>NW_027411866.1:84212009-86797009 GCF_047663935.1 Musca autumnalis
TATAATTATTTATTATTTATTATTTATTATTTATTATTTATTATTTTATTATTTATTATTTATTATTTATTATTTATTATTTATTATTATTATTTATTATTTATTATTTATTATTTATTATTTATTTATTTATTATTTATTATTTATTATTTATTATTTATTATTTATTATTTATTATTTATTATTTATTATTTATTATTTATTATTATTTATTTATTTATTATTTATTTATTATTTATTATTTATTATTTATTATTTATTATTTATTATTTATTATTTATTATTTATTATTTATTATTTATTATTTATTATTTATTATTTATTATTTATTATTTATTATTTATTATTTATTATTTATTATTTATTATTATTATTTATTATTTATTATTTATTATTTATTATTATTATTATTTATTATTTATTATTTATTATTTATTATTTATTATTTATTATTTATTATTTATTATTTATTATTTATTATTTATTATTATTATTTATTATTTATTATTTATTATTTATTATTTATTATTATTTATTATTTATTATTTATTATTTATTATTTATTATTTATTATTTATTATTTATTATTTATTATTTATTATTTATTATTTATTATTTATTTATTTATTATTTATTATTTATTATTATTATTTATTATTTATTATTTATTATTTATTATTTATTATTTATTATTTATTATTTATTATTTATTATTTATTATTTATTATTTATTATTTATTATTATTATTTATTATTTATTATTTATTATTTATTATTTATTATTTATTATTTATTATTTATTATTTATTATTTATTATTTATTATTTATTATTTATTATTTATTATTTATTATTTATTATTTATTATTTATTATTTATTATTTATTATTTATTATTTATTATTTATTATTTATTATTTATTATTTATTATTTATTATTTATTATTTATTATTTATTATTTATTATTTATTATTTTATTATTTATTATTTATTATTTATTATTTATTATTTATTATTTATTATTTATTATTTATTATTTATTATTTATTATTTATTATTTATTATTTATTATTTATTATTTATTATTTATTATTTATTATTTATTATTTATTATTTATTATTATTATTATTATTTATTATTTATTATTTATTATTTATTATTTATTATTTATTATTTATTTATTTATTATTTATTATTTATTATTTATTATTTATTATTTATTATTTATTATTTATTATTTATTATTTATTATTTATTATTATTATTATTTATTATTTATTATTTATTATTTATTATTTATTATTTATTATTATTATTTATTATTTATTATTTATATTTATTATTTATTATTTATTATTTATTATTTATTATTTATTATTTATTATTATTATTTATTATTATTTATTATTTATTATTTATTATTTATTATTTATTATTTATTATTTATTATTTATTATTTATTATTTATTATTTATTATTTATTATTTATTATTTATTATTTATTATTTATTATTTATTATTTATTATTTATTATTTATTATTTATTATTTATTATTTATTATTTATTATTTATTATTTATTATTTATTATTTATTATTTATTATTTATTATTTATTATTTATTATTTATTATTTATTATTTATTATTTATTATTTATTATTTATTATTTATTATTTATTATTTATTATTTATTATTTATTATTTATTATTATTATTATTATTATTTATTATTTATTATTTATTATTTATTATTTATTATTTTATTATTTATTATTTATTATTTATTATTTATTATTTATTATTTATTATTTATTATTTATTATTTATTTATTTATTATTTATTATTTATTATTTAATTATTTATTATTTATTATTATTATTATTATTTATTATTTATTATTTATATTTTATTATTATTATTATTATTTATTATTTTATTATTTATTATTTATTATTTATTATTTATTTATTTATTATTTATTATTTATTATTTATTATTTATTATTTATTATTTATTATTTATTATTTATTATTTATTATTTATTATTTATTATTTTTATTTATTATTTATTATTTATTATTTATTATTTATTATTTATTATTTATTATTTATTATTTATTATTTATTATTTATTATTTATTATTTATTATTTATTATTTATTATTTATTATTTATTATTTATTATTTATTATTTATTATTTATTATTTATTATTTATTATTTATTATTTATTATTTATTATTTATTATTTATTATTTATTATTATTATTTATTTATTTATTATTTATTATTTATTATTTATTATTATTATTTATTATTTATTATTTTATTTATTTATTTATTTATTATTTATTATTTATTATTTATTATTTATTATTTATTATTTATTATTTATTATTTATTATTTATTATTTATTATTATTATTTATTATTTATTATTTATTATTTATTATTTATTATTTATTATTTATTATTTATTATTTTATTATTTATTATTTATTATTTATTATTTATTATTTATTATTTATTATTTATTATTTATTATTTATTATTATTTATTTATTATTTATTATTTATTATTTATTATTTATTTATTTATTATTTATTATTTATTATTTATTATTTATTATTTATTATTTATTATTTATTATTTATTATTTATTATTTATTATTTATTATTTATTATTTATTATTTATTATTTATTATTTATTATTTATTATTTATTATTTATTATTTATTATTTATATTTATTATTTATTATTTATTATTTATTATTTATTATTTATTATTATTATTTATTATTTATTATTTATTATTTATTATTTATTATTTATTATTTATTATTTATTATTTATTATTTATTATTTATTATTTATTATTTATATTTATTATTTATTATTTATTATTTATTATTTATTATTTATTATTTATTATTTATTATTTATTATTTATTATTTATTATTTATTATTTATTATTTATTATTTATTATTTATTATTTATTATTTATTATTTATTATTTATTATTTATTATTTATTATTTATTATTTATTATTTATTATTATTATTTATTATTTATTATTTATTATTTATTATTTATTATTTATTATTTATTATTTATTATTTATTATTTATTATTTATTATTTATTATTTATTATTTATTATTTATTATTTATTATTTATTATTTATTATTTATTATTTATTATTTATTATTTATTATTTATTATTTATTATTTATTATTTATTATTTATTATTTATTATTTATTATTTATTATTTATTATTTATTATTAATTATTTATTATTTATTATTTATTATTTATTATTATTATTTATTATTTATTATTTATTATTTATTATTTATTATTTATTATTTATTATTTATTATTTATTATTTATTATTTATTATTTATTATTTATTATTTATTATTTATTATTTATTATTTATTATTTATTATTTATTATTTATTATTTATTATTTATTATTTATTATTTATTATTTATTATTTATTATTTATTATTTATTATTTATTATTTATTATTTATTATATTATTATTTTATTATTTATTATTTATTATTTATTATTTATTATTTATTATTTATTTATTTATTATTTATTATTTATTATTTATTATTTATTATTTATTATTTATTATTTATTATTTATTATTTATTATTTATTATTTATTTATTTTATTATTTATTATTTATTATTTATTATTTATTATTTATTATTTATTATTTATTATTTATTATTATTATTTATTATTTATTATTTATTATTTATTATTATTATTTATTATTTATTATTTATTATTTATTATTTATTATTTATTATTTATTATTTATTATTTATTATTATTATTTATTATTTATTATTATTATTTATTATTTATTATTTATTATTTATTATTTATTATTTATTATTTATTATTTATTATTTATTATTTATTATTTATTATTTATTATTTATTATTTATTATTTATTATTTATTATTTATTATTTATTATTTATTTATTTATTTATTTATTATTTATTATTATTATTTATTATTTATTATTTATTATTTATTATTTATTATTTATTATTTATTATTTATTATTTATTATTTATTATTTATTATTTATTATTTATTATTATTATTTATTATTTATTATTTATTATTTATTATTTATTATTTATTATTTATTATTTATTATTTATTATTTATTATTTATTATTTATTATTTATTATTTATTATTTATTATTTATTATTTATTATTTATTATTTATTATTTATTATTTATTATTTATTATTTATTATTTATTATTTATATATTTACTTTATTATTTATTATTTATTATTTATTATTTCTTATTTCTTATTTCTTATTTCTTATTTCTTATTTCTTATTTCTTATTTCTTATTTTCTTATTTCTTATTTCTTATTTCTTATTTCTTATTTCTTATTTCTTATTTCTTATTTCTTATTTCTTATTTCTTATTTCTTATTTCTTATTTCTTATTTCTTATTTCTTATTTCTTATTTCTTATTTATTATTTATTATTTATTATTTATTATTTATTATTTATTATTTATTATTTATTATTTATTATTTATTATTTATTATTTATTATTTATTATTTATTATTTATTATTTATTATTTATTATTTATTATTTATTATTTATTATTTATTATTTATTATTAATTATTTATTATTTATTATTTATTTAAATGCAGGTGTAGAGCTGGCAAAAAATCGATGGCAGTATCGATAATATCGATATTTATTTTTAAAATTCAATATCGATAGATAGTTTTGCCTATCGGTATTATCGGAATAAAAACCTTTAACCTAAAATTCATTGATGGTTATGACCACTTAACGATAATATCGATAGCAATCGATTCTTTGAAATGAAATATCGAAAACATCTAATGTTGGTAATATCGATAGTTTGCCAGCTCTACGCTGGTGTGTGTTAGCTTCTTCCACAAGTAATATATCGATTTTTACGCCAGATATACTGACTTTCATCTGAACCATGGCAGAACTACCAGGTAGTGGTATCACACCAGTTGATCGAATATGAAAAGTCAAATCCCTTTATAAAAAAATTATTTTTATTGTAATTTCCCCAACAACATAAAGAAAGTTTTGACATAACATATTCAAAATTTTACGATGTCACTACCTGGTTATTTGTGCCATGATCTGAACTAAGAATGTTACTCCGCATAGTGCCCATAAAAATACGACATAACTTGAAATAATCCGCACCAAACAAATAATTTGAGTGATTCTACGAAACTCGTCGAAGGGAGTAGTATTTTTTGGGCTTGAATGTCAACAAAGTGCGCTGAAATTTTTGTTGTTAATAAAAGCAGACATGGTCAAGACATTGTTAACAATTTTTCTAAGAACTATTTTCAAAGAAAATTGAACAATATTTGTTCCATGCCCTAATTTTTTCCTCTATCAGGGCAATGCCGTTAAAGACTAGTCCAAAATGGGGCAAGCCTGGCTGATACAAGACGTTCCATATATCATTAAGTTGTTTGTACGTACGTACGTTAATGATTTTTTATAGTCATTTGTTGGAAAATAACTTCAAAAACTAGAAATTTCTAGCCAAATTGCCTACAAAGGGACACTAATTACGATCATGCCAAAATTATGTCAGGAACATCAATCTTTTTGTCGGAATCAATGAAAAAACTAATGAAAACGATAGGGAACCAATTATTCTACCATTCTGATAGCATAAAAAATCAGAAATTTTGAAATTATTAATCGATTATTGTGGTGCATCATTTCAATGCTCCATTTAAAAATGTCCATTTTTTGTTTTCTAGAAAATTTTTAGTATAACGGTGCTGTAAATGAAAAATTTATTTATGTCATCTTAAAGACAACCTTTCAGTCTACAAATTATGTTTCGAATTGTTAAAAAATCTCTACTCGTTTCGAAGTTATCAACGATTACATTTTTAGTTCATGTTGCATCATTTTTAGTGACAGTCACAGTACTAATTGAGCCCGATGCGCTTCGCTACCCCGACTAATATTAATAAAAAAGGAAGGACGTTAATTATATTAACTTTAAATGTTACCATTTCTAAATACATTTTTGTATTTATAAATATAAGTGATATAAAGACGTTCTCTACGCGTTCAGTTCTGTGTATGGAGCTTATGATATGGTATTTTTTAACACTAATCCTAAATCCTTCCCGACTATCAGGCATGTCAGAGAAACCAATTCCGATCGTATTGGAAAAACGAAATTTTTTCGGAATGAAACCACTTTTGGTTTCTCAAGTGGAATTGTAATTTTTTGGAAGCATGTCATTTTAAAACACTCCAAAAACACTTAAAAATAATAAAAATATTGTTTTATTAACAAAACCACATTTAAATTCATATTCGTTATCATTTTATTTAAAAAATCCTAAATTTTCATTATTTCTCAATTAAGGGGTAGTTTACACCAGGGTTTCAGAGTCGAGGTATTTTTGGCTCGACTCCGACTCCGACTCCAGACGATTTTTTTTCACGACTCCGACTCCGAGAGTGAATTCCTATAGCACTAAAAATGAATAAAATATGCTCAAAATTTTAACTTTTTCGTATATTTTGGGCTATATAGGCTAATGTGTTAGTTTTTCCTTACATATTCATTAGAAAGGACATTCGTTCGAATACATTCGATCATATCAATATTGTTTCTGCCGAATCTTACATTGAGAAACAGCAAAGTTAAAAAGTTGTTGCCGATTTTCCTTTTTTGCACGAGAATAGTCTGGACGGAATTCTTCCACGTGAGAAAATCTTTAAGCTTTCAAAGTATGTGAAAATGAAGGGGCAATACAAATCATAAGGACTACATGCAATAAAAACTATAAGCTATTCATGACCAGGTTTCAAACTGGTGTTTAGTGGGTTTAGTGTGCTTAGACTCAAATAGAGACCCACAGTTGTAAAGCTCAATAAAAACAATTTTTCATGATTTTTTTTTTCGAGAAAACTACGTAGCTTTTTGGCAGATTTTTTTCTTCATCTGACAGAGAAAAATATTACGAAGTTTTGAGGCCGTCTACGAAATCCTGTTTTTATTAAAGCATTGTGCGGTGCCAACTCTAGCTCGAAAACTAATAAATCATATGTCATATATTTATGTGGCCGATTTCGAGAAAAACTCAGTTTATATGCGGCATACAAAATAAAATAAATTGTTCCCATCCAACGCTCATACTAAGGCAATATTGTTCCGATCAACTTAAAAATTTGACCACCTATTCTATGATATTTACACTTTATACTTTTTTCTGAAATTTATAACTAGGGATCACCCTTTAAACTACAATCCAGAGCTCAAAATTTGGACTTTGGTGTGGAGTGGATAATTTTATTGAAATATTTGAAATATATTGTGTATACTACCCAGCACGTAGGCAGATGGATGTTTTCAGGAACTGAAAAATTAGCAGACGATGAGATTTCGTGCATGAAAATATTCTACAAAAAAGTTGCTAAAAAAATTTTATGTAGGGTCGGTCCATTAGGACAAGAAATCTATATTGTCATGTTTTCATTGTCCTTTATCACTTTTATCCGACCCTTTTTCATGGAAACTCTATGATTATATATTTCATTGAATTTCGTATATGATGTTGATTGTGTAGAAAACTCGGATACACATGAACTATCTCTGTTCCTGGCGGACAGACCCTGTTATTTGAATGTCTACATCTAAATGAATCCTAGAAGAAGATTCGCCGTTTGTCAGACTTCTGAGATATGTCGGGATGAATCTGTCGTTGACCAACGACGAATACGATACCCTAATTCAGAAGCGTAACCATCCGAATTTCATATATAGTTAATAGATTATGCGAAATTTACCGAAATTCCGAACAGGAATTTTTCTACCCCTAGATCTTGACTTCCATTTTGTGTCACAGGGTATTCAGTAAGATTTCCCATAGAGATCACAATGTCTTTAATAGAAGACAAGGATGACTTCTCATAAAAACAAGACGAGAATACTAATAGACCTTTGTGAGAAGACCAGTAAGACTTCTTAACTTTACTTTACTTAAAAAAACCTTTACTTTTGTTTGCAAAAATGTAAAGAAATTGAATCAACAAAATAGGGACGAATAGACTACACTTCAGAGGATAGTAAATATCCTGTAAATTGTCCCTTAACTTAGTATAATATACCGTTTGCATACTATATGTTTTCTTCTACATTTCTTTTAAAATAAATAATTATTTTTAAAAAAAATGTTCTTGTTCAAAATTTAATGTTATATTTCTATAACGTGAAAAAAATTTGCCCGGAGTCGGAGTCGAGTTATTTTTTTCGACTCAGACTCCGACTCCAGCAAAATTGCTCGACTCCGAAACCCTGGTTTACACTATATGTAAATGTCACATGACATGAAATTTTCGTCATATGACATGAAATCGCTATATATTCGCTAATATGTGTAATATTGGAGATTTTCTTTACTCCATTTACTCTCTGCGTCCACACCAGCAAACATGTAAAAAACTACGTCTCCACATTGCATCCGTGGGTAAATATGGAATGTTTTAATTTCTTGTCATATGACATTGATAGATAGTGTAAACTACCTCTAACGAAACCAATTGTTAACAAAGTATTGCCGCACAATTTTTTAATGACAACCACTAAACAATCTGGCATTACGAATGATAAAATAAAGCAATGATAAAAAACAGAACAAAAGTAACTCAAACAAGGTATTCAATTTCATATTTGTTTATCATTTTATTTAAAAAATCAATTGCACATTTCCATTATTTCTCAATCAACGAAACCAATTATTAACAAAGTATTGCCACATAATTTTGTCGTTGTAAATTTGTAAAAACTAAACAAAGAGAGAAGAAACAAAAAAAGAAAGAAAGCAAACAAGGTATTTTTCAATGATATGTTTATTACTTTGTGTCTCGATTACAATAACAATAGAAAAATTGAAATTCCAATAAAAATTAACTTTATTTTCGCACAAACAAACTTTCTTTCAAGATAATATTTTTACAATTCCCGCTTCTACACTGTTTTCTAATCATGTGCTTTTGTTTTGTTTCTTTTAATTCCTCTAATGTTGCCATATTTGTACTAAATAATACGATTTTCGAAATTCATCAAATCGATAGGATCCATGTCACAATAAGAAGATACAGCGCCAAAAACAGCTGATTTTCAGACTAGTTGTCAAAATGCATTATTTTGAATAAAATCTCATACAAAATGTAAACAAGCAATTCACAGCACTGCATTATTGTGACCAAATTTGACGTTTGGTATGATTTGATGTAACACCTACTTATTCCACCATGATCGGATCTGAAGGAGCTAATACCCCGGCTACACTTAACCGGATTAACCCAGTGGGTTTGGATTTCAAATGTCAATTACATAGCGCAAACGTCAAATAAATCATCTCGAAGTGGGTTAACCCGTCAAAAAAAAAACTCTAATGTGACCGTACTATAAAACTAAAACGATCGAAATGAAATTACGGAATTGAAACCATTCCGATCGGAATCTGTGACATGCCTGTATGTTTGAGTACCTTAGGTTGGAGGATAGTTGTAATTTTATTCATGGGAATATTTCTCCATGTGTATATATCAACCTATTGTGATACCTTATATTACACATACGATAACTCCCACTTGTATTAATAATTTTTAATCCTATAATGATTTCCCCCTTAAGAAGCGGTATGAATACAATTTGGTAAATTTATTTCCATAGCGTGATTCATGCATCAAATAGATGAAATCTCAACCGATTTAAAAATAATTCGGCTTACTTATAGCGAAACCAAATTCCGTCACACATTCCAAATTTCATTGAAATTGTACATACATAGCGTGTTTGGTGCATAAAATACATGAAATCGGAAGAAAATATATATGGGAGCTATATTCAAATCTGAACCGATTTCAATATAATTCCTAGACAAAATTCCGTCACACATTCCACAGTTCTTTAAAATTGAACATAGATAGCCTGTTTGGTGCATAAAATACATGAAATCGGTCGAAAATATATATGGGAGCTATATCCAAATCTGAACCGATTTCAATATAGTTTGGCAAATTTATTTCTAGACAAAATTCCGTCATACGTTCCACGTTTGAAGCCTGTATCTGTAACCGTTCATTAGATATCAGCATACAAAATCTACATATTTTGGAGGTACCTTCAGATCGACGAGGGATTTTAAAAATTCATATAGCCTATTTTATTTTCAGGCGATGTTGCAATATACCTGTTGTATATGTTAATATTTGTAAGAGTATGTGTAATGCATAAGCATTACATATACTCACAACAATTACTACTTTAGTCTTAAAACTTTTAATGTAATTTTATAATCAAAGTAACCTTTGCTATTTTGTATAATATCAATCAATATTGAAAATAAATGTATTCATTCTGTTGTACACACTTATTGAAATTAGACTTTCTAATTTAACATGGTGTCAGGTGTACCAAAATTCTAAAAAATAATTTTCTGGAAATAAGCAGAATGGAAGAAAAGAATTCAAAGAATGAAACATTTGCTGCCGCTTTATCTACAATGGATTTTAAAGCTACCAATCTTGCAAAGGAATGGAAGACATGGCATACAAAATTCAAGATTTTTCTAAGAGCATCAAATCTGGAATCAGAGGCTGACAAGCGAAAGGTTGCGTTGCTGTTACTTCATCTTGGAAGTCAGTCGTTGGAGATCTTTAATTCCTTTGATGTGGATATTGATACAGTTAAGTATGAGGATCTAGTGCGATTGTTGGAGTCACATTTTACTCCAAGGCAAATATTGTGATGGAAAGGCACAGATTTTTCACGTGTAAGCAGCAAGAAAATCAAACAATTGATGAATACGCAACAATGCTGAAAAATTTGAGTTTGAACTGCGAATTTGGAAATTTGAAGACTGATATGGTTCGAGACATATTCATATGTGGATTGTCATATAAGTACTATAATATCAAAGAACGGCTTCTGACAGAGGAGAAAATTAATCTAGAAAAAGCAATTGAAATAGCCAACAATATGGTGTTGGCCAAAGCGAATGTTATAACACTGCAAGAAGATAAATTTCTGGAAGGTGCTGTTAATGTTGTAAGAAAAACAAATTCAGGAAGAATTTTCAATTTCAAACCGAACAATGTCAAAAGTGAAAACGGAAATTGCCCAAAATGTGGCCAGAATCACAAATACAAGTGCCCAGCCGAAGGGGCAAAATGTTACAAATGCAACAAATTTAATCATTTTGCTCGAATGTGTATGAACCGAAAGAAATTTGTCAAGCAGATGCAGGCAGATGAAGGAGAAGCGGATGAAAGTGAAGATAATCAACGAGATTTTGATTTATTTGTTGGAGTTTTAAACCAAAGGGGCAAATCGTCGGCTGAATGGAACGTGGAGGTAGTGGTGAAAAATAAAAAGATACAGTGTCAGATAGATACAGGTGCACAGGCGAATATAATGTCGGCAGACACGGCTGGAATGCTGAAAATCAAAGTTAACCTCAAGAAAAGTGCTACGAGAATCTTTACGTTTAGTGGAGAAAGAATACCAATTCTTGGAGTAGTTGACGTTAAGTTTTATTATAAAGAACAGGTATTTTATTCTAAATTTTATGTAGTAAATATGTCCTGCAAGTGTATTATTGGTCTAGAGACCGCTACAAATATGGATTTGATTAGACAGGTTAATAATATTTCTACCAAAAATAAATTAGTTGAAAAATATTCAGATGTTTTTCAAGGCCTTGGTCTTTTGCAAAAGGAATGCAATCTAAAACTTAGGGATGGTATTGAGCCGGTGATTGAACCACCTCGTAGAATTCCATTCAAAACGTATAAAAGTTTAAAAGAAGAATTAGATCGCATGGTTAAAATGGGGGTAATAGCCCCAGTGAGTGAGCCAACGGATTGGGTGAGTTCAATAGTTCTTGTAAGCAAACCAAATGGCACTATAAGACTTTGTTTGGACCCAAGACATTTAAATAAAGCAGTAATGAGACCACAGCATCCATTTCCCAATATAGAGGAATGTAAAGCAAAACTTAGTGGAGCAAAAATTTTTTCAGCGCTAGATGCCAAAAGTGGTTTCTGGATGGTGCCATTAGATGACAAGTCCTCCAAGCTTTGTGCATTTAATACACCTTTTGGACGTTATTGTTTCCTAAAATTGCCTTTCGGTATTAATGCGGCCCCCGAAATATTTCATGCCGAAATGGTAAGACTATTTGGTGACATTCCCGGGTTGGTAATATATATTGACGATTTTTTAATTTATTCATCAAATGTAGAAGAACATTTAAGAACTTTAGAGATGGTGTTAAAAAGAGCTAGGAAAGTGGGACTTAGATTTAATGAATCAAAATGCAAATTTTTAAAACATAAAATAAAGTTTTTGGGTCATATTTTTGATAATTCAGGTGTCCGAGCCGATGACGAAAAGATTAGAGCAATAGTTAGTATGCCAAGGCCAGAAAATGTTAAAGATTTGCAGAGATTTTTGGGTATGATTAATTACTTGGGTTCCTTCATAGAAAATCTTTCGTTGAAGAACAAGCATCTTAGGGAACTTTTACGAAATGACGCCTTATGGCATTGGTCAGCTCATCATGAAAAAGAGTTTAACGATTTAAAAAACGAGATTACGAAAGCTCCAGTCCTTACTTATTTTAATCCCAATAAAGATTTGGTGTTATCGGTGGATGCTTCGAAATCAGCATTAGGTGCTACAATTTTGCAGGAAAGAAGACCAATTGCATATGCATCGGCATCTTTAACTGATTGCCAGCAAAATTATGCACAAATTGAAAAAGAGTTGTTCGCTATTTTATTTGGATGTACAAAGTTTCATCAATACATTTATGGGAATAAGGTAATAGTGGAAACAGATCATAAGTCCTTAGTCACATTATTTGATAAACCACTATTTAAAATTCCACCAAGACTTCAACGTTTTATGCTGCGTTTACAATGCTATAATCTCGTAGTTAGATATAAACCAGGAAGGGAATTGAAAATAGCGGATACACTATCAAGAGCTCCCCTAAGAGATGTGGCCATGGCAGAACTTGATGAGGAAATATCACTTCACTGCAATTTTATATATTCTTCTCTAGAGAGTTCATTCGCAGACATGGATGTAGTGAAGGAAGAAAGTAAAAAGGACGAAACATTTTTAAAATTATTTAAATATGTTAAGGAAGGATGGCCTAAGAGTAGAACAAATTTGGACCAAGATGTTATGCCTTACTTTAAGATAAGGGATGAACTAACAATTCTGAATGACATTTTATTAAAAGGCAATCAGGTTGTGATCCCAAAGAATATGCGAAAAAAAGTATTGCAGGGGATTCATGAAGGACATATGGGTGTATCAAGGTGTCAAAATCTTGCGAGCCAGACTGTATATTGGCCCAATATGAATAGTGAAATAGAAAATCTTGTATCAAATTGTGCGGTGTGTTTGAAATACAAAAAATCGAATACTAGACCAGAGATTTTGCCACACGAAATTGTAGATGTCCCATGGTACAAAGTGGGATGCGATCTTTTTGAATACAAGAATAAAATGTATATACTTGTTGTCGATTATTATTCAAAGTATATAGAAGTCGAATACCTAAATAATGGTTATAACAGTAGGAACGTGATTAGTAAGTTAAAATCCATATTTGCACGGCATGGGATACCTAACATATTTATGTCTGACGATAGTCCGCCTTTTAGTTCAAAGGAATTTAAAATTTTTTGTCGCGACTCACAGAGGGGAAACATAGGCCTAAAGATGCTCAAAACTCAAAATATGAAAATCGTTTTTTTATGAAAAAATGTTGATAAACGGCAACCAGACTCTTTTCTACATTTGCTATAACCATCCTCGACTTTGTAAGATTAACCAATCAAATGCAGCAGTCGATTAAACTCAGCCATACTGAAAACAAAAAGTAAATTTTCGAAAACTAAGAAATTAGGTGAACATTAAAATGACATTATTTTCGCGAAAATTTATATTTTTCACGATTTATTGTTTTTGTACAGTCTCCGAACAAGATTAGCATTTAAAATTTTCAGATTGATTTTACATCTTTGCTCTTTAATAATGGTGATACATATCCTCTTTATGAAAATTTTTTATGATAATTTTTAAGATTACTACAAGTTCAATAGTGAAAAAGTCTATTTCCCCGTCGTTTCCCGACCATAGTTTCTTCTAATGTTTTATGCGCTTGAGTCTCAAATATCAGATTCAATCATAAAAAATTGCGCATATTTGCGCCATTCCGAAAAAATCTAATTTTTCTTAACTAAAATATGAAATATTTTTATATGGAATTGCAAGGATTACTCACACTAAATTTTATTCCGCCTTATAACAGGGGCTCTTATTTATCAGAATAAACCAACAACTATCAAATATGTTTGCATTATTCAGAAACATTCACGGCTTTTCTCATGTGAATTGAGAAAAATTTAATTTAAGTAAATTTCAAAAAATAAAATTTGGAATGAAATATATGTATATGGGACTATATATACATCTGTACCAATTTGTTTGAAAATTGACTCAATGTTTTTTAGGCTAGTTCAGGTTGAATGTGTCAAATTTCAGTGATTTTGGTGAATTTTTATCTCATATCAGATGCGAATATATATGGAAGCTGCATCCAAATCTGGACCGATTTTCATTATTTTCTATAGGATTAATCCTTGCACAGAAGATATGCTTTGTGCAAAATTTTATATCAATCCGACTATAAATGAGCTTTCTAGGGCTTTTGATCAACTTTTAACACATGTTTCCCCTCTGTGCGACTGGGAAATTGAACATATTACGTCAAGTCCATTTTTACCAAGGTCAAATGGGTTAGCAGAACGGTCTGTGCAGACAGTAAAGAAAATGTTATTGAAATCGTCCGAGAGTAATTCTGATCCCTATGTGGCTTTATTGCACTATAGAACAACGCCAAAAGGTAATATGCCTAGTCCTTCTGAATTGCTTATGTCTAGATCCTTACGCACTAAAGTTCCATCAATGTTAGTCCATCACGAACCAAAAGTAGTTGACAAAAATGAGTATAGGGCAAAGCTAGAGACGAACTTAAAGAAAACATCAGAGTACTACAATAAAAAGTCCAAGGTCTTGAAGCCAGTTGGTGACGGCGATAAGGTCATGTTTAAGAAAACACCATCCAGCTATTGGCAACCTGGGGAAATTATAAAAACATGCAAAGAGCCAAGGTCTTTTGTAGTTTTAGATGAGAATGGTTCAATGTATAGGAGAAGCCAAGAGCACATAACAAAGAGAGCTTCTGAAGAACTGAAAGAGCAAATCAATGTATGTAATGATACATCAGAAATTAACGAGGTAGATAATCTTATTCATAGTGATATTAATAGGGATGAAGTTCCATTGGAAAATAACCACAGCAAAGAAAATAAGGAAACTTATGTAACGAAAAGAGGTAGAGAGGTTAGGAAGCCAAAAAGGTTTGCTGAAGAATAATTATTTTTATCATTAATATTAAATATAATGTATTATGCTATATAATACTTGTTTGTGTGTAAAAGGGAGATGTTGTATATGTTAATATTTGTAAGAGTATATGTAATGCAGTGTTCACCAGCGAGCCCTTACTGAGAACAAGTGAGCGTAACTTTCAATGTAAAACACACAGTAATGTATGCTCACTTCCTCTCAGTAAGGGCTCGCTGGTGAACACTGATGTAATGCATAAGCATTACATATACTAACAACAATTACTACTTTAGTCTTAAAACTTTTAATGTAATTTTATAATCAAAGTAACCTTTGCTATTTTGTATAATGTCAATCAATATTGAAAATAAATGTATTCATTCTGTTGTACACACTTATTGAAATTAGACGTTCTAATTTAACAATACCCTCAAATTTTCAGAAGATCTGTTCAGCGGTTTTCGATTCCATAAATTACAAACAAACAAACGTACAAACATATTTCTATTTTATATACATACTAGCAAATGCCCGCTACTTCGTATGCGGAAAGGAAACGAAATATATATAAACAATATTTAATACGGGAATTGTGAATACTGGAGATTCTGTTGTACTAAGACCTATTTTTATTACCAAAATTTTTTCGATTGTAGTCAGAATTTAAAAAAAATCTGCCGTATCGCATCCCTACACAGCTACCATATTTTTTATTTCGAATTTCCAAAACTACGTATCATATTGCAAATTTCAGATTTGACTCCTGGTTTTACCCCTTCACTAACACAGCATTCCCTTCCAGTACGAATTTCCAAACACTAAACTTTATCTCACCCCTTCACAACAACAATCACCCACATTCACAATTCAAGGTTCTAGCTTTAGCGGTTTCGCCCAGAACCCGAATAGGTCCGTTAAATTTAAGGCATTCAAAATGGCCATAAAAATCCACGTTTCGAATATCCCCATATAACGGTACCTCTCGACTAAGTGTATTTTAAAAGAAGAACAAATGTATATTGTCCAATTTTCTTTAAATTTGGACCTTGAATACTCAGAGGATATAAAAGTTTAATTTAAAAATTCTTCACTTCAATCCACGTTTATTAGAAGAGATATTTTGAAGATTTAGAGTATTTTGAAAATCTTCTGCACATTTTCCAACCGAAATTCGGAAAGGTTAGAAAACTTCTTTACAAAAAATTGTACTTAATGTGCACGGGTATGTCAACCGTATATAACGGAAATTTTTTGAAGGCATTTCAATTTAGGATTTTTTAATAATACCTTCTAGTTAACAAAATTTACATACCAAAGCGGTCAGAACAAAAAACATTTTTTAAAAGATACTTCACGTTTGACAACTTAATTTCAGTACATTATTTAGAAACTCCTTGGCGTTAACATCAAATCAATGGAACAATATTCAGTACAATTTTTCAAACTCAGAACTTTGTCTCAAATTTTAGAACGATCTTCATAACAAATATTTTTCCATTTTGTATTTTTTGTACAAATAGCGTATTTCCAAATTATATAATCCCAGTTTTGTTCCTACACCCAACAC
Source organism: Musca autumnalis (assembly GCF_047663935.1). NCBI lineage: Eukaryota > Metazoa > Arthropoda > Insecta > Diptera > Muscidae > Musca > Musca autumnalis. The sequence goes on from NW_027411866.1 coordinate 84,229,117, forward strand.
CAAAGTTAGTACCTTAACTATTTAAAATGGTTTTGGTACCAATATGTTATGTTACCCAACTTATCGTACACATAGGTAAACGTTTCAAAAATGACTTCCTTATATTCAACATATATCCTAACCCCAATTCACTTTTCCAGTTTTACCAGTTCCCCTGAAACCCATTTGAGGACTATTTAGTAGTTTTTGTATAAATAAGTACGAATTTTCAAAACCTCCCTACCTCCACTCTAAACACCAAGTGCTAATCTCGTAATACCGAATTTCAAAATTCCAGTTCTACCCTTTACAAAATCACAAATTGTACAAAATTCTATACCATAGAGCAAATACCATTTAGCACTATTCGTACACGATTTTTCAAAATGTACTTTCATATATCTGCTCTATCCGTTCGCCTAAACCCAAATTATAGCCAATGTAGTTCCATTTAGCACTTTTCCATAAGTACGAATTTCCAAAACTACCTCAATCCTACACTCCAACAATAATCTGTTCACGCAAATACAAATTATAGCGAATTTCGTACCATTTAGTACTACTTCGTGCACATTAGTACGATTTTCCAAAGCTACCTCCATATCTCAATTCTATATTCCAACAGTAATCTTAATTCCAAATTTCAGGATTCCAGCTCTTCAAATCCAAATCATACTAAACTCACTACCATTTAGGACTTTTCGACTCTTCATTAGTGACCCCCATTCCAAATTTCAGGATTCCGGCCCTATTCGTTAACCCATATCCAAATTGTACTATATTTAGTACCATTTAGTATTTATCGTATACATTTAATTCAAATTTCCAAAAACCCTTCTTTTTTACTCTCCATCAGTGACCTTCATTCCAAATTTCAGGATTCCAGCTCTATTCGTTCACCCAAATCAAAATTGTACCAAATTTAGTACCATTTAGTACTTTTCGTGCACTTATAGTTCAAATTTCTAAAAACCTTTCTTTGTTACTCTCCACCAGTGACCCTAATTCCAAATGTCATTATTCCAGCTCAATCCGTTCACCCAAATCAAAATTGTACTAAATTTAGTACCATTTAGTACTTTTCGTACCCTTGTAGTTCGAATTTCCAAAAACCCTTTGGTACATCTTTCTAGCTCTCCATCAGTTACCCTCATTCCAAATTTCAAATTTAGGGCTCTTATAAAATTTTGCACAAAACGGACGCGATTGCGGTTTTCTGCTTCCAATACAGTCAATAATGATACATACCACATATACTATTGAATTATATACCAATACATCTAATAATCTCTGAGATTTCGCTTTTTGTTGTATCCCGTTGTGGGGGAGGTTCCCTGGCCCTTAATTGCCCATTGCAATAAATAGGTTACGACCTGTTCTCAAACCTTACGAATGTATCAAATTCGGCCCAGCCCACTGTGGTCCCAGCCCGCGACAAAAATACTACAATAGATGTCTACAAATTATGATTGTAACTATTTAAATCTATCGTAGACACATCAAATTTTAGTATTCCGGCTTCCTTTTTACATTTTCTAACGGTACTTGCTAAAGCAGAGCCACAGAAGTGAGCATTTCCATTTGAAGAAATTGAGACATTGAAATTTCCATTAACGTAGTGACAAGTTACAAGTGATATCACCAAAAAGTAATGTGTAAAATTACTGTAGTAAGAAATGGAAGTTAAAGTTAATGGTATTGTTATTGATTTTAATTGATAACATCATAAAATTGTATCTTTATTTTGTAGTAAAATTGATCTCTTTTGAAATGTATTTTTTGAGTGTTTTTTATTTAATATTATGAAACGAAATAAACTTTTAGTACCTTGGATCCTCGGGGATCCTCACGTTATTTTTGTTTAAATGTTCATGGAAGTGTCCAGAATTAGAAAAAAATTATCTCGTCTGCTGAAAAGCTAATTGGCCGAGTTTCAGAGAGTTCAGTAATCACCGCTTCAGAGATCTACCCAACAGGGACGTAGCCAGGATTTCATTTCGGGGGGGCCCACCTGACCAAAATTTTGAAAGTTCATGTTAGCGAAAATGTCATATTTAGCAAAGATGCAAACCTTATTTTAGACGTATTCTACTGATGAAATAAATTTCAATACTATTTTTTAGTTCATATGGCGCAAGACTTCTTGGCTAATTTTATCTTTTAGAATTTTTTTGACAATATGTCACAGTTAATATATGGTCAAAGCAATGAATGAATATATTAATAATGCCATATATTTTTCGGTGGATCATTTATCAAATAATTCACAACTACAGTGAATGTTACGAAATTCAGTGATATTACTTCGGTAAGGCCAAAAGAAAGCGAATACAATGAAAACCTTAGAAATATCATAACATTTAATTTTCAAATATCTTAACATTATAATTTTCAAAAATATGCAAAATTCCGATGTACATATCGCAAAGAATTTCTGAAGGCCGAGAACTAATGCTGAGCAATAGTTAGTCTATTCATCAAGAAATTCTAGCACCTAATCGCGGTTATGTAAATGACAAATTCTGTCGCCAAATCGTGCATCTGTCAATACTAATGACTAATTTTGGCGTCCAATCGTCGAACTTCACTTATAGAAATTCTGGATCTTCTCATATATTTATCAGGAACAAGGGAATCTCTGGAATCCAGTCTTAACTTCGTTTAAAATGAAATTATGTCGCCCAATCCAAGGTCTATACATGTATACATTCTTTTAGCAAAAATCCATAAACACAATTTTTCCCAATCTACATTTTTTATACTCTCAGTCTTTAGCCAAAATGTGCCTCATCGAAATAATAGCTTTAGGGCAAAAGGTGTGTTTGGAAGAAATCTGTTTCAGAAAACTTGGAGTCGACTTATCTATGTCCGTTCGTCTGGGTAGCCGCCTGGGAGCACGATTATTTCTCAAACAGATCAACCGATTCGGTCAAAAATTTGGCCTTCGTGATATTTTGATCAATCTACTCTTTCGGCAAACTTCCGCAGAGTATTTCAAAAATTTTCAGTGAAGTGCAGTTTAATACCTCTATGGATAAGCTGTGTAAGCTTAAGACATCAATGGTCATGGCTTCACTACCCTTATGCTAATAATTAGTTATAAGTAAATATAAAATAAATTAATAAATAAAAAACTCTCTGGAAACGCTTTGCTTTTTTGCAACAAGTGTTCTCGGGGCTCCTATTACAACCGTACAAGTTTTTCGGAGGTAAGTCTATACTTCCTGGGAAAATGGCCCGAAAGCTGTAAAGAACACCTAAGGCAATCATGTGTAGTGGCTAGTGTACACGACAACTTTCGAACCGGATACAGCGTTGGTCCAAACTTTGTTTATCGCAATATTTCAGCGAGCCTTATATATACAAAATTCGAATATGGTGCTTTTCGGTCTACTTCTTCTGGTATTTTCCCCCCAAATTTCAAGAATTTTAGCTAAAGTGGTATGCGTGAGTTTTCTTGAACGGAGCATTAGATTTGGTCCAAACTTTGGATTTAGTAATATTTTTTCCAAACTTAGTTTTTGCTCGAAAATGGGCCATACTGGGGTACCTCCCTCACAAACCTTCAAAATAGTTTTTTAAGTGCAGTTTAGAGCGGTATTAAGTTTTTCGTGGGCAAGTCCATATTTCCTGACTAAGAGTCAAAAGTTGAAAATTATACTGTGGCGAACTGAAATGACTGGTGGGCGCTATATCCTTTAAAAGGAATGACTCCCAAAATAAGATCTACTCCAAAAATGAACTATGTCGGTCCGGTCCATTTCTCCATACCTCCTCCGCAACACTTGTGATCAATGATACAAATCCCTATTTTGTTTGCAAGTTCATACGTTCGAAATGGCTACTGAAAAGCTCCTAATGCATAGTTTTTGGTTTTAAGGATTTTGGCTGTGTATCCGCTATTCGATCTCTCTATAGATGAAAGTATTAATTCACATAGGCTCAGGATATATTCCTGTCCACAAAGTAGAGTGGTACTTGTTGAGATTTTGACGAAGAAGAACCTGTTTCCGATTAGTTTTTAGATTTCGTTTGTCGTCAAAAATCAAAATCCTTTACCGAAGGAGGAAAAATTTGCATTTCTAGAAATGTGCATCTATTGAAAGCACTTCCCAAAATACAATTGATATGGGTTTCTATGACGTTTTCTGCTGGTTTTATTCAAAGAGTAATCGACAGAAAATCCCTGAAGATCAAATTCATTGTAATTTTGAAATATTGGAAATAATATGTAATAAATCAATATATATAAAGTAGAAAAATGTTTGTACGTTTGTTTGTTTGTTTATTTGAAGTTTATGGACTCAAAAACAGCTGAACTGATCTTTCTGAAATTTTCAGAGTATATCAATACATGGCCTGAAAATAACATAAGCTATAAAAATTGCTGAAAGTCCGCGTTGATCCGGAGATATAGCATCAGAATCGGAGGTACCTCCAAAAAATTTAGGTTTTTTATGCAAAAATCTATGGAATGGTAACAGATAAATTTTGGATGTGAGCAGGAATTTGGTCCAGAAATAAATTTGCCAAATTATATTGAAATCGGTTCAGATTTGGATATAGCGCCCATAAATATTTTCGGCCGATTTCATGTATTTGATGCACCAAACTCGCTTTGTATAATAATCAATAATCTTGTTTTATTAACATTCGAAAGGTCGAACAAAACTTACAAATTCGACAGAAAAATCATTTTGTCCAATAGACATTTACGACACTGCGGTGGAAGAGAAATTATATCATAATAAATAATATATAATAGTTTTTTGTTGCAAATTTCAAACATAATAAAGAATTTGTAACTGTTATGAATTTCAAAAAAGTTCATTATAAAAACGTGTTTGAGAAAATATACAATCTCTTAAAACCACAAAGATTAAGCAACGGTTTTATATTTTATTGTTGAATTGCTCTTATAAAAAATGTCAAAAACAAAATATCGCAAAAATGTTTTTTCTGGGTGTTGTTTATAAGCCAAAGTATTGGACGTAATATGCTACAATAGGGTTATGACTTTTTTACAACCTCATATCCCTGTATCATAGCGTGATGAGTTTTGCCATAAGATTACATAAAATCATAATTATAAGGTGATTCGGTAAAAAACCTAACGCACAAAATGATTTTAATATTTGAATTTCTCAAAATTATGGACAATTTTTTGAAGTCACTGCAAGCAGATATACAATTGAAAATAAACTTTAGAGTCACATGAGATAACTAAACTGACATAACATTTATTTCTCTCTAATTTTCTGCAATTCTGAGAATCGTAAAAATGTCGTAAGCGCCTTTTTTTAAGATATATTTTTTTAACAAGAAACAAAAAATTTAAATTTTTTTCAAAGTGTTTTGTGCATGACCTTTTTCAATATTTGAATGAAATAAAGATTATTATAGTTATTAGTAGGCTTATATTTATTCATTCGTGCAACAAAAAATAATATTTGAAATAAACAATAGCGTAGTGATTATTGGACAAAAGTTTATTCATCCCTGCTACAGGAAATCATTTTTGAGAAAAAATGTCAAAAAGTCATAACCCTAATGCTACAAACGTTCAATATATACAAATAAACGACTTGTTCTGAACTCAGTAACACTTACAGTCAGCCTAAAATTACGATTAAACGCTTAAACAACACCTTGAAACTTAACAACAACTATGCAGAAAATTGCTCAAAAAGCCTAACGTGTTCATTATTTTTATACTATCAAATATGTTAGACAATAAATATACCAATGTAGTTAAATAATTCTCTGTAATACTTCCTCCAAATACTTTACATATTTCTTGAAAAAATTAAAATAGTTTAAAAATTTTCTCAAAAATTAAAAAAATGTGTAACATAAGCTAATATTCTATGGGAACGAAAATCATTTCGGGGGGGGCCCGGGCCCCCCGGGCCCCCCCCCTGACTACGTCGGTGCTACCCAACCCTTCTGATGTTCGGGTAGCAGAAAGGACGTTCCGAGACATCATAACTGCTGCAGCCGCTCTCTATATACCCGTTGGTCGAATATCCTAATTGGCCGAATTTCAAAGAGTTCACTAACCACCGTTTCAGAGATCTGTCCAACCCTTCAGATGTAGGGGTAGCAGAAAGGACGTTCCGATCATAACGGCTGCAGCCACTCGCCACATACCTGTTGGTCGAACAACCGAAATTAAGCCAAACTTCCCAGCAGGGGCGACGGTATTAGCAAATTAGCGTTGTTGTTGTTATAACAGTGATATGATATGTTTGTATCTGTTTAATATGGCTCTGGGTCTATCTCCAGTTCTGGGAATGTGGCTGCTTCGATAGGTTGTAGCCACAAAGCTACTGCAGTTAGTTGACTAGGTTTGCAGTTTGTCGTGCGGGCCTGTGCCGCTTACTGGGCAGATGTTTTGCTCGGTGTAATCGATCCTTCCCCTATAGGAATTTAGACGACTGCACCATCCCGAGTGTAGTTTGTCGTGGCAGCTGACGCTCCTCAGATGCGATTTGTTCTCCGAAGACCGCATTCACATGATAGTTGTTGATGGCATCTGCGACTGCACTTGTTTTGTAAATGCTTGTAACGTTGGACCTCTCTTTCTAGATCATGAGAATCCCTATTGACATACCTGGGTGGGAAGGTCCTATCCACCATATGATGATTAGAATGGCTCTCAGGTAATACATGCCGTTGTGTTGCTGTGCTGGACGAATTTTCGATTCCTCATGCAGATGGTACACTGAAGACATGAGGAGGCACGTTGTTGCAGCTCTTAGAGCGGTATTATGGCAGGTTTGAATATTTTTCCATCGAGTTGCACTTATATTTGCGGACCACGCTGGCGCCGCACAGCTAACCACAGACCGACCTATCGCATTATATGTGGTTAACAAGGTTTCTTTATCTGCACCCCCAGACTCTGGGACTCTAAAGACTCGAGGACTTTATGTCTACATATCAGCGTGTCGCAGATAGCTGTGGCATGCGCGACGTGAACATGCTGTCGAATGTGACCCCTAGCATTTTGAGGTCTCATTTGACCATGACGTTCAACTCTGTGCTCACCTCTGCAGTCCATGTGGTGAACAGAGTTACCGTAGATTTTGTGCGGATATTTGAATATTCCTCGCGTGGAAAAAGGTAATAAGATTGGTCAGACTTTCACAAATTACATCAGGAAAGGTAACTGACGTCAAAATCGTACAATTATCCGCATGCATTACGATCTCAATGAGGTCTGGAGGAGCTGAAATACAAGAGAGGTAGAGGTTAAACAGTTCCGGAGATATCACCGCATCCTGGGAAACTCCCAGCTTCACTCTACGGGGTTTGAACTTCTGTTCCTGAATTCCACGCATGACTGGCGTCCACGCGTGTTATTGATTATCTTAAGTTTCAAACATGACCGGAGGGTTATCAAACGGCTTGTTCCGGTTGAGTCTTCACACACACACACACACACACACACATTAATATGTGTGCATATGCTGAGCAGCGCTGTTGGAACTCTTCAGCAGCACTTGTTCCGCTTATGCTCACCGACCAACCTGTTAACTTCCTGTGTCAGCTCCCTGACTTTGGGGTTACTGCGGTTGGCACGACGGAGCTCATCATACACATTTTCCAATCCAGCCGCCTCTGCTGGGAAGTTTAGTCTCACTTCGTGTATTCGACCAGCAGGTATGTAAGCTGCAGTTGTTGTTGACGACGCTGTGTTCACGCAGCATGGAGGAGTCCAGAACAACCCCTGAGATGCACCCACACCCGACATCAATTGAATCTTACCGAAGTTTGAGTGTGGTGTATACGGATGTGACAAACTGAGCGCAAATAAATTGATCCTGGATTTTCCTCCACCCCGGGCCGGAACAAAATAATCCAGAGCTGCTCCCAACACATTCGCCACGACAGTCGCCGGCCACGGGTGTTGTGTGGTTCCGGGTCAATTTGGTATCGAAGAAGCCGCCGCCGTTAGCTCACTACCCTTAACGGGTATTAAAAGCAATTTACCAGGTGACACCACGAGGAGGTCCTTGTTCATTTGAGATGGATGAGGGACCGAAATAAGTCCTCGGCATTGCCATGTTAAAATCGGTCAGGATCGAGCACCCACTACGTCACCCAATTTTCACGCTCTGGCTAACCACAAATCCACAGTCAATGTCATATTTTGTTTCCTTGGAGTTATAATAAAGTATGTCTCCATTATATGTTGTCGCCAAACATTCCAAGTTTTTGAAACTTTGGCGATTGTAGACAAATTTTTGTAGGTTTGTCTTCTTCGGACTAATCAAAGACTAACCCGTTACCTCATCATAAGTTGTTGTTGCTGGTTAAGGAAATCAGGGTTGGTATCCCTCATACCATGCTAATTATACGTATGTTTATGTATAACAGCGACCCATTTTACTGTCAGATTGCGTACAATCATGTTATTCTACATACAAATATAACTTTTTGTTCAATTTACGATAAAGAATTAGAGGGATTAATATTCCATGTACACACATACATATGTATATTCATATGCATGTATGACTGTATAAATGTATTCCTTGCCTTTTTTCGTACATAAATAATTTGCACTTGACCTTGTTTATAAAATGAGGGGTACAAAAATAATAGCTGCCGTGGCAGAAGTACTGCGACTCTTTGGTATTTTGTTTGGAAGACATGCTGTATTGGTGGTGTTAACAGCATGCTGACGCACTCTCAACCAACAGTCAGTCATTCCAAAAGAGTAACAATAATAACATTCTATCAGCCCGCAGCTACTCACGCTACATAAGAAAGTACCACAACGACAAAAAAAAACAGAAAAAATGTGGTCTTTGCAAAAAATATAAAATTAATTGCATTGCACACTGGAACTTATTCGAATGTATCATAGAGTGGATACATTACTAATTTGTATAAATATGTTACATTCTGATAACTTTGATTTCCTTGTGGTCATAGTTTTCCACTTCCCTTGGGAAAATAATTCTCCTTGCAAGTGTGGAGGTTCATAAAGTAACCATCTTACCCACCTAATGTTTCTACATCTGTATTGTGATGTGTGCGTGCGTGCATGATGAGAGGACATTCAGATTAAACATGAAAACACACAAAAAACGCGACACTGGCAATGGGCACAACAAATTCTACTCCCGCTGATTTCCATGTTATCGACACCGACACGAATAGCCGTTAACATGAGAACGAACCGAACTTATGAAATCATTCAGTTGTCGTTTCATTTTTCGTAGAAAAAAGGAAACGCTGCTGGATGTGTGACGAATTCAAAATTTAATGGAATTGCCAAATTAATAAAAGGAAAAAGGAAGAAGAATATATCGTGACACTCATGAACTGATTTACATCCAGAAACTATTCTTAAAAGAAGCAACGAGTATTGACTTCAGGTTAATATTCATAAAAATCCTAATTTTTTTATCTATACACAAATATTTTAATAATTCTCTAAGTTGCCTTGATCTTAAAAGGCTTCTTTTGCAAGGGTCAGACAACAATAGTTTTTCTCAAAATTCCAGGAGAATAGACTGGAGCAAATTCAAAGAGCTGACGAAAGAAGTATTGCGCGAGCCTCATGATATGCCAAAAGAAGTTAAGAGAGCTGTGTACTACCTTAACAAAACTCTCCTGAGATGCTATTAGGACACAAAGCCCGTAAAACGGCGATTAGTGCGGTCTGGGAATTACAGAATTAATTTTAGTAAGTACACAAGCGAAGTCAAAAAAGCTAAACGAAAGTCCACTACGAATTGGAATAATTTTCAAACGATTGTATAAAAATTCAACCCGTACAACGATTTCGTTCAAATCCACTGTTGGCCTCACTATGGTCAACCCCGTGGCAGCGAGCTCTTTGCAACTGATTGACTCAAAACATGAAATGTCTCGGCCAGCGGCGCCCAATTCAACAGATATGCACAATTTCGTGTTTTTTTGGAGCTCGAATTTTATTGATGCGTTTCGGAACTAATGAAAATCCCGGACCACGATATTCTGCCTGTCGCAACTGCATCCCCCACAGGTCTGTATCGTTGTGAAACAACAGATGCATGGATTGGTTGCCCTTCAGGGGCTGTTCCGAATTAGTCTGGGTCAGAGACGACAGCAACTGACACTGTGTTGCTGCGTCCTCATCTTCACACTCATTATCGTTCTTGGAATATGGGACACATCCACAGTCTTCGATACTGCCTTCGCACCAACACCTGACAGAGCATCGTTTATTGCAATTTAATTGCAATAGTCTCCGTGCCAAGATTCATTTCATACGTCGAAACAACATTCTGGACTGTGCATATCAAGAAACCAAGCTAACAAACACATGCAAGAACTCACGAGAAATGGAGGCGGTAGGCTGGCATCTAGCTTGAGCTTGACTCTAGAGCCCCATATATGGAATGAAAAGGGTTTTAAGTCAAGTGTCGTAATGTGGAAAAGAAGGTGTTACATGTTTACTGCCGCAATGCTCCGTGTTTTATGGCCAACATTAGTTTTCTTTTGAAAGACGATAACTGTTTGGTACAATCTCGAATTTTAGCACTCTGTCCTAAGTACCACAGGGGCATGGCACTGGCTGAGCACATTGATAACTTCACATTTGGTAATCCCACGGTTCTACGACACCGGATTGACTTCGAACCAAACAATACCAGTGTTCTGACCAGCGGATGCCAACTCAGCATACACTTGTATGTATTCGTATCGTTTTTCTTTGTTGGGAGCAGCATATCCCGGAGTGCCTGCTCCGTATTATTTGGGTCCTTGTCGGAACGAAGGAAAACCCAGGACCAATATGGATGTGCTCAGTTTGTCACATCCGCATCCACAACATTTAAGCTTTAGTGAGACGCAATCGATGCCAAGAGTGGGTTCACCTCAGGGGTTGCTCTGGATTCGTTCATGTGAACAAGGCCCCACTGAGCCGTCGTCATCAGAATACGCGACTCTCCCGCAGTCCCCCCAACAGCAGCCGCACAAGCAGCACTAAACACCAGCCGTTTCTGTTCCAATTCCAATGCATACATTTTTGAATTTAACTGCAAGGGACTTCGAGGTAAGATCGAGGAAATAGTGGATTTTATTAGTCGGAGGAATATCATAGTTTCCTCGACCACGCTGCAGATATGCTGAACATGTTCATCCCGCCGATAATTTGTCCAGGTTATACGACCAACATTAGTCATAAACGTTTGGTCTTGGGGGACTTTAATCCGCATTATGAGTTGTGGTATTTCGTCCTCGGACACAACCAGGGGGTACTGCAGAGCCTCCGTATCTTTGTTTTTACAATAAAAGCATAATTTATTAACACTTTAATTTTTAAAAACTGAAATAATTGAACAATAAATTGGATTGCGCACTTAGCACGCTATCTACAATATATTCCGAACACTACAACTACTTTACGTATGATTCAAAGAATTTGCAGGCGAAGTAATAAACAAATATACAATGTTGATTTTAGTGCGAAGTCTATGCTTTTTTTAATAAAATAGAATCTCAAAAGAAATAAAAAATGTGTTTTATTATTATGAAAAACATCGGTTTTTAGCATGGTAGAACAAAACAAGGTAACAGTAATACCCAGCTGATTGAACTGGGCTGTAATGTTAGTGTCAAATTCCATACGACATTTTATATTTTTATTTCTATTTTCTATGTATATTATTGCTAAACCTAAATAACGACGGGACGTACACAAATATTTCACCTTTCTACCACAACAACGCTCTCTGAGCTTCCGTATTACCCAAATACGTTGAGTACAAAATCACATTTAAAAACACAAATCCGCGATCAAAACTTATTTAAATGTTTTCATTCGTAAAATAAATTATTTTCCTTTGCAATTAATTGGATTTCAGGTTTTGTTGGGCTTTTGTTTTCAAAATACAAAACACACACATATACATGCATACAAAACCCAGTTGTTCGGGTAACTAGGGAATAACTAGCAATTCTGCTGGCTACTGGTAAACACCCCTAGTTACCACCCAATCTACTCGCAATGCTATGGACTGGTGAATTTAACATGGAGATGTCATAGGAAGGGGTCTATTGTCCCCTCACTGCATTACCAGTAACCACCCAATTCGATAGTCATGTGAAAGGCAATTGTCTCCTCAGTGCATTACCAGTAACCAGTCAATTCGGTGGTCAGAAATGATAGCCCAAATCACTAGTAAGTTGTAATAAGAATACCAGTTTGAACAACACAATTATAATCCACCACGCTTTATTTAATTACATGACGTGGATAAACATAAATACATACATACATACATACATATATTATAAAGGACAATTTAATGTTAATCTTTAAATTCCTTGATATTGAAAATTATGCGTGAATTCTTGATACTGGGACTTATGTTGCTTATGTATGTTTATTTGATCCTGGGAATGTGCATCTCAAGTGTGCTTCAGATAATTCAGATGTACCTGAAATAAAATGCATAAAAGTTTAATAAGATAATTAAAAAATTAATTGTCCAAAAAAGTATCTATACTTACCAAATATTCTTCTAAAAATATTCATCCTTTTTTAATGTAGCCCAATAACATGTTTGTTGCATCTTTGTTTAACAATAAGTTTTTGCACATCAAACGCACCAAAAACTTTTTTTAATTCAGAATAAAAAATAAATTTTATACAAAATGACAATACATTTATTCTATTTTGTTTTCAAAAAGAGAAATAATGTTGAAAAGAGATTACAAGAGAGAAACATTGTCGATTACACTATCCATCGGTAGTCTATAAAATAGTCAATATATTACACACCGCATTACCTGTAACTAGTGATTTGACATGATAGGCAGGGACGCCATTTTCCAGTGAGAAAAGCAAGCTATAGGTTATTTTATTTGCCATTTTTGGGTGTAAAGTAACTAGGATCAATGAGTAACTAGTTACATGCCTATGTAAAAGTAGACAATTGCTATTTATTGAACAACTGGGAACGTTCTGTCATAGTTGAATTTGTTCAAATTACAAAAAGTATACGCTCGACGTATTTCGGTAGTTCTCATAAGAATACATGTGTTCTACTTTTTTCACCACACACGCCCTGGGTATACGGACGTATCTAGGTATGGGCCTTAGGGACATATATTTTTTGAGGAAAAAAATATATTATTCTTAAAAAAAACTATTTCCCTAAAGACTTCTTCATATCAATGATATATAGCCTCTTCCACGTCAGAACAACGTGTCGCACACTATAACACCACTTATAGAGGCGGTACAACATTTGTTAATGTGCGTGGTATTTTGACAAATTTGAAAAAATTGCACCGTGGTGCAATGGTATGCACACTCGCCTTGCACGCTGAAGGTCGTGGGTTCGATTCCCCGGCCAGTCAACATCAAACACTTTTCAACGGTGGCAAAATACCCTTCAGTAATGTTGGCGACATTTTCTGAGTATTTCAGCCTTGTACAACTTCTCTACAAGTGGTGTCTTACTAGGCGTTTACACAAGACAGACTGTCTGCAACTACAACCCTGATTTACTAACACATACATACATTTGTCGGCTGTCTCCCAGCTGTCCATCATTTTTTCACGGACACTAGGCAAGACAAAGTTTTGGGCAAGTTTTGGGTTTTTGACAATCAATACATGTACTCAACTGTCCTGTCATGTGTAAACACAGGGTTAGACACGCCGTTCGGACTCGGCGATATACAGCAGGTCCCATATCATTGAGCTAATATGAATCGGGGTGAAATTATCCATTTAGTGAAATGATATGGATACTTTCAAATTGAAAATGTAACGAAATTTCATTCATGTTTTTCAAAATAAGCAATCAAATGTGAAAACTATTAGTTTTATAAATTCCAATAATTTATAATCGTTTCCTTGTTTTGTTTGCATGTACCGGTGACACTAACATTACAAACAAAAACAAATTTCTATGTGGTTGTTGTTGAGTTGTATTTGTTGTAGTAACTACTCTACCTTCTTTGTTCTACCATGGGTTTTTAGGTTATAAATTCGATTGTTTATTCTGTCAAAAACCTTGTTTTTGGCTAGGTTTACGACATTTCTGACGTATGTAATATACGTCAGAAATGTATGTCAGATACGTCATAATTTCCGACAGACCATCTATGATCATGGCAAAGCTAATTGGCCGAGTTTTAAAGAGTTCACTAATCACCGTTTCAAAGATCTGCCCGAACCTTCTGATGTTCGGGTAGCAGAAAGGACGTTCCGAGACATCATCACGGTTGCGGCCGTTCGCCATATACCTGCTGGTTGAATACCGGAAGTGAGACCAAATTCGTTGTGTCAACCCCAGTTTCAATCGCCCTTATATTATTACACCATGGTTCTTCGCCATGTATTCTTCGAACGTCCACGTCCTCTGTTGCCTGGTGGGTTCCATTCCAAAGCATACCTTGCAATGCTGTCGGGGTTTTTACGAAGAGTGTTTGTGTTTTCCAAGGGGTAGTTCGTTTGACTTCCTCCAGAGTTCGTTGTTTGATATTTTTATTGGGCCAGAATATGCGGCAAATTATTCGTAGAAATTTATTTGAGTTTGCAGTTTCTGAATAATTGAGTTTGACATCATCGCTGACGTACAGTAATGTAGTTTTGGCGCAGGCATTGAATAAGTAGCTAGGTTTGGATTGACATTTGCGGGGCATCTCTATATTTTATTTAAACGTCCAAAGGCCGTTTTGGCTTCGCCTAGCATAAAATTTTCATCATCCTCAACTACTATTTGCGATGACATAATATATACTAAGTAACAGAATTGTTCCATAACGCCAATCTCTACGTTTTTTATATTAAACTTCTGGGTGATGTTGCTGTTTATTATCGCGGGCTTAGTATTTCCATGTTAGCTTTCAGGCCGATACTTTCGGAGAGCCCTATTATGTCATTGATTTTACTTCGTCTTCGTCATTTTCATAACTGTTGCTAATGTTTTCAAAGTGTTCTTTCCATCTTTCGGCTTGCAGGCCAGCATCTGTTATTATATCACCGTTTGTATCCTTTATCACTCTATTCCTGTTAATTGATTTGTTAGATATTTGGCCAATTATTTGGTATAATTTGCGCATGTTGTACACGCCTGCTGCATGTTCTGCTTCTTTTGCCATTTCTTCTAGATATTTCCTCTGATATGTAGGTTATATATTCGGTTTGTTCAGTGATTGTATTTTTAAGCTATTTCTTTCTTGGATTAAATTCCAGGTATTGTTGAATATACACGCTTTTTTTTCTCCTTTACTGGCATATCCAATTTTATCCTCTGCTATGTTTCTTAGCATATTACATGTATGTAGTTTCCCAAGGGATGTTATTATTTGGCAAAAATAGCATTTATTTGCTCTCTCAGCTCTTCTCTTTTATTGGCGTTATTAGTATTTGGACTTCAAAGCGTTTCCTTACTCCCTGACTCTTACTCTTAATTTTTTATGGTGCCTCTTCAACTTTAGCCAGATATGGGCTATGACCAGTTCATGGTCGCTGTGTGTATCTGCACTTCGTTTTGTCCTGACATCCGTTAAGGAACTTCTCCTTTGTTTCCGAATACAAACCTGATCGGTTTGATTTTTTGTGTTTCAATCTGGTGATGTTCAAGTATATTTATGGATTTCCTTGTGCGGAAATATCGAGCCACCAATCATAAAATTGAAGGCTTGACACATCGCGATGAAACGTTCTCCATTAACGTTTCTCGTTCCCATCCCGTATTTGCCCATTATGTCTGATATTCCTGTATTTTCGGAGCTAATTTTTGCATTAAAGTCGACAATGACTGGTAGGATCCCCCGACTAGGGACCTTTGATATTGTGGCGACCAGTTGCTCATAGGACTCGGCCCTTTTTGTACTCCCAGCCTCTTCTGTGGGGACATAGCATTTAACAATTGTAGCACATTTCCTCACTGAAGTATTGAGGCGTGCCTTCAAGATTTTAATGAATGTTTGTTCCCTTTGAGAGTATTATGCCAACTCCACTTTCCCGTCTTTCCTCTTTGCCGCTGAACAAAACCAGACTTCCGTTTGATGTTATGAACTCCCCATTTTTGGTCTATCGTATTTCACTTATCCCTAGGATTCCGATGTCAAATGATTTCATTCGGGATATGACCTGCGCAAACCTTGTAGAATCGCTTAGTGTTCTAACGTTCGAAGTCCTTTTACATGTACCAAAGTTCGTCAACGTTACGGGTGTTGATATTTCGTTTCTTGTAGACATTTCGACAATCGATTTAGTTTTGGGTAAGCGGATGACTGGTTTATTGTACCCAACAATGGTGTTGGGGCTGCCATCTCTTAGCGACCACTCTGACTTTAATTGTCTTTTTTACTCCGGCGCCAATTACGCGCCGTTTCGCTACAGTGATCGCTGCCCAACTCGGGAATTTGTGGCCTATTATAGCCACCGAGACTATCCCACGTAAACTGAGTTGTCCGCGACTACTAATTTAATTCGCAGCTACCCAATAATCAACTGGGCTTTCCACTATCCGAAACCCGCGGAAGCGTCCGTTAGCAATCAGCCATGCTTCCAAACGGAACGAAGACTTTCGCTAAGCTTCCTAAGTGAAATCACTCTTAAACATAATGAAATAAATCTTATAGCCATTCCAATCAGTAATGATTTTCGTCTTACGGGCTTTGTTATATGAGTAGCTCCGTCGTACGTTGGATTCTTTGAGTAGTAACCGTTCGCTCTACCAAATCATTTCGGATTTCCTCCCCGGATAGGTGATTGGGCAGCAGTCGTAGCAATTGAGGAGTGTTTTGATAAGGGCATCCATCCACAGCGCTCCCAATTTATCCCAATCCGTTCTGCAGGGATTCCAATAGGGACTCTGTTTGACTCAAAGTATAGAGATTTGAAAAAGTATTGTCCTGCGATCCGAAAAAGTATACTTTTCAGATACCTTTCAATTCCTTTTGTCAGATTTTTAATTAGCATTTTCGCAAATTGTAGATCAGCTTCAGCACTTGCTACTTTCAAAACTATAATCTTAAAAAAAAAATCCAATGTCACATACTTATTGCCATCAGTGTTCTGTACAATGTTTTTTTTTCACCCAAACACACACGTCAATACATAGAATTATCTAAATAAAACACTGACCGGATGACGTTTTGACTCTCCTGACAGTGGAACATGACAACAAATAATGAGACTAACAGCAAAAGAACGAAAAGAGAAAAACAACAAAAATCAAACAGTCAGCAATGATGGGGGCCGGTGTGATTGGAACAACGTGGTACGAGTTGATTTAATGCGAGAGAAAAACAGACCCCAACCGGCCCGAGGGGTACAAATATAAAATTAAACCAAACAACAACGTTGGTCGTTTTCACATTTCGTTCGTTGTTGTTTCGTTTGTTTGTCGGTTGGACTGCTGGTTGGACGAATTGTTGATTCGTCGATAAGTATGGTGTATTGTGGGATTTAATCTTTCGCTGTGCAATGGTATGTGTGTGTTTGCGGCAAAACGGGGGCCAAATGAGGTTGAACATACCGACGAGAACAAGACACAAATACTATTAAAAAAAAAACTTGGAATGTTAACGTACGGACAAGCAGAGCTAAAATGGCGCATAATACTTAAGGCAAGGCAAATATGTTGGGGTACCAACAACGCTGCTATTCAAGACTAGCAGATACGGGCCACAACAGACACAATATACCATACCTCACTACTGTGCCGCGCGGCGTTACAATCTCCCTTTCGTTTCACGACCCAAGAAACATTTGATGTTTAAGGCCGTTCGTTCGTTTGGTTGTTGCTGTTTGTTGTTATTGCGTGTTTGTTTTTCTTTCATTCTGCTGTTTTTTCTCTGCTTTTAAATGGTTGGGGATTTTCAGATTCTGCCTGCTGTAGCCCCCTCTATACAATGACTTGCAATATAGACATGCTGAGGATGAAGAAGAAGAACAGCCAGTCAAGCCAGGCACTCGTAAAGAACTTGAAATGATAATAATAATACAGCTGTTGTTATTGCTGTTGTTGCTACTATCACTGTGTTATTCTCATATTCTGTAGAGTTGATATTTTGTTGTTGTTTTGTAAATGCGTATGTTTTGAATTTTAGATTGTCGTCGTTGTTGTTATTGCAATTTCATATTTATTACAATGCAAAAAGTGGTTTGTGTGTGTTTAGTTTACGATAACGATAATGGTACAACAACAACAGCAACGTCAAGTAGAATTCCAGATGACAACTTATTGTCATCAGTGAATGGCCTAATGATGTGACTCAGTGCACACAGTTATTGAAGGAAGATAAAAAAATAGATGATGTTACTCGAGGCTATAGAATGTGTGGATGCAATGGGCATGTAAGCTTCCATTTGTACCATTTGCAGCATGGTAGAACAAATATAAGGTAAAGTTAATACTACAACAAATACAACTCAACAACAACCACATAGGAATTTGTTTTTGTTTGGAACGTTAGTGTCAAATATAAATGTAAACAAAATAAGGAAATGTCTATAAATTATTGGAATTTAAAAAACTAATAATTTTTCACATTTGATTGAATATTTTGAAATACATGAATGAAAACTCGTTAGATTTTCAGTTTGAATGTTTCCATATCATTCCACTATAATAATAATAATTGTTCCACAAACATCCCAGGAGGGACAGGGGAGACTTCTTTCATATCAATGAGTGCACCCCGATTCATATTAGCTCAATGATATGGGACCTACTGTTTATCGCCGAGTCCGAACGGCGTGTCTAAGACACCACTTGTAGAGAAGTTGTACAAGGCTGAAATACTCAGAAAATGTCGCCAACATTACTGAGGGGTATTTTGCCACCGTTGAAAAGTGTTTGATGTTGACTGGCCGGGGAATCGAACCCACGACCTTTAGCGTGCAAGGCGGGTGTGCATACCATTGCACCACGGTGGCACCCATATCATTCCACTAAATGCACAATATCACGCAGGAAGTAGAATTCTTGCAAAAATGTTTGGGGTCGCTCGTAATTCATTGAAAAAAGAGAAGCTGTTTCAATCTTTTGTTTTTGAAAACAAAAAGCACATGTTTATTAGGGCTTTATTATTTTCATGTTTAATAAAATACCACACATATTAACAAATATTGTACCGCCTCTATAAGTGGTGTTTTAGTGTGCGAAATGTCGTTCGGACCTGGAGGAGGTTACATGTCAATGATATGAAGGAGTCTTTATGGGAAATTGTTTTTATTTCAGATGAATAATTTTTTTTTTCTTCAAAAAATATATATCCCTAATATACATCGAACATAGAAATAAATATATAAAATGTCGTATGGAATTTGACACTAACACTACAGCCCAGTTCAGTCAGCTGGGTATTGCTGCTACCTTTTCTTGTTCTACCATGCATTTGCAGGGATCTAAAGTAGGTAGGTAATTTTGATTATTTTGGGTCGTTTTTTATACGCTCCACCATAATAGAACAATAAAAGGTAACAGCAATACCCAGCTGACTAAACTGGGCTGTAATGTTAGTGTCAAATTCCATACAACATTTTTTTTTTCGTTCGGTTCACGCCACTCATACCCGTCCAAGGGGGCCACTTCCCTATATCGTAGGGAACCCGTACACCCCATAGACCGGACTATGGAGGGTTAGTAGAATGATGGGATGACCGGCTACATATTAAATCAGCCGGCAGACAGTAATAGTAAACAAGTATATACCTATACACTAAAATTAATTATAATATTGTTAGATGAAGAAGTACTATATCATGCATAAGTGTCTGGCACTTACTACGTACGTATAATATAATTTTTTATCGTGTTTAAAGGATTCACATAAAGCTCTCATGGATTTATTAGCTTCATAATTGGTTCTAACGAGTGGCAAATTTATTAGAATAAAATTACGAGTTAAACGGGATGGGAAGTTAAAATTTATTTCATCTAATAAAAATGGAGAATCAATTAATCCACGAGTCAGTTTTACAATAAACATTGATTTTAACATGAAACGTCTTCTCTCGAGTGTGGGCAGGTCAATTAACATAAGACGACTTTCATAAGGGGGAAAAGGTACAGATGTATCCTAATTTAAGCCGCGTAGAGCAAACAAATGAATTTATACATATGTATATATGTATTTATTTCTATGTTCGATGTATATTAGGGATATATGAAGAAAAAATATATATTATCAGAAAAAAACTATTTCCCATAAAGACTTCTTCATATCAATGACATGTAACCTCCTCCAAGTCCGAACGACGTGCCGCACACTAAAACACCGCTTATAGAGGCGGTGTGGTATTTTGATATTATTATTATTAATATCCAGGTTCCTAGGTGGAACATAGGGCCACAACAAAATTTTTCCAATTATTTCTATTTAAAGCTAAAATTTTAATTTCATTCCATGATTTATTCGCCTTCCTCAGTTCTTCTAAAACTTGCCGTCTCCACGTTAGCAAAGGTCTACCTCTACGGCGGCTACCTTGCGGGTTCCACTCAAGGGCTTCTTTGGCAATATTTCCTTCTTGTTTCCTCAGTGTATGACCGATCCATCTCCATTTTCTTAGTCTGATTTCCTTGACTATTGGATTTTGGTTGCACCTCGACTCGTTTATTTAGCGAGTCGAACGTCCCCAATTCGCCAATGGGAGGGTCCCGATAGAGGATCTAGCAATCCCCCACGGGGGTATTTTGATAAGTTTGAAAAAAATAAAGCCCTAATAAACATGTGTTTTTTGATTTCAAAAACAAAAACTTGAAACAGCTTCTGCTTTTTCAATGAATTTCCATCGACCTCAAACCTATTTGCAAGAATTCTAGTTTTTATTTAAGTTTTCCAAAATATTCAATCAAATGTGAAAAAATATTAGTTTTTTTAATTCCAATAATTTATAGACATTTCCTTATTTAGTTTAAATTTTACTTTGACACTAACATTACAAACAAAAACATATTTCTATGTGGTTGTTGTTGAGTTGTATTTGTTGTAGTATTTACTTTACCTTGTTCGTTCTACCATGACGCTCCACATTAAGATGGATGGTAATTAACTCTGTAAGGCCATGTTTATATTATAGCCCTTTGCAGGGTTAACCTTCTTTATGAGGATTTGTTTGACGTATATGTAATGGAATTGACATTTAAAACCCAGTGGGTTTGTTAAATCCGGTTATATATAAACGTACTATAATTCCGATTGTATCACATCGAAATCTTAGTTTTGATATAGCCTCCATAGCTTCAAGAGAAAGCGCTAGTGCAATTCTATCGGGAACTAGTGGCCAGAGATACTGCTGTGGAGATGTGTGTCATTTGCTCATCCTATTCGGTTCGTGTTTGTAGATTGCTTGAGTACTTATTAAAGTCTCTTGTATCTTTGCATATCCTTGTAGATTGCTTGAGCACTTAATAAAGTCTCTTGCAGCCGAGCTTTGCATATCCTTGTAGATTGCATGAGTACTTATTATCCCAGCAAAAGCTAGGATGCACTCCATTTTGCTTCCACAGCACACAGCTAGGATGCACTCCGTTTTCGATCCAAATCACAACTTTTTATGTAGTCTTTTGGATTGGATTTAAAAACACTCTTCGGATTGTGTTTTTAATCAATCAAAAGATGCAGTAAAAATGCAAGCCATTGCGAAATATACCAGAATAAATAAAATGCATTTATTATTTGCGTAAAACAAGAATACAAAGGACTTTATTACATAAACATAAATTAAAAAAGTTTTCATTGAATTCAATCACAATTGAGTGTACTTCCTTCGTTCTCCATTTAATCCAAACGCAACTGATTTTGCTTCGTCATCCTAAAGGGTTTTTATGTTACCTTCCCATCACTAGTTCAGCTCTCGGTATGGACTCCACTCCAATAAAAATTTCCGTCTCGTAAATTACCACAAAAATGTTCGAAACTTTAGTTTGTATTTTTTTATTTTATAACAAATTCTACGAAAAATATTCACACTTGTTTCTCTTTTCAAGAAATTATGTCGGCAGCGATCAACCAGCTGTTTTTGTTTCGGATAGGGATCAACCAACTGTTTTTTTCTGTAGGGATCTCTACAGCAAGTGCTTATAAAATGTATGTTGGACTACATCGAAAGATGTTGTGAAATCATAACTCCAATTGCACAATTTCCAAAATTTTTTGCTGGGATTATTATTTTTTTTTTTTATCTTCCTGCTTGAGTACTCATCAAGGTCACTCAAATTTAAACTGATCCTGTAGCATTATAAAATTCATCCCATATCCTCAGGACCTAGAGTACTTAGCCACGTCTCTGGTCTACCAATCTCCGGCTTTCCTTTCTTATCGAGTGGAAGAACCTTTTGCTCAACAATTCCAGTGCAAAACGAAGTATCTGTTCCTTTATCTTAAGTCGACTATAAAAATATAAAAAATAAAACGTTTGTCAAACGGTAACAACTGTCCTTTCTTTCTGTCTCAATTAAATAAATGTTCTGTAAGGATCCTTAGACCCTGACTAGCAACTCTAACCGAAGGGGAGAAAACTCGTCGTTACAGCGGTAGAGTAGCTAACTGTTTGTTCCAACAAACCGGCTGGGATTTCATTCCCGGATAGGTGATTCGACGGGAGTCTTCATATTTAAGCTTTACATTATTGTAAGCCCACTCCATTTTTTGAAAGGTCGCCAATTTGTACGAATTTTGTGGAATTCAGTTAGCGTATGACAACATCAAAGTCAGCGCTTAGAGAATCTCTAAACGAGAGTTAGGATTTGGGCTCCTTAGACAGTTAGTAACCATACAGGCATACCAATCAGTACAGAGCCTCTTGGTGCCGTAGCTTTGCATATCCTTGTAGATTGCTTAAGATCTCGAGTCGAAGAACCTTTTGCTCAACAATTCCAGTGCGCACACTGACCAACAAAACTGACAGTCATCAAGTGTTATTTCGTTAATATCAAAGCCTAGCTGAACAATTACTTTCCTAATCTGTAAATAATACCTTACATAATGTATTTCAAACATTTTCAGCTTAACAAAAGTTTTTATTTGCCAGAAAATTGTCGTAAAAGTACATTGACTGTCAGTTTTGAATGATGGTGTGTACTCCCCTATAAGTAGAATAAGCCGACTGCAAAGCGTAATTCTCTATATACGAAATAAATAAAACGTGAGTCAAACGGAAACAACTGTATTTTCTTTCTGTCTCAATGAAATTAATTTTCTGTAAGGTCCCCACGGGTCACGGTTTCCCCAGTGGAAGTGGTAAGCACTTGCGTCGTTTCAGTGAGCACTTGCGTATTATTACTCCTGACAAAGAAAATATTAAATCCTAACAGAGTGGCAGCCCTAAAAGTGCAGCATGCTCGCCACATGTGTTTCATGGGCCAACAGAGGTGTACCACTGTCTACAGTGTAAAGTTATGTATTTCAATATAAGAAAAGTTCACTTTATCCAGCTTCAACTGTTCGCAAAGACGTGCACTCGTATTAATTTCGTTGAGTGCACTCAATACGATGTGTGGAGGGGTTTTATGTTACATTCAAGAATTTGTTGTCTTGTTTCAAATTGCTTTTAGCGAAATATAAAATGCAATGAAGAACACACCTACATGAGATATGTTGATACATAACATTGTACATACATATACATACATAGATACTTATTTATATAGTATGTTACGTGCTAAAAACAAAAATATATAACAGTGGGTGAAAAAATCTTATTCGAAATCAACGAAAAATTACACAAGTTAAGTTTAATTTATATTTATTGCGACTTTATTTATAGTAACAATGAAAAATTACTTCGATACATAATATGAGAAAGAGAAATTAAGATATACGCCATTAGTTATTACATACGCCCTAGCTCCCGAGACTAATACTATAAAAAGAGATAATTTATACAGACTTTATTAACTTAAATCCTAATTTAATTTTCAAGTCTTGAAATCATAAAAATAATTAACAGACAAAAAAGTAGGTAAATGAATAACTAACCAATCACGGTCCATGCCGGCTATTGCCATTTCATAAAAAGTGGCAATAGGTCTGTTTGATAACTTCGCAAGTAAAAAGTATTTGCAAGTACCTATCATTTCTCTTTTACTGAGCAAGTTTGTTATAGAACAGCATTTTGTAAAAGTTTGTACAAATTCGTAAAAACTTTTGAGTTATCGAACAGACCTAATACCCGCTTCAGACTCGTTTTGTTAAATCCATGGGAAAAAAATACAGTCTAAATCGCTTATAACGTCGGTTAAGGGACCGGCCAATATCGGACGCTATAAGCGATAGTCGTTATAAACGATATTTATAAAAAAGTAAAATTATGTTATGTGTAGTGACTTTTGGGTGTAAATACATAGTTTTATTAAGTAAATAAATAAATTCACTTTATTTTTTTAATTTTTCTGACTAAAAAATTACTTAAAACAAAATAATAAATAACGATATTACATTCATTCTTCATCAGACATATTACTTTAAAATAGGATATGATTTTATTTCTAATAGTCTGTTATTTTAGTTTGGGCTTTTGAATTGTGGCATAAGTTGGAAGGATTTCCAAAACACATTTTTGTTTGTAACACATTCTGAGTAAATAAATTTATGAAGAGTTTCTACAGCTAGACACGCCTTCGACACTGACGGCGTTACAAATTATGACTTGTAGTATCCCCAATTTGTTCGTTAGAATTGCCTTCATCTAAAACTTCCAATATTATGTCGTCATTATACATGGCAGATGTGAAAACATTGTCATCGATGACAACTAATTCATCAATATCTTCTACGTGTTGGGAAAAATTAGAATGAAGATAAATGTCTTCAGAATCGTTCAAAGGGCCATTAACAATCCCGCATGATGAAAACATTTAGCAATGACAGAAGTCGTTAATATCGTTAATTACTGAAATTATAAACATTTCAATCATAACGATTTTTGTCGCTAGCTCAACAAATTAGTTAGAGAATCGCACTTCTGATACATGGCTGGATGAAATAATACGATATCCAAAAATTTGCACCAATCTGAACTTCCCTACAAGAGTTATCATGCGAATTTGTCATTTTAGTTAGTGCCGTCTGGATTTCATAGAGATTTTAGGCCATTATCTCAGGAAGTATGGACTTGCCCCGAGAACAACCTGCTGAAACAAATTTCAAAACGATCCGAGAAGAGGTCTTAAACTTCACTTTTCCGAATTTTGCGTGGGAGTTACCCGAAGGAGAGGACCGATATAGTCCATATTGGAACCCGATCTATATCTGGAAGGAATAATACGATGTGCAAAGTTTGGACCAAATCGATTGCTTCCTTCGAGAGTTATCGTTCGAACATCCCCATAATCTTTAGGTTCTTCCGAATTAATTTAAATTCCCTATTGGTTATACATACTTTTGGCCTCTTCTTGACATATCGTTTACAATACGATATTGCGCTTCCATAGTCTTTTCTGGTCATAGCTTCTTAGCTCAAGGCGCTTTTGCAGATCTATGGTTGCGTCACACTCTCTGACAAGAGCTTGTCAAATATCGGTGGTTTGTCGGGTTCGTCCGACATTGTTAATTTTTCACTCTCTAATCAGGTTGGCCGAAGATAAGCCGTTCACACTGTCGACCTGTTCGTGGTCCACCCTGATGCGTGGGGAAAATGTTTCCCTACTGTGTCTACTCAGGCTGTCCCGGGCTGTAGTCTGCGTCCATATTTGCAGTACGCTGTGAGATACTTGTAGATGTACTTGAAGAATCGTTGTCCATGAGCATATTCCTGACTGTCAACGAGAGGGAGGTTGTAGGATAACCTTTGGTCGGTCATACTTTCCCGCGTGACCAAACGCTTGTTCATTAGCCTTGTTCGACCAACATTAGAATACGGTTGTGTACTTTGGAGTCCTTTTTACAAATGTGATTCTGATAAGATAGAATCAGTACAGGTTCAATTTCTTTTGTTTGCTCTTAGAGGTTTAGGGTGGAGCTCAACTGAATCTCTTCCACCATACGAAAACCGTCTAAAGTTAATTGACCTTCCAACATTGGAGAAAAGACGTTTAATGCTCAGATCTGTATTCATTATTAAACTCTTGCGTGGACAAATTGAATCACAGTTTTTAATTGGCGAAATAAATTTTAATGTACCTTTACGTAGTACTCGAAACTACATACCACTAAAATTAACGTTAGCGAAATCTAATTATGAAATAAGTAATCCACTCCGATCTTTATGTGATGAATATAACAAGTTATATAATAGGATTTCTTTATCCGAACCTCTGCATGTCATAAAAAACTTTATCTTACGTTCTTAGTATTGTTGTAACAGTTGCCAGACAATATGTTAGATTAGACCTGTTTATTTTTTGATGTGTTTGTCTTTAAAATGTAATTTTATAACCGGCTGTTGTTTTGCTGTAGCTGGTTTTCCCTAGTCTACTAACCCCCCATATTCCGGAATATGAGGTGTACGCGCTCCCTACGTTAAGGGGAGGTGGCCCTCTCGGTCGGCAGGGGCGGGAAAGTGTGGCGTTGGGAACGATCGATAAAAAAAAAAAGATAACATGTAGAGTTGAGTTTAAATCTTCCATTCAGGATGACATCGAATCCAGAAAGTTGTGACCTAGATTGTGACCCTGGCGAGGGAACGTATGTTTTAGACCCTTATTTCGATGAGGCATTATTGGTCGTATCAAAGTACATACATATATGTATATACTAGGGTTATGATTTTTTGAGATTTTTTCTCACAAATGATTTCCTGTAGTGAGAACGAATGAACTTTGTCCTATTAATGCATAAAATAACATTCATTCCATTTTATTATAAAAAAAAGGTTCCGCACAAATCACATTGAAAAAAATTTTTATGAAAAACTTCTATGAAATGAAAAATGAATTTTCTCCAAAAATTATTTCCTTTTGCACGAATGAATGGCCTTTTGCCTATTAATGACTAAAATAACTTTCATTCCATTTAAATTCTAAATATAATACGATGATAAAATTAGTGAGAAAAAAACGGTTATATGTATCATTTTGGTTATGTCGGATGCTCCCATACCTTGTTTTCAGTGAAATTTCTTATAGTGACTTCAAAAAATTGTTAAAATTTCTGAAAAATAAAAACTTTAAAATATCATACAGGGATACTAGGATGCAAAAAAGTCATAATATATACCCTCGTTATCCTAAAGGCTACGATTATAAAAATATTAATAACTAGAAAGCCTTGTGAGCCCTGAGAAATTGGCAGCTACAAAAATTAATATTCACACCAGTAAAGGGATTCTCTAACGCATTTTTTGGTTATCGACAAAAATCGTTAAAATTAAAATGCTTATAATTTCGGTAGTTAACGATATTATTCGGTAAGTTAGCGACCAATAAGGAGTAGTCGCAATGTTCTACCGATAGCAACAGTGATGTCAACTTTAATTTGAACTTTTCAATCATAATCCCCAGATCGCAAGTGTGTTTCTTAAATGAATACAACGTCAATATCATGACTCTTTACTAAATTGTGCAATACAAATCCACGAGACCCTATTCTATAAGTGAACTGGCATTAAATGTAAGTCATGATTTATTTCGCGCAAGAGACTAACACACTGTTGAATCAATCGCATATTCTTTGAAATTAGTTTAAAATCTCTTAAAAATTGTAATTTGGTCTGCTAATGAAATCGTCTTAGGGAGACAAATTTTTCTAGTAATTTATAAAAAATCGTCAATAAATCTCGGATTCTGAGAAGAGGCTTGGGTTAGACCAGTAACGCACCTACCTACAGATGCATCTGCACTAATAAAGTTATTAGCTCTTCAGTTCAACATACATATGTATATTTTATGTTCAGAACAGTCCCTTTGCGGGAGGTTCACGATTTCCAAAGAAAATGCAATAGAGAAGATTTCCTTCAACTTATACGAATTTGCAGGTTATCACCACATTTAACTGAACTAGTAGTAAGTCCAATTTACATATGCACATTAAATGATTTCGTTTTACGAAATCCTAAAATCAAATGAAGTGTATTTACATCTGTTTTTTGCGTCATTTGCTTACGCACACAATCGCACATACACACTTATACAATAAAACAAACACCCCTGTCGGACTTTTATTAACCAGTTGATCAAATGATTGATAATAGATCGATAATTTTTAAACTGACTAAAAACTGGCTGAAAAGTTATCTAGAGATGAACCACTTTGAACAGAAAAAATTTTCGGCAATTGTCCATGTCTAGATAACTTTTCGACCAATAAAAAGTTAGTCGAAAAGTTATCTAGAGATTAACCACTCTGAAAACAGAAACATGTACCGTCTGCAAAGTATTTGTGTTTGTCGAAGAAATTAGGCACAAATGTATAAATAATTCGCACTTGCTTTTTCTTAATATTCTTCGTACAAATGCAGCATCCAGTTATAGAATACAGTGTTGATGGACTGAACATATTCGTACATATTACTCGTATTATTCTGGAATTAAAAAGGAACACAAAGGAAATATACAAATTTGCCCCTTCTTCTCTCTAACAAAAAGAGAGAGAGACAAAGAGAGGGAGAGAGAGAATATGAAAAGTCAAAAATAAAAAATACACAGAAACAAAAATTGTTTTTTTTTCACATTATGTTTTATACTGACTAAAAATAGGCAAAAAAAAGTTAGTTTATTATCAGTCGAAAAGTTATCTGGCGTTGGACAATACTGACCACTCAGGCGCTCATCGCCTTGTAAAATTAGTCAGTTGGCATAAGGCAAAATGATCGATAAAATGCCACTTATGTTTAAAAAAAAGCCAACCTTAAGTGAGCTTTAAATTGGCCACAGTCCCTACAGGGACACGCACACAATATATTTATTCAGAAAAATAGGAATTTCACAACACAAATGTGTATCAAATAACTTAAATTAATTCCAAAAACAAAAAAACATAATTTTTGCAAGTTTTAACCATTTCTTTTCACTTTTGTCATCGTTTGGGTATTTTTGTTTTTCTACAACACTACAACACACACAAACAAATAAAGACATCATAAAACAGTTGCATTTTTTGGTAGTTTATGACGAAAAAGCAGGGTTGCGTATAAAAGTATGGTGTTTTCGTGCGTTGTTTAGAATAAATGACGTAGCTATCGTCATTTATTTTTGTATGGTAAATGACGCAAAATGTTGCCTGTTTTAGCAAATAAATGACGAATCGGCTCTAAATGACGAAAAAGTTGCTAATGTAAATTGGACAGTAGGCAGTCTGTTATTACGCTTTTGGAAAATATGGTCCCATTTCTGGCATATCCAGCATTGAACGTTTCCAATGTTTCTCTTCGGCCATTCCCAATATAGTCCTTGCTACAAAAGATACCTCGGGGACTTTAATTCTGATAGCGATTTACCAGACTGTAGAGTTACAAGATAAAGATCTATAGAAGTATTGCTTTTTCTATAGTAAGACATCGTGCATTAACAGACACTTTGCACAGTATCAGGAACTAATTTACCTACATATATCTAATTTAGTATTTCGTCATCTGAAATGCCCAAAGACGTAACCCTTTGAGGGTTAGAGTTTGATGTAGAAGTCCACTATTGGATCCAAAAACGCTTTTAATGACAACCCAACAAAATGGATTTCCATGAATTGAAGGTAAATTCAAAGACATAAACAGGTCTATGTCTTTGGTAAATTGGAGCTTGGAACTCTGGAATTTAGCTCTTTGATGTTCTGTCCGGTCCAAACTCTAATCACTTGAAGACACGGGCTATTCCCAGGATAGGGGGATCACAAAGGGAGTTTCCTTTGTGCTAATTTTTTCTCTTTGATTTTGACTAAAGGCATCTGGGTTATGCACTGATGGGCAGAAATGCTCTGCCTCACACACAAAAGTGTAAAAAATACATGAGTCTCTCGCAATTTGCCCATCAGTGCGGTTATGACAACATTTATAAATTAATTTATTATACTTTTGTAATTTCTTTGTAGCATTTCTTTTTTTCATTTAGATTTCGTTGACTTTTTCGACTTTTTAATGTCGTTATTGCTTGCTTTTTTTAAGGAAAATTGTTGGCCTCACATAGAGAGTTCGCCATAAATGTGAGCTACATTTTCTCTTCTCTGCTACTTCATTTGCACCTTTGAACTGCTATTTGAGATTCTATCTCATCCTAGCTAGCTGCTAGACCATTATCTTTTTGCTACCGCCATCTATTATCGTACCATACTCCCCTCCCAGCCATCCCTTTACTATAAGAGGTATCTACGTTGCTGATGTCGTTGCCACTAGCAGCCGTTGCTTAACACCATTAGCAAGCAAAAAGCCCCAATGGCAAAAAAAGAAATCTGTAAAATAAAAGAAAACAAAAGCATCGGAGCAAACACACAATTTATAAATTAATGTGTCTGCTAATGGCGCTTTTGTTGTGTTCCCTTTTTCATCGTTTCATTTCATTTTCGAGATTTGAAGAAGAAGACGCCAACAGCAACAACAAGGAAATTTTCATTTAGTTTCTGTTGTTTTTGTTTTCGGTTCGTCACTCGCATTTGGTGTGTAAACAAAATAAAATTTTTAGTTTAATGCGATCAAGTTAAGGGAAGTAAGTCATCGTCGTAGTCGTCATTCGCATTTACCACCAAACAAAAGACCAAAAGACGCTGCTGAACCAAATAAAAAAGCTGGAAAAAGATGAAGCGGGGAAAAACAAAAAAATAACAATAATGAAAAACAGATGATTACACACTCGCTCACACAGTGTGTCCGTCAGGAAGAGTGAACGAACGATGTTGGTACAAATAACCGACCAACAGACTGACGGACGGACAGGCAGCTTAACAGACAGTCATGAAACGGCGGAACAGATAAAGTCCAGAGAAAAAACTAATAAGAAGAAATGAAGAAAGTTAAGTTGAACATTAACATTAAATGAAGCAGAGCTCGTTGCCTGTTTTTTTGTTTCCTTTCCGTTCCGCCACTATAGTATCTGCTGTGTTATTGTTTATTTATTTTTTGTTTTAAATCTTTACAACTTGGCAGCAGCGGCCTGCTTTTTTATGCAGCAGAAGATGAACAAAAAACTTTCCACTCCAGTTGTATGAATGGATGATTAATACAACGTCATCCGATTAGGGACTAGGTTAGGTCGTCGGTTTGGTGTCATGTGTCACATGCGTAGCTTGATGGCGGAATACTATGTACTATTGTATAGATATAAAGTATTTTCAAATACTATGAGGTAAAATTAAATCTGATTTATTTATTTTAAAGTAGGAACACTAGGCGATAATCAGCTGTTTGAAATTCAAATCTTTCAAAGGCCCCCCAGAATTTCTAAATAACTAGTCATCTCACATGAAATCGTCCGATAATCTCAGAATGTCTATTATTGATATTAAAATGGGTTAAAAGTTAGTATCGGGACTTGCATAATTCCGATAGTATACCTATTAACCCATTAGAAATAAATATTTTTTAAATCGTCCGATAAAACGGACGCTATGCAGCCAGGTTACTCAATCTATAATGTAACTTTTACGACTTTTTTAGACGATCTTGCATAGAATAGTGATGTAAACGCTACCAATATTTTTTGTAGTTTCTTGCATTGAGGGGAATGAAAATGACGCAGATTCCGATGGCAGTGAATATGAACATGAAGCCACTTCTCTACTGGACAGAGATATAGAAGTGGATTATAAAGATGATATGTTGTATATACATAGATGACAGTGAACCGTCCTCAAAACGTTATCGGAATAATAGAGCGGATACTCAAAGTCAAAGAGAAAAAAATTGACCTATTGAATTGAAAGGGGATGGATATTGACCCCACACCGTAAGCGCAGCCACAAAGAACCCAACAAAATTCTTTGAACTATTTTTACGGAAGACATTTTCGTAAAATCTAAAGTAGGTATATGCTGTTCTGAAATACATACATATGTATGATGAGTTAAAAGTGGGTATGTACGAAATTAATGCTTTAATTGATTTCAGGATATTCTATATATCCCCACAGAGGTCGGTTTATATGATGGACCTGTTTGTGGCTGCTTACAAGACACGAATGTGACAACGCAAATGGTGGCGCAATTTCGCAAATTTTCTGGACATTTCTGTGGTAAATGCATGGATATTAATGAAATATTATACACGCTAAGTGTTCCCATTGCATAGCGTTCGATATAACGGACGGTCTGTAGAACCTAAGATAATTTATAAATGATGAAAGTAGTTGTTGAAATGGTTTCGCTTAAGGCTAAGTACATAAGCTGCCTTGCTTGCTTCTGATACATCGTAGAACAAGAAAAGGTAACAGCAATACCCAACTGACTGAACTGGGCTGTATTGTTAGTGTCAAATTCCATACGACATTTTTTATATTTATTTCTATGTTCGATGTATATTAGGGACATATATATTTTTTGAAGAAAAAATACATATATTCATCAGAAAAAATCTATTTCCCATAAAGACTTCTTCATATAACTTGACTTGTAATCTCCTCCAAGTCCAAACGACGTGCTGCACACTAAAATACCGCTTATAGAGGCGGTACAACATTTGTTAATATGTTGCGGTATTTTGATAAGTTTGAAAAAAAAAACAAGTAAAAAAGCATTAAGTTCGGCCGGGCCGAACTTTTCATACCCTCCACCATAAAATATTCATTCCTGTCCCCAACTTTAAGTGAGTACGTTAAAATGTCAGATAATGTACATAAAATGCTTCATTCGGGAGGTCCTTTTTTATGGTGCCTATATCTAACTGTTGACAATTTTTGGTGGGCTAGAAATTGGGAGGTACTGTTATATAGGGGTTATAATAAAACATGGGCCTATGTTGACAGTTTTTGATGGGAGCCTTTAATGTCAAATAACTCCTAATTCGGTTAAAAAATTTAGCTAGAATCCTCAAAATATCGAAAATCGGTACATAACGTGAGAACTTCAAATGTCATTAACAGCTAGTTCGGAGGTATCTGGGCTATACGAAAATATGAACTTAAATGAAAAATTTTTGTTGACTTTTAAATTTCAAATTACAGAAATTCGTCCAAAAAATAAAGCTAAGGTACGGAAAATCGGGAGGTTTGTTTTGGGGCTATACCAAAACATGGACCTACGTTCGGGTAAACATTTTAAATAAAATCCTCAAAGTACCGAAAATCGGGAAGTATCGTTATATTGGGGCTATGTTGAAAATTGTTGATGCAGATGTGTGGTGACCACTACAACCTTCAAATGTCAAATTACAGTTAGTTCTGTTAAAAATTGTAGCTAAAATAGACAAATTACTGAAAATTGGGAGGTACCGTTACATGGGAGCTATATCCGAACATGGACCTATGTTGACAATTTTTGATGGAGAGGTGTTGTGATCACTAAGAACTTCAAATGTCAAATTACGTGGACCTATGTCCACAAGTTTTGTCACATAAGTTTATTGACATTTAAGAACTTCAAACGTCAAATTATAGCTTCATCGGTCTGAAAATGTAGCTAAAAACGCCAAAATACCGTAAATCGGGGGGTACCGTTATATGGGGGCTATACCAAAACGTGGACCTATGTCCACAACTTTTGTTATATAAGTTTATTGATACTTAAGAACCCTAAATGTCAAATTATAGCTAAATCGGTCTGTAGCTAAAACCGTCAAAATACCGTAGATCGGGGGGTACCGTTATATGGGGGCTATACCAAAACGTGGATCTATGTCCACAAGTTTTGTTAAATAAGTTTAATGGCACTTAAGAACCCTAAATGTCAAAATATAGCTAAGTCGGTCTGAAAATGTAGCTAAAACCGTCAAAATACCGTAAATCGGGGGGTACCGTTATATAGGGGCTATACCAAAACGTGGACCTATGTCCACAACTTTTGTTATATAAGTTTATTGACATTTAAGAACCCTAAATGTCAAATTATAGCTACATTGGTCTGATAATGTAGCTAAAAACGTCAAAATACCGTATATCGGGGGGTACCGTTATATGGGGGCTATACCAAAACGTGGACGTATGTCCGAAACTTTTGTTATATATGTTTATTGATACTTAAGAACCCTAAATGTCAAATTATAGTTAAATCGGTCTAAAAATGTAGCTAAAAACGTCAAAATACCGCAAATCGGGGGGTACCGTTATATGGGGGCTATACTAAAACGTGGACCTATGTCCACAAGTTTTGTTATATATGTTTATTAACACTTAAGAACCCTAAATGTCAAATTATAGCCAAATCGGTCTGAAAATGTAGCTAAAGCCGTCAAAATACCGTAAATCGGGGGGTACCGTTATATGGGGGCTATACCAAAACGTGGACCTATGTCCACAACTTTTGTTATATAAGTTTACTGACATTTAAGAACCCTAAATGTCAAATTATAGCTACATAGGTCTGATAATGTAGCTAAAAACGTCAAAATATATCGGGGGGTACCGTTATATGGAGGCTATACCAAAACGTGGACCTATGTCCACAACTTTTGTTATATATGTTTATTAACACTTAAGAACCCTAAATGTCAAATTATAGCTAAATCGGTCTAAAAATGTAGCTAAAAACGTCAAAATACCGCAAATCGGGGGGTACCGTTATATGGGGGCTATACCAAAACGTGGACCTATGTCCACAAGTTTTGTTATATATGTTAATTAACACTTAAGAGCCCTAAATGTCAAATTATAGCCAAATCGG
The DNA here is from genome assembly GCF_047663935.1 of Musca autumnalis. Lineage (NCBI taxonomy): Eukaryota > Metazoa > Arthropoda > Insecta > Diptera > Muscidae > Musca > Musca autumnalis. Next base: position 84,263,746 of record NW_027411866.1, read on the forward strand.
TCTGAAAATGTAGCTAAAGCCGTCAAAATACCGCAAATCGGGGGGTACCGTTATATGGGGGCTATACCAAAACGTGGACCTATGCCCACAACTTTTGTTATATAAGTTTATTGATACTTAAGAACCCTAAATGTCAAATTATAGCTAAATCGGTCTAAAAATGTAGCTAAAAACGTCAAAATACCGCAAATCGGGGGGTACCGTTATATGGGGGCTATACCAACACGTGGACCTATGTCCACTAGTTTTGTTGTATATGTTTACTGACACTTATGAACCCTAAATGTCAAATTATAGCCAAATCGGTCTGAAAATGTAGCTAAAAACGTCAAAATACCGTAAATCGGGGGGTACCGTTATATGGGGGCTATACCAAAACGTGGACCGATATAGCCCATCATCGAACTTGACCTGCCTGCAAACAAAAGACGCATTTTCCCAAAATTTCAGCGTCCTATCTCCATTTTTGTGGATGCTAGAGTGATTACCACAGACGGACGGACGGACGGACGGACGGACGTGCTCAGATCGACTTAGAATTTTACCCTGATCAAGAATATATATACTTTATAGGGTCGCAAATGAGTATTTCAATGCGTTACAAACGGAAAAACAAACTTAATATACCCTCCATACTATGGTGGAGGGTATAATAAAGCCCTAATAAACATGTGTTTTTTGGTTTCAAAAACACAGTTTCTCCTTCTTCAATGAATTTCCAGAATTATGTTATATTATAGCTCTGTTCCAGAACTAAAAAGTTTTTACAATTTTTACAACTTTTACACATTTTGCGTTCCCGTACACAAAATTTATATGAAAATCGTTTACGACTTTTACAACTTTTACGACTTTTACCACTTTATAAAGTACGGGAACAGGCCATATATTTGCATGAATTATACTTCCTGCGAGAAATAATGCATTTAGTGGAATGATATGGAAACATTCAAATTGAAAATCTAACTAGTTTTCATTCATGTTTTCCAAAATATTCACTCAAATGTGAAAAAATATTAGTCTTTTTAAATTCTAATAATTTATAGACATATCCTTATTTTGTTTACATTTATTTTTGACACTAACGTTACAAACAAAAACAAATTCCTATGTGGTTTTTGTTGAGTTGTATTTGTTGTAGTACTTACTTTACCTGCCCCCCTATTCAGTAACTTTTTAACAACTTTACTCATTGTTTATTTTACAACAATTTCGTATGTACCCAGGCCTTAAAGGCCTGCGTACATAAGCCGCTCTGCCTGATTGCCTTGCTTTCCTGCTTCATTTTTGACATAATAAAAATAAAAGAATAAAGAAGGCCGAGGAAATTTCGAACTGGGTTGCCCTTTTCTTTTTTATTCTTTTATCAGAAGTAAGCAAGGTAAGCAGGCAAGGTAGCTTATGTACGCAGGTCTTTACTCTTAATCTAAACAAATAAAAACTATGAATAAGTCGTCAGGGAACTTCATACATTAATGGGATAATACGGCGTTTATATTATAGTTTTTTGCAGGGTTAACCTTCTTTATGAGGGTTTATTTGAAGTATACACAATGGAAATGACATTTCAAACCCAGACCCACTGGGTTAACCCGGTTATATGTAAACGGCCTATAAGTTAGGTACGTTTGAGTTTTCACGCCTTAAAGGCCTGGGTACATAAGCTGTCTCGCCTGATTGCCTTGCTTGTCTGCTTCATTTCTGACATAATAAAAATAAAAGAATAAAGAAGAAAAGGGCAACCTAGTTCGAAATTGGCGGACTGTAAGGAAGCTACGGGGTTGATCTGCCTGAGAAACAATCGTCTTCTGAGAAGTCGAACCAAAGTCAGCACCTTAAAACTGTGAAACAATCATTGACTAAGCTAATCGCGACGGAAAGACCAGGGACATTGGTGGTTAGTCAAAACCGGTCTGAGGAGCTTCATTGTTTCTGCGAAGGTAAATCAGGACAACCGACAGTTTGGCAGTGTATTCCTTCGCTAAGGCGTCAAAGTCATTAACTTCCATAACAACAAATAACTGGATTTTCTTGTTCAGGCTGTTAATGGCCTTGGGGCGAGGACGCATAAGAAGTTTTGCCGGACCGACTACCCAAACCGTCCCAAAGACTGCCTGTGCGAAGGAAAATCAGGTAGACCAACAGTTTGGGCACGGCTTTCTCCACAAGGACGTCAAGAAAGTACTGGATTTTCTTGTTCCGGCCTTTAATGGCCTTGGTGAACTTTGGGAGGGAGCACTGAGTACTACTGTCCCCATATCCCAACTGGAAGACACAAAGCAAAGTAATATGTGCATGCATTGAAGTTATAAAACTCTACCGTTGCTCAGGGGAGAAACTATTCTCCAACTTGTGGCATTTTCCCGATTGGCATTAAGTGTTGTGCTGTATATCCCCAAATTTGTTGGAAAGGATCAGAATTTGCACTCTGAGAAGGTCTTCTTCATTAGAAGTATAATGAGGTTCATGAGAAAATTTGATCCTCAAGCGCCTCGACGCGAGCTTTTATTGTATACGATTTTCCCACAGGAACTTTGAACCGCTAAAATTAAAACTACTTAGGAAGGTGCGACGACGAGCAAGAAAGTAGGTCTAGTAGTAGTATTTTAATGATATTACCCTACTATGGAACTTGATCTAAGAACGCATAATTTAATGAAATTTTTCAATGAAATCACTCTAATGTGGACCGGGACAAGTGAGACAAATCCTGCTGCCTCAAGCAATGTTGTGGAGTCTGTTTTTGTTCCGAAGCCGAACTTACAGGTAAAAAGTGAAATATTGACCGAGGGGTTTCTAAAACTGTGAAGCATGTTCGCTCATCCAAAGGCCCACAACATTCTTCCATGAAGACGATGATTTCTCAGACAGTCAAACCATCGACACCGGCAACAACGACGCACCACAGTGATGCCAGATGATATACTTCGAGGGAAGAGCAGTGAGATTGGACTCGTCCAATGGAGGAACTACCACAGGGACTATGTTGATGCACGCAACACTATACAGCAGCCGTTGTTGTTCCAAAATCTGAAAATGCATCCTTTTTGCAATTTAATTGCAATAGACTCCAAGGTAAGATCGAGGAAATAGTGGATTTCATGAGCCGGCGGTGGAGGAAACCAGTCTCAACAATAACTGCAGCTTACAGCGTTGTGGTAGTTACAACATACTGAGGAAGGATCGCGCCAGAACTAGAAGTGGGGAATTAGCTTTCCTATTATACCAGTCTGTTCAATACAGACATATATGGATTGAACTTGGATGACCCATACATGAAATGTATGGGCATATCAGTCGTGTGTGGAACTACCGAGATAGAGTTGATGAACGTATATATCCCACCGATAAATAGATGTACTCCAGGTTATAGTCCCAACCTTAGACCCTTTTGCTCATCATGAGTTATGGCATTCGTTTCTCGGAAGCGACCAGGGGGGTATTGTGCTGGCTAAGCAGATTATAACTCTACGTTTTGCACGGTCAATGAGGACTCTCCTACCAGAATTAGCGGAGAGGGTCACAGTTCGCCAGACATAACTGTAGTGTTAGGTTAGGTTCAGGGTGCGTGACTTCCAATACTGACAGCCACTCCACTCGGAGACCTTGAGGTCCATTGTGATCATCCACTGTAGTGTTACATGGTCTGACAAATAACGTCATCTGGCAAGCCGTCATTTCTCTGGGATCAGACCATCTCCCCATAATTGTCCCCATCAGCAGACCGCCCGATTCCATCACTTTTGAATGTCGTACTTTCGTCATTCATGGGAAAGCTAATTTGCCGAGTATCAGAGAGTTCAGTAATCGCCGCTTCAAAGATCTGCTCAATCTTTCTCGTGTTCGGGTTGCAGAAAGAACGTTCCGAGACATCATCACTGTTGCAGACGCTCGAATATAAAGGTGTGAACAGAATGAAATACGCCGCTTCTTTCACGCTCAGTTTCATGTAAAAGATTAAAGGCCAAGTACTACCTAATTCAAATGCTGCCTAATTCATTTGAATTAGGTAGTACTTGGCCTTTAGTCTTTTACATGAAACTGAGCGTGAAAAAGCGGCGTATTTCATTTTGTTTCTACCTTAACTGCTGGTCGAATACCCAAAGTGAGACCAAACTTCACAGCAGAGGAGATGGGATTAGCAAATGAGCGTGATGAGCTTCGTCGTGCCAACCCCAGTGACCCCAGAATCAGGGAGCTGACACTGGAAGTTAACAGTCTGATCAGTGAGCATAAGCGCATAAGGTTAAATCATCTGAAGAGTTGCAACATTGGAGCCGGAATAGGTGAAAGAAGGAAGCTAAGTCCTCAGTCTTGTTTAACGACTTTACTGTGACTGATATGAACGGATGCGCAAATTATTTCAATCGACAGTTTTCGACACCCCGGGAGTGTCAGGGCGAAGAGATGAGTACTACGTCGCATTAGATGTCTTCCTGCCGAGGATGAACCAGCACAATTTACAATGGATGATTTTTCGGCTGTCATAAGGACCGCTAAATCACCCAATGCATTGGTCCTTGATGGAATCTCCATGGTAATGCTGAAACAGTATCTCACTAAGGTTCCTAACCTGTCTGAATATGGAGTGTGGTCCCGCTACTGAAGCCAGCAAAGGTGAATCGTATAGACGGACTTCGCTTTTGTCGCCCGTAGCAAAGACCTTTAGTCCTCCCTGTGGGTTTTGTGGTCTGCTTACAGCACGAAAACAGCGCTGCACGTCATCTCCGCACATACATGTATTTGTCGAGGACTCAACCAGAAAAAGCCGTGTGATAGAACAGCGATTGTGGCGCTAGACTTATTAAAAATCTTTTATGCTGTCAAACACTGCACGCTGTTTGAGGACATTGAGTGGACAACCCTCAGGCCAGTCGTACACGGGATTCAGGAACAAGAGTCCAATTCGCCTAAGAGTGAAACAGGAAGTTCCCCAAGGTGGGGTGGTATATCCGGAACTGTTTAACCTCTCCTGTATTCCGCCTTCTCCAGACGGTACGATCTTGGCGTCAGATACCTTCCCTGATGTCATTTTTGAAAATCTGAACTCCTACTTGACTGATCTCACTACCTTTACTCACGGGAGGAGCATGCAAATATCCGACACTAAATCTGCAGCCACTCTGTTCACCACATGGACGGCAGAGATGAGAACAGAGTTGACTGTCATGGTCGATGGTAGAAGAATTCCAATTACAAACTATCCCAAAATTCTACCGGTCAAATTCGACATTAGCATGGTTCTCAGCCACATACCAAAGCCATCTGCTACAATCTGAGATGTAGAACATGTTCACCACATGGACGGCAGAGATGAGAACAGAGTTGACTGTCATGGTCGATGGTAGAAGAATTCCAATTACAAACTATCCCAAAATTCTACCGGTCAAATTCGACATTAGCATGGTTCTCAGCCACATACCAAAGCCATCTGCGACAAGCTGAGATGTAGAACATGATGGTACATCCTATATTTTGGGGTAGTAAGTGGTCGGAATCGACTAATATGTTCAGGGGGAGACTCATTTCAACTGTCCAAGTGGTGAACAGTGTGGAGTGCATTTAGCGGTGGATATTTTCATATTCCTCAGATGGTAGAACTGCACTAAGTCAGCTATGTAGACATTTAACCTATCACATTTTGTAAAAGTTTGTTATTATATTTGCTCTGCTCCAGAACCTGCAAGAAGCTACTTTTTTTTACTACGATAACTTTTCTTCCTTTATGTTATCATAAAAAAATAGTAAAAATTAGTAGTTTCTTGCAGTTCTGGAATAGACATATTGTTACAGACTACAGCCTACGCAAGGAGAATGAGCAAATCAAGGAAGATTTGCTTGCCAGCAGTCTTCAAAGTTTCCATTCGCCCCGATATCCACCAGTTGATGCGAACACAAGCACATAACCATTTGAGAAATATGAAAATATCCGCCGCTAAATCCACTGCCACACTGATACGGCTGAAATGAGGGTCCCACTGATTCCGACGACTAACTCACACAAAATATTGGGTGTGGCCGGGCTCCGTAGGATTCATATGTCTAGTACAATTTTTATTTAAATGAACATAATTTATATCCCGCCAGTAGATCAATTTACATGGAGGTCTATATTTCGGAAAATTTCACTAAATAAATTCATCATCATTAGACTTGTATAACTTGTCGAACAGTCCTCATAAACCCGGCAAAAAGCTCTAACGTAATGTTTAGACACCTCTTTAATACTTCAATGTAATAAAAAAAACTACCATAATATGCCATTTAGATATGACACAATTAGCCGGATTTAGCCCATTATCAGGATTTATTTGCTAAATCCAGTCCAAATCTACCAGATTTCCCATACAAAAATAAATCCTTCTATTGAGTGGATTTGTTTTAAATCTGGCATAAATCCTCGTATACAACTCTGTTTTTTGCAACATGTTGCTAGAAAATACAAAAAGTTGCAAGCTGGCACAAGAAACAAGGTAGATGCATCGGTGAATTGCTACACTAAAAATAATTTAAAATGTAAAAATGTGTAAACAAGGCGGAAAAATTAAATTTGTTTTGATGTACAAAGATGATTTTAATCAACCAAGAATAATATTTATGATGTCTAAACGATAAAATAATTCGTTTATTTATTTTAGATGGACAAACTGCGATAAAATAATTCTTTATTTGCTCTTTAGTTAGCATTAGTAGCATAATGTGCTAACATTTTCAGTATTAAATAATAAATTTGTAGTTTGACGTGAGTTTTTTGAGACGAATTCAATTTACAAAAAATTCTTTTAAAGTTTCAAATTCGTTCAGATGGGCATCTACCTTGGTAATTGTGCTATGAACAAAAATCAGCTGACTGCCATTTAAATCCTCCAAAATGTATATCTAAATGCAATGAGATTTGTACTGGATTTATTAATTCTAGTCGAGGATTTATGGCTAGTCTAAATGACCTATAATACCAAAATTTGTATCTTTCACCCCTACCATTACGTTCTAAATCCCATACATTTTTACTATTTACATTCATGTCATTTCTATTAAAGGTTTCTTCTTCTTGTTCCCCACAAGAGCCACATAGCAGAGAATGCATCAGTGACAATCAATAGCAAGAATTACAACAACAACACCGACAATGGAATAGAAAACAAAATACTGGCACAAAGCAGAAACCTCAAGCGATTACGTTACAGAATTAATACAAAACTCTGAAGGTTAACATGTGAGAATTCTAGTTGGAACTTTGGTTAGCATAGGTCGAAAAGTACACAACCTTTTGAAAAAAACGGCACACAAAAGAACCACCAACACAGAAAAGCCTGCTTGCTGCCTCTGCCTGTCATCACCAACATCAATTCTAGCGGCAAAGAACGGAAAAAAACTGTGAAGAAGAACACGACTATGCCATAACGACGATGATGGAGATGGGGCTCTAAATACAACGAAAATATGTATAGCACAGCGACAGAGTAAAGCAACAACGACAATAACAATGCGGCGACATCAACACAACAGTCGTCGTTTTATAAAAGAAGATAAGAAAAGCAAAAAAGGAAAATAAATTGCAAAAAAATTAATGAATACATTTGAGATGGTATGCCTGCACGACGAAGTGACGATTGGTCGGTGGGCGGGCAAGTGAGTGAGATAAACGGGTTTGCCAGCCGTTCAACGAACGAGTCAACAGAACCATGTGTTTAAATTGCAAAAGTCTGGGAGTAAAGTCAGCAGCACTTATACAGTGCTACGTAAAATTTATCCCAATACCCCTTAGTGCATGGAACTAATAAGAGCTTAGTTTTTCACCAAAAGAGTGATGTTTTAGTAACTACAAAATATTATGAAAGGAATAAAAAAACATGCATCCGTCAGATTTCCCTTATTTGACCAATGTAGCCATTGAAAAGTTTTGGTACTAGTCATGGCACAATCATACAGGTACCCGCATCTGCTCAGCTGATGTACTGTAAGCTGTCAAAAAAGTTGTTGTAATTGAAAACACAATATTAAAAAACAAACATTTAAAAGAAAAATCGTGAATCTTTGACGGATTATTGTAATAATGTGCTTATTAATAACTGCCTAACCAAATTTTGCTGAAAAAATTGTGTGAATCGCTTTATTTTCGGAAAACATTTTTGACATTTCACAGTACTGAACTCGTTTTTGTTGTAGTTGTTGGCTGATGCATCTACCTGGTAATTGTGCCATGGTACTAGTCCATCTTTCTTCGTTTTATCGACAACTCGGCTCTCGAACTTGAAAAAGAAATGGTAAACATTTCTTTAGATTTAGGGTTTATTAGACGTCAAAGCATTGGTACATAAGCATGACATTCTTGCTTAAGACTTTCCTGGCAAAAGAATAAACAACTTCCGAGTTCGAGCTAGGTTGCCCTTCGCCTTTTAGTATTTTACCAGAAATGACTTAAGCAAGAAAGCTAGCCTTTAAGGCTGAGACGCGCTTCTTTGCAAAGACAGTATAGTGTTGTTTTTGCATTTGCTTCTATCTCTCACTTACAGTGTAAGTGAATGAAAACAAACAATAAACATCATGTGGTTGTTGTTTTCTTCACTCATACATACACACATACTAAACATTGATGGAAATTCTTGGCGACGCTGCTTTAAATACGTCCGTATTCACAAAGCGTTTGTGGTGAAAAAGGTATTCTTATGAATACTACCGAAATACATACATATGTACGTCGACCGTATTTTATTTCAAGTTGAACAAATTCAACTATGACAGAACGTATATGTTTTGTAAGTATGTATCATGGCACAATTACCCAGGTAGTGGCATCGTAAAATTTTGAATATGTTATGTCAAAATTTCCTTTATGTTGTTGGGGAAATTACAACAAAAATAGTTTTTTTTATAAAGGGATTTGACTTTTCATATTCGAACAGCTGGTGTGATACCGCTACCTTGGTAATTGTGCCATGGTATATACATACATATGTATGTGTTTTGTATTTTGAAAACAAAAGCCCAACAAAACCTGAAATGCAATTCATTGCAAAGGAAAATTTTTTATTTTACAAAAGTAAATAGGTTTTGGTTGTATATTAGTATACCCAAAGTGACAACATACATGTAAAAAAGCATATGGTGTGATATAGCCATTAGTTAGGTATGACTGTTGCATACATTCATAAGTGTTAAGCAAAAAATAATAGATTGCGTTGGATGCATTATTACAAACGAATACTTGTGGCTTTGAATTTTCTGAAGAGATTATTCAAAACATGTGGAAACATATACATACATACATATTTCGATTTGCGTCGGAACCAATCATTAACCCAAATCGAGGTATTATGTAAAGCCTAGATCCATGGCTCCCAATGGTAAATATGCAAAATATTATGTGGTTGCCTGATGACTGGCAAAAATGAGCGTCCACACTATCAAGCAACCGATTATTTGAGCAAAACGGTCAGTCAAAACTGATCGTGTGTAGCCCGCTTTATAGTGACAGTTATAGATGGTTTCAAAATTAGAGTGCAATTTATCCTAAGCTGTTTCCGGGCTCATTTCATCGCTTTGAAAACATAGGTTAAGCATATTTACCTCTTTTATACTTGGAGCCATGAATGTTTAATTTCATCATTGGTTATCAATCCAGAAATCAGTTGTGCATTTAGTATATGACGCATGTTAATTGTGCGTTACTCAAAAAATAATTTCCCCAAACATTTTTCAGAATTTCCCTAAAAATTCCGCAATTCCCCAAGTCGAATTATTTTCCCCCATTTCAGAAAAAAAAATTCCCAATTTGGGGAAAAATCCCCAATAATGACAACGCTGCTGACAGATATACAGATTCTCTCAAAAGACAGAACTTTAATAAGGCAGACTGGGACATATTTTTGTCAAACCATCGATGATGAGTTTTCCACCATACCTTATCCAACATCAGCATTTATGCAAGTACTACTCAGTGCCTGCAGGACATAACCGCGAGTAGGATAAGAAAAATAAGGCCCAACTTCCCAACATCAAAGGGATACTATACGAAAGGAAAACCACCTGATGCTAGGATCCAAACCCTTAACAAAGAGGTCGAAAAGCTTATGCCTGCCCATAAGATAGATCTATGGCGAAAACACTTCAACGAATGGGATCTCGGGTCCAAAAAGCTGTGGAAAACAATTAAAAACCCTATATAATCCCAGGCTCACCGACAATATAACAATAGCATTTGTGGATGGAACACCAAAACCGTCATTCCGTATTCCAGTGCCCTTATGCACACAAGATGTACAGCACCACCCAAATACTCATATCGACCCCTAACTCTACTGTCGCCGGTTGTAAAGATACCAGAGGCGATCATACTACCAAAAGTCTTCACCTTGTTGACCACCAACATGCTTTCCGAGCTGGAAGAAGTACGGCCACAGCACTCGGTGAGGTAACCTCTAACATAACCGAAGGTCTCAACAGCAAAAGACAGCACAAAAGAACAATCCTTGTGGCACTGGATTTGTCCAAAGCGTTCGATACAGTTAGTCATACCACTCTTCTAAAGGATGCTATGGACACAACAGTACGAATAAAAAAGAAAAGGGCAATCCACTTCGAAATTTGCTCGGCCTTCTTTATCCTTTTATTTTTATTATGTCAGAAATGAAGCAGTGAAGCAAGGCAATCAGGCAAGGCTGCTTATGTACCCAGGCCTTAAATGCTCTGTACCAAAACCTGCCAGAATCTACAACTTTTTATTACGATAACAAATTGTCCTTAATGTTATCGGAGAAAAATAATAAAAATTAGAAGATTCTTGCTGTTCTGAAACAAACCAAAAGGAGGCCGAGCAAATTTCAAAGTGGGTTGCATTTTTATTTTTTATTCTTTTTTCAGAAGCAAGCAAGGCAAGCAGGCGATGCTGCTTATATGTATACCCAGGCCTATAGGGGGACACAGATCTCATTCTAAGGAAAATTAGTACCACAAGAAGACGTTCTTTCAACCCCTAGTAAAAAAATCAGTGTAAACTGTAGACTGCTATGAATTTCGAGGGCCTTAATACACAAAAAGGTGACATTAGAGGCAACAAAAATAGAGACATGGTGTTACGGCCTTCCAGACCATGGTCAGAAGTACCATTGAAACAGGTAATAAAGTCAATTAAGCGACAGTTTTTAAGTTTTTCAAAAAATATGGATTTTGACTCCCGTGTACCTGCTCCTACATATGTATGTATGTATATGCCGCTGACAACATCCTCAATTAGATAGTACCTACAGTCAATTGGAACTTTCCACACAAAAAAAGGAAAAAACAAAAACTGCCTGCATAGGACCACTAAAGATGTTTGGATGGGTGTGTAAATAGTTTTCACATACATACATATGTATACTCTCAGTTATTAAACAATCCCCAACAAAACAAGAAGACCAAGTAGAACGAAAATTCTACTTGAATATGAACAGACAACATCAACGGCAAAGCCCTCCACCACCTCCCCCGACAAATGTAAAGTTGTAGCATCACAATACAACATCAGCAACAAGAACTGAAACCCTTCAGATAGCAGCAGCTATAGTAAAAACGGCAAATAAAGTAATGAGAGCACAAACGACAGACGTTTGCTATCTGACACAGACTAGCATGGACATACATACTATATACACTTACATACCTACGCATATAAAATTGCAAACGTCTGTTCAGTCAATACGTCTGAACGTCACACAGACGCTGTTTCATTACGTACTTGTAGAAGGATGTCGGTGATGTCAATTGGATTCAAAATTTAATAAATATCACCCTCTGCTCAATTTCCTCAAAAAACGGCGTAGAGCGAGTGCTTGAAAACATCATAGGCTTTTGATAAAAAACGCCACTATCTCTTGCTTGTTCTGCTTGAATCGTCGACTAATATGTGTGGAGATGGAGTGCAGCGCTGTTGCCGTGCTGTAATGCTTACGGGACCCATGCGGATTATCGGCAAATGAATAGCTATTCCTGGCGCGACAGAAGCGAAGTCGATCTATTCGATTCACCTTTGTTGGCATCCTTACCTGGCTTTAGTCCTTGTAAATTTTCCAGACTTCTGCCGGCTTCTGAGCGAGTGCTTGACAGCATCATAGGCTTTTGATAATTCGTCGACTAATATATGTGGAGATGGTGTGCTGCGCTTTTGTCGTGCTGTTCTGCTTACGGATCCCATGCTGATGATCGGCGCTGGGGAGAAGTACCCAGCAAAATTTGAAGGGGTTCCATGCGATGACGTGATTTCATGGCATCTTTTGCATTGGTTCAAACGAAGTCATGAAAGATCCGATCTTTTCATTAGCATTTAAACCAACGCAACGGAAGTCGTGAAAGATCCGATCTTTTCATTACCATTTGAATTCATGCAAAGGAAGCCGTGAAAGATCCGATCTTTTTGTCAGCATTTGAACCCATTCCATCGAACCAATAGATATGAATTTTGGGTTTTTATTTATACACATTTTTCTAAATATATAAGATTAATTATTTACAATAGGTTTGATGTTGTCGGAGACTCGAAATCACAACCAACGTTGTTAAAACTCTCGTCGTAATGTTATTGCAAAGGGTTGGTGAAAATGACATGCCAAAGCATTGGTGAAAATGACATGTCAAAGCATTGGTGTAAATGACATACTTTGGATCCAAAAATGAATAGCATCTTTTGGGGTCCACGCTCATATAAAATTCATCGATGAAGATGCTAAAAAGATGACATGCCAGATCACTTGCACCTATGATTGAATGGCATCTTTGACATCGAACAGTTTGCTGGGTAAATCCGCAGGCGTCTTTGCTACGGGCGATAAAAGCGAATTCGGTCTGCACGATTCACCATTGCTGGCATTCTTGCCTGTCTTCAGTAGCGGGACCAACCTGTCCATTTTTCGTCTCATCTAGCTTTTTCAGCATTACCATGGAAATTCCATCGGTTTTTAGGGAGTGGTATGACTAACAGTAACGAACACGTTCAACAAATCCAATGCCACATTGAATGTTCTTTTGTGAGGTCTTTTGCTGTTGAGACCTCCGGTTATGTTAGAGGTTACCTTACTGAGTGCTGTGACCGTACTCCTTCTAGCTCGGAAGCAATGTCGGTGGTCAACAAGGTGAAAATGTTCGGAGATTGTTGGTAGTATTATTGCCTCTAGTATCTTTACGACCGATGGCAGGAGAGTTATGGGTCGATGGCTTCCTAAGTGTGCTGATTTCCCAGGTTTGGGGACTATTTGCCCGATCTTCCTCATCATGTCTAGGATTTCAAATGAACTGAGGCATATATTGAACGCATGGGCCAGATATGTGGCACCATTTGGTGCTTCAGCATTTTTATTGCCAGTCCGTCTTGATCAATTGTTGTGGAGCTCTTGGCGGATTTCATACTTTCAGGACATTTACCGTTGTGATGGTGCCTGTGTCTAAGTCTGGCCTTAGGGCACGTGAATCACTGCGAATTTTACTTTTTTCACCATCTGGTATTTGGTGGTCCACTACAAATTGTATGCAGAAGACCGCAGCAGTACAGGATTGTGTTTTTGGTGTTCGGTTCCAAAATGTTAGGGCTATATTGTTTTTTCTCATGATCAGGTATTTGACGTGCTCTAAAAATTGTCTGCAAAAGACCGCTGCAAGACAGTAAGAAGATTTTGATGTTCGGTCCCCAAATGTTTTGTTTATATTGTCTGTGCGCCTTGGATTAGGAAGATTTTTAATTGTTTCCCACAGCTTTTTGGATCAAAGATCTCATTCGTCTAGGTGTTTGTCCCATACATTTCTTTAATGGGCAGTCAAGAACTTTTCGATGTCTGTATTAAGGGTTTAGATCCTTGCATTAGCTGGGCTTTCCTTTCGCCATGGCATTCCTTTGATCTGTGAGGCTTCTGTTGGGAAGTTAGGCCTTATTTTGTTTATCCTACCCGCGAATATGTATTTCCTGCAGGCACGGAGCAGTACTTGCTTAAATGCTTATTCGTTCACTGGGGTATGGTGGAGAACTCATCTTCGGCAAAAATACCCATTACAAAACCCCCTCCTAACCCATTATTTTTACATGGGCATGCCGCGCGATTTATGTAGTTTTTTGGTCACTTAATAAGTAGTTAAATAAATAGCCGCTACTTTTAGTAATTAGTTATTTAACTAATTATTTAATGGATCAAAAAATAACTACTTATTTCGCGCGACATACCCTTGCTAAAAGTGTGGGTTAGTAGGTGATTTTGTAAGGAAAATTTTTGCAGGGATAGGTCCCAGTCTGTCTTATTAAAGAGAGAATGTACATATGTTTCTGTCAAGTTGATTTTGACAATGAAGTTATGATGTTTCGAGTTTAACGCTATGCCCACCTCCACCGTCATTGTAGCAAGGCAAGTTGTATCCATTGGTGACATCCATTGCTTATCACCGAGTAGTCTCTAGGAGTATCCTATTTGATACAGCTTGAACACTCATAATTTACTGGACCTGTAGTGTAATTCTGTAACTAATTTTTCGAAGTGACAAGTCGAGAAAATCCGTATTGGTTTTCTCCGTCCCGGCACGAACCAAATGAGGTCGGACCAGGCATTCCGGAAATGCTGTTCCCAACACAGAACAACGATACGATTTTTGAGAGGTGTACGAGCTTTGCAAACTGTACGTGTTTATGCAAGTATCCATGTGAGTAACTGTAACAATAATTTACTTTCTCATAACTTTAAATAAATTATTAATAACTTTGCGCCAAAATTAAAAATCGCTATATTGGCAATCTCATTTAATAAGACCAACAACAACAAGTCGAATGATTTATTTTGGGAAACAACAACACGAATCCCCCATCCGTCACTTTTGCAAACATTGCTTTCCCACCCACAAACACAACTCTTTTTTCTCTCCCTCTCTCAAACAAAACAAAATTACTCTTTCGTGAGAGAAGAGAGTAAACGATTTAAAATTGAGAGAAACCCAACAACAGACATTTAACAAAATAAGAAGAGTATTTTTATTGCAAAAAAAAAAGATATTTTCGCCGATAATATTCTTTTATATGACCATCTACGGCGGACGGACGGGTGTATGTACATAGGAATGTTCCAATCCAACAATGTGGGACTGGTTAAACAAGTTATACAGAAAGCCGCAAAAAAAAAGAAAAACAAAACTCAAAACGAGAAGATATAACAACAACAGCAAACCAAAGAGTCTGTGGTGTTACAAAACCGAACCGGTAAATAAACGTAGAAAGCAAAGAACTGAAATGTTGTTGGGAAAGGGGTAACCTAAAGTCGAAGAAGAAGAATCAGACGAAGATGAAAACAAACGACTACGACAACGATGAAAATGCTAATGCCGTCCGTGTGGGGTGATATACACAAATAATAACAACAATACGAATGCAGAATGGATGGTTGGTTGAAAATAAAATAATGATGGTTTTTTTTGTATGATTTCTTTCGCTTTTGTTTTCTGCTCTATGACGGACGAACGGTTGGTCGGGCAGTCTGTCGTTTACGGTGAACGTTAGTCATCTCATCGTACGACTGTCTGTGGTTTAGTTGCACGTTTCTTGATTGCTTTTGTTGGTGTTGGCAGCATTTCCCTGCAAACACTTTCTATCGCGTAAGAGCAGGCGAGCTCGCATCAAAATCTTCCGGGAATTACCAACCTAAAGTAGGCGTTTATGCAATGAGAATCGCTACCAAGATTCGCTAACGAATATTACGGATGATCTTAAGAAGAAAATATAAAGAAAAAATTAAAAGCAATTTATTTTTCATTCTTCTTTGTTTTTTGTTTCTTTCAATTGTTGTCTTTGATTTTTACCCTTTTTGTTTTCTTTTCTGATTTGTTATAATTTTTATTTATTCCGTATGTTGTAGTGGTTGTATGCTGGTTCTCATTCACCTTCCTCATTTCACTTGGTAAAACCCGGACAGGTGTTGTGTTTGTCATAGGGATAGGTAAGTCGACTTTCGGTTAATCGATTAATCGACTTCTTGCAGTCAAAAATCTAAAAATCGTAGTCGACTTTTGTCTGGAGGAAAAATCGCATAATCGATTATGTTGTGATCGATTTTCGAGTTTACCCATAGATTGTTTCCTTGGCGGTTTTACACTTTTGGTGGTTTTACAGTTTCAAAAGAAAACTCAATAATCGACGAATAATCGATTTTCTACGGTTATGAAAAAGTCGAGTCTTTAAGACAACTGAAATAATCGCAAGACCGAAAAATCGCATTTTTAATTTTAGACCATAATCGAAATGTCGAAAAATCGATTATTGCTTTCCATTACCTATCCCTAGTTTGACAATACTCATAATATACGTGTCATTTATATCAAAGTTATGTAGAATGTGTATATGAGAATTATATGGAACCAAATCAAAAATTTTAGTAACAATCGCGTGATCGGAAAAATAATATATTATTCGCCTGCACTAACAACAGCAAAACATAATACAAATTCGCGGAAAGGTCGCCGAGATGCATAGCAGATGAATTTTATAAAAAAAAATTCGCTGAAAGATCGCCGGAAAAAAATCTCATCAAAAAATCGTTCAACAATCTTCCAAATGTTTGCAGGGGTATTTTAACTTGACTCTTGTCGGTATGTAGCCGTCGGTCGTCGTCATATCGTGTATAGCACAGAGAGTATGCGTATTGTAGTGTGTGTGTGCGCCTTGTGCCAGCTGATGGAGATTGTGTATTAAGTATTTGCCTCCCTGCCTGGCTAATGGTCCCCTTCCCCAATCCACCAGTTAAATATTCTCTCTGCTTAAAAATTCAGTCATCGTCGTCATTGTTATTGTTGGCCTGTCGTTTTCTCCGTGTTCTCTCTTAACGCTTCTTATTCCCTTCTCTCCCATCAACCACTTCATGTTATTTCCATTTTTATTTATATTTGATATAAATTGCAGATGAGGTGTATAAAAATAATTATTATAACAACAACAACAGCAAATGTTGTTGGCATTATATGGCCACCAGGCAACGTCGACGACAGCAGCAGGATGGAAGGCGGAGGTAGTAGTAACTACACACACAGGGCAATATACAAAAAGCCAACGCAAAATAGCAGCAACAACAACAACAGCGGCAGAATGGAATAAAACACTGGCTACAGTAACAACATAGCAGCGCACCGCGGCGTTAGCAGTGAAAACAAGCAAAAATACAGAAATAACAACAATATGAACTCTGACAACACAGCACATTTATCACGATGCCATGTTGCCACATTTCACTTTGGCAAATTTATTTGTATGTATCTCTCTCGGTGAGTGTGTGTGTGCCATGGGGTTTCTGTTTCCAACTGTTGTTGTTATTGCTGTTTCTTCGTTTTTTTTTTCTTTTTTGCAAAACAACACATTTAATGTTGTTTTTCTCTGCTTCTTCTTCGTCAGCTTCTAGCAAATCAATATGAATTTAAGCTGCTTTAAGTTTCTCGTGTCTGTTATTTTTTAGGTAATTTTTATTTTTTTATTAATAACTTGCTGTTGTTGTAATACGGTGATTTTTATTTATTTTCGTTTTTTGTTGTTGGAATTTTGAAATTATTTTCACGTGTGTCTCTTGGCCATTCATTTACCAAGTATGGCAGGCATAAAAGTGGAAATGGACATTAAAATCGTAAAAATATGTTTTTTATTTTTTTGCTCGATCTAAATTAATGTTTTC
The DNA here is from genome assembly GCF_047663935.1 of Musca autumnalis. Classification (NCBI taxonomy): domain Eukaryota; kingdom Metazoa; phylum Arthropoda; class Insecta; order Diptera; family Muscidae; genus Musca; species Musca autumnalis. The sequence continues at coordinate 84,281,406 of NW_027411866.1, forward strand.
AGTTTCGATGAAAATTTAATGCGGTTAATGGTAACTGTTATTGGTTTTTCATTTGTACATTTGCATATTCATTGGACTGACCAATATTATGGAGATTTGGCATAAAGCAATCGCATTTTTTACGCTACACTTTTTCAGAATAAAAAGCAGTTCTGTGGGCCTATTCTCTAACTTTTTAACGACAGTCGATATTGTAATTTTTTTGAAAAACTCATTTTAACAACGTAATTAACAACCTTTGTATTCTGTAAACAAATTTTAACAATTTTTGTTAAAAATGTCGTTATGAAAACAACACAACATAGTAGTTGTTAAAAAATCGACAAAAATATTCAATATTGGATTTGCCTTTGGTTTGTGTGTATGTTTTGTTTATGAAAATATTCAAAATTGAAAGCTTTTGAAAGTTTATAGACAATTTGTCTACATGTTTACAGAATAACACAATCGTTACTGCAAACAATTTTTAGTGTCGACAACGTTGTCGATCCGACGATTGTTAAAAAGTTACAGAATAGGCCTACTGAATTCGATTAGGAACAACAAAGGCAATAAGAATTTTTCTTATAAGAAAACCGAAAAAAAAACTTTGGAAGTTTTACGAAATCTCCTTCCGAATCAACGTTTATAGTAATTTTGACTTGAGGTTGACTCAGCATGTCGTTTTTTCCTGAATTTGATTAGGAACAACAAAGGCGATGAGAATACAGTTAGGCAAGAAAAGTATTGCAAAAACCAAAATTGTAGAAAATTTCATATCAATTGTTCGTTTATGGCAACAAATTTTGTAAAAAATATACGGTTTTTTGTGCAAATCTGTTGCTACAGGTCCTTACAACAATATTGCGTCAAAATATGCAAAGGTTATTTGCGATTTATAACAAATACGGTCAAAAATAAGAATTAACTACTACTTGGGGGTGACAATAAAAGTATTGCAACGTGAAAATCAGTACTTTAAACTATAAAATTTTTGCAATTTTTTGCGGTCATTATGCATTTTTATGACTTTTGCGGCTAATAATAGACTAATAGTATTGAATGTAATAAAGTTCAGTGATAAAAAATGCGGTCATGGAGGGTCTTCAGACTGGTAAAAAACGCATTGGACCATATTAACAATAAACAATGACGAATCGGCCACAGGCAAGTATGCCAAGAATGAATATTTGACTCAATATGTATTCTAGGATAATGGAACAATGCAAAACAGTCCGATTTTGGCTTTGAGAACATCGAAACACCTCTGGAAAGTATATGGAAAAAATTGACACCAGTGTGGTATTTTGAAACAACCTACGACAGAGCACTAGTTCGTCTCTCTATGGTATTGATATGATTTAATTTTTACTAAGTGGATAGATATTATCCTCTGCTATCATAATAAATCCAAAAAATTGCGCCAAATCCAATAAAACCCATCAAATATGGAAATTAAACCCCTACTGGAGAATCTGGAATACCGAGTATTTGGGTACTATATTCTTTACCATGGAAAATAGTATGCCAAATTGGGTTCACGGATATAATAATGATTGGGAAGACATCCCTACTGACATCATTAAGAAATATTTTATAGTCATTAGTCTGAAAGTCGGAAAAATCGATCCCGAAAGCTCAAACAAAGTCAACTACCACCATTCCAAAGACCAGATCATGACATGTTAATCTTATTTGTGTAGATTGCCGATGTAATATAACAACACAAAACTCTTAAATACATCGGGCCAACATCCTGATATCAATCCTCATAAAATGTTTGGGTCCAATTTAACAAAAAATTCCAAAAACAACCTCCAACGAAGGATCAAGATTTACTAAAAATTGGGGAACCAGTATCCTTAGAGTGGAACATACCGAACCTTAATTTTTGGTTTAACTAAGCTCATTAATGCTCTAATGAATGTCCAAAGTGGATAGACGACGCATTAAGGAACATACCTTTGATAATTCTCGAAGAAACCATCGATTTGGCAATTTTTGCAATACTTTTATTGTCACCCCCAAATAGTAGTTAATTCTTATTTTTGACCGTATTTGTTATAAATCGCAAATAACCTTTGCATATTTTGACGGAATATTGTTGTAAGGACCTATAGCAAGATATTTGCACAAAAAACCGTATAGTTTTTAAATAATTTTTGTCATAAACGAACAATTAATATGAAATTTTCTACAATTTTGGTTTTTGCAATACATTTCTTGCCTAACTGTATGTATGAGCATTTTTCTTATAAAAAACTCTGAAAGTTTTACGACAGCATGGTTATCTCCTTCCGATTCAACATTTATAGAAGTTTGGACTTGAGGTTGACTTAGCATGTCGTTTATTCCTGAGAATCTTGGGATTCCACGTAGAATGATAGAAACCACAGCGCAAGCATTGTGCTGGCAGCAAGTGTAGGGCCCAGAAGATATCAGATTCCGAGTTTGGATAAATTGTGCGAAAACGTGACGAAGTGTGGGTTTCCCATAAAATGAGTTGTTTAATACAAAAAATGTGTCCTGCGCCATTTCCAAATGGCCGACTTGGACAGAAGTTGTTTTTATTTATTACATATTATTATTTTTTTTTTTGAAACGCCATCCAAGACTAACGAGAAGAGAAGCTGAAGACAAGCAAAGGACGAGTTGTGGCAACTGAAGAAATTATCCGAAAATGGTTTGCAGATCTAGAACAGTTTTTATTCGACGAAAATTCTTAAATATTTTGGATGACCCATCGAGAATCTTTTACGGCGACTATACCAGTATATTGACGATACCAGGTATATTGAACAAAATTTGAGCAGCGATGCCAAAGACGACGCACAGAGGGGTTAAATCTCAAAAAAACGGAGATTAATTCAAAAAATGAAATTCATTTTGTGATATAACTGTTGTTACATGGTTATAGGGTATAAAATTGCACGTCTCCATCCGAACTGTCAAGATCATATGTTTACTTTTACAGTTACACGTTGTTAAAGTTGAAGAATTTTTAACAATTTCAAAAATAACATAAAAAAATAAATTTTCTTGTGTTTAAAGTGTAATATCTTTTTTCTGTGCATCAATAGTGGCCATTATAGAATGGAATCGTCAATTTCAGGTAGTTATCAGAATTTTAGAAAAATATAATTATAGCAAAACTAGTTTAGACACATATTCAAAATTAATTTAAAATGTATCCATATTTTCCCTATTTTGGAAAAGTATATAGAGTATTAAAAAAAGTAGCGCGAGGTAGCGCGAAAATGATAATTTTGTATTTTAGTCCTGAGTGTTGTCTTTTATTTTTATGGTACCCATTTATGAGGGCTTCGAAAATACGTCTCCAATCCCTTATTATGCACCAAAGCTGTGTTCCGTTATATTGATTGAGGCGGAAACATACCAAAAATATTAACATTAGGCCACCCAAATGCTTCCCTGAATTAATCTCCGTTTTTTTGGGATCTCACTCCACTATGTGACGCTTTAAAGAATGTAGGATGTGACGCTTGGTTCCACATTAAGTGTACCGATTTCAAAAACCTATCATCATATGGGAGCCTATCATGTCAAAATGAGTAATTTTCTACCACACTCTCATGCCGAAGTTCTCCAGGCATAATAGTAAGCCCTAATCTTATAATCACATGCTGGGCAGTGAACGTGGCCCTAAACTCTGACCATCTCTCCATTACCATCAAAATTACAGCGGACCACCACACCTTTACCAAACACTACTCCATTTTACACATTTTTTTTTTTCTTTTTGTTATTAGTTGTTGATTTTTTTTCTATTTCATTATATACATAAATTTTATAAATTCATAGAAGATAAAACAGCACCCCATATGGAACATCTAGCTTAAACAAGCAAATTGACGTTATTTTGTTTATGTTATACATATATACATACATATGTATATTATAATGTTTGTACAAAATTTCGGAATGCGTTTCGGTTCTGCGCCATGTGCCTTATCTCAGGCCGGCTAACTGGAATTCAGTTTCCATCGATCTTCGCCAGGTTGTTCTCGGACGTCCTCTATTCCGTCGACCTTGTGGATTCCATTGGAGACTTGATTTGGCAATATCCGAATCGTCTTTACGTAAAGTATGCCCAATCCATTTTCTCTGCCTAATTTCTGCATCAATTGGGATCATATTGCATGTTGTCATCACATCCTGGTTGCTTATTTGTAATGGCCAAAATATTCGTTCACTTTCCACGTCTCACAGCCATACAAAAGAACTGACTTTACGCTGGTATTAAACATACATATAAATTTTTGCTTTCTGGATATTTCAGAGGATTGCCATACTCTTACAAGTGATGAAATTGCGCGGCGAGCCTTGTTGATCCTACTGCATATGTCTGCATCAATGGATCCAAGGTAAGTAAAATCGTTTACTTCGGAGATAGCTGTGTCATTGAGTAGAACATTATGTAGTTAAGGTTTTTTCCGACAATTTGTTGAGCATCCCACAACTAGAAACAATCTAATCCAGCCAAGATCACCCATATACGTTAACGTGACTGCAACAACAACATATGTTCTCTTTATTCTCATCAGTCGTTGTTTAGCAAAGGAAAGACTCGCTCAGAGAGACTTATGCAAAAAATATTTTGAGCGCCATTAGATCAGGGATAGGCAATGTGCGCTTACTGAGAGCAAGTGAGTGAAAACTTCAATGTAAAATGCATTGAAATGTATGCTCACTTGCTCTCAGTAAGCGCACATCGCCTATCCCTGTATTAGATTCAATGTGAGGCATTGTGAGCGTCGTGAGCGTAAATTTACTCTCGCTCACAACTTGTGTAGACCATTGATGCTCAAAATATTTTGTTCATTAGTCTCTCTGAGCGAGCCATTCCTTTGCTAAACCACGGCAGATGAGAAAAATGGAGACCATATGTTGTTGTTGCAGTCACGTTAACGTATATGGGTGATCTTGGCTGGTGTAGACTCTAACTGGTGGTGAGCGAGAGTAAATTTACGCTCACGACACTCACAATGTATCACACTGATCTAATCAATCCCTACCCAAAGAGAATAAGACAAATTTAAAATAGATTAAAGAAAATGATTTTTGGAAGTTTCTTTAGATGTTGTATTCATTTTTTGAACCTTATGTCCTTAAAACGTTATCCTAGTTTAAACAATTAAAAAAATAGAACATTAAAGAATATTCAGTTATTTATTTTGTAACGGAAACCGAATGAGAATTGAGTGTGCAAAAATATACCATTGTGAGCAGGGCTGATCTACATACATACATATCGCACCTGTTCAACAAAAGGGTAGTAACTCAAAATTTTGAAATTTTCACTTTTCAACAAAAAACGATACATAAAAATCAACTCCACCTACTGTAAAAAACTCCCATTGTTTTGTCGACTCTTTCGTCAAAAAAACCGATAAGTCAATTGTCATCTCTTCAGAATAACTACTCTGTATCGACAAAAGAGACTTATTTCAAGTTGCGCCCACATGTTTCAGGCATTTACATCGCGATTTTTTCAGCAAAAGAGTAGTATTTCGAATTGTTCCACCGCGACAAGTTTTACGAAAACTGATTGTTATTTTTCTGTGTTTAGAGCGGTTTTCCGGATGACTGTTTTTTGTCTGTGGAGGACAATTATGGACATGTTTGCAGCCACATTCCCATCCTAGTGACAGTTGAGGAACCAAGAGATTTCTTTCGCCTAAGAAGATTTCAGTGTAACAATCCTCAAAGTGACAAAACGCAACATTCCTGCGGAAAGTATTTCTCTCATGAAACCCAATTTCCACACATGTCGTCGCGTCTGGCATAACAGTGCGACCAAATATTATATATCAACGGCTCAACGCAGAAAACAGAAAAACAGACTCTTGTTCTCGAGCACAGGAGCTCCAAGTTGGTATAACATCATTAGTCCACAATCAAAAGTTATTCAGATTCCAAAAAGAATGCAGATATCCCCGCGAGAGCCTTCATTGACGAACTGCACTAAGTTACCAAAAAGCGTGCTATGCAGTTCTGGCGCCCAATTAGTTTAGAATACACCCTCGAAATGTGATTTTCAGTCCATCTTTTTCACATCCAATGAAGTCGAGGGAATTACATCCAGTTCCAAACCATCAGACGTCGATTAACTTATGTCCAGTTCCAAAACATCACAAACCTTTGGTTCAGAGGGCATTTCCATGGTAATGATAAAGAAGTTTGAAGCTGTTGGTTTGAGTTTCCGTGCAAAACACCTGGAATTATCATTGCTCAGTTCGTAATTCATCACCTCTGAAAAGTGACTCGAAAAATTACACATAAATTTGAACCGCCCGATTTCCCTTCTTTCACATGCAGCAAAGGTTCGATTCCTGAAACTCCCACTTAAACTCGGTTTCAGCGAAGCTCATAGCACGGCTTTGCTATTGAGAATAGTCCAAATCAGTGACGACCACCCGCATGGACCACATTGTGGCAGTCATTTAACAGACCAAGGCTTTTGATACGGTCGACATGACGATACTGATTTCTGACATCATAAATTCCATTAGGACGTCGAATGTTGTTTTGCTGTCTAAAAGGAAGGCTTGCCTTCCCACACGACCAATATGCTGTATTTTAACTTGTTCACGGGTTGTATGGAAGATATGTAAGAGATCCGAACTTATGGACAGAGTTTTGGCACATGGTTATCTTTGGAGGTCATCACAGGTTGAGCGTTTTTGTACTGTGTGTTACATTGTGCGAGGTCATTGCTGTGATCGTAATCGAGGGTAATTTTTCTTGATTTTGTTTTTATGTAACTTCTTATCATCCACGGGATCCCCGTGGACCAAAAATGCAGTTGCCCTAAAATAAACAACTACATAGAAAGAAACATATACGGATAATGTTACGGTGCAGGTCCAAAATAAAGATGACGAACCGGAGATCTCAAAGGACAACGATATAGCCAAGATTAGTGTAAACCAGGTGACAGGACCGAAGTTTCAGATGGAAACTGGGGTACATAAGGAAATTCCAGAGAACTTACCGTTATGTAACCCGACTCGAACTTCAGGTGGAAAAAGATCTGCCCTCCTGCCCTGTTGTTGCTCAAGCCAAGAATCTGCGGTGGCAAACAAAACAAAAATTGACGAAATTTACCACCCCAAGCAAGAAGGTGAAGCCAAACTCTGCTTCGAAGCCTAATCCGACCCAGAAGGGTATGAAGAAGTCTTCTGAGAAGACGGACTAAGCTTCATAGCAAAAAAAACTATGAAGCGGATTCGTTCTTCCGGAAGCCGCCAGCCTTGTCCCAAGTAGACAAAGGTTTCTCAGGTGGTCAACCCATCAACCTCCTCTGCAGATGCCCTTGCCCAGAAACTCAGGTAGAAGGCTACAACCTCCTCGGGGAAAGTTGCCTTGAAGGCACATGGACAAAGGCGTAATAAAACTTATTCCAGACTAGCCCCAATGATGTCCGTTGTTTGCTTGTTTGAGAGCATGCCAAAATTGCTTTCTCTTTTACTACTTTCTCCTCGAAAAATTTCGTGGTGTAAAAAGTGGAAAATCTGTCAAGCTGCTGATTTGACATTTATTTGACAAGTAAGGCAAAAGAAAAAATAAAACAACAGGCATTGTCAAAGCAAAATAAAAAGAAATAAAATAGAATAAGTATAAATATTAAAAAAAATTTAAACCAATGAAATAAAAAACAGTGCCATCTATTTTGTTTGTTGTTATTTTTTTAAGCAGCCATGATTGTTTTTTTGACATCGCTGCAAGATCTACCATTTTTCCGTTCCTTTACTTTTGTACAAAACTTTTTACATGAGAGCAATTTTGGCAGTTTTCTCTTTTGCTACTTTTACTATTAAAAAAGTAAAGGACCAAAGCTAATAAAATAAAAGAATAAAAAAGAAAAGGGAAACCTAGTTCGAAATTGGTTCGGTCTTCTTTATTCTTTTATTATGTGAGAAATGAAGCAGGAAAAGGTAAGGTAGAAACACAATGGTAGAAACACAATGAAATACGCCGCTTTATCACGCACAGTTTCATGTAAAAGACTAAAGGCAAAGTACTACCTAATTCAAATGAATTAGACAGCATTTGAATTAGGTAGTACTTGGCCTTTAATCTTTTACATGAAAGTGAGCGTGGAAAAAGCGGCGTATTTCATTCTATTCACACCTTAAAGGCCTGCGTACATAAGCTGCCTTGCCTGCTTACCTTGCTTACTTCTGATAAAAGAATAAAAAAGAAAGGGGTTGCCCTTTCCTTTTTTATTCTTTTATTAGAAGTAAGGAAGGCAACCAGGCGAGGCAGCTTATGTACCTAAAGGTGCGAACAGAATGAAATACGCCGCTTTTTTCACGCTCAGTTTCATGTAAAAGATTAAAGGCCAAGTACTACCTAATTCAAATGCTGCCTTATTCATTTGAATTAGGTAGTACTTGGCATTAAAGGCCTGCGTACATAAGCTGCTCTGCCTGATTGCCTTGCTTTGCTGCTTCAATAAAAAAATAAAAGAACAAAGAAGGCCGACCCAATTTCCAACTGATGGCAACCCAGTTCGAAATTTCGTCTTTATTCTATTATTTTTATTATGTCAGAAATGAAGCAGGTAAGCAAGGCAATCAGGCAAAGCAGCTTATGTACGCAGGCCTTTAGTCTTTTACATGAAACTGAGCGTGATAAAGCGGCGTATTTCATTGTGTTTCTACCTTTATTCTCTTATCAGGCCTGGGTACATAAGCTGCCTCGCCTGGTTGCCTTGCTTTCCTGCTTCATTTCTGACATAACATAAAAGAAAAGAATAAAGAAGGTCGAGCCAATTTCGAACTAGGTTGCCCTTTTCTTCTTTATTCTATTTTTGTTATGTCAGAAATGAAGCAGGAAAGCAAGGCAACCAGGCGAGGCAGCTTATGTTTAAGTAAAGTTTTGTGCCATTTCTGGTAGATGAATAAAAGACAAAGTTTCAATTTTTCTCTATTCTTCTACAAGAAATGACACAAAACTTTAAGCCCTAAACACATCCAACTGTTGTTTTGAAGTTTTGTGTCGTCCGTCGTCGTCGATTTAAGCTGAAAAAACATCCAACGTTTGAGTAAAGTTTTGTGATGGGCGTTGAGAAAAAACAGCAACAACCGGGCGACGCCGACACCAAAGTCCAGCGTTTATATGTTTGCCGGCATATATTTCAAATGAATTTGAATTTTTCGGCATAATTTCCAACAGTGTAAAAACGACCAAAACGACACAAAACTTTACCCAAACGTTGGATGTGTTTTATGTTCGGCGCTAAACATTTAAGAAATGTAAAAATATAATATAATTCCTCCCCAAACATTGTTATTATATACTTTTAATTGAAAAATGAGAAACAAATAAAAAAACAAGAATAAAGGCCTGAGTACATAAGCTGCTTTGCCTGATTGCCTTGCTTTGCTGCTTCAATAAAAAATAAAAGAACAAAGAAGGCCGACCCAATTTCCAACTGATGGCAACCCAGTTCGAAATTTCGTCTTTATTCTATTATTTTTATTACGTCAGAAATGAAGTAGGAAAGCAAAGCAACCAGGCAAAGTAGCTTATGTACGCAGGCCTTAAAGGCCTGGGTACATAAGCTGCCTCGCCTGGCTGCCTTGCTTTCCTGCTTCATTTCTGACATAATAAAAATAAAAGAATAAAGAAGGCCGAGCAAATTTCAAACTGGGTTGCCCTTTTCTTTTTTATTATTTTATCAAAAGCAAGGCAAGCAGGCGAGGCAGCTTATGTACCTAGGCCTTAACATAAAAAATGAGTCAATGTGTTTGTATACCATTGGTCTGTTCCAGAACTGCAAGAATCTACTAATTTTTACTATTTTTTCCGATAACATAAAGGAAAAATTGTTATCGTAGTAAAAAATAGTAGCTTCTTGCAGGTTCTGGAACAGAGCACATGTTAAAAATGAAATAAAGCGCTCGGCACATACGGTGCGTTGAGCGTTGCGTTACAACAACCACATGAAAAAAGTGTAAGTAAAGCCAAGTTTTTTGAAAAACAACAATATGGCTGACGCATTAAAGTTAAAAACAATTTAACTGTTTTGGGACAACGCGTGTCCCAACCTGTCACTAAACGGACCGTATGTGCCGAGGGCTTAACAACGCCGCACAGTGGTCGAAATCACTTATCTAGCGGCGCGAAATTAATAACTTGGAAACGAATGAAGATATCTTTCTGAAATTTTGCACAAACTCAGTGTCCGTGGGTAATACTGTACTAAATATTAACAATATCGGCTAATATTTTGGTATAGCCCCCATATAACGGTACCTCCTGATATTCGGTATTTTGAGGATTTAACCAACCTTTCCTTCCAAATTAGTTGGAATTTCGTACTTAGGGTTTCTAGTGATCACTAAACCTTTCCACCAAAAATTGTGGACATAGGTCCACGTTTGGTTATAGACCCCTTTTAAGGTGTCTCCCGATTTTCAGTATTTTGGGGAGTTTAAAGCTAAATTTTCCGGCCAAATTAGGCTTGATTTGGTATTTGGGGTTCCCAGTGGACACAAACATTCTCCACCAAAAACTGTGGACATAGGTCTACGTTCTGATATTGTCCTCATATAACGGTACCTCCCAATATTCGGTATTGTTAGGATTTTGTCAACATTTTCAGACCAAATAAGCTGAATTTTGGCATAGGAGGTTCTCGTTGCTTATACATCTTCCCCACAAAAAATTGTGAACATAGGTCTACATTTTGATATAGCCCCCATATAACTGTACCGACAAATTTTGGGTATTTTGAGGATTTAAAGGCCTGGGTACATAAGCTGCCTCGCCTGGTTGCCTTGCTTTCCTGCTTCATTTCTGACATAACAACAATAAAAGAATAAAGAAGACCATTTATCAGCAAGATTTGCAGCTAAATTGTGGTTATTCGAAATCTAGGAAGTCCAAATTAATTAGTAAAACAAAAATTAGACTGGACCTTTGTAGTTACGCTCCATCTAACAAAAGTATATTGTACTAAAAACATAAAAAAATAATAATTGTTGTGTATTTATTTCAGCTAAAGTCCATACTTTGTTACTTCAAAATTTGAAGAAACAAAATGTTTAACAGTGGGTATTGAAATTGATTACTACGAGCGGAGGCAGAGAATACTATAGTTTCGGAAGCAGCCAAACTTCCTCATCAGTTCTCTTAACCGCTGACTCTGTATCAATAAACAGGTCAATAAGAGTGACCAGAAAATTAAACAGAACGAGAAATTTTCTGTATCCTCCTAAATCTGTTCACCGCACAATTGAGTCAGAATAATCAAAATCATATACCCACTACTGTTTTTATGCTGTCTTTGCATCGCAAAGAAGACAAGCAAAAGTAGTGTTGTTTGCAATAAGCAGAGATCACAACAAAATGTTGTTTTTGCTTTATGCGTAGTCAACAAGTAAGGCCGTGCTGATTGCCTGTTATTGTTGTTGGCTTTGTATTGTTGGACTGCCTCCGCTCGTAGTAATCAATTTCAATACCCACTGTTAAACATTTTGTTTCTTCAAATTTTGAAGCAACAAAGTATGGACTTTAGCTGAAATAAATACACAACAAGTATTATTTTGCAGTCCAACAATACAAAGCCAACAAAAACAATAATTTTTGAAAATTTATTGCTATATAACTAAGTAAATTCAGGCCCCAAACATTTTTTTTTTTTAAATTTAACTTACACCCTCCCCTATCAATAAAAAATAAACTAAAGGCCTGCGTACATAAGCTGCTCTGCCTGATTGCCTTGCTTTCCTGCTTCATTTTTGACATAATAAAAATAAAAGAATAAAGAAGGCCGAGGAAATTTCGAACTGGGATGCCCTTTTCTTTTTTATTCTTTTATCAGAAGTAAGCAAGGTAAGCAGGCAAGGCAGCTTATGTACGCAGGCCTTTAGTTTAGTTTTATTACGAATTTATTTAACAATTAAACAAATATGAAATCAGGTTTTTAGTAACAATTTTGTTCAAATCTGATGCATCAAAATGTCTTGCACTTGACACTGAATAACTGAGTGAATATTTACAACAACAAAAAAGTAAAAACAAAATTTTAGTCACCAGAGAGACTGTAATCGATACAACGAAAAAACGTTTTGTAATTTTATACTTATATTTTTACACTTTCGCGCCGCTAGATCAATGGTTTGGACCAGTGTGCGCCGGTGCCAAAACTTAAAAATCAAAATTTTTTTACTTTCAAGCCCAAAACTGAGTGTTGATGTGTGCAACACAAAGAGAATTAAGGTGACAACACAATAAATCGTTGCTTGCTTCAAAAAATGTCAAATTATAAGGGCCAAACCTATAGCTCTGCGTGTTGCATGTGCGTTCAAAAAACAAAATACATGTATTTGTTTTTTTTTTTCAATTTGAAATACATGTAGTTTGTTTTTGTATTTTTGTAGGCACACGCAACACGCAGAGCCATAGGTTTGGCCCTAAAGGAATACCAAAAGGAAGAAACACAAAGAAATACACCGCTTTTTCACGCTCAGTTTCATATAAAAGACTAAAGGCCAAGTACTACCAAATTCAAATGAATTAGGCAGCATTTAAATTAGGTAGTAATTCGCCTTTAATCTTTTACATGAAACTGAGCGTGAAAAAAGCGGCGTATTTCATTCTGTTCACACCTAAAGCCTCTTTGCACATCCGCCTGCGTTCCTCTCTAGCAGGCTCTGGAATTCCTTTATAATTTGACATTTGGAAAGCACGCAAAGCAAGCAACGATTGATTCTGTTCTGGCCTTTAGAACAAGAGAAATTTTCTGACGTCAATGCCAAACGCAAAATTTTACCCAAACGTTGGATGTGTTTACAGCTTTACTCAAACGTTGGATGTGTTTCAGCTTAATTTATTTCCAGGAAAGAGCTTCCAAATACAATAACCAACTGTTACAACAATAAATCAACATACACACTTCAAATTGAGAGATAGCAATCTCCACTTCATTATTATTCATCTCTCAAAATCCCAAAAAGACTTCCTCCCTTTGATGAAAATTGACTGCTATTGGCAACTCTATGCATCTAATATTGTTGTTCTCTGTGCGAGCGAATTGTACATGTTCGTTGGTGTGGTGAATAAAGAAAACGTGTTGGTATGAAACGAACACATCTGACGAGCAGCAACATCAAAAATCTTTACAAACACCAAAAACGAGAAACATCAGTAGTGAAACAAGAGTAAAGTGAAGTAAGAATAAAATGACAATATCTCAAGTAGAAAATCGAAAAAAGTGACGAAATGTTTTAAAAAAAATATTGCAAATAATTCTGGAATGCTAGTTGTCTTTGGAGGGGCGATGCACGTCAGAGAAATAACGGGGCGTATAAAGTAAAATAAAACAATTTGCTGGCCCCACCACATGTACATACTATGTCGATGGAGTGGTTTTGCGAAGGAAAATTTTTCCAACAAGAGACACCGATTTTAGGCTGGTGGCTAATGAGTGATTAACAGAAATGTCAGTGAATATTCGGAGTAAAATAAAAAAGTATACAAATTTAAACAAGGGAAAAAATTAATACAATAACAACTGGTTATTTTCTTTTTTCCTCCTTTGCTTTGCTGATGGAAAATAGGAACTTCTTTTTTATTGTTGTTGTTGCAAGTTGAATGATACATTATTTTTGTTGGGTTCGGTGGCCAACAACGAACGGAACTGTTTGATTGGAACATGTTGTGTCTATCGTGTGTCTGATTTGGCTGCTTGGCCAATGTGTGTGTTTTTCTTTCGTTGACGTCGTGTCGCCGTCAATGAGCTACAAAAAAATTTGTTTAAAGCAAGTTTCTTCGTCGTCGGTCGTGCGTTTTGTATTGAATTAAAATCGGGTTCAGTTAGAAATTTGCAAAAGATTTCGTCAAAGAAATGTGCGAATTTATTGCAAAATGGTAAAAAATATGCCCTCCCCGAAAGAAGTGTTAATATGCATGAAAGGTCCATTCGAAGGCCAAATGAATTTCCAGGCCCAAAATCAATCAATATTTAGCTAAATCGCAAAATCACACCACGCGTTTTTCTTACTCCCCTTTTAGGCCTATGAAAAAGCGAAAAAGCAAGAAAAAAAGGGCAATGCTAATGAAAATATAAAAATGTTAAAGAAGAAATATTGGAAAACGTTACGGTTCGGGTGCTACTCCTGTAAGTGCCACAGTTTTGGGAAATTGTAATCTTTTCCCTTTTTAAAAGCTCCAAAAGAAAATTTTAAGTGTTTCTTTGTGCCAAAGTTGTGCTTTAATGACGTGTTTAAGAAGAAAATCCCAAAATCCAAGTTGTCACATCATCACCACTACTTGAAAGTGTAAAAGTGTTACTCAAAAAGAAAAATGTCTGGACACACCCAATTTGCAATGCTATGCTTCTTCCTTGTTGGAAATTTCATTCCAACAACAAGAACAAGAACGGATATGTAATTTTGTATGTGTCCAAGATCTGTTATAACCAAAAATTGAGGAGGGACGAATTCAATTCGATTCCCAAATTTGATGATAGATAGATGGATGAATGGATGACTGACCTTTGCTGTGGGTCTTGTTCTTCTATCTCTCGTACAATACGGAATTTTTTTATTACGTCACAATTACAAAAAAGAATGGTAAAGGAAAAAGTAACATTAAAAAATAAAGAAAATAAATTTTATTGAAAATCGGTTCCTCTTGAAAAAGGTCATTGTCGTTTTATTTTCTGAAACTCCTCCTAACTATCTGTGGATTATCTTTGAGTACTTCCAGCCAGCAGCATTATTACTTCTCGGAAAAGGTAAGTTAAGAAAATTTGCATCTTTTCTTAGAAAATTTTTAGTTAAAATATGTAGGAATCAAGAACTCCGAGCAGGAATTGTTGAGAGTTATGAAATTTGTCTTTTACGAGCATTGTGAGAAGTGGGGATTAGTCATTTCTCATCCAAGTAAGGTATTTCGGCTTAACTTTCGTTTAGGGGCGCCTTTTGATCAGGCTGTAATTTTTACTATAGGATCACAGCAATATATAGCTTCCCAAGAAGTCTATACCTCCCGTGATATGGGTCTTTACATTTCAGAAAAGTCTTACTTTAACGCCATTACTTTGTTTATGGGCACCTCTTGTATCTAGCTGACATTTTTAACATGGAACCCTGATCACAACAATATATAGCTTTCCCGGGGTAAGTCCATACTTCCCTAAATGGGTCTTGACTTTTTTAAGCTCCTGAAGAGTACTTACTGTGATTTCTTTGAGTAGCCGTTCTTCGGCTAGGGAGTTAAGACATTCTCCAATGGGAAAACTATATATCGTTGTGATTAGGGTCCCAATGACTACTTATGGTCAAAATTTCAGCCCGATATGAGGGGTGCTCCTAAACGAGACTTGTTCCCTGATATTAATAATCTCAAATAAAGGTTTCTCATTACTCATAACAGCTTCAGGAAAGCGTTTGCTTAAAATCACTACAGAGGTTTCAAAACAAGGCACTAAAGGTGGTGTATAAATTGCCAAGATTATTCCCAACAAATCAACTTTATAATATGAATTCAAATAAAATCTTACCGTTACATGGTATATACAAATTACAAATTCTAAAGTACATGTACAAAGTCTTACATAATACCGGACCTCGAACAATACAATTTAATGTAAATCAAACAACAATTAATACAAGAAGTAGCTCAAATTTAAGAGTTAAGAGATGTCGACTGGATATTTCAAAGCAACGAATTGAGCACAACGGATGCCTCGAGTTCAATTATATACCCAACAATACCAAAAACCTTACACAAATATCATTATTTTAAAGAAGGTTAAAGTCGCATTTATTAAACAATACGGAAATGCTTCTGATGTAGAATGGATTAAATAATATTTTAATCTGCCAATGTAAATAAATACTTACACGTCTTTAAGATCATTTAAAAAAAAAAAAATATATCCCCAAAAAGCCTTCAAGGCGCTGGGGTAACATTTAATAATTGTAATGTAATATTTTTGAATAAAATTGAATAAAACTAATAAAAAAGTCAACATAACGACTAATGATTTTGCCACACTTTGAAAACGTGTGATGTTGTCTAGTCTGGCAACCGAACCCAGACATTTCGCTTAAAAGTCGGCTTTCTAACCTTTGAACCCCAGTGGCATCCATGCATATATTATATACATTTGTAGTCACCATAAATGCCCGAAGACGTAGGTATCTCCAAAAAATCAAAATTCGTTTTTTGATTGAATCTAATACATAAGACTAAAATACATGCTCTTGCAATATTTCAATCATCTACGTTTAAGAATAACGATCCTATCCAAGAAAAGGCGTTTCGGAAAATAGGATAACATTGCAGATTTAGTTGTAATGACTGATCCCAAAACCATGCGTTTCTGCGATTTTGTTTTCATTACTTACTCCCATTCGTATATGATAGATAATATCCCATAAACTCGCCTTCATAAGATTAATATTCCATAAACAGCTTTTCATTTTATAACGTTTTTTGCTTCTCCTGTAAAGTTATTATTTTGTTAGTTACGTCTTTGGGCATTTATGGTGACGATATGCTGAAGTCCATACTTACTAATATACAAGCCCCAAATTTTGCTTTATTGCAGTATGTTGAAAGGACGGGACTAAGACAATAATGGGAATAATTCTAAAATTGTGGTAAGAGGTAGGGTTTCCAGGCGCAATTGAAAATTTTTGTTCATATTTTTCAAATTTTCATGACCTTCGGAAATTATGGACTTATATGTATATTTTTGTGAACGGGATACTAATACCTAGGTACAATTTCAATATAATCCAGTCCTGTGTAAATCCAAACTAAAACCATAATAATTTTTTTTTTTGTTTTGCTAGAATACTTCTTAAGTGGGGTTTTTTCGAGCCTCGAGATAAGTAGGTATAGAGAATAAAATTATAGAGTTGTAACAAAGACCACAAAGATTACTAACAACTTTAGTGCGAGAGTTGTATTTAGGAGTGTCCCTAAATATTGTGGAATCTGCTGCAAAAGATAGGTACAATACAATTGATTATGATTCCAATAACATCTCGCTATTAAAGTTTCAACTCAAGCCTTAAACTAAAACTTTAAGTGCAAAAGTGTGCTAAAGGGGTACTGTTCCAGAACCTGCAAGAATCTATAAAATTTTACTACGATAACAATTTTTCCTTTATGGTATCGAAAAAATAGTAAAAATTAGTGGATTCTTGCAGTACTGGTATAATTCCAAGATGTTGTCCGGTATAGAACTTTTTGTACGTTAAGAAAACATTTTACAATGCACCAAGTTTCGACCAAATATCGTGCTCATCTGTCATTTTAGTTGGTGCCGAAAAAAATTTCAAGGTGGTTTTTCGGAATTCTGCTGCAAAAAATTAAAAACAATCCGAAACATGTTCTCAAATATTTTAAGACTTTGAGTGGGAGTTACCCGAAGGAGTGGACCGATGTAGCCCAAATTCGAAATTGATCTATATCTGGAAGATATACATATTTTGATGGGCTAAATAGGACACTCCCTTCGAAAGTTGTAATGTTGTTTTAACAGATTAGTCTTGCTCTGGATCTACATATTTCCAGGTCTAGATATGTGGCTCCTTCGATGGGTTGTGACCACAATGTTCTGAAGTTAGTTAGGTTGATGTGTACTTTGCTAGATATCATTTTTTCAATAGAATCCCCTTAAGTAATATAGCTCGATTAATTAAATTGTTGAGTATGTTTGGCAGGGACATGGTGGGTAGATGTTTTGCACAGTGGCATTAATACTTGCTCTATTGGGATTTAGATGGCCATACCATCCTGCACTTTGTTGAACTAAAACTAGGGTAAGTGCACCAGTAGTCGGCACTTTAAGGATTCTCGTATCTTCAGCCGTATGTCATTCCGAGTCTAAATATCCAATCAAATTAAATTTAAGTTGTTATGATTCGTTATTTTGTGTAGTTTTAGATTATATAAACAATTTTTTTTTGATTATTTCTGTTCAACATGCAAAAAATACAATTTTAGTGAAATACTGCTTTTTCACCAGTAGTCGGCACCATTCCCCAATAGTCGGCATGATATGATCCAGTAGTCGGCATGTTATATTTAAATAAAGAAAAAATGCATACTTTACATTTTTTCTTAAATATTTGAAAGAACTATAGCTTAAGCATTAGTTATTTATACATTTCTAGTTTATTTGTATACATTTCTATTGATTTTACTTCAAAAAATAAGGGAATTTAAACATATTTTTTAAATAAATTAGTTCGTACCAGTAGTCGGCATCTATTACCCAGTTGTCGGCACCCCACAACGTACGTACTTCAAATCATGGCTAATATTGCTTAAAATCGCTAAAGTTCCTTTCAAATTGAAACTATTTTTTTATTAACTAGCCTTTAAAGTATTTCTTTAGTATTTTTTATAATTTTTAGCTAAAAGTAATCGATAAAAATCAATGTTTATAACCCCATGCCGACTTCAGGCAAATTTTATATTTTTTTGTCCCTAAAGCTAATATGTTTAGTTTTTCTATGTTTAGGAGGAATACGCAGATAACTATACCCAGGATAAACAATGCTACCTTTGAAAACTCATTTGTCATACGCGTTGCTAGATTGTGGAACTATCTACCTATTGAATTGAAGGTATTTTCTCAATCTAATAATGCTTTTAGGTTAAAACTTTTGCACCATTTTCGGAATCCTAATAATAATCACACATTATGATCCCGTTATCATATCGATTTCTTTACTCACTGTTATGATGCTGGCATGCAATATCTCATAGAGATACTTGCATTTTAGTTAATTGCTATGTTTTTTGACTATGTTTGATTTATGGAGATTGGTTTTGGACATACTACTGTCGACAGTTTTGTAACTTGCTTATTGTTGCTTGTTATGGTCTTCCATTCCTTATGATTTTTGTAGTTTTGGTTGGGGAGCCATTTATTACTGTTTTTATTGAGATTTGCTCTTAATTATTATAAGTTTCTACTTAGGTTGTAAAAATTTTTGTTAATACTATTTATTGGCCTTGGAGGCTTTAGTATTAAAAATGAATTGAATAAATAAATAAATAAATAAAGTCGGCATCAGCAAAAATTGCACAATTATAAATATTTTTTAAAAATTTCTTTTTCTGAAGTGTTCTTTTAACTGTTCTCTACCTATATAACAAAAATTTTGTGGACAATTTCTTCATTTTAAAATAATTACAGAGCTTATAAGGTTAACATCTCCACAATTTGTTTCTTAAGAAACATGCATTTTCGGTTGTGGTGAAAAATACTCACTGACAAAAACTTAAATTTCGATATAATAATTGGTCCTAGCTCAATGAAATTTTATATAAAGTTAGCTGACAATATTGTTGAAGACTTTTTAAGATTATTTTCCTATTTTGTTTTCTTAATTTTTAGTTATTTGAGTTCAAATTCAAAAGGTGCCGACTACTGGTACATGCCGACATTAGGTGCACTTACCCTACTCTGTTTTGTCGAGGCAACTGACGTTCTTCAGCTGCGATAAATGGTGGGTGTAGTACGAGAGAAAAAGTTTTCGTGCGCACCATTTTATAGGAAAGATAAAACTTTTGTGGTTATGTACCCGCAATGACCCATATTTGAACTTGATCTAAGTTTGAAAACAAAATGAGATACAAAGTTTGGACTAAACAGGTTGATACGTTCATCGTGTTTACCAGTTAGTCAGACATGCAGACGTACGGACAGTGCTAAATCGATTCCAAATTGTCTGATCGTATCAAAGTGTTTATAACTACCCTAGTTAGCCCAAAGGGTAAAAAACGTATTTTAAAGTGCTTGTTTGAGCTAAAAGTTCCAATAAATATCCTTATAAGAATGTTGGAGCGCTTCAGGTTAGAAATTTACTACCACAATAAGGCTTACATGAACCCCTTAACCCAATCCCTGCGGTTTTACCATATGATACCACTTGTAAAGCTTGTAGTGGGTTACTCTATAGAATAACAAATCCACAAATATATATTAATATTATTTATATTAATATTAGTATTTTTCTTACTGTAAAGGAATTCCGCTGTCGATTTGTGCTTATGTTTCGTTCATTCGAGATCCACTTCATGCCCTAAAAGCACTTCGGTACCCTAAATGGGTATGGCTTAAATACCAATTCCCAATTTTTGTGGCAATTTGGCCATAATCAACAAACAACATAATTTGTGAAATAAAAAGAAGAATAGTACTGGCAAACGATTGCTAATTTGGTCTAAACATTAAACAAAAATAACATCTCTTTTAAATGGACAACCTTCTCGAAAACAAATCTTTGGATGGTCAGACGAAGTTGTTTAGCAATGTTTTGAGAAGATGAAGAATAACCAAAATATTTTGTCAGAACCAGCATCGTGCTTACGGTTACCAAGAAAACCAAACGCCGAAGAAAACTGGAAAGGAAAATCGTTGAGCCATCGAAAACTTTTCAAAATCCTAAAAGCTTTAAAATCCACGAAAAATTTCCGGCGTGGAAATCAATGATTGTTGTCAAAATCCCTTTAAGCCACCCAAAAACTTTCAAAATCGATTATTTTTGTCTCTCGAGACAAGCGTTAACCTTTCAAAACACAAGCCGCCCAAACACATATAAAATTCTCGATCCACCAAAAAAAAAAAATCTTTCAAAATCCAGGCCAATTGTCCTCTCTAGTCATTAAAAACCTTTTCAAAATCTATGATTATTATCCCCAATGACCGATGGAAATTGCAGTTTGGTATTTAAATTGAACCCAATTCATGACTAAACGTGGGCCTAATAGGTGTAATTTCTATGAGCAGTGAATCTACCATCCAATATGAGATTACAAAATGTCTCTGAGGAAATAAAGTTCAGCAAAATCAATAATAATTGCACCTTGCTAACAAGATGGATGTATACTATTTGTTAGAAATATTTACCTAATGTGGTCCATATTTGGCCTTGAAGTTTTAAGGCAAATAGCCGTAGTCGTTCAAAAAATAATGTACGCAAACAAAAATTTTGATCATCAAGCTCGATTTCCAACGAGAAATGAATTAAAAATTAATACTAAAAATGATCTTCGCCTAAAAAGGCAAAATTTTCAGCTGAGCCAGGCTGGGGTTTGAACCCACGTCCTTGAAAAACTCAAGGAAATAAGTGTTGTCACGCCGTGTTAGTGTTCAGAGCCAAACTCATAACTTTCAAAGACTACGCTAAGCGTTTGTCATGAAAGCCATACAATTACTGAACAACGCATTCAGCATTGTAAAAAACAAATTGCATTTGAAAGAGTATAAGTTATGGGTACTTTACACGATATGTTTTTTACATATGAGTTGTCACTTTGCATATACATTTTGTATGGGAGAAGTGACAACTCATATGCAAAATACATATCGTGTAAAGTACCCCTTAGATGATAACGAAGCCCGTCCCACATCCGATACGTCTGAGGAGCCTTTACCAATGGCGAAACATGTCATGTCAAATAGTGGTGGGTTCGAGTCGTCGGCTTTCCTTTTTCAGATGCATTATTGACCATCAAGCTCGATTTCCAACGAGAAATTAATTAAAAATTAATACTAAAAATGATTTTCGCCTAAAAAGGCAAAATTTTCAAATAAAAAAGTTTCTTTCTTTTGCAAAATAAATATATATCGTTGAAATCATCATAACAAGGACTAGTTTAAGTTTTTTATTATTTTCAGAATTTACTTGACTTGCGTAAAAACTTGCCTTATAGTCAAGTTAATATCCAAACCAGCTAGGCAGAAAATGTATTTTTTAATGAACAATTTAGTTTCGACTGTGTTGTTTCAGGAATAAAAAGATACATCAGTGGTATGTATTTTCGAATTTTGAAGTTTTTTAACTCGAAAACTATGGACATTTCCAAAAAAGTATAAATCGTTGGGAACCGCACATTAAGGCTAAACTGGAGGCAAAAACGTGATTATGATTCAAGTAGAGTTCCTAAATTGAATTAATCTCTAACTATTGGGACTTTTTAAGGACTAAGTAATGTTGGATCCAATCAAATTATTCTGAAATATACATCAACCACTTTAAGTCCGTGTAGTAGCAGCATAAAACCTACATAGAACCGTAGGTTTGATGCTGGGTTGGCAGCCGCTGGCCGAAACACTATGGTTTCGGGTCAATCCGGTACGAAAGAACCCGCTGCCGTGGGATTGCTTTAAGTCCTTGTAGGACTACATAATATCAAATACATGAATTATATTAGGGAAAAGCGTATTCATCCAGATATTAAATAGGAAAACACAAATATAAAAAAAAATTAAAATATCAGCTGGGTGTGATGTAGGTCATGTCTTCAAAATATTTCCTTGGAAAAATGTAATCAGTTGCAATCTAGCATCTGGGGCTTACAGGCGAGTATTTGATTACTCTTACAATAAAAATGCCTCGGGAAGGTCTGAGATATGGTCAAATGTTAGGAGTATATTCTTCTGAACTTTATATTTCCTAGCAGGAAACTTGTATGAAAAATAGGCAAAAGGACAAGAAATTCTATATTTTCTAGACAACATTTATTTTTGTATTGGAAATATATTGAAATCTTCTGTGACCAGCTTTTTTAGTGCAATGTGCTTGCTGTCCAAATGGACAGAACTCAATTCAGACTAATCTGCGACTGATTTAACTTGCCAAATAAAATATTTTGAAGAAACAAATTCTCTTAAAGTTCAGTTACAATCTAGCATCTGGGGCTTACACACGAGTACTTGGTTACTCCACACATTATGCCTCGGGAAGGTCTGAGATGTGGCCAAAAATTCTAAAAATGGATGTCTAGTTGAGACGTTGGAACTTGAATTTCCAAGCAGGATAACTTTCTTGATAGAAAGGCAAAAGTACAAGAAATTCTGTATTTCAAATATTGTATTTGAAATATATTGAAATCTTTTGTGGCCCGCTATTTTAGTGCAATGTGCTTGCTGTCCAAAAAAAATGGACAGAACTCAATTCAGACTAATCTGTGTCTGAACAAAGAGAATTGTTTAAGCCATACCCTAATAATGGGAAACCCTAACTGTTGCGAAGGAATTTTTCCTCAGATCGATGGAAAATGGTTCTCATTTAACCACTGAGAAGAGTTTTTCCTAAATTCTGAGGAATTTTTCTTCAGATACAGAGATCTTTTTCACCAAACATGGAGAAATCTTTCCTTAGATTCAAGGGAATCTATATCTGAGGAATATTTTCTTACATACTTGAGAAACTTTGCTGAAGATGCTAAATGGATTTTCTGCATCAAAATAGTTTTTGGAATTCAGTTACATTCAAGCATACGGGGCTTACACACGAGTATTTGATTACTCTGACAACAAAAATGCCTCGGGAAGGTCTGAGATATGGTCAAATGTTTGGGAGGAGTATATTCTTCTGAACTTCTTATTTCCTAGAAGGAAACTTGAACGATGAAAATGCAAAAGGACAAGAAATTCTATATTTTCAACGCATATTTGTACTGGAAATATATTGAAATCTTTTGTGACCAGCTTTTTTAGTGCAATGTGCTTGCTGCTCTTTTAGTTTTTCTTTTCTTGAAAAAGAAAAGGCTAATGGGCAGAACTCAATTCAGACTAATCTGTGACTGATTTAGTTTACCAAAGAAGAATTCTGAAGCAAAAATAAAAACTTTTTCGAAGCTGAATTACTTTGTACTTTGGCGAGATTCGAATTTGTTTTTTAGCATTAAAAGCAAACCTATTGTAAAAAAAACAAATTCTCTGAAAGTTCAGTTACAATCTAGCATCTGGGGCTTACAAACGAGTACTTTGTTACTCCACACGTTATGCCTCGGGAAGGTCTGAGATGTGGCTAAAAGTTCTAAATGTCTACTTTAGACATTGGAACTTGAATTTCCAAGCAGGATAACTTTCTTGAAAGAAAGGCAAAAGTACAAGAAATTCTGTATTTGGAATACATTGAAATCTTTTGTGGCCAGCTATTTTAGTGCAATGTGCTGGCTGTCCAAAAAATGGACAGAACTCAATTCAGACTAATCTGTGACTGAACAAAGAGAATTGTTTAAGCCATACCCTAATAATGGGAAACCCTATCTGTTGCGGAGGAATTTTTCCTCAGATCGATGGAAAATGGTTCTCATATAACAACTGAGAAGAGTTTTTCCTAAATTCTGAGGAATATTTCTTCAGATACAGAGATATTTTACAACAAACAATGAGGAATCTTTCCTTAGATTCGGGGGAATCTATTTCGGAGGAACAGAGGACATTTTTCTCATATACTGATAAATCATTCCTTAGAAACGCAGAAAAGTTTCCCCTGAGAAAGGGGAATTTTTCCAAATCAAAATAGTTTTTGGAAGTCAGTTCCAATCTAGCATTTGGGGCTCACAAACGAGTATTTGATTACTCCACACATTATGCCTCGGGAAGGTCTGAGATTTGTGTCAAAAGTTCAAGGATATTTCACGAACTTTAATTTCCTAGCAGGAAACTTGAACGATTGAAAGGCAAAAGGACAAGAAATTCTATATTTCCAATTTCAAATGTGTACATTTGAATGGGAAATATATTGAAATCTTTTGTGGCCAGCTGTTTTAGTGCAATGTGCTTGCTGTTACTAAGTTATCTTAGAAACAGAACTCAATTCAGACTAATCTGTAACTGACTATCAAAAACAAATAAAAAAATCCGCAATATTTTGTATAACAAATGACAACACATATATCATTCTATGTAAATCAGCTGCAATCTAGCATCTGGGGCTTACATACGAGTATTTAATTACTCTACGCCTGCCTCGGGAAGGTCTGAGATTTGGTCAAAAATTCAGGAGGAATTTCTTCCCTAGAATTTTGTATTTCCTAGCAGGAAACTTGTATGAAAAAGTGACAAAAGGACAAGAAATTCTATATTTCCAATGCAAATATTATCTTTGTTTTGGAAATATATTGAAATCTTTTGTGACCAGCTTTTTTAGTGCAATGTGCTTGCTGTCCATTTGCCATGAATATGAAATAGACAGAACTCAATTCAGACTAATCTGTGACTGATTTCATTACATATACATACCTTAAAATGTTGTCATTTGTAGGAAGATATTGCGATTATAAATCCTTAAAGCTTATGGTGAGCGTTTAAATATTAGTGAATTAATGAAAAATTAAAATAAGATTTTTTTGTGGCTTTAAATTGAATTTTATTATGGCTAATTTGAATCGTGACATTTTGACTATGACAGGAAATATTATATCCTGGTTAGAAACCCATTGCAGAAATAAAAGAAATTCTTTTTCCGGAACCAATTAGTTTATACAATACGTATCGATATAGGGTAAATGCTCCTAACTCCGGCATGTACCAGTAGTCGGCATCTTTCGTATTTGAGCTCAAATAACTCAAAATTACTATAACAAAAAGGGAAAATAATATTAGAAAAGCTTCAACAATACTCTCAGCTAACTTTGTGTAAAATTTCATTGTATAAGGCCATTTATTAGTGGAGATGTCAACATAAAAATATATGTAATTACATTAAAATGAAAATTGTTTCAATAAAAAAATTGTTGTGATGGTAGATAATATTCAAAAGAACATATTAGTAAAAGAAATGATTAAAAAATTATTTTAATTCTGCCACTTTAGCTAATGCCGACTTTAGGGACAACAAAATCTAAAGTTTGCCAGAAGTCGACAATACTTTAAGACCAATTAATAAAAATAACTTAAAAAAATATGAGTATTTATGCGAATTTAGACCATATTAGTCTAAATTTGAAGTGCGTGCGTTTATGGCATACCGACAATTAGGCTATAGTTACCGACTATAGACGAAACTAATTTATTAAAGTAACATATTTTTAATGCAAAATGTGAACAAAAAATGTAAAAAATTATTGACCTTTTAAATAATTATCTTGATTTTATAAACACCTAAAAAAGAAATTTTAACTGAATTCCAAATGTTGACAAAATCTTAAAATTATTTAATTTTTAATACCAATATGGATTAATATAGGAATTGTTCGTGTAAAATTGCGATTTTTTTTGTTTAAAATAAAAGAAACGATCAAACTATAACATTACTAAAAAACGATATGCCGACTACTGGAACATTCCATGCCGACAACTGGAAAATGGTGCCGACTACAAGCAAAAAATACTATTTCACTAAATTTGCTTATAGAGGGCTTTCGTAACATTTTGTCCAAACTTAGTTTAAGTTCGTAGATGGATTATATCGGTCCACTCCTTCCGGTACCTTCCCCACAAAAGTTCGGAAAATTTATGCGCACGTTAACTCTTAAAGAAAGTAAACCATTTGGTCCATACAGTGCACATCGTGAAATTTCTACTAGACTTAGATCAGGTTCCAATATGGACTCAATTGCTCCACTCCTTCTGGTATCTGCAACCCAAAATTTCGAAAAAGTTCAGTTTAGGACCTGCTCTCGAATCGGTTTGATTTTTGTTGTAGCAACTTGTACTCACTGCCCCCCATTCGACGCTATAAGTTTCATCAGGGGAAAGTCCATACTTCCTGAGAAAATAGCCTGAAAGTTGAAAAAACCCCTATGACACCATGTGTAGTGGTTGGAAGATAATTCTCGAACGGATATGCCGATTCCGTCCAAAATTTGGACTTCGTAATATTGTGTCCAAACTTAGTTTAAGTTCGAAGATAAGCCATATCGGTTCACTCCTTCAGGTACCTACCCCAAAAAACTTCAAAAATGTTCGAAAAATTGTGCGCACGATAACTCTTGAAGGGAGTGGCCGATTTGGTCCATACTTTACACATCCTAATATATCTACCAGATATAGATCAGGTTCGAATATGGACTATATTGTCCACTCCATCCGGTACCTCCCACACAAAATTTCGGATAAGTTCACTTAAGACCTGCTATCGGATCACTTTGATTTTTGTTGAAGCAACTTGCATTCGCTGCCTCAATTACGATCGTAAAAGTTTTTTACGGGGCAAGTCCATAATTCTTGAGAAAACATCCCGAATTGTGTAAAAACCCCCTATGGCACCCTCACGGTCTATGTCGGTCCATTCCTTTAAGTACCTCCTCCGCAAAACTTTCGAACTATAATCCTAATCAAAATTTTTGTCGGTTCAACGCCCAACATTTTGAGACCCCCTAAATACATAAGTTTTTTTTTTTTTTTTTGGAAAAAAGTGTTTGAATTTGCACAGGTTGAGGGTATATCTCTGTCGACTGAGGGTATATCTATTCCAGAAGTTGCTACGCATGTGTTGCTATGCATATGTGTGACTTCCCATTTCTTAGTAGTTTTGGGTCTCGAATAAGTTCCTTGACTAATTTCCTCGGATCCATTTGTTTTATTATTTTTTTTTTTTAATAAAAATAACCGTTCTTTTGCTAGAATTTGAATTGACAGGAATTTGCCTATTTAGTCTTCTCAAATGCGGTTAATAATCTTCTAGCAGAAGATTGGCGTGGATTGGTCGGTATGGTCCCCATATTGCTTGGGATTAGTTGACAATGTCACCATATAATTGTTAGTGTTGGGCAATCTCGTTCATTGAGCGGATCGATCTTTTTCATTCCGTTCACCAAAAAGATCCGGGTCCTTTACTTCGTTCGTTGGCTCTTTTTCGTTCAACAATACATTTGACTGTATTATTTTCTTTTGAAGTCGTTCGTTCTCTGCTGCATATGACTCCGTCGTTCTTTTCACCGAATCGTTCTTTTGAAAATATTCGTTCACGAATGACACATTAGCGGTATTCACTCATCGTTGTAAAGTGGCATTGTAGATCTTGTACATGTTGTTAATATTGTAGATCTACAAGTGTTTACAATACCACAACAACAAAATACATGAAAGTTTAATTTACCACAGGGTTGTTAATTTACTCGACCTAAAAGTCTTGTAAACATTCCATTGTACTTTTACAAGGGTTAGAACAGCTGATTGTTGTGCCGTCACTTTGTTGTGAGTTTTATTTTATGTCGGAGTTTTGTTTTTTGGTGGAAAAATGGGAAAAATAAAAAGAATAAAAGATAATAAAATAATGGAGGCCAAGAAAAAAACAAATTTTTATGAAAAAGTGTAATAAAACTGAAACTAAAAGATAGACTTACGACGACGTTAAGATGCTTCGATTTGTTTACGACATTCACAAAAAAGACATTCACACTTCGTTGTAAAAAACCCTGGTACATATAGTACATTAACAAGAGTTGTAAATCTACCACAATGAGTGAATACCGCTATTGTGTGCTAATGGGGGTGGTTTTGTTTCTGAACGTAGTGGTGGTGGTTTTGATATGAAAGAACCAGATGAACGAATGATGCAAAAGAAAGATATAACCGAGATGTGCTACTTAATGAGGTGAGTTACTGAGCGAGAGTAGCTCTCTGTTTTGTGGAAAAATTGTGCTGCTTGCGCTAACGCAGCGTTCGTTTAGAGTTTGACTGCAAAACCAATGCTACTAATTTTGTAAGCAGGAATGACTCGTCCATCGGAGATCTAAATGAACGATGTAAAAGAATGAGCTGGATACGGATCCGTTCGTTCTTTTCACGGAATCGTTCCTTTGAGCCGGTTCGTTCATGAACGACGCAACTCTAATAATTGTACCGCCTCATTCTTTGTATTTACTATTTTACTGCAATTGGTTGGTGAAGGTTATAAACTTCGGCCGAACTTACCGCCGTTTTTTACTTGCCTACCTTTCTTTCACGCTTTCAATTACTAT
The DNA here is from genome assembly GCF_047663935.1 of Musca autumnalis. Lineage (NCBI taxonomy): Eukaryota > Metazoa > Arthropoda > Insecta > Diptera > Muscidae > Musca > Musca autumnalis. The sequence continues at coordinate 84,310,092 of NW_027411866.1, forward strand.
TTTTATTATTTTCTAATACATATAAATCTTTTTTAATTCTTAGAACCATTGGATATCTAAGAGCTTTTAGCTTACTATTTTCTCCTTAAAGTTTATTTAAATTAATCCTGCCATAAATTATCCACTGGAAGCTGGCCTTTCCCAACAGGAGATAATAACTCAACTTTTTTGTATAACAATTTCAAGATTTATTACCTTTTTCTTCTTCTTCTGTCTATCGTTTGTTCCAAGAACAGCTGTATAATTTAAGAAGGGTTGTGCTATGACCCATTCGAATGCTCTTCAAATTTGTGGTTTATCTTTAGGACAGAGCATTTTTTCTTCTTCTTCGTCTATTTAAAGAAACCCTAATTCAAACCTCCATTCAATGGCTGCTTTTTTTAATTGCTTGTTTTTGTTGGAGTTATTGTAGTTGGTGGTGAATGTTAGACTCAGATTTGTTACGGCAACAGCAATCCAGATAAACCGGTTCTGCACAAACCCCTCAAAAATAAGTAACAACCTTTATCTGTTACTACGACGAAGTATCTGCTTTGCTAAGAAGTTTAAAATTTTCTTTGAAATACCTACGAAGAAAAAACAAATACATTATTCGGTTGTTTGGCAAACGAAATTGTTGCGTCAAAAAATACAAATCATAATTTCGAACCATGGTGCGTTGTTGTTGATTGGGAAAATAACCATAGAAACCATAAACGAAAAAAGAATCCTGAAAAAAGGTGAAACAATTTCTAAAGAACAAATTAAGGTGAAACGCAATTAAGAATAAATTCACGTTTTTCTTCTACAAGTCTGAAAAGGTGTGAGTGTGTGTTTGGTGGGATTTGTGTGCGTAACTACGTCCTTTTTTATATAAATGGGTTTGGTGTTGTAGGAATGTTTTTTGTTCTCTTTCAGTTTTCCATTATCGATTAATACCTTTGCAATATCCCTTACTAATTCTGGCCTTAAGCTGACTCACTGGCTAACTTACTATTTTGGAAGAGTTTAGGCTTATGGAAAAGAAAAAAAAAAGTAGCCAATGGCAAAGAGGGATCATTTCTATTATTTTTGGGATTTTGTAATACTAATATGTATGACCGTTCAACTTCAGGCATTGAGTCGCACACGTGTGCCTATCTCCTTGACATAAATGCCATGTTCGGCACCTTTAGGGGGTAAATAAATATTTTTTGTTCCCAATTCCATTACAACAAAGGCCATTTTTGTTTCTTAGGAATTTGTCGCAAAAAACGACTATGGTGATGATGTCTTTAATATTAAAAGCAGGCTTCAGATTGGAATATTTAACATGTTCAGATAGGTTGCTTTGGTAACTTTATTGAAGATTTTATTAAAGATATTTGAAATATTTTTTTTTTGTTTTCCAAACATATTCTATTTCTATGGGTATCATAGAATTTTTTTCTGGCATTTCCATTTAAAAGCTTTGAGATTTGCAGATGTAATCTAGAAGAGTACCACCAAATAAAGCATAACGAGATATCAAGCTGCTAAAAAAGACAAGGCGGATTGGGTAAATATTCTTCTATTATTTTGCTGTTGAATTCATAGTAATATATCCTATTCTTTGGGGGTTATTTTTTAAGAAGAGGGTAAAGAAGCCATTTCATTGTGGATTTGATAAGGATCTATAGACGGCACCTCTGGGATAGTCTGCTCTAAGGAAAGATGTAGAAGTAATTAATCGAACGTAAGTAGATCTAAACAGTAAGAAAACGATAAAAGTCCGGCGGGGCCGACTATATGATACCCTACACCACTGTGAACATGTAAAATATATATGGGAGCTAAATCCAAATCTGAACAGATTTCGATATAATTTGGCACATTTATTTAATTTTATTTCTAGACCAAAGTCCTTCACATATTCCAAATCGGAAATATATAGCTTGTTTGGTGAATCAAAAACCTCAAATCGGCCGAAATTATATAGGGGAGCTATATCCAAATCTGAACCGATTTCGATATAATTTGTCACACTTATTTCTAGACCAAATTCCGTCACACATTCCAAAGTTCATTGAAATCCGAAATATATAGCGTGTTTCGAGCACCAAATACCTAAAATCGGACGAAAATATACATACATATATGGGAGCTGTGTCCAAATCTGAACCGGGTTTCACCAAAAGCAATAGCGTTCTTCTGATGGCTTTAAAAATTATATTTCCTAATTTTCAGCTGAATCGGATAATAAATGCGACCTGTACGTTGCGAACGGACACACATGTATAAATCGACTCAGAAAGTGATTCTATGTATATCCCTAAAAGGAACTATGGGCCTATCTCGTTTCCTTTTGTATGTTACATACAAATTCACAAAGACCTAATACCCCTAATTAGGGTATAAAAGACCCTACCATAGTTATTTAAGGCACCTGTGGTATCTTAACAGCGCCGCAGGTTTTGTGGAAGAAAAGAAAATATTCAATCTCATGGGCACCAAACAGCCCGTGTCTGTTGTTCATTAGCCTTGGACACTGTTCGATCGTTTCAGTTCCTTCTGCGCCTTTGTAGTACTCAATGTTGTTGTCCTCCTTCTTGCATGCCATAGATCTGCCTGCCATAGTTTGACTACTGTGGTCCACATCAGTAGAGGTTATACGACATTGATGGGTTGACCAACCGCGAAATTACCGTATTCTTATTCGAAGGCTGTGGACCTTCGGAAGAATGAGCGTGCTTCACAGATTTATGGTGTGGAGAATTGTTCGTTCTTCCAGAAGACGTCTCAGTTGGCCCAGCCACCTTTCCTTCCAGACATACCCTATTTCCTTCCGCTTTTCCCTTGCCTTGCTTCACCAGTTGAACCCCCTTAGGGATGTTTGGGGTTGCACTCAATAGCCATTTTTAGTTCCTACTGGTTTGGGTTCCGCTTCGGAACAGATTTCGACTCGGCCCCTTTGCAGATGCAGTGGGTTTCGACGACTCTACTTTTTTGTTCGTCACCAGGGTCTGCTAAGAGTCTCCGGTTTGATCAGCAATTTGTTTCGGGAGGAAGAACCTTTCCACCTGGAGCTCGCGACGAGGTGCATGTGGGTAAATTTTTTCAAATTTCCTTACGAACCTCAACTTAGTAGATCTCCTAACCTAACCTAACCTTTGCAAATGAATGTTCACATCTCGTCCTACGAACTTGCGGAGATACGATGCAGCACATGTACAGTGCTTCGTATCTTCGGTGGGGTTTCGTTCGATTCTCCATCGTCGTCCAGCGATTCAGTGACAGTCTGCCTTTGAAGCTTTTTTCGGCTTGTGCCGACATAAGACCAGTCGCAATCGAACCTGCCTCCGGTTGAGCATTAAGGTCAATATTCTCTTCGTTAGAGCCACGTTTATCGTCCCTAGTAGACTTGGGCGGAATCACCATGGTGTTCATCTCATCATCAGTTAGGGTCAGATTACGTAACAATTCCTCTGGGAGTATGACCCACTCTGCTCGTCCGGGACAAGCATGCCAGCTTGTCGAGGGGCTCTCTACTTCGTCTCTCTAGACTATCATGGATAATTTTAGAGGTCTGATGTAGGTCGTCCCCGCCCATAACTACGGTCCTGTCAGTCGTAGACTGGTTTTCGCCAGTTCTGGCTAATTCCTGTTCCATTGGAATTTCCTGGTCGTCATTTTTTCCGATTAAACTAGATACACTTGTAACAGGTACACCTAAAACAGTCGAATCACAATCATTTGATCTCGACGACACATGACTTGCGGTCTCACCAATGCTTGTCGCCGATACTGGGTTATTAACTCCCTGCAGAACAACTTGATTCCTCTTACTTTTCCTATACATCATAGTTAATTATTTAAGAGAACAACCCCGACCCATTTTTGGTCCAAGAGAGTTTTGAAGACCCCCATGGTTTATGCGACGTGCGGAGACAGGTCCGACTTCGGTTGCCCTCGGTAATTTCTGGCTCCATACATCACAGAAACTCCCTTCACATCCGTCATCCGGGAAGATGCGCCCAGTAGGAGAATGGCAACTGCCCTGGGATAGGCTAGACATAACATCCCAAACGGTGGCAAAAACCCATCGGCAGAATGTAGTTGACATTTCCTGAGTATTTCAGCCTCGTAAATCTTCTCCATAAGAGGCGTGGGTAAACATGCCGTTTGGGCTATAAAAAGTTGGTCCGATATCATTCAGCTATTATGAATCGGGGTGCAGTGAATAACCCGTAGACCGCATAGGAATCTATTTACCTATTTACCAGTCTACTAAGGCATGGTCCTTTTCGGTATCGAGCAGCATCCACTGGCGACTTAATGTCTCGGATCGTGTTGAAATTTTTTGCACCATATTGTCCTCTCGACCCATATAACTACCGTACTATTTGAATTGAGTATCCGATTCGAAATATACATCAAGTTCCAAGAAGGTATATATCTTAGAAAACCTTCGAGTACTTCCTCACAAAAGTTCGAAACATTGCTTAAGGACTGTTCGAGAATTGTTTTGAAATTTTCATTGATGGTAGTGGGCAAATCCATGCTTCCCGACATTATTAGCTTATTAGCTCTGTTTCTTTACGTTTACCAATTATACTAAGACCTCGCTTTGCGTCGTTTCAGTTTGCGTTGTTTTCGAAGTTGCATCGTTGCTTAGTTATCACAAATTTTCACTCTGCGTCGTTCGATGTTGCGTTGTTTTAAATTTGAGTGTCTAATTTTTTATACGCTCCACCAAAATTTGGAGGATATATAACATTTGTTTTTTCGATTGTAACGCATTGAAATAACCATTTGCGACCCTATAAAGTAGGTATATACAAATATTCTTGGTTAACGTAAAATTTTAAGTTGATTTAGCCATGTCCGTCCGTTTGTTGTAATCACGCTATCTTCGAATGATTTGAGATAGAGGACTGTAATGTTGCCCACATATGTATTTAGTCTGAACTTACATCAAATTCAAAGATGGGCTACATCGGTCCACGTTTTAGTAAAGCCCCATATAACGGTACCTTTTTTAGCGACATTTTCAGAACGAATTAGTTATAACTTGCCATTTAGTGTTCCTAGTGATGTGGAAACTTGGCATTGGTACACGTTTTGTTATAGCCCTCACAAAGCGATACCGCCCGAGCATTTTTACTGCTTTAGCTACATTTTCTGGCCGAATTAGAGCAAAATAGCAATCATTTGGCGTTTAGGGTTCCTAGTGTTTAAGTAATTTCTCCACCTAAAATTGTGGGTATAAGAAAAAATATTGTTGTTCTACCCTGAAACCTATCTCCGAACATAACATGGTTTTCCATAGAAAATCTCAATTCGCTTTGCGTCGTTTCACTTTGAGTCGTGTTTTCTTGCAACGTATCTACGACGCAAAGCGAGGTCTTGGTGTACCTGAGAGTAAAGGAACAGACCTATTTTTTACAGTCATAGGCAGAGGGAATATTACTGTCGGCAAAACCTCGCTTTAATTCCTGTTTGAGACCTGTCCTTTTGGGACCTCTGTTCATTTCCTCATTAGCTCAACAGTACATTCATTCAATCTTCCCTTCTTCTGATGACGACTAACTGACTCACTGATTTATTTATACTTTTATGGATATTTTTATTATTTATCAACTAAAACCCCGTAAAATGTTAATGCATTTTTGTTTATGGAAGGAGAGAAGAAAAACTAACAGAACTTAATATCACTTATTTAATATTCGAAAATGACATCAAGTGAATATGACATGCCATTGCTTGACATTGTGGGAATTTTTACAGGTGCTATTTTATGGCTATTATTATCATCAACAACGCCATCATCATCATTGGTGTAGACGTTGTTATTTCATTGTGGCGGCTATATTGAATGGTTGGTTATGACAATGCCATAACCATATTTTCTGTGTGCTTTGTAATTAAACTATACAATTTTAAAATCCACAAAGATTACAATCGATTAAAATATTCACACAGATACATACACACATGCATTTTAATTCATATATTGATAATTTATTACCTATTGTTTTTGTTGTTGTTCAATTTGAAATTTAATAGCCATTCATTCATAGAATTCACACAAGAATATCTCATACCAAATGAATACACAGAATAGGCAGGCAGGCAGGCCTACAACCTTATTAAATATCATGAAAATGCAACTTTTCCAAACTGACATTTACTAATTATAAACTATCAGTTTTTTGAGTCATAATAGCAGAGAGGAGCGGGGTTTTCAGTGGAATAGAAATTAAATTTCATCATTTTCAATTTCTCTTTCTTCTGCTGCTCAAACCCCTTATAGCTTAAATTACATTTACTTGTGAGTTTCCACAATTGTCCAAAAATATTATTGCTGTTGTTGTACTTTATTTAATGCACAAAATGATGATAAATGACACAATTAATTGAACTTTAACAATTTCCAAGTGTCCAGAGTGAAATACAAGTTCATTCTGCTAATAATGAAAAACGATACAAAATATCAGCCATAACGCCTCCTGCGTCTTTAATAACCCCCAGAGAATGACTAATTGTCACTATCTCTACATTAAAACTTGGCAGTTTTAAAGGGTTGTGGTTATACATATGTATGTTGTCTGTTGGATGGATATGTTTTATTTAAGAGTGCTAGTTAGTCCGCCTTCGATGACTTTGATGTACATATATAAAAATAATGCTTAACGAGAACATATTTAATTGTTAATAAAAGGCCACAGTCATTCGACATGAATCTATCGTCATTAAGGAGGTTTCCTTTGTCTTTGTTCTCCAATTGTCGGAAAGGGTATTCTTTTAATTTATTTTTCAACAATGAAAATAATTATTGCTAGAAATAATAATAGCTGGAAAGTAGTGTAACAAATAAAGTTGGAAATTGAAAGTTTGTTATAGCAATTAGCTAAGGTTGGCCGGCTTACGCTCACTCCCTATATTGATACAGTTTGACAAGTAATTGTTTTCAAACTGAGAAAACGAACACTTTTCATGCATTAATTACTAAAAAATTACAAATAGTTGTGATAAAAATGTCGGGTTTTTTGCAAAAATTAGTCCGTCGACTTATTTAAGCCCAAATTGAATGGATAAATAAAAAATTAACCCGCTTAGTTCAACAATAATAACCAAAGGAATAATTAACATGTAATGCAAGGTGCCAAGAAAATGTTTTCAAAATGTAATTAAGGTTCCAAAATACCCCATGTTTTCGGTAAATGCTTAAAAATCATGACATTTTATGAATTTTATTCTTAACAAGGATTAGTTGCTAACAGGTATCAGCAATATTAGGCATGGAATATCCCCACTAAGAGGGTTACCATATGGAACAAGGGGGTACCAGATCGTATTACATGTAAACGATGTCCTATATGTCTCAAAGCGGGAATATCTGAAAACTAAGACATTTTATGAGTATTTTTAGTTCACCAACTAAGCGGGTTAATTTTTTATTTATCCATTCATTTTGGTCTTAAATAACTCGACCAACTAATTTTTGCAAAAAAACAGACATTTTTATCACAACTATTTGTCATTTTTTAGTAATTAGTGCATGAAAAGTGTTCGTTTTCTCAGTTTGAAAACAATTACTTGTCAAACTGTATGTGATTTGTGATATCGCCTGTTTGGAATAAACGGTTCTTTACACTGCAAAAAATACAAGGGGAAACGTAGAAGGTTTAAGGCATAAAGGTTGGGTTTAAGAATGTCCCGCCGCTTCGGATACCTTTGATCTGTTGTTTTTATTTTGGATAGATTTATGAAGATGATGATGGTGAGAATATGATGCTTGTGATGCATAACTGACTACAGACCGACCTATTGCATCGCATATGGTCAACAAGGTTTCTTTATCTGATCCCATGTGCTGCCGGCTAGGGACTTGAGGACCTTGTTCCTACATCTCAATTTTTCGCTGAAAAGTATGGCATGTGCGGACGACATAAACATGCTGTCGAATCTGCCGTCTGGAGGGGCGGAATACATGAGAGGTAGAGATTAAAAATGGGGGAGGTATCATCCCACTTTGGGAAACTACCTGTTTCGCTCTACGGGTCTTGGAGTTCTTGTTCCTGATTTCCACGTACACAGATAAATGATTATCTAACGTGTCAAACTTGGCAGGTGGGTTGTCTGCTCGATGTCCTCAAACAGCATGTAGAGCTTGACAGTATCAAAGGACAACGACCCCATCACTGTCCTATCACACGTCTTATTCAGGTTGAGTCCTCGACTAATATGTGTGGAGATGGCGTACAGCGCTGTTGTCCGGCTGTACTGCTTACGGAACCCATGCTGATGATCGGCAACTGGAAGAAGAAGTATTATTGCTCGATGATTAGTACTGGAACTGAAATAAAATCCACTGGATTTCTGACATGTTTTTTTAATTACATATGTATGTATATGCCATGGATGGAATTGTCATTTGAAATCTAGTGGATTTCGTAAATCTAAATGTTCCTAATATAAATTGGAAAGAAAGTAGGTAGGTTGGTTTGTTAAGCCATGATAGATTGTTGGCATATTTAAACAGGGCAGTAAAGTAGCCACTATCATCCCATTTTGAAATTAGAAATCTAACCATTCAGGGGAAAGGGAAATGGTTCTACGTTGGGAGATCGCAGGCCAGATGTCTGCGGTGCACCTTCCCAAGTAGATCTTAGAAAGTTTAGCGATGTACTAGCCATCTATGGTCTAACAGATTTATCAATTAATATTCGACTTAACTAGTTCTTCAGCTAATTCGTTTCCCTTTATCTTAGTATGGCCTAATTTAGGAAAATTTAACGGTATATCATGATAGATCGTGTGTTTGTGGTCAATGACATGGGAGCCTTTTGGGACACCTGACTATCGACATGTATAGTCACGGGACCTGTGAGACTGAGTACAAGACCACTAACTCTGCTAACTTTCTGATGGCGATCTCTGCTTCAAACACGCTAAAGCTACCGTTAAGCTTGAATGCCTGTTTGATGAGTGGATTTTCGCAGTAGACTCGGCAACAATAGCTTACTCCATCTTGGAGCTATATGTATATATTGCCGGACCGTTCAGAGCAGAGATATTACCTACAGCCGAAATTTCCCTGATTGGAATAGTTACTGAAGGTGATACTTGTGTGACTATTAGCATAGTGCTCAAGTTAAGTTAAACGCCGGAGGGATTGTCGCGAGCCAATGAGCTGAATTGACTACTCCGCAGTACGCCTCTGGTATCAGCGATATAGGTAGCGATCTCCTACCCTAATAGAGATCCTCTAACACCGGGGCGTTAATGGATCAAGTGCCCATATTGATATACAACGGCAATACACAACTCCAGTCATAATACTGCACCAATCCAGGTACTATTTGATTTCACATAAAACTCGAGCAGTTGGCCCTATTTGACATACTTGAAATCAGGAATAAAAAAATGTGACTGAACAGGTAAAAAAGGTAATATGTATACGATTTGGATGTGGGCGGCCAATTATCTTCGGCAGATTAGATTTGCCATAGGAGATCAACACCATTGGAATAGAGCTTCTCTGATGCATGGTTACCTCAAGGAATATAAGGTTTTACGACAGCTTATGGATCGATTAACTTGACAATTTTCTGAATAAATGGGACGGAGACTTCTACCCCATTCTATTCTTAACCCAATGGTATGCTATCTCCATTTTGTATCCGTTTGCGAATAATACAAGTTTTAGATGGCTGGGTATGTAAACCAACTTTACTCTGAAGGGTATTGGAACCGTTCACAAGTTACCAGGCTGGATATAATGATCTCCAGTGCGCATGGAACGAATCGCCACTTTTAAATGAGAGCAAGGTTGCACTGAGAACACAATCTTAGCGATAAGAATTATAGCAACTGCTCGACCGAAGTAAATAACCAGTTAAGCCTTAACAATCACACACTTAACAATTTTACTTAAACGGTCAATTTTTTTCGCTAAAATCGAAATAAGGACTGTCTAAAATTTTTTAAACAATTTTCTTAGAATTCTGTATCGCTTAAAGACAAGATTATTAGGTTCTTAAAACGCCCACAAACATATAGGGTAAGTGCACCAGTAGTCGGCACTTTAAGGATTTTCGTATCTTCAGCCGTATGTCATTCCGAGTCTAAATATCCAATCAAATTAAATTTAAGTTGTTATGATTCGTTATTTTGTGTAGTTTTAGATTATATAAACAATTTTTTTGATTATTTCTGTTCAACATGCAAAAAATACAATTTTAGTGAAATACTGCTTTTTCACCAGTAGTCGGCACCATTCCCCAATAGTCGGCATGATATGATCCAGTAGTCGGCATGTTATATTTAAATAAAGAAAAAATGCATACTTTACATTTTTTTCTTAAATATTTGAAAGAACAATAGCTTAAGCATTAGTTATTTATACATTTCAAGTTTATTATATACATTTCTACTGATTTTACTTCAAAAAATAAGGAAATTTTAACATATTGTTTAAATAAATTAGTTCGTACCCAATAGTCGGCATCTATTACCCAGTTGTCGGCACCCAGCAACGTACGTACTTCAAATCATGGCTAATATTGCTTAAAATCGCTAAAGTTCCTTTCAAATTGAAACTATTTTTTTTAATTAGCCTTTAAAGTATTTCTTTAGTAAAAGTAATCGATAAAAATCAATGTTTATAACCCCATGCCGACTTCAGGCAAATTTTATATTTTTTTGTCCCTAAAGTCGGCATCAGCAAAAATTGCACAATTATAAAAATTTTTTAAAAATTTCTTTTTCTAAAGTGTTCTTTTAACAGTTCTCTACCTACATAACACAAATCTTGTGGAAAATTTCTTCATGTTAAAATAATTACAGAGCTTATAAGGTTAACATCTCCACAAATTTTTTCTTAAGAAACATGCATTTTCGGTTGTGGTGAAAAACCCTCACTGACAAAAACTTAAATTTCGATATAATAATTGGTTCTAGCTCAATGAAATTTTATATAAAGCTAGCTGACAATATTGTTGAAGCATTTTTAAGATTATTTTCCTATTTTGTTTTCTCAATTTTTAGTTATTTGAGTTCAAATTCAAAAGGTGCCGACTACTGGTACATGCCGACATTAGGTGCACTTACCCTATGAAGCTCCCATTCGTTTTCGTGCTATCGTTGGTACCGCAAACGCTTTTACAAAAAAAATCCACTTTAAAATACTGGTAGTTTCTTTGAAAAAATCATGAAAAATGAGTTTATTGGTCTGCACAACTAGGAATAACCCCTTATGTATAAAGAGCTCTCGAATTGTCAAGGAAGCCTTATAATTACCAAATTTGCAGTGGTGGTTTGAGAAATCACCCGAACTTTGATTTAAAATACATCTTATTTTAATCCATTAACATGACAACAGCATAGAGCTGTATCAAAGGAACTATATGGAACTATCTAGATCACTACATTTTATGATGTTACTCATACGTTTTGGAACTAGATTACCCAACTCTACAATAGCAACAAAATCATAAATTTTCTCCATAATTGGAAAGAAATATCAACAAAAACGCATTACGGCAGACAGACACAGTTTTGTGTCTTTTCGATAGGTTTCTCGTTGTTAGTTCATTTAATCGATATTTCTTAAAGGGGTCTTTTGTTTTTCTTTTGTGCCGTAAATAAGGTGATCAGCTCGGCTGATTATTGCGGTTATTAGAGGGGAAAAAATAACACGATAAAAAATAAATCTGGTTTTCTATTCACAGCTGCTATCGCTTGTTGTGGTTTCCTTTTTGGTTGACTAGCTTATAGATGCCATGTAATTAATCTTAAATGTGGTTTTTGCCGCTGACTGTGTCCAATTTTGTAGTATTTGCCTACTTAATCTCTACAAAAGGAAGTTCTTTTCATTGTATGTAGTTGTAAGTTTTGACTGATTGAGCCTCTAAAAAGGGAAAAATGTGAGAAAATAATACAATACAAAAAAACGCCTGTATTTACCGAAAGAATTCCCGTCAAATCAAGGCTTGTAATCCTTAGAATACCTATCACATGCATAAATATTATACCACTAAAACTCTTATGTATTTGTTCAACGTGTCGGGAAATAAGCTTATTGCACTACATATTGTGGGTACATTTTGAAATTGCTGATATCCGGGAAATATTGTCCTTAGAATAGGTTAGATTAGGATATACATATGTACATAAGTTGCGTTGCCATACTTGTCACAACTGCTCCCTATTTGGTGCTCTCAAAAACTCCAAGTAATCAAGATTATTAACTTAAGGTTCTATAAAAATGTGTGTTAAAGATTCCCCACTGGTTTTCTTGTTTGCGTACTTATTCCCATCTTAATATCGGAATTCCTTTAATTTTATTATTTTTGGTGGAATATTTCGTTCTTCCAAAGGGCACGTTAACCGAATACCTAATTTTTCTACATGCCCCCCTTCTGTAGTACCTGGTTTAACTGCCTTCTTTGAATGCTTTGATGAGTTGTGATTGTGAAAGACGTCGGAGAAAAAAAAAAACGATAGAAATTATTATACAAACGTTAATGAATATTTAATAAAATGAAAATTATTTATGCAAAAGCACCAACAATTAATTCTGTTTGAAAATCACGAAGGCGAACTGGAAAAAATGTAGGTATTATTTAATATCGTGTTTATAATTTTAGCACTTTCATAAAACCGTGACTTGTGTTTATTTTCCCTGAAGCCTCGCCATATGGCTGACGCTTCACACTTTTCCTTCTCCTCCTCATACCATACAAACACCGTTGAACTCAATTACGGGGAATTGTTTTCTTTAGTTTCTCAATTAAACACCTTTAACGAGAAGAAAACTTTTATTGGGTGTGGGGTATTGGGGCGTCTTGTCAAAGAATTCTCTAATTTAAGTTCTTTTCCATCTTCTACTCCTCCACATATCATCAAATGCCAAAAAGATACAACAAAAATGAATGGTATTTTAACAATTGTGTGGAGGAAGAAAGGAAATTCAGCAAAAGAGGAAAACAATTTAAAATTGAATTTGTTTAACCAATTGCAATAGCAGCAACAACAACAACAAATGAATAACACATCAACACACCAAGAGAAATAAGGTGAGAATAAAATTTAATTAAACAAACAATAAAAAAAACAGCAGACAGAGACACAACCAAACAATAGATGGATGGCTGGCTGACAGACAGACAGACGGGAAAATGAAATGAACAACCAACCGACAACAGGTCAAAGAAATTAAAGTAAAAAGAATGATTTGTTATTTGCGACACACATAGCAGTACAGAGGAGGTACCTACCTATCCAAAAACAACATGCAATAACAACAACTCACAACGGGAACACGATGTGTGAGTAGTACTCTTGAGGGGGGAGAAAGAAGAGCAGCAAGAAAGAGAATTTGCACACAAGGAATTTTTGTATTTTGATTAAATGAAATTTAAACAAATTGAGAAACGACAACGAACGACGAAATGCAACGTTGTCAAATTTCACTAGCCAACATTCCGGTTGTTGTTGTTGCTGCTGGCGCGATCGTCTCTGCCTGCCGCCTAACTGCTTGCTGCTGTTGTCTCTGGGTTGGTTGGTTTTGATGATGATGATACATCTTTACACACATATCCAAACAACATTTGTATAAGCATTTTTTCTTCTTGAAATTTGTACATACGAACAACAACAAACTAAAGTAAAAGAAGAAAAACGAGAAAGCTTAAAAGGCAAAAACGCGTAACGAGTTCAACAGCAGTAGCAACAGCAATAACAACAACACTATACTACGTAGTATGGATGTTTGTTGTATGAAAGGCAAAACAGACAAACGCGGCATACGCACACCTCCATACAAACATACACATTTATGCCATGTTGCCACATTTCATTGTTGGTACTATATGAAACCCCAAGAAGAAGAAGCAGCAGCAACAGCAAAGACCGTGTTATTATAATATAAAAATAGGCTTAAAAATCAAATAAGAAGAAGAAAACCAAACATCAGAAAAAAACATACGCACACAACAGCAAAAAAACTATGCCCAACAGGCAGGCAGCCAGGCAACAACAGAATTTCCAAGTACCCATTCCATGCACACTACATGCCATAATCATTTGTAATTGAAATACAAATTGAACCGGGACCATTGGAGCGACCATGTGATGCTCTACACTTGTTTTTTTGGAGACCATTCGGTATCCCGAATCGATGGAATATTATATTCTTCTACCTTAAGAGTGGTGAACGTGTAAATAAAATGAATGCGATCACTCTTCTTGGAAATGAGCTGCGAGGGATCTTGACATTCCAGGTATTATTATCTTTTCGATATCTCTTTCAAGTACTCATTGGCTCTTTAAACTTTACTTTTAGGTTAACGTCAGTCAGTTGGTTGTTTATAAGGTCAGCGGATGATCAACTGAAAAATCATTGACTTCCTAAGTAAAGGGTAGTCTCTACCTGTCATTACCGTAGAATGCGGGAGTGCACCCAACACAGGACGATTTCTGCAATCCTTTACAGTTACGTAGGTGACGATATGCCCATTGCCAGTTCGCTTTGTTTTCCCAGAAGCTTTTGAACATCGGACGAGCAATGTCCTTCCTCAGAAGAAGTGAAAATGACAGACTTTGCAGAGAGGATGGCCTCAGTACACGTGGATAGCTAGGCTGTAGGTTCCTTCACTATTAAATCTAAGACTGTTCATAGTTGTAGGCCTATCTTTAAACCTTGTCGTATGTAAGTTGAGTTTTGTTGGCAATGTTGAGGAAAGTGAGTTGAGGTTGATGAACTGGTAAGACGAGGTTACCAGTCCTCTGACCTTTGGGTGGAGGACGACTGTGTCAAACCACCACTTTGCTTATTTCTCAACAAACTCGGCAAAGTATACACAGCGAAAATCAAAGGGATTTTGCAAGACGTACCTGATTGTAAGATATCGAACGGCAATCTCAGGGAGTAGAACTCTGACTGCGTAAATTAGAAGTTAGTATCGCTGTAGAGATCATTGCAGAGTTACATCTATGACAAGTCATAAGTGGGAGGACAACAACATTGAGTATTACAGGCAAACACATACATACTTATTACAAACAATGTGTTCTCCACTTGGACGGCTGAAATGAGACTCCCAATAAACATATTGGTCGATGGTGTACTGATTCCGACCACTAACTACCCCAAAATATTGGGTGTAACGATCGATAGCATGTCTAAGTCGTCCGCGGCAGCAAGTCGCTGGCCGGTAGCACTTGGGGTCAGGGGTGCCAAGTTGGTGGTTTTCATTGTGGTGATATTTTGCATACAAAAACTACTGTTGAAGTAGGAATGTCAACTGTTTTAAGGTAAAAATCGCTACAGACCTATGGTGCGTATGTGGCTGTAGCGATTTTTATCTCGGAACAGTTGGCGTCCCTGCTTGGGGTTCTCACAAAGAAACCTTGTTGACCTCTTACAATGCAATAGGCCGGTCTGTGGTAAGCTATGCGGCGTCAGCGTTGTATGAAAATGTTAGCGCTACACAGTGGTAGAATATGCAAACCTGCCAGAAGTCCGCCTTGAGGACTGCACGATGAGACGAAGGCTTAACGGTACGTCATCACAACAAGATGCTGTCGATGCAGTACCTGCTTCGGTGTTATCGCAGTGAGCATCCCTGTCGCAATTTATTGGACACGCTTCCCCCACCCAGGCACGTCAGGAGAGATCTTCATGATCTAGAGCATAGATGAAAAAGATGAACACTTGCATTTACGTTTTCGTGCGATTCACCATACAAACGCTCTCTTTTCGTGTTCATCATTGATCTAGAGAGAGAGGTCTAAAGGTTTTCTTTTGAAGTTTTCATGTGGTCGTTTTAAACGCTTAAAACGACACTGTACGGAGCTATTGTGCCTAGGCTTTTTGAATTGGCTTGAAATTTAGTTCTGGCAGTCCTTTCTAACCTGATCAAAACGTACAATAACACTTTCCATAAGCTTTAAAACGATACCCACACGGTAGTAAAATGACAAGGACCATATTTCTGGGGAAGTATGGACTTCCCCCAGAAGAACTATACATCATTGTGACCAGTGTAGCAAAGAAGACCTATGGTAAAAATTTCAGTCCAATCCGAGAGGTGTCCCTAAACAACACGTGCTCCTCAAAAATTAAACCATTCGGGCCGAACAAATTCCTGAGGACCAGGGTTTAAAATGCTAACGCAATATTAGCAAAAGCACCGAATATTTGCAGCTTTGCCAGCTAAAATTTCTCCGAAATACATATGTATTGCAAACAATGAACAAAGGCAACACGTGGCAATAAATTTCACAAAAATATTGCTAGCGATGCTGATGCTATTAGATATTGTTGCTATAATGATAAAGCATCGCACACGCATACTCATATTTTGCAGCACACATGATCAACACATATTAGAAAAGAGAATAAGCAACATAGTTTCAACGGCTTAGCCATGTTTTCAGCAAGCAGTCGTTTTTGAGATCAGTTTTAACAACGTTGGTTGTGATTTCGAGTCTCCGACAACATCAAGCCTATTGTAAATAATTTATGTATCTTTTATATTTAGGAAAAAATCATTTCTTTGGATCGATGGAATGGGTTCAAATACTGATGAATAGATCGGATCTTTCACGACTTCCTTTGCATTGGTTCAAATGCTAATGAAAAGATCGGATCTTTCACGCCTTCGTTTGAACCAATGCAAAAGATGACATGAAATCACGTCATAGCATGGAACCCCTTACTTCAAATTTTGCTTGGTTAGTATTCTATACTGCTAAACCTAAATAACGACGGGACGTACACAAATATTTCACCAACCTACCAAAACAACGTTGAATCCCAAATCACACTTAAAACAGAAAATCCGCTACCGAAACTTAAATGTCTTCATTCGTAAAATAAATAATTTTCCTTTGCAATGAATTGTTTTTCATGTTTTGTTGGGCTTTTGTTTTTAAAATAAAAAACACACACACATAGGTACAAACAATAACGTTCTGTCAAAGTTAAACTTTTTCAACTTGCAAAAAGTATACGATCGACGTATTTCGGTAGTTCTCATAAGAATACATGTGTTCTACTTTTTTCACCACACACGCCCTGGCTATACGTCCGTATATAGGTATGGGCCTTAGGTTCTACCATATGATGGGGGTGGTTACTGCGTTGGCAACCCTAATCACTAAAAAGACCCTCTGTGGCTAATTCGCTGCGACGAATGATCAGCCGACATGCTAAATATGTAGCGTGGTTGTCGATTATGCCTAACGAAAAAATATTAGGCCTAAAAAACGAAATAAGCTTATTTAGCCGTGTGTGTGAATATTGTGTAGCAGTTGAAGTGTACAGCTAATGCTAATGTCTTTAGATGCTGGCTTTTAAACCCTGCTGAGGATGATAACAACAAGCATCGCATCTTAAACGCTTTTCCTCTCCAAATCATTGTGATGGACATCTACCACTCACTTGTCATATTGTAGGGTATACAAAACGTAAACATACCATCATCCATCCATAGAAGGAAGACGGTACGAACATAAAGTACAAG
Organism: Musca autumnalis; assembly: GCF_047663935.1. Taxonomy (NCBI): domain Eukaryota; kingdom Metazoa; phylum Arthropoda; class Insecta; order Diptera; family Muscidae; genus Musca; species Musca autumnalis. The sequence goes on from NW_027411866.1 coordinate 84,327,563, forward strand.
AAGAAGAAGCATTAAATTATAGAAATGGACAAAACAACAAATCGGGCAACCATAGAAAGAAGTAAAACATGTTGCTGCCGGGTAGTAGAAGCGGCAGCAGAGCACGCCGCCGTCGCGTACTATCTATCTACAAACAAATCAAACCTACATACAACCAACCAAACAACAAATACTAAATGGCATGGTTGGTTGTGTTGTATTACGACAACGAACGAACGGCTACGACGATGATGACGACTTAACGATAAAGACCTACAAAACATGAGCCACTGCAGCAACAAAAACAACACCAACCTGGTGATGTCGATGGACATAAACAAAAAAAACGACACATTTACAAAGAACAACTAATGATAGACGGACTGACCGACCAGCCGACGTTTGGACAATGGTCAGTCAAACTGGTCGTTTGGACCAACGGATAAAGAACAGCTCAGCAAAAAAATTAATTTTGTTGTTGGTATTCTACTCGTTTTCAACGTCGTCATCATATTGTCTCGTTGTTGTTGTTGTTGCATGTATGACTGGCTGGCTAAACAACAACAATCACCAAGTTTTGTTGTTGCTGTGTATGTCGGTATGTTGTATCGTCGTTTGACGTGTTTAGACTTTATAAACGACCGACAATTCATATTCATTCGTGTGTGTGTTTGCAAATGAAATGTGGCAACGTAGCAAAAACCAGACAAGACCTACACACATTTTTCTTTGCCTGTCATTTAGTCTGACTGACTCACTGACGGGCTGACTGACTGGCAGACAGGCAATTATAAGCAACAATGTTTTAAATCAAACAACGGCAAAAAGCAGCAGCAACAACAACTCCATACATTTACTCGACTGGCAACCCAACACAAATGAAATATTAAGTCAAGAAGAATAAGCAGAGAAACGAAAAAAAATTCACAACAACAAAGAAGGAATAATAAACAAACGAACGGACCCAGTCAGCCAGCCGAACCAACAACAAAGTCCAAAGCACAAGTGTATGTGGATGTTTGCTTATGAAAAAACCGGCTATTAAGACCATTCTGCTGCCTGTCAGTCAGCTATAGTCGTGCTGATAACCAAACCAGCAACAACAACAACAACAGTGACATCGTAGGCCTTTAATAGATCAATGCAATAATCATCGAATTATTTTTTGTTTTTTGTAAAGAGAAAGAGGGCCACAGAGTTAAATCGACGTCAGAGAGATGTAATGAATAGGCATTATTTTGTAAGTGTAAAGTGAGAGAGAGGAAGAGGGGGGAGAACATGTTTCCCGCACTCATTCAAAATAACAAGTACATACATACTCTTGTAAAACCCCAGCAAACCAAAATCGGAAGAAACATCAGAGTTCGGACCGAATTCGGTCCGAAAGTCGGATGAAACGTCCGAGTTCGGATCCGAATTCTGTCCGAACTCTGACCGAAAGTCATATGGCGTGGTTGACGTGTTCTCTGACCGAAATTCGGATGAAAATCGGATGTTTTAGCCGACTTTCGGACCGAATTCGGTCCGAACTCTGATGAACTATCGTATAAATTTCTGATTTATTTACCGACTTTCGGACAGATATCGGTCCGAATTCGGAAGTAAAATCTTATGAAATTCGAAAGTGTTTGCCGACTTTCGGACCGAATTTGGTCCGAAGTCAGATGAACTATCGTATGAACTTCTGATTTATTTTCCAGCATTCGACCAGAATTTGTTTTTATTATTAAAAGATGTTGAAAATACACAGTTAATTCATGAAATATCCAAATCCTACAAAAGTTTATCTACTATAAACATATTAAAGTTTTTAATATCATCTTATGCTGTGTTAAATGCTGAACTTGGTGGACAAACAAACTGTGGAGAACAAAAAATTCGTCAACACGACCTGTGAAATATGTAACAATTGTTATTAATATATGAAAAAATACATGTCTTCATTCACATGCAAAAAATGTTGATACACATAACAGTGTTAAGAAACTTAACATTGGCCACATACAAATATGAAACATATGACTTTCCACGGAATAGTGATGAAGTTTGACGAAGAAAATCTTTACTTTCATTAACTTCATTAAAATAAAGAAAAGTGTATGCAACCGATCGCTATGAATAACATTTAAACACTATCATGCATCAACACGCATAACAAAAATAAACCAAATTTGTTCTCCGATACAGAAATTAAAACCCGAACACTCAATTTTTCGACGTTGATGCGTCGGCACATCAACAATTACACATTTACAATGTGCGAGCGAAACATGTAAATTTTGTTTTCTCTCTGCTTATTTACACTTAGTTTTGCCAAAGCAGCACAAGGGAAAATAGAAAAATTCCCTTCAGAGAGGGAGAGAGAGGACAGGAAAAAGTTCGTCAGACTAGTCGGACAGAGTTCGGACCGAAGTCGGTCAGGCGCGTCGGAAAAAACTTCCGACTTTGAGCAGACGCGTCGGACGTCCGACATTGTGTTTGCTGGGACGGCACGCAATAAAGTAACAGCAACAACACCAACCAACAATTACGAATACATATTAACCAGAAACCCGTAGATTAATCATAAAATCCATTCCTACATATAGGCAAATCTTTGTACGAAATGTTGTAATGCACGATAAGACGACGGACTGACTGAGTGAGGTCGCACATGAACTTTGAGTTCATCTGAGCTCGATAATGATCAATTGTTATGGAATGAAAAGACAATATGAAAGAGTCTTGTAAATTATAGATAAGTGGGTAAGTGGGAGGGAGGAAGATCCAAAAGAGAATTATAATGACATTTTGGATTAGTTTGATTAACGAAAATTGTTGCTATGAGAATGACGACGGTGGAGGTCGTCAACATGTTCGTTTTTCGCATTGCCAAATAAAAGAGTATTAAGCTGCATGCCACACATTAAACTGTGGGGTTAAAATGTCTTAAAACTTCTCTTTATGCTTATAATTTATGAAGTTTTAGGAAATATTTTTTATTAACGGAATTACATAGAAATGTTAAAATACAAGACTTCATTGAAAATAAAGCTTCTTTAAAATATGAGACACACGTGTATCAGCGTTTTGAAAGTTTGCATCGGGAATAACCTAAGTAGGCTGGGTAAGTTCCGCCCATTTAATTTTTTTTCCAAAATATACTACTTAAGATTGGAATCCGTGCATTTTAGCTACAGTTAATCAACTAAATTATTGCAAACGATTTAGATCTTTAATTACGAATTACTACAAGGAATTCTTTCAATAATGTTGGGTTTTTGTTAATGACAACATCAAGCCAATAAATCGGTCGGAAATAACAAAAACAACGGGCAAAAAGGATAGGTACCTAGTTTTTGCGGCTTCAACTAAATAATTGCAAAATGAATCAATGTGTAATGAAATCGTGGGATTTTCCTCGCGAATTTTTGCAATTAAGGTTTATGACTTTTATGGTATGTGGGCATGTAGATCCATCATTTTTGATCAACAGTATATTCAGAAAAAGAGTAGGTCAGGTAATTATAATAAAGGTAATCCGCCACAGAAATCGCTAAAATCACCTCTCATAAGCTGAAAACTGTATACAACATCATATACCGCGCTGAGAGAGAAGGCGGGCTCAAACTAAATACGTTACATGGCAGGTCCAAAATATTAACCCCACGAATTGACTGGGGAATGATTAAAGAAGTTGACGGAAGACCCCAATGCAGCACTAGAAAATTGCTTTTTATACCCTCAGCATTTATGCCAACGAGGGTATATACACTATATCGAAATAATGGTTTTAGACCCCAAGTATGTTTGGACGAAATCCGTTTCAGACAATTTGGAGCTGATTTAGTCATGTCCGTCCGTCTGTCTGTATGGCTGGTTGGGGCGCACGATAACTCTCGAACGGATCAACCGATTTGGTCCAAGATTTTGCTTTCGTAATATTTTGTCCAAACTTAGTTCAAGTTCGAAGATGTGTTATATCGGTCCACTACTTCAGGTACCTCCCCTACAAAAGTTCGAAAATGTTCGGAATATTGCTGCGTACGATAACTGTTGAGGGAGTAACCGATTTGGTCCATACTTTGCACATCGTGAAATGTCTACCAGACTTAGATGAGGTTCCAATATGGACTCAATCGGTCCACTCCTTCGGGTACCTCACACACAAAATTTCGGATAAGTTCAGTTTAGGACCTGTTTTCGAATCGTTTTGCTTTTTGTTGTAGCAACTTGTATTCACTGTCCTCCATACGACGGCACAAGTTTCAAAAAAAAAAAAAAAAAAAAAACCTATGATACCGAGTGTAGTGGTTGAAGCGCAAGATAACTCTCGAACGGATCTGCCGTTTCGGTCCATAATTTGGCCTTCGTAATATTTTGTTTAAACTTTGTTTCAGTTCGAAGATAAGCCCTATCGGCCTACTCCTTCAGGTACCTACCCCACAAAAGTTCAAAAATGTTCGGAAAAATTGTGCGCACGATAACTCTTCATCACATCCTAATACATCTGCCATATGTATATCAGGTTCGAATATGGACTAATTTAGTCCACATCTTCTGGTACCTCCCACAAAAAGTTTCGGATAAGACCTTTAAGACCTGATCTCGAATTACTTTGATTTTTGTTGAAGCAACTTGCATTCGCTGCCTCAATTACGACGACAAAAGTTTTTTCAGGAGCAAGTCCATACTTCTTGAGAAAACAGCCCAAAAGGTGAAAAAACTCCTGTGGCACCATATCGTCGGTGTCATGCTTAAGTGTTCCATATGCCATTTGCCTGATTCGAGAAAAACTCAAGTTAATGTTTAAGGCCATACAGGATAAAAATGGTGCAATAATCCAATATTTTAAGAGCTCAGTTCAACTTAACTAAACTCATGGAATATATCAGTAGTTTATTTTAGTCAGATACCTGTGATAGTCTAGAAGTTATGGCCAATTTTTATAATTGCAAAAAGTTGATGAATTGTTCCATGGATTTTTTTTTCATGTTTTTGACAGTTTGTGTCACATGGAACACGTTTTGTCACATTTCAACCAAAACACAAACAAAATATAAAATCTTCTGATATAGAAGAGCAATTACTAATGATGTAGGAATAAAACTTACCATAGTATTTGTGAACATTGAAAAATGGGATTACCAAGCAGGACTATAGGAAAAGTTTGGAGTTTCAATTAACTGACATAATTTCGCATATACATTTATCTAATGAAGTTCGATATATATACCAGTTACCAAGCTTTGCCTTCGTCTGCCACAAAAACAACATCCTAATACACCTGAAGATCGGATTTACCACCCGTGAAACGTAGTGTAATGGTTGGATGCGTGGGACTTCGGTAGACTCCTAATTTTTCAATGTATCTCTAAAGGCCTAACAGCTCAACTCGAAAGAGAATTAATTAAATATCACTATAAATGGCCTTCGCCTTAATAAGGCAAAAATAAAAAATAACAAAACACTTTTTATCAATCGTGTTCCACCTCCCTTATATGAAGTGCTACTGTGGAGTTGAAAAATCAGGACGTTAAATGAAACATTTATTTTTCTCAATAAGGACCATTATTATAGGTTTCCTTAACATTTATTTAAGGGACTGCCTCCACTTATCACTATTTTTTGTGGTAAAATCGGACAAAACGGATTGATATTTTGCATTTCTAAGGTAACATTAAAAATTAAAACGCGTATTTCTTATAATACCATTTTTTTAGTCGGTGCCCACACTAGCTTCAAGTCGAATGAACGTTTTTGCGTATATTTTTGTGGACTTACATCAAAATTTTGTCTTTAAACTAGGGATTTTTTGTTTAAACGAAACTAGAAACTATTATTCTTCAGTTTTTAAACCAAGTCCTTTAAAACGATTTGTTCTATACGCCACATTATTCGTAACTTGGCAAAAATTGGCAGTTTTTTGTTCCAAAAGCCATCATTTTTGGTGCTGAACAATTCGTTTTTGTCTCATTTTGTTCCATACGCCAAACGACATGGATATGGAACTAAAAAGTTCAAAGTTGTTTTGTTCCATACGGAATGGAACAAAATGGATATGGAACAAAACGACAAGATATTTTGGGTCACAAAGCGGATATGGAACATTCTGGCATCTGAATATCTCAGAAACTATAAGAGATAGAGAAAAACCGACCAAAAAATCTGAAAGAGCATGGTTCAAAACCTTATAAAGTACCTTTATTCCAAAATGTCAAAAATGGCGTATGGAACACTTAAGCATGACACGGACGATATGTAGTGGCTGGAGAGCACGATCTCTCGAACTGATCAACAGATGTGGTTCAAAATTTGGTCATATTTTGTCCAAACTTAGTTTCAGTCCGAAGATGGGCAATACCGGAAACGAAAAGATATGACTCTCAAAAACGATCCACTTCCATAATGGACTATGTCGATCCATTCCTTTAAGTACCTCCTCCGCAACCTTTTTGAACTTCAATCCTAATCCACATTTTTGTCGGCAAGTTCAAATGTCCAAAAAGGGCCAACAATTCTGAAAAAAACCCTAAGTACATTCGATCTGTCCGTAGATGAAAGTTTCAATTCACATAGGCTGAGGGCATGTCTCTGTCGGCAAAACCGACTGATACTTTTTTACTTTGTAATCAGTTTTGGAACAAGTTTTGTTTAGGGACACCTCTTGGTTCGAATTGAATTTTTTTTTACCATAAGGTAGTCCTTTGTACAACGATGAAAAACATACATATATAGGTTTCTGGGAGGAAGATATGGGTCCTTGACTTTTTCGCAATTATTTTACTTCATTACGTTGTATGAGGTGCCTTTAGGCTTAAATTTAAAAGGTTTCGAATCGAAGCTCATCATAATTTTCGATTTTAGTGATGTTGTTTACTATTAAATTTACAAATGAATTCCATGCAAATAGTTGTGTGTACTCTTCTCTTCGCTTTGACGAACACGTGTAGAGATGATACTCCTCATTAATATTGATTAAATATAATTTGCAGTCTATAGGTAGCAGCAGCCACCCCCCCCGATTTAATTAGAAGTGGTTTCCCTTCAATCATTTTTATTCTCCTTAATTAATGGCCTTAGTAATTTGACAAACAAAACATGTCCCTATAATTATGACCTTGGGGAATATTAAAAACTTTTCATAATGAAATTGTTGTTGCCTTTCATTGAAAATTTTTCAAATGTCGTATTAATCTTAAAACGCCCACCAAAAAACAAACTACATGTCTAATCTTAGTTAATGGCCTGAGTCACATTCAATAATAAACTGCACTTTGGAAAACTTTTTTTGCTTTAAAATAAAATCTTTATTATCAAATTAAATTTCCATATGAATGAAAGGCGTCTGTGATTCATAAGTTTAAATAAAAAACGAGATTATTTTAAACATAAAACAATGGAGATTGAATATATTATAAAATTTATTACTATTGCGGTTTCGTATGATAATCATCTCTCTATAATTTCTATATTCAAATACAAATCATGACTGAAGGCCAAATTGAAATAAAAGCCGCCAATGTATTTTTATCATCTCGATGCAGACACTCATATTATAAAGGTAATATAATTAGTAGACATCGGATTTTTGTATGTTTTTTATTTCTTATCCGATTGGACTCTAGGCGCTTTCAGGCCCAATATTTCGATATTTGGGGTCATATAAAAAACATGCAAATATGTATATGCAATAACAATGCAAAAATATATTTTTGGCCGAAAATCGCCGCCTAAAAAATCCGCCATCGATTTTCCCCCCTTGAGTTGAAACTAGTCTAATGCAACAAATTAAGACAAAGAAAATATTGAATTTTACATAAAATATTTGACAAATCGGTTACCCCCTTTTGTAAGCACCACTTTAGCGAAAACGTTTGTAGTGGAAAGGTGGACCGATATGGCCCATATTTGAACTTGATCTACGTTAGGAAAAAATATTGCGCACAAAGCAGACCGCCCGGCCGGCGCACAGTGGTTCAAAATCGTTTTTTCCTGGTCAAAATTCTGTAACATTTTAACGGATAGAGATATTTTCATAATACATACTTTTTTTTTTAAACAGATAATACAATCACCTTTAGGATAAATTATAGGATAAGTGCTCCGATCTTCGGCATCTTTCGTATTTGAGTTTAATTAACTCAAAATTACTGTAAAAAAATATGAAAATAATATCAAAAAAGCTTCAACAATACTCTCAGCTAACAATAAAAAAGAACAAATAAAATAAAGGTGGAAAAAAGCTGCCTTAGTATTTGTAATAAAGCATTGAAAAAATAGGGTTACCAGCCAAGTCGGACTATAGGAAAGGTTTGGAATTAAATGACTAACATTAAAATAAATAAATAATTCGAATATACAAATTTCGAATGATTTGTGATATAAATGCTAGTCTCCAAGCTTAGCCTTCGTCCACCCACTAAAAAACACCATTCAATATGCCTAATGATCGGTCTAACCACCCGTGAAACGTAGCATAGTGGTTGAATGTGTGGGACTTCGGTGGATTCCTAATTTTTCAATGTACCTATTAGGTCTAAATAGCTCAACTCGAAAGAGAATTAATTCAAATATCACTCTAAAAATGGCCTTCGCCTTAATAAGGCAAAACAAAAAAATGATTTCAGCATGAGCCAGGCTGGGATTCGAACCTGGGACCCCAACAACCAAGTGACACGGTTGCAGGCGTCTTAGCGTTCTAAGCCACCATCAACTTGTCAAAGATTCCGATGACAAATATTGGTGATCAAAATCTTCTGATACAGAAGAACAAATAAAATAAAGGTGGAAAAAAGCTGCCTTAGTATTTGTAATAAAGCATTGAAAAAATAGGGTTACCAGCCAAGTCGGACTATAGGAAAGGTTTGGAATTAAATGACTAACATTAAAATAAATAAATAATTCGAATATACAAATTTCGAATGATTTGTGATATAAATGCTAGTCTCCAAGCTTAGCCTTCGTCCACCCACTAAAAAACACCATTCAATATGCCTGATGATCGGTCTAACCACCCGTGAAACGTAGCATAGTGGTTGAATGTGTGGGACTTCGGTGGATTCCTAATTTTTCAATGTACCTATTAGGTCTAAATAGCTCAACTCGAAAGAGAATTAATTCAAATAACAATGTGTAAAATTTCATTAAGCTAAGACCATTTATTATAACTGAATTTAACTTTTTGTTAGTGAGCGTTTTTCACCATAACCGAAAATGCATGTCCCTTAAGAAAAAATAGTCGAGACGTCAACATAACATAAAAAAAAACTTTTGCAAAATTGTTGTTGTGTTCGCAGAGAATAGTCAAAAGAACACTTTAGAAAAATAAATTATTAAAAAATTATTTTAATTCTGGCCTTTTTGCCGATGCCGACTTTAGGGACAACAAAATGTAAAGTTTGCCAGAAGCCGGCATGGGGTGAAAAACACCCCATTTGCCCGTTATTTTTAGCTCAAAATTGTACAAAAATGTTAAATAAATACTTTAAAGTCTAATTTTCAAAAATAGTTTGATGAAAATTATGACTTTTTAGTGATTTTAGGCATGGTTTGAAGTGCGTACATTTGTGTCATGCCGGCAATTGGGTAATAGTTGCCGACTATAGAACCAACTAATTTATTTAAGCAATATATTTACAATTTCCTACTTTTATGATGCACAATTATTTGGAATATGAACTAATACTGTAAATACTACTGACCTTTCAAGTAATATATTTTATGTTAAAAACAAATCTAAAACGAACAATTTTAAATGAATTCCAAATGTTAACAAAATCTTTATTTTATTTATTTTTTGAAAGCAATATCGGTTAAAATATGAATTATTTGTGTAAAAGTAGGCTTTTTGTTATTTAAAATAATAAAAAAGGACATTAATATACTAAAATACAAGGTGTCGACAATTGGAACATGTGATGCCGACTACTAGCAAGAAAGCACTATTCTAACAAATTCGCAAATTTCACAAGTTTTTAAAGAAATAATTCAACATTTCTTTATGTCATCAGAAAGTAAACAAAATTTCGAAGCAAATAAGCTTTCTTTCATTGCAATTGGCCAAATTGTTTCGGAATGGCAAAGATTGAAGTTAGGCAAACTCTTAAAGTGCCGACTATCGGTGCACTTACCCGGTCAAATTCGGTCTGGTAGTTGCAGAGAAATTCAAGGCTAAAGTTAAACGTTTGAGTTTTTTTTATTATTTTTCATCAAAATATCAGTGTTTTTGTGTTTTTTATATCTTCCTATATATTAAAGATGGTCAAACGCCAATAAATAAATTATAAAAATACAAAAAAAAAAAAAAAAAACTAGAAGAAATGTCTAATTTTTTTTTAATTTTTTTTTTCACAAACTTTTAAAAAAACAATTACAAAAAAATTTAATTTTGCGGGTTAAGGATTGTTTGGCTGCCGGCTTTTTAAATAAAAAATCTGATGTTCTGATTTAAATTTCTTTATTTTCCAATATTTCGATTGGAACCTCCAATCATCTTCAGGGAATTGAAAGAGAGTTGTGGTAAGATTGCTGCCAAGTACTTTCTTCAACTAAAAGTTGTGAAAGTACTTGGCAGCAAACTTACCACAACTCTCTTTCAATTCCCTGAAGATGTTTGGAGGTTCCAATCGAAATATTGAAAAATAAAGAAATTTAAATCAGAACATCAGATTTTTTATTTAAAAAGCCTGCAGCCAAACAATCCTTAACCCGCAAAAATTTTACAAACAAGGCAAACGATACCCTCATCAAAATTTAATTTTTTCAAAAATTAAAAAATACTCCTTGGGTTTTCACAAAACTTATATAATTCGTATAAAAACCCATATAAAGTCAATAAATTTAAAAAAGTGGCAAACGGACGGAACTGGTCGGGTACAAGAGTATATATGGACTGAAAAACGAGACTCTCCGGCATCTTTCTGTGAAAACAGAACAATGTTCCATGTTGTTCCACAAAAGTTCTAGTCCACTAAATTTGCAATTTCATAAAATTTAGTACATGAGTAAGTTTCTGAACCACCGTGTGGCGGACAGACAGACATAGCTAAATCCAAATTGTTTGAATTGGATTTCGTCAAAATATACTTGAGAATTATTTGTTATAGAAAAGTTCGACTGCATTTATTCATCATTAGGGAAAGCACGCGTGACACGCAACTTGGCGTGCATATTGCAATAACGGGCGTGAAGATATAGCGGGTTATTTTGAATGAAAACTCCCCGTGAGTTATTTTTTTCACTTTCTCCTTTAAGTTGAAACGGCAGAGAGACAAAACTGACGGGTAAATCTCATTCAGAATAATCCCCATAGAGAAATTGGAGTGTATAAGGTTTTTGGAGAATACCCGCGTGTCTTGCAGTCTACATCTCAACGGTTTCTGATAACTTGTAAAAATATTGAAAATCTTTGTAATATATTTTTTCGAAGGAATTTGAATTCGAATCGTCTTAGAGGAACAGACTATTAATTTTTTTATTGTTTGATTTTTATTATGTATTTTTTGTGTGTCGTGAGATTGTCTTTTTTAATTAACACATTTCTTTTTCTGTGATATTAAATTCAACTTTTTGTTAATTTCATAATAGGCACCACCATGGAAATTTTCCATGATTTCGTTGAGTGTCCCGAACAGACTGACTTGACTGCCTGCCTGTCTCTGTGCCCCCTATTAATCCGGTTTTTTTCTTCTTCTTAATTATGCTAATGTCTGTCATGGACAACAATAAATAAATTGTATCTTCTGCTGCTTCTTCTTCTGCGTCTTTGTTGATTTCTTGAGAAATTAATTTTGTATCCTACCCGCATTTCATGATGGGTTTCATCATTGTTGGGTTGGTATGGCAATTTTGAGATGGGTTTGTCGTTGGCTGTCAGTTTTGTTGTTTTTGGGAAACTTAATCTGGTTATAATCTCTGATGTTCGTCGCAAGACGTTCGTTCTTTGTGTTCCATTTGTATTATTGTTGTGTTGCGTTTTATTTTTCTCCTTTGTAGAATATTTATATCATTAACCCACTTTTGATAGCTGCTGGTTGGGTTTTGTTGTTTTGCGGATTTTTTTTTTTGCAAACGTGCCAAACGTTTTTTTTTTCTTTCTTCTTGGCATTCAACGATAAGAGCTGATAATCTAAACTTTATTTTTGAATGCAATAAATTAGTAAACATTTGAAATGCTGATTTTAGAATGGTTTGCAAAGGGGGCAGATTTTTATTTATATTTCTTTTTGTTAATTTTGTAGCATGGAAAAAGGGACCAATCATGTCGGGAATATATAAACACCAAAAATATTTTTAACAGCGTAAAATAAAGTTGCGTGTTTATTGGATTTCCCAGAAAATCTCCTACATTTCCTCACATTAACGAATTTTTGTATTTATTATTGGGTTCATAACACAATTATGTGAAGAGGAGAAGAAAACATTCAGTCTTCCTTTTTTCCATCATTACATGGTGGTATTTGTTTCAATTTTTGTTGCTGGGTTTTGCTTGTTGTTAATACTACTGACGTCAATATAACAAAAAGGAAAAAAAGAACAAATATTTCGTGTGGCAACATAATTGGAATTTGTTATTTGTTGTGTGGAATTATTTGTGAAGGACATTTTAAGAGTATCGCCTCCCCCACGTAAGGGGAGGAAGGGAGCTTGCCAAACAAATTAAAACGTATTTTATTGCGTCGTTGCTTAGTAAAGGCCAAGACATTGAATAAAATATTTTGTTGTTGCTGTTGCTATATACACTAGGGCTATAATCAAAAAAAAAAAAAAAAAAAAACCACGCCAGTACCATGTGCGGAATATTGTCCTGATAACGAAAACGCGTGTTTTAGTTCGATTCGGTGAAAAAAGTTTCCGCGCCGACTGCGATTACTAAAGCCCTTTTGATATTTTTTCTATTTAAAAATTTAAATTTTCTTTGTTTGAATTAATATTTATAGAAAACAAACACGATTCTCACCGGCAAAGTCATTAAAAACAGTCTGCAACTTTCGCGAATTCGTTGCAAATGACCATATATTCTTGTGTCCGATAGGTATAATAAATATAAACATAAAATTGGCGAGTTTATAAAGAAAAACAAAAAATTTCAACATTGTCAAAGGTGCATTAAATGCTCTGAAATATCGCGATTTGTTAACAAATACGTCCAGAATGGTTTGATATTGGTTTGAAATTAGATTAAAACTATTAATTAGTTATTACGAAAAGCGTATATGTCATTAGAATAAATAAAATTAAATAATGCATTACTAAACTTCAATGCATTTGGTGCGGAAACTTTTTCGCGATAGAGAAAATATGACACCATATTTCATAGTAGTTTTTCATGCTCTACACGGCTATATGGTGGTATTTTTGATATTTGCAAAAATTGCAAAAAACTTATAACCCTAATATACACACATCCCTATATACATATGTATGTATGTATATTTGTGTATATAGCATTCCTTGTGTCACAATATCTTCCATCCATCTCATGGGGATTTAATTGATTGAAGAAAGTTGTCATCCCCTTATTTAGCTTGGATTGTTTCCAAAGAATACATTTCTTCTATGTATTGGAAAAGGCATGTCAAAGTTATCAGAAAATTTCAATGAAAATTCTCTTTTCTTTTTTTTTGGTTCTGTAATGTATTCTGAAATGAATTTCTTTTACTTTGCTGCGGTGGTGATGAGAAAATACTTTCTGTTACAAAGTTATACGAAAATGAAAAACTTTTATTTTGAAATCCCCAGGAAATCGATAACATGATGATGATCAAAGATACAATATTGCAAGTCATACTTTTTAACCTATTAAATGGGGAACACTTTGAAATTGGTATGTCACTTTGTCCCTAGAATTTATAATTTTAGGTAATTATCACAGGAGGATTGAAATAGAAGCATTAAGTATCATCTTAATTATACTCTGAATTAAAGCTGGTATATTAAGGAATTAAGACTAAATGCAAAATTTTTTAATGTTGGCTATTACAAGGCACGCGTGACACGCGACATGGCACGCAATGGGTTTCGTGTAACTCACGAATAATTACACTACCAAATTTAACATCTTGAACAATTTGTTCATCATTAGGCGAGGCATTCGTGACACGCATTTTGGGCCGCATATTGTCTTCTTCGAGAACTTCACTACGAAATTTTTGAACACTGAAATTTTAAAGAATTTTCAGTGAAAAAATATGTGAACTATTGCTTTTTGTATATAAAGCACGCGTGACACACATCATATGGAATTTGGGTTGGTCACGAATAATTACACGAGACACGCGTGACACTCATGTTGGTGTGCATAGTACCATCTGGAAATGTTTCTCTACAAAATTCTTAAGTACAGAGTACTGAGATTTTAAAGTTTTTTTATTCATCAACAACTTGATGACTCCAAGTTTTCATTGGAAAAATAAGTGAAATAATGATTTTTATATACAAAGCACGCGTGACACGTAGTTTATGGGATTCGGGTACCTCATAAAAAGTTAATCTACGAATTTCTTGATAAATATTTTTAAAATATATTTATTCATCATGAGGGGAGGCAAGCACGCCTAGTATCTTCATGAAAAGAAAAACATTGAAAGAGCATTGCAATTTTAAAGAATTTTTATCAAGGTCTTTATCCAAAGTCACAAGTAAAATATTGATTTTTATGGAAAAGACACGCATGGTTTCGAGTAGCTCACGAACAATTACTCAAGGAATATCATGAGCCCACATATGCCGTGCAACGAGGTTCGGTTAGTTCACGAAAAGTAACTCGACAAATTTCTTGAGAGGAATACCCTAAACATCTTTGAAATAAATACCATTAGCCAAGGCACGCGTGACACGCAATTCTGTGAGCACATTTTCTTCGTAAAAAAATTACTAGTAATTTCTTGAGCACTGAGATTTCTTGGGCATACTAAGCATCTTTGAAATATTTATGCATCATTAAGGATAGGCACTTTTGGCACGCAATTTGGTGGCTGGCGTAGTGTCTTCTTGAAAAGCTTCACTAGGAAATTTTTGAGTACTAAAATATAATAATTTTTTGAAATATTATAATTCATCTCCTTCGGTCCTTCTAAACGTCTTAAAATTTTTATGATATCATGGTTTTCGTAGAAGACACAATGAAACGAAATGTAATGTTTTGAGATCCAAGGCAAGCGTAAAACACAACATGGCTCTCGAAAATACTGACACGCAGTTTAGTGGCCGGCAAAGTGTTTTACTACGAAATTCTTGAGTTCTGAGAGTTTAAAGACTTTTGAAGTATTTTTCATAATCATCTGTCCTTTTAAACGACTTAAATCTTTTTTATGATGACCCGAAGTTTTCAGTTTTTTTCTGGAAACTCAAGTGAAGCGAAATGTAATGTTTTTATAGGCAAGGCACGCGTGACACGCAGCGTAGGTTCCGGTTAGCTCAATAAAAGTTAAGCGACAAATTTCTTGCGACTCGATATGTTAAACGACTTTGAAATATGTATTCATCATTGGGAGAGGCTAGCGTGACAAGTATTTTAGTGCGCATTGTGTCTTTTTGAAAAGTTTCTCTACAAAATTCTTGAACACCGAGATTTTTAAGGTATTTTTGTTCGTCAAGAAGTTTCCCTTTGTCAACTCTTAAATTTTCAATGGATAAATAAGTGAAATAACGCTTTATCATTGTTGTTGATGTGTTAAATAGTTTTTAAATAAACTAAATAGCGAGTTCGGTCAACATGGGATAAGTTTCGTTTTGTTCTTATGGAAAATACGAAAGAAACATTTGCAAACGTTTCATAATTTGTTTCCGTGCGCTACCTAGAAATTTGTGAATATTTAGAGCCCTTTTTCATAGACCGCTTGCTAAAGTTTTTAGAAGTCTCGTGGTCTTTGCCGAAATTTTCATTGTGTTGGTGGTGTTGGGACGTGGAGGGGTTATCATTATCCTGACCTCTCTCTACCTAACAAACCAAGAAAATTAGCCAAATTAAATGGGGACTAGTGCTAAGAAAAATTAAATTGAATATTTATTTTTATAACAACTTTTTTAATTCGTAAAAAAAATTAATAATGTTGTTTTCTTTCTATTTATTTTTAGATTCCCAACTACCGATTTGAAGTCCGAACCATAAAATGTCAACATATCCAAGGACTCTTCAAAGAAAACCATGAACACCAATTCAAGATTATAAAACAGGACAGTTCTGATATCTGCAACAAAAATCATTGCCCAATAATACCAATTAACCAAAAATTTTGTAAAGAAAAACGACGTGGTGTGATTGCTCGATACGAAAAAATTTTTATTTTTATAAAAACATATTTTTTCTTTTTTTTATTATTTAGTTATTTTTTATTTTCAATTTTCTTTGCAGGATGTGAAAATCTCCCATGATATCTCTCCAATTTTCTGAAAGTATCAAAAGAAATATTCAAATGCAATTCTTGAATACGGCAGAGGAAGAGAAATAAATAAAAAAAAAAATAAAAAAATGTGGAAATTATTAGTTTTACTAAAGAAAACTTGTGTTCTTTTTTTAAAATAAAAAAAATATAAAAAAATATAATTCTTCATAATATTAGAAAAAAAGAAGTAAGCTAATTAAATAAAAATAATTATCATATAATAATTAAAAAATATATCCATTAAAAAAGCCGCATCTTATAAAATCTAAAAAAAGAAGTGGTTCAAATATAAAGAAAATAAAAAAATAGTTTTAAGGCTTCAAGCTGAAAAAAAAAATTTGCAAAAGAAAAAAATTATTTAAGTGTAAGAAAATCGTTCTTTTGGAAAAATCATTTTCTAAATGTAAAAAATAAAGAAATATTTCGCAAAAATAATATTAAATATTATTCCTCAAATATTGAAAAAATTACGTCAGTGGAAAAATAGAAAAGTAATTAAAAAATTAAAGTAAGAAATTCAATGCCAAGTGGGAAAAAGCAGAGCAAAAAAAAAAAAAATATTTCACAAAAATGTGTTTTAATCATTGAAAAAAGGGAAAAAATAAGAGAACCCCCCTCAACATTTCTTAAGGCCACGCCACCCTCCATCACCATCACTGCATTACAACAGTAACAACATTTATTGAAAAAATTTACACAAAGTGTTTAAAAAATCCCCTAATCTTGCTACCGATACTGCTGCTACCCATAATGATGCTGAGGCTTAATACGTTGATAGAATAGAAGAAAAGCAAAACAACAACAAAATATTTTCTATGAATTTCGGCATGAAATGGAAGCAGCCATACGTTCATCAGTACAGGTTGGTGGTCCTCAGCCGCCACCTAATGGTGGTCAAAGTCAACAGCAACAACAACAACAGCAGCAGCAACAACAGCAGCAGCAGCATCAACATCACCAACATCAACAACAATTGCATCTCCATCATCATTTACAACAACAACAGCAGCAGCAGCAACAACAGCAACAGCAAAAACAATCTGCTGATAATGGACCTACGTCCCAACAGCAACAGCCGCCCTCACATCATTCACAGCAGCAGCATTCACAACAGTCTCAGCATCAGCAACAACAACAGCAGCAGCAACAAGCTGCCGCAAATATGTCAACCTATCAGCAACAGCAACGGATACCAGCTGGTGCATCACCAATTCATAGGTAAGTGTATTGAGTTGTTGTGACAACCCAACAAACATTTCGTTGGGTGTTTTCAATTAATAAAAATGATCAATATGATTTCCTTTTCCGCACCTTCAAGTACTGTCGACTAGGAGAGGGACTTGGGGACCTTGATCATACGTGTGTGTCCAAAATCTTCGTGAATATCAAATATCAAGAATTTTTTCACATCACTTATCCAAAGTTGTAGCTATTGTCTCGAGCTACATTTTCTCTGAACATAATGCTTAGAAAAACTTCGTTTTTCTTGGTTAAAAAGTCGTAAATGTAGAAAATGCACAATATTTTTACGTTTGTTTGTGTTTGATGTTTTGGCCTTTAGCATCCAAACCATTAAGATTTTCGATCCAATACTAAGACAAAAAATATAGCCAAGGCAATAGTTAAGAACTATCTAGTACATCGAAATGCTCCTTCAGGCTGCTTTGACCTTGTGGAAGAGCAAATTTTTCGTGAAAACAAAACTGCCTGAAGGAACGCTCATAAAGGTTTTTTCCTTCCATACTAATCTCCCCACCCTAATATACATAGTCGCATATGACACCAACGTATATGTTAGGGCATAAGTATGAGAATCTAAGAATATCTCCAATACAAGTTTAAGAAGCAGAAGACAGAAGTACATAGAATAGTTTTCAGGGTGACCGACCAAGCTCTTCCTACCTACTACACAAGTCCTCACCTTGTCCCACTCAAACGAAGCGAAGACGCCAAAGTTTTAAATTGCTTAGTCCAGAAATCACATTCTTATACTTCAGAATTCGTGAGAAATATGGGTAGTTCGGCTGTAGAAGATTTACAATGGTACAGATTAGTCTACACGATGCGTAGCGCTTGCCGCTTCCTATATGCCACGAATTCCGTGAAGTGGATTCAGGGGCAACCGAATCCAATCCAAACCGAAATTCCACTTTCTCCCATGCTTCCGTAAATACCCTTCCCCTATGGATCCCACAACCACCCTAATATCCATCCCTCCATTCTCCTTACAAGGGGTTGGACTAGTGATTGTCCAGCCAGATGATAGAAGATCTGGATACAGAAGCTCCAGCATTTTCAGTATGAGTTCCTTGCCACGGTAGGTGTAGGAACCAGTGTTGCCGAATTTGACGATTTATCGTCATTTTGACGATTTTTTGGCCCGAAATTGAAAAATGACGATTTGACGATTTTACGGTCCAAAATGACGATTTTTCACGTAAACCAGAATTGCATGCAATAAAAGGCGATAACTATATTTTGACCAAAATTTCACGATAGACTTTAAGGAAAACAATGTTCCAAACTCGATGTTATGAGCTTTTTTTTTAATGTATTATAGCAATTTCCAGATTTTAACTATAAGCTGTCATTCAAAACTGACAACGAGTACCCAGCTATACCTTGCTGCATTGCTGCAAACTCGATAACCATAGAGCGGTTATAAAGCGATATTTAAGAGAGATAGGGTTAGATTTATTGCTGTGGGTTGTATATTTTATGTTGTCAGTCTCATTAACAAAACTATCAGCGAAAAAATCGCATAAAACGGTAAACAAACCTAGTTTTAGACCATGTTGACGATTTTTTGACGAATTCCCAATTTTTGTTGACGATTTGACGATTTTTTTTGACGATTTCCGATCAATAACTGTCGGCAACGCTGGTGGGAACCCATGCTGGATAGTATTTCAGATATGGAGACCGCAGCAAGATTAGCCCTTAGCAAAGTTAATCAAGGCCATTAACTGTCTGAAAAAGTAAATATCTTGTTAAGACAGAGGATGGTTTTTTTCTTCTATAGAAAAAGTCATACTCATGTACCTGAGGAAAGTTGCGGCTAATGTCTCGGGCTACAATTTCTCTGAACATATCCCTAAGAAAAAACTTCGTTTTCATGGCCAAAAAGTCGAAAATGTAGAAAGTTCTCCGTATTTTGTCATCCTTAGGTTCCTGAGGAATTTTTTTCTATAGAAAAAACCATACTCAGGCTCCTGAGGAAATTTTTTCTATAGAAAAAACCCTTCTCAGTATCCCGGGGAAATTTCTACTATACAAAAAACAAAAAAAGGATGACAAAATATGTTGAACTTTCTACATTTTCGACGAAGAAACGAAGTTTTTTCTAAGTGATAGCTTCAGAGAAATTGTAGCCCGAGACATTAGCTGCAACCTTTCCTCAGTAACCTGAGTT
This sequence comes from Musca autumnalis, assembly GCF_047663935.1. Classification (NCBI taxonomy): domain Eukaryota; kingdom Metazoa; phylum Arthropoda; class Insecta; order Diptera; family Muscidae; genus Musca; species Musca autumnalis. The sequence goes on from NW_027411866.1 coordinate 84,347,321, forward strand.
TGGTTTTTTCTATAGAAAAAAATTTCCTCAGGAACCTGAGGATGGTTTTTTCTATAGAAAAAATTTCCTAAGGAACCAGAGGATGGTTTTTTCTATAGAAAAAATTTCCTAAGGAACCAGAGGATGGTTTTTTTCTATAGAAAAAATTTCCTCAGGAACCTGAGGATGGTTTTTCTATAGAAAAAAATTCCTCAGGAACCTGAGGATGGTTTTTTCTATAGAAAAAAATTCCTCAGAAACCTGAGGATGGTTTTTTCTATAGAAAAAATTCCTCAGGAACCTGAGGATGGTTTTTTCTATAGAAAACCGTGGACTTTTTTTCCCTGTAGAATCCCAAGAATCAGATACGCGAAGCGTCCATTAACATTTTTTTTCTTCCCTAATCAAGAGCCTTCGTTCCCCACGCTACGTTCACCAAGTTCCCCAAGTCTCCTTTTTATTTTATTTTTTTTTCCTTTTTTTCAACCCCCTGAAAATCCGAATCCGCTTCAAATGCTCTCTTCACTTGATGAAACACGTTATACCAAATGACAAAGAAGAGCTATCCATGTGATGAGATTAAAAAAAAAAAATTAATGATCGATGTGACGCATAAGTAGTCCTTATCTGGTATCTACGGATTTAAAGTTTTCACATAATAAATATGTATTTCATCATTAAATAAAAAAATGTTGACACCAATTTCAAAAAATTTTATTTGAAGTAGTCGCCTCCATAGTTCCAGTTTTTCATTTAATCTATTAAAGGTAATCGCACACTCACGCACACAGCCAAATAATAAAAATCATAATAATGAACTCAAAAAAATATATATATATATAAATGCTTTATTTATTTTTATTTCTTATCTTATCTTGTTCTACAATTGTGTTGTTTTTTTTTTCTATTGCCTCCAAGTGAATGACTTTTATTTGATGAGTGTGATGATAATGTTGATGATCTATTCCACAGCAATAAAAATAATAACAACAATAATATTTATAACCCACAATATATAATTCAGTTGTACTATTATCTATCACATGCAAGTATGTCCGTCTGTTTATCGTTGTTGTTCTTGCTGTCAGAGTCACTTCATTCAAGTGAAGTTCAAATCTTATCTCTTGAAAGATTTTCATTTCATTTCCAGTTCAGTTGGAGCACATACACCACTCATTCATGCATGCGTACATACGTAGGTGCAAACATTTTACTGCTTGCCGAACGACCTACTTTACTGATAAATGTGGCGGCGAACAGTTTCCCTCCTCGGCTCAACTATTTCCCTATCTTTTGCTCGTTCTTAAAACACGTTAAAAAGATAATTATGGAATGAATAACAAAATTTTGGAAATCTACATATAAGTACCCAGGAAAATTTTGGGAGATGCAGCGAATAACCCATTACAAAATAATGTAAACAAGCTATCTTCTGCATCATAAATAGGCTAAGAAATAGTTGTGGGTTATTTCTTTAAAATTTTACAATGCAAAACTAATTGATTTATCTCATTACTAAGTAATAAGTATGGTAGCGACTACAAAGCAGAGAGTTGTGAATTCAATCCTCACCGTCGCACTGTGCCGTCACCTGGCCAAAACCTCATTGTTTGTCGACACCAATTCTTAATTTCTATATGGAATTCGACAGTAAACATATTGAAACAAAGAAAACCAAAAAACAAGTAAAAAAGTATCAGTCGGCTTTGCCGACAGAGATATACCCTCAGCCTGTGCAAATTGAAACACTTTTTTTTCACGAAAATCTTATGTATTTAGGATGTTTCAAAATTTTGGTAGTATGAACCGACAAAAATTTTGATTAGGATTAAATTTCAAAAATTTTGCGGAAAAGGTACTTAAAGGAATGGACCGACATAGACCATGGGGGTGCCATAGGGGGTTTTTACACCCTTCGGGCTGTTTTCTCAAGAAGTATGGACTTGCGCCTGAAACAACTTTTACCATCGCAATTAAGGCAGCGAATGTAAGTTGCTTCAACAAAAATCAAAGTGATTCAATAGCAGGTCTTAAAGTGAACTTATCCAAAATTTTGTGTGGGAGGTACGGGATGGATTGGACAAATATAGTCCATATTCGAACCTGATCTATATCCGGTAGATATTGTGAGAATGTGTAAAGTATGGACCAAATCGGTCACTCCCATCAAGAGTTATAGTGCGAAAAATTGTTCCGAACATTTTTGAACTTTTTTGGGGGAGGTACCTGAAGGAGTGGACCGGTAGGGCTTATTTTCAAACTTAAACTAAGTTTGCAAAATATTACGCAGGTCACATTTTTGACTGAATCGGCAGATTCGGTCGAGAGTTATCTTGCGCTCCTGCCACTACACACGGTGTCATAGGGCTTTTTTTTTTGTACCTTTCAGGCTATTTTCTCAGGAAGTATGGACTTGCCCCTGAGGAAACTTGTACCTTCGTATAGGGGACAGTGAATACAAGATGTTACAACAAAAACCAAGGCGATTCGAGAGCAGGTCCTAAACTGAACTTTTCCGAAATTTTGCGTATGAGGTACTCGAAGGAGTTTACCGATTGAGTCCATATTGGAACCTTATATAAGTCTGGTAGAAATTTCATAATGTGCAAAGTATGGACCAAATCGGTTGCTCCCTTCAAGAGTTATCGTACGCACAAATATTCCGAACATTTTCAAACTTTTGTGGGTGAGGTACCGGAAGGAGTGGACCGATATAATCCATCTTTGAACTTGAACTAAGTTTGGACAAAATATTACGAAAGACAAATTTTGGACCGAATCGGCAGATCCGTTCGAGAGTTATCTTGCGCTCCAAAAACTACACACGGTGTCATAGGGTTTTTTGTGACTTTCAGGCTATTTTCTCAGGAAGTATAGACTTGCCCCTAATAAAACTTACAGCGTCGTATAGAGGACAGCGAACACAACTTGCTTAAACAAAAATCAAAGCGATTCGAGACCAGGTCCTAAACTGAACTTTTCCGAAATTTTGTGTGGGATGTACCCGAAGGAGTAGACCGATTGAGTCCATATTGGAACCTCATCTAAGATTGGTAGAAATTACACGATGTGCAAAGTATGGACCAAATCAGTTATTCCCTTCGAGAGTTATCGCGCGCAAAAGTTTTGCGACAATTTTTGAACATTTGTGGGGGAGGTACCTGAAGGCGTGGACCTATATGTCCCATCTTCGAACTTAAATCAAAACCTGGACAAAATATTTCGATATTCAAAATTTGAACCGAATCGATTAATCCGCTCGAGAGTTATCGTGCGCACCAGCCTGCCAGACAGACAGACAGACAGACGGACGGACATTGCTTGATCTATTCAAAATTGTCTGAAACGGATATCGTACAAACATACTTGGGGTCTAAAACCATTATTTCGATGAGGCACATTTTTGGTCGTATCAAAGTGTAAATACCCTCTTTAGCCTAAAGGCTGAGGGTATAATTAAGTCAAAATATTCGAAAGTGTGGGCGTGGCGTTCTTCTAAAGAAGACAACATTTTCCAAATTTTGGTAAATACGCAATTCTTGCAAATTTCTGAAATAGCTCTTAACAGTTGTTGTGTTCATTATTTTTTTGTTATATTGGTAGGATTGTTGCTTTTTTAATAAATTAGCGTAGTGTTTACACGTAGTGAGCTATTTTATTTTTCATAAGGTACTAAATTTATGTGAAATCCCAAATGTAGTGGACTAGAACTTTTAGGGAACAACATGGAACAACGTTTCTTTTTCGGAAAATAATGCCTGAGAGTGTCCCATTTCATCTCATATATGTATACTTTTGTAATAGTCCAGTTCCGTCAGTTTAACACTTTTTTAAATTTATTGAAATTACATGGGTAAAAATGTGTGTTTTTTGTACAAGTCGACATTTTTTAATATATGAGTTTTTATATGAGTTATATGAAAAACCCTAGCAGTATTTTTGTTTAATGGCATTTTTCATTAATGTCCTGTCTCTCTAAGAAGATTCGAACACAAATTCGTTCGGTTTACTACCAAACTCATGTTGTTGTAAGAAATATTTGTTTGATTGGAAATAAAACAATTCAAATATTTTTCAAAAATACCAGAATTTTGGTAATAGTTCGAACGAATTCGTATTCGAATCTTCTTAGTGAAACAGGCCATAAGATGATTCGAATTCAAATTCGTTCGAATTACTACCAAACTCCTGTTGTTGTCGGAAATATTTCTTTGATTGGAAATAAAAACAATTCAAATATTTTTCAAAAACAGAAGTTTGGTAGTAGTTCGAACGAACTTGTATTCAAATCGTCTTAGTGAAACAGGGCATTATTTTTGATCAAACTTTAAATTAAACAGATATTTTTAAAAAAATTTTTGAAATTTTTTTTAAAATGTTTTTGAATTTTTTTTTTTTTGATTTTTTGAAAATTTTTTAATTTAATTTTTTAGGAGGGTTAGGAGGGTTTTTTTATTTGGGATGATGACTTCTATTTTGTTTTTCAATTAATCCCATAGTCGTTGTTTTAATCAATGAACGTAAACAAACAAAACGATTCCCGTACCAATCACACAAAGAAACAAACTTTTCAGCTTCTCTGAATCGTTCCATTCTCACAACCAAATCAAAACCACAAACTTTTCAATGTAAAAAGATGAAAACTGTACGATTGCTGGAATGTACTTCGGCTATGCTTTGCCGAGTTGCTTCATTTACCTCCGAAACAAAAAGAATTTTTGGCAAACATTTACTGTGCGAAATGATCAACGACACACTCAGACACACACACATTTGATTGCTTAACAACCCTCCTATCGCTAACATCAACATACTGAACATACTACGGTTGATGTGGTTGATGTTTTCAACCACCAAACGAATCATTCGTTCATTGAAACGTTCATGTGTTTTAAACTGTTTCATTTTCTATCTGTTGTTGTGGAATTGAGAACTTTTCGCTATTCGTTTTGTTCGCACTCACGAATGTAAACAAAACTAAACAGCGAGTTCGGTCAACGTGGGTTATGTTTCGTTTTGTATTGTTCCTGTGGAAAATACGAAACGAAACGATTGGAAATGTTATTTAAAGTATTTTGACGTACGCTGGTTTTAATAGTTTATTAAAACAACTTTAATTTATTAGTGGGAAAAATTGGCGATGTTTACCAAGCAGGGAAGACTATAGTTTCAGATTTCGCCACAGATCTTCATCAGTTCCCTTGTTTCTTGTTTTTCCGACAAGAAACTTTTTATACCCAAGTGTCAATTGCTCGCTCAAATAGATACGTATCCAAAGAAGCACTCTGATCGAGAATATCTTTGGCACGACCTAAACTCGAACAACTGCACTTGTAAACAAAACCAAATCTTTCCCTCTGCTATGCGTTCGTTGAGTCTCAACGAAAAAAACACATAACTAGTTTGTTGGTATTGCTAACAACAGCAATAATTTCTCTTGCATGGAGCGGGCAATATTTTGCGATTATCCTGATATGTTGTCAGGACGAGGAGTACTTTGAATAAGCAATTAGGCCATTTCAGTGGTATATGCTGTGGCTATTTGTTGTGATTGCATCTTATCGATGTCTAACTTCCATGTTGTGCCTGTTCGTACTCTATTTGCTACGTTTAATCGGGTACGTACCTTTGCTGCAACAAGGTTGTGGTCTAAGTCTATTTTACTCGAAACGATCGCACATCCAATACGCCCGATGAATGTCTTCCATCTATCACAACGTGATCAATTTTATTTCTTCTTTTCTGGTCTGGAGACAGTAAGATGCCTTTATGAATTTCAAGATGCCCAAATCTGGTACTGCTACCATGCGAAGTCTGTCAGCCTCATACCTTTGTGACATGTTTCACTGTGGACACTGAATTTCCCGACTGTTGAGCCAAAGATATTCTCCTCTCCAATTTTGGCTCCGTTATCCAAATCTTTATCCAAGCTTTTTAAATGTTGAAAATTACTTGCTCAAAAACTACATAAATTCGTTATCCACTTTATCGATAATAATGAATTTTCGCTGCACCCTAATAAAATTACAAAATTTTCCTTTAACAACGGAATCTCTCCCCACATAATGGAATACCGGAAATATATGTATGTATTACGCATGATGTAGAGTCATGATCCCCTACTACCCCAATTTCTTGTTATTGTTTTCAATTTGATTTATTCCTTTATTCCGTTTTTATCTTTTTATTTTGTTGATATTTTGATTAGTTGAGGAGTACCTCTCAATGAGAAATACGACGTTATTGTTAACTATTTATTTCTCTTATCTAATCTTTTGGTGATATGATGGGGGAAAGAAAATAATAATGAATTAAATAAATACAGCAGAAGAAGAAAAACCTGATAAATGCAATCTGACAATTTTTTTATGACAGACTAAAATCCATCCTCGAGATAAGATAACAAACAAAACCCAGAAATAAATAATAGCATAAAATGTTTGCAAAGATGTCGACGCCATAGCAAAAGAAGAAGAAGCATCAAACGACACTCAATTACGTGATCAATTACAAAAACAACAAAATAGATACTATCAAAACGTGTGTGTGTTTGGATCGGAATTTTTATTTTCGGCTCATTATCAATGCCATTGACTTACAAATTTTGTGTGTGATTAGTGGTAGCGTGGTAGCCTTTCACCACCGTACGAACGTACAGCTGGTGACTGGCTGCCTAGCATGTGCTGCTTTCTGAATCTCAAGTTCAGTGAACTGAACGGAAATTAATTGAAATGAAGAATGTTGATGCCTGTTGCCGATTGTTGTATGCGATTTGAATTGACAAACAATCATTAATTTGAGAAAGAAAAAACAAAAAAAAAAAAAAAAAAAAAAACAAATTATTTCCAATGCTTGTCTAAGATTCACACAGAGCTACTTAAAAAACTTCTATGCAAGATCAAGCACGATTTTAAGTGTTTCAATGTTACAAAACAAACAAACAATTAAGAAAATGAAAAAATAAGATGATGCTTTGTTGGGCTATCAGTTTTCAATATAAACAATGCTTCTTCTTATTAAGGTAAAAGTACCAATTGTCGACAACCCGTTGACACATGTCCCCATGCTTCCTACAGGGTAGTATCGCATACTTGTTGGTGGATGTTTTTCAACCTCCAAACGAATCATTCATGTGTTTTGAACTTTTCGTTTTCTATCTGTTGTTGTGGAATTGAGAACTTTTTGTTATTCGTTTTGTTCGCACTCACGAATGTAAACAAAACGAAGCTAAACAGCGAGTTTGGTGAACGTGGGTTATGTTTCGTTTTGTATTGTTCCGATGAAAAGTACGAAGCGAAACCATTAGAAATATTTTATAAAGTATTTTTACGTACGCTCGCTGTGCTGCGTCTATTGAATCGATTATATGACGGTCATATGTTTCTTATCCTCCCTAAAAGTATGCATCACACATTACCTATTGCTTAGAATCGCATATAAAATTGTAAAATATGTAATTTAAAGACTTGTTTTTTTATTTCAAAATCAGCAATCTTTGTGGCCCTGTGTTTTTCTCTACATACTTCTCTCTTGGGCAAAAGTTATCAATTAACCTTCATTGCCCATTTAGTAAAGTGGCGGGCAACTTGTGCTCGTCGTTTTGCCTAGCCACCGTGATCAATTAATTACGTCTTATTTAAAGAATTATTAGAAATCTGCTTGAGAAATGACGTTTTTAAAAATAATTATTGCTATTTTTATAAACAATAATTGCTTGGTTTTTATAAATTTTTATAAACAATAATTGCCTGGCATATATTGTGTTTGGTTTCGCTTGTAACATTTCAATTATAACCCATGCCGCTGTTGGGTGATTTATATTCGAATAATTAAACCTGATTTTATAAATAAAAACGTTAATACACAAGAGATTAAAAGTAAATTCTTGGAAATATTTCTGTTTCATTATTGGGGAATTTTTTATTTGTATAACTGGTAGTAGATTTGATTTCATGATTCATTAGTAGCCAAAACGACCAGTACCAGAGTTGGGCAATTTAGTTCATTGAGCTAATCGATCTTTTTCATTTCGTTAACCTAAAGGAACCAGATCGTTCATTTTGTTCATTAGCACACTTTTGTTGTTTATTAGATTTCACTGACCTGAAAATAGTTTCTATTCACCGTTCAAATTAATAAAAACCAAGAGCTCTATTAACTGGAGGAACTATTTGAACGATACAAACGAATGAGCTGGATATGGTTGCGTTTGTTCATTTCATGGCATCGTTTCTTTGAACTAGTTCGTTTATGACCGACAAAACTTTACTCTATTTTGGGACAGTACATAAGGTTTGTCGGTTTTTTATAACATTTGTAAATTCTACATTGAATTTTTGTAAGTATTTTATTTATATAATAATTTATTTAGATTTGTTGCTTTTCGACGTCTTGTTTAATTTTCTTGCGAATCTATTCACAATTTCATCTTTACTCTTTTTGGATCAACGCTATTTGTGACTGTAAAGTTATACAGTGTTGGTCAAAACATTTGCAATTGGAAATGACTAGTTCATATTTTATATACAGTGCAATCATGAATAAAAATTCCGTGTGGAATTTGTTCCCTTTCCCCAATTTCACAAATTTTTATTTCCTTATTTATTCCCAAAAAGGGAATATTTTTGTCGATTTAACTAGAGTACGCCATAATTCAGTGAATCTAGTAGTTTTCAAAGTTTTACAAATATTGATTTTAAAAGAATTTCACTTTTAAAAATTATTTTCCGTGCTGAAAATTCCGAGGGAAATATTCATGACTGCCCTCGTAGTAAATTGATTGTTTATTGGGTCCCTTTTAAAGATTTAAAAATTAATTTGCAAAAACTGTACTTATTTGACAAAAATATATAAAACAAAGCTCGAACTCGCTTTTGGTTCTGCTCAAAACATTTGCAACTGAGAATTTTTTTTTCAAAATCTGAAGAAATTATTTTTGTTTTGATAATATATTGTGAGTTAAAAATTTTATTTATTATCTGGAGACATCGTAAAGGGAACCAGTTAACTAAATAAATTAATATATCCTGTGGAATCCTGTGCCCTAAGGATAATTTTTAAATATCGAGGTTTTATTTGATATCTAATCTAGTCTAGAGTCCAGACCTTATCTCAACCTTATCCATCCAGTACCATTTCTGTCCATAAAAATACCTCTAGTCATAAGTTAAATATTAATTCAAATCGACGAGACGTACTCTAAAAATAATACCACACATTATTTGCAAAATTTCTATGAAAAATTCCACTTTTCCTGGAAATTATTGTTTTTCCAAAATTTGCCTATTTTGGTATACCGGTAACCTTGGTATGTATCGGAGGGGTTTGTATGTGTAGATTTATCGATGTCAAGTCTTATTTTAACATCTGTTGATGACCTCTGAGAGATCTGCTTAATAATTCGTATAATTATTTGATCATCCTCTGCAGGAGATGTTGTTGTCGTTACGCCTCCTTTCCATTTTATGGCGATTTTAGTTCTTTTTACGTGGTATCCAGCTCCGTTTTAGATATTTTGTATTTCCTATGTTTATTTTTGGACTTCGTTGGATCAACAATTTTCAAAAATTACTTCTTTAGCAAAGTTTTGATATAAATTTCTAGACATTATTTAAGTTTTTCTTAAAAAAGGAGACATGTCTTGTTTTCGGCATACTTCTCTGTCAAAAAGGAAACATAGGTGGGATAAAATATAATCCTCATGAAAGCTTTTTGCCCCGCTTCTTCTAATTAAAAACAATTCAGAACTCAAAATGTCCCTAAAAATAGATTGAATGTGATATAGGCATCTGAATTGCAAATGTTTTGAGCAGCACTGTACATACGTATTAATAAAATTAAGTAGAATTATAAAACCAGTTTATAATATGTACGAAAACGGTCTTTTTATTCACTTTTGGTTAATCGTTAAATTTAAATAAAATTGGTTTTATTTATAACGGAACTAGCAAAATGCCCGCCACTTCGTAAGCGGAAAAGGAATAATATACAAATAAACAATATTTAATATGGAGAACACTGAAAATTTTGATATACTAATACTTATTTGAATAATATTTAATTTCTTGCAAGTACTGCTCGTATACGTTTTGTTCGAATTTCCAAAAAAAAAAAAAAAAAAAAAAAAACACTTCAACAGCGGCCTACATTTTAAATTCCAGTCCCTGTTTTATTAGAACGGTTTGGGTATTTTGAAAATTTTATCCACATTTTCCAACCGAATTTTGGAATTTGTGATATCAAAATTTAGAAAACTTTTATTTAGAAGATGTTACCCTATATAACAGTTACTTTTTGAGACATTTTATTTTCTCAGGATATAAAAACCTTCTTGTAAAACATTGGCCGCATAGATCTACCTTATCAAATGAACTTACAATAACGTTTAGAATAGACAACAAAGATAAAACCAATTTGGTTGGAAAGGTACGTTTGATTTTTTGATTTCAGTACATTATTTAGAAATCGAATTCGTGTTAGCCTAGAAACAATAGTACATTATTCAGTACAATTTCTAAAATCCAGGACCTTAGCTCAATTGTTACAGTTTTAGCTCTACTTGTTTACCCAATGTCAATGGTATTACATGTAGAAACCTTTCATACATTTAAAGGCGGATTTAAATAAACATTCTGATCCAATCTCAACAGTTATCCTCATAATTCCATCTTCATTGCTACACCCAACGTCAAATTTAATAGCATTTAGTACATTTCGTATTTCTCAATAAATCAACCAGCCCTCAGCCTAATTTTAGAATCCCTCATACAACAATTCGAAATTCCACCTATATCCCATCAAGCAACACCAAACTGGTACCAAATTTAGTACTTATAGTATGTATAAGTTCCAAAAATTACTTACTTTTATCCAAAACTATATCCAAACCGCGATTTAAACGTCAACTGCTATACTAATACCGAATTTCACAATTTCAGCTCTACTCCTTTACACAATAACAATTTGGACCAAATTCTGTGCCATTTAGTAATTTTCGTACATTTATTGTATATCCACAACCACATCCATATCTCAACATAAACACACCAACAGCGGCTATAATACAAAATTTCCGAACTCCACTTCTATTCATAATACTTTTCGTACGAAAGTACGAATTTCAATAACTATCTCCAACAGTAATTGTGAATTTCAGGATTCCACTTCTATCCGTCCACCTAAATCAAAATTTTACCAAATTTAGTACCATTTATTAATTTTCGTACCCATAAGTACGAATTTCCAAAGCTACCTCAATGCAACACTCCATAAGTAATCTTAATTATAAATTTCACGATTCCAGCTCTATCTGTACACCCAAATCCAAAATGTAACAAACTTAGTACCATTTAGTACTTTCCGTACCCATAAGTACGAATTTCCGAAACTACCTCAATCCTACACTCCATAAGTAATCATAATTCCAAATTTCAGGATTCCAGCTTTATCCATCCACCTATATTTAATTGTACCATATTTAGTGCCGTTTAGTACTTTTAGTAATTTCCAAGACTAAGTCAATCCAACAGTAATCATAATTCCAAATTTCAGAATCCCAGCTCTATTCGTTCCCCCAAATCCAAATTGTACCAAATTTAGTACTTTTTTAAGTACGAATTTCAAAAAAACTTCCTCAATCCTACACTCCAACAGTAATTTTAAATCGAAATTTCAAGATTCCAACTCTATCCGTTCACCCAAATATAAATTGTACCAAATTTAGTACATTTAGTACTTTCCGTACCCATAAGTATGAATTTCCAAAACTACATCACTCCTACACTCCATCAGTAATCTTAATTCCAAATTTCAGGATTCCAACTCTATCCGTTCACCCAAATATAAATTGTACCAAATTTAGTACATTTTGTACTTTCCCTACCCATAAGTATGAATTTCCAAAACTACATCACTTCTACACTCCATCAGTAACCTTAATTCGAAGTTTCAGGATTCAAACTCTATCCGTTCAACTAAATTTAAATTGTACCAAATTTAGTACTTTCCGTACCCATAAGTACGAATTTCCAATACTATCTCAATCCTACCCTCCAAAAGTAAATTCCAAATTTCAGGATTCCAGCTCATTCCGTTCACCCAAATATAATTTGTACCAAATTTAGTACCGTTTACTACTTTTCGTACCCATAAGTAAGAATTTCCAAAACTACCTAAATCCTTCACTCCATCAGTAATATTAATTCCAAATTTCAGGTTTCCATGTCTATCTAAATCCAAATTGTACCAAATTTGGTACCATTTAGTACTTTTCGTACACATAAGTATGAATTTCCAAAAGTACACCCATGTCTCAATCGTACGCTGCAACGGTAATCTAAATTCCAAGTTTCAGGTTTTCAGCTCTATCCGTTCACCCAAATCCAAATTGTACCAAATTTAGTACCATACTCGTACACATTAGTACGAACTTCCAAAATCATTTCCTTATATCAACACCACTTCCCAACCTTGATTTTCATACCAAATATGAAGATTGTAGCTATATCCGCTCAAAATATACAATTGGTACCAAATTTAGTAACTTTTCGTACACTTATAGGTCGAATTTTCAAAAGCCCTTTGGTACATCTTTCTAACTCTCCATCAGTTACCCTCATTCCAAATTTCAGAATTCTAGCTCTTCCCGTTTGTCTAATACAAAGGGTACTATATTTAGTACCTTTTAGTACTTTTCGTACCCTTCTAGGTCGAATTTCCAAAAACCCAGCCTTATCTCACCCCTACACATCGACTGCAATCCACAGTCAAAATTTCAGCTTTCTAGCTTCAGCGGTTTCGTCTGGGCGATGATATGTCAGTCACTCACTCAGTCACTCACTCACTCACTCACTCACTCACTCACTCACTCACTAAGCTCTTTTATATATATAGATTATTTTGTTGTTTTGTTATACATTGTATTGGGGTTTTTATTAATATCAATTTCTTTAACTATACAAAAAAATGCTTAGGACGAGGCAATAAAGACAAAACGAAACGAAACAAAATACATAATATTCGTATTTACAACACTGCCACATCCGTAATCGCCTCATTTGTATTCCTATAAGATTTTTAAATGTTTTTTTTGTTTTGTTCTTGTCATAAACATTAATTAGCCTTCAGATGTTGTTGGTATGCAGCGACAATAACAACAATCAAAGGCATTGAACTATATTCCAAAACAAGAATCACTTTTTAGTTTATAGATGATCTTCCGTTATTCTTTTTTTCAATTTATGTAGTATCCGAGACAGTGGGCCTAATTATCCTCAATTCTTAATTTATTACAAGAACACGAAAATAATCTTTTGCAACTGTAAGAGGACTCAGAAATACTAAATACTTAAAAATCAGGTTTAAAAGCAAACATAAATGTTGTGGTACGCGGTCACACTGGGCAAATTTTTCCCAGAAAGTGTCGAATATTTCTTTGGCACCGTATGACCAGCAAATATTATTGAAAGGTAAACAAGAAAACAGCTCATTTTAGGAAAACAAAAAATATATGTCGACAATCATTGGACCAATGTACATGGACCGTAATGTGAACACAAAATCAACTTTGTACGAAATTCGCACTTGTTTGGGCAATTATGGGAAAATAAATTTGGATCGAATACTTGATTAATGTGACCTTCCCTTTAATGTTTAGATCTTTTGCTTGGAAAATATCGGAGAAAGTGCCCTAATTTTTTACTTGGCATATCAAAGAGAGGAAAGATGTTTTGCACGGTGCATCGATCCTTGCTCTATAGGAATTTAGACGGCTGCACCATCTCGAGCGTAGTTGAGCCTAAACTATACTGGTTTGTCGTGGCAGTGGACGCTCGTCAGCTACAATAGATGGAGCGACTGCATCCATGTGAATGTTATTTAAAACTGCTTGATAGGCTTGTTGATCTGGGGGTTCTCTCTAAAAACGTTGGACCTCTCTTTCTAGATTATAAAGTTCCCTCCTAACATGCCTGGGTGGGTAGTCCTATCCACCATATGGTGATAAGGGTGGCTCTCACGCTAACACCCGAGCAAGTACTGCAACGAAAGCATGCCATTGTGTTGCTGTACTGGAAAAATCTTTGTCTCCTCATGTATATGGTCCATTGAAGACTGACGGTTGCTGTTCTCAGGCCGGCATTCTAGCAGGCTTGAATATTTTTCCATCGTGTTGCACTTAAATTCGCAAACCATACTGGCGCCCCATAGATTATCACAAACTGACTTATCGTGTTAGATGTGCTGCCGGCTAGGTATTTAAGGACATTTTTTCTACATCTCTGCTGATCGCAGATAACTGTAGAATGCACAGACGACATGAACATGCTGTCGGATGTGACCCCTAGAATCTTGGGGTAGTTTGTGGTCGGAATTTTGCTACTATCGACCGACCATAACGTTCACCTCTGCAGTCCGTGTGGTGAACAGTGTGACCGTTGGTTTAGTGGCCGGTATTTACAGCCTGTCACAAATGATTTTAAGAAATTTACCCCACGTGAAGATCGTACAATTATCCGTATACGTTACGATTTCAATGCCGTCTGGAGTGGGCGGAATACAGGTGAGGTAGAGGTTAAACCGTTCCGGAGATATCACTCCGCCTTGGAGAACTCCCTGTTTTACCCTACGGGGCTTGGATTTCTTGTTCCTGAAATCCACGTACAACTGGCGTCCACACATATAATTGATTATCAAATGTTTCAAACTTGCTCGATGTTCTCAAACAGAGTGAAGTGTTTGACAGTACCAAGGGCTTTTGATAAGTCAAGTGCGCCACCCACCATCACTGTTCTATAACACGGCTTGCTCTGGTTGAGCACTCGAGTAATATGTGTGTAGATGGCGTGTAGCGCTGTTGTCGTGTTGTGCTGCTGCTTGCTGATGATCGGAAAGTGGATAGCTATGTCTGACGCTGGGGAGGAGTAAAGCGTCAAGGGTTGATAAAAGCGAAATTGGTCTGTACGATTCACCTTGTCTGACATCATTGCCAGGCTTCAGTAGCTACACCACCATGTTGTTTTCCAGACTTCGGGAACGTTGTACGTGGCTAGAGATGTACTCGAAGTGATATACTCGAATATCGGCACATCCAGCTGTTTCAGCATTACTATGGAGATTCCATCAGGTCCCAACGCTTTGGATGATTTTCGGTTCCTGATGACATTCGCAACATCATCCATTGTAAATTGTGGTGGTTCTCTTCTCCCTATCACTTTCGGGGTCCTCGAAAACCGTTGATTGAAATTACGTGCGCACATCTTCGGATCCGTAAGCACAACGTCGCCAAACTTGACAGAAGTCCTGTCTTTCTTCTTTCCAGAGTTCGAGAATGACTTAACTGTTGCACACAATCCACTTACTCCTACTTCAAGGTTGCAACTCTTCAGATTATTTAACCCCTTGTTCAGCTTATGCTCACCGACCAACCTGTTAACTTTCAGTGTCAGTTCCCTGACTCTGAGGTTGGATGGACGAAGCTCATCACGCTCATTTGTTAATCCCGTCGCCTCTGCTGGGAAACTTGATCTCACTTCGGGTATTCGACCAGCAGGTATATGGCGAGCGGCTCCAGCAGTGAAGACGTCCTTCCTGCTACCCGAACATCAGAAGGGTTGGGCAGATCTATGCAGCGGTGATAAGTCAAATATCTGAAAATACCCCAATTAGCTTTCCATGATTGAGAATGCGGCGTTTCGGAGTAGTAACTTTATTATTGTATTTCTAACCGTTTTGGCCCTTTGGGCTAGGTACTATGTATGTTTTTAATAAAATTAGGCGGTCTGCTGAAGGAGTCAATTATGGAAAGATTGTCTGTTCCAAGTGAAACGACGGGTTGCCAGGTAACGTCATGTGAACTCTGATACTCTCCGTTAATTCTGGTAGTTGCGTCCTCATTGACCGTGCAAAGCGTAGAGCTATCAATCTGTTCAGCCACTAACTACTACACTTGTCGGGTCCTTTCCGATGTCCGATTGCCATAACTCATGAAGAGCATTAAAGTTCCTCAAGACCAGACGGTTACGACCTTCCAAAGGCGGGCTAATGTTGGGTCTATAACCTGGAGTACAGTTATTTATCGGCGAAATTTATACGTTCAGCAACTATATCTCCGCAGTTACACACCTGATTGCTAGCCCCCATATATTCCATGAACGGGTCATTAGAGCCAGGCTCAATCGAGATAAGTCTGTATTGAACAGACTAGTGCAAAAGGAAGGCTTATTTATCCCTCACCTCTACTTTTGGTGTACACATGTCCTTAATCAACACATGTTATTTTGTTTTTATAACCGGGTTTCATGAGTTAAAACAGCTCAACTCCATTAATGTTAATGAAAAAAAAAATAATAAAATTTACATTAAATGAACCTATATGCGCAGTTTTCATTTTAAATCATAGTTAAACCGATTGATAGTTTTATACTTGTTTAATTGAGCAATTAAATATGTTTCTCAAAAACCACGTCGCTGACCTTTTCTATTTCACACTACTGCTGCACTGCAAATAATGAAACCCATCATCATATCCACATTATTTTATATTTACAATATAAATTAATTACAAAAAAAAAAAAAAAAAACTACCTCCACACACTGCAACGCCAGGTACCAGATAAGGTGGGCAAAAAGAAGGGGGCTTTGTGAAAAAAACACAAAAATAATTGTGTTGGCGCAAAAAAAAAAAACGAAAAAAATATTCATTCATTTATTATTATACGAAACTAGTTTTATTTGGTTCCTCGCACACAGCATGTCAATAGCCAGTCCCGGCGTCTGTCAGAGTAGAGTCATGCAAACAAAAAAAAAACTATTTTTTCACTTTTCTGTTGCCTTTTGAGTGATTCTGTCACATGATTGTTGTGAGTGAAGCTTTTGTTTTTACAATACCTTTAGTCACCACCAACCAGTACCGGTTGTTATAGTTTGCCCCTGTCCGTCCGTCCGTCCGTACACAGGTCCGTTGCAATAATAACATTTAATTAGTAAAAATATGAATATATAGTTGAGTGTTATGTAGATATGTCTTTCATTGTATAAGTTGTGAGTATTTGTGAAATTTTTTGTGTGTTTTATTTTTACATGCAAAAACTATAGCTGTAAGTTAGCAGTGCCATCCATCCTCGTTCTCGTTATACATACAGCAGCAGTTGACCATGTTACAGTGTCAATGTACTTTGATGCCACGAACTAGGCCACCGCAATGATGATTTTTATAAACCAATTTTTTGACGTTTTTCTCGTTTTTTCATTTTTTTTTTGTTTTATATGCAAAATTTGCAATCTTAATTGAAATGTATGAATGTAAATGAGAGTGAAAGAGGAAGAAATTATTAATTTGCAAATATAAAAAAATTAAAATGCCAACAACAATACAAAAACAGGAAAATATCACAAATTTAACATTGAAAATTGAATTCATTAAAAATTAGGGAATATTTTTAAGGGATATTTATTTATGGGTTGATCATAATACCAATAACGATATTTGATATTTTCGATTTTAGTGTACCTCGTTTAAGACAAGATGATGTACTTAATAGGCCCACAAAAAGATATGAATGAAGATCGATTGGCAAATAAGCCAAAAACTCAAAAATGTAGAAAATTCACAATTTTTTTTCACATTTTTTTTTTTTTATTTTTGACCAAACCATTGAGATTTTCGAACCAATACTAAGAAGAAAATTGTAGTCAAGACAATAATCGAGAACTCTCTAGTACATCGCAAAGGCATTGGAAGGCTCCATCAGGCAGTTTTGGTCTTGTTCAAGTGCAAATGTTGGTACTTTCACGAAAAAATTGCACTTTCATAAGGCCAAAACTGTCTGAAGGACGTTCCAATGATTTTGCGATGTACTAAAAAGTTATTAAAAATTGTCTTGGCTACAACCAAAAATCTCAATGGTTTGGTTGTTTTAGGCCAAAATATCAAAAAAAAAAAAAAAAAAAAAAAAAAAATAAATAAATAAATAAAAAAATAACGTGGCAAAAAATGGCGAATTTTGTTCATTTTCGAATTTTTGACCTTAAACAAAGTGTTTTCTAGGCAATATGTTCAGGGTAATTGTAGCCCTAGACAATAGCTACACTTTAGAAAATAAGTCAACATTTCAAATAGTTTACGAAATATAAGCCCAAGAAAAAAGAAAAAGCTGCAAGCCAAAATGTGGAAGCTCGATTTTCATCGTAGACATATGGTCTAGTGGACTTTTTTGCACAGTACAATCCCAAGAATCTTAAACGCGAAACACCTCTTAATATCTTCAAACCGCCCCACCCTAGTATGTACCCTTTGATACGTTCAAAAGTGTACCTCATCAAAATAATGGTTTAAAATCCCATGTATTTTTGGACGAAATGCGTTTTAGTTGATTTAGTACTCAAAAAACCCATTCTGACACCAACTAAAATGACTGATGAGGACAGTAAACATGAGCAAAAAAAAACTTCCAAAAGCTGCGCTAAGCGTTTGCCATGGAAGCCTTACAGATTGAATATCCACTGTAAAAACAAATTGCATTTGAAAGAGAAAAAGTTCGATGACAGAGAAGTTACTCCACATCCGATATGTCTGATGAGCCGCTGCCAACGGCGAATCCGGTCACATAATGATGTCCATTAACATAAATTCGTATTTAATTAGCGAAGACACAAATCACTCTAGCGGAGACACAAAGCGCTCTGTTAACGCTTTTGCTAACAGCGCGTTAGCAGAGTACTGTTAATGTTAAGAGAGCTATTCAAAAATGTCTTTCTTTTTAAAAAAAAATATCTTTTTTAGAGTATTTACGGAAAATTCTGCCAGGAAAACATGGGTACCATTGGAAAGCTGATCGAGATAGGTATCCCCTCCGCTAATCAAATCTTTAAAAATATTGCCCGATGTCGCTATATTTACTGCTTTAGGGATAAACCCTTTAAGGCCTTTAAGGAATATTCTGCCAGGACAACATGGGGACCTGGTCTGGTCCTGTTCACAGAGATTTAATGTTTCGTGGGCAAGTCCGTGCTTCCTGACATAATTGTTCAAATGCTATAAAAAAGTTCTACTGGGACCATCTAAAATGACTGATGGGCACGACATCTATCAAAGGCAGGGACTGACTTTTAGCGTTAAAAGTCGATAATTTATATGGTTTAGTCCAGAGACCCTGATCTTTACTGTCCAAGCTTCCTGGACTAAGCCAATATGTATATTACTTTTGTTTATTTTCTCCATCAGGGTTTGAGTTGCCGTTTCTCTCCGATGGAGGTTGATCTGGATGACCTCAATCATAGGTCCTCCGGTAAGCCGGCTTCTTGGGAGTCGCTGATGGCTTCGCCCTTCCAATTTTAAAGGTGACTGCATTACAGATGTAATATGCCTTGCCCTTTGTCTTTTATAAACTGGCTAGTGAGAGGTCGTCAATTCCTACCACAAGGAGAGTGCCATCCACTTTCTGCTACCTGTGTAAGACTCCCCACCTCTGCACTTCCATGGTCTAATTTTACAAAAGACATCGAGCATGCGCTCCGTATCGAACTTGCAGCCAAACCCCTTGACGTACATATACCGTTGCTTTAGTCAGATGATGATTTCATCCTTCCTCACTAGCTGCAATTTCCGCCTTCCCAAGGAGTTGAGACACTGCTGACCACTTCTTCGAGAGCGGCCGAGAGTGGTACAATAATAGGTCTCCCTTAAGCTCTCTGCTGGCAATTTTTATTTGTCCACTTCTCAAAATATGTTCTAATATTTTTTCACTGGTCATTTTTCAATGGCCTTTTGGTGTTCTTTGAGTATTCTGACGGACCCTCTTCTGGTGTCGATCACCACATAGCCCCGGGACGAACGGCGTGGTTATATGGCAACTCCGCTCCAGTCTCCGCGACCATCTTCCTCTTCTGGTACTTTCAGAAGATTCTGTGGTCGCGTTAACCCTCTTCATGTCCGAGCTCGCTTTTTCGTCCTCCGTCGAAGGGTTCTTTGGGCAGTCTTCCCCGTGTGTGTTTTGAATATGTTTGCTTGGGGCATTTGAATGTGGGAAGCTCTTTTTCTTCTTACTTGTTTTGGCTGTTGTTCCTCTAATCCTCTTCGCCGCTTCTGAGGAAGTGGAGGGGCTGCTCTTGATATCTTTTGGTTTGTCCCGTTGTTATTTGTTCAGCCGCCGTTGGATCTTCTTATACTTTTGTCGTTGAGCTCCAGTCCACCGCACTTTTTTCGTTGTTAGTTTTGCGATACTCCCGCTTACTTCATCTTCCATCTAGTGGACACTCTTTAATGGAGTTTTCCACAACGGTGGTGTTAATTTTGCTGCTGCTATCGGATTCGGAATCAGGGTCGCTCCCAATTTTTGATGATAGGTCATGTCACACTACCATTCACATCCATATATCCGCCGGAAGGAGAACTGACAAACACCTTCGGGACATAATGACCCAAAAGCTCTTAAAAATCGTACGGTGACGAAGTGAAATTGCTGACGGGCGCGATAACTATGGAAAGGAATCTAATGCCAAGACGATGCAACACTATTGCGGTTTCCTTATCTTTATCTGGTACCGTATCTGGTACTGTACCAGTTCCAAGTTTACAGTCATATACCAGTGTGATCTATCGTTGCTCCCTTCTGTTGCCGTTAACAAAAGTTATGGTTTTTATTTGAGATTTATTATTTGCAAATTACGACTTCTCGTTTAATTGGGGATAAAAAGGAGCCACAATTATTTCTCTTTGCAATACTTAGTGGCAATTTTGGTACTAGTTCCCCTTAGAACTAGTTTTCGACTAATTAAATTAAACTTGCTTGGTTTTCTACGATGCTATTTATGCCTTTGGCATATATTCATAACAGGGACGAATGTAGGGCAGGATAATGATGGCAATCTGTGCTCCCTACCTATTAGAAGATCACAAAATGTCGAATTGATACCATGCTTTTGTCACCCATTTAAAATTTTTCGAATTTCTTAAGAATGTTTTAAATTCATTTTTCTTTACTTATATTTATGGGTTGGTATATTTTCCCTTCTCCTCCCAAAAGAGTTCTTAGCACCAGCGGCAAAGTTTCTGTGAAAAATACGGAAGCTCTTACTTATTATTCATCTATTTTCTTGGCACAACACAGAGCTACCGTGAAACATTTAAGGTGATGCATAAGAGAATTGAAGCTTATAAAAACGAGATGTAAACTATTAAAAAAAATCTACTCGCTAATGCCTGGCGGCAACACAAAAGAACGGAAAGAACAGAAAAAAACTAAAGCGCGCAGCACCACCTTAAGGCGTCGTCGGCTTTTGCTTCCGTTTCCTGGCTTCTTGCGAAAATAAATGGACTGCATCACTGCAAATATATATTTTTGACTCGAGATGTGGGCTGCAGCAAGCAGTAAATCTACATACATACACATCCATATATATATTTAGACGGCAGCTAGTAGTTTATTATTGGAGAAGATCCAGGCATAAAGTTTTGTTTTATGATGGCAGTTGGTATTATTTATGACGCACACGTGGATTTTTTAGAAGGAAAAACTGAGAGACAAGTTTTGTTCTTTTGAAAGTTCCATTTATCATGGGAGATTTAGCTTGAGAACAAGTAGAAAAACAAAAATAGAAGAAAAATGTTGCCAATTTTCTTCATTTATTTTGAAAGCAAAATATTTTACTAACGCCAAAAGGAAATGACAGAGATTTGTGCCAAACAATGTTTTTGTGTTTTGTTTTGGGCCATTCCCATTTTTTTATGGCAATTTGACAAAAACCAATGTTTTTTTGTTTGCTTCTCTTTTTTTTCAATTAGTTATTTTTAATTAATTTACAAAAAAGTTTACTTTGTTGTAAAGAATACAATATAACAATTGAAGAAAAAAGCCAGCCGGCCTTGCCGACAGCTTAATACCCTTACCCCCAGTTTTTGTAACTTATTTTTGTTCGTTCGTCTATATTCGTAATAATTTAGGCATTCATAGCTCAGCCCCCAGATGACATAGCTCAGCCCCCAGATGACATACACATCTAATTTTTCGTATACCCGTTCCATATATCGTTAAGGATTCCTCATTTAAAAATGAGCGCTCTACATTTGCGCTAAAGCGAGTAAATCGATCTACAAAAATTGACAATTCGTGTGAGAAGAATAAAATTTTTTACAAAAACTGGGGGTTAGAATATAACAATAAAAACAAGTAAGAAAGTATCAGTATCAGTATAACGAGTTATCCCTAGTTGTGCAGACAAAAAAAAAAATGAGGTTACATTATTTTTATTATTTTTTTCATGTGAAAGAGCACATCTTATACTACTTTTGACATTTTTTTTGTTGAAAAATATGGCACAGGTTTGTGATAAAAAACCAAAAACCCTTTTTTGTAAATTAAAAAATTTTGAACTTTCAAAGCAAAAATTTCGATTTTAACGAAACAATTCACAATTTTTCGTCAAAAAATCGGGCAGAAAAATTGTTGTCTCGCTTAAATGCAAAATTTGTATGTATTTAATAAGCTCACCAACATATATGAAGATCGATCCATTCGTTTTCGAACTATCATTGGTACCGACTGGACCCGCATGAACTTTTTTTTGCAAAAAAAACAAAAACTATCCGGAACGAGCTGTTAAAATGAACTTTCCCCAAATTTTGTGTGGGAGGTACCCGAAGGACTGGACCGATATAGTCCATCCATATTTTAACAAAATACATGACTAGATGAAATAATACGATGTGCAAAGTTCGGACGAATCAGTTATCCAATCAGAGTTATCTTGCGGATTTGTCAATTTAGTTGGTGCCGTCAGGGTTTCTTGGAGCTTTTAGCCCATTATCTCAGGAAATAGGGACTTGTCCCAAAAAAAAAAAAAAAAAAAAAAAAAAAAAAAAAAAAAAATTACGTCGTAAAGCGGGCGCAAGTAAATCTGCTGAAAAAATTCAAGACGATCCGAGAGGAGCTTTTAAACTTCACTTTTTTTTCGAATTTTGTGTGGGAGGTACCCGAAGGAGTGGACCAACACGGTGCGCTTAACCAACTTTAAATGGAAGATGCTTACACCTGGGATTCTGAAACTACAGTGTTCATGATGAGAAAAATCAAAAAACAAAAAAATATCCGATAAGTTCACATCTTTAGGATTTTTTTGGTTTTCACGATTTTACTTGGAAACCGCCAGCCCTATCAAAATGGAACTAAAGAAATTGTTGTAGCAACGAAAATTCTCTAAAAGATTGTCCTTTACGATATTTTCCTTGGTTTTACCATTTTTGAGACTGAGTGCAATTTCCCAACTTAAACTTATGTATCTTAAAAATGGTACAAACCTAGGAAAAAATTACAAAAGCCAATCTTGTAGAGAATTTTCACAGCTATAAGATTTTCTCCCACTTCGATAAGTCCCATTTCGATAACACCTACCGTTTTTAAGCAAATCGTGAAAACCTAAAAATGCGACCGGAACTTCTATATCTCAAACATGGTAAAACCTAGGAACAAATCATAAAGGTCAATCTTCTAGAGAAGATCACAGCTACTACATTTTCTTTAGTCCAGCCAGACAGGCATGGCAATATCGACTCCGAATTGTCTGAATCAAATTTCGTCCAAACATACATACTTGGAGTCTAAAACCATTATTTGGATGAGGCACATTTTTCGTCGTGTAAATACCCACTTTAGCATAAAGGCGCTGAGGGTATAAATATTACGATGTGCAAAGTTTGGACCAAGATTTATCGTTGTAGTTGGTAACTGAAGGATTGGACCGGGGATGTGTGGCCCATTTTCGAACATGATGTAATGTCGCACAAAATATTACAAAATGTAATTTTTGCACCAAATCGGTTGATCCTTTTGAAAATTATCGTGCTCGCCACCCAACCAGGTCTAAATGGACTTCAAAACCCCATGAAAAATCGTATTTTATCCGGTTTCTATCGATTTCCTTCCACTGCTTTTGTTGTTTGTTGGTGTTGTTATTTACAATCTGAAAACAAAACAGACTTTGGAAACTATAAACAATAATCATTTACAATTTGTGTTTTTTTATTGTTTTTTAATAAAAACAAAAATCTCATTCCATTGTGCGATATCATGGCATGTACTTGCTTTTGTTGTCGTTGTTGTTGTGGTCATTATTAATGATTGTTGTGAGTTTGCATGAGATGGGATGACGAGTGGCTGGTTGGCTGGCTTGGCTAGCTGATTGTTCGTTTGGTTGCACAAAAAATTATATGAGCGGGTGTTTTTCATTTATAATTTTTTTTGTGAATTTATTTTCACTCGACACATTGAACAATGAACGGATGGCGGGCGGATGGCATTTGCCTTTGTATGTCCATCCATCCGTCTGTCGGTCAGATTATTTTTTTTTTGTTTGTTTGAAATTTATTTCTGTTCAAGTTTTGTTATTGTGCTGGTTGTGGTTGTTTTTGCCTTTTAAAATATTTTTATTTTAATTTTTTTTAATTGGTTTTCAACGGTCAAGGTTGTTGCTGCATAAAAAGAAATTTTGCAACAACAACAAAATGAATAATAAATAATATTTAAAGTAGATTATGGATAAAGTATTAATTTGTTGTGGTTGTTGTGGGAGGGAAGTGAAATTTCACTCACTGCCAGGAATAAAGAATATTTAAATAGTCCTCACTTATTGTACACACCACATCCACTCGTCATGAAGTGAGCGAAAGAATGTATGTACGTTTGCGAATCCATGCAAACACTTTGACCAATATTTGCGTATAAATTTGTATTGCTACCGGTAAAACCACACGGCAACAACAAAACATTAACACACATTTGCAATTAAATATAAAAATAAATAAAATCCATGTTTTTGCTAAACCATAATCGGAGCAAAATCTTTTGTTTCGTTTTAATACGGAAATACATTAGTACTCTCGATATAAGTATGTATATTTTATACTCAAGAAATTTCCACTTGGTATCTTTTACAATTTTTTTTTATTTACCACTTGAAATTAATTCTTGAGAACTTAACAATCATTTTGTTTTTCTTTCGATAATCTCTCTGAGAGGAAGAAAATGATTCAATTGTGCATTAAAAGAATTATATTAGTACTTATTTAAGGCGGCGCCACTTGTTACGCCTTAAAAATGCCATTATTTATAACTTTTTTCCAAGAAAACAACCAATTTTTTGGTAGTTTTTTATTTCATCTGGTGGAGCACATCTTAATCCAGTGTCTGATTTTTTTGTTTAAAAAATATTATGTGGTTTTGTAGCAAATGGCCGTCCATGAAACCCTCTTTTTGTAAAAGCGTTTTGCGGTGCCAACTCTAGCTCGAAAACGAATTAACCGATCGTCATATTTATTTGTGGGCTTGTTTAGAACATAAAGATCTAGATCTGGACCGAAAAAATTAAAATTTCAATTTTTGTCAAAAAAATTTGAGGCCTCAGGTCATAAAAATGACAAAAAATTAAAAAAATCTATCGATGGAGGACTAGACTTTGATGTCCTTGATAACCCCACGAAATTGTATGACAATCGGTTCATTAGTTTTCGAGCTCGAGGTGGCGCGATTTCAAAATTTCATTTCGAGAAAAACACGTTTTTAATCTCTATGTTGCATACCAAACACAATAAATTTTCCTTTCCAAAGTTCATATCTCTGGCAATATTGTTCCGATTGACTTGAATTTTACCAAATATTCTATGCTAATTCTACCTTAGAATAAGTCAATAAAAAATTTCGGTTTTTTTAAATTTACAAGTGGGGGTAACCCCTTAACTTTTAACGATTAATAAGAGGAGAAAACAAATCGGTAACAAATCGCCTTTCGGATACTAAATTCGTAAGCTATGGTGCTCATCAGGCATTTTAGGTGGTGCCGACAGGACATTCTAAAGGGTTTTGTCCAATAATTCAGGGAGTTTGGACGAAACAAATTTTACAGTTTTAATGGGATACGGTAGAACTACCGACAGTAACAATTTTAAAACGAAACGAGTGTCAAGGTTGCCGGCGTCTTAGCGTTCTGCCACCATCAACTTGTCAAAACTTTAGTAGACAATAATTGATGATCAAAGATCTTCTGATATAGGAGAGCAATACTAATGACGTAGGAATAAAACTTACCATAGTATTTGTGAACATTGAAAAATGGGATTACCAAGCAGGACTATAGGAAAAGTTTGGAGTTTCAATTAACTGACATAATTTCGCATATGCATTTATCTAATGAAGTGCGATATATATATATATATATACTAGTTTCCAAGCTTTGCCTTCGTCTGCCACAAAAACAACATTCAATACGCCTGAAGATCGGCTTAACCACCCGTGAAACGTAGCGTAACGTTTGAATGTGTGGGACTTCGGTAGACTCCTAATTTTTCAGTGTATATAATAGGACTAATAAGCTCAACTCGAAAGAGAATTAATTAAATGAAACGAAAAATTGTTGAAATTTTTTGTAGGAGGTACCCGAAGTGGTGGATCGTTTGGTCCACAAACGAACCTGATTTATGTTTGAGAAAATATGGCCACTTTGGTAGATGGCCGTAGGTTTTTTTACTGTTTGAGTGCAATTAACCCAGGAAAAATTTCTACAGTTGTAATGGGGATTGCGGGGCCAGTCTGCTGTAAAATTTGAAAACGATTCGAAAACAGTTCTTAAACTGCATTCCAGTGAAGGACCACAATCTTACAAAGGACCAGACGAAAAAATGCATTTAGGATAAAAATACTTGGATGTCTTTAAAGGTTTCAGCCGAAATAATATTTGGTTTGAAGGGGCTTAAGAAGGCCTAAGGTTGCCACGGCATGATGTATTTTAAGAAGATATACGGACAAACTTAGTGGCTGAAAATATGTTAATACGTTTTCAGTCGAAGGACCAAATATGTGGATTTATAATCGAAGGACCAATAAGTTTGATTTATAACGAATTTTCTACTAAATTTGTATTTTGGCATCACCAGCTTTAATTCGTGACAGAAAATGGTTTAACATGTTTTCAGACGAAGAACCTCAAAGTTTGATTTATAACGAATTTTCTTTTAAAGTTGTATTTTTTACATCACCAGGTTTACTTAGTGGCTGAAAATGGGTTAATACATTTTCAGTCGAAGGACCAAATATATGGATTTATATTCGAAGGACTACAAAGTTTTATTTTTTTTGCATCACCAACTTTAATTCTTGGTAAAAATGGGTTGTTACGTTTTCGGTCGAAGGACCAAATAAATGGATATAATCGAAGGACAAAAAAGGTAGATTTTTAATACTTATTGCTAGAAAATTGCTTAATATGCTTTCAAATGAAGGACCAAATGTGTGGATTTATAATCGAAGGACCACAAAGTTTGATTTATAAGGAATTCTCCACTAGCGATGTATTTTTGCCTCACCTGCTTCACTTAGTTGCAGAAAACGGGTCAACACGTTTTAAGTCGAAAGACCAAATATGTGGCTTTATAATCGAACAATTTTGTACTGGCGATGTTTTTTTGCATTACCAGCTAAAACATTTCCAGTCGAAGGACCAAATAAGTATCCACTTATAGACGAAGGACCAAAAATGTAATTTTGTATACCTTTTGGTAGAAAATGGCTTGTTCGGTTTTCAGTTGAAGGGCAAACTAAATGGATTTATAATAGAATTACCACGGAGTTTGATTTATAACGAATTTTACAGTAATATTGTATGTTTGCATCACCAGCAAAAAAGGAGTTTATACGTTTTTAGTCGAAGGACCAAATAAGTGGATTTGTAATCGAAGGGCCAAAAAGCTAGATTTTTAATACTTATTGCTAGAAAATTGTTTAATATGCTTTCAGTTGAAGGGCAAAATAAGTCGATTTATAATCGAAGGACCAAAAAGTTTGATTTATAAAGAATTTTCTACTAACGTTGAATTTTTGCATCATCAATCAAAGGTCCAAATAATCTTTATACAACCGAGGCACCATCGTCATGGATTTAGAATAAAATTATTTTTTAATCTCTGCTTTAATATTTATACTAATTGTTGTTGGCGTTTTTTTATTGTTGGACTGCAGAATTTTACATCTTTGTGTTTATTTCAGCTTTAGTCCATATTTTGTTGTATTCAAGTATTTGAATAACAACAAAATGTTTTACAGTGGATATGAAATTGATTAGTTGCGGGCGGAGGGTCGGGAATACTATAGTTTCAGTTGTCACCAAACAACTTCATCAGTTCCCTTTTCCGCCGACTCTGTATCGATAAACAGGTCAATAAGCCCATCCAGCAAATTAAACAAAATGAGAAATTTGCTATATGGCCCTAAAACTGATTACCCTACAATTTGAGTCGAACTAAAGAATTGTATATCCACCACTGTTTTTATGTCGTCTTTGCATTGCAAAGAATACGAACATAGTGTGTTGCTTCAATAAGCGGGGGTAAAACAACGAGAAAGTTGTTGTTTTTGCATTACGCATTGATCAACAAGGCCGTGCTGATGCCTATTATTGTTGTTGGCGTTTTTTTATTGTTGGACTGCAGAATTTTACATCTTTGTGTTTATTTCAGCTTTAGTCCATATTTTGTTGTATTCAAGTATTTGAATAACAACAAAATGTTTTACAGTGGATATGAAATTGATTAGTTGCGGGCGGAGGGTCAAATTGTAGGGTAATCAGTTTTAGGGCCATATAGCAAATTTCTCATTTTGTTTAATTTGCTGGATGGGCTTATTGACCTGTTTATCGATACAGAGTCGGCGGAAAAGGGAACTGATGAAGTTGTTTGGTGACAACTGAAACTATAGTATTCCCGACCCTCCGCCCGCAACTAATCAATTTCATATCCACTGTAAAACATTTTGTTGTTATTCAAATACTTGAATACAACAAAATATGGACTAAAGCTGAAATAAACACAAAGATGTAAAATTCTGCAGTCCAACAATAAAAAAACGCCAACAACAATAATAGGCATCAGCACGGCCTTGTTGATCAATGCGTAATGCAAAAACAACAACTTTCTCGTTGTTTTACCCCCGCTTATTGAAGCAACACACTATGTTCGTATTCTTTGCAATGCAAAGACGACATAAAAACAGTGGTGGATATACAATTCTTTAGTTCGACTCAAATTGTAGGGTAATCAGTTTTAGGGCCATATAGCAAATTTCTCATTTTGTTTAATTTGCTGGATGGGCTTATTGACCTGTTTATCGATACAGAGTCGGCGGAAAAGGGAACTGATGAAGTTGTTTGGTGACAACTGAAACTATAGTATTCCCGACCCTCCGCCCGCAACTAATCAATTTCATATCCACTGTAAAACATTTTGTTGTTATTCAAATACTTGAATACAACAAAATATGGACTAAAGCTGAAATAAACACAAAGATGTATTTATACTAATTAATTTTTTTTCTTCTTCTTTCAGGTAAATTTTATTGTCATAATTCACAATTGTAGTCGTAAGTATGAAAAGGAAAATATTTCGAAATTTTCCAAAAATTAAGAATATATACCCATTATTGCGACCAATTGCTAATTTTGAAGAAAAGCATATTTAAATTTCAATATAATGTTGTAACTAATTTTCCCCCTCTACTAGCAAGCAAACTTTTAACATTGGTAATTACCTGATATTACGAAAAAATATTTTATAATTCCAAGAAATGTTTGGTATTTCGTGACGAACAACCTCTTTTGCGATGGCCTTGTTGTGAAATTTGTTCAAAGAAAATACTTGGGAGAATAACAGTGCTTTAGAATAACACGCCCTGGTTCAAAAAATAAAGAGAAAATAAATTAAAAGTAGGGTGGTGGTGGCGGCATCTGGGGCTACCTTATAAAAGGCTTGGCTATCAACGGTCGGTTGGTCGTTCGCTCGGTCAGCAGCATTTTGGCATGCTATAAAAAAGAAGGAAACCTTATAAATTAAATAATTTTTACACCTTTTGCTGTTGGCTGGCTAGCTGCTAAGGCAAACGCCCGGTCGGTCGGTCGGTTGGTTGGTGGGTTGGCATTTTGCATGTTTGCACAAACTGTCAAAACTATTTTTAGAGATTACAAAACAGTTAGACGAAGACGGAGGAGACGAGGACAACGACATGTACCCAATGTGGCGCACACACTAATTATTGTTTTCTATGCCATGAGGCACGAGTGGAGGAAAGTGTGGGTGGTTGAATGTACCAAGAAGCAAGCAAGTATTCATTGAAAATGAAACATGAAAGTCAGTCGTAACATCAACGACGATGTCATTATAAGAACATTTCACCCAGGCAGTCAGCCAACCAAACACCCAGCCAGTCATCTACAACTATTGGCTGGCTGTCTGTCTGTCTGGCATTTCTTCTTTCTAGTTCTAGTCATCCATTAAGATTGTTGACACTAATGACATTTATACTAGAAACAAAATTTACAATTTGCAAAGAAAACAAAAACAACATCTACATTAGTATAAATAAATAGCTTAAGTCATTTGTTCATGTCTCGCACCTCTTACCTTAACACCCACAACCAACTCATGAAAATGCGCAAAATTGTATTTTTGTAGATTGTTTGAAAAAAGAATAAAAGGAGGGAAGACTTCTATATGGTGAGCAAATGTGATTGTAATTTTTTCTCTATCCATCATTGAGGAATTGGCAAATGGGTTTTACCTTGGCAGATTAAATTTCTAATGAAAACGGAACCAGAACAAATAAGATTTTCTTTACCGGCCAAATAATTACCAAAGAGAATTTTCTACAAATGTTGTATTTTTGCATTAACCAGCTTCACTTTAATACGTCTTCAGTCGAAGGATCAAATAAGTGGATTTATAATCGAAGGACCACAAAGTTTGATTTATAACGAATTTTCAACTAGCATAGTATTTTTGGCCCACCGGTTTCAATTAGTGGTTGATACTAGGATTTATAATGTGTTTGCAATCGAAGGACTATTTTCGTGGAATTTGAAAATTGTTCTGAACGTATGAAGAATAGTGCGAAGGGTGCAAGAAGTAGTGGCCCTAAATATTGGGACATTTCGGGGCCAATATCTCAGGAAAATTGGATTAAAGTGCAAGAGTGTTGAACTGTTGTGAAAGAGGTACCTGAAGGAAAGTATCGACATTGATCATATTAGAACAGGATCTAATTTTGGCAGTCATTCCCTTCAATAGTTTTGTGCCACCCAGCCAGTATAGTTGGCCACCGTAGGATTTTTTAGAGTCAGGAAGCATTGGTCACGGTAGGATAATTAGAGCTTTTGGGCCATTAGGTCAGGAAGCAATGACTTGCCCACGAAAACAATTATGTCGTTGTAAACAGAACCACAAGGGCAACATTTTGAACTTCTGTAACAAGACAAGTATTTACTTGGCGTTCTGTCAGAATAGGTCTATAGATGCACACTTTCTTTAAAAATGGGCCTATAGAAGCACAATATCCTTAAAAAGGGGCCTATAGAAGCACAATATCTTACAGGAAGGGTCTATAGACGCACCCTTTCTCTCAGAAGGGGTCTATAGACGCACCCTTTCTCTCAGAAGGGGTCTATAGAAGCAACCTTTCTTTCAGAAAGGGTCTATAGAAGCACAATTTCTTTCAGAAAGGGTCTATAGAACCACAATTTCGTTCAGAAAGGGTCTATAGAAGCACCCTATCTTTCAGAAAGGTTTTATTGAAGCACCCTTTCAAAAAGGGTCTCTAGAAGCACCCTTTCTTTCAGAAGGGGTCTATAGAAACAACATTTCTTTCAGAAAGGATCTATAGAAGAACCGTTTCTTTCAGAGACAATTCCCGATCACCCTTTAAACTGCACTTAATCGAAAATTTTGAACTTTTGAGAGGAAGGTACCGCAAGGAATTGCCAATTAAAGTCCTCCTTCGAGATTGATTTAAGTTTGAAAGGTATATTACGACGTCCAAAGACGGGACCAATGTCATTCACTGCTTTCGGGCCCTCCACCCATTTTAGTTGTCCACCATAGTATTTTTTAAAAGCTTTTGGGATATTATCTCAAGAAGTGTGGAATTGCCCCCGAACAAATTATATCGTTGTTTTCAGAATCACATAGACTACCTTCAGTAACATTTTTAAAGCAATCCTCGAACAGCCCCTAAACTTCACTTATACGAAAATGCTGAATTTTTGTGAAGGAAGCAACCTTCGAGAGTTTTGTAGGGCAAGTACCCGAAGTAGAGGACCGATGTGGCCAATCTTCGAATGGTGCAAAGTTTTGAGCAAATCGTATAATCCGTTTGAGAGTAATCCTAGACAGATGGGCTTTGTAAATCGACTCCAAATTGTCTGAAACGGATTTCGTCCAAAAATACTTAGAGTTGGACCAGAATTATTAGTTCGACGAGAGGCATATTTTTGATAATATAAAGGCAATAAAGTTAATTGACAATTAAAACATCAAACACGCTTCAATGTTAATGATGTACCGCCCCTCCTTACTCATTTGGTAATTTTTTCCGCCCTCGTCATCCGTCATCTCCCTATTATAAATGTGTAATTGGCAATGTCGTGTTATTGTTGTTTTTTTTTTTGTAATTTTTGTTGTTATTATGAAATCACCTTCAACTGTAGTTTGTACTGTGATGACCCTAAAAAAGCGACGACAATGACAACACAAAAAAACAACAACAAATACGACTTCCACTACAAAGAGCATCGAGTAAACATTTCCCATTTACGTCAGAATTGAAAGCAAATTAAAACAATATTGCACAACAAAATCGTTGTCGGTTGCAATGCCGCGTTCACTTTATTTTTGTTCTTCTTTCTGCGACACACAATTGCAAAAAGACGAGAAACAATTCTAAAGTCCAAACTTATTTCATTAAGAAGAAGCCAAAGAGGACAGGAGAGAGGGGGGCTTGAAACCAAAACACAGAGACAGATTGTAATACCTCTGAAAATACACTGATTCTGCTGCTGTTGTAAAAAAGAAGCGCACATTTGCTTTATTTTTAAATTGATTACATTGCATTGTTGTAATTGCAAACTGTCACGATGAACCTGTTCACAATTCACGGCACAGACACGTACTCTTGCCGTGTGGCTGGCTGGCAATGATTTCGCTCGCCACTCTCCCTAGTCTTCCTCATCTACACCATTTTCACATGTAATTCGAAGAATTTCAGTTGTAATTTGATTATTTCATTTGAAAATCGAAACATTTCACTTGTAATTTGAGAATTCCAATTGAATTTCGAATTATTTCATTTGTAATTTGAGAATTCCAATTGAAATTCGAATTATTTCATTTGTAATTTGAGAATTCCAATTGAAATTCGAATTATTTCATTTGTAATTTGAATTTTTCCATTTGTAATTCGAATTATTCCATTTGTAATTTGAATTTTTTCATTTGAAATTCGTATTATTACATTTGAAATTCGAATTATTACATTTGTAATTTGAATTTTTCCATTTGAAATTCGAATTATTACATTTGAAAATCGAATTATTTTATTTGTAATAAAAACAAAAATACTCTCATTTCTTCTTTATACGCAGGTGAAGATAATCCAACCATAACGCTTAAATCAATAAAGGATCGTATTCATCTTAACTTAAAATTTTTTATGAAAATTATATTTTTGAAACTTTTTAAGCATTTTGTAATAATTAACTTTTTTCTCTAAAACGTATATGTAGTTTTCCTGCAATCGGGTCTTCTTTTAAAAGTTCCAAAAACCTTGGAGGGTAATATAGGTGTATCCTTACATGCCAATCCCTTGGTTTTTGATTGGGAAAATAACAAATCCCTGACTTTATATGATTCTAACATTTTTGATTAAATTTTTATCGCATATTTAAATTATTATTATTTATAATACTTTTCCACATCATTGTGTCGACGTTTTAACTGTACGCTTCCAACACCCTCTCAACCATCTGGGATGATCCACAACCTTAAAAAAACTTAAAAATGGATCATCGTTGCCACCACCCTTAATTTAAAAATATTTCAGATGCTTTGATTTTCAAATGTAATAATTCGAATTTCAAATGAAAAACTTCAAATTACAAATGTAATAATTCGAACTTCAAATGTAATAATTCGAATTACAAATGGAAAATTTCGAATTACAAATGAAATAATTCGAATTTCAAATGAAATAATTCGAATTTCAATTAGAATTCTCAAATTACAAATGAAATAATTCGAATTTCAATTGGAATTCTCAAATTACAAATGAAATAATTCGAAATTCAATTGGAATTCTCAAATTACAAGTGAAATGTTTCGAATTTCAAATGAAATAATCAAATTACAACTGAAATTCTTCGAATTACAACTGAAATTATTCGAATTACATGTGAAAATGGTGTAGTTGTGACTTATAAATGTTTTCCCCAAAGGCAGAACTCTTCCCCTCAGCCAAACCTATAATTATCAAGATAACGGTAGCAGAAGGAGAGGCCGACTGCGCCATACTTATATGTACGAATGCTGGCGTCGTAACGAGATCAAAAAATAAGAACCGCAAAAAACATGGCAAATTTTTTCACAAAGAAAGAAATTTTTATAAAGCGCAAAGAACCCGCAAAAGAGGGGGTTTACAAGCAACGAACACAAATGAAAATAAAACAAGAAAAAAAACACGTTCAACGAAACACACAGAAATTTTCTTTAAATATCTGCAATATTTGAGGGAAAGATGCCAATCGCATTAGTAGCTGAAGAGATGTTACTTCTTTGTGTTCAAAGGACCAAACAGTTGTGTTGTATATTAGAAAATTTAAAGAATTAGAGTATTAAAGAAGGATGGCGATTTACCTGCTTCTAACGCTCAAATCACCAATTTGTTGTTAACTAAGTCTTGCTCCAATCAAAGCCCATCGCCTTTTGATTAGAAAGAAAAGTCAATAATGTTTTTTTTTTTGTATACGAAGGACCAATTATTTTTCAATATTATTCAATAATACTTTGTCCATTTGGTACTGATATTGAGTATGTTTTATATTAGTTTTATATTGAAAGAAGCCAATCGATTTATAGGCAGAGTCCATTTTACTTCTTTGCTCTCAAAGGACCAAACATTAGATCGTGGATGAGGGAATGTATTTTTTATGATTTCTTCTATAAATATCTGCCGATAATTTACTTCTTTGTGCTTGAAGACCAAACAGTTGAGTTGTGGATGAGAAAATTTACCCTATGATTGGGACAGGATTTTAAAATTTTTATCACTACAGACTTAGCTTTTTACATATTTACATAAAGTAGAATTTCTCGACCTTACCCTATAGCAGCTTTGGTCTTTCGATGGCCTCTCCAAAAAAAAAATATCCTGTCGACTCACCCCTCACGGTTTCTGGGAGGGGACCCCAAATTATTTGCCCTTTAGCAGTCTTGGTAGTGGGTATATGAAATAATTTTTCACCAAAATGTGAATATGTTTGAAGCTCCCTGAAATACATAGGTTGGATGGTCTGTCGATGCCCCTTCGAGAAAAAAATATCCCGTCGACCCACCTTTTACCGTTGCTTGGCGGGGGCCCAAAATATTTACCCTTTAGCAGCCTTGGTAGTGAGTATATAAAATTATTTTTTACCAAAATCAGAATATATTTAGAGCTTCTTGAAATACATAGGTTGGATGGTCTGTCGATGCCCCTTCGAGAAAAAAATATCCTATCGACCCACCCCTTACCCGTTGCTGGGTGGAGGGCCTCATAGTATTTAGCCTTTATCAGCCTTGATAGTGGGTATATAAAATACTTTTTTTACAAAATCTAAATATATCTAGAGCTTCCTGAAATATATAGGCTAGATGGTCTATCAATGACATTTCCA
This sequence comes from Musca autumnalis, assembly GCF_047663935.1. Taxonomy (NCBI): domain Eukaryota; kingdom Metazoa; phylum Arthropoda; class Insecta; order Diptera; family Muscidae; genus Musca; species Musca autumnalis. Next base: position 84,383,027 of record NW_027411866.1, read on the forward strand.
GAAAAAATATCCAGTTGACCCACCCCTTACCATTGCTGGGCGGGGGCCCCAAGGTATTTACCCTTTAGCCGCCTTGGTATTTTACTTCTTTTTTTTAAAGTATTAAAAAAGAAAGGATTTGAGCACTATAGACTTGGCTTTTTACATATTTTGGGAGATTTGAGAACATTTTTACTAGTGAGGCATTATTTTGAGAGCTCGAAGGACCAATATTATTTTAAAAATGATTAATAATTATGACGCCAATCATTTCAAGAGCATTATTGATAAGTGTTTGTCTTTTTCTTGTGCTCGAAGGACCAATGAGTTATAAACTAACACTTCTAAAGTTTTAAGGCTAGAATACTTTATATTTTGAAATATTTTCTGCTATATAAAAATGTGTTATCAATTATTTTATACATTTTGTGACATCCTGAAAAATTATCATTTCCAGTAAATGTTGAAAAATTTCTTTGTAATATTATGGCATAAAATCTCCCAGTTTATGGTTAGCATTCTTCCCATATTTTGGCCCAATTGTATACTGCTGACATGGCGGTATGTCTTCATTTGAAATGCTTGGCTGAAGTTGCAGCAATATCACTGATGCCGGCGGCTTTATTTCATCTATTTTTTATTTCTTGTTGGCGGTATTATATTTTCCTACATTTTTCTTTTTTTTTTTTGCGCCTATTCCCCTGACTTTAGTTTGGAAAATCTTATTATAGCATAATGTGGGCATCATAGTGTTTTTTCTGCCGCTATTTGTTACCCCTTTTATTTTCCTGTGGTTTTAATTCATTTTAATTTTGTTTTGCTGCTGCCACTTCTGTTCGGTTTGCAAAGCTCTTAATTAAATACAACTTTAAAATACAATATGGAAACCCCCTTTTCTGCTCATCCGCCAACCATAATGCCCCTGGGTCTCATGATTTTATATTAATTAAGTCTGAAATTGTTCGTGAAAGAGAACAAATAGGGAAAACCAACAAAGAAAAAACAGCAACAACAAATAGAAGGATACGGAAGTTTATGGCTTTTCCGGTAACTACAAAACCGTTTTTCGTTTCTATTCTGCACTGTGAGTCATCTCTTGAGGTTGGGGAAGGTAAGGTGAATGCAACGACGGATGTGATAATTCACAAGTTGCTATGCAGATTCTTTTTTTTTTTTGGAAAAAATACAATACCGCCGAGGTTTCTTTTAATGGCTTAATAAATTAGTGATACCCATAGTGAGGAGCTCCGGGCGCAAAAGATCCTTCAGATGTTACATTAGGAATTTTATTAGTCGAAGGTCACACTAGAGAGGTTTCATTGAAACTTTTAGGTCGAGTACCCCACTACAGCAATATCATCATATTATACTAGTATGAAACTTGACCTAGGAACCCTTGATTTCATGCAATTGTTTCAATGAAACCAGTCTAGTGTGACCAAGGACATACTGCAGAATTCTTCTTCAGTTCCTATTCTTCTATTTAAATGAAAGTTTTTAGAGGAGGATTCAAAAATATATGACTAGATTTTTGTAGATGCTTGGTTAATCTGAAAAGGTTTCTAGAAGTGAGGCACTATTTTTGGAGCTGGAAGGAACAAATTTGTATAGATAGCTGTCATTTCAATTAAACAATCCCCATACTTTGATTTGACTTTTTTGGAGGACTGTTTGTTTGGAGGAAGTTCCAATACATTCATTGGAGAATTTTGGAAAGCGTGGATTTTTATCCATTCTTAGCTAATTCGGGAAAGATGAGGGACTTGTTTTTTTTTATTTTTATAAAGATTCTGGTTTTGATTTAGGGCAACAGTTGTGTAGATCTTAGATTTTTTTTGTAAGCTCGAAGGACCAAATATGTGAAGATAATATGATAATTTGAACGGCACTATTTATAAAAGCTATAATGTTTCTTGTGCTCGAAGGACCAAAGAATGATCATATCCGTTCACGTAGCGAACAGGCTAAAGATGTTGAATGTCTTGGTAATGGTTGCGTGTCTAGAGGAGAAAGATATTTATTTGAACAGGAATCTGTTTTTAATACAGAACACTTGAAAATGATAATCATGTGGCAAGCAGACCAGACCGTCTCTTCTTGTAGGAGATCAGATGTAAACTAGACTGCAGACTGATAAGCATGTACATCATGTTTGGTTGCCACATGTGAGATGACTAAGTGTGTTTCTGATCTCTTCATAAGATTGTATGTTAGATGCGTTCGTACATATTTGTGCAATTGAACGAAAATTTCCATAATCATCAAACATGTCATTCTCCAAGAACTTACAAAATGTCAACTTTGTAATCAACTTTGAGAGCACTTGGTTTCATATTTAATACAAATTAATTGAATTAATCGAGCTAACATGACCTAAGGAGTTTTGTATTGAAAAAATGAATTCTAGCGAAGTTCCACACACGCAACCAATATGCTACGATCGTTTCGCTGGTGGTTAAATTCAGCTCATCAGGCATATTGATGTGAATGGTTAGAAGACAAAGGCTGAGTTTGACAACTTCTATTTATACAAACATTATTGCAAATTTGCAGATATGAAGTATTTTGAAGCCTTTTTCTTATCAAGTCAACTTAGTGTCTAGAATAAATTCTCAATACACACACATGTACAAATCGAATGGGGGTTTCCTTCAGGAGTTGTAATGCCTTCCATTTCGGAAGTTTGATATGATGTTGTTTCCCTCTTTCGAGTTTAGCTGAAAGATAAGGTTCTTGCAAATGAAAAAGAATACCAGCGGAACTAATACTGCCAGACGAATTGGAGGTCGTTGAAGGGGCATTTGTAGTTATTCCTAACATTGTATTTTTTATTTAAAATAAATAATAAATTGTTTATCTTTCCTACTTGTAGCGCTCGAAGGACCGAAACTACTTGAGGTTTATGTCCTGAGATGTCTAGATTTTTGTTAGTTGAAAAGGATTAGGCATCGGTAGGACCGGAACAGAAGAATGTGGAATTTATGAATACACACAGAAAACAAATTGTAACCATTTGATAAAAAAAAATAATAAATCTAATTAATTATTGATTAATTTCTACGCGATCAACGTCGATAAATATTTTACTATTCATAAAAAATATTTTGATAAACGCGTTATCATATTAACTAAGATTTTTGTTGAGTTTAAATTTCTCCAATCGATAAAATATTTGTTATATTAACAAACTGGTTTATCGTTTTTTCTTTTCATTTGATAAAAAAATGATGTGTATGTCAAAAAACAGAATTTTTTCATTTTCATTTGATAAACGAACGAAAGTTGGTAGAAAATTAAGTTTTTTTTTTTTTGAATACATTCTTGGTGTTTTTATCAGTTATAAAAGGGCTAAGCATACATGTTCTAATATTTTGTATATTTACAGAAAAATTTGATCTTTATGAAAAAACGTCTAAATATTCGGTAAAAAAGTAAAAATCCAATTAATTTTTGGTTAATTTCTAAGCGATAAAAATAATGTTCAAATTGACAAAAGTCGACAAAAAGTTTTTTGTGTTCGCAAAAAAATATTTTGGTAAACTTATTGTCATATTAACTAAAATTTTTGTCGAATTTGAATTTTTCAATCGATTAATATTCTTTATGTCGACAAAATGGTTTACATACAACAAACATTTTAAACGGTATTTCATATGTTCGTATTTACAAATATTTTGTTGTTTTTTTGTTAACTTAATAAACAAAAAAAAAACACACTGAATTTAATAAACAAAAATTTAAAAATACATTTAATTTTTGATTGATTTTACGCGATAAAAAATTTTTAATATTCGTAAAAAAAACTAAATACTTTGATAAACACGTTATCATATTAACTAATACTTTTGTTGATTTTTAATTTTTAATCGATGAAATGTTTTTCATATTAATAAAATGATTTGACGATTTTTCATTTGATAAAAAAATCAATTAATAGATTTTTTCATTCTTCACATCATGAATAGTTCTTTCGCAATTGGGGAAAATTGGGGAAAAAGAACAAATTCCGCACTGAATTTTTATTCACGAGATTGCCTTGATATTTAAATATGAAAGCAAAAGTCGAAAAAATCTTCAGATTTGCAATTATTTTGTTTTTTTTTTTTTTTAATTAAACTTCTTTTTTTCTGTACAGACTCCTAAGTTCACTATATATGGAAGCCTTGTGTTTTCACTGAGTGAAGAAGTTATAGACTTCCATTTTAAATGTAAACCATCGAAATGTTATCAATTTCGTAGTTATAGTGTTGTGGACTTCAATGACGTGTACTCTTAACTTTTGACTTTAAAACAAAACAAAAATTGCAGAAAGAAAATAGGGGACAACGGAAATGGCATACAAGCATTAATGGTTTTTTTCTTAGCTTATTGCATTTGATTTGTGGTTGGTTATCCGGAAATTCAATTTATCCAAATCTTTCATGACAAATGTTCAAAAAGAAATTTTGAAACATTAATGGCATGCGAAAAATTGGCATCAACAAAAAAAAGTACAATTCATTTTAGATATTGTTGTTTGGAAAAATTCCATTATGGGATTTCTTCTTCAATTTCAGCATATTTGTTTGATATACGGAAAACGTTTTTCTTCATCTTGTTCTTGACAGAAAACATTACATGCTTCTTCTTCTTCGTCGTTGTCTTCTTCTTCCTCTTCGGCTTTATTGTGGTACATAAAACAATTGCCCTGCTGATGATGACTACCGACCGACTGTGGATGGATGGCAACAAAACATTTCAAATCAACTGTAATTGAGAAAAATATCTATAAAAGCTATATAAATTGTTTTGTTGTTGTAGTAGTCGTTGTTGCAATGAAACTGAAATGAATGGAAAATTAAATTAAATTGAATCACGCGTCTATCTATCTTGGCATTACATTCTTTCGTGATATAGCGCAGTTTTTTGTTTTCACGTCGCAGCGCTTTTATTTTTGTGCAATTTTGTTGTTGTGTTGTTGTTGTTTATTGTTATTATGGTTGGTGCTTTGAAAGTCTATTGACATCGTTTTAGTGGAAGTTTTTTTGTTATTGTTTTGTATTCTATTGTCGCATCACAGCGGAACATTACTGATTATCAACGTCATCAGTTAAAATTGTTGGGAGGGGGATGTGGCAATCATAACATGGGTGTGAAGGAAAGAAATAAGATTGGTTAACTTTATGTGAAATAGAATAGATCCTAGAATACCAAATTCATGATAAAAATTGAATTAGGTCGAGCTCCTAAATTCCCTAAAACCATATACCTATATTGTCTATTGTCTAGCTTAATCTCATTTTCGTTTAAATTTTGTCTCAGTTTGGTATATTGTCGATAAAACTTCGCCAAAAATCCATTTCCGTACCACTGTACTTTGCTGGAAGGCGTGGATTTTTATCCATTTTTAGGTAATTACAGAAAGATGAAGGACTTTTTCAATTTTATAAAGATTTTGGTTTTGATTTAAGGCTGCAGTTTTGTAGAACTTACATTTTTATAAGCTTGAAGGACCAAATATGTGTAGGTCATATGTTATGGTAATTGTACTGTACTATTTGTAAAAACTTTAATATTTCTTGTGTTCAAAGGACCAAAGAATTATCATAACGATTCCAATGATCAGTTCGTTTTTAGCAGTACTTGAAGAAGCATAGACGTTTCATTCATTTATTTTGAAATTTAGGAAGACGTGGATTTGTATAGATTTTAAGATCTAGACCGAAGTGTAAGCTCGAAGGACTAAATATGTGTAGATAATATGTGATGATGATTTGAAGTGAACGATTTATAAAAACTTCAATGTGTATTGTTCTCGAAGGACCAAATATTTGTAAAATCTGTTCACGTAGCAAACAGGCTGATTTTTTTAAATAAATATAGTGAATGTCTTGGTGACTGATGCGTGTTTCAATGATCAGTTCGATTTTTAGGAGGACTTGAATAAGCATAGACGCTCCATTCATTTGTTGGAAACTTTGGGAAGACTCGGTTTTTTTTTAATTTTTTTTCTTGATGTCCCATTTTTGTTTCAATTAGTCGTTTAAACTTCACCAAAAAAACCTTTGCGAACCACTGTACTTTGCTGCAGCCACTACATTATCATAGCATAGGACGAGAACAGGAACATCTGTTTCGTTTTTTTCATTTTTTATTCGGTTTGCCATTCATTATTGCATTGCTACCACAAACGACAATTTTAATTTATTTCACACAATTATTGCAACAATCAAAAGAAATATCTACCCATTTAAATGTTCCGAACACACAATTTTCACAAATACTTATACATACATACTTCTTTTATGTATATAATCTGTGTCTGTTTGGGGCCGTAGGATGTGAATAAGCCCGGCAACAGAATAAATTGTTATTGCATTTGATTGTACAATTGAAATAAATTGCATTCTATTACTTTTTGTTGTTGTTTTTTGTTTTTGTTGTATATAATATGGGTGTATATTTTGGATGTGCGGTATGTATTAGGTATAAGCTATATATAAATAGGAAAGAGAAAAATTCGTAAATATGCTCATAGGTATAATGTTTGTTTTTCTTTCATAAAGATCAGCTTTCACTAGACGATTGTATGACCCATTATATTTTGTGCTCGAAGGACCAAAATTGTAATGGTGACTCATCAAACTCATGCCAAAAAGTATATGTTGGCACAACGAAGAATAAGTTGAAGACGAGATTGAGTGGCTATAAATCGGATCAGAAAGTAAAAACCAAACCGTTAGAGCAAAGAACTGCCCTTGCGGCACATTGTGCACAAATTTGACACACAGCATACCTCAAGGATGTGGATGTTTTTACGCAAGAGAGCAATGGTAGACGCACATTATTAATATACCAGCGGAAAAGCGCATGAATTATAAGATGAAAACAGAACTATATTGTATTGTAAAAAAAAAACACAACAATTGTAGAAAAACTCAAAAAAAAAAAACTTTAGTCAGTTCGAAATTAGTTGTGAGCAAGTGGAGATATGTTTACCGATAGTCGATAAAGATAAACCGAAAATGTAATTGTAATTTGTCACATATTTTGTTTATGTATGTATTTTTATAACAAAAAAATCCCTATATGATGAACGTCGTTGATGTTCGAAATATTATGTTTTTTTTTTTTTTAATTTCTGACCTAAACGCCAAACTAAGCCAAAAAATATAGAAGTTATAGTAAAGAATTTGGCAATTGGGTCAGGTGATACTATAAAAAATTAATTCATTTGATTAAATCAAAACAGCAAAATTTTAAACTAAAGACAGATGGGATAATAGCTAGTAGATTCAAAACTATTTTGCTCGAAGGACCAAATGCGTTGCTACGGATTATAATGGATATTTCTTTTTCTAAGTCGAAAGAATTGGCTACTTCTACTGGATATGTCCACAGAAATGTTGGTACACTATTTCCTAGTGTAGTTGTAGGGTTTGCCATCAATTCTTGACTAACACGAGTTGAGACGAATGAAGTTGCCAAATCTCTTTTTGAAAAACATGGTTCCTGTTCAGCTTGTTGGATTCTTTTTCTCTGATGTCAGTGATCCAGGGAGACTCACTAAAGAAGAGGATTACGATCGTATGCCCTTGGAATACTTTTATGGCATTTGAAATCTCCTTTCAAATTCGTTCGGGTGTCTCCTGATGTGGTTATCTATTTACAAGATGGCGGTAGGCTAAAATCGGGTGAAGAATATGTTGTATATTTAGCATTATTTTACTCGAAGGACCAAATGTCTTGCAAAAGTTTCAAAGGTGGGATGTATTATGGGAGTTCCAAGTACAATAGATCTAATTGTGATAAACGATAAACTAGAATAATTTTTGCTTTTTCTCTAGGACGAAAAAAGACAGTGGCTGCTTCTACTGGATGTGTCCAAAGAGACCTTGGAATAACATAGTAAAAAAGTGTGGTTAGGAAGCAAAAAATGTAACAAGAGGTAACAGGGAGTACACAAATATTGCCGTCAGAGTCAGGAAGATCTCTATTGGGCAAATGTGGGTCTTGTTCGGTATGTTGAAATCTTTTGCACTGATGAACACCCCTAGTAGATTCGAATTCACTATATGCGACTGTGCAAACCTTCTGTCTGATTGAATATTTTTTAGATATGCTACAAATATCTTTTGCGTGCCCCATTCTCTACTTTCTGAAAGTTAATCTTTCATACTTTGAAGGAGGTAATCTGTCTTGAAGGTTGGAACGATTTCCAAAAAGATACTTTGAAGAAGGTAATCTGTCTTCAAGGTTGGAACGATTTCCAAAAAGACTTTATTTTAAAATGTAAAATTGAGCCATCGCCCATTACCGCATCAAACGGTCCAACATTGGAATCAAATACGTTCGATTTCTGATGTTTCTTCCGGATTCGAAACCGAAATATGGCAGAATTTGTAGCAAACGTTAGTTGACAAAAATTTGTTGAGAAAAATTCCGAATGAAATATCCGAGGGACATCGGATGTTTTTGCCAACTCTTCTTACTGAAATCGGAAGAAAATTTTTAGACAATTCGGAAGTCAATTTGTTCCGTACCGATATCGTAAAAAATTCCTTAATAATTTCTGTACGATTCCAAAATGAAAATCGTTTGTACATTCCGAATTTCCGAAGAAAATTCTGTACGATTTCGAACAAATCGTTTTCTCTTTTCTCTCCCCTCTCTAAGAAAACCTCACTTTTCTAAGAACTTAAAATAAACGTCTATTATCTCTTTTCTCTCGACACAAAATCAAAATTTCCTATTAATGAGGAGAAATGTGTGAAAATATCCTTCGAGGAGGCAGTATAGAAATCGAAATTGTTCAGACGTGTCGGACATCCGTCATTTAGATTTAATGTTGAGTGGCTGCAGGGAAAAGCACTGCACATCCTTGGGATCGTGTTTATAAGGTAACTCTTGTTCAAATCTAAGGAGTTCTTATCTCTGGCGCCCAAAAATATAGTTCACAACCTAAAGTATTGAAATATTCGGAAGGTATATATTGACTTTATCCTTAAAAAAATAGCATGACTGATTGTGTCGAGAGTCATTGAAAGTGTCACAAGGCCCATACTATGAAGGCTTGAAAGAGCTTCGAACTTCCCTACCATTGGCGGGAGAAAAGAAATTCATATTCACTCTGGAGGTTTGCGGGACTTCAGGGTCTATTAAATTAGTTAGTGACGGGTGTTTGATTACTTTTTTTATATGTATCTAATTGTCTCAAGCAAGCCGAAAAAACACAAAAATCTGAGTTTTTTGCTAAAATTATTTGTACTGTATTTGTACTGTATTGAATTTTGGTCCTTCGATCACTACACCTAAGGATTTGGTCCTTTAAGCATCAGCATTCTTGTAAATTATACTACCTTATTAAATAACAAGTAAAAAGTCGTTAAGTTCGGCCGGGCCGAACTTTTTATACCCTCCACCATAAAATAGTCTTAATTAAAATGGAATAATTAGGGTCCTTTCACAATTTTAGGTGGAACAACTTTTCGACAATGGATAGACTCCTACTGCCTTCCACTATTGCTTAAATTACACTGTGAACACAAATGTTGGGGCAGAAATAATTCCTTTTGGAGATGAAAGCCCTTTGTGTGTGTATATTAAAAACCCCGAAGGACAGATGCGCCGTGAGTCGAACTGATTAAGTTTTTGCAAGAGACCCTGTAAGCCATCATGAATTAGCATTATATCTTTGTTGTTTTTGTAGAGCACTTAAGCAACAGTGAACAAATATATAACGCTAATTCCTGATGGCCCACAGGGTCTCTAACAAAAATTTCATCACGCCATAACGCGGAAGTTCGACTCACGGCGGATCTGTCCTTCGGGGTTCATAACATATTCACCAAGGCCTTTCTTCCCCAGGAGGAATTTTCCGTGCCCCAGACTTTCAACTCCATTTTGTTGCACAGTGTTATCTAATCTAATAAAATGTGTTCAGCTAGGTGAAAGGTACCACCTACCAAATAGTCAACCTATCTTTAAATTTTTTGGCGGAAAAGTTTTATAGCTGCAGGGAACTTCACGAGTCAAATTGAGGGTAGTTTCATCAAAACAATGTAGACCCTCAAAAATGGACCCATGTAGTGAAGAAATTTCGTGACCACTGAAAATTCCCGAAAATCGGGAGGTATAGTTATATGGAGGGATATACCAAAACATGGACCTATATTGATGATTATTTTTGAATAGACAAAATTGTAGCTAAAATTCTCAAAATACCGATCATTACAGCTAGTTCGGTTAAAAATTGCAGCTAATATTCTCAAAATACCGAAAATTGGGAGATACCGTTATATTGGGGCTATACCAAAACATGGACCTATGTTGACGATGTTTCGTTGGAGATGTTTTATGTCCACTGAGAACTTAAAATGTCAAATTACAGCTATTTCGGTTAAAAACTGTAGCCAAACTTCTCAAAATACCGAAAATCGGGAGGTACCGTTATATGGAAGCTATACCAAAACATGGACCTAAGTTGACGATGTTTGGTGGAGATGTTTCATGACCACTGAGAACCTCAAATGGCAAATTACAGCTAGTTCGGTTAAAAATTGTAGCTAAAATTCTAAAAATACCAAAAATCGGGAGGTACGAGATATATGGGGGCTATACCAAAACATGGACCTATGTTGACGATGTTTGGTGGAGATATTTAATGAGAACCTCAAATGTCAAATTACAGCTGGTTCGGTTAAAAATTGTAACTAAAATGCTCAAAATACCGAAAATCGGGAGGTACGGTTATAAGGGGGGCAACCAAATCATGGACCTATGTTGACGATGTTTGGTGGAGATGTTTCTTAACCACTGAGAAACTCGAATGTCAAATTGCAGATAGTTGGGTTACAAATTGTGGCTAAAATTCTCAAAATACTGAAAATCGGGAGGTACCGTTATATGGGGGCTATACCAAAACATGGACCTATGCCCATATCCTTTGGGATATAAGTTTGTTGATCACTAGGAACCCTAAGTGTCAAATTATAGCTGATTCGGTCTGCAAATCTGGCGAAGAACGCCAAAATACCTCGAATCCGGAGGTACCGTTATATGGGGGCTATACCAAAGAGTGGACCGATATAGCCCATCTTCGAACTTGACCTGCCTATGGAAAAAAGACCCTCGGGTGCAAAATTTCAGCACTCTATCTCAATTATTGCGGACGCTAGAGTGTTACAACAGACGGACAGACAGACGGACATGGCTAGATCGTCTTAGAATTTTATCCTGATCAAGAATATATATACTTTATAGGGTCGCAAATGATTAGTTCGATGTGTTACAAACGGAATGACAAACTTAATATACCCTCCATACTATGGTGGAGGGTATAAAAATAAATATTCCTTAAATGTTATAAAAAAATAAAGAAATTTTCAATTTATAAAAATTTATAATTTTAGTTGTGGTTTGGTCCTTCGAATAGCAAAAATCAGAACTATACAAGTTATTTATTATCTTTTATCAAATTCGACTGAGTAGCTGGAGTTCCACAGTTTTATTGAATAGATAGATAGAATAGTTTACTGGGGTTTTTGGTGCTCGACGGGCCAAATTCTTAGGTATACAAATTCAAGTATTTATGATTTTTCGGCGTATTTATTCAGAGAAAATGTTATCAATATTTGAGGGAACAAACTTATATTCTGCAGTTTGAATACAAACTCCTAGTTTTTTTAATGAATTGTTGTCCCCCCGCCTTATAACATCCACATTAAATATTGTAATTTATTCCTTTCTTTCTGTTTCTAGGCAAGAATTTTTCCAAAGTATTTTTTTCTGTCAAACAAATTTGTTTTTCGACTTCTATTTCATTTCCACCAAGATGGAGATACAACATTGCTGCTGTCGCAATGGAAAATACAATGTGTGGTTTCAATTTGCATATGTATGAATGATTTACATACATATAACAAAACACATGAAACCCAGAAAATTTTTTGCATATGGGGAATAAATATTGAAATAGAAAAACAACGAACAAACATACATAGAAAGAATGTAAATTGAATAACACGGTTGGTAGGTAGGAGGCGTTGGTTGGGGGTGATGACGACGGGATTGAATGCTTTCGCATAGAAAATATTTGCACAGTTCATGGCATAGTAGAGAAGGCCATCTATCCATCCAACCATTCACCACTAGTATTACCCCATCTCCTTCAACATGGTATTTTTCACACAGTAGAGACTTGAAATGACGATGACTGTGACTAACTGAATACCACCACTGCTGCTTGGTTGGTTATAAGTCAGAGAAGACAATACTTGTCATTTGTCGTCGTCTCCATTGTGGTTGCCAAGTAACAGAGAAAAAACACTAGATATTGTTGTTCTGTATAGATGGAAATAATGGAAACAATGATACTTTGTAGCCTTCTCAATTTCAGAGTATTGTAATTTGATTTCCATTTTTATTTTATTTCAAGCTTTTTGTTATTTTATAGACTTTGTTCGACTTGTGGCTATAGAATGTCGTCTTTGCCTGAGATACATTTACATTTTTATGTAAATTTGGTTTTTCTTCTTTTTTTGCAACCAAACCAACCACATAACCGTACAACAATAACAAAAAACGAAATAAATAATGACAAACAAGAAACAAGAGCAAAAAAACTATTTGTTGCCTTGTCATCACATCTTTTATTACTTTGTGTCTCCTCTTTCATCTCCTGAGGTTTCTTTGAGTATGTTTTTGTGTTCTTCTCATTTGCTTTGGTTGCCTTTTATGGTTGAAATACTTTAATGAATTTTACATAATATTTTTTTTTTTGTTTTAATTTTTTCGTCATTGCTATTCTGAAAGAGGCAAAGAATTCCATTCCAAAGATATCGCAATTCCAATTAGAATGTTCTTGTGAATTCCAGCTTTAATAAATGCTTTGTATAATATGAGTTGCAAATGGTCGAAGGACCAAAATACTCTGGTAAAAGCCTACGATACGTAATAACTTCCCAGGGCATAGAGATTTTACTATCGACAATTTTAGCTGATTATGAAGCAGATTGTGGTTTTTAATTGTGAGAGACAACATAAATTCAGCCATATAGTGACCGAAGGACCAATTTTTAAGTAAATAGTCGCGAATAAATGTTTCCAAAGTGTAGTGGTATATTCCTTTATAGTCTGTACTATGGTCGAAAGACCAAATTTGAAGCAAATAGCGGCGAATTAATGTTTCCAAAGAGTATAGATTGTCTTCTACATTCCTATGTTGTCTGTACTAGGGTGTCCAAAAAACCGGTTTTTCCAAACAAGACGGTTTTCGGTTAACCAAAATTTTTAACTTTTTCAAAAACCGGTTTTCGGTTTTCAAAATTTTTCAAAACCGGTTAACCGGTTTTGTAAAATAGGTACAAAATTGCTCACATTTGATAAATATTTGATTCAAAATGTGCGGGTAGGGGTAAATTAAGTTGAACGACTTCCTTGTTATGTAATTATCTCATAATATCCCTGTTATTTGACATTCAACATCGAAGTGGGACAGCAAAATTAAGAAATTGTGTTCTAAGAATAGTAAAAACCCTTACATATGTACAGTGAATCACAGTCAAAAGTATCCACTTCAGTTTCTTTCATTAAAACTGCGATTGCTAAGAATTGGTTAATGATAGCGATTTCATCCCTTTTTATATTTTTACATGTCTTAACTTAAATATAATAAAATAAAATTAACGAAATTCAGGTAAATTTAGATAAAAAATAAGAATGGTTAAACAAAATCGATTTCTACATCACAGTGAAAAGTATGCACTATAAAAGTTTCATGAAACAAAAATGATTTTTAAGGTTTCTGCCCTTGGTATGACATCCTTTGTTATCCTTTACAGCTTTTAGCCTTTTTGGCAAAGATCTAACTAAGTTTTCGGGGCAAGATATCGGAATTTTTTCCCATTCTTCTTGCAAGGCATATTTCAGGGTTCCTATACTTTAGATGTTACGATTTTTTATATTTGTCTCCAAAATACTCCATTAATTACACTGGTCAACAGGACTTTTGTTTCAACCGAAGTTGCAGTTGTTTCTAGATGAAATCGGCGAGTTATTTTCAAATCCGGTCCCCGTTTTTCTCCATCAGCTCTTGTTCAGCTCATGATGATTTTTAGGTTATAGCCGAATCATGGGCGCTATGAACTTTATATTATATATTTGAATACTGGACTATATAGTAGACACCCTAAGCATATCCGCATTACCATATGAAGATCCTATGACTTCCCCCGATGACGTAATCACAGCTTAAAATACTCAAAATAAGCAATTTTTACAAGGTCCGTCGTATATTTTCTATATTTTTTGATATATACTCACCATAACTATTTCAAAAACGATTTGTATCGAGCGTACAACATCTCCTTAATATATTAATGTCGAAAAACCCACAAAAAAGTATTTGTTTGTATCCGAAAAAAGCGAAAGTCTGGGTTAAACTCGTAAAAACCGATTTTGAGCTATATCTCAAAAACAAGAGCTGATGGAGAAAAACGGGGACCGGATTTGAAAATAACTCGCCGGTTTCATCTAGAAACAACTGCAACTTCGTCTGAAACATTCAACTTTTTCAATTTTGTTGAGCAGTGTTATCTATAGGATTCAAATCCGGGGATCGGGGAGGTGTTTGAATCACTTTTGGACAGTTACATAGCATCCATTTTGGAAAAATATGTGATTTGTGCTCGGGCTCATATATTGATAAAATTGGAAAGTTGTCCCACAAATTTTTCATCGCCTAAATTTCAAATTATCCTTTCAGAATGTTTAAATAATACATCTTATCCTTAATTCCTTCGATAAAGACACGATTTGCTACCCCGCAAGCACTCATACAACGCCATACCACAACAGAGTCTCCTCTGTGCTTTACTGTTGAAATTGTGTGTTTAGGGTCCAAGGCGGTATTTGCCCTATGACATACCTTAATTGGTCCATATGACCAAAACAGGTTAAAGTTGTCTTCATTGCTTTCATTGGCAGCCTGTTTTGGTCATATGGACCAATTAAGGTATGTCATAGGGCAATTACCGCCGTGGACCCTAAACACACAATTTCAACAGTTTGCCAAAAACCGATTTCGGTTTTATAACTCAAAACCGGTTAACCGGTTTCGGTTTTGGATCAAATTTGAAGCAAATAGTCGCGAATAAATATTTCCAAAGTGGGTCCCTCCTATTTCCTATATAGTCTGTACCATGGTCGAAGGACCAAATTTGAAGCAAATAGCGGCGAGCAAATGTTTCCAAAGAGTAGAGAGTGTCTTCTACATTCCTATGTTTTCTGTACCACGGTCGAAGGACCCAATTTAAAGCAAATAGTCGCGAACAGATGTATCCAAAGTGTAGAGGTTCTCTACTATATTCCTATACAATCTGTACCATAGTCCAAGGACCAAATTTGAAGCGAATATTCGAGAATATATGTTTCCAAAGTATAAAGGTCGTCACTATATTCCTATATAGTCTTTACCATGGTCGAAGGACCAAATTACTATGGTCGAAGGAAAAAATTGAAGAAATAGTCTTGAATAAATGTTTCCAAAGTCTAGAGGTTCTCTACTATATTCCTATACAGTCTGTGCCATAGTCGAAGGATCACATTTGAAGCAAATAGCGGCGAATAAACGTTTCCAAAGAGTAGATATTATCTTCTACATTCCTATGTTGTTTGTACCCCGGTCGGTGGACCCAATTTGAAGCAAATAGCCGCGAATAGATGTATCCAAAGTCTAGAGGTTCTCTACTATATTCCTATATAGTCTGTACCATAGTCGAAGGACCAAATTTGAAGGAAATATTCGAGAATATATGTTTCCAAAGTGTAAAGGTTGTCACTATATTCCTATATAGTCTGTACCATGGTCGAAGGACCAAAATTGAAGCAAATAGTCGCGAATATATTTTTCCAAAATGTAGTGGTTGTCTACTATATTCCGATATAGTCTGTACCGTGCCCGAAGGACCAAATTTGAAGCAAATAAACGCGAATAAATTTTTCCGAAGTGTATATACCTTCTCTGAGGTTTTGTAGTTCTTTCAATATCATTCCATAAAACAAGAAAACTGTCTCGTACATTACCCATTTTTATAAGATTTGGTCCTTCGAGCAACTAGAAAACCCATAAAACGAAACCAGAATCACACAACACTTACAAAATATGGAACTCTATTAATAGTAACAATGATCTAAGCAACAAAAGTCTAGAGCAAAACATTGTAACTATGAAAAAATTTATATTATTGCTGCAAACATATATTTTGTAGAAACAATAGGTATTTTTATCAAATTTCCACTGAAAACTTGAAAAAGCATTTCTTTCTAACCATCCTAATACTCAAACAATCATTTATAATTTTACGATGGCATTACAAAGCACAAATGAAAAAATGGACAAAAGAAAAATCAAATAAAATTGTAAAATCATACAATTTAATGATTTCTCTTCATGGCGAATTTTGTAAAGCTTTTTTTTATGGACCCAACAGAAGATACGGGGAAGTGGTTGTGACGAAGTAGAGAGTTAAGTCGCAGTTAATGCCAACAATAATCCTCAGCACACAAAAAAAAAAAAAACGAAGCAAACATAAAAAACATCAACCTTGAAATTGTAACAAATTGTTATGTTGTTCAATGCTTAACTGGCATTTTCCAGCGTTTTTTATTGTTGAATCATTGAAGCAGATAGAGAAGGAGGTTAGGTTCATTAGCTTGAAAATATGTTTTCTAGTTTCTTTACAACAATGCTCTGGCCTTCGGAGTTTAATGATGATTTGCCATAATTGAAAGAGAAACAAACGTAAGATTATTTTCTAGAAAAAAAGAAAACAAATCTCACAAAAAACTATTGGAGAAACTGAGTTTTGATTGGAAAACGATAGAATTCGATGGTTGGTACATTGAGCTACAATTAAATAATGTTAGAAATTTGGTCGTTCGAGCAGCACAAATATTGGAAATTTTAATAACTTAATAAAGATTGTTTTTCTTCAATGTCGTAAGAGAAATCAAGGAATTTCCAAAAAAAATTATAAAATCTGAATCGTAATTTGGTCTTTCGAAGAACAAGCAATGATCAGCCTATACCGTAGTCGAAGCACCAAATTTAAAGCAACTAGGCGAGAATAAAATCTTCCAAAGTGTAGTAGTTTTGTGCTATATTCCCATATAGTCTATACAACATTCGAAGGGCCCATTTTGAAGAAAATAGTCGCGAATAAATGTTTACAAAGTGTAGAAGTTGTCTACTATATTTCTTTATATGCTGTACCATGGTCGAAGGACAAAATCTGAAGACAATACTCGCGAATATTTTTTTCAAAAATGTGTGGCACGCGGTGTCGTTCCTTCGAACTTCCAAAGGTTTTAGTTGTTTTTTCTTCCGAAATGTTCTTAATGATCAGAAGATATGTTTTTAGAAATTACCTTCGGTATATGGTAAAAACCAAAAATGTTTTACAATCGATGAATCCGAGTATCCGCGAACTGTTAACATATTCTATATAGTATGACTGAAATTCTTTAAAATAAAGTGTTTTAGGAGGGATCCCATAATGTCGACCATTAAAATTAATTTTCGTGGAAGCTGTGTTGGGATCAATGTAGAAAAATGGGTAAAAACGTGTTGAAGCCAACAAGTTTTTTATGTTCCCTTCCGATTTCTGGCTTAACCTTACATTTTATAGACCTATGCCCAAAGAAAAATTCACAGAATACTCCATGGACAACATGGTACTAGTGTATGATTTTTTGATATATCCACTACATCCACCTAAAATTGATGCTGACATTTTGAAGCCGGAATTTCGAGTTTTTTTTTTAATTTTTTTTAATAATCCGCACGCGCAACTGGATAATAATCCAAACTCGTAATAGGATTATAGAACTCGTGCTTAGAGCATAAAAAAATAAATTAATGATAAAATATTAGTTCTTCGTGCTTGGTTCTTCATGATTTCTGCTTTTTGGCCATTCGAGCATTATAAAATACATTATAGATTCCTCGATCCTCGAACTCACCAAAATACTATGTACTTCAAAACTAAATAGTTCGAGCATCCATCAGGCTGAAAAATATGCATAAATGAGAAAATGTTCGTTGATCTTTGTTTTTATTCTATTATCTACGTTTTTGGTACTTTCAAGCATGAATAAAATACATTAAACAGCATTGGGCCTTTGATCCTCGAAATTTTCAAACCGTTACATTATTAAAAACCAGTAAGGAAAGGATCAAAGTCGGGCGGGGCCGACTATATGATACCCTACACCACTGCGAATATCTAAAATATATATGGGAGATATGTCCAAATCTTAACCGATTTCGATATAATTTGGCACATTTATTTCTAGACCGAATTCAGTCGAACATTCAAAACTTCATCAAAATCAGACGTATATAGCGTTTTTGGTGCAGCAAATACGCGAAATCAGCCAAAAATATATATGGGAGCTATATCCAAATCTGAACCGGTATCGATATAACATGGCACACTTATTTCTAGACCGAATTCAGTTACACATTCCAAATTTCATTGAAATTGGACTTATGTATATAGCGTGTTTGGTACAGAAAATACGTGAAATCGACCGATAATATATATGGGAGATATATCCAAATCTGAACCGATTTTCACCAAAAGCAATAGCGTTCTTACTATGGCTGAAAAAAATGTAGTCCCCAATTTTCAGCTGAATCGGACAAAAAATGGGACCTGTACGTTGCGAACAAAAATACATGGACAGACGGACAGACGGACGGACATGCATTAATCGACTCAGAAAGTGATTATATGTATATCCCCAAAAGAAACTCTGGGTCTATTTCGTTTCCTTTTGTATGTTACATACAAATGCACAAAGACATAATACCCCTTACCACAGTGTGGTGTGGGGTATAATACTTTTCTCCTTTTAGCATTAAAGAATTCAACAACCCACGTTTTTTGGTCCTTCGAACAATAATAAAATACATGATTAATACCGCATTAGACCTTCGATCCTCAAATTCAAGCAACTACTACTTTAATAATAATATTTTCTTCCTTTGAGCATTAAGGAATTCCAGAAGCCACGTTTTTCGTCCTTCGAGCATTAACAAATACACGATGAATACAGGATAGGTCCTTCGATCCTCAAAATTATCAAACTGCTACTTCATTAACAATAATTTACTCCTTTGAGCATTAATGAATTCCAAAAACCATGTTTTTAGTCATGTTTTTTGGTCCTTCGAGCATTTATATCATATATTATTATTACAGCTTTGGTCCTTCGATACCCAATTTAACCAAAATGCTACTTCATTAACACTGTTTTGTCCTTAAGGATTTCCACATAAGGCCCTATTAATATATTTTATTTTTATACCCTCCACCATAGTATGGAGGGTATATTAAGTTTGTTTTTCCGTTTGTAACGCATTGAAATACTCATTTGCGACCCTATAAAGTATATATATTCTTGATCAGGGTAAAATTCTAAGTCGATCTGAGCACGTCCGTCCGTCCGTCCGTCCGTCTGTGGTAATCACTCGAGCATCCACAAAAATGGAGATAGAACGCTGAAATTTTGGGAAAATGCGTCTTTTGTTTGCAGGCAGGTCAAGTTCGATGATGGGCTATATCGGTCCACGTTTTGGTATAGCCCCCATATAACGGTACCCCCCGATTTACGGTATTTTGACGTTTTTAGCTAAATTTTTAGACCGATTTAGCTATAATTTGAAATTTAGGGTTCTTAAGTATCAATAAACTTATATAACAAAACTTGTGGACTTAGGTCCACGTTTTGGTATAGCCCCCATATAACGGTACCCCCCGTTTTGCGGTATTTTGACGTTTTTAGCTACATTTTCAGACCGATGTAGCTATAATTTGACATTTAGGGTTCTTGAATGCCAATAAACTTATATAACAAAACTTGTGGACATAGGTCCACGTTTTGGTATAGCCCCCATATAACGGTACCCCCCGATTTACGGTATTTTGACGGTTTTAGCTACATTTTCAGACCGATTTGGCTATAATTTGACATTTAGGGTTCTTAAGTGTCAACAAACTTATATAACAAAAGTTGCGGACATAGGTCCACGTTTTGGTATAGGCCCCATATAACGGTACCCCCCGATTTACGGTATTTTGACGTTTTTAGCTACATTTTTAGACCGATGAAGCTATAATTTGACATTTGAAGTTCTTAAATATCAATAAACTTATGTGACAAAACTTGTGGACATAGGTCCACGTTTTGGTATAGGCCCCATATAACGGTAGCCCCCGATTTATGGTATTTTTACGTTTTTATCTACATTTTCAGACCGATATAGCTATAATTTGACATTTAGGGTTCCTAAATGTCAATAAACTTATATAACAAAAGTTGTGGACATAGGTCCACGTTTTGGTATAGCCCCCATATAACGGTACCCCCGATTTACGGCATTTTGACGCTTTCATCTACATTTTCAGACCTATTTAGCTATCAATTGACATTTAGGGTTCTTAAATGTCAATAAACTTATATAACTAGTGGACATAGGTCCATGTTTTGGAATATCCCCCATATAACGTTACCGCCCGATTTCAGGTATTTTGAGAATTTTACCAACAAGTTTTAACCGAATTATCTGTAATTTGAACATTTGACATTTGAAATTCTTAGTGGTCACCACACCTCTCCACCAAAAATTGTCAGAAAGCCCCATATAACGGTACCTCCCGATTTTCAGTAATTTGATGATTTTAGCTACAATATTAAACCGAACTAGCAGTAATTTGATATTTGAAGTTCTTAGTGGTCACAACACCTCTCCATCAAAAAATGTCAACAGGTCCATGTTCGGATATAGCTCCCATGTAACGGTACCTCCCAATTTTCAGTAATTTGTCAATTTTAGCTACAATTTTTAACAGAACTAACTGTAATTTGGCATTTGAAGGTTGTAGTGGTCACCACACATCTGCATCAACAATTTTCAACATAGCCCCAATATAACGATACTTCGAGGATACTTTGAGGATTTTACTTAAAATGTTCAACCGAACGTAGGTCCATGTTTTTGTATAGCCCCAAAACAAACATCCCGATTTTCTAAGGATTTTTTTGGACAAACTTTCTGTAATTTGAAATTTAAATGTCAACAAAAATTCTGCAACAAAAATTGTTCGTTTAAGTTCATATTTTCGTATAGCCCAGATACTTTCGAACTAGCTGTTAATGACATTTGAAGTTCCCACGTTATGTACCGATTTTCGATATTTTGAGGATTCTAGCTAAATTTTTTTACCGAATTAGGAGTTATTTGACATTAAAAGCTCCCATCAAAAACTGTCAACATAGGCCCATGTTTTATTATAACCCCTATATAACAATACCTCCCAATTTCTAGCCCACCAAAAATTGTCAACAGTTAGATATAGGCACCATAAAAAAGGGCCTCCCGAATGAAGCATTTTATGTACATTATCTGACATTTTAACGTACTCACTTAAAGTTGGGGACAGGAATGAATATTTTATGGTGGAGGGTATGAAAAGTTCGGCCCGGCCGAACTTAATGCTTTTTTACTTGTTTTAACTTTATTTTAACCTGCATTAATTTTGGATTTTCCATCATCAATAAGTCGTCATAATTTGCACTTTATTAATAATTAAAAAAATATGGTTCTTTCAAACATCACATGCCATAATTGATTCTTGGAATTTCACAGGGAAATCGGACAAAGAAGAAAAAATGTTTTTTAATAGTTTCACCATGACTCTCCAAATCTAATTTTACAGTCTTCAGAGTAATTAGCAATATGTTGTTTATTCTTTTGGTTTTTTTTTCCTATCTCCCTTCTTCTTTTTAATTAGCATTTCAACCAAAAAAAAACCTGACAAACATTAACAGATCTATTCCAAACACAAAAAGCTGTTTGTTTTTGGAATAACATTTTAAAGTTTATTTGTGTTTCTTGTTTTCTACATGAAATCCGCCATCTATGTATTCATGACTTGTTAATTGATGTGTACAGGTGTCGTCGAACGTTTGGTCGGTTGGTAGGTTGTGAGGCATCATTTAGCGTTATTTAGCCCGCCATAATATTTACGACGACCATGACTGTGAGCCGTACTCGCCATCGTCGTCGACAACATAAAATTTTATGTCTATTTTTGTTTTTGAAGTCTGTTTTTTCTCATTCCAAACGGTCTTTGTTGCTAAAGATAGGCTTTGCAAAGAGACAGGCGGCTCATGAAGTTTGCAATGTAGTAGGCAATGAACGTTTTAGTGGCCAATTCAGGGTCGAAACATAAATTGCGCGGTTGTGTAGACAAACAGAAATTTGTGAGATTTAGTTTATTCAAAACATGTAAAAATTTAAATAGAAGTTCCGCCATAAAAATGACGCCATTTATTATGAAATATTGGGTGGTTTGGGGGATTTGTAAGAGACATGATAATTGTACATATTTTATAGATGTGTGCAGGGATTTGAAATACTGAAAATAATGTTTATCTACTTACTATGACTTCTTTGAAATTATTTGCTATCTTGATTAAGGAAACCCAGACTATGGTATCTGTAAGCTAAAAATCACTAATAGCAACTTATACTTGAAATAATTTAAACCTTTCGAAAATTCAGGTAAACAACAAGTGGACTATCAGAAATATGATCCTTCGATCTCCCAACAAAGCTAATATTTAGGCGTAGAGAATACATTTTGCTCAAAAACAAAGGAGAAAGAATCATTGATATCATTGAATTAATTTTCGTGTTGGATAAAATATGTACTAAGAATTTCAGAAATGAGAATTTGGTCCTTCGCGAACTAAAATCTACTCAAAAGTGACCGAATTTATAATAAAGTCAACATTGGAACATAATACATTATTAGTGGGATACATAGATGACATAACAGCTGTAACTCAGACAAGAAATACGGAAGTTTCTCAACGTAAACTGAGACAAGTAATGGTCCGAACTAAAGTTTGATTAGAGACACATGGGTTAGAATTAGCTATGCACAAAATCTAGCTGGTGCTTTTATCCAGAAAACATATCCCGCCAGAAATCGGGTATGCGGTTAAAGACATCGTCATCCACACACAGACAACTGTCACCTAACTTGGAATACGACTCGATAACAAACTGATATTCTCATCGCAGATAAGTCACCCAACTGAGATAGCAGCCGGTATTACAGCGAAAAGCAGTAAACTGAAGGCAATCATTGGGGGACCACTACCCAAAAAGAGGAAGTGTTTCCAGAAAACACAGAGCACAAAAACTATTAACAGTCCTGCGAACAGCGGCGTTGCGAGTTGCATCATAGATTTAATGGCAGAAGAGCAACTAAAAATCTATGAAGCAAAAGACTCCCAAGAGTAGAATGGCAGACAAGATGGAACATCGAAACGTATGGCAGATGGACGCCGAAACTTATCCCAAGCGTCAGAGTATGGATGGGAAGTAAACATTGAGACGTTAATTACTATCTTACGCAGCTGTTCTCCAGACATGTCTAGTAGACGGGTCCTTTGTAGTAGACAGAAGACCAAAGTCTTCTCTAGTGGACAGAAGACGTTTTAAGGTTGCCTCTACTAGGCATCTTTTTTAAGGTCTTCCCTTGTAGACAGAAGACCTTTTAAGTTATTCTCTAGTAGGCAAGAGACCATCTAAGGCAGCGACGACCACAGAAATACAACCAAAGCGAAGACATGCATGAACGTATGAGTGAAAAAAGCAACAACCACATTATGTTTTTGTTTGTTTTCATTAATTTACACTGTACGTGAAAGAGAGAAGCAAATGCAAAAACAACTCAGTGGGCGCCCTCACTATACGATCTAAGCAAAGAAGCTCGACCCTGATCTAAGGTCTTCTATAGTAGACAGAAGACCCTCTTAATGTCTTCTATAGTAGGTAGAAGACCTTTTGAGGTATTTTCTAGTAGACAGAAGACTTCTTAAAGTCTTCTCTAGTAGAATATACTTTTTAAAGTAGTCTATAATAGACAGAAGACCTTACAAGGTCTTCTACAATTAACAAACCTTTTAAGGTCTTCCCTAGTAGACAGAAGACTTTTTAATGTCTTCTCTTTTAGACAGAAGACCTTTTCAGGCCTCTTATAGTAGACAAAAGGCCTTTAAACTTATACGAAAGTTGTGCCCAGGTGGACAAATCTTCTAGTGGAGACGAGGTGGTTTTTTTGTCGCTATTAAGATCGAGTCCGACATACCACCATGAATAACGACTCTATGAATGCGTGGAATAATTTTCCCATCTCTGATGAAAAAAATTTATTATTTTTATCATTTTTAATTTTATTACTTTTATTATTATTGTTATTATTTTTATTATTATTATTATTATTATATTTATTATTAATATTTTTATTTAATGTCATCCTATAAGCCAACAATAAATTATTTTTACTAGACATTAATGGCATTATTTAACTCTTTAAAATTCTAATTAACAAATACAACTTTTGTTTTATTTTTATCAACAATTATTGTTGCTGTTGTGTTTGTTTATTTTTTTTTGTTCTTTCACTTTCACAAAAGCAATCGCTGCAAATAATTTTATTGTTTATTTTGCAATTTTGTTTTTTTTTTTTGTTTTGTGGATTTCTGGTTCAAATTAATTGCCAAATAATCATTGCTGTTGCTGTTGTTTGTATGTGGCAAAATGCCATAACAATCTGTACGTGCATTTATGTATGTACTTGTGTTGTATATAGAATTGTTTGTATATATATGTACATTATCTGCATTCCTATAAATATTTATTTAATACAAAATAATTAATTTTCGAAATGTGGAACAAATGAAAAGCAGACACTTGTATTTATCCCCCATATCATCATCATCAACAGAAACAGCAGACGCGCAAATCAATGACAAGGACATCAACATTGTAGCGTCGGCTGGTGGAAAAAAAGTATACATAACGTTGCTGATTATAGATTTACGCAAATATATGCATGTGCATATATATACAGATATATGCACATTTGGTTTCGCCTTTAAATTAAATTTAAATTTTGGCGTGACGCAGATAATGTTTCTGATGCCATTTTCCTGTAAAGAAATTAAAAATTCTATAGGAAATTGATTTGGTATGGGTATGGGCGGATGGATTAAATAAATATCGGGATGTCATACCCCTTTATAAAGACCATTGTTATGGGCCCAGCCTGACAATTGTACCACATCACTTTGCATCAGGTTTGCCATAGTTGTTACCACTTGTCAGTATTACAACATCTTCAGGATAAGCGACCACCACGATTTAAGTTGGTCGAGATATGCAAGAATTTTGTTTATTACCAGAAGTCGGAGTAAAGTTGTACCTCTGCCAACAGTTTTCCTCACGAAACTCTCTCCTATTTGCGAATCAATGATACTGATTTTCAAAATGTCATCAATTCATTCCACTAGAGTGGAGGAGGTGTATAAATGAGTGACCTTAAATATTCGCACATCTCGGGCCAATAGGTTGCCAAGTATTTCCCCTAAAAAATTTATGCCACTGTATAGGATAAAACGCTATTAAAATTTTAACACGATCCGAAGGGTGGCCCTAAAACGACTTTAAGCGCATTCACAAGACATTTAAGTTGCTCAACAATTTCCAAACGATGATCAAAAAGCCCACAAACTGCATCTAAGCAAAATATTCCCTAGTAGTATTAATTAAGGTATTCTCTAGTAGATAGAAGTTCTTTTAGGGTCTTCACCACTAGACAGAAGATCTCTTAAGGTTGTAGATAGAAGACCTTTTAGGTATTCGCTAGTAGACAGAATACCTTTTAAAAACTTCTCTAGTAGACGGAAACCTTAAGCTCGTCTATAGTAGAAAACAATCCTTTGAGGGACTTCTCTTGTATACAAAATATTTTTAAGTCCTTCTTTAGTAGACAGAAGGCATTTTAAAGTCTTCTCTAGTAGACAGAAGACCTATTAAGGTCTTCAGTTGTAGATAGAAGACATTTTAAGGTCTTCAGTAGTAGGCATAAGACCTTTTAAGGTCTTCTATAGTAGAAAGCAGACCTTTTAAGGTCTTCTCTTGTAAACAAAAGGCTTTTTAAAGTCTTCTATAGTAGCAGAAGGCCTTTTAGGGTATTCTCCTATAGTAGATAGAAGATCTTTGAGGTCTTCTCTAGAAGAGAGAAAACATTTTAAGGCCTTCTTTAGAAGACAGAATACCTTTTAAGGTCTTCTCTAGTAAACAAATCAAAATTCCAAATATGAATCAAAATCTCGTTGTTAATCGATATATAGCGATTATATCCCCTTCACCAACCACTCTCGTTTTTTGAAAGCAAAAAAAAAAAAAAAAAAAAAAAAACACGACAAATGTGATAATTGTACCCCATTTTTTCCTTAACACTTCACCTCATCTAAATATTTATTTTACGTGTTTGCATCTCAGCTGTTGTTGTCGTTTTTTATATAAAAATATTTACCTTCTCAGAATGTAAATACCCTTATATACATTCTCTTATACTGTTGTTTTTTTTTTCATTCATCAGACATCCGTTCGTATTCATAGGTTATGTATATTTATTGAGAATTGTTAATGTAAATATTTACAAAAGACAACAAAATAAACAATAATAGCAAGAAACAACAACAATAGAGGTCGGCCATTGCAGAGATTGCAAATATCGAATGAACTGTGCCGTCTGTCTGCCATTGGTTTGGTAGTGGTGCTTCGAACAACCCACATGCAGATGGAGATAACTGCAATATGACAAAACGCCGGAGAGACAGACATAAAGAATACACAAAAATATGGCAATATGGCGTCATTGCCGCCACTTCCGTGTAGATCTTGAACTAAAGTTTGTAACAGCAGCTACAAAAATAAGCCCCCCAATCCTCCTCTTCTTACCCTCCATTCAGGCAAATTCCTTGCCAATAAAATTTTGATGCATCCATTGAACGCATGCTCGCTCGCCATTCAGTCAAACTCCAAAGAGTGCTTTGCTTAAACCACATCCAAGCCATAGTATTGACTGACCCCCTTTGTTGTTTTTCACACCACCAACTGACTCACCAGGCAGTCGTCCATCGCCACCACTGCACAATGCGCCAAATATTGATTTGACGTTTTGCATTCAAATGTAAAATGAAATGACTTTTTGTTGCTGTCAGTCTGGTTGGTTGGCGGGGACCCTGCGTTTACCGGTTGACTAACTCAAAAGAAAGATGAAACAAAGACAATGGCAAACAGGAAAGTGATGTGTTTCATTTGTTTGATTTGGATTGTTGATGTTTTGTTGGTTTGATTGTAGATTGTGGTGGTGTTGGATGGATGGATGTTTGGTACGTACAATTGACGTTTGGGGCTCGCTCCTCTCTAATCATAATGGGTACAATGACTCACCCGTGTTTGCTGCCACTGCTGTTATTGCTTTTCCTCATGTCAATCATTAAATTGTTTAGTTTTTTATGTGTTTGCGAATGCGGATTCCGAAAGAGGGGAAGAAACTACATATGGGGAAATAAAAATAGTTTATTTGTTTTGATTAAATCAAATGAGGTCTTTCATGTTGTTGGTAATGCTGAATTTGGGCAAAAGCTGCGAATGTTTCCAATGTCGATACAGGGAATGTTTGAAATTCCCCAAATATAAAACGCAATATCTTTCATCAAATTTGATTTTGCAAATTGTTATCGTGGAGATGAATCGCAGACATGAACAATTTTTACTAAAAAAACTATCACGAACTATCTTACTCGTTGGTAAGAGGGAAGTCTCCCCAATTCAATTCACTATTTTGTATCAATGATAAGATACGTCCTCTTTATCATCGATCCAAACGTCGTATTTAGCTACCTAACCTGTAGAGAAGTTTTACAAAGCTGAAAATCCAAAATTACTCTGAGGAATTTCTCTGCAGCCGTTGATTTTTATGTTGTTTGGCCCGAAAATCGAACCCTGACATTTGACATTCAAGGAAGGCGGAAAGCATTCTAATATTGATACCACGATGGCACTCTTTCAAATTTGATATAACAATATACAATTCAAAAACTGCAAGTTTAAATAGCTGTGGCTCTTCTTCGAGCTCAGAAAATTTGTGGTCCTTCAAGCGGTCAAAATCGAACTTTAAACCCCTAGAATAGAATGCAAGAAGAGCATTCTAATTACAGCAATATGTTGGCATGGTTTTAAATATGTTAAAAAAAAGTTTATACTCGCGTACCTCAAGCATCAAAAAGCTTTTTCTTTCACAGATTTGGTCCTTCGAGGAATAAAAATCTAACTTTAAAACACCTAAATAATATCGTCTAGCTTCAAACGTTGTTAATGCAGTCATCAAAGGCAAAAATAATATAAATTGTGCTATAAAATATTCGATTACCAAACATGATTGGTCCTTCGAGCACAAAAAATCGAATTTTTAATGCCAAGAATAATTTTTTTATTCAACTATAACGCGATTGATAATATTTGACCGAAGAAGGTCACTCAAAATTTGGTTCATAGTATTTAAAGTGGAGAACTTACAGTACTGTCGTTGGTACAATATGTAGGTGCGCACACACTATATACGAGGGGCACTAGAAAACCTTCTGGCCTAGGCAACACGCAGTGTCCCCAGGCGTCATTTGACATTTTTTTGAAAGTTTGACAGTTTTTAGCCTAAGCGTACTCAGAACAGTTTGACATGCGACCATGCGTTGGGTAGTTTTCAGAGGCTTGATTAAGACACCTCCAAAACATGGTTTTTGAACGCTTATACAGCATCTTCTTGCGACGAAAATAGTTGACCATGCCTTTTTTCTTAATGTGCTGGCGCATGATCCATCAATTCCACGATTTGTCCGGTCAAACAGGCGCTGGTTTGGAATTCAATGTCAAATTAATTGTCAATTCTATTGCATATATGTACATCAAATAAATCCCCATAATAAAGTTTAACACAACAAAAAGACTCCAATGTAAACATGTTAAAAGACATTGGTCTTTCTTTAACAGAAACAACAGAGAGAAAAGATTTTTTTTTAATTTTGAGATTTATATAATATTGATCGAACGAGCTCAATTTTTTTAAGTATAAATTGGTCCTTCGAGCACAAAAAGAAAAAAAAAAAACACAGCACAGAGGGGAAGTTTGTGTTAAAAGTTAATCAAAAGCCCTAGAAAGCTCATTTATAGTCGGATTGATATAAAATTTTGCACAAAGCATAACTTCGGTAGAAGGATTAATCCTATAGAAAATAATGAAAATCGGTCCAGATTTGGATGCAGCTTCCATATATATTCGCATCTGATATGAGATAAAAATGCACCAAAATCACTGAAATTTGACACATGCAACCTGAACTAGCCTAAAAAAACATTGAGCCAATTTTCAAACAAATCGGTACAGATGTATATGTAGTCCCATATACATATATTTCATTCCAAATTTTATTTTTTGAAACTTACTTAAATTAATTTTTTCTCAATTCAAATGAGAAAAGCCGTGAATGTTTCTGAATAATGCAAACATATTTGATAGGTGTTGGTTTAGTCTGATAAATAAGAGTCCCGGTTATAAGGCGGAACAACATTTAGTGTGAGTAAACCTTGCAATTCCATATAAAACTATTTCATATTTTAGTTGAGAAAAATTAGATTTTTTTCGGAATGGCGGAAATATGCGCAATTTTTTATGATTGGATCTGATATTTGAGACTCAAGCGCATAAAACATTAGAAGAAACTATGGTCGGGAAACGACGGGGAAATAGACTTTTTCACTATTGAAATTGTAGTAAGCTTAAAAATTATCATAAAAAAATTTAATAAAGAGGATATGTATCACCATTATTAAAGAGCAAAGATGTAAAATCAATCTGAAAATTTTAAATGCTAATCTTGTTCGGAGACTGTACAAAAACAATAAATCTTGAAAAATATAAATTTTCGCGAAAATAATGCCATTTTAATGTTCACCTAATTTCTTAGTTTTCGAAAATTTACTTTTTGTTTTCAGTCTGGCTGAGTTCAATCGACTGCTGCATTGGATTAGTTAATCTTACAAAGTCGAGGATGGTTATAGCAAATGTAGAAAAGAGTCTGGTTGCTGTCTATCAACATTTTTTTCATAAAAAAACGGTTTTCATATTTTGAGTTTTGAGCAACTTTAGGCCTATGTTTCCCCTCTGTGCACAGTATAAAACCCTCTAATAAAATTGAAATCGCCGAGCTTCTACAAATGAAAAATCATAAGTCTTACTCGTGTATCAATCAGCGTCTGTTGAAAAGGCATGAATAAGAAGAGAATTTCCGAATACCGAACCAAATTAGGCGAGATTTAATACTTCGAACACAATAAATGAAGATATGAAAGTTATAATGTATATATATATATATATATATATATATATAATAAAAAAAAAACAAAACTGCCAATTTGAATTTAAATTATGTAATAATATTTCGGTCCTTCGAGCTGCAAAGTATGTAGTTGGCAATCCGGCTACTAGTATTTGTCTTATAACAGAGTCAATGCTGAGTTCATTTGTATCCAAAACTCCGTCTTAGACAGTAGCTTCAATTCAACGACTTCGCAGCCCTTAAATTTAAGCTCGAAGGACCAAAATATTTTATATTAATAATACATGACTCCATTCCTTTTTCTCGTCGATCGATCTTATCGACTCAGACTCGGCAACTTTGACTAATATTAAACACATTTTTTTCTCGAGTCCTCCAAGAACGAATACTCGTCTATTACATTCAAATGATAATTCAGTTCATAATTAAAAAAACATTTACTGGAAATAACTCGAAGGACCAAATAATATATAAATTAGTTGGTCCTTCGAGCTGACACAAAGTAAAAGAATATTGCTGGAAAAGAAAAGTCCGGGAATCAATTCTGAAGCTGTGTAACAATATTATTAGTTCTTCACATTTGTTGGGTTTGGAGTCTAATGTTAGATACTGAGTTTATTTGAAGCCAATACTCCGATTTAGACAGAATATATGCTCGAAGGACCAAAATAGTTTATGTTATCACAAAAATAGATGATCATAATCATGTCAAAATGAAATAACTTAGAAACTTTGACTTAAACAATTTTTTCTCCTAGAACTAAGTTTAAATTCCTTGTCTAATTACATTTGACTGATAATTCAGTTGAAATGTAATAAACTAGCACGACTTTACTTCGCGCAGTTAAAACGCCTTTCGTACCACGAATGCTGATTGCCAACTTTTTTATTTCTCGGTGGTTGAGGAAATATTAACTCTAAAGGAGTTTGAGTAAAAATTATGGCAGTTGTTAAGAAAGCTTTTCTTCCACGTTGTTGGAAATACATCGATCCCACATAAATTATTTGGTCCTTCGAGCATTTTCCCGCATGGCAAATTAAATTAAATATTTCACAAAGTAAAAGAATATTGCTGGAAAAGAAAAGTCCGGGAATCAATTCTGAAGTTGTGTAACAATATTATTAGTTCTTCGGATTTGTTGGGTTTGTAGTCTAATGTTAGATACTGAGTTCATTTGAGGCCAATGCTCCGATTTAGACAGGATATATGCTAGAAGGACCAAAATATTTTATGTTATCAAAAAATAGATGATCATAATCATGTCAAAATGAAATAACTTAGAAACTTTGACTTAAACAATTGTTTTTTCCTAGAACTAAGTCTTAATTCCTTGTCTATTACATTTGATTGATAATTCAGTTGAAATGTAATAGACAAGCACGACTTTACTTCGCGGAGTTAGAACGTCTTTCTTGCCATGAATGCTGATTGCCAACTTTTTTATTACTCGGTGGTTGAGGAAATATTAACTCTAAAGGAATTTGAGTAAAAATTATGGAAGTTATTTAGGAAGCTTTTCATCCACGTTGTTGGAAATACATCGATTTCACATAAATTATTTGGTCCTTCGAGCATTTTCCCGCATGGCAAATTAAATTAAATATTTCAAATAAGTATTCAGTAAATGTTATGCAAAAGGAAACTGCGCGATTCCAATTTGAAGCTCTGCTATGATATTATTAATTATTAAGTCTACTAAAATAGACGTTCTCAGCTGTTTAGTTTTGGAATAATGTTGAAAAGTTCAATAACTGTCGATCGCCTTTGGTTGGCTTAGTGCACAACAAATTATTTTCATTTTCTCATATAATTTCTAATTCTAAATCCATTGAGAAACTTTCTAATCCAAACCTTTTTACTTTCTTTGCAGGTAAGGCGAACATAGAAGTGGATTACATTTTCAAACTATCTTCCAAAAGTATGTGTGTATTACATCTATAATAATATATTTTACAAAACGGAAATAAAAATATTTTTATTTATGACTTTAATCTACATTTTATAAATATTTTTTCGTACTTTCCATTGTTTTTTGTATTCCAATTGTTAGGTAAGGAGGTAATTAACCTAAATTGCTATACATTTTGTTCACACATATAATTTATTTATACATTTATTTTCAAATTCATGTAAAACGTTAATTGGGTTTTACGTAATTACGCATAACATCCATCCGCACAATTGCTGGAGTTTGGCCTCGAAAAAATACCTCTCAGCAGAAAAAAAAAAACCATTTGATTCTGCAATTTTTATTTTTCTATAAAAAAAAACCATTGGAAAATTACAAAAATATGTTAAATACAAGAGTAGGTGAGTGGAGATGAGGAGGACGACGTTACGACGATGTAATAATTTTATAGCAACAAAGGCAAACGTGGCAATTTCCATAATTTGCAAAAATGTTCAATGCGTGCTAAGCGCCCGTATTAATTTCAAAATATTTGCACGCACGCATTTAATAAATTATTTATGAAGCGCAGGTATTTCGTGAGTTTCGTTATTATTACGCATTCTTCACGTGTGTGTAATGTTAGTTAATTTGTTCTCATTAATTACTCCCCCCGTGAAATAATAACAAAAATAACATGAAATGGAAACATACATATTTGTTGTTCTATAGCAGATTTTTCTTAGAAAAATTTAAATTTTATAATGTCATTTTAAAGCATGTCAAACTAAGCATTATTGGATGGACATGATTTGGTCCTTCGAGCAGAAAAAAAACATTCATGTACCTTAATAAAGTAACATACATAAAATGATTGATATTAGTTGTCCATTTTGAAATGATTTTCATTAGAATAAAAAAATATTCGATAAAGAAATTGGATCTTTGAAACATGCCAAACAAAGATACCAATTGAGAAAAATGGTGCTTGGGCCACAAAAAATGCGTTCTTTGCACTTGATCTGATACTAGATATGTTACTACGGACAAAAATAAGGCATATTCTAATTATTTGAATATTCTAATGTTTACAATGTCATTTTGAAGTATCTTACACTAATAATTATTGTTAGACAGACTTAGGTCCTTCGATCACAAAAAACATTGATTTTTGCACCATAATATAGTATAATATACATAACATGATTGGAAATTTGTTGTCCACTTTGAAATTATATTCATTGAATAAAAAATTTAGATACCAATTGAATAAAAATTTTCCATCGAGAACAAAAATTCGTTTTCTGTCTTGATCTGTTACTACGGACAAAAAGAAGTCATATTTTAATTACTGCATGACCTGTGAATCTCAGTGTAAATGTACTCCGCTTTATCTGTAATATTCCACTAACGAATTCATATTGTGATTTAGTTGAAATTTATTTTTTTCCAGCCCCCAGTATCCTCAATAATTTATTGCCGCACTATTCACTTGTTTATTTCTGCCACCGCCTCCAACTTATATTCCTTTTTTTCTCTTTTTCATTTGTTTAACAACCCGTTTTTGTAACTTTTTTAGTTTTATTTAATGGCAAAAGCATGCTTTACATGGCAAATTGTGCTCTTGGCTGGCTGGCTGGTGCTGCTAATAGTTGTAAAAAAAAACAATAAAAACCGTTTTGGTTTTTATTTCTTCTATTTGTTTCTATGTTCCAAAGTAAATGGCGCCATATTTGACATCTTTATTGTTAATATTTATTGGCAAGCCTGGTTGGTTGGTATTGTTGTTCCCTCTATGCGTGTTTAGTTTTGCCGTTATTATTTTACCCGTTTACTGTTGTCATCGTCATTGTCGATGGTTGTAGATGGCCCAATTTAATTCAGGCGTACGTACGTTAACGTTACGTACTACTTACGTACATACGTTCGTACAATATTTGATGTATACCCCCACCCACATGGAGGACGCCATCATTGGAGCACCATAAACAACGGCGTCACATGTTGTCGACACATTTTTTTCCATAAAGGAGCTTTGATTTGTGGCAATGTTGTGATGTTTTTCTTTTTATTGTTGCGATTTTTTTTTTGTTTTATTTTTCATTATTTACTGTTATAATATTTCTGTGTCATCCCCACACTCTCAATCACACATATTCACAGGGTCTCACATTAAATCAACTATAAAAAGGAAATTTGTTCCAGAAACAAAAAGGACAATGACAAATTGTATTGCCATTGTTTGTGGCGGCGGATTTATTTATTATTTAATCATTTAAAGTGGAGATTTAAAAAAATTATGTTGCTTAATTTAGGTGAAAATATTGCCAAAGGCAATTTTAATCCACAAAACCCATAAACAAATTTGGAAAAAAAATTTCGAATATTTTCTAGAAGATATTAGGTTTGTCCTCGCACTTACTATTACTAAATGTTGCTGAAACACTCTTTTCATCAACTTTTCCTTTATATAACTGTCAAAACCTGAAACATTTGTAGTAATTAAGTGTATCTGCGTACTCAATAATTTGTAAGTGTGTCTGCGTACTCGATAATTTGTAATAATTATTACAAATGTTTCAAATTTTGACAGTTGTATAAAGGAAAAGTTGCTGAAAAAATGATTCAGCAACATTTAGTAAAAATTATCGAGTATAAGGACAGACCTAGATTCTTCTAACAGGTAATGTTTCAGATAAAATATTTTCATTTGTCATAGGGCACAGATAAAACATGAAATTATTTCACCCAGAAAATGTTGAGGTTAAAACTTCTCCGTACAGAAAATTTGTATAAAATATTTAAATATTGCTAAGGAAACATATTGCGAAACATGTTCGTAAAGAAAATGTTGCAGATGAAATATTTTGCTATAAAGAATGTTGCGAAAAAAAATACATTTCCGTTTAGACAATGTTGCGAAGTTTGAAGTTTTTTTTTTTTGTAGAAAATGTGGTGATTGATTCATGTTTGTATAGAAAATATTGAGTATGATTATTTTTATACAGATAATAGCTTCTTTCCCGTACTTTTTAATAGTGAAACCCGTAAAAGAGAGAACTGTAAAAAATTGTTCTCACACAAAAGTTTTTTGATATAGTTCCGGAACGGAAAAATGGAAAATATGTCAAAACAATTGGAAAAAATGTCAAAGTCGGCGTAACAGCCAATCAGACACCGGCAACCATGTTACTATTTTTTACTCGGCCAAATTTGTCGTTTGAAAAGTTTTTAAAGAGAGCGTCATTCAGCGCCATTTTTGTTTAAAGCAGGGATTGCCAAAAACGCACATTTGCAGATTATAACTTGCGCTAGTGTGCATAAACAATGCGTCAACCTAACAATGTCATACGAATGTGTTTATAGTGTCCGTGTGTTTCGTATGCCCGCGGGCATAGGAAAGTTGTTGTTGCTGGCCATCCCTGGTTTAAAGAGAAGTGAACATTTTACAACTTTTCTGTGTACGGAAACGATTTTTCGGGTAAAAGTGGTAAAAATTGTTAAAACTTGTTAGTTCTGAAACAAAGCTAATGTTGATTAAGGATGTTTTAGTATTAAACATGTTGCAAATGAAAAATTTTCTTATATACAATGTTGCAGATGAAAGAAAGTGTTGCGGATGAAACATTTCCGTATAGGAAATGTTGCGGAGGATTTTTTTTTGTATAGACAATATTATGAATGATTCATTTTCATATGTGAATGTTGCTAATGAAGCATTTTTGTATAGAAAATGTTATGAAAGATTGATTTTGGTATAGATAATATTAAGTATGAATATTTCCATACAGACAATATTGAGTTAAGACGTTAAGTATAGAAAAAATTGCAAATGAAACATTTTCGTAAGGACAATGTTGCAAATAAAACATTACCGTTCACAAAATGTTGCGGATAAACTTTTTTGTAGAAACAATGTTGTGAATTATTTTGTTTCCTATAGAAAATGCTGTGAATGGAGCATTATCTTACAGACAATGTTGAGTACGGACATATTATTATTAGTATATATTGCGAATAAAATATTTTCTTATGGATAATGTTGCGGATGAAACATTTTCGTATAGACAATGTTGCGAATGAATAATTTTCGTATATAAAATGTTGTGAATAAATATTTTCATGCCGACAACCTTGATTAGGGACATTTTAGTAAAGAAAATGTTGCGAAAGATTTTTTTTTCGTGTAGACAATGATGCCAATGAAACATCTCCGTATAGACAATGTTGCGGATGAACTTTTTTGTAGAAACAATGTTGTGAATGATTTATTTTCGTATAGAAAATTATGTAAATGAAGCATTTTCTGGACATTGTAGTATAGAACATTTTTCGTGTAGGCAATGATGCCAATGAAAAATTTCCGTAAGCAATATTGCGGGTGAACTTTTTATGTAGAAACAATGTTGTAAATGATTCATTTTCGTATATAAAATATTGTGAATGAATATTTTCATACAGACAATGTAGAGTGGGGACATTCTAGTAATGAAAATGATGAGAGTGAAACATTTTCGTAAAGAAAATATTGCGGATGAAACATAGTATTTAATATTTCGACAATGTTGCGGAAGAACTTTTTATTATAGACAATGTTGTGAATGATTCATTTTCGTATGGGAAACATTGAATATTTTCATATAGACAGTGTTCCGTAAGAACATATTAGTGTAGACAATGTTGCATATCGTTACCTGAAATACTTTGGGCATTTTAGGTGGCGACATGCGTTTGTAGGTTACATGCCAGTGGTCTTGTTTATTCCAAACAAACGATTCGAGAAACTATATTCGTTGGTGGCGGACCGTAGGGTGATATTTTAAATAATTGTCCTACAAATCTTCACAAAGACTGTGTTCGCGCAGTGCGTATCGTAGAGAGCACTCTATTGGTGGAGGAATTTATCTGCTATTTCTCCCTGGAACTACTATGTTCGCTCAACTCGGATCGTAGTGAGAAATTTGGTTTTGGATTTGGTTCAAAGTTTTGGTATTGTAACAATTTCTCCAAACTTAGTTAACTCACAGATACTTTCTTACTTGTTCTTTTTACCAAGATATCGAACACCGAGTTCATAACAATATGTATTGTTGGTGTGATCATATACATATACTACCAGAAACCTCCCGGATGGGACAAAGGAGACTTTTCTCATATCAATGAGTGCAGCTAAGTCATATTAGATCAATGTTGTGGGACCAGGGACCTACGCAGCGTGCTTTTAAGGGGGCCTACTGTTTATCTTCGCGTGTGAACGGCGTGTCTTAAGACCCCACTTGTACAAAAGTTTTACACGCCTGAAATGCCCAGGAAATGTCGCCAACATTACGCTGAGGATATTTTTGCCACCATTGAAGAGTGTAGTGTTGTCTGACCTGGGAGTGTGCAAGGCTGGTGTGCTTACAATTGCACCGCGGTGGCATACATATTGTTAGAGGGACAAAATTTATGATTGGCCCAACAATTTGCATTGTCGAAGTGATCATGCTTTTTTTAAGAGGACAAATGACATGATTGGATCAACGTTTTAATTTTTTTGAAGTGATAAAACGTAATTTAGTTTAGAATCCATAAATAATGCCCAAGTTGACAAAAACTATTGTTGTAGGGGCAATATAACATGGCGTAACTGACAATATCTTTACAATACATAGTTTTTGTTGTTCAAATATTGTCAGAACAACCAGTTTTTTCCTGTTATTGTTATTGTGTTGTAAATTCTGCTCAAGAGAAATTGTTGTGGCACTATTTCGGTTGCCTTTAACTTTATACAACACCGAAAATATGTATACAACAAGTGCACCGAGCGGCTATAACATACCTACTCACACCAAGTACACATCGTAGAAGAGATATGCCACAAAGAGTAAAGGAAAAGAATAAAGAAAACCAGTCAGTCAGAAACATGAGAAAATTTTAAAATTTATGAGACGACGTTGAAAGATGTTGATGACAGCAGCAGCAACAAAAGTCTTTTCGGTGTTTAGGAGCTTGGGAGTTTCATGCCTTTCTTACTGGGACTCCATTGACGATAAAGTTGGTGTTTGAGGTGACTTTGTTTCTTGTGGCCTCATAAACATACCACAACCACGACAGCAAGATGCTGGTTGCAGCAGAGGTTTTTTCTTCTTCTTCTTCTTCTTCTTGACATATTTGTGGTAAAATGTTGCTGAAGTTGAGTGAATGATGACAGGATTTCATCGATTAAAACAACATTTTGAAAAATGTGTGTTTACAAAACAACAACATTTCGGAGGAGAAAAACAAAAATACTTGTCAAACATGTTGTTTTAATTTTGAACGCTCACGTCTGTCGTGATGGTCATATTTTTAACAGATCTTTACAACAAAACTTGAAGCATTGATCAAGAACGTTGCCCTCACTCATGCCAATCCCAATGTCTGTATGGTGATTGCTAAATGGTATCAAATTAAATCATGACCCTTTTGCTTGCAAGCAGTGGCAATCTTTCACGAAACCAGTTTTTTATATTATCTCCGCTGTAGCTTTGTTTGTGTAATTATGCAAAAATGCTTAACAATACAAGAAGGACAAGACGACAGAACTGGTTCTATACAATGTAACGTGATTTTACATTTGCCAGGGGGAAATGAGATATTTTTGTTTAATTGCATACAACGTTCTGTCTTTCATGATAACAAACTGGAATAATTTTTAGAGTAATAAAAAAGAAAAAATAAAAATATAATAAAAAGCTTCTATTCGAAAATAATCTTTACGATAGATTTGTCATCGGTAGTTTTGAACAAAAAAATATCGAAAGCCGAGGGGTACTATACACTGTATAAGTTTATGTCCCAATAATAAAAACGCGGATAATAGTTTTATTGCTTCTTAAAATATTCTCCAGCATGATTTATACACTTTTGAATGGGCTCAAACCAATTTCTGAAGCACTTTTTCCACTCCAAATGAGATACCACCAAATCATGGTTTTTTGAACGCTTCAATAGCATCTTCTGGTGACGAAAATCGCTGACCGATATCGTTTTCGATAGCAATGGTATGGTGGGAAGTCAGGACTGTGTGGCGAATAACCCATCAATTTCTCGTTTTGTCAGGTATATACGGCGCTTGAATTGAATCGATGTCTGCAGACATCATGAGAGCTCGCATTGTCATGGTGCATACAAAATTATTCGTCTTGTTCGTTTTTCGAATTTCTCCGAAGGATTTAGGCAAACAAATTGCGGTGTACAATTCAGAATGGACCGTACAACGTTACTCAAGCGGAACATGCAACACATGACCAGTTTGGCCGAAGAAAGAGGCGACCATTTGCTTCGAAGTGCTTCTTTCACGAACCATTTTCGTTGGATTTGGCTTGCCTTCGCAGAACCACACGGTCGATTGCTGTTTTGTTTCGGACTCATACGCATAGATCCATAATTCGTCACCTGTGGCGATCTTATATAAACGTCATTTAATGAATCGCGATCGTTTTTTTTCATCGTAAATTTCGAGAACAAAACCTTTTCACGGACAGCTGTTCATGCAATGTCGAATGTATGGTGTTGGAAGAAATGCCCAAGGATGTCTCTATCTCACGGCTTGTCACATGATGATCTTACATTATCAGTTCACGCACGGCATCAATGTTTTTTTTTTGAACAACGGTCGTTTTTGACGACCTTCACGACTTTCGTCTTTGAGCGAGCTTCGACCAGTTTTTACAGGATAGTACTTCATTCCCATGCAAAGACTTATTTTCATCGATGCTCCTTTGTCGTGATAATCCAAGTGAAAGTTGTGAAAAATTATCGCACGTAAATTGATTTTTTTCAAGTCACACCGTACTCAGTACGTTTGTGCTGAAAAATGTCAAATTTTTCAATGGAAAAGTCAAAAAGTAATGCATAGGTACGATAACCCTTGAAAGAAATAATGTATTTAGTTTAAACTTTGCATATCGTAATATTTCTTCCAGGCATAGATCAGGTTCGAATATGGACTATATCAGACAACAATTTCCTGTACCTTCCTCACAAAAGTTTAACATTTTCGCTTGGGTGCGCTGTTCGGGGATAGTTTTGAAAATTTAATCGAAGGTACTCCTTGTGATTCTAATTAACATGATATATTTTATCGTGGTCTGTACAAGTCTGGAAAAATGTTCCTCCATTTCTTTCTATATATCCTTTATATTTTATAAGTCCTCTAGGAATAGCGTTGCATGGTCAGCAAACGAGGCAAATAGTATTCATCATCATTCAAAATCATTTGTTTAATTCGATATCCAGAACGCAAACGATTGAACTACTGATTTTCGAATGAGTGTGCTGTGACTGTTGAACTAAATAAACTAGTTCAATTCAGGTATTTTTGATTTGGAGACTGAAAAGTGCAAGCGAACTAATTCATTCAACTGCTGATCCTCTAATGCTCATCAGGCATTTTGGATTTGAAGGATGTTCTGGTGTTGGTTAAATAGGCTTTGAGTCTGGTTGTCATTCGAAATCAGACGGTTTTGCCGACAGCTGAATGTCTATATGACTCATTCATTTAAAAGATCAGGTTAACTAATTCATTCAAAATCATTCATTTAGTTAAAAATCAAGAACTAAGCAACAGATGGCTGATTGAAATTGAATGACTGAATAAAAAAATTGAACTACTGATTCTCGAATGATTAAACTAATATTAAATGACAGTTTAATTAAATGAACTAATAAGTTCAGTTCTTTTCTCGCCAAGTTGCTCATCCATTTGTCATGTTGGATTTGGAGGATGTTTCGGTGTAGGTTAAATAGTCCTTGGGTCCGGTTAACATCCGGAATCAGTCGGTATTGCCGACAGCTAAATACTAGGGTTGTGTAGTTCCGGAACGAACTAGTTCCAAGAAACTATTCCGGACATGGAACTATATCCAGCTCTTCCGCTCATATAGTTCCTTAAGTCCATATAGTTCCTTTCATTCCTTCGGTCTCGAAACTATTTGGAGCGAAGGAAACAAATAGAACGATGAAAGAGAAATATTCATTGAAGTATATCGGTCCCGGAACTATTTGTAACTATATTAAGGAACTAATTCCTTTTGGAAAAAAGGTACTAGAAAGATCGATTTACTAGGAACTAGGTTGCCCACTGATTGACTGATTCATTCCCAAGATTAGCTCCTGTTTAATTTCATTTATATTATTCGATTTTAAGAAAATTATTTTTGATTATTTAAGGACATTACCACCCCGTATTCTGTACAGGTTTATTAGCAGAATATATTTTCCTAATTTATAAAAAAATTATATGTTTTATGTATGCCTGCTTCTGTTCTCAATGTTTAATTGCATCAATTTATTTAAATAAAATAATAAATTATTGGATTTTATACATTTTCATGAACTCAGATTTTATTTTAAATTTTAAAGCTGATGTTTATGGCACCATGCTGATTATGACTGACGTCATTGCGTCTTAGATTACTTTGAATTTTATGGCTAAGGATTTTATGACTATTTTTGTTTTTTTATTGGCAATAAGCATTTTGCAAAGTTTATTTAATAAGACTTTCGCAATAAATCCAAGGCTCAGACGCTTATTGGGTTAGTAAATGTTTAATTTTCTGAAGTAAAAGTTGTTGGTACTTCAAAAAGGAACGTTTTTAAACTCAAAACGACTTTAAAGTCTCTTTGCCTAATGCAACAATATCTGTGGGATGGCTAATTAAAATAAGCCTTGGATTTAATATATATATATATATATATATATATATATATATATATATATATATATATATTTTGAATACCATAATTAACTTTAAGACTAAAAATGTGTATATTCTTCAGAAAT
The DNA here is from genome assembly GCF_047663935.1 of Musca autumnalis. Lineage (NCBI taxonomy): Eukaryota > Metazoa > Arthropoda > Insecta > Diptera > Muscidae > Musca > Musca autumnalis. The sequence continues at coordinate 84,425,009 of NW_027411866.1, forward strand.
CATGTGGCCTAGTTTATGTGGGCTGCAGAGAATAAATCAAACTTCATGTATTTCCTGCGAAAAAACAACACATCAAATTTGTGTCCACTTTTTTCTTGTGGCAAACATACATATTTGCATTCTGCTTCAACAGCTGTTTGACATCCGTACATTTTTCCATACTCAGTATTGCTAAAATAAACTAGAAATTTCCTGTGAAATTTTTGCCACATTTCATGGGAAATGTAAATATTTTGAGTTATGTTTTCAACTCTCCGATGTGCGGGAGGATGATGATGCTGATGAATACATAAAAATCTCATTTGAGATTCAACAACATCAACAGAATCAACAAGACCCCCATATAATGCCAAGTTAATTATGACAAATGAGTTTTTGAGTTTCTCGGAATTCTGAAGATGATGACATGTGTGTGCGATGCTCATCATCAGCAGGTCCCTCTAGAGGAGGCAAACTCATTGCTCCCTGGGAAAAGCAAATAAAGTTTTACATATGGCCAAAATATGGTAATCATAAACAACATTTTTTCAGTACGTTAAAGGTTGAGGAGGAGTGTTGGAGCCAAGTATAGAGGTCTTATACAAGCTCGCTAGTTTGGAGCAATTTAATGATATTTGGACTTTAACCAAATGGTTAATATTTTTTCATGAACCATTGGTCCAAAGTCCAGATATAGATTGTTATGCATGACAGCTCATTAAGCTCGTTAAATTGTTCCAATTAAAAGAGATACTGTTTGGCAGGTATTTTCATGTCCCTTCGAATGGTGGCGTTGCACATGGAACCTTATCTCAAACGCCGGAAGACCATGCGGATATTTTTGTATATTTTTTCTGATGACATTAATTACTCAACTCATACCTTATTTCACAATATTTCAAACGATTTATGTTTTGCAAATTCTTAGAAAATTTTTATTAATAATTTGTTATTTTTCTTTCATACCTCTTTCACTTTTTATGCGAAAATGATTATCTCATGTCTGGCAAAAAGTTATGAGCCTATTTCTAAAAATATTATGTGACATTATTCTGTTCCATTTGTTTGGGGCCCCACGTAGCTATAATATGCTCATGCTTAAAGAATTTCCCATTATTTTCGTTTTTCAAATTACATTTGAAACTTTGCCAAAAATAATTTCATCAGGTCATTAAATAAAGTAGTAAAAAATATAAATATTTCTAAACAAAACATATACAAATAAATAAAAAAAACCAAATACCCCGGCTATAATTACATTTTTACTATAAAATTTAAAAATATTCCTTACGGCCTGCTCAAAACCAAAGAAACAACAACACACTGCCTATCGTCGTCATTAGAAGATTTGTTTTTAATCGTCGCAGCAGCTAATCACCTCCGACAGTTATTTGAAATTTTGCCAATTGTTATTTTTCTTTCTTTCTTCCGTCCTTTCTTTGTGTAATATTTAAGAACAAATTTAGATAATTTATGGATTGAAGTTAAAAATAACTAATTTACATATATAAAGGTTATATGCGTTCTAAAATATAATGCTAATGAAGGCATGAAACTGAACGCACTGTAGTCTGGAAAAATCTTTCCCATTTGAGGTTTCAAATTCTTATCAATTACAACTTTCTTTCAATATTTCGTTTATATTTACAATCGATGCAAATAGTTCAGTTCAGGATTCATCGAAAAGAGCAGATGAACCAATTCATTCAAAATCGAAATTCTATAGCCAGAACACAACAATAAATTACTGATTGAAACATATTGGCTGATGAATGACTGACTGAACTACTGACCCTCTAATGAATCAACTACAAGGAAATAACAATTAAACTAAATGAACTAACAAGTTCAGTTCAATTCTCTCCAAGATGCTCATCAGACATTTTGGATTTGGAAGCTGTTTTGGTGTTGGTTAAATAGTCCTTGGGTCCGGTTGACATCTAATGTAGGAATGTGAACTAATTCATTCAAAATTGCTCGATTAGTTCAAAATCCTGAATTAAGCGACACACGACTGATTGAAATTGAAAAGTCTGATTAAAACAATTGACCGACTGATTCTCGAATGATTGCACTAACATTAAATGACGGTTGAATTAAAAGAACTAACATGTTTAGTCAGAAGGTTCTGTAGTAAATATATCTTTAATCTCTGATCTTCACTGAAAAGAACACTTGAACTAATTCATTCAAAATTTTTCATTTAATTTCAAAAGTCAACGGCAAATGTCTAATTCGAAAGTAATAAAATATTTCAACTACTGATTCCCAAATGATTAAACTAACGAGAAATGACATTTGAACTAAATGAACTAGCAAGTTCAATTATATTCCTGGTCATTTTGGATATCGAGGCTGTTTTGGTGTTGGCTAAATATTCCTTGGGGTCCGGTTGTCATACAACATCAGTCGGTTTTGCCGACAGCTTAATAATACCTATGACTGACTCATTCACGGAAAAGAGCAGGTGAACTAATTCATTCAAAATTGTTCGTTTAGTTCAACATCCAGAACTAACCAACACCTGACTGCTTGAAATTGAAAAGACTGACTGACTGAAACAGTTAAACTACTGATTCTCAAATGATTATACTAACATTAACAGCCTGTTCATGTATGTCGATAAGAAAATGAATGCGCAAGAAAGACTACCAAATTTGAGTGTGTTTTTCAAATTTGTTTTTTGTTTTGAAGTAAAAGCAAAGGCAATAATATTTCAAAAACTAAAGTTTGGGTGTGTTTCATGCGCACACATTTTCGTTTCGAAATACATAAACTGGGGGTAAATGACAGTTGAACTAAATGAACTAAAATGTTCACACAGAAGGTTCTGAAGTAAAAATATCGTTGATCTCTAATCCTTGATGAGTCATCTATGCTCTCCAAAAAGTTCATCAGCTGTTTTGGTTTGAAGACTGTACACTTTCTTCACTTCTATAGACATTAGTGTACAATTTTGTGTTATTGCGCGTAGTTGCTATAGGCGTTTGGTTCCGGAAAATGAGCTAAAGTTCAAACACTATTTTTCGGTATTGGTTTACATAGTCCTTTACACATACACTTGTTTTTTGATAAACAGATAAAAAAATTGCCGACAACTAATTAGATCCCTAACTAGAAAAATAGCCTTTTTATTGGTGAAACAAGTTTTGGAACTTTCCGTAGTAAATTTATGGAGCAGTGGTCATAATTATTCGACTGACAGACCAATCAACATATACACTAACAAATAATAAAAATTCCACTTCGACGGAAATTTGGAAATATTCGGTCCTTTATTAAAAGAAGTATGAATAATAAAATGATGGCTTTGTAACAAAGGCCACAAGGATATCATCTAACAACTTTAGTGCGAGAGATGTATGAATGAGTGGTCTAAATATTGCGACTTTTCGGAGTCCATATCTCAGGAAGTATTGGCTTCCACTAGGAAAAAAAATATAATCTTATTGTGATCATTAACTAGGTGCTATTAAAGTTTCAATATGATACGAAAGGTAATCTTAAACTAGATTAAAGCTCAAAATTATCGAACATTTACGAATAAAATACCTGAAGAAATTAACTGACATAGTTCATCTTGGAACTGGATCTAATTTTGTAAGCCAATTATTTCCATAGTTATCGTTTTAGTCCTTTTAGTATGTCATCGTAGGATTTCTTAGAACATTCGGGCAACTATGTTAATAAGTTTGAAAATTGTGACAGGGACGCTAACAGCGATAATGCTGTGCTGCGCCCCAGCGATTTGAGAACCTGGTTCCTGTTTCTAGTATTGGCGCAAATATCTGTGCCGGCGCGGACGATTCAATATTTTTGTGTAGTCTCTGGTTGGGATGAGGACGCCATCGACCAACATGTTCTGGGAAATCCTTATTCCAGCTGTCCAGGTGGTAAACAGAGTGGCAGTTGATTAAGTGGTGGATATTTTCATTTTCCTCATATGGTAGAACTGCACTAAGTCAACATTGAATTGAAGGGTGTGGAATTTTAGAACATATATCACCCCGCCTTGGGGTACTCCCTGAAGTCTTTGACTTCTGGGCTACGCGTCTTAAACCAGTGTCAGCCACTTCTTTCAATACTTATTGTGCCAACCAGCCACTTTCACCGTAGGATTTTTTAAAGCTTCTTAGGTCGTTATGACAGTAAGCATGGACTTGCCAACGAAAAAATTATATCGCTTTAAGCAGTATAAGCAAGGAGCACCTTCGGCAAAAAATTTAACTTTTGGGTGGAAGGTACCCTTAGTTATTGTCCGATATAGTCCTTTTTCAATCTTGATATTTTGAGGTTTATTGAAATATTAGCAGGCTTTTGTACCCTGGGTACCGAACAGAAAAAATCCTCTCGTTGATTGACATTCGATCGGAATATAAGACTCTTGCCTTGGTCTTTCAGTGTAAATTTTCGAATATAGAATCTCATACTGGAATAGAATATAGAATTTTCTTCTTGTGGAAATATGTTGGCCGAGATCTTTCAAACCAAATTTGTCGATAGAAAGAGGTAGCAATACATAAGATATGCGTTACCACGTGTAAGACATTTTCTGATTAATTTAAAAAAAAAAAACTTAGTGAAATTGGGCACTTTTGCCATTACCTTACATTCTTCTACAACTTTTTCAGATATAATTCGAATCATTTTAGTTGTAATTCAAGAATTCCATTTATAATTCGTAGCATTTCATTTGTAACTCGTGTATTCCATTTTTAATTCGAAACATTTCAATTGTAATTTGATTTATTCCATTTGAAATTCGAATTATTCTATTTGTAATTCGAATTATTTTATTTGTAATTCGAATTGTTTTATTTGTAACTCGAATTATTCCGTTTGTTATTATAATTATTACATTTGTAATTCGAATTATTCTATTTGTAATTCGAAACATTTCAGATGAAATAATTCGAATTTCAAATAGAATAATTCGAATTAAAATAAAATAATTCGAATTACAAATAAAATAATTCGAATTACAAATAGAGTAATTCGAATTTCAAATGGAATAATTCGAATTACAAATTTAGTAATTCAAATTACAAATGGAAAAATTTTAGTAACAAATGGAATAATTCGAATTACAAATGGAATTCTAGAATTATAAATAAGATATTACGAATTACAAATATAATAATCGAATTACAAATGAGATGTTACGAATTACAATTGGAATGTTTCGAATTACATGTGAAAAACCACGACTTTACGTTTTGATAACGATTTCAGATAACTTTTAATCGAAATATTTTAAGGGAAAATCCCACTAATGACTTTAAATGAACCAGACTTTCCTTATCATTCTTCCTTTGTTGACATAAATGACATTTCGCTTTAATTTTTTTTAATAAAACGTGACTGGAAGAGCAATCACTTCATATTGTAATTCAAATCATTATCTACTACAAATATACATACGTAATAATATAATTAATGTGTGTTTGTATTTCTGTACAACAATATCCATTTAAAGCTTATAGCAAAAATCCCAAGAATGCGATAAGGAATTATCTATCAAATAAAATATAAAGTAAAAATTACAAACCGGGGGCAAAAAAGAAAATAAGAGAAGAAATATGGAAGGGAGATAGCAATTGAAATTTAACAAACCAAAAATAACTGTCATATACACATTAATAATGGCATTATCTGTCATTCAATGTAACTGTCACATTCAAAAAATGTATAAAAAAAAATTGTCAAATGATATGTTGTTATGGTTGAGCGCAGCTACTCTGTTATAGCTTCGCAGCAGCTGCTGCTACTGGCTGTCATTATTGCTTTCACTATGGAGACCATAATAGGACATTGCATGAGAAATGATGAGACGGAGATGTTCAATAATAACAGCGACAACAACAGCAAAAAATAATTAAAGGGACAAAAATAAAAATTCTTTGTGTTGTTGTTGTTGTTCTGGCTAAGTGCAAATAATATCAAACAAACAAAAATCGATTAAACCACCATTTACCACAACTAGAATTACACCTCCAAGGCCCCCAGAGTAGTAGTTAGCCAACGTCATAGAGGAGACTACTACTCTTGGAAATGTCCTACACAATTGCCTTTCCCTTCCCTACACCAGCTTCGCTTTTATATTTCGTAGCTAAGGCAGACATAATATTGTGGAGGATACACACAATATTCTATTCAACGCAGACAACATAGTTTGAAGTACCAACGTACATACATATACAACCATATACATGTATCAAGCACATACATGCATATATAAATTATATATCTACTATAGAAATAGAAATACAATATATGTATGTACATTCACTATATAAGGAAAAACCCACCGGTAGATACTCTGTATGCGTATGGTGGTAGCTATCCTAGCTGCCAGTATCTACTTTCTATCTACCCACATTCAAAAGGATTCCATTTATGTTGTCGGTCTCGTACATTCTATGGAGATATATATATATATACGCAATTATATATACAAATACGTGTGTGTGTATGTAGGATCCTTTTGTATATATGTATAACGAGAAATTTATTGTTAATGGTTTTTGGCTGCTCTCCTATCCTGTCGCCTTCTTCTCTTCTCTTCTCTTCTCTTCTCCATCCTGTATATAACAAGGTCTGTTACTGCTGTTCTTTGTTTTGCTTTTGAGTATACATACATATGTACATAAATACGTGTATATAAGTAAAGATAGATATTTGTATATATAGCTGTAGGATTTGCAAAGAATAAAAATTGCACACAGACACTATGGCGCATGTCCCTACAATGGAGAAGGATACCCAAAAGCAAGAACACAATAATAAAAATCTTGATGAGAAATAGTATAAACTTGTCATTTCGATATGGACGACTAAATCAGAAAAAATTAAAATAATGAAATGTTCTTTCAGAAAGGGTATATAGAAGTACCCTTCCGTTCCGAAAGGGGGTATAGAAGCACCCTTCCTTTCCGAAAGGGGGTATAGAAGCACCATTTCTTTCCAAAAGGGGTATAGAAGTACACTTTCTTTCAGAAAAGGGGTATAGAGCACCCTTTCATTCTGGAAGGAGGTATGTTCTTTCAGAAAGGGTATATAGAAGTACCCTTTCGTTCCGAAAGGGGGTATAGAAGCACCGTTTCTTTCCGAAAGTGGGTATAAAAGCACCCTTTCTCTGAAAGGGGGTATATAAACACCCTTTCTTTCCGAAAGGGGGTATATAAACACCCTTTCTTTCCGAAAGGGGGTATATAAACACCCTTTCTTTCCGCAAGGGGTTATAGAGGCACCCATTATTTCCGAAAGGGGGTATAGAAGCACCTTTTCTTTCCGAAAGAGGGTATAGAGGCACCAATTATTTCCGAAAGGGGGTATAGAAGCACCTTTTCTTTCCGAAAGAGGGTATAGAGGCACCCATTATTTCCGAAAGGGGGTATAGAAGCATCTTTTCTTTCCGAAAGAGGGTATAGAGGCACCCATTATTTCCGAAAGGGGGTATAGAAGCACCTTTTCTTTCCGAAAGAGGGTATAGAAGCGCCTTTTCTTTCCGAAAGAGGGTATAGAAGCACCTTTTCTTTCCGAAAGAGGGTATAGAAGCACCTTTTCTTTCCGAATGAGGGTATAGAAGCACCTTTTCCTTCCGAAAGAGGGTATAGAGGCACCCATTATTTCCGAAAGGGGGTATAGAAGCACCTTTTTTTCCGAAAGAGGGTATAGAAGCACCCTTTCTCTCCGAAAGGGGAATAGAATCACCCTTTCTTTCCGAAAGGGGGTATAGAGGCACCCATTATTTCCGAAAGGGGGTATAGAAGCACCTTCCCTTTCCGAAAGACGGTACAGAGGCACCCATTATTTCCGAAAGGGGGTATAGAAGCACCTTTTCTTTCCGAAAGAGGGTATAGAAGCACCCTTTCTCTCCGAAAGGGGGTATAGAATCACCCTTTCTTTCCGCAAGGGGGTATAGAGGCACCCATTATTTCCGAAAGTGGTATAGAAGCACCTTTTCTTTCCGAAAGAGGGTATAGAGCAGGTATCGGCACTAATACAAACTCATTGTTTGCGGTCTCACGAATAAGACTCTCTCTCGCTCTCTCCACAAACAGCGTGTGCTTTAATACATAGCTAAAATTAAAAATCACTGAAACAAGCGACAGCAGAACCTTCCTTATTGACTTCTGAAAGAAGACTGAGTGGTGATTGTTCTCTTGTTATTCTCATTAATGGCACGTGTGCCCCTTTTTGCCGGATGCTGGTATAGAGGCACCCATTATTTCCAAAAGGGGGTATAGAAGCACCTTTTCTTTCCGAAAGAGGATATAGAAGCACCCTTTCTCTCCGAAAGGGGGTATAGAATCACCCTTTCTTTCCGAAAGGGGGTATAGAGCACCCTTTCATTCTGGAAAGAGGTATAGAAGCACCATTTCTTTCCGAAAGGGGTATGGTTAGCTAACCTCTGTGTAGCGACTTTCGCTTGGTTTGAATTTATAGCATAGAAGGAGATTACTGTCTATAATAGGTAGTAAATGAGAGAACCACGAAATGAAGAAGGCCGAATATGAGAGAACTACGGAAATTACATTTAGTATTGTAAACCTGGATATGAACTATTCTATACTATGTCGGTAAAAATGTTTTATATTATGCCAGACCAAACGTACGATTGCGCAGAAGAATATACTTCAATTAAGAATATACTTCAATTTGTTATAAAAGCTTTATATAATTGATAGAATTGCTAATAGATATCATTGTTTTGTGATCCTAGTTATAAATCCTAGTTATAACATTAAAAGAACATGCCTACCGACTTGTTTTAGAAGACTCTAGTCTAAGATTACTATTTTAACGAATGTGCAGCAAGGAAAAGCTTCGCATAGGTTTTCTGCCGCATATAAGGCGTTCTCATGTGTCTCCTCCTCATGGGATGGGGTCTTTACCAGATAAAATATTCATGAGTCTTCCACATCATAGAAAAAATATGCGGCGATCTTATATGGTGTTTCTAAGAATAAAAGAAAAGAAAAAGTCCTCCGCACAAGTCTTCTATATGGTAAAAGACATCCTCATAAAGTAGAAGACCTTCGAAAGGAAGATCTCCTCATGGATCATCTTCAGGAATGGAAGACCTCCTCAGGGATCATTTTCAAGACTGAAGATCTACTCATGCATTTTCCGTCAGATAGAAGAGATTTGAGACTTTTACATCATAGAAGACCTACGCGATGATTTTATATGACCTTTCAAAAAATAAAATACCTCTTCATGGATTTTCTTTAGAAAAAACAGTCCCCTCCTCATAAGTCTTCTTACCTCGTAGGTAAGTATAATGTGGAAGATCATCGAAAGGGAGACCCCCTCGTGGATCATCTTTAGGAATGGAAAACCACCTAATGGATAATCTTTAGGATCAAAGATATATTCGTGCGTTTTTTATTAGATAGAAGATATCTTCATTAGTCTTCTACGGTATAGAGGATATTTTCTTCTTTCGGATGAAAGACTCCCTCAGGATTATCCGTGAGATGTAAGATTTGAATATTATTTTCTATCGAATAAAATCCCTTATAATGGATATTTTTGTTCTATCCCAAATATTGGCTATTACGAAACCCGGCCTACTATAACTTAAGTATAAACAACTTGAATGTGAATTATTTGATGTCATTCCTTGGGAAGGGTTCCTCCACTGATTTTTTTATTTTTGTAGAATAGTTATTCAATAGAAAAGTCAAACCTTTTTCACTATACGTACATCTTTTATATAGAATTAACATCCGTATTGATATTCTTCATTAACTTCTGAAATAGGTGGTATATGAGAGAACTACAGAAATTCCATAAATAATTTATGGCTTTCCTCATATATGTTGTTCTATTCTAACCCTAGACATGAACCCACTATGTCGGTAAAGAAACTTCATATCATCCCAAACGAAAACCTTCGAACGTGTGTGTGTTAAAAGGACATGCTTACCGACTTGTTACAAATGGCTCTTGTCTTGGGTTACGACTGAGGCAACCTCAAACGAGAAGTATTTTTTTGTCTTCCCTCAACTATTACCTACTACGGCATCCGACTTATTACCAAAACAAGTAAAAAAGAATCAATCGCCGACAGACATATACCCTCAGCCTATGTAAATTGAAATATTAATCTACGGACAGATCGAATGTATTTCGGGTCTTTCAGAATTTTGTGGCCATTTTGTACCTTTGAAGTTGCGACGATAATGTGGATTAGGATTAAAGTTTTACGGAGGGGCTACTTAAAGGAACAGACGACATAGGAATTGGATCTGATTATATATATATATATATATATATATATATATATATATATATATATATCGCACTAGTCATTTCAGTGGGTCATCTTATAACTTTTGGACCAGTATGCCAGGAAGCATGGACTTGTCTACGGAAAACATAATATGACTGTAAACAGCAGGACGACAATAAACAGCATCGGCATTCAATTTCAAAGCATCTTCGAAGAAACCCTAAACTGCATATCGACACGAATGTTGAACTTTTGTTGGGAGGTACCCTAAGGGGAAGAAGAAGTTCTGGTGCTCTCCAGCGACTACATACATATAGGGGTTTATACACCTTTCGGGCTGTTTCCTCAAGAAGTACGGACTTGTCCCTGAAAAAACATTTATCGTCGTAATTGAGGTAGCAAATGCAAGTTGCTTCAACAGAAATCAAAGTGTCTCGAGAGCAGGTCTTAAAGTGAACCTATCCGAAATTTTGTTTGGGAGGTACCCGAGAGTGTGGACAAATATAGTCCATATTTAAACCTGATCTATATCTGGTAGATGTATTAAGACGTGTAAAGTATGGACCAAATCGTTCACTCCCTTCAAGAATTATCGTGTGCACAATTTTTCCGAACATTTTTGAACTTCTGTGGCGGAGGTACCTGAAGGAATGGACCGATTTGGATTATCTCGAACGTAAACCATGTTTGGACAAAATATTACGAAAGCTAAAATTTTGGACTGAATCGGCAGATCCGTTCGAGAGTTATTTGCGCTCAAACCATTACATACGGTGTCATAGGGGTTAGGCTATCTTCTCAGGAAATATGGACTTCCTCCAGATGAAACTTGCACCGTCGTATAGAGGCACTGAATTTAAGTTGCTACAACCAAAATCAAAGCGATTCGAGACCAGGCCCTAAACCGAACTTTTCCGAAATTTTGTGTGGGAGGTACCCGAAGGAGTGGTCCTATTGAGATCATATTGAAACCTCATTATACTCTAGTAGAAAGTTTACGCTATACAAAGTATGGACCAAATCGGTCACTCCCTTCAAGAGTTATCGTGCGCACAAACTTTCCGAACATTTTCGAACTTTTGTGGGGGAGGTACCGGAAGGAGTGGACCGATGTAGCTCATCTTGGAACTTAAACTAAGTTTTGGCAAAATATTAGGAAAGCCAAAAACCGAATCGGTTCATCCGTTCGAGAGTTATCGTGCGCTCCAGCCAGCATGACAGACAGACAGACAGACGGTCGGACATGGCTAGATCGACTCCAAATTGTCTGAAACACATTTCGTCCAAAACATATTTGGGGTCTAAAACCATTATTTCGATGAGGCACATTTTCATCGTATCAAAGTGTATATACCCTCTTTAGCCTAAAGGCTGAGTGTATAAAAAAAGAAACAACTAAATGAGAGTTATTTGATGTTATGGGAAAGAAGATCACACCGAAAATGTATTCACTACGATGTTTTTTGCAGCTTTTTTACTATACAAAAAAGTCCCCCACATGGGTCTTCTATATAATAAACTTCCGCTTTGGTATCCTAAAGCTTGAAAGATTTCGCTTTGTTATTTTATTGTTTAGGAGAAATTAACATCTATAGTTGGCCGTGAAAGAGAACACCACGAAAAGCGCTTTAAATAATGATGCCATTTCCCCCTCTATACTATGTCGGTAAGAAAGTATCATATTAGCCCAGACGAAAACTTAGGATAAAGTTAGGAGAACATGTTTACCGACTTTTTATTTTATTGTCGAGGATTTCGGTTGAAGTATTCTCTAACGCGATTTTTTTGGTCCTTCAACATCATCCGCATAATTAAAAAAGGAAGGAGAAACAATTCAAATGTGGGTTATTGTATGTTATGGCATAGAAGTTTTTACTGAAAATGTTTTATGGAACACTAGACTGTATCTAAGCTAATCAATAGTAAAATATGTTTTCTTGAGAACAAAAAAAGCGTTCCTAATAGAATTTGAAGTCATTTTATAGAATGGAGTATATTTATAAAATTGGTTCAGAATAGGAACAAAGGAACAGAGCTTATCTTTTATATAATAGTGAACCTCTTTATTGGTATTCTATAGTATGAAAGTATTTCACAGGGTGCGTATAAGACACATCAATTATCAACTTTTAGTACAACGGAAGCTTTCACAATGATTCCTGAAATTCCCCTTAGATGTCACTTCTATTGTAATCCTAGAAATGAAACCGTTGTACTGTGTCGGTAAGGATGTTCATACTACGAGTATTGCAGAGGAAAACCGACTTATTATACGACATGCCAACTTATTTGAAATAGGAGTTTAGTGTCCAAAATTACAATTGAAGTGCAATCTCCAATGAGAATTATTTTAACGATAATTTTTGTGGTCCGCGTTACCAAAAAAATCAGTTAATTTTTGTTGTTTTTTCGTTGTTATTGCAAGGAAGGTGGTATTGGTATTCTATTGTAAGGAAGCCTTTCGCATGATGCGTTTTTGTTATAAAAATTCCCGTTTTGATGTCAATTTTATCGTAATCCTAGATATAAACCTTCGTTGATAAGGTCGTTCATAGTTCAATTGTGTGTTAAGGATAAAAATAATATTCCTTAGGGTAAAAATAACATTCTTACCATGCTGTATACATTTCGTATGGAGAGTTTAGATTTACGTTTAGAGGAATTAGCGGAATCCCAGGAATTATTGTAACTAGTACTTTTTCATGCTCTCTCAATATCTACCTACTACAGACGAATCACCATTACCTAACCAAAGATATTAATATTGTTAATTTATTTTAGTTTATTTTTAGAATTTCACAGATCTTTTTGAACCAAACGAAACTCAAAAACTTTATATTGAGTGGCTTAATTTTTCTGTTTGGAGATTCCAATTTTAAAAGGTTGTCTCAACATGAAAATATCACTCAATATGAAAATGCTCTTCATTGTACTTTTATAGGCTAGAGATCTCTGCAAGGGTCTACTACAATATTAAAAAAACTCCTCCGGTGTATTCTACTCAATATATGCCACCTTCATTGGTCTTCATCGCATTTTTATTTAATCTGTTGAATACTTTTGTGATATTATGAATATATTGCTTTTTTATTCAAGTTCCAGGAATGCTTTACTTCCCCCAAAAAAAGAAAAAGCACGTTGCGGCTTTAGGTATTTCAACTATGTACGAACATTACCATTAAACACATACCTCGTCCCTCTTAAATATGTATGTACGTGCACACCGAATTGTATATAAAATATAATAGCTATTCTGAACACACATACACAGACTCCCTCACTCGTACATAAATGATATTATATAAAACAGAAAAAGTAGAAGAATATAAAATAAATTTGAAAGCCCTGGGAATTTTTTATGCTGTTGATGTTGTTGTTTTATCTTTAATAAATAAATCAAAAGCTTCTTAAAGTTGTAACTAATCTCCAACAGAAAATCTACTTCTAGAATAAAAGTGCTGCTGCTGCAGCTACACATAACTGCTTCGCTTCTTCTTCTTCTGTAAAAACTATTTCCTCAACTTCAATTTTTGTCAAAGAAATTAATAGACAACAAAGGAAAAAAGAAACAAATTTACCCTGAGCGGAATGCGCATAAAATGTAGAAGGATAAATCACAAATAATTTAATAGAAGCTTCTAGATCTTTCTAGTATTTAAGGTTTAATTTTTGGATGGATTTTGGTTTGAGCAAAGTATATATGACAGAGAGTTATTATACAGTAATAGGATAAACGTTTTTCATTCTCTAATATTATGCTCTCGATAAAGAAAACCAACTGAAAGACCTTTAAGATATTCCGCTGATGATTTGTATATAGACATACAGAAGATCTTCGTTTATGTATATTAGATCTTCAGTATTTATAAAATAACTTACCTTCAGTTCAAAAGAATGATGTAGCAGACTTCAGCGAGGGTTTCTACAGAGTGAAAGACATCATGGGATAATATAGAAGTCGTCTACATTACTTGGTTTCTTGGTTATGATCTTTAAAAGTAGTCCCCTTTTGGGTGCCACAGGTATTAAAGACAATTGGGAAATCTGACCTTTTCAAACTATCAGAGAACTTTTGTCCTTTAAATAATTCAAAGATTTCCACATAGATGTCATTATGTAGTAACCCAAGATATGAACCCTGTATACTATGTCCGTAATCAAGTTCGTATTATACAAGACCGAAACCTTCTTACCGACTTCTTAAATAAGGTTGTTGACTAGGATTACGATTTAAGCAGCACCCAATGACGGTTATTTTAACGACGTAGACTTTTCGATTTGTCCTTCACAAATTGATAGAATTCCATGTACCTCGTATGCTATGTCGATAACGAATTTCACATTATTCCAGGCTACAACCTTCAATTGTGTGGGTTAACGTGAAAAGAAGATACTTACGCTGCGTTTACACATGCCAGTATTGGCAAGACAATAGCAAAAATACAAACCTTTTTCACAAATATATTTATAAAATTTTAAATATGTATAGAGAAAAGTATGAATGTATTAGTGAAAATGGTTTGTAACTTTGCTATTGTCTTGCCAATACTGTCTGTGTGTAAACGCCTAGTTACTTACTTGTTACGCATGGTTGTTGTCTAAGATTACGATTGAAGCAACTTCGAATGACACTTATTTTAACCCCATTTTTGTGCTCCCGCATATAGTACCTACTATGAAAACAGCATTATTAAAACATGAAGGAAAAATGTGAATTATTTGGTGTTATGGCAAAGAATGTCCCACCAAAATGTTTTTTTTTTTTTTACTAGATAACATCTAGGCTATTCTGACTTCCCTAATAGAATAGTCTTCCACGATTTAAATATTTTTTTTTTTTAAACAAAGTACCTTTATAAAAAGACCTTACTAAATGTAAATCATGGGATTATATATCAAGCACTTCGCATAGCTCTTTTATAGAATATAAGACCCTCGCATGGTCACATAAGGCTAACACTGGAAGTTACTTGGTTATACTATTAAAACAGTGGTCCCCCTTCGGATACCGCAGGTACTAAAGGGAACTAGGGAATGTGAACTCTCTTCATCTATATATATAAAGTAGAAACATGTTTGTACGTTTGTTTGTTTGTTTGTTTATTTGTTTGTTTGAAGTTTATAGATTCAAAAACCGCTAAACCGATCTTCATCAAATTTTCAGAGTATATCATTACATGGCCTGAAAGTAACATAGGCTATAAAATGTTTTGAAATTCCGCGTTGATCCGGAGATATAGCATCAGAATCGGAGGTACCTCCAAAAATTTAGATGTTGTATGCAAATATCTATAGAATGGTATATTTTACCATCTCTAAATTTTAGATGTGTGAATGAATTTGGTCTAGAAATACATTTGCCAAGTTATATTAAAATCGGCTCAGATTTTGATATAGCTTCCATATATATTTTCGGCCGATTGGTGTGCCAAATTATATCCAAAGCGGTTCAGATTTGGATATAGCTCCCATATATATTTTCGTCCGTTTTCATGTATTTGATGCAACAAACACGCTATGTATACCTGATTTTAATGAAATTTGGAAGAAAATTGGCTTGCAAACAAATGTGTCAAACTATATTATACCTTAGTCGGGGTAGCGAAACGCACTGCGTTCAGCTAGTCATCATATAAATTTCAGATTTTGTCATTTAAATAATCGATAGAATTCCTCATAGATGTCGTTCTACAGTAAGCCAGTATATTAACCTTTAATACTACGTCGGTAAAGAAGTTAATATTATCCCAGACCAAAACCCGTAACTGGGTTGGTTAAAGTGAAAATAACATACTTACCGTCTTTTTAAACGAGGCAGCTGTCAAGGATCACGATTTAAGAGAGTAGGAGAATCTGAACTATTCAAACTCTATCACAGGACTTTCCTATTTTGTTAGGGATAAAAGCTCTTCTATATAATAGGATACCTCCTCATGGAGGTCTCTTTCCGCATAAAGATCTAAGCGTAGATCTTTTCTGATATGCAAAACTTGTGTTGTATATTACCGAATAGAAAACCACATTATAATAGGTTTTCTAAAGAATGGAAGCTCCTCCCGTGACCCTTTTACCCCATTTAAGGTTTCCGAATGCGGTTTTTTGCGCATAAAAGACTGCCACATGGTTGTTCTACCAAATTGAAGACCATTTCATGCCACTTTTAGTGGGTATAAGACCTTCTCATGGGTCTCTTTCCAGATTAAAGACTACCACATGGATGTTTTGCCGAACGGAGTACTTCCCCATTGTCTTTTTCGGTAGAAAAGACATTACGCATGGATCTTATACAGACAGGTTCTGGCATGATCTTTATTTGCATGGTAGAATCCCTCACAATGGATTTTCTATAGAATGAAAGACATTCATGGGTATTTTACCTCATAGAAGATCTTCTCAGGGTCCAGTAAAATCACAGAAATTTCTTTCTGGGTAAAAAGGACTACAACATGGGTAAAATACCTTCTCTACGGTTTTCTATAGATGATAAGAAGACCTCTTCATGAGCCCCTTTCCGGATTACGACTTACGCATTAGTCTTCTGTGGAATGCAAGACCTGCATATAATGTTTTACAAAATAGAAAACCTCATATTTTTTTTTTATATAATGTAAGACATCAGCATAAAACAGAAGACCTTTTACAAGCGAAGGATCTATCTCATAGGTTATCTACTGATAGACTTTTCTAGCGAATACATTTATTGCATTGGTCTTCTAATGGAATACAAGACGTCCTAATGAATCTTCTACCTCATAGAAGGTCTTCTCATGGTCCTTCTACCTCATTGAGGGCTTGCGCATGTGTCGCTTTCCATATAAAAGGGTGTTCTACAGAATTAAAGACTTCTTCATGGCTCTACTACCGAAAATAAGACCTACTCATGTTCCCTACCTTCACCATTGTCTTTTCCGTATAAAAAACTTACGCAATGATCTTCCATGGACTACGAGACCTGAGACCTGGGTTTGCTTTAGAATATGATTCAAGGGTCTTCAATAGTACAGAAGATCTTCCCTTGGGTCATCTATCTCATAAGAGACCTATTGATGGTTTTTCTACTTTATAAAATAAGTTACTGGTCTCCTGACCAAATAGAAAACCTCCGGGTGGGTCTCCTACCTCTTGTAAGGTATTCTCTGGGCCCTTAAACCACACAGTCAATGAGTCTCTTAATCGCTGGGTCTTCTACCGGATATAAGACCTTCTCAAAGGTTTTCTATGGAAGACTTCATAATGCGTTGTCTATTCATGGATCTTCCACAGAACTGAAAACCTCCGCTTGGGCCATCTACATCATAGAAGACTTCCACTTGGGTCTTCTATCCCATAGAAGACCTACTGATGGATTTTTCTAACAGATAAAACTTTTTTCATGGGCTTTCTAGCCGGACAGAAGAGTTAGGTCCTAATGACAAGATGTGTCAAACGTAGGTCGAGTCAAAAATCTATGGAGAAAATCATGAATATTTCATCATAAAATTTCGCATTAAACGTTCGATCACCGTCATCGTTTTTGAAACTGAAGCTGAGACCGAAGCTATACAAAAATCCATCGATTTGCAAAAAGGTATTCTCAGAGTGCTTCAACCTCACAGTCAATGAGTCTCTTATTCGATTGGTCTTCTACCGGATATAAGACCTTCTCAAAGGTCTTTTATAGAAGACTATATAGGGTCTTCTACCTTATAGAAGACCTACTCTCAATCCTGGTAGATTGGTACTTCATAGAAGAACTTCTCCTGACCCTTCTACCTCACTGAAAGCTTCGGTAGGTATCCTTACGGATGGAAGACCTACTCATGAAACTTCATAAACGTGTTCCATAGAATAAAAGTCCTACTTGATAGTAAACATATTCATGGGCCATTTCCCGGATAAAAGGCTACCTACCATATGAGTGTTTTCCGAACGATATTTTATCGAATAAAATACCTCATAATGGACTTTCTATAAAAAGGAAGTTAAGAAGTTGTTTCATAGAATAAAAGACCTATCGTGGATCCTCCATAGAATATGTGCTCACGGTGCTTAACGCATAAATGAACACATGTACGTTGGTATCCGGAGTATATGTAGAATAAAAGGCCTAGTTATTGATCTCCTCATATAAAGTTCAAGATATTATCGGTGTTCTACCGGATTAAAGACCTTCGCATGGGACTTTTATCAGGTATAAAATCTTGTCAAAGGTCTTCTATCAAATAGAAGACCACCTTATGAGTCCTTTATCGGATAGAAGGTTCCTAATGGGTCTTCTATAGGACATAAAATCTTCGACCTAGGCCTTTTATAAAACAGATAACCTCTTTATAGGTCTTTTATTTTATAGGAGACACCTACATGGACCTTCTAATTCGTAGGAGACATATCTCTGATTGGATCTTCTAAGGAATAGAAGGCCTATCCAGGGTTTTTCAATTAAATAAAGTACCTCAGAATGACCTTGCATGAATCAAATCTTCTTTAAGTGCAGTACAAATTGTCATTTTTGAATGACGATTTTTCGCAATTATCGATAGCTGTCAAACCGTCCAGCAACCACAAAACATTTTGTGGTTGCATGATGAATGACAAAAATGAACGCCCACACTAGCAAGCAACAACAAAGCTGTCATTCAAAACTGACAATGTGTACCCAGCTATAGAATAAAATACCTTGTCAGAGGGGTTTGTTTAAAAAGGCGAAGGTGTTATGTCGATTGGAAGACAACCTCATGGGTCTTCTACAGGGTAAAGGATCTTCCAATGGTCTTCTATAAAATAGATGACCTTCTTATGGGTCCTTTACCGGTTAGAAGTCCTCCTAATTAATCATATCTTCGCAAGGATCTCCTATGGAATAAAATACGACCTACGCCTTTCCTTATGGTCCTTATGGGGTTTCTATTTCATAGGAGACACCTACATGGACCTTTGAATTCGTAGGAGACAGACCTCTGCATGGGTCTTCTAACGAATAGAAGGCCTTTCCAGGGGTCTTCAATTAAATAAAATACCTCAGAATGACCTTCCTTGAATCAAATCTTCTATAGAATAAAATACCTTGTCAGAGGGGTTTGTCGTAAAAGGCGAAGGTGTTGTACCGAATGGAAGACCACCTCATGAGTCTTCTACTTCTTCTCAAATGTCTTCTATAAACTAGAAGACCTTCTTATGGGTCCTTTACCGAATAGGTGGCCTCCTAATGAGTCTTCCATAAAACATAAGATCTGCGCAAGGATCTTCTATGGAATAAAATACGACCTAGGCCTTTTATAAAATAGATGACCTTCTTATGGGTCTTCTACTACATAGGGACACCTACATGGACCTTCTACTTTGTAGGAGACAGATGGGTCTTCTAATGAATGAACCCCTCTCCATTGGTCTTAAATGGAATAAAATACCTCAAAAGGACACCCTCATATCCTCCTCCTGGCAAAACGAAGTGACTAATCCATAAAACAAAAAAAAAACAATGTTTTTAAATTCCAAATACATTCCCGCAGAAAAAAATAATTTATTTTCCTACATTTCCACCCTTTTCGTTTCTTCAATTATTTGAAACCACACAACACACCCGAGTTCCCCCTTCAGCTACATGCTTGCTGCCTCCACCTAACATACATTTGTATGCCAAAAAAGAAAGAAAACAGAGAAAATTAACGAGAAAATTTTTTTACTACCATGGCGTGGTGCAGCCAGCCATATTTATCGGCATTCATTTCTAGCAACAAAAAAACCAACAACAAAAATTGCAGGAGACAAGAGTAATTCATTCACATGGTCCTCGTTTTTTTTCTGGCCTTCCTCTTCTCTCCGCTTTTTTTCTTTTTTGGGTGCGCCATTTCATAATGAAATAGTTATTGCCAATGGCTGCTGCAACGCTGCATGGAATGCAAAAAACCGACAACAACACAGAACAGTTGATTGGTTCCGTTGTTGCTCCCCTCGTTTGTCTTGTGGAATGTTTTATTTTGTCGGTCGTTCAGAGTCCTGTCATTTAATGTTGATTATGACATTGTACTGCTTTTGTTGCTTCCACATAAAAGTTGGTCCTTGTTATCCTGCTGGGAAAAATTTTTTTTCGTTTGTAGTGGTGTGGTGGGGGCTTGGTTGGGTGGTCTGCTGCTTCTGTGTGTATGGGTATTTTGTTTGCCAATTTTTTTGCTCTATATGTGTTTGAAAGAACGAACAATGGATGCAAGGGTAACAAAAGGACGTTCTGTGTGCGGAGTCGGTGTGTACAACAGACTCGGAATACTTTGAGTAAACAACAATTTCGGCACAAATACCAATAAATTTATGTATTCTGCATGCCTGCTGCATACATTTGAACAACGGGTGGATTGCTGCAGGAGAAGGAAAGGAGGAAGGAACAGTGACAGCAGACGTGTTGCAAGTGAAGTATGTTTGCATTGTGTCGTCCTCGTCGTAGTCGTTGTCAGCCGCTGTCATTGTGTGTGTCGCTGTTTGCCTTTTATTTATGCAAATAAACCAAATGAGAATTATGGCTTTAAAGAGCTCACGTTTTAGTGTTGTTGACTGGTTGGACGGTTGCTTTGCTTGTTGCCAGAATGTTGGGTTGGCTGCTTGCTGGTATTTGTTTAGTTAGTTTAAAGAGCCAACCGTAAAAACGTCACTAGAAGAAAATAATTTTCAACATTTCCATTGAAAATGTTATGCTTCTTCTTCTTCTTGAAGTTTAATTTTTGGTCTGTTGCCAAATTTCATCAGAACACGAGCCGCATTAGCACACACCCTCGACTCACCCACTACCACCCATCCACCCACACATACACATTAAAGCCATTTTACAAAGAAATGCCAAAAATTGTCTCATTGACTTTTAAAGAATTTCTTTTTACATAAAAATGTAAATTTTATACAAAAGTTCTTCTTGGTAAAATATTAATGTCAGTCACTAACAGTGAATTTGTTGTTGTTAGTATTCGGAGAGGGTTAGTTGCAAGTACCTACCTACTGTTCAAGCTTTAGAGTTAAAGAGAAGTAAAGTTGACAAAGTTTTTCTTGCGTTTTTCTGAAATGGAAGTTAATTTGGAGAAAAAGTTTGGCAACATGTTGTAGGTAGTTCGGATATGTACATAATTAGGATATGAGTAAGTTTCGGCATCAAAGTGGTTAATTTATTCACTTTTCGCCACATTGCCAAATATAGACGTTTTTTTTTCTTTCAGAAAGGGTCTTTTGAAGCAGCCTTTTTTTCAGAAAGGGTCTATAGAAGCAACCTTTCTTTTAGAAAGGGTCTATAGAAACAGCATTTCTTTCAGAAAGGGTCTATAGAAGCACACTCTCTTTCAGCAAGGGTCTATAGAAGCAGCCTTTCTTTCAGAAAGGGTCTATAGAAGAAGCCTTTCTTTCAGAAAGGGTCTATAGAAGCACCCTTTCTTTTAAAAAGGGTCTATAGACGCACACTCTCTTTCAGAAAGGGTCTATCGAAGCACCCTTTCTTTCAGAAAGGGTCTATCGAAGTAGCCTTTCTTTCAGAAAGGGTCTATAGAAGCACCCTTTCCTTCAAAAGCACCCTTTTTACAGAAAGGGTATACAGAAGCGTTCATTCTTTCAAAAAGGGTCTATAGAAGCGTTCTTTCTTTCAAAAAGCACCCTTTTCCTTCAGAAAGGGTCTATAGAAGCACCCTTTCCTTCAGAAAGGGTCTATAGAAGCACCCTTTTCTTCAGAAAGGGTCTATAGAAGCACCCTTTCCTTCAGAAAGGGTCTATAGAAGCACCCTTTCCTTCAGAAAGGGTCTATAGAAGCACCCTTTCCTTCAGAAAGGGTCTATAGAAGCACCCTTTCCTTCAGAAAGGGTCTATAGAAGCATCTCCTACTTCAGAAAGGTTCTATAGAAACACACTTTCCTTCAGAAGGGGTCTATAGAAGCGCCCTTTATTTCAGAAAGGGTCAATAGAAGCATATTTTACTTCAGAAAGGTTCAATAGAAGCACCCTTTCTTTCGGAAAGGTTCTATAGAAGCATTACTCTTATCAGAAAAGGTCTATAGAAGCAGACTTTCGAGATCATTGAAGGTGGTCTCCATGTACGGTATTCACACTATACCTTTGTACTACCTAAGCAACTGCATCAGTGTGAATTCTATCAAAGCCTGCCTGATAGGCTTGTTAGTACAGAGGTTCTAGCTTATCTCTCCAGACGTGTCTGGGTGGGGGAAGCCTATCCACCAAATGGTGGCAATGAAGCTCATGGAGGCACCCCTAAAATCTTCGTCTGCTCATGAAGATGGTCCACCCACTGGTGTCATGATGAGGCACCCTGTTGCAGTTTTTAGGCCGGCATTCTGGCAGGTTTTAATTTTAATATTCTTCCACTGCGTAGCGCTAACATTTGCATACCACACTGGCGGTGCATAGTTTACCACAGATCGGCCTATTGCTCTGTAAGAGGTGTGCTGCTGGCCAGCGATTTGAGGACCTTGTTCCTACTTCTGATCTTATCGTAAATAGCTGTGGTTTGCGCGGACGACTTAAACATGCTATCGGACGTTACACTCAATATTTTGGGTTAGTAGTTGGTTACAAATGGAGTAATTCGAATTACAAACGGAATGCTCGAATTACAAATGAAATGTTACGAATTACAAATAGAATTCTCGAATTACAATTAAAATAATTCGAATTACATCTGAAAAAGGTGTATAAACTGCCGCATTGGGTCAGTTACTGTCACGCCGTTGAAAGTAACAGCCGTTCTATCATCCTTTCCCGGATTCGGGAGTAATTTAACCGTATCCACAATTTACTTATTCCTGTACCAATGTTGCCTTGCTTCAGGTGGTCTAGTTACTTTTTCCACTTATGTTCGTGTTTACTTCTTTTCTTTAGATCCGAGGCTGAGGGTATATCTCTGTCGGCATAGCTGACTGATACTTTCTTACTTGTTTTCATGTTAAATCGCTGAATCAAATGATATGCAATTTCGAAGCTTTCTTTATATCAAATTAATTTGACCCCAACAAATGTTTCCAAGCTGTCAAAAGAAAAATCACTTTTTTTCTCAAAAAAATTCAGCATTACTTTGGTTGGTACGGCCTGTGATTAGGTGCATAGATAAATGGTGGGGAGTGTTAATTTCTCCTCCACTTTGGGCCTGGCTGCTGCTGCTATTTGCAACAAAGTAACATTTGGCATTTTATGCTGTGTTTGAACTTTGGCAAATGAAAAAATATTTTTCCTTGTGGCATCAGCTGTTAAAATTGCACAACGACAACAAAAATGAATTATGCATTTCCTGCACACTTTTTATTGTTGTTTTTGAAGATAATTATTAATACTATTACTGTGCGAAGACCATGGTCGCGTTCGTACTCTTTTACTTTAATGGAGATTTATTTGTTGTTTGTTATCGTTGTATCACAATCAAGTGGCCCAGGAAGGATTCGTAAATGAGTGACAGAAAATGTGTAGGTCCTCTAGTTGTCAGCAGCAGCACATTAAATTCGAGGAAATAGGAAGGTAGGCAATGATTCTGTTTTTTTTTTTCTCTTTAAATCTGTTGTGGCAAATAGGAAGCTGAACAGTTCAAAATATGTACATATGTGTAATAGCATGAGGAGTATGGCCATCAATGGTCTAAATTAGGCTTGAGGCGATAGCATGGTTATTAGTACCAATCCAGTAAAACAAATGATGCGACACGAAGCACCTTTCGAAAAAAATCGTTCCAATTTCGATTTTTCTCACCAATTTCTTTCAGATTTCCTTCCGAATTTCTAGTGAAATATCGGAAATAAATTTCCATTCCGAATTTACAAGGATTTTCTTCCGATTTCGTTCCGAAATTGTGTAAAGCATTCCATAAAACTTTTGTTACGATTTCGGACCCGACATCGAATGTAGCAAACGAAGTTTTTACCGATTTGGTACAATTTCTCAACGATTGGTTTGCTGGGAAGTAAGCACAAATGTCATGGTCCATTTCCATTTTTCAATACATATCTCGAGTGTTTTGTTGGGTGTGTGGGAAGGATCTCCCTCACAAATAACACAAAAATCCTCTTCTACCTCAATAAAATGCGTGCATAGCCAAAATCAGTTGCTGTGCGTTTTATTGCAAATCACATTTCAAAATTTCTTTCGCCTATTTTATTTTCTTCGAAGTGAAATATATAGAATGAAAACAATTTTTATATACAGCAATTCCATTGAACAAGGAGAAGCTTGGGGAAAAATGAAAAACAAGATGGGAAAAGAAAAATGTGCTAAATTTTATGTTGAGTCAAATAAAGAATCCAAATAAAAACTACTATCAGAGCAGCACCATGGAACAGAATAACATGGAATGCTTTCATGGCAAAAATGCAAAAAAGGCTTGGTTGCCAAATTTCTAAAAATGTTCTCTCCTTTTCCCTTCGCACTCTACCACCACCTACCATTATTTTCCTCTTTTGGCAATGTTGCGTTCTGGTTCCTGTGTTATATTTTCCAGCATGTTTTTGGCATTCAGAGCAGGCAGCAGCAAAAATTCCGGGCGCTTATATGCTGCCAATACATAAAGTACATCGTATAGTATAAAAAGAATAACAAAACTTGTAAAGCAAAGAAGTTCTTCATCGTAGTCGTCGTCGAGAACAAGGAAAACACTTTCATCTTGTCTGCATTTAAGTTCACTTCTTTTTCTTTTGTTGTTCTTGTTGAAAAATTGCACAATTTTCCTCAGATTCCCTATGCCCTTTCACACACTCACAAAACATTTCAGATCCCTACGACACACCCTCCCGCCCACATATGTACCTTATGAATTATCGGTATGTTATGTGCTTTGCCTGGGACGGGTAAAATAAAAAAGAATATATTTAGATTTTATTTTTCAAGGAAATTCTACTATTAAGCACCTTCATACATACATTACATAATCCTTGTAGATGTGGAGCAACAACAAAATAAATAGCAAATTCTTAACCTATGTTCCTTCTGTTGATGCGTATAGAAAGATTAAGAACTTTCAGGAAATATTAAATGAAAATTTTCTTGCAACAGGGATGGGAAAACTAGTTACTACATGGACGGCACATTTTCTCCAGTTGGAGCATGAAAAGCGGAACACGTCTGGAGGAGTTTCTTGTCATTAGAATTGTATAGTTCACGAACGAACTAGTTCAATTGAACGATTCATTGAAAAGAGCATATGAACTAGATATAGTTCATTTTTGTTTCAACGAAGGGACGATTAAATAACGAACGATTAGCACCTCATTCACGTACGCATAACGCATCGTTTATAACTTGGCGTTTTGTATCCCGAGGATCGACATAGCAATCTCTCTCTCCCTTCGGAAGTAGAGGATCGGTTCATAGCACAAAAAATAATGCAACGTCAAACAACTGAACTAAAAGGACGAACTAGTTCACTTAAAAGTGCTAAACTCTAAGGAGTGATTAGCTAAATAAACTAGAAAGTACAACTCTACTTGTCATTCAAAGCCCACTTGAAGAAGAAAGACTTTTCCATTCAATGTCGGATCAATAAAGCAGAACAATTTTATAGAAGTCGATTGTCACTCGAAAGTCCATTTGAAATTGAAATCATAAAAATGTTTGTCTAATCGATAATCATACCTTGCCCTTGAGCTTTAAAGATTCCAGATGTAAGCTTAGAGCCAGCCAACCTTAATTAGTCCAGCAATCTTAGAGACAATGGCATTCCGATTTCAAATCATACCATCCTCTCCTCTTTAATTTCGAAATTAAATGGACCCTGTCAAAACCAGAATTTATTTTCATTTCAGAATTTATAAATAGAAGTTCGATTTTATCGAAAATTGTCTAGCCACATCTAATATGGCCGATAGTGTTAACCTAAAGCCGGGTACACATTGTCAGTTTTGAATGCTTTGCTCAAATAATCCGTTGCTTGCTACTGTGGCCGTTCATTTTTGTCATTCATCATGCAACCACAAAATATTTTGTGGTTGTTGCACGCTTGGGTAGTTATCGATAATTACGAAAAATCGACATTAAAAACTGGCAATGTATACCCAGCTTAACCAATGTATCAAAGTGTAAACCTTGAGGGTCTTCAGACCCCCGTTGGCCAAAAATGGATCGGTTAGTTCCCTTAAACAATCAACTAAAATGGGTAGGAGAAGTAGCAATAAAGTTACAGCGCATGAGTAAATAACCAAGTACCGGCGGCAAGCTTTGATATCATCACAAGCCATGTGTCGTCGATATCAAATGATTGTGACAGAGAGACAAAGTAGGGAACTCCTCGACCAGCTGGACAGGCTTGTCCCGGACGAGCAGATTGGGGAAATACTCCCGGAAGAATTGCTACATAATCTGACGATAACTGATGATGAGCTGAACACCACGGTGATTCCGGCCAAGTCTACTAGGGAGGGTAAATGTGTCTCTAACGAAGAGAGTATGGATATTGACGCTCAACCGGAGGCAAGTTCGATTTCGACTGGCAGACTGCCACTAAAACGAAACCCCAACAACGGCTAGTGACTTTAAGGATGGGCCTGCCCCAAGAAGCATCAGATACAAAGCGCTGTAAAAGTGCTGCATCGTATCTCCCCAAGTTCGTAGGACGATATGCGAACATGTATTCGGAGAGGGAGATCTACTTCATCAGGAGTTAGCTCCGAAGTTGATACGGAAATTTGAAAAATTTTACCACACGCACCTCATCGCAAGTTTCAGGTGAAAAGAATCTTCTTCCCGAACTAAGTAGATGTTCAATCCGGAAACTCTAAGGAGACCCCGGTAATTAGCAAAAAAGTGGAGTCGGCGAAACCCACCGTCTCAGGCAAATGGATGAAGTTGAAATCTATTTCGAACCGAATCCGAGTCTAAAAGAGCTAGAAAAGTCTAGTTAGTGCCTCCCCAAACCAATTGACATTCATAAGGGGCGTCAATTGGTGAAAATTTTTCCTTCAAGGCACATTGTGAGGGGCGCAAGAAGCCATACACCAGACCGGTCCCAGAGGCAACCGATGGCGACCTACAAATGGAATCATCTACAGAACTGACGCTGACGGGAGATGAGCGGATGTCACTGGTTGCATAAAACTTTGACCCGTGCCTTTTTTTAGGCATGCTCCCATCTCTAGTGCATATTAACGCTAAGTGATAAGCTGCTTCTGAGATTACGTTGGATGTTATAAATATTGACGTGGTATTACACTTGTCAATTTCAATTTCCGTTTATCGTCCAGTTAGGTCGACATTTGTTTTTTAACTCTTACCGCCCTACATTTATTACAATTGATCCAAAAACCTTATATATGAAATTTTAAATTTTATGGCGATCGGTTAACGTTAACCGTGCCACCCATGCGATTCTTATTTCCATAGTAATTTGTATGGGGCAAAGATGCATTTTCACGAAAATTTTCTAAAGACCACTATTATGGTCCAATCGCCGAAAAAACCTTTACCAGTTCATTGTTGTGGCTAAAAACCCAATCTTACAAATATTTGTGAAAATCGGATCGGATCAAATGGAACAAATTTAGGATGTAGGAGTTTCAAAACTTTGTTTGGTCGCCCTAACGTACAAGGATAGGTATGTCATTCACGAAGTTTTACAGCTGAGTGTGACTGTAATATCAGTCTTTTTTTCATTTGTTTCTCCTTACAATTTTCCACAATAAATTGTACTTTGCAAATAATCTTAAAAAGCATACTCCTCTTTTCTATGCTGCCCATTATTTTCACTATCCTGCAAATCATTATTGTAGTTTAAATTGCCTCCCATTATTTCTTCCGGCACTTAAAATGTCAATTAATTTTCCTTAATACAATAAATTAAGGTTTCGATTATTCACTGGACTCTTTGTGGAAATATTTTTTTCACGGAGAGCGAAAGAACTCACGTAAAGGGTTTATTACTGAAACCCATGAGTTTTTACATTACTGAAGCAAATGTTATCTTATAATTTACTTTAATAATGTATAGGAGGGTTGAAGAGGATATTACGCATAGATGTAAGGCACTTGCAACCAATAATTTGTAAGGGGGATTATTCTGAAAGTAAATTCCACGTGAGTTTTCTCATTTTCTCTTTTAAGTTGAAATGGCGGAAAGACAAAACTCACGGGAAATTTTCGTTCATAGAATTAAAAAATTTTTATCTGATTAAATGTCTGATTGCGATTATGATTTTTTTTTAAACCGAATTCACAATCTTATCTCTTGTGGCCATGTCTGCAAATGATAAAAAATATACAATTCGCAGAAAAAACTACTCAAGTCATTTTGATGAATGAGAGATTTTTATCAGAACCGGACAATTTTAAACAACTTCCTGCTGTGACTCATGCATAATAAAATTTAACGCACAGTACAAAACGAATAAAATTGGGTACGGACAAAAAAGTTATAAAATAAATGTAATTTTTCAATTAGGAAATTTTGATATTTTTTAAAATAATATAAAATAATTATTTAAAATGAACCGATTTGGTCCAAAATTTGGCTTTCGCAATATTTTGTCCAAACTTAGTTTAAGTTCGAAGATGGGTTATATCGGTCCACTCCTTCCGGTACCTCCCCCACAAAAGTTCGAAAATGTTCGGAAAATTTAGTAACCGATTTGGTCCATACTTTGCACATCGTGAATTTTCTACCAAACTTAGATGAGGTTCCAAATGGACTCAATCGGTCCACGCCTTCGGGTACCTCCAACACAAAATTTCGGAAAAGTTCAGTTTAGGACCTGCTCTCGAATCGTTCTGATTTTTGTTTTAACATCTTGTATTCACGGCCCCCCATACGGCGGTACAAGTTTCATCAGGGGCAAAACCATACTTCCTGAGAAAATAGCCTGAAAGGTTCAAAAAACCCCTATGACACCGTGTGTATTGGTTGGAGCGCAAGATAACTCTGCAGCGGATCCGCCGATTCAAACTTAGTTGAAGTTCAAAGATAAGCCATATCGGTTCACTCCTTCAGGTACCTCCCCCACAAAAGTTCAAAAATGTTCGCACGATAACTCTTGAAGGGAAGGATCGATTTCCATTTTCCATTTCCATACTTTACGCATCCTAATATATCTACCAGATATAGATCAGGTTTGAATATGGACTCTATTTGTCCATTCCTTCGGGTACCTCCCATACAAAATTTCGGATAAGTTCACTTTAAGACCTGCTCTTGACTAACTTTGATTTCTGTTTAATAAACTTGCAGTGGCTATCTCAATTACGATGGTAAAAGTTTTTTCAGTGGCGAGTCCATACTTCTTGGGAAAACAGCCCGAAAATTGTAAAAAAAACCTATGGCACCAAAATTTGGCCAATTCACATAGGCTGAGCGTATATCTCTGTCGGAAAGCCGACAGATACTTTTTTATTTGTTTATTTTATTTTCTATTAGCGCCACTGTATTTCATTGTACTTATGTATGTATGTCATTTAGGAATGTTTTTATTTATATCGTTTATTTTGTTTTTTTTTTATAATTTTATTGTTTATTCAACAATAAGGAAATTTTAATATTTTTAAAATGTTTGGTCTAAAACTTTTATCATATCATAGTAAAAAATAGTACCTTCTTGCAGGTTCTGGAACAGGAATAATATTAACAATTATTTAAATTGTTTAAATTTATTATTTCATTTTTTATTTTATTTCCTATTTGTACCACTGTATTTCATTGTATTTATGTTTTTATGTCATTTAGGCATGTTTCTACTTCTATCGGCTATTTTTGTTTAATTTTTTATAATTTTATTATTTATTCAACGATAACGTCATGCTTTTTATATGACATTTGTCATCACCATCATCCGCATAGCCACATTTTTAATAATAAAAAATGAATGTTCTAGTTTCGTGTTATTTGTGTTTTTTTTTTCTTCATTTTATTTTTATATACAAAATGTTATAATATTCAACATTTACACACACAAACACAAGAACACATATTAAAAGATTATTATCAGCTGTTGGTTGGCATTTATAGGTTGACAAGGTCCGACGTTCGGTCGGTCGTTCATCGATAAATATGTATTGTGTTTGTAGAGATTGTTTGGGGTTGATGATGATTATTGTGGGAATGGCCGGGCCCAGGCGGTCAATTAATGGTTTTGTGGTGGCGCTATTATTACTGTTACCAACTTTTTATTTTGGTTTTGTTTTAAAAATACAAAATGGTTTATATAATATAAATATTTAATGCCTATTGACATGCATATATAATATATCGTCACATGAAATGCCCAAAGACGTAACCCTCAAAGGGTTACGTTGAGGGTTACGTCTTTGGGCATTTCAGGTGACGATATGTACGTATATAATTGTTTAAAATATATTTAATAATAATATTTGTTTTTTTTTTATTTCATTCCAGGTAAGACATTTATACCAGGTTATGCCGCCTAGCAGCACACAATCTATGGATTATAATGGATATAACAAAATGTGGATTAAAGTTCTAAATGGATAGCCGTTGTTTTATGTATATAGATATACATAAAATATATATTTTAAAATTTTACTGTAGTGGTAAAATTGTTTTAATTTAAATAATATTAATTATACTCTAATATATATTCTAATTTTTTATATTGTCTCCTGTGCTTCGAAGAGCGAGTTACTGAACTGTAATCCGACACGATATTCGAAATCGACGATAAAACTAATTTCCATATTGCTGAGCAAATATATTCCCATTGATATTAGAGAAGACTCTCAAATATCCCTGAAGGGACAAGCTCAACGATATGGGACTTATTTCAATCGCCGAATCTGAACATCGTGTCTAAAAACATCACCTGTATAGAAGTTTGAAATGTCGTCAAAATTACGCTGAGGGGTATTTTTGATAACGTTGAAAAGTCGCTTTAGCCATGTCCGTCCCTCTGCCTGGAGTGACCATTACTCTCGAACGAATCAACGGATTGAGCCCAAAATTTGGCATTCGTAAATTTTGTTCAAACTTTATGGTCAACTCCTTCGGATAGCCCCCCACAAAAGTTCAATTGGTTAAAGTGGTACGCACGATAACTCACGATGGGAGTAACCGAATACATCAGGTTCGAATATGGGCTATATCGATCCACTCGTTAGGGTACCTCCCATACAAAATTTAGTTCAGGCAATTTAATAACTCCTGTCAAATCGAATTGATTTTTTTAACAGATTGTGCTCTATTACGAATAAACCAATTTTTTCAGGTGCAAGTCCATGCTTCGTGACACAATCACATGAAATCTGTAAAAACCTCTACGGCCACCATATGTAGCGGCTGGAGCCCACGACAACTTTCGAATCGGCTACTGCATCGGTCCAAACATTGCATATCATGATATTTCTGCGAATCTTACATAAAGTTCGAAGATGATTCTAATCGGTAAACCCCTTTCGGTACATTCCTTAGGGTACATCCCTCACAAAAGTTGAAAAAATTGTTAAGTACCGTTTGGATTTCGTCTGTTCTGAGAATACTTTGGAAATTATTGCCGAAGCTATTCTTTGTGGTCCTATTTACACGATATTCCACTTTCTGACTTAATGATCTAACTGACATGAATGATGTCTACGATACGTATCGAAAGGAATGAATGAATTATAAAATGGATTATGTCGGTCCATTCCTTCAAGTACTTCCTCCACGAAATTCTGAAGACCCCCTATATACATGATTTTTGTCCATGGATGAAAGTTGAAGATATTGGTCGATGGTGTCCTGACTCCCCAGTAGAAGGATTCTCTAACATATTTTTATGTTACCGGCAAAAATCGGTAAAATTAAAACGCAAGATTATGAATAAAATGTTCAAATAAAACATGACCGCACTCTTTCTATTGGTAGAACTTTTCGGCTACTTTTTTTGGTCGAAAAATATCAATAATTACTGAAATTATAAGCATCTTAATTTTAAAGATGTTTGTCGGTAACTCAAGAAATGAGTTACAGAATCGCAGTACAGGATATTGGGTGTAACGTTCGATAGCATGTTTAAGTCGCCAGAGCAAGCCACAGCTATTTGCGACAACATTAGAAGTAGGAATAAGTTCCTCAAGTCGCTGGCCAGCAACACTTGGGGTTCTGACAAAAAACTTTGTTGACCTCTTTCTTACAAAGCAAAATAGAACGGTCTGTTGTAAGCTATGCAAGGCCAGTGTGGTATGCAAATGTTAGCAATACCAAGGCAGTGGGTTTATTTGTACCGGATTGATCAAAAGCAAAAGTGTTTCGGACAGCGGCTGCCAACCCAGCATCAAACCTATTCTGCTACAACAACAATGTTAGCGCTATGCAGTGGAAGAAAATTCAAACATGCCAGAAAGCCGACTTGAAGACTGTAACATTGTTCCTCCATACAAGACAGGTTTCACACACCCAGGCACGTCAGGAGAGATCTTCATGATCTAGAGAGAGAGTGAGGTCCAAACGAAAACCACTATATAGATCAACGTACCTATCTGACAGACTTGGATAGCGTTCAAACTTGTGCAGTAGCGCAGGCGATGAATGTCGTACTCTGACCACCATCGGAGGAAATTATATCCGGACGACGCAGCCGCCTCAATCAATTCGTATTGGGCCCGAATTGAAAGCGCGATAACCAACGCATGCCCGCATATGGGCTGGGATCGAGTGAGACGATACATAAAGAATCTTCCGATTCTTAATGAACGTAACCAGTCCAAGTTGAAGAATTTTTGAATCTTGACACAGAGGAACCAGTACCATCCCTGCGGGGTGTGTGTTTAACTTTTTTTTAGCTTGTAGGTTTTAACTAGTATATTGTAGTTTGTAAGTAGTTTTAATTAGGTAAATTTAGGTTTTAAGTTTTAACAATATTTTCGTGTTTTGTGGTTATTTTTCGATTATTTTTCATTACGCCAACTATTTTAACATGGGGATGAGCTAGGCAGTGGACAATTGTCCATCTCTGCATTACTTTTAACTAGTTATAAACCAACAATTTTTAACTGATTTATATCTAACTATTTTTTGGCTTTTTATAGTCAGTGTTGAAGCAAGTCCAACAACATAGTTTAAGTGCCTTCAATGAATTACTCTTACTATAGAATTGCCCATACATAGCTATTAAAATTAACTGAATTATCATAAATATTTGTATGTAATTATATGGCAACTCTTTATCCACTTTATAGAAAGCTTTAACTCAAGTGGATAAAGAGTTTCTACATTCCAACCGTTTCTGTTGCTATCATATACCTAATTGTCAATCCATGAATTTAAGAAAACTACTCTGTTAGCAACCTCTCAACGGTAAGCAACCGATCTTGTCAATAAAGGAAACCAAGTTTCTGCCGCAAACCTTTTGTTTCTCTTTATTCTATTTACATGTTTCCATTTGGGACTCAAAGCTCATACCTCTGGAGCTAATAATCAGACCGCTAATAATTACAGTCCAATCTATCACCGCAGATTTATTAGCCCAAGAGTGTACAGTCAGTTTAAATTTTTAGTTTTTGTCTTAAAGAGAGTGAAAAAACATGGATATGTTGCATTTATATCGAAATAATTACGAAAGTGTATATGACAATTATTTGCGTCGAAAACACGCTATTGAACATTTAACGTTTTCAACTGGTTGATCTCTAGCTGACTTTTCAACTAATTTATAGTTGGTTGTAGAATAATTGCTTTGTAACTGACTATTTTGAAACTGGTTGATAACTAGCTGAAAAGTAATGCAGAAATAGTCAGTTGTCCATTTTTTTAGTTTTCAACCTGTTTAATCTATAGATGACTTTTCAACCAATTTGTAGTTAGTTGTAGAATAATGCATTTATAACTAACTACATATTTTTTCAACCGGTTGAGAAAAGTCTCACAGGGAAATAACTAACAAGAAATACCAACATATTAGTATTGCTACAACAACAACAATGATCACGATTCCTCACGAATTGAGTATTCGATTGTGCCATATTGGACAACACTTTCGGGTACTTTCCTCCTTGTTCTTTCTTCTATGTAATTACAATGATACAATTTTTTTCGTAGGCAAGTTCATGTTTCCTTTTTAATGGTCCAAAAACTCTGTAATCCTACGGTGACCAACTAAAATAGCGATTTGCACGATAACTATTGATATTCCAAGGAATATTTGTGGTCTTTGCTACATTATTCTTCGCACTTCGATCGATAATTTTAGAAAGCATGTTCCAAAAAGACGGCTCACGTGTATTTCCTGTAATGCAAAAAAGAGTATGTAAATATAATTTTTTTGTGTAAACTGTGTTGACTGGGTCTGTCAGTGGAGATATTAAGTCTACTGTTTGATATGCTTACCCCAGAAACACCTACAAATTTACGCTGGAAAGTCCCGAAATGTCTTTTGTCATACACAAAAATGTTAATTTGGTTGCTAACCCAAGAGCAAAAATGAGTGTTCTCCCTCTCACCATCTCCGGAGTATTTCCAAGAACTTGTCATATTTTTTTTTGGTACCTAGGGTAAATGCACCAGTAGTCGGCACTTTAAGGATTCTCGTATCTTCAGCCGTATGTCATTCCGAGCCTAAATATCCAATCAAATTAAATTTAAGTTGTTATGATTCGTTATTTTGTGTAGTTTTAGATTATATAAACAATTTTTTTGATTATCTCTGTTCAGCATGCAAAAAATGCAATTTTAGTGAAATACTGCTTTTTCACCAGTAGTCGGCACCATTCCCCAATAGTCGGCATGATATGATCCAGTAGTCGGCATGTTATATTTAAATAAAGAAAAAATGCATACTTTACATTTTTTCTTAAATATTTGAAAGAACTATAGCTTAACCCTTTCGGTGCTTCTTTTTTGTTTTTGATCTGAAAAATATATTTTTCCAATTTTATATATACTTAAGCCCACTATATAAATAATCAAAACTAATTTTTTAACATTTTGTTTGGAAAAGTGGTTTTTGGACACTATGCCATATGGCATAGAATGTATTTAAAGGAAAAAAAACAAAACTAAAATATTCACGTTTTTAATTAAATTTCATCTTATAGAAGACCAGGAGGCCTTATAGAAGAGGAAGAGGTCTTCTTATAGAAGAGCAGGACGTCTTCTCATAAAAGAGCAGAAGGTCCTCTCATAGAAGGGCAGGATGTCTTCTCCTGGAAGAGCAAAAGGTCGTCTCATAGAAGGACAGGATGTTTTCACATAGAAGAGCAGGACGTTTGCATATAGAAGGGCAGGAGGCCTTCTTATAGAAGAGCAGGAGGTCTTCTTATAGTAGAGCAAGAGGTCTTCTTATAGAAGAGCAGGAGGTCCTCTCCTTGAAGAGCAGGAGGTCCTCTTCTTGAAGAGCAGGACGTCTTTACATAGAAGAGCAGGACGTCTTCTAATAGAAGAGCAGGACGTCTTCTGATAGAAGAGCAGGACGTCTTTTCATAGAAGAGCAGGACGTTTGCATATAGAAGGCGGGAGGTATTCTTATAGAAGAGAATGAGGTCTTCTTATACAAGAGCAGGAGGTCTGCTTATAGAAGAGCAGGAGGTCTGCTTATAGAAGAGCAGGACGTCTTCTCGTAGAAGAGAAGGACGTTTACATATAGAAGGACAGGAGGTATTCTTATAGAAGAGAAGGAGGTCTTCTTATATAAGAGCAGGAGGTCTGCTCATAGAAGAGCAGGACGTCTTCTCACAGAAGAGCAGGAGACCTTCTTATAAAAAACCAGATGGTCTTCTCATAGAAGAGCAGGGGCCCTTCTTATAGAAAAGCATAAGATCTTCTCATTGAAGACCAGGAGGTCTACTTATAAAAGACATGAAGGTTTGTCATAGAATATCTGGAGGTCTACTATTAGAAGATTTGGAGGACTTCACATAAAAGGTCTTCTTATAGAATATCTGGAGGTCTTCTTTTAGAACACTTAAAGCCTTTTATAGAAGACCTAGGGTCTTTTATAGAAAACCTAGGGTCTTCTTATAGAAAAGATAGGGTCTTCTTATGGAAAATTTGAGGCCTTCTTATAGAAAAACTGGAGGACTTCTTATAGAAGACCTGAATGTCTTCATATAGCAGATCTGAAGGACTTCTTATAGAACACCTGAATGTAATCCTATAGAAGGGCTGGAGGTCAGCTTGTAGAAGACGTGGGGCCATCTTATATAATATCTGGAGGAGTTATTTTAGAAAATCTGCAAGAGTTGTTATACATCATCTGGAGGTTTTCCTATGGTGGATCTGGAGGTTTCCTTACAGAAGACCTGGAAGTTTTCGTATAGAAGACCTGAAAGTCTTCGTATAGAAGACCTGGAGGTCTACTTATACAAGATCTGGAGTTCTTCTTATAGAAGACCTGGAGGTCTATTTATACAAGATCTGGAGGTCTTCTTATAGAAGATCTAGGGGTTTTACAATAGAAGATCTGGGAGTCAAACAAAGTGAAACATTTCCGTTGGGAAAAATCTATGCCATATGGCATAGTATGAAATATAAAAAATCTGGCAGCTCCATTGAACTATATTTCGGATCATTTTTTCGTTTTAATTATTAAGGCAACGATTATCTACTAAATTAAATACAAAAAGTTAACAAAAAAAATATTTATGTTAATAAAATATATAAAATTATAAGATGGTATTTTCATGCAAATTTTAAATCGAACGAGGAGCGCTTGCTCTTTGAGACATAACAATGTATAGGGTCCACCAATCAAACATTTTTGTCGAATTATTTTTAGATAACACTTCAGGGAAAAATACAAAGTTATTAAAAAAGGAGTGCCCATAAGTATTTTGCCTTAAAACGGCCTTCAAAAATTGGTTATGCCATATGGCATAGAATCCCCGAAAGGGTTAAGCATTAGTTATTTATACATTTCTTGTTTATGACATACGTTTCTATTGATTTTACTTCAAAAAATAAGGAAATTTAAACATATTGTTTAAATAAATTAGTTCGTACCAGTAGTCGGCATCTATTACCCAGTTGTCGGCACCCCACAACGTACGTACTTCAAATCATGGCTAATATTGCTTAAAATCGCTAAAGTTCCTTTCAAATTGAAACTATGTTTCTATTAATTAACCTTTAAAGTATTTCTTTAGTATTTTTTATAATTTTTAGCTAAAAGTAATCGATAAAAATCAATGTTTATAACCCCATGCCGACTTCAGGCAAATTTTATATTTTTTTGTCCCTAAAGTCGGCATCAGCAAAAATTGCACAATTATAAATATTTTTAAAAAATTTCTTTTTCTGAAGTGTTCTTTTAACTGTTCTCTACCTATATAACAAAAATGTTGCGGAAATTTTCTTCATTTTAAAATAATTACAGAGCTTATAAGGTTAACATCTCCACAATTTTTTTCTTAAGAAACATACATTTTCGGTTGTGGTGAAAAACCCTTACTGACAAAAACTTAAATTTCGATATAATAATTGGTCCTAGCTCAATGAAATTTTATATAAAGTTAGCTGACAATATTGTTGAAGAATTTTAAGGATTAATTTCCTAGTTTGTTTTTTTAATTTTTAGTTATTTGAGTTCAAATTCAAAAGGTGCCGACTACTGGTACATGCCGACATTAGGTGCACTTACCCTACCTATCCATCCTTCCATTTATTATTTTATTAAGTATGGCCTGGTAATCTCGTATTTGCACTCAAGACTTATATTTTATTCTTTATGATTGTCGTTGTTGTGCCTTCCTCTTCTTCTTTACTTCTAAAGCTACTAATACTAATATTGCTCATATTCCCATATATTACCAACTTTTCGTGGAATTAAGTAAAATATAATAACAATAACAACAAGAGCAACTACGAAATCACAATAATAGGTATAACAATAAAAACAAACTTTATAGACTAAATGAACTTGTCTTCTTTTTGTTCTCTTTTGAGATACGTTGAGTTGTTGCTGTTGTTATTATTGTCGTTGACCTGAACACATAACAAAGACAGCAACAACAACTAGTCCACAAAAAAACCAAACAGAATAACAAGTGCAAACTCCACGACAACGTCGACGCACGCATTCATATCAAAAATAATAAATCCCCCTCCACTTAACATCGGCAGCAGCAGCACCATTAACTCACAAATAATTGAGCTGCTGAAATGTGACAACGTCGCCCAGAGATTCCCACAGCAATTAAAGAAGAGATCTTTCATAAACAAACATTTATTCAGCAGCAAGAACAACGAACGAAAGAAAGAATGGCAGCAGCAGCGGACAAACACTTTTTTACATTCACATACCAATAACAACAACAAAAATGTAAGAAAAGTAAACGTAACGTCGTCATGTGTTTACAAGGTATGTGTGCTCTTATGTGTCCGTGTGTGTTTAGTTTTGTTTATATTTTCATTAATATGAATTCTTTGTTGTTGCTGTCGATGATGCCTGGGCGATATACTGCAACATTTTATAAAAGGCCATAAAGGACAAGAAGACAACTACGCACAACTGGCAGTCTGTCTGACCGTTTGTTTGTCACGCCAAACGACTGACATTTTGACATAGGAAAATGTACAAACCGACCGACCGACCCACATGCATTGTTGTCAAATTTCTCTTTAGCTTCTAAACAGAGATTTTATTGTTGTCATTGTTAAGTGTTGCGGGACAGTCAAGTAATAACAATAGCAACAGCAGCAACTACCACTAACGCTGCAGCAATGTTATTGTTATTTGTGCAGCAAAAAAAAAAACAACAACCGGGAAAATGTATTCAACAATAGTAAATAACAAAAGGTGAAAAGGGACAGGACAAAGAAGAAAATTGCAAAAATAACATGTGGTGTTGTCTTTGGGGTACTATGTACGTTCTTTGCCATAGTGTGTATAGGTGCACAACGCAGCCCCGAGACACCTCAATTTTTATTAGGTTGGGTCGATATTGCAGCACCAATTATGGTTATTGGTTTAACGAAATTTGGTACCTAACATTTACAATTGTTTGGACGCAAATTGCAGTTTTGATGATCTCTAGAGAGTTTCACATCCTTCAAATTCCGACTAAATGCAGTTTCGTCTAACTTCCGCAGAATTCGCATATGGAGACCTTTGCGTAATTAGTCGCTTGATGGATGCCTGTGTACCATGGTGTAATTAGTAAGTGTTAAACTCACTCACATACGAAAGGTACACACTCCTTAAGGTCACAGTTTCCACACTCAACATTCTGGAAGTGTTGAGTTTTCGTTCGAAGATGGGCCATATCGGTGCACTCCTGCCGGTACCTCCCCTACAAAAGTTCAAAAATTTTCGCGAATTGGTCATAAACAGGCATAGGCAAATCAGGTTTGAATATGGACTTCGTGTGGCTCCCACGCATAATTTGCAAATCGTAATGTATTTCTACGCAACATGGATCAGGTTCGAATATGAACTATATCAGATCACTTCTTAGGGTACCTCCCACAGAACATTTCAAAAATTTTCGGAAAAGTGCTGTTTAGGACCTCCTATCGAATAATTTTGATTGTTTTAACGACGGTACATGTAAGAACTCGACAACTGCAAAAAAAAAAATAGATTAATTTAATGACTGAAAAATACCTAAGAAATGTAAACCCTTTTTCTCCATGGTCTACAATTCTTATAATATACATTAATACACACATCAATCCATTGTCCGAAGTTCTAGGAAGATGCTCAACGGTTACTTATGCATACATATTACCATGGTAAAATTACGAATGTAGGTGCATCAGCCCAGGTGATCGGCCGTAAGTCTTGTTTAGGGACACCTCTCAGATCGGGAGTATCTTGGGAAGTATGGACTTCGCCTGTGAATGCTGTATATCGTTGTGATCTGAGTCCCAAGGACTACCTATGGTAAAAAATTCAACCCGAGCCGAGAGGTGACCCTAAACGAGACTTGTTACAATTTTCCCCTCCTTAACCTAGTGTTTTCTTGGTTTATAGAATTATTTCTCAAAACTGTAAAGAATAATCAAATAAGTAGTGTTTTCATTTATTTACCTTGCATAATGTTACAGTATGTTTTTCGACTACTGTATGCCCTCTGCCGATATTCTTGGATTTGAATTTCAAGCAGACTCAATAGGGCATGATAATAATTATCATATTTCAAGTTGTTATAATTCTAAAAAACACATTGCCCTGCAACTCACATTAACCCTATCATCCATCTGATATGTACGTTCACATTCTCTGCTCTCATTCTGGTGTAAACAAGTTTCCAAAATGAACGTGGTGGTGGGGTAACAATAATAACAGTAATGAGAGCAATGTCTGTCTATTGCACAGTGAGTGAGTCATGAGATGTATACGACACAATAATCAAATGAGGTTTGTCTGGCTGTTCGTCTCACTGGCTGGTAGTCTGTCGTTTGTTCGACTGCAACGTCTGGCGAAAGAGTGATAAAATTAATAAACGACCTCTGGAAAATGATAATACAAAATATAACAACAAATCCCACAGAGTATTGCCCGACGACTACACGACCGACGATGGCAACAATAAACCATACTCAACTCAGACACACATACTTTCACATATGTATGTATATAATATTCAAACATTTGCTTCTTCTTGATATCCGTCCAGTCCATGCCGCAAAACAAACTAACTTCTTTGTCATGCCCATAATACAATAATAATACCCATATTGCTTTGCTATTCATCCAAGTCGTACATAGCGAAAATTCGCTTCGCCATACTGACGGTTGGTTTGTTTTGTCGGTCGTACGTCGTTTAGTTCTCTTTTTTTTTTTGCTGCTGCTGTTGCTATTTTTAATGGTAAACAGAAAATTACGCCGCAGCTCTACTGCATGAAGCCGATTATGCGGCGGCAGAACGTTATAACAACAACAGAACACCAACTAGCTCCCCTGTGTCTGATTAGTTTAAATTGGTATTGTTGGGCCAAACGAAAGCTTCGGTGTTTTCTTCTTCTTCATCATCGTTGTCATGTCAAATACTGTTTTTGTGCTATCGACATCAATTTTGTTTTTTTTTTTACTTTTTGTTGTTGTTATTCATTTTCAATGATTGGGGTGTGTATTTTGTCTGGTATTTCGTTTATTTTTTTCTTCGAAAGTTGCATGCAATGCTCTCTGCTGCTCCCTTTTATTTATAATTTTCTATTATCGCGTTGCAGCTAATTTTTTTTGCTTGACTGCCGTTTTTCTGCTGTCGTAATAACAATTTTTAATTGCGCGCCAATTTTGATACATGTTTGCCGATCAAAATCACCACGTCAAAACGTCGTTAGTAACTCGAATGAATGCCAGCCACCTTTCTCTCGGCTATAAATTTTTGGAATGTGTGCCTTTTTGTTGTTGTGATCATAGCATAGAGTTGCCAGTTTGTTGGTTATTTTAAGAATGTAGAGGATAGAGGTGTTAATTGGTTTGGATTTTACCAGTTTATACAATTATCTCCTACACTTTGTGGCTCGTAACAACATTTTCTGCTGATTAAATGGCAATTGCTGAAATTAATATTAAGCTTAAAGTCATTACCTATTTACCACCTCACTTATTTAGCACAACAACAACTGTATTTTGGCCGAAATTTCTTCAAGATGTAAAATGTTATTTTTTACGTTTTCATGCAATTTATTGCCAATAATGAAGAATATGACAGATTAAAACCTCGGCGCTGGCGTTTTACTCCACCTTATAATTTCATTATGCCTAAAATATTTCCCATCAACTTCCCAAAGGGGATAAAGATATGTATACACAATGGATTGTACAGTTAAAACCCACTGGAATTAAAGGTAAACTGTAATACTAAGATTAGATTTATAAATCCACTCGATTTCAATTCCATAGCGTGTATACGTCAAATAAATCCTAGTTATATGTAATATAAATTCACTGGATTTTATTTGACGTATATGTTATGGAATTGACATTTAAAATCAAGTTGATTTCGTAAATCTAAAGGTACTATAAGAGGTAAAAATTGCAAAACATGTCTATTCCTGCAAGTGGTTTGGGAGCAGTACTTATTATATTGCTAATTATTCCTTAATAACATGTTTAGACGGTATTTGAGTCTTGTCAACTCTTTGAACATAACCTCTCTCAACGATAATTCACCTGCTTTGGCTGTTCACTACAATTAAATACTAACTTTTCAATGTCAAAATTTACCCCCCACCTCATGTTATTATTGTGATTTCTATCCAATAACACGTTTTACCTCATCCAAAATCACCACCATCGTCGTTGTTAAAAATGCCAGTAAAACGTTTTTATACCCATTCTAATAAATGTGTATGCCTTGGCAACACTATACACAGCTGACAGTGGCAAACACACATTCGTGTTGTTTTTCTCGATGCTTTGTAAGCAGTACGTCGCCGTCTGAACCCCGAACAGCCACTCTCTCT
The DNA here is from genome assembly GCF_047663935.1 of Musca autumnalis. Classification (NCBI taxonomy): domain Eukaryota; kingdom Metazoa; phylum Arthropoda; class Insecta; order Diptera; family Muscidae; genus Musca; species Musca autumnalis. Next base: position 84,467,488 of record NW_027411866.1, read on the forward strand.
CTGTGCTGTGTAGTATTTTTGTTAATACTTTTTTGTTTCTGTCGAGTTTTTTACGTAAAAAAAGAAATTTAGAAATAAAATAAAACAAAAATTAATGCAAATAATTAATGAAAGGCTATGTGTCGTGGTTCTTCTTCTTGTTCTAGCCTAATTATTGAGTGGTGTGGTGACATTTATATTATCTTGGCTCTCTGAGATAACCGTGTATTACTGTAAATTAATGGAAAGGAAAGAAAAAAAAAACAAAAAAGAGTTCATACGTAAAATTATTAATAGCAAAATTTATTAAATCGTTTTCGATGTTCCCAGCTCCTTTGTTTAAAGGAAGGAAAAAAGAGCAAATAGTGTAAAGGTGCAAACGAAATTTAATTTTTGGAAGAAAGAAGCTGAGTATTTCATCCATACTTACCAACCACAGCACCATTGCAAAATAGTGTAAAAGTGCAAACGAATTTAAATTTTTGGAAGAAAGAAGCTGTATGTTTTATCCACAAAAAGTCATCTAACAGAACAGCTCCTCTGTTCAGAGCACAATAAAAGTGCAAAAGAAATTAAAAGCAAGAATCTGTGTACTCATAAAAATAATTGCTAAAATCCTAAAAAATTGTGTTCATTTTGCCCTCCTCCTCCCTGTTCAGGAATAAGACAGATGTTCATAAATGTGCTTTGCTGTTGGGATTTAAAATTTAACGAATGCAGCCAAAATCTTCATTGTCATGTAAGTTAATATTTTGGCTTAAATTTCTCAAATTTCTCCTTAACCAAAAATACCAACTGCGTCGTATCATGACCCTACACATTTGACTTTGATGTTTGAACTTCCCCCACCCTATTTTTATATTACCTACCTATGTACTTTATCAAAGCTGAATTTTATTTTATTACTTTTTCTCCAGCTTCTCTGTGGAATTTGTTGATTAAATGTCAATCACAAGTAGACGACAAATACATATTTATTAAAAATATTTTTGCCAAATTCCAAGGAAAAGTAGGAAATCAGTGCACAATTTGTTGTTTTTGATGTTCCAAGGGATTTTTGTTTTTATCATGCGAAGCCATACATTTTTACATTAGAGATGGATTGTCATGGACTTGCAAAAGGGGCCTCACATATTGTGTAGTACGTAGTTAAAATGCTAAACAGTAATGTAAAACTAAAGGATTATGAGAGGATTAAAAGGGTACTCACGGAACTTTCAAAGTCCAAATCTCGGGAAATATGGATTTACACACCAAAAAATATGTATCTTTGCAAATGGGACACCAGTAGTGCGATTCCGTAACTCATTTTTTGAGTTACCGACAAAAATCGGTAACGCAAAATTATGAATGAAAAGTTCAAATAAAGGTTGACAACACTGTTGCTATCGGTAGAACTTTTCGACTACTCTTTATTGGTCGCAAACTTACAGAATGACATCCCCAGCAAAATTTGACGGAAGGGGTTCTTTGCGATGACGTGATTTCATGTCATCTTTTGCATTGGTTCAAAGGAAGTCGTGAAAGATCCGATCTTTTCATTAGGATTTGAACCAATGCAAAGGAAGTCGTCAAAGATCCGATCTTTTTATCAGCATTTGTACCCATTCCATCGATCCAATAGAGATGATGTTTTTGTTTTTATTTACACACCTGTTTATTTTCATTTTGGTATGTTCCAGTACTGCAAAAATCTACTAATTTTTACTATTTTTTCCGATAACATAAAGGAAAAATTTTTACGTTGTAAAAATAAGTAGATTCTTGCAGTTTCTGGAACAGACCAAAGTTGTTAGAACTGTCGTCGCGATGTTGTCTTACATTTCCTGCATATCAAACAACTAAAACTTCTAAACAATTGGTATTATATGAAGTCCCAACCATCGAGCTAAAAATAGAATCGGACTGCAACCATTGCTATTTTAAAAGTTCCCTTGTCTGTTCTAAATCTGACATAGAATGAAATCAATCAAATCTCGCTTCTTGGAATTTGAAAAAAAAAAGTCCGAAACGAAAAGGAACAAGAATCTGAAAATAAAGAAGAAACTACTTTTGGAAAGAAACAATTAAAAATAAATTAATTAAGCATAAATGGTATTTTCCATAAAAAGTCTCTCCTCCCCGTTCGTTACATTTTGTTCTTAGAGATCCCTAAAGCAATCCGGGTTGTAGATCCCTACATATTTCCGTCACTAAACAAAATAGTATAAATTACCAAAATGTTGTTATAAAATAACAAAATTATAAAATAAAAGTAATTTACGAAATAAAAATACTTAAAGGAGTGCATTTGGAGTCCATGTCGAAATCTGAACTGGCGATGGGAAGATAATTGAAAAAACCTTTTGTAAGATGAAAGAATATCAGTTGCGGAGAACGGAGGAAGTAATCTTTTGCGTTGCAGCGGTGGTGATTACATTGCAATTTTGGATGTAAACTTTTGAAAAACTAAACTGATAAATTAATTGTAGTTATTTCATGAATTCGTTTGAATTAATAAAGAGTTTTGTTTTTCATGAAAACCATATTTTAATACAGCATTTCCATTTTCCAAACAATACATGAAAATTTCATGCCAAGGGGTTGGTGAAAATGACATGCCAAAGCATTGGTTAAAATGACGTCAAAGCATGGGTGAAAATGACGTGTCAAAGCATTGGTGAAAATGACATGTCAAATCATTGGTGGAAATGACATGCCAAAGCATTGGTGCAAATGACATGTCAACGCATTGGTTAAAATGACATGCTTAGGATCCAGAAAAGAACGTCATCTTTTGGGGTCCACGCTCATATAAAATTAATCGATGAAGATGCTAAAAAGATGACATGCTAGATCACTTGCACCCATGATTGAATGTCATCTTTGGCATCGAACATTTTGCTGGGTCGTTAATTACCGAAATTATAACCATTTTAATTTTACTACATTTGTCGGTAACTCAAAAATGAGTTAGAGAATCGCACTACAGGGACAGGGCTATCATATGCAGACATTGCAAAAACAATCAACGAGGAACCATTAAACTGGATTTGTTACCAGATCTCCCCAAACCAGTGCCAGAGAAGTGGTACTTCAAAATTAATTTGTGTCTAGTGTCACGTGATAAAGTCAGAAAAGTTCTACATAATCACAAGAATTCATTACGGTTGGTTAGACAAAAAACTTGCTATCCAAGGCAGAGAGGTGAACCAGATTTGGAATAGAGAACATTTCACTGAAATGTCGGGATTTTCGCAAAAAAGGGCTTATGTCTCGTTTAGGCGCACCTCACAGATCGGTCTGAAATTTTTATCATAGGTAATCTTTGTTACCCTGATCACAACGATATATAGCTTTCCAGGGGGAATCCATACTTCCCGAGATATGGGTCTTGACATTTCGCACATGTCTTACTTTAACACCATTACCTTCTTTACGGGAATCGCGCGGATGGGACTGAAATTTTTACCATAGGTAGTCCTTGTTACTCTGACCACAAAGATATATAGCTTTCCCGGGGGAAGTTCATACTTTTGGAGACATGATCTTGGCTTTTTTATTTCAGTCCGATCCGAGAGGCTGGTTTCCGCAAATATTGGTGGTTGATTTGTTTAAGCCAAGATTGGGTGCATAAACAACAAGCAAAAATAATTGTGTAAATTGAAACATTCAGAAGACTACCGGTAACACAACAGTAATCCTTTTTTCCAAAAATTATGTATTTACTTAGCGACATTTCTATGGACGTGGAGCGTTTATCTTAACCGTTGGAAGTGGATTAAAGTGGAACTAACCATTCGATAGCCATCGTGTCAACCAGCCGTTTTAGTTGGACACTGTAGCCTTTGAGCCTTTCGTGGGTCATTATGTCAAGAAGCGTGGACTTACAACGCCAAAAAACTACAGACCGTATGTACAGGAGCCTTAAGAATATTACGAAATATCAATTGTAGCAACGAAATCTAAAAAATCCTAAAATCATAAGGACTTGCCCTCGAAAAAAATCCCAAGGCCTACCTCCTGCGAAAATTTCAAGGCCCTTAAGTTGCACATAAGCTAAAATTTTGAACTTTTGTGAGTGAGGTACTCGATGGTCCGATATATACCTTCTTGTGACCAATTATTACCAAAATCGTGCTTAGTCAGTCAATTTTTTAGAATTTTGTGTGGGAGTTAACCAAAGGATTGGGCCAATATTGCCAATATTCAAACCTGATTTATTGGAATTGCCCGAAGGAGTGTACTATATTGGTCCATATTTAGATCAAAGTTTAGACCAAATCGGTTGATTGAGAATTTGAGACTTTTTCCTATGGACAGGTCAGGCGCAAAAGTCGGCCACGCGAACAAAAATTTCATCAAAATTATAAGTTTTCTTTAAGTTGCTTTCCCCTATGGACTGACGTAAAAAGTCTGTCTGTCTTGGTAAGCTTTAAAACGACACCCATATTGCCCTAGTAAGAATAGCAAAATGTCAAGACCCATAACACGAGAAGTATGAACTTACCCGAGAAAGGACTACCTATGGTAAAAATTTCAGCCCGATTTAAGAGGTACCCATAAACAAAGTAATAGCGTTTACGCCAGAGTGAGGCAGAGAACATTTTTGGGTCTCTCTTGTGCTCTCAATGAGCTTAAATTTGTTGTTGTTCACAACGTGTTAGCATCTACACAGGCTGTGAGCGATAACAAATTTACGCTCACTTAGAGCACTTGGGCTCTCTTGTGAGTCACAATGCCTACGCCTGGTTTACGCCAACTATTCCGTGGTAAAAATCACTACAGACTCTGTAGCGATTTTTTACATCGGAACAGTTGACATCCCTGCTTGAACAGTGATTTTTGTACGTCAAAAATCGCAAGTAGGGGGACAACCACCAACTTGGCATCCCTGGCTTAAAACATTTCGAGCATTATGGGCCAAATACATACAGTCCGTTGTGCGACGCGTTGTGTGTTGAAAACAACAACCACATGAAAAATGTGTAAGTGATGCCAAGTTTGTTCTTGAAGTTTTCATGTGGTTGTTGTAACGCAACGCTCAACGCACCGTATGTGCCGAGGTCTTTAGTAGTAAGTAGTAAACAAGACGTCTCATATGGACAGGCCAGACGCAAAAGACGGCTTTGCGAACAAAAATTTCTTCTAAATTGTAAGTTTTGTTTTCGTAGCCAGCCCCTCAAGCGGGGATTAACAAAAATACTCTCTATAAGCTTTAAAACGACAACCATACTGTCCAAGTAAAGGCTTCGGCACATATAAGGCCTCTGCACATACGGAGCGTTGAGCCTCGCGTTACAACAACCACATGAAAACTTCAACAACAAACTTGGCATCACTTACACATTTTTCATGTGGTTGTTGTTTATAACGCGTGAGGCGACGCGCATCGGACCGTATGTGCCGGGGCCAATAGTCTGTTGCGTGACGCGTTGCACGTTAAAAACAACAACATGAAAAATGTGTAAGTGATGCCAAGTTTGATCTTGAAGTTTTCATGCGGTTAAAAATCAGGGATGCCAAGTTGGTTGTTTTCCCGCTACTTGTGGTAATTTTTGACGTACAAAAACCACTTTTTAGGAGTTGTAGCGATTTTTTATTTTAATTCGGTACAGTAGCGATTTAGGCTGTTTAAGGTAGCGATTGTAGTTTTTAAAGCAAACGAAAGTATAGTGAAATATTCATACATTTAGAGGCCAGATAGTGTTCAAAAATGCAAAAAAGCATGGGAATTGAGATATTTATATTTATATTGAAGAAATGGATAGAAACATGTATGTGCGATTTTTTTAAATTTCTCTCTTTCTGTGTAACAGTTGATAATTTCTGCCGTTTTTACACATTTTCGCTTTTTGGTCCTAAAAACCACCACAAGTCTGCACTAAGACTTGTGGTGGTTTTTAGCACAACTTTTCCGTAGCGATTTTTGTCTCGGAACATTTGGCATCCCTGTTAAGAATAGTAAAATGTGAAGACCCATAACTCGTCAGGTTTGGACTTACCCCTGGAAAGTTATATGTATACCATTATTATCACTGAGAACCATCCGTGGTAGAAATTTCAGCCTGATTCGAGAGGTGACAACAAAATTTGCGTGCATAAATAAATTATTTATAAACAAATAATTTTAAATAATTTATAAGCAATAATTAGTTAAAATAAATTTTAATGAGATGAGAAAACTTTTCATACCACCCACGTATCCATCCGTATTCTCTGAGTGGTGTGTGTGTTCTCAATAAGGTTGGTCTGTCGGTTATTTTATGTGTTGTTTTTGTGCTTCTTCTTGTTCTTCTGTTGGTGATGGTTTGTTGTTGATGGTGCGGGCCGACTTTTAGCAACAATAACAATACTATTACGCACACACACAGATACCCGACTGAAAGAGCAAAAAAGCTTGAAGTCATTCATTATACAGGCGCTGTTGCCACATTTCCACATGAATTTAACATTATTTTGTTGTTGTTATTGTGTTCTCTGTCAGAGAGCCTGCTGTCAATGTTCTGTCGCTGCTGTTTAGTTCGTTTGTGTGTTGTCGACGTTATGTTTTTTCTGTTTGTGTTTTTAGCTCTCTATGGGTTCTGTTTTTTTATTTTTTTGCTTAATGTGGGTGTTGTATTGTGTAAATAAGTGTTGTTGTTGCATATCCATCCACATCCATTCATGTACATACATTACGATCTGTTTGTATGTCAAATGGATGGTTGTTGGTTGGTTGGATGATGTTGTTGTACTTTATAGTACGTGCGACGTAAAAGTTTTTCTGTTTCCATATAAATTACATGAAACTATCGGCAAAAAAAGAAACAAAACGAAATAAACAAGTTTTATTTCATTTTTTTCGATTTGCTTATTTTTGTTGTGACTTTTTTTCTTTCATTCACATTGGTTGTTTGCAAAAAAAGAAAATACTAAATTAAGGATTGCCAATGTAATCAAAGTAGCGCACAGCACATGGTAAACTTAGATTCAACTACTTTAATAACCGATGACGTGTTGGTTGGATTTGTGGTTTTTAGAATGTTGAAAAAGGTCAATTACTGTTTGCGGGCGACCGTGTAAAGAATAGATTGAGATTTTTTGGAAGATTTGGATAGGTAACTTTATCATTAACAGCTCGTTTCTGTATGTCGACAAAAAAGGAATGTGTATGAAATACTACCAAACTCGTGTGTGTGCTTTCAATTTTGTTTTTGTTTTGAAGCAAAAGCAAAGGTAAAAATATTACGAAAACTAAAGTTTGGGTGTGTTTCATTCGCAATTTACATCTAACAGGTTTCATAAAACGTGCGTCATTTAAGTTGTCATTTACATAGAATAGAATATCTGTCAAATGGCAGAGATATACCCTCAGCTTCGGACCTAAAGAAGTACACACAATACTTCAGACGTCTATAGGGGGTTTTTCAGTTTTTGGGTCGATTTCTCAGGAAGTGTGACCTTGCCCCCGAAAAAAATTTGAACCGCCGAACTAGGGCTGCATACGACACACACATGTTGCCAAAAATTTTAAAATGATACCAGACGACTCCTTGTACTGCACTCTTTCAATAACTTGTATGGGAGGTACCCTAAAAAGTGGTCCGATGTAGTCAATATTCGGACATACAGCGTTTGGACCAAATCGATTTCTCTATTCGAGAATTATCTTACGTCGTGCCACCCAGTTCAGTTTGTGCCGGCAGGCTTTTTTTGGAGTTTTGGACCATTATCTCAGGAAGTATGGACTGCATTGCAATCAGAGCTGCTTGTGGAGTGCATTTAAATAAAGGCTTCTTTTATTGCACCTTGTATAACTAGCTGTATGTCAGTTTCTGGAGTAAAGACAAGAGACAGGATGGGCCTTACCACAGTGGTACACATTCCGTGTATAATCGGTGGGTTCAGTCCCCAGCTCTTCCCCATCGAATTCTTGCACGAATAGAGTGCGATAATTCTTCTCTTGGTTCGTTCCTCAACTTTCCTTTGCCATTGAAGTTTTGACATTCCAGGATTGTACCTAGGTACTTTGCTGCGGCGGAGAGATGCAGTTGTTCTGTAGAAGCTGTTTTGTAGTTTTGAGCCAAAGATAAAATTCATACAGCCTTTAGAGCTGCTTACGTGCTGCCATTTAACTTTAAGTTTCTAAGGTCATTATTTGGTCAAATTTGCATCCAATGTATAATCGGTGAGTTCAGCCAGAGCTCTGCCCCATCGTATTCTTGTATGCTCGTTTTCTTGTACAGGAGTACAGAGTGCAAATAATCCTATCTTTGTCCGTTCCTTAACGTCCCTTTTCAATCGAAGTTGACAGTCCAGGATTGTACTTATGTAGACTTACATAGCTTCGGGGGAGAGATCTTGTTGCACTCCTCCAGTACTGGCAGCACAAAGTCGCCGAACTTTCGTTTTCTAGTGAACAGGTCTGTCTTCGATGGATTTACTCCAAGGCCGTTTAAGCGATGGGCACCTTTGATAAGGCTCTCTGTATAAGTTTCGAAAATTGCAGACAGGAATTTGCCAATAATCAGTAGTACTACAACTTTAGGGCCTGATTATCCAGTTCCGTCAATATAGAATTGGTGAGAGTACCCCATCCTGAGGAGTACCTCTAGTAACTATTCCCTAATGGTCGTCTGCCCAATATATAAAGTGTCTCATTTTAAACGAACAGTGGAAATTAATTTAGTTCTCTCTGAATAAGAGAGAATCCATCTAAAATTCAAATGGCAACACTGTTTAGCATGCTGTGTTTACTTGAAAGGCTGTTGGATTTTTTTTTACTTTTGTAGCCTTTTTACATAAAAAAAACGCACTCAACAACAAAGACGGACGGACACAGAACTTGCAAAGAAAATCAATATTTTCACTCATGCGAATGATGATGTTGTTGCTGTTGGTCGGTCGGCATATGCGAATGTTTTGGAATTGTTTTGAATGTTTTTTGTTTGCTCGTGTTGTTTTTCTTTTTTATTTTAATGAGTTTCCTTTCATCAAACTTAAACATTTACACAAACCACAGAACCACGCCATTCCACCCATTACGCACTTCGGCAGCACTCCGTCATGGCTGGTAAATAGAAAAGTTTTGTTTTATTTCACTCATGTTTAATGCTATTTTTTCTGCAGTTATACATACTTTTCAAGATTGTGTTGTTTTTCTCTCGTTACCAGTTGTTGATATGTTCTTTGCTCTTGTTTGGTTTCCTTTATTCAATTCTTTTGCAAGGAGGAGGGAGAAGGGGGGGGCTGGGCAAGAAAGTCCATTTCAATGTTTCATTCGTTAATAATTTAAAAAGTTTCCATTTGATATTTTTAATGGATTTTTTGCTTGCTGTCATATTTTGGTGTGCCCACACCCACCTACCCAAGTCCATCTACTATGTGGTATTTGGCGGATGTCAGATGGCACAGAGAGTAATGCTTTGGTTTTTGTCCTTAAATGGATTTTTTTGCTTTCATAACTAAGAACTAACCCATTTCTACTATTTGTTTTTCTTCTTTTTCCTTTTCTTTCTTTATCCAGAACTATTGTTGTAGAGTCATGGATGGCATGCATGCAATCATCTTCATCATCACTTACCACCATTATAATGGTTCATTCCAATTGCGATTGTTGTTCTAGCTTTTTTTTTAAGATTTCATCACCTTTTTTCTACACTTGGGTTATTTGTATGCGGTGAGGTGAAAGAGGTTAAAAGATAACAGCCCTGCTGATGCATATCCATACATCGATGTTCCCTTACGTCGATTTTCGTGTAAAAAATCACATGGAAAACAGTGTGCGCCTCTCTTACCAATGTCAACACAATATTTTCGGAGCATTAATGGCCCCATCCACCTCTCCTGTTTTCTTTTTTACTTTTATTATCTTTGAGGACGACTATATGTGCCTAATAATCTTGTTTTTGTCTTGATTTCTTTTTCCTAATGTCGCAGTTTATCTTTTCCAAGTATTTTTTGTTGTGTTCTCATTTTCTTTTTCTAGGACTTGAGAAATAACTTTTTTCTTCAGTCTTTGTTGCCCATAGATTATTGAAGTTGTTGAGTATTTGTTGCTGTAAAAAGAAAAAAAAAACTTTTTTTTATAAATGGATGCCCGACCCCACCACCCATTCAGGGTCGTAAATTTTGGGCGTTATTCACAAACTTTGTTGTGCAATGGAAAATTTAAAGATTTAAAAATTTTTGTAGCAAATTTAAAAGAGGATAACTAAAGGTAACTTTTTGATTTCAAATTGAGAGTAATAATAACGGCAAAATAATTAAAAAGTAAATGTGATTTGTCGAATAAGAATATAGAATATGGTTTTGGTTCTAATTACAAAAAAATATATACCAATACCTATATTTTAGAATATACCACTACTTCTTTGTTAGACAGATACTGTCTCTTTTCGCTGATTGCATTTTTCTCCTGGTCAAAATCCGCACTTACCATATTTTTGTATACTATAAGGCTGGCATCGACAGAGCTCTGTACGTTGAAAGATATCGCTTCCAAGCCACGTCTTAAAATTTATTCGACTTTTTAAGTCCACATTGATTGATACCCGTTTCTCACTTAAAATAGGAAAGAACCTCTCTTAGAAGTTTACTATCAACCGACATTTCAGACAATAAGTCTCCGAACTTTCGTTTTCTAGTGAACAGTACCAGCTCTGTCTTCGTTAGATTTATTCCAAGGCAGTTTGCTTTGGCCCATCGAGACACCTCTGATAAGGCTTCCTGCATAAGTTCTGAAAATTATAGATATGAATTTGCCAGTAATCAGTAGTACTACGTCATCCGCATAGACAACCTTTCGTTGGTTATTTTTTTTTTTTTCAACATTCTGCTAGAACAGGTTATTTGAGATGCAAAAGTTAAAACATGGCAAAATACTCTTCCTATTATAAAAGTTATAGGTATGACTGGTGCAGCGATGTGATATTACTATCTCATATAGAGGTCAGATGTTATGAAGTCAGCCACAATTATTTTGGTGGCTTTCTCGGTAGCGAAAATATTGAATTTTTATACCCTCAGCCTCATCGAAATAATGGTTTAGAACCCAAGTGTGGTTAGTTTGGACCCAAGTATGGTTTCAGACAGTTTGGACGGCCCTGCCCGTCCTTTGGATTTGATCCAAACTTAGGCTAAGATCTGCCATATCGGTCCACCCACAAAAATTTACTAAAACAATGCACATTTTCGAAGAGAGTAACTTTACAAATAGACTAGGATCGACCATCCATTCGGACTAATCCTTCGGGTACTTCCCACACAAAGGTTCAACATTTTTCGCAACATTGTAGATATACCTATCATCGTGTTATTTCTTACATGCTCAGATTGTGTCGGATATTGACTACATTGGACCACTCTTTCGGATACCTCCCACACAACGTTTGGAAAGAGTACAGTTTGAGGACACGTCTGGGATCGTTTTACATTTTTTCCGGGGGCAATTCCGTACTTCCTGGGAAATTGGCACAAAAACCCTATAGACGTCAAAAGTATTGCGTTTACTTTTTTACGTCCGAAGCTGAGGGTATAGGGTAAATGCTCCTAACGTCAGGATGTCCCAAGAGTCGGCACTTTTTAAAAAAACAATATTGTCGGTTACCTTTTTGTAAAATTTCATTGAGCTAGGACCAATTATTAAATCGAAATTTAAGTTTTTATCAAGTTAAGTTTTTGCATATTGAACAGAAATAATTAAAAAGGTTGTTTATATAATTTAAAGCTACACAAAATTACGAATCATAACAACTTAAATTCAATTTAATTGATTTGACATTTACACTCGGAAGGACATAAGACTGAAGATAACAAAATCCTTAAAGTGATGAGCACGATAACTTAGGAATTGAAAAAATTGCAATTGTTGATAACTTTCAATTGTAAAATTGGTTCCAAATGTATGTACATCAAGTTCCAAGAAGATTTGTTGGTATTTCCATCACAATAATTGACAATTTCCACTTTAAGCACTGATCGAAGATTATTCTGAAACTTTCATTTAATGTAGACCTTGAGAATGTTGAGAACAAAGATATTTCTTTTTTTCATGAGAATTTCCATGCTTCGTGACATAATGACCCAAGAGCTCTAAGGATGGTTGGCACGATAACTGTCGGAAGCGAAAGGATGTGGGGTGAATGATGTGGGTCCAATCTTCGAACATTTTATATTTCTTTCAAATCTTAGAATTTTGAAGATGGACTATATCAGGTAAATACAGATCAAAATAATGATCAAATTTCCTTTTTTTTAATTTTTCATCGAAGGTTGTCCTTGTGATTCTGATAACAACGATATATGTAATTTTTTGGTGTTGGTATTTCCATGTTTCTTGACATAATGACCCAAAAGCTTTAAAAACGTACATAATCGTTAAGATAAATACCTAAAAGTTTCGATATTTTTGTCGGCAAGCTCCTCTCACGTCAAAAAAAGTCACAAAATTCTGAAAACCGAATAAAGTCATAAGTTTTAAGGAAAAGGATTCCGGCTACATTAGATATGTCCATACATGAAAGTCGGTTTAATAAGGCACCTACGAATATTATAAGCCATTTATTGTACATTACCTTAAAAAGTTTCTCCAGAGAAAAAGTCAGAATTACTCGAACCACTGTAGTATAGGTACAACTAGTATATTATCTTTGTTTTTAGATCCCCAGTACTATCCTAGAACATCCCTGGAACGAGTTTACACGCATATTTGGGGGCTCAAAACCTGGCCTTCGGCCGAGCCTTTAAGACTTTCAGCTACGGCTACGCGTACCAAATTTTAAAAACAATTTCCTCGGCCGGTTTTCGGAAATTTATACATCTATATCTCACGATGTATGGACTTCGCCCTTTCAGCGAGATTTTTTTTAGTTTGTCCATTGAAATCAATCCAATATCAAGAGGTAACTGGTAATAACGGTTCATACATACATATGTTCCCACAACATCCCCGAAGGGACAGGGGAGATTTCTCTCATATCAATGAGTGCACGCCGATTCATATTGGCTCACGACACCTCTTGTAGAGAAGTTTTTCATGGCTTAATAATAATTTGCCACCGTTGAAAATTTGATGTTGCTTGGCCTGGGATTCGAACCGCAGACCTTCTGAGTGCAAGGCGGACGTGCTAACCATTGCACCACGGTGGCCCCAAAGTATAGAGGCCTATATCGAGGATTTTCGTAGTATAAATTTCAAAACGATGATATTACAACACATAACCCCAATAATTTTGATATGTTAGAAATAAGGTTGATTATTGTAGCTCAATACCTCCAGTTCTCAATACGATTGTAAAAACAAGACATTTTTGTAAAAATCTATAAAAAGGGTTACAAATTTTTTATCCACATTAAATTGGTTATTTATTTATCAAGTGGAAATAAATAAAAATAAATAAAAAAAACTAAAAACTTACCAATTACGAATTCATACTAATAAATTATGAATGTGTGACAATTTAAAAGAAATTGTGCAAAATTAACAACAAAAAATTTGCTTTAATATGATCAAACACGAACAGATTTGATGGCAACAATAGACAACTGCAAGCAAACCTGTAAACATTTTTTATACACAGCAACAGCAACATAGTTGCGTCAAACATTATAACAACTCACCAAACTGCCGCCAACTCACCACCATGAAAACAAAACACACAACATGTTGTGGTGATTGTTTGAACAGGCACACACAACACAAACAAGTTTGAACCGTTTCATTAGTCAGCCATTATGAATTTTGTTGCACGAAATTGAGAAAGATGACTATACATTCAATACATTCAGTTTATAGCTGTGCCCTTTGTTTATCAGCAGTTTGTACGAATGTGTGTTCCGTTGGCGGCCATCATGGATTTTTAATGAAACGGTTAAGAAAAGTTTCCTCTTTTTGACATTTCTAATAGAGTTCTCTCTTTTTTGCTTCAGCCAAGGGAACGCATAAATAAGAATTCACCACACACATTTTTTGACATTTATACTTTGTGCCGCATTCACAAGGAAAAACAAGACGCAATCAGTTGCAAAAATTGACAAACGGCAAAAATCCTTGATTTTGTGGAAGAAAACTAAAAAATAATTACGAGAAAATCTAAAAACTTAACTACGAAGAAAAACAAGAATTGATTTTCTTTTGTTTTGATGCTTTATTTGGTGGTGCTGCCCCAATGCTCTCTCCGCCATTATGAAATGAAATTTAAAACTAGTGTGGATATGTGAAGGAAGTGGAGTTTTAATTAAAGGAAAATATCGGAAATATCACGTGGATGGTTAAGAAATACTAAAAACATTATTTCCTGAAATCTGTTTCGGCTTTGAATCTCCAATAGCTTGCGTTTTATGTTGTACATTTGCATTTTATTACACAGTGCTTTTTAAACTATTATTCACCACCCAGTGTTGTACTGCTACACAAGTACACCTCTCAAACTTCAAGAAGAAGAATAAATAGCTGCAGAAACATAAACAACTCTAGTTTGATAGCTATTGCCTTTCTTGGTGCTGTTGCTGACTCCACTTAACAATAAAACTGTAACTATTTTGTGAAGTTTGTTTCATCAAAGAACTTTGTATAATTTAAATTTTCCATTCCTTTGACAGCAATGATGTCCTCAACAGAAACTTCCACACCACATGCCACAGGAGGCGGTGGTGGGACCACCAATAACCCATCATCTGGTTCTGGTCACACAACACAAACCTCCGAAAGACGTTGTGAAAATCCCGATTGTAATGTCAACAAACTAATTTCCATGGTACCAAAACGTAAAAGTACACAATTTATATCGGATCCCAAGGTGATGGATAAACCCATGTTGGTTAATGGTTTTACAGCTGTTTTTCAAGTCGAGGGACAGTCGGCAAAATTGATGGATATAAAAAATCCCAATGGAGATGCAAATACCAAAGCAATTTATCGTATTGTACCCAATTCACATGTCCATGTGGTTAACTACGTTGTTGTGGATACCGATGAATCCTATTTAAAAAAAATCACCAACAATGATCCGGCAACAATGCAAAAACTTTTAACAACACAAAAAGATAGTGCCGACAAAATGTTACGAAATATTATGAATGGTCAAGGCTCGACAGCAACAGCTGCCTCAACGACAGTTGTATCAACAATAAATCCACAGCAAAATACCACATTGAACAGGTCAATGGATCAATCATTACCAACAAACACCACAACATTTAACACTACAACCATTCCAGCGCCCATGAATGCTGCTGCTCCAAAACCACCCTCTAGTTTATCCATTACAATGACATCAACAGCAGCACCCACTGCCGCCTCAATTACAACAAACAAATCTATTAATATCGTGGGCGGTAATATGGGAGGTGTAAAAGTTATACCAAAGGCATCCATCAATTTGCCAGTCCGAATGCATCCCAATTTAAAAATTACGGCCGTGGCCAGTGTAGATACTGGGGGAAATGCCATACCGCTTAACACAGCTGCTGCTGCCGTTGCTGCCGATTCCTCGAATACCATTGCCCATCCTTCACCACCATTTATACAACCAATTCCATTGGCAAATTTACAAACTCCCGCAGCAGTTGCTTCGGCGGCCACATCTACCACAGCCGCATTAACCACACCTGCGATACTAAACTTACAGCCTAAGACTGTTCCTCCTCCTCCTGGTGCTGCTGCTGCTCCTAATCCTGTGATGAATGTTGTTCCAGACAAGTATGCTGCTAATTATTGTCAATGGTACTGTGTATATGTGTACAGGAAGAATGTATGCTAACTTATTTTTTTCGGGATCCTATAGGATTGTTCAAAGTTCCAAAAAATCACATAGCCTTGAAAGTTGTTAGTCCCCGTCCGAGGCCTGTCTATTGGGGCAAGTTAATAAGTTATAAGAAAATTTAATTTACGTAGCCGACTTTTGAACCTGTCCATAAAGACATTTTTGGGCTTATGTGGGGTTTAGGCGCGACTTCGATTTCTTTGAAGATTTTACCATAGATAGAAGTTATTGTCCTGAACACAAACATACCACAAGTTGTCCTTTCAATACTACAAGCCGTCATTTTATTGCTAACTCCACAGTATGTATTTTTATGCCGAAGTTATATCGTCACCAGAAATGCCCGAAGCCATAACCCACAAAAAATCAAAATTAGTGTTTTTGATTGAATCTGGTACACAAAGCTAAAATACATGTTTTGGCAAAATTTAAAGGTTCTACCTAAAAAACGATCCTATTGAAGAAATGTCAATTCGGAAAATGGGGTAACTTTGCAGATATTGTTGTAATGAAGGATCCCAAAGCCAAGCGTTTCCGCGGTTTTGGTTTCATTACTTCCATTCGTACACGATTCGTTTCTTGCTTCTCCTATAAACTTATGGTGTTGTGGGCTGCGGCTTTGGGCATTTCAGGTGACGATATACACTTTGATACGAACAAAATTGTGCCTCATCGAATAATGGTTTTAGACACCAAGTATGTATGGGACGAATTCCGTTTCAGACATTTTGGAGTTGATTTAGCTATGTCCCTTCTGTCTGTCTGGCTGGTCCGCACGACATTTTCGAACGAATCTAAAGATTCGATTCAAATTTTGGGTATCGTAATATTTTGTCCAAGCTGAGCTTAAGTTCGAAGATAAGCCATATCGGTCCACTCCTTCCGGTACCTCGCCCACAAAAGGTCAAATAGTTTCGCTAAAATGGTGCGCACGAAAACACTAGAAAGGAGTTAAGAATTTGGACATAACTATGCTTATGGTAATATTACTTCCAGACATAGATCAGGCTTGAATATGGACTAAGTCGGTATAATCCTGTCAGCACAGCTGACTAAAATTTTCTTAGAAAAAAACCTATTAAAGCTTTTATGTTGTTTTGGAAGTGCTTATTCCTCGTGATATAGATGTTGAAATTGTTGGAAATGATATGTGTACCATTTTAAAACTTATGGAATGCACTTATTAACTGTATGAAGAAAATATACAATTGAAAAACTTTTTTAGAAGATATGTGCACATATCTTTAAGAGAAAGTCTGTAGTGTCTGGCCGAAAAACGGTTTTTTTTTGGCGAAATATATAAATTGAAATAATGTTTTGTTCGCGCAGCCGAGATGTAAATAGGAGAAAGCCTTAAAAACCCGCTATTTGGAGAAAATTTGCAATTTGAAAGAATTTTTTTGGATACCAGGTCATGTCGGCATCATAGGAAATGTACACGCTGACACAGCCGCTAAGTTTGCATGCACAGCACCTTTAGTGTGTGAAGACATCGTCGAAAAAATAGATTTGAAAACTCATATAGAAACTGAACTTAGATCTATGTCGAAGCACAACAACATGCTCTTCAATCATTTCATTATAGCAACATCAATCCCAATCGCATTAGCTCTAATTATCCTACCAAAGTAGAAAAAAGAAAAACACGAATGTTCTCCAGACTTCGTATGGGCCACACGTCAACACCTTCTTAACAAAAACATTGACAACAAATGCCCAAAATGCGGTATATCAACTTCATTGAACATATGCTGCAATCATGCAACGCATTCGCAAATTTTCACCATATATTCCTCAATAATAAAGGATTAGAAATTATTAAGACACCAACTTCTGTTAACATTAATGCTGTATATAACTTTATAACAAATTCTTGATTCATTATATAACAAAATTATTCTCTAATTTGTATTATTATAAAAGCGCTAGCTGTCGGCCATAGTAGCCAATGCTACCTTCTTCTATTAGCTATGTATTTACTACCAGTTAATGTATTAAATAAATAAAGAAAATTTTATTCTCGAAGTCGAGATTTGGACATATCCATAAGTTATAAAAAAAGGGAATTTTCGGAACTTTAGAGGGCTCATAAAGGCTTAGTTTACCTAACCTATACTGACTTAGCGGAAAAACTCTGCTTGCTGCAAAGCAGTAAAATATACAAAAATACATTGGAAAAGAATTTTATACATAACTTCCTGTACACACACATATACACACAGTCCCATTTTCCATTAATCCAATACACATAATAATATTAACCATTTCCTTCTTGTTATTGTAAAGGCCCACCTATGACAGAATGCGAGAGGAAATCAATGATTTGAGGCGGACCGTTGCAATGCTAGCAGAAGCTCAAGCAAAAAATCTAAATCAACAGCAACAACAACAACCTGGAGCAGGACCAGTGCCCACCAAACGTCCACGACTACCACAATAAAATTTACTTTAATTCACGACATTTATAAAAAAAATGTCTTTAATCTTAGATATGTATTTTATTTCTATGCATATTTTACCCCTTAATTTTATAAATACAGCCAATATTTTTTCCTAATATAATTTAATTTAGAATGGCTCGTTATGACTTCGGTTGACTTCCGTATTGTCAGTTGATTTGTATTCGTGCATGAAACTAGGAGTTCTTAAATCGAGTTCCATACTAGAGTAATTTTATGAAATTGCAGTAGTGGGGAACAAAAAGCAACTGACAATACGGAAATCGGCCTTTTATGCTTCTAAATATCATATTTGATTTATTTAGAATATACATCTGTATGTAATGTGCTATTATAATCATAATTATTTGTTAATGTATTCAACAAATCTCAAATATTTTCTATGAAATAAATTATATATTTATATTCTTTATATAATTAATGAGTTTTTAATGTATTTAAATGATATAAATAGTAGGTTTCAAATTGTAACTCGACGACGATAGGCTTATGTTAGAATAATCCAAATAATTCCATACCAAAATACACAAGTAGATTCAGAATGGAAACAAACACAAGGGGTCATATTATTTTTATAGGCTACTTTCTTTACAAACCTATTAGGGTTTTGTGGAATTATTCTGTTATGTGATGTAAACCGAATTTGTCTCCAGTCAGTTGTCTTTGGTGATATGGTGACAATGTATTTAAAGTCAATCATAATTGAAAAAAGAAGAAACACATTTGAAATATATGAAATCGATTAATGCAAATCGAGTGGAAATGGTTTTCAATTTATTTATTAAAAACACAGTACCTAGCCCACAGGGCCAAAACGGTTCCAAATACAACAATAAAGTTACCTGTAGTGAGATTCGCTATCCCATTTTTTCGATACCGACAAAAATCGATAAAATTAAAATGTCTATAATTTCGGTAATTAACATTTGTGGAAAAGTTAGCAACTAAAATATAGTTGTCGCTTCGAAAGCAACAGTGTTGTCAACAGTTATTGGTACATTTCATTCATAATTTTGCGTTTTAATACTACCAATTTTTATCGGTAACAAGAGTTCTAAAATTTTACTACTGATTATGTTCTATTACACTGTGCAACATTTTTGAGCCAATCGCGTGCAAACAACTTGTGTCTAGAATTTTATGAAAGTAGAGGATCAATATGCAAAAACCATATTTGGGTTTTTTCTTAGATCGGGTTCGGATTTTATGGCCTCATCTAAACATGGTTAAATATCGAATTTTTTAAAAAAATCGGGGCTGTGTCCCTGAAACCAATAAGAATCTTGTTTTGATTTCTGCAGCAAAATTGTAGTTAAGAGCAGGAAGAAAATATTTGGAGGAATTGTGAATTCGAAAACTGCATTTATTGTCTCAAATTGTATAATATATCTAAAAAAATTCTATAAGTTGTGTATATTTCGCAGCGTATCTCCCAAACTGTTTATTTTTTCTTTTTTCTTTTGGGAAAATATTCGCTGGAATGTAATACACAACTCTTCTGAACACTATAATAATAATAATAATAATAATTGTTCCACAAACATCCCATACGGGACAAGGGAGACTTCTCTCATATCAATGAGTGCACCCCGATTCATATTAGCTCAATGATATGGGACCTACTGTTTATCGCCGAGTCCGAACGGCGTGTATTAAGACACCACTTTGTAGAGAAGTTTTACATGGCTGAAATACTCAGGAAATGTCGCCAACATTACTGAGGGGTCTTTCTGAACGCTATATTGTTGTAAAATGCCTCTATCGCCTTGTTTCTAGCAATTTTCTCAACAAAAATTTGGTAAATATTTCAACAATTCATTGATTTCCCCAACATGAGAATGAACAGCCTGTGTGAACATTGTTTGAAATAAGTTTTGTAGAAGGTATATTATGAAAAACCCTTTAAACAACGTGAAATAACCATTTTAGAGTTTCAGAATGTGCTGAAGAATTGATGGTCACATTATTTGGAAAATTTTTAGAATGGTTACTTGGTGGTTCAACTGCCAACAGTTTAGTTGCTACTGACCGGAATTACAGAAATTATGTAAACTCTTCTATATTTTAACGAGTTTGATGCAGCTGTTCCTAGTTCAGCTGTTTGACACATAAGTTCTACTACTTTAGGGCTACAATATTGCAAAGCAAAATTCTTATTAGTTTTGGAGATAAAGGTCCGATCACTGGAAAAGAGGCGCTCATTATAGGTCGGTTTAGATGAGGTCATAAAATCTTAACCCGATATGACAACACAAAACCCAGTTAAGGTTTTTGTAGCCTCTATATGTACTTTCAGAAAATGCCCATTAGAAGTTGTTTGCATTTCCAGTGTTGCACAGTGTTATACAATTATATTCCCGGAATATACGAGTTTGTTCCAGTCCTTTCCAAATGCTTAAAAAATAATTCTGAGGAACGAAGAAAACTTAGAATCATATGAAATGATTGGCTGATGTCGAAAGCGCATCAAAACAGTATAAATATTTATGATATACACATATATACACACATTAGGGTTATGACTTTTTACAACTTCGTATCCCTGTATGATATTTTGAATAGTTTATACCTAAGATAACATAAAATCTTAATTATAAAGTGATTCGATTAAAAAAGCTTAGGCACAAAATGCTTTTCCATATTTTCTATACAATTATTGAAGTCACTGTAAGCAGATTTAACTGAAAACAAGATATAGGGGCACACGACATAACAAGAATTCATAACCTTTTGTTTTTCACTAATTTCATCATCGTATTATTACATACATAACATTTTATATTATATATAAATTATTTTGTATATCATAAAAATTAAAAGTTGTTTGTTTTGTGAGGGACCTTTTTTCAATATTTAAATAGAATAAAAGTGGTTTAGTCATTAATAGACAAAAGGCCATTCGTTCGTGCAACAGGAAATAAGCTTTTGAGATTTTTTTCAGATTATTGAAATTTTTTTAAAAAAAAAAAAAAAATCGAACTGGTTTGTGCGGAACCTTTTTGTAGTCCATATCTATTCATCCATATCTATATTAGGCAATTTTCCTTGCGGCAATTGTCAGTTTGACGGAGAGAGAGGTGAGGCATATGGTATCTCTTTTCCTCTCAACACCCTCTCTCACCGACAAACTGACAATTGCCGCAAGAAAAATTGCCTAATGTAGATATGAACTTACAATAAAATGGAATGCAATGGCATTAGTAGGCAAAAGTTCATTCTTTCTCACTACAGGAAATCATTTTTGAGAAAAAATATCAAAAAGTCATAACATATACATATATAAATCTTGATCTTCCTCCACACGTCTACAATTTTAAATACATTTAACAAAATATGTTAATCGATTTACTTACAAACAAATCTAATAATCGGCTATTATTCTTCTTCTTTTGATTTTACAGGCCAATTGCCGATACCTCAACATCATCGTATACCAAGGGGATTAGTGGAGGCCTGGGGCCACCACATCACCAAAGTATACAACAACAGCAGCAACAGTTACATGCCCAGAAAATGCAACAGCAGCATCATCAACAGCAGTTGCATCAACATATTCAACAACAGCTGCATCATCAACAGCAGCAACAACAGGCGCAGCAGCAACATCAACAGCAGCAACAACAGGCGCAGCAGCAACATCAACAACAACAGCAGGCACAGCAACAACAACATCAACAGCAGCAGCAACAACAGCATCAACAACAACAGGCGCAACATCATCATCATCAGCAACAACAACAACAGCAGCAACAACAACAACAGTCCTCACGATCGGCAGCTAGTCCTTTGTCACCACCACGTCCTGGACCTGGTTCACAAGCTGCTGCCAATGCCTATGCCAAATTCACAGATGTTAATGCTGTTCGCGAAGCCCCGAATCGATTTATCTTGCAGAGTCCATATGGCCTCGGACCGGGAGCACAGTATCGCGATAGTCCTTACACCAGGATACCAATGCAAGCCGTGCATCAAGACTATCGCATGGCAGCAGCTTTGGCTGCGGCGGGAGGTGTACCGCCACCCGGCAGTGCTGGAGTGGTTCAAGGTCCTCCACCACCTACTGTTAGCATTAGTGCATCTCATGGCCTGGATACATTGCATTTTGCCCATCCACCTGCGACTCATCAAAGCGTATCGACTGGGTCAACGCAAATGCTTAGCAGTGCACCGCCCAGTTCAGCGACTGGTGCAAATACGGGACTACCCGGTCCCAGTAGTTCACCACACAATGCCAACAATGTTTCATCAGCGGGACAGCCACAGCAACCTCCACCGGTTAGTGGTAGTGCTGGCAACATAATCGCTAGCGGTGGAAAACGTATGATGTTGCCCACTGCTCATCGCCAGCAACCGCAATATTCCAATACTGATTACCTTTTGGGTAGTGGAGTATCGGTGTCATCGGCAGCGGCAGTAGCCGCTGCAGTGGCTGCTGCTAATGCCAATGTCATGACGGCAAACAGAGGGCAGCCTCAGGCCCCTCCACCAGATCCGGGCGGACAACAGCCCTTCAAGAAGCTGAGACTGAGTGATGCCACAAATAGCATCACTAATTCGTCAAATCACCTGCCACCTACAACACATCAAGTACAGAATGTCCAACAACAACCACCTCCGCCTAGTCAACAACAACAGCAGCAGCAACATCAGCAGCATACACAGCAACAACCACCGCCACCACAACAACGTCAACCTTCTCCAGCAGTGGGTTTATCAGCAGCTCAGGCTGCTGCTGTTGCTGCGAATGTAATGCGTTCTACATCTGCAGACCATGTTGGTCATCCATCGCTGCCTCCACACACGCATTTATCGGTGCTGCCGCCTACTCACCTTCCCCAGCAACCACCACAACAGGTTCCGTCTCAACAACAACAACAGCAGCAGCCACCATCACTTCGACCTCAAGTGTCAGCGCCAACTTCATCGTTGACAATGCAACAGTTGAAAGTGGAGACACAACAACTGCCTCCTCCCGCAACAGCACCCACGCCTCCAATGAATAGAGGAACGCCCACTTCTCTGGCGATAAATACAGCATTAAATGTAATAACAAATTCCTCCTCCACTACTATGGGAAGCAAATCATCAACCACGCCCTCCTCTGCTGCTGCTGCCGCCGGTGGTTCAAATGTTACAGCCCCTCCATCTTTACCGGCTGCGGCAAGCACAAGCACAACGACAAATAACGCTCCGATAACGTCGTCCTCAACGGAAGCCTACCATCCTCAAGTGGAAGCGATATCACCCACGCTGCCTGCCGACAATGCCGAGGAACGAGGACGCACTGCCAAAGAAGATCTATTAATGCAAATCCAAAAGGTGGATACAGAAATCACCGGAGCCGACAGCTCCTTGGAATCATTGCGGAAGAAGGAGAAGTCTTTACTGGACGTTGTTGCGGCTGCAAAACAACAAAAAGAAAAGGCTGAAGCGGCGAGAAGAAAGGCATTGGCCGATGCCGAAGACGATGCTGCCAATTCGTGGCGTTCTCAAACGTTGGCCCAAAAAATCTACATGGCGAACCGTAAAACGGCCGCCGCTCAACATTCCATACTCGACAATTGTGGCGAACGCTACCTTTTGCCGTTGTACAACCAGCCCCTAGATGTAGAACATCTGACGACTCTTCTACAACGCCATCAGACCACGATAAAAGCCCCACTGTTGGAGCACATACGCAAAATAAAACACGATCGTTATCTCCACCGCACCAAGTTGGTGGAGACATATGCCCAAATGTCTGCCGAATGGCAGAAACGTGTGGACAAATCGGAAGCGAGCGCCAAGCGCAAAGCTCGAGAAGCTAAAAATCGAGAATTTTTCGAAAAGGTCTTTACGGAATTGCGCAAACAACGCGAGGACAAGGAGCGATTCAATCGTGTCGGTTCACGTATCAAGTCCGAAGCAGACTACGAGGAAATTATGGATGGCCTGCAAGAGCAGGCGATGGAAGTGAGAAAAATGAGGTCGTACGCCATTATACCACCGATCATGTATGATGCTCATCAGCGCAAATGTGTCTATCACAATGAGAATGGTCTCGTCGAAGACATGGTGGCTGTGCACAAGGAACGAGGCACCTTGAATGTCTGGACAACCGGCGAAAAGGAGATATTCAAAGAGAAATTCCTGCAACATCCCAAAAACTTTGGAGCGATAGCAGCTAGCCTGGACCGAAAATCGGCTCAGGACTGTGTGCGTTACTACTACCTCAGCAAGAAGACCGAGAACTACAAACAGTTGTTGCGAAAATCGCGACAGCGAACCAGAGCCTCCAAGACGCTGCAGAAAACACAACAACAACAGACTCAGTGCATCATAGATTCACTGACGACGGGAGTTACAACGAGATTGCAAAGGGAGCAACAGCAAAAGACCGGTGGCCGATCAGCTGCAGCCGAAAGAGAGCGTGAAAGGGCGGAACGTGAAAAGGCAGCTGAAAAAGCAGCCGCAGAAGCGGCTAAAGCTGCAGCAAAAGCAGCAGCTGCTGCTGCAGCAGCCAAGAATGAGGCCTTAGCATCTAATGCTGATACAGTCTCATCTAGCACAGCTGCCGACACATCCAGCACAAACTCTTCCGAAAAAACGAAGAACAAAGGAGCGAGTTCAAGTTCAGCAACAACAAATAAGACGGCTTCAACAGAAAAGTCTTCAAGTGAAGTAGCGACAACTGATACAACATCCTCTGGAACTGCAGCCAAGACGAAAACTGACACTGCAGCTGAAGGCAATGTGGAAGAAACAAAATCAACAGAAGGAGGTGTCTCCAAAGAGGATAAGAAATCGATTGATACAACGTCGACGACTGTGACAACGTCTGCTGGTGATCAGCAGGTTGCTGCGGCCAAGAACAGCAGTAGTGGTAGTAATGCAGCTGTAAAAATCGATGACAATGCTGCAGCTGCTGCTGCTGGTGTTTCGACCACAACACAATCTTCAACGTCTTCGACCGTTGTTACGACAAATACAAATACAAATCATCCGCCCTTATCAACGCCCAATGGCATTAAAGCTTCTTATGCGGCTGCAATGGCAGCTCAATTTGCTACAGCTACCCCAATATTGGCATCAACACCAACGACGACGATGTCATCTTCCACGACTGCCACAGCAGCGGCAGCGGCGGCGGCAGGTATTGACAACGAAGATAAATCAGCGTCATCGTCCACAATTGGCGGCAATGACAACAAATTGTCAACGAGTCAAATTGTCAAAAATGCTGGAACGCCAATGGATGCTGCAGCTGCTAGTGCTGCCAGCAATAAAACAACAAGTACATCCAACAATGTTACTACACCGACTACCTCAACAACGGCTGGCAATTTCTTGGGCCAAAAGCTAAAAGTAGCACAGGTCGAAAGTCTTATGGGGGCTGGTGCTGCTAGTGCTACGGCAACAAACAATGACTGCAACTCAGATGTTAGGTATGTGACAATAAATAGTGTTGTTCTCGTGGCATTTTTTTTTAATCTCATTGTTTTCATTCTCTTTGCAGTGATCCCAAAAAGAAACGTCTTGATTTGGACGGCTCTTCTACAACTACAAGTTTATCCAAAACACAAAACAATGCTACCACCACAACCAACACCTCCTCCATCAACATTAATCAACAACAGCAACCTCTGTCTAATTCTAATAACACAACAGCAACAAGTAGCAATCCTGCCAACAACAACAACAGCAATGCCAATAAAAACAACAACAATGCAAATGATATCAACATGGGTTCTGCAACCGTTTCTCATGCTGTAAATCTATTAGGAACGGCAGCAGCAACAGCTGCGGCGTCGGCAGCATCAATAAAATCGAATGTCACGTCATCTTTGCATGGCGCAACGTTGACACATTCCGTTGTTACATCAAATTCCTCCACCACCGCAAATAACAGCAACAATGTAGCCACCACTACATTATCATCGAATGCTGCTGGTGTAACGACCACAATATCACTGGTTGGCGGGGATGTAAATGTCATTGATGGCAAAGGTAAGTTCAATGCATTTGCATTTTCAATATATATAACTTTTAATTTTAAAAAGGGATGAGCAATTTTTTAGGTATGCTTAATTTACGAAATAATCGGGTTCCCCAGAAAACAAAAAAAAAAAAAACAAATAACATACATTTGCTTCTACACATTCTTTCATGTCAGTTAGGTTTTAAGACTGCCAATGTTTGAGCGCAATCGGAATATTTTAACACATGCCACGGGATCTTCGAAGTTTCCATAGTAATTTGTATGGGGCCGAAGGTGAATTTTCACAAAATCGCTCCACGCACCATATTTATTGTCCAATCGATGAACAAATTTGACCAGTTCTTTGTTGTGACTAAAAAACTAATCCTACAAAAAATTGTGAAAATCGGATCAGATTTTAATATTATCTATATATAGGGCCCATGGAAACTTTGAGGCCTCAGTGGCACGTGGAAGCAAATCAACCACGTTCTCTTCTGCTGCTGGTGGATCAAATGTCACAGCACCTCCATCTTTACCGGTTGCGACAAGCACAGCGACAAATAACTCTAGCTCTCGCCGTATAAGTTCTGTTTTATACCAAAAGTAATGTTGTTGTTGTAACCGGTCGACTGGAATCGAGAGTTCTTCCCTGAAGAATTGAAATTAGAAAATGGGAAAGATAAAATGTCTAATTGGTCCGTAGTCCTTCGGTAACGAGTGGCTTGGCTTTACAGCATTGGGAATATAAGTCACTATTATCTCTTTCCACAGTACCGGAAATAACCTTCAATATGTGGTCCTGAAGCATCACCGGAATGATACCATCCGGTCTAGGAGATTTATAGGGTTGAAAAGTTTTGATCGCCCAAGAAATCTTTGAATTAGCTTATCGATCTATCAGCAAAGACCCTCTCGTCAGGAGTGTTGGTTCTATTCGTATCCAAACCAGGATAAGAATTAGCATCCTTGCTCCACGGAAAGTGGGTCTTTGCCAGTAGGTCTAGAGTATCAAGAGCGAAGTTCGTCCTCGTGCCATTACTTCGTTTGATGCTCCCAATAGGTTTTGGCTGCTTTGAGATCACCTTTCGAAATCTTGCCGCTGTATTAATCCCTCTATTGCGTCAATAAAAACGTAAAATTTTTTTTTAGCTTTCCTGACCGCGCTATACAGCACTATTCTCATATATGTCCCAATCTGTACAACATTTGGTCTGGGGTTCCTATCAGGCGGTTGCTTTTTACATATATAAGGGACTTGAAAGTGTATCGCACTGTGGTCCGCAAAGGAGCATTCCTCCGATTCCCTCCAGTCCAATGTAGCCATATTCTCCATATTTGTAAGAGTGAGGTCTACTAACTTCTCTCTTACCCTATTCTAGAAGTTGGCCGAATTTCCGTTATTGCATACTTTCAGATTATTTGTCAAAATAAAATCGAATATGGACCCGTCTATCACATTGGTGACATTGATTCCCCTGTGGAAGTGATGAGCATTTGCATCACAGCCCATTATCAAACTGCAACTGCCCGATGTCTCGTCCACTAGTTTGCGCACCCATTGATTTTATAAGGCATGAAGCTGGGGGTAGACCAAAGGCTTGCACCTAGACCAGTGATATTTCTGTCACTGTAATTGTAGATTTTAATAAGATTTAGACTTTTCTTAGCTACAATACAAGTTCTTGTCTTCTATCTTGTCTTCGATCAATAGAATAGAGAGTAACGTCCATCGTTTAGTCCAGAAAACGTTCTTTTTTTTTTTTTTGTACAAATAGGTTTCTTGACCCAAAGCGATGTCTATATCAGTTCTGGTAAGGTAAAGAAGAAGTTCACCAGTCGCCGCTTTGCAGTGATGCTGGGTTATTTGCACCACGCTAAGACCATGCTGCCTACGTTTTTCAATGTGTCTCTGGAATGGGGAGACGAAGCTCCATTACAATCGTTAATGTAATTCCATCCATAATGAATTTATGAAAGAAGGGTTCTGAGGACGGTCATGGCATAGGACATGACTGCGTGGTCGCTTAACACCGCGGTGTTAGGGGATCTCTTTTGGGGTAGGAGGTCACTACCTGACATATGTCGCTCATCCCAAAGATGTACTGTGAGATATTCAATACACCTTGTTGGTTCGCGACAAGATCTCTCCTCCTTTCTCTACCGGGATTGGGACCAGCATTGGCGCGCTCAAAATTATAGTTTTCAAATTCCGCAATCTGATTTGCGGAATTTGCTAGGTTCAATCGCAGCGAATTATTGGTGCAAGCGATATTTACTTCCAAGACCGATGGAACGTTTAACAGTTGACTGGCCTTATAAACATCGAGATACTTGAATTTGGGTGGATTTTTCGTTCTTAACAATGTTGAAATTAAAGTCTTAGTCAGGATTTAGACACCCGTGTTATGTAATCTCTTGTAAATTCAAGGAGTTGTTGTTAACAAAAAGCTTTTGCTAAATTAAACATTTTTGAAATGCAAATAGGCAGATCAACTTTTTCAAAACCTCAATTCGAGTTTTTATCATTTTTACCCAGCAAAATGTTCGATACCAAAGATGCCATTCAATCATGGGTGCAAGTGATCTGGCATGTCATCTTTTTAGCATCTTCATCGATGAATTTTATATGAGCGTTGACCCCAAAAGATGCTATTCATTTTTGGATCCAAAGCATGTAATTTACACCATTGCTTTGACATGTCATTTACACCAATGCTTTGGCATGTCATTTCCACTAATGCTTTGGCATTTCATTTTCACCAATCCTTTGTAATGACATTATCATTACGACGAGAGTTTTAACAACGTTGGTTGTGGTTTCAAGTCTCCGACAACATCAAATCTACTGTAAATAATTATTCTTATATATTTAGAAAATTGTGTATAATTAAAAACACAAAATTCATCTCTATTGGATCGATGGAATGGGTTCAAATGCTGATGAAAAGATCGGATCTTTCACGACTTCCTTTGCATGGGTTCAAATGCTGATGAAAAGATCGGATCTTTCACGACTTCCTTTGCATTGGTTCAAATGCTAATGAAAAGATCGGATCTTACACGACTTCGTTTGAGCCGATGCAAAAGATGCCATGAAATCACGCCATCGCATGGAACGCCTTCCTTCAAATTTTGCTGGGTATGGGTGACATTTACGGGGCTTTCGACGAATCGAGGCAATTGTCCACATGCCATGAAGGAAATATGTACCAAAAGTGTTTTCCATGTCATAGTAGTAATCAGGACGTTGCTTGGTATATCTATATTGATACTCCCGCCTTATTCCGTATGGGTAATATACATACCCAGCAAAATGTTCGATGCCAAAAATGTCATTGAATCATGGGGGCAAGTGAGCTGGCATGTCATCTTTTTAGCATCTTCATCGATGAATTTTATATGAGCGTGGACCCCAAAAGATGCTATTCGTTTTTGGATTACCAATGGATCACCAATTCTTTGGCATGTCATTTCCACCAATGCTTTGGCACCAACCCTTTGCAATGACATTATCATTACAACGAGAGTTTTGACAACGTTGGTTGTGATATCGAGTCTCCGACAACATCAAGCCTATTGTAAATAATTAATCTTATATATTTAGAAAACATTGTATAAATAAAAACACAAAATTCATCTCTATTGGATCGATGGAATGGGTTCAAATGCTGATGAAAAGATCGGATCTTTCACGACTTCCTTTGCATGGATTCAAATGCTGATGAAAAGATCGGATCTTTCACGACTTCCTTTGTATTGGTTCAAATGCTAATGTATAGATCGGATCTTTCACGACTTCGTTTGAACCAATGCAAAAGATGCCATAAAATCCCGTCATCGCATGGAACCCCTTCCTTAAAATTTTGCTGGGTAGTTGGTTATATTCCAAACATAGTCTGAAATATAATCGATAATATTCTCTCTCTTCTATTTTTAACTTTTTACCATAATCAATATTTGTTTCTCCATATTTATTCATTAAAAATACTGATGTCGCATTTGTTTTGCTGCTGCTGTGTTTTGTTTAAATCGTTAAATCGCTGAGAAACTTGCTTTTTTGAAATGCCCTCTTGGTAAATTCATCATGCGGAAACACTTAAACCCCAATCGAGAAAAAAAACTGTTTGTCGAACTGCGAGAGGAGGTGACCGGATGAGCGAGGCAATAAAACGAAGCCAAGCAATTATCTTAATAAATGAAAATTTCATTAAAAAAAGGAGTACAACAAAATGCACGTTAAAATGCCTTAAATTATGCAAGAGATCTCTTTTGCTTACATTTTCTGCTGGCCCTTGGTGGGGCAATGCTTTTGCTTTTTTGGCTGGTTATTGATAGTCAACCAAGCTAACCAGAGAGATAGGAGGACAACAAGAACCAGGCAGCAGTGGCAACGGCCCTCGTGTATTACTTTTAAAAATTAAATATCATTGCATATTTTTTTGGGAGCGATGATGCTTGGTTGAGAGAGGAGGGCGGGCGGACGTTCATAGTAGTTGGTATAAAGGGCAGCAGCAAGCGTACATACGTACATTATATCCAACCAACGATTTATATTTAATGTAATTTATACATTTAACAAAAATATATAAAAAACGAAATCAAAAGTTCTCCCGAGTTGTGATGAGAGATGATGGTTGGTTGTTGGTTGCTTGCCAGTAGCCGCTCTTTGCTCTTTACTCCATGCTATGCTGCTATGCTGTCATCTTTTGAATGTCTCAATGAATAATTGATGGATGTAAAAAACAATCATCACAAAAATATGCTCTGCCGTTGCCACTCTAGCGGACGTTCGCTACCAACCATCATTCTATCATCTACCCCTTTAAGCTATGCCTGTTTTTTGTGGGTCTCTTGCTTGGTTTGCCAATTGTTTGTTTGTTTTACCTTTTTGGTGGTTGTGAGGGTGCGTTTCTTTTGTTGTCGTTGTAATTTAAAATGTTTTCATTTATGGTTAAATTGTTGGCAGTGTGAAAAAGGGGGGAGATTTCTGTTTCCATTTGACTCCATCACAACAACAACTGCTGCAATGCGTTGATTTGAGTTTTGTTTTGTTTTTATTTGAAAATTTAAGTTCCTTTTAATTTTGTTGCACATTTTATTCTGACCGACGAGCGGCCGTTCGTTCGTTCATTTGTCTCCCCAGTGAGTTAATTAAACTCAATTAAATTAAATTTTTTGTGATAAACGCTTGTGTGGTGCCCCGTCCGGTAGATGGCTGTCATTTAGTTGATGTTATTTTTTACACTTTTTTGTGAGCATGTGTACCCTTTTTTCTGGTCCCCATAGAATTGACAACGGAGGGAGGTTGCTGCTTGCCGCAAGTGATATTGTTTTGATTTTTTTAATGATTTAATTTATGAAAAATAAACACTTTAGCGCTTACATATTAAGTTAGTGGGGAGCAGAGAGTGGAAGGGAACTCTATAATGACAACCAATTGAATATTATTTTTTGAGCCTAGGCTGGTGGGTGGCAGCGTGCATTTGTTAAAGATAATTTTTATTAAATTTTATTATCACATTTATGTTGATGCTGCTCTGGCCATTGTTTGGCCTAGTGTGTCAACTTTCCATCCATCCATTTTCCCATTCTTCGAAAAAATACTCATTTTGTTATGTTTAAGGGGAATTTAATTAATATAATATGCATATTCGATTAAATCATTGTTATTATTTTTTGATTAATTAAATTGCAGGGGTTGTTGTTTTTTTCTCTGTCTCAACACAACACTATACACAGCATTTTTATTATATCATAATTAAAGTTATATCACATAATTACATATGAATATATATTCAGATATGTATGCACTTCGTGTGTACATACATTTAATTATTGTTGTGGAGAAAAAAGAAATCAAATTGATTTTTGTTTAAAGCATTTCATTGGAAAGAATTATAAAAAGTCCAACTATCTACGGCATGTAATTGGTATCCTTGAAAAGGACAAGCATCTTTATAGTATGGGCTCAATGTTGGCCATATGAGAGAGTTTTCTTGTTGGATAGAAGATTAAGAAGAAGTTTCTTGAGGAGAGTTACTTACCATCACCCCAAATGGTGCCTACTTGGAAAAATTATGGATAATGTGTCAATCCTGGAGTAGAGGTTCCCACGATCGTCACCTCCTTAGTGTCCTTAAGCCCTCACGATATTTCACATTTGTTCAAATGCCCACCTATCCCAACAAATCTAGTTGCTATGCTTTGGAGGATATATTGTGGTTGTCTTAGAGATATTTATTTAGAGGTATTTCTCTTCAGCTCCGATTGCGTGTAGCAGACGGAAGAAGTAGAGGATTCGAGGATGTGACTCCTCCGTAGATCTGGCCCTCTTAGCCAAAGTAGGCGGTGGTGTTTCTTTTGGTTCCATATTCTTTCGGGCAGAGACCAACCCCTACCTAGTCAGTTCGGCCGTTGACTTTCCAAGAGGAGAGGAGAGTCTATTTATAGTGCAGGACTTTTTGGGTATTTGAGGGCGAGTTCTTTCGAACTTCTCAATTACCTTTAGGTTTAACCGTATCAATTTCCCCTCTCTTTCCGTTATTCTCTTTAGGAAGTTGAGTGCCCTTTATAGCCCCTTCTTTTCCCCCATCCACGGTTCTAATGTGTTTGGAGGTCACGGGATGGCTGTTGGATTTATCGACCGCTGGCCCTCCTGTCACGTGCACATCTTGTCTGGAGAGTCCAGGACGGTCGGCCCTTCTCAATAGATTCCGATCCTGGACTACATAGTAAATTACCTCTGTATGGCTTTATTCTCATTCAACATTCTCTCATCCGATCATCAGATGAGAATGCATATTCGAGATTGTTAGTATGAGTCGCAGATTCAGAGTCTTGTCCAGAAGGGCTAATAACTGCTTGCTCTGCTTTATTAAGTTGGCGTGGATTTTTTCCAGGCCAAGAACTTTTACGTCTTTCCCTCCTAACTCTACGGCCCGAAGACTGATCTGTAGTGCGATTCTCTAACTCATTTTTTGAGTAACATTAAAACGCAAAATTATGAATGAAAAAATCAAAAAAAAGTTAACAACTCTGTTGCTATCGGTAGAACTTTACGACTTCTTTTTATTGGTCGCTAACTTACCAAAGAATATCGTTACTTACCGAAATTATAAGCATTTTAATTTTACCGATATTGTCCATGCCCTGGCATAGCCCGCCTCTACAATGGTAGGGACTCGTTGAGGTGCCCAAGTATCAACGAGGCTAGGTTATAATACAGTTGGTACCTAACTGCAAAGCTAAGAACACCGTTGGGCACGCGGTCGCCTGATTCCCGGGTGTTAGGGGATCTCAAATAGGTTTTGTTCGGTCACAACTTCACTTTCCCAAAATTCCGGAACCCTTTATTCGAAGGATTATGGAAAATGGGTTGGACGAAGATGTGGCTTAAGCCCCCGCATACTTTGTACTACAGTTTGGGTCATTCTAACGTTTTGAGAATTTTTATTGAAGAACATTTTCAGTGATGTGGTATAACCGGCCACATGGCCAATAGTCCCCCTTCTTGGATTCTTGTGCCTAAATGGCAGACAGTTCAGGGGTCTTTATTACTAAGTACATATAATGACATTAATATGAAGCCTTCTTAATAGAAAAAGTTTCAGTCGCTATCACAGAGATTTTTATTGGAGCATTTTTGTCTTTTGTGATGAGATTTCTTTTTCGGATCTGTGGCGAAATGTGTGCCACAGACTGAGACATCCATCGAAACATTGTATATTACAGGCAATATATTATCAGTTTAATTTTCCGTCTCTTAACCAGGGTTTCGGAGCCGGAGTCGGAGTCGAGCAATTTTGCTGGAGTCGGAGTCTGAGTCGAAAAAAATAACTCGACTCCGACTCCGGGCAAAATTTTTTCCACATATTCAGTCTATTTTATTCTTAAGTATAGTACACATTGACAAGCAAAACTGACAGTCATCGAGGTCTATTTCGTGAATATCAAAACCTAACTGAAAAATTTCTTTTGTAATCTCTAAATAATACCGTAAATATTGTATTTCAAACGTTTTTAGCTAAATAAAAGTTGTTATTTGCCGGAAAATTGTCCTAAAAGTACGTTGACTGCCAGTTTTGACTGTTAGTGTGTACTCCCCTTTAAAGCCCCCACTCATTTATCAGTCTGTGCCGTCAGTCCGATGAACCCTTTCTGTATGTGTGACTGACAAGTGTGTAGCACGAACCATCATTCAAGTCTAAAAATCTTGAATTTCTCCTCCAAAAATGAATGAATTCTACGTTTCTTGTGTTCCAACACCAACATTATTTTCTGTATTTCAAAATTATTTATTGACAATTTGAAAATAAACACAATTCACCCAGACTGATGGGGGTTCATTTTGAAATCAAAACTATTTTGATTTTCATCAGTCTTGGAAAACACACACATACATTCTCAAAATTTCAAAAATTTACACATACTACAATAAATGCTGGCAGTCAGACTGACTAATGAGTGGGGGCCTTTATATGAAAAATATCCGAACAAATAATTTTGTTGGTCCGTTTATTCATATTATTAGAAAACTATGACACCATGTAGGCAAAAACTATGTTATACTCAGTTAGAGAATGAGGCAAAGGTATTTACCATCATTTGACCTCAACCATAATCAAATCCTGTGCCTATTTTGTCATGTCAGTATGTCTGTTGAATTCAGTATAGAGTTTTAAGTTATATATTTTAAATTCGTCACAGAATTCTTATCAAGCCGAATTGTTTTAATTTCACATATTGTTTCTTATACAGGTCAACGTTTCTATAGCTCCTTCAAGCTGACAATGTTCAAAGTTTAACGATTTTCTCACGGGGAGGGTGCCAGTAGAAAATAACTTCGGTTTTATTGAGATTAAGGGGATAATTTCAGGATTCATATGTTAGTTTTGTAGTTGAACGAAAGTTCTGTCATGGAATATTTTATGAAAAAGCCAACATTTAGGAAACAATTGGAAACTTTTACATATTTAATCTTTTTGAGCGGTATTGAAAATTATTCTCGGAGTCGACTCCGGAGTCTGGAGTCGTGAAAAAAGTTGACTCCAGAGTCGGAGTCGGAGTCGAACTAAAAATGGCTCGACTCCGAAACCCTGCTCTTAACTATAGAATTCTTGCAGGGGTAGTGTGCAAATTAACCACTACTCGTTCACTCCTTCATGTTCCTCTTTATACATAGGTATTAACCTATACATACAGGTATTAACCTGGGATGAGTTGGTTTTTCACAAATTATTTCAGGAACTGTATACTTTTCCTAAAACCAGATTTTTTGCTAACTCATTTTTGCATTTTTTCTGTGAAAATCACAGATTTTCCATTTGCTCCCTTTCAACGACTTTCAGGTTATCATGAATATGGGTTGTTTTTTTTTATCAAAATAAAATTTCTTAAAAAAATATTTTTATTTCTGTTTTCAATTAAATTTATATTTTCTAAATTCGTGCGTTTCATAGATATAGCATAGATAATTAATTACTCTCTCTCATATTTCTCAACATTAAATGCTAAAGCTCGATATGTGTGGATTATTACTGTTACTTTTTTGTTTGTTAAATAAAATTATTAATTTTGTGTAATTTGTGTGTGTTTTTTTTTTTAATTTTAGAGACTTCTTATTGAGTCTTAATATTATTTTTCTGCTTGTCGCCCTTCATCTTCTTCCATATTGTTGTCATCATTGGGAGATGAAGTCTTTATTGCTGCTTCCATTGTCGTAGCACCGCTAGTACTGCTGTTGGTAGTATTTTGTTGTGCTGCAGCTTCCTCCTCAGCATGACACATTTTACGATGTTTGTGTACAAAATAATAACTGGGAAACTTACAGCCACATGTCTTACAGGGATAATATTGTACATTCATATCCAAAGGACGAACTTCACGCCTTAAGAATTCAGCGGTACTGCTGCTGCTACTAGATGACGAAGGGCCATTCGCACTCGAGTTTCTCAAAACAAATGGTCGTATTTTTTGTAAATTTGTTGAATGTTGCTCGTGTGAGTTTACAACCGACGATGATGAAGAAGCTGAGCCACTTTCATCCATGATAGACTTCTTCTCTGGCGGGGGTACGCAAGTGGCTTGTAGGGTTAAGGGGTTTAAATGTCGCTTCGCATGTTTCTGATAACAGTATTGGGATTTGAAGGTGTGCTTACAATAGACGCATACAAAAATTTCATTTTGTATTTTGCGACCAAGTTTGGGGGCTGTACCACCACTTCCACCTCCTGCACCAATACTTCCATTTGATGTTTCGCTATTTTCCGATTCTTCGGCATTATTCAAGTGTTGTTGTTGACTAATGGTTTTAGCCATTTGTTGATGAAAAGACAATGAAACACTTTGCAGAGAACGTTCTTGGCCAGGTGTTGCATTCATATGATGATGATTACCAGCGGCTGATATTGAACAAGTTTCTGGTTTATGGCCATAGGCTGTATTGAGGATACGTTTAAAACGCACTGGACCATCACAACTGGCCACATCTATAATAACCTTATTTGCCTCTGAAGTATCCAATTGAGAGGCTGGTATGGGTGCCTTGGCCACTTGTAGTCCCGACGACGATGACAATGTATTGTTGTTGTTGCCAGATTTACGTCGTTTATCTGATCGGTGAGATTTTTTGTGAGCTCTATCATGTTTCCTAGTATTTCCATGTGTGTTGGAGTGGTGACCAGACTCTTTGCCCGAGTTTGCCTTTTGATGTTTGAAGCTTAACTTTGTTTGTGTATCATTTTCCACAACAACATCAGCATCCTCGGATGTTGTATCGATAAAAACTTCTACATCTTCTTCATCATCATCAACAACTGTATTGTTTGCAAGTGTCGCCTGGCCACCATAGGTCACACGCTCATGAGATTTCAATGATTGTCTATCTAATTCGTCAACTTCAATGTCATCGTCATCATCTTTATTTGTTTCCATTTCATAAACTTTTCCCAAAGATGTTATAGCAGCAGCAGTGGAGTTACCACTGCAAGTTGCGGTTACCGTAGAACTTCGACATCCTAATGATGGCGGTGTAACAGATGATGCTGCTATTGGTGGATGACCCAAGGGCAAAAATCCAAAATTTGCCAATTGTGGTTTACTAGCAATGGGTCTAATAATTTTTGGTGCTGATTGGCAAGTGAGACTGGTGGCAGTATTATTAAGGGAATTTGACAGTGGAGCAGTGTTGCTGCTGCTATTACCGAAATAACCCTCAGCTTGGGCACGAGCCAAATAAGATCTGAAATAACGGTAAAATGGGGGAGAATTGGGAATTAGAATTAAATTAATTTTGGGAATAGGCAAAAAAAGCACTTCACTATAGTCATTCATGGAACATTTATACCAATTAAAAAATCCCCACAGGAATTAAAAAAATAACATGAGTTTTTTCCTGTAGCCACTTTCGAAATAGTTTTTTCTTTTCACTGAATTCAACCCACCTACAAATTTCCAATGCTCTAGGCATATGCAGAACATGTGTTGCCAGCAAAACACCAAAAATATTTTCCACATTTAAATCCAAATATCCAGTATACATATAGGATAGGAGCGGTGCAAATTGTTCTGGCGTAACATTACTTAAATACACAATAAAATCTCCGTTATGTGTGGCACCGCGTTCATCTAATCTTATGGCGGAACGTAAATAACCACTATGCATGCCCAACATTATGCTGTGGGCCATAAAACGCATTGTCGTGGGACCGGGTCCCACTTCTAAAATTACATCCGGCGGTGTTGTTATCATATTTGGATTTAGACCACTATTAATCACATTAGCCAAAGATAATCCATTAGGTGGCATCTGAACTGGTGGTTCTTGTAAACGATTTGTTGTACTCGAGGAGGAATTACTACCAGTTGTGCCGGTTAGCCAATTTGTAAACATATTTTTTAATTGTTTAATTTAAATTTTTTTGATAAATTGTTAATTCATTAATATTTTTTCTTGTGTGTGTGATATGTATTCCATTAATTATGATTGTATAATTTTATTTATATTCGTTTTAATTTTTTAACGACTTCTTTATGTCCTGTCGCGTTGATAATTCGTTTATAACTGTTAACCGTCCATCATTTAACCTGCCTATTTATACACATGTCACAGGACCTTCTTGCAGTTCAATTCAATTCAGTTGTTTTGCGTATTTTTACTTGTGTTTGTGCTGTGTGTGCGAAACATTATGGTTTTGGCGGTTGTAATGTGCATGGCTAATTGTAAAAAAGGACAATTGCCTTATAAAGGCAGACAATTGCTCTCTTGCATGTTCTCTGTAGTCATGATTTCCAATCTCTTTAATGGGGAATTTATGTGAAAGGAGAATCTTGCTCTGTTGTAAACCTAACACAGAGGTGGGAGTAGCTGATGGCTTATTAAGAAGCTACCCGCTTGCAAGATGAACTAGTTCGGCATCAGTAACTCGTCGATTCTTAGAGTTACAGTAACTAGTTCCACTTTAGACCCCTCACAGTGCAATCAACTGTAAACTTTAACATGGGGATGTCATAGGAGGTAACCAATTGACTTTTTATGCATTACCTGTAGATAGTAGTTCCAAGCATTACTTTGTGACGATTTGGTACTAGTTCGGCCTAGAATTATTTCTGGACTAATTGTGACAATTAGAATTTTCATTGGTAGCGGGTAGAGAGAGAGGAAGATGGCAAATTGTATATTTCCTTCGTATTCCTTTTTTTATACCAGAACAATGTGAATAATAGGTACGAATATGTTCAGTCCACCAGCTTCTGTTATTGATTGCTGCATTTATATGTTAGTTATTAAGAAAATGTGAATTACTTACTATTTGTATGTTTTCAAATTTAAAAACAACAAGTTTAAAGTGGGATGTAGTTAAAATTGATTACTTTTGGGGATGGCAGAGAAGACTAGTTTCGTCCAACGCCACTTGGACTCATCAGTTCTCTTAGTTCTTTGTATTGAAACAAAGAACTAGTCTTCTCTGCCATCCCCGAAAGTAATCAATTTTAACTACATCCCACTTTAAACTTGTTGTTTTTAAATTTGAAAACAACAAATATGAGATTAAGCTTGACATACATACAAAAAGTAAGTAAAACACACATCTCAACAAAACTGCCAAAGTGAATCTACAAATGTGAATTATTTATACAAATCGTCGTTTACGAAAAAATTGTGGATTTAATTTAAGAGTGAATAATCGCCGTTTACTTGGGGATAAAAAGGTGTCAATTGGTTCCCTTCGCATTACTTAGTGGTCATTTGTGTACTTGTATCGCTTAGAACTATTTCTGGACTACTTAAATTACAGCAATTGTCATTTTCATTGCAAGCGGGTAACGTTTAAGTATGTATGGACGAAATCACTTTTAGACAAATTGGAGTTGATTTAGTCATGTCCGTCCGTCTGACAGTGTGGCGCTCGATAACTCAAACGAATCTACCGATTTGGTACAAAAATTGGTACTCGTAATATTATGTCTAAACTTAGATCAAGTTCAAAGATGGACCATATCGGTCCACTCTCTCGGGCACCACACCCACAAAAGTTCAAAATTTTTCTCAAAAATGGGAAGAGAGTAACCGATTTAGCCCATAATTTGGCCAACGTAATATTTCTACCATACATAGATCAGGTTCGAATATGGACTATATCGGTACCTCCCGCACAAAATATCGGAAAAGTGCAGTTTAAGACCTGCCTTTGAATAGTTTTGTTTATATCCTCAGCCTTTAGGCTAATGAGGGTATGTACACTTTGATACGACCAAAACTGTGCCTCATCGAAATGATGGTCTTAGACCCCAAGTAAGTTTTTATAAGAAATCCGTTTCAGACAATTTGGAGATGATTTAGCCATGTCCGTCCGTCTGTCTGACGGGCTGGTGCGAACGATATCTCACGAGTGGATAGACCGATTTGGTTCAAATTTTGGGCATCGTAATATTTTGTTCGAAGATAGGAGTAGACAGAAGAACTTTTAAGGTCTTCCCTAGTAGAAAGAAGACATTTTATGGACTTCCCTACTAGATAGAAGTCCATTTAAGGTCTTCTAGAGTGAAGGAACACATTTTAAGGCAGTAGACCTTTTAATTCTATAGTAAACAGCAGACCTTTTAAGTTCTTCCTTAGTAGACAGAAGATTTTTTAAGGTCTTCCCTTGTAGGCAGAAGACCTTTTTATGTCTTTCTATAGTAGACAGAAGACCTTTTGAGGTATTCGCCAATAGACAAAAAAAAATCTTAAGGTCTTCTATAGTAGACCGAAGACATTTTAAGGTATTCTTTAGTAGACAGACGGCTTGAGAAATTGGCCCAAAAATCCTATAGACGTCATAAGTGATGTGTTAATTTCTTTTCTTTAGATCCGAGACTGAGGGTATATATCTCTGTCGGCACAACTGACAGATACTTTATACTTGTTTCCATTTATCTTAACTTCCAGATTTTATATTATGCTACCCTAACTTCCTTATATTGTATGTATAGTTTCCATGAGTGGTGAATGTTGGTCTTGAATTAACCTAAAACGGAGTTTTTATCTTTTCCTCAACCTCGTTTTCTAAAAACACCAATTTTGAAAACATTTGGACATAAATGGTGATTAATTTCCTTGACATTCGTTGAAATTATCAGTTGACATTTTTGTTCTTTTCAAAATTGAACTCTTAGCTTCAATATATTCTCTTCTGCCACTTCTCTCTTGTGGTAAAAAAGGAATCTTTATGAAATGAAAATTATCTCTTTATGTTGAATTTCCACATGTTTGCAACAGAGAAAAGCACG
Source organism: Musca autumnalis (assembly GCF_047663935.1). Classification (NCBI taxonomy): domain Eukaryota; kingdom Metazoa; phylum Arthropoda; class Insecta; order Diptera; family Muscidae; genus Musca; species Musca autumnalis. The sequence goes on from NW_027411866.1 coordinate 84,508,380, forward strand.
TGCACGTGTTTTGGATTCATACCCCCTACCACACAAGAATACTACGGGCAAACCTCCTCCCAAACACATTTGTCTCTATTATCGCTTTTTCTCTCTTTCTCGGCCTCAATAATCTTTACCACACTTTGCTCCTCAACAAATAGACCCCAATTTATGAAGTATTGTTGTAGCAGTTGTCTTGTGTGTGTTTTTGTTTACATTCTCCTGGTAGCGGTTGTTTGCGGGTGGGTGGGTGTTGGAGTATTTCCTTGTAGCTGTCAGATACTTTACTCCTTTTGAAATGATTATACAAAAACATTATTATTAAAACATTAAATTTTTCCTTTTTGATTTGGGATATTTGTTTGACTCTATGCCTGGCTTTGTGTGTGTTTGGGTATTTTGTGGCTTTGTATGTTTGTCTCGTGTTTACCACAAAAGAAACGATAAAAAGGACAGAAACTCTCGTTTCCCCAGAGCAATTGTTGTCGGTATTGTAACTTTGATTTGATAATTGTTTGTCATAATAAATGCCGATGATTGGAGATGTTGCAAACATAGGCTATTAAATTTGATAAAAAATTGGAAAACAGATAATGTTTGCAAAGGTATGGTAGGGGAATTTCAAGGCTATATAAAATATATCAGGGAATAGAAATGGAACAATAACGGCAATATGTGCTAAAAGCCGCAGTGTTGACTTCTCGATATTCTCCACAACCAAGAACTGATTTAGATTTATAAACTTTTGAAGGCAAAAAGTCAACTAATCGATTGATTGAAAGTTTGCTTATCTCTCCCTAGCTAAAATAAGAGTTGTCTTTAAACTCGTGAACTTTTGACGGATCGTGTTAATTTTTTTAATTTTGAAAATGTCTATGAGAAACAACTTCAAAGTGCCTGGGCTTTCAAATTAGCCAGTCAATGTTTCGATTCTCTCCTCTGTGGTTGTGTTGGTCGTTGCTTTTCCATTTCCCGCCTTTTTTGGTGACAAGATATCAATTAAAATGAAATTGTTATTGTATACTTAACAATTCCTTTTGATCTCTCTTTGAATGGCTTTTTGGCGCTTTGTAATTGTCATAGAATCGGCTAAAGTTGATTTTTTGCACTTCTCAATTGGCCACAACTCCATGCAATACAGTGTTTTTTTCTGTCCAATGAGTTTTTCTTACCGAAGCAATTAGACGAAATTACAAACAATCAACGCCGCCAAAAGTAATGAAACAACAACAGCAACAAATAGCTCCACAAGAACAAAATCCCTCGAATCATTGGTAAATACGTTAAAAGCGTGGCTTTTTTGTTTTTATTGTCATCACTACTGTGTAAAGGAGGAAGGACTTGTTGGTTGGATTGGCTGGCTGCCCGGCTAGGTGGGTGGGCAGGTGGTGAGATCTGCTGACACCAACAAAAGTCCTGGCATATTGTGCTACTGCTAACTTGTGTTAAGTGATTGAAATATCAATGGTATTAGCGTAACAACAATACCAAAACAATCACACAATCATGCTACCGGCATAGAATTTACAACACAAACGGCAGCAGTAGGAACATCATCATATCATTTTCTCCACTCCACTTAAATGTTATGTTATTCGCGAAAATCCAACACATGTTGCGGATGTCAGTTACTACCTTGTGTTTTGTTGTAACACAGTGAAAATGTTGTTGATTTTTTTGTTCCCTTAAAAAATGAAAAAAGGTGGCGATGTAAAGCAGATTTTTATGGAAATTCGACAAAAGATTAAAAAAAGATGGTGCAAATGTAAAATAAATGGTTGGGTTTTTGAAAAATTGGAAAAATGTGAAAGAACTTCGAGGCCCCAGTGACACGTGTTAACTAACGTATTCCGATTGTGCTCAAACTTTGCTAATCTTAAAATCTAACAAAACTAAACACGTCAATTTTTTCCCTTTGAGTTAAAACCACCTTAGTCCACAAAGAACATATCGATATTTCAGCCGTTCGTTCAAAATTAGTGGTATCATTGGACTAAATAATCGTCCACATTTCAGGGGAAATATGATTCCATCAAAATGCTATTTCATTCTACTGTTCGCCATCAATAATGGCCCCGTGTTGATGTTGCGTCGTACATTTACCATTTGTGTTGGGTAATTTCATAAAATTTTTAACACAATTCAAATTACGCTAATTGTTGCCACCAAAACGAGCATAGCATCATTTCTAAGGGAAATAGATGGAGGTTAAGGGGGATGAAATGTATGTATGTGTTTGGGCGTTTGAGTATGCACTAAGCTCCTCTTGTAATGGATGGTGAAGCGAGCACCATGTTACTCAACTGCGTGGATGGATTTTTTGTTTAAAAATCCTTTTAATGGAAAAATACAATCATATGTTGGCTGACCGCTCGCTCGACCAACTAAACTACCAAATTTCCCATTCCTTTGTGAAACTAAAATGTGTCTCTGTGGAAATTTAGTAGAATTTTTCATTTGCACCTTGTTTTCTTCTATGCATATTGTGTTGTTTTTTTGCGGAGGGGTTTGAATTCAATTAGTTTTATTATGAAAATTAAAATACTATTTCTCATTCGTTTTTGGGGCTCTTGCTGCCTGCCAACCAGTGTCAAATTCATTGATGAGAATGATTGTTGGTTTGCTGCTGAACCACAATCTTTCAATTAAATTATTTTCAATATTGTTCGATTAGCTGACGGGTGTGTGTTTTTGTTATAAGACTATTTGAATATTTTTCGAGGGGGGAATTGTGATTTGCGTGGCCACTTAGTTTGTGATTCATCATCACAAAATCAAAATGAAATCCTCCAAATTGTTACCAATAGTAGTAATTGAATCAGTAATTGGAAGGAATTGTAGATATTGGAAATCATACAAAGCAACATTTATAATAAATTTTTACATAAATTCAAAAAACTAGTACTTTTTTGAAGTTCTAGCATGTACTTTTGGGATTTAAAGATGATATTATACCCAAATATGTGTGAAGGATAAGGTTATGGGGTTAGTTTTCAAGAAATTACCATAATCTTTGCAAAAGAGGTTTCTTTCAAATTGAAGTATTCTTCTCTAGAAAAAAAAAACTCCTTTAAGGCTATGTATCGAGGCAGCAGGCTTTCTTGTTTAAGTCATTTCTAATTATATAGTCCGTTCTTTAATCTTTTGCCAGAAATGACATAACCAAGAATGTCAAGCTGCTTATGTACCGAGGACTTTACTCTGATAACTTTTTATACTCAATATAATTTCCAATAATTATTTAACTTATCTTAAAAGTTTTCCTACAACCTTTGACATACACATTGATTGTAATTACCTTATCCACATACATTTCTTTCCGTTTTTTATTTACTCCATGATACACATCTTCTCTGAATATTATTTACAAAATTTTAACAACTCTTCTTAATCAGTAAAAGTTAGTTAATGATTGTTTGTTTACATTCCTCCTTTTTGGGTCTATCTTCCATGAAGTTTAATTGTAATGATGACGCTAGAGTGGTGGTGGTGACGTTGATGATGGGTGACACGAAGGCAAATATACTTATGGAAAACATTTAACTAATTATAAAATGGTTTTTGTGCCTCTCTTATGTTTCTCTACTAACTTTAGAAGCAATAGGAGGATGTATTTTACTCATCACATTCATTGGCATCATAATGGGTAAACAATAATAATACGAATGCTAAGCTTTATAACTTTGCTACTCTTGTTAACAATTATCACCACAACGAAAGAGAGAATGCAGTAGGGATGTCATATATAGAATGTTTCAGTTCCAAATTGCTTTTGGAACAACAAAAATAAACCTATTTTACCCGTAAGTCCATGCACCAACAGGTACTTTGTATTGACTTATGTGGTGTCGTGTGAGGCTGGGTTCAAAGGTGGAATACATTTCATGAAGTTCTAGTTTAATCAGCTTAGCCATATCGGGCCTTGAACACGAACCACGTCGTGAGCATTGAACAGCGACATAATAAGTGTTCTATTATTTCTGTTTCTCTTGTGGATTGTAGGGAATGGACCTTGAATACCTTACAGCTAGGATCGTTGTGCCATATCTTTGTTCCAACTGCCGCTTGAAATAGCACAAGGGTGGCTTGATCGACTTGTAGAATTCAATATTGGTTGACTTCGATCCGCAACTTGCCAGTCATCCGTTTTTTTTATTTCCTTCGATGTTACAATGACCCGGGACCCAACCCATGGTAACGATTGATTTTAGCGCGTCCAAAGAGTTTACAATCAAAAACCGCAGCAGACTTGATATAGTGGGACTATCCACATAGTAAGACACCGGTCCAGCTATGTCCCTTTTCATGTTACTTATCAACTCTGCTGCTTTTTTGATTGCAAGGATCTCAGCTTGAAAGACACCACAATTTTCGTTCAACCTGTATGAGAAGTGTAAATTGAGGGTATCCTGTGCCCGTTTCCGTCTTGGAGCCATCGGTATATAACTTTTATACTGGGTAGTGTGGTGGGAAGTTCTGGAAATTTGTACATTAAACTTGCCGAAGCGAAGTTGTGGAGATAACCTCCGATCCCAGTGATAGTCCTTATGGTTGTAAGATAGCAGCGTGACCATACTCGGAGTTGCGCCATGAATTTATGTCCTTTAGCCGGAGAGCACTCTTGGGTTTCAACTCCTGCACTACAAGATTCAACGGGAGAAGGTCAAACAAAGCGAATTTAGTAATCTTTCGAAGACTTGCCGTTGACCGGTCTTTTAAAAATATTTCCTTCAATTGGTAGAAACCTCTCCAATACTTGGAGAAATATATTTCCTAAAATTTCCCACCACTGGGAAGCATTCGGAGCTCCACTTACATATATTTGGTGTTCTGTTTGGGAAGTCTAGGATGAATGTCGATAGACATTTTCATAGATTCTAATTTTAATTGATTGCAGAATTTCTTGTGTTGACTTGCCTTGGCCTTATTTACTTTGTCAAATGCCAGAGTGTTTTTCAGATGTTCCCTCCCAGAGGTATTGTATTGACTTCGTTAAGCCAATTTGGTCTAGATCCAGAGGAAGTTATGTCCATCTCGGTTAGACGCCAATATAACAAAAACGACTTGTCACCTAAGCCTGACAGTGCAAATTTCCTCATGTCCTCACCTAATTTCTTCTGGTAATTCACATTTCAAAATCAGCATTCCCTGCATTTTTTGTTCTAATGGTTGTGTGTCTCCTCTGGTGGACATTTACAAAATCCATTTTAATGGTATTTCAAATCTGGCACTCTGGATTCCCCTTTCTCCCTGCATCTATCCACTCTGGAAGAGTTGTCAGCAGTCGTGGCATTAGTAGCATTAAGTGCCACACATACACACATTTCATTCATAAAAGGGTTATAATCACGTTATTCTGTTTCGTTTTGCATCTGCTTTATTACACACATATGTACGTTATATGTCCGTCTAAATGTCTGTGATGTTGACTTTTCATTGGTAAATGCTGTGATAATACTCTTGTCCAATATGATGTGGTGTAGTGTGTGGACACAGGGAGTAGTAGAACATGTATTCCTCGGTATTTGCAAGTTTTTGACTGTTTGCCTGCTAAAATGCTGTCTATGGTAGAAAAACAACTTGTGTAATTCTCGCTTTACATTTACGAGAGAGAGAGAGAGAGAAAGGAACTTGGTGGAGAGGATACATCAGTGTAGGTGGTTGTGCCATAAGTTTTGCTTACATTTGTAATTAAATTGTTACCAATTAAAATTGCACACTCTTTTGATTATCGCAAAAGCAACAAGAATGCTAACGCTAACACAGCGATAACATCATCCATCTATTCATTCATCCAACCAAATACCACAAAGCAGGACGAGAGCAGAGGAGGAAGGAAAGGCAAGCATATACCTAGTAATGTACCACGAAGAAGATGAAGGCAATTATAATGATAACTATTAGCTTTTTTTGAATGTGTGTGTGCATGTTGGGTGGCTAATGAAATATGATTTCTTCGTAAATCCCTGGGAGCAGTAAAAGAGGAAGGTTATTATTTGTTGAATTAGCTAGATGATGGCATGACTGCTGCTGCTGATGATGATGTTTCTTATACTATAATCAAGCATTGCTGCGAAAAAAAGTCAGTTGATGAAAAATCAACACCATTTTGTAAATTAAATAAAAATCTCCAAGCACTTACTACGTTGTGTGTTCCGCTCGTTCTTTTGGGAGATCCATTTTGCTTGTGACTGACTTGACTGCTGATGATGATGCTGTGACGAGCTCTTTCCATTACTTTTTACCACATACAAAATTGTAAGAAGAATTGCAGCAGCTGCTAAAGGGGTTTCTTGATTTCACTTTTTTCACCTCCAACAATACGAAAAGAAGAAAAAACATTTCGTTTTCTTTTAGAACTTGTGCTTACTTTTTGTCATTTCCCCAAGGTACTAATTAGTGTTCTAACTGTAACTAGCAACCATGCAAAGATATTTTGACAACTTTCACCCTCTCTCTCATGTCATAGTCAGTTATTATTTGATCTCTTCTCTGGTTTAGGGCAGGGATGGGAGTTCTTAGATTCTTTAAATTATATTTTGTAGGTAAAATAAATATTTTTTAATATATAATATAGTAAATAAATATATTATATAAAAATATTAAAGAAATTATAATGGATAAAAAGGAGAGATGCTCGATAAAAAGCGAAGACACTTCACGTTTAGCTAGTTTTTTATTGAGACTTGTATAACGGTTAAAGAATTCGAAAGATTACAATGAAGAACTTAAAACTATTACGTATGATTTTAATAACAATAAATGATTATCAACTCATGTTTTTCATAAAAAATGTTTACAAACGTATGTATGTTTTAAATTAAAGACAACACGCTTGCTCCCGGCGTTAACATATCGTCGGTGTCATGCTTAAGTGTTCCATACGCCATTTGCCTGATTCGAGAAAAACTCATGTTAATGTTTACGGTCATACAGGATGAACACAATAATCCAATACTTTAAGAACTCAGTTCTACTTAACTAAACTCATAGAATATATCAGTAGTTTATTTTAGTCAAATATCTGTGATAGTCTAGAAGTTATGACAAATTTTTATAATTGCAAAAACTTGCTGAATTGTTCCATGGAATCTTTTTTTCATGTTTTTGGCAGTTTGTGTCACATGGAACACATTTTGTCACATTTCAACCAAAACACTTTTTATTAATTGTGTTCCACCTCCCTTATATGAAATGCTACGGTGGAGTTTAAAAATCAGGACTTTAAAAGAAACATTTATTTTTCTCATATAAATACACTAAGAACCATTATTATAGGTTTCCTTAACATTTATTAAAGGGATTTCTTCCACTTATCACTATTTTTTGTGATATTTGATATTTGTGATGATTGATATTTTGCATTTCTAAGGTAACATAAAACATTTAAACGCGATTTTCTTATAATACCATTTTTGTAGTCGGTTAGCTTCAAGTCGAAGGGACGCTTTTGCGTATATTTTTGTGGACTTACATCAAAATTTTGTCTTTAAACTAGGGATTTTTTGTTTAAACGATTGATAAATTTTCGTTTTCATATAACAATACAATATTCAAAAATATTTGGATTTAGAAACTATTATTCTTCAGTTTTTAAACCAAGTCCTTTAAAATAATTTGTTCCATACGCCAAACTTTTCCGTAGCTTGGCAAAAATGGGCAATTTTTTGTTCCAAACGCCATCATTTTTAGTGCGGAACAATTCGTTTTTGTCTCTTTTTGTTCCATACGCCAAACGACATGGATATGGAACTAAAAAGGTCAAATTTGTTTTGTTCCATACGCCAGTCCTAATGGATATGGGACAAAACGACAAGATTTTTTGGGTCACAAAGCGGATATGGAACATACTGGCATCTGAATATCTCAGAATCTATAAGAGATAGAGAAAACCGACCAAAAAATCTGAAAAAGCATGGTTAAAAACCTTGCAAGGTACCTTTATCTCAAAATGTCAAACATGGCGTATGGAACACTTAAGCATGACACCGACGATATCATGGAGCTTCATGTTTATTATTTTCTGTTTTGGAAATAGGTACCTTTAATAAGATAAATATATTTAAATTGTTTTCAATTTTATTTCTCCTCTATATGCCGACTGCTTACTCTTCTGCATATAGTCACTTCAAAGAAACTTATCTTAGGTTAAGTAGTTTTGCTACATTTTATCGACGGGCTTTTAATGGTATTAGAAATATATATTTTTGTGGCTTGTCGTTATGTTTTTTCTACTTTATTTATTCTTTGTTCTTGCAAAAGAAATTGATAGCTAATGGAATTATTTAATATTTTTTTTTTCGTTCAATCACAACCAAACAGCAGCAGCTGTGTATTTTCCAGCAACATTTAGAGCTTCGTTTAGATTTCAAAAGCAGGGCGACCAACATTTTATTTTTAGGGGTAGGTATTTTTATTAGTAAAAAAAACTTCTTAGTCACTTTTCGCTTATGTTCTTCCACCAAGTTCGTTGGTACAACCTATCAATGTCCTTAACGAAGAAGAAACCTCCAAAGAACGGGAAAAGAAAACTCAAAGTTAAATAAAGAAAATGTTCTCATGTCTTTGGTTTGGGTTTTTGTTTGTGGCGGCATAAGGTTCGCCGCTTGATATTTTTTGTTTTTCCTTCAACATCTCTTAGAAACTGAAATCAAACAAATTTTCTTGATTGAATTATTAATAAAAGGAAATTGATATTTTTTACATTGGCGCAATGACGGTTATGATGATAAAAAGAATTATTTAAATGTAAAATTCGAAATGCCATGTAGAAAGAAAAATAAACGTTGTCAAGGCTGGTCAAATGTATGCGCTTTGAAGTTGTCAATTTGAATAATGAAATAATTATAAAAATATTTTAAAGTAGAGTTTAAAGAAATGTACCTTTCATTAACCCCCCTAAAATTCTCCAGGTCCTGTTTTACCTACCATACAATTTATGTTTATTAACTTATGTTAATTCAATTACAAATATATCTATCGTCCAAAAACCACTCTGCCTTAATACTTTTTCATTATTTTGCCATAATATAATTAAATTAAATTATAAAATCAATTACACATTAAATTGAAAATTCTATAACAACAAAGGCAAATAACTGTTTATTATGCCTACATTGGCTATTTTTATAATTATTTCTATTGTAAGTGCAATTAAAATTCAAAGTAACTACTACTTTGATTACATTAGGGTGGGTACGAAAAAAATATTCATATTTAAATTTATTTTCATAGATTTTAATACGAACACTTGCTCTGTTCCAGAACCTGTAAGAATCTACTATTTTTGAATTCTCTGTCATATTTATAGAGGAAGAAATTAATAAATGCAGTTCTATTACATAGCAAAAGCTTTGATTGTCAACATTTTGTATAAATACAGAAAGAGTTTGTAGTGCTGATGGGCCACTTAAATACCCTCATCCATTCAATGTTCTACAGAAAGAAGCACCCTTCCTTTCAGAAAGGGTTTTTAGCTTTCTTTCAGAAAAGGTATATTGTAGCTCCCTTTCTTTCAGAAAGGGTCTATAGAAACTGTCTATCTTTCAGAAAGGGTCTATAAAAGCACCCATTCTTTCAGAAAAGATCTATAGGATCAACATTTCTTTCAGAAAGGGTTAATAGAAGCAGTCTTTCTTTCAGAAATTATATATAGTAGCTCCCTTTCTTTCAAAAAGAGTCTATGGAAGCTCCTTATCTTTCAAAAAGGGTCTATGGAAGCTCCTTATCTTTCAAAAAGGGTCTATGGAAGCTCCTTATCTTTCAAAAGAGTGTAAAGAAGCACCTTTCTTTTAAAAAGCGTCGGTAGAAGCACCCTTCTTTCAGAAAAGGTCTATAGAAGCACCCTTTCTTTCAGAAAGGGTCTATAGAAGCACCCTTCTTTTAGAAAAGGTCTATAGAAGCTCCCTATCTTTGAGAAAGGGCTATAGGCGTACAATTTCAGAAAGGTTCTATCGGAGCACAATTTCTTTCAGAAGTGGTCTAACGAAGCAACTTTTCTCTACAAAAAATAAAAAAATAAATACTGTCCCTAATATTTTTCAATTTTTTACTTTCACAATACCCATGACAATGAATGATTTGTAGCTGGGGTAATGGTTGCATGTAAAACCAACCCCATCATTCCCTCCTCTATTCATTCATGCTTAATATCACATTAAAATGTAATTCATCAATAAAACAAATAACAATACAATGTAATCAGCAGATTGAGATATGAAATTGAATTAAACGTTATGAAATGATGTTTATCGAATGAATTACCTATCAAATGAACGAACGGACCAAACGACAAACAGACAACAAAACCTACTTCCATCCATCCTTCTAGCGTTACAATACGGACAGTCAGCACATCCGTAACAGCAGCAGCAATGACGTTGATGATGTTGACATAAATATTACACATTTTGAAAATTCTGGACTTGTGAAATAATGACAAACAATGATGAAAATTGGTAGGACAAGAAAAAATCAAAAAAGTAGCAACAAAACCAAGTTGTTGTGGTTGGTGTGTGTGTGTGTTGTAGGTCAATTCAGTCTGTTGTGGCATTATTTGTAATTAAATTTAATTAATTACCACAACAATTCAGGGGGATTATAAATGTTAACTCCTATTTGCTTTTTCTCTCTATCTCTTTCTTTGACCATATGAACCAATATGTTGCACAAAGGGCAAAAAACAAATCATTTAAAAATATTTTTTGATAATAAAATTTCCATTTTTAGTTTTGTGTTTATTAAGTCCACAAATACACAAAATAATACACTGACGCCGCCGCCACCACCACAATATTGTTGCTGATGAATTTCTAATATTTTTTATATAGATAGATTTTTGGAAAAACAATAACTTCATTTTTTATCCTTTCAAAAACTAATGGATTTTGATATAAAAATATTAAAAGCAAACTTTGTGTCCCACACTAGACAAACAACAACAGAAATGCAGTTGCAAACATTAAAACCGAAAAAAGTTGAAACCAGACATTTTCATCCATCCAATGACAATTTTTATTGTTTTGATTGAACTCTTTGTGTGTGTGTGTGTAAATGTATGTTTGTAAGTGTGTACTTACTCCTCCTGTCGATAAATCCTTTTATTTTAACTTATGGCCTGATGCACTTTGTGAGCTTTGTGCTGCATTCATCCATTGTTGGTTTGTAGTGTGTCAACACTATCGATTTGATACTCTATAATTGGTAAGGGTGAACAATTGGGCAGTTTTGTTTAAATCTAGGCATACACAATTAATTATTTTATTAAATTATTTTGGAAATGCTTCGAATGCTTAAGACTCGTTTAGGGTCACCTCTCGCGTCGGGCTGAAAATTTTACCATAGATAGTCCTTGGGACCCTTACCACAATAATACATGTAGCACTCCAATAGTCGTTGGGATCCTTATCACAATGATATAAAACATTCCAGGGGGAAGTCGATACTTTCCGAGGTGCCCATCAACAAGGTAGCACCATTACAATAGTACAACATTTCCGAAATGTCAAGACCAATATCACGAGAAATATGGATTTTCTGCGGGAAAGTTACAGTATTGCGCATATCAAAAGCAACAAATCCAGTATTTTGCATTATTTAAATTTTTGGATCTGTTACAATTTTTTAAGATGTAATATTTTGTGCCCAGTTATTCATTGTTATGTACAGAGAGCTTTCAGAAAGTTGTTTCTGTACTTTGTAGTTGGATGTAATCACAACAACAACAATATTGACTGATCCTCGAGAATGGGAAATGCAAAACAAAAGCAACAATAGAATATTATAAAAATTTTATTGTAGTCGGTGGTTATTAACTGTACTTTTGACTTAAAATTGTCTTTTGGAGCATGGCTGTGTAATTTTAGAAAGAATTTGCATATGTTATCCTAACAGGGTTGCCACTTTCTACCACTTTTCCCATGGTATGGGAAATATCAAAATACCCTCAAATTAAAAATTTTTCCCTCATATAAAAATTAAAATTTTAAAATGTTCATTAGGAAAGTGGATTAAAATCAACCATTCAACCATTTGCCGTGTAATAAAAACTTTAAACAACCGAATATTGTTAAACACAATACATCCTGTTGTAAACCCCTTGAGGCCATCGGCACATTGTGGCTAAAAACGTCGGGGAAACTTCAAAAATAATGCGAATAGGAACATCCAATAATTAGTTGGGGCTCTTATTTCCGATGTATGGCCCAGAGTACTTCGCAAAATAAGTTTTGAAAACGATTTGAAAAGCTACACAGGCCCCAACTCAAACTACACAACGGTCAAAAACCCATCGTTTCAACCAACAATGGGTAAAATATCATAATATGGCTAAATAATTCAAGTTTTTTTATATTTTTTGTTATTAAATCTTATATTAAAGTATAATTTTTTAAAAATTAAATAAAAAAATTATATTGTGTCGTTTAAACCATATAAAATGTTGCATTTTCTACCAGTGTTTCCCAAATTGTCTTCCTGTTGGGTATGACAATGGTTTCTTGGCCAGTGTATAACTTTTCAAATTGTTTTCAAAACTTCTTCTGCGAAGTACCCTGGCCCATATATCGTAAATAAGAGCCCCAACTAATTCTTGGAAGTTTCTATTCGCATTATTTTTGAAGTTTCCCCAACGTTTTTAGCCACAATGTGCCGATGGCCTCAAGGGGTTTACAACAGGATGTATTGTGTTTAATAATATTCGGTTGTTTAACGTTTTTATTACACGGCAAACATAAGAATGGTTGATTTTAATCCACTTTCTGAATGAACATTTTAAAATTTTAATTTTTATATGAGGGAAAAATTTTTAATTTGAGGGTATTTTGATATTTCCCATACCATGGGAAAAGTGGTAGAAAGTGGCAACCCTGTTAGGATAACAAATGCAAATTCTTTCTAAAATTACACAGCCATTTTCCACAAGACAAATTTAAGTCAAAAGTACAATTAATTAACACCGACTGCAATACAATTTTTATAATATTCTATTGTTGCTTTTGTTTTGCATTTCCCATTCTCGAGGATCAGTCAATGTTGTTGTTGTTGTTATCCCATCCAACTACAAAGTACAGAAACAACTTGTTGAAAGCCTTCTGTACATAACAAAGTACAACTGGGCACAAAATATTACATTTTAAGAAATTGTAACCGATCCAAAAATTGAAATAATTCAAAATCCTGGATTTGTTGCTTTTGATATGCGCAACACTGTATATACCGTTGTGATTCGGGTCCCAAAGACTGACTACCTATGGTAAACATTTTAGCCCGATGCGAGGGTTGCCCTTAAACGAGAGTTATTCGAATTTTCTATTAAAACCTGCCCAATTTTCTTTTTCAAACTGGGTTGTTGCTGTTTCTTATATTGTAATGTGGACAACACTGTTTTATGTACATATTTTCTCATGCTATAAAAACTCGTTTAAGTCTTCGTTGCTATTTATTTTCTTCTTTCAAAAAGAAAAGAGAACATAAAAGTCGACCCTGCCATTTGTGTTGGATCTCTCTTCTTCTTCTCATAGCTTTCATAGATTGATGACATAAATTGCTGATATTGTCAATATTCAGTTATATTGATTGTATTGCATGCCACAGACCAGTAGCATTACACAATCATCATCCTCGACAGCAGCAGCACAGCACAGCAACATTTGCCTACACACAATCATACGCACCACTATCACTCACCACAACAAAGGAGTCCATCAAGTATTGAGGCTGCTGAGCCATATAAATGTCACCGGTAAAATTGTTTTATGTCACAGGTGCAGTATAATTGGGGGAGAAGGAAAACAGTATTGAGAAGAGAGAGAGAGAGAGAAGAGCTCACGCACACACACTGGAATTGCTCATGTGTAAATAACGTGAATTAATGGAAAATCGTGTTAATTAAATGATATTTAAAGTGACAACCGCAGCAAAAAAAAGAAAAAACTTCGTTGAACCATTTTCTCTTCGACAAAGCAATGAAAATAATTAAAAAATGTTTTTTTTGTTTTTGTTGGCTCAAGAATACCTTACCTACATACATTTCATCATACATACATAAATAGTAATTAATTACAATTACTCTCCCGGTTTGTAGAGCTTAACACTGATTGGCGATTCGTTCGTCCGTCTGTCCGTTCTGCTGCTGCTCATACAACGACCTCACTTTGTGATTTACCTGTCATGTTGGTGCTTTTTTGTTTTGTTTGATTTTTTATTCTTTTTGAGTTAATCAATTTTCATATTGTTTTCTGCTGCTGCTGCTGCTGCTGTTGTGGACAATCAACAACCAACCATCACAACATCATCACTATTTTTGACAGTTGTGTGTAAATATATAATATGGATGATAAAGAAATGAGACAGAGGAGACATATGGAAGAGTAACTGAAAAATAGTAGTTTGTGGCACACAAAATTAAAGAGCGTGGGGAGGGTGGTATTTCAGGTGTAAATAAAACTTATACCAAATGTAATATGTCACACTCATACGCACCCATGAAATTGTGGCCCCCGCACTGTTGTTTATAGACATGAGATTATTTATTTGTTTGTGTCATGTTAATGTCAATTCAATTTGTTTATTTACCCATTTGTCAAACAGAGATTTTTATCATCCATCAAAAAAACTGGGCATCAGATTGTTGTTGGGTCACAACACATCATATTGGTCATATCCGATTAACATAGTCCAATATACCATATACCAATTGCGCTCATGGTGGAGTAAATAAATAACCCTATAACATTTCATACATTGATTAGGGGTGTTAATGTTACAATGAATTTCTTATCAACGCCAGGTAATCTTATTAATAACTTGGCCATTTGGTGGATAGTACTACATAAGAACTGGTAAATTGCTTCACAAATTGAAAGTATATAACATAAATTGAATTATATTATACTTCTTATATAACTATTATTGACTAAAAGCCATTAAAAGTTAATAATAGTACTTTTATTTCATTTTACATATGAAAAATTTAGGCGATGAAGCTACGATAATGAAATGAACCGGTGGGTGATTAGTGCGAAACTGCGAGGAACTTATTATTGCCTCAAATTTTATGATATATCTAAAAATTCCATAATTTGTATACATTTCGCACCATATATCCAAAACTGTTAAATTTATCTAATATTAGGTCTGTTCGATGACCCAAAAGTTTGTACAAATTTGTACCAACTTTTACATAATACTGTTCGATAACAAACTTGTTCAGTAAACGGGAAATGAGAAGTTGTTGAAAGTACTTGCAAGAACTTACAAGTACTTTTTACTTTCGAAGTTATCGAACAGACCTATTTTCGTTTGGAAAATTATTCGTTGGAATGTAATACACAACTCTTCAGAACACGCACGTTGTTTTTAATATTGTTTTCAACGACAATTTAATAAATATGAATAAACTGCTCGTGTGAACAGTGTTTGAAATACGCGTTGTAAAACATATGATACAAAATACCGCTGAAATAACATGAAATAAGCATTTTATATTTTCAGAATATTCCGAAGAATTACTGAGAACATTATTTGGAAGATTTTTGCAAAAGGTTACTTTGTGCATATGTGCAAAAAAAAATAGTTTTAGCGCGATTTAGATAATGCCATAAGTCCGAACTGGATCTGACAGGACAAAACTCAACTCTAGGGATTTTGTAGTTTCAAGTTGTTTGCATTATCAGTGTTGCATAGTGTAATTGTTCCACAATCATCCCAGAAGAGACAAGGGGGAATTATCTCATATAACAAATGGCACCCCGATCCATATTAGTTCACTGACCTACTGTTTTAGCCGAGTCTGAACGACGTGTCCTAAGACACCAGGAAATGTCGCCAACATTACACTGAGGGATATTTTTTGTCAACGTTAAAAAATGTGATGTTTCCTGGCCTGAGAATTGAACACGGGCTAAACAGCTACAACTACATTTACATATTACAAATGTAGGCGATGAAGCTACGGTAATGAAATTAACATAGAGGGTCAGTATTGGCCCGAAACGTCGCATGTTTACCATTATTTTTAATATACTTTTATGCGTTTTTCATTATTGTTGCTAATGTTCTAATTAAAAAACAATCTCCACTAAGAATGGACAAGGAGTGACTTTTCTCATATTTATGACTGCAGCACGATTTTATATTCAGCTCAATGAAGTGGGACATGAAAATGAATGTGGAAACGCATCACTCCAAACCAACTGTCAAATACAGCTATTTATTACTAAAAAGTGCAGGCCGGAGTGATTTTAAACTCTTATTATACCATCCACCATAAATTATACATATTCAAATCAGATTTCAGCCATTTCGGTCGGATGATCTAGCTAAAATCTAAAAAATACCGAAAATCGGGCGGTACAGTTCTATAGGGCTATATCAAAACGTGGAACTGTACAAATCTGTACTGTGCAAATCTCTGCCGGAATATGTTATACCCCCCAACGAAGACTAAATGCCAAATTTATGCTTTTTCAGTAGGATAAAGTGGCTAAAGCCCTTAAAATTACCAAAATTGGGTGGTACAGCCCTATTGGACCTATATCAAAAAGTGGACCTATACCGACAAATCTCTGTCGCAATATTTTATGCCCCCAACGAAGACTAAATGCCAAATGTCAGTTCTTTCAGATAATGTGGCTAAAATCTTCAAATTACCAAAACCGAGAGGAACCGTTCTAAGCGGGCTATACCAAAAAATTAATTTAAAAAAAAAAAAATAAAAATTGACCAAATATATCAATAAATGAAACAAAATTGTCAATCTAAATCTATTCTTATTATAATTATGAATAAACATGCAATAATACATCGAATTTTGTATTTGGCGCGCCAGATCGGTAATCTGTCCCACTGTTTTGGCCCGTCTGTCTGGCTGGGTATCGTAATATTTTATTCAAATTTAGTTTAAGTTCGAAGATAGGCCACATCGGTCCACTCTTTCCAGTACCTGGCCCACAAAAGTTCAAAAGTGTTTCGCTAAGATGGTGAGCAATATAACTCTCAAAGGGGGGTTACCGAATTTGTCATAACAAAAAACCTGTCGGCAGCAACTAAACTGTGGAATACGTAAGATAACTCTCGCACTGATTTGGTTCAAAGGTTGTACATCGTATTATTTCTTACAGACTTGGATTATGTGCGAATATTGCCCGAACTACTCTTTCGGGTACCTCCCACACAAAGTTTGGAAAGAATGCAGTTTAAAGACTCGTCTGGAATAGTTTTTATTTATTTTTTTACATTATTTTGTGTATGCGGCTCTAGTTACGACAGTACATAAGTCCATATTTTCTGAGAAATTGGTCCAAAACCCCGAAAAAAAAACCTATAGACGTCAGAAGTGTTGTGTTTACTTCTTTTCTTTATGCCCGAGGTTTTATCTCTGTCGGCACAGCTGACTGATACATTCATAATTCTTGTTGCTGAGACCGAATAGAAGTTTTTATATGGATGAAAATACTTAGGTAATGTAGGCATAATTATTCTGAGTTTTTTGATACCACTGAAAAACGCTATGTTGTTGTATAGCCTGGGAATCGAACCCAGGCAGTCAGGCGATGCATGGTGGACATTCTTACCCTTACATAACAGGTGCACCCACCCATGTAAGAATTTTCTTGATAATTGTACGAATGCCACTTTTCATTTATCAAATTACTTATCATTTTATAGATTTGTAGCATACCATTAGGCGATTCTTACAATGAACTTGTAAAAAAACTCCTAAATTCGTTCCTAAATAGCGAATGAAGAAAAAAATTTTAACAAATTTCTTTTTTAAATGATTGTATACCAAATTTTCTTTAAAAATTCACTTACGCCAAATGCAACAGATTTCATTTGCCTCGAACTATCTATTAGTTGGTTGGCTACTAAATGAAATCCAATCAAAAGCCAAAACACACTACCACCCACCACCCTCTCTTTTGAAAGCCAAATAATGATAATGTGAGTTATGGCGGTAACATTTTTTCTGTTCTTCGTACGCTTTTAACTTTTACTGAAATCTCAGAGTTGGTGTATTTTGGGCCTTTATTAAAATTTTAATGATATTCAAATAAAAACACAGAGCAAAAAATGTAAATGGACATGCAACACACATACAGCAGCACACTTTGTACTGAAATGAGAGGTAGGATGCCTCAACAAAAAAAGAATAAAAAAAAACGAAAAACAAATACAAGTTAAGTGATAATGGTAAGAAATTAAAAATAATGATGAATTACTAATAAGTAGCAAGAATGAGAGATGCTGCTGCTTGCTGCCTCGCACATGTACAACAATAAAACAAGCGAACAGGGGCAGAAAAGCGGCTTGTCTGCCTGTTGGTGGGTGTATGTGTGGCAAAAAATAACGCAATTAAGATAAATGCATGACAGAGAAATGTAAATACACTTACAAAAGGGTATTGAAATTAGCTTCTTAAAATGTTTCCTTTAGTAAACAAAAAGAAAAAAACGTCTTATTAAAAACGAATTTTAATCAAAAACGTTTTTTGAGGTAATATTGTATCCAAACTTGATCGCATTTTGTTTAAATACCAAACCAGGCATTCCCTTTACTAGCGAGCAAGCAAGGAGAGTTTCTCTATCCATTCGCATCCCTCTATAAGCTACTTACATTGGCCAAACTTAGAGATAGGAGCAAAGATATTTCATAGCTATTACTGACAATGCAGAGATGGAAGCTCTACCGCCTGGATCGTTTTATTTGACACTTTTTTAATTTTTTAATAAATGTAATTAAAACTTTGACATGTTATTGTAAAAAATAACATATCTTTGTGTTGGGTGCTTTTGTGATTGTGACAGCTTTACTTTCTTTTATTTCATCATTTCCAACTGACCACCCTTGATCCATGCCACCTGATTTTTTGTATCAATCCGTTTTGGTCATTTCATTATTCATTCAGGTCCAATATAAAATACAACAATTGGCATTACTCTATCTCCGGCAAATCTCGTCCTTGTTGCACTGCATTAAAAACGTCTGGCTCCGGCTGGTTTCGTAAAAACCTACACCGAAATAAGAAAAAATGGGTGAATAACAGAGAAATGTAAAATGGTTTAATTTTTAATAAACCACTTACAATTATTTGCAATTTTCATTTTGAATGGATGATGGAGGTGGTGCTGGTGGTGGTGTGGCGGTTATGACGATGATGAAAATAATACCAAGGATGATAATGATGGTATTGTGTGGTGTGGTGACCATTCTCAAAACAGCACTTACTGTTTTAACCTAAAATATTCATACAAAGTACAGTGATGTGATGGCAGGTTGGGTGGGTGGTAAATAAAGAGAAAATATTGAAAAAATTGTAAACTCGCCAATATAAATATACTTTGAATATGTATTTTGATTTTCCTTTAATTAACTTGATTTCTTTTAAGAATGCTATTCCATTTGTAGGCATTTTCTTCTTCTTCAACAATTAATTTGAAGATGTGATTATTTGATTTATGTTGCCGTATTTTGTATTGTGGGAATTTATGTATTCAAAATAACAACAAAAAAGAACAAAGATTTGTATCAATTCCAAAGGAAATCACGTTATCATTAAGCACTAGCAACAAATTCCCTGGCGCCTGTAGGATGGGATACAAAAATATCTTCTTTTAAATAATAAAAAATGAGTGAGGGTTTTTTTGATAAAAAGATAAATAAATAAAATGAAATTTTGAATTAAATCAAAATACTCGTTTTTTAATAAAAACATTTAGAAGGTCCTTAGGAACTAATTTTGTCTGCGATATTTGGATAAATTCCAAGCTTTTAATTTTATAATTAAGTTCTTAATCCTACTTTTTTCATAATCCCACTAATTTCAAATTGCATTTCTTTCTTTTACAGATAAACTCGCCACCTGCTTTGTTTGTAAAGCTGAAAATTGTCCCCGCACTCGCCCATTGAAAAAGGGTCGCGGTCAACAGTATGGCATATCCGATGATACTATACCAGTTGGTGCACGCGTCTGTAATACATGTCAATGCAAATCGGTACGCACCCGTTATCCTAATTGTCCTCTGCCCACGTGTCCCAATCCCAAAGATCGTGCCAAACGTTTGCATAATATACCAGCCCGCCTCTATGAACTGGCACCGGATGTTCGCGATCCTATTATGCAAGAATTCCAAATACCTGCCCAAGCAACACGTTGCTGTTCGGCTTGTCTGATGCGTATTCGTCGTAAACTGGATCCACACATTAATCTTACAGATGAGGAACGTCGTACAGATGGAGATGAATCGGATGTTAGTACATCGTCGTGTGATGAACGTGAACCCGGCGGTAGTGATACAGCTTCTGTGGAGAGTCCAGAAAATCCTCAGCGTCATAATTCACTTGCCAAGGACTTGGTGCAAAAGCCATCTGCTCAAATGGTTGCCAATTTGCAACAACAGGTTACGGCGGCTACAGGTGGCATATCTGCTGTAGGTGTCCCGGTTGCTGCTGGTTCCGGTACGAACAGTTCTAGTACTCCCGATACTACCACACCAACGGGAAGTGTTGGAAATGCAGCGGTTAGTGGAAATGTTGGTTCCCAGTCTGCGACAATTGTCAAGTCCGATGAACGTTTGCTGCCACCATTGGGTCATGCCCCCAAGAAACAAAAGACTTCCGAGGAATATGACTCCTCGGCCACAGAAACCGCCGATGAAGAGAATGAAAATTCTCCAGCCAATCGTCAAAGTCCCAAAGTGATATTGAATAATACGAATAGTAGTAGTAGTAGCGGCGGCAGCAATTCTGTTGTTGTGTCCTCGGCTCCAGGGCTGGGACCACCTCCAAGTGCAGTAAATGGTCCCATGCAGTCGTCCGACTTACAAGACTTTCTCTACACTGTTATTGAGCGTTCGCTCAAACAGAAAGGTCCACCTCCAACTAAACCATCCAATCAACAACCTCAATCAAATCAACTGCCTAATTCTGCAATGGCTAAAGCTCAGCAACAGCAACAACAGCCGCCAATGAGGTTATCTGTCGATTCATCGCCAAACAATAGAATGCGCAATGATATCATGAGTGGAAGCTCTAGTAATAACAGTTCTAGTAACAACGGTAACAGCAGTAACAACAACAATTCCAATAACGATGTTATGCTAGTTAGAGAATACCGCAATGATGGATCCATTAAACATCAACCTCAGGCTCATGGACAACCCATAGTTTCAAGCGGCGGCAGTGCCGGCAATGGACCATCTTTAAATTCCGTACAGAATTTGAATGTACGACAATCACAACCTCCTCAGACACCACCATCAGGTTCAAATGCGTCTGGACATCCAGAGAATTTGGCCACGTTGTCCGTGGTGAATTCGTACATGCCGGGCCAGCATTTGTTACCGCCAGGGGCACCTGGTGGTTTAATGCATCACCAACAGCACGATATTAAGGCTACAATTACACCAGTACTAAAGTCTGGGAAAACATCAACGCCGCCCCACGTGGTACCAGGTCCACCTCCGGATACCATTATTTATGCTACATCTCGCAACAACGAACCAGAGCCCCAAACATTGGATTTGTCTATTAAGAAACCCTCCCGAGATGGTCCTTCTCCTCACAATTCGTCATCACTGAACACTTCAACGTCGTCTTCGTCCGGCGTGGGTACTGGCAACGATAGTGGTATATCTCGCCATCAACAGCATCAACCAAGTTCGGCAGTAAAACATGTTGGCAATGCTCCCAGCATGTACCGTGGTTCCGATCCCACTCCTCTCATCGGAGCTCCGCCCAATCACGCGTACCTATATCATCCTCACCCAGCGAGTGTCGGTGTGGGTAAAGTTCCACCGCCGGGATCGCTTTATGTGTCACAAGTACCTGTCCCCATATCTTTAACCCAACCACCAGTCAGTAGTGGTTCGGGACGAGGTGGCCCATCTTCACAAGCACCACCATCACAGCCTCCGCCATCCCACATGCAGCTGTCGAGTCAACACAGTAAAGGCGTGGGAGGCGTTAGTAAGATTCCACCAAAATTGAGTCCACAACTAATACATCAGCCAAGTTCGCATGGACAGGCATCTTCGCCTTCACAGCAGCAACAACAGCAACTGCTCGTGGGTCCAAAAGGTTCCATTACCCATGGCACACCTGTCAGCAATGCTGCCCAACAAATTATAGTGCACTCGGCCACAGCTGGAGCAACATTAAGTCCCAAGTTTGACAACTTGCTAAGGCAAACACCACCATCGGGTGCAGGGGGACCAACTGAGAACAACAAACTTGGTTCGATTACCCAGGGTACCCCCATCCATTTGCCAGCCCATTTGGACAACAAGCGTGCCTATGAATACGCCTACAAACCATCACAGCGTCAAAGTCCAGCCCAGCAACATCACCCACCACCGCCGCCACAGTCGCAACAGCAATCTTCGCCACAGGCACCGCCGCAAAATGCATACGCTGTTGGAAGTTATTCGAGAGCGCCGTATACCGTGGAACAATCTCCTGTTATGAGCACAAAGCAAATTGTCATGCACGACTTCTTCACGTCACAGCAAATGCAGGGACAGCAACAACGCAGTGTGCCAAGAAGCGGCAGTGCTAATTCAACAGGAGCCCCAGGATCCGGTAAGGAATCACCATCGCCACGTACCAGCGGCAGTGGATTAGTGTATTACGATAAGGACAGGGGCCGCACCGAGTACTCGAGCAGAGCATCGCCCGCGGAACACAGCAACAGGTAAGCTAACTGGATGAGTTCGCATCACTCGTTTTTTTGTAACTTTTCTTTGTTTTTATTTCAAGTACTCCCAGTCCACATCGCACTCCACCACCGCCAAGACAAGGTGTTATTCAACGCCATAACACCGGCGGCTCAAAACCACCATCACCTGCAGCACCACCCCAAGGTCGGATGCATGTTGTGATGTCGCACAATTATCCGCCAGGTAAGACCGCTGAACAAATAGAAAGAGAATCAGGTGGCCGGAAAGTTCATTTGGATCCTTTTATTTCTTTAGCCGGTCACGATGCATTCTCGTCATTCGTTGATCTGGCCGTACAGCAGCCACAATTGCCAGTGCCCTCCCAGAAAGACGACAAGTCTTCGTCATCGACCTCTTCGGTGACATCAGGTCCGCCTCCACCACCTCCATCGTCAGCTCAGTCACAGCAGCCACCGCCTCCGACGCATCATGATGCCATTCGGTACCAAATGAATCGCGAACACATGGCTGCCTTGCACCATCAACAACAAGCTGTTATGGCCGTTGCTGCGGCCCAACAGCAACAAGCCGCTGCGGCAGCACAACACCAGTACCGACAGCAGCAAGCTGATATGCAACGGCGCATGGAACAGGCGAAACGTGAGCGAGATCGTGACATACAGCAGAAGAGGCAAGAGCGTGATCGCATAGAACGAATGCATGCGGAACGGTTGGATCGAGAACGAGAACAGCGAGATCGTGAGCGTGAAAGAGAACGGGAGCGTGATCGTGAGAGAGATCGAGAACGCAGAGAACAAGAAAGAGCTGCCGAAGATCGTGAGCGTGATGGTAGGCGTATGGAACGGATCTATGCTGGTAATGCAGCCACTGCTGCGGCCGTTGCTGCTGCTGCGGTCGGCGCTGGACCCCATTACCTACGTGGACCTCCCGATTCAGGGCCTCCACGATCGATACCAGATCGTGAACGCGATCCGTAAGTATTGAAAGAAGGCTCCGAAAACACAACGAATAAGGAATATAACTATATTTGCGTCCATTTGTAACCTTTTAGATACCACAGAGACCTAAGACATCCGGGGCAGCCTCCCACTGATGGAACATTTTCCGCCCAGACACTAATCGATGCGATAATAAAACATCAAATAAGCCAAAGCAGCACAGAACCTGGCAACCTGGGTGTTAATCGTGAATTGCCTAGAAGTGGATTTGTAAGTGTAATATAAAATGTTCTGTCCGTACTGTCATTTTCTTTTAGCAACCATTTACTTCGATATTCAATCGAAAGCACAGAGTTATTAATGAGAAATTCTACATCTACTTTACAGTACAATTCACGTGACATTGGTGCACCTCCACCTCGACATGCTTCCAACGTGATATCCTCCCTACAGGCATCTGAGAATAATGGTAAATCCTCATCGCCCAGTGTTATAAACATTGATTTGGACAATGATCGGGCAAGTGTGGGATCCTCATCCTCCGGTGGTGCACCAGGCCAACACGAATCGGCACAAAGTGGTCGTAATGCGCGCAACAGTGGACCACCACCAACCACATCACAAGCTCCTCCTCCGTCACAGTCGTCGCAAATGCGTACGAAAAATATCACATTCGGCGAATTAACCGATACGATAATAGCGAATGATTATGGCCCAAATCCCATGCACTTGAGGGCAGCCCCGCATCCGCCACCAAATTTTATGCCATATATGCAAGACGCTCAGGGCATAGTGACACCAGATAGATGGAAAATGAATAGACGTGTACAAAAGGATGCGGAAGTTGCTGCCGCCGCTGCGGCTGCCTCAAAGGCGGGAGGCCCTCCGAATTCCCAATCAAATATAAATTCCAGCTCTGGCCCTGGCACACCAACAAATAGCGGACGCTCCACTACTCCTGGGGATGACCGTAATATAATACGAATGCCTCAGGCGGTTAGTCCCCGCAAATATATGCAGGAGTTTATGATGCAAACTCACGATTACCATTACCAACAGCAGCAACAACAGCAGCAGCATGGAGCACCACCACCTGGTGCACCGCATGGTTCATCACTTATGAGACAGTCACCATATGATTCAGGGCACGGTGGTTCATCTGGCAGCTCTTCGTCATCGGCGCCACCACCACAAGTTGTGCAAAATCACACATTCGATACGATGAAGTATGTACAGAATCGAATAGTGGAGGTAATGCGAACAGAAGATGACCATCGGGCCGGCAGCGGTGGTGGACCAGTATCCAATGATCATGATCATCATCATCAGAACGATCATCGCCTTAAGGAAAGCCATGAGCCGCGCAAAACACCAAATCAATATGATGACCGAGATGGTGGCAGACGTTCGGCCAGCAGTGATACATCACATCCCTCAGGGACAGGACCCGGTAGTGGAGGTGGCGGCGGAGTAGCTTATCAACAGACTCCTGTAACGACATTCGCCGCCACAACTTATGCCTATCCCTACAGTGCTTTGAATGTGCCCAGTTCGGCAGGTGGTTTACCACCTCCACCACAAATGAGCCTTAATGCGGCCCATCAAATGCAAGGCGGTTCTTCAGCATCCGCGCACAAACAGCCTACACACATTTTACATGGCGGCAGTGGAGGTGGAGTACATGATGCCGGACCGAATTCAGTAGTAAGCACGACATCTGGCAGTGGTGGTGGTGGTTCGGGTGGTGGTGGACAAGGAGGTGCGTCAAATGAACCAAAACCTTTGCTTTTGGGTCAGTATGAGGCACTCAGCGATGAAGATTAGTTGTGACTTCAGGCGTCTGCTGTCGCCAATGTAAGATATCATCATCCCAATCAGCAGACGCATCATCCTAAACCATCCGCTCCACCACCATCACAGTTGCAACATCAGCCGCAACATTATCATCATGCAACAACAGCAACTGTTGTGGGAGGAGCAACAATCACCAATAGTAGATTTAATAGTGATGAACCACAACAGCAACAACACAATCGTATACGTAGTCACAAGCAACCACAAATGCAACAGCAGCAACATTATCAGCCAACAACTACACAGCTTTTACATTCACAATCCACGTCTAATCCGCAACAGCAACAATACTACCAGCAACAGCGTACCGTGTACAAAACTCACGACTTAACAATTGAACAGCATCCATCTCAACATCATCAACAACAGCCACATTATTCTCACAATATGCATCAATCATTGCCGTCACTGCAACAGCAGCAGCAACAACAACTCTCATTTAATGGTAATCTGAAGAATAATAACAACAACCTCAATGCAAACAATAACAACAATCGTTATTTTTAAGAAAAAAATCAAGTTTTTTGATGAAAGCAAAAACAGCAGAGATACAACAGGAAAAAGAAAAACAATGTTGAAGACAAACCAACAACTCCATTTACTGTATAAATGAATGAAAACAACAACAAAAGGTATAACAATGCCAATCTTCTAAGAATTTCTAATTTGAGAAAGAAATATGTGTTTGTTTTTGGCCAAATTTTCACTTATTCTAATCTATAAATGTCCATGCCTCAATGTATACTGACAAGATTCTTAAAAAAAACGCTTATTATCACCAATCCAAATGTAAATTTTTATTTTTTTATTCTTCTATTATCTTTTTTTTCGTTTAAATTATAACTTTGCGTTTCTCTTTCCTTTAAAAAATACACAAAAAAGCATTTCTAACTATAACTGAAAACACTGTAATACTAACATTAATGTCAGGAAAAAAAAAAAACAATAATTCAATTCAATTATAAATTATATATTTAAATATAAATATTTATTAAACAAACTAAAATAAATAAAAACACTACCATGAATAGTCGAAATTACCTACTCTACACAATGAATGTATCTGAAAATTTCGTAATCTCTTTCTGAAACATTCACTCTTATACATGTAGCTTCTGATCTGTGTTAACACGTTCGCGGGCCTGAATGTTATAGCATGCTGATGCAAAAATAGTTGGGTGTTTTTTGTCATCTTTGTTATTTTATATCAACACAAACATTTTTTAATATAGAAGATATTAGCTAATGAAATTTTTTTCCTTTTGTCGTTCGCTCGAGTCTTATGGCCTGTTTCACTAAGAATTCAAATTCTTTTTTTTTTTTTTTTTTTGAAAATATTTGATGCATTTTTGTTTTCAATTAAATTAAAAAAAAAAAAATACAATAACAGAAGTTTGGTAGTACTTCGAACGAATTTGAATTCTGATCGTCTTAGAGAAACTGGTCATTATATTCAATATATGTATGTATGAACTTTTAAAAATTAATTTGATTTTGACTCTGACCAAATTTTCGACTGTTATAGTCTAACATGTAGATCTTTTTCATTTCCTCAGAAGTATATACATATATTGAGTGGAATAAAAACGTCCCAGGTTATTTTTAAATTTAATCATGTGAATGCGTACACAGTAATCAGTACTCCTGTTATTGCATTTCCATGGCAGTTTTGGCCTAGTGAAAGTGCAAATTTTTCTTAAAAATATTGATAAAAAGTGTCTGAAGGTGCATTCCAATGCCTTTACGTTGTACTTGAGAGTTTTTAACTATTGTCTTGGCTACATCTTTTGTCTTAGTATTGGATCGAACATGTCAATGGTTTGTCATTTATAGGACAAAGTATAAAAAACGTCCAAAAAATGATGAATTTTCTACATTTTCGTCTTTTTGACCATAAAAACAACGCTCCTTCATCAGCAAATCAAATTGCTCCTGCAAGTCAAAATGTGAAATCTCAATTTTCACCGTAGAGGTATGGTCTTTTGGAGTTTTTTGTTCAGTACAATCCCAAGAGTCAGAAACGAGAGCGCCCATTAAGATTTTTTCCTTCCATATTAATCGCCCCAACCCCCAATGAGTATTGATCATGGAAATGCATTCATAAAAGTGTCAGAATTACGTAATTAATTTGCTTTCGTTTCAAACCATCCCATGAGTCGGAGATTCTGTAATAAGAATGAATGTTGCTCATTATACACTGCACAGTTTAAATCTGTTCGATTTTTTGAATGTAGATTCGAGTTTCAGCTCATAAATAAGGAGCTTTTTAACGATTCTTTTGCATCTCAATTGACATTTCAGGTTTGTAGAAGTGAATTTCAATGAGGACAATTGCGTGTCCTCTATTACCTTTAGAATGATGTTGCAAATAGTTATGGTACCGACCGGTTCATTGACATTTTTGGCGAATCTTAACAAGATTTTCAATTCAATCTCTGGTCTTGATAAAAACAGAACAGAGTTTCTTTTAATTTTTGCTTTTAAAATTTTTCGAATCTTAACAAGTTTTTCAATTCAATGTATAAAGTTACTTTTTATTTGTTGCCGAAGATTTAAATTTTTACAAATTATTTCCGTTTGGTTTTCATAATTGAATTTACACAGATTTTTTTTTTGTTGTTTTCTATTTATTTAACATTGGATTTATACCATTAAAAATGGAATGAGCATAAATGCTTAAACTAATGTTGGCTGTTTAAAATTACTACATAAAAATATAAATGGATTCACTGTTTTCTGTCAAAACATGAAAAGAAGAAGAAATTATTTATTTCAAACCGAAAATAGTTTGATGAACTCAACTATTTTATAGAAATGGAGAATGGTGGCTAAATAATTGTTACCATTCTTGAAAATGAAAATAATTTTAACAACCACTACCTAATTTTACAATGAATTAATACACATATAAATATATATGGAAAATCAATATAAATATTAAACAAATATGAAAAATACATACATACATGAAAGAAACAAAAACGCTAAGACTAATGCATTACCCCCTCCCCTTAAAAGGAAAATATGAAAAGAAAACAAAAATGCAACATAAAAAATAATAACAAACACTCTTAAATAATGTACAATATTATAATATAAACATACAATAAATATATACTATACATATACATAATTATATAGTTTTTCATAATTATAAAACAGAGCTAAAAGTTTAAAAATATATAAATAATATTCTTAACTTATATGTAAAACAACAAATTTAAATTTGCAAAACAAATACATATATTTAAAACAAATAACTACACACTGTAAAATTCAGTAAAAAAGAAACTTTTATGCTGCATATACAAATTACAAAACAAAAAATAATAATAAAATGTTTTCTTTCATTTTAAGTCAATATAATAAGTTTTGATGAAACAAATATATAAAAAAGCATAATATTAAAACTATAAATATATCTATACATACAACAAAAATAATTACAAATACCCTTATACAAAAATATATAGATATTTAATATTACAAAAGAAAAACAAAACACCTTAACAAACAAGAAGAAATGATCTTTGCATTACAACAAAATCTTGTTTTTAAGTTCGTTTAAACTTTAATTACTTGAGTAACAAAACTAAAATCTAATGAAAATAAATTAAAACATAAAAATTTAGTTTGTAATTTTGCCTTAAGTTCTAAGCTTAAAAAGAAAATAAACAAAAAAATCTTTAAAAATAATAAAAAAAATCTAAAAAACAATAAAATTAAAATCTATCAAAGATTTAAGAACGATATGTAAAAATTCTGAATAGTTATTTAGTTTATAAATAAATTATAATATTAAAAACAAAAACATTGCAAAAATATCTATAAATATAAAAGAAACAACAAATTATTAGCTTAATATAATTTTATTATTTCTAATATTAAAAAAAGGAAAAATTCTTTATTTTCTAAACCAACAAAAAATTGTTTCCTTCGATTTTTTATATAAATATTAAAGAGAAAATAATACAACATAAAAACAAACAAATATTTAAAACACACACACAACAAGAAGTAATAATAACAAATTTAAATAAAACTGTGTTTTTTGTAATTATATTTAATAATAAATATCCTTCCCCCTTCTTATTACTCTTAAAAAACCTCTAAATCTAAGAAAGAGAAAAAAATAATTAATGATTTCATTTGTTTTTAAGAATTGTAATTTTTTAGTTTATAATTATTATTTTTTTTTATAATTAATAATTCTTTTTTACCTACTACCTAAGTAGCAGAATCAGATATAAAACTGATGATTTAGGATTTATGACTTCAATTACACATAAAAATAAATAAACAATTTTCAATAAAACATTATACATCTTTTTTGTTATTTTTTCAAAAGTTATTTTTTCGTTTCAAAACATGGGCTGAAAGGTGAAGAGGTTTCACGTAATTTCACTGCCTTTCTTGTATAAGAAAGTTCGTTTTTTTAACTGATTTTTAAGGAATTTTGTGATGTGTCAGTTCTAGTAGATGAATGATAGTACAAAATTAAAGATCATAAGGTTCGTATGTTTGAAAAATATCCCAGGGGATATTTGTGCTGGAAAAGTGTTCCCATACTCTAAAAACTTTCAATTCTTTTAAACAAAAAAAGAAAGTATCACATTGTGCATTGTCCCAATTTGAACTTCTATATCTCAAAAAATGGCAAAACCTAACCCAGCAAAATAAATTGGAAGTAGTGCAATGTAGACTAGTTCTTTCACGGCATGTTTTTATGCAGTTCAAACGGAGTCGTGAAAAAGGCACTCCATTCCTCACATTTTAACCGCATTTGGATGCAATCCAAAGAATCACATCCATTTGTCACATTTTAACAACATCCGGAGGCAGTTCAACAGAGTCGTGAAAAAGGCACTCCAATTCCTCACAATTTAACAGCATCCGGATGCAGTCAAACGGAGTCGTGAAAAAGGCACTCCGTTCACTACATTTTATTAGCAGTTGTTAGAGATCCCTACATGTACGTACATAAATCAGTTTATACATCTCTACAGGCAGCGGACTACATTTCCAAAAAGAGATAATCGTGTTAACATTTCCAAACATTTGTTAATACGAACTAAATAATATTTAATTTGTGAACACGAGAAGAAAATTTCCCAATGGAGTGCTGTTGGAGTACATGTCGAAATCTTAACTGGTGATGGGAAGACAATATCAAACCCATTTAGCAGATGAAGCAAAAGCACTTAAGCTTGGATTAAATGAAGTGCGGAGGAAACACACATATTAGCTATTGAATTCAATAGAGAATTTTCACAATTTGTGTTAATTTAATAAAGTTATTAATATTTTTGTTTTACACAAATAATAAATGCATTTTATTTTGTTATTCAAAACACGTGCTCTGGACTGCCTCCTATTCTACCCGAAAGGGTCAGTTAAAATGCAATGCCAAAGGGTCAGTTAAAATGCGGTGCCAAAAGTTCAGTTAAAATGCAATGCCAAAGGGTCAGTTAAAATGCGGTGCAATGGAGTGCCACTTTCCGGGGTCACTCCCTTGTAAAAATCATGAGTGAAAATGCATAATTTGATGCACTTCCAAATCACTTGTACATATCATTTAACTGCCTCTTTGGAGGCAAACTTTTCGCTGGGTAAGGGGTCGATTATGGATAGCAACTCAACTTGCGTTGCTAGAAGAGAAAATCATAAAATTAAAATAAGTAAAACGACAGAAATGTTTGACAAATTCATTCAATAACAGTGTTTTGAACCTTTGACTACTAATTTAATTGTAAAAAATTATGAATTCCAATACGGAAATGGAAATTTCTCTTATTAAATTTGTAGTCGGCAACGCAACTGGACTTGGGTTGCTATCCATAATCGACCCCTAAATCTTGTAGAGAATTTTCACAGCTTTTCTCTAATCCCATTTCAAAAGGACTTGCGGTTTCCAAGCAAAATTGTGAAAACCTAAAAAAACCCTAAAAATGTGAACTTTAGCCCCGATATATTTTCGATTTTTCTCATCTATAAACATTGTAGTTTCAGAATTCGCAAAAACTTCCCAGGTGTAAGCACCTTCCATTTGAAGTTGGTCCAAGAGCACCGTGTTGGTTGTAGTCCTATAATTCTGTTTGGTATTTGTAATAGAATACAGGTCCTTTTTAACGTTTTGTCCTATTGTATAGTCTTCGGACCTAATATTACAAAGTGCAAAATATCAGTCAGCTGTACCCACAGACATATAACTTCAGGGGCCTAATTACGGCATTCGGTATCGAATTGTTTCGATGCGAGTACTCAAATTTCGTATGATGACATTCGATATCGAGTAAAATTATCGAATAATCGAACAAATATTTGCGAGACTTTGCTCGTAGAAAATTTGCTATCGTAAACAAATAAAAGGATGTTTGCTGTCGTTTTATATAACAAAATTTTATTTATTAAACACAAGGCATATTTATTATAAGGTATATGCATGAATTACAACAACTAACAAATTTACAAAAACAACATTGTTCTTATTGAAAATTAATTGTCAAAGAAAATATTGAATAATAGGGTCGTTCCAAAAAATGTTTCAGGAAAAACATAAACACATTTTGAAAATCCTCTAAAATAGAACAAATTTCTAATCAAAATGTAAATATAAAGCATTCAGAACTCTCGTAGGTCTTTTTTGTTACACGTTTAGGATGAAAACCAGTATTTTTATGGTAGCAAATTTCGAAGCTTCAAATTTCATGAATAGACCCTATTACATTTTGAAAACTAAGGGGGTTATCATGAACGGCAATTCCCCGTGAATTTTTTCACTTTCTCCCTTAAGTTGCAACCGCGAAAAAACCAAACTCACGGGGAAATTTCATTCACGATAACCCCCTAAATTTACAAAAAAAGTAAGAATACAGCTGATTGTCACTTCTACCTTATATAAATATGCCTTGATTAAACAATTCTGAAACAATTTTTAACATAATAGCAGCAAAACAATTTGTGAAAAAAATTATTTGCAGTCGTTTTAATGAATAATAATAAAGTTAGACCAATAAGAAATATGTGCATTATTTATCCAAAACTGATGTTTGCGGACGTTTAAGAACAAATAAGTTGAAAAAATTAGCCATTTTGTAAAACATAATTTAAATAGTCTTTATTTTGTAGGGAATTTTTTTAAATATATTAAGTAAAAAAGAGCAAATTTTGTGTTGGGTAAAATACAAGTTTAACAACAAACAATGGCTACAATCAACAATAACTAACAAAAATATGTTATTATTTAAAAAAAATGCATACAACAGCGTTTTAAGTGCGCCACCAACAATAGCGTGGCAAACTAACATGCATTTATTTAGGTAGATGCATCAGCAATCAGTTATAACAATGTCAAAAAGATTTTGCAAAAATAAATAATTTCAATGTTTAATGTATTATTCAAACAATTCAACAGATATTCAATACTTTTCTTTCATAATTTTGTTTTTTTTTTTTTTAATTTTCGTTTTAAGATAAATATTTATTGTTGGTGTCTACCTTTATGAGTGCTATTGATAAAATATGGTAGATTACCGGTTATTTTTTGAAATTATCGATAACAACGATTTTCCTTCTCGATCGAGTTCCATCATACCATGGTACAATAAGAAAGGTAGATGCATCGGCGAATTGCTACAGCAAAGCAACTTTTTTTGTAATGTAAACTGTCAAAATTTTCGCCAAATGGTCTCTTGTTGTCTCTTTTTATCGCTTGTGTTTGTCTATAAAGTGTACACATGCTATCTCCTACTTACCGATTCATATGGTTTTTTGTTTTGATTTTTCATGGCGAATTCATATTTTTTTGACGTTTTAGATTGGATCAGCTGGGCTGAGGCATCTACCTTTCTAATTGTACCATGCATCATACCAATATTTTTCCGTGTCGACATTTTATTCACGGGTAAATTCTCGATCGAATCGAATCTCATAATTAGACCCCAGCCTCGGACCTAAAGAAAAGAAGTAAACACAATGGGAGTTATGAGGGTGGTACCGGAAAGAGTGGTCCGATGTATTCAATATTCGGACATAATCCGAGTCTGTAAGAAATAATACGATGTACAACGTTTGGGCCAAATCGGTTTCTCCATTCGAGGGTTATCTCACCGGCATGGTACCGGCATGCTTTTTTTGAGCTTTTGGGCCATTATCGCAGAAGTATGAACTTGCCACCGAAAAAAATGAGATGTAACAGGGCCCGCAAGAAAAACTTGTTGCAAAAAGTTTCTAAACGATCCGAGACGAGCTGTGTTGAACTGTACTTTTTCTAAATTTTGTGTGGGATGTATACGATGGAGTATACCGATTTAGTCCATATTCAAACCTGATATATGCATGTAATTACACATTCAAACGAGCAAAATGTGCCTCAACGAAATTATGATTTTAGACGCCAAGTTTGGACGAAATCCGTTTCAGACAATTTGGAGTCGATTTAACCATGTTTGGCAGGTTGGAGCTCACGATAACCCTCGAACGGATCAACAAAAAATTGGGTTTCGTAATATTTTGTCCAAACTTAGTTTAAGTTCGAAGATGGGACATATCGGTCCACTCCTTCTGGTACCTCCCCCTATAGTTCAACATTTTTCCCAAAAATGGTGCGCATGATAATACTTGAAGGGAGTAACCGATTTGGTCCATACTTTGCACAGTAGTGTTTCTACCAGATATAGATCAGGGGCCTAATTACCAGCCCGATCATGAATGTAAACTCCCCGTGAGTTTTGTCTTTCTGCCGTTACAACTTAAAGGAGAAAGTGAAACAACTCACGGGGAGTTGATATTCATGATTGGGCTGTACGTGATTCGATTCGATTGAGAATTTGCTCGTGAAAGTTTTCGACACGATAAAAAACGGCATAACAAGTCTCGAACGAAAACGTTCAAGCAATGTTATCGATTTTTTTTCGATAGTAACCGGTAATCGATCAGGGGCCTAATTACGTGATTCGATTCGATCGAGTATTTGCTCGTTAAAAAGATTTCGACACGATAAAAAAGCGGCATGACGAGATTCGACCAAAATCGTTGATCGAATGTTTCGAGAGTAACCGGTAATCGAACTATGAAAACCTATGTGTACAATAGGGAATATTATGAAGGTAGATGTAAAAATAGGTGTTTTTTGAAAGCAAGAACCAAAAAAAACAAAATTATGAATGAAAAATGTAAATATTTGTGGAATTTGATGAACAATACATTCAATAATAATTACGGAATGAAGTTGTGCTATGAAAATAAGAAAATTATTAATTCTTGCAAAATCTTTTTGACATTGTTGTAACGGATTGCTGGTACATCTACCTTAATAATCCTCTCTCAAAATAAATGAGAGAGAGTTTGGTGGATGTTTTGCATTAGCCTCTCTGAGAGAATATTTCCTTTGGTAAACAACGGGGGATGAAATGTTTAAAATGTACTTCCCTTATACAATAAAGGCTATTAATATTAAATATTTTTTTTCCAGAAATGCTTATTTTTCAAATTATTTTTTAACAACTGCAAAAGTAATTTTTGGTTAATAATTGCATGCATTTTAATTCTAAATTTATCACAATTTCTCAAAACGACTGCAAAGGACTTTTCCAATTTCTCTTGTTATATTGTCTAAAAAATGCTGCCAATTATTTACTAACATCGTTTTTCTTCTATAAAACGACAACAAACAACAATTTTTACATTTTAAACAAAAAGACAATAAGGAAATCTTTCATTTTATTTGTTTACGATAGGTAATTTGGCCTCGAGAAATTACTCGCAAATTTATGCTCAATTACTCGATAATTTTACTCGATAACGAATGTTGTCATCCCAACTTTGAGTACTCAGGTCGAAACAACTCGATATCGAATCACATAATTAGGCCCCAGGTAATCTTCAAGCAACATTATGAAGGTAGACGCCAAAAATATTTTTATTTTAAAACAAAAACTAAAAAAAAAAAACAAAATTATGAATGAGAAAATGTAAATATTTGTGGAATTTGTTGAACAATACATTGAATAATAACTTCGGAATGAAGTAGTGCTAAGGAAATAAGAAAATTATTTATCAGGCATGTCAAAGATTCCGATCGGAATGGTTTCAATTCCGTAATTTCATTTCGATCGTTTTTGTTTTAGCTTCTTCAGATTCCGATCGATTTTGTAAAATCGGAAAACTTCATTATTTAGTTTAAATATGAAATA
Source organism: Musca autumnalis (assembly GCF_047663935.1). Lineage (NCBI taxonomy): Eukaryota > Metazoa > Arthropoda > Insecta > Diptera > Muscidae > Musca > Musca autumnalis. The sequence goes on from NW_027411866.1 coordinate 84,544,023, forward strand.
AAATGTAAATTTGTTAACAAAACAACATTTACATTATTTCTAAGTGTTTTAGAGTGTTTTATAGTGGCAAATTTAAAAAATAAAAATACAATTCCGTTTGCAAAATCAAAAGTGGTTTCATTCCGAAAAATTCTTCTTTTTTCGTCTTCTGAAGAAGCTAAATACAGAATTCCACTTTCAGATCTGTTCGAGGATCCTTTGGAACTTTTTACCAATGCTACTCCTTGTGGTCCTGTTTACAATGATATTATGTGTTTCGTGGGTAGCTCCAAATTATACGGTAACCAACTGGAATAACTGATGGGCTCAATATCTTTCGAAAGGATTTACTCCCAAAATAATATCTACTTCTAAAATGGGCCATCCAAATCTATATATTTGTTAGCAATATCATGAAAACACCCTAAATACATAATTTTTGAGGAAAACGATTTTGGATGTGTAGCCGGTGTTCCTTCTGTCCATAGATAAAAGTTTAAATTCACACAGGCTGTGGGCATATGTCTGTCGGCAAACTGAATGACACTTTTTTACTTTTTTTGAATACCTTCCTCTAACTTCATCCAATTCGGAAATTCTCAAAATATTAAATGTTTGTGTGACTACTACCTTTATGTGGTTGTTGTTTTTGGCAAAACGAAACGCCAAATTAGAAAACCAATTTTTATTTTGTTTTCAGCTGAATAGTTATGCCTACGTTTTGCACGATCGCGTAATGGAAGCCTATATTTTGCAAACTAAGCAAGAGGAATAGAGTCGGTAATATGAATTCAAAACTTGCCACAAAATATGGCATACTTGGTGAAGTACTTCTGTTTGCTGTGGTAGATTCCCAATTTCGTCTGATATCTTAAACTTGCCACGATGTGAATTCAATTCATTTGTGTGTAACGGCTGGATCTTTTCAGTCCATGTTGGTTAGTGATGTGGTTTCACAATTGTTTTTTTTTATTCACACATTTCTTTCTTTTTTTGCAATTACAACACACAACAACAACATTATAAAGAAATGAATATACATAAATGAACTAAATAATATTATTTATATTATATAAATTATTAAATAAACAAGATGAAGAAGAAAATAATTACACTTACCTACCACATAAACAATTTATCGGTATAAAACAAACAAAACAAAAAATGAAAATCTTTACAGACACAACATCATGATTATTATTACAAAAATAAAAACAATGAAATATGTTGAGATGATAAAAATAATAATCATCTGTCACCAAAATAAAAAACAAGAACAACAACTTCAACAACATAAACTGAAATGATGATAAAAAAAATGAAAGAAAAAAAATAACAAAATTAATAACAAACAAATTCAAAAATAATGAAAAAGAAATTATTAGAAAATAAATTCAAAATGAAAATATTAATTCAAATGTGTGTTTTCTTTCCTTGTCGAGAATGGTGTTAGGTTAGGTCTGGGGATATTTAATCCAGCAATCGGCGGCCTTTTACTCGCGAACAGTGTTTGCTCAAATTCTTGTTGTTGTACGCCGAATCTTAGTTTAATCACACCCAGTGGTATAGTTTGGATGGAAGAACTCTCAGGTCAATTATGTATGTTCACTTGTGGGATATTTCTCACTTTCACTTTTTCGTCCTATTTTAAATGAACTGGAAGAGCAAAAAACGTATATTATGTTTGATTTTCGAAATAAAAATATTAAACATTGAATACTATATTACTTTTCAATATTTTTTTTTAATTTTTAAGTTTTTGTCCCAATTTACATTAGGCGAGTTTACTTGCGGCAATTGTCAGTTTGATGGAGAGAGAGGTGAGGCATATGGTAACCCTTTGTCTCTCAGTCCCCTCTCTCACCTACAAACTGACAATTGCCGCAAGTAAACTCGCCTAATGTAAATTGGGACTTTATTTTGTCTTCTCCCTGTTCATTTATAATAGGGCGAGTTAGAGAAAGTGCGAAATCTCCCGCAAGTGAACATTTATAATTGCGCTCTATGGTTCGTTGAATGACATTGGATGGATTACAGATGACAATCGTTAACGGGCCTCAATTTAAATATGCCCAAAACTTTGGAGGGTAATATACAAAGGAGTTTGATTATTTTCCTTGGCTTTTGATTGAGAAAATACTAGTACTACATTCCACCCAAGGCGAATTTAAGAAGGTGATCCAAATGGCGAATTCAGAGCGTAGTGTTCATTTGCTGTCAAAATTTTTTGGTTGTGATGCCACGACAAAAAATTGATATAGATGACATGCCAAGGTGTTGGTATAGAAATCATTCCACTCGGTTATTGAAGATGCTATTCTTAGGATCTGAAAATGTATTGGATCTTTTGGGGATCCCGCTTTTGTAAAAAGAATAGGTGAAGGTGAAAAGATGACATGTCAAATCAATTGCACCCATGCTTGAATAGCATCTTTGTTGGAAACATAAGCGAACAAAGAACAATTCGAATGCACTTACGATATGTCACTTATCTTCTTGAGTTGCCGCAATGTTTGTAAGTACGTATGTACATTAATTAATATGCACATTATTCTATTGAACGGGGAATCTATGATTCTGAACCGTTTTCTGCAGTACGCACCTTTTTGATAGGCCAATACCTGGGGTGTTATTGCGATGCGTTAGAAAAATGCGATGCGAAAGGAAATTAAATGCGTCTCTAATACGTTTTCGTATCTCCTTTCACAAGTATTTTTGCTCCTTTTTCCTTTCTGGCACCGCCGCAATCTGTGATACAGAAGCATATGTCAAAATCGTGCGTTAACGCAAATATCTTGCGCTAACAAAATACCAAACGCAAAAGCATCGCAATACATAGTAACCCACCTGTACTTTCATCCAAGGGCGTAGCCAGAATAGAATCTAGAAGGAAAATGCTGGTTTTTTTGTAAAATGTATAATTTTTTTACATACAACTGAACCTTTTTGTACGATCTAGGGGGCAACTGCACCCCCTGACTTGACTTGTGCTTCAATTTCTTTCACCCTAAATACGCATGACAATTTACAAAGGAGTTCTAAAACAGGAATTTCCAGTAGTGAGAAACATTTTCGGATATCCCGAGTGGCAATTTCATCACGATTTTATAAACTTTTGTACACTTCGAGTCATCAAAACTTAAATTTTTGAAAAGAAATGCGGATATCCTGGAGGGGCCCTCATGTTCTACAGTGGTAAATATTCTCTAAAATGTATGGAAATGACTTATGCGTAAAATATAAGACTAAAGGAGACAATACGCTTCCAAAAATAAACTTGCTGAAAGAAAAAAGCAAGCTTTGTTAGGCATTACACCTGATTATTTAAAGAATCCTTGCCAAAGCAGGATATACGGGTGTATGCTTAATCAGGAGGGATATACTTTTACTGAATATTACTGAAAGTACTTCGTTTTCAATATACAGTGAATATGAATCGATATTCTAATACAATCTTTCTGTATTCCAAAGTTTTAAAGGGGGGTTCTATTCAAATGCACCAAATTTTTTACTTCAAATTTTCACTTTATTTTGTTTTCCTTGTATAATTCTTATAAAAATTGGATTTGAATGGAAATGAATGACTAATACCCTAGACAGACGGCAGCGTTAATTTGCATTAACTGTCTTAATTCAAATTAAAGCAAATTTCTTAGTTCTTGTTCAAAAGATGATTTCGAACGAATTATTTTACAATTCAAAAAATATATATTTTTTATTTTTGTATGAGAAAAAAATTGTCGTTGTCGTAAATTTTCCGTGATACCATAAAATAACCCTACGACAACGACTACGCCAATGACTACAAAAACGTCTACGCCAAACAATTATTTTGATTGTAAAAACTGTAGGGTTGGCTTGTCTTCTGGATTAAAAGTTTAAACATGATCTACTAACAACTCTATTAATTTTTTTACCCAAAGAATTCTTTAAAATTTCACATTTTAGCTTTTAAGGACGAATATACTCAGAATGCCAATCAGTCGTTTCGACACGTCAACTTGCAATTTTGGATACGACTACACCAACCGTAATTAGGCTGAATATCTTGTATAATTAGGAAAAAATGGAGGTTGAAAAAATTTTGCAGGGTGGTTCTATTAAAGTGAGCGGCAGTGTATGTACATACCAGGTGCAATACGATGTCTAAAATAATTAAAGTTTTTTATTTGTTGCTTTCAACCATGGCACAATTACCCAGGCAGTGGTATCACTCCAGCTGTTCGAATATGAAAAGTCAAATCCCTTTATAAAAATATTTTTGTTGTAATTTCCCCAACAACATAAAGAAAATTTTGACATAACATATTCAAAATTTTACGATGCCACTACCTTGGTAATTGTGTCATGCTTTCAACATAAAACAAATACAAAAAGGTTAGTTTTTGTCGTATTGTTTTTTTTTTTTTTTTTTTTTTGTAAAAAATGTCCATACATACATTTTTTGGTTCAACTCACTTTGATTTCTTAAGTGAGATTTCTCACCAGAAAATTGCCTCTTTTTCTCACTTTTTGACATTTATAATAGCTACTTTTCTCAAAAACGTGGGTTTTGCTCACCCCTTTGTTGTTTATAGTAAGGGAGGAGTGAGAACATAACAGCGCTCACGGCGATATGATGTTTATAATAAGGTAGGAGGCGAGTGTGAGAAAACTCACGGCGAGATGATGTTTATAATTGGGCTGATATTAGGTGTGTCTTTTTACGTGATAATTTTAAATAATTATTACGAAATGTTACTAAATGCTGTCTTTTTACACAAAAGTTCAGTAAAAGAGAGCGAAGTGAGAGAACAATTTTGACAGTTTTTTGCTGAGAAATTGCTAAAAGTTGCTGAAAGAATTTTTCCCAGCAACATTTAGCAAGTTCGATCAGCTGTTTTTTAATCATCTGCTAATGGTCAGCTGCTCAATGTTTATCTCATTTTTGTGGAAAAATACTATAAATATTACGATTCAGCTATATTTATTGATTGTTTTATTAATATTATTTTATTTTATTAAAATATATTTATTATTTTTTAATTTATTTTGCTTAAAATTGAAGAACTTTTTCATTGCTTAGGAGTTAGTTTTTCTTTCATGCATTGACGCCAATGTTTTTGTGTTGTTTATCAACTGTTATCTTGCTAAAGTTCAGTAAATGCTGTCTTTTTACTTTTTTTCTCTATTTTCGTATCAAAGAGTAAAATCTCTTTTACTCTCTGAAAAGAAGTTACTGAATAATTATTACTGAAAAAGTAAAAAGACACAACTATTGTATGAAAACAACAACTTAAATCGACTGGATTTGCTAAAACAAGCTAGCCTAAACGGGGTATTAGCTTCTTCAGATTTCGATCGATTTGGTGAATTTCGAAAATAGTATTATCTTTATAAATAAAAATCAAATGTCGTTCGTTGGTAATGGCATCAGTTGAGAACGGCTGGACCGATTTGGATAATTCTTTTTGTGAAATGTTCGCCATAACCCGACTTAGGTTTTTAAGCAAAGAAAATTTTCCCTTTCCAATTTTACGCCAACTTTTTTATACCCTCCACCATAGGATGGGGGTATATTAAGTTTGTCACTACGTTTGTAACTACTCGAAATAATAATTGTAGACCCCACAAACTATATATATTCTTGATCAGCGTGCAATTCTACATCGATATAGCCATGTCCGTCCGTCTGTCCGTCTGTGCAAATCACTCTAGCGTCCGAACGGATTGACGTAGGTGGATGAAATTTTGGGAAAATCTATTATTTGTACGTAGGATTTTTGGTATTGAAAGTGGGCTATGTAGTTCCACGCTTTCGTATAGCCCCCATACAAAATGACGCGTGACCAGTGTTGCCGAATTTGACGATTTATCGTCATTTTGACGATTTTTTGGCCCAAAAGTGAAAAATGACGATTTGACGATTTTATGGTCCAAAATGACGATTTTTCACGTAAACCAGAATTACATGCAATAAATGGCAATATCGATATTTTGGCAAACATTTCACGAAAGACTTTAAGGAAAACAATGTTCCAAACTCGATTTTATGAGCTTTTTTAATGTATTATAGCAATTACCAGACGGATTGGCTATATTTAGGCACATATCTGGAATACAGGTATTTTCATAGTTTTTGCCTCATCTTCGTTTTACATCAGCTGAAATTACGTGTACCGACAAACATAAACGGTCACACTGTCAAGCAAGCGAAATTTTAACTATAAGCTGTCATTCAAAACTGACAACGAGTACCCAGCTATACCTTGCTGCATTACTGCAAACTCGATAACCATAGTGAAAACTATGATCTTCTGAGAGCGGTTATAAAACGATATTTAAGAGAGATTGGGTTGGATTTATTGCTGTGGGTTGTATATTCTATGTTGTCAGTCTCATTGACAAAACTATCAGCAAACAAATAGCATAAAACGGTAACCAAACCTAGTTTTAGACCATGTTGACGATTTTTTGACGATTTTCCAATTTTTGTTGACGATTTTTCGATCAAAAACTGTCGGCAACGCTGCGCGTGACGCGTCGTCGTTTTAAGGAAGTTTTAAGATATTTGTCCCATTTTACCACCGAATTGGTTGTAATTTGGTATTTTGTGTCTCCAGAGGCCAAAAAACATTCCTACCAAAGTTGGTTTATATAGGTCAACGTTTTGGTATAGCCCCAATATAACGCCCCATATAAAGTACGCGTCATTTTAATATATTTTGAATGTATTGGTCCCATTTGACAACAGAATCAGTTGCAACTTTATATTTTGTGTTTCCAGAGGCTAAAAAACATTTCTACCATAAAATGTTTATATAGGTCCACGTTTTGATAAAGCCCCCATAGGACGATATCTCCAGATTTTCGGTATTTTGAAGGTTTTGGCCTCATTATCACACCGAGATGGCTGAAATTTGGTATTTAGTCTTCGTTGGGGAAGTTTTCCCTCCAGAAAGTTGTAGGTATAGGTCCGCGCCATCATATAGCCCCCATAGAACTGTAACTTCCGATTTTCGGTATTTTGAAGGTTGTGGCCACATTAATCCACCGAAATGGCTGAAATTTGTGGTGGAGGGTATAAAAAGTTCGGCCCGACCGAACTTAACGCTTTTCCCACTTGTCCAATTTTCTTTTCTACAAAAAACTACTGAACCGAAATTGTCAGGGAATGAACAGTGATGGCCCCCTGTAAAAATAGGATACCATTTTAATAATTACGAATGTGTCGGCTTGGAAATTAATTTGCGAGACAGTTGTAGTTTTGTCTCCGATCTTACGTATTTATTTTGGGTACTTTGTAAAATATGTTACATCTCGAAACTACTGAACCGATTTTACTGAAATTTTCAGGGAATGTATAGGGATGGCCCCCGGTGAAAATAGGCTGCATATTTTGTTTGATATTTAAAAAACGCTACATTTGCAATAATAACGAATGTATCGGTTTGAAAATTTAGGAATTTATCTAGAATCTATGTATTTCTTTTGGACCTAAAGACCCGACCACTTACCTACCTTTTACACTTAGTCCCAATTTACATTGGGCGAGTATACTTGCGGCAATTGTCATTTTGTAGGAGAGAGAGGTGAGGCATATGGTAACCCTTTGCCTCTCAGCACCCTCTCTCACCTACAAACTGACAATTGCCGCAAGTAAACTCGCCTAATGTAAATTGGGACTTACCTTTTTGAATATGTTATGTCTCCAAAACTTTTGAACCGATTTCCATGAAATTTGCAGCAAATGCTCAAGGTTTGCCGAAACAATGTATACTTTATTAATGTTTTCCCACGCCTTTCTTTTAAACGCTATATGTACATTCAGCATTAATTTTGGGAGAAATTGGGGGTGTGTCCTTGACTTTAGGTCAGTGTTGCCGAATTTGACGATTTATCGTTATTTTGACGATTTTTAGGTCCAAAATTGAAAAATTACGATTTGACGTTTTTATAATCTAAAATGACGATTTTTCACGTAAGCCAAAATTACTTGAAATAAAACATGATAACTTCATTTGACCAAAATTTCACGAAATACTTTAAAGAAAACAAACTCAATTTTAGGAGCTTTTTTAATGTTCTAAGCAATTGGCCATATTAGAGGTAGTTTACACTATCTATCAATGTCATATGACATGAAATAAAAACATTCCATATCTACCCACGCAGGCAATGAGGAGACGTAATTTTATTACATTTTTGCAGGTGTGGTCGCACAAAGTATATGGCGTAAGGAAAATCCCCAATATTGCACATATTAGCGACTATATAATGATGGAAAATTTCATGTCATATGACATTTACATATAGTGCGAACAACCCCTTAAGGTACATTCTGATATACAGGTATTTTGGTGTTTTTGTCTCACCTTCGAATTATATCAGATAAAATTTTTCTGTTAGGATTGTTAATGGATGAAAATCTCCCCTGAAATGTTTTCGAGATAAAATAGGAATTGTACCTATCTCCTGTTTAAGAGCACGAAAAATGGCCACATACCAAATTAAAAAAAATATACATTTAAAAAATGGAGAACTATCAAAGTGAATATTTCGATTTTAACTAAGAAATGAACAGTTTTTTTTCGCCATAAATCCGTCAATTTTTTTTTAAATGTGTCTCGCGTTAGGGCAAGCTTTTTTATGTATCACCCGTTTCGAGAAAACCGGGTTTAAAACTTCGATGCCACATACAAATCACAATGAATTTTTACTTTCTAACGCAAATTTTTGTCCGACCGACTCTACCTGTACTTTAAAATGAGCCAAGAAAAAATGTTCGATTTTGTAAAATTTGCAAGAGGCCATAACCCCTTAACTTTTAGTAATGCCCTCTTTATAAAGTCAGTCTGTCGGTTCTGTATGATTGTCACACTGTCAAACAAGAAATATTTGAGCAAAGCTGCCATTACCTTACTGCATTACTGCAAACTCGATAACCATAGGGAAAACCCTCATCTTGTGAAAACTGTTTTTTATAGCGATATTTAAGTGAGATTGGGTTAGTTTTGTTGCATTGGGTTGTATATCTTATGTAGCCAGTCTCATGGAAATAACTATCAGCGAAAAATCGCACTAAAAGGTAACCAAAATTAGTTTGACGATTTTTTGACGATTTTAGATAAAAAACTGTCGGCAACGCTGCTTTAGGTACATATTTCGAGCCACATATCTTGAAAACTGATGACCACGATTACTCTTTTTAATACATTATTTTTTCAAAACTACTGAACCTAATTTCATGAAATTATCAGAAAATGTTCAGGAATGTCCCGTGATCCAAAATGCTATATATTTGTTGATGAATTTCGGGGGCCTATTGCTTTATAATCACTATATTTGCTAAACTTATGAATGCATCGGCTTGTAAATTAATTTTCGAGGCAATGGTGATTGCGCCCGGATCAAATGTTCTTTCTTGGTGTCCGAAGTCCCGACCATGGACAGTTTTTGAGTATGTTATATCTCGAAAACTAACGAACCGATTTTCATGAAATTTTGTGGAATGTGCCGTGGTATTTGTAGGCATGAATTTCGAATTAAGAAAATTTCCCCTATTAAGAAAAACTATATATTTTCAAATCTCCTAAAATGGTGAAGTTCAACGGTCCATCAGCCATGAAAAACTAAAATTATATAATTCTCAATAAGCGGGAGAATTCGCCTTTACCATTTTTTAAAATTTTGTAATTAGATCGTGTTAGGATAAAGATAGCGGACATGGGCGATAATAAATCCTAACAAGCATAAATGGGCGTACAAATCCGACAAAGTCGGTAAGAGAAACGAAAAGTTACAGACAAACCCCCATTATTATAAGTCTTATTTTATTATAATTTGGATTTACCGAATATATTTATAGCGTTCCGGCTAACTTAATGTTAAAAGTGATGATTGAATTTCAAGGAGGAGCTTCTTGGCATTAATTTTCAATGTAAAAAATATATTTTTAATGCCTCCAAATTGGTTTATTTTGCGTTTTCAAATCCATCAGATGGTAAAAGAACACACATAATAATGACCCAAAATCTGTTGATAAATTTAATATCCTCAATGAATAACTTGGTTTGACAATGGACCCGAAGAAATGAGGTAGAAAATACCTATTTTTGAATTGTAAAGCATAAAGACCATAAAAAGTTGTCATTAAAACTCAATACGACGGGCCAGCAACGCGGACCCGGGTCTTCTAGTTTAGTATTAGAAATTCCCGGGAATACGGGTATTTGTGTTGTAATGTATAAGTCATATATTATTTGCCTTATAGTTATTTAATATTGGAAATATAGTGGAATAGCGATAGTTCGTGACTAGATTATTCGTAATTCTCAACAATTTGTATGAAACTGCGAGTCCATTCTATAAATCGCGATAACTCATATTAAATATATACATTTTGGTCCTCTCGATAATTAATGTTTTTTTCTGGAATTCGAAGTCTGTATAACCTCACATAATTTTTATTATTATTTCTTTCTGAAGCCATTTCCTTGTTTTAGTCAAGGCACATTTATATAAGGTAGAAGGGACAATCAGCTGTATTTTTACTTTCTTGTAAATTTGGTGTTCAAAATGTAATAGGGTCTACTCATGAAATTTGAAACTTCGAAATTTGCAACCATAAAATAGTTATTTTCATCGTAAACGTGTAATAAATTTACATTTTGATTCAAATTTGTTCTATTTTAGAGGATTTTCAAAATGTATTTATGTTTTTCCTGAGAAAATTTTAAGAACGACCCTATTATTCAATATTTTCTTTGACATTAAATTTTCTATTACAACGATGTTGTTTTAGTAAATTTATTAGTTGTTGTAATTCATGCATTTAACTTATATAAATTTGCCTTGGTTTTAGTCTAAATTGTTATTGATTTCATTCTTGAAGGATATTTATTTGATATTGTTACGGAATTAGATTTAACTAATGTCCGTGTAGACGTTGTTTTATTCCCCGATACGATTTGTACCAAATAAAACTGGGTTCGTTTTAGATTACGTTTCTACAATGCTTTATTTACTTTATTACACTTATTCAGAACCGACTTTAATTATTAAGCACACAGCAAATCTCTAGTTAGCACGCAGCTACTCTTTTACCGATCTGTTCAGTTCAACGCTTAAAACACAACTACTCCTTCATTGCCATTTCCCCGGTAATTTATATCCCAAAGTCTCCCTGTTCGAGAAATATCTAGAGCATATGGCAACACCTCGAATCTGTGCAGCGAACACACAGACACACATTCGCACTAAGCGAACAACCATACTCACATACATACATGGGGAGGCACAGTAATGACGTAACAACAACAAACAAGTGCAAAGAAATAAAGAGGTGACAAACTAAACAATAATTACATGACTATGGCAAAGCAAAACAAAAACACATTAATGAAAGGTAAAGAACTAGAATGATGAAGAGATTTCTACATGGTAGTTGTTGTTGCTTAAATAAAGTAACTGCGTAATAAAAACTTTACGTTACACTTCAAATTTTTAAATTAACGGAAATTAAACTAAACTAACTTAAACCTATCAGTTACATTCGTAACAATATATTATAACAGCTGTGATTGATTCGAATTGTGGTTTTCTCCAAAATTATTGTATGTAATATTACAGCCAGTTTCTGTATGTCGAAAGTAGAATGTGTATGAATGAAACACGCCCGAACTTTAGTTTTCGAAATAATTTTACCTTTGCTTTTGCTTCAAAACAAAAAAAAAAATTGAAAAACACACAAGAGTTTGGACGTGTTTCTTTCGCACACATTCTTCTTTCGACATACAGAAAAAGGCTGTTAAAAAGTGTATAAATTAGTCAGGAAGAATTGGGAGTTAACCGAATACATACCGATATTCTTGAACATATATGCCATATATGATTTATGGGTGCCTTCAACGTTTTGGCGCAACGTCCTTTAAGATGTTTGCTATTTGTCCCTATTGCTAGTTTAGCCTGCTGCTATTTTACCCTTAATACTGTTTCAAAGGGATAACTAATGGCGCAACTATACATAAAAGGTGTAGGTGTTTCATTTTTTGCTCGCTGTCACGTCTATGCTCCACGAATTCGATTTCTTATAGTCCCGAATTCCCGATTTCCCGGGAATGAGAAATGTTCATTCCCGATTTCCCAGGAATGAAAAAGTCGGGAATTCCCAAACTTTATTTACAACGAAAAAATTATGTGGCAATACTTCGTTGATTGAGAAATAATGGAAATGTGCGATTTTTTAAATAAAATGATAAAAAAATATGAAATTAAATGTGATTTTGTTAATAAAACAATATTTTCATTTTCAAAGGGCGCACTTCTGCTGTCGGTGTGTGTCAATTTGCTCACTCACACAATTGAAAAAGAGAGCCTTTGTTTTTGAAATGAAAATTTTCAATACACACATTTTTTCCATTATACAAGACAACACATGGTAGAACAAATATAAGGTAAAGTAAATACTACAACAAATACAACTCGAACAACAACCACAAAGGAATTTGTTTTTGTTTGTAACGTTACTGCCAGTTGTATTTGTAAACAAAACAAGGAAATGTCTATAAATAATTGGAATTTAAAAAAACTAATAATTTTTCACATTTGGTTGAATATTTTGGAAAACATGAATGAAAATTCGTTAGAATTCTTGCAGAAAAGTTTGGGGTCGCTGGAAATTCATTGAAAAAGAGATGCTGGTTCAATCGTTTGTTTTTGAATTCAAAGAAGCACATGTTTATTAGGGCTTTATTTTTTTAAATTTTAACAAAATACCTCACATATTAACAAACGTTTTATCGAATCTACAAGCGGGGATTTACTGCGCGGCTTATCGTTCGAACTTGGAGGAGGTTACATATCATTGATATGAAGAAGTCTTTCTGGGAAATGGTTTTTTCCGAATGATATATTTTTTTTTCTGAAAAAATATATGTCCCTAATGTACATCGAAATATAAATAAATGTATAAAATGTCATATGAAATTTGACACTAACGTTACAAGCCAGTTCAGTCAGCTGTGTATTGCTGCTACCTTTTCTTATTCTACTACCATGAAGACAACCCAACTAACCAACAATACTCAAACAAAACATCATATTTGAATTATAAATTCTTGTGTAGCTACTGGAGAATAAACGAAACTTGATTCTTTTGAAAATAATGAATGTGTATGTAATTATTAGCTTATCCGTGTAATTGTAGAATGTATTTATACGAATTGTTTTTCGTAAATTTTATCAAATCAGACTGAATGGTATGTTGGGAAACTATCAAAATGTTTGTGTTTCAAAACCAACACAATAACAAAATATGTTTGTAGTTATATGAGCAGCCCTATTTTAAAGTGACATGTTTCAAAAAAAAAAAAAAAAATACAATTCCAAAAGGGGCTTCATTCCGAAAAATTTCGTTTTTCGGTTTCTGAAGAAGCTAAATACGGAATCAGTTCCACTTTCGATCGAAATAGGTTTCTGTGCCATGCCTGATTATTGCAATTTGTTTACATACGCACATTATGGAAATCGTATCTCCATCCAACCTACACCACCTTATACTAAAATTCAAAATTCCTACTCCATATTTCAGCAAATACCAAACGGTTCAAAACTTAGTTCCAATTAACACTATTCGTACACACAAGTACGAATTTCCTAAACTACATCCATATGCCAACCCTAAACTTATGCTAGGTTTACACTCGATTCCAACTGTCAATTCCATGGCTTAAAAGTCAAATGATATGCAATGGATTTCAGATGAGATTTCATTTGACGTATACGCAAAGGAATTGACAGCTGAAATCCACTCGTAAATGTAACGTACTATTAGTTCCGAATTTCAGAATTCTAGCGCTATGCGTTCACACAAATCCAAAATGTACCAAATTTAGTAGCACATAAGTACCCTACACTGCAAGCGTAATTTTAGTTCCAAATGTCATGATTCCAGCGCTATTCGTTCACCCATACACACCTCAGTCCCACACTTCAACTGTAATCTTAATTCCCAGTTTCCGGATTCCAGCTCTATCCGTTCACCCAAATCCAAATTGTACCAAATTTAGTACTATTGTTCTACATTTGCCTATTTTCGTACACATAAGTACGAGTTCCCCAAAACTATTTCAATCATACACTCCAACAGTAATCTTAATTCCAAATTTCAGGATTCCGCCCTATACGTTCCCTAAATCCAAATTGTACCAAATTTAGTACCATTTAATACATTTCATGCACACAAGTATGAATTTCCAAAACTACTTCAATCCTATACTCAAACAGTAATCTTAATTCCAGATTTCAGGAATTCACCTCTATCCGTTCACCCAAATTCAAATTGTACCAAATTTAGTACAATTTAGTACACATAAGTACGAATATCAAAAAATAATTTGCGTTTTTATAATATTTTTTCTTAAAAGAAATAAAACCGCGACAACTTTTGTCCACATCAACTGAAATAGGCTAGCGAGCAGAATCGTATTGATGAGTTTTTTCCTAACCTATGTACCAAAAATCGTTGAAGTAGCGCGAAAAGAAAAACTTATTTTTTTGCAATGCAATAAGCAAAAATTGACAACATTTCCCATATATGAAAATGTACCCCATCGAAATAATGGTTTTAGATCCCAATTATGTTTGGAAGAAATCCGTTTCAGACAATTTTGATTCGATTAGCCATGTTAGTCCGTCGGTCTGTCTGCCCGGCTGGAGCGTACTATAACTCTAGAACAGATCAACCCATTTGTTATAAAATTTGGCTCTCGTAATATTTGTTTCAAACTTAGATTAAGTTCGAAGATGGGGAGTAACCAATTGGATCCAAACTTTGCACGTCGTATTTCCTCTAGACATAAATCAGCCTCGAATATGGTCTATATCAGATCACACCTTGGAGAACATCCAACAGACATTTTCAAAATTTTTGCCAAAAAAGCAATTTAGGGACTCTTATTGAATCGGTATGAAATTTTTTGCAAAAGTTTTTTTTTTGAGCAAATCCATACTTCCTAAGCTCTAAATACCCTGGCGGCACCAACCCGAATGATTGATGAGCAAGAAAACTTACGAATTGAGTATTCGATTTTGCCGAAACTTTCTTCTAAACGAACATCAAGTTCCAAGAAGGTCTATATTGAAAACTTCTTCCGTACCTTTCCCAAAAATGTTCAACATTTCCAAATTTTTCATATTACGACAGTATAGTTTTTTTTATCGAGGATAAGGCAATACTGATTGACTCTTAAAGGGAGTGGAATTGAAGGGTCATCCGCCGTACAGCGCTGACTTGGCCCTCAATGACTTATTTTTATTCGAGAAAATGTAGAAAAAAAGCGTTATCAACGGTTTCCGTCACCAGAAGATGAGATTGAAGTGTTGAAAACCCATGTTTTGGAGGGGTCGCAATCGTAGCGGAAAAAATGCTTCGACAATTTGTTTGAGCGCATGCAAAAGTGTATAAATCATACTAGAGAATACTTTGAAAAACAATAAAGTCATTTTGATGATAAATATTGACGTTTTTATTATTAGACCAGAAACTTGTCCAGAAGCCCTCGTAGTTTTCTTACCGTAGCATTTATAAGTTTTCGATTTTTTTCCAATTGTTTTTTTATGAGGCATATGTTAACAATTTGCCTCTCAACACCCTCTCTCACCTACAAACTGACAACTGCCGCAAGGAAAATTGCCTCATGTAAATATGGACTTATTTGAAGCATGTAGGGTATACTTTATTATAGCCCACACCACTATGTGGGGAAGGTATTATAAGTTGGTTTTGGCCAAAAAGTTTGTAACGTATCGAAATAATGGTCGTAGACCCATACATATGGTAAATTTCAAATTGTCTTTACAATTACATAGAAAAAAATTAAAAACTTTTTTTTTTGGCGAAAAAATCGTGGTTTCAAATCTGTTCGCGTTCACAAAATTGGATGCTGCACTCAAAAGTTATATGCGGTTTTACTCTCTTGTAAAGAAAAAATATTTAAAAAATCCTATTGTGTTGTAATAAGAACACGTATATATGAATCGTTAGCAGCAGGGACGTACGCAGGATTTCATTTCGGGGGTGGCCCAACTTCACCAAAAATCATGAAAATTAAAAATGTTATGTATCGTTACGTAAAGCTATTTTAAAGGGGTTTTTATGATTTTATGTATGAGGGGCACTAAAAACCTTCTGGCCTAGGCAACACGCAGTGTCGCCAGGCGTCATTTGACATAAGCATACTCAGGACAGTTTTACATACGACCATGTGTTGTGTTGTTGAGGTTATTAGCATACTTTTTAAAAAATTGGATTTTGGAAATCCTTTTGGTGGAAGAACTTCCATGCAAAAAGCGCGAATATGTGGAATAAATATATACAGTGTTTGGAGGATATAAACAGTTCGACCCGAACATAACGCCGTTTATTCTTTAAAGTACATATATAACACATTAATTTCAGTGCCATTAAAAACGTGTTGTATTACACTGTGCAACATTTTTAAGCTGATCTTGTGCAAACAATTCGAACTGAGGATTTTTTGAAAGTACAGACCCAAACGACAAGAAACCCTAGTAGAGTTTTGTTGTGTCAGATCCAACTCGGATTTTATGGCCCCATCTAAACATGGTTAAATATTGAGTTTTTTAAGAAATGCGGGGCTATATCTCTGAAACCAATGCGAATCTTCTTCTGACCTCTGAAGCAAATTTGTAGATAAGGACAAGAATACAATATTTGGAGAAATAATGAACTCGAAAAACTACATTTATTGCCTAAAAATTCAAAATATATACAAAAATACCACAATTTTTATACATTTCGCACCGTATCTCCAAAACCGTTAATTTTTTCTGAATATTTTCGTTTGGAAAAATATTCCCTGGAATGTAATACACAACTCTTCAGAACATGTCATAGTTGTAAAATGCCTCTATTCCATTGTTTTCATTACATTTTTCAACGACGAACGAACGAAATGCAAGAATAAACTGTTTGTTTGAAATGTGTTTGAAATACGTGTTGTAAAAGATATGATGCAAAATACCGCTGAAACAACATGAAGTAAGCATTTTAGAGTTTCAGAATGTTCTAAAGAATTGTTGAGAACTTTATTTGGAAGATTTTTGCAAAAGGTTACTTGGTGCAGCTTCCAATAGTTTAGCCGATACTGACCAGAATTTCAGCAATTATGTAAAATTTTCTATATTTTATAGATTTTGATGCCCTAGGTGGAGTTTTTCTTGTGTGGTTTCTTCAAAAGATAAGTTCTACTAGTTTAGGGCTACAATATTGCTAAAGACAGCAAGGCCAAATTCCTATTCTTTTCTGAGATAAAGGCCTGATAAATGCAAAAAAGTGTAGATTTAGCCCGGTTTAGGTGAGGCCATAAAATCCGAACTGGATCTGACAGGACAAAACCCAACTAGGGTTTTTGTAGTCTAAATATGTACTTTCAAAAAATCCATACTAGAAGTTGTTTGCATTTTCAGTGTTGCATAGTGTTATTGTAAGAAAATAACATTCTTTAAGTGCATAAAATCACCAAAGCTTTACTATTTTACCAGAAGTGATAGAGTCAATGAAAGCCAACTAAACATTCAGAAAGTTACATTAAAAAAAAT
This sequence comes from Musca autumnalis, assembly GCF_047663935.1. NCBI lineage: Eukaryota > Metazoa > Arthropoda > Insecta > Diptera > Muscidae > Musca > Musca autumnalis. Next base: position 84,561,603 of record NW_027411866.1, read on the forward strand.
TATCAGGAGCTGGGCGATGCAATCTACGACTCAATCTACACGTTCCAAAAAAAAATTCACTTCTGTCAGCACAGCGGAGGCAAACTTATAAAAATTCATAACTTTTGATTTCTGAAAAACAAGAAAAAGTAACAGTCGGGTTTGCCTACAGAGATATACCTTCAGTCTGTGTGAGTTGAGACTTTTATATATAGACAGATCGAATACGGGCTACATAGCCAATTTTTGTTCTGTAAATTGTATACCCAGGAAGTTTCATAATTTTGTCTCCTTTTTTGGACGTATAAATTTTCCGACAATAACTTCGAAATATTTGGGGTGTACAACTTCTCGATTGTTGGCGTTCTGATCAAAAATGTGACTTCTATGAAAGCGCAAAAGTTTTGCACTTTTGTACAGACGATACCTGAAAGAATCGACTGATATCGTTCATTTTGGAAGTGGACCTAATTTTGGAAGTTAAATTAGTTGGTCGGCGTAAGATTAAGAACTTTTGGACCAATATTCGAACGTACTCTAGGTCTCGAAAAAATCGAATTGGACTTTGCTCACGATTTTAGGGAAATTTTGAAGTCTGGCTGGGGAAGTGTCCAAAGGAAGTTTGAACAAAATATTGCGAGATCCAAATTTTGGACAAAATATTTTGATCTGTTCGAGAGTTATAATGGGCTCGAGCCATACAGACTGACGGACGGACGAACTGGGATAAATCGACTCCAAATTGTAACGCGGGTTACATTTTTATCATTAGCCTAACGGCTGAGGGTACAATATCACGGTGCTCTTGAACCAACGTTAAACCGGGAAGTTCTTGCTGATTCTAAAACAGCAATATTCACAGACGAGAAAAATTCAAAAAAAAATTGCTGGAGGGATTTTTAAATAAATCGCGGTCAAAGTTCACATTTTTAGGTTTTCGCGACTTTGCTTGAAAACTGCAAGTCCTATCGACTGGGACTAAGGAAAATGTTGTAGCTTTGAAAATTGGTTCCTAGGATTTATCATTTTTGAGATATAGAAGTTCCAATCACATTTTTAGGGTTTTTGTTAGGTTTTCACGATTTGATCAAAACAGTAAGTCTTATGGGATTACAGCAAATCTTATAGCTGTGACAACTCTCTACAAGTTTGAGATTCGTAATTTTTTCTCGGTTGTACCATTTTTGAGATATATACGTTTAAGTTGGGAAATTGCTCTCATGACATTGTTTTATAAGGAGACGATACAGTCAGTGAATTGTCCCAATTTGAATTTCTATATCTCAAAAATAGTAAAACGTTGGAAAACATCATAAAAGAACAAAAATGTTCACTGCTACAACATTTTCTTTAGTTCCATTTGGATAGGGCTTGTGGTTTTCCAGCAAAATGGCCAAAACCTGAAAAACCCTAAAATGCGTTTTTTTATTTTTTTCATCTATGAACCCAGGTGTAAGCTTCATTTGTTTAAAGTTGATTCAAGAGCACCGTTATATACAATACAAATAATAGCAGATTTTAATACAATACCAGATAACCAAAGTTTGAGCAATAATTTCGTTTACGATTGCTTTCAGCTACAAATTTGTTACTGATAGGAAAAAATTCAGATGGGCTTGCTATTTATAGCAGATATCATCACTTTATTATGCACAACAATAATTTTTTCTCCATTATTTTCTCCCACTATTTAGCAATAAGTTAATATAAAATAGGAATACACAATTTTGATATAGGCAGTATATCAATTTGCTAATTGGTTTTCGAGATATACTCCACGGAAAACCCTTGATATGTCGTACATATTGTCCAATAGGCACTTCATTTTATGTACTTCTAATCCGCACAATAATGAATTTGTAATCCTTTTGAATACGAATTCCAAAACACAGGCATGGCATAAGGGAGGAATTCAGTTTTACTGGAAGTTTCTCTCAAAGAGCGTATTCAAACGAAAAAAATTTTATTTATTCTAAATCAGAGTCCAAAAAATACGGTTAAATACGAAAAATTTGAAAAATAAATGTTGGGAGTTATTCTATTATTTCGCTAAATTTCGATCCAAATCCTGAAGTATTTTGCTTCAACTTCTACGATAAAAGTAATTAGTCATCGTGAAAGTATATTTGCTTTCTGTGATAAGCAATAGAAATAAGAAGTAGAGAGTAATATTTAAATTATAATCAAAGAAAAAAACATAGAAGTTAAAAACCGTATAATTCGTGAATTGGTTTAAATAGGTTGAGGTGCATGTGCTTTTCGGATGCAGGGAGTCCATGTCTATTAATATGCATGGATTTTCCCATGTTTCATTCAGCCGCCAAAGTGTGCCATCAGTTGCATCTTACTATCCAAAAAACCTTCAAGTGGGCAAAAATTACGCGATGTGCATACGATTATAAGGTGCATCCGGTTTCAATTGCCCCCTTTTAAAAATACGTCAATATAAATTATTTTAGACAGATTCGTCAAGAACTGCGGATGTGCCACCACATTCTATTTTGGGATAAATAGGGATATTACTCCTGAATCTTTGTAATTTGTGACTCCTCTTCTTGGTAAATATAAAGGATTACATATATGTAAAAATAATCAAAGAAAATCGCGGTTCAATTCGCGGAATTGTCAAAATATATTTTTGCAGAATTTCCTACTTTCAAGGTATATATATCCGGCGTTTTAGTGGATGGATTCGAACGCGAAAGGTCTTATTAGATCCGGCACGTAAAAAAAACTAAAATCACGCGGGGTTCAGGGGTACCTGTACGACAGTTGTAAATTTTAAAGCCAAAAAATAGGTTTTTTTCAGAAAATGTACGCACCAAATTTTGGCCTTTGGGCTCCTATTACTAGGAAGCTGTAGGGAGCACACTCATGAGATATACATCGAACGACGTGGAATCGCGAGTTCTACAATCCTGTAACTAGTTTGAAAATATTATCCAGTTGCACCATATAATTATAAGAAAAATTCGAAAAAACACTGAAATCAAAACTTCAAAATGTCAGCATCGATTTTAGTTGGATGTAGTGTATATATCGAAAAGTCATGCACTAGAACCATATTGCCTAAGTGGTATTCTTTAGTTCTTTCTTTGAGCACAGGTTTGAATTTTACGTGGTTTGGCCAGAAATCAAGAAAGAACACAAAAAAACTTGTAAACTTCAAAACATTTTTCCCATTTTTTATATTACCACCAGCGCAGCTTCCACGAAAATTATTTGTTATGGTCCATATTATGAGATCGTAGCTAAAACACTTCAATATATATAAATGTATTCATATTTTATAAAATACTAGCAAAATGCCCGCTACTTCGTATGCGGAAAGGATATAAAAAAAACAAATAAACAATATATAAAATGGAAATGACAAACACTGAAAATTTGGTCGCACTAATACCAATTTTAATCAATATTTATTTTTATCTTAGTACTGTACGTACCCCTTTTGTTCGATTTTCAAAAAGATCAGCCGTATCTCACCCTTACACATTAACAGCGAGATCAACGTTGCACACCAATACACACCCTAACTCCAAAAAATAAAAATTCCAGCACTGTCCCTACACCCAAAAACAAATTGAGTACCATTAAGTAATTTTCGTATACTTATGGTACGTATTTCGACGACATATCTCCGCCATACACGGACATTAATACAAAATAATTGCAGTAAATTCCATAATAATTGCAGTAATTCCAAATCTCAAGATTCCAGCTGTATCCGTTCGTCCAATTCCAAATTGTACCAAACTTAGTATCAAGTCGAACTCTTCGTACCCATAAGTAAGATTTTCCAAAACTACCTCAATCCTTCACTTTAGTAGTAATCTTACTTCCAAATTTCAGGATTCAAACCCTATCCGTTAAACCAAATAAAAATTGTACTAAATTTAGAACAATTTAGAATTTTCGTACCAATTTTCAAAACTTCCTCAACGCAACAGGGCTACAATAATCATACTTTCAAATTGCAGGATTCCACCGCTATCCGTTCACCTACATACAAATTGTACTAAATTTAGTACCATTTAGTGCTTTTCGTAACCATGAGTTTGCTTTTTCAAAACAACCTGAATCCTACTCTTCGACTGTAATCGTAATTCCAAATTTCAGGATTCCAGCTCTATTAATTCACCAGAATCCAAATTGTATCAAATTTAGTACCATTTCTTTCCCAAACAAAAATTTTAGGATTCCAGCTCTACCCGTTCACCCAAATCCATATTGTACCATATTTAGTACCATTTAGTACTTCTCGTACCCATACGTACGACTTTTCAAAATTTCCTCAATACTACACTCCTACAGTAATCTTAATTCCTAATTCCAGCACTATCCGTTTACTAAAATTCAAATTGTACCAAATTTAGTGCTTTCTGTACCCATAAGTACGAATTTCCAAAACTACCTCAATTCTACTGTCCGGCAGTAATCTTAGTTCCGTTCATCCAAATCCAAATTGTACCAAATTTAGTACCATTTAGTACTTTTCGTACCCAAAGGTACGAATTTCCAAAACTATCTCAATCCTACACCCCTACAGTAATCTTAATTCAAAACTTTAGGATTCCACCTCTATCCGTTCACCCAAATCCAAATTTATTACTGCTCGTAATCATAAATACGAACTTCCAAAACCATATCCTTATTTCAACGCCATTTCCCAACCTTGATTCCCATACCAAATTTGAAGATTCTAGTTTTATCCATTAAAAATATGCAATTGGTACCAAATTTAGAAACTTTTAGTACTTTTCGTACACTTATAGGTCGAGTTTCTAAATACCCTTTGGTACATCTTCCTAACTCTCCATCAATGACCACTCGTTCAAAATTTCAGAATTCTAGCTCTTCGCGTTTGCCTAATACAATGGATTCCATATTTAGTACACTTTAGCACTTTTCGTACCTTTCTACGACGAATTTCCAAAAACCCCTTTACACAAAAACAAATTGTACCAAATTCTGTACAATTCGATTTTTCAAAACAACCTTAATCCTTCACTTCAACAGTAACCATAATTCCAAATAACAGGATTCCAGCGCTATCCGTGCACTCAAATCCAAGTTGTACCATTTGGTACATTTCGTACCCATAAGTACGAATTTCAAAAACTACTTCCATCTCAATCTTATACTCCAACAGCAGTCTGACCGAATTCCAGGATTCCAGCTCTATCCGTTCCCCCAAATCCAAATTGTACCACAGGTAGTACCACTTAGTAATTTTCGTACCCTTACTACCTCAGTCCTACACTCCAATAGTTATCCTAATTTCAAATTTCAGGACTCAAACACTATCTGTCACCTAAATCCAAATTCTACCTCTATAGCCTACCGCGAACGGGTTGCAAATTCTAACTCTTTTCGTTTACTAAAATTCATACTTTAAATTAAAATAAATAAAATTAAAATACTTAAAATTCAGGATTCCAGTTCTATCCGTTCACCCAAATCCAAATTGTAATAAATTTAGTACCATTTAGTACTTTTCGTACACATAAATACGAATTTCCAAAATTTCCCCAATCCTATGCTCCAACAATAATCTCAATTTCAAATTTCAGGATTCCAGCTCTGTCCGTTCACTCGAATCCCTATTGTACCAAATTTAGTACTTTTCGAACACATAAGTACGAATTTCCAAAACCACCCTCATATCTCAGTCCTACACTTCACAGTAATCTTAATTCCAAATTTCAGGTTTCCAGCTACATACATACGTTCACCCAAATCCAAATTGTACTAAATTTAGTACCATTTAGTACTTTTCGTACCCATAAGTACGAATTTTCAAAACTACCTCAATTCTACACCCCACCAGTAATCTCAATTCCAAATTTCGAGATTCCAACTATATCCGTTCACCCAAATCCCCATTGTCCCAAATTTAGTACCATTTAGTATTTTTCATTCACATAAGTAAGAATTTCCAAAACTTCCCCAGTCCTACACTCCAACAGTAATATCAATTCCAAATTTCAGGAATCCAGCTCTATCCGTTCACCCAAATCCAAATTGTATTAAATTTAGTACCATTTAGTACTTTTCGTACACTCAAGTTTCCAAAAACCCTTTGGTGCATCTTTCTTACTCTTCATCAGTGATCCTCAGTACAAATTTGAGGAATCAAGCTCTATCCGTGCACCCAAATCGAAACTGTACCAAATTTAGTGCTCTTTAGTATTTTTCGTACCCTATGTACGAATTTCCAAAACTTCCACAATACTAAACTCCACCAGTAATCTCAGTTCCAAATTTAGAGATTCCAGTGCTATCCGTTCACCCAAATCCCCATTATACAAAATTTAGTTCCATTTAGTACTTTCCGTACACATAAGTACTAATTTCCAAAACCACCCTCATATCTCAATCCTACACTTCAACAGTAATATTAATTCCAAATTTCAGGTTTCCAGCTCTATCCGTTCATTCAAATCCAAATTGTACTAAATTTAGTACCATTTAGTACTTTTCGTACCCATAAGTACGAATTTTCAAAACTACCTCAATCCTACACCCCACCAGTAATCTCAATTCCAAATTTCGAGATTCCAGCTATTATCCGTTCACCCAAATCCCCATTGTATCAAATTTAGTACCATTTAGTACTTTTCATACACATAAGTACGAATTTCCAAAAGTTCTTCAATCCTACACTCCAACAGTAATCTCAATTCCAAATATCAGGATTCCAGCTCTATCCGTTTACCCAAATCCCTATTGTACCAAATTTAGTACTATTTAGTACTTTTCGTACACATAAGCACGAATTTCCAAAACTACCCTCATATCTCAATCCTACCTTAATTCCAAATTTCAGGTTTCCAGCTCTTTACGTTCACCCAAATCTAAATTGTACTAAATTTAGTACCATTTAGTACTTTTCGTACACATGATTGGTCATTTTCCAAACCATTTCCTTTTAGAAGCACCACTTCCCAACCTTGATTTCCATACCAAATTCCTATATTCCTGGGGCCTACTATTGATTTCATTAATTATTTAGCGATTTCTTCAAATTACAGATTTTGAAATTGAATAGTTATGACTGTACATCTCCATGTACGATAAAATTCTTAATTGCAAATAAATCGTGGTGATATTCACAATTTTATTGCACTTTCATTGATTTGCAAACATTTACTTATTACCAAAAAGTGAGGTCCATACAGTTTTTAGTTGTTGTTATTTCTGGCCGATTTCTGAATTTATTCCCCTAATGTTGTCTTCAACAGCAACTCATTTGTTCATTTGCGTAATTGATGTTTATACACCATTATCACCAACTGCGACATCTGTTGCAATGGAAGATAACAAATGTCTTGTCTTTCTATTATTTAGTGGTTTACGATAAAATAAGTGCGCCTAGAAGTAAACTACAAAATTTGAAATTATGTGTGATCGTTTACGATATCAAGAAGTTATAGCATTGTTAATTTGACACATGTCTTGCAGAGGGCCAACTAAGTGAATCAGTACGTAATAATAATGAAAAATAAGGATTTTTGTTGTTGTTATTTTTTGTGGTTCCAGGACGAATTTTCTAAAACCCGGCCTTATCTCGCACATTTGCATCAACAGTGACCCACTGGTAAAATTTCAAGCTCCTAGCATTAGCCGTTTTGGCTGGGCGTTGATGATGAGTCAGTCAGTCAGTCAGTCAGTCAATCACTTATCACCAAGCTCATTTATATATATAGATATTAACAGTTCGTGAATTATTTAATGGTGAACCTCAACTTCAACGATTGTAAAACTTTTTTGAATATTACCATATGCTTGCTGCAAAATATGTTTGGGCCATATGTTACAGAGGCCTTTTTTTCTTCCATCTAGCCAAAAATGGAACGTTTATTCTTTAAAATCCAAGTTTTGACTTCGATGTTATTAGGTACTTAAAAATTCAAAAAAAAAGACATGCTCGTTAAGATGAAAAATTTATTCGATCTATTTGACTTTATTAATGTATAAAAGCATGTATCAAACTCATTGAAATGTAGTCAGTTATATTTTATCTCTAAATGTACATACTTTAAATTCTTGTCCCTTCATTTCACTGAAAATCGTATTTCGACCAACACTTCAAAGTGAAATTCGCATTGGTCGAAAATTATGCTTTAAGTATTATAAAGTATGGCAATACTCTCAGAAGCTTTTTGAAGGAAATGTAGATTTTGGCGCCAAAAAAGCTTCTACTAAAAGCAGAGCAAAATTAATTTACCAGTTTGTCTTCGGACGGCTCACAGCACAGACATAAATTTCAATAGAATTCACGCCTACGGGCTTAAAAAAATTGACAAAATGGCGGTGTTAAGTTTTCGCTTGGCATCCCACGTGCTTTAATTATCAAGGATTCATTCCTAAATATACGATTTCTTCGCAGAAGAAGACTTCGTAGTTCCCAAGTGCTATAAAGCCGACGTTTTAAATAAAGTTTTTCTTAACCCTTTCGGTGATTCTATGCCATATGGCATAACCAGTTTTTGAAGCCCGTTTTAAGGCAAAATACTTATGGGCATTCTTTTTTTTAATAATTTTGTATTTTTCCCTGAAGTGTTATCTAACAATAATTCGACAAAAAATTTTGATTGCTGAACCCTATACATTGTTATGTCTCAAAGAGCAAGCGCTCCTCGTTCGATTTAAAATTTGCATGAAAATACCATCTTATAATTTTATATATTTTATTAACAAAAATATTTTTTTTTGTTAACTTTTTGTATTTAATTTAGTAGATAATCATTGCCTTAATAATTAAAACGAAAAAAAGATCTGAAATATAGTTCAATGGAGCTGCCAGATTTTTTATATTTCATACTATGCCATATGGCATAGATTTTTCCCAACGGAAATGTTTCACTTTGTTTGACTCCCAGATCTTCTATTGTAAAACCACTAGATCTTCTACAAGATGACCTCCAGATCTTGTATAAATATACCTCCAGTTCTTCTATAAGAAGACCCCCAGATCTTGTATAAGTAGACCTCCAGGTCTTCTATACGAAGACTTCCAGGTCTTCTATAAGGAAACTTCCAGATCCACCATAGGAAAACCTCCAGATGATGTATAAAAATTTATGCAGATTTTCTAAAATAACTCCTCCAGATATTATATAATATGGCTCCCACGTCTTCTACAAGCTGGCCTCCAGCCCTTCTATAGAATGACATTCAGGTGTTCTATAAGAAGTCCTTCAGATCTGCTATATGAAGACATTCAGGTCTTCTATAAGAAGTCCTCCAGTTTTTCTATAAGAAGGCCTCAAATCTTCCATAAGAAGACCCTAGACTTTCTATAAGAAGACCCAAGCTTTTCTATAAGAAGACCCTAGGTTTTTTATAAGAAGACCCAAGGTCTTCTATAAGAGGCTTTAAATGTTCTAAAAGAAGACCTCCAGATATCTATAAGAAGACCTTTTATGTGAAGACCCCCAAACTTGCTAATAGTAGACCTCCAGATATTCTATGAAAAACCTTCATGTTTTCTATAAGTAGACCTCCTGGTCTTCAATGAGAAGATCTTATGCTTTTCTATAAGAAGGGCCCCTGTTCTTCTATGAGAAGACCATCTGGTTTTATAAGAAGGTCTCCTGCTCTTCTATGAGAAGACGTCCTGCTCTTCTATGAGCAGACCTCCTGCTCTTATATAAGAAGACCTCCTTCTTTTCTATAAGAATACCTCCTGCCCTTCTATATGCAAACGTCATTCTCTTCTACGAGAAGACGTCCTGCTCTTCTATAAGAATACCTCCCGCCTTCTATATGCAAACGTCCTGCTCTTCTATGAAAAGACGTCCTGCTCTTCTATGAGCAGACCTCCTGCTCTTATATAAGAAGATCTCCTTCTCTTCTATAAGAATACCTCCTGCCCTTCTATATGCAAACGTCCTTCTCTTCTACGAGAAGACGCCCTGCTCTTCTATGAGCAGACCTCCTGCCCTTCTATATGCAAACGTCCTGCTCTTCAAGAAGAGGACCTCCTGCTCTTCTATAAGAAGACCTCCTGCCCTTCTATATGCAAACGTCCTGTTCTTATATGAAAAGACGTCCTGCTCTTCTATCAGAAGACGTCCTGCCCTTCTATATGCAAACGTCCTGCTCTTCAAGGAGAGGACCTCCTGCTCTTCTATAAGAAGACCTCTTGCTCTATTATAAGTAGACCTCTTGCTCTATTATAAGTAGACCTCCTGCTCTGCTATAAGAAGACCTCCTGCCCTTCTATATGCAAACGTCCTGCTCTTCTATGTGAAAACATCGTGTCCTTCTATGAGACGACCTTTTGCTCTTCCAGGAGAAGACATCCTGCCTTCTGTGAGAGGACCTTTTGCTCTTTTATGAGAAGACGTCCTGCTCTTCTATAAGAAGACCTCTTCCTCTTCTATAAGGCCTCCTGGTCTTCTATAAGATGACATTTAATTTAAAACTTGTATATTTTAGTTTTGTTTTTTTTTCCTTTAAATACATTCTATGCCATATGGCATAGTGTCCAAAAACCACTTTTCCAAACATAATGTTAAAAAATTAGTTTTGATTATTCATATAGTGGGCTTAAGTATATATAATATTGGAAAAATATATTTTTCAGATCAAAAACAAAAAAGAACCACTAAACGCAGTAACCGCGAAACTTCTGAAATATCGTTTTTTGGAAAACAAATGTAGACTAAGTCCACGTAATTGGTGGTGGCTCTAAACTTCTATCAACACCAAAGGAAGTGGGCCAAGGAGAAGTTCTCTTAACTTAACTGAGGAAAAAAAATTAATTTACAAGAGTTCATTTTAAACAGCTTTGTTATATTTACTTCCGCTCGTCGTTTCTTTATTGTGCTAATGGTAATGATGATGTTTTGTATTATGTCGTCTTAGTAAACTACCTGCTAGCAAGCACCACTATTAACATAACCGTGTTCTTAACATAAGTTGAGCTGGAAAGAGTTTGGAGAAGACACATTGACGAAATGCGGGTGTTTGCCACGTACGAGAATAAGAGCGCAGACAAGGAGAACGAATATAGTGATAGGTTGCCATCTTTATTTGAACACACCATTGTAAGGACCCAGTGGGAAAATTGGGAACATATTACATTGAAAATATATTTATTAACGCATTATAAGCAATACGTTCCAAAACGTAATCGTAAGAATCGAGAAAAGAATATAATTGGACAAAAAGTTAAATTATTAAATATATTATAGAAGATACGTTATATAATATACCATAAAGAATCGAACGAGTAATTCCACTTGACAAAAAATTCATATTAATTACCTCTTACATTCCCACTGGATACGACAAGGGAATGCAATGTTTCTTTTTGTATTTTTTTTTTTTTTGTAATCCCGTTATCTGCCGACGCCTTTAAGTCTCAGCTTAAATTTGCCAGTTTTGTTTGTATCGTGTAACAATAAAGACGTAATTTTGTACAAAAAATGTAATGAACTATTTTAATTTCTGTTTTTAATGAATGAATATTCTTTTTTTTTTTTTTGTATTCTTAGAATACTTTTTTAACTACATAAAATCTTTATATTTCTAAATATAAATACAGAATGAATTAAAATTAATGGTTTTCTATTTTAATCCAAAAAATTACTTAAGGCATACGGGGGAATAAATTATTTATAAAAAGAGAATACATATGTACATAATACGATGCATTCTAGTATATGAATTCCATTATATATTACTAAAGAACTATAAAAGAATATACCCATTGATTACACGATGCTTTCTATGGATACTATAAAGGAATATATTATCTTCCTAGGACATGCACCGTGTTACGAATAATGTATTCGGTAATCAATAAAACATAGTGGCTCTGTATTATCCGTTCGATTCCCATCGATTACATTTTCCCACTGGGGAATCCCAGTAGTGAATATCAGCCTGTCTCTCCTGTGGATTAATCAGCACCACTAGACTACTTGACGTTTTTTATCAAAATTTTGTCACGCTTTTTTTTGGATATTTTGGCATATAACAGCTGAAACTATTGAGATTCTCGATCCAATACTAAGACAAAAATTGTAGCCAATACAATAATTAAGAACTCTCTAGTACATCGTAAAAGCATTTTGGAACATTATTCATCCTTTATTTGTTATGTTATTGTCATATATTTATGAAATTCTGAAATTTTATGCCCACCGGCGTATCTATATTAATAAAAGTGATTGACTCACTGACTCACTGACTGACTGATGGATTCATCAACGCCCAGACGAAACGGCTGAAGCTAGAATCCTGAAATTTTGGGTGTGGATCACTCTTGGTCCGAAGGGGTCAGATAAGGCTGGGTTTTTGGAAATTCGAACTGGAAAGGTACGAAATGTACTAAAAGGTACTAAATATGGTACCGTTTGTATTTGGCGAACCGGTACAGCTAGAACTTTGCAATTTGGAAAGAGGGTCACTGATGGAGTGTAGGAAAGATGTGCTAAAGGGTTTTTGGAAATTCGAACTATAAGTGTACGAAAAGTACTAAAGTGTACTAAATTTGGTACCAATTTGTATTTTGTGAACGGATAAAGATTAAAGATTGAAATTTGATGTAAGAATCAAGGTTAAGAGGTACGGTTGACATAAGGAGGTGGTTTAGGAAAAGTGTACACATGTGTACGAAAATTACGAAATGGTACTAAATTTGGTACAATTATGATTTGGGCGAACGGATAGAGCTGGAATCCTGAAATTTTGAACTAAGGCTACTGTTGGAGAGTAAAATGGATGTAGTTTTAAAAATTCGAACTTATGGGTACGAAAAGTACTAAATGGTACTAAATTTGGTACAATTAGGTTGAACGGATAGAGCTGGAATCCTGAATTTTTAAATTAAGGCTACAGTTGGAGGGTAGAATGGAGGTGTTTTTGAAAATTCGTACTTAAAGGGCTATAAATTTGGTACAATTACGATTTGGGCGAACGGATAGAGCTGGAATCCTGAAATTTGAATTAAGGCTACAGTTGGAGGGTAGAATGGAGGTAGTTTTGAAAATTTGTACTTATAGGTGCGAAAAGTACTAAAGGGTACTAAATTTGGTACAATTACGATTTGGGCGAACGGATAGAGATGGAATCCTGAAATTTGAATTAAGGCTGCTGTTAGAGAGTAGAATGGAAGCAGTTTTGAAAATTCGTACTTATGGGTACAACAAGTACTAAATGGTACACAATTTTGTACAATTTGGATTTAGGTTGAGCGGATAGAGCTGGAATCCTGAAATGTGAAATTGAGATTTCTGTTGGAGTGTAGGATTGTGGTAGTTTTGGAAATTCGTACTTATGGGAACGAAAAGTACTAAATTTGGTACAATTGGGATTTGGAATCTGGAATCCTGAAATTTAGAATTGAGATTTTAGTTGAAGTCTAGGATTGAGGTAGTTTTGGAAATTCGTACTTATGGGTACGAAAAGTACTAAATGGCATTAAATTTGGTACAATTTGGATTTGAGTGAACGAATACACCTGGAATCCTTAAATTTGGAATTGAGATTACTGTTGGAGTATAGGATTAAGGTAGTTTTGGAAATTCGTACTTATGGGTACGAAAAGTTCTAAATGGTACTAAATTTGGTACAGTGGGTATTTGGGGGAACGGATAGAGCTGGCATCCTGGAATTTGGTAAGACTACGGTTGGAGTGTAGGATTTAGACATGCAGGTAGTTTTTGAAATTCGTACTTATGGGCACGAAATACACCAAATGGTACAACTTGAATTTGAGTGCACTGATAGCGCTGGAATCCTGTTTTTTGAAATTAAGTTTACTGGTGAAGTGAAGGATTAAGGTAGTTTTGGAAAATCGTTCTTATGGGTACGAAGAGTACTTAATGGCACTCAATTTGTTGTTGGGTGTAGGGACAGTTCTGGAATCTGTATTTTTTTTTTTGGATTTAGTGTGAGTATTGGTGTGCAATGTTGGTCTCGCTGTTAACATGTAAGGCTGATCTTTTTGATCTTTTGAAAATCGAACTAAAGTGGTACGCACAGTATTATATTAAACAATAAATATTGATTAAAATTGCTATAAGTACAATAAAATGTTTGTGTTCGCCATTTCCATTATATTATATTATTGTTTGTGTTTTTTTATATCCTTTCCGCATACGAAGTATCGGGCACTTTGCTAGTGATTTATAAAACTTATTTTATTTATACGTTACGGGGTATAACTATACTAATTCACCTTATTTCAAAAGCACTTTCAATGATTTGCCAGACCATCCAGACCATTGTAATCATGGATAACATATGTCCCAAAAATATTTTGCAGCAAACATGAATATGTTTGCAACAGTCCCTAAACATAACATATATTTGGGTCTTGCAACCAAATATATGTTTGGGCGCAAACAAATATATGTTTGGATGCAAACAATCATTTGTTTGGATGCAAACAAATATTTGTATAGACGAAATATAAATACAAACCCAAAATCCACAAAAACATACGCATACATAAATGGTGTATTGAAATACATAGAAATACTAAACACAAAAGCAACAACAGACGCGTAGATACATACAAAATTTCAAATACAAGAAATAGTGTCACACTTTTAGACAGAAAAACAAATAAAAGCTATTAATTATAACATATAGAAACATCGTTGAACGCTTCTCGTTAGATGTAAAAAAAACACATTCTCCTTAAAATTGAAATCATCAATGGGAAATCGGCATATGAAATGAAATTATTTTAAAATGTAATAAATTGGTACATCCATATTTCAAATATATGCATGTATGTGTATGAAAAATGTATTAAAGGTACTACCAATTATAAATGCGATTTTTTTCCTTGTCCAATAAAATATTTCCATTCACCTTTTTGATTCAATTATAAAATTTCCAATTATCAAATGTATTGGGCATTTAATTTAATTAAAAGCATAATTTCTTTAAGAAAACACAAAACAGTGGTTTATTCATTCACTTGACCGTCTTTACTCAACGACTGCCTGGGGAAACTGAAGAAAAAATGCCGTTCTCGCAAAAGAACAAAAACAAGTAAACAAGTATCAGTCGGCTTTGCCGACAGAGATATACCCTCAGCTTACGTGAATTGAAACTTTCATTTACGGACAGATAGAATGTACTTATGGTCTTTTCAGAATTTTCTGGCCCTTTTTGGACATTTGAACCTGCCGCCATAAATGAAGATTAGGATTAAAATTAACACTGTTGCGTAGGAGGTACTTGAAGGAATGGACCGACATAGTCCATTATGGAAGTGGATCTTATTTTAGGAGCTATATCTTTTCGATAGATATCGCGCCCACTAGTCATTTCAGTTTGTCATCGTATAACTTGTGGAAGCATGGCAGGAAGCATGGACTTGTCCACGAAAAACATAATATCGCTGTAAACATGACCACAACGAACAGCATCGGTATACATTTCCAAAGGATCTTCGAACAGACCCTAAACTTCACTTAACAAGTAAACAAGTGATATATGTATACCCTCAGCCAATGTGAAGTGAAACTTTCACCTACGGACAGATCAGAATTTTGTGGCCTTTTTTAGACATTTAATAGGAATTAACTGCTCTAAGACACAAATGTTGAACTTTTGTGGGGGAGGTTCCCTAAGGAGAGTACCGATATGAGCCATTTTAGAAGTTAAACTAAACATTTCATGAAACGACAGAAATTTTTATCAAATTCATTCAACATCAGTGTATTGAGCCTTCAGCTATTAATTTAATTGCAAAAAAGTATAAATTTCAATGCAGAAACGGAATTTTCTATTTTGAAATTAGCTGTCAGCAACGCAACTGGAGTTGGGTTGCTATCCATAATCGACCTCTAAACTTGTACCCTCGTATGAGGGGCAAAATCAAAGCGATTCGAGAGAGGGTCCTAAACTGAACTTTTCCGAAATTTTGTGTGGGAGGTACCCGAAGGAGTGAGTCCATATTGGAACCTCATCTAAGTCTGGTAGAAATTTCACGATGTGCAAAGTATGAAGCAAATCAGTTACTCCCTTCAAGAGTTATCGTGCGTACAAATTTTCCGAACATTTTCGAACTTTTGTGGGGGATGTACCCGAAGGAGCGGACCGATATGGTCCATCTTCGAACATAAACTAAGTTTAGGCAAAATATAACGATACCCAAAATTTGGTTCGAACTGGTTGATCCGTTCGAAAGTTATCGTGCGCACCAGCCAACAAGACAGACAGACGGACGGACGGACATTGCAAAATCGACCCTAAATTGTCTGATGAGGCACATTTTGTCCGTATGAAAGTGTATATGGGCAATATTATTGAAAATTTAACATCCTTGAAGCCAAGGTTTACCCGTTTATAACTCGCGAATAATGGTTGTATATTGTACAATTTACATGCTTTTGGATAAAATGAAATGTTTTTAGACTTGGCAAAAAATATTGGTATCAAAAGTTAATTTGCGTGGAAGCTGTGGCTATATTAATGTTAAAAAATGGGTAAAAATGGGTTGAAGCCAACGTGTCTTTTTTTGTTTTCTCTCGATTTGTGATTAAACCACACTTTTCACGATTTTCCCGTTAAAGTAAAAGTAGAAGGCAACTAAATAAGGATCATCTCACTAGTGTATAACTTCTCAAAATTTGATCTGCGTCTACCATTAAATGATGCTGACATTTTGAAGCCAGATTTTAAGTGTTTTTTGAAATTTTCTTATAATTTCGTTCCGCAAACAGGTTTTTCAAAAAATCATATATAAGAATGAAGAACTCACGATTCTGATTTATTTGATATATGTGTCGTGAATGTAGCCTACACAGCTTCAGAGAAATCTGTATCCAAATACGAAAATTTTGTGCGAACAAATTTCTAAAAATCATATATTTCGGGTCTAATTTGTACAATTGGCATTCGATTTACTCGTGCATGATTGCAAATTTTGGATTTTTACGTTGCGGATCTAATAAGTCATTACTCATTAAATTCCATCAACTAAAACGCGAGATAGGAGAAATTCCAAGGTAAGAAAATCACCTAATATTGTTTTTGAAAATATCGCGCATTTTATCGCGTATTCTGTCGGCCGCTTGCACTGCTATGAAAAAACTAGTGCAGCATCTTCCTTTTTGCGGAAACAGATATTTAAAAACTTCACTGATAAGGGAACTACATTCATTTTATCCCAAAAATAGTGTGTGATGCTACATCCACGGTTCTTGACTGATTGCCTTGAAATAGGTATATATCGATGCAGATTTTCATGGTGACACTGAAACCGGATGCGGAACGAAATTGTATGAACTTTGGGCAAAATATCGATGTTTCATAGGTTTTTTAATGCTAAGATGCAGCCGATGCTACATCTTAGCATCCAAATTATATTTCGAAAAATATACACAAATTAAAAGATATGGTCTTGCTGTACATGGAAATCACATGCGGACAAAACGATTTTGATAATTACGCGATTTACACATATTTTAATAAGGCATATAAGTTAAAGCGGTTTATTTGAACTCTATTTCCGTTTAAAAAGTCTAATGATTTATTTCAACAACCCGAAAACTTTCGTCAATGGGAAACCTTCTATGTGAATGTAGATAAAGCAAAATCCGCCCATTTTCTTGGGAGTTTCAAGAAAAATAAAAGAAGTACTCCTATAGCATTTTTCCAATATTTTCAACTCTAGAATGCATGTGAAAACTATTATTCCAAACCAAAATTTGTTTTTTGTAACACAAATATGTGCTTATTTTGGCTATAATATCCTAACTACTATCCCGATGATTATAAGTTTGGTCTCATTTGATTCCCCGTGAAGTCTTTATTTAAAACTGTTACTTTTTTGTAATTTTCGACGGGTAAATGGACCTATATTTTCAAAAAATTCGGATTACATTTAAAATTTTGTCAATTTTTTGTAAATTCCGCGAATGCTGAGAAACATTTTACAAATATTATACAATCTACTTAATGACGTCACTTCGTGATAACTTTTTAGTGACAATTGTGCTCAATAAAATAATTAGCGTTTTTATAATAATTTTTTCTTAAAAGCAAAAGTAAAACCGCGATAACATTTGTCCGCAACAACCAAAAATTTGCTCGCGAGCGGATTTGTACTGGGGAATTTTTTCTTAACCTATGTACCAAAAATCGTTAATGTAGCGCGAAAAGAAAAAAATCAATTTTTTGGAAATGGAATATGAAATAATTGGCAGTTTTGCCCATATACCCTCGTTAGCATAAATGCTGAGGGTATAATAATTCATACCATTTTTTCCACCAAAAACAAACTTTTTCACCCTCCCGTCGTCGCTTCTACGTCTTCTATTGCAGCATACACACAGCTCTTTATTATGAAATAAGTGAGAGCCCTGCTGTTACGCTCTTTGACAAAAATCCTCTCTCCACCCATATAAATATGTTCTAATATAAAAAATATGTTGGTACCCAAACAAACAAATTTGAAATATGTTACAAAATGTTGCAAACATATATTTGTTTGCAATCAGTCCCAAACATATAACATAACGATGGAATATGGAATATATCGGTCCACTACTTAGGGTACCTCCCAAACAACATTTCCTATTACGACGGTACAGCTTTTTTTATCGGGGCATGTCCATACTTCCTCATATAATGTATCAAAAGCTTATAAAAAACGGTTAACTCAATGATGAGAACAATAACATACGAAATAAATATTGAATTTGACCAAAACTTTGATCATCGTAAAATTTCTTGACCCATTTCTTCAGATACCCCGTAAAAGTTTAACACTTTTGCGCTTTAATCCAAATCAAATTTATTAGCAAAATGTAAGCATTCATGTATTCGGAAAGTCCACAATAGAGTTATAACTTTTTTTTGCAATTTTTGCAAATATCTCCCTCCCTGAAAAATTAATATGAAATACGGTGTCATTTTTTCTCTATCGCGAAAAAAGTTTTCGCACCAAATGCATTCTTTAATTTTATTTGTTATAATGCCACTTACGCTTTTCGTAATAACTTATTAAAAGTTTTAATCTAATTTAAAGCCAATATCGAACCATTCTGGAACAATTTGTTATCAAATCGCGACATTTCAGAGCATTTTATGCACTTTTGACAATATTGCAACCTCTTGTTTTTCATTATAAACTCGCGAATTTTATGTTTGTATTTATTCTACCTATCGACATTTGCAAGGAATTCGCGAAAGTCACAGGCTGTTTTTAATGACTGCCTGTGCAAATCTATTTGTTTTCTATAAATATTTATTAAAACAAAGCAAATTTAAATTTTTAGATAGAAAAAAACATAAGTAGTGCGATTCTCTAACTAATTTTTTGAGTTAACGACAAAAATCGTTAAAATTAAAACGCTAAATTATGAATGAAAAGTTCAAATAAAAGTTGACAACAATCTTGCTATCGGTAGAACTTTACGACTACTTTTTATTCGTCGCTAACTTACCGAAAATATCGTTCATTACCGAAATTATAAGCATTTTAATTTTACCAATTTTTGTCGGTAACTCCAAAAGTGTGATAGAGAACCGAACTACAGAAGGGATTTAGTAATCGGTGGAGGGCTACTTTTTCACGGAATCCGAATTATAACCCTAGTCTTCAACAATAGTTAAGATAAATAACCAAAATCTTGATATTTTATCGCCAAGTCCATGCGTCTAAATAAAGCCATTATTTCGATGAGGCACATAATCGGTTGTCTAGCAGGTAATCGATTTGTCCATAGGCGTCACAATTCTTTTTACTTGTTTGCAATATTTTCCAAGCAAAACTTCAAATGTTTGATATTGAAAATGGGATATATCCTGCCCTCGTTTTGACATAGCTCTCATAGAACAGTACCTCCCGATTTTCGGTATTTTTAGAATTGTTTATTTTATCTCTATATTTACTTCAAAAAAATCTTTGTATCTTTATTTCGTATTTCGACCAATATTTCAACGTGAAAATTATGTACTTTATGTATAAGTGTAGCAATGGCAATACTCTCAGAAGCTATTTGGAGGAAATGTAGATTTTGGCGCCAAAAAAGCTTTTACTAAAAGCAGACAGAGCAAAAAATGTATTTACGAGAGTTCATGTTAAACAGCTTTGTTATATTTACTTCCGCTCTTCGGTTCTTTATTGTGCTAATGGTGATGATGATAATGTTGATAATAATAATGACGATGTTTTGTATTACGGGCAAGCACACTATTAACATAACCGTGTTATTAACATAACCGAACAAACATACACACATACGCACCCCCTAATGCGACTGTAAACAAAACATCACTCGTATGGCCAAGTCCAAGTTTAGTTTAACTGTGTTTTGTTCAAGAATCAAGTTCAGTCATACCGCAACGTTGAAATACATAACAGTTAGTAGTGTAGTATAGCGGTGTAGTACGAACGCGTAAAAATAAGTATAAAGAAACGTTTGTTACATAAAAAGGTGTTACTAAGAATAATTCCTAATCAGAAATAAGTTCTCAAAGAAATTTTATTATTTTAAAAAAGATATTTGGTTGAATTTGTCTTAGTGATTACAATAAAATAGATGTGAAGATAAAAAGAAAAAAAGAAAGTTTAATATTATTTTTCCCTAAAAATTAATTGGCTACAAATTCCCTCCAACATAATTAATTAAATATTTTGCAAAGAAGAAAAAAAATACCAACCTGTCTCCATCGTTGATAAAATTAATGTAAGTCTGTCTGAAATTGTCATTCCCTGTTGGTGAAATATAGTTCAAGTGCAAGTGTTGTTGTCCGTTATGTTGTTTTTGTTTTATATTTATGTTCCTTCGACCTTTTATGCTATTCAAAAGTATGCATTGGGATTTCAGGAGCAAGCTTTTCAAGGTCACGCTAAGCAAACGAATGTAGTTTATGTTTTGGTCGTGTTTACGTGTGTAAAGCATTTCGTCCCTCCTGGTCAACGCTTCTTACTGAGTGTGTGTGTGGAGGGATGAAGGGAGTCCTTGTACATTGTGTGTATACCAACAACGTGCGTGTAAACAGAAGTGTATCCCTTTGATGTCATCAATTCTAATAAACGAATTTTTATTTGTACATATCTGCTTTATAACATTTCAGATTTTAGTTTTGACTCTGGTATAAATTTATTTTTATGTCGGAAGCATAGAATTTACTATTTTTGAATTTGTTGACAAATTCATAAATATAAAAATAGTCAACGTTTAAAAAATAGTAGATTCTTGCAGTTCTTGAACAGACCAAATGAGATAATTGTGTTTTTTTAATAGCGTAGTGTATTTTTAGAATATTCTATAGTAAATGTATTTTACAATGAACAGGATTTGAACTTTTGAGAATAAAATATACAAGAAGTCACAGAGATATACCCTCAGCCTGTAACATAATGAAAAGAATGAAACCCAGCATAGGTTATTTTTCCAAAAAATTCCTGTTGTAGTGTGCACTGCGAGAACTATCCAAAATAAAATTTAAAATTTATCCGCGAAAAGGCTCCAATCTGTTTATAAGCCTAAATGTTTGAACTTTTGTGGGGAGGTACCGGAAAAAGGTAAACCGATATAGTCTACTTCGATTATGACGTAAATTTGGACAAACGTAGAAAAATGATAGAAATCCGTAATGAAACGTAGAATAGATGCCCGTTTAAAGTTGAAAATTCAAGGAATTCATTTTGTCTAAAGTTACCGTTCTAAAATCACTTTACGAAGTGATTTGGAAAAACATAGGTGTTTTCGTCTACCATTGACTCAGATAACACCTAATTGGTACATGTGAACGCCTGAATTTTTTCGTCGACATTTGTAGCACAGTGTAATTATCTCAGCCAGTATGATCTTATCCCCAATAACAATTAGAATGTCGCAATATGAGCCGCGAGGACTGCCTGATGTAAAAACTAAACTGAACTGCACAGTTTTGAAATTTTGGGTTGGATGTACCCGAAGGAGTTGGATCGACTAAGTTCATATGAGAGAAACATTACAATGAGCAGGTACGGTGGATTTTTTGGATTTGGCCACGAAAAACATTATGTCGCTGTAAACAGAACCACAAGATGTACTTTCGTAAAAATTTGCAAACGATCCTCGAACAGTCCTAAAACTGAACTTAGCAAAAATGTCGAACTTTTGTGAGGGAGGTACCCCAAAACGTTTTCCATTAATGAACATTTGGAAGAAAGTTTACGATGTGCAAAGTTACGCCCAAATCGTATACTTAGATTTTAAATATTCGTGCTGATCAGCCATTTGAGTTGTTGCCGGCAGGGTTATTTAGAACTATTGGGATATTATTTTAGGAAAAGGGCTGCGAGCAAAACTTGTTGCAAAAATGTCTTGTCGGTCTGACAAGAGTCCCCAAACCGCACTTGTGACAACATTTTTGAAAATTTGTGTGGGAGGTACTCGAAGGAATGAAACGATATAGTCCATATACGAAGCTGATCTATGTCTGGAGGAAATGTTACGACGTGCAAAGTTTGGGCCCAATGGGTTAGGTTACTCTCTTCGAGAGTTATGGTGCGCACCATTTTAGGGAACATTTTTGAACTTTTGTAGGGGAGATACCCCACCTTCGAAGTTGACCTAAGTTTTGACAAAGTATTACGAGAACCAAATTTTGGACCAAATCGGTTGATCCGTTCATCAGTTGTAAACTTCGTCATTCATTTGCATTCAAATCCAATTTATATAAAAATTATACAAGGAAAACAAAATAAAGTCAAAAATTGGAGTAAAAATTTGGGTCATTTGAGTAGAACCCCCTTTAAAACTTGGGAATACAGAAGGATTGTATTAGAATATCGATGCATATTTCAAAATTTTGAAAAGAAATGTGGATATCCTAGAGGGGCCGCCATATTCCAAAAATAAACTTGTTGAAAGAAAAAAAACTAGCTTTGTTAGGCATTACATCTGATTATTTAAGGAATCCTTGGCAAAGCAGTATATACGGGTGTATCCTTAATCAGGAGGGTTATACTTTTGCCGAATATTACTGAAAGTACTTCGTTTTCAATATAGAGTGAATATGCATAGATACTCTAATACTATCTTTCTGTATTCCCACGTTGTAAATGGGTGTTCTATTCAAATGAGCCAAATTTTTTATCCAATTTTTTACTTTATTTTGTTATCCTTGTATAATTCTTATATGGATTTGAATGTAAATGAATGACTAAGTTTACTCCAAACGCTTTCATCCATTTTAATGCCACTTTTCTTCGTACCTGCGAAACACTTTTTTTATAAAAGCGTTTTGCGGTGCCAACGATAGTTCGAAAACGGATGGGCCGATCTTCGTATACTTGTGTGGTCGTTTAAAGAACCTAATAATCTTGTCTTTAAGCGAAACAGAATTTTAAAAAATCTATTTAAAAAATGTGAACTGTAAAAATCAAAACAAACAGGACAAAAAAAATAAAATATGTCTTGCTTAAAGACAAGCTTTTATGTATTTAATAAGCTTTAGCCGATAGCCTTAGATGCTAGTGCTATTTTTTTTTTATATAATTTTATTATAATTTTTTATTATAATAAATATTTGAAATAAATAAAAATAAATAAAATTTAATAAGCTCACTAAACCATATGAAGATCGTTCAATTCGTTTTCGAGCTATCGTTGTGGCCAAATTTACGAAAAATCTGGCCAAAAATCGAAAAACAATTGTATCAATTTACACTAAATAGTATCAAATATTGTTTGTAGGATCCCACTGCGTGTAGTTATGAAAAAATGTATACGTTTCTTGTTTAGTGAGTGGGTATAAAATCAGTTCAAAGCGACCCTATTTGGAAAAAATGTTTTCTCAATATTTAAGTTGTTTCTTTTAAAATATTATAATATCCAAAATAAACAACGGCTTTTAAATATTTTTTCTGTAATTGTAAATAAACGTGTGTGAAACGAATTTAAAATGTTCAGTGTTGCCAATGAAGCCCGCGTGTTTTAATAACACTGTGATACAAAAGTGGACAAAATTTTTTTGCAGGATTTCTGATGCACAAATTCGGTTTTGTGGGAGTCCATAGAAGACGAAAATACCTTTGGTTTCTTTGGGTCACTCCGGGTTTTGATTTTATAACGGTAAATGTAGTGAAAAATGGGTTTTCTTGGATTTTCAAATGTAAACGGACATTTCTTCTTTTTTCCACAACCGATTTGCACACACTGTTTTTCATTATAAAGGGGAGAGTTATGCCTTTCGAACAAGCCATAGAGTTTTAAAATCGGTTAACAAATGGCTAAGTAATAGTGGTTTAAGTGTGACAAAAACGCATTAAAAACAGTAAAATGTTTTTCCTTCTGCTCTAGGCTGCGTAAACGACACCTAACAGTACAATTATTTACTGTTAACAAGTAGGAAATTTAGTTGGCTTTCCAAAATGGGAAAAACCAACAAAATCCGTTGAAAAATGAATGCGTTATGGCATTTTTTGTGTTTCAACTTTTTGGTTTTTTTCATATTTTCCTTTATAAATGATGGGTATCTTAGCATGTGTGATTCTAATTGTGATTATCCTGCTTAACAATTACGCACAAGATATCAATGTTTTATAAAGGAAAATATGAAAAAAAAACCAAAAAGTTGAAACACAAAAAATGCCATAACGCATTCATTTTTTAACGGATTTTGTTGGCTTTTCCAACTAAATTTCCTACTTGTTAACAGTAAATAATTGTACTGTTAGTTGTCGTTTACGCAGCCTAGAGCACAAGGGAAAACATTTTACTGTTTTTTAATGCGTTTTTGTCACACTTAAACCACTATTACATACCCATTTGTTAACCGATTTTAAAACTCTATGGCTTGTTCGAAAGGCATTACACTCCCCTTTAAAATTATATATAGTGTGTGCAAATCGGTTGTGGAAAAAAGAAGTAATGTCCGTTTAAAGTTGAAAATCCAAGAAAGCCCATTTTTCACTACATTTACCGTTATAAAATGAAAACCCGAAGTGACCAAAAGAAACCAAAGGTATTTTCGTCTTCTGTGCACTCCCACAAAACCGAATTTATGCATTAGAACCCCTGCAAATTTTCACTGTAGCACAGTGTAATTTATGTCCGTACTTATTGATATTTTCAAGGTCAATTTTCACAAGAGTTTTTTTTTCAATTTCCATCGAAACATCCTGCACCTAAAGTGCAAGGATTCCAAGTAATTTTAACTCAAATATTTCCAAAACTGTAGAAATGGTGGAAGCTTTCAACCCTATTTTAGTTTCATCGTTTCTTAGTAAAATTGATACCGATATTTCCGATATGCAAATGGAGATTTCATTTCTTTGGTGACTTATAGTAAAATTTAGCGGATAACATTTTTGTCTTTGACGACATTCTTCTATAATGGTGTTTTGTATGACAATGTTGCCAAAACTCACATGAAGTACTTCCTTAACCCTAAAATTTGTTTTTAATTTTGCATATTTCTGAAGTTTAGTAATATGTAGAGTTTTGGTGTATTCTAAGACCTATAATAAAAATTGATGGCGAACAAATTTGTAGAATATTTCGATTTGATACGATCACATTTTATAGGAGAAGGGACCAAAACCACTCCTTTAATGACCTCTGAGGGTTAAAAAATATGAAAAATTTAAGCAGCGACCCGAAAAACATAAGAACCCAAGATTAGGTTAACGTCCATTCATTTTCAGAGTTTTGCCAAGATTTTTCTTAAAATTGGCCACTGTGCAATGCTCAATTTTGCATCGATCGACTTAAAATTTTTGAAAATGATAAGTAGAGGTAACTCCTTAAGTTGAAACGGCGAAAAGACAGAACTCACGGAGAATTTTCGTTCAGAATAATCGTCTATTTTATTTTTTTGTTAGGAGAAGGCAATGAAGGATATGGGAAATCTTAGACGATCTGGCTATGTGTATCTAATGACACCTTGTAATCACGTTACAGATCGCAGTTTTGATCGCATCGTTAAGAAATGTTCTATGTTGATGGGAGAACTAGAGAGAAAGAAGCCTTGGTGATTTTGGTGATGACCAGATAATATTTAGGAGATCGGAATGGACAAACATTTATATGGGAAGAAGTTAACGCTACGGATATGCAACCCCTTAATCCAATAAAATTAAAATTTTCTGTTAGTAGCAGGCCTTCGACCTGGTTTTAAGGCTTTCTCCCTTGCACAGTACGTTTACATTTACTAAATCCAGTCGATTTGACATCTGTTAGCTTCTTAAATTTAAACATACAATTGCATAATTACCTCATTTACTTGTACCATGATGAGGTTTTAGGAATATGCATTTCTCAAATTTTAAAAAATAAATTCCTAATAAAATTGTTTTCTTATTTTGATAAATAGATTCTTCATTCATTCATTGTATTTTAATTTATTTTTTATATTATGTGAAGAGGTGTGTGAGTATATATCAATTATGCATGATACGTTTTGCTCCAAATTTATTGGCTTTCCTATGTTCAAATGACATTTTAATAAATACTTATCTACATATGTATGTGTGTGCATTTAAGAGTCTCTTAACGTTGGCAGCAGGCCTCCTCCTTCTTCGTCAGCCGAAGTGAGACATACTGCCGTCTATAAAATACGTGAAAATTAAATTAATTGACTCATTTGATCACAAAAAAGTGCGAATATCGAATCGGAGAACTAGGAATTGACATTTTTATGATGATTCCATAAAAACGCTAATCATTAAAAAATTTAAGCACTTAATTCCGCATTGTATAAGCAATAAAAGTGGAATTTTTATATAAGAAATATAAAAGAGGGTTGTAAAAAACTGAATTAATTGTTTTTAGATAAATACATAAATCTTGCAATAAGGAAAGGGAATTTCGATTAGATCATCAAAAGTTGTATACTAAATTGGTATTAAAATTTTTCACACTCGATAAAAAGAATATAATCGTACAAACGGAACAGGAGATTATTAACATTGGATATGACAACACTTATCCTACATACATATGTACATATGTTATTTGTTATACAGCCCAATAGTAAATGTTATCTTGTGGGGAATTCCTCGCTCGCGAGAAAGTTAATGTAAGAAATGGTTTGGATTGGTATTTTTAGAAAATATTTTTTACGTTTATCCTTGAATTCGCAATAATATTATTTTTAGTCACGACTTAATGTATCCATTGCTTAGTCATTTCATAGCTAAAGAACATTCAATATTTTCCTAATGAAACATAAACACACCTTACATTATAAGAAAAAATCTTAAGTCACGCAAAACTGTTGGTTGGGTATGGATGACGCCATACGCAATCATGGGATATCCCATAATTATAGAAAAAAATATAGTTTTTTTGTAACTGTGAGAACATCGATATTAATATCACTTTGCAGGTGGTGAAACAATTTCTCCTAAAAGGATGGATTAGGAACAAGAATTGTTGTTTTTGTGTTTTGAGTACTGGAAATAGTTAAGTTGGTTTGGCAGGACTGTTAAAAGGTGCAATGTGTTGTGGGGGTCTTCACCGCATGCTGGGTAGATGTTTGATGTTGTTTTGTGTGGTGTCATTAATCCAGATCCCATAGGAATTGAGATGGCTGTAGCATAACACGTACTTGAGCCAAAACTAATCTGGTTTGTAGTGGCAACTGACCTCCGTGGACCACGACACGATAGTTGTTTTCAAGGCTCAAATCTGCTTGCAAGGCTTACTGATGTAGGGATTCTCTGTTGTAACGTTGGACAACACCCTCTATGTCAGCCCTGCTCACAGAGAAAAAGGTGCCATTTAAGAGAAATTAGAAAAATAAAAAGATTTTTTATTGTCCGCATAAAGATTTCCTAAATTAAACGCTTAAAAAAATTATAACAAGTAAAAAGTATCAGTCGACTTTGCCAACAGTGATATACCCCCAGCCTGTTTGTATTGAAACTCCTTTTTTTCCTAAAAAGTATGTATTTAGGGTGTTTTTCGAATTTTGGACGTGTGAGGTTGCCAAAATATGAATTTGGATTAAATCTCAAAAGTGTAGCGTATGATCGAAATATACCATTTTGGAAGTGGGTCTTATTTTGGAAGTCATTACTTTCGATAGATATCGCGCCCAACAGTAATTTCAGTTGGTCACCATATAATTAATAGCTTTATGGTCATTGCATCGGAAGCTTGGTCGTACCCACTAAAAACATAATACCGCTGTAAACAGGCCCACAAGGAGTACCTTCGGTAAAAATTTCCTCGGACTCGGACAGATCTTAATACCTTAAACGCTTAAACAAAAATGTTGAACTTTTCTGAGGGAATGATCGGTCCTCCCTGACACATTTTTGAACTTAAACTAAGCATGGACAAAATATTACGAAATACAAAGTTTGGACCAAATCAGTTGCTCCGTTTATGAGATATCCATGATAGCAATACTTTAGTGGAAGAGGTGCCATAAGGTGCCGGCCTGTAAGTACCACCTTCGAACTTTGCCTAAGATTTGCAGAAGTATTACGATATGCAATGTTTGGAACAGCCCACTATCCAGTTTGCATGTTGTCCTGCCCACAAACCACTACATATGGTGGCCGTAGGAGTACTTAAAGCTTTCGGCAATTTTCTTAGAAAAAATACGATTTCCCATCATTGTTTTAAGTGCGGCGTTCAGAGGTGATGAAGAAGTCTAAGGTGGCTGTGGTTTACAGTAGTTGTTGATATCGTTAACAACAATTGTAAACTTCACCGAAGGTACAAAAACGACTTTTCGCATATCAATGGGTGCACCACCATTCACACCAGCTTAACGATATGGGCCCTACTTTTTATCACAGAGTCCGGAATGACAAGTGTCACTTGTTGAGAAGTTTACATGTCTGAAATACTCAGGAAATGTCGCCTAAGGGTATTTCCCACAGTTAAAAATGTGATGTTATCTCGCCGTAAATCGAACCCGGGCATTCAGCGTGCAATGCGCGTGTGTCTACCATTAGACCACAGTACATATTTCATTGCTCATTGTACAGTAGCAGCAGTAATCGAGACAGATTATCATCGATCCATATCTGCATATTGCCTTCGCTCCACTGTAACATAATTATTTTTATAAGACACACCTATGGCACTGCATCGCTAAATACATCTCTTCGCTGACACGAAATTGGACATGGTAACACAAAATAAGACAAACAAATCATATTGTCTTGAGAAGCAGTAACTTTGTCAAAAAACTTGCGAAAATTACATAAAACAACAATAAATTTATGAGTGTTTATTATTAAATACTAAACATCACCTCATGCTTATGGGTGCTTAATGTTATATCGAATAATAGAATAGGCTTCTTCTTTACTAAAAAAATTTAGAAAATATTTATTTTTGTATTTAGCAAATTCTTAACATATTTACGCGATTGCATAATACCCTAAGTCTGTCATTCCGAAATTGCAAATTTTCACACTACGATAATACATCAAGAACACCTTAAATCAATAGAGCGCTCAATCATGTGTCTTGAAGAATATTGAATGTGTAAATTTAGTAAACAAATAAATACAAATGGTGAGGCAATAGTACTAACCTCACCTAACATAAATGTGGTTAGTTAATGTTAATTTGTCTATTATGTATTATGATTATGGGGAATCTTGTTAATTATGTTTAAGAATTTTTCTTTTTCGAATACAATTGATCACAGATTTTACAAAGACAGAATTATTTCGAGCGAATTGAATTTTGAGGATTGGTTAGCGAGAACTTTTTTTAAGTTTACACCACAAATAACAATATTTGTTCCTTATAGTTCTTCTTCAAAACCGTGCTAATTTTCATATTTAAATAAACACTTTGGAAATTGCGGAAATCGTTAACATCCCATTTCGGAACACTTTTCCGTGTTGCATACCGTGACACTTCCATTTGACCAATAAATATAAAAAATTAATAAATGGGAGTATGATTTCCTAGAGAAAGATTATAGTATTGTTAAACTAAAGAGAAATGTAGTTAGGGTACATCATTCATTTCATTATGAGTTAAGATTCAGAATAGTTCAATTCATGTCCCATCCAAGCAAAGTCACCCAAATCATTTTTCAAAATTATGACAAAAAATTACTTTTCAACATAACGATGCTTCTAAAGAAATTCTGCGTTGATGTTGATCTACCCAGCAAAATTAATTTAACGGAGTCGTAAAAAAGGCACTCCATTCCCCACATTTTATGCGCATTCAGATGCGATCCAACGAATGACATCCATTTCTCACATTTTAACTGCATCCGGATGCAGTCCAAATGAAGTCGTGATAAAGGCACTCCGTTTGTTACATTTTATAAGCAGTTGGTAGAGGTCCCTACAAGTACAATTCGTCCATAAACAGAAAAAAAAAATCCCAAAAATTTGTTATAAAAGCTCCGTTCCTTTACGTGCAAGAATCTTCAACTTTTGCCACTTTTTACTCGAAAAGTGTTCCTTTACTTGATGATCACAGATTTCACAAAGGCAGAATTATTTTGAGCGAATTGAATTTTGAGGATTGGTTAGCGATTTTTTTAAAGCCTAAACCACAAATAACAATATTTGTTCATTAAAAATGTAAGTATTTTATTTGTTTTAAACACATACATATAAATAAATATAGTTCTTCTTCAAAACCGTGCTAACACACAACTTTTGTTAATTTTGCCAATTTTACCATTTTCAAAAGTAATGGAACTGACCAAAAATAAAATAATTTGTGAGCTTTTGCGGTAACTCATGAGAAGAAAATTTCCTAATGGAGTGCTGCTGGAGTACATTATATAAAAACCCCTTTAGCTGATGAAGCAAGAACAGTTCAGCTTGGATTAAATGGAGAGTGGAGGAAACAAACTCAGTTGCCATTGAATTCGAAGAAGCAATTTCATAATTTGTAATAAAATTCTTATTATTCTTGTTTTACACAAACTTTAAATTATTTTTATTTATTCTGGAATATTTTGCAATGGCTTGTATGGTTATTGCATCTTTGAACTGAATAAAAACACATTCCGAAGAGTGTCTTTAAATTCACATCCAAAGCACTGCATCAAAACACGTGCTTTGGATGCAAATTGGACTGCAACCTATTCTACCATAAAGGGTTAGTTTAAATGCGATTCCAAGGGGTTAGTTAAAATGCAATGCCAAAGGGTTGATTAAAATGCAGTGCTAATGGAGTACATTTTTCAGTAGTCACGCTCTTGTAAAATCTTGAGTGAAAACGCATATTTTTATGCACTTCCAAATCATTTGTACATATGTTTTAACTGCATCTTTGGAGGCAAACTTTTTGCTGTGTATGTATGGTAACATGGGGCGCCTTCGCCACTGGGGCGGGTACGCCATCGCCGATTTTCTCGCAAAATACAAGTGCTAGAAAAAATCGGCTGAAGTCAAAATTGTGAGTTTAATGAAGATCTATCATCTCCCAAAAGTTGGCGGGTGTGTCGTAAGTATGATAGCGGACGCGCGCGGTTTTGTGTTTTGAGGGTATTGGGAAAAACAATTATGGTAGATGTTTTTTGTGAAATCTTCTTTACCTTTTGTGATTTCAAAAACATATTTATACCGTTAGAAGACAACTACTGAAGAATAGAAATCCCAATAATTTGAATGAAAAAAACAATAACAAATGTCAATATATTCATATTATGAGATATGTTGGGGGTGGGGCGCCTACGCCATGATAGGGGTGTGGTGGGTTAATGTCAGAAATTTGTCATGTTTAACTTCAATTCTTTATGCCATAGATATACCACACTATAATGTGAAGTTAAAATCAAATAGTATTATAAACGTATCTTGTTTTGGTTATATTATGGTTTTTGTACCTGTATTCAAGGAACCTATTTCAATTAACCGCTAGAATCGATTACTATTTGTGAATTTTAGAATCATTTTTGATTATTCAATAGACAAATGTTCCTTTTTCGCATAATGTTGAAATTTAAGGAAAAAGTATGGTAAATTACAGTTTTGGAGTCCGTTGGAAAATGTTCAATATCGATGGCAAAGCTGCCCCATGGGTGGCATATTTTAGACATATTGTAAATTCTCAAAAATAATATTTTAAAAACAAAATTATAACCACTTATATATCAAAACTTATAGTCAAGATACGCTAATATTTGTACCAAAAATAATATTTGAAAAAACTTTAACGGTGTCGGTATGAGAACATTTTGAACAAAAACGTGGCGAAGGCGCCCCATGTTACCATATATCTTAAAAAATGTCAATTTTCTATACAAATAACAATAACAATAGAACGTCAACAAATAGTGTAACATGGGTAACATTTTTCACAATTAGCTCTTATGGTCTTGAGATTCCTTAGCTTACGAGTACTAGCAATATTCAAAGCAATCTAGGCAATCGTCATCAACATATAACACTGTGTGTAATGGGAGACTAAAAATAAGAAGACACGTATTTCGGCGTTTTTCCCCATCACTTGCACTTTCGCGGTAATGAGCCTCCAAAGATTTCAGACCTTGATGTCAATAGGAATCATTTTGTCCGACTCATGTCTTCTAAACCGCCAAGAATTTTGGTTTACTCTTGGAAGTTAAGTTGTAGCTCTTTTCTTACAGGGCAAAAATTTTGAACATATTAAATCCATAAAACTTCATCTTCAATGTGAAATTTATTTTATAATTTTTTTCTCGGGTTTTGGTCTACAGATATCAAACCGATCAAAATTCAAGCATAAATCCAAGCAAATCAAACAACCACCTACAAAAAAGTACCTTATATCTCAATAAGCAACTTTCTAGACCATACGAACGCTGTAGAATCGGTTCTTAAAGATCAAAATAGCAAAGTAAATGTGATTTTTAAACATTTTTCTCTGGTTCTGGTCCATAGATACTAAACCGTTCAAAATACAAGAAAACAATAAACTACAAATCAGTAAACAACTCAGTAAACAACTTTGTGGAACATACTAAATGTTTGTGAAAACTTCTTAAAAGTCAAATTAGCAAACAATTTAAGAAAATATTCGATTCATATAGATTTTTTTATCGATTCTGCTCCATAGACACAAAACCGTTTAAAATTCAAGAGTACAAAAATGTTCCTTTTATTTAGTGCAAAAAAACTTCTTTGGGAAATAGTCCATTTTTTATACCTCCACCATAGTATGCAGGGTACATTACACTACCGGTCGTAATTTAGATCGAATCGTCAAATAGTATTTAGAGAACAAAACTTCTTTGGATTTATAAATACCTCCAATATATATTTTACATATTCACAGTGGTGTAGGGTATCATATTGTTGGCCCCGCCCGACTTTGATCCTTTCCTTACTGGTTTAATACTTAAATAGAATAAACTTTATTTTATTCATTAATAGCCAAAAGTTCATTCATTATCGGTCAAAAAGTCATAACCTTATTACACATATCGCTTTTCTCATCATTCAAGTTGTCTTTGCTACCCATGAGACAGTGTTTTATTAAGCTCAAATAGAATTTTTGCAGTCGCCCTATATAATATGCATTTTTCATCATCTGCATTTGGAATTTGACTACAGTTTGGTGTTAATTATTGCACGACATCGGAATTAACACATATCTTTGTGGTTTTCAACAATATTACAATGTAAACAAAAAGTTAATGAACTTTGAAAATTAATGGAGGCGGTTTTTAAGTACAAAAGATTTGATGTATAAATGACATACCCAAACAGATCGTTCAGACAATGATTCAAGAAAGAAATTTTCAAGTTCAAATCCAAAATAATAAATTTAATTCATAAATTAACTTCAACTAAATTAAATAGAATTAAAATTATGTATCTAAACCCAGTAATACTCTTAAAATAAGTTTTGATTTATTTTGGAAAATACTTTTTTAGTTAGAAGTAATAGCAATATTCTACAAAAAAATCTAAATTATTTAAATCTCGAAAAAAGTAACAGTTTAAATTAGAAACTTATAATTGTAATGAAAAAAAAAAAACTTGTTTTTCAAATTGGTTTAAAAAACAATAGCATGTTTTGTTTTTATTGACTAATCGTGAATATTCAATCATTTTCTAATTTTAAAAGCAAATTATTCGTTGAGCTTTATTATTCAGACTGAGATTAGTAGTAACGTTAGTAAGCAATAATATATTTCACTCAAATGAGTGAAAGTGAGTCGGAAAAAGTTTTTTGTAGGATGTGCCTAAATAGGTACAAGACCGAAAAAGACATCACACCAAAACTTCAAGACTACTCACTGCAGTATAGGTATAATTTTTCCATAACACTGTATTTAATCATGGAAATATGACCATGTGCCACCACCACACATTAAAAGACAAATGACAAATGTCCAAATTCATGTATTTTTTTCATGCAGTAGTTCTTGTCATAAAGAAAAGCTTAAACTTCGAGGTCAAAATTACTAAAAAAAAAACTTTACAAATCCGGCCATTTTTCATTCCCGCTTACAGTTCCGAAACAAGTGAGAACGGCTTTAAGTATACATATTGTACAATCCACCATTAACTGTATTAAAGTAAATATGAACAATTAGTTTCCTTTAGTCTATGAAGGTACTAATATCATAATAATAATAATAATATAATAATAATAATAATAATAATAATAATTATAATAATAATAATAATATCGTAACTGATAATACTCCCATTAAAAGAGCTCATATGGGGCGTCATCGTTGTTCTTTCCAAAACATGGAACTATATTTACAATTTTCCAAGTTTAGATTTTGTATCCTCTGACAACACACAATATTACATTACATGAGAAAAACCCTCGAAATATGAGGGATATATGAAGACGTTGGCCTATACCGACAACTTTCTGGTGGAACATTTTATACGTCCAACGAAGGAAGTATACCGACCAATTTCAGGTGGAAACATTTATACCCCCAACGAAAACTAAAAACCAACATTAAGCAGTTTCGGTGTTATATTGAGGGTACAACCTTCAAAATAACGAAAATGGGGAGGCAATATGAAGACGTGGACATATACCGGCAAATTTGTATACCCCAAACGAAGATTTACTACCAAATTTCAGTCATTTCGGTGGTATATGGTGGCCACAACTTTCAACCTATATGAAATCGCGGACCTATACCGACAAATTTCAAGTGGAAAGTTTTATACCACCAACAAAGACGTAATACCAAATTTTAGCCATTTCAGTGGGATATTGAGGCCACAACTTTCAAAGTACTGAAAATCTGGAGGTACTGTTCTATGGTTGAAAATTGTAAACCCCCAGTGAATACCAAATACCAAATTTCAGCCATTTCGGTAGGATATTGAGGCTACAACCTTCAAAATACCAAAAATCGTTCTATGGGGGCTATATGAAATCGTGGACCTACACCGGAAAATTTAAAGTGGAAATCGGTGACAGGAAAATCGATTTCTGAACCATTATGTGTCGTAGGATTTTTTAGAGCTTTTAGGCCATTATGAAA
The DNA here is from genome assembly GCF_047663935.1 of Musca autumnalis. NCBI lineage: Eukaryota > Metazoa > Arthropoda > Insecta > Diptera > Muscidae > Musca > Musca autumnalis. Next base: position 84,596,949 of record NW_027411866.1, read on the forward strand.
GGAGGCATGGCCCACGAAAAAGATTATCCCTGTAAACAGCAACACAAAGAGTATCTACGACGAAAAATGTTAAAACTATCCTCGAGCTTTAATTATTAGGGTTATGACTTTTTGACATATTATTTCAAAAATGATTTCCTGTTTAATATATATTATATTCCATTTAAATATTGAAAAAGGTCCCGCACAAACCACTTTTAATTTTTATGATATATGAAATAAAGACATTTACAATATAAAATGGTATATATGTAATAATACGATGATAAAATTAGTGAGAAACAAACGGTTATGTCATTTTGGTTATGTCTTGTGTCCCTATACCTAGTTTTCAGGTAAATATTTGCTTACTTACAGTGACTTCAAAAAAAAATTTCAAAAGTTCTGAAAAATAAAAACATTAATAGTTTTTTTTTTATCGAATCACTTTATAATTAAGATTTTATGTAATCTTAGATAAAAACTCATCAAAATATGATCCAGGGATACGAGATTGTAAAAAAGTCATAACCTTCTAGAAACTTGATGTAGGTTTGGAAGAAATTTTCAAAAAAATCGGATACTCAATACGGAAGTTATTCTGCTCATCAGCCTTTTTATTCATTATCTACAAAAGTATTGACTTACACCCAAAAACAACCTGCTGCAAAAAAGTATGGATTTTGAAATTTTGTGTGGGAGATACCCGAAGGAGAAGCCGTACTGATATCGACTATACTCGAACCTGGGGCCTAATTATGTAATTCGATATCGATTTGTTTCTAGTCGAGAACTCAAAATTGGGATGACAACATTCGTTATCGAGTAAAATTATCGAGTTATTGAGCATAAATTTGCGAGAAATTATTCGTAGCTAAATTGCCTATCGTAAACCAACAAAATGAAAGAAAAATGTAAAAATTGTTGTTTGCTGTCGGTTTGTAGAAGAAAAATAAAATTAGATCTCAGCATTTTTTAACACAAAATAACAAGAAAAATTGAGAAAAGTCCTTTGCACTCGTTTGAGAAAAAGCAATAAAATTAGAATTAAAAAAATATATACATATACAAGTGTATGCATTCATTAATCAAAATTTACTATTTGCAGTCTTTACAGCTACCTAACTCTTAGCGCGACGTACAAAAATTATTCACCAACCTACCACAACAACGCTCTCTGTATCGCGATCGTATTACTCAAATACGTTGAGTCCAAAATCACATTTAAAACACAAAATCCGCGACCGAAACTCACTTAAATGTTTTCATTTGTAAAACAAATAATTTTCCTTTGCAATGAATTGTATTTCATGTTTTGTTGGGCTTTTGTTTTTAAAATACAAAACACACACACATAAAAACAATTTAAAAAATGTCCGCAAAAAATTTTAATGTTAATAACATTTTTATAGGTGAACAACAATTAATAGAATATGTCCGCCTTTGTTTACCAAAGGAAAGACTCTCAAAGAGAGGCTAAGCGAAAAACCTACCAAATTCTCTCTCATTTATCTTGAGAGAGAAATATTTACGTGGATGTATTAGCAATATGTTACAACAATGTATAGCACCACTTCATTCCGAAATTATTATTCAATGTATTATTCAACAAATTCCACAAATATTGACATTTTTCATTCATAATTTTGATTTTTAGTTTTTGTTTTAAAATAGACACATTTTTGGCGTCTACCTTCATAATATTCTCTGAAGATTACCTGATCAATTGCCGGTTACTATCGAAAAAATCAATAACATTTATTGAACGTTTTCGATCGAGTTTTGTCATGCCGTTATTACTTACTTTTACTTATTCACGAGCGAATTCTCGATCGAATCGAATCACGTAATTTGGCCCCTGATCTGTGTCTGGAAGAAGATATATTACTATGTACAAAGTTTGGATCAAACCGGTAATTCTTCGCGATAAAATGTAACTTTTGTAGGAGAAATACCTAAAGGAATGGCCATACCAGTCCCATATTCTTGATCTAAGTTTCGAAAAAAAAACATTTCAGGGTGTAAAGTTTGGACCAAATCAGTTGATCCGTTTGAGAGTTATCATGCACACCAACTAGCCTGACAAACAGACAAACGACTCCAAATTGTCTGAAACTAATTTAGTCTAAACATTTCGATTAGGTACAATTTTGTTCATATAAAAACGTAGTCTGAGGGTATAACAAGTAAAAGAGTATCAGTCAGCTTTGCCGACAGAGATATACCCTCAGACACACACGATCCGAGAAGTGGCCTTAAACTGGTATAAAGCGCAAAAGTATTTATTTATAATAGGATTTTTTGAGCCTTTATCTCAGGAAATGCAGACTTGCCCCCGAAAAAAATTGTAACGTTGTAATAAATGGTGCGAGGACAAGCTGCTGCAAGAAATTTCAAAATGATCCGAGATATGTCCTAAAGTGTGAACCATTAACAGATAAATTAGTATGTATATCGTCTTGAGATTAAGAAAGAGAGCATTTTCCGAGCATTTGATATTTACAATTTTATCGTCAACGAAGTTGTCATAGAACGAACCAATCCAAAAATATGATACGCTCCGTCAAAGACAAAAATCATCCTTTTTGAAAATGCGCAGGCTGGTCCCGTTGGCGAAGTAAGGTATGAATACCAGCAAAATGAATTAAGTAATAACGTCGAATGGTCACAAAAAATGGTCAATGTCGCTATGTCTTAAACACTTATAAATAATTTTGGACCTTTGGTTCCCAAAAGTTAAACTTACAATTTTGTAAACTTTCAGTGTGGTGAGAATACAACGTTTAATGAAATAAATCATTTTTAAAAAAACTTTAGTGCGGGAAACTATTGCGTTTGTTTTTCTTTCGCATGTCGTTACAATATTTGATATTTCTGAACAGCCAAGTTTAGGTTTTAAAAAATTCCTTAAAAACAAAAGCCAAGATGTTTTAACATAAAAACAATAGAATGGAGACCATTAATATAAAATATTGGCATTTTTGTTGAAATATTTGCAATCTCCTATTGTTATTTTAAAGTCGGTCACGACATGAGATTAAGCACACTACGACCACGGTGTATCCATCAAATGGTGAGACCGTGAGAGTACTTAAACTTTTGAATGCCAATCACAATCTCCCCCTGTCACACTTGAAGTATGTTGTAAATTAATTAAAATAAAAATTAAATTAATAAAAAAATGGTTTATTAACACAGATATTAACACCTTGGATTACTACAACAAAGACAGACAGCAAAACTAGTGAACTGGTAATAACTCCTTGAAATGTTGCTGATTGCTTCAATGTCAACTTCACTTTAAATGTCTAAAACAGCATTACAGAATTTTACAATCCCACAGAGAGAAGAAGGAGGCGTCAGTGAAATAAGTGCGTGCGATTGTGTATCTGACCGGTTAACTGAACTTGTTCATTGCCCCTTTAGTTCTTAACCGCCAACTGTTTTGTTGTAACCTTAAATTAATTATATTCTAGTAAAGTTCAGAGATAAGCTGAACGCCTAAAGTGGACGTTGGCTGACCGACCGCTTAAAATTCGTAACTCTGCAAACAAACAAATGTGAAAAAGCAGAAAATATTGCAGTCACCTGACATTGAAACAACTTCTAAAGTTATTTAGTTTTTTTACATTTTTTCTTCAGTTTTTTTTTTTGCTGGTTGTTGCTAAGATTTGATCTTAACCCAGACATAAACCAGTTTTTTCAACAAAAGATTATTCATAGCAGCAATCTTTTGGCTTGTTTAATGTTTGTTGCTATTGTTGTTCTTCGCATAAAATCATGTTTTTCGTTTTTGTTTTTATTTTCATTTTCTTTCTGTAAACAAAGTGTTTCAAAAAAGCCAGACGATTTGTTTAAGTGTTTCCAAAAATAGGAAGATTTTGATTTGATTTCACAAATTTTGTTTGAAAAGTAGATTGAATTTCATCTTGTAGATTGTGTCATTAAACCTCAAAAATGATGACATAATTTCATAGATTAAAAAGTTGCAGGTATATCTGAGAAATTCTAAATTTTTTTGTTTTAAAAGAAATGAGTAAGAAATGAGTATGCTAATTGCCAAAATATCGATAGAGCAGTTTTTGCCAATAAAAATTTCCATAGAATTTTAACATGAATGGGAAAATCATTTTTAATTTCTATAATGGAAATTTGCGCGAAAAGTCCGGAGTCAATGACCGTTGCTTTTGGCCTGAAGTTTTTGAATAATAAATATTATTTCGTTATTATTTTATGAGTCGTACAGTAAAACCTCACATCAGCGAAAGTGATTCGTGCGGAAGCTTTTCTAATAATAAAAGGGATTTATCATTATTTTAGGCATTAATAGGCAAAAGTTCATTCATTCTCACCACATTAAATCATTTTTGAAAAAATGACAAAAAAAGTCATAACTCTAATGTACCTACAGTGCTGTTCAAAATATTTTCTATTGAAGTGACTATTTCACTTTTTATATACATATTTCTGCACTTATTTCACAAAAATACGCAAGGAAAAGATCAAAATCATTTTTGACTATTTCCATTTGCAACTGAGAAAATTTATTTAAAAATTCTGAAAGCACGATTCAGCTAAGAAATCATAGATTTCTGTAAGTTGAAATAACATCAAGACAGTTACCTGTGACTATGTTGTTGGAATTTAAAAATTCCCTTTTGTACGTGCCTTCGCATTTTTTTGTTTATTTTTTTATAGTTAAAGATTCAATCATATGATTGGTTAAGTCTGGAGTATTCCCCCATTGCCTTAACTTCATCATTACTTTCTTTACAGAGAGTAATGTTTACAAAACGCACTGACAGTAAAATTGCAAACTTTACTGATCGCTACCAATATCATGATTTCATCCCGGCGAAGGGAATTATCAATTGGCTTTTCAGTTTTTAAAATGCATCGAGTATTCTCATGTTAATGAGAATGATGCTCACTTTTCGGCTTTCCCAAAAAAACACCAGAACAAAATATTTTGTTGAGAAAGCCGAAAAATGAGCATCATTCTCATTAATATGAGAATATTCGATGCTTAAAGAGTTCAGGTTTTCACTAGAAAAATCATGATTTCAAAAACTGAAAAGCCAATTGATAATTCCTTTCGCCGGGATGAAATCATGATATTGGCAGCGATCAGTAAATATTGCAAGCTGTTACTCTCTGTAAAGAAAGTAATGATGAAGTTAAGCCAAGACTCCAGACTTAAGCAATCATTCTGAAAATTATTTTTTCTTGATAATATATTGTTAGTTTGACCTTTTATTTATTATCTGGACATATCATTAAAGAATCCAGTTGACTAAATAAATGTATATATTCTTTGGAGTCCCGTGTTCTGTTAAATACCGGGGTTTTATCCGATAATTTGTTTTCAAAATAACGAAAATCGGGCGGTACCGTTCTATGGCGGCTATATCAAAACGTGAACCTATACCTACAATTAATTATCTACAGGAATATTTATATCCCCAACGGAGACTAAATACGACATTACCAAAACTTCAAAAATATTAATTCGTTATTATTTTATGAATTCTAACGGTACGGCTATTTCACGGATATCATAATGTTGACTTTGAATTTTATGCTGATCAACAATATATGGGGAGTTCTGAGTGAAATCGGACACCTTTGGTTTTTGACTTCGTTTATTGTTTTCGAATAGAAAAAATATTTTTTTGTTTCTTATCAGCTATCTGATCAAAATAGAAGAAAAATTGCACAATGGGCGATTCTGAGATTTAATATTTAAAATCATTTTTTTTTCAATGATTGTACTCTTCGATTTTATTTATATATTTATTATTACTTTTTTTCTTTACATTACAATTCATTATAAATTACAACGCACAAAGCTATGCTATCTTGTCCGCGGGTGATATATATACATACAATTGTACTTTAAAAGTATTGTTTAATAAATGGCTGTAGACTTCATAGTTATTATTTCTACTTATTTAAATAGTGTTTTTTTCATTAATTTCATTCTAATATTTTTATTGGTCTCATCGATTAATTCCTTTGGCAACTCGTTTAGGGTTTTGGGTAGACTAAGTATTGCTAAGCAGAACTTTCCATAATCGTTTTTGTATGCAGGTATTTTGAATTTGCTTTGAGATTTACTTCGGTTTCGGTTTATTTCGGTCATGATTTATTTTCTGGGCCAGGTTATGATCGTCCATGAATTCTTTTATCTATATATATAAAAGAGCTTAGTGAGTGAGTGACTGAGTTACTGAGTGAGTGACTGACATATCATCGCCCAGACGAAACCGCTGAAGCTAGAAAGCTGAAATTTTGACTGTAGGTTGCTGTCGGTGTGTAGGGGTGAGATAAGGCTGGGTTTTTGGAAATTCGACCTAGAAGGGTACGAAAAGTACTAAAAGGTACTAAATATGGTACCCTTTGTATTAGGCAAACGGGAAGAGCTAGAATTCTGAAATTTGGAATGAGGGTAACTGATGGAGAGTTAGAAAGATGTACCAAAGGGTTTTTGGAAAGTCGGCCTATAAGTGTACGAAAAGTTACTAAATTTGGTACCAATTGCATATTTTGAGCAGATATAGCTACAATCTTCATATTTGGTGTGGGAATCAAGGTTGGGAAGTGGAGTTGATATAAGGAAATGATTTTGGAAGTTCGTACTTATGTGTACGAGAAGTACTAAATGGTACTAAATTTGGTACATTTTGGATTTGGGTGAACGGATAGAGCTGAAAACCTGAAATTTGGAATTTAGATTACCGTAGAAGTGTACGATTGAGATATGGGGGTAGTTTTGGAAATTCATACTTATGTGTACGAAGAGTACTAAATGGTACTAAATTTGGTACAATTTGGATTTAGATAGACATGGAAACCTAAAATTTGGAATTAAGATTACTGATGGAGTGAAGGATTGAGGTAGTTTTGGAAATTCGTACTTATGAGTACGGAAAGTACTAAATGGTACTAAATTTGGTACAATTTAAATTTAGTTGAACGGATGGAGCTGCAATCCTGAAATTTTGATTTAAGATTACTATTGGGGTGTAGGATTGAGCAAGTTTTGGAAATTCGTACTTGTGGGAACGGAAAGTACTAAATGTACTAAATTTGGTACAATTTATATTTGGGTGAACGGATAGAGTTGGAATCCTGAAATTTCGAATTATGGTTACTGTTGGAGTGTAGGATTAAGATAGTTTTGGAAATTTATACTTATGGGTACGGAAAGTACTTAATGTACTAAATTTGGTATAATTTATATTTGGGTGAACGTACAGAGTTGGAATCCTGAAATTTCGAATTATGGTTACTGTTGGAGTGTAGGATTGAGGAAGTTTTGGAAATTCGTACTTATGGGTACGAAAAGTACTAAATTTGGTACAATTTGGATGTGAGTGAACGCATAGAGATGGAATTCTGAAATTCAGAATTAAAACTACTTTTGAAGTGTAGGATTGAGGTAATTCTGAAATTCGTACTTTTAAGTACGGAAAATACTAAATTTGGTATAAATTGCATTTGGATGGAGAGATGGCGCTGGAATCCGGAAATTATAATAAATAATAAATAATAAATAATAAATAATAAATAATAAATAATAAATAATAAATAATAAATAATAAATAATAAATAATAAATAATAAATAATAAATAATAAATAATAAATAATAAATAATAAATAATAAATAATAAATAATAAATAATAAATAATAAATAATAAATAATAAATAATAAATAATAAATAATAAATAATAAATAATAAATAATAAATAATAAATAATAAATAATAAATAATAAATAATAAATAATAAATAATAAATAATAAATAATAAATAATAAATAATAAATAATAAATAATAAATAATAAATAATAAATAATAAATAATAAATAATAAATAATAAATAATAAATAATAAATAATAAATAATAAATAATAAATAATAAATAATAAATAATAAATAATAAATAATAAATAATAAATAATAAATAATAAATAATAAATAATAAATAATAAATAATAAATAATAAATAATAAATAATAAATAATAAATAATAAATAATAAATAATAAATAATAAATAATAAATAATAAATAATAAATAATAAATAATAAATAATAAATAATAAATAATAAATAATAAATAATAAATAATAAATAATAAATAATAAATAATAAATAATAAATAATAAATAATAAATAATAAATAATAAATAATAAATAATAAATAATAAATAATAAATAATAAATAATAAATAATAAATAATAAATAATAAATAATAAATAATAAATAATAAATAATAAATAATAAATAATAAATAATAAATAATAAATAATAAATAATAAATAATAAATAATAAATAATAAATAATAAATAATAAATAATAAATAATAAATAATAAATAATAAATAATAAATAATAAATAATAAATAATAAATAATAAATAATAAATAATAAATAATAAATAATAAATAATAAATAATAAATAATAAATAATAAATAATAAATAATAAATAATAAATAATAAATAATAAATAATAAATAATAAATAATAAATAATAAATAATAAATAATAAATAATAAATAATAAATAATAAATAATAAATAATAAATAATAAATAATAAATAATAAATAATAAATAATAAATAATAAATAATAAATAATAAATAATAAATAATAAATAATAAATAATAAATAATAAATAATAAATAATAAATAATAAATAATAAATAATAAATAATAAATAATAAATAATAAATAATAAATAATAAATAATAAATAATAAATAATAAATAATAAATAATAAATAATAAATAATAAATAATAAATAATAAATAATAAATAATAAATAATAAATAATAAATAATAAATAATAAATAATAAATAATAAATAATAAATAATAAATAATAAATAATAAATAATAAATAATAAATAATAAATAATAAATAATAAATAATAAATAATAAATAATAAATAATAAATAATAAATAATAAATAATAAATAATAAATAATAAATAATAAATAATAAATAATAAATAATAAATAATAAATAATAAATAATAAATAATAAATAATAAATAATAAATAATAAATAATAAATAATAAATAATAAATAATAAATAATAAATAATAAATAATAAATAATAAATAATAAATAATAAATAATAAATAATAAATAATAAATAATAAATAATAAATAATAAATAATAAATAATAAATAATAAATAATAAATAATAAATAATAAATAATAAATAATAAATAATAAATAATAAATAATAAATAATAAATAATAAATAATAAATAATAAATAATAAATAATAAATAATAAATAATAAATAATAAATAATAAATAATAAATAATAAATAATAAATAATAAATAATAAATAATAAATAATAAATAATAAATAATAAATAATAAATAATAAATAATAAATAATAAATAATAAATAATAAATAATAAATAATAAATAATAAATAATAAATAATAAATAATAAATAATAAATAATAAATAATAAATAATAAATAATAAATAATAAATAATAAATAATAAATAATAAATAATAAATAATAAATAATAAATAATAAATAATAAATAATAAATAATAAATAATAAATAATAAATAATAAATAATAAATAATAAATAATAAATAATAAATAATAAATAATAAATAATAAATAATAAATAATAAATAATAAATAATAAATAATAAATAATAAATAATAAATAATAAATAATAAATAATAAATAATAAATAATAAATAATAAATAATAAATAATAAATAATAAATAATAAATAATAAATAATAAATAATAAATAATAAATAATAAATAATAAATAATAAATAATAAATAATAAATAATAAATAATAAATAATAAATAATAAATAATAAATAATAAATAATAAATAATAAATAATAAATAATAAATAATAAATAATAAATAATAAATAATAAATAATAAATAATAAATAATAAATAATAAATAATAAATAATAAATAATAAATAATAAATAATAAATAATAAATAATAAATAATAAATAATAAATAATAAATAATAAATAATAAATAATAAATAATAAATAATAAATAATAAATAATAAATAATAAATAATAAATAATAAATAATAAATAATAAATAATAAATAATAAATAATAAATAATAAATAATAAATAATAAATAATAAATAATAAATAATAAATAATAAATAATAAATAATAAATAATAAATAATAAATAATAAATAATAAATAATAAATAATAAATAATAAATAATAAATAATAAATAATAAATAATAAATAATAAATAATAAATAATAAATAATAAATAATAAATAATAAATAATAAATAATAAATAATAAATAATAAATAATAAATAATAAATAATAAATAATAAATAATAAATAATAAATAATAAATAATAAATAATAAATAATAAATAATAAATAATAAATAATAAATAATAAATAATAAATAATAAATAATAAATAATAAATAATAAATAATAAATAATAAATAATAAATAATAAATAATAAATAATAAATAATAAATAATAAATAATAAATAATAAATAATAAATAATAAATAATAAATAATAAATAATAAATAATAAATAATAAATAATAAATAATAAATAATAAATAATAAATAATAAATAATAAATAATAAATAATAAATAATAAATAATAAATAATAAATAATAAATAATAAATAATAAATAATAAATAATAAATAATAAATAATAAATAATAAATAATAAATAATAAATAATAAATAATAAATAATAAATAATAAATAATAAATAATAAATAATAAATAATAAATAATAAATAATAAATAATAAATAATAAATAATAAATAATAAATAATAAATAATAAATAATAAATAATAAATAATAAATAATAAATAATAAATAATAAATAATAAATAATAAATAATAAATAATAAATAATAAATAATAAATAATAAATAATAAATAATAAATAATAAATAATAAATAATAAATAATAAATAATAAATAATAAATAATAAATAATAAATAATAAATAATAAATAATAAATAATAAATAATAAATAATAAATAATAAATAATAAATAATAAATAATAAATAATAAATAATAAATAATAAATAATAAATAATAAATAATAAATAATAAATAATAAATAATAAATAATAAATAATAAATAATAAATAATAAATAATAAATAATAAATAATAAATAATAAATAATAAATAATAAATAATAAATAATAAATAATAAATAATAAATAATAAATAATAAATAATAAATAATAAATAATAAATAATAAATAATAAATAATAAATAATAAATAATAAATAATAAATAATAAATAATAAATAATAAATAATAAATAATAAATAATAAATAATAAATAATAAATAATAAATAATAAATAATAAATAATAAATAATAAATAATAAATAATAAATAATAAATAATAAATAATAAATAATAAATAATAAATAATAAATAATAAATAATAAATAATAAATAATAAATAATAAATAATAAATAATAAATAATAAATAATAAATAATAAATAATAAATAATAAATAATAAATAATAAATAATAAATAATAAATAATAAATAATAAATAATAAATAATAAATAATAAATAATAAATAATAAATAATAAATAATAAATAATAAATAATAAATAATAAATAATAAATAATAAATAATAAATAATAAATAATAAATAATAAATAATAAATAATAAATAATAAATAATAAATAATAAATAATAAATAATAAATAATAAATAATAAATAATAAATAATAAATAATAAATAATAAATAATAAATAATAAATAATAAATAATAAATAATAAATAATAAATAATAAATAATAAATAATAAATAATAAATAATAAATAATAAATAATAAATAATAAATAATAAATAATAAATAATAAATAATAAATAATAAATAATAAATAATAAATAATAAATAATAAATAATAAATAATAAATAATAAATAATAAATAATAAATAATAAATAATAAATAATAAATAATAAATAATAAATAATAAATAATAAATAATAAATAATAAATAATAAATAATAAATAATAAATAATAAATAATAAATAATAAATAATAAATAATAAATAATAAATAATAAATAATAAATAATAAATAATAAATAATAAATAATAAATAATAAATAATAAATAATAAATAATAAATAATAAATAATAAATAATAAATAATAAATAATAAATAATAAATAATAAATAATAAATAATAAATAATAAATAATAAATAATAAATAATAAATAATAAATAATAAATAATAAATAATAAATAATAAATAATAAATAATAAATAATAAATAATAAATAATAAATAATAAATAATAAATAATAAATAATAAATAATAAATAATAAATAATAAATAATAAATAATAAATAATAAATAATAAATAATAAATAATAAATAATAAATAATAAATAATAAATAATAAATAATAAATAATAAATAATAAATAATAAATAATAAATAATAAATAATAAATAATAAATAATAAATAATAAATAATAAATAATAAATAATAAATAATAAATAATAAATAATCTATATATATAAAAGAGCTTAGTGAGTGAGTGACTGAGTTACTGAGTGAGTGACTGACATATCATCGCCCAGACGAAACCGCTGAAGCTAGAAAGCTGAAATTTTGACTGTAGGTTGCTGTCGGTGTGTAGGGGTGAGATAAGGCTGGGTTTTTGGAAATTCGACCTAGAAGGGTACGAAAAGTACTAAAAGGTACTAAATATGGTACCCTTTGTATTAGGCAAACGGGAAGAGCTAGAATTCTGAAATTTGGACTGAGGGTAACTGATGGAGAGTTAGAAAGATGTACCAAAGGGTTTTTGGAAAGTCGGCCTATAAGTGTACGAAAAGTTACTAAATTTGGTACCAATTGCATATTTTGAGCAGATATAGCTACAATCTTCATATTTGGTGTGGGAATCAAGGTTGGGAAGTGGAGTTGATATAAGGAAATGATTTTGGAAGTTCGTACTTATGTGTACGAGAAGTACTAAATGGTACTAAATTTGGTACATTTTGGATTTGGGTGAACGGATAGAGCTGAAAACCTGAAATTTGGAATTTAGATTACCGTAGAAGTGTACGATTGAGATATGGGGGTAGTTTTGGAAATTCATACTTATGTGTACGAAGAGTACTAAATGGTACTAAATTTGGTACAATTTGGATTTAGATAGACATGGAAACCTAAAATTTGGAATTAAGATTACTGATGGAGTGAAGGATTGAGGTAGTTTTGGAAATTCGTACTTATGAGTACGGAAAGTACTAAATGGTACTAAATTTGGTACAATTTAAATTTAGTTGAACGGATGGAGCTGCAATCCTGAAATTTTGATTTAAGATTACTATTGGGGTGTAGGATTGAGCAAGTTTTGGAAATTCGTACTTGTGGGAACGGAAAGTACTAAATGTACTAAATTTGGTACAATTTATATTTGGGTGAACGGATAGAGTTGGAATCCTGAAATTTCGAATTATGGTTACTGTTGGAGTGTAGGATTGAGGAAGTTTTGGAAATTCGTACTTATGGGTACGAAAAGTACTAAATTTGGTACAATTTGGATGTGAGTGAACGCATAGAGATGGAATTCTGAAATTCAGAATTAAAACTACTTTTGAAGTGTAGGATTGAGGTAATTCTGAAATTCGTACTTTTAAGTACGGAAAATACTAAATTTGGTATAAATTGCATTTGGATGGAGAGATGGCGCTGGAATCCGGAAATTATAATAAATAGTAAATAATAAATCATAAATAATAAATAATAAATAATCTATATATATAAAAGAGCTTAGTGAGTGAGTGACTGACATATCATCGCCCAGACGAAACCGCTGAAGCTAAAAGGCTGAAATTTTGACTGTGGGTTGTTGTCGGTGTGTAGGGGTGAGATAAGGCTGGGTTTTTGGAAATTCGACATATAAGGGTACGAAAAGTACTAAAAGGTACTAAATATGGTACCCTTTGTATTAGGCAAACGGGAAGAGCTAGAATTCTGAAATTTGGAATGAGGGTAACTGATGGAGAGTTAGAAAGATGTACCAGAAGGTTTTGGGAAATTCGACCTGTAAGTGTACGAAAAGTACTATATTTAGTACCAATTGTATATTTTAAACGGATTTAGCTGGAAACTTGGAATTTGGAATGGAAATGAAGGTTGGGAAGTGGTGTCTATAAAAGGAAATGATTTGTGAAATTCGTATTCATGTGTACGAAAAGTACTAAATGGTACTAAATTTAGTACAATTTGGATTTGGGTGAAAGGATAGAGCTGGAAATCTGAAATTTGGATTTAAGATTACTGACGGAGTATAGGATTGAGATATAGGGGTAGTTTTGGAAATTCGTACTTATGTGTACGAAAAGTACTAAATTTAGTACAACTTGGTTTTGGATGAACGGATAGAGCTAAAAACCTGAAATTTGGAATTAAGGATACTGACGGAGTATAGGATTGCGATATGGGGGTAGTTTTCGAAATTTGTACTTATATGTACGACAAGTTCTAAGTGGTACTAAATTTTGTACAATTTTGATTTGGGTGAATGAATAGAGCTGGAAACTTGAAATTTCGAATTAAGAAAACTGTTGAAGTGTACGATGGACATATGGGGTAGTTTTAGTACTAAATGGTACTAAATTTGGTACAATTTGGATTTGGTTGAATGAATAGAGCTGGAACCCAGCAATTTCGTAGACGGGAAGAGCTAGAATTTGAAATTTGGAACGAGGGTCACTGATGAAGAGTTATAGAGAGAACCCTTTGGTATGGTTTTTGGAAATTCCACCTATAAGTGTGCGCAAAGTACTGAATGTTACCAAGTTTGGTACCAATTGTATATTTTTAACGGATATAGCTACAATCTTCAAATTTGGTATGTGAATCAAGGTCGGGAAGTGGTGTTGATATAAGGAAATGATTTTGGAAAGTCATACTTATGTGTACGAAAAGTTCTTAATGGTACTAAGTTTGGATTTGGATAGACCTGGAAAACTGAAATTTGGAATTAAGATTACTGATGGAGTGAAAGACTGAGGTAGTTTTGGAAATTCGTACTTATGGGTACGAAAAGTACTAAACGGTACTAAATTTGGTGCAAATTGGATTTGGGTGAACGGATAGAGCTGGAATCCTGAAATTTTGAATTTATTTACTTTTGGATTGTAGGATTGAGGTAGTTTTGGAAATTCGTACTTATGTGTACGAAAAGTTGTACAATTTGGATTTTGGTGAACGGATAGATCTGGAATGCTGAAATTTGGAATTAAGATTACTGTTTTGGAAATTCGTATTGATGGGTACGGAAAGTACTAAATGGTACTAAATTTGGTAAAATTTGGATTTGGATAGACCTGGAAACCTGAAATTTGGAATTAAGAGTGAAGAACTGAGGTAGATTTGGAAATTCATACTTATGGGTACGGAAAGTGTTACATGGTACTAAATTTGGTACAATTTAGATTTGGGTGAACGGATAGAGCTGGAATCCTGAAATTTGAAATTGAGATTACTGTTGGACTGTAGGATTGGGTTAGTCTTGGAAATTCGTACTTATGGGTACGGAAAGTACTAAATGGTACTAACTTTGGTATAATTTAGATTTGGGTGAACGGATAGAGCAGGAATTCTGAAATTTGGAAATAAGATTACTGTTGGACTGTAGGATTGAGTTAGTCTTGGAAATTCGTACCTATTGGTACGAAAAGTACTAAATTTGGTACAATATAAATTTAGGTGAACGGACAGAGCTGGAATCCTGAAATTTTGAATTAAGATTTCTATTGGTACTCAATTTGGATTTGGATGCACGGAAAGAGCTGGAATCCTGAAATCAGCAATTAAGGTTACTGATGGAGTAAGGGATTGAGGTACTTTTGGAAATTCATACTTATGGGTACGGAAAGTATTAAATGTACTAAATTTGGTGCAATTCGGATTTGGGTGAACAGATAGAGATGGAATCCTGAAATTTATAATTAAAATTACTTATGGGGTGTAAGATTGAAGTAGTTTTGGAAATTCGTACTTATGGGTACGGAAAGTACTAAATGGTACTAACGTTGGTATAATTTAGATTTGAGTGAACGAATATAGCTGGAATCCTGACATTTGGAAGTAAGATTACTGTTGGGCTGTAGGATTGAGTTAGTCTTGGAAATTCGTACTTATGGGTACGGAAAGTACTAAATGGTACTAAATTTGGTACATTTTAAATTTAGGTGGACCGATAGAGCTGGAATCCTGAAATTTATAATTAAGATTACTTATGGAGTTTAGGACTGAGATAGTTTTGGAAGTTCGTACTTATGGTTACGAAAAGTACTAAATGGTACTAAATTTAGTACAATTTAGTTTTGGATGGACGGATAGGGTAGAATCCTAAAAATTTGGAATTACTGTTGGAGATAGTTATTGAAATTCGTACTTTTATACGAAAAGTATTAATGGTATTATGAATAGAGATGCAATTCGGAAATTTGGTATTATGGACCCTCTTGATGTGTAGGGTTGAGATATGAATGTGGTTGTAGATATACGTACAATAAGTGTACGAAAATTACAAAATGGCACAGAATTTGGTTCAAATTTTTATTGTGTAAATTAGTAGAGCTGGAAATGTGGAATTCGGTATTATGTATACGTACTTATGTGTACGAAAAATACTAAATTGCGGTTTGGATTTAATTTTGGATAAAAGTACTGAATTTGGTACCAGTTTGGCGTTGCTTGAAGGGATAAAGGTGGAATTTCGAATTGTTGTATGAGGGATGGTGTTGGTGTTTGGATATTTTGAAATGCATACAAATCCTGAAATTAGGCTGACGGCTGGCTGACTTATTGAGAAATACGAAATGTACTAAATGGTATTAAATTTGACGTTGGTGTAGCAATGAAGCAGGGATTATATAATTAGTGTGTGCAAAGTACAAAATTGCAATAAATTTGGTATTGGGCTAAGGAATAGAAGTGGAATTCTGGTATATTATTTATTTGTCAGGTTCATTTTTAGAAGTGGTCGTGCAATAAATGTACTAGAAGTATTAAGTAATACTTAATATTGAAGCACTGGTATTGAGTGAATCGATAAATGAAATTTGTTGTGAGGATCACTGTTGAGATTGGATCAAAATAAACTGTATTAAATATTGTTTATTTGAATATTATTCCTTTTCCGCATACAAAGTAGCGGGCATTTTGCTAGTTATTGATATTGAATATAGATCAATTATGTTAAGTATTCCTTGTTGTTTGTACATTTGTTTCGTAGACAATGTGTTAGGTGGTCGTTGGCTGTGTTGAGTGTTGGTATACGTTTTCTTCAACAAAGATTTGACAATCCTGTTGTGACAAGTTTGTAGGAGCCCGCAGCTCCGTGTCGAAGGTGTGATTCGTCTAAGGAGAAGTATGCTTGCTTTATTACGTGGTAAGGCGCACAGTTCCCAAGGTGATACAGTGCGTATGAAGATTTGTTTAGCTTTTTTTGTAGGTATTGAGTGTTTGTCTTCCACCTAATATTTAGAGTTGTGCCAAAGGAACTATATGGAACTATATAGTTCACTTCGCAGTTCCAATGGCCCACATTTTTTCTTTGAACAAACTGCGTATACTTAATATCACACGTTATATTTCATGATGTTACTCATACGTTTTGGAACTTGTACAAGGAACTAGGAACTGGATTATCCAATTCTATTAAAATTATCGTCTAAGTGAACCCCCAATGAGAGTGAACCCGTGAAGAGCCTCGCATTAATCGCTGCTTTGCTGAGTTCTGTTGTTGTGGAAACATTTCATATCATGAAATTTGATTTTGATGTTTGCTTTTGGTATATTTCTTGGTCGTATATGCATTAGTTTAGTTGTATGTTGGGTTTATTATGAGACCACTATAGTGGCACCATCTTGTGATAATGTTTAGTTTACTTTGAAGTGTATTGGCTGCAGTTGTTCATCAACTGCTGTACTATTTCATTTGAGTATATTATCTACAATATTGGACCCAATTTAGAGCATTGTGGTACTCCATATGTCGAGGCCATCTGTCAGTTTTGTCTAATCTTACAGAGAAGGATGTGCAAGAGAGGTAATCTGCGAACCATTTCAAAGTTCTTCCTCGTATTCCGCTTTTCGATAACATATCTATGAGTACTAAAGTCTGTGAATAAAGCTCTATTTTTGCTCAAACATTGGTTTATATGGTTCGAGAAATGTCCAAGGAGCGGGTTTATATTTTTGCCTTTTTGGAATCCGTATTGGTTCTTACATATAATGTTGTATTTTATGAGAAAACCATTAAGTCTTCTAACCACTATTTCCTCCAGAACTTTCTCTATTGCTGGCAATATAGCGATATGTCTATAACTATTGTAATAGGTCTTGTTGCCGTTTTTGAATATTGGCATTATTATTGACTGTTTCATAATGTCAGGTATTAAGCCTTCTTCAGTGCTTCCGTTGATTACTTTTGTGATGATCGGTGTAACTACTTCAGCATTGTCAATCAAGTGATCTTATGTTATCAATTGATGGTTTTTAGAATATTATACATTTCTTCTTCCGTTGCAAGTTCCATAAACATAGAGTTCTGTGTATGTAGTGTGATTGTTGAGCCTGGATGAATAATTTTTAAAATATTTTCATTGAAGTTTATGGCGAATTTTTAGTAATGTCTTTCAGTATTTCATTCTTAAAGTTTCTTTTTATGTTTTCATCTGTGTTTTCCACCTTTTTGTCCTGTGATTTTATTAATAAATTGCTATGTGCCTCTTACATTGCTTCTATTGATTTTTTTAAATAAAACTACGGTCTATTACAAAAATTTTAAGACCCACATGGTAGTGGGATTCGAACAATTAACGTGATATTTTCTCCAGAAGATGATTATTTAAATACGAAAGAGGATTTGAATTTGAGATATGAAACCAATCGCGGGCACAAAAAAACTTCATTCAGTAAAACGCACTAATGCTGGTACAATAATTGCTAAACCCTTTTCAAAATCGAAAACTGAAGAAGTTTTAAATTCCTAAATATTTGTTTTTTTTTGTATTTTTTGGTAAAATAAATATTTCACACTGATATAAAGCAAAATTGTATTGTATTGAAATAGTAGTTTTTCGTATGCCACTATCAAGTGGGTCTTAAAATTTGTGTAATAGACACAGTACAATCATTGCTAAAAATTGATTTTAAATATTAAATTTCGAAAATTGCATCCAAGCCAACTGTGCAACAAAAAATACAAAAAAATCTATTTGGAACAATATTAAAGAAGTTATGAGAATTTCTTTGCAATTAGTTTTTATGGAATTAAACTTTTTCAAAGTGCGATAACTCTGCAACTTTTGCAAAAGTGTTCCCTCTACGTCGACCGAGTTTGGTATCGGAATTTCAATTTTTTGTCGCTACAACACGTCTTTGGAATACTCTCCCACATGAAATGCAAGGCAACAGTATCATATTTTCCTTTCACAAAATGCTCCAACATTGGTCATAAATGGAAAATTAAAAAAAAAAAAATGTTCCTTCATTCTCCTTTCATTACAGTGTTTTATTTAACTTGTTTTGTTGTCTGACAGTCTGTTTAGTTCAAATCTAGTAACACATTTTTAACACAGTTGCAGTTGACCAAGGTACAATGGTTGAATAGAAGTTAAACTTGGCGGAAAATGAACACCCATTAACGTATGCCACCTACTGGCCAGAATTGGGCAGCGACATAGGAGATATTCAATTGTCTCCGTCTCTTCTTCGTCCTCACAGAATCTGCAGTAATCAACACCGTCATCGTCCCATCTGATGGTAAAGGCTCTAATGTAGCAGTGCCCAGTAATGACTCCCGTCATTACTCTTATTTCAGATTTACTCAGGTTCAAGAGTGAATTTGTTATATCGGCTGACAGAGCTGGCTGGCTAGATGGATCTTGACACATTGCACCTAGGTTCATTATGCCATAATCCACTGGCTCTTTCGTCAAACAACGTCCTAATTTTCCGGAATACGTGACATATGGGTGGTTTGATTGAGTCAGCCGTTGCTAGACCTGTTGATTGCGATCCTCGTCTGGCCAGTACGTATGTTTTTTTCGTTTCCCGTAAAGTCGCAATATCCTGATACCCAGGATAATCGGAAACTATATTGCGGGGATGCTCCTTATTCACTACCTCCCAATTTGAGGTTATACATTTATAAATATGTGAATATGTAACTCTGTAAAATAAAAGATCTCATAGTTCAGCTTCACCCGTTTAGAAGCTATAGATTTTTGACACAAACACCCCATTTTGGACACACTGCGTACACAATAACTGTAGAAGGGAGTAAGTGATTTGTCCAAATTTTGCAAATCGTAATATTGACGTAGGGGATGAAAGATACCAAGGAACAGTCTTGACCGGCTTTAACATGGCAAAGCCCAGGACTTATCTTGGTCCATATTTCATCTCAAGTAGACACTGACCTCCCCGTGGTGTCACCTGGGGAGGTGCATTTAACGACCGTTAAAGGCAGTGAGCTAACATATGCCGAGTAGGTGCAGTTTGCGCACTGGAAGTGCGATGGAATCGGGCAGACGTAAAGATCACAAACGATTACGCAATGTATTATAGGCCAAGGATATATTCTACGAGCGCCTAGAGAGAGCATATGACCGCTGCCCTGGCCATGACATTGAGATTGTTTTAGGAGATTTTAATGCTAAAATTGGAAAATATATTTGGTCCCACGGTCGACAAGTTCAGACTTCATGAGGTATCATCCGACAACGGAATGAGGCTGATTGATTTTGCAGCGGCAAAGAACATGGCAGTGAGCAGTACCCGGTTCCAACTCCTCGACATACACAAGGCTACGTGGATATCCCAGACGGGAAAACAAAAAATCAGATTGATCATGTTGTGATAGACGGAAGACACTCATCCAGTGTGTTAGATGTTCGATCGATTCGAGGTGCGAACATCCTTGTAGCAGCCAAGGTACGCACTCGTCTTAATGTTGCGGCAAAAGTGCGATCTAACACAGGACGGAAGCTGGATGTCGAGAAGCTGCAAACACAACAGACAGCACAAGCCTACAGAAGAGAAGAACGCGGCATACCGCCGAACTGTTCAAGACTGGTGACGAAATACTGATAAGGGGTATGCATCAGCTAATTTGCGAAATTTGACAGGATGAAAGCATACCCAACGATTAGAACCTTAGCCTACAGTGTCCCTTCTACCCATCGCATACAAAGTGCTGTCGAGCATACTGTGTGAATGTTTAAAACCCATGGTCAATGAAATAATCGGGTCATAATAATTCGGTTTTAGACCTGGTAAGTCTACAAATCTTCACACTGCGCTAAATATTAGGGAAGACCTACGAAAGACAGATCGACACATACCACCTGTTCGTCGACTATAAGGCCGCGTTCGACAGCCCAATTAAAGCAAAGGTGTTTCAAGCCATGTCTGAGTTTGGCATCCCTGCAAAACTAATTCGACTATACAGGATGACATTGGCTGACACAAGATCAGCAGTTAAAATCGGAAAGAACCTCTCCGAGCCTTTCAACACAAAACGAGGTTTCATACAAGGTGACAGTCAATCATGTGACCTATTTAACATCATACTGGAAAAAGTCATACGAGATGCGAATCTATATACGGCCAGAGATAAAAACAGCAGGATATACATATAATGTTGCTTGCATACGCAGATGACATAGACATAGGTAGATCAACGCGAGCCGTAACAGCCACCGTTGCAAAAATTGAAAAAGAGTCTTCCAAAGTGGGTCTGGCAGTCAACGGCGATAAGATGAAGCTTATGCTATCAACACGCAAGTTGTCCAGTAGGCTCGGACCAACTGTGGATGTTGATAATTACAAATTTGAGGTAGTAAATTACATTATTTACCTCGGCACCGCCATAAATAAAACTAACAATCTAGGCTTTGAAATAAAGAGAAGAATAATATTTGCCAACAGATGCTACTTTGGTCTAAGTAAACAGTTTAAAAGCAATACCACCTCTCGTCAAACAAAACAAAACTTACACTCAACCAGACACTGATACTACCCGTAATTATGTATGGATCTGAAGCATGGGTACTTGCAAAAGCAGATGAGGCAGAACTTGGTGTGTTTGAGAGAAAAATTCCTCGAAAGATTTATGGACCAATATGCGTTGACGGTGAATACCGACGTCGTATGAACACCACGAGCTATACCAGCCGACCGACATCGATATAGCAAAACGTGTCGAACTACAACGATTGCGTTGGCATGTCCATGTCAGCAGGATGGATTAAAATTCCCCCGCCAAAAAGGCATTTGAATACGAGCCACTCGACGGTATACGCCCCAAGAGAAGGCCAAAACACCGATGGAAAGACCAAGTTGAAGAAGATATCACAAAAGCAAAATATCGGTGCGTTTGGAAATCTGTTCTTAGTTCGACTTATGGAACAAGACGTTCTGTTTAGTATAAAAGCCATCTAAGTAAGTAAGTAATATTTCTTCCAGATATGCATAGCTCAAATTCGAATATGGACTATACATGTCCTTAAACTTTTGTGTGGGAGGTACCTGAAGGTGTGGGCCGTTAACCATTAAATACGTTTCACACAAATGCTTTAAGGGCATGTATCCAATGGTTTTGATTTTTTTTTCAACAGATTGTGGAGAAAAATATTTTGCTACGGGAAGCAATAATTCCTGTGACCCCATGCTTCCTACAGGACTTTTTACATTAGTTTTGAATGTTAAATTCTGCATGCTTGACAGTGTGACCATCCATGTTTGTCAGACATCTACGAAAATGTTGGTTGTTGGACAGTCAAAAATCGATAAAAACTTTCATTTAAAACGGACGTTGTGCACTCCGCTTCTAAAGATCGTTGTAGGCATTATAGCTAGAGTTGTCACTGCCGATAATCAAATAACTTACTGAGTATTGCAGTGTTTGTCTCCACATATTCATGATGAACATAAAATTCTAAGTCGATTTTAGGTACCGTCACAATCAACACATCGAAATCTACGATGGCAGGAACTCTATTACCTTTTCACTACACTTTCAATATGCTGACTGCTTTTGTGTAAATTGTAGAGATGCATACAATTGTTTTTTTTTATTTCCTTCTTCCATATCAAAATACGTAATTCTAATTTACAAAAGCTAATATGTAATATATTCTCTTACAAAACGTGAAATGTACAACTGTTTCATAAACAAATTACTCACGAGCACAATATCTTACGTAAAACCGGCATTTGTTAGGCGTTACAAACGTAATACTTTGAGAAAAGAAACCTAAATTGCCGTTGGGCTTCCGCAGTTACACGCTAACACCAATTACGATGTTATTGTAGGTCAAAAAAGAATGAAATTTTAATCTATTTGATTTGGCCCATTTACATTTGCATCTACACATACCTCAACAGGGTCAGTTGATATACACTAGGGTTGTGTTTTTTAACCTTTTTTCTCAAAAATGATTTCCTGTAGTAAGAACAAATGAACTTTGCCTATTAATGACTAAAATAAAGTTTATTCCATTTAAGTATTAAAAACCATTCTAAAAAACTTATTTTTGAAAAAATACTATAAAATGAAAAAACAAAATCTCACAAAATTATTTCCTGTTGCACGAATGAATGACCTTTTGCCTATTATTGACTATAATAATTTTCATTCCATTTAAATGTTGAAAAAGTTCCCGAGCAAACCAATTTTAAAAAAAGTGCAAAAAAAGTGCTCCCAAAATCATGGGTTTCGTAAGGGATTTTTGGCAGCCGTAACTACTCGCAAACCACCTTTCTTCCCCATTATTTTTACAAGGGCATGTCGCACTCAGTTTGTAGTTATTTTAGGACCACTAGAATAACTAGTTATTCTGTGGCCACTAGAAGTTGAAAAGTAAGATGAAAAAATTCTATTTTTAGACATTAGATGTAGAGAATTTGTTTTTAATTTCATCACACATCTTACTTTTATTTTATTTCGCTGTCTGCCCGAATTGAACCCACGAACCCTCTGATTTCTAGCCAAAGACACTACACACTATGCCACGCACACGAATATTAAGGGCTGCTTAAGAACTTAAATGTGCAGTGCACATGTGCACCACGAACTGTTATTTTTTAATTAAAAAGAAACTCGCGTGCCGACGGTGGGCGTTGAAAACACAACCTTAAGATTTATAGTCGGACACACACCGTCTTCATTACTTAGTGAGGAGTCAAGTAAGTAGGTTTACCTTGTAAATATTTTAAGAAGTAACCCATTACTTTTCAGATTACTTGTAATGCGAAAAGAAGCTTGTTTACATTACTTTGTAAAGGGTTACGTAATGATTATCGGATCCAAATTTTTGCTGGGATGATGATACGATTTTAAATTTAGTGAGAAACAAAAGGTTATGCCATTTTGGTTATGTCGTGTTTTCAGTTATATATCTGCTTATATTGAATTCAAAAAAGCTCATATAAAACATTTTTAAAAATAACATTTTTAAAAATAACCTAACACAACTCCGACGAAAGTGTTTACGAAACAAAGCAAACCTTCTTCCACTCGTATGTGTCGTTGATTTTTCAACAAATGCACATACCCAAATGCTGTTTGGTAGCTTATATACCAACAACACACAAAACCGTGCCAGTGTTTCTCAAATAGAACAGTGCATTTGTTGAAAAATCAACGACACATACGAGTGGAAGAAGGTTTGCTTTGTTTCGTAAACACTTTCGTCGGAGTTGTGTTAGGTTACCAAAGAAAAACTTCTCATTGAAGGTTTTTCTTTGTTTACGTTTATATTTCGAGCTGACGATTGATGTTTGGGTATAAAAAGTTTCTTGTTGAAGAAGTTATTGAAAAATAACTTCGGTGGAGAATATCCACAAACAAGAAACAAAGGGAACTGATGAGATCCAGTGGCGTGGATCGAAACTAGTCTTCCTTGCCTTACCCCTTGGCGAACAATGCCAAACCTTCTCCACTAATAAACTTGTTGTTTTTAAATATTAAAACAACAAAAGGGATTAAGCCAGACTATTTTGAAAAATCAAAATTGTAACAGCTATCCCAATTAAATAAACGCCACCAATGTTCTAATTAAGATTTTATCTAATCTTAGGTACAAACTCATCAAAATATGATACAGGGATACGAGGTTGTAAAAAGTCATAACCCTAATATACACACTTACGAACATATATACATACATACATATGTATAAGAATGGCTACATGAATTTTCATAATTGCCCATTGTTGTTATTTTATACCTATTGTCGAATGTTGTTTTGACCCCTCATCGTCATGGGAAACAAAACCTATATGGTGGTAAAGGTCAGTTTTGTTATTGTTTTTTTGTGTTTCTGCCAATAACACCTCAATGTGAATGTTGCGAATCAAGTAGATCTATTCAACAGCTTCTGTAGAAAATTAAAGACGTTACGCAAATTAGATTACAAAATTAATTCAGATACATTTTATATTTTGAGATACTATTTATAGTATCTACTTACTTGTAATGTTAGAAGTAGCTTGTAGTCATTAAATGGTAATGCGAAATATTAATATAAATTAAAATTTATTTACAAAAGTCGTTCAATTAAATTTTGCAGGCGTAGAGTTTCATTAGAGAAGTCGTAGGGTTAAAGAGTTTAGTACTAGCTGTTATGTAGATAATTAAATAAATATTTAGTTCTCTCCTTTGATAGTTTCTTTAGGTCAGCTTACCATCCATTCAAATTACAAACTAGGTATCTATGGCCGACATAGGCTAATATGAACTAACTTTAAATGAAAGCTGCTTACACCTGGGACGTTTTTTTGCGGATTCTGAAACTACAATGTTCATAGATGAGAAAAATTAAAAAAAAACAAACATTTATGTAACCAATGTTTTATGTTTGTTTTTTCTAAAAAAAAGATCCCTGATGATGACCGTCGAAGACGGCCGAAATATTGGAAATAAATAATCAAAATAAAACAATTGTTTCGTTGTTTTATTAAAAGACCTACAGCCGAACAAAACTCACAAGAAAAAAAAACAAAATAAAATTGCCGGAGCGCTTTTAAGTAAATCGCAGTCAAAATTCAGATTTTTTGGAGTTTTTGCCATTTTGCTTGGAAATCGCAATTCCTATCGAAATGGGACTAAAGCAAAGATTGCAAAGTTCATAGATGAGAAAAATTCAAAAGCAAAAAAAAAAATCACTGGAATGATTTTTAAATAAATCTCGATCAAAATCAAATAGTTTTTTTTTAGTTTTTCAGGATTTTGTTTGGAAACGGCAAGTCCCATCGAAATGAGACTAAAGGAAATGTTGTAGCAGTGACAATTCCCTATAAGCATGTTTGGCCATGTCCTTCCGTTCAAAAATTCAAAATTTGGCTATCGTAATTTTGTCACACCTTCTTAGATAAAGTTCGAAGATAGGCCCAATCGGTCCACACCCTTGGGTACCTCCCCCACAAAATTTAAAAACATTTTGCAAAAATTAAAACCGATTTGGTCCAAACTTTGAATCTAGTAATATGCTGTCCTAACTTCTTGTAAATTCGAAAATGAACCGTGTCGGTCCATTCCTTAGGGTACCTCCCTCATTAAAGTTCAACATGTTTGTTTAAGTGCAGGTCCAAAAGCTCTAAAGTATACGGCGACCAACTGAAATGTCTAGTGGCAGCAACAATTTAATAAGTCCAAAAAGGGCCATCTGAAAACACCCTAATACATAATTATTGAGGGAAAAAGATTTTCGTTGCGTAGCCGGTATTCGATTCGATATTGTTAATAGACGAAAGTTTCAATTCACACAAGCTATTTTTTTAATTCTAATTTTATTACTATTTCTCAAACGAGTGCAAAGGACTTTTCTCAATTTTTCTTGTTATTTTGTGTTAAAAAGATGCTGAGATTTTTTACTAATTTTATTTTTCTTCTACAAACTGACAATAAACAACAATTTTTACATTTTATGCAAAAATACATTAAGATGTCTTTCATTTTGTTGGTTTACGATAGGCAATTTAGCTACGAGTAATTTCTCTCAAATTTATGCTCAATAACTAGACAGTGGAATTTTATGCAACCCCTATTTTTGGTCCGATTCATGCCAAATTTTGAGACTGGGCATATTTGTGGCTTCTGATTACATTGCAATCGAAACATATGACATATGCAAAATTATGCAAAATGCATAAATTTTTGCATATGCAAAATTTATGCATTTTACATATTTTCTTATGCAACAAATATTTCAATAATAGGTACAAAAATGTTTGTGTGTACAACTTTTCTGTTTAAAATTCTCTTCAGACAAGTCAATAAAATAGAGAAATGTATAACCACAGCAACAACCTTCAAAATACCGAAAATCGGGAGGTATCGGTCTATGGGGGCTATATAAAGGCCTGCACCCAAACTGACAAATTTTAGGTGGAAAGTTTTTTACCCCCTGGGAAGACTTAATACCAAATTTTAGCCATTTCGGAGGGATATTGAGGCCACAACCTTCAAAATACCGAAAATCGGGAGGTACCGTTCTATGGGGGCTATATGAAGACGTGGACCTATACCGACAAATTTCAGGTGGAAAGTTTTATACCCACATCGAATACTTAATACCAAATTTCAACCATTTCGGAGGTATATTGAGGTCACAACCTTCAAAATACCGAATATCGGTAGGTACCGTTCTATGGGGGCTATATGAAGACGTGAACCTATACCGACAAATTTCAGGTGGAAAGTTATATACCAACAGCGAAGACAAAATGCCAAATTTCAGTCATTTCGGTGGGATATTGAGGCCACAACCTTCAAAATACGGAAAATCGGGAGGTACCATTCTATGGGGGCTATATGAAGACGTGGACCTATATCGAGAAATTTCAGGTGGAAAGTTTTATACCTCCAAAGAAGACTTAATAACAAATTTCAGCCATTTCGGAGGAATATTGAGGCCACAACCTTCAAAATACCAGAAATCCGGAGGTACCGTTCTATGGGGGCTATATGAAGGCCTGAACATATGCCGAGAAATTTCAGGTGGGAAGTTTTTTACCCCCAACGAAAACTAAATACCAAATTTCAGTCATTTCGGTGGAATATTGAGGCCACAACCTTCAAAATTTCGGAATTTGGGAGGTACCGTTCTATGGGGGCTATATGAAGACGTGGACCTATGCCATTTCAGGTGGAGTGTTTTATACCCCCAACGAAGACTAAATACCAATTTTCAGTCATTTCGGTGGGATATTGAAGCTACAACTTTCAAAATACCGAATATCGGTAGGTACCGTTCTATGGGGGCTATGTGAAGACGTGGACCTATGCGGACAGATTTCAGTTGTAAAGTTGCATACCCATAACGAAGACTTAATACCAAATTTCAGCCATTTCGGTGGGATATTTAGACCACAAATCCTTGAATATATTTTTGCATATGGTTTTGCATATGCTCATTTTATGCAGATATGTACAAATATGTCAAAATATGCACGATATGCAGAATATGCAAAATATGCAAAAATTTCTGGGCATAATTCGTTTTATTTTGTAATAAAACGAGTTTCTGTCTAATCAGATTTTCACTACGACCATCCTAACCATATATGCATTTGCATAGGATTCCGCAGTCTATCAATAACTCTATAATTTTACTCGATAACGAATGTTGTCATCCCAAATTTGAGTACTCGGTTCCCCCGTTCTATGGGGGCTATATCAAAACGTGTACCGATATAGCCCATTTGCAATACCAAACATCCTAGGGGTAATAGAAACTTCTGTACCAAATTACAAAGCTCTATCTTACAAATTGCGACCTGTATCTGGATTTCAACAGACGGACAGGGTTATATCGACTTAGAATTTTACCTCGATCAAAAATGAAAATTTCGATGTGTTACAAACGGAATGACAAATTTAATTATACCCTCCATAATATGGTGGAGGGTATAACTTCACATCAACAATCACTCACCTTCCAAATTTCAGAAATTACCATTTAGCTAGCGCAGTATTTAGTACTTTTCGTGTCCCATTAGTTCCAATTTGTAAAAATCCATGAATAAGGACCCATATGAGAATTTTCCAAAAAGCTTTATTCGTTTACGAAATACTCGTTCATTTAGTACCATTTAGTTCGAATTTCCAAGAATGCGGCCTCCAACAGTGATTCACATTCAAAATTTCAGAATGCTAGCTTTACCCTTTCGCTAAATACAATGGCATCGCATTTAGTACCTTTTAGTACTTTTCGTACCATTTTACTTCGAATTTAAAAAAAAAAAAACTCCTCTAGCAGGGGAAATTTTGAAAATTTCAAGATACTAGCCTAACCCGTTCGCTATATGTCATTTAGTACTTTTCATGGCTTTCCAATGTGAATTTTCAAAAACCCATCGTTATCTCTCCCCTACAAACCAACAATAGCCCACATTACAAATTTCAAGGTTCCAGTTCAGCGATTTCGCATGGTCGTTGATATGTCAATCACGAAGCTCTTTTATATATTCAGAAAATTAAGTGTTTTCACTAACATAGCCGGCAAAATATGTCAATTTTCACATTTCTAAGTACACACCAAGTGTTGGACCCAAACGAAACTAAACATAATTTGTACGCCCCATTCTTATTTGCAACAAGTACAATGACCGCCAAAGTAAATAAATGAGTATTTTATTTACATACAATACAAAACTGACAGGTTCAAGTTGGCGGATAGTTAAGGAGCAATCAATTGTTCTGTCTGTTAAATGTATCGGAAATCTATACCATCTCAAATTACACTCTTCGTTTCAAGTGTTTGTCAAATATTGACATTTTGATTATGTGTTTATTGGTTCGTTTGGAACCGGCAGCGAATTCACACCGATTATTATGAAGACTAAATACTGGCATGGGTCTTTAATTATGATCCCCATTAAAGAAAATACTTTTTGTTTTGATTTTCGTTTTAAAATCTCTCGGTGTGTCTTTGGCTTCTTCGTTGGATTTATGACGTCGTTTTTTATTCAGTTTTTAGTGTTTTAAAGCAATAATCATTATTATTTTACAGTGTTGTTAATGATCATTGGTTTCGAATGTGAATGGGTTTGTTAAAGTTGTTGAAGTGGCTGTCTGTCAGCCGTCCATCTGTCCGCAGTTATTTTGCAGGGGTTATAAATAAAAAAATAGCCGTTATATCCGATTAATGATTATTATCACCTTTGGCTTTGGCAAATCGTCAAACCTTGATAATCAAATTAATCTTAGCGGTGCAGATATGCTAAAAGTGGATCTACTGTAAATCTAAACGACTTTCAACTTGTCAGTCATAATACCTAAATGGATGATGTATTTACGAACCCAATCGATACCTAATCTAATCTAATTGTGAAAGGACAAAGGAGGAATTATAACAGACAACTGTTGGAATTCCAATGTCAAAGCTCACATTTAACAATATACAAATTATGAATATTTTCAAAAATCCCCAAAAAAACAAATTCGTCTTCAATAACCTGTAAACGACATTGACATGGCGCCAAGCGTTTTTTATATTAAAACCAGAAATGACATCGGTTTAAATCAATATCTCTGAATAGTGATAACCCAGATCATTATCGTGGGATAAATGCCATTATATTAAAACTAACTTTGATTTTGTTTTCAATATCGTTTACCATAAAGTGGAGAAAGATGAAATAACATTGGAATGAATGGAACGAGATTTTGTATGTTTAAAAAGGAACACAAAAAGAAGGAGTGTCTAATATATTTTTAACAACATTTAAAGACTAGTAGCAGAGAGATATTGAAGCACAACAAAATGACCATCAACACCCTATTTTCTATGTTTAATTTCGTTGCGCTATAAAACTGAGCTCGCACAATGCCGTCGCATCGGCACGTGACAATGTAAATTTAAAAAATAATTTATTGTTTCGGAAGTATTTTACAATTCTCATTCAATGACACAGTTACAATTTTTAACCAGTTTTACAACTAACCCTTATAAAAATTAACATTAGCTCCAACAGCATCAGCTTCTGTAAAGACATTGAATATGACCGAGTGATTTGCATAAAATACCAATTGCTAAACTAGATTTAAGTTGCAGCTTACATTTCCTCAATAAAATAAGTTATGGGTTTATTGATTTAACGTTTATTATATATAAAAAATGTTTTTGGTCGTATTTTCTACAAGGGTTATGTTTATACCCTCCACCGTAATATGCAGGGTATATTAAGTTTGTCATTCCGTTTGTAACACATCGAAATATTCATTTGCGATCCTATAAAGTATATATACATATCGCTCATTTATTAAAAAAGTGACATAATTAAAAAATGCCATTACTGAGTTAGCAATTTCTATTTTTTCTACGACTTCTACTTTATCTTGAATCAAATTTTCATGCTGATATCTCTAAAACTCGACGAGTTACAGTTTATTTACTACGAGTTTCGCATAATTCAACACAAAATTTTTTTGAGTTTATTAAGCACCAAAAAAAATCAAATCATGCTTTATCATGCACAGAAATTTTACACTGATATCTGGCTATCTGGTTGCAAAATAGCGTCCAAGTAGTTATTTTAGTTTAAGTGTACATAATTATCTTTTTAAGTTGGGAAGTCAAAATTCAATCGCCAACTTAAAACGCGTTTTTCTCGAAACTTGATTTTTCGAGATGTGTCACTCTTTGAGTAAATGAGCGACATATTCTTAATCAGCGTAAAATTCAATGGTTCCTAGAGGTCAAGTAACTTCTCCACCTAAACTTATTATTGCATACATATTAGTTCACAATACTTCATGGTGAAGGGTAAAAAAGTTCAGCCCGGGCTTACTCAAAACTTTTTTATCCGTTTTAAATTTTATTTATTTAGTATACATATCTACAGAATATTATTTCTGTGTTAGTTTATTTGTTTGTAACATGAAAAGCTCACAAAAATGTTGATGATTGGTACAGCCCATGATGAAATTATATAAACGCCTGCGTCGTGTATAAAAGCGTAAAAAAACCATTTTGACATCTTGAATAATTTTCGGCCAAAATAGAGTTGTTGTTGTGCTACTTACGTTCCTTTTAAATAGATGTTGCTACATCCATTTCCGAGCTAGAGTAGCTATCCCAAAACTCTTTTTATATCATCAGCCTTTAAGCTAAAGAGGGTATATATTAGACCCAGCAAAATTTGACGGAAGGGGTTCTTTGCGATGACGTGATTTCATGTCATCTTTTGCATTGGTTCAAAGGAAGTCGTGAAAGATCCGATCTTTTCATTAGGATTTGAACCAATGCAAAGGAAGTCGTGAAAGATCCGATCTTTTCATCAGCATGTGTACCCATTCCATCGATCCAATAGAGATGATGTTTGTGTTTTTATTTACACACCTGTTTATTTTCATTTTGGTATGTTCCAGTACTGCAAAAATCTACTAATTTTTACTATTTTTTCCGATAGCATAAAGGAAAAATTGTTATCGTAGTAAAAATAAGTAGATTCTTGCTGTTTCTGGAACAGACCAAAGTTGTTAGAACTGTCGTCGTGATGTTGTCTTACATTTCCTGCATATCAAACAACTAAAACTTCTAAAAAATTGGTATTATATGAAGTCCCAACCATCGAGCTAAAAATAGAATCGGACTGCACACATTGCTATTTTAAAAGTTCCCTTGTCTGTTCTAAATCTGACATAGAATGAAATCAATCAAATCTCGCTTCTTGGAATTTGAAAAAAAAGTCCGAAACGAAAAGGAACAACAATCTGAAAATAAAGAAGAAACTACTTTTGGAAAGAAACAATTAAAAATAAATTAATTAAGCATAAATGGTATTTTCCATAAAAAGTCTCTCCTCCCCGTTCGTTACATTTTGTTCTTAGAGATCCCTAAAGCAAGCCGGGTTGTAGATCCCTACATATTTCCGTCACTAAACAAAAGAGTATAAATTACCAAAATGTTGTTATAAAATAACAAAATTATAAAATAAAAGTAATTTACGAAATAAAAATACTTAAAGGAGTGCATTTGGAGTCTATGTTGAAATCTGAACTGGTGATGGGAAGATAATTGAAAAAACCTTTTGTAAGATGAAAGAATATCAGTTGCGGAGAACGGAGGAAGTAATCTTTTGCGTTGCAGCGGTGGTGATTACATTGCAATTTTGGATGTAAACTTTTGAAAAACTAAACTGATAAATTAATTGTAGCTATTTCATGAATTCGTTTGAATTAATAAAGAGTTTTGTTTTTCATGAAAACCATATTTCAATACAGCATTTCCATTTTCCAAACAAGACATGAAAATTTCATGCCAAGGGGTTGGTGAAAATGACATGTCAAATCATTGGTGGAAATGACATGCCAAAGCATTGGTGGAAATGACATGTCAACGCATTGGTTAAAATGACATGCTTAGGATCCAGAAAAGAACGTCATCTTTTGGGGTCCACGCTCATATAAAATTCATCGATGAAGATGCTAAAAAGATGACATGCTAGATCACTTGCACCCATGATTGAATGTCATCTTTGGCATCGAACATTTTGCTGGGGAGTTATGACCTTTTTACTACCTCGTATCCCTGTACCATACTTTGATGAGTTTTTATCTAAGATTAGATAAAATAGTAATTAAAAAGTGATTCGATAAAAAAGCTCACGCACAAAGTCATTTGAAAAGTTTTCTATATGAGCTTTTTAGAACATTTTTTGAAGTCACTGTAAGCAGATATACATATAACTGAAAATAAGCTTTGGAACCACAAGACATAACCAAAAAGGCATAACCTTAGTTTAAGTTTCAAGATGGGTTATATCGGTCCACTCTTTCTGGTATATCCTCCACAAAAGTTCAAAATGTTCGGAAAAATGTGGGCACGGAAACTCTTAAAGGGAGTAACCGATTTGGTCTATACCACTGTGCAACACGAAAATTATTAACCATATTCTGACACCGCAGTGTGATAGAACACCAAAAATGAGAAGACAAGTGTCTCGCCGTTTTTTCCCCATCTCATCAACTTTCGCGGTTATAGGCCTCCAAAGGTTTGAGGCTTTGATGTATAAAGGGTCATTTAGTCAGGACTATATCTTCCAAACCGTTAGGAAATTTGAATTTATTTCGGAGGCAAAGTTGTAGCTCTACTCTTAAAGAACAAAAATTGTGAACACATATAACCCATCAAGCTTCATCTGCAAGGTCAAAATCGCCATGGTCAAATTTCGTTTAAAAATGTTTCTCAAGTTTATTATACAAACCCATCAAATTTGAAAGAAACAACCAACTACAAAAATGTACCTCAGATCTCAATAAACATCTTTCTAGAATATACGAACTCTGTAGAAACGGATCTTAATGGTCAAAATAGCAAACCAATTGCGATTTTTATAATCTTTTCTAGGATTCTGCTCCATAGATATCAAACCGTTCAAAATTCAAGAAAACAATCAACCACAATAGTGTAGCAAAGGCTTCAATAAACAACTTTCTGGAATATGCGAAATGTCTATGAACGGTTCTTAATGGTAAAAATAGCAAAAATCTTTTGAAAATATCCAATTTTTATACTTTTTTCTCCGACTCTGGTTCAAAGATATCCAACCGCCCAAAAATAAGGATATAATCAACTACAAAAATGTACCTTAGATTTCAGTAAACAACTTTCAGGTCAAAGAAATTTGACCATGGCGATTTTGACCTTGCAGATGAAGCTTGATGGATTATACGTGTTCACAATTTTTGTTCTTTAAGACAAGAGCTACAACTTTGCCTCTGAGATAAATTCAAATTTCCCAACGGTTTGGAAGATAGAGTCCTGACTAAATGACCCTTTTTACATCAAAGCATCAAACTTTTGGAGGCCTATAACCGCGAAAGTTGATGAGATAAGGATAAACGGCGAGACACGTGTCTTCTCATTTTTGATGTTCTATCACACTGTGGAGTCAGAATATGGTTAATAAAACATGACTCAAAAAATTACACACAGTGTACTTTGCACATTGTGAAATTTCAACTAGACTTAGATGAGGTTCCAATATGGACTGAAAAATGTTCGGAAATATTGTGCGCACATTAACTCCTGAGGGGAGTGACCGACTTGGTCCACAATTTACACATCCTAATATATCTACCAGATTTTGATTAGGTTCGAATATGGAGTATATTTGTCCACTCCTTCGGGTAACTCCAACACAAAATTTCGGATAAGTCACTTTAAGACCTGCTCTCGAATAACTTTGATTTTTTGAAGCAACTTGCAATCGCTGCCTCAATTACCATGGTAAAAGTTTTTTCAGGGGCAAGTCCATACTTCTTGAGAAAACAGTCCGAAAGGTGCAAAAACCCCCAGTGGCTGGAGAGCACTATAACTCTCGAACTGATTAACCGATTTGGTCCAAAATTTGGCATTCCTCATATTTTGGCAATACCGGTCCTCTACTTCTGGTACTCACTAGAGTTGGGAAATCTTCTTCAATTGAACGATCCGGATCACTGTCCTCGTTCAAAGACGAATGAGTAACATCATAAAAACGTGTGAAATTAAGTATACGCAGTTTTGTCAAAGAAATTACCGGTGTCCATTGAACGAGATAGTGATCCGGATCGTTCAATTGAACGAGATTGCCCAACTCTAGTACTCATCCCCAATATTAAAAATTTCATTATTTCTTTTGAACGGGACAACCAATTTGGTCCTAACTTTGGATCTCCTAATATTTTGTCCAAATTTAGTGTAACTCCTAAAATGGCCCATATTGGTCCTGTGCGTAGAGTACCTCCCCAACAAAAGTTCAACATTTGTGTCTAAGTGCAGTTTAGGTTCTGTGAAGATCCTTTGCAAATGCATACCGATGCTGTTCGTTGTGGTCCTGTTTACAGCCATATTTTGTTTTCCGTGGACATGTCCACGCTTCCTGGCATACTGTTCCAAATGTTATACGTTGACCCACTTAAATGACTAGTGGGCGCGCTATCTATTGAAAAGATATGACTATGTCGGTCCATTCCTTTAAGTACCTCCCCCGCAACACTTTTGAACTTTAATCCTAACCCACACACATCGCAAATTTTCTTCCAAACGTATATCATGTTTCACGAAGTTCTTTATTTGAAAACGACTTCGAGCATCTCATTCACAAATGTTTCAACGTTTATTCTTAAGTGCAGTTTTAGGGCTGTTCAAGGATCGTTTGCAAATTTTTACCGAAAAGACTTTTTCTGTTTTTCGTGGGCAAGCCCATGATTGACGGACATAATGGTTCAAAATCTCTAAAAAAAATTCTCGACTACCAACTGAAGTGCCTGATGGTCACGACAACTATAGAATCAGTCCGATTGATATTGATCCCGCCTTTGCTCATGTTTCTCTCGCACTTAAATCGAGTAAAAATATGGACTATATCGGTCCAATTCCAAAATTTCAAAATTTTTAAAACTGTGCAGTATAACGACATGTCTAAGTTTGATTTGGCATATGACCGTATAGTTTTTATTGGGGGTAAAGTTCAAAATTTTGTTAAGAACAGGTTGAGACCTGTTCGCTGGTATATTTTAAACGTTATTACTCATGGAAAAACAACCCATACTGAGGGTATATCTCGAAAGTTTTAACATAGGTATAGTGAAATGCAATAATCGGTATTCGAATATACGGTTTTCGATTATACGGTCTTCGTCTAAAACTTAAAACTCGATTTTTGGTTAACCGATGACTAGGATTAATGGTCGACAGCAACTAATAGTCGACTCCGTCTTTCGAAAATCGATTAATAATAATCAATATCCGGCTTTAGCACGGTCAACAGTCAACTACTGATTTACACATTTTACGCCTAATAATCGATTAACCGAAATCGACTTTACTTATCCCTATTTAAAACGCCTGTTAGACTATGAACTTATACTATGATTTAAACTGTCAATCCCATACAATATACGTCAAATAAAATCCAGTGGATTTAGAACTACGATTTATTTGACGTATATACTATGGAATTGACATTTGAAATCGAGTGGATTTATAAGTCTAAACGTTCTATTAGCCACCGGATAAACTTTTATTTACTGCGGATAGAAAATCTTCTTGCGTAAAACAGGTACATGTTTTGATTCGAGGTTCTTGTAGTCTATCATTCTGCAATTAAATCGCAGTTTTATCAAAAATAACTTATGACCTTTTCCTGTGATATAGTTCATTTTATTTTGTTAAAAAAAAAAAATACAAAAATGATAACAAATAATTTGCATTATTAACAGAGTTTGATCTAATTAATAACAAATTCATAAAATTTTTCAAAAATTTATAAATCCATTTTTAATAACTTTGCATTAACCTCATTATAATACAGATTTGAAATACTGACCTGCCTACACTATGCTTCGATCGTATCTAATTTGAATGAATATCAAAACAAAACAAAAAATTGGCATTTCAATAACATTAATAACGAACGGTCAATGTACTACTACTACTGTTGTTGTAGTTGCTGCGAAATATATTCGAGTTATTTATATGCTTATTCATCAATAAAACAATAGCAAATAGCACTGAAGCATTTATCACCAGCTTTCAACATTTGAAATTCTGGTCTTAAACAAAAATTCATGTAAATAAATGATTTTTTCAATTCACTTTCATTTACCTGGAGTCTGCGTGCCATTGTTCGCATCTCCGGTTATATATAAACGTACTATAAGCCGGCTTATTTGAACGCATGACTGTGACGTGACGATTGAAATTTGAGGATTAGTTCCGCAAATTAATTGTAAAGTCATATTCATGTCAATCGCTGATAGAATTGACATGAGGTCGAGTGAATCAAGACATCGGTTTGTCATCGTGTGATATATGAAATAATTGATTACACTATTCTAGATTGAATGAAGCCATCAATAGAACAGATCGGGGAGTGAGGAATTTTATTGAAGTCTCTTTTGAAGTAAATGCGGGAACATATAAGCAGCATATCATTCTCGATTAAGTCATTGGCTGCAAAGTAATAAAGAACAAATATGACCCAATTCAAGTGTGGCTCTGACTTAGGAAAGAAAATTACAATGAGGCACATTATGGCTGAGACGCAAAGGAGAATAATGTAGTCAGGCTTAAGTCATTTCTGTAGTGCGATTCTCAAATTCAATTTTTAAGTAAACGATAAAATAAAATAACGATATTATTCGGTAAGTTGGCGACCTATAAAAAGTATTTACCGGTTGCAACAGTGTTGTCAACATTTCAACTCACTCGAGTTATTTTACCGATTTTTGTCGGTACATCAAAAATGAGTTAGAGAATTCATTAAAAATTTCCTAAGGAAACACGACCGAACCTTAAACTGCACTTAAGCAAAAATGTTCATCTTTTGTGAGGGAGGTACCCTAAGGAGTGGACCGACGTGGACCATTTTTGAGCTTAAACTAAGTTTGAACAAAATATAACGAGATCCATAGTATGGAACAAATAGTTTGTTCTGTTTATCCATTTTTGCGAATATTTTTAAACTTTTGTGGGGTGGGTACTGGCAGAAGTGGACCGATAAGCAAAACTTCATCTAAGATTCCCAGAAACATTACGATAGGCAGAGTTTGGACCAACGTACTGTCCGGTTCGAGAGATGAACCACTACACTTGGTGACCGTAGGCTTTAGACTCATTATCTCAGGAAGCATGGACTTGCCCCCAAAAAATCAGCAAATGGGACTAAAGAAAATGAGGTAGCAGTGAAAATTCTCTACAACATTTTCTTTAAACCCGTTTCGATAGGACTTTGCCTTTCCAAGCAAAATCCTGAAAACCCAAAAAAATATAAAAATGTGAACTTTGACCGCGATTTATTTAGAAATCCCTCGGGTGATTTTTTCTTGTTTTTGGATATTTCTCATCCATGGATTTTGCTCTTTCAAAATCCGCAAAAATTTCCCAGGTGTAAGCGGGTTTCATTTAAAGTTAGTTAATGTGCACCGCACATGACATTGTTTTATAAGGAGGCAATACAGTCACTGCATTGTCCCAATTTGAACATCTATATCTCAAAAATGGTAAAACGTACGAAAATATCAAGAAGGCCAATCTTGTAGAGAATTGTCACTGCTATAACATTTTCTTTAATCTTACTCCGATAGGACTTGCGGTTTCTAAGCAAAATTGTGAAAACCTAAAAATCCCTAAAAATGTCAACATTAATCGCGATTTATTTAAAAAGCGCTCCGGCTCCGGCTATGAACATTGCAGTTTCAGAATCTGCCAAAACTTCCCAGGAGTAAGCACCTTCCATTTAAACTTGATTCAAGAGCACCATCTATCCTCAGCTGAGATAGATGGGGGGATATTCTTCGAAGACCGCATTCACACGATTGTTCTTTATGGCATCTGCGACTGTATCCGTGTGAATGCTATTTAAACCTGCTTGATAGGCTTGTTGTAATGTTGGACCTCTCTTTCTAGATCATGAGGATCCCTCCTGACATGCCTGGAGGGGTGATTAGAATGGCACTCACGGTAATACCTGATCAAGTTGCTGTACTCGAAGAATCTGTGTATCCTCATGTAGAGTGTCCACTAGAGTCATGAGGAGGCACCCTGTTGCAGTTTTCATTGCAGCATTCTCACTGGATTGAATATTTTTCCATGGCGTTGCACTTATATTCGCGGACCAAACCGCATAGCTTACCATAGACCGACCTATCGCGTTATATGTGGTCAAAAGTGTGTCTTTATCGACCATAAACTTCAACTCTGTTCTCGCCTCTGCCTTCCATGTGGTGAACATAGTGGCCGTAGATTTAATAGCGGATATTTGCATATTCCTCGCGTGGAAAAATGTGGTAAGATCAGTCCAATACGAATTTAGCCTTTCACAAATGACATCGGAGAAGGTACCTAACGCCAAGATCGTACAATCATCCGCATACGTTATGATCTCAATGCCGTCTGGAGCGGACGGAATATACAGGAGAGGTAGAGGTTGAACAGTTCACCTTGGGGAACTCCCTGTTTCACTCTACGGGGTTTGGATTTCTTGTTTCTGAATTCCACCACACATATAATTGATTAGCCAACATGGATTGTCTGCTCAATGCCTTAAACAGCTTGGAGTGCTTGGCAGTATCAAAGGCTTTTGATAAGCCAAGCGCTTTTCTATCACACGGCTTACTCTGTTCGAGTACTAATATGTGTGGAGATGGCGTGCAGCGTTGTTTTGTGATGTGCTGCTTACGGAACGTATGCTGATGATTGGCAACTGAATAGCTATTTCTGATGCTGGGAAGGACTAACGCTTCAAGAGTCTTTGCTATGGGCGACAAAAGCGAAATCGGTCTGTACGATTCTCCTTTGATGGCATCCTTGTTCATTTTCAAGACTTCGGGTGGCTTTAGTGAGATACTCATCTCCCGGAACATCCAACTGTTTAAGCATTAGCAAGAAGATTCCATTAGGTCCCAACGCTTTGGATTATTTAGCGTGTAGGAAGAGATCTAAGGCAAGGTAGGACTCTTCTCTTCGCCCTGTCACTCCCACGTTGCTCGACAAACTGTCGTTTGAAATAACATGCGCAACTCTTCGGACCGGACAGCGTAACGTCGCTAAAACTGACTGAAGTTCTATATTTCTTCTTTCCAGGGTTCCTGAGTGACTTAATCGTTGCACACAATTCACTTATTTCGGCTCCAATTTTGAGCTCCCTGACTTTGGGTCATTGGGGTTGGCTCGGCGAAGCTCATCACTCTTATTTGCTAAAGCCGTCGCCTCTACTTGGAAGTTTGGTCTTATTTCGGGTATTCTACTAGCAGGTATATGACGAGCGGCTGCGGCAGTGATGATGTCTCGGAACGCCCTTTCGGCTACCCGAACATCAGAAGGATTGGGCAGTTCTCTGAAGCGGTGATTAGTCAACTCTCTGAAACTCGGCCAATCAGCTTGCCCATGATTGACGAATGTGCGGCGTTCAGAGGTGATAAAATCGGGTGGTCTGCTAATGGAGACAATTATGGGGTGACGTCATTTGTCAGACCAGGTGACACAATGGTTATGTGTGGCGAACTGTGACACTCTCCTCTAATTCTGGTAGGGGCGTCCTCATTGACCGACCAAACCGTATAGCTGTCACTGTGCTCAGCCAGCGCTGTATCCCTCTGGTCGTTTCCGAGGATCGAATGCCGTATCTCATGATGCGCATTAAAGACCCCCAAGGCAGTTATGACCTTCCAAGAGCGGGCTAATGTTAGGCTCGTAACCTGAGATACAGCTATTTATCGGCGGGATGTATACATTCAGCAACTCTATCTCGGCAGTTCCACACCTGACTGCTACCCCCATACATTCCATGTATGAGTCATTAGAGACAGGCTCAATCGAGCCTGGTGCGATAATTTCTTAGTACGTTGTAACCATCAGTTGTTGTTGAGGTTGGTTTCTTGCACCGCCGCGACCTTGATATTCTTCCGACTCATGAAGTCCACTATTACCTCGATCAAAAAGGATCCATTTTCTGAAATTGGAACAACAACGGCTGGTGTTAAATGCTGCGCGTGCGGTTGCTGTAGGGCGAGTGCGGGGTAGTTTCGTACTCTGACGACGAGATAGTTTCGTATTCAGACGGCTACTCACTGGGGTCTGTGTTCATGCAGCAACATAGTCCCTATCGTAGTCCCTCACGTGGACAAGTCCAGAGCAATCCCTTAGATGCCCCCACTCCTAACATCTATTGCATCACACCGAGGGTTGGATGTGGGTGAAGATGCGGATGTGACAAAGCGAACACAAATATATTGGTCCTTTTAGCCGATAACCTTAGATGCTAGTGCTATTTTTTATATAATTTTATTGTAATTTTTTATTATAATAAATATTTGAAATAAATAAATAAAATATTCGTCCTGGGTTTTTCTCCGGAACGGACCAAAAAATTCGAAGCAGGTATGCCGGGATATGCTGCTCCCAACACAGAAAAAGGAAACAAATACAAACATATGTAGACTGAGGTGGCAGCCGCTGCACACTGGTCGAAACCACTGATCTAGGGGCGCAAAAGTCAAAACATCGAACTATAAAATTGCGAATTATTTTCCATTGTATCGATTACAGACACTTTGCAGACAAAGATTTTGTTCTTTCATGTTTGTTGTTGTAAATATTCACTCAGTTATTCACTATCAAATATAAGAGTTTTTGTTGCATCAGATTTTAAAAAATTGTTGCAAAAACATTAACTTCATATTTGTTTAAATGTTAAATAAATTCGCAATGAAAATGGACAAGATATATTTTTAATTAATAGCAGAGGGTGTGATTTAAATTATAAAAATTAGTTTGGGTTATGGAGGTACTTAGTTATATAGCAATAAATTTTCAAAAAATTCAATTTTTTAGTGTTTTTATGGGTTGTACGCGCTTGTTCCATAGAGTGCATCTTGTAAACTTGGCCGAACTTAGGTCCGATTATTTTTTGGGGAATGAAATTGGACTCTCTGGATAGTGAATAACCACATTCGGGCTGCAAATATTTGCAAATCTTTTGATGACTGCACTTTTAAAATAAGGGATTTTGCATGAAATCCATACAAATTTAGCTGTACATTTGTATGGGAGCTAAATCAAAATATGGACCTATCTTGAAAAATGTTTGCAAGGAGGAGTTCTACCCCCGGAGATACTATAATACCATATTATAGCTAAATATGTTACTAAATATGGGATAACAAGTAAAAATTCAACGAATCGGGGGTACCATAAAAGAGGCTACATCGAAACATAAATCCGTATTGAAAATCTTTTGCAAGAAGATTTTATACGCAGTGAGAACACGGAATGCAAAATTATAGCCA
Organism: Musca autumnalis; assembly: GCF_047663935.1. Taxonomy (NCBI): domain Eukaryota; kingdom Metazoa; phylum Arthropoda; class Insecta; order Diptera; family Muscidae; genus Musca; species Musca autumnalis. Next base: position 84,639,829 of record NW_027411866.1, read on the forward strand.
AGTTGAATCAAAAATGTGGTCATGATATTCAAATAAATATTTTTGCAGGATTTCTCTTGATGTTTTTTTCATTAGTGCTCCTTGAAATTTCCAAACCATATCTGCACTTGTCTAAAGCTGAGTACACATTGCCAGTTTTGGATGACAGCTTTGTTGGTGCTTGCTAGTGTGGCCGTTGATTTTTGTCATTCATCATGCAACCACAAAATATTTTGTGGTTACTGGACGGTTGGACAGTTATCGATAACTGCGAAATATCGTCATTCAAAACTGACAATTGCTCTGTTCCAGAACCTGCAAAAAGCTACTATATTTTACTACGATAACAATTTTTACTTTATGTTATCGAAAAAATAGAAAAAATTAGTAGATTCTTGCAGTACTGGAACATACCAAATGTGTACTGCTCTTAATGTTTTGATTTATTTTCTCTGAATTGAAATTCCGTAGCTAATTCGATTTCCCATTTTCATTTTCAGCATGTCTTTCAAACTCTTCCTGCTGGTGCTAACGGTTGCACTGTTTGTAACAATGCCGATAAAACCTGTAAATGGCTCGGCCGTTTTAATATCCGATATGACAATGACAGTTATGGTGGAGTTATCTTCACGTTATCCATTTTGTAAAATGCATACTGATCGGTAAGTTAATATACTCAAAATACACACAATATATTACGAATAGCTGCCTTAACCTTTACGATTCGTTGCTTATAGGGGTGACATACAACGCATGTTGCTACAGGCAGATCCAAGGCGTATACGACAAGTACCGCGAGAATCTGTAATGGAATTGGAAGATGTGTGTAAAAATTCTGGGTCTCATGGTCATGAATTCCGTGGCGGTTTGGGTTTTATTTATCCCGGTACAAAATGGTGTGGACCAGGTATGATGAGAATTCTTTTGGACTTCTTTAAGGAGAGGATTAAGTTTTTGTTTGAAAATTGCAGGTACCGCTGCAACAGATTACAATGATTTGGGTGTGCATGCCGATGAAGATCGTTGCTGTCGTGAACATGATCATTGTCCGAATGTTTTGAATGTGGGCGAATGTAGGCGTGGTCTGTGTAATACCGGCACATTTACCCGCTCTCATTGTGATTGTGATGCTCGATTTAGGCGTTGTCTTCAATCCCTTAACACGGGTAATTATTGCATCGAATTTCTTGATGGTTCTTTTTATAACTAGTTTTTATTTTTATTTTCCAGAAACTGCAAATACATTGGGCGCCATTTTCTATAACGTGGTCCAGGTCACCTGTTTCCAAGAACGCAGCCCATGTTCGGTTCATCAAAGGTTTGATGATTACTTTTATAGCCCAAATCAGTGTGATATTGAATTTCGTTCAGCCGATTTGTATGTACCCCCCAATGCTGGAAATTTGATACGTAAAATTCTCTCGAAGCCTTACGGCATTACGAATCCAAATGTCCAATATGAACAATATCCCTATTTCGAGAACGGTCGCTCTTTGCAAACTTCACCAGCATTTAATCCCTTCTATGATGTTGGCCAGAATGTGAAGAGTACTTCACGACGTGTTGGTGTCAAATTGGCCTCGGTCGGTTTGGCTGCACGAAATTTATTCCGTGAAATTGTCCGTAGTCCGAGAGTTTTGTGGGATAGTTTAAATGCCCCCGTAAGCCGTAACTTACCTCCGGGAGGGGGACCAAATTATTATCGATATAATCGACCCCGTGGTCCTAGCAGATATCAAGAATATTCCCCATACCGAAATAATTGGTATTAATAATGGAATGATATATTCCTTACGACAAAAGACTGAACTCCATGGCTACGTGTTGTCGTAGTCACAGTGAAGAGTTGCAGATGTTTGTAGTGATGAAATCATTGTAACAATGTAGATTTTTTAGCACTTACATCTAACTTAAAGTTTTTTAAGTTTATCAGTATTGCCATATAATTGTTTAGTTTTAAATCACGCACACATTTACATATTTTAATTTTAGTTTTAAGTTGTACAGTACAGTATTGTAAATTTTGTGTTTTAAATAAATATTTAAAATCGATTACATGTTTATTATTTTTTTTTTGTTTGATTTGAGTTCATGTTCATAAATTACTCACTTGGATCTTCTTCTATGACTTTTTCACTTTTCCTTCTTGCAGAGCTGGCTACAATCAAACCGAACAGGATGAAATTTGTGCACAATGGCAATATCAACCATCCGAAAAGTATGTACCCAGTGCTCCAGGACGTACATAAAGCTATTGAGAAATCATGATGCAATCTAAAGACAATTGTTACAACGAATATGGATCTCATTTCCATTACTGCAAATCCGTTACCTGCATACTTAGAAACTAGTAACACTTCATATACGTACATAAGTATCTTAGTCAAAACCTCTCAATTTTAAGAGTTTCGTTGCATTACAAAAGAAAAACTAAGTACACCGATTTACAAATGAAGATGACCTCCGAACAAGTGATATCACGTTAGCATATAAATAGTCAATGTCAGGATTCCTTTGGTCAGGTATAATCGATACAATCGATAACAAAGAAAAGTCAAAATACATACATATGATCTAATATCGAAACTTGGTACAACAATTATTATAAGACGTTATATATTGCACACACACCAAAATATAAAACAAATTAGTAGATGTGTAAACAATTGAATAAAGTATATTGAGAAAATATTGAAATGTGTTTTTACGATTCATTACAAATCCATATTATAGGAAATCTTTCAAATCTGGGTCATACCCAGCCAGCATTTTTGGAAAATTTTAATCAAATTCGAGTCTTTTTTGATCCGACTGCACGATTAAAAAGCTGGAATATGAGCTCATTTTCTAATCATAAATGACTCCTTTGTCGGGAGGGAAACGTAACCTCAAGCACTCTTCCAAACAAATCACAAATGAGCCTTCCTCTGCATTAGTTTCGAGTTATTTTTGCCAATTTTCTGATGGTATGTAAAGTCTTTTTCGAGTCGTATTTTAATCATTTATTGGTGATTTGTTGATTAATTTCGGACTCTTTTTCGAGTCTTTTTAGAGTCATGTTTATAATCGTTTATGAGTGTTTAGGGAGTCATTTATGAGACGAAATAAATTTAAAAAAAAAACTCTATTTATTCTTTTTTGTTTTTTGTGTCTTTCCTTTGTTTTGTTGTCTTTTCTGTTTTGTTATTTCTTTTAATTATCCTTTATGTTGCGTGGTGGTTAGTATACTGCTTCTTCATTTCACTTGGCAAAATCTGAACATGTGTTGTGTTTGTCTATACTCTTACTATTATACGTTACCTTTATATCAAAGTTTTGTAGAAAGTGTATATGAGAATTATTTCAACCAAACAAAAGTAAAACAAAACAATCAGTTTTTAATCACCTAACTGTTCAAAATATGATCAGAAGATACATAAATATAATCACTTTTCAAACACCTGGATGACTCTTTTTTGATTAAGCATTTTTCAATCTTCATGAAGATCAAAATATGACAATAAATAACGAAAAAGTAGTCACATTTTAAACACCTCAATGATTTATTTGTGATTGCTACGTACTTGCTGTTGTATTTTTAATTGAACTATTTTTAATCATTACAGGGAGTCACTTTCGAGTCTCTTTCTGATCATACAAGCGACTTAATCAGTTTTTGATCACCACAGGGACTCTAAAAAGACTCCGCAATGTGATTTTTGAAAAAACAATCTTCCAAATGCTAGCTGGGTAATTACGATTACGATCAATTATTCGATCGTAATCAATTTGGGTACCTGCATTCTTTGTTGATGAAAAGTGAAAATATGGATAATTGGATAATTTCGTTATGTTGGATGTTTACATAAAGTGGGGTACACACGATCAGTTTTGACTGTCAGTTTGCTCAAATAATCGGTTGCTTGCCAGTGTAGCCGTTCATTTTTGTCAGTAATCAAGTAACCACAAAATATTTTGTGGTTGCTGGAAGGTTTGACACTTATCGATATTTCCGAAAAATCGACAGTCAAAACTGATCGTGTGTACCCCGCTTTAGAAGAAGCAAACCATTGACTTCACTTGCAGAGTTTTTCATGGCAGCCAAAATTATTTGAGGGGAGTTGCCCCCACTAAAAAAGTTATATATAAGTTATATTTGCGAAAAATTTTGTGGGGGAGGTACCAGAAGGAGTGGACCGATATAGTCCAAAGTTTGGAAGAAATTTTACGATATGCTAAGTTTTTATTCTCATTAGTCATTTGTGTTGGTGCCGGCAGGATTATTTAAAGCTTTTGGGAATGGACTTGCCCCGAGAGCACAACCTGCTAAAACATTTCATGGCGATCCGAATTGATTTGATCTATAGAGAAACATTGCTGAATTGACTTTTTCTATAGAAAAAGTTCGCAGAATTGACTTTTTCTATAGAAAAAGTTCGCAGAATTGACTTTTTCTATAGAAAAAGTTCGCAGAATTGACTTTTTCTATAGAAAAAGTTCGCAGAATTGACTATTTCTATAGAAAAAGTTCGCAGAATTGACTTTTTCTATAGAAAAAGTTCGCAGAATTGACATTTTCTATAGAAAAAGTTCGCAGAATTGACTTTTTCTATAGAAAAAGTTCGCTGAGTTGACTTTTTCTATTAAAAAACTCCCTAAATTCACTTTTTCTATAGAAAAAGTTCGCTGAAATGACTTTTTCCGTAGAAAAGGTTCGCTGAAATGAATTTTTCTATAGAAAAAGTTCGCTGAAATTGACTGACTTGACTTTTTCTATAAAAAAAAGTTTGCTGAATTGACTTTTTCTGTAGAAAAAAAGTTTGCTGAATTGACTTTTTCAATAGAAAAGGTTTGCTGAATTGACTTTTTCTATAAAACAGTTAGCTGAATTGACTTTTTATAGAAAAGTTAGCTGAATTAACATTTTTAATGAAGAACTGAGCCGAATTGACCTTGGCTACCGAAAAGGTTTGCTGAATTGATTTTGTCTATCGAAAAAGGTCGCTGAATAGATTTTTTCTAAATTTGACTTGATTGACCTTGTCTATCGAAAAATTCAGCTGAACTATCTTTTCTGTCGAAAGTTTTCTCTGATTTTTTTTCTATCAAAAAAGTTCGCTGTATGACTATAGAAAAGTTTGCTCATTTGATTTTTTTAAACCAAAAATTGTCTGGATTTAATCTTCATATACGGAAAATTTTCTAAATTGTTTTTTTTTTATAGGAAGTATTTATAGAAAGAATTTTTTCTATACAAAATGTTTGCTGAATTGCCATTTGTTATACTCTCAGCCTTTGGTCTGAAGGGTCTATATACACATTGATACGACCAAATATGTGCCTCATCGAAATTATGGTTTTAGACCTCAAGTATGTTTTGCAAGTCAAGTCAAGTAAATTTTGCATTCATTATGTTTTGCCCAAACTGAGTCTGTGTTCGAAGATGGGCCATATCGGTCCACCCCGGATACCTTCCACACAAAATTCGAAACAAGTGAAGTTTAAGAGCTCTTAATTAATTTATTTAATTAAAATTTATTTCAGCAGTTTGCCATTGCGGTCCCCTTTACGACGGTACAATTTTTTCGCGGGCAAGTCCATACTTCGAGAGACAATGGCCTAAAGGCTCCAAGAAACCATGATGGCACCAACTAAAATGACTGATCGTACTATTTCATCCAGTCATGTATCAGGTTGGAATATGGAGTATATCAGACCCGTCCTTCGGGTACCTCCAACATAAAATTTGCTGTTTGAGAACTCGTCATGGATTTATTTGAAATTTTTGTAGAAGGTTGTTTTCACGATCTCTATTACAACGGGACACTTTTTTCCGGTGTAAGTTCATACTTTGTGAGACAATGGCACAAAAGCTGCAAAACGGCTAGCGTGCAAGATAACTGTCAAACTTTTTCAAACATTTCTTCCAAACTTAAGTACAGTACACATTGTCAGTTTTGAATGACGATTTTTTGCAATTATCGATAACTGTCCAACCATCCAGCAACCACAAAATATTTTGTGGTTGCATGATGAATGACAAAAATGAACGGCCACACTAGCAAGCAACAACAAGGCTGTCATTCAAAACTGACAATGTGTACCCAGCTTTAGTTTCACGTATTTTAATACATACAGAATCAATATATTTTATATACGGCATAATTTTTGTATTTGCTTCTTTTTTGGTTAGAGGCTGAGGGTATATCTTTGTCAGCACAGCTGACTGGTACTTTCTTACTTGTTTTCTGTAAAAAAGTGTTAAATTCACGTTTTTATACAAAAATTTTGCTGAGTTAGAATAGTGTGGAACGATTATTCGATCGAAATCAATTTGGTTAGTTGGCGAAAAGTTAAAAATATAGCTGAATTGACTTTTTCTACAGAAAAAGCTCGCTGAATTGACTTTTTCTATAGAAAAAGTTCGCTGAATTGACTTTTTCTACAGAAAAAGCTCGCTGAATTGACTTTTTCTATAGAAAAAGCTAGCTGAATTGCCTTTTTCTACAGAAAAAGTTCGCTGAATTGACTTTTTCTACAGAAAAAGTTCGCTGAAATGACTTTTTCTATAGAAAAAGTTCGCTGAATTGACTTTTTCTATAGAAAGAGTTCGCTGAATTGACTTTTTCTATAGAAAAAGTTCGCCGAAATGACCTTTTTAAAAAACAATTTCGATCAATTGATTTATTCTATGAAAAACGTTCACGGGAGGTACCGTTATATGGGGTCTATACCAAAACATGGACCAGAGGGAACCTCAATAGTCAAATTTCGGATAGTTCTCAAAAACTGTAGCTAAAATCTTCAAAATACCGAAAATTGTGATGTACTCTTATATGGAGGGCAGTTTTTGGTGCAGAAGTGTTGTGACCCCTACCAATCTGAAGTGTCATGTTACTAGTTCGATTAGAAATTGTAGTTAAAACCCTCAAAATACCGAAAATGGGGAGGTACTGTTATATGGGAGCTATACCAAAACATGGACCTATATAGCCCATCTTCGAACTGGAACTCCCTATGGCAAAAACATACAACATGCGGACAGATCGACTCAGAATTTTATCCTGATCAAGAATATATATACTTTATAGGATCGCAAATGATTATTTCAATGCTTTACATATGGGAAAACAAACTTAATATAGCCTCCATACTATGGTGGAGGGTATAAAAATTAACCAAATTTCCGGTTTAACAAGTAGAAAATTATCCGTCAGTATGCTTTGCAGTCACAGATATTTCCTCAGTCTATGGCATAACGAAAAGAAGCAAACGCAGTAATGTGAAAAATATCCCACAACATCGCCGAAGGAACAAGGGAGACTTCTTTCATATCAAAGGGGCTCCTTGATATCGTCGAGTACGAACGGCGTGTCTTACGACACAACTTGCAGAGAAGTTGTTCATGGCTGAAATACTTAGGAAATGTAAGCCAACATTATTCTGAGGGGATTTGACACCGCCGAAAAATGTTGATGTTCAGCATAGGAATTGAACCGCAAACCTTCTGATTGCAAGGTGAGCATGCTTACTACTGTACTACGGTGGCTCCCCTATCCGATATAAAGTTTAAAATTTATCCGCGAACAGTTCTGAACCTGCGCCAAAGCATAAATGTTTGAACTTTTGTGTGGGAGGTAGAGGAAGAAGTGTACCCATATAGTCCATCATCGAATTTGACGTTTGGAAGAACGGACTCCTGTCAAAAGTTCTTTTTAAGGACTTGCCATCAATTGGGGTCCAATATGAATTGCGGCGGCTGCATGGTCCGGATCATGCGATGGATGGGGGGTGGTCACCAATTACGGCATTCACACTGTATCTCCGTATTGTTGTTCCCGAACGGCATCTGTTTGAATGTTTTCTAAGCCTGTCTGATGGGCTCGTTGCTCTAGAGGTTCTCGTTTGTACCTTTGGACCTCTCTCCCAACTAGATCATGAAGATCTCTCTTGACGTGCCTGATGTACCGGAAAACCCTTCGTCTTCTCATGAAGATGGTCCACTGCAGCAACACCATGTTGCAGTCCTCAGGGCGGCATTCTGGAAGGTTTGAATATTCTTCCACTGCGTAGCGCTAAAATTTGCATACCACGCTGGCGTCTCATAGCTTACTACAAGCCAGTCTATTGCTTTTTAAGAGGTCTACAAAGTGTCTTTGTCAACACCCCAAGAGCTGTCGGCCAAGGACTTGAGGACCTTGCTCCTACTTCTGACCTTATAGCTGCGGTTTGCGCGGACGACTTAAACATGCTATCGAACGTTACATCCAATATTTTAGCGTAGTTAGTGGTCGGAATCAGAACACCATCGACCAATATGTTCAGTAGGGATATAACTTTTTGCACTTTTTTGCAAATATCAAAAATACCACCACATAGCCGTGTAGAGCATGAAAAACTATTATGAAATACGGTGTCAATTTTTCTCTACCGCGAAAAAAGTTTCCGCACCAAATGCATCGAAGTTCTGGAATGCATTTTTTAATTTTATCTGTCATAACAACATATTTGCATTTCATTAAAATTTTTATTTTTTTGTAATCTAATTTAAAATCATTATCAAAGCGTTCTGGACCAATTTGTTCTCAAATCGCGTCATTTCGGACCATATTAGGATTTTTTTGACACTATTGCAATTTTTAGTTTTTCTTTATAAACTCGCGAATTATATGCTTATATTTTTTTAACCTATCGGACAAGAGAATATGGGGTCATTTGCAACGAATTCGCGAAAGTTACAGGCTGTTTTTGTTGACTTTGCCTGTGAGAATTGTATTTTTCCTATAAATATTTATTCAACTAAAGCAAATTTAAAATTATAAGTAGAAAAAGCTTCAAAAGGGTTTTAGTAATCAAAGTTGGTGCGGAGACTTTTTTTCACCGAATCGATCTTAGAAACGCGTTTTCATTATAAGGACAAAATTCCCCACATGGTACTGGTGTTGTATTTTTGTAGAAAACAAATACGATATAATCGGATTAAAAACTCTAACGTAGTATCTATTAAGAAATGAATAGAAATGACGCGGCTTTTCGGTTTTGTGAATTTTTGGAAAAGTTAATCGTATTTTTGTGTCTTTTATTAAATAAAAGTAATTGTTTTTTTTTCCTTTATATTTCGGTGAAGCACTTGTACAAAATGTCAACAAAAGCATAGACATTTCCGCCATATTTATTTACAAATTAACGGCGATAACAAATTAACGATAATGTTGATAGTAATCAATTTTTTTAAATGAAATATCGAAAATATCTAATTTTGGGAATATCGATAGTTTGTCAGCTCTACATAGGACCCAATGCCAACAAAAGATCGTACAATCATCCGCTTATATTATGAACTCTATGCCGTCTGGAGGTTGTGGATTTTCAGAAAGGTAATTGCATTTTGTTTTGGGGTAAATTACAAGATTTTGTTGCTTTTTTATTTGAGGATGTAGATCCGGCCAATATTACCCACATATTGTCTTTTACCATTATAAATAGTTATTGCCATTTTAAAAATTGAGAACTTCGTCAACTGAAATTTTAGATAAATCCTATTTATACTATGTTTACATTTACGAAATCCACTCGATTTCATCTGTCAATTCCTTTGTGTATACGTCAAATGAAAACTCATCTGAAATCGATTGGATTTCATTTGACGTTTGAGCACTGGAATTCACAGTTGAAATCGAGTGGATTTCGTAAATGTAAACATAGTATTATAGCAGATTGTTGTATTATAGCAGATTTGCGTTGTTTCGATTTGCGTTAACAACAAAATAATAGATTTTGTTTCGATTAGCGTTACTGATTCGATTTGCGTTATATGAAAAATAATATATTTGGCTTTGAATTTCATGAAGGGGACATTCACGAGTTCTTAACGTAACACGATAAAACATTTAGTAACGTTTATGTATTTCGCATTGCCTCGGAACATGCATTATTCTTGGTTTAGATTATGCTCTTATACGATGATTAAGTGTATTATCTCGATTTATTTCACATATATTGTATGAAAATGACAACTTAACTACACTGGATTTGTTAAACCGTGCATAGTCTAAATGGGGTATTACACGAACAATCACTTGCGTTTAATAACCGTAGAAACATATTTTAACTATTGAGAGAATAGCAGCGGTAATGTCAAAAAGGCTACGGACGACGCTATTAGTTGTTATATAGAAATATTTTTACCAACAAATGAAATCAACCAAAAAATCAGTTTTTTCTCAGAGAAGTAAAATGTTATGAATCATAATTAAGTTTAAGGAAAAATTAATTTATAGGAATAAATTAATATTTTTAGTTAATTTTTCCATAAATGGACTGATTTTAATCTATTTATTACGCTTATAAAAATATCATTTACACAACATATGTATCAATACGTGTTAAAAATCACATACATATGTATACTTTAATTTTTAGTGTACAACTTTGGAAAATAATTAAAAAAGAATCGTTGGAACCAATTAAAAACTTCTTCACACAAACACTTCTAAACATGTGTTTCGATTTGCGTTGTTTCGCATTGCGTTGAAGTTCGCCGGAACCAATCAATAACGCAAATCGAGGTATTAGTGTAATGAATTTGGTTTTTGTGAATCGATGGAGAGGATTAACAGTGGTGTCTATAATAAGTATAATGAAAATATAAGCTGAGAGATAGATGTCGCTATCAACTTAAATTGGCAATACTTAACTTTTTCGTCAATTCTTGCTTTATTTTGGCACCACTAACCTCTTTCTTGATGGACATAAGCGACATCCTACCGAGCGTAGTAACATTTGACATAAAAATAGGGAAAGCGGGGTTCGTGAATTGGAATATAGGGAAAGCGGGGTTCTTGAATTGACTTCATTGATTATCTGGAATTTAATTTCTTATTATATTTCGGTAGGTGGCGTTGAAAGAGAACATTATGTCACGATATAATAAAGCCTTTTTACATTAGCACCATATATGATTTCGTTCAGTGTTTGAATTTGCTGCTAGTTTTTCACAGCACAGCACAAGGTCTATGCTGGCGCTGTGAAAGTGACGCAGCATAGCACATAGCCACAGCATCAAAAATAAAAACGAGTGCTATTGCTATGCTGTGCTGTTTTCAAAAACAAAATCGAAAACTGTTGCTGTGCTATGCTGCGAATATAAACGTAGCATAGCACAAGGTCTATGCTGTGCTTCTGAAATCTTCACAGCACATAGCATAGCATAGTCATCAAAATCAAAAACGAATGCTATTGCTATGCTGTGCTGTTTTCAAAAACAAAAACGAAAACTGTTGCTGTGCTATGCCACGAACATAAAAGTAGCATAGCACATAGCATAGTCATGAAATCGAAAAAGGATTGCTGTGCTCTGCTGTGCTGTAAACATTTCTACATAGCATAATTAATGTTAACCCAGCAAACTCACTAACCCCCATTATTATAAATAAGCTTTCTTTGGTTATAGTTTGGATTTTTCGATCAGATTTTTTAGCGTTCCGGTTAAAATAATATTAAAATGTGAAAATTATATTTTTAATGTCTTCAAATTCGTTTATTTTGCGTTTTCAAATACATCCAATAGTAAAAGAAAACTTATAATAATGGCCCTATGAGTTGTTCAGTGCTGTTTATTGCTTACAAGGTACATACAAGGTACTTTTTTGATCGATTGGATAATAAATGTGGTCTATAGAGTGATTTTCTGAAAATTCGCCTTTGGGCCTATAAAATGGGGACCAATTTTAATTTTAATTTGTATTGGCGAATTTTCACTTTACAGATCACATTTATTGTCCAATCGATGAAAACAGTTTACAAGTTGCTAAACAAATCGGGTCAGATTTTAATTTTGGCTATATAAAGGGCCCATGGAAACTTTGAGGCACCAGTGGCACGTGTTAACATACTCCGATTGAGCTCAAACTCTGTCAATCTTAATTGTTAACAAAACTAAACGTTTGGACATCGATTTTTAAAACCACTCTAGTACATATATTAAAACAGGTACAAGTGGCAATAACATGCATTTAGAAACTCGAAGTTCGCTTCCATAAGCCATAGACGCCACTAGCGAGAATTTTATTAAATTTCATGAAATTAGGCGTTCTTAGATCGAATTCTCCACTACAGCAATTTCACGATTTTACTCTACTGTGGAACTTGATCTAGAAACACAAAGTCTTATTAAGTTGTTTAATGAAATTCATGCTAGTGTGGTTCCCGACTAAATAAATTAGTTTCAAGAAACTATTGTTACTATATTTATACCCCCAGCCTTTAGGCTAAAGAGGGTATTTACACTTTGATACGACCAAAAATGTGCTTCATCGAAATAATGGTTTTAGACCCCAAGTATGTTTGTACGATATCCGTTTCAGACAATTTTGAGTATATCTAGCAATGTCCGTCCGTCTGTCTGTCTGGCTGGCTGGTGCGCACGATAAGTCTCGAACGGATCAATCGATTCGGTTTAAATTTTGGGTATCGAAATATTTTGTCCAGATTTGATTTAAGTTCGAAGATGGGCCATATAGGTCCACTCCTTCAGGTACCTCCCCCACAAATGTTCAAAAATTGTCGCAAAACTTGTGCGCACGATAACTCTCGAAGGGAGTAACCGAATTGAACCAAACTTTGCATATGGTAATACTACCTCTAGGCATACATCAGGTTCGAATATGGATTATATCGGGCCACTCCTTCAGGTACCTCCCACACAAAATTTGAAATAAGTGCAGTTTAGTGACACCTCACGAATTCGTGCGGCCTCTTTTACGTCATTGTAATTTTTTTCGAGGGCAAGTCCATAGTTCCCGAGATAATGGCGCATAACCTCAAAAAACGCTGCACTATGTCGCGAGTTCGAATAAACGCTGGCCAAATATAAAAGGAGTTGGCGTTGTCAGATGAATTTTGGCATAAATACTTATAGTTCACTGACAATGTTGAGACTCAATCGGTCCACTCCTTCGGGTACTTCCCACACAAAATTTCGGTAAAGTTCAGTTTAGGGCCTGTTCAAGAATCGCTTTGATTTTTGTTGTAGCCACTTGCATCCACTGCCCCTCATATAACGGTATAATCTTCATCAGGGCCAAGTCCATACTTCCTGAGAAAAGTCCACAATTTGGTCTTTGTAATATTTTGTGCAAACTTAGTTTAAGTTCGAAGATAAGTCATATCGTTTCACTCCTTCAGGTACCTCCCCCACAAAATTTAAAAATGTTCGGAAAAATTGTGCACACGATAACTCTTGATGGGAGTGACCGATTTGGTTCATACTTTACACATCCTAAAATATCTACCAGATATAGATCAGGTTCGAATATGGACTATATTTGTCCACCCATACAAGTCCATACTTCTTGGGAAAAGAGCCCGAAAGTTGTAAAAAACCTCTATGGCACCATATGTAGTGCCTGGAAGACTCGAATCGAATATATTACCGAATATAGCTATATTATGTTTTTCGCAGGCTAGTGTGATAATCCTATCCATACTTTTGTCGGTGCATACGGCCAACATTTTGAAACCCCCCTTAAATACATGTTTTTTTTTTTTTTTTTTTTTTTTTTTGGGAAAAAAAGTATTTCTATCCATACAGGATGAGGGTATATCTCTGTCGGCAAGGCCGACTGATACTTTTTTACTTGTTTTATAATATTTTGTGTCAAATTTGTTATATTTTAGCGGTCTATCGAAATGTGTTTATATTTGTCCTAAGAATAGTTTTAGAACGATCAATTATTCAATATTTTCTTTGAAATTTTGTTATCTATAACAACAATTATTTAGTTGCAGAACATACAGGAATGTTTGGGCTTTTTACAGTAGACCAATAATAATAATCAGCAAATAGTCATGGGTTTTCTTTCCTTATTTCTCAAATTTTTCATTCAGGTAAGAGATTCGTAACAATTTGACATAAGAGATTTTTTGGTACTTTAAAAAATTATATATTACTGTTTTGTCAATTAACAGACATAGTAGTGTGTTAAAAATATCGAAATGTGCATTTAGTCATGGTTTCACAGGTGAATAGCAAATTCTGTTATATTTAAAATACATACATACTTCTTTGCCATCAAACATTTTCTGGGTTATGTTTGATGCTATGTTGACTTTGTTCATAGCACAGTACAGCATTAGTTTTCGTTTTTGTTTTCTTGACTGCGGCTGTTTACTATGCTGTTAAAATGTCTGCAGCACAGCATAGCAACAGCATTCGTTTTTGATTTTGATGACTATGCTATGTGCTGTGAAGATTTCAGAAGCACAGCATAGACCATGTGCTATGCTACTTTTATGTTCGCAGCACAGCATAGCAACAGCATTCGTTTTTGATTTTGATGACTATGCTATGCTATGTGCTGTGAAGATTTCAGAAGCACAGCATAGACCTTGTGCTATGCTACGTTTATATTCGCAGCATAGCACAGCAACAGTTTTCGATTTTGTTTTTGAAAACAGCACAGCATAGCAATAGCATATTTTTAGTGATTTCAGTGCTGTGATGGTAGCAAATTCAAACACTGATTTCGTTTTACGAAATTCTAAAAATAAATGAAGTTTATTTACATTTGCTTTTTTGCGTCATTGGTTTACATATACACACGCACGCAATAACACCCCAGATAGCATTTAGAAGACTGTTTTTTCAAAAATCACATTGAGGAGTCTTTTTAGAGTCCTTTTGGTGATCAAAAATTGATTAAGTCGCTTGTGTGATCAGAAAGGGACTCGAAAGTGACTCCCTGTAATGATTAAAAAGAGTTCAATTTAAAATACAACAACAAATGTGTAGCAATCACAAATAAATCATTGAGGTGTTTAAAATGTGACATTTTTTTGTTATTTATTGTCACATTTTGATCATCTGGAAGATTGAAAAATGCTTAATCAAAAAAGGGTCATACAGGTGTTTGAAAAGTGATTATAATTATGTATACTCTGATCATATTTTGAACAGTTAGGTGATTAAAAACTGATTGCTTTGTTTTATTTTTATTTGGTTGTAAATAAAAAAATAAAATTCTCATATACACTTTCTACAAAATTTTGATATAAATGTAACGTATAATATTAAAGGTACAGACAAACACAACACAACAGGTTTTGCCAAGTGAAATGAAGAAGCAGTATACTAACCACCAAGCAACATAAAGGATAATTAAAAGACATAACAAAGCAGAAAAGACTATAAAACAAAGGAAAGAAACAAAGAAGAATAAAAAGAAAATTTTTTTAATTCATTTCGTCTAACAAAAAGACTCATAAATGACTCCCTAAAGACTCATAAATGATTATAAACATGACTCTAAAAAGACTCGAAAAAGGGTCCGAAATTAATCAACAAAACACCAATAAATGATTGAAATACGACTCGAAAAAGACTCATTTGTGATTTGTTTAGAAGAGTCGCCTGAGGTTATGTTTTCCTACCGACAAAGGAGTCATTTATGATCAGAAAATGAGCTCATATTCTAGCGTTTTAATCGTGCAGTCGGATCAAAAAAGACTCGAATTTGATTAAAATTTTCAAAAAATGCTGACTGGGACAAACACAAACACACGCACACAATCACACAAAACACATACACAATAATTTTTATTCGGAAAAAATAAAAATTTCACAACACAAATGTTTATCAACTAATTTGACTTAATTTTAATTAAGCCACCAAAAAACAAGTTTTTTAACCATTCGCAGCAAAAAATTTTGGAAATTGTGCATGTGGAGTTATGATTTCACAACATCACAACAATGCACTCCGTTGGATACATTTTATAAGCAGTTGCTTCAGAGATCCTTACAAAACAAAAACAGTTGGTTGATCCCTACCCGCTGCTGCCGACATCCTTTCGTCAAAAGGGAAACAAGAGTGTATATATTTCGAAGAATTCGAACATTTTTGCGGCCATTTACGAGACGGAAATGTTTAATGGAGTGGAGTTGGAGTCCATGTCGAAAGCTGAACTAGTGATGGGAAGACAACATAAAAAACCTTTAGGATGATGAAGCAAAATCAGTATCGCTTGGATTAAATGGAGAACGAAGGAAGTAAACTCAAATGTGTTTGAATTTAATGCAGACTTTTTTAATTTATGTTTATATACACCCAGAGAAAAAATATGATTCATGCCAGCATATTTGAAAGAAAAATATATATGTATTATAAATATATGGTAACCCTATCATATTCTAATAATACAATTTTTGAAATATTTTAAAATGTTGTGGTAGCAGGGAAACATGTTGTGGTTGCCTCTAATAAGTAGTATTTTTATTGGAATTATGCTGTAGCTTTGTGATTAATTGCCATTACAAGATTCTTCAATATATTGTAAATAAAAGTCTAAACGAGAAAATTAACAAAAGTTTTATTTATTTAAGAACAATTTGGATATAATAGAATAAAGAAGTATAATATAGAATACAGTTATACTTTATAACAATAAAACACCATTCAGTTCTCTCTGATGTCTCTCCGTTTGGTACAATCACATGTTTATGTTGGAGAACATTATGAAACAACAACAGATATTTAGGTTATATGTACATACATACATTCTTTTGTTTGTTATTCGATTTTTTGCATACGGTTTCTATTAATTATTAAATGTGGGGTCATTGACAAAACGAAATAATGCGCAAAATTTGCACGAAATATTCGGAGATTCTTTTATTTAAGAAGTGTTTGTTACTTAAAAAATGAAACACAACTGATATCTTTTTGTAACTTTTTGATTTTTTCTTTTTACACAATTTCATATCTTCATTCACAAATAAATTGTAGTCAATAATAACGTCAAAAAACACTCGAACTATTTCATTCTTTGTTTGGAATGCTGTTTTTACTAATTTTATACCATTCATTTAAATGGCACTTGTACTGATTAAACTGCATCCACGGATGCAAACTTTTTGCTGGGATTTTAATCAACCAAGACTAATATTTACGATGTCTAAACGATAAAATAATTCTTTATTTGCTCATTAGTAGACAGCGGAATCCTATGCAAATGCATATACCAAGCAAAAAATTTTGGAAGTTGTGCAATTGGAGTTATGATTTCACAACATCTTTCGATGTAGTCCAACAGAGTTATGAAAAATGCACTCCGATCGATACATTTTATAAGCAGTTGCTGTAGAGATCCCTACAGAAAAAAACAGTTGGTTGATCCCTACACATTTCTTCAAAAGATAAACAAGAGTGTATACATTTCGAAGAATTTGTTATAAAATAATGAAATAACAACTGCGAACATTTTTGCGGTAATTCACGAGATGGAAATTTTTAATGGAGTGGAGTTAGAGTCCATGTCGAAAGCTGAACTAGTGATGGGAAGGCAACATAAAAAATTTAGGATGATGAAAGAAAATCAGATGCGCTTGGATTAAATCGGGAACGGAGGAATTAAGCTCAAATGTGATTGAATTTAATGGAACTTTTTTAATTTGTGTTGTTATATAATAAAGTTCTTTGTGTTCTTGTTTTACACAAATAATAAATGCATTTTATTTATCTTGTGATTTTTCGCAATAGCTTGCATTTTTACTACATCTAGAATAATATACAATTGTTCCACAAACAACCCAGACGGGACAGGGGAGACTTCTCTCATGTCAATGAGTGCACCCCGATACATATTAGCTCAATGATATGGGACCTACTGTTTATCGCCGAGTCCGAACGGCGTGTCTTACGACACCACTTTATAGAGAAGTTTTACATGGCTGAAATACTCAGGAAATGTCGCCAACATTACTGAGGGGTATTTTGCCACCGTTGAAAATGTTTGATGTTGCCTGGCCGGGGAATCGAACCCACGACCTTCTGCGTGCAAGGCGCGTGTGCATACCATTGCACCACCGTGGCACCCATCTTTCTTCTTCTTTATTTGCCGATCCGCATTCGGATTTTGGCGATCATACAATAACAAATTAAGTATTTTAGCTGTATATATAGATATATGTTTACGAATATGTTGTGGTAAATTATTCAGCAATGGTGATCTCTCTATTCCTCGCAGCGTTGATAAGGCTTCTTTCATTTGGTTAATTTGTCCACTCCAAAATGTTTTTATCCAGGATATTTCTCTTCTTCCTCTTGGCCTTTTTCCCTCAATTTGACATTTAATTATGCTCTGGATGACAGAATACTTTTCGTTTCTCATTATGTGTCCCATATAGGATATCTTCCTACTTTTTATGATATCAAGAAGTTGTCGTTTAGTGTTCATTCTTCTCAGGACTTCTTCATTTGGTACTCGGTCAGTCCAAGGAATTTTCAGTGTTCTGCGCTTCAAATGCGTTCAATATTTGTTCGTCTATTGACTTTATTGTCCATGTCTCGGCAGCATATAAGCTGTGTTCCTTTACTTACCTGAGGTTACCATTTTTACCATTTCTTACCATTTTTAACCTGTAAAGCGTTCCTTAACCCCGAAAAGTGGCAAAACTGGAAGCAATTTTTAAGAGAGTGAGAGTGGCGAGAGAGCGAAAATGGCTTTCTCTTCTACCACGATTCCAACCATGTATTGCTTTTGATGCGGAAATGTATACTTCACGAGATATGGGCCTCCAAAGTTCCACAAAGTCCCTTGTATAAAATGTTGGCAAACCACCGCAGAAAATTATGAAAAAATTACCACAGATAGTGATGTTTATACTGATTTCAACGATGTATTATTTTTTAAAGGGTATGTATACTTCCCTAGATATAGACCTCCAAAAATATCTAATTTAAAAGAAAATGTTGTTCCCATTCCCGAGATTTGCACCTGTCTATAGAAGCCGAAGGCCGGCTATTTAGAGATGAATACACTTTGTGGATCTTTTCAGGCCCATATCTCGGGAAGTATACATTTCCGTAACAAAAGCAATACATGGTTGGAATCGGGATAAAAAGCACTATATGTGGTAATTTTTTCATAATTTTCAGCGTTGGGTCGGTAAAGGAAAGGAGTTCCAATTTAACAATTGAGGGTGTCTACCATTTTTTTATTTTCCATTTAAAATTCTTCTTCGATCCATAAAATCTTGTACACACTTAACTGCTATATTATTTAATTTTGTGTCAACAGATGTGAAAATAATCTTCTCTCCTTCTCTGGCCTTTCCTACATCATGTTCTGAGTGCGAGAATGCGGATTGGATTATGACAATAGTTTGTGAGACGGAAATCCAAGACACGAAAATCCAATGATGTTGTAGCTTGTGCCTTCAAATATAGTGGCTCTCCTTCCACGTTCTTATTTGATAGTGGTCGATTGACTTATGCAGGCAAACCCGTTGACTTGACTTGTGCCAATGATCCGGAACTGAGTTCCACCCGGCTATCGTGTTAAGGCCTCGGTACATAAGAAGCCTGGGTTTCTGGCTGAAAGCATTTCTGCCTCTTATGTGACGAGGCCCTTAGTGTTGCTACAACTATAATTCCCTTTCCAATGCACAAAAATAAAACATACTGGAACGCAGTGCGATGTTTGGCATACATATTTATTTATATCGTTGGGAATACCTGGCCGTCTACATTGTGTTTCTCCTACTCCATGGTTGCCCTGTTTTTTGCTGAGATTTGATACCTTTAAAATAAAAAAAAAATAGTCACCAGAAACTACAAAATAAGTTATTTTACTTACATTACCGTTTTCCATAATTTATTTAATCATTTTTTCCCTTTTTTATATCTATTTATTTTAATAGTCAAACGTTTGTTTATATTTTTGCCAAGAAGTCCGCCACAAAACATTCGAATTTAAATCAGCTGATCAAACTTGCAAATTCTTACAAGAAAAATTTTCCTTGCAAAGACTTGTAAACAAAAGTCTCCAAAACTCTCCAATATTCTCTCACAATTGTCTCCAAATTCTCTCTCTTTTACTTTGCAAGTTTGTATCGAGTTATGAGTTCTCCATCAACTTGAATGTTTGCAGTTTGTTGCCAATAAAGGTTTTTTATGCATATTATTTCCTTTTCTGTTATTCCGGTATCCATCAAGATATCCATCATTTTTTCATGCCTGACCGTATCGAAAGCTTTTTCGTAGTCGACGAAACATAAGAATATATCTTTTTGAACATCTCTACATTTTTGAATAAGGACTTGGATAATTAGTAGTGCCTCTCGCGTTCCCATGCCTTCTTTGAAACCGAATTGTGTTCTCCCCATATTTGGCTCACACTTAGGGTAGATTCTTTTTTGTAGTATTTTAATAAATATTTTTAGGGCATGACACATTAGACTAATTAGTCTATAATCACCGCATTTTCGTGCATGTGCTTTTTTGGTATAGCTATAAATGTAGATTTTAACCAGTCGTCGGGGTACTGTCCTGTATCGTAAACGTGATTGAAGAGTTTCAGTAGTAGTTGTATATTGTTTCCCTCTATTAATTTTAAAATCTCTGTGGGTATTTCATCAGGGCCGACGGTATTGTTATCTTTCATTGACTGAATTGCCGATTTGACTTCATCTTCCGTGATCGGGTTTCCTGTTATGTCTGATTCAGTATTAGTGTTATTTTCTGGCCTTTCATCATCAGTGAATGTTGTTTTGATATATTTGTGCCAAACACTTTTTCTTTCTTTGGTCTCGAAGACAGCTTTACTGTTTTCGTCGACAAGTAGAGCCGGATGAGTTTTGCGGTATATTCCGGATGCTTCTTTTAATTTCTTGTGTAGGTTGAAATCGTCGTGTAGTCGGTGTAGCCTTTCGATTTCTTCACATTATTTGTTAAGTTGAGCGTTCTTTGCAGCTCGTGTGGCATTTCTAATCTCTTGGTTTGTTTCCCAATAAATTTCATAGTTGGTATTTTTGTGTATTTTTCGCTTTTCGCGAAGTTCGAGGATTTCTGTTGTTATCCAAGGTTCTTCTTTTCGGGTGGTTTTTGAACCTAATATAGTTGAGGTTGTTTTAAAGACAGTTTTCATTTCATTCCACAACTCCTCAGTGCCTTGTCTGTTGACGTTATTAAGTTTGGTGTTTATAAATTCTTTTACTCTTTCCTTTGTTGATGGGTCTTCTAGTTTTTCTGCAAACTTTTTGCTGGGTATGGTTAGGATCATGGTTCAATTATTAGAACGTTGGGCATGTTGATTAAATTTTTAAATAACAACTCTGGGGCAGTTTATTCACTAGAAGTGCACATGAATGAACATGAATTCACTTATGAATTTTACAAGGGAGCGCGCAGCTAGAATGCACTCCATTTTGCTTCCACAGCACACAGCTAGGATGCACTCCATTTTCGATCCAAATCACAGCTTTTGATGTAGTGTTTTGGATTGAATTTAAAGGCACTCTTTGGATTGCATTTTTAGTCAGTCTAAAGACGCAATAAAAATGCAAGCAATTGCGAAATATCCCAGAATAAATAAAATGCATATACCCAGCAAAAAGTTTGCATCCGCGGATGCAGTCGAATCACTACAAGTGTACGGTACATTTGCCGTTGGAGTACATCTTTTCACTTATGAATTTTACAAGAGAGCGCGCAGCTAGGACGCACTCCATTTTGCTTCCACAGCACACAGCTAGGAAGCACTCCATTTTCGAGCTTTTGATGTAGTGTTTTGGATTGAATTTAAAGGCACTCTTCGGATTGCATTTTTAATCAGTCCAAAGATGCAATTAAAATGCAAGCCATTGCGCAATATCCCAAAATAAATAAAATGCATTTATTATTTGTGTAAAATAAGAACACAAAGAACATTATTATATAAACACAAATAAAAAAAGTTTCTCTTAAATCCAAGCGAAATCTGATTTTCTTTCATCATCCTGATGTTGTTTTATGTTCCCTCCCCATCACTAGTTCAGCTTTCGACATGGACTCCAACTCTACTCCATTAAAAATCGTGAATTACCGCAAAAATATTCGCAACTTAAGTTGGTATTTTTTTATTTTATAACAAATTCTTCAAAATGTATACACTCTTGTTTATCTTTTGAAGAAATGTATAGGGATCAACCAACTGTTTTTTTCTGTACGGATCCCGACAGCAACAGCTTATAAAATGTATCGAACGGAGTGCATTTTTCATAACTCTGTTGGACTACATCGAAAGATGTTGTGAAATCATAACTCCAATTGCACAACTTCCAAAATTTTTTGCTGGGATATTATTTGTGTAAAACAATAATACAAAGAACTTTATTATATAAAGACGAATTAAACAAGTTTCCATTAAATTCAATCACATTTGAGTTTACTTTCTCCGTTTTCCAATTAATCCAAGCGCATCTGATTTTGCTTCATCATCCTAATGGCCCCGGCACATACGGTACGTTGTGCGTTGCGTCACGCGTTAAAAACAAGAACCACATGAAAAAATGTAAGTGATGCCAAGTTTGTTTTTGAAGTTTTCATGTGGTTGTTGTAACGCGACGCACAACGTACCGTATGTGCCGGGGCCATAAAGGTTTTTTATGTTGACTTTCCATAACTAGTTCAGCTTTCGGCATGGACACCAACTGGACTCCACTCCATTAAAAATTTCCGCCTCGTGAATTACCTCAAAAATGTTCGCTACTTAAGTTTTTATTTTTTAACAAATTCTTAGAAATGTATGCACTCTCTCTTATTTTACTTCGCCAGCGGTGGGTAGGATCAACCAACTGTTTTTTTTTTTGTAGTGATCTCTAAAGCATCTGCTTATAAATTGTATCCAACGGAGTGTATTTTTCATAACTCCGTGTGGACTGCATCGAAGGATGTTGTGAAATCATAACTCCACATGCACAACTTCCAAAATTTTTTGCTGGGATAGTTTATTAATCATGGTTTATTAACCAACGTTTCAAAACCGGCTGGAGAGTGGTCTTCACTATATCCCTGAACAGCTTGGCATGGTTGACGGTATCGAAGGCCTTCGATAGCTCAAGTGCCACAATGACTGTTCGGTCGACAGCCTTTTTTGGTTCAGTCATCTATTGATATGTGTGGATATGGCGTCTAATGTTGTTGTGGTGCTATGCATTTTCCGGAATGCATGTTGATGCTGGCATCAAGGCTTCAGCAGTGGGACCAGCCAGCCAACTATCCCGCCTTCTGGTTGAGGTGGCGGCCCCTAATTGAAGATTACTCCGAGTCTATCCGGTGCATAGAACCGGCCGCCATAAGATTGTACCAGGTCGGTGTGGTTGAACGCTTTTCAGGATATTTCGCAGCTACTTTTATCATTAAAGCAACATTATAATTAATGGCCATAGTATTCAAACACAATTCATGCACAAGTTTCCATGGTCGCACTTGCATATACATATGTATGTATCTTGCACCTATATGGAATGTTACTTCAATATATTTAAGGGTGATGCGGTATTTGACGGGCTTGGAACAATCACATACTTAACAAGTGGGAAAAGCGTTAAGTTCGGTCGGGCCGAACTTTTTATACCCTCCACCACAAATTTCAGCCACTTCGGTGGATTAATGTGGCCACAACCTTCAAAATACCGAAAATCGGAAGTTACCGTTCTATTGGGGCTATATGATGGCGAGGACCTATACCTACAAATTTCTGGGGGGAAGTTTTATATCCCCAACGAAGACTAAATACCAAATTTCAGCCATCTCGGTGTGATAATGAGGCCAAAACCTTCAATATACAGAAAATCGGGAGATATCGTCCTATGGGGGCTATATCAAAACGTAGACCTATATAAACATTTTATGGTCGAAATGTTTCTTAGCCTCTGGAAACACAAAATACAAAGTTGCAACCGATTCTGTTGTCAAATGGGACTAATACATTCAAAATATATTAAAATGACGCGTACTTTATATGGGGGTTATATGGGGGCTATACCAAAAAGTTGTCTTATATAAACCAACTTTGGGAGGAATGTTTTTTGGCCTCTGGAGACACAAAATACCAAATTACAACCAATTCGGTGGTAAAATGGGACAAATATCTTAAAAATTCCTTAAAACGACGACGCGTCACGCGTCATTTTGTATGGGGGCTATACGAAAGCGTGGACCTACATAGCCCACTTTCAATACCAAAAGTCCTACGTTCAAATAATAGATTTTCCCAAAATTTCATCCACCTACGTCAATCCGGTCGGACGCTAGAGTGATTTCCACAGACGGACGGACATGGCTATATCGATGTAGAATTGCACGCTGATCAAGAATATATATAGTTTGTGGGGTCTACAATTATTATTTCGAGTAGTTACAAACGTAGTGACAAACTTAATATACCCCCATCCTATGGTGGAGGGTATAAAAAGGCTTCGCTGATCAAATTTGCACTATTCAAAATCCAGATACATGACCACCATCCCCAATTTTAACAAGTTCACCTGTCAACATTCATAGCTCTGTTCCATTACGCGCAAGAATTTTCATGTTTTACCACTTTTTACTCGAAAAGCGTTCCTTTTCTTCGGACACAATATAATTCATATGGAAGCAGTTTACAACTTTTACTACTTTTGCCAGTTTTACCCTTTTCAAAAGTAAAGGAAAAACCACATGATTTCAATACGTTTGAGCTATGGAATTGACTCATCTCTCAATCGAGCGGATTTCGTAAATGTAAACATAGCAATACAATAACAACAACTTTCATATTGTTTCGAATGCATGGTTGTATTTGGCAGCTCAAGGACGGTTTTTTCAAATGAGATTACCTTCTTATTCTGCCATGATGTAAAAGTAAAAATATAATATTATTCCTCCCC
This sequence comes from Musca autumnalis, assembly GCF_047663935.1. Taxonomy (NCBI): domain Eukaryota; kingdom Metazoa; phylum Arthropoda; class Insecta; order Diptera; family Muscidae; genus Musca; species Musca autumnalis. The sequence goes on from NW_027411866.1 coordinate 84,664,475, forward strand.
AAACATTATAGCTGTGTTCCTTTATTTACCTGAGGTTTTACCATTTGTTACCATTTTTAACCTGCAAAGCGTTCCTTAACCCCGAAAAGTGGCAAAACTGGAAGCAATTTTTAAGAGAGTGAGAGTGGTGAGAGAGCGAAAATGGCTTTCTCTTCTACCACAGGCTACCAGCAAAATTTCTGCAGGTAAAAAATGGCAGAACTGATTTTTTGACTTTTGTTTGACGATTATTTCACAATGAAAAAGAAAATGGACGAAAAACAGAAGAAAAAGTCGAACGCTGTGAAATAAAAGACGAAATTTGATTTTTTATGTTTCTTTTTGACATTGCTGCCAGATCTACCATTTTTCCGTTCCTTTACTTTTCTGGTAAATATGTTCATGAGAGAGCAATTTTGACACCTTTCAAAGCTTATGCCTGCTCGATAACTTTGCAAGTAAAAAGTTTTTGCAAGTTCTTGCAAGACTTCCCAATTCTCTTTTACTGAACAAGTTTGTTATCGAACAGAATTTTGTAAAAGTTTGTGCAAATTTGTACAAACTTTTGGGTTATCGTACAGACCTATTGTTATTATATACTTTTTATTATAAAATGAGAAACAAATAACTAGGCATTTACACACAGACAGTATTGGCACGACGATAGCAAAGTTACAAACCATTTTCACCAATACATTCATACTTTTCTCTATACACATTTAAAATTTTATAAATGTATTTGTGAAAAAGGTTTGTATTTTTGCTATTGTCCTGCCAATACTGGCATTTGTAAACGCAGGGTAAAGAAAAAAACAAGAATAACTTCAAAAATGAGAATCAAAATTTTTGACATTGAAGCCCAAAACTGTGCCTTTATGTGTGCAACACAAAGAGAATTAGAACAAGAGAAATTTTCGGACGTCAATGCTAAAAGCAAAATTTTACCCAAACGTTGGATGTGTTTACAGCTTAACTCTTCATTGCACCACTTCCAATTTGGTTTACTGTGATTCTGTCAGTGAAATGACTCTAGTGTGGACTTCGACAACCTTAAACGCATTTTACACTTGCACATAAAGCAGGTGTTTTGGGAGTTTACGTCATTTATTTGACAGATATTGTATGGAATTGACAACTCCCAGCATAAAGTTTGCATCCGCGGATGCAGTTGAATCACTACAAGTGCCGTTGGAGTACATCTTTTCCTATGAATTTACTTATGAATTTTACAAGAGAGCGGGCAGCTAGGATGCAATACATCCATTCCATAGCACACAGCTGGGATTCACTCCATTTTCGATCCAAATCACAGCTTTTGATGTAGTGGTTTGGATTGAATTTAAAGGTACTCTTCGGATTACATTTAATGCCTTGTTTACATTTACGAAATCCACTCGAATTCAAATGCCAATTTCTTTGCGTATACGTCAAATGAAAAAGCTATGGATTTGACAGTTGAAATCGAGTGGATTTCGTAAATGTAAACTTACTATTATGCTTGGTTTACATTTACGAAATCCACTCGATTTCAACTGTCAATTCCATAGCTCAAACGTCAAATGAAATCTCATCTGGATTTCATTTGACGTTTAACCTATGGATTTGACAGTTGAAATAGAGTGGATTTCGTAAATGTAAACCAAGCATTAGTCAGTCTAAAGCTGCAATAAAAATGGAAGCCATTGCGAAATATCCCAGAATAAATAAAACGCATTTATTATTTGTGTAAAACAAGAACACAAAGAACTTTATTATATAAACACAAATTAAAAAAGTTTCCATTAAATTCAATCACATTTGAGCTTACTTCCTCCGTTCTCGATTTAATCCAAGCGCATCTGATTTTCTTTCAACATCCTAATGTTTTTTTATGTTGCCTTCCATCACTAGTTCAGCTTTCGAAACTGGCTCCAACTCAACTCCATTAAAAATTTCCGTCTCGTAAATTACCGCAAAAATGTTTGCAACTTATGCTTGGTTTACATTTACGAAATCCACTCGATTTGAACTGTCAATTCCTTTGCGGATACGTCAAATGAAAACTCATTTGAAATCCGTTGAAGAAATGTGTAGGGATCAACCAACTGTTTTTTGCTGTAGGTATCTCTACAGCAACTGCTTATAAAATGTATATAAAATGCTGGAACGGAGTGCATTTTTCATAACTCTGTTGGACTACATCGAAAGATGTTGTGAAATCATAACTCCAATTGCACAACTTCCAAAATTTTTTGCTGGGCTTAAATGATGCATGTTTTATAAAACATGTTAGTCTTATGCCAGACTATGAAAATTTTCATGAAAATGTTTTGAGCTTATGGGTAAGAAGGGAGAAAGGGAGCTCCTTCACCTCCGCTCTCTCCTAAAAGCTAAAATATTTTCATGTGTTATTTTCAGTGTCTGGCACAAGAGTTAAATGTAAAATGCGTTTTGCAACGGATGGGAAATTTTATTTTTATAACTGACTACAGAGCCATCTATACAAATATCCCATAACAAAACATTTGACTTTGTCCAAACAACGGCAGTTTCATTGATATGACAACACTAGCCCTCAATTGACTTCTATTGGCATCACTTCTATACTCTCCTTCATTCTCTCTCTTTCTTTAATATCAACGAATTGGCATCACTTATCTCAATTTCTCTTTCGACTCTCATTCAGAGTTCGACATTCCTCTACCCGGTAGAGAGGTAAGCGCTCGGCACATACGGTCCGTTTAGTGACACGTTGGGACACGCGTTGTCCCAAAACAGTTAAATTATGTTTAACTTTAATGCGTCAGCCACATTGTTGTTTTTCAAAAAACTTGGCATCACTTACACTTTTTTCATGTGGTTGTTGTACCGCGACGTTCAACGCATCGTATGTGCCGAGCGCTGTACCGACACAAACAGTCATGCCATCTTTTCTTTATGTTTTTAGTCATAAGCTCTGTTCCTTTACGTTCAAGAATCTTAAAGTTTTACCACTTTTTACTCGAAAAGCGTTCCTTTACTTCAGACACCATACAATTCATATGGGAGCAGTTTGCAACTTTTGCTACTTTTGCCGGTTTTACCATTTTCAAAAGTAAAGGAACAGACCAACAATTTCGCGAATTACTTTTACCGATTTTTGTCGGTAACAGCAAAAATGAGTTAAGCGCTCGGCACATACGGTGCGTTGTGCGTCGCGCTACAACAACCACATGAAAAATGTGTAAGTGATGCCAAGTTTTTTGAAAAACAACAACATGGCTGGCGCATTAAGCGCTCGGCACATACGGTGCGTTGTGCGACGCGCTACAACAACCACATGAAAAATGTGTAAGTGGTGCCAAGTTTTTTGAAAAACAACAACATGGCTGGCGCATTAAAGTTAAACATAATTTAACTGTTTTGGGACAACGCATGTCCCAACGTGTCACTAAACGGACCGTATGTGCCGAGGGCTTTAAAGTTAAACGTAATTTAACTGTTTTGGGACAACGCATGTCCCAACGTGTCACTAAACGGACCGTATGTGCCGAGGGCTTTAAGCACTCGGCACATACAGTCCGTTTAGTGACACGTTGAGACACACGTTGTCCCAAAACAGTTAAATTATGTTTAACTTTAATGCGTCAGCCAAATTGTTGTTTTTCAAAAAACTTGGCTTCACTTACACTTTTTTCATGTGGTTGTTGTACCGCAACGCACCGTATGTGCCGAGCGCTTTACAGAATCCCACTACGGGAAAGTTGTGTTAAGTGGGGTACACACGATCAGTTTTGACTGTCAGTTTTGCTTGCAATTGTGGCCGTTCATTTTTGTCAGTCATCAGGCAACCACAAAATATTTTGTGGTTGCTGGACTATTTGACATTTATCGATATTTCCGAAAAATGATAGTGTGTACCCCGCTTTGAAAACCACCAAATTTCTACTGACTAATGGCATTGGCACATACGGTCCGTTGTGCGTCGTGTCACGCGTCAATAACAACAACCACATGAAAAATGTGTAAGTGATGCCAAGTTTGTTCTTGAAGTTTTCGTATGGTTGTTTTAACGCGACGCTCAACGGACCGTATGTGCCGCGGCCTTAAGGCCATGTCTATATTACAGTCTTTTGCAGGCTTATAGCACGGTTACACTACAGTTTTTTGCCGGGTTAACCCACTTCATGAGGATTTATTTGCTTAATCTGCTCAAATCTGACCAGATTTGCCATACAAAAATTGAATCCTCTCATGGCTGGGTTTATTTTAAATCCAGCATAAATCCACCAAAAATACAGTGTTGTATTCGGTATTTGTGCAAAAAAATCCAACTCCACTCAAAAAGTACCAAAAGTTGCAACTGTTTTTACAATAGAGTTTGTCGTGTTTTACACGTTTACGATTGGTCGCATGAGATTTTATGGAGTTAATAAAGTTATTTGAAAATCATAAAATTATTTATTTTTTTCATTAGACACTTTTTAACAAAAAGTACTATTATACCATGATAAAAAATGTATCTCTGTGTGTAAAATATACCAATATGAGTAAAGAGGGGACGATATCTCATACGAGAAATTGTAAAAGTGTAACACACGAATTTATTAGTTATTTTGTATGTATACGTAAACAAACATCAGCTGACAGTTTATATCCTCGAAAAGCTAAGTGTAACCAGCAAAGATTAACCCACTGGATCTATTAAACCCAGTGGGTTAACCTTCAATAGTATAACCGGGCTATTAGGCCATGTTTATATTATAGCCTTTATAAGGATTTGTTTGACGTATATGTAAAGGAATGGCCTGTTCCCGTACTTTATAAAGTCGTAAAAGTTGTAAAAGTCGTAAACGATTTTCATATAAATTTTGTGTTAAAAGTGGTAAAAATTGTAAAAACTTTTTAGTTCTGGAACAGAGCTGAATTGACATTTAAAACCTAGTGGGTTTGATAAATCCTGTTATATATAAACGTACTTCTTTATGAGGATTTATTTAAAATATAAGCAATGGATTTGACATTTGAAACCCCGTGGGTTTGTTAAATCCGGTTATATAGAAACGGGTTGTAATACCAAAAACACTATTACGATTTGTAAAAAATGCAGAAATTATCAACTGATACACAGAAAGAGAGAAATTTAATCACGCATACATATTCTTACCGATTTCTTTAATAAAATATCCCATTTTGCACACTTTTCTGTATTTTTGAACCCTTTCTGACTTCTAAATATAATTTTTACTATTTATTTCGATAACATAAAGGAAAACATGTTATCGTAGTAATAAGTAGCAGCTTCTTGCAGGTTCTGGAACAGAGCAAATATTTCACTCGCTGCACAATATACTATTTTTCGTTTGCTTGAAAAGTTATGACAATAAACAATGCTGCGTAAAAATCGCTACAATCGCAACCTTAAACAGCCAAATTCGCTACTGTAGCGATTTAAAATAAAAAATCGCTACAACTCCTAAAAAGTAGTTTTGTACGTCAAAAATCTCCACAAGTAGCGGGAAACCCACCAACTTGGCATCCCTGCTCATGACGCTCAAGGTGATGCCAAGTTACTCTCCCACCGATTCCATTTTTTTACTCTCACTCTTCCACCGATTCCACTCTCTCTTGCGAATGAGGAATCAAAACAACAAAACCAACTAACTGACGTTTTCTGGCACAAAATTTCATTATTTTAGAAAATTTTAAGTTGGTCGGTCGGGATGTCGCGTAAATTTGTCGTGTTTTACGAGAATTTTTTGTTTACTTTTTATACAACGCCAACAACAAATAAATCTGTTGCTGTGGTGACATTCAAAAGCAAATACACAAATTAAACAAGAAAAAAGTTAAATGAAGTAAAAAAATATATGTTAAAAAAATATCCGTATTGTGATAACAAATACAGAAAAAACAACCACAGCAGCAACTCTTACCGGGAAATAGATGGAAGTGTGTGGTTTAGAAAAAACAAGTAGCCCCATCCCCTTTAAATCGTAAACCGAACAACCGACATCAACGTCGTATGCAAAAAAAGTGAAAAGCGGGGCAAAGTAATTGTCGTTATGAATTTATTGGCTTTAAAAAATAAAATTGAATATTGCGGTGAAATAAATGTGCTGCCGAGAATAGCAACAACAACACTGTGAAGTGCAATAAGTTTCCAAGTTATTTGAGAGCAAAGATTAGATTGTTGTTTCAAATTAAAAAAAAAAAAACAAATAGTGAATAAAAATTGCATATTAAACGTCAAGTGCAAAAACAAAGAAATTGTGAAAGCAACAGTATAGAAGAAGAAGTGCGACAATTTTTATAAATATCTTTACTGTGTTTTACTACCGCTCCTTTGGATTATAGATACCCACCATCATTATCATCATCATTATTGTATCGTGATATCTCTACACTTTACACTTTGGGATACATATCAATAAAAGTATGTATGCAAGTGTGTGTGAAATTGCCACAAAAATCTGTATGATGTAAAAACAACAACAAAAATTGCAAAAATTATCACCAACAATAGCGTTCATAAAACATTCCTTTGTAAAACAAAAACAACAAAGGCAACAATAACAACATCTTGCAATTCAAGTTTAGCTGAAATGAACAAAAAACACACAGAGATTCTTAAAGTTGCGCTTTTTGTTTGCCTTTATTTTGCTTCAATGGCAGTTGTCTTTGTTATTGTTGTTTAAGGAAAGAAGAAGCAAAAAATCCAGTTTTTGTGTTTTCAAGTTTCCGATTTCTCTTTTTCGCCCCGTTTGTTTTGCCACAGAAATGTGCGTACCATCGACATTTGTTTGTTCAGTTTGTGCAATGTTGTCGCTTTTTTTCGGAGACACCTTCAGCAAAAACAAAAAAAAAAACAGAAGAAGAAGAACCATCCAACATTATGTTTAGCAGCAACAACTAACTGCCATTACCACCCAAACCCGAATTCCATGCAAATCATTGAAAATGTCACACCAATTGTTGTGTATGTGTGAGAATGAAAGAGCAACAGAGTAAAAAGATGTGAAAACAACAAAAAGTATCTACGAGTCTGTGGGGTAAGAAGGGTGAATCTTAATCAGTGGATTCTTAGATGGAATTTCTCCGAAAGGAAGTGATGAGATTCTCTGATTTTGAAAAAAAATTATGTGCATAATTTGATGTGAATTAGTGAAGTTTTAACAAAACGTTTGAAAACATCACATCTCGCAAATGTAGCAATTCATTGGTATACTTTACGGAATTAAGGATTTGTCCTTATACATATTTCTACTTGCCAGAAAATATGTATGTGAAGAAAAACTTTACTTACCACTTCCCTAGGTGGTCGTTTGTTCCATAAGGCGAACTTAGAGCAGACTCGGCTTTTACGATTCTTCTGTAGTTTGAAATTCTCTGGTTTGAGATACCATATTTCGCTTGTTTTCTGTAAAGGATGTTTAGCTCTCCCCTTCTGCGAATTGCGGGTTTACGGATATATATCGCATGGTCTACATATTTAATTTCCGTGAAATTAGAATTTAAGGACAAATTCCAGCTCTTGAAATTTATTTAATGACATGACGATTCGGGTTCAAATCAAATCAAATCCCTTCGAATTACAAACTCGTAGATTAATTTTGTTTGATTAAAAACAAAAAGCAAAATATTTTTAAATAAAAAATAATTAAAACATGACGTTACAGTGTTTTAAATGCACTTAAAACCAAAGCATTTTTATATAAGGTAAATGCATGAATTACAACAACTAACAAATTTACAAAAATAACATTGTTGTTATTGAAAATTTAACGTCAAAGAAAATATTGAATAATGGGGTCGTGCTAAAAATTTTCTCAGGAAAAACAAAAATACGTTTTGAAAATCCTCTAAAATAGAACAAATTTGAATGAAAATGTAAATATAAAGCATACAGAACTGTAGTAGGTCATTGTTATTACACGTTTACGATGAAAAGAAGTATTATATGGTAGCATGAGTAGACCCCATTACATTTTGTCGCAGCCCTTCGTAACACAATTATTTTTTTTGTAATTTCCCCAACAGCATAAAGAAAATGTTGACATAACATATTCAAAATTTGTCGATACCACTCACTACCTGTTCAATTTGACTTGGGGCATCTTTCACATCGGGTCGAAAAATTTTAGCACAGGTATTCGTTCTTATCCTGATTGGTATACGATATACAGTCAATACTTACCGAGATATGGGTCTTCACTTTTCAGGAATTGTCTTAATTTAACAACGTAAGTTATTTAGGGGCAACTTTAATTTTAAAGAGCGCTTTTATTTAAATAAAATTCAGAACAAAGAAACATATCGCTCGTTTGCTCAAAACAGAGTTCCGAAATACTCGCTCGAATTCTACTCGTGAGTGAAACTCGCTCGAATCCGAGCGGGAGTAATCGCGCGAGTGAAAAAATTTAATTCGAATATACCATACTTTTAATCGTCACTCACGAAGAAATTTTCCGATTTTACTCGTGAGTGAAACGTACTTGCGAGTACGAGTAGGAGTAAAATGCTCAAAATAGAGTAAGAGTTCACCCTAAGAATAAAATGGTGTATAATCGAGTAAAAAAAATTATTTATTTTTTGACCGTTTGTGTGTTCAGAGGTTCAGATGAGGGCGTTCGGAAGTTCGAATGAGGTTGTTCGTAATTTCGGAGGAGGTTGTTTGAAGGTTCCACTTCCTTAGACCAATCTCACCCGAACCGTCAAACAGCCTCCTCCGAAATTCCGAACAACCTCATCCGAACCTCCTAACAACCTCATCCGAACAACCTCCTCCGAACTTCGGAACAACCCCCTCCGAACCACCGAAAAACTTGCCCTTTCCGCCTTCATGTTTTATTTGGCATGTCCAAATAGAAAATGATGTAAATTAACTGCAAAGATTTTGAATTTATACGTGGAATAATTAGCGTTATAAATTTGCTGAAAATCGAGAAGACATTGCAAAAGAAAACATAAGGGAACGCAAGAGCTCATTCTGAGAGCACAGTGAGAGTAAAGTCTGCTCAATGCAAAGTGAAATTGTGGAACAAAACATATCATTACATTTTTTTTTTCATATAATTACATAGCAAATTTTTTTCTTTTGATAAGTGCAAAGTGAAAAATTATAAGTTGTGTGTGGAATAGGGACCTGATCCGCGGAAAGTCCATGCCTCCCGGATCTTATTATTCTAACTTAACTCATATATTTTAGGCATCGAAATAATAGTTATAGACCCCAAGTATGTTTAGACGAAATGTCCATCTGTCTGTCTATACCGTCTGTCTGGCTATACCTTTTTCAGATGTAATTCGAAACATTTTATTTGTAATTCGTAACATTTCATTTGTAATTCGAAAATTCCATTTGTAATTCGATTTATATCACTTGTAATTCGAATTATTCAATATGCATATTTTAATTGTAATTCGAATTATTTTAATTGTAATTCGAGAATTCTATTTGTGATTCGTAACATGATTCGAATAACAAATGGAATAATTCGAATTACAAGTGGAATAATTCGACTAACGAATGGAATAATTCGAATTACATACGGAATAATTAAAATTACAAGTGGAATAATTCGAAATACATATGGAATTCTCGAATTACAAATGATTTGTCACGAATTACAAATAGAATTCTAGAATTAAAATAATTCGAATTACATAAGAAAAAGTAGTAGTAATATTTTGTTCAAACATAGTTTAAGTTGGAAGATGGTCAATATCGGCCCACTTCTTCGGGTACCTCCCCCCGCAAAAGGTCAACATTTTTTGCTAAAATTGTGCACACGATAACTTTCGAAGGTAGTAACCGATGTGGTCCATATTTTGCACATCCTAATATTTCTACGAGACATAGATCAGGTTCGAATGTGGACTATATCGATCCATTCCTTAAGGTACCTACCTCTCAAACAAAATTTGAGTTTATTGCAGTTTAATACCTGCTTTCGAATCTTTTGATTTTTTTTTTTGCAGCAGGTTGTTCTCGTGTCTTCTATTTCCAAAGTTTGCCTTTCGTAATATTTTGTCCAAACTTCAAGTACCTCCCCCACAAAAGTTCAAAAATGTTCGGAAAAATTGTGCGCCCGATAACTCTTGAAAGGAGTGACCGATTTAGTTCATACTTTACACATCCTAATATGTCTACAAGATATCGATCAGGTTCGATATCTATCGAAAAAATATAACTCTCAAAATAAAATCCACTTCCATAATGGACTATGTCGGCCCATTCCTTTAAGTACCTCCCCCGCAACACTTTTGAATTTAAATCGAAATCCACATTTTTCGGCAAGTTCAAATGTCCAAAAAGAGCCACAAAATTCTGAAAGGGCCTTAAAAACATTCGATCTGTCCGTAGAAGAAAGTTTCAATTCACATATGCTGAGGGTATATCTCTGTCGGCAAAGCCGACTGGCACTTTCTTACTTGTTTGGTTGGCAATTCCATACTTACTGAGAAAATAACCTGAAATCTGTAAAAAAGCCTTGCGGCCACCATGTGTAGTGGCTGAAGCGCACAACAATTTTCGAACCGGATACTGCATTGGCCCCTACTTTGCATATCCCCCTAAATACTTAATTTTTGGAAAATGGATTGTGGTGGTGTAGCCGGTATTCGTTTTGTTGGGAAGGTTTTTGCGGATTCTGAAACTACAATGTTCATAGATTAGAAAAATAATAAAAAAAAAAAACGAAAAAAATTCCGGAGATCTTTTTAAATAAATCACGATTAGAGTTCATATTTTTATGGTTTTTAGGTTTTCACGATTTTGCATGGAAATCGCAAGACCTATCGAAATGGGACTAAGAAAAATGTTGTAGCAGTGAAAATTCTTTCCACGATTGACGCATATGATATTTTTGTTGGATTTACCATTTTTGAGATATGAAAGTTGAAATTGGGACAATGCACTGACTGTATCGCCTCCTTATAAAACTAACTTTAAATGAAAGGAGCTTACACCTGAGAAGTTTTTGTGGATTCTGAAAATTCAATGTTTATAGATGAGAAAAAATCAAAAAAAATAAAAAATCGCCGGAGGGCTGTTGGCTTTTATATGCCGATATGTCTAAAAAACGTGGATAAAAAACCTCAAGTCTAAACCGGGAGGCTCGATTTTCACCGTAGACATTTGCTCTAGCAGAGTTTTTTGCTCAGTACAGAAACGCGAACCGCCCATTAAGGTTTTTTCTTCCATACAAATCGCCCCGGCCTAATGTATACACTATCATAAGTTCAAAAATGTACCAAACTGCATTCGGATTGGATTTAGCCCTCGTAATATGTCGTCCAAACTTAGAACGTGCTCGAAAATGGACTAAATCGATACATTCCTTTGGGTACTTCCCACACAGAATTTAGGATCACATCTTTGATTTTCATGAATGTTTTACTGTACCTAGGCCTCGATGTCCCTATTACAAGGGTATAATTTTTTCTAGAGCAAGTCCATACTTTCTGTGAAAATTAATGTAAAAACCTACGGCCACCGATTAAAATGGTTAGTGAGCATGATAACTCTTGAAAGGAGTACCCGATTTTGTCCAAACTTTCCAAATCGTAATCCAAATTTTAGAAACCCTTGGATGAATAATTTGTGGGCAAAAATGATTTCAATTGTTTGCAAAATACAAACAACTGATTCAACTGAAGGCTAAAAATTAAGGTTAATCTATTTCGACCAACTTTCATTCTATCTTCCATCGAAGAAATCAATCTGTGGCAACTCGAAGTTAATGCCATAAAGAATTTACGATAAACTCTCGGGCTCTACTTTAAAAGTCGCAAACGAACATGTCTGTGGGCCACTCAAAACCACAACAAGAATAGTAACAACTCACAAAAGAGCGAACAAAATAAACATACCAAACCCACCACAGAGCGCAGCGCATGTTAAGCTGGTGAGTGAGCGGTAAGGCAGGCTCGAATTCAAACCAGACTCAAACTTCAACTCCAGTCTTGGCAAACAAACGGTTCGAAACGATCGCAAAGAGCGAAAACTACGGAGAAATACGGACGATCGCAAAAATAAAAAATACCACAACCAAAAGCAAGTGGAACAAAAAAGAAACTAGAAAAATTCCATTACATTTGACAACAAATGATTTGAAAAAATATCAAAAGAAATTTTGTACACATTTTATTGAAAATCTGTCTAATTTTAAAAAAGAAAATAAATATTCAACAAAATGTGAAGGAGAAAACGCGAAATAACAGTGAAAAGTGAGCTGCTATTGAATAAATATTTGCAATTTAATTTTTGTTGTCTAATTTATTGGCTTTGTATCTCCTCTTCGTCATTGTGTGCTAATTTTTCTTTTTATTTTTTTATTTTCAATTTCTTTTCAGTTTTTTTTGTTTATAATTTTTCCAAAAAAATTATTTTCAATACGATTTGTGGTTTTGAAGTGAAAAGAATTGAGGAAAATTGGCGAAAAAATTACTAATTTTATTTTGTTGTTTTAATTTCGTTGTGGCATCGATCGTGAGTGTCTGTGAAATTATTTTAAACGAAAGACGAAAACAAAGCAAAAACGAATAAAAGAGCAAAAACAAGTTACAAGTTGTTGTGTCAGTTGTTCGAAGTACGAGTGCGCAAATGATGATTGCTGCACTTAGGCAAGGCAGCAGCTGGCCGCTTTACAAGAGTCGTCGCGTCGTCGAGTGACGAACTAGTGTGTGTGAAAGATACGAAACAAACGAGCGAAAATATCTTAAAAGAGAGAAAAATAAAAATAACAACAACTAAAAGAAGAAGCAGAAAAACCTATAGGTGCAATGGAATTCAATGTGAAACAAATCGCTAAAACAACAACAAACCCCACAAAACCAAAAACATCATCATCGACTTCAACAATCTAAAGAAGGACTAAACAAAGAAACCTACAAAACAGTGCCCAACAAAAGAAATATTACAAAACAAAATTGAAATCAATCAAAGGAAAGGAAACCATCCATCTAACCATAAACCAATAACCCAACAAACAAAGTGCCCATAATGCCAGTTTAATACGGTTCTCGTCGATTCTTTTGATTATAATTTTCTTTTCGGTTTTGTTTTTATCCTTTTTCCTTTTATTTTGTGATATACAAGCCATACACCCAACCAACAAAACGTCAACAACAAGTGTTTTATTTTGTGTGAAAAATTCCAATTCTCTTGCCGTCTTTTGTGTTTTTCCCAACTAATTCTCTTCATACGCTCTTTCTATATTTCATTGCAACTACGCACTCACGAACGAACTGTGTGTGCCGTTTTTCTGAATTGAATTTCAATTGAAAATTCAAATAAAAAAATTATGAAGAATAATCAATCAAAAACATCTAACAATAACAACAATCACTTACATTATCTTCATATTAACACCAGCAGCAACAACAACAATAATAACGGCGGTTACAAGCTATCCAAATCTGCCTCATCACCCAATCATCTAATTGCCCCACCACCACCGCCATCAACGAAAAAAGGTCTGAAATCCAAATCGAAATCACATCGTTTAGCTGGCCGATCTTCAAGTAACGGCAACTACAACAACAATAACAATAATAATAACAAAAATCGTGGTGGCAAAATGGGCGGGGGCACCAAAGATGCCCGTCGCGGCCTAGAACCCCTTGAGTTCGAGGAATGCATTGTCGATAGTCCAGAATTTCGCGATAATCTAAATCGCCATGAAAAGGAATTGGATCACACTAGTCAACAGATCAAACGCATCATCAAGGAGGTGAAGGATCTAATGAGTGCTGCAAAAGGTGAGTGTGATTTTAAGATTTTTAATATTTTTATTATAATAAGTGCATCAATACAAAAACTTGTGTGTATGGGTGAAAAACAACAACCAGATGATTACAGAGAAAAAAATGCAAAAACACAACACAGTGGCTGGCGTCCGCATAATTCTGTCTTTGCAAAGTAGAACGCCCCTGATTTATACCAATATATCCCTTTGGAATAATGAGGAGACAAAAAAGCACTAAAGTCATACGGTAGGCCCAGATGTGGTCAAAACAGTGAATCTACACCTTTTTCAGATGTAATTCGAATCATTTTAGTTGTAATTCGAGAATTCCATTTGTAATTCGTAACATTTTATTTGTAATTCGAGAATTCCAATTGTAATTCGAAACATTTCAATTGTAATTCGAATTATTCCATTTGTAATTCGAATTATTCTACTTGTAATTCGCATTATTCTATTTGTAATTCGAATTATTCCATTGGAAATTCGAATTATTTCATCTGTAATTCGAATTATTCCTTTTGAAATTCTCGAATTACAATTGAAATTCTCGAATTACAAATAAAATGTTACGAATTACAAATAGAATAATCGAATTACGAATAAAATGTTACGAATTACAATTGGAATATTTCGAATTACATGTGAAAAAGGTGTAGCAAGGTTACGCAAGTCCACTTTCAAATATTCGATCACTCAACTTTTTGATTTCCCGATCGAATTATTGCACGAATAGAGTACGATTAATCCTCTCTTTGTCCGCTCCTCAACGTTCCTTTTCCATTGCAGCTGACAGTCCAGAATTGTACCTACCCAGCAAACCAATCGTACCGACATCTTAACGAAATCTGAACAAAATTCGGACGATAGGTCCGATGTCTGATCCGAAATCGTAACGATATCTTAACGAAAGTTGTATGAAGTGGTTGACATAATTTCGGAACGAAAGGTCGGAGCGACATCGTATCGATTTCGTAACGAAATCTGAAGAAAATCCTTGTGAAATTCGGAAAGAAAATTTCTTTTCGACATTCGTTCCGAAATCGGTACAAAATCTGAACTATTTCCGCTCCGAAAAATCGTTTAGAAATCGGAACGAAATCTGAACGACGTTGCTTCCGAAATTGTTCAGACTTGTCGGACATCCGACATTTGGTTTGCTGGGTAGGTATTTACCTTCGCGCGAGAGATGTACTTGCACTCCATCCAGTGCTGGTAGTGCCGAACTTACGTTTTGTAGTGAACAGTGCCAGTTCTGTCTTTGTTGGATTTACTCCGTGGCCGTTTGTTTTGGTCCAACAAGACAGTGCTGATAAGGCTCCTTGTATTAGTTCCGAAACTGTAGACAGAAATTTGCCAGAAATCTGTAGTACAAAGTCATCCGTGCAGGCGTCTATTTTAGTTATCCAATCCAATTCTGTCAGTATGTACCCACAGTAACGGTGAGAAGTACCTCAAGTTACTGTTTTCCTTATGATCGTCGTCTCCCTTAGCATTTCATTTACCCAACATGTCAGTGTTTCCGGTGTATTCAACATGACACCTAATCTCCAGATCGATCAATCTTTCGGTTGTCCTGATAATAAAAGAGGACAAGCTAATGGGTATGAGGTCCTTCGGCGCGAAGTGACTAGAATTCCCTTGCCCTAGGGATGCAAGAGACTTTCACATTTCGCGGTGATGTAAATAGGAGCATCGCCGATGCTACACCATAAACCAGGTGATTTATAAGTTCCATTTTATCTTGTTTCTGCTAACCAATGAGATCCATATCCACCTATTCTATGTTTCCTACAGACTTCAGCTGAGAGTTACTTCTGTGTCCCCTATCTCAATTTGTTCTTCTCAGGTTGCTACACGGAGTTTGGCGGAATCCTCAAACGAGATATTGCTCTTATCTTCATACACAGAAAAAAATATTTCAAACATTTTTACATATTTTCGTTCGTGATGTAGTTTGTACAGGTACCTCACATAAGATAAGATTTCCACCCGAAAGCCACTATTTTTTCAAAAATATGTAAGATTTTCATGAGATACAAAATCACTTTCCTATTTTTCCCTATACTCCACTATTTGCTCTCATATTTCCTCTCTCTCATTTTTGAATGGTATCGTCGTTTCACCATCGTATTGACAATGTATCAACAAACCACAACACAACCCCCACCATCGTCTCACCATCGCATTGAGACTATACCCAGCTAACATTTTGTTCCGAATTCGTTTCGAATTCGGACAGAATTTCTGTAAAAATATCCGATTCTGATGCCGAATTCGGTACGAAATTTGTACGGACGTGGTCACCGAATTCGGAAAGAATTTTCTAAGGAAATTCTTAAAAAATATTAGAGTTTCGCGACGAATTCCGTCCGTATTCGGAAGTAAATTCTTGGAAAATTCGGAGAAAAATTTAGATTTTGTGACAGAATTCGGTCCGAATTCGGAAGAAAATTCTGGAAAATTAGATGAAAAATTTAGATTTTCTTAAGAAAATCCGTCCGAATTCGGAAAGAAATTCTGGAAAAATTTGGAGAAAATTTCAGATTTTCTGAAAAAATCGGAAACAATTCTGACGCTGACGCCACGTGTCGTACTATACAGAACAAACCCCACTCAACAATTTTCTTTCAATGTGCTATTTATGGAAGATTCTAATTTCAAACTTTCTAATGATTTTGCCTGTTGTTATCATTTTATGATTAACAGTAGAACTATATGCAGAAGTATATTTTGAAGCTATCAAGACTACATAGCTTGAATTATTATATGTAGCATTTATATTATAAAAATTTGCAAATTGTATATGCGAATTTTATGTCCAGTCATTTTGTTCTTCGACATCAAACGAAAAAAATTCCCTTAGAAAATCCATTAGAAATCGGAACAAATTCGGAATGACGATTCTTAAGATTCTTAATATAAACTTATAGAAAATCGGTCAAATTTCTAGGAAAATATTAGAGAAATCGGCCACAATTCTAAAAAAAATATTCAGAAAATCTCAGAAAAAATCTGATATCAGAGCCCTCGGAAAAAATTGTTAGCTGGGATATCAACAAACCACACACACACACCACAACAACATACCTAAACTACCACTGTAGGTCAATTTTGTTGTTAGTTAACGGACAAACCAAACAACTACAGTGCTTTTGGTATCGAAAAAAACAAAGTGTTTGGCTGTATAGTTCGCAACTACAAATTTTTAATTTCTTTAATATAAAGGCAACATCTAATATCTCAACCTAGTGCTGATAGACTCAGCATGTATGTATGTACATATGGTTCGGATTGTTCTGCTATGTTCACAAGACGATAACACAACTGCAGTGAAAATTGGAAGAAACGGTAAGTTAGTAATACAAAATAAAAGAATTAATAAAAGTAGCAAAATTTGTCTCCGGTTTGGTTGGTGGTGTGTGGCGGTTGTTAGTCCAATAATAACAAAAACAACAAATACATAGTCAATTTTTTTCAATCTCTCAGAAAAAACAGTATTTTTATTTGCTTTATGAAAGGCGTTCGTGAAATGCAGAAATTTTAATCTTGGCAAGACTTTATGAACACTATTCCAGAAATGCAGAAATTATTTTTTTCTGTGTATGGTCCGAGAAGGAACTTTTAACAGATATCTTCAAGTTTCAGACGACAGTGTCATCTAGATTATAGAAAAGAGAATATTTTGGGAAAAAGCTGTGATAACGTTGGCAGAAGAAACAAATATTCCTATGATACAAACGTATGTTACCTCATTAGATTGGGGAAGTAGAGCCAATTATATAATGAACCAGCTTAGAGTTCAAAACTTAATGCAGAAACGAAAAAGGGTAACAATCAGCGAGGCAAGATTTTACCAATTTTTTAACCCAAACATTAGAGTAAATAATTATATGGAACTTGGATAAAATCTCGATATGGATGAGAACGAAGTCTGATACACTATCTTTCAAGAAAACTGCTTTGGAAATGACAAAAGGAAACAACGTAGCCTCTGTAATACTAACAAAGTTGAATGTATGCAACATTTTAAATACTGCCTCTGAAAGAAAAACATTTTGAAAAACAAACATTGAATTTGATTATTGCCCCCGTAGGGCATAAGTTTGTAATTTTTCACTATACATATTTGCATTATATATTGCTTGCTGTTCATTTAAGAAAATTATACACATTTTGATGTGCAGATTTCAGATATCACTTTCATTGATTACTTCTGTGAAGTTTGTTTATATCAACAAAGATAACTATAAAAATTCTGTTATTTTCAATATGGCCATAAAAAAATAATACAAGTGACGACATGCGTGAGCGTAGTGGTTTTTTTGGTTATAACCTTGTCAATATTAATGACTAATTTCATAGTATTTAATCAATTGTGAGTGTGACAAAAAATATTTCTTATGGATGTGATATGAAACTCTCTCTTTAATAGATGATTTGAGAGACATTATTGTAATAAGCGTTACAATTTCAATTTATCAAAATACAGAAGTTTCTTCATTGCGAGTTTTCCATGAAATTCCAATATCCTTGCAACCTCAACTCAGTGTTTATATTGCGTAACACGAGTAAATGTGTGCTTCGTATTTCTAAGGATATTCATTTTTCTTGTCGACTCTTCTTACACATTTTCCTTTGAAATGCCACTCTCTTTCCTTAAGAGGCTTAGGGTAGTGTAAATAAAATAGAGAAAATATCACGTGGCGGATCTGTAAATATGAGATAACATTGCTTTGTAGCCACCACCGACCGGCTTTTTGGTTGCACTTACAATTTGTTATGGCATTTAATTAGCAGGTGTTTTCTTTTTGTGTCTTTTTTGATTCTTGGTATGAAAAAAATTCTCACAAAATATCTAAACACAGTTAAAAAATGCAATCTCCCAATGAGAGTTGTATGTAGAAAATATATCTGAATTGTAATGTGGTAAGTTTTATTTATAAGGATACGAATTGAAAAAGAAACCATTGAATAATATTTCTTTCAGCCTTATCCTGAATGTAAACTCCTTGTGAGTTTTGTTTCACTGCTGCTTCTACTTAAAGGACAGATTGAAAAAAAAAAAATTCACTGAGAATTTACGATGTTAATTGTAAACGTAAATTTTTATGTTCAGAATAGGAGCGTATATCCTTTTTGAGTTAAGCGGTATGAATGATTCGATTACGACTAAGGGGCTTTTAAAGGAAATTTGATGCGAAGATGGAGAACTGTTACAATATGCTGCAAAGTTTATGTAGGTACAATAAAATGAATGCTTAGTGTGTGAATAGAAGAACATCAATTTGATGCATAGATGAACAAGATGAGCACTCGCCTTTACGTTTTCGTACAAATGCTCTCTTCGTGTTCATCGTTGATTTGATGTCAACGCCTGCACGTTGTCGTAACAACAGAGAATAACGAATTCAAATGAGAGCTATGTCAGCCGTTCCCAGTGGGAAAATTCGGAACATATTACATTGAAAATATATTTTTTACGTTACATAACGTATCCGCAAGAATCGAGAAAAGAATTATATTGGACAAGAAGTAAAATTATTAAATACATTATAGAAGACATATTCTAAAAGTTATCCTAAAGAATCGAGCGAGTAATTCTACTTGACAAAAAATCCTAAAGGATTCGACAAGGGAATGCAGTGTTTCAGTTTTTTCTCGACTGCTTTTTTATTTTGTAGTCCCGTTATCTGCCGATGCCTTTGCATGTCACTACAAAAATTTTTCAGTTTTTTTCGTGTTGCAGTGAAGACGTAACTTTATAAATTTTATTTAAATACTTTAATGAAGATTATTAGCAAACAAGAAAAAAACTTTGAGAAATTGGCTGAATTGCAAGAGAACTGAAATTTTGCAGACGAAAATCGTATTATTTTAAATTATTTAACTGATATTATTTAATAATTTAGAATAATAAATACATTTTTAATTTTGTTCTATTTTCATTATAGATTTTTAATTGTGTTTAAAATCATTATACTTACAGTTGCGTTCAAAATAAAAGGAGCGCCCATACAAAAAAAGAAAATTGTCAAAAATATGGTTAAAGTTACCCATTTTGGTTTATTTTGAATTTGTTTAACATTGTTGACATCCCAACAGTTAATTCCTCAGCAGAAATGTGGCAATCTGTTTTAAATTATTTACTGTTTACACCAACATTATAAATCGTGTTTAAAGTTTTTGTTCAAAAAAATAGGAGTGTGGAAGAAAAAGGACGAGAAAAATAGTTTTAGTTGAGTTTAGGATCAAAATTGTCAATATTTTAGTTAACAGTAGTAAATCCAATAGATTCTTTGAGATTTGATTGCTGTTTGAAATCAAAAGTCCTTTGGAGGTAGCCAAAAAACAGGCGATAGTTCTTGCAGAAATTTGTTCCATAAATTGAGCACTTATTGGGCAACCCAATGGATTTTGTAGATAAAACCTTTAACGATTAGATTTGTTTGATGCTATGGATGTTATCCCTAACAATATATAATGATTGGTATCCCATAAATTTGTGTATTTTGATCCTTGAGCCAAGTTTAAGACAGTTTACATTAGCCTTTAAGGTAAGGATCGGCCAAATAAGCGTATCTATAAGGAATTTGTTCCCCAAGCAAATAATATTTGGAAGTCCTTAGGATGCTAACCTTGTGTATGCAATCAATTTCGCTTCTATTCAAAAAATGTTTAAAACGTGAACGTTTGAAATGTACTTTGAACCATTTAGTGATAGGCAGGCTGGGATTGCACTATGGTTGGTATACGCCGTAATATATTTTTCAATATAAACTTACGTTTTTCATTCAAAAATACTTCATTTAGGTTAGTTTCATTAGAAAACTGTTTATTTTACGATGCAAAACCTAATAAAAATAATCTTAGGCCAACTTCAAAAGTTTGTCTTTAAAGATTCCTTCTCAACAAAGCGTTTTGAAAAATGTCTCATATGTGCCAATCATCCAATTATTCAAAAATGAACCATATAATGAATTCTGCGTGCAGTTAAGATGCTAAGGACCTCAAAACATCACTTGATCGAGAAATTAATGCCTTATAGATACGCTTCTTTTAAGCGATCCTCACGTAAAGAGTTAATGGAAACCGGCTTTAACTTGGCTCAAGGGTCAAAATACACGAATTTACGGGATACTGATCATTATATATTGTTCGAGATAACAGCCAGAGCATCAAAAAACTCTGTCTACAACATCCATTGAGTTACCCAATAAGTGCTCAAATTATGGAAAAAAATCGCTGCAAGGACAATCACCTGTTTTAGGCTACCTCCAAAGGACTTTTGTTTTCAAATTGCCATCAAAACTCTATTGGATTCACTACTGTCAACTAAAATATAGACAATTTTGAACATAAACTCAACTAAAAATATTTTTATTATCCTTTTTCTTCCGCACTCCTATTTTTTTGAACAACAAATTTGAAGGCGATTTATAATGTTGGTGTAAACAGTAAATAATTTAAAACAGAGTGCCACATTTCTGCTGATCAATTAACTGTTGGGATGTCAACAATGTTAAACAAATTCAAAATAAACCAAAATGGGTAACTTTAACCATGTTTATTCGACCATTCCCTTGGTGTGAATGAGCACTCCTATTATTTTGAACACAGCTGTATGTATAAATATAAATAACAATTAATTAAACGAAATTGTGTTTAATTTTAATATTGGGGGAATAGATTATTAAAAAATTTGCATACATAAGTAATACGAAGCATTCTAATATATAAATTATACCTATTAGATATTCCTAATGAACTATAAAGGAATATATTGTAATCCATAGATTACACTATGCTTTCTATGGATACCAAAAAGGAATATACAGTATGCAAAGTTCATATTCGTACACCCCTAAAAAATTAATAAAATCGTTATTAATTCCATATTTTATGTGCGAATATGAAATAATTGATAGGAATTACCATAACGAAGACAGATTTAATAATATCAAAACAAATTTTTAATTTATTCCGTCATTTAGGTATAGATGGCGCCTGTGTGGGTGGCAAAATTCGTATTCGTACACCTGTAATCACTATATATTTGGAGTTTTTAAGGATTTTCAAAGCAAAATACCGCAAATTTTTGTTTTAGTCTTCTTTTTGAATGCCTCTGCTACAGAAATACTTAAAAATAACGGTAATTTTATTAAAAATTTTGCATGAATAAAAAGTCGAAGGAATATTTATAATCCTTAAGAAAAATGTGGTAGATATGATTAGCTATTGCAATTTATTCCCGAAATTTTGACGAAAATAGCTAATAGCAGTCCTTCTGTAACAATATTTGAGGTCTAATATGAAAATAAATGTTGTCTGCGTATGGAAATGCAAAGAAACGTAATCCGGGCTTAAGTAAAGTAAACACATTTTTGGTTTTTACTTGGTAAAAATCGGAAGTTTCGTTTTATATTTGACATAAAATGTATTGAAGTTTTAGAATACGGTTTCGAAAATCATTTTATGCCGAAAACTGTGAGAAATTATGAAGAAAAATGAAACTGTACAAGTTTTCATACTGTCTGCGTACAACTGAAATTCTACCTTTACTATGAACGAGGGTTATGGCTGCCGAATTGCGAAAATAGTGGTTTTTACTTCTTGAGTATTATATTTCTTTTCCAAAGGATCCAAAATGAGTACAAACATGTCAAAAGAATGAAGTAAATTGTCCAGGAAAGAACGTGGGGTAACCTTTTGATGAAATGCATTATTTCTGGGGAAATTTTCTTCCTTAAAATTTTTTTATTCCTCGTAATTTCCGATATTTCTTGACATAAAATGATTTTCGAAACCGTATTCTAAAACTTCAATACATTTTATGTCAAATTTAAAACGAAACTTTCGATTTTTACCAAGTCAAAACCAAAACTGTGTTTATTTTACCTAGGCCCGGATTACGTTTCTTTGCATTTCCAAACGCTGACAACATTTATTTTCATATTAGACCTCGAATATTGTTACAGAAGGACTGCTATAAGCTATTTTCGTCAAAAATTCGGGAATAAATTGCAATAGCTAATCATATCTACCACATTTTTCTTAAGGATTTTAAATATTCCTCTGACTTTTTATTCATGCAAAATTTTTAATAAAATTACCGTTATTTTTAAATATTTCTATAGCAGAGGCATTCAAAAAGAAGACTAAAACAAAAATTTGCGGTATTTTGCTTTGAAAATCCTTAAAAACTCCAAATATATAGTGATTACAGGTGTACGAATACGAATTTTGCAACCAACACAGGCGCCATCTATACCAAAATGACGGAATAAATTAAAAATTTGTTTTGATATTCTTAAATCTTTCTTCGTTATGGTAATTCCTATCAATTATTTCATATTCGCACATAAAATATTGAATTAATAACGATTTTATTCATTTTTTAGGGGTGTACGAATATGAACTTTGCATACTGTATTATTTTCCTAGGACATGTACCGTGTTAGGAATAATGTATTCGGTAATCAATAAAACATAGTGGCTCTGTATTACCCGTTCGATTCCCATTGATTACATTTTCCCACTGGGTTGTTTAACACAGGCACATTCCTCTCCCATGAATTGTCTCTCAATTATTTTGTAAATCTATGCCATAAGCAGTAAAGGATAACAAAGGATATCATACCAAGTGCTAAACACCTAAGAAATCCTTTTTGTTTAATAAAATTTTTAGTGTGGATACTTTTCACTGTGAGGTGGAAATCGATGTTGTTTAACCATTTTTATTTTTTTTATCTAAATTTACCTGACTTTTGCTAACTTTATTTTATTAATTAATTAAGACACTAATGTAACAATATAAAAGAACACAAAATCATTTTCATTAATTTACTCTTAGCAATCGCAGTTTTAATGAATGAAACTGAAGTGGATACTTTTGACTGTGACTCACTCTATATTCTTGATCAGCATAAAATGCTAAGTTGAAATAGCTACGCCCATCTGTTGAAATCAAATACAGCTCGCAATTTCTATTACACCTAGGATGTTTGGTATTGAAAATGGTTTTGATACAGCCCCCATAGAACAGTACCTCCCGATTTTCGGTATTTTGAAGTTTTTAGTCTCATTATCCAACCGAAAATACTAAAATTTAGTACATAGACTTCGTTCGAGGTACAAAAATATACCCCCCCCCCCCTTGTTTTTTGTATAGGCCCATGTCTTCATATAGTCGACATAGAACGGTACCTTCCTATTTTCGGTATTTTGAAGGTTGTGGGTATAAAATTGTTCACCTGAAATTTGTCGGTATTGGTATTGGTTCATATAGTCCCGATAGAACGGTACCTTCCTATTTTCAGTATCTTGAAGATTGTAGCCTCAACATTCCATCGAAATGGCTGAACTTTGGCATTTAGTCTTCGTTGGGTATATAAAATTAAGGTTGTGGCCTCAACATCCCACCGAAATGGCTGGAATTTGGTATTTGGTCTTCGATGGGGGTATAAAACATTCCACAAGAATTTTGTCGGTGCACAGTGGTCGAAACCACTGATCTAGCGGCGCGAAATTAATAACTTGGAAACGAATGAAGATATCTTTCTAAAATTTTGCACAAACTCAATCTGTGTCTGTGGGTAATTGTGGACTAAATATGAACAACATAGGCAAATATTTTGGTATAGCCCCCATATAACGGTACCTCCTGATATTCGATATTTTGAGGATTTAAGCCACCTTTTCCTTCCAAATTAGTTGTAATTTGGTACTTAGGGTTCCTAGTGATTACTAAACCTTTCCACCAAAAATTGTGGACATAGGTCCACGTTTGGGTATAGGCCCCTTTTAAGGTACCTCCCGACTTTCAGTAGTTTGGGGATTTAAAGCTAAATTTTCCGACCAAATTAGGTGTAATTTGGTATTTGGGGTTCCCAGTGGACAAAAAAATTCTCCACCAAAAATTGCGAACATAGGTCTACATTTTGATATAGCCCCCATATAACCGTACCGACAGATTTTGGGTATTTTGAGGATTTAAGCTATTTTTCAAGACCATTTATCAGCAAGATTTGCAGCTATTTGCAGCTAAATTTTGGTTATTCGGAATCTAGGGAGTCTAATTTAATTATTAAAAAATAACTGGACCGAACCTCGGTGGACCTTTGTAGTTACGCTCCATCCAACAAAAATATATTGCACTAAAAACATACAAAAAATAATAATTTTTGAAAATTTATTGCTTTATAACTATGTAACTTCAGGCCCCAAAGATTTTACTTTAATTTAACTTAAACCCTCCCCTATCAATAAAAAATAAACTTTGTTTAGTTTTATTACGAATTTATTTAACAATTAAACAAATATGAGATCAGGTTTTTAGCAACAATTTTATTAAAATCTAATCCGTCAAAATTTCTTGCACTTGACACTGAATAACTGAGTGAATATTTACAACAACAAAAAAGTAAAATCAAAATCTTAGTCAGCAGGGTGTCTGTAATCGATATAATGGAAAAAATTTCGCAATTTTATACTTTGATTTTTTGACTTTCGCGCCGCTAGATCAATGATTTCGTCCTCTGTGCGGCGGTACAAAACATTCCTTGAAAAAAACTGACAGCATACGTCCACGTTTTGCCAAAGGCCCCATGTAAAGTACCACCCAATTTAAGATTTTTTGAAGATTTTAGTCATATTTTCCTTCCTACCTAATTGGTTGTTAATTGGAATTTTGTTTTCTCATAAGATAGAAAACTTACTCGCAAAAAACTATCCATATACATAAGCTATTATTTGTTCAAATCCGTTAATAAATGGCTAAGTTATAGTGGTTGATTCATATCAATGCAATTACTTTGCACCTAAACCCTTTAAAAGGAAAAGGGATCAATATAAATTCGTTGTAAAAATAGGAGATATGCCCGTTTAAATTTTAAAATTTAAGAAACCCAGATTTTCACTACCTTAACCACAATAAAGTAATAAAACGGAGTGACCCAAGCGTACCAAAGGTATTTTCATTGTTCATGGACACAAACACGATCCAATTTTGTAACAGAACGCTTGAATATTTGTTGGTCAACTTTTGTAGCACATTGTCATTTATTGATATTTGTCAAACAATTTGGGCAGTCTCAAGGCCAAAACTGCCTGAAGGAGCATTTCAATACTTTTGCTATGTACTAGGGAGTTCCTAATTGTGTTGCTTGTGTTGGATCGCAAATCTCAATGCAAGTTAAAATCGGGAGGGTCGATTTTCACCGTAGACATATGGCCTAGTGGACTTTTTTGATCAGTTCAATCACAGGAATCAGAAATGCGAAGGGCCCTTTAAGGTTTTTTCCACACAAATCGCCCCGGCCTAGTACCCAGGTATTTAACCCACGATTTCAGTGGATAATCTTGAGATTTAAGTCCTTCTCTTTAAATTTTTCGCACAAGCAACTCCAACGACCGACATATGACATGTTTAGTCCGCGTGGTTAATCGTTTATCTGGTATTCTTTTTGATTTTCTGTTTGACTAAAAAAAAAAATTATGATTTCAAAATAAAATTTTATTTACGCAAATAAACACCCAAAAAAGAAATTTATCGGGTATTTGCCCTTGTTTTGGGTAAATACCATCTATACGCATAACTTGTTTCTTTATTTGTATGATTGAAACATTATATTCTTGGGCTATAAGGTCCTTGTTTATCAAAAAAGAATACGAATATTTAATTTTTCTACCCGACATAAATACACATTAGATCTTATTATTTTTTCTATGATTGCACTTTCTGATATTACCAGTATTAAGAAAAGTGGTACTTACAAATAATCTTTCGTTAGTTTTACATTTATGCTCGTTAAGTTGGAGTTTTAAAATTAAATCGCTTCTTTTTCTTCAAGTGCATACAAAATATAAATAAATCCCATCTTATAAATATATTCAAAATATCGCCTGACTTTTGATCGTTTTCTGTAGTATTTACGAGACACGATCATTTTTTGCCTTAACTTACATTACATGTCTTAACTTGTTGTTGTTGGTGTGGTGTTTAAAATGTGCAAATTATTATCCATGTTATTGTTGTAAACAACAATAATTTCAAGGGAATTTTTCGCACATTACTGTTGAGATGAACCTTGAAGGTGTTTCTTGGGTATTGTTCGAGATTAAAAGAGCCTCCTAGCCTTGTTTTACATTGCGAGAAGGCAATGGGAATTTCTCTGATGTTTTGCCAAAGGTGCCGTGCCTTTGGAATAGTTCGTTCATAGTTAATTAACAGAGCTACCAACATTTTGGGACATGGATTTTTTCATTAACAACTATCAGAACGCCACTCATTCTATTCAGCAATAAGAAATCTTAAAAAATATATAAATACCCATAAGCGTTGTGTGCGTGTATGATGGCTTGTAAAAATGTTTAGAATTTCTGAGAATCTGTTGTCTTCTGATGTGAACGAAAAAAAAAACCACGAACTAAACAAAGATATGAAGCTGAGAACTTGTTGCTGGTGCGGCTACTGCTGGTTGGCGGTTGTGATAACAGAAGTCAGATCGTCCGTCCGTTCACCATCCATCCATCAGCAGCAGTAAGTGACTTGTGCACTTTGTGCCTCGTTCATGGTTCATGGAATGCTTAGCATTGTTGATTCGCTTTTCCGTAGATAACAGCAAAATACTTAAAGAATGAATATGAATTTTATCTAAAAAATGTTGTATATTACAATTTCGTTAAGATGCTGGTTGGTGTTTTTTTATACTTATCATTAGTGTTGTTGGTATTAAGTGTTCATAATTCTAAAAGTGTGGGGATGTATTAATGCATTATGAAAAAAAAAAATAATTACGCATGACATTTACATTTATCTGTCTCGTTTTGTTAGAAAGGGTAATTGTTATTGTAATTCATATAAAAATTGTAGCTAGTATTACAATAAAATGTATTTTTAAACAAGGGATGAATGCCTTGGATTTTAAACTCAAAGTTAAAATAAATTGGTTTTCTTTGTTTCTAAATCTTAAATCTAAATTAATATAAACAATAACTAGAAATATACAAGTGTATTTAGTTCCCCAATTCAAATAAGGTTGATAGAGATAACTGAATTTAAAGTCTTCAAAATAAAGATACCATGTAGCTGCTATTTATTTGGCTTGCGTTCACGTAGATGATATTAATTTTTTCTTCTTCGAAATATCGAAATCCGACATTTGAAGAATTTGTGATCGATGCGCATCTAATTGTTTCCTCGAACCGAAGTCAAGGAAAGAACGCGTATTACTTTCCTAAAAATGGCTTTGAAATAAATATACCCAACTTATGGCTAATCCTTCCTCTAACACTATGTTTCCATGTTTTTACAAACCACTTACTGCTTCTGATTAAAAACTTCAGCATTGTACCCAATAATTCCTAATTATTATACCCTCCACCATAGTATGGAGGGTATATTAAGTTTGTCATTCTGTTTGTAACACATCGAACTAATCATTTGCGACCCTATAAAGTATATATATTCTTGATCAGGATAAAATTCTAAGACGATCTAGCCATGTCCGTCTGTCCGTCTGTTGTAATCACTCTAGCGTCCGCAATAATTGAGATAGAGTGCTGAAATTTTGCACGCGAGGGTCTTTTTTCCATAGGCAGGTCAAGTTCGAAGATGGGCTATATCGGTCCACTCTTTGGTATAGCCCCCATATAACGGTACCTCCGGATTTGAGGTATTTTGACGTTCTTCGCCACATTTGCAGACCGAATTAGCTATAATTTGGCACTTAGGGTTCCTAGTGATCAACAAACTTATATCCCAAAGGATATGGGCATAGGCCCATGTTTTGGTATAGTCCACATATAACGGTACCTCCCGATATTCGGTATTTTGAGAATTTTAGCCGCAATTTTTAACCGAACTATCTGCAATTTGACAATTGAGGTTCTCAGTGGTCATGATACATCTCCACCAAACATCGTCAACATAGGTCCATGTTTTGGTATAGCCCCCATATAACGGTACCTCCAGATTTTCGATATTTTGGGAATTTTAGTTACAATTTTTAACCGAACTAGCTGTAATTTGCCATTTAAGGTTCTCAGTGGTCATGAAACATCCCCACCAAACATCGTCAACATAGGTCCACGTTTTGGTATAGCCCCCATATAACGGTACCTCCCAATTTTCGGTATTTTGAGAGTTTTAGTTACAGTTTTTAACCGAAATAGCTGTAATTTGACATTTGAAGTTCTCAGTGGCCATAAAACATCCCCGCCAAACATCGTCAACATAGGTCCATGTTTTGGTATAGCCGCCATATAATTGTACCTCCCGATTTTCGGGAATTTTTAGTGGTCACGAAATTTCTTCACTAAAATTCGTCAACATGGGTCCATTTTTGAGGGTCTACATTGTTTTGATGAAACTACACTCAATTTGACTCTTGAATTTCCCTGCAGCTATAAAACTTTTCCGCCAAAAAATTTAAAGATAGGTTGACTCTTTGATATAGCCCCATAGATGGTACCTTTCACCTAGCTGTACACATTTTTTTAGATTAGATTAGATAACACTGTGCAACAAAATGGAGGTGAACGTCTGGGGCACGGAAAATTCCTCTTGGGGAAGAAAGGCCTTGGTGACAGATCCACCGTGAGTCTGATCCGCCGTGAGTCGAACTTCCGCGTTATGGCGTGATGAATTTTTTGTTAGAGACCCTGTGGGCCATCAGGAATTAGCGTTATATCTTTGTTCACTGTTGCTTAAGTGCTCTACATAAACAACAAACAAAGATATAATGCTAATTTATGATGGCTTACAGGGTCTCTTGCCAAAACTTCATCACGCCATAACGCGGAAGTTCGACTCACGGCGCATGTGTCCTTCGGTGTTTTTAATATACACAGACCAAGGGCTTTAATCTCCAAAGGAATTATCTCTGCCCCAACATTTGTGTTCACAGTGTAATTTAAGCAAAAGTAGGATTCTATCCATTGTCGAAAAGTTGTTCCACCTAAAATTGTGAAAGGACCTTAATTATTCCATTTTAATTAAGACTGTTTTATGGTGGAGGGTATAAAAAGTTCGGCCCGGCCGAACTTAACGACTTTTTACTTGTTTTATTTATTTTGAACTCAATGCCAAAATAATTGGTTTCATTTCAGTTTCGTACTGTGTTGTTCACCATAAATTAATCTCACCATAAAAAAACTATGACAATATAATTACTATTTAGGAGAAAAAAAATGACTAGCTAAGAAAACAATAACAAAATGACTAAAAACATCCGACTGGAAACAATTATTCGACTGCAGCAAACTAGAAACAAATATTTATAATCAAAACTTTGAACAACTGGGCATTGAATGACTCAGTCTAAAGTCTTTAAAATAGTGCAATTTTTTTAATAAGAGAATTTAATTGGCCGTTGTTGCAAAAAGTTAAAATTGTGGTAAAAAATAAAATTTAACACGCTTTTGTAGAATTCATACTTCTTTACTTTAACGCATAGAACTCATAATGGATAGCAATAGAAAAATCCCTGCAAACTATCTCATTACCAAATAACGTGTTTATATAGTAGTTTTTGTTATCCGTAACTACTTACAGAGTAGCCTATTTATCCATTTCAGCGGAAATAAGTAGTTTTTCTATGACCTATAAAAGTCGACATAAAACCGAAACATAATCCTGTAAACAAAAATAAATAAACCAATATTGTTTGCATACTTGTAGGTTTTGGGATTTCCCGGGAAACAAAATTTTTTTTTTTAATATTTTCATAATCATATTTTTTAAAATATGTAAAAACAAAGTCGGGCGGAGCGGACTATATGTTGCTTTACAACACTACAGATATGTGCAATATTTCTAGACCAAATTCTGACACACATTCCTAATTTCATCAAAATTGGACACATATAGCAATCGGTCAAATATGTACATATATAATTGTTCCACAAACATTTCAGAAGGGACAAGGGAGACTTCTCTCATATCAATTAGTGCACCCCCATTCATAATCATCATGAATATTTCCCGCACGGAAAATAATTTTAAAAAGTGAAATTCTTTTAAAGTCAATATTTTGAAACGCTGATAACAACTAGAATCACTTAATTATGGAATATTCACGCAGAATCGACAAAAATATTCCCTTTTTGGATATAAATATGGAAATAAAAAAATTGTGAAATTGGGGAATGAACAAATTCCGCACGGAATTTTTATTCATGACTGCCCTGATTAGCTCAATGATATGGGACATACTCTTTATCTCCGAGTGCGAAAGGCGACACCACTTGTAGAGAAATTTTACATGGTTATGTCGCCAACATTACACTGAAAATTTGATGTTGCCTGGTCTGCGAATCGAACCCGGGCGTTCAGCCTGCGAGGCGATAGGGGCTATATCCAGTGTTAATCACCACAGGTCTCGCGAGCCGTGTCTGTGTGAACACACACAATCTCATGTTTGTTTCGTCAAATGCATGAAATCGGACGAATATATACATATATGGAAGCTATATCCATTTCGTAACTGACGTAAATCTGGTAACAAATACCATTCTCATAGCTGGTACTACAACCAATGATTTTAGTGCAGAGTTATCGCTTCCACTGCAGCATTCCTAACATCAACATGGGGCCTGAAGCTTTCAAAATACTGGATAATATCGGGTACAAGCAGTTTCTGTTTAACTAACAGGCCCTGTTTGAGACCTAGGTTAGCAATCGAAACATTCGGAATGCAAAACGCTTTTTTAGCAGATGGCTTCTCGGCAGACCTTTTACGTTTCGGCGTAGGTACCGTCGGAAAAAACACAAATTCATTCAAATCCGGATATTTTTGGAAATAAGAATAGAATTGTTCCCATCGAGATGTACCGACGCGATTTCATATTTCATAGGTGTTATTTGCGATGATACATCTTCAAAAAATTATAAAAATCAGCACTACGTTTCCTACAAGAGAACTGTCGTTAATTGATTGCACGACCAACACTAGCTCGAACACCAACACACTTAGCATGCCATGAATTATACGGAACAAAAGTTTCCAGCAATGGAAAATATGCCTTCGCATTCAACTAAAGTCAGTTTTATAAACAAATGTATTACATAATAAGATTTCCAATTTGTTGGTGAGACTCTTACAAACTTCATATAAGGCAATTTTTTATTTAATCTAATAGGATTGTCTTTCTCATTTGCAATATCCTCTTTTAGGTTATTTCCAAGGCTTTTGTCAGTTACACCATTCCTGATCCTAACTATCAGCATATATATAATTCATCAATGCTATTAATTTGCAACTTCATATAAGGCTATTTATTTTCTGAAAATAAACTTTGTCGTTTGGCTTTGATTGAATAGGATTGGATTTCGCATTTGCAATGGCTTCTTTTGGCGTTTTAACAAAAATTTTGTCATTTGTTCTTATAAATCATTTTCACTTCACGACTCCGTTTATGAATCAATTCCTCCACATAGGCTCTTAACTGTCTTTGGGGTGGCACATCCGAATTAACCAAACTATCAGCGTCTTTCAAATACTTCATCAATGATATTAATTTGCAAACGCATCTGTTGCTTGTCATGCTTTCAAAAGATTCGAACAATCGTTTAGAGATAACATTATCTATTTTTGCCAGTTGGTCATACAAAACCGCATCCACTACAGGTTAGTATGGCGTGTACTCCTCTCAGTAATATTTAACTTGTAAGTGGAATGTTCTTCTCCTAAACCTATCAAGGTCTTCTTAATCGAAGTTTTTACTTTCAAAAATTGTTAAAGCATTGCAACCAGACTGTTCCATCAGTTCTTCACATTCGCAATCAGAAGCACTTCTTTTCAATTCAATTCTTCTATAGCATAGGTACTTTTAAAGGCTGGCATTGTTTAATGAACTTCTTTTTAAAGAGATTAACTATTTTCTATTGTAACTAGCCGGATTTTTATTTTAAATGTTTGCCTGTTAGGGCGAAGTTCATGTTTATATTAAAATTATTTAATTGAGTTTAGCTTTATGATCAAAGATTTTTGCAAGTAAAAAAGGAAAGCCGAAGATTCAAACCCACACAACCACCAAATTATGCGACCTGGTTCCGCTGTTGGTTTAGGCAGCTCTTCAGATATTGCTTCTTTGACTTTTTCTTAAAATCTAGCTTAAAAAAAATAAACTCAGAATATTCTTATCATTAATGTCATACTGATAGTCTTCATCAATTCCCGGTGCGAGAATTTCCTAACCAATCTGCTGGTAATGCTGAAGGTAGCTAGTTTCCATTATTTTGTAATATGTTAAGCAGTACATTTAGGAAAAAATAGTGATACCTGAAACATTTTCCCAGAAATGGCTTTTTCGATATACCAATGTATATGTCATTGATAACGGAGAAATCTTACACTACCTCTCGGCCATATTCATGGGAAATTGTTTTTTATTTAAATTCCAAGTGATTCCACATTAGGGTTATGACTTTTTTACAACCTCATATCCCTGTATCATAGCGTGATGAGTTTTGCCATAAGATTACATAAAATCTTAATTATAAGGTGATTCGGTGAAAAAACCTCACGCACAAAATGATTTTAAAATTTGAATTTATCAAAATTATGGACATTTTTTTGAAGTCACTGAAAATTAACTTTTGAGCCACATGAGATAATTAAAATGACATAAAATTTATTTCTCACTATTTTTCTTCAATTCTGAGAATCGTAAAAATGTCGTAAACGCTTTTATTCAAAAATATAATTTTTTAACAAAAAACAAAAAATTTAAAATTTTTTCAAAGTGATTTTTTTTACGACTTTTTTAATATTTGAATGAAATAAACGTTATTATAGTTATTAGTAGGCTTATATTTATTTATTGGTGCAACAAAAAATAATTTTTTGAAATTTTTTTTTTCATTTCATATATTTTTTCAAAAAACTATTTTTTTAAAATGGATTTGTGCGTGAACTTTTTTTATATTTCAATGGAATGAACGATAGCATAGTGATTAATAGGCAAATGTTCATTCATCCCTGCTACAGGAAATCATTTTTGAGGAAAAATGTCAAAAAATCATAACCCTTTTCCACATCTTTTATATTAAAAACGCTTTGCAAATTGCGTGTGGCCTGAACACTTAAGCGCTCGGCACATACGGTGCGTTGTGCGTCGCGCTACAACAACCACATGAAAAATGTGTAAATGATGCCAAGTTTTTTGAAAAACAACAACATGGCTGGCGCATTAAAGTTAAACATAATTTAACTGTTTTGGGACAACGCATGTCCCAACGTGTCACTAAACGGACCGTATGTGCCGAGGGCTTTAGTGGCAAAAAACGACACAAATACCTATGACGTTGAATGTATTTCCTTAATCTTAAGCAGAAAATGATGTATATTAAAAGAAACAATAACAGTAATACAATAACGACAATGCCACACAAACAACCAACAACAACAAATGAACATGGTTCACTTGCAGTTGCTGGCGGGCGGCTCACGCACGATAAACTCACAACTACAAAAATTCACAACAGCAAAAGCAGCAGCACCATTAATGAGACCCCAAGTGTATTTAAGAAACGAAACACACAAAAATAACAAACAACTACGACGACATTAATCGAAAACAACGAACGACAGCGGCGCTGTTGCATTCACTCACTGAAACAAGTGGTTGGCATTGAACAGACAAATGAACGTAACAACGAATTGGGCTAAAATAAAAACCCCATCCCCATTCTCCTTCTTAACTTAACTGAGAATAAATACTCACAAAAAATTGACGAATGAATGACGAATGCAGCAGTAGAAACAACTACAACAATAACAAATCGATTCATATCAAAACAAAAACACGAAACTACCACCGCCACCGCCACCACAAACGTTTGTTGCTCTACATTAAATAGCATAAAAATAATTTATAAACACATGTTGAGCAAATCAATGCTGAAGAATAACTGATAAGGGCAAGGGAACTTATTCTTAAACGTGCTTTTCACAGTTTTACTCTTTTATTTATTGAATTTATTAGCAATAAAGTCTGCAGTTTCATAGATAATGGCAAATGTTAAAGCAGAGAGATGGTTGCTTGAATCAACTGTTTTCGAAATTATTTTGAAGTAGAACCATGACAACTTGTAAATCTAAAAAAATAGTTAAACATTAAGAAAAATTAAAGTTGGACATTGGCCTTCATCAACCACTGGTCCAAATTTGATTAAATTCTAATTGAAAGTAAGGTTAAGATGTTACCTCTCCAACAAAGAAAAATGTAAGTCAAAAATGTGAGTCACAGTCAAAAGTATCCACAAGAGTAAATTAATGAAAATGTTTTTGTTGTTTTTTATATTTTTCCATTAGTGTCATAACTTAAAAGTAATAAAATAAAATTAGCAAAATTCAGGTAAATTTATGTGGAAAAACTAAAAATTGTTGAATAACATCGATTTCTAGCTCACAGTGAAAAATATCCACACCAAAAGTTTTATTAAACAAAAAGGATTTCTTAGGTGGTTTAGCACTTGGTATGATATCCTTTGCTATCCCTTACTACTTTTGGCATATTTATTTATTATTATATTAACTTGTAGTAAATACAATGTTAATAAGACAAAGCACTGGCTACAATGGCCATCATCCAGCTTTTTGCATAGATTTAACTAAATTGTCGGTGCAAGAAATCTGAATTTTTCCCCATTCTTCTTGCAAGACATTTTCAGTGTTCCTACAGGTTAGATCTTATGACTTCTTATATTTGCCTCCAAAATACTCCATAAATTTTCTATAGGATTCAAATCCTGGGATTGGGGAGGTGTTTGAATCACTTTTGGACGGTTTGTGCTTGGGTCATTATCTTGATAAAATTGGAATGTTGTTCCCAATCCCATTTTTCAGCGCTACATTTCAAATTATCCTGCGGAATGTTTAAATAACATATCTTATCCATAATTCTTTCGATAAAGACAACATTCCCCACAGCGGAAGCACTTTCAATGTTGCATTATTGTTCTCATTCTTTTCGTTTACAACCATGAATTTGGTTTTGCGTATGTTAATTTTCAACCCGCATTTATAACTCAAAAAATGAGTTAGAGAATCGCACTACTGATCCTCCTCCGTGCTTTACGTTTAGAATTGTGTGTTTAGCGTCCAAGGCCGTATTTGCCCTACGTCATATCTTACTTGGTCCATCCGACCCAGAAGGGTTAAATCATTGGCAAAAATAACAGTCCAAATAAGGTATGACGTAGGGCAAATACGGCCTTTGAGCCCTAAACACACAATTCCAACCGTAAAGCATAACAATAATAATAAATATCCCAATCGGCATTCATATAAATAGAACATTTCTGAACAACATAAGATTTGGTGATCTTCTGAATATGCACACAACAAACAGCGAAATAAATGCGGGTTGAAAATTAACAAATTAACAAAACCAAATTCATGGTTGTAAACGAAAAGAATGAGCACAATAATGCAACATTGAAAGTTCACAAAACGTATGTTTTTTACTATATTCGATGTGGTTGCATTAGTCATACTACTTCCCGCGTGCTTGGAAACAGGCCCGAGTTATAATGCTGCTTAAGTCACCTGATCGAGTGGGGAGTAATCCTCGTTCGTATCGGGGCATAAGCCTTCTCGCTGTTCTTGGAAAAGTGCTGGTGAGGATTATGGTGGCAAGTCTTAATGAGTGCTACAGCAAGGATTTGCCTCCCATCTCTTCGGTTTTATCGAGGGTAGTATGGTACGGTGGACGGGTGGATGCATGTGTACAATAGTTTGAGCGAGTCAAGTGCCAAATATGTCCCAGGCATATTTGTGGACGTTAAGGGCGCATTTGACTTCCTTTCTTGGGATAGCGTACTCGCTAAGTTGTCTGAGATCAAGTGTCAGGAGTTTGTTATCTGTTCTCACTAAAATAAGTGAAAGAAGGGCTTGTTTCATGGAATTCAGTGGGACGGCCTGGGCAGATGTGGAGAGAGCTGTCCTCAGGGAACCATCTGCGGTAGATTTATTCCTAACCTTATGATGGATTCTCTGTTGCGAGAGTTAGCGACCACTTTTAAGATCTGTGCGTATGCTGATGTCCTGCTTATCATGATTGAAGGTGAGACTCGTGTCTACCTGAAACGTCGCCGTTAGCAGGCCATGGGTATTGTTGGGGTCTGGAGTGACCAAATGAGAAGACGATGCTAATGCTACTGAAAGGAAGATGGCCCATAGTCGTCCCCTTCACATAGCAATTGAGTAACGCCAAGTACCTGGGTATAACTATGACTGAGCGAATGAATTTCGTGTCACATTTTGTTTGCTTGAAGGACAGGTTGATAGCATTTGCTGGTATGGTCAGAAGTGTCTTGCGAGTCGACTGGTCTTGAGTAGGTGTTCTACATATATGGTGGGATTTTTGTTGCCTGTTCAAGTTCCAAATATGTCCTAGGCATATTTGTGAACGTTAAGGGGGCATTTTACTTCATTTCTTGTTGTCTGAGATCAGGCGTCAGGAGTTTGTTATCTGGTCTAATTAATTTAATGGAAGAAGGGCTTGTGTTATAGGGACCATGGGAAATGGTCAACCTTTAGGGACCCATCTGTGGTTCATTTATTTGGAACTTCATGATCGATTCTCTGTTGCGGGAGGGAGTAGTCCTGCTTATCATGATTGAAGGGGCGACTCGTGTGTACCTGGAACATAGTCGTGAGTGGGCCAGTATTGTGAGGTAGCAAATGAATATCCTGCCACATTTTGATCGCTTGAAGGACCGACTGTGGCTTAAGCTGCATTTCTATATATATGGTGGGCTTTTTTTTTCCTGTACAACACTAGATAAAGTTCTTGTCGTGCCCTGTCATCTGGAAATTACATGTAGGGCTATTTTGTATATGCTGAAGCGTGGTTTGCAATTGGCTGAGGATCATTGGCTCGGGCCTTTTGACCTTGCATTTCTACATACCAAAAAGTGAATTTTCGTCTATATTATGTATACTCAATTGTCTATAAGTTACATGCATGTTATACACGATGAGGGAATATTGCAAATATTTATCCCTAGACCAGAATGCGGCACACAACAACAACAATTTGAGCAAACACTGTTGTGTGTATGGTTTTTCAATTAGTGAGTGGAGAGAGAAGCTCTCTTTGCTTGCTCGCGAGTAAAGAGGTGCCGCATTCTGCCCTAGACAATGAAGTGTAGAAGTGCACCCGAGAGAGAGTTGGTAACATGAATTGTGTATTTTCTTCTTTACATTAAATCGATTTCGCACTTGTAATGGTACTTTTAGTATTGCCCTTCACTTTGTATTTCAAAAGTCGACCCCTGGCGATTTACAGACAGACAAACACTTTCATACAAACATGCTGATACATTCAATCAACAAAGGTTGTTTGTTTGATGATGATGATGATGGTTCGTTCGGTCGGTTGGTCCATTTGCTTGACCGACCTAACGACGACCAACAAGTGCATATTGAGCATTTAGTTAACATTTATGTGCTATTTATTTTTCTAGCATTGTTGTTGTTCTTGTTGTATCTGTTCAACTTGTGGTCTTAATAAGTACCTATTTGCTATTTGTTATTTCCATTTTCATGTTTGTTTTGCTACTTTTATTTCTTTACATCCATCCCCTTTGCAACCTGTATAAATGACTGTTTACACCAGAGTGAGGCAGAGAACATTTTTGGGTCTCTCTTGTGCTCTCAATGAGCGTAAATTTGTTGTTGTTCACAACGTGTTAGCATCTGTGGTGCCAAGTTGGCGGTTTTCCCGCTACTTGTGGTGATTTTTGACCTACAAAAACCACTGTTTAAGCAGGAATTTCAACTGTTTTAAGGTCAAAACCGCTACAGACCTATGGTGCGTATGTGGCTGCAGCGATTTTTACCTCGAAACTGTTGGCACCCCTGGTTAGCATCTACACAGGCTGTGAGCGATAAGAAATTTACGCTCACTTAGAGCACATGGGCTCTCTTGTGAGTCACAATGCCTCCTCCTGGTTTACACCTATAGCCATCATCAACACAAACATGCAAAACACACACACATGTGTATCCTCACATTTAGTAGATACAATAATGGTAGCTATCATACAGAATCGATAGCTGGTGGATTGGACAGCGAGAACAATATTTAAACCTGAAGTGTGAATAAGGCAGAGGTAAACAGAGGTGCTAAAAATGAATACCTGGTATTATTGGCAGTATTAATAAATAACAACACGAGTGTGCTTAGAGTTAAATGTTTGTCGTTTTTACGTTTGAAAGTAATTTTGAAAAATGTCCTATGTTGTATATTAGGGTGGTTGGATTCCAGGATTATTTCTAAACATTTCTGACACAATTTCTGAAAATGTGTTCATGTGCTTTTAGATCGATTGCTCAAATTGCTTTTACTTTCTGGCCAAGTTAACTCAGCACTACCAAAATATTTGTCTTAGTCATTAAAATGAAAACAAGTTTTGTGTGTTTTGTGTTGTTTCTTTTTTTCCAAAAAGTGAAGTAATTTACTTAGCAACTCATAGGTGGTGTATGAGAGTGTACTTTTATTTTTGTTGAAGCAATTGGCTGAATAATTTGTCATAGTAACCGTGTTAATGCGTTAATGTATGTATGTACTTTTATACCAGACCCACCAACCGAGCGACAAACCGTCCGAAACAAAAAACTGAACAAACAAATAAACAAATCTGAATGTCACGTTCCGGTGATTACCACTCTTTCAAAATCAAGTGAAAGTTGAAGTTCAACATGTCTGCTGCGTTCATTATTTGCTGTTTTGAATTCAATAGGGAAATAATTTGTTAAAAAAATATGTACCTACTTAGGCAAAATATTCTTCAAAGAATTGATTGAAAAAATGATGATTTGAATGTATATGATATCAATGGAAAGAATAAGGCAATATATGTACATACACATAGCCCAGAAAATCTGCGTTCACCTTACTACTTTTCAAAAACGATGCTAAAACTTTTATAAATAGGTAAATGAGATCAGTTTTTCTTTCATAAATATGTTATTGGCACTCTTTACTACCAGAATAAAAAGAAAAATTCCTGAAAATATATTATTATTACGAAGATAACGGTAAAAAAGTGTTACAACTGCTAAATTAGAGCCCCAAAAAGTCTGCGTTCACTTTGTATGTTGCAATAATACCGTTAATTTTTTTTGAATTTTTTTTGCAGTTTTCTCCCATTTTTAATTAATATTGTCACAACTGGTCATTCTGTGAGGTCGTTTACACACTCAACTTAAAAAAGTAAAATATTTCAAGAATTGAAAACAAAGACAAAGAAATTGGCATCGATAAAAGGAAAATTCTAGGTAAATAATGGAAAAAGCTATCAAAATATTGGCGAAACTGTAGGTAGAACATATTAGTCTATACATAGAGTGATAATTAACTATAAAAAAATCGGAATTTTGAAGTCAATGCCCAGATCTGGACGGTCAAAGCTCAGTTTTGGACGGTCAAAAATATTATCAGAACGGGAGGAGCGTAACATAACTAATATAGTTAAAACAAACAGTCCGATAATTACTTCAAAAATTGTTGAAAATGTTAAAATGGCATCCAAAAAAAGTATTTGTGCACAAACCGCCAGAAAAATACTGCATAATGCTGGATATCATGGTATAGTCGCACGGCGAAAGCCGTACATATCACTAGTGAACAGGCAGAAGCATATTGAATTTGCTAATGAATACATAAACAAGCCTCCAAGTATTCCGGAATCAAGTCATATTTTCGGCCGAAAGCATGTTCTATATGTTTGCAATGAAAGGACTTCAAACTGTTTGGAGAAAGCTCGAACAGCGCTTGAAAAAACAAAATCTTGTTTTACATTGTAAAAACTGGCGAGGGTGCTGTTTTGGTTTGGGGTGTCTAGCAGCTTCTGGAGTGGGCCAACTTGTATTTATTGAATCGACAATGGACAAGTATGGTTACCTAAACATCATGAAGCGCAATTTGAACCAAAATGCAGAAGAACTACGAAATTTTGGTTGCAACAACATAAAGTTTCAAAGCATACTGCTGAGACTGTAAGGTTTTAGCTCCTATATAATGCCCAGATCTGGGTTTTGACGTAAAAATTCTGGTTTGTTTATAGTTAATTATCACTCTATGTATGGACTAATATGTTCTACCTACAGTTTCGCCAATATTTCGATAGCTTTTTCCATAATTTATCTAGAATTTTCCTTTTATCGATGCCAATTTCTTTGCCCTTGTTTTCCATTCTTGAAATAACTTACTTTTTTAAGTTAAGTATGCAAGCGACCTCACAGAATGACCAGTTGTGACAATATTGATTAAAAATGGGAGAAAACTTCAAAAAAATTCAAAAAAACTAACGGTATTATTGCAACATACAAAGTGAACGCAGACTTTTTGGGGATTTAATTTCGCAGTTGTAACACTTTTCTACCGTTATCTTCGCAATAATAATATATTTTCTGGAGTTTTTCTTTTTATTCTGGTACTAAAGAGTGCCAATAACATATTTATGAAAGAAAAACTGATCTCATTTACCTATTTATTAAAGTTTTAGCATCATTTTTGAAAAGTAGTAAGGTGAACGCAGACTTTCTGGGCTATGTGTATATAAATATATTTACAGTGGGACTTTGATTATACATAATGGGCGGGACCGGGTAAGGTGTAATCCGTGCTCGTATTGGGGTAAAAGCCTTCTTTCTGTACGTGAAAAAGTGCAGGAAAGGATTATGGACGCGTTTGCTGAATGGTCAGACCGTGTAAAGTGCCAAATATGTGCGGATGTGTTCCTTTCCTGGGATAGCGTGCTCGCTAAGTTGTCTAAGATCAGGTGTCAGGAGTTTGTTCTCTGGTCTAGTTATTTTGGTTGAAGAAAGGGCTTGTGTCGTGGGATCCAGTGAGACTGTCTGGGCAGATGTGGAACGCGACTGCCCTAAAGGATCCATCTGTGCCGCTTTTATTGATACCTCATGATGAATTCCCTGTTGCGGAAGTTAGGGACCACTTTTAAGATCTGTGCGTATGCTGATGACCTGCTTATCATGATTGAAGGCGAGCCTCGTGTTGAGCTGAAACTTCGTGTTAAGCAGGTCACGAGCATTATGGGTGCTTGGAGTGACCGAGTAGGTGCTTAAAACGGTGTTACTGGCGCTGAAAGACAGAATCTCAAATAGTCTTTCTCCCCACATTCCATTTGGTGATCATGGCATACGGTACGTTAGTCAAGTCATGTACCCGGCTATAATTATGGCTGAGAGAATGAACTTCCTGTCACATTTTAATCGCTTGAAGACAAGTATACAGCTGTCGCTGGTTAGGTCAGAGGGGTCTTGCAGGCGGACGTATAAAAACAGGCATTCTGTGCTGGGAATGATTGGCTCGGGCCGTCTGATCTGGCTACTAGCTACTGCTAGGTGGAGAACTACGTGGACTGAGGACTGGGGGCATATACTGACCAAATGTCCTTACCATGACGACATTAGAGACTTAACAAATATGGAAATAACTTATGGGGGGGCGGATAGGATTTCAGTAGGGCACTTGGAGGCAGTCGGATCCTTATTTGTTTAAGTAGTTTTGCACGCCAACTGTTGGGAGAAGTGGATGCAATCCTCTCTATAGTCATTTCTGAAATTTCGGCGTATTGGTATGGTGTTGTGTTTCGTTGTAGATGTCGTGCCCTCAAGGATGGTGACATCCTCAATTGTTGTGTTGTCCGTTACCGCGGACCCTGTGGGCCCCAATGTGCGGTCCATTAGGACACCATGTTCATTGTAGATGGTCCTGTGTTGTATATTTGTTCCGCTGTTTAATTTGTTGTAGATACCCAGATCGGGCCTGTTTAGAATCCAACTAGTAGTATCTTTAGCTACGAACTTTGCTATATACTTATACCGATGGTCTGGTGGCCCTATATCTTCGGATCTAGCCTGGCAGTTGTTGTCGTTGTGGTTTTGATCCAAATCGTGGTTGGAGCTTTGGCTCAAATGTGAAGTTCCATTATCAACTGTGTGCTTAACTCAAAGAATGTCAGGAGTGTAGATGGACTCATCTCCTAACCAAGGAGTAGATCAAATCCAAATGCGTGTGATAGAATTGGTACTCGTTGGAGTCACTTTATGCCAAATTGTATCGTCTGCATGAAACCAAAAGTGATTATGTTGAAAAACGAGGCTAAATTCTTCAGAATATCTAAAATCAGGCTATACCAAACCGTAGAACTGTTACATGATGAACTTCAAAATTATAAAATTATAGATCATATATTAGCTAAACAGACATTTCGAAGAAACGTCATTCATAACCCCGAAAAGCCTCCGTAATCCTCTCATTCTGTCATTGTCAACATTACAACAAAACTCTTTGGTCTTCAGAGTTCGAAAAATTCTCTTATGAATGCAGCTCTCTGAAGCGGTGATTAACCCAGATAAAGCCACTGGTCGTTTAAACGCCACAAAAAATGGTTGCAAAAATTGACGTAAAACTCTGGTTTTTTCAAATATTTGTGTGGGGTTTTTTGCATTTTGTTAAAGTATTGTGTGTTATCTATCATGTCACGCTCATAACGCTTCATTTGATCTACGCATTTCCACGCAATTGGTCTAAAACCCAAGCTATACCAAAAAATCGACTTTTTTGTAATTTTCGACTTTTGATGAAAAATTTAAATATGCGATAAAAATTTAATCATAAATGCTAGAATCATATAAAGTCC
Source organism: Musca autumnalis (assembly GCF_047663935.1). Taxonomy (NCBI): domain Eukaryota; kingdom Metazoa; phylum Arthropoda; class Insecta; order Diptera; family Muscidae; genus Musca; species Musca autumnalis. Next base: position 84,707,843 of record NW_027411866.1, read on the forward strand.
GGGATTTGTTAGGAATATAGTAAGAGTATTTTCTCAATCAAAAACCAAGGGATTGGCATGTAAGGGTACACCAATATTACCCTCCAAAGTTTTTGGCATTTTTAAAAGAAGGTCCGATTGCAGGAAAACTATACGTTTTAGAGAAAAAAGTTATTTTTTAAAAAATGCTTAAAAAGTCCCAAGAATATAATTTTCAAAATATATTCGCAAAAAAAATTTCCGCGCTAAGTGGGTTAATAAATTATTTGAACCCTTGCCAAACAGCTTTTCCATGGTTCACCAAAGTTTGTCGGTCAAAGGGTGTTTTTTTAACGGAATAAATAATAAACTCGACCTCAAGGTCGAAACACATGCCTGCTATTTTAAAGTATATTGCGGAAACCTTATATCCCGAAACAAAAATTACAAAAAAAAAAACAACAGCTGTAACCATAAATAATAGCACTTCATCCGGGCCTAAAACGGAAGAAACATTTAAAAATACAAGAAATTTCATTCATAACCCCGCAAAGCCCCCATAATCCTTTCATTCTGTCATTGTCAACATTAAAACAAAAGAAGTGTATTTTTTATTATTTAATAAATTTTCTAAAACAAAAAGAAAGAAATGGCCAATGAAAATAAATTCACTTCGTTTTAAAATAATTTTATCTTATCGCAAAATGTTTAGAAAAAAACAACGACAAACTTCTCTGCTGCAAATGTGTGACATACACAGACACTCGAAAGTCAAACAGAAAATCGAAACCAAAAAAAAGAAAGAAAAAAATAAATTAAACAAATAAATAACAAACAAAAGTCTGGACAAATAAAACAAAAGTATTAACGTCATTTTTAGTTATCATTTATTCGACTTAGAACCGCTGCTTCTTTCTCAACAAATTGAAGTTTATTCAAAAACAAATTCTTCTTCTTTGTGTTTTGTTTTCTAATTTGCTGGGTTCCATGATTGTGTTTGCTTTCCTTCGTTAGCTCCACTGAATGGTGGTTCTGTAGTGTTTTCAGTTTCATTGATAAGACGACCAAGAAGAACAAATGAATGGTGAATGATGATGATGGGCGGCAGGCACAGCCAGCATGGTATGGAAGAAGGAAGCCGGCGTCAAATAATTTTGTGTTTTATTATTTTTCTCTCTGGTATTTGTTAAACAAATTCTTTTGCGATAAAAATAAATTAAGAAAACATGAAAATAAACACAACTTGTTCCTACGCTATTTGGATTCATTGGGGGGATTGGGGGAGGAAGAATATTTGTCTTTTATTTCCTATGTCTAAGGGGATATGTATGTCTGTCATGCCTGCATCTCTCTATCCAGACAATATGCATTATTTCCCTTTAGTAAAAACCACCAAAAAAGAAAACATTTCAAGACATGGGAAACCACTGCTGCTGCTGCCATCACCATAGGTTGTTGATTTTGATTGTTTTGGAAGTGGTTATGGTTTTTCATTGCGGTTTGGATGGAAATATGTTCGTTCATACATACATTTTTGATAGATAAGTTCAACATAGGTTTATTGAACTTTCCCACTCCATCCATCCGTAATGTTATCGACACAAAAGCATGACCGACCAACTAATCGTGTGTGTGTGTGTTTCTGTGTCGGTTTTATGGAATTTTCTTCATCTCCTATCTCCACCTCGGCGCTACCATTGAGCTCTAAACTTTTCCAATTTTAATTTGTTTTGCAACGCTTAAATAGCGGCGTTAATACCAGTTTCAATTGATTTGAATTTATGGCGGATTGTTTGTTTTTCTTTCTCCTCCTATTGTATACAGTCTTTCGCAAAAGTTAGTATACACCGTTGAAACCAAAATGTATCAGGGATAAATATCACTATAACTTATTGAAAACAACAAACAATTAGTTTTATTTGATAGACAAGAAGGTTGTCTTCCGTAATAACAATTAAAAGTGCGCAATATTTGCATACATTAGGAAATGTACGGTTCGAATCCCAAAAAGACCAAAATTTATGTCGCAAAAGTTAGTATACAACGGAGAATCCTCCTGGAACTGTGTAAAAAATTCTTGATATTTTTGAACAAAATGAAACTAAATCAGTACTTAAGATCATAAAGAGTATATTAATTGGTTTTAGTGGCAGTTATAGTACTTATAGTGACAAGTCCAACATACACTGGATCTTGAAGAAAACCCATACGTTTGAGGCCGTTGTCCTTTTGAAACATGTAATAATCCTTAATCCTTACTCAAAAGGACTTTCCTTTTCAGTTAATTTTCTCACAAATTATGTCCCTTTTCACATTCCCACCAAAAACAAATAGTAGAAGAACCTCAAGTTCTGGTATAAGCTCTACAGTGATACTCCACCACCACAGAAGGATATGATAGCTAATTTAAAATTTTAATACAGAGCTTTCTCTGCTGTTATAACGCATGGATTGTGCAAAAACGTTCTGAAAAGCTGTGTTCGCTTCACTTAGGACCAAAATACAGTTAGAAGTAGTTCATTAGACATTAGTAGTAAATTATACACTAGGGATACGAGAAGCATGTCCGATACTGCTGAAAGGCCGGTAGGACAGTATAACTGTAGGGCTTACAACGGACCTTGAGGTTCTCCTACTATTTACTTTTGGTGGGAATATGAAAAAGGGCAACATTTGTGAGAAAATTTACTCAAAAGGAAAGTCCTTATGTGTAAGGATTAAGGATTTTTACATGTTTCAAAAGGACAATGGCGCCTCAAAAGTATGGATTTCCTTCAAGAAATTTCCGTTTTTTCAAACAGGACAAGTCGAAACTCGATAAAGATCACCCCAAATTAAAACTTTAGAGCTTTTCTGAGCATTTCATGGCTTTAGAATTCATAAACAGGGCATAACACTCGGAATTTTGCCGCTACAGTTGTTGTATTTGTAGATGACCAATTTTTGTGGATTTTACGATCCAGTGTACGTTGGACTTGTCACTATAAGTACTATAACTGCCATTAAAACCAATTAATATGCTCTTTATGATCTTAAGTACTGATTTAGTTTCATTTTGTTCAAAAATATCAAGAATTTTTTACACAGTTCCACGAGGATTCTCCGCTGTATACTAACTTTTGCGACATAAATTTTGGTCTTTTTGGGATTCGAACCGTACATTTGCTAATGTATGCAAATATTGCGCACTTTTAATTGTTATTACGGAAGACAACCTTCTTGTCTATCAAATAAAACTAATTGTTTGTTGTTTTCAATAAGTTATAGTGATATTTATCCCTAATACATTTTTATTTCAACGGTGTATACTAATTTTTGCGACAGACTGTACGTATGAATCGTATAATGGAGATGATTTATGCAGCATTGGATGAAATTTGAAATTGATTTTATGTCAGAAGTTTAAAATTTACGAAAATAATTATAAGTTCTAGAAAATCATCGGACCGTTTAAACTCCCTATTTGAATGCTTTGAGAAGTACATTCAGTAAAAATGAATTCAAGATTAAACAAATTGTGGAAACGTTTAGTAATTTTTTATTAAAAAAATTTTAGTTGCTGTCTTTGCTCCAAAATATTGGGAATGAGTTGAGTTAACTCTGCTGGCTACTTACACACGTCAATGTTTCCGATAGCAGAAATAAATATGTTCGATGTGCTGCATTAATTCAAGTTTTATACGGGATTCCCCAGAGTATGTCATCGCCTATATTGAGCTGTAAGCAATGGAATGATCCACAGGTTTAATATATTGTTGGACCTTTATATATGAATGTTTGATGTAAAGACGACATGTGCCAACTGTAGACCTAATAAATCCATCATGGCACATAGGCCGACAAGCTCACTACACGCAGAAAAATATATGTTAGAAATATGTTTGGATCAAAACAAATATTTGTTTGGGACCGATTGCAAACAAATATATGTTTGGATCCAAACATAATTTGTTTGTGTTCAAACAAATATGTGTTTGCAACATATTGTAACATATCTCAATTTTATATGGGTACCAACACATTTTTTATGTCAGAACATATTTTTTATGGGCGGAGAGAGAATTTTTGTCAAAGAGAGTAACAACATGGCTCTCGCGTCTGCCGAATTCTGTTTTATAATAAAGAGCTGTGTGTGTGGTGTAATAGGAGACGCATAAGTTGTGTGATGTGTATGCCTAAAACACGTGTGTTTCGTGCTTTGTTGTTGTTAACCAACGTAGCAAGCGAAGAGGAAAAGAAAAAAATTATATATGTTGGTCTTTTTTCTTCAGTGTTCTGGAGACAATCGTTGAGTAAAGACGGTAAAGTGAGTGAATAAATCAGTGTTTTGTCTTTTCTTAAAGAATTCGCGCTTTTTAGTAAATTAAATGTCGAATATATTTTATAATTGAATCAAAAAGGTGAATGGAAATATTTTATTGGACATCAATACAATTTTCATATACATACATACATATGTATATTGGAAATATGGATGTACCCATTTACCATTTGATTCCAGATGCCGATTTCCCGCTGATGATTTCAACTTTGAAGAAAATGTGTTTTATTTCACAACTAAGGAGAAGCGTTCAACGATGTTTCTATATAATTGTTTCTTTTTAAAAGTGCGACTTTTTTATAAGTAGGCAGCGGAAACCTATGCATATATGGTTAGGATGGTCGTAGAGAAAATCTGATAAGACAGAAACTCGTTTTATCACAAAATAAAACGAATTAGGCCCAGAAAATTTTTGCATATCGTGCATATTTTGACATATGTATTTGCATAAAATGGGCATATGCAAAACCATATGCAAAAATATATACAAGGATTTGTGGTCTAAAAATCCCACCGAAATGGCTGAAATGTGGTAGTAAGTCTTCGTAAGGGGTATGAAACTTTACACCTGAAATTTGTACGCATGGGTCCACGTCTTCATATAGCCCCCCATAGAAGGGTACCTCCCGACTTCCGATATTTTGAAGGTTGAGGCCTCAACATCACCCTTAAATGGCTGACATTTTGTATAAAGTCTTCGTTGGGAGTGTAAAACTTTCAACCTTAAATTTGTCAGTATAGGTCCACGTCTTCATATAGCCCCCATAGAACGGTACATCCCGATTTTAGGTATTTTGAAAGTTGTAGCCTCAATATTCCTCTGAAATGGCTGAAACTTGGTAATAAGTCTTCCTGGGGGGTATAAAACTTTCCACCTGAAATTTGTCGCTATAGGTCCACGTCTTCATATAGCCCCCATAGAACGGTACCTCCGGATTTCTGGTATTTAGACGATTTTGGCCTCAATATCCCTCCGAAATGGGTGAAATTTGGTATTATGTCTTCCTTGGGGGTGTAAAACTTCCCACCTGAATTTTTTCGGTATAGGTCCACACCTTCATATATCCCCCATAGTACGGTACCTCCCGATTTCCGGTATTTTGAAGGTTGTGGCTGTGGTTCTACATTTCTCTATTTTATTGACTTCTTGTCTGAAAAGAATTTTAAACAGAAAAATTGTACATGCAAACATTTTTGTACCAATTATTGAAATATTTGTTGCATAAGAAAGTATGTAAAATGTATAAATTTTGCATATGCAAAATTTGACATGAATCGGACCAAAAGTAGGGGTTGCATAAAATTCCGTTGTCTCTTTATAAGTTATTTCATTCAGTTTTTTCTTTTATTAAAGTCTGTTATGTATTTCTTTGGAATTTTTTATGTACCTATGTGTCTGTTATGCCTTTCAATAAAACACCACCATTTATAAATGTGTTTATATGTTAGAGATAGCCAGTGAGCGCTTTCTGAGAGCAAGTGAGCCTACATTTCAATGTGTTTCATATTGAAATTTACGCTCCCTTGCTCTCAGAAATCGCCCACTCGTGCATGTGTCTGTTTTTTTTTTTGTGGCTATTTGGTTTGTATTTGTTTGCACCCAAACATATAATTTGTTTGCATCCAAACATATAATTTGTTTGCATCTAAACATATAATTTGCTTGCCCCCAAAGATATAATTTGTTTGCACCCAAACATATATTTGTTTGCAGGACTCAAACATATGTTATGTTTGGGACTGCTTGCAAACAAATATATGTTTGCTGCAAAATATGTTTGGGACATATGTTAGAGAGGCCTTTTTTCTGTGTGTATGGGACAAAACTCATCCTGCCAATTTTGAGTTTCTTTCAATGACACACTTGTAACACGATTCACTTTCTATTCGGAGTGCGAAGCGGAAGACCCATCAGTCTCGCGAATTGTTATACTCCCACGTTCTTAATTCGTAAATAAATCACACTATTATCATTTTTATATTTTAATCAATTCTAAAATTTCTATAACAGAGAACAACAATTCAAAATTAGCATTGGCCTGTCAAATTATTTTCAAACAACAGAAAAACGAAATTTCATAGGAAATCAGGTCAAATGCTAACGAAGCTATAATTAAATTTGGACATTTCGGAATTACTAACGAATCACCACCGACCTAGAGCTTTAGCCAAACAACGATGTAGAAATCCAAAAAAATTATGAAAGTAAAGCTTAACTAGCAGCAGCAATATTTTTTTCTGAAGTCATCGATGAATATTTTAGAACACAACAAATCATTTGGAAACTTTTTGAAAATTTCGCTATAACAAAACCAAATACAAAGAAATAACAAATTGAATATTGGAGCAATTTGCATAATGAAACCAAATGGAGGATGATAATGTGTGAATAATGATAATGGTGTTGGTGATGATGATGGTGTTGCTAAAAATGATACTGATTCTGCGGAACGGAGTGTTCTTGTTGTGTTATTTTGAAATCTTCATCTACAAATAATTCAATTGGTCCCCAAACAGAGTATCGTCAGTGTTTGTCTGAAAGGCCAAATTTTTTTTTTGCTTTACAAGTTTTTTACTTCAGTCCATGTTGGTTGTTGTTTTCGCTTTTTGTTTGTTTTCTTTTCCAATTTGTTCTTTTTTCGCAAGTGGTATCTGTTGTAGCACAAGACGAAATAACTGCATTGCGTTTGTTTTTTCTGTTCGCATTTCGAATGTCTATTCTCAGTTTAGTTTTTACTTCAAATTGACTAAGGAAATTTTCCATAAATGGTCATGAGAATGTTTGAAACTGTGGATTTGTGCAAATGATGGCGATATTTCCAAAATATATTCTCACTTCTTTAGTGCTTTGTTATTCTAAAAACCCCAAAACCAACACCCACATGTTAAAATAAGTTTAGACAATAGGTCATATTGGATTTAATTTATGAATTTATTCCGAATTTAATGCAATGTATGCAATTTAAGCTTTGTCCTGCAAGGTTATTTGCTTGATGTGTCGCTTAATTAAAGGCGATACGATACGCCTCATCGCAAAAACACCTACGAATTTTTACAATGATTTTCTTCTTATCCCTTTAGCAGTTACCAAATAAAATTAAAACAAACTTCAACTTGAAAATAAAAAGAAACTCGTTAAAATATCCGATTGAGTTTGCGGTTTGAAACTTTTTTTGCAAACATCAACCATCGATAACATAAATATCCCGATAAAACTTACTTACGGACAAAACGACAAAACAAAAATACCGCAGTGGCAATATCCACACAGCGCATTAACACTCATTAGCGTCCAAAAAGAAAATAACATCTCATCTCAATACCATTGCCGCAACATTCACATTGAATTTGAATGTGATTCTATTTTGGGTTGGAATAAATATCAGCAACACCGAAAATAGCAAAGAATACACAAGACACGGGAATTAATTAAAATCCCAATGGGGGATTCTCAAACTCAGGGAAACAAAAAGATAAAAATGAAGATTTACCTAAAAAAGCAATCAGCTACCATCTATCAGTCGTTCGTTCTATTCTTTGCGAAATATTCACAGAACAGAACCAGCAGCAGCAGTAGAAGTAGAATTTGAAATTAAGAACAACACCCATTGACCGATTGAAAATAACCAACAACAACAACGAGAGATTTTGCAGACTTTTGGCATTCAATCAACCCAAATCAAGTAGTAAAGAAGTTCGATAATCCACGGAGAGTTAAAAGGCAAAATACACTTTTGAAAAAATAAGAAGATTGCGGATTGAAGTAGCTGTACAGAAGTTTCGAAAGCATTTCCTTCTTTAATGTGGGAAAATTAAATTTATAGAGGTCGTCAAGTCATTTTTGGCATAATTAGGATAAAACCGGTATTATGATTTAGGAGAAATGAATTTACACATATGCACACATACATCCAAGGATGATAATGAGAATATAAGTGATTATAATTAAATGTGAAAATGAATCACGATATAAATTTAAATCTTAATTAATTTTATTTATACCATCACTTCGAACTGCTTATATTTGAACGTTTAAATTTAAATATGACAAAGTTTTAATATAAGAATATGCATACGACCAGGCAAAAAGCCTGCACCTTGGAGGTGGAGTTGAATGTTATAGTTAATTTAGCTGTACGCTCCATTCAGTTCAGCTTTTTTTAGTGAACTAGGTCGTTCTTTTAGTTCAGTAGTTCAATCATTGGGTCCGCTGTCTTTTTATTCGATCGTTCACCAGCCGTATCATTGTAATTAGTACCCAAAACATAAAGAACTCATTACATTTATAAAGTTAGCGTCGAACACAGATGTGAACGGCATGCGACCGGTAATCATTCGTTTATTAATAATTTCTTTGCTGATCGTTCACTGATCTTAATTCCGTGATCTATCTAATGAACTACATCGACTGACTTTGTTCGTAGGTTCTGTTTAATGAATCGTTTAAGTGAACTAGTTCGTTCGTGAAATAAAAATCTCTGCTTTTATTATTTTGGAAATTCGTCCCTTTTCGGTACGACATTGGTGCATTTTTCAAAGTTAGTAGTGTACTCTACCCAACGATTAGTTTTCTATGCAACTTAATTCGATGTGCATACTTTTAGGCGTACTGATATGAGTAAAGGAACTAGAGCTGTTTCATTGCTGTGGTGAGATATATTAAGGACAAATTTTCGGACTACTCTTATTTGAAATACGCGGCATTGATGCTGATGAGCTATGTGTGACCGTCCTCCATGTGTCCGACTGTCCATTATAAATTGTAGTCACACTCCAGGCCGCAATTATGGATCGATCGCCACGAAATTGAGCTTGGTCTCTTACCAGAATAGACACCTTTTGTTATTGGTAATGATCGTGAAATATTTAGCGAGTAGAATGGACCAAAAACATAATGTTTACCTGGTCTATAGATCGCAATAATAGTACGCTCAGGGAGAAATTTTAAATAGGCAGTTGGCTAATTATTCAACTGTCAGACCCAAAGTCTATTGTCTTAAAATGTTTGAAGCGCAGAAGTGTTGAACTTTTGTGAGGTAGGTACTGGAAGCATTTGTCCGATATAGTTCATATTCGAACTCGATTTAAGTTTTAGACAAATAATACGATGCATAATACGATGTCATGCTGGGTTGGCAGCCGCTGGCCAAAACACTATGGCTTCGGGTCAATCCGGTATGAAGGAACCCGCTGCCGTGGGATTGTGTGAGCGGAGGTGTTGTCCGATATCGACCTTTTTGAAACTTGATGTACGTTTATGATGTGTAAAATTTCAACCAAATCGGAAACTTAATTATTTTCTTTGAATTTTTGGGGCTATTATCTCAGGAAGTATGGACTTGTTCCCGAAAAAAAGTGTACAGTCATATAGGGGGCCGAGAGGACAACTTCTGCGAAAAATTTCAAAACTATCGGAAATATGTTCTTGTACAGCGATCTTGATAAGAAATTTCGTGTGGGAGGCATCCGAAGGAGTATTGCGATATAATCCATTTTACGCGCAGAAGAAATATAACGATGTGCAAAGCTTGGACCAAATCAGTTATTCCCTTCGAAAGATATCGTACGCAACGTTTTAGCAAACAAATTGAACTTTTTTGAGGGAGGTATTCTAAGGAAGAATGTTGCCTAAAATCGGCAAGGTTTAGACCAAATATGTTAATGTTAGACCAAATATGTTAATGCATTAGAGAGTTATGGTGCGAACAAACCAGTTAGACAGACGGACGGATTTCGTCCAAACATACTTAAACTATTATTTCGATGAGGGCTCGTAGAACGAAGACCTTCGTAGAATAAAAGTCCTCAGTAGGAGGCTTCTATAGAATAGAAGACCTTCGTAGGAGGCTTTTATAGAATACACCTTTTCAAATGTATTTAGAACCGAATTATTATACTTGTAATTCGAATAATTCTATTTGTAATTCGAATTATTCCATTTGTGATTCGAATTATTCCATTTGTAATTCGTATTATTTTATTTGAAATTACAAATGAAATCATTCGGATTACAAAAAGAATAATACGAATTAAAATGGAATAATTTGAATTACAAGTGGAATTCTCGAATTACAAAAAGAATTCTCGAATTACAATTAAAATATTTTGATATACATCTGAAAATGGTGTACCTACGTAAAATAATTATATGTGCAAACTAATATTGTGATATTTATCGTCGAAAACAAAATATATTTCCAATATTATTTTTACATTATAGTTAGTGCTTCCGATTGCTTTTAAAATATAAAAGAAAATTGCGTTCTTATTAATTTCATATTAGAGAAAAATAATTTATAAAAAATTTGTCATAGAAAATAATTATATGTGCAATAACGAAAATTTTTAAAAAATTCATAATAATGAACAAAATTGTTGTACATTTAACATGATATTGTATTGTCCTTGTGGATTAGGACTTGTTGTAGCCTTCGTCTCATAGAACCGACTAGGTTTCTTAAGGTGTTAGTGTTTATATACTCCCATTCCGCCAATAATGCACGCGAAAACTTTGGCGGATAGTACTCCCACAAGGGCTTCAATGGGTTTGTGGCCATGAGTTATAGCTGGCCACTCCAATAACCGTACATTTCGTGCCTTTAAAAACTCCTTTGTAGGTCCAACTGGGTGATTCGGGGCAATAGCCTGCTGGAAAGTCCAATTATATCCGTACAATTCTCCAGCAATATCTATTATGTTGTTCTCTAACAACTCAACATATGTTTCGACATTTATTTTTGTCGGAACAAAACTTTAATTAGGCTTTCGTCCAGCTCTGAATGCAGCGCATACCATAAGAGATCCTCCTCGAAAACTTACCAATTCTCAAATAAATTCTAACGGTATTAAATGTCAACTTTTTTCTACATTTTGCTTATGTCCTCTCACTTTTTGCTTAGTGGTAATACCTTAATTGGATTTAATTTGTAATCCCGTTATTTGAGACATTCGATTTTAATTTACAAACCAATAAAAAATAATTATATGAGAATTATAAAACATTCGCGTCTGTCACGTCATAAAGGGAACACTTAACATCGACGAAAGTCTACTTTATGTTTTGTTCCGACAAAAATGAGTGCCGAAACATAAATTTAGTTGTTAGAGAACAACTTAATAGATTTTGCTGGAGAACTGTACGGATAAAATTGGACTTTCCAGCATGATATTGCCCCGAATCACCCATTTGGACCTACAAAGGAGTTTTTAAAGGCACGAAATGTACGGTGATTGGAGTGGCCAGCTATAACTCATGGCCACAAAGCCATTGAAGACCTTCGGGGCATACTATCCGCCAAAGTTTTCGCGAAGTCAAAGGAGTGCTCGAAGCTGAAAGCATTGAAATGTGCATTATTGGCGGAATGGGAGTATATCAACACTAACACCTTAAGAAACCTAGTCGGTTCTATGAGACGAAGGCTACAACAAGTCCTAATCCACAAGGACAATACAATATCATGTTAAATGTACAACAATTTTGTTCATTATTATGAATTTTTTAAAAATTTTCGTTATTGCACATATAATTATTTTCTATGACAAATTTTTTATAAATTATTTTTCTCTAATATGAAATTAATAAGAACGCAATTTTCTTTTATATTTTAAAAACAATCGGAAGCACTAACTACAATGTAAAAATAATATTGGAAATATATTTTGTTTTCGACAATAAATATCACAATATTAGTTTGCACATATAATTATTTTACGTAGGTAGAAAGCCGGTGTAGGAGGCTTCTATGGAAAAAGGTCTCTCGTAAGAAGATTTGATAGCATGTATAGCCTTCGTATGAGGCCTCTATAGGAAAGAAAGCATTCGTTGGAGACTTCTATCGCATAGAAGGCCTTCGTAGGAGGCTTCTATAAAATAGAAGACCCCCGTAGTTTTACATTGCAGAAATGCCTAGTATCAAACAATGACGTTACTATTGTTTCTTGTTATTGAATATTTTTAAATCGGACAATCTACCTATTGAATATGAACTATTTATTCATGTTCATACCAAAATATAAATTATTAAATTTTATTTTTCTTATTTCTTTACAGGTAAGAATTCAAAACTTTGGAATCCACGTTATAATGTCTACAAACAATATGAGCTATAATTGTGTTCGCAGAAACTTATCACAACTTTTTTGATCGGTAAGAATATTTAGAGGCTTAGGCTTTTTCAGTATAATTCTTCTATAAATTTTGTAGTTATTCTTCGTCGAGGCTTGTGAATTAAAACCAGGTACTTGATGTGAACTATATTCTTAGTTTGAAAATATAGTTGTTATTTCATTACTACTTCCTTTTCAATTGCCCTTTCCAATATACGATTATATCCAAAGATATTTGTTTTTATTTTTTTTGCCTGACCCAAATACGGTATCAAATACTTGATTCATTCAAAATGATGATGGCGCTCACCACCACTTGACTTGAAGGCAATCATTGAAGTAGTGATCCAATGACCAGCAACCACCAATTGATTCATTATCGTTTATCGATTGTATCGATCAATTGTTCTGCAGCAATATTGATGAGTGAGCGAGTGAGTTGTGTTTATACATACCATATGACACCTTCGTGGGTATGTCACAGCTCACCGCCTCTACTTCACCCTCGCCAAACAATTGAAAATCAATTAAAGCCATGACAAAACACAATTCATTAAAAAAAATCAAATACAAAAAATTTTTGCAATCGTAACCTGTCTGTCAACCTCAATTGAATCGTTCTTTTTAATGTTTGTTTTTTAAGCAATACAAATTTGCAAAAGAAGGAAAAAATCAAATAAAGATGGCGTTATGATTTTGCAATCGAACATTTGTAACTTTTGAAAGTTTCTACTGCAGTATTTATAAGCTCTGTTCCTTTACGTGCAAGAATCTTCAAGTTTTGCCACTTTTTTCTCGAAAAGTGTTCCTTTACTTCTGACACCATACAATTCATTATGGGAGCAGTTTACAACTTTTACTACATTTTCGGGTTTTACCATTTGCAAAAGTAAAGGAACAGACCAATAGGTAAAAAATGGGATTCTATGGACCATTATAGAGAACCTATAAATTTTACTACGATAAAATATTTTCCTTTCTGATATGAAAAAATTGTAAATATTAGTAAATTCTTGTAGTTCTGAACAGTGCTTAACAGTGCTGATGGTCATATCCTTTTTAATTCTACCGAGAGTTACAACACCTTGCAGCTCCCTCTTATGCCCCTCTATTTAGTCCATAAGAATCAACTTAAGTTAGAAACTCATTATTTTGTTTCTCATTGCTCAATTTAAGTCCTATTCAGGTACCAACCTAGCCAAAATCAACAGTATAAATCTACTCACTGCTTTATTAATTACATTTTCCTGGCTGGGCAAAAAGGAAATAAACGTACATCAAATTTATTTGTCTGCCAAAACTAGCAACCATCAACAACTTCTGCAAAGAAAACAACTTTTTTCTGGCATCACAGCAAAGAAAATAAACAAACAATTTTTTTTCTGAACTTGCAGTTTTTTGTGACATTGGCATTAACTTTGAGTTAGTAGCCTGTCTGATGGCAATTGGCTTGACTAGGTGGCTACTAAGAGTCTTATTTGCCGGTCGACACTCCGTCCCTCCATCTTCCGTCCACCACACAATTTTCTTATTTCTTCTTTAAAGCTAATTTTCATCGGCTGTTAATGTTTCGGGTTAAGCTGTCATGTTTGTGTTTTATGATTATTTTGTGTTTTCCATTGCCATCATCGCTGCATTGCTTTCTTTTTTTTGGGTGTCTTTCTCTTTTGGATTCGTTCACAGACGGTGTTATTTTGACTGTTTATTGGTATTTTGTTTAACACCTTTCTTCGAGCTGTGACCGACGAACGACCATACGACCCCATCACACGATTATAAAACAATCGGACATTGACATTAAAGCGCAGCTATCAAATGGTGAATATATTTTCAGATTCAATCTCAACAAAAAACCAAAACGATAAAATTATGTGGGAAATTCTGTAAACATTATTTAGGTTACGATTTCCAAAACAAACTTTCTTACAAATTTTTCTTTGCTAATTCAATTTCAATCAATATTAAACATAATTTTGTTAATGATCAATATGATTAAAAATCATGACTCACAATAGCCAAAAAGCCAATCTGCTGCTGTTGTTGTACCTGACCATCTCAAGCAATCCAAAATCACAAAGAAACTCAAAATACTCTAAAGAAGCCAATAAAAGAAAACAATCAATGAATAATAAAAATAACAACAAAACAAATGTATAAACAAAACACAACATAAAAATAACATTCAAAGTTCATCTTTGCTATTGTGGCCATAAATACTACTTCTTCCATACAAAAACAAAACGTAGCTAAGCCACTATTCCATTGGTTATGTGTATTGGCTGGCTGGTTGCCTGCTGTAATATCTTATTGGCCATGGAGTAGTTCCGTCTGAAGTCGTCGTCATCGATTACATGCTGTGTTTTTCCTACGAAAGACACCTCAATTATTAATTTCATTTGAAAAACTCTGTTTTTTGAATCACCGTTAACAACAATGGCATTAACACAAATATTTATTTTGCGGCATAAGTTTGGACTGATTTTTTGTTGCTGTTGTTTTTTGGCGCGCAAATTCTGTACTGTTTGGATTAAATTTGTGATACTGATGCCATTTGTCTGTCACTTGTTGGTTAGGGTGTTTTAAAAAAAATTAACAGACATCAGATTAAACCTGTCAGAACGTGTGAAAACGTCACATACCTACTCAATAATACAACTGTTCGACGTTATAGATAAGACTACCCTCTAGCCGTGTTTGAAACGTTGGATAATCAACTATACTTGCGGACGCTAGTCGTTTGTGGAATTCAGAACCAAGATTTCCAACCAGCGTAGAGTGAAACAGGGAGTTCCATAAGGCGGGGTGATATCTCTGGAACTGCTTAACCTCAACTTTTCTAAATTTTCACAGCCTCCAGACGGCATAGAGATCGTAACGTATGTGAATGATTGTACGATCTTAGCGTAGGGTACTATCTGAACATATTGCTCGATGGTGTACTGATTCCGACTACTAACTACCCCAAAATATTGAGTGTAACGTTCGTTTAAGTTGTCCGTGCAAGTCATAGATATTTGCGATAAGATCAGAAGTAGGAACAGTCCTAATGTCGTTGGCCTGCAGCAATTGGGTTGCTGACAAAGAAACCTTGTTGACCTCTTACAAAGCAATAGGATGCGCTGTAGGAAGCTAAGCGGCGCCAGTGTGGGATGCTAATGTTAGCGATACACATAGGAAGAATATTCAGTCCTGCCAGAATACCGACCCGACGACTGCAACAGCGTGACTCCTAATGACATGTTGTCGATGTTGTTGTGGCATCCCCTGTCACGATTTAATGGACATGTTGACCCACCCAGGCACGTCCTGAGAGATCTTCATGATCTAGACAGAGGTCCAAAAGTATAAACAAGAACGTATTTGAGACGGCAAAACGCCATCTACCAAGGCAAACACTAGTGGTTTTAGCCCAGTTAAGATACATACGATGCAGCCGCCACAATTCGTATTCAACACATGCCCGGCATGTGGATTGGGACTACACGACCCGCTGCATTTGTTTAGCTACTCACCGCACTCACCTGCATCCGGTTCTTTATGGACGCAATCAGTCCAAGTTTCAAAATTTTTTAATCTGCATACAGAGGAACTAAAACCTGATAGTTGAAATAATGCACGATCGAACATATCTGCGTTGCTACAACAACAACAAACAATGAGCACAATAGCTTATGAATTAAGTATCCGATTTGGCCGAAACTTTGCATATCGCAAAATTTCTTTCAAACATGCATCAAGTAAGATTTATAAGGGACAACACCTACGAATACCTCCCTCACAGAAGATCAAAAATTTTTTTTTTTCCCGAATCTTGGGATACCTTTCACCAAAGTTCAAACTATTCTCTTATGTGCAGTTTAAGAGATGTTCCATTATTGCTTTGTTATTTTCATATAAGGTACTGCTTGCGATTCTGATTACAAGGATATATTCTTTGCGACATGATGACCCAAAAACTCTTAAAATACTTATGGTTAACAACTAAAAATTCTGGTGGGCGCGATAACTGTCGAAAGCAGTAACTGGCATACTAATGCCCGTAGTTATCTATGAGTTCATAGATATCCCCGTGTAAGCAAAATTTCATAATTTCAATCCATAGGTGACGTTACCGGGTCGAAAACAGCCGTGTTACTTACACCAAGGATTTTGCCTGGTTGATAAAAATTGTAAAACACTTATATGTGGCAATATTTTTACGAAATCATGAATGAAAATCGCCAATGTTACCACATGCTTTGAAAATTTACACGCCTCGGTAAATGGCACGTAGAAATTACCAAACGCGTAGGTAAAGATAACTAATAGGAAGCTACCTACCCGGTTACCTATGACTAGAAATTACGGGCATTACAAGTAAAAAAGTATCAGTCTGAATTAAAGCTTTCATCTACGGAATGATCGAATGTATTTACGGTCTTTTCAGAATTTTGTAATTTTGGACATTTGAACTTTACGACAAAAATGTGGATTAAGATTAAAGTTCAAAAGTGTTGCGGAGGAGCTACTTAAAGGAATGGACCGACATAGTCCATTATGGAAGTGGATCTTATTTTGGGAGTCATATCTTTTCGATAGATATCGTCATCACTAGTCATTTCAGTGGGCCATTGTATAACTTTTGGACCAGTATGCCAGCAAGCATTGTCTTGGCCACGGAAAATATTATCGCTGTAAACAGAACCACAACGAACAGCATCGGTATACATTTCCAAAGGATCTTTAAACAGACCCTAAAATGCACTTGGACACAAATGTTGAACTTTTGTGAGGTAGGTACCCTGGGTAGACGACCGATTTGGCCATTTTAGAAGTTAAACTAAATTTGAACAAACTATTAGGAGATCCAAAGTTTGGTCCAAAATGCTTGCCCCGTTCAAGCCATTTTAGTGACATTTTTCAAAAATGGGGTTTTCGTGCTAATCAGATACTACATATGGTGACATAGGGGGTTTCTACACCTTTCGGTTTGTTTTCTCAAGAAGTATGGACTTGCCCCTGAAAAAAACTTTTACCGTTGTATTTGAAGCAGCGAATGGAAGTTGCTTCAAGGAAAATCAAAATCCGAGAACAGGTCTTAAGGTGAACTTATCTGAAATTGTGTGGGAGTTACCCGAAGGAGTGGACATATATAGTACATATTCGAACCTGATCTACATCTGGTACATATATTAGGATTTGTAAAGTATGGACCAAATCGGTCACTCCCTTCAAGAGTTATCATGCGCACAATTTTTCCGAACACTTTTGAACTTTTGTGGGGGGAGTACCTGAAGGAGTGGACCGATATGGGTTATCTCCAAACTTAAACTAAGTTTGGACAATATGTTACCAAGGCCATATTTTGGACCAAATCGGCAGATCCGTTCAAGGGAGGGATTTTTTTTGCAACTTTCAAGAAGTATGGATTGTCACTGATGAAACTTATACCGTTGTATGGGGGAAGTGAAGACAAGTTGTTACAACAAAAATCAAAGCGATTCAAGAGCAGGTCCTAAACTGAACATTTCCGAAATTTTGAGTGGGAGGTACCCGAAGGAGAGGACCGATGGAGCCCATACTAGAACCTCATCTAAGTCTAGTAGAAATTTTAAGATGTCCAACGTATGGACTAAATCGGTTACTTCCTTCAAGAGTTATCTTGCTCACAAATTTTCCGAACATGTTCGAACTTTTGTGGGGGAGGTAGCGGAAAGGGTGGACCGATATGACACATCGTCGAACTTAAAATAAGTTTGGACAAAATATTACGAAAGCCAAATTTTGGACCGAATCGGTTGATCCGTTCGAGAGTTATCGTGCGCTTCAGCCATACAGAATGACAGAGGGACATTGAAAATTCGACTCCAAATTGTCTGAAACGGAATTCGTCCAAAAATACTTGGGGTCTAAAACCATTATTTCGATGAGGCACATTTTGCCCGTATGAAAGTGTATATACCCTCGTTAGCATAAATGCTGAGGGTATAAAAATCTACCAATTGCTTCGGGTACATTCTTCAGCTCAACAGTTTTGCACTTTACTCATATTCTTATATACTTTGTAGCCAAACACACACATTGATGACTAGTGATTACATTGCGATGAAATAATGTTCGAATAATGATTACATTGTGATTCATGTACGTGTCGGCTTCGTTTGGAGTATGTAGAATTACGACTAGCGACAACCACTCAAATTAAATACATCAAATGTAATCACATTTGTGTCAGCCAATGTACGTTGTCGCAGCAACAATCCAAATGCATTTTTTTCTTTAACTGCCCCAATCTTTCCATAACAAAGGAATAAATAAATCTCGCCAATTCCTTCAGGTACATGCTCCAGGTCAACAGTTTAGCCTTTACTCGTATTCAGTATTCTCTTTGTAGCCAAACGCACACTTTGATGACTAATGATTACATTGTGATTAAACAATGTCCGAATTATGATTACATTTTGATTCATTTGCTTGTCGGCTTCGTTTGGAGTATGTATGAATATGGCTGGCGGAAACAGAAACTCCGCAAACCACACACAAAAATTAAAGCGAAAATCATTACTGCTTAAGCTGGCTTATCTTCATGTATTACCCTCTATTACAGAGTGTACAGAGTGTAATGTTTTTCAAAACGAACTGACAGTCTCGCAAAATTTTATTGATCGCTACAAATATCATGATTTCATCCCGGCGAAGGGAATTATCAATTGGCTTTTTCAGCTTTTAAGTGTCTAGTATTCTCAAATAAATGAGAACCACACTCACTTTTCGGCTTTTCCAAAAAACATCAAAACAAAAATATTTGCAAACAACTATCAGCACGTATCAACTAAGAACTCATCGAGTTATGTAAGTTGAAAAACATAATCACAGTTGCCTGTGAGTGATTGTTGTTGGAATTTATACAAACTCCCTTGCGCGTGCCATTCGCTGTTTTTTGTTTATTGTTGAAGATTCAATCTCATTTGATTGCTTAAGCAATGAACAAAACAAACGAAAATCATTACTTTTTGTCTTAGTTCGAATACTGAAAGTGGATTCTTGCCATTATTTGGTAAGGTAAAGAGTAACCCATCACTTTAAATTTCCACTTCTGGGAATCGAATGTAGTGTGTGTCTTGTGCCTGAAATACCAAAACTCGCATAGATCATATGTTTTAACGTTTTTTTAAACTTTAGTCGGGACATGTGTACTTAGTAGAGTTTGGCTGTGGAATGTGATTGGAATTGAACTTTTATATATGTATGTTTACATGTGGAATGCTAGTGATATTGATACGTTTTACGTGACAATCGTGTAATTATGACACAATAAAGGAAAATTATTTTATTGTTATCACATATTTATTTATTTTTTAATAAAAAAAACCACAATACATTACTCAGTCATATTTGAGTCATATTTTCTTTTCATTTGATAAACAAAAAAGGAGGAAACAATAAAAAACAATAGATGTGACCAAAGCTAATGCTAAATATAAAATATAATATTAGAAGTTGCTTTTTATAGAATTAAAATCACAACATGAAATGTTGGAGTATTTAAAACCAAATGACATTATTACAATTCTGAGGGATTCCCAAAAGGCCTTTTTGAGGGGTCATTTTTACTTCAATAATTTTTGCGGAATCTAATAATAAAAAATAAACCAGCAACTTCTTTTGAAAGAAAATATGTTATTAATTTTTTATCAATTTTAATTTTACTTATCTAGCGATCACCTGCCTTCTTGCATTATCATAACATCGGAACTTAAGTGTGTTTCTTTCTCAAATATATTTCTGCTTCAAATGGTATTAATTAAGAATTAATATAAATATTTTGCAAAAATATCACCAAAGAAATTACTTGAAAAAGAAAATAAAACAGACAGAAATACTGATAAGAATACTACAGTTGTTTAGTATTAATTGCATTGACGTCACTAAGGCATTGTCATTGAACAATAGCAAAGTTGAATATATTAAAAGCTCTGGAATTTGACGTTGCAAATTTTAATATAAGCTAACAGTCATTTTGAAGAGAATACAAAATTAAATGCAAAGAATAAAAATTGACATGGAATTAATGATTTGAGTAATTGCCGAATGCATGAACGTTGTGGTCTAATAACCAAAACAATGGATTTGTTGCAAATCACAATGTTACGCAGTCATTACTAATTGTAATTGAATGTCAAATGTAATATATTACGAAATAAAATCTTGGATTGCATATGACACGTTTTTAAGTACATATCTATGAAAAAGTTTCATATTTAAAGGTAATGTATTACAAAATTCAAACTCGAATTACATTTGAAATGTTTTTAAGTACTTAATCATGCGAGAGTTTCAAATTTACTATTTAGCGCCCAAAAAAGGTTCATTTACTTCGATATCGATCGAATTTATTGCTTTATGGAAGGGAATATTAGTCATAAAAAATATCTGCAGTTTTGTTTTGAAAGTAAACGGGACGTGGGCCAGAAAAATGTAGCCTTCACTTCGAGAGATTTTTATGTTTAGCAATTGGCGACCGAGCAGAGTCCAATTACTCTCATACACCTATAACAAGATATATAAACAATTATATATGCTTTATGTGTTTTTTGTTGTTGTTCAAATTGACCAAGGCGTGGGTTAGACATTTGTATGCTTAGTAATTGGCGGCCGAGCAGGGTCAAGTATGTGGACGACACGACACGCTGCATTTGTTTAGCAAACCGCACTCGCCTGTCTCCTGATTTTTTATGGACGCAAGCAGTTCAAGTTGTAGAATTTTTTAATCTGCATACAGAGGAACCATAACCTGATAATTGAAATAAAACACGATCAAAAATATCTGCGTTACTACAACAACAACAACATGAGCACGATAGCTTATGAATTAAGTATCCAATTTCTTTCAAACATGCATCAAGTTCAAAGAAGATTTATAAGCGACAACACCTTCGAATACCTCCCTCATAAAAGATCAAACATTTTGATTAAGTTCAGTTTAAGTTATGTTCGAGGATAGCTTTAAATTTTTTTCCCAATCTTGGGATACCTTTTACCAAAGTTTAAAATGTTCTCTTATGTACAGTTTAATACTTTCATAACCACATACTGGCTGACTTCCGTATCGCCAGATTCTTTGTACTTTTTATACCACGGCAAAATATTTCAGTTGTACACTCATGCATTGCTCCTCGAAAATGCAGCTAAATGCATTAGAAATAAAAATGATACAGTTTTGCTATTAACATGCGTTAATAATGCACAATTGTGACTTTTTGAAATACATAGCTTCGTAATTCTCGAAATAATAAACACAGGAAAAAAGTGTTGTCACGGCGTGTTAGAGTTCAGAGCCAAACTCATTACTTTCAAAGGCAGCGCTAAACGTTTGTCATAAAGGCAAAACTAAATGGGAAAATCCCCATTGTTGTTTTAAAATACAAAACAAAATGCATTTAAAAGAAGAAAAGTTCCAGGACACCGAAGCCGCTCCACATCCGATACACTGCCCGCCCGTCACTTGAATAGGACACCCTACAAATTTTTTTCCAACCTTAATATTTTCCGGAATTATGCAAAATATGAAGTGTTGAAGATTTTTTATATTTAGTTTTAAGTGTTTGGAGTAAACTTAGTCATTCATTTGTATTCATATCTGATTTATATAAGAATTATACGACGAAAGGAAAATAAAGTCAAAAATTCATGTAAAAAAATTGCGTCATTTGAATAGGACCCCCCCTAAAAACTTGGGTATACATAAAGATTGTAGTAGAATATCGACGCACATTCACTCTATATTAAAAACGAAATAATTTCAGTAATATTCAGTAAAAGTATATCCCTCTAGATTAAGGATACACCCCTATATCCTGCTTTGGCAAGAATCGCACAATTTCCTTTCATAATCACGTGTAATGCTTAACAATGCTTGCACTATTCCTTTAATAAGTTTATTTTTGGAAGCGTACTGTCTGTCAGAGTCGTAGATTTTACACAGAAGTCTTTCCTATACATTTTAGAGAATATTTACCACTACAAAATATGGCGGTCCCTTCAGGATATCCGAATTTTTTCTGAGAAATGCTAGTATTCGCTGCTCGAAGTGTTTAAAATGGACCAATATCGTGATGAAATTACCACTCCGGACATCCGAAAATGCTTTCCACTACTGGAAAAGACTTTTTAGAATTCCTTTGTAAGATATCGTACGCATTTAAGGTGAAAGGAATTGACGCCAAAGTTATCACGATATTGGTCCATTTTTTTTACATGAATTTTTGACTTTATTTTCCTTTCGTCGTATAATTCTTATATAAATCAGATATGAATACAAATGAATGACTAAGTTTACTCCAAACACTTAAAACTAAATATAAAAAATCTTCAACACTTCATATTTTGCATAATTCCGGAAAAAATTAAGGTTGGAAAAAAATTGTAGGGTGTCCTATTCAAGTGACGGGCAGTGTATGTCTGAGGAGCCTTTACCAAAGGCGAAACATGTCATGTCACATAGTAGTGGGTGTGTGGGTTCGAATCGGCTTTCCTTTTTCACTTGCATTATTGATTGATCATCAAGCTCGATTCCAACGAGAAATTAAAAATTAATACTGTGTACTAATGTTCTTCGCCTAAAAGGCAAAATTTTCAAACATAAATAAACATTTTAATTAATTTCTCGTAGGAGTTGAGCTTTATGATCAAAGATGTTTTGCAAGTGAAAAAAGAAAGCCGAAGATTCGTCGTAATAGGGCCAGTGGAGACAATCTACTGTGGGACAATTGAAAACAATTCGAAATATGCCCTTAAACTACACTTTTGCGAAATAGTTTGAAATTTTGTATGGGAGGTACTTGAAGTGGTGGATCGATATAGTAGATATTTGCAACTCATCTCTATCAGGAAGAAGTATTCAGCCCAATTATAAATATCAACTCCCCTTGAGTTTTCTTACTTTTTCCTTTAAGTTAAAACGACAGAAAGATAAAACTAACGGGGAGTTTACATTCATAATCATCCTGATAATGATGTTCAAAGTTCGGACCAATCGGTTACTCGCTTCGAAAGTTATCGTGAGCAGAATTTTAGCAACATATTTTGAACTTTTGTGGGGAAGGAACCCGAACTTCTTGATAAGTTTGAACAAAATACGACGTTCAAAGTTTACAACACATCGGTTGATTCGTTTAAGAGATATTATGTGCAACAGCCAGACAGCTGGACGGACATGGCTAAATCGACTCCAAATCCTCTTATACAGATTTCGTCACAACTTACTTGGGGTCTTTAATCGTTATTTCATTAGCCTAACGGCTGGGGCTATATTAAGTGAAAATTTATTACTGATGTATTACCTGGCCATTAACAAATTATTACCTGTCTTTCTTGACTGGACATTTGTTGCATAAACTATTTCAAAACAACACGCATAAATTGGCGTATAAACTCTGATTTGGGAAATGCAATTTTAACACAACAAATGAAATATTGGCTTTTCCTCGCTGCGAACGAATAACGCCAACGTTTTCGCTTCTCTTATCATCCAGCCAGCCAGGTAATGTCAATATTTTAAATGCGCAAATCATGATTTACAATATTTTCCACACATTTGGCCATAAATTGTCTTCATTTCTTTTATGCGATTTTACAGTTTTTTTTTTCACTTTTGAATTGTTTTTGTTTAGTCGATGAGTTAGAGGAGGAAAACAAAATCACAGCTCTTCGAAGCGAACGAAGTGAGGGTTCAATAAACTGTTGTGGTCGACAGTTTTTACAACAATTTTTACAATACTGGCATCAGCGTGGCCTGGCCATTGTCGCTTTATTTTTTCTACCTCGTTTTTCAATTAACATGACTGAACCACCGAACATTGGCTTTTAATGAAGTAACCGATAAAAAGGTGGACGTTTTAGTTCAACAAAACAACAAATCTGGTTGCTGGCCATCAACACATCATTTACGCAATTTACCACAAACACTAAACAATTCAGAAGACGAAGAAAAAGACGTAACCAAAAAAAATATCCAACTAATATTGAAGCAATTAAAAAGCAAAGAAATTTCAAGCAGACAACATTTTAATTGATTGAGGACAGTAAGAGGAGATAGCAGTGGACAATCAATAGCCGGGACTGAGTTTGGGGGGATACAAAATAAATTTATGATTTTTTTAAATTTGATATTCAAACAGGAGTGGTGTTGCTTGCTGCCGGTGGAGTCGAGTCGCATGACAAGTGTCGTTACAACTGCCGCATTGCCATGTTTGCCCATTTCGTGGTAATTTTATACTTTTTTAGCTCGAACCGAACACTTGTTGCTGGTTGTTGTTTGTTACTGGTCCGTCTTCATGGTTTTCTGGTTGGCTTGCTGGTTGATTGGTGGTGGTGGTTACCGACCTGTGAATATTTAATGTAAATTACCAAAATTCATTTAAATCAACGACAAAATTATATTTACATTTAATCACGTTTTATGACGAAGAAAAAAAATTGATATTTATTACACTGTAAATTATAAAAAGCAATAAAAAATAAAAGAAGTAAACGAAAATATGACATTGAAAATTAACCAACAATTGATCAAAATATTGGTGGGTTGACATGGCAAAGGGTTTGGGGTTTTCATAAAAAACAATTAACTATGGATAGACGCTGTTGACAAGAATATCTTGACTTATTCTCTATACTTTAATTGATTATTTGTGAAAAATTTAGTAAATATTTTAAAAATGCAAAATTGAAACTGTGCTCGAAGGACCAACTCATAATTCATAAATCGTATTCAATTACCTTCGCATGTATATAATTGTAGACCATAACTGCCCCGCAATTAACTACGGATAAAATCTGTAGTGACGAATCCTTATCCTTGAATTTTAATTGTAGTATAGACACCGCTGAATATCTGTCTAAAAGGAGCGAAAAGGTAGTAGGGATGAAAAAAGCTCAATATAGCTGCGATAATCCGTGCACCAATAGTTTGTAGCGGGTTCTCGGTTTCTTGCGGAATATTTAACCCTATTTTACACACTTTATTACGACAATTTCGATTAATTGTAAACAATTTAGTAAATATTGTAAAAATGCAAAATTTAAAATCTGCTCGAAGGACCAAACCAGAATAATCGTTATTCAGTTTCCTTGGCGTGTATATAATACCATTGTGGACCAGAACTGCCCCGACGACTATTTTTTTAAAGAAGGTAAGTTGCAAATCGCTTTATCTTGATTGGTGTACCTGCCTCGATGGACCTAATTCTCTGTTGTTGTTACAACGCAAATATGTTTGATCATTTATTATTTCAGTTATAAGCTACTGGTTCCTCTGTATCCAGACTCAAATCCCTATGCCGATCCCTATGCCGTCTGGCGGATGTGGTATTACAGAAAGTTAGAGGTTAAAAAGTTCCGCAGATATCACCCCGCCTTGGAGAACTCACTGTTCACTCTGCGGGTTTTGGACTTTTTGTTTCTGAATTTCATAGTTGATTATCCAACGTTTCAAACACGACTGGAGAGTAGTCTTCTCTATATCCTCGAACAGCTGTCATGGTTGACGGTATCGAAAACCTTCGATAGGTCAAGTGCCACCATGACTGTTTGGTCGCACGGCCTGTTCTGGTTTAGTCCTTTACTGATATTTGTGAATATTGCGTCTAATGCTGTAGTAGTACTATGCATTTTCCGGAATTCATGTTGATGTTGGCCAACTGGATAACTGCTTCTCATCGTGGGGAGTTGTAGTAGCTAACTTTTCAGGCTTCTTGTATAATATGGGTGGCTAACGATAGGTTTAGGACACTTGTTAACTCCGGGTTCTTCCAGTGGCCCCTCTTATACGGCGTAGCACACTCCTCTTCGACCTATCACTCCCGGGTGCTCTGTAAACTGCCGTTTAATAGAACGCCGTTGAAAGTAAGAGCCGTTCCATCATGCTTGTTTCCCGGATTCGGGAGTCAATTAACCGTTGCTCAAAATTTACTTAATACTGTACCAATGTTGCATTGCTTCATGTGATCTAGTCACTTTTTCCGCTTATCTTCGCATACTAGCCTGTTGATTTCAAGAGTAAGTTCTCCAACTCTTGGGTCTTTAGGGTTTGTACGACAAAGCTCATCACGCTCATTTGTTAGTCCCGTCGCCTCTGCTGGAAATTTGGTCTGATTTCGGGTATTCGACCAACAGGTATGTAGCGAGCATACCTGGTATTCGGGTATTCGACCAACAGGTATGTAGCGAGCAAATGCTGTAGTGATGATGTCCAGGATTGTTCTCTCAGCTACCCTAGGTTCTGAGGGAGTGGGCAGCTCTCTGAAGCGGTGATTGGTATATTCTTTGAACCCTTGACAATCAGCTTTCCCATGGTTCCAAAAAGTACGTTGAGAGGTTGTGAAGTCGGGTGGTCTATTTACGAAGACTATGATAGGAAGGTGGTGAGTAGTGGAATTCTATAACGCATTTTTTGAGTTACCGACAAAATCGGTAAAAATAAAACGCAAAATTATGAATGAAAAATATCAATAAAAGTTGACAACACTTTTGCTAGCGGTAGGACTTGGCGACAGCTTTGTTTTGGTCGTTGACTTACCGAAATTTTTTTTTAATTACCGAAATTATAAGCGTTTTAATGTTACCGATTTTTGTCGGTAACTCGAAAAATGAGTTACAGAATTCCACTACTGAGCCAAGGGAAGTGACGGCAAAGGGTGAAGCTATCAATTTGCTCCGCCAGCGCTGATCATTACATAGGACGGAATGCCAAAGTTCACGATGGACTTTGAAATCCCATAGCCCTCTAAAAACGAACTATATATTGGATATACAGTCGAAATCGCTTATAACGTCGTCGTTTATAACGTCATATCGCGTATAACGACGAAATCCTAAAGTCCCGAATTTCTTTATATTTCACATAAATAAATATCGCTTATAACGTCATATCGGTTGTAACGTCGGTTTTTTGTGAAATATTTGAATTTTGCTATCGGTTATAACGTCGAACCATACGAAAAAGAAAAACTTCTCTCAATATTTTTTGTATGTATATTTTTGTCAAGCTGAAACAGCTACAAAATATCAAACATATCCACAACATGTTCGAAGACGGTGTTGGGCAACTGAATTACGATTTATTTGTAGGCGGTCTCATGTCAATTAAGTATGATTTTTTGCCACGCAATGTCACATCTGTTTTACCACCCTTGGACCAAGGTGCAATAATATAATTAAAATCCCATTGCCGGAATCGGCAAGTGGATGGAAAAGGATCAATGTACGAAATTAAGTGGGTTGGCTGCGGTGTTATTGTTAGATGAAGTGTGAGAGGCATGTCTAGCTGTAGAAACTCTTTAAAATGTATTTAATCAGAAGATGTTACAAGCCAAGATCTGAATTAAATTTAAAACTTATGTTGGAATTCAAAAGCCCAAACTAAAATAACAGACTATTTTAAATAGAGCCATATCCTATATTAATGTAATATATCTGCTGAAGAATTAATTTCATATCGTTTATTATTGTTTTGTTTTTAAGTATTTTCTACGAATGTATATAGAACGAAAAATTAAAAAAAATTATTGAATTTTTTCTACTTAATAAAACAATGTATTTATACCCAAAAGTCACTATCATAATATAATTTCACCTCTTTCAATAATATCGTTTATAACGACTATCGCTTATAGCTTCCGATTTTGGTCGGTCACTTGACCGATGTTATAAGCGATTTCGACTGTATATATATAGCTCTTGCACATCTATTCATCAGCGTTGTGTAGACTTTACTGCTACCCCCATACATTCTATATAGGGGCCATTAAAATCAAGTTCAAGTGAGATAGGTCTGTACTGGACAGACTGGTGTATTAGGAAAACAAGTCCTCACCCTCCGCTCCTTGTGCTATCTTTCCGCAGAATGTTGTAACCATTGCAACGTTGCAAGCTACAGGTGGCAGTGAGCATTGTTTCCTGGATCGCGGCGATCATGATGTTTTTTCGACTCATAAGGTTCACAATTACGCTGACCTTATTGCGGAGACAGTTACAATTGAATTGCATGTATGATGCAATTCCGGACCGCTGAACAAACATGTGGTGTTAGATGCTGCGTTTGCTGTCTTATTTTTTATTGAAGTTTTTAGTGATTGATGCAAAAGATCGCAGGGTAGAACAAAAGAAAAAAAAGTGGAACGAACATAGTCTGCATATTTCTTTTATATTTGGCCCAATTCGAAGGACCAAAAATCATCACATAAATTTATCTCTAGGCATATTCATATTTGCCTATCCCCTTATTTTCATCTATGTTCTCTTTCACAAATATGTCAGTATAGGGTGTCATCAACCTTTTCGTTTTAATAATTTCTATATTTTTTGGCCATAACAATATTATGTAGAGGCACAGACTGACAAGTGAGCACAGACATGGAACGTGATTAAAATAAGAAAGTGTCTACTTTTTTATTTTAAAGAACGTCACATTATTTTATTTTTTTCTTCTTTTTAAACAAATAAAACAAAAACAAGAAACACAAGGGAATGAACGAAAATGAATTATTTAATAATTGATGGTCACTTGCATACGACAGCAGAACACAGAAACAAATAAACAAAAAAACGCTGTTACGATAATGTGATCGTTATCAGCTATTGCTTGGTCATATCGATAACATAAGGGGGTTTTTTAACGCCCGCCATCAAATGGACTGATGAAATTACTTTTACCCGTTGAAGCTATCACCAATATCAACGCCACTGTTGGAAAAGAAGACACCGCTGAGCAAACATTCAAAAGAAGGGGGGTTAATGACATAATTATGCGGACATGGCAATGGTCAAGTTTTTTTTGTCCCTCATACTTGTCTTGCCCCGCCGTTTCTTTTTCACTTTTACTCTTTATTGCTGGTGCAGCAAATTTGCGGCTAGCCCCGTCGTACAATAGCTTGCTTGATTAGAGTTTATGGTTTGCGTGGGGCATACATAGATGGTAAAAGGTTATGGTGGGGGAGAAAGGGGGAAGCATAATTATAGATTTGGTTAGCAGCAAAGAAAGTGAAATTTCTTTTGTCGTTTTCTTTTGCATGTCAGAATGGCTTGGTTTGGTTTAAAGCGTCAAACAATGTATGTGGATTTCCTATGATTGGACGACCATTTAAGCAGAGGGGTTAAAAGTAGTGAAGGAGGATACTATGGTTGTATGAAAACATCATAGTTTTTTATTTCTTTTGAGGGGTTTAATTTATTTTTGATTTCTTTGTTGCGGTCGGTCGTTCATTCATTGAAGATGACATGAAACCTAAAAAACACATTTAATCGCCTTAATGTTTGGGCGATTTTTTGCACAATTTCCATTTCATTTGACATTCATTAATGACCGGTTGTCCCTTGGTTTGGCAAAATGCATGTATTTATTTCTTTGATAGTTTTTGTGTGCTACGTGAAAATTGGTAATACTAGATTTGGATGGTTTTTGGTTGGGAGCCATTGGATCATTTAAAAATTAGATTTACAGTGAGTGTTTTAGAAGCCCATACCCAATAACTAAAAAAACAAATACAGTCGGACCTTGATTATCCGTGATGGTCGGGACCGGAGGCATTACGGATAATCGATTTTCCCGGATAATGGAGGCAATGCTTTTATGCAGATTTTGAACATATTTTTAGGTAAAAATGGCATAATATTGTACAATAATATGAAAATCTGCAATTTTTATTAAATTTGTTACGGTAATCCACCAAAACTTTAGAAGGATACATAATATCATCATCATCAGATTCATCTGAATTGACTTTGTCCCATGGTTTTTGTGATACCATAAATACACAAATTGTGTAATACGTTAGAATTTCCAGTTTTCGTTTGTTTACCTTTTATTAGCTTAGTCAAATTAATTGGAAATTGTGTTTTTACTCCCTGGTAATGAAGTTTATAACGAAAACTTAAATATTTTGCCAAAAACAGGTCACTATCGAACTTTTTCTGCAATATTAGTATACATTTTAATAGTTGCGAACAGAATCTTTGTTCCTGTGTGTACAAATATTATATTTTATAGCAAATTATTAAAATTTAGCGCTAAGGAAAAACGCTATATTAGTAAAGAGAAAACTGGTCATATTTCATTATAAAAACAGCGGAAATAAAAGGAAATTTTGCTTATTTTTGAATATTTAGTCGAATATAGTTGAAATAATGCGCAAAAGTTACGAAAATATAGAAATAATCGATTTCGTGAAACACATAAGCCATCAAAAACCAAGAACTGGGAGGGAAGGTAGAGGAATCTCCTGAAAAATTACTACTAAACCGCCCTTAATTTTCTTGAAATTGGTGACTGAGTCCTAAATGACTTTCAGAAGATAGAAAATATGCAGTTACTTAGAGTTGTGTAGTTCCGGAACGAACTAGTTCCAAGGAACTATTCCGGACAAGGAACTATTGGACCTATATCCGGCTCTTTCATTTATGTAGTTCCTTTAGTTCATATAGTTCCAGCCGTGCATATAATTCCTTTCATTTATATAATTAATTTTCTTTATTTAATTCCATACTCACTTAGATCTTTCACGTTCAGTTCCTTCATCATTCAGATTCGGCCACATTGTTAAATAAGCGTAAATCACATCCTCGTTACATCGATGCAATTTATTTATTGTCAATTCATCCACCAAAAGATGAAAACAAAAAGAAAAAGTTTCGTTAAAGTACTTCACTCTCGGAACTATTTGGAATGAAGGAAATAAAAAGAACGTGGAACGAGAAAGATTCATTGAACTATATTGGTCTCGGAACTATTTGAAACGAAGGAAATAGAAGGAACGATTAAAGAGAAAGATTCATTGAACTATATCGCTCTCGGAACTATTTGGAACTATGGAACTATATTAAGGAACTAGTTCCTTTTAGCGAAAGGAACTAGAAAGATCGATCCGCTCCAGGAACTATATTGCCCAACTCTACAGTTACTTCCAAAAAATCATAAGGTTAATGCTTTTCGTAGCCTTGTAACACCGAATACCGAGAGAAGAGAATAAAATTGTCGAATAAAAGAAAATATTGTCGAGTTCACAAAAACTATTGTTGGATATGACAAAAATAATTGTTGTAATTGACAGAAATGATTGATGAGAATAAAATTGTCGAATAAAAGAGAATAATATTGTCGAGTTGACAAAAACTATTGATGGATATCACAAAAATACTACATACGAAATCTAACAATATCTTCATAATACATATATGTACATATATTGCTCTTCGAATATTGTTGGATCAATCATATTTTTTCTCTGCGTGTTTAGAAATGAATTTTCTGAGCCCACCAACGATGATTCCCATATTTGTCTTGAAACGCTCAGTTGCATGAGTGTGTTCATAGACCAGGTGTTTAAAGTGTTTAGTGTTATGAAAACCAAATTGTCAGTCTTTTATTTGAATAGAAAAATATGTATTGTAAAGTTTTGTCAAATTTTGTACGTAATATAAGGGCGAAGGCAATTATTTGTGAGATTTTACTTAATTTAATTAATCGAGCTTTCTGACCTAAGGAAATTACATTGAAAAATTGGTACCTGTAGAAGTCCTAGCGGTTGATGTGTATGTAGGAGTTCGCTAGATAACAATTTTTCCAGGTAATCACAATAGTTTTTGTTATAGTGAACACGATTATGTTGTTGTGCCAATCATGTATTTTATCCCTTTAAAAATACGCATGATCACGTAGGCAATACTAAGTGTTGAGTCAATCATGTCAATGATACATTTAACAATATGAATGATCACATCAACAATACAAATAATTAGGATATAGTCTTTCGATAGCGTGGCTAAAGTGGGGAGCTCATAGCATTGGGAAATATTTGTTTTGTTTACAACTGCAGTTGTTCGAGTTTAAGTAGTGTCAAAAAATTCTCATTTACAGTTTGTTTTTCGACTCTAAATATATTTTAACGAAGAATTGTCACTTGGGCGTAAAAGTTATTTAATATGTAAGGTAAAACTTGGCTTAGACTATGCACTTACACAATATGATTAATTATTGATTAAGCTAATATTTGGCAAAAAATTATAAAGTTAGATCAATATTTTTATGTAGCTCCAATACAAGGGTATCTCCCGATTTTATGTATTTCGAGGGTCTTTACCACATTGTTAGTATATTTATCTGTAAATTAGGATTTATAGTTCTGAATGCGAAAGAATTCATTGTGCGAAAATTTGCCAATATAGGTCAAAGTTGTCTGTCTAATTTGCGGTTTTTCGAACATTTTAGGCATATATTGAAACTAAACTGACTCAAATTTTAAATTAATTTAAATTAATTATTTTACCATATATATTTTTTTCTAGAATTTTGTACTATATTACCATGTGCCAAAAACCGAATTTAATTTTTTTAATTAATCTCCATTATTTTGCGATTTACCCCTTGTGCATCGCCATCATTTCATATAAATCATTATATGTATATAGTACCTATAACATAATGGTGGACGTGCACACATTGTCTTATGTAGGTTGAACACAGACATTAAGCCAAAACACGACATACTGTACAACAATAACAGAGAAAATGAAGACAAAAATCCCCAAAATGCAAAAATTTGATTTGTTTGCGCAATATCAAAGACAACAATCAAGAAAAAAATTCTCACGACCTTCTCCACACTCTTTTTTGTTATACTCCAATACATTTCAAAATTTTGCAAAATCTGGACACATTTTGACGATTTTTTTAAATAGATTTCTATAACACTTTTGCTAAAACAATTTTATTCTAAAATATTGAGAACTACCTATATTTGATATATCCATACTAAAAAAACTACGTTATCAGGGTTCAAAACCTCCCAAATTTATGTTTTTTTTCACATGCTAACAAAACTTGAAAAATTTCGCAAATTTAACACAGTGCAGCAAGTAAACAACGTACAACATTGCTATTTTGGATTCTGAGATAGAATTTTGTACCCTTTAACCCTGTCAAGACAGATTATGAAAAAAATATGTTTTGATTTTTCAATTAAGTGCCGTTTTTTTTAATTTGGCCTCTTTGTGCAACGTTTCGTGAGGAGTTTCAAACTTCCGCAGGGATCAGTTTTTATTGATAAGTAATTTCTCGTCAGTTCTACATTTATATACTAACAATTTTAGTTTTAAAAAATAAATAAAACAATTAAAATAATTAATTATATAAATGAAAAAATAATCAAAAAATTCAAATAAAATATCATAGTTCCTTCTTACTAGTAATCGAAGAGGGTTAAATACGACTGAAATTGTTTTACTTTTGGGAAATGCAGAGAAGACTATAGTTTCGGTCAGCGCCAATTGACCTCATCAGATTTCTTAGTTCTTTGTATTCAAATAAAGGACTATTCCCTGATTTTATGAGGATACGAGCTTAAGAATTAATGTGACTGGTGAATTTATTTAAATGCGAATTCAAACTAGTTGTTGAATAAACAGGGAACCGATAAGGATCTAAGGCGAGATCCGTAACTGTAAACTTTCCTGCCTTATTCCTTGGTAAACCAAGTCAAATTTTTCTCAATAATAATTTCTTTTAAATAAATATTTAAACAACGATTCCGGGACTAAGCCTGGCTAATAAAAAAAGACAATGTGTAGAAGACGTCATCCCAAATAAAAAAAACCAAGATTTCATAGTGGTAAAAAATAAATTTCAGTGGATTTTGTTTAGGGATTTTATCTTTGTCCTTATAATATATTATTTGTAACCTTTGTTGTCTTGTGTTATATTTTGGTAGCATTTATACCAAAGTTGTTTGAAAGATTTATATGAGAATTATATGCAACCAATATCAACAATTTCAGCAACTGGTTTACTTTTGTAAACATTTTACGACATTGTTGCTCGACAAAAAATTCTTTCTTTCTTTTCAAATATTAGAAAATATCACACACAAAAAATGGCCTCTCTAACATATGTCCCAAACATATTTTGAAGCAAACATATATTTGTTTGCAAGCAGTCCCAAACATAACATATGTTTGGGTCCTGCAAACAAATATATGTTTGGCTGCAAACAAATACAAACCCAAAAGCCACAAAAAAAAAAAAAAAAATAATAAACACATGCACCAGTGGGCGCTTTCTAAGAGCAAGGGATCGTAAATGTCAATGTGAAACACATTGAAATGTATGCTCACTTGCTCTCAGCAAGCGCTCACTGGCTATTTCTAACATGTAAAAACATTTATAAATGGTGGTGTTTTTTATTGAAGGGCATAGAAAAAAGCAAAGCAACAGTGACACATAGGTACATACAAAATGCCAAGAAAATACATAACACACTTTAATAAAAGAAAAACTGAATGAAATAAATTATAAAAAGTCGCACTTTTAAAAAGAAAAAAAAAATATATATAGAAACATCGTTGAACGCTTCTTCTTAGTTGTGAAATAAAACACATTTTCTTCAAAGTTGAAATCATCAGCGGAAAATCGGCATCTGTAATCAAATGATTATATAATGTAATAAATAAGTACATCCATATTTCAAATATACATATGTATGTATATGAAAAATGTATTGATGTAATTACCAATATTAAATGCGATTTCTTCCTAGTCCAAAAAAATTTCCATTCACCTTTTTAAAATGTATTTGACATTTAATTTACTAAAAAGCACAATTTCTTTAAGAGAAGACAAAACACTGATTTGTTCACTCACTTTACCGTCTTTACTCAACGATGTTCTCTAGAACACTGATGAAAAAAGACCAACATAATTAATACCTTTTTTTCTTTTCCTCTTCGCTTGCTACGTTGATTAACAGCAACAAAGCACGAAACACACGTGTTTTACGCATTACATCATGCACATAACTC
Source organism: Musca autumnalis (assembly GCF_047663935.1). Taxonomy (NCBI): domain Eukaryota; kingdom Metazoa; phylum Arthropoda; class Insecta; order Diptera; family Muscidae; genus Musca; species Musca autumnalis. Next base: position 84,743,052 of record NW_027411866.1, read on the forward strand.
TTTATTATAAACCAGCATTCCGCAGCTGCGAGAGCCCTGTTTTTACTCTCTTTGACAAAAATCCTCACCACCCATAAAAAATATGTTCTAACCAGGGTTTAAAATGCTAACGCCATATTAGCAAAAGCACCGAATATTTGCAGCTTTGCCTGCTAAAATTTCTTCGAAATATGTTTAGCAACAATGAACAACGGCAACACGTAGCAACAAATTTCACAAAAATATTGCTAGCGATGCTGATGCTATTCTATATTGTGCCTGTAATAAAAAAGCATCGGAGACGCATACTCATATTTTGCAGCACACATGATCAACACATATCAGAAAAGAGAATAAGCAACAAAGTTTCAACGGCTTAGCCATGTTTTCAGCAAACAATTGTTTTTGAGATCAGGGTTACCAGTGTAATGCATTAAAAATCGCGATATAATTAATTCCAATCTTTCGTTCAAAGGACATGTGAATTTTTGGTGAAGCCGTTTAATATTTGTTTTTGTTAATTTTTAACAATTATAATTATTATTTTTTATGTTTTACCATATGATGGAGGCATTTTGACATTAAATGACACCTTTTTTATTACTGCGTTGGCAACTCTAACCACAAAAACACACTCGGTGGCTAATTCTCTGCGACGAATGATCAGCCGACTGCTAAATATGTAGCGTGGATGTCGATTATGCCTAACGAAAAAAAGATTAGGCGTAAAAAACGAAATAAGCAAAAATGTACAAAAATAAATATGCGTTCGGTCGCTTATTTAGCCGTGTGTGTCAATATTGTGAAGCAGTTGAAGTGTGCAGCTAATGCTAATGTTTTTAGATGCTGGCTTTTAAACCCTGGTTCTAACATAAAAAATATGTTGGTACCCATACATATTAAATTGAGATATGTTACAAAATGTTGCAAACATATATTTGTTTGGACACAAACAAATTATGTTTGGATCCAAACATATATTTGTTTGCAATCAGTCCCAACAAACATATTTCTAGCATATATTTTTCTGCGTGCAGATACAATGTTACACTTTTTTAACTAACAGAGGTTTGACGTTTATTAATTTTATTTGAATCACAAAACATGTATGAAGGTCCTTTAAATGTATTTAACCAAAAAAAAAAAAATCAAAAAGTATTTAAAATGTGTTAAAAGCAAACTTTGGCCTTTGTTTTGAGATCATAAATATAATTAAGCAAAACATCAGTTAACTGCCTAGCAAAAAAAAACTTTTAATCTCAAATGGCAACATCTTAATTAAATTTAAAATTAGTTTCAGTGTTTTGGCTAAATTAAGCAACAATATATCTGTCGAGGAAACATTTAACACCAATCAACCAAAAAAGCAGAGTGCATTTTTGGCATGAATGTTCGTTCGTACCACTTCGTGTGAATGATATGGCAAAAGTGTGTTAATAACTGCAGTAGTTAATTGTGTTTTTATGGCCGTTTGTATTTTTGTATTTGTACGGCGAACGGGCGGACGGACGGTTTGTAAAGCGATAGCATTGAAATTTAAACGGCTAAGAAACCAATTTAATATTTTCCACAAAACAAAACCGACTAACACAAATATGTATTCATTAATTTAATTTTGGACAAGTGTGAACAAATATTTTAACATTTGTTTTTATATTTTGGAGTATTTTGAACGTCATGTTATAAATATAAAATTTTTATTGTGGAGTTCGTCCGTTATATTTAGAAGTTGTGTCATATTTTAAAAAGAAACTTTATGAAGAATATTTGCATGAGGTGTTAATTTGTTAATTTGGTCAAATATTATGAAACATTGTAAAACATTTAAGTGTAAAATATTTTTGGATTTACACAGAAAAGAAATGAATATGTTATGGGGAAACTGGGATATTGTATATATGACAGAATCCCTGTTGATGCCTGAAGTCGTTAAATCCGTCTGACACTAAATATATGGTTGCAGCAATAATATTGAATTGCACATTTTGCTCTCGGAATATGCTTGCTCTCAAGATGGGTTTACTCCAGGGTTGAGCTCGCATGTGTGCTATTTTGTAAACAATGAATAATTAAACATTTATCCATTTTTTATTTATATATTTTAATAATTTGCATTGTGGGCGATTTTAGACATCATTAATGTTTAAAAAAATGTTGAAATAAGTTATGAAACGTCAAGAAAAATTAAATATTAATTCTCCCTTAAATTTCCCTCTCTCTCCATTTTGCTCAGCCCTGGTATACTCTGACTATATTCATTTTCCACTTATAAAAATATTTTCAAACCAACAAAGATATTGTTACGAATTAAATTATTGTTAACTTAAAAATCTGTTTTATAGCGTAAATTTTTATTAAGCATTTACTTTATTTAAATCAAATTTACAGCAACAACTACTGTATAGAATTTCGACCCATAGCAATATTATCGATACTGTCAAAGGCATTTTAAAAAATATTGCATAAGCAAATGTCCGAGTATCGTCATAATAACTCGTTAATAGTTAATGTGCAATCAGTTGTGGCAGCGCCTTAATAGAAGTGTCCGAATCTATAAGGAGAGATATCGATAAGAATAAGGTATGCTTTCTGGTACTTATTGATCACTCGAAAGCTTTTGATACGGTTGATTATGGTAATCTTTGTTTTAAACTTTTTTAAGTTTTTTAATTTTTCTACAACAGCAACAAATCTTTTAAGCTCATACCTCCGCAATAGATCTCAATCTGTGTATTCGGGAATTTACATATCTGGACCAGTAAGAGTTGATAAGGGTCTACAATAGGTCCCCTCCTCTTCACCATGTACTCCCATGATCTCCCTCTGCAGTTAGAGTAAATAAATTACATATGTATGCCGATGACGTACAGATCTACCTGAGCAGCACTCTGAACGATGTTGGTCAGTTCACAAAAGCTTAATGACGACCGTGGAATTCTCTACTCAGTCAACTATCATGCATCAACATTGAATCTACATTTAAATTTAACCTTGAAAATTACTACCGGAATAACGAAATTATCATATAATACTAAATTTTCCCTTTTTCCACTAATATATTTTCATTTTCATTATTTTCTCATTCATCTCATCATTGCAATCCGTTTAATTTTGTACCCTGTTCACTGTTTATATTACGCCCCTCAACTGCTTTAGGTTCCCACCAAAAATTTGGTAAGCACATATCATTACTTCATGCATTACCGAGTAATGAGTGCCCATTACACTCCGCATTATCAGGCATATATAATGGTTTACCTTAACTAATTACTTCCTTACTTACTAAGTGATGAGTACGGTGGCACAGTGACCTAGTGTGTAGTGTGTTTGCCTACAAATCAGAAGTTTGTGTGTTCAAAACCAGCAGGGAGCGAAATAAAAGAAAGAACAACAAAATGTGGTGTGTTGAATTTTAATATAATTTCACCTCAACTGTTCTAAAAATAGAACATATGCTTTTTAGCTTTTTTGACTTCCGGTATGTGGTTAAATATGTAATTAAACGCCATATTTAAGGAATTACTTCCTTCCTATGTCATCCCCGTGTAAAAATAATGACCTTCACGGTCAATGTGTAAGTAGTTACTACTGCCAAAATTTACTGAATAAAGTCATTACTTGTTAATGACTTTTTTTGATGGGTTAAGAAGGAAACTTTTCAAGCGCATTTTCCCTGTACAGTATATTATAAGATTTTAATTTTGTTGTGCAGATTAAAACAACTAATAAATATGTGTGTGGAATTTTCACTGCTACAACACTTTCTTTAAACCCATTTCGATAGGGATTGCGGTTTCCAAACAAAATCGTGAAAACGTAAAAAAGCCCTAAAAGTGTGAACTTTGACCGCGATTTATTTGATAATCCCTCCGGAGATTTTTTTGATTTTTCTCATTTATAAACATTGTAGTTTAAGAAACCGCAAAAACTTCGCAGGTGTAAGCACCTTTCATTTAAATTTAGTTAAGGCGCACAGTGAGAAGTAAAGAGTAAATTGAATAGAGTAAAACTTTGTGCTAAGTGGAATTAAGCTGTGTGCTTAATAACGAAGTAAAGTCTTGCGTAAATAAGTGAAAAACGTCAATAAAGCATTGTAGAATCGTATCTAAAACAAACCCTCGTATTATTGGGTACAAATCGTATCGGGGAATAGAACAACGTCTACATGGCATATTAAGTCAAACCCTAATTCCATAACAGTATGATGATTCCAAACTCTGTCATGACTTCCTGCACTTTCCATATTTGTTCTGAATATGCCAATTTTATCACTCTGTTCCTACTCATTATTTTTTTATCTGCTGTTAATTTTCAAACATTTCACGAAAGTTTCCTTATTACTATTATGCGGATTTTCTTCCATAATTGGTCTTAGAATAATTGCCAGTTCCGCTTGATTAAGCTGCTGTTCCAGTTTCGATTTTTTCTCTTCTGTTTTTGGTTTTGATTTCTTTTCATTTATGGCGGTCGCCTCATTGTTGGTTGTAGGTGTTCTAATGTCATTGAGCCGCCATAAACGGTATTCAAGCTACATAAAAGCAAAAAGACCACTGAACACTACTGCTGTCGGTCGGATGATTTCTTTGGGCCATTAGTAGTGAAATTGAAAGTGTCTTGCTTCCGTTTTTATCGGTTTCTGTGTCTGTGTTGTGTACAAACTGTCTTTAGGAAATGTCAACTTGAATGTGTTGGATGTTGTCATTTTTGATCGAGTTGCGCTCTTTAAATAGAAATGAACATAACTCGTGACACTCGCTGCTCATCCTCATTCAAGTGACTATCTATCCATCTGCTGGTGGATGGTTAAGTGGTGTCGACTTTAGTGTTCTCTATGTCTGTCTGTCTGTGTGTCTTGGACTGGTTGGTTGTTCATCCAGCCAACCATCCATCTATCGATTCATTCATTTATTCCATAGCTTGGTCATGGTTTACTATAAAAGGCATCAGTTCTCTACAGGCAGAGTCGTCACCATCATTTATTGCATTTTGAATTGGTAAAGTTCAGTTTGGTTATGGTGTACTTGTTGTTTTTCTTTTTTTTATGAAAAAATTGAAAATCGAAAAATCTAAACTTTAAAGAAAACAATAACAACAGCAAAAAGCGAAACAAAACAAACTTGTTTCAAGTAAAATATCATTTGCTGTGCGAACGAAGCATTAGAGGTTCGGGCCAATGTGTGATTTCAGAATACCATGAATTTAGGTTAAATGCACGACTAACCCACTAAGGTGGTTGGTTGGTTGGTTCTTTCTTGCAACTGCTGTTTTTCTTGTATATAGTTTGCTTTTTTTTTTCATTCTTCAACTCTTCAAGTGTTTTTTATTCTTCTAGTTGTTTTTATTGCACTTTAGTTTGTAGTGTTATTTTTGTTGCTGTTAGTGTTTTGTTGTTTTTTACAAAGTTCTTAAAAGTCACTTGACAAGTGTTCTTGGTTTAGTTTTTATTGTCGTATGTCATATGGCCGCCGTCGTCGTCAGTCGTCGTTCTCATGTAAATTCCTTCCTTCCCTCCTTCAACTCTTCTCTAGAGCCTTAGGTCTTATGCGCATTTGATTGAAGCAAGACTCTCGTGATGTTAATGATTACATAAAACCTAAGAAATACTGTGGTTTAGTAAATGTTATCGATAAAAATAATTTGTGCAAAAATTTGTATGGAAAATTAGCATTTTTACCATAGAATAGGAAACCGATAAATATTATTTGGCGATATTGTCATTTGCAGTATGTTCTTTGGAAATTTTGCCGATAACAAGAATTTCTATTGAGGTTGTTATCGATAACAATAATTCAATAGAAAATATTAGTGATAAATGTAATGTGTATTGAAAATATTTCCGATAATAAATAAAAGAAATATCGATAACAATTATTTGTATAAATATATTACTGATAATTATTTATTTTAATATTATTAGCGATAGCAATAATTTCTATCAAAAATATTATTTATAACTATATACGTTGTGAAACAAATATTACCGATAATATTGAAAATAATACCGATAACAACAATTGTTACAGAAAAGTTGTCGATAACAGCAATTTTGATGTTTGTTTGTTATCTGTTCATATCATTATTTCTTTTCGAAAAATAAAAGAGGCATTTAATTTTCGATAGATTTATTTTTTTATTTTTTTAATAAACTATAAAATACCGATAATAAAAATATAACGTAACGTAATTTGGTGACTATGTGGGTTCGAGTCCTTGGCTTTCCTTTTTCACTTGCAAATAATTTCCGATCATCAAGCTTAACTCTAAACGAGAAAATTAATAAAAAATCATTAAAAATGATCTTCGCCCTTACAGGCAAAATTTCAAAAAAAAAAAAAAAACAGGCTGAGCCCGGCTGGTATTTGAACCCACGTCCTTGAAAACATATCAAAAAATGTTGTCACGGGTTGTTAGCGTTCAAAGCCAAAACTCATAACTTCAAAGGCAGCGCAAAAAAGCGTTTGTCGTGAAGAAAATACATTTCTGTGGCCAAGTATCCGCATAAATGTACAAAACACATTTGCATTGGAAAAACGATAAGTTCTAGGACAGAGAAGCCATTACATAGTCGATACGTCCGAAGATTTGCTTTACCACCAATGAAACCAGGTAACGTAATTTGGTGACTATGTGGGTTCGAGTCCTTGGCTTTCCTTTTTCATTTGCAAATAATTTCCGATCATCAAGCTTAACTCTAAACGAGAAAATTAATAAAAAATCATTAAAAATGATCTTCGCCCTTACAGGCAAAATTTCAAAAAATATATATAGTATATATCATCGATAACGATAATTTTACTTTTTACCATTATTTCTATAAAAAAAAAAAACTACTGGTAACTCAAATTTTTGCGAAAATATTAATAAATAATATAACTTCTACACAAAATATTACCAATAACAATAATTTCTATAGAAAATATTTATAAAAGTATTCTCTCATATCAATGAGTGTATTCAGATTCTGATTTTGACTACGGGTATGTTAATCGACTTTCGATTAGACTTTTTAATGCTAAAATCGAAGTTAAATTTTGACAAATTTTCGATTACCCCACCAACGAATTTTTATAGGGCACGTTGGTAACACCCAGCAAAAATTTGGATCCGGTAGTCATTACGTAACCCATTACAAAGTAATGTAAACAAGCTTCTTTTCCCATTACAAGTAATCTGAAAAGTAATGGTATACTTCTTAAAAAAATTACAAGGCAAACCTACTTACTTTGCTCCTCACTAAGTAATGAGGACGGTGGCACAGTGAGTGTGTGTCCGACTATACATCCTAGGGTTGTGTGTTGAACGCTCACTGTCGGCACGCAAGTTTTTTTAATTAAAAAATAACAGTTCGTGGTGCACATGTGTACTGCACATTAAAGTTCTTAAGCAACACTTAATGTTCGTGTGCGTGGCATAGTGTGTAGAAATCAGAAGGGTTCGTGTGTTCAACTCGCACAGCAAGCGAAATAAAATAAAGTAAAATAAAAGTAAGAAGTGTGATGAAATTAAAAAAAAAAAATCTCCACATCAACTGTTCTAAAAATAGAAATTTTTCAACTTACTTTTCAACTTCTAGTGGCCACAGAATAACTAGTTATTCTAGTGGTCATAAAATAACTACAAACTGAGTGCGACATGCCCTTGTACAAATAATGGGGAAGAAAGGGGGTTTGCGAGTAGTTACGGCTGCCAAAAATCCCTTACAAAACCCATGATTTTGGGAGGACTTTTTTTGCTGGGCAATATTTATCAAAATCCCAAAAATCGATCATGAAGTCGATTTTAACTGACAGTGAGGGCAAATTTATCTGATGTGTCTAAATCAAAAAAATCGAAAATTCGACTTTTTATGGGCTTTTTGGTCAGATCTTGTTAATGAGTTGAAGGCAAACATCGAGAAATCTAAAAGTCGATTTTCGATTAGTCGATTCTTGCATTGAAAAAGTCTAAAACGAAATTTATCAAAAAAGACCTAAAATCGATCAAGAATCTGATTTTAGTAGACTTTGAGTTGGCGGGAAAAATAATCAAAAGTCTATTTTGAACATATTTATCTAAATGGAAAGATATAAAAGTCGAATTTTTATCGTTGGAAGGTCTAAAAATCCATGTCGAATTTTAGCCGTTGAGAAAATCAAAGAGAGGACTTTTCGTGATCGTTTTTCGTTTTCCCACCAACGATTTTTAATAGGACAAGACATATTTATCAAAAAAGTGCTGAAATCGATTATAAAGCCGATTTTAGTCGACTTTGAGTCGCGGGATCGAAAAGTTGACTTTTTAGTTGAAGACAAAAATTGAAAAGACTAAAAGTCTACTTAAGATATATCGATTAGTTTATTTTTGTGTTGAATAAACTAAAAATGTTTTGGTCACAGAGAAAATCGGAGATTAGACTTTTTTGATCGATTTTCGGTTTCTCTACAACGATTTTTTATAGGAAACGTTTTACATTGTAAAATTTACAATGACGCTCTCTCTCTCTCTCTCTCTCTTATCAAAAAAGTCCTACAATTGACCAAGAAGCCAATTTAAGTTGACTTTGATTTGGCGGAAAAAAATTGAAAGTCGATTGTCTCAGTCAAAGGACGGAAAAGTCGGCGTTTTATTTGAACGCGAATATCGAAGAGTCTTAAAATCGAACAATTGATTTATTTTAAAATCCAAAAATCGAAGCCAAATATCGATCATGGGAAAAATCGGAGAGTCGACTTTTCATTGTCGATTTTCAGTTTTCCAAATAATTATTTTTATAGGACACCTTTTATATATTTATAATATAATATTTATCAAAAAAGTCATAAAATCGATCGAAAAAAAAAACGATTTAAGACTTCGATTTGGTGGAAAAAAATCGAAAGTAGATTTTCAGCTGTTTAGACAAAGTCGAAAGATTCAAAAGTCTAATTTTTAGTTGAAGGCAAAAATTGAAAATCTATAAGTCGATCTTTGATCATTGGTCACACAGTGAGCAAGTATCACAGTGCAGTCTTATGACAATATAGCTGACATTTCCCCCCTCTTCTCGTGAACGCATGCATGTTGGGTGACAACAACAGCCTGTGTTATTAAGACAATTACGAATGTTGACTAAAAAAGAGAGACAAAGATGAATATTGGGTCAAAGAGCACCTTGGTCGAGGGGCAGTGTGTTAACATAGTAGTTGGCAAAAAAACATCTAAACAGGGTTCTATGCTGCCCGCTGCTGCATACATTGTTCACAGCTTTAATTAAAACAACAAGAACACATTTAACTTTTGTACTTTGTTGTTGTACTTATGCTGTTTTTTCTTTTCTTTTTTTCTTCATCAACCACTGCACAACACAACAATGCTGGCAATTTGCAAAGCTGTTGAGGTGAGTTCTTGAGTCTCTAATTAACCTTAAAAAATTCATATTCTAGCACAACAAACAGCATCCGAAGGGGAAGTGATGAATGGGGAGGGGCAAGAACCAATACATGTTTGTGCATGTTGGTTTTTTGTTTACACAACTATTTATTGTTGGACTTTGCCAAGAAAAATAACGTCCTTGAGACGTGGTTTTCTTCTTACCTCCTTAAAGCTGAAAGTGTCTCATTGCGTCCTCAAGGGGTTTCGCTCGCTACTTTGCCCTTGAAAATGTTTTTCCAAAGGTTACTGTGAGCGAACCAACGAACAATGGCAATATTTTACGGCGATTGTCAGGCAGGCATGTGGATACAAAATCACATAAAATAAGAGTTAATTGTGGCCAATAGGATGATGGGTGCATGTTTTAGAAATGTTTATGGCGAAGGAAGATCGTGTGAGAATTAAGAGAAGAATTTTAGCAATATAACTGAAGAGAGGATAAAAAAGCATTAAGGAAACACAACATCTTCAAGTATTTCAACAACATTATCACACGACCTCCGTTTATAGATGGATATTTTGTATGTACTCGCATTACCTATTACCCAGCTTCCGAAGTGTTTATCATCATTTGTGTACTACGACGTCTTTGTAAATTTTAATCAGCTTAACAGTAGTTTTAGCTAGACCTCAATTTATTTCCCATTAAATGTTGTTGTTCATGCCAACGTCACCTGTTTTGCAGCTGCTCTTGTACGAAGTTCACATAAAAATTCAATGATTTTTCATCTTCTAAACGTGTCTTGGTAAACGAAAAACTTAGAATTAAACCCATCATTGATGGCTGTTTAGCTTGCGATAATGTTTACTTTGCATGTCATAAATTTCCATATTTTATTATTCTTCAATGCAAATGATGACAATGACATCAAAAATCTTTACACTGCATCTATGCAGATAACAGTGATGAAGAAGAGGAGCTAAGGAAGTTAGTTGGAGGCACATTGTATTCTAACAACCAACGCATCTATCTTTTTTTAATTTTACGAAAAAAAAAAATAATAAAGCCGCACCAAGCCATACTGTGTCTGTTGTGTTGTCAATGCATTCGTGATGTGTCTTAAATTTAACACCAATAATGGTTAAAAACGATTTTATGGTTATAAAGTTAATAAATGCACAGATAATAACAAATTTGCATGATGTCAACAAAATTTTATCATGTCTAGTTTACACAAACATGATGTTAATCTTCCTTTCAAATCACCGGATGCTTTTTTTTATGGAATAATGCATTTTTAACATGTGAGAGGTGACAATCGGTGGGTAACAAATTCAGCTTTAAAGAATTGTGTCTATAACAACATGTTAAACTTCGATAGCATTGATAAAATATTGTTAATATATTTTAGCCTAAAAAATAGCATTACTTTCTGTTGAAATCATTGTCGATAACAGTATCTTGTGTTAGAAAAATTTATCGATAACAGAATTTACATGTATTTTCTATAGCAAAATCGTATCGATGACTATACTTGTCAAAGAAAATCTGTCGATGTCAATATTTCTTTTCGAAGTAGTGTCGATTCCAATATTTCCCATAGACGAAATGTGGATAATATAATTGTTAAAATAATTTCGATAGCAACAGTTTCCATACATAATCGTAAAATATTGTTTTTTTTTTTTTTCAAAGAAAAAAGTGTGGATAACAATATATTCAGTATAAAAGAGCGTCGAAAGCAATATATGCTGGAAGAGGTAGCCCAGAACAATATTTCCAACAAAAAGTAGCGTCGATAGCAGTATTTTCTGTATAAATAAAATCGATAACAATTTTTTTACCGAAAATTTTGTCGATAAAAATATATTCTGGAGTAAATCATATGGGAAAGAGCGTCGAATTTAATATTTCAATAGAAACTATTTTTATAGAAAAAGATGTCGATAACAATATCTTCCAATTAAACTTTCTTCGATAACTGTATTTAAGAGAAAAAGGGCTTCGATTTCGTAATGTCCTCTGCAAAATAATGTTTATATCAATATTTTCTGTAGAATGTAAAATCCATAAACTCATTTGCTATAGAAAATATTTTCAATAACAATATTTAACAAAATTTTCTTTAGAAATGAGATCGACAACAGTATCTCCGCTTGAAATAATATCAGTAATAGTCATTTTAATGGTACATGTTGAAAATAAAAAATTTATACAAAAAACCGTGTGAATAAAAATATTTTCTATGGAAAGGAGTATCGAGAATATATTTATAAAAATTATTTCATTAATTTATACTTTACAATTGTGTCGATATTTGTATTTATTGAATGTATATGAAATTCTGTCAATAGCGACCTATAACAGCATTTGCTTGTGTTTCAAAAAAATTACAACTTTTCCTATGAGAAATTATGTCGACAACGATATTTTCCATAGAAAGTAGTATCGATAACTGTGTTTTCTATAGAAACATAAAATATTAACAGCAATATTTTCTGTGATAAACATTAACGATAACAATATTTTCTATAGCAAGATTTTACAATGTTTTCCATAGAAAACATTATCGATAACAATGTTTTTTTTAATTGAAAACGTTATCGATAACAATATTTTCTATGGAAAGCATTAACGATAACAATGTGTATATAAACCATCAACAACAATATTTTCTATGGACAATATTATCGATAACAATGTTTTCTATGGAAAACATTATCGACAACTATGTTTTATAAGGAAATTATTACCGATAGAAATGTTCTATATGGAAAACTTTATCGATAACAATGTTTTCTATAAAAATATTATCGATAACAATGTCTTCTATGGAAAGCTTTATTGATAACAATGTTTTCTGTGCTAAATATTATCTATAACATTGGTTTCTATGGAAAACTTTATCGATAACTATGTTTTATAGGGTTATTATTATCAATAGAAATGTTTTATATGGAAAACACTATCGATAACAATATTTCCTATGGAAAAATGATCGATTACAATGTTTTATAAGGGAATTACTATTGATAGAAATGTTTTATATGGTAAACATTTTCGATAACCATGTTTTCTATGAAAAATAAAATATCGCTAACAATTTTTTATGGAAAGAAATTATCGATAACAATGTTTTCTGTGGAAAACATTATTGAAACCAATGTTTTCTATGAATAACATTATCGATAATATAATGTTTTGTTGCAAAATGTAGCCGATAGCAGTATCGATAATAACATTTTTTATAGAAAATAATGTCGATAATTTTATTGTACAATTGTGTCGAAATTTGAATATATAGAAAATATATGAAGTTCTGCAGATAGCGGTAACACTATTTTTTTGCGTTTCAAAAAAGTACAGAAATTATAACTATGTATAACGATTTTTTCGATAGAACAACAATACTTTCTATGGAAAATTTTACTGATAACAATGTACCCTAAAGTATAGTACACATTGACAAGCAAAACTGACAGTCATCGAGGTCCATTTCTTGAATATCAAAGCCTAACTGAAAAATGTAGTTTGTAATCTCTAAATAATACCGTATATATTCTACTTCAAACGTTTTTAGCTAAATAAAAGTTTTTATTTGCCGGAAAATCGTCCTAAAAGTACATTGACTGTCAGTTCTGAATGATAGTGTGTACTCCCCTTAAATGAGACATTATGAATAAGAATGTTTTCTAAGGAAAATATTATCGATAACAATATTTTATTGGGGAAGCCTTATCGGCAACAATGTTTTCTATGAAAAACAATGTCGACAACAATGGAAAATATTTTTGAAAACAACGTTTTGTATAGAAATCATTAACGATATCAATTTTTTTCCCATAGAAAATATTATTAGTAAATTTTTTTTCAATGGCCGATAAAAATTTTTTCTTGGGAAAGCCGATTGCATAACAATATTTTCTATGGAAGTTAATGACGATAAAAATTATATTGTACAATTTATAGAGAATATATTAAATTTTGTCAGTAACAATATTTTCCAAGAAAATAGCAATCGGGTATATTCTGAGACACACTTCACCTCTAACTTCACGCCTCAAGCATTTTGTTCAGTGGAGTTCGATTCCCAGGCTAGACATAATCACGTTATCAATGGTGGCAAATATATCCCTCAGGGGACAACAAAATTGATTTTTTGTGGTTTTTGAGTGGCTCAAGAGGACAATATTCTGTATAGCTGTCTTAAAGACCTGGCGTTCGGACTCGGCTATAAAAAAGTAGGTCCCATATCTTCACTCATTGTTATGAGAGAAGTCTCTCTTGTCTCTTCAGGTATGTTTGTATGTATGCAAAATGTTATATAAAAGCCAAAATATAATGTATGTTTAGGTTACATTATAACACATTTCCAATAAATTTGTCCATACAGCAACCGGATAATTCCATTATCAGTTTCTTAACATTCCATTCATTCAACAGCGTGCGTCATAATTAGACAAAACAAAATAAAAACCATAATTTTGTAGTAACTGGAACAGGAGAACAAATAAATACATCCCTTCAGCTAACGAATTCAGATGGCAACATACGTGCAAGAAACAAATGCATATATGAATATAAGTATTTATGTTTGTTTGTCCATAGAGAATAATTTCTAATCTTTAAAATATGTGTGAAAAAATATTTTCTCTCTCCTCTTATTGCAATTGAAGGGAATCAGCAATTTATTGTGTGGTCCATATGTTTTTTGTTCGTTTTGTTTTTCGCCGCCGGATGGAATTTCAAAATCTGCTTAGGTAGGCATTTTTTTTTGCATCAAGCCAAGTGGGCAACCCCAGAATAATCATCATCATAACGACGAGCGTGGTAATCGGAAATGTTTATGCATTTTGTGGTATCATCTGTGATTAATGTGCAATCACACGTTTTCACAACACACACATGGGAAACGGGGAACATACAAACCCAGCAAACACAATGTCGGACGTCCGACGCGTCTGCTCAAAGTCGGAAGTTTTTTCCGAGGCGTCTGACCGACTTCGGTCCGAACTCTGTCCGACGAACTTTTTCCTGTCCTCTCTCTCCCTCTCTGAAGGAAAATTTTCTATTTTCTCTTGTGCTGCTTTGGCAAAATTAAGTGTAAATAAGCAGAGAGAAAAGAATTGTACATGTTTCGCTCGCACATTGTAAATGTGTAATTGTTGATGTGCCGACATTGATGCAGTACGAAGAAAAATTGAGTGCTCGGGTTTTAATTTCTGTATCGGAGAACAAATTTGGTTTATTTTTGTTATTTTATGTTTTCCGCATTTAACACAGCATAAGATGATATTAAAACCTTGAATATGTTTATAGTAGATAAACTTTTATAGGATTTGGATATTTCTTAACTAAAACACTTTCGAATTTCATAAGATTTTACTTCCGAATTCGGACCGATAGCTGTCAGAAAGTCGGTAAATAAATCAGAAATTTATACGATAGTTCATTAGAGTTCGGACCGAATTCGGTCCGAAAGTCGGCTAAAACATCCGAATTTCGGTCAGAGAACACGTCAACCGCGCCATATAACTTTCGGTCGGATGAAGTCGTCGGATGAAACGTCCGAGTTCGGATCCGAATTCGGTCCGAACTCTGATGTTTTTTCCGATTTTGGTTTGCTGGGAACAAACATGGGAACTACATTCAAAGAAGTACAACAAAAATAATAAAAAAACAATGACATACTTGTGGCATAGTGTAGGAGGAGTAGGGTAAATATACAATTTTGTGTGGCATAAATCCCTTAAAGAGGAGATTTTCCCATTATTATTATTCTCTAATTTGTAAATAATCGTGATTTGGGATTTTACAATTTCAATGACTTTTGTAAAAGGATATTTTGCAGATAAGAGCAGAGGGAGAGGAAGCACTCACTAATCGGATTGTCTTGTGGTGGCTAATTTCGTTTTTGTATTAAAATGTCATGAACTACCAAGAAATGGAAGCCGGTTAACTTTTATTAAGATGAGATTTGGATCAGATAGTGCTCTAAACAATGTGTTTAGCATTGAAAATATGCCCAACAAGTTCAAGAGAAATTGAATCCCCATATTTATTTGTGGTCCAGAAATAGTTGAACGTTTGTTATTAAGAACACAAAACCGCAGGGAACCAATAGCGTGGGTTATACGTCTTGTAATCGGACCCTGACCTTCTGTAGCTGTTTCCTCTTTTCTATGCCTTTGTAAACATTTATAATTTACACAAAATAATATTTATGCGGGCGCTACTTGATACCTGAGAACATATTTTTAAAGATCTTCAAATAGGGGGAACTAAATATGGAAAATGATGCCATTAAAATTTAACAACCTAAAACTGAAAGTGTTGAAATTACACTCTTCACTTCACAGCTTGATATTGGCACTAAGTAGTTGAAAATGACACCACTTCTTGACACAGCAGGTAGGCATAGGAAATAAAGAAAATCGAATAAAAGTGCCACTAAAATGTGAGTTGGAGGGAGATTTAAAAACAAGAGATTTTCTTTCTAAAATATATTGAAAAATTTTATGACTTTTTAATATATATATGTATATATTTTTTTTTTTGAAATGCGTTAGTGTCTGATTAGAGTAAAATGCCTTTAAATTTATATTTTAAATCCAATAATGTTCGGAATTATAATGTGAATAACACTGTGCAACACTGAAAATGCAAACAACTTATAATGGACGTTTCGTGAAAGTACATATTAAGCTCACAAATAATTTGAAGATTTTTCCCACAAACGCTTCAAGCATTTCCTCATCTGGTTGCCAATAGACCCATTCATATAATTTATACAACTTCATCGATAGTTTCAGAGTCCTGTGGCTAATATTTTTATTCTTCTCCTGACTTAAGATGAAGTCACTGGACTAAATTTTAAATTTCCTCAGTTCTGAATTGTATGGAAGTTTTCCTCTGTAGGCAAGTAACAAATACTGTTTTGTGTATAGTGTTTGGTCCGAAACCTTTTGTTATTAAAAAATCGGAGATTTATTCGAACTGCTGATTTATTATATATCTGTTTAGGAGGAATTAACACGACTTGGAACACATTTTATTTTTATAGGATATCGTAGGTCGCGTTGGAGGCGACATGTGTATACAATTTGTCAATATGGTTTTCGTGGGTATTTTCAAGTATCACTGTGTGTAATTTTTTGAGTCATGTTTTATTAACCATATTATGACTCCACAGTGTGATAGAACACCAAAAAGGAGAAGACACGTGTCTCGCCGTTTTTCTCTATCTCATCAACTTTCGCGGTTATAGGCCTCCAAAGGTTTGAGGCTTTGATGTAAAAAGGGTCGTTTAGTCTGGACTATATCTTCCAAACCGTAAGGAAATTTGAATTTATCTCAGAGGCAAAGTTGTTCTCTACAAGTGGTGTCTTAAAAGACCTATAGGTCACCCTGCCCGGACTCGACGATAAACAGTAGGTCACATATCAATGAGGTAATGTGAATCGCACTTAGTGATATGAGAGAAGTCTCTCTCCCTTGTCCCTTCTGAGATGTCTGTGGAACAATTATCATTATATATAAGGGATAAAAAGCCAATACCATTCCAATTATCATGGTCAGGACAGCTATGTGAATGTTATTTTTTAATGATTTTTATAGAGCTTATTTTTTCAAGAAATTTACAAGTTGATCATTAAAAAAGAATCCGTTTTGCACTCGTAAATATTCTCCACTTGCAATTTTGAAAAATATGGATTTTTATAGATTTTTTGATGTGCATATGTGGTATGTCTTGAATATTTTGAGGCCCTCCGAACAAAGTTGATTCACATATAGCGTTGAAAAAAAAGAATTCGTCTCGCTACGCTTGGTATATTATGATTTTAAATCTAAGGAAATCTTAGATATCAAAATTATGTGTTCAGTCAAAGTTGTATGATATTTATTCTGACATATTTTTGTGTGAATCAATTACCCATTCTTTAAGCCTAAGCAACTATAATGTGTCTCACTTTACGTTACCCCATATATTATTTTCAAAATTTTTTTCGAACCAATACTATACCAATTTGGATTGGTATGTCGTATCTTCCATGACTTCATTTACATATATTCCTTCAAAAGAAGCGGTCCACTATGATTGGAACGACTGTTCCTGAGAACCAATAGTTATTTTTCAGTTATACTTCAAAGGTTTTTCTGGTTCTAATTTTTCATTTTTACTCTAAAAAATTATTCACTTACTTGGTTAAAGTGGATTAGCATGTTTTATTTTCTTGTAAAGCATTTAGTGTTGCCTCTCTCTACAGAGACAACAAACTGATATGTGTCATTGTCATCAAGTTACTGGGAATTTGTCATCACTTGACATCATCCATCCATAACCATTAGTTTTTAATCATTTCTATCAACAAGTCATTAAAAATTAAAAACTTTAGTTTTTGAAATATTTGGTTATATTTTTTACACTTATCAAATTCTGTGAACTGGTTTTGTTGGTCTGAGTGACCACCAGTTTCCACTCCCCAAAAACAAATCATCTCTAGAACAAACAATGAATGTTATGCTAATCTTAATTAACATATCATTCTTATGTTAAATTTCATCCCAAAACCATTTCTCTCTAAGCCAACTGTTCTTGTTGTGTCTTCGGTTGGTCAGGCGTTGTTTTTATACGCAGATGACATGCTAATGATAACCTAAAACTGACATGAACCCGACAATATACTAACAACTTAATGCAATGCAACCAACATTTCAATATCAAGAACCAAAAAGAAAAACACACTACTCTTCAAGGAAGGCAAAACGTCTACAAATTTGAAAAGAAAGATTAAGATTTCCAAGAATATATTGCTGATCATCTCAGACCAAACGAAAAAAAATGTATGGTCTGTATCCTCCTCTCTGCTATGTGGTGCTGATGATGAGATGTGAATTATGTGTACAAAAATAACAATTAACACTTAATTTAGCCTCAAAATTTAACAGATGTCTTGAACATCATCATCGTCATCTCTATACACTTACAGATATTTAATTGGCCAAAATTTTTTGTATTCAATTTATAAACAATTTCATAGAATTATAGTTTTCTTCTGAAATTTGTTATTTAGAACTTAAATTAGCAAATGCTCGTTGTAGATTTGTAATAATTTTGTATGGAAATAAAAATACACTAAAAATATTTCCTATTATGTTCTGCCTGTATCTGTTTGAGCAAATTCTTCCTGTTTCAGGCCTGAAACATGGCAAACAACTAACAAATATATCAATTTTATTTTTATTTTTCTCCATGCCACAGTAAATAAACACAGACACCCCAGTTTGTGGTATCCACGAACATAGAATTACTTAAACAAAGTTAAACTGTAATCAAATTTATTTTTATTGAATTCCAATTGCCGTCAACGAGGGATGGGAATCCATTTAAGAAAAATTCTATAAAAATAAATTGATATTTTTTAAATCAATGCTTACTTTGGGGATGGTAGAATCAGAATGAAATGCGCCAATATTTCAGGATTCTGCAGCAATCGGAACCAACAATGGGTTGGTTTTCATATAGCGGAAGCACCATAATTCAATCTCAAAACAAAAAACCATCAAATTCATTTTTTAATTGTTGTTATCCACAACATTTTCTAAAGCAAATATTGTTATCCACAACCTTTTACGATGAAAATATTGTTATCCACGACATTTTTTACGGAAAATATTGTTATCCACAAAATTTTCTAATTAAAATATTGTTATCCACAACATTTTCTAATGAAAATATTGTTATCCACAACATTTTCTAATGAAAATATTGTTATCCACAACATTTTCTAATGAAAATATTGTTATCCGTTAAATTTTCTATGGAAAATATTGATATCCACACCATTTTCTAAAGAAAATATTGTTATCCCCACCATTTTCAAAAGAAAATATTGTTATCCGCACCATTTTCTAAAGACAATGTATTGTTATCCACAACATTTTCTAAAGAAAATATTTTTATACACAACTATTTTTATCGTCAGCATTTTCTATGGAAAATATTGTTATCCAGAACATTTTCTGTGGAAAATATCGTTATCCACAATATTTTCCAGTGAAAATATTGTTATCACCACCATTTTCTAGAGAAAACGTTGTTATCCCCACCATTTTCTAGAGAAAACGTTGTTATCCACACCATTTTCTAAAGAAAATATTTTTTCCACACAATTTTCTAAAGAGAATATTGTTATCCACACTAGTTTCTAAAGAAAATATTGTTATCCATACCATTTTCTAAGAAGAATATTGTTATCCACACCATTTTATAGGGAAAATATTGTTATCCACAACAGTTTCTAATAAAAATATTGTTATTCACAAATTTATCAAAAGAAAATATTGTTATCTACATCCTTTTCTAAAGAAAATATTGTTATCCACACCATTTTATAAAGAATGTATTTTTATCAACAACATTACATTTAACAATATTACTATCCACAGCATTTACGGTCGGATATATTGTTACCCAAAACATTTTGTAAAGAAAATATATTATCCAACATATTTTATGTAGAAAATATTGTTTTTCATAACATTTTCTAAAGAAGATATAGTTGCCCACAACATTTTCTATGGGAAATATTGTTATCCACATGATTTTCTAAAGAAAATATTGTTATCCGTAACATTTTCTTTGAAAAATATTGTTATCAAATACATTTTCTATGGAAAATATTGTTATCCACAACATTTTATAAACACGATATTGTTATCCACACCTTTTTCAAATGAAAATGTTGTTAACCACAAAACTTTCTAAAGAAAATATTGTTATCCACCATATTTTTTTGGAAAATATTGTTATCCACACCATTTTCTAAAAAAAGTTTTGTTATCTACAACACTTTCTCAAGAATATCATGTTATCCACACAATTTTTTTAAGAACATTTTGTTATCCGCAATATCTTATATGGAAAATATTGTTATCCACAACATTTTTAAAGAAAACATTTTCGCTACAGGAAAATTTTAATTAGTAACAAATTCCTCTTCCTTATTCGCCGGGTCTCGTTTGTTGCTATCAACAACATTACATTTAACAATATTACTATCCACAGCATTTACGGTCGGATATATTGTTACCCAAAACATTTTGTAAAGAAAATATATTATCCAACATATTTTCTGTAGAAAATATTGTTTTTCATAACATTTTCTAAAGAAGATATAGTTGCCCACAACATTTTCTATGGGAAATATTGTTATCCACATGATTTTCTAAAGAAAATATTGTTCTCCGTAACATTTTCTTTGAAAAATATTGTTATCAAATACATTTTCTATGGAAAATATTGTTATCCACAACATTTTATAAACACGATTTTTTATCCACACCTTTTTCAAATGAAAATGTTGTTAACCACAAAACTTTCTAAAGAAAATATTGTTATCCACCATATTTTTTTGGAAAATATTGTTATCCACACCATTTTCTAAAAAAAGTTTTGTTATCTACAACACTTTCTCAAGAATATCATGTTATCCACACAATTTTTTTAAGAACATTTTGTTATCCGCAATATCTTATATGGAAAATATTGTTATCCACAACATTTTTAAAGAAAACATTTTCGCTACAGGAAAATTTTAATTAGTAACAAATTCCTCTTCCTTATTCGCCGGGTCTCGTTTGTTGCTATCAACAACATTACATTTAACAATATTACTATCCACAGCATTTACGGTCGGATATATTGTTACCCAAAACATTTTGTAAAGAAAATATATTATCCAACATATTTTCTGTAGAAAATATTGTTTTTCATAACATTTTCTAAAGAAGATATAGTTGCCCACAACATTTTCTATGGGAAATATTGTTATCCACATGATTTTCTAAAGAAAATATTGTTCTCCGTAACATTTTCTTTGAAAAATATTGTTATCAAATACATTTTCTATGGAAAATATTGTTATCCACAACATTTTATAAACACGATATTGTTATCCACACCTTTTTCAAATGAAAATGTTGTTAACCACAAAACTTTCTAAAGAAAATATTGTTATCCACCATATTTTTTTGGAAAATATTGTTATCCATACCATTTTCTAAAAAAAGTTTTGTTATCTACAACACTTTCTCAAGAATATCATGTTATCCACACAATTTTTTTTAAGAACATTTTGTTATCCGCAATATTTTATATGGAAAATATTGTTATCCACAACATTTTTAAAGAAAATAATATCTACAACATTTTCGCTACAGGAAAATTTTAATTAGTAACAAATTCCTCTTCCTTATTCGCCGGGTCTCGTTTGTTGCTAGCAGCAACCTTTACGTACGTATTTACATTTTCCCTATAAAGCTTCTATTGTGTTTTGTAAACAAATGGACGAGTGAAAATAAATAACTTTATTTTTGCAAAACTAATGTATTTCAAATAAATAAACAACAAAACATTATGCCTTCTAACACTGGTACACCCCCTACAGTGATGGACTATATACAATTTTATCAACAAAGTGAAAACTAATATTTTCAGCAATTTACGATGATTTTGGATGGTAAAAATTAAACAAACGAATTCGAGAGAAGTTTTTTTGTTCAATTGTGTGCGTCCGTCCAATGTGGGATTGTTCTGCTCTAATTTCCAAACCAGCCATTTTTGGTAAAATTTGGTCTACACACAAATATATTCGTATAACATTCTAACTTCCTACCTGAACGTTCGTATGTAGGCGGAATTCCACAAAAAAAAAAAATATTGGACACTTTTGTTTGTTATCTTTCATTTCTGTTCTGAAATGTGTGGTCAGTTGACTGGCTGGCATTACTGCCTGGTCCAGTAACTTCATATTTGGCCATTCACAACAAAGTGACATCAGAAAACAACAAAAATCGTGTACGAACCACTTTCTGTCATTCTCTGTTCTATGATTTTTTAATGATGGAATTTTAACGGTTTCGAAATTCCATGGCAAATGGTAACGAGGAATGCAGGCAAAATTCCATTGTAATTAACCATAACTTTTTTATTTACATAATGTCTGCTGTTAAGCGGAAAGACTAGCATAACCTCATGACCTTTAATATGTGTGAATTTGAATGTTTAAATAATTGGTGTGGGGAAATGAAAAGTAACATCATAAAACTTTAACTTGAATAACATGGGCGTTGTCTGTCGTCTTCACCACCTCGCTTGGTATTTTCCATTTCAGAATCATCGATGTAGAACACAATTTCGAGTTGATGTTGTAAATCACCGTCTAGGTAAACAAACAATTAGCACACACATGGAACATTTGCTGTTCATCTTTTCAAGGTTATTTATCGAATTCACATATTTTCACCAATTTTTGGCGGAAATTATTCCGTTTTTAAATTATTGATTTGAAATTGTTTATAATTGAATGATTGCTGAAATATTTTAGGAAGTGTAAACGAAAAATTTACAGATAATACGAATATTATTCCGATTCACATATAGCTCAAAACTATTTGATAAAGTCTAAGCCGTAATAGAATTTCATTGTTAAAATTTTCTAATATCTTTTTTATTGTTTCTGTTTTTTTCTATTTCCAGGTGAGTGTTTGTTTCTCTGCTCAACTAAAAATTCAAAATCACGGCAATTACAAGTGAGCCATGACTGTAATAAAGCAACAACAACAGCAGCAACAACTACATGGATCAGTAAACAGCAAATGAAAGATTATATAACATTCTGTCAGTTATTCGCGTTTTGTATCGACATTATCTGTTTTTGGGCTTGGTATTGGTATGAGTTGTCTCACTGTCTGGTGGTGACAGTCCAACTATCCAGTTAAGTCAGTTTAGTTGGCCATAAAATCCCATAAAATGTTTGATTCTCTTCCTCCACCCCCTCCCCCTGATCCTCTAATGCGTGTCTAATGTGTGCGGTGTACACGTAACATGCCTGCGTTGCAAAAACACTCGTCGTATTTCCAAACAAATCTTTCGCTTGTTCATTCGTAAGTATAGCTCAAGTACTACTTAGCAATTTCTAATATTGTTTTTTCTCACATAAATAAGACTGGAGTTTGGCTTTTTGTTTCTCTCTCTAAGCTACAAAATTTGGCTTGGAATATTCATATGAGGAGCTATTTGTATACGTGTGTCTGTATGTGTGTGTGTGTGTTTGACTCAAAATGCATTGCCGCAAGTGCAACGATATGTTAGGTTAATGCATTCCGCTTCTGTCATCCGCCAGCCACCACCAACAAGTCAAATCATACGAGACTGAGGAAATTGCCTTTAATGGACCGTTCGCTGTATCTGAATAGGAAAATAAACCAACGACAACAACAAAAACAATAAGCTACGGCATTCAACAATCAGCACTCGTTGTTCCAAGTACCCTAACAAATGCAAAAAAAAAAAAAAAAAATACATTGTTTGAGATTTTTTCGGTGTAAACTGAGAAGCATGGCTGAGAAAAAATGTTTAGCACATTGGTGGAAATTATGTTTCGGCAACATTTTCTGTAGAAAAGATCGAAAGATTTCCTATAGGAAATATAATTTTCGACAATCTTTTGTGTCTTATTGACAGCATTCGCTATCCCAATATTGTCATCGACAATTTTTTCTATCATAATATTGTTGTCGACAATTTTTCCTATATTATCGACAACTTTTTTATGTTATCGACAGAGTTTTCTACAGAAAAAATTGTTATTGACTACATTTTCTATCTTATCAATAACATTTCCTATAGAAAAAATGTTATCGACAACTTTTTCTCTGTTATCTGTGGAAAATATTGTTATCGACAACATTTTCTGCGGAAAATATTGTTATCTGTTTCTGCGGAAAATATTACTTTCGATAATATATTCTGTAGAAAAGATAGTTATCGACAATATCTTCTCTAGAAAAGATTATTTTCGGCAATATTTTCTGTACAAGAACATTTTCAACATATTCTATAGGAAAAAATGTTATCGACAAAATATTTGTGGAAAATATTGTTATCGACAAAATTTTTGTGGAAACGACGTTTTATAGAAAACATTGTTATCGATTACATTTTCTATGGAAAATATTACTTTCGATAACATTTTCTGTGGAAAAGATTGTTATCGACAATATTTTCTGTAGAAAAGATTGTTATCGACAATATTTTCTGTAGAAAAGATTGTTATCGACAATATTTTCTTATAGAAAAGATTGTTATCGACAATATTTTCTGTAGAAAAGATTGTAATCTGCAATATTTTCTGTAGACAAATTTGTTATCGACAATATTTTCTGTAAAAATATTGTTATCGACAAGAAGTTCTATAGAAAATATAGAAAATTTTGTTATCGATAACTTATTTTTGAAAAATATTATCGACACGATTATCTCTAACAAATTTTGGTATCGATAAGATTTTCCATGGAAAATGTTGTTATCAACAATATGATCTATATAAAATGTTCTTATCGACAACGTTTTCAATAGAAAATATTGTTATCGACAACGTTTTCGCTAGAAAATATTGTTATCGGTATCATATTCCATAGAACATACTTTTATCGACATTTTCTATGGAAAATATTACTATCCGCAACATCATTCATGGAAAATACTTTTATCGGCAACATTTACCATAGAATATATTGTTGTCTACAACATTTTCTAAAGAAAATAATTTTATCTTCACAATTTTCTTTAGAACATAACGTTATCGACATAATTTTCGACGAAATATATTGTTACCGACAACATTCCAAAATGTCAATCGGCAACATTTTTGATAAAAACATTGTTATTACAACATTTTCGATAGAAAAAATTTCTTAACAACAACATTTTCTATGGAAAATATTGTTATCAACACAATTTGCTATGGAAAATATTGTTGTCGACAGGATTTAGTATAGAAAATATTGTTATCTACAAGGTTTTTTTTATAGAAAATATTTTTATCGACAAGATTTTTTATAGAAATTAGAACATTTTCTAAAGAGAATATGGTTATCGACAAAATTTTCTATGAAAAATATTGCTATCGATAACATGTGCTGGAAAATATTGTTATCGACAACATTTTCTATAGAAAATATTGTTATCGACAACATTTTCTATAGAAAATATTGTTATCGACAACATTTTCTATAGAAAATATTGTTATCGACAACATTTTCTATAGAAAATATTGTTATCGACAACATTTTCTTTAGAAAATGTTGTTATCGAAAACTTTTTCTATAGAAAATATTGTTATCGAAAACATTTTCTATAGAAAATATTGTTATCGAAAACATTTTCTATAGAAAATATTGTTATCGAAAACATTTTCTATAGAAAATATTGTTATCGAAAACATTTTCTATAGAAAATATTGTTATCGAAAACATTTTCTATAGAAAATATTGTTATCGAAAACATTTTCTATAGAAAATATTGTCATCGACAACATTTTCCATAGAACATATTGTTATCGAAGCATTTTTTATAGAAAATATTGTTATCAATATATTTTCTATAGAAAATATTGTTATCGATAATATTTTTCATAGAAAATATTGTTTTCGACACCATTCTCGTTAGAAGATATTGTTATCGAACGATTTTCTGTACTAAACTATCTTTCATTTAACCAAGAAGTCATTGAGGTAATTAATGTACCTTTCCCTCCCAATGTGCCTATCTCCTTGGCTATGAAGTTGGCGCACTATAAATGATTGTTGTAAATAAACTTGAGCAACATGTTAATTATTTACGATTTGTTGTTGTTGCTGCTAACTGCTGGTTCATTCGTTTGCTGGATTGTTGGCTGAATTTGTTGGTACTGTGCATTATTGTTGTTTCATATGATCGAAATCAACAAATCTAAGGTAACCTGAGCCACTGCTGCTGGTTGACTGACTGGCACTTGCCGTCTTCATTGGGGTTTTTGCTTTGTTTTGGATTTCTGGAATTGACGTATTTTATTGCATTACGTTAATTGTAATGAAATAATTATACTACGTTCATAGATAAACTGAACTGAGCTGACGACTGCCAATGGCACAACGGCGCAACAATATTTGTTAACTGGGCCAATTGAAGTTGTAGAGTTTTGCGTTGTTTGTGCTATTTATTTTTTTTTTGCTTTTTGCATGCAATAGAATAGAATTTGATTTGTTGGAAACTATTTGCAGATAGCGATTGTTTGTGGCCCATAAAATCTGTTTGAGTTGTTAAATTTTATTAACAATTTATGTAGAAGAGATTGTGTGTCAATTGTGAGGTTGTGGATGAATTTTTTTATTGATTGGGAAGTGGCTTTGCTTGGCATTTGTTTTTATGCCGTTTTAGTTTTAGTGTGCACTTTTCTCCTGGGGCCGCGGCCGCCTTTCTTATCTTAAGTAGAAATTTATCGCATACTTAAGTGGCATTACATGTTTCTTAAGAGACTATGTGTGTCGTAAATATTTGGGGCTTACACTTTAACTGGGATATTTATTTGTGTTTGACAATGAAATTCCAATGAGAATTGTTTAAAAATATTTAAAATGTTTATATTTTGTATGCATTGAATTTGATCGTTTAGAAAATACATGCAAATGCATTTAAATATTTTGAGAGTTTTGAGTTTTGTAAGGGTTAAATAAAAATTTAACCCCAACTATGGACGTTTAAATTGTACTATTTTCCAAGTCATTTTAAGACATTCATTAGAAATTGTAATAAATTTTCAATTCAAAATATTTTCAATTGAAATAGTTCCAATGGTTTAAAGTTCCTTCAAACTAAGGACGGAAATGTCACTGTTCAGTAGGAAATACAAATATTATTGCATTTTGTGTGGGAAAATTCTGAAATTATCTGGATTAAAAACCTCCCTGCGGTTTGTTCAAAGGGTTACACGAAGTCACATGCTAGTTCAATAAAAGATTGATAATTACACGGAATAAAAGTGGTGGATTTGTATTGGGTTCGATTTTAGAAGTGCATATTTTTTTTATAGATTTTGAATAAATATTTATGGATCCCAAGAAGTTCTAAATTGTTTTTCGTTTGTGAATAATGGTTTGTATAAAATTATTGGTGAATAAGTCAAGCAGGTCTGGTTACATTAATTACTAGCATGATATCGCAAAAAGGGGAACCGCCTTTCGAAAAATTAAAATTTATAATAAACTGTATTAGACTTTGAATGGTGAGTGACATTTCTCTTTCCACTTCTTCTACACTTGATATGGTATCGAATATTTTTATGATGATAATAAAAAGGTTTTGTTTTCACTTTATATTAAATTCCAATTAAATAAATTTTATTTTTGAGTAGTCCAAACAATTGATCGGTTGCCGTGGATCCAAAGTATACTTGAATTGCAGGGTTGTAAAACCCTCTTTCTTCCCTCTCCCATTTGGAAAGAATGTGTTAATTTTCACACTCTTGCAAGTACAAAGGAGAAGAGGACAAAGAAAAAACACATGTATAAATATCAAAGTTTAGAGTTTCGCCTTCTAGGTATGTATGTACTCGTATATCAGGTGACTACATCAGCAGTAGATGCAGTTGACGACAACGTCGTCAACATTTTTATTCGTCCGTACTGATTAATCATCAAACAAAAAATAGATTTATTTATTTATTAATACCTTTGGAATTGTTTACAAAAAATATATCTTCTAGGTGTTAAATTTCTCCGGAGCATAGCAACCAACCATAAATAATCAGTTGAAAGAGAAATGCGCTTTCATAAAAAGAACATGATAGGAGTACAACATTTTCCACTAATTTCTCCGAGATTTACTTTTTTACGATTGCTGTCTGTTTTTGTGTGTGTGTGTTTGATATTCTTCTCTTATCTATTTTTCATTGGCTTTGAATTAGAAGTAACCGATAGAAATTTTACAGTATTTATTTTCACAAAAGTAAATATTTTTCTTATCTGGCTGACAGGCAGCAAGACAGGCCGGCCGTCAGGGTGACATTGAAAAATTGGTGGGGTTAAAGAACCTTATCTAAAAAATGCTTTTTAACATTGGAGTGTAAAGTCAAAGGCAAATTTGCTACAAAAAAATAATTTATTAAAAAATTCTATAGAAAATTATATAAAATTTGGAATGTTTGCAGATTTTTGATAAAAAAATATAAATGCAGTTTTGTCACATTCGCCATTTGGTGGACTCTATTTTTTGCAGATAAAAACACATATTACGTTTACGGATTATATGGACTTACGATATCCAGTCAAATCAAAATACTATTAGACTATTCATAAAAAGTTCCCTCCTTTTGGGGTCTCCAAAATTTTCCTACAAGTTGGTTTATAGTAGATGCAATTTTAGTCGCGTTATCGGTTGCGAGGTCAATGTGTTTGGAGTGGATCAATTTATAAGAAAACTCCACGATATTAAGCATGGCTTGATGTGTTAGGATATACCTTTTCTTATAAGAAGTAGCACTAATTGTTTTATTTCTATTTAAGGTTCTTAGAGATTCCCAACGTTACGTTTGTTCTTCTCAGTACCTAGCCTGTCTGTTCGAAACTATACATTATATTGGGTGTAAGGTTCGATAGCCTGTTTAAGTCACGGCTTTTTGTGACAAAATCAGAAGTAGGAACAAGGCCCTCAAGTCGCTGGCCGGCAGTACTTAGGCTGCTGACAAAGAAACCTTGTTGACCTCTTACAAAGCAATAGCACGGAGCGCGTTAACTAACTTTAAATGAAAACCGCTTACACCTGGAAAGTTTTTGCGGATTCTGAAACAGCAATGTTCATAGATGAGACAAATCAAAAACAAATAAATCGCCGGAGCGCTTTTTAAATAAATCGCGATCAACAATGATCACATTTTTAGGGTTGGGTTTCACTATTTTGCTTGGAAACTCCAAGTCCTATCGAAAAGGGACTAAAGACAACATTTTCTCCATCAAGCAGCATTGGGTAGCATTCTCACTGATGCAGTTGCGCTGACTGTACTAAGATACAATGTGAATGGCGCACTCGCAGACCACCCATCCCATCCATCGCAACAAAAGAATGTCATCTGCCAAGGAAAACGCAAGTGGTTTTAGCCCAATTTAGATCCGGACGATGCAGCCGCCTCAATTCGTATTGGGCCCGAATTAATAGACTGATACCCAACACATGGCCTGCATGTGGAGTGACCAGCTAAACTCACTGAACTATCTCCTGATTCTTTATGGACGCAGCTAGTCTAGTTTGCAGAATTGTTGAATCTGAACACAAGACGAACTGGCATCAGATATCTGAAAAGCTATGCGAAAAATATGCTACAACAACACTTCACTCGGTGACAGTTGGTTCATTTGCCCAGCAAAAATTTGGATCCGGTAGTCATTACGTAACCCTTTACAAAGTAATGTAAACAAGCTTCTTTTTGATTGCAAGTAATTTGAAAAGTCATGGGTTACTTCTTAAAAAATTTACAAGGTAAACCTACTTACTTTACTCCTCACTAAGTAATGACGACGGTGGCACAGTGAGTGTGAGTCCGACTATAAATCCTACGGTTGTGTGTTCAACGCTAACCGTCGTCACGCGATTTTCTTTAATTAAAAAATAATAGGTCGTGGTGCACATGTGTACTGCACATTTAAGTTCTTAAGCAACCCTTAATATTCGTGTGCGTGGCATAGTGTGTAGTGTCTTTGGCTAGAAATCAGAGGGTTGGTGGGTTCAATTCGGGCAGACAGCGAAATAAAATAAAATCAACTGTTCTAAAGATACAATTTTTTTCACCTTACTTTTCAACTTCTAGTGGCCACAGAATAACTAGTTATTCTAGTGGTCATAAAATAACTACAAACTGAGTGCGACATG
The DNA here is from genome assembly GCF_047663935.1 of Musca autumnalis. Classification (NCBI taxonomy): domain Eukaryota; kingdom Metazoa; phylum Arthropoda; class Insecta; order Diptera; family Muscidae; genus Musca; species Musca autumnalis. The sequence continues at coordinate 84,773,108 of NW_027411866.1, forward strand.
CCCTTGTAAAAATAATGGGGAAGAAAGGGGGTTTGAGAGTAGTTACGGCTGCCAAAAATCCCTTTCGAAACAAATGACTTTGGGAGGACTTTTTTTGCTGGGTTGGGATAGATGTTGGAAGATTATGAAAATAAGGTTTTATTGTTATTGCTTGTTGAAGGGTGAAGAAGTTTCCGAGATATCAATTAAGTTCAAGAACTTCGCATATCCAAAGTGTGAAACTTGTTCCTGACTCTCGATGTTGAAAAGCTTGAAACTGAACCAGGCTATCCAAAGGTTGGAGATCCAGAATCACATTCAGAACAGCATTAGTGGTGCTTTTGATTGCTTCGGTGATCAGAATTGGCAAAGCCCTTTGTACACTTCATAGTTTGGACAGGAGTGCTTTTGCCCAATTGGAGACAACTCCGCCATAGATTAAAACTTTTGCAAATGAAGTTTTTGCAGAAATATTGTCCAATAAGATCTTTCTTTGTCCATCCTTCATGTTCCTTTTCCAGTTCATGCGGTGGTCCTGGTTTGTACGGAAATATTTAGGTTCGGGAAAAAACTCTAGTGCAACCCCATCCAAGACTAGTGGCTGGAATTAGGGAAGTTTGTTTGTTCATGGTGTGTAGTACGAGTTAGGTCTTCGCTGGGTTCAATACAAGACCATTTTCATGGGCACACCCTGACAGTTGTAACAAAACACTTTGCATCAGGTTGGAAAAAAGATAACTTATTAGTACTACATCATTATTAGAATAATATTAGTTTTCAGTCAAAGCTCACAAGAGTAGGAGTGGGAGTGCTCTTATGTGCCAATTAAAAATCCTGTTTTTCAAGATTTCATCAAACCATTCCACAAGGATGGAGTAAATTGCTGTGCTGTTGAGAGCGTTATGGATAGATTCAAGCTCTACATTATTGAAAGTCTCCTCCATATCAGGAAAGGCTGCCGAAGTAAAATTTGTGCCTAACAGCCTCATATAAGCGGTTTCTACTGACTGATCCATCAAATCTGTTGATATTTCTTTACCCAGACGTGGTCGGACAGGAGTCCTAATGGCATGTCAAGAGAATTTTGTGAATTTGTCCCAGCACTGCGTAGGTGTCCCAATCTGTTCTCCTGGAATTTCTATGGGGATTCTGTTTGACTCCATGTATAGAAATTTGAAACTTTTCACATTACCCGACCTATGCCTCACAGCTCATCTGACAATTCCTGCATGACAAAGCTTGGTGGGTCGGGGTCCTCATACGTAGATCGATTATATGTAGGTCTGTTGCGTTCTCCATTCATTCGCAATATAGTGAGAAGGATCAGACTCATTTTGGCAACTACATAGTTTCTCACTTTGTCCCCATTTGAGGCAGAGAACAGAGGATAGGTCTCGACTCTTAGGCCACTCACCTTATTTATTTCCTAGAATAGAGCGAAGTTGATTTTTGAGGCCGAATGTGTTTCAAAAGTTTAGCAGCAGCAGCTTTACAATGATTCAGATTTATCTGCAAAAAGCTAAGCTCTTTTAGTTTCTACTGTTGCTTCGGAGGATTCGGATTTTAAAGCATATTTCTCGAAATCTAACATTTAAAATGCCTCTCGACTACTTTAGTATTCTTTCCCAATACGTTATATATGACAAATTCGCTGTTATTCGGAAAGGAATGTGGAATAATCCTACTACTCTCCACCCGAAGAACGGTGTTCTGCTTTTCGTCTAACTTCAGCTCCATAGATGTAAAATGCATCCATACTGGCACACGCAGAGAAAAAATTAATTGGTACAACAACATTCGAAGAGAAAAATATGTATTGTAAAGATATTGTTAGATTCTGTATGTAATATTGGGACTCCAACAATCGTTTTTGTCAATTACAACAATTGTTTTTGTTATATCCAACAATAGTTTTTGTCAACTGGACAATATTCTCTTTTTACAATTTTATTCTCTTCTCTCTGTATTCGATGCCGTGGTGAAAAAAACAATTTTTGTGAGTTTTGTTTGTATGACACAATGACTTTATCTTTATACCAAAGGTAGGTGGAAAGTGTATATGAGAATTATGTACTTACATTAGAAGTTTTCTGGACTGCCAATAGTTTTTGTAAATTATATTATAATTATAGATTATAATAGTTCCTACCATAATGATGATGATTTTTACAATATTTCGGAATTTCGAAAGTTGTTTTTATTTGTATGTTTGGAGCAAAATATGGTATTTTTATACCCTCCACCAAAATATGGAGTTTATAATTAAATTTGTCATTCCGTCTGTAACACATCGTAATAATCATTGGAGACCCTATAAAGTATTTATTCTTGATCAGGGTAAATTCTAAGTCGATATAACCATGTCCCTCTGTCCGTGCGTCCGTTTGTTGAAATCAATATGCAGCTCGCAATTTTTACAAATGGGCTATATCGGTCCACGTTTTGATATAGCCCCATAGAACGGTACATCCCAATTTTCGGTATTTCGAAGGTTGTGGCCTCAATATTCCATCGGATTGGCTGAAATTTGGTATTTAGTTTTCGTGAGTGGTATAAAACTTTCCCCCAGAAATTTGTCTGTACAGGTCCACGCCTTCATAGAGCCCCTATAGAAAGGTACCTCCCGATTTTCGGTATTTTGAAGGTTTGCCATATTGTTTTACTGAAATTGCTGAAATTTGGTATTTAGTCTTCCACATAAACGAAAGGAAACAAATTGTTCGGTTTTAGTTCAATACACTACGTGGTGGAGGGTATAACAAGTTCGGCCGGGTCGAACTTAACGCCGTTCTTACTTGTTGGATTTGCAATTACAATGATTACAAATAAATAGCTATAACAAAAATAGATATTCTGGTTCCAACAAAAGCGAAAAATATTTTTGCTCTGCTTGTTCTTTTTGTCCAACTCCATATATGGAAGATTTACCCATACTGACGGCAACAGTTACGGACACCATTCTGCCTGCCTTCCCAAAGCGATCAAATGCCGCTTACCGCTGAACGCAGAGAAGAAATGTTGTAGAAGCAATAATATTCTGAGAACAAAGTAGGGTATTTTGAAAATGTGAAAATATGTATTGTTGCTTCAACCATATATTTTGTGTCAAGCACTATAAAGGCAAAAAATATATTTTGCGGCAACAATATATATTTTTTAAAGCCATCAAATCCTGAGTATTTTATTTTTTATTCTAAATTGTAAAAATATATATTGTTTCTGCAACCCATATATTTTATGTCAGACACCACAAAGACACAATATATACTTTTGTGGCAACAATATATATTTTTACATTTTTAAAAGTACCCTATTTTGTTCTGAATATGATTGCTTCTACAATATCTCTTATCGGCGTGTACATTAGGCTTGACATCTTTTGGCCGAAACTATCAAAATCATGAAAAGTAGTTTGAAGTAATAAAGTGACTTAACGTCACTTCAAACAATTTTCAACATAAAACAAAACAATAATATTTTTATCCGATAACGATACTGACAAGAACTGATCTGGGCTGCTGCTGATGAATGCGAAACAAATTCCTAGACGACAAAAATCTAATTATAGAAATAAATCACGTTTATGTAAATTTCCTCCTTCAAAAGCTTTGTATTGAAAACAAATTATAAACTGGACAAAAATATACACTCCGCTCTATGATTTAGCCTTCTTTGTATAAAGTATTTGTGTACTGTGAAGCGCAGCCACCCGCCACCACCATTACCTTCGCCAACGAAGCGTAAAACCAGCAATTTTCGCATGCGTTACTCACGTCTTTATTAAAAAGTCAGCGTGTGAGCTCAGCTCTCTTTGTTTATTTTATACGAAAAATTCAAATGACATCGAATCTGAATCTTATCGCCGTCGCTACTGTATTTAGCCGAGTAATTATGCTCAATTTCGAAAATTGTTTACATGGGCCGAGAAGAGGTTAATGAGTGGAGTAACAACAAAAAAAGTGTCATTGGCATAAATTTTAATTTTCACAGAAAGTTAACGCACCTCAATGCCAATGGTAATTGGTAATTGGCAGAGGTACTTTGCTTATGACGATGCGTTAAAAGAGGAGCGGCGGCGGCTGTCGCGGTAGGCAGTAACATTTCATTCCTACATGACGCGCCATGTGTCATGATTGCCAATAAAACTTTCAACAATGGTTGTTGGAAATTGTTGTTGTCATCCCATCTAAAATTACTGATCAATACAAAAATTACCAAAGAGATTTTGTTTTTTATTGCAAAAGCAATGAAGCCGTCCGTCCCTATTTTCTGTGTGCATTCACCGGTTGGCTTGTCCGCCTGTCTGTTAAATGTTGCCACAGCACTCACTCTCCTGCTGTTTGCCAAAGCGGTAATTATGTTGCAATTCGTATGCATCTGGTGTCGATTTGTCGGTGTTTCGAAGTTTTTTTATTACTCATTTAGGGTTTGGTTTGCCAGCTTTTGGAATTCATACGATAACAACAACTAAAAAATTGAATTGTTGAGACGAAACAAAACAACTTGAAAAAAATTTTAATAAAGAAACTAATAAAACCGGGCATACACAAAGCCACCAACCACACTACCACTTAAATTAAACGCCAGTCCAGACAATTGAAAATGTCGTCAAACATTTTAATTACTTGACTTTGCAAATGAAGCACTGACTGACGGCCTGTGTGTGTCGCGAAAAGTTCATTGTTCTTCAAAATATTCGGTGGCAAAATTCTTTTCTTTTCATTACGTCTCCTTGTCAATTGGTGTGAATTGAGTAATCGGAATTTTGGAATCTGATAGTAAATTTGTGTATATTAAGTGTAGTTTAGATGGCAAAGATAGTGATGACACCACCTATACATTAAACCAGGCTAACTGCGAAGTTATATGGGATTTTTTTTCTCTAGATTTTCATTATATATCCCGCTTCTATATACCATGTCTGAAAGAAATGGTGCTGCTGAAAGCAAGGGTGCGTCTATAGACCCTTTTTAAAAGAAAGGATGTTTCTATAGACTTTTTCTAAAAGCAAGTGTGCTTCTATAGACCCATTCTAAAAGAAAGGGTGCTCCTATATACCCTTTCTGAAAGAAGGGGTGCTCGATAGACCCTTTCTGAATAAAAGGGTGCTCGATAGACCCGTTCTGAATAAAAGGGTGCTCGATAGACCCGTTCTGATAAAAGGGTATTCGATAGACCCGTTCTGAATAAAAGGGTGCTTCTATAAAGAAAAGGGTGCTTCTATAAAGAAAAGGGTGCTTCTGAAAGAAAGAGTGCTTCTATAGGCCCTTTCTGAAAGCAAGTGTGCTTCGATAGACCTTTTCAGAATGAAAGGGTGTCTCCCTCACCCTTTCTGGAAGAAAGGGTGCTTCTTTAGATCCTTTTCTGAAAGAAAGGGTGCTTCTATAGATCCTTTTTCTGAAAGAAAGGCTACTTTTATGGACCATTTCAGAAAGAAAGTGTGCTTCTTTAGACCCTTGCTGAAAGAAAGTGTTCTTCTTTAGACCCTTACTGAAAGAAAGGGTTAGACCCTTGCTGAAAGAAAGTGTGCTTCTTTAGACCCCTTCTAAAAAAAGGGTGCTTCTATAGAACCTTTCTAAAATCAAGTGTGTTCCGATAGGCCCTTTCTGAAGGAAAGGGTGCTTCGATAGACCCTTCCTGAAAGAAAGGGTGCTCCGATAGACCCTTTCTGAAAGAAAGGGTGCTCGATAGACCTGTTCTGAATAAAAGGGTGCTTCTATAAAGAAAATGGAGCTTCTGAAGGAAAGGGTGCTCGATAGACCTGTTCTGAATAAAAGGGTGCTTCTATAAAGAAAATGGAGCTTCTGAAGGAAAGGGTGCTTCTCCTCACCTTTTCTAAAAGAAAGGGTGCTTCTACAGACCTCTTCTAAAAGAAAGGGTGCTTCTACAGACCTCTTCTAAAAGAAAGGGTGCTTCTGTAGACCCATGCTAACTACGAAGTTATATGGGATTTTTTTTCTTTAGATTTTCATTATAGACCCTTCTTCTATATACCATGTCTGAAAGAAATGGTTCTGCTGAAAGCAAGGGTGCTTCTATAGACCCTTTCTGAAAGAAGAGGTGCTCCTATATACCCTTTCTGAAAGAAGGGGTGCTCGCTCGATAGACCCTTTCTGAATAAAAGGGTGCTCGATAGACCCGTTCTGAATAAAAGGGCGCTTCTGAAAGAAAGGTTGCTTCTATAGACCCTTTCTGAAAGAAAGGGTGCTTCTATAAACTTTTTCTAAAAGAAAGGGTGCTTCTTTAGACCCTTGCTGAAAGAAAGGGTTAGACCCTTGCTGAAAGAAAGGGTTAGACCCTGGCTGAAAGAAAGGGTGTTTCTATAGACCCTTGGTGAATGAAAGGGTGCTTCTATAAATCCTTTCTGAATGAATGGGTGGTTCTATAGATCCTTTCTGAATAAAAGGTTGCTTTTATAGACCTTTTCTGAAAGAAAGGGTGCTACTATATACCCTTTCTGAAAGAAGGGGTGCTCACTCGATAGACCCTTTCTGAAAGAATGGGTGCTCGCTCGATAGACCCTTTCTGAAAGAATGGGTGCTCGCTCGATAGACCCTTTCTGAATAATAGGGTGCTTCTATAAAGAAAAGGGTGCTCCTAAAAGACAGGGTGCTTCTACAGACCCCTTCTAAAAGAAAAGGTGGTTCTATAGACCCTTTCTAAAATCAAGTGTGCTTCTATAGACCCTTTCTGAAAGTAATGGTGCTTCGATAGACCGTTTTTGAAAGAAAGTGTGCTTCGATAGACCCTTTCAGAATGGAAGGGTGCTTCTCCTTCTGCAGACCCCTTCTTAAAGAAAGGGTGCTTCTATAAACCCTTTCTAAAAGAAAGGGCGCTTCTATAGACCTTTTCTGAAAGAAAGGGTGCCTTCTCCGATAGACCCTTTCTGAAGGAAAGGGTGCTGCGATAGACTCTTTCTAAATGAACAGGTGCTTCCATAGACCCTTTTCTGGAAGAAAGGGTGCTCCGATAAACCCTTCCTAAATGAACGGGTGCTTCGGTAGACCCTTTTTGAAAGAAAGTGTGCTTCTATAGACTCTTTTCTGGAAGAAAGGGTGCTTCAATAGATCCTTTTTTGAAAGAAATGGTAATTTTATGGACCCTTTCTGAAAGTAAGGGTGCTTCGATAGACCCTTTCTGAAAGTAAGAGTGCTTCGATAGACCCTTGCTAAAAGCAAGTGTGCTTCTATAGACCTTTTCTGAAAGATAGGGTGCTTCTATAGATCCTTTCTGAAAAAAGGGTGCTTCTATAGATCCTTTTTCTCAAAGAAAGGGTGCTTCTGTAGATTCTTTTTCTCAAAGAAAGGGTGCTTCTATAGATCCTTTTTCTCAAAGAAAGGGTGCTTCTATAGATCCTTTTTCTCAAAGAAAGGGTGCTTCTATACATCCTTTTTCTCAAAGAAAGGGTGCTTCTATAGATCCTTCTTCTCAAAGAAAGGGTGCTTCTATAGATCCTTCTTCTCAAAGAAAGGGTGCTTCTATAGATCCTTTTTCTCAAAGAAAGGTTGCTTCTATAGATCCTTTTTCTCAAAGAAAGGGTGCTTCTATAGATATTTTTTCTGAAAGAAATGGTGCTTCTATAGATCCTTTTTCTGAAAGAAAGGCTACTTTTATGGACCATTGCTGAAAGAAAGAGTACTTTTATGGACCCTTTTTGAAAGAAGGTGTGCTTCTTTAGACCTTTTCTGAAAGAAAGTGTGCTTCTTTAGACCCTTTCTGAAAGAAAGTGTGCTTCTTTAGACCATTTCTGAAAGAAAGTGTGCTTCTTTAGACCCTTTCTGAAAAAATTTGCTTCTTTAGACCCTTTCTGAAAGAAAGTGTGCTTCTTTAGACACTTTCTGAAAGAAAGAGTGCTTCTTTAGACCCTTGCTGAAAGAAAGGGTTAGACCCTTGCTGAAAGAAAGGGTTAGACCCTTGCTGAAAGAAAGGGTTAGACCCTTGCTGAAAGAAAGGGTTAGACCCTTGCTGAAAGAAAGGGTTAGACCCTTGCTGAAAGAAAGGGTGCTTCTATAGACCCTTGGTGAATGAAAGGGTGCTTCTATAGACCCTTGGTGAATGAAAGGGTGCTTCTATAAATCCTTTCTGAATGAATGGGTGGTTCTATAGATCCTTTCTGAATAAAAGGTTGCTTTTATAGACCCTTTTCTTAAAGAAAGGGTGCTTCTATAGACCCTTTCTGAAAGTAACGGTGCTTCTATAGACCCTTTCTGAATCAATACTTTATTTCCTTTGGAATTTTCTTTTTGGTTGAAAATATTTTCTATTCTAAAGCAACATATAGAGATAAAGTTCCCTTAAAATTTGGTTTTATTATTTAGGCGAAAAATTAAGTCCCTTAACTTAAATCTTCTGGACTAAAAAATTTTCTTTGTCAAGGAATAAAACACTCTGACTATCTTTAAATTTATTTGAAGATTTTTCTTCTAACAATAGATAAATCGTTCAGATCTTTTTTTGGCATACATGAAAATATTTGTTTTTCTTGCGTTTTGTGTGCAACTTCAAGAAGACAAACAAAAAATAACAAATAGAAACACCACACCATAAATGGACAATAAAAGAATAAAAGGAAAACTTCAAACCTCACATAAGCAAAAAAATAAAATCAAACAGAAAAAATTACAAATACCACTCTGATATTTGAGGCCCAACAATTGTTGAATGTGTATGGCCAGGGTACCTCTACCTGCTTTGTATTCTCTGACTGATGATCACTATCGCAGCACCAGCCACCAGACTTTGAATTTTTGTATGGAATGGTGGGGGCCACATTTGATTCTTGTTGCTGTTGTTCTTTCGATTTCGATTCTTAATATGCAAATCCAAATCAAGTATTGCCCATAAAGTTTGAGAGGTGGGGGGAAGATAGGACACATCATTGGATGGATTGTTGGTTGCAACAATGTATGCAAATTCCAATAGAACTTATAAATCACAAAAGAATTATTACCCAAAAGACTTCAAATGAGGAGGATGTTATCATCAGTTGCTGGTATTTACAATAAATAAGGAAAGCCTTGTAAAACTTTTGAAATCAAACTGTAAAAGGAATTTAATTTGTATTGATGTACAAATATGTACATATGTATTTCTGTAGAAAGGGAAATAGATGGAAGATGTTTGACAAATTGTGTGGAATTTAAAGGAATTTTATTTAATAAAGAAAGTATGAATAGTCAGGGGTTTTGCTACAAAAGGCCTCACAAAGGTACACTCGAATGATAATATCTCAAACAATTTCGTTTGGAAAAGTTTCTTTAAGAGAAAATCAACAAAAAGTCCTCAGCCGTAGAAGGATGAAACTCGATTAAAAAGGGCTTATCGTATGTCGATGCACTACCTTAGGAAGTTCATGGTAGGGAACCCTCGTCTGTATCGATAAGAGAGTGCAGGTTCATTGAGATCAATCTCAAGGTGTTTGGCAAATAGGAAATAGAAATTCAAATGGATGTATAAATAGGGGCTCCAAATGACGAAAATTGTCTAGCGACAACAACATCTAATAAACCTGATGATATATCTTAATTATGTTTTAGATCAAAAATATGTAGAATTACTGTTTTATACTTAGAGATATAATGTGACCACGTGTATCAAACTTCAGCACAAAACTCCAACCAAAAAAAAAAAATTTGGGCATTATGGGTTAAAAGTTTAAATGAAAATTATATTCTTGAGATTTTTTAAAAAGTCACTTCTTTCTCCAAAACGTATAGTTTTCCTGCAATCCATTTGTAATTGGAGTTATTCCAATTTGTAATTCGAATTAGCCTATTTGTTATTCGAATTATTCCATTTGAAATTCGAATTATTCCATTTGTAATTTGAATTATTCCATTTGTAAAATATGTTATATTTTAGAACAGTTGATCTGCAATTTGTTTTCAATTTCAACACACTTCATATATTTATTTTATTTTGCTCTCTGGTGGATTTGATTGTGCGAATTTCTGATTTGTAGCCGAACACACTACACACTGTGCTATGCGTACGAACATTACATTACAACTGCTTTTTATATTGTTAACAAAAAAATCGGGCGCCGACGGTGAGCGTTAAAACCACACACGCTCTGTGCCACCATACTCATAACTTAGTAAGTAGTGAAGTAAGTAGTTTTACCTTGCTGCGTTACTTTGTAATGGGCTACATACTGACTAACGTATCCGAATTCTTGCTGGATACACACAGTGTAGTATAACCAAGGAACCTAATGGGAAGGTTCCAAAGTCATTCCAAACATTGTTTAATGTGACTTTTTTCATACATTATAATCAGAGATCTAAATGAATGAATGAAAAAAGGGTACATCGCTCAAAAAAAAGAAAATAATAATAATAATAATAATAATAATAATAATAATAATAATAATAATAATAATAATAATAATAATAATAATAATAATAATAATAATAATAATAATAATAATAATAATAATAATAATAATAATAATAATAATAATAATAATAATAATAATAATAATAATAATAATAATAATAATAATAATAATAATAATAATAATAATAATAATAATAATAATAATAATAATAATAATAATAATAATAATAATAATAATAATAATAATAATAATAATAATAATAATAATAATAATAATAATAATAATAATAATAATAATAATAATAATAATAATAATAATAATAATAATAATAATAATAATAATAATAATAATAATAATAATAATAATAATAATAATAATAATAATAATAATAATAATAATAATAATAATAATAATAATAATAATAATAATAATAATAATAATAATAATAATAATAATAATAATAATAATAATAATAATAATAATAATAATAATAATAATAATAATAATAATAATAATAATAATAATAATAATAATAATAATAATAATAATAATAATAATAATAATAATAATAATAATAATAATAATAATAATAATAATAATAATAATAATAATAATAATAATAATAATAATAATAATAATAATAATAATAATAATAATAATAATAATAATAATAATAATAATAATAATAATAATAATAATAATAATAATAATAATAATAATAATAATAATAATAATAATAATAATAATAATAATAATAATAATAATAATAATAATAATAATAATAATAATAATAATAATAATAATAATAATAATAATAATAATAATAATAATAATAATAATAATAATAATAATAATAATAATAATAATAATAATAATAATAATAATAATAATAATAATAATAATAATAATAATAATAATAATAATAATAATAATAATAATAATAATAATAATAATAATAATAATAATAATAATAATAATAATAATAATAATAATAATAATAATAATAATAATAATAATAATAATAATAATAATAATAATAATAATAATAATAATAATAATAATAATAATAATAATAATAATAATAATAATAATAATAATAATAATAATAATAATAATAATAATAATAATAATAATAATAATAATAATAATAATAATAATAATAATAATAATAATAATAATAATAATAATAATAATAATAATAATAATAATAATAATAATAATAATAATAATAATAATAATAATAATAATAATAATAATAATAATAATAATAATAATAATAATAATAATAATAATAATAATAATAATAATAATAATAATAATAATAATAATAATAATAATAATAATAATAATAATAATAATAATAATAATAATAATAATAATAATAATAATAAAAATAAATAAAATAAATAAAAATAACAGATCAATGGCATGATTCACTCTGGAAAATAATTCGCTGTTTAGGTCTTAAGATTGCTTGCTTTTGCTTGTGTATTCGCACCATTCGCAAATGCAACGAATGCTAAGGACCCACATATGATGGGTACATCACATATATTTTCCCTGATTATCTACTAATAATATTAAATATTAATTGATTTTGTGGAACTTTATATCTTAATTGATTAATAAAACAAGTAAAAAAAGTGTCAGTCAGCTTTGCCGACAGATATATACTCTCAGCCAATGTGAAGTGAAACTTTCACCTACGGACAGATTGAATATAATAAAGGTCTCTTCAGCATTTTGTGGCCCTTTTTGGACATTTGAACTTGCCCACAACAATGTGGATTAGGAATTAACTGCACTAAGACACAAATATTGAACCTTTGTGTGGGAGGTACCCTTAGGGAGGACCGATATGGGCCATTTTAGAAGTAAAACTAAATTTTGAAAAAATATTAGAGATCCAAAGTTTGGACCAAATTGGTTGCCTCATTCAAGTGATATCGTCCTAGCATTCTAGTGAAATTTTTTAAATAGTGGGGAGAAGTACCGGAAGTTGTGGACCGGTATTGCCCCATGAAACTAAGTTTGGATATAATATGACAAAGACCAAATCGGTTGAACAATTCGAGAGTTATCGTGCTCTCCGACCACCACGTATGGTGACATAGGGATTTTTTACACCTTTCTAGCTGTTTTCCTAAGAAATATGGACTTGCCCCTGAAAAAACTTTTACCGTCGTAATGGAGGTAGCGAATGCAAATCGCTTTTGCAAAAATCAAATTGATTCGAGAGCAGGTCTTAAAGTGAACTTATTCGAAATTGTGTGTGAGAGGTACCAGATGAAATAGGCAAATATAGTCCATATTCGAACCTGATCTACATATATCTGGTAGATATATTAGGATGTGCAAAGTATGGATTACATCGGTAACTCTCTTCAAGATTTGTCGTGCCCACAATTTTTTCGAACATTTTTCAACTTTTGTGGGGGAGGTATCTGAAGGAGTGGACCGATATGTCTTATCTTCGTATTTAAACTATGTTTGGACAAAATATTACGAAGGCCAAATTTTGGACCGAATCGGCAGATCCGTTCGAGAGTTATCTTGCGCTCCACCCACTACACACGTTGTTATAGGGTCTTTTTGCATCTTTCAGGCTATTTTCTCAGGAAGTATGGACATGCCCCTGATGAAACTTGAACCGTCGTATGGGGGGCAATGAATACAAGTTGTTGCAACAAAAATCGAAGCGATTCGAGAGCAGGTCCTAATCTGAACTTATCCGAAATTTTGTGTGGGAGGTACCCGAAGGATTGGACCGGTTGAGTCCATTTTGGAACCTCATCTAAGTTTAGTAGAAATTTCACGATGTGAAAGTATGGATCAAATCGGTTACTTCCTTCAAGAGTTATCGTGCGCTGAAATTTTCCGAACATTTTCGAACTATTGTGTGGGAGGTACCGGAAGAAGGGGACCGATATATAGTTTGGACAAAATATTACCAAAGCCAAATTTTGGATCGAATCGGTTGATCTGTTCGAGAGTTATTGCGCGCTCCAGCCAGACAGACAGACGGACGGACATTGCTCAATCGAATCCAAATTGTCTGAAACACATTTCGTCCACACATACTTGGGGTCTAAAACCATTATTTCGATGAAGAACATTTTGCCCATATGAAAGTGTATATACCCACGTTAGCATAAATGCTGAGGGTATAAAAAGTTAATTCGATTGAATATTTCACCGTGTTTCCTCGATCTTAAGAACACGTAGAAAATCCAGTGAGTGTTTCTCGTTATTCTTATTGATTATGGATACTAAAGAGGCTAGCAAATTCAAGGAATTGAGCTAGCATATACAAAGTATGCAATAGCTAAGCGGCAATGCTGCCAATATATGTACATACAAAATATACTCAATATAAGCACTTGCAGATCTCTGATTGAAATGTAACAGAAATTCAGAACATACCTCAATAAGGCAATACTTCCAACTAACATCGACATGAATTCATTTGATATCGTTCTAATGAAGGATTATGAGCATCACTTCATATCGAACCACTTTTTCGCGTTAAATATATATGGGAGCATATCTATATCTAAACCGATTTCAACTGAATTTGGAACACTTTCAGGGTTTAAAAGCCAGCATCTAAAACCATTAGCATTAGCTGTACACTTCAACTGCTACACAACATTGACACACACGGCTAAATAATCAACCGAACACATATTTATTTTTGCACATTTTTGCTTATTTCGTTTTTTACGCCTAAGCTTTTTTTCGTTAGACATAATCGACAACCACGCTACATATTTAGCATTCGGCTGACCAATCGTCGAAGCACATATACAACTGATTGATGTTTTTATGAGTAGTGTAGCCAACGCAGTAATAAACAAGTAAGAAAAGTCTATAGTCGGACGGAGCCGACCATGGGATACCCTATACCACTATCCCTGGACGATCGCTCTCCACGGAACTTCTTTTCAATGATTGTGAAAATTTGATTATCAAATATCAGAGATGTAATGTATTATACTTATGACCAAAACCAAAAAGTTATCTAGCATGACAAAGACATTTTTGTAGCAGGAAAGGAAAATTTAGTTCACACAAACTAAAATGTAATGAAACCCACTTATGTAGTACTACTACTTTCACAACAGTTTCAGTCCATTTAACCCGCTAAGTATTATCTGATCTTCACGTTGGTTTGTTCGCTTCTTCTTCATCATAAACTCAAACTTTGTTTAAAATTATTTTAGGTTATTATTTTGACCTACAGAGCCGCTACAAAATTGGTTAAAATTTTGTTTTTGGTCAGGGGATGAGAACATTTCACGATCATCACCAAAAACTAATCATTTCTATTCTGGCCCGAACCCAACCTATTTAAAAAATTCGTTACAATCGGTCCATAATTGCGGCCTTAAGCTTATTTACAATTTTTAATGGACGGACACACATCGCTAAATCGCTTTATCTCGTCGAGATATGAATTTTGGCATACCAAATAAGGGGTCTAGGACGAATATTTCGTGGTGTTACATAAACTTTTCAAGAGACAATATGTATCATGGGATAAAAATGTGGTTCTCTACACAGAACCCAATATATGGTAAATTTCAAATTTCCTTTACAATTACATAGAAAAAAAATTAAAAACTTTTTTGGCGAGCACATCCGCCATTTTTGGTACATGGGTTAAGAAAAAAATCGTGGTTTCAAATCTGTTCGCGTTCACAAAATTGGATGCTGCACTGCTGCGGTTTTACTCTCTTGTAAAGAAAAAATATTTAAAAATTCCTATTGAGTTGTAATAAGAACATGTATATATGAATCGTTAGCAGCATTTGATATCTATCCGTAGATGCTAAAATAGTTGCTAAATTTATTTTTATTTTCGCGGTAAATCAAAAAATATTGAAGAAATCTTGGAATAAATTTTATTTATTCTAAATCAAAGTCCAAAAAATTTCTAAAAAAATAATTTAAAAATACGTACAGAATCTAGACAACGCCTAGAAAAATGTGAGACCAAAATTATAAAGATCGCGTTTATAACTTGAATATTACAGCAACAACAAACAACGGAAACTTATTGTTGGAAATTATTTCAAAAATATATTTTTGGTTAAATACGAAAAATTTGAAAAATTAATGTTGGGAGTTATTCCATTATTTCGCTAAATTTCGATCCAAATCCTAAGTATTTTGCTTAAACTTCTACGAGAAAAGTAATTAGTCATCGTGAAAGTATATTTGCTTTCTGTGATAAGCTATAGAAATAAGAAGTAGAGAGTAATATTGAAATTACAACCAAAGAAAAAACACAAAAATTAAAAGGCGTGTAATTCGCGAATCCGTTGAAATCAGTTGGGGTGCATGTGCTTTTCGGATACAGGGAGTCCATGTCTATCAATATGCATGGATTTTCCCATGTTTTATTCAGCGGCCAAAGTGTGCCATCAGTTGCATCTTACTATTCAAAAAAGCTTCAAGTGGGCAAAAATTACGCGATGTGCATATGATTATAAGGTGCATCCGATTTCAATGGCCCCCTATTAAAAATACGTCAATATAAATTATTTTAGACAGATTCGTCAAGAACTGCGGATGTGCCACCACATTCTATTTTGGGATAAATAGGGATATTACTCCCGAATCTTTGTAATTTGTGACACACCTTTTTGGCAAATATAATAATCGCGTATAAAGGATTACATTTATGTAAAAATAATCAAAGAAAATCGCGGTTCAATTCGCGGAATTGTCAAAATATATTTTTGCAGATTTTCCTACTTTCAAGGTATCTATATCCGGCGTTTTAGTGGATGGATTTGACCGCGGAAGAGCTCATTAGATCCGGCACGTAAAAAAACTAAAATCACGCGGGGTTCAGGGGTACCTGTACGACAGTTGTAAATTTTAAAGCCGAAAAATAGGTTTTTTCAGAAAATTTACGGACCAAATTTTCGCCTTTGGACTTCTATTACTAGGAAGCTGTACGGAGCACACTCATGAGATATACATCGAACGACGTGGAATCGCGAGTTCTACAATCCTATAAACTAGTTTCGATTATTATATAGTTGCACCATCTAATTATAAGAAAAATTCGAAAAACACTGAAATCAAAACTTCAAAATGTCAGCATCGATTTTAGGGGGATACAGTGTATATATCGAAAAGTCATACACTAGAACCATATTGCCTAAGGGGTAGTCTTTAGTTCTTTCTTTGAGCCTAGGTTTGAATTTTCCGTGGTTTGGCCAGAAATCAAGAAAGAACACAAAAAAACTTGTAAACTTCAACACATTTTTCCCATTTTTTTATATTACCACCAGCGCAGCTTCCACGAAAATTATTTGTTATGGTCCATATTATGAGATCGTAGCTAAAACACTTCAATATATATAAATGTATTCATATTTTATAAAATATATTAACAGTTCGCGACTTATTAAATGGTGAACCTCAACTTCAACGATTGTAAAACTTTTTTGAATATTACCATATATTAGGCAGTAGGCCCGTTATCTAGCAAACACTTTATTGCAATTTACATCAGAGGAAGGGTCAGTAGTTTTTTTCCATATGTAGGCTACTTTGCGAAATATATATGTCCTCAAGGAATTAAAATATCGACCAAAAATAAAATTTTTATATTTTTCATACAACTGTAATGGTCCATTTCACCCGCATCTGTTTCGACCTATACTCTTACCCGGTGCAAAATTTCGTGACTATTGATGTATAATTGCGGCTTCTAGCGAGTTTATTATTACACTACAAATAACGGAATATATTAGGCTGTAACACTTATCTGATCATGCACACCAACATAATTGGCATCAATTGAAAGGTCAAGCGTTCCACTTTCAAGTATATCTCACTTGTCCCGAATGTCACTTCCAGGAATTAAGATATAAGCTGTTTATTAAAAATTTTCACAATTTTCACACACAATTTGTGGTCCATTTAACCCTCTAAATATTATCTGATCGCCATCTCAAATTACAAGCTACTTCTTCTCATATACTCTTACCATATTTAAATTTTCGAGGCGATCTGACTATTATTGCGACCTACAGAGCATATACAACATCAGATAAAAATTATGTTTTTTACATCTTTGTGTTTATTTCAGCTTGAGTCCATATTTTGTTGTATTCAAGTATTTGAATAACTACAAAATGTTTTACAGTGGATATGAAATTGATTAGTTGCAACAATAAAAAAACGCCAACAATTATGTTTTTGTCCATTTCACCCGCTAAATATTTCTCGATCATCACCAATAAGAATAGGGATCTATTCTGGCCTGAACCCAACCTCCATACAAAATGTCGTGACGATCGGTCCATAATTGCGGCCTGGAGCGTGTTTACAATTTATAATAGACAGACAGACGGACGGAGACACATCTCAAAATCGCTTTATCTCGACGAGATATGAAGATTGGTATACCACATTGGGGGTCTCCGACGAATATTTCGCAGTGTTACATGAATTTTTACCAAAACAAACTTATAATACCCTTTTCCACATTGTGGTATAGGGTATAAAAAGGTGTTATTTAATGTCAAAATACCTTCATCATATCGTAGAACCTAAAAAATACTTATTATTATTGTTTAAAAATAACAAAAAATATATATTAAACTGCTTCAACAAAAATTCACATGTCCTTTGAACGAAAAAGTGGAATTAATTATATAGTGATTTTTAATGCATTATACTGGTAACCCTGATCTCAAAAACAATTGTTTGCTGAAAACCGTTGAAAATAGGGGTGTCTTTTTACTTACTAAATGTTGCTGAAACATTTTTTTCAGCAACTTCTCCTTTATACAACTGTCAAAATCTTCAACATTAGTAATAATTATTACTAATTATCACGTAAAAAGACACAGCTACTATGTTGCTTGTTCTCTTTTCTGATATGTGTTGATCATGTGTCCTGCAAAATATAAGTATGAGTGTCCGATGCTCTTTTATGTTAGCATCAATATCAAATAGCATCAGCATCGCTAGCAATATTTTTGTGAAATTTGTTGCTACATGTTGCCGTTGTTCATTGTTGCTAAACATATTTCGAAGAAATTTTAGCAGGCAAAGCTGCAAATATTCGGTGCTTTTGCTAATATGGCGTTAGCATTTTAAACCCTGAACACTTTTAAATATAAAATTTACACTCTCATAAAAATGAGAGAAGTCTTCCTTAGTTCCTTTGGAGATGTTCGTGGAAAAGATTTTGTAGATTTTTAGCAGCAATCGAATATAAACACCTCACATCTTCGCTCTGTCGTTATTTCCATTCCTTATTATGTTTCATTTTCAATTCACTGTCCTGTCAAAATCCGATTTCAGTCTAAAGAAAGAGTCTAATCATCCATTCATTTATCATTAAAGATCGTCAAAAAAAAAAAAAAACTCAACAAATTCGGTTTAGCAGCTTAAAATTTTACCTGCACCAAAATAACGACTTATTATACATATCAAAACGTGATTAGCTTATAAATGCAGTGACTCGCCACCCATGGACATTCCCAATGAGATCATCACATCCACTTCAGTTGTACGAATGAAAGGTGAAAGTACTTGATGTGGTTATATTTGCCAAAACAAGAGCTGTTGCGGTTTGTTATAATTAAAGAAAATGGCATTCAACTCGTCTTTGTTACCGAGAAGTTATTGTTGTTTGCAATATATTTAAAATTTTTTATAGTCTTGGGTCCAAGGTCCCAAGTGCGCAATGGAACTATCCAATTATTCCTCGGGACCGTTGTGCATTTTCGGTGACGTTTTAAAGAAAACTTTGAAAATATGCAACTTTCAAGACAAATTTTCAATGTTTTATTGTGATGAAGTGTGTATAATATTATTACGGAATTAGGTTTAACTTAATCCCGTGTAGAAATTGTTTTATTCCTCGATACGATTTGTACCAAGTTTAAAGAGGATTCGTTTAGATTACGATTCTACAAGGCTTTATCGACATTATTCACTTATTCACGCAAGTCTTTACTTCTTTACTAAGCTTAACTCTAATAAGCACACAGCCTTACTCTATTCAGATTATTCCCATATTACATTGACGGTATTAATTCGCTGTCTCAATTACAACTCAACTTACCCACCTGCTACTCTCTAGAATTTATACTCTCTCGCTGATGCATAGACTTTTCTAGGCTGTTCTTAAATTTTCAGCTGAAATGCTAAACGATACGCAAAGACACATGCGCACATACAAACAGATGAATGTAAAAAAAAAAAACAAATTTGCCGAGAAATAAATAAAAGAGAGTAGAAGGGGTTACAATGAATGACGTCACAATGTAGAATCATAACTTGATAATCAAAATAAATATGTGAGAGAGAGAGAGAGTTTTTTGATAAAATCACGCATTTCCGACGCAATTTAATTTTGATTCTAGCGAAACGTTTGACGACGAATAATGAGTGAAATTATCGGTGAAATTCATTTGGAATGGAATGGAATTTGGGTGGATCACTTATTCCTTTTATATTTCCAGCTTTAGGTCTAACGAAATTTATACCAGCCTTATGTAATGAATGTTCTCTCTGGAAGTCTTGCTTCTTCTGATACAGTAGAATTTTTCAATCAGACCACAATTGCCACAACTATTGTTGGCAATACTTTTGTTGACTTCATTTACGATAATAACAAATGAGTCAGTGGTGGTGGTAGACTGAATTACCATAAATATTCAAAAGTCTCAAATTTTAATGCAATTAATTGTTGACATGACTTTATTGTACTTAAATTAACTTACCATCGTCTTCTGAACAACATATGAAGCAATTTTTCGCAGGCCATACCCAAAATGCCCTGCCTTACGTTGATGGAGATTAACATGCCTTGGACGTTAGTGATGATGATGATGGTGGTGGTAATAACGGCCTCATTGAAGATGATTCCCAGCACCAAAAGAGGACGGCTATGTTTAATTCTACATAAAAAGTCATTCATTCTTTTATGCCTTTTTCCGACATGAAAATTATGAAAAATAAAGGTTGTGGCTGTAAAAGAAGATGATGAAGCTTGTTGTTGCTGCATGGTTTGGGGCCAAATGGCAAAATAATGCCAAAGCATGGCATGTCATGCCATGCCATACCATCTTGCCATACATGTATGCTTATGGTGGCAAACAAAAGCTGATAATTATGATGATGGTGTGGACGAATGTCATGTCGAGCCAGAAAACTCATGACGTAGTTGTAATGATGATAATGGTAATGGTGTTGGGAAGATTTTACTACAGACAACAACAACATCCAGTTAAACACTCACAAAATTGTCGACGTCGATTTAATTGTTGCTCAATCTCTTTTACGTAGTGACTACCAACCGGCATATAATCTCTGGGATATGAAAGACTTTGACTGCACTTAAAATGTGGCCAAAACAAACAAACAGTACAAAATGCAAATAATTGCATTAAATTCCACACACAGCCAACAAGCAAACACTCACACTCCTAACTTTCCACACTTCCCTAACAACCCAAAAAGAAGAAGAAGACGAAGAAACCGCCGACAACGGTAACCAAATCAACCTTTTGTGTGAAATGTTTGCCATTGCCTACTTCTGCATCTTCTTCTGCTACATGAAATACTTGAACGTACTTGGCTACGTAGTAGATAGACTTTCTATATGTCTCTCTGCCTTTTCCAATAACATGTATACCTCAAAAACCAATATAACTGTAGAAGAAGTTTTAACTAACTCACATGCAAATATTTCATTATGAAAACCCTCACCCGGTATCGCCAACATCATCATCGTCTTCATTATGGGGTACGAATTACCACAGCAACAATGTAAATCAATGACTGAATGAATGAAATTTAAGAACAATGGGAGAAATTTATTTTAATATTTTAATGCAAAATGGATACGAAGTATTAATTGGGGTGACATAGTAATTTGTGCTTGTTAGTGCCTTGATCTCAATGCCATTTTTTTCCGTGAACGTGTGCTTCCACAGACACTTTAGATCAGGCATGACCAAAAAGAGAACGGAGAAAATGTGAATGTATTCAAAATATTGGCAACATATAACAGTGTGTTAGTAAGTTTGTATTCACGCAAGCTATAAAACAATAACAAATCAAAACATTTGTTTTCTTTTGTACGCTCTTTCTGTGCATTCGGGTCGTGTGCGTGTAAATTGCCGAAAATCATCGGCACCGCCGTGCCAAGTGAGATCATGCTTGCTTTAGATGCACCCTTTCAAAGGAAGGGGTGCTTCTAAAGACCCTTTCCAAGGAAAAGACTGCTTTGAAAAATCCTTTCCAAATGAAAGGGTGCTTCTGTAGATCCTTTCCAAGGAAAAGGTGCTTCTGAAGACCCTTTCCAATGAAAAAGGTACTTTTGAAGACCCTTTTCAATGAACAGGCTATATCAAAAGATCCTTTCCAAAGGAAAAACGTGCTTCTTTGGAAATGGTCTTTTCCAAAGAAAAGGGTGCTTCTAAAAACCCTTTCCAAAGAAAGGAGTGCTTCGAAAAATCCTTTCCAATGAAGGGGGTGCTTTTAAACACCCTTTCCAATGGAAAAGGTGCTTCTAAAGACCCTTTCCAATGAACATGTGTAAAGACCCTTTCCAATGGAAAGGTTGCTTCTAAAGATCCTTTCCTAAGGAAGGGGTGCTTCTAAAGACTATTTCCAAAGAAAAGAGTGCTTCGAAAAATCCTTTCCAAAGAGAGGATTGCATCGAAAAATTCTTTCCAAAGAAAGGAGTACATCGAAAAATACTTTGCAAAGGAAAGGGTGCTTCTAAACACCCTTTCCAATGGAAAGGGTTCTTCTAAATACTCTTTCCAAAGGAAGGGGTGCTTCTAAAGACTATTTCCAAAGAAAAGAGTGCTTCGAAAACCCTTTCCAAAGAAAGGAGTGCATTGAAAAATCCTTTCCAAAGGAAAGGTTGCTTCTAAAGACCCTTTCTAATGGAAAGGGTACTTCTAAAGACCATTTCCAAAGGAAAGTGTGCTTCTAAACACCCTCTCCAAAGGAAGTAAAGGGTGTTTCTAAAGACCTGTTCCAATTTAAAAGGGAGCGTCCTAAGACCCTTTTTAATGGAAAGGGTGCTTCTGAAAATCCTTTCCAACGGAAAGGGTGCTTCTGAACATCCTTTCCAACGGAAAGGGTCCTTCTGAACATCCTTTCCAACGGAAAGGGTGCTTCTAAAGATCCTAGCCAAATGAAATGGTGCTTCTAAAGACCCTTTCCAAAAGATAGAGCGCTTATAAACACCCTTTCTAAAGGAAGGGGTGCTTCTAAACACCCTTTCCAAAGGAAATGTTGCTAAATGTTGCTTCTAAAGGCCTTTTCCAAAGGTAAGGTCGCTTCTAAAGACCCTTTCCAAAGGAAAAGGTCCTTCAAAAGATCATTTGCAAAGGAAAGGTTGCTTCTATAGACCCTGTTCAAACGAAAGGTTGCTTCTAAAGACCCTTTCCAAAAAGAAGTGTGTTTGTAAGGACCCTCAAAGGAAAGTGTATTTATGATGACCCTTTACAGAAGAAAAGGAGCTTCTAACGACAATTTCCAACGGAAACATTTCTTCTAAAGACCATTTTCAAAGGAAAGGTTGCTTTTAAAGCCCCCTTCCAAAGTAAAGGGTTCTTCTAAAGACCATTTTCAAAGGAAAGGTTGCTTTTAAAGCCCCCTTCCAAAGGAAAGGGTCCCTTCCAAGGAAAATGTTGTTTCTACAGCCCCTTTCACTTTCCCAAATTAATGTTATTTAGCAGAAGATTTAAAACAAAAATCCCAATGTCCATCTTCTGACAATGTTGTGGTAGGAAGAACAACAGCTACCTTTAATAAACTGCAATGTCGTTGTAGCTCTTTCACTCAATGACAATAATGAAGATGATGATGACACTAAACACAATGGATGGAATAAAAATGAATTTGTACATATTTTCTAAACACAAATCACATAGACATCTAATTGGTTAAGAGTGTGTTTTTGGACCCTATGCGTATTGACATGGCTTGGGTCTGTTTGGCAAAAGTTTGCAATGTGCTGCAATTGCAACAAGAACAACCACAACAGGGTACCGTACCTACCTTCTACACCATTTTCAACTGTTATTCAGAAAATACCAGTTGTAATTCAGACATTTTATTTGAAATTCAGATGTTTTATTTGTAATTCAGACATTATATTTGTAATTCAGATATTCCGTTTCAAATTCAGAATACTTCATTTGAATTTCAGATTTTCCATTTGAAATTCAGAAATTCCATTTGAAATTCAGAATATTGCAATTGAAATTCAGATATTCCATTTGAAATTCGGAATTTCCATTTGATATTCAGAATTTTTCTATTGAAATTCCGAATTTCCATTTGAAATTCAGGAATTCCATTTAAAATTCAGATATTCCTTTTTAAATTCAGAACACGTCAATTGAAATTAAGATTTTTCATTTGAAATTCAGAAATTCCATTTGAAATTCAGAATACATCAATTGAAATTTAGAAATTTTGAATTGAAATTCAGAAATATTCAATTGAAATTCAGAAAATAATCTATTAAACATATTTTTGATGATGTATTGAGTTTTATTTACATTAACAAGAAAAACAGCGAACGGCTAAAGTGATGATAGGATTGTAAATAAAATGGCGGAAAATTAAGGACACATAGCAATGACAATACAACGCATATAATCAATATGCTATGTAAATACATAGTGTTAACAGTTAAAAACAAATGTAAAATAATCTATCGTCCCACCGGTATATCATCCAGAGATAGGGCTTCTTCGTGGAGTGTTGAGGAGTGTTGAATGGCTCGACTGCAGTCGCCGACACTAATAGTTAACAAAGCTTCGTCTATTATAGATTCCAAATATTGCAACCTCTTCTGACCGATGTTTGGTCGTGTCACGGTTGGAATGGTCACAAGTTTTTATTTTACCCATATAATTTTGATTGGGTTTAATTGAGGAAGATAAGGCGCTAATCATAAAAGAGACGCGGGGGATTGCAAAAATATTTCCTCCAATCTATTGTGACATGGAGCGTTATTCACAACAAGAACGAGTTCGGACAATTAGTTCCTCATTTCCACCCATTTGGACAAAACCGACTGGACCCACTCTTTTGCATCGTTTCCTCTGAAGGCTCCACGGCGTCGATACGTTTTTATTATACTGCACGCGCCTATCGCTCCAATGAGATGAACATTTGGACCTCTGGACGTTGGGAGAATTTGCACTGCCCTAGTACCAGGTTAATTTTTGAGGTTAATTTTAATTTGTTATTAGTATTCTGAATTATAAATGAAATTTTCTGAATTTTAATTGAAATATTCTGAATTTCAAATGGAATATCTGAATTTCAAATGAAAATTCTGAATTTAAATTGACGTGTTCTGAATATAAAATGGATATTCTGAATTTCAACTGATATTTTCTGAATTTAAAGTGGAAACTCCGAATTTCAATTGAAATATTCTGAATTTCAAATGGAATATCTGAATTTCAAATTGAATATATGAATTCAAATTGAAATTTTCTGAAATTTAAATGAATTATCTGAATTTAAAATGGAATTTCTGAATTTAAATTGACGAGTTCCGAATTTCAAATACAATTTCTGAATTTCTAATGGAATATCTGAATTCCAAATACAATGTCTGAATTACAAATAAAACATCTGAATTTCAAATAAAATGTCTGAATTACACCTGGTATTTTCTGAATTACAGTTGAAAATGGTGTAGTACATACTTTATTTTCAAGTCTTGCTCATCGAAACTTTCTGTTTTCGGATGATGCAGTTGTTGTGTCACGTAAACATTGTTTATCATATGGTGGCGTTGTTGTTGGCAATGTCGTTTGTTGGCAACACCTGAGATTGTTGCCAGATTTCACAATAGGTCCGTTGGGCCCATTATGCATAGCACTCACACTTCTTTATGGCAAGCATATACAATAAAACTCTTTCGCTTGTTTAAAACACCACCCGTGCAACATTTATCAATTTTTGTGCCAACGAAGAAATTGCAATGCTGCTGCAAGCACACCTCTTCTTTCTTTGGGGGGAATATGGATGTTATTGTCGGTTGATTGATTGATTTCTACTGTCATTGGAATAATGCCGTCATATGTTTTAAAAGTTATGCCACATTTGCTTTAGTTGATCATCTTAAAGTGAGAGTTTGAATAAGAGATAAAAAATTACTTTCGAGGGTTTTACATAACGATATAGATGCGTTACTTTCTTTTTGGAAGGGACAAGTTTTCAAGGTTTTCAGTTTCGGGAAATTTTAATGTTTAGTAAAAGAATAAAGGCAGAAGAAACGCATGGATTTCTTTTGCCTTTTTTTTTAATGATATAGCGATGGCATTCGTGTGTGGCCCTGACTTATAATTTGACGTATAATGTCGAACATAAAAAATTTACGGTAAACAAAATCTGCTCAGGACTATTTATAGAATTTCGAAACCCAACTACTCTGGTTTATGCGGACTTCAACATGCATTAGTGCTAACATTAAGGCATATTTATGCATTAAATTTCCAATTCCTAAAAGTTAACTGTTCTTGTTTTGTTTCTTAACCAGAAACAATAAAAAAATTAATAACAACAAGTCATTTCTCTGCTCTTACGATTACGATATTATGAAAGCTTTTAACTCATAAATATCTGTAGCAATTGTAGCCAATAATGGCACAAAATGATGAATAGTTTTCAACACCATGACCACAGACAATGTGAAAACAATTGAAAATGCCCCAAAGGAACAGCAGAATAATGGCAGCCAGCCACTGGCAGTCATCAACATGAAATGACATGAAACAAACAAAAGCCAAATAAAAAATACTTTAGGCAAATACGACTGAAACAGCTACAGTGAAATTCACACCGCTAGGTATTTGACGTCACTAAAGATTTCCAAAGCTTCAGTGGATGACGCTATTCTTCATTATGTGATGTGCCGTCTGCCCCAGCAATTAATTAAATGCTAAACATTGAAATGTTTAGAAAATAAATAAAAATCATTCTGAATTTTTATAAATGCATTCAACCTAAGGATTTTATGGCGTCAGTCTTTTATTTTTTAAATATTCTATTAAAAACAAAAACAGATAAATTAAGCAATATTTTCAAGATAATATAATAAAGCTTTTATATTCATCTATGAGACTTTTTGGGTTTACTGAGGTTATGTAGAATTTATAATTGGCTGTTAAAAACAATGTAAAAAATTTAAATTGAGAATGAATAATTCGAATTAAACATTGCGTTATCAAATTACAAGTGCAATAGTTCGAATTGTAAAAGATTTTTTAAGAGTTCTTCAGTCGTTCGTAAATTTGACGAACGAAGCCCCATTTTGTTTTTTACAGGAAATTGTGTTTGTTACCCTGGTCACACCTTTAAGGTTATGTAGATGTTTTACGATGGCCCCCCATATGAAGATGCCACTTATTTTGGTTTTACTTACATTTTTGGAATGAAGTTGACAGGAATAAGCTTTGAAGGTATCGGGAAGAGGCGTGCTTTTATGAAGCAATTGGACAAGTTGAGGTACCATCCTATCTTGCCAAGGTTTTATTGATTAAGGGGAGATTTATTTATGTGTCGTATTTCGTGCTTGTCTTCATTGAGGTCAGTATACTTTTCTATAGAACTGTTCTCTGATACAATGGAACATCTGACTATTTTGAAGCAATGTTTCTTGTAGGTATTTATCATTTCAACCAAGAAGAAACACCCTTTATTTGGAATATAAAATTTTTCTTCTTCACTAACTTCCTTTTTCCCTTCCTTTTTCCACAAAAACGTTTAAGGGCAAGCCAGACGCTACGAGAGGAAAAATATTAATATAAGATTTAATTTCACTGAAAAACAACACTTGTGTAGCACACAAAAATTCCACCATGAAAATTTTAGCCATTAAATCTCGACGATGACTGGTGGTGTTGTTGCTGGGTGTCATAACTTTGGCTTGTGAAATGCGATTTGTTATAATAGCCGGACAAATGTGTTCAGAGATACAATTCCAGGGAATATTAGGAAAATCTGCTTGTTTCCCTTTTTTCTGCAGCTTTTGGCGGAAAAAGTTTTTCTATTTTCTCATTTATTAGTTTTTAATTTTATTGCACTCTTGTGCGAGCTCTCTAAATTACAAAGGAAAAGTTTTGCCTCCTTCTCTCGGTGGTCTTCTAGTGTAAATAACAAATTAGCCATAAAAACTATTTGTTTGGAATTGTTATGAGGCCCGCCATACAAATGGTGGTATTATGTGGCGGTATTTTTCCATTTGTCTTTTTGTTGTTTAAGCTGCTGTCACTGCAGCTGGTCGGTCGCTAGGTCTGTTGTTGCCCAAGGAAATGGATTGGAAAAAAGAAATTTAATATTTTTTCAAGTTATGAGGCAATAAATAAAAACATGACAAATTAAAAGGAAAGACAACGATGCAAAACTACTGTGTGTAATAGCAGCTATTTTGCACAAACTACTGCTGCTACCGCAGGCAATTGGTTTTCTTTCATTTTCGAGCAAATGTACAAATGAACCGTAAAAACTATTCTTAATGAGCAAAATAAGTATTTTGGTTTGCTTTCTTTCTTCTAAATCATCTATGCAATGACTTTGCTAAGGGAAAGAAATATATTACAATTTAAACATTATTTGCAAATGAATGAGGAAAATTCCGATTTTTATGGTAGACTCGTGGGTATTAGGGGAGGATCAATTAAATGTACATATGTATATAGCTATCCTATGGAAAAGTTAGAAGGCACGGATAGTTTTTTTTAAGTAAAACGTTTGTATACAACTTTGCGATAATATTTGTCTACCTCTTCCGAGGGCTACTGGAAAAGTTTGTGGCTTACGCAACACTACCAGTTGCCAGGAGCCATTTGACGTTTCCTTTGAAAAAAATTGTCGGTTTTTAGCCTAAACATACAAATCCAACGAAAGTTGTTCATGGAGGAAGCACTTCGAAGCAAATGGAAGACTGTTTCTTCAGCAAAACTGGGCATATGGCGACTATTCCGCATGAGCAAAGTAGGACGGCCAATTTTGAGTAGTACAGCAGAATTTGTTTGCCTGAAGTCTTCGGAAAAATTCGAAAAACGGACAAAGACGAAACAATGCGAGATCTAACACATCGATTCAAACCAGTGCATATTTGACCTGACAAAGAGGGGAATTGATGGGTCATCCGCTGCACACCCCTCACTGTGGTTGAAAAACATTTTTTTGGAGTGTGGAGTTTTAAAACATTTTTGTCAAGTACCCATCGACCAATAAGCTTGTATTTTTTAAGCATTTTTAAGGACACATCGCCCAATAATCTTGGATTTTTTTAAAGAATTTTTAAGGACACATCGACCAATAAGTCTGGTCTTACACGGTGCGCCTTAACTAAATTTAAATGAAAGGTGCTTACACCTGGGAAGTTTTTGCAGTTTTTGAAACTACAATGTTCATAGATGGAAAAACAAAAAAAAAAACAAAAAAAAATCGCAGAAGGGATTTTAAAATAAATCGAGGTCAAAGTTCAGATTTTATAGTTTTTTTTAGGTTTTCACGATTTTGCTTGGAAACCGCAAGCCCTATCGAAATGAGATTGAAGAAATTGTTGTAGCAGTGAAATTTCTCTACAAGATTGTCCTTCATGATGTTTTCGTAGGTATTACCATTTTTGAGATATATAAGTTCAAATTTTGACAATTTACTGACTGTATCGTATCCTTAAAAAACAAGGTCGTGAGTGCAATTTCCCAACTTAAACTTATATATCTCAAAAATGGCACAACCTTGGAAAAAATTACGAATACCAATCTCATATAGAATTTTCACAGCTATAAGATTTTCTCTACTCACACTTCGATAGGACTTACCGTTTTCAAGCAAATCGTGAATATCTAACAAAAAAAAAAAAAAAAAAAAAAAAAAAAAAAAAAAAAAAAAAGAAACCTGAAAATGTAACCTGAACTTCTATATCTCACAAATAATAAAACCTACAAAAAAATCATAACGGTCAATCCTTTGCAGAATTTTCACAGCTTCAACATTTTATTATCCGCGATTTATTTAAAAATCCCTCCAGCGATTTTTTATTTTTTTGGATTTTTCTCATCTTTGAACATTGCTGTTTCAGAACCCGCGAAAACTTCCCGGGTGTAAGCGGTTTTCATTCAAAGTTAGTTAAGGTGCACCCTGCTTACATTGTTTTATAGGGGACCATATAGTCAGAACATTGTCCCAATTTGAACTTCCATGTCTCAAAAATGGCAAAATCTAGGAAAAAGTCATTAAGGTCAATCTTGTAAATCATTATCACAGCTACAACATATGCTCAAATCCCATTTCAATGCGTGAAAACCTAAAAAAACACTAAACATGTGAACTTTGACCGCGATTTATTTGAAAATCCCTCCGGCGATTATTTTTTTTTTGATTTTTCTCATCTATGAACATTGTAGTCTCAGAAACCACAAAAACGAGCATATTTCAATTAATTTTAGTTAAGGCGCACCGTGTTTATTAAAGATTTTTTTTCAAGGGCGCATCGAATAAGCCTGGAGTTTTTTAAAGAATTTTTTTTTCAGGATAATTCTGGATTAAAAAATAGAGGACCCATCGACCAATAAGCGTGGATTCTTTAATTTTTTTCATGGATCTAGTCTGTATTTTTTTAAGTTTTAAGTGTAAAAGTGCGAATTGAACAAAATGTCTCAACAATTGGTTTGAGCGCATGCAAAAGTGTATAATTAATGCTGGAGAAAACTTTAGAAAACAAACAAAAAAAAAAAAACTATTTTTGATGATAAATATTCGCGTTTTAATTATTAGGCCAGAAACTGTTCGAGTAGCCCTCGTATATATTGTGCATTTGCTTCAAAGTTTTTTAATTATCTATCATCACTCATTCAACTCGAATATCGGAATTACCCAGCAAACCAAAGGTCAAATGTCCGACACGTCTGAACAATTTCGGAAGCAAAGTCGTTCAGATTTCGTTTCGATTTCTAAACGATTTTTCGGAGAGAAAATAGTTCAGAATTTGTACCGATTTCGGAACGAATG
Source organism: Musca autumnalis (assembly GCF_047663935.1). Lineage (NCBI taxonomy): Eukaryota > Metazoa > Arthropoda > Insecta > Diptera > Muscidae > Musca > Musca autumnalis. The sequence continues at coordinate 84,803,472 of NW_027411866.1, forward strand.
TCGGAAAGAAATTTCCTTTCCCAATTTCCCAAGGATTTGTTTCAGATTTCGTTACGAAATCGGACCGAAATCGATCCGATGTCGCTCCGACATTTCGTTCAGAAATTATGTCAACCACTTCATACAACTTTCGTTAAGATATCGTTACGATTTCGGATCAGATTTCGGAGGTATCGTCCGAATTTTGTTCCGATGTCGGTACGATTGGTTTGCTGGGTAGTTGCATTAAAGATTGATCTTGATTTTGAGATCATTATGAAATGGAGAGTCCCAACTGTGTTTGTTCAAACAACATGAAAACCGGAAGAAATTACGACGAATTGTTAGGAGCTAATTTATTGCGTTTTGATTGTCATTATAGATGTAACATATGTGGTCGGTCGGTCGTACCACATTACATAAATACTCGTAAAATACATATGTTTTTTTTTTGTTTCTTTATGATATTTCTTTCCTCTCCTCCATGCTGTCACTCCACTCACAGAAATTCTGCTTATATGTAGTTGTCCGATGAATGATGTGATGCGATCATTGGAAGCTTTTAATGAGACTTTTATTAATTCAATCAAAATTTATTTGATTTTTATGAGGCACCAACATAGCCATAGCATGCAGTAAAGAGGGGAGCAAATAATGGAGAATACTTTTGAGATTAACGACAAAATAACATTATGACACTTTATAACTTTACCCTCATCCATTAGCTTTATTGTATGGGTATGGTTCTTATGTGTATAAGTTTCAATGTGTTATTGGCCATTAAGTAAGCGCCACTCCATGACAGAATAATAAACCCCATCTCATATATTAGGTGTGCCCTTATAGATAGGACAATTTCAAGTTGAGCTAACAACCTGAGAAAAAAAGTATCATCATTATTTATCTAAAAATTTTTCTGTGCTTTTATCAATTACCCCTCCTTTATAGCTAGCCATTAGTTCCATTCCTAACACCTCTTCTTCCACTTCCCTACCACCACAGTTGTTTCATAATAATTGAATAATTGCATTTGCGTTTAGTTGTTGTATTTTGTTTTGGTTTTTGCGGAAATTCAAATAAAACCGCATGATTGGTGACGACGACTGGGTATATGAAAGTGCAGATGCAACAAATACTGTCAATAAAGGAGTGGGAAAGCAAACAACGGTAAATAATATTGAAATTAAATGTAAATAAACAAATCGATAAATATACAATCGAATGATAACAACAATAGTTGGACAATATTTACAGTAAAGACACAAAAAATGTATACATTGAAATTTGTTTTAACACCACGCACACATACACCCAAATATTTCAATACGCCCTGTATTTTTCGATGTTGTTTTTATACCCCTCCTCCATAGTATGGTGGGTATATTTAGATTTTTTTCGTTTGTTACGCATATAAATAATCATTTGCAATACCATATATGACATTTAGAAGATATAGACATCTCTGTCCGTGGTTGCCTCGGGATATTCACTCTAGCATCCAGACAAATTGAGATAGAACGCTAAAATTTTGCTCAGATGAACTGTTTGCAGTCAGTTCATGTCTGAGATATACGTGGGTTGTATGATAACTTTCTGGCCTAACGATGAAAACGCGAATATTTACCATAAAAAATAGTTTTAAGTTTTCTTAAGTATTCTCCAGCACTTTTTCATGCCAATTGTTGAAGCACCTCCAAAACATGCTTTTTGAACGCGTCTTCTGTGGATGAAACCCGTTGATCACGCCTTTTTTCTTGATGTGCGGGAATCAAGTGAAGTCATTGGGTGGATGACCCCATCAATTCGACGTTTTGTCCGATCAAAAAGCGCTGGTTTGAATCGATGTGTGAGAACTCGCATTGTCATGATGCACAATGTTCGTTTTTCGAATTATTCAGGAGACTTCAGGCAAACAAATTGTTGTATACTACCCCGACTCAACCGTCCTATATACCTCAAGCCGTATAGTAGCCGCATGGTCTGTTTAGCCGAAAAAACAGGCGATCATTTGCTTCGAAGTGCTTTTTCCACGATCAACTTTCGTTGGATTTGGCTCATCTTCGAAAACCCACACGGTCGACTGTTGGTTTGTTTCGGGCTCATACACATATATGAAAGATTCGTCATCTTCGAAGTTCTTATAAAGGTCGTTTGAAGCACCGCGATCATATTTATTCACAATTTCCAATCGACAATAGCCTTTTTTGAGCGATCTTCGAATTGTGCTGGATCTAACGAGAAAAACACATTTTTGCAGCAAGGTATTCGTGCAATATCAAATGTTAGTTGGCCAATTTTAGGCATTTTGATATTTTTAGGAAAATTTTCTTAGAAAAGCTTCGATTTTTATACCAGGTAACATCAAATTTTCGACGGTGGCAAAATACCCCTCAGTGTAATGTATGAGTATTTCAGCCATGAAAAACCACTTAGTCTTAAGACACGCCAGTCGGACTCGGCGATAAACAATAGATCCCATGCTGTCAACTATCTTCAAGTTAACGATCTGAACATTCAGTCACCGGTAATGATTTCTATAGTAATTTCCCCCCTTATTTGTCAAGGGATAAGAGGGAAATGTTTCTGTGTTGGGATTGCGGGCCAGATTGACTTGAATATTATGCATCCAGATTCCATAAGACATCTGCAGTGCGTCTTCTCAAGGTAGATCTCATGAAATTTGCCGAAGGAATAGCACATCGGTGATCTTACGGATGCTTGAAATGGTATGTTGAAGCCGCCACGAGCTAGTTGATTAGCTACCTCGTTTCCCATTATGTTATTATGTCATGGAACCCGGCAGAGAGCACTTCCGCAATCATGGGCCGATTGGCTACCGTCATGTATAGTCACCGGCCCTGTGAGACTGGGTTCAAGTCCTTTAACCAACTATGATGCTTGAGAGCTAGAATCTCTTCTAAGACACTGCAGCTATCATTAAACGTATATGAGTGTTTGATGAGTGGATTTTCGCTGTAGACACCGGCGGCAGTACCTTCCTCCATCTTGAATCAATCTGTATAAATTGTTAAATCGTTCAGAGGAGAATTACCTTTAGTCGATTTATGTCTTCTTGGAAAGAGCTGGCCATATAACGACTTACTATAGCTAGACCCAAGTTATGTATCAATTAAGTTCATGACCTTCGAATATTTGAAACTCGCGATGTTTCTTACTCTCGAAGTCCAAAACCCGTTCTCGCAGCTTGAAACTTTACCAGTATAAAGGCCGTATTAGAAGTAAGAAAAAGGAATAATTAAGTAAATTAGAAGATAGTTGAGAATGATTAAGTAAGTGCTACGGATTGAGAAATTATTTGTAAAGAGAGAGAGAGAGAGCGAGTAAGGAGGTTTGCCGTATTACGATGCTGTAGTTTGTTCATGTTGAAGCCACTTCAGACCCTTGGCGAGAAGAAGCAGTGTTGTCGGCTCGGCTTGGCAGAATGTTGTCAGAGATGATAACGTATGTTCACCCATTGTTTGAATTCTCCTGGTCCTGAGCATTGGACAACGGCATAATAAGTGCTCAATCGTCTCAGTTTCTTCTTCGTCTTCGCATTATCTGCAGTAGTCCGTGGGGTCATCTCTATCCCATTTGCAGGTCATTGACCTTATCCTGCAGTGTCCCGTGATAACTCCAATCATTAGTTTTAGGTCGGGTTTTCTCATAGAGAGTAGAGAAGTGGTCTTCCGTTTGGAGAGGTTGGGCCAGATTGCCTTTGATACCTTGCAGCCAGGTTCGTTATTCCAAATCTGACCAGCCTTCTCCCTGTATGCTTGTTCTAGTAGCCGCATGAAGTGACACAAGGGTGGCCTGATTGAGTTATCGATTTCGATGTCGTTTGACTCAGATCCGCGACGTGCCAGTTCATCCGCCTTTTCATTTCCCTCGATGTCGCAATGCCCCGGGACCCAGCACAAGGTAACGATTGATCGTAGGGCCTCCAAAGCTTTCCTGCAGTGCAAGACCACAGCAGATTTGATTGAATGGGATCTAAGTGATTTTAGGGCCGCTTGACTATCCACATAGATAGTCACCGGTCCGGCTATGTCCCTTTCCATGTTTTTAATCAATTCTGCTGCTTTCGTGACCGCAAAGATTTCGGCTTGGAAGACGCTACAATTTTCGCTTAGCTTGTACGAGATCCGTAAGTTGAGGGTATCGCTGTAGACGCCCGCTCCTGTTCCCTTTTCCATCTTGGATCCGTCGGTATAAACCTCTATACCGGGTAGAGGTAGGGAGTTGTGGGTCCAGGCTTCTCTGTCAGGTATCCGAACTTCAATATCGTCGAAGTGTAATTGTGGTGATATATAGTCACTGATTACCTCCAAACCCACTGATAGTCCAGATTGTCGTAAGATAGCAGCATGGCCGTAGTCGAAGTTACGCCCTGAACTTAACTCCTTGAGTCGGAGAGCACTCTTTGCTGCCAACTCCTGCACCACGAGATTCATCGGATGAAGATCCAGTAATACATTGAGAGCAGCCTGTGGAGTGCTTTTCATGGCACCGGTAATTAGGAGAGATGCCGCTCTTTGAACGACATTAATCTTATGGAGAAGGGATGTCTTATTTAGTGCATTCCACTATACCAATGAACCATAAGTCAGAATGGGGCGAACTATGGCCGTAAAAATCCAGTGTATGACCTGTGGTCCAGGGTAATGCCAAGGTACTTGGCCTCTAGGGAGAGCTTTAGGGCCACTCTATCCAGCGTTGGTAGGGTGAATGGTTTGACTTTTCTCTTGTTCGTAAATAGAACCAGCTCTGTCTTAGAATTAATGTGTGAGTTAATAATCCTGATTTTCTACATCCCATCAATCCATTTCACTAGGATAGACAAAATTCATTCCTGTACTGCGCAGAGCGTTATGAATGGGCCAAGCTTTACATTATTGAATGTTCCCTCTATATCGAGAAAGACCGCACAATATGCCCCGTCTTTTAAGGCGTGTTCTACATTATCTTTACCTTCTTACCATTTATTTTTAAAACAATATGTGCGAATGTTGCTGCAACGTCTTCCATTAAAGTCATTGACCACAACATTTGAACCATTCCAATTATTTATATTGAAATTAATAACAACAATAGAAACCTTTTGATTCCCCAATGAATTAAATGTCATGAACTGGACTTTTTTCGTGGGAAGTAAAGTTACTGACCATTACCTTTAATTGTTTTTTTTTTTACATTTTGAATGGAAAATGCTCTCACTCTCCATGTGCATTTATGTATTTTGTTCTGTTGTTGTTTTTGTGGTGTTTGTTATTTGCATGATAATTTACAACACCGAACGAATACGCCCCGAGAACAATACAACGACGACGACGACATTAAGCCATTAATGAAATTATATGGTAATGGCGAGCGGCAGGTCATAACAATTGACAATTGTGTCATATCAAAGGACATTTGAGACCAAACATCATCAGAAAAAAACGCAAACAATGTAACTTTTTGCAATTTCTCCCTCATACTCTCTATCTCTTTGGCTTTGTGATAAAAAATGAGGTCGTTAGGGGGCGTATACTTGATACGCCATTTCTCAAATAAATTGCTTTCATTTCTGTTGCCAGGATGATAATAAAATTACAAAATTCAATAAAACAAACACACACATTTGTCATTTGTTTTTAATTTAATTACTGTCATTCATTTATTACTTTTGTTAAGTTTATGTTCTTTTTACAATTTACGTTGTCATATTTTATAAATTTTTTGTGTTATAATATGTTGCTTATTATAATTTTCATATTTCTTTTTTATAGTTATTCATTATTGTTTTCACTTTTAATTTAATTTTCTTTTGTTTTATTTTTTGTTGGCAAACAAAACAACTTCAAAAGGCAGCGTCTAGCCATGGTTGTTTGTTTTAAAACAGATTCACTCACCTGTCATTTGATGTTTTGTATGTGTGTGCCATTTTTGTTGTTAATCAATTCCAAACCTATTGTCTGGAGAGCAGCTATTCACTCCAACAATTGATTGCTGAAAGTCGTTTTCGTTCTTATGATTAATAATATTGAAGATATATTTAAGGATTTTCTGTTTTCACTTTTTTATTTCTATTAGCCGCAGTTTATTGTGTGGTTGTTCTGTATTGTTTATAAAAAAATATTTTTGTACTGCAAATCGGATGACAGATTAATCTATTGTGAGAACAACACAATTTTGGTGATGACCAGAAGACAAACTCCCGTAGTGATGACTTTCCATCCAAATGTTTTACAGAAGATTGTTAAATTTGGCATTTGGAGTAACAAAGACAAGAGAAGTAGCATCGACTTGGGCGGATTTATAATAGGAAGGGTGATAGGCCGTCCTGGAGGATAACATATTAGCTGAGCACTTTTATTCTTGAGTTCGAGTCGTCATAAAATTGGAGAAGTGTTCTTTGTTTCAATACAAAGAAGTAAGAGAACTGATGAGGTCAAGTGGCGTTGACCGAAACTAGTCTTCTCTGCCTTTCCCGAAATTAAATCAATTGTAACTGCATTTATCTTTAAAAAACTTGCTGTTTTTAAAATTTAGAACAAAAAAAATTGAGATTAAGCGGCATTACCTTACAATAATAAATCCGAAAAAAATTAAATTTTGTTATTTGTTGTGCTAATATTTTTATGTTTCGTTTTTATTGTTATTCATTATTAATTTCACTTTTAAAGTTAATTTCACTTTTAATTTTTGTTGTTTGATTTTTGTTGGCAAACATAACACATTCAAAGTCATCTTCCAGCCAGCCATGACCTGTTTTTTGGATGATTTTTTGTATGTTCATGCCATTGTTGTTGTTCATAAATTCCAAGCATTTTGGTTGGAGAGATCAATTCGTCGTTTGTCGTTTTATTCTTAGGATTAATAATATGACAATGTATTTAAGAATTTTCTATTTCCTTTTTTTATATTGACATTAGCCACAGATGTATTGTGTGGTTCTTCAATATTATTCATAAAATATTTTATTCTTTGCATTGCAAATCTGTTATTTAAACAAGGGTTTAATGAGGATAAAGAAGACAAACTCCCCTAATGTTGACTTCCTAATCAAATGTTTTAATGGAGATTGGTGCATATGCTTTACGAACGTCGGCAAGGTGTATATATGTGTGAGGTAAGCCGTAGGATGTCCAGACCAATCAGATAAAAATATAAATTAAATAAATATAAATCATTTCATCTGCGTGACACGAAGCTCGAGGTTTTAGAGTGAACACAATACCTAACACGACCAGTGTCCTTTTTTAGTCCTGACTGCAAAGCTTCTTATAGATTTTCTTTGACCAGATCGTGTTACGCGGGCCTTGTGCATGCTTAAATTTTACTAATACAAACCAACATAAATTAATGCATTTGCGTGACACAAAGCGTAAGGTTTTAGCTTCAGCACGAAAAAAAAAACACCACCAGCGTTCTTTCCTTGTCTTGATTGCAAAGCTTCTTCTACATTTTTCTTCACAAACATTTGCCAAGATTGTGTTTTGTGTGCCTCATGCGTGCTTCAATTTTACTAATAGGCACGAACATAAATTAATACATCGCCGTGACACGAAACTCGAGGTTTTAGAGAGAACACAATACGTAACACAGCTATCTTCTTATACATTTTCTTTTCACAAAAAATTTACAAGATCGTGTAACGCGTGGCCTCACGAGTTCTTAAATTTTATTAATAGACACGAAAATAAATGGATTCATCTACGTGACACGAAACGTAAGGTTTTAGCTTAAGCACAACCTTTTTTACATTTTCTATTCGCAAACATTTGCCCAGGTCGTTTCATGTGTGCCTTGTGCGGGCTTCAATTTTACTTAATACTACGCCGTGACACGAAACACGAGGTTTTATCTCAAACACAAAACAAAACACCACCAGCGCCCTTTTATAATCCTGATTCCAAAACTGCTAATAGATTTTCTTTTCACAAAAATTTGTAAATCATCATGCGGGTCTCATGGGTGCTTCAATTTTACTAATAGACACGAACATAAATTAATGCATCTGCGTGTCAGAAAACTTAAGGTTTTAGCATAAGCACGAACCAAACACAACCAACTTTCTTTTCTGGGCCGGGATTCATGTTCTATGAAAGTTTGAAATGAAAAATATTTTCTTTGTAATATTTTTCATTTGGCAATTAGTTCCTTTATAAAATTTTTAATTTCAAAGTTTGCATAGTCTGGCACAAGACATAGAATTAGAATTGAGCCCATGGTCTTGATTGAAAAGCTTCTTTTACTTTTTTTTTTTTGAAATTTTGCCTGTCAAAGAGAGCGATGATCATTTTTAATTTTGTTTGTTCAAAATAGTCTGGATTAACCCCATTGTTGTTGTTTTAATATTTTAAAACAACTAATTTATTAGTGGAAAAAGTTTGGTATTGTTCGCCAAGGGATAAGGCAGGGAAGACTAGTTTCGATCTTTGCCACAGGATCTCATTAGTTCCCTTGTTTCTTGTTTGTGGATATTCCCCACCGAGCGCCACCAATGATCATTTTTAATTTTAATTTTTATTAATGTCCTCGTTTTTTTAGAGTTGAGCTTAATGCATATTTATGCAAAAAAATGCCAAGTTCGTGTCTTTCGGGCATTAATTTTGTCTGCGTGACACAAGCGTAAGGTTTTAGCTTATGCACAAAACAAAACACGTCCATAAAAATTGTCCAGATCGTGTCGTGTCGTAAAACGCTTTCTATATTGCCAATTGCTACATTTTTCCTCATTTAGCATTTTAGTAGAAATTTTTTATAAATGATTTTTTTTTGTCTTTTTTGTATTTTACTTTTCAATGCCAACTGATTATTTATTGCAATTTTCCATTCTTTTCTTTTTAGGTAAATACAAATTGCAACATTTTTGTGACCATCCGAACAGAAGCACCCGACTTGAGTGAGTACCACGGACATGTAAATGTGTTTTTTCTTCTTCTTTAAATCGTATTAGGGAGCAACAACTTTCTTAATGAAATGACCGGCCCCATTCATGGTTGTCGCATACAATTTCACAAATTGTAAACAAAACGAACAGCAATCGACCGAGCAACAATATAAAACGGAAACCGGAAGAGTTGTAGTCACCAACTACCGGAGGAGCCAGCCAGCAAGCCAACCAACTAGTTAGTCAGCAAACCTAACCATGCCGAGAGAAGAAAAAACATTCACACACTTGAAATAATTCCAGGCAAATTCAAAGTCATTAAATTATTGTCGAATATCTGACGGCATACCCCGCTCTACAAAAGGCAGACGACAAACAGCAGCAACTGGTAGCAACTGGCGGTGGTAGCAGCAACATTATGTGATGTTATTGTTTAGTTGTTGGTGGCAACAACATATGGCACCATGTGTTCGTTCAAATAATGTCAACCAGCAATGGCTTCATCGTCATTGTCTAGAGCAGTTGTTGTTTTTTTGGTCTTGTTCAGTACCTGATGACTGGTTGTGGCAACGAATTTTATAGCAAAACAAATGAGGAAATTAAACTTTTTCACGTTGTTTTTTTTTTTTTTGCAAAAATTAAGCAAAAGACTACTCCCAAATACAACAACAACAATAATGGCAGTTCAAGTTTAGTAACTTTGTAATCCAAAAAAACAGACAAAAACCACATCACAAGTTACAGTTGATCGACTTTGTATTTTAATATTATGTATACTTACTTGTTTTTTGTATTGTTGTTGTAAATGTGCCTGTTGCAGCAGCTTCCAATTGCGGCTATCGACTACCCCCACCGAAACAGCATCAGCCAATATTACTGGCAGCTACTGTTACTGCTGCTGCTATTGTAGTTTCACGTTTTGTGAATGTCAAAGCCATTCATTGTTGGCTGGTGACAACACAGGTCCATGTGCCTGCATGCCTACTGTCGTCATTCGGCTATTTGTTGCTCTGTTGTCTTGGACAACAATCGAATCTAGTTTCCTTGTCTGCGTTTATATTTTTCTTGTTGACCGCCATCCCACAAGTTGTCGTTTAGGAAAACCCCATTTTTGCAAGTTTTCCGCCAAAAATGCCATACAAAGAAAATGACAAAAAACAAAAACTCAAAATATTTTGAACAAAATCCAATGTTGAATAAATAAATATTCAACGGCAGACACACAAACTTTATCAGCATGTTTAGTATTTAGGAGGCACAGCATCCGTGATTGCGTTGCAATGCTGGCGAAACGAGCGAACAAACACCAAAATTAGTCATCGTGTAATTGGGGTGACCAGATGAAATGTATTGGAAAATGCATTAATGTTTTTATGTATTTTCATATGTACGAGTTTGAGTCACCATAAGGCACAGATTTTAGAAGACCTAATAACAAAAAATGACAAAATAGTTGCACAAAAAGTGAGAAACTCCAAAATAGATAAAAAAGTCTAAAAAGTTGAGCCAATGGGGGAATACTCCACTCAAGCAATCGAAATGAGATTGAATCTTCAACAATAAACAAAACAAACAAAAAACATCGGAGGCACGCGCAAATGGAGCTTTGTTAAAAAAAAATTCCCTTACAGGCAACTGTGGTGATGTTATTTTCAACTCACAGAATTCGACGAATTCTTAGTTGATACGTTCTGACATGTTGTAGAATATTTTGATTTTGGTATTTCTTTGGAAAAGCCGAAAAGTGAGTGTGATTCTCATTCATATGGGAATACTAGACACTTAAAGAGTTCGGGTTTTCACTAAAAAGGCATCATTTCAAAAACTGAGAAGCCAATTGATAATTCCCTTCGCCGGGATGAAATCATGATATTGGTAGCGATCAGTAAAATTGTGCAACACTGTCAGTTCGTTTTGAAAAACATTACTCTCTGTAATAGAGGGTAATAAATGAAGTTGAGCCAATGGGGGAATACTCCACTCAAGCAATCGAAAAGTCTAAAAAATTGATGGCCAGCAGAAAAAAACGAAATTAAATACTATGCCCGCGTTCTCGATCATTTGATTTGCTTGCGCTAACACAGCTTGTGTGAGTAGAGTTTGTGTGTAAAACTAAAGCCGAAAACACAATCAACGCTGAGTAAAGTTTTGCGTGAATTCGGGTAAAAGAATTAAATAAAGGATAATAAAGTTCAAGTTATTCTTTATTCTTTTACCAGAAATGAGGCATAACTTTACCCCAAACAGTGAATGTGTTTTCGGCTTAAGAGTGGTGGTTTTGTGAGTACTATCTTGGCCATGAGGCCAACTTACTCGTACAAGAAACAAAAATTACAAGAAACCCCGTACAGATTAGGAAAGAAGCCCGAAAAATAGAAGACACGTGTATCGGAGTTTTGAAAGTTTACGTCGGGAAGTACCTAAATGCGTGGGGAAAATTGCCCTTATTTGTACAAAAACGTGTTTTTGATCCAAAATCATGTATGTAAGGTTAATGCTGTACCCCTAAAACGTGTTTTTATACCCTACACCACACTGTGGTAAGGGATATTATGTCTTTGTGCATTTGCATGTAACATACAAAAGGAAACGAAATAGACCCATAGTTCCTTTTGGGGATATACATATAATCACTTTCTGAGTCGATTTATGCATGTCGTCCGTCTGTCCATGTATTTTCGTTCGCAACGTACAGGTCGCAATTTTTTCCGATTCAGCTGAAAATTGTGGAATATATTTTTTTAGCCATAGGAAGAACGCTATTGCTTTTGGTGAAAATCGCTTCAGATTTGGATATAGCTCTCATATATATTTTCCGCCGACTTGATGTATTTGCTTCATCAAACACGCTATATACGTCCGATTTTGATGAAATTTGGAATATGTAACTGAATTCGGTCTGAAAATAACTGTGCCAAATAACATCGAAATCGGTTCAGATTTGGATATAGCTCCCATATATATTTTCGAACGATTTAACGTATTTGCGGCACCAAACACGCTATATTCGTCCGATTTTGATGAAGTTTGGAATGTGTGACTGAACTCGGTCTAGAAACAAAGGTGTCAAATTACATCGAAATCGGCCAGATTTGGATATAGCTCCCATATATATTTTCGTCCAATTTGACGTATTTGCTGTACCAAACACGCTATATACGTCCGATTTTGATGAAGTTTGGAATGTGTGACTGAACTCGGTCTAGAAATAAATGTGGCAAATTACATCGAAATCGGTCAGATTTGGATATAGCTCCCATATATATTTTCGTCCGATTTGACGTATTTGCTGTACCAAACACAGTATATAGGTCCCATTTTGATGAAATTTGGGATGTGTGACTGAATTCGATCTAGAAATAAGTATGCCAAATTTTATCGAAATCGGTTCAGATTTGGATATACTTCCATAAATATTTTCGTCCGATTTCAGGTATTTGCTGCACCAAACACGCTATATACGTCCGATTTTGATGCAATATGTAATGTGTGACTGACTTCGGTCTAAAAATAAATGTGCCAAATTACATCGAAATCGGTTCAGATTTGGATATAGCTCCCATATATATTTTCGTCCGATTTTTTACTGCACCAAACGCCCTATATATGTTTGATTTCGATGAAATATGGAATGTGCGACTGAATATCGATTTCGAAATCGGTTTAGATTTGGATATAGCTCCCATATATATTTTCGGCCGATTTGACATAATTGCTGTACCAAACACGCTATATACTTCCGATTTTAATGAAATTTGGATTGTGTGACTGAACTCGGTCTAGAAATAATTGTACCAAATTATATCGAAATTGGTTCAGATTTGGATATAGCTCCCATATGTAATTTCGCCCGATTTCACGTATTTGCTGCACCAAACACCCTATATCTGTCCAATTTTGATAAAATTTTTAATGTGTGACGGAATTTTGTCTAGTAATAAGTGTATCATATTATATAGATATGAGTTCAAATTGATATATATCTCCTATATATATTTTACATATTCACAGTGGTGTAGGGTATCATGACTTCTATTTTTCGGCTCTCTTTCAAAATCTGCCTGATTTGACCAGTAATTATTTTCTGTGTTGTACAGTGTTAATATTACCCAGCAAAAAAAGTCCTCCCAAAATCATGGGTTTTGTAAGGGATTTTTGGCAGCCGTAACTACTCGCAAACCCCCTTTCTTCCCCATTATTTTTACAAGGGCATGTCGCACTCAGTTTGTAGTTATTTTGTGGCCACTAGAATAACTAGTTATTCTGTGGCCACTAGAAGTTGAAAAGTAAGTTGAAAAAAATCTATTTTTAGAACAGTTGATGTAGAGATTCTTTTTAATTTCATCACACTTCTTACTTTTATTTTACTTTATTTTATTTCGCTTGCTGTGTGAGTTGAACACACGAACCCTCTGATTTCTAGCCAAAGACACTACATACTATGCCACGCACACAAACATTAAGGGTTGCTTAAGAACTTAAATGTACAGTGCACATGTGCACCACGAACTGTTATTTTTTAATTAAAAAAACTCGCGTGCTGACAGTGAGCGTTGAACACACAACCCTAGGATTTATAGTCGGACACACACTCACTGTGCCACCGTCCTCATTACTTAGTGAGGAGCAAAGTAAGTAGGTTTGCCTTGTAATTTTTTTAAAAAGTATCCCATTACTTTTCAGATTACTTGTAAAGGGAAAAGAAGTTTGTTTACATTACTTTGTAATGGGTTACGTAATGACTACCGGATCCGAATTTTTGCTGGGTATTATCCTGTATAGTGTAGTCCCTCAACGGCCCCAGACATTGAAAAAATATTTTTTGCTCTATTTACAAAATCTGATCACCTTAATAACGCTTAAATCAAATGCATTTTAAAGGCGCCCACGTTTTTTGTTGTGAGAGATTCTGCTGCTGCCGCTTCAGCTGAAGTTGTTCCTTTTGGTGTTTGGTGATTGTCATTACTATTATTTTCACCATGATATTGTGCCTCGCACAAGATCGCATTTTTATTATTGCCGCGGCACAAACGGCTGGCAGACACGGTGTGACTGACTTAATACACGTTTGTGCCAATCTGTCTGTCTGTGCCTGCTTGGGTGTCATGCACCAGTTCAACAACACTTTTTTTACATTTCTTCAGATATATAGTTGCTGTTGTTTAGAGGGAAACTATGAGAGTCCCGTATTTTGTCTGATTTTTATGAAAAAAGATAAAGAAAACAATATAGGTATTTACAAATGAATAAAATAAATAACCGTTGTTTAGGCAAATATTTTACAATTTAAGGGATCAATGAAGACAAATTTGCTATTAAAAAAATTAAGATAAAAATCTCCAGTGTGGCCTATATTTAGGGGAGGTGGTAAAGAATGTTTTCAAAAAATACCAGAATCCTAAAAAAGTCAAAGAACATGGAGACTCCCAAAAAAATAAATATCTGTATTCTTATGAAATTCTAGTGTTGTCTTAAAAAAAATCAAGAGAGGAATAGCTGTGTCTTTTTACGTGATAATTAGTAATAACTATTTCTAATGTTGCAGATTTTGACACATGTATAAAGGAAAAGTTGCTGACAAAAATTTTTCAGCTACATTAAGTAAGTAAAAAAGACACGCCTAATATGTATTCGTAGATGAAGTGTATGAAGTTATTTAGAACCGTGTCCAAAAATATTTTAATTCTCTTAGATGAAGCCTTAGGATACCAAAAATATTTTCCCAAAAATATCAGTTGTGTTTTCATATAGTATACCCGAAATTTCTTTTATAGAAAACAAAAAAGTCTCTTATAGAAATGTCTTATAGAAGCCCAGCAGAAATTTCTGGAAGTGGATCCATACAATGATTCCATGAATGCCAAATATAATTTTAATACAACATTTGTGTCTGCCATAGTATGTGAATAATATTGACTTTATTCTTTCCATTCCTAAAAAAACCCAAAGATGTTGTTGATCCCAAAAGATGTTGCTAACACTCTCAGTAACTGTTAGCAACATGTTGCCAAACAACAAATATGGAGACCCATTCCTTGCAATATCTCACTATTAAAATCTTTATTTCAACATAAAGGAGTTATGACCCAATCGATCACAAAGGTGGAATAACAGGGTAATTACCTCGCTAGCTACAGAACAAAAAATAAATCAACACATTTGCTCTTTCATGTACGTTCTTTGCTTGCGTTCGTGTCGTGTTTGTGTCCGATTTGCCGAAAAACGTTGTAACCTCAACGATACCAACGAACGGCATGGCTAAAGACCAATTTTCAGCCATTTCGGTGTGATTTTGAGGCCATAATTGCCGAAAATCGGGAGGTACAGTTTTATGTTGTACCCCCAACGAAGACGAAATACTGAATTTCGGACATTTCGGTGTGATAGTGAGGCTAAAACTTCAAAAATAAAATAAATAAATATCCTAGGAGTAAACGCCAAATTAAAAAGCTGTATCTTAAAGATCGTGAGCTGTATCTTTATTTCAACGGACGGACATGGTTATATCGACATAGAATTTTATGCTGATCAAGAATTTGTATAGTTTATAGGGTCTCCCACGAATATTTAGATGTGTTACAAACGGAATGACAAATTTAATTATTGCCTCCATATTATGGTGGAGGGTATAATAATATGGAAATTGACATGCTTCAGAAGAGAAACTAGTTTAGGTGGTAAATGTTGCCACGGATTAACTCTATATAAACCCAAAGGTTTTTATTTATATGTGTATCCCGATTATCAGACTGTAATCAAACTACTGCACGTTAAATATGAGCACTCTAAAGTGTATTCATAAACTTTCTCCATTTGTACAAGTTCTCCCCCGCACTCTTTCACGTTTAATCCTACATTCCAAACATAAATTGTAATCTATTCAAATACTCGTCACCCCGGAAATACTCCTACTTTATTACAAGTTCATGTAAACACACCTTATTTAGCGTAGTTGGAATTTGTTTTTTTAATTCCATTGAAATTTGCATTTGAATGGAATTTACTCGGAGTCCAAAATTCTTCCATTAATAATTTATAGACCTTTAAAAACAATTGCCTTGGAATATGGAACAGAAGAATTTAAAAAGAGCAAACAAAAGCTGGAATGCCTATTTGCTTTGTAAATAATAAAAACGTTGAAGAAGTGCTAATGAATTTCGAATGCCAGAGAAAGGCAATGAAATTCGTCATACAAAAGAAATGGGCTCAAAATCTCAATAAAGCACATCTGATAAAGGTGCAGACGCAAGTGTGTTCTAGTTTAATTTTGAAGTCATGTGACTGGCGACGTGTCATGTTCAATAATATTTTAAGCAAATTATGATTTTTTAATTATATAACAAACGTTTTTGGCTTTTTAAATTTTTTAAAGATCTGCTAAAAAATAGCATTAAACATAAATACAATACAAGATAGAGAGAGGCGTTGAACTTCAAGCAAAGTGTCATTACCATCGATTGTATTTTTACCGGTCATAATTACAGTCGAATATTTTTATGTTGTTATGGAATTAGGTTTTTGTTAGTTTTGTTATTATTGAAAATTCAAAAATATAAATGCTGATTTCCGGAGAATTTCCCCAATGATTTGATATAATTCCATATAGACGTTGTTTTATTCCCCGATAAGATTTGTACCAAATAAAACAAAGGTTCGTTTTAGATTGCGATTCTACAATGCTTTATTGTATTTAATTATTCGTAACCGAGTTTATTTTACTAATCACACAGCTTAACTTTAATAAGCACATAGATTTCCTTCACTTCTTCTCTAACTGACGGTTTTAGTTCGCGGTCTGAATTGAAACTCAACTCACCCACCTGCTACTCCCCCGTATTTATACTCGCTCGTTGATGCATAGACTGTTCTAGCATCGTCAATGAAGAATGTTTCACAATGATAACGCGACATGCTAGCCGACTGATGAATGTAAACAACAAATGGAGCAGAGGTAATAAATAAGAGAGTGTAGAAGGGTTACAATGAATGACGTCACAATGTAGAAGTATAACTTAACAATCAAAATAAATCCTATGAAGCAGAGGTAATAAATAAGAGAGAGTAGAAGGGTTACAATGAATGACGTCACAATGTAGAAGTATAACTGAATAATCAAAATAAATACGGGAGATACAGAGGGTATAGCAAAATAAACGTAGAAAAAAATTAATTCAAATAAAGTAAATTCTTAGTAAAAATTTACGCTACAAATGTGATTTCTAAATTAACTTAAATCTTCCAGTTATCTTCGTAACAATATCGAACGTCTTTAGTGAATAGTTCTTTGTAACGAATTTTTTTATAAGGAAAGTCTTACACATCACTGTCTTTCTATAACGACTCTTCGCAATAAAGCATTAATTCGACTGTACTTTCAAAACTAGAATTCATAAATTTTGATTTGTTAAATAAAAAAACTTTGAAATGAAAAAAATTATTCTCAACATTTTTGCTGTGATTTTGTTAGTAAGTTTCTTTTAGGCATCAACGTGGCAGTCTAAAATGTTGATGCACTAGGGAGACATACCCATACTCCGACTTGAACATTTTTCATACGCCTTTTGAAGATTTCGCTTCCAAAAAGTCATCTTAGGTGTAGTGGATCCCCGAAATCAATTTCTGTGAACGTTGTTGTATGTAGTCCGTTTGATTTCAATATTTTACTAAAGTTTTCATTTAACCGAAATTTGCAGCAACTTCCTGTGGAATTAATCAAATTAACATATTTATTAAACTTTTGCTGACGGGTTTTGAAATAGTTGAGTTCAATTTTAATCAGGTAATTAATTTTTCGATTTAAATGCTCTACAGAATACTTCTGGTGGAAAATGCAAACTGAAAGTTCAACAAATATTTATGAGGCATTAACATCCTCATGGATTGATTTATGAATGCCCGGTTCATCATGTTATGTTGGCAGTTGCACATTGGGCACAGAATGGTAGTCGTTGACAAACATAAATCTGTGGATTCTATGTTAGTAACACTTGGTCAAAGCGATCAATGTTTTTTGGAGTTAACCCAACTTATTGAGTTTGCCTAAGAAAAATGTTGTTCACAAAAGAAATAGAATAAAAAATTGGACCCACAGTATAAGTTTGTCGTATGGAAGTTATGGACGAACGAACGAATATTAGCCCATTTAGCCAAAGTGCAAAGCGAGTAAGTTGGCTTTATGTAGCGCCGTTGTTGTTCTTTTCGTTTCGACACACTTAACACAATTTACCGGAGTGCATAAATTGTGGCGAAGAGTCTGTACTGCCTGCCGCCGCATCAGAAGACACGGAAGTATTTGCAACTTTGCAAAATAAAATTTATGCGTGTGTGGTGTGGAAGCGCACAAGCCCAACAAATTCACATAAGCAAAAAAGAGGGAGGGAACTAAACGAATAAAAAAAACTATGAATGAAATTAAAATGAAGTCAGCGACACAAAGGCCACTGCGGCGGCAAAATCTACCTCAACTTCAACTCAACAATAAAATTATAACTGGAAAAAATAGTGGGGAGGAGACAAAGACGACGAAAGAAAAACACAACTTTGTAGAAATAACTGAAACTTAATTGAAGTTCATTATGACAATGGAACGAGCGGCAAATAAAAGAAACGGTAGCAGAAACGACGACATCACACAAAAATCCGTAACAAAACACAACAACAATTACTTATTACGAAAAGAAAGAAGAAAATAAGATGCAAGAAAATTGCATTTGATGGGAGTGTAGTTTGCCTACAAGATGTGCATATTAAAGTTTCATCACCTTACCTGAGATAAGATTTTACTTTTATGTGGAAAGGGTTTTGTTTTATATGCAAGACATTTTCAAATACATATTAGGGTTTCTTTTAGTTTTTCAGAAGTTTCGGGTTAAAAGATTACATTTCTAATCCCAGGTGTCAATAATGATAGGTTTATATGAGTACGGTTAAACCCCAAAAATGCATCATTCCGCAACACAGGCAGCGGAACCGTAGACTTTATGAGTCGGAGGAACATCATGTTCTCCGAGATCTATAGAAACAAAGATCGCCGTCACCTGAAGCTTGCAATGTTGCTAGGGGACTTCATTCTTATCCTACGAGGATAAGAGAAGATTGCCGCAACTCGCCAGACATCACCATTATGGCACCCAGTCTGATAAATGGCTCAGGCCATCTTCCGATCATCGTCTCAGTTAAAAACCCACGCGACTTCATAACGTTTAACTTTTCTGAACCACTAAAAAAGGTGTTTCGCAAGGGTATAGAAAATGTACCAACCACCTCTTCAAAAAGCTTCACATTTCCACTGATCAACACACCTGAAGCCGTTTGCTACATACCTGCTGGTCGAGTAACCAAAATAAGACAACATTTTCCAGCAGAGGGGACGGTACTAGCAAGAAGCACCCTTTCCTTTTGGAAAGGGTTTTAAGAAGAACCGATTCCTTTGGAGGGCGTTTTAAGAAGAACTCTTTCCTCTGGAAAGAATCTTAAGAAGAACCCTTTCCTTTGGAAAGAGTCTTAAGAATCACTCTTTCCTTTAGAACTTGTATTAAGAAGCCCTATTTCCTTTGGAAAGGGTTTTAAGTATTAAGAAGAACCCTTTCCTTTAGAACTTGTATTAAGAAGAACCCTTTCCTTTAGAACTTGTATTAAGAAGAACCCTTTCCTTTAGAACTTGTATTAAGAAGAACCCTTTCCTTTGGAAAGAGTCTTAAGAAGAACCCTTTCCTTTGGAAAGAGTCTTAAGAATCACTCTTTCCTTTGGAAAGAGTCTTAAGAATCACTCTTTCCTTTAGAACTTGTATTAAGAAGCCCTATTTTCTTTGGAAAGAGTCTTTAGAAGCCCTATTTTCTTTGGAAAGAGTCTTTAGAAGCACCCTTTCCTTTGGAAAGAGTCTTTAGAAGCACCCTTTCCTTTGGAAAGAGTCTTTAGAAGCACCCTTTCCTTTGGAAAGAGTCTTTAGAAGCACCCTTTCCTTTGGAAAGAGTCTTTAGAAGCACCCTTTCCTTTGGAAAGAGTCTTTAGAAGCACCCTTTCCTTTGGAAAGAGTCTTTAGAAGCACCCTTTCCTTTGGAAAGAGTCTTTAGAAGCACCCTTTCCTTTGGAAAGAGTCTTTAGAAGCACCCTTTCCTTTGGAAAGAGTCTTTAGAAGCACCCTTTCCTTTGGAAAGAGTCTTTAGAAGCACCCTTTCCTTTGGAAAGAGTCTTTAGAAGCACCCTTTCCTTTGGAAAGAGTCTTTAGAAGCACCCTTTCCTTTGGAAAGAGTCTTTAGAAGCACCCTTTCCTTTGGAAAGAGTCTTTAGAAGCACCTTTCCTTTGGAAAGAGTCTTTAGAAGCACCCTTTCCTTTGGAAAGAGTCTTTAGAAGCACCCTTTCCTTTGGAAAGAGTCTTTAGAAGCAGCCTTTCCTTTGGAAAGAGTCTTTAGAAGCACCCTTTCCTTTGGAAAGAGTCTTTAGAAGCACCCTTTCCTTTGGAAAGAGTCTTTAGAAGCACCCTTTCCTTTGGAAAGAGTCTTTAGAAGTACCCTTTCCTTTGGAAAGAGTCTTTAGAAGCACCCTTTCCTTTGGAAAGAGTCTTTAGAAGCACCCTTTCCTTTGGAAAGAGTCTTTAGAAGCACCCTTTCCTTTGGAAAGAGTCTTTAGAAGCACCCTTTCCTTTGGAAAGAGTCTTTAGAAGCACCCTTTCCTTTGGAAAGAGTCTTTAGAAGCACCCTTTCCTTTGGAAAGAGTCTTTAGAAGCACCCTTTCCTTTGTAAAGAGTCTTTAGAAGCACCCTTTCCTTTGGAAAGAGTCTTTAGAAGCACCCTTTCCTTTGGAAAGAGTCTTTAGAAGCACCCTTTCCTTTGGAAAGAGTCTTTAGAAGCACCCTTTCCTTTGGAAAGAGTCTTTAGAAGCACCCTTTCCTTTGGAAAGAGTCTTTAGAAGCACCCTTTCCTTTGGAAAGAGTCTTAAGAATCACTCTTTCCTTTAGAACTTGTATTAAGAAGCCCTATTTTCTTTGGAAAGAGTCTTTAGAAGCACCCTTTCCTTTGGAAAGAGTCTTTAGAAGCACCGTTCCTTTCCTTTGGAAAGAGGCTTTAGAAGCACCCTTTCCTTTGGAAAGAGTCTTTACAAGCACCCTTTCCTTTGGAAAGAGTCTTTACAAGCACCCTTTCCTTTGTAAAGAGTCTTTAGAAGCACCCTTTCCTCTGGAAAGAGTCTTTAGAAGCACGCTTTCCTTTGGAAAGAGTCTTTAGAAGCACCCTTTCCTTTGGAAAGAGTCTTTAGAAGCACCCTTTCCTTTGGAAAGAGTGTTTAGAAGCACCCTTTCCTTTGGAAAGAGTCTTTAGAAGCACCCTTTCCTTTGGAAAGAGTCTTTAGAAGCACCCTTTCCTTTGGAAAGAGTCTTTAGAAGCACCCTTTCCTTTGGAAAGAGTCTTTAGAAGCACCCTTTCCTTTGGAAAGAGTCTTTAGAAGCACCCTTTCCTTTGGAAAGAGTCTTTAGAAGCACCCTTTCCTTTGGAAAGAGTCTTTAGAAGCACCCTTTCCTTTGGAAAGAGTCTTTAGAAGCACCCTTTCCTTTGGAAAGAGTCTTTAGAAGCACCCTTTCCTTTGGAAAGAGTCTTTAGAAGCACCCTTTCCTTTGGAAAGAGTCTTTAGAAGCACCCTTTCCTTTGGAAAGAGTCTTTAGAAGCACCCTTTCCTTTGGAAAGAGTCTTTAGAAGCACCCTTTCCTTTGGAAAGAGTCTTTAGAAGCACCCTTTCATTTGGAAAGAGTCTTTAGAAGCACCCTTTCCTTTGGAAAGAGTCTTTAGAAGCACCCTTTCCTTTGGAAAGAGTCTTTAGAAGCACCCTTTCCTTTGGAAAGAGTCTTTAGAAGCACCCTTTCCTTTGGAAAGAGTCTTTAGAAGCACCCTTTCCTTTGGAAAGAGTCTTTAGAAGCACCCTTTCCTTTGGAAAGAGTCTTTAGAAGCACCCTTTCCTTTGGAAAGAGTCTTTAGAAGCACCCTTTCCTTTGGAAAGAGTCTTTAGAAGCACCCTTTCCTTTGGAAAGAGTCTTTAGAAGCACCCTTTCCTTTGGAAAGAGTCTTTAGAAGCACCCTTTCCTTTGGAAAGAGTCTTTAGAAGCACCCTTTCCTTTGGAAAGAGTCTTTAGAAGCACCCTTTCCTTTGGAAAGAGTCTTTAGAAACACCCTTTCCTTTGGAAAGAGTCTTTAGAAGCACCCTTTCCTTTGGAAAGAGTCTTTAGAAGCACCCTTTCCTTTGGAAAGAGTCTTTAGAAGCACCCTTTCCTTTGGAAAGAGTCTTTAGAAGCACCCTTTCCTTTGGAAAGAGTCTTTAGAAGCACCCTTTCCTTTGGAAAGAGTCTTTAGAAGCACCCTTTCCTTTGGAAAGAGTCTTTAGAAGCACCCTTTCCTTTGGAAAGAGTCTTTAGAAGCACCCTTTCCTTTGGAAAGAGTCTTTAGAAGCACCCTTTCCTTTGGAAAGAGTCTTTCGAAGCACCCTTTCCTTTGGAAAGAGTCTTTAGAAGCACCCTTTCCTTTGGAAAGAGTCTTTAGAAGCACCCTTTCCTTTGGAAAGAGTCTTTAGAAGCACCCTTTCCTTTGGAAAGAGTCTTTAGAAGCACCCTTTCCTTTGGAAAGAGTCTTTAGAAGCACCCTTTCCTTTGGAAAGAGTCTTTAGAAGCACCCTTTCCTTTGGAAAGAGTCTTTAGAAGCACCCTTTCCTTTGGAAAGAGTCTTTAGAAGCACCCTTTCCTTTGGAAAGAGTCTTTAGAAGCACCCTTTCCTTTGGAAAGAGTCTTTAGAAGCACCCTTTCCTTTGGAAAGAGTCTTTAGAAGCACCCTTTCCTTTGGAAAGAGTCTTTAGAAGCACCCTTTCCTTTGGAAAGAGTCTTTAGAAGCACCCTTTCCTTTGGAAAGAGTCTTTAGAAGCACCCTTTCCTTTGGAAAGAGTCTT
Source organism: Musca autumnalis (assembly GCF_047663935.1). NCBI lineage: Eukaryota > Metazoa > Arthropoda > Insecta > Diptera > Muscidae > Musca > Musca autumnalis. The sequence goes on from NW_027411866.1 coordinate 84,826,254, forward strand.
TAGAAGCACCCTTTCCTTTGGAAAGAGTCTTTAGAAGCACCCTTTCCTTTGGAAAGAGTCTTTAGAAGCACCCTTTCCTTTGGAAAGAGTCTTTAGAAGCACCCTTTCCTTTGGAAAGAGTCTTTAGAAGCACCCTTTCCTTTGGAAAGAGTCTTTAGAAGCACCCTTTCCTTTGGAAAGAGTCTTTAGAAGCACCCTTTCCTTTGGAAAGAGTCTTTAGAAGCACCCTTTCCTTTGGAAAGAGTCTTTAGAAGCACCCTTTCCTTTGGAAAGAGTCTTTAGAAGCACCCTTTCCTTTGGAAAGAGTCTTCAGAAGCACCCTTTCCTTTGGAAAGAGTCTTTAGAAGCACCCTTTCTTTGGAAAGAGTCTTTAGAAGCACCCTTTCCTTTGGAAAGAGTCTTCAGAAGCACACTTTTCTTTGGAAAGAGTCTTTAGAAGCACCCTTTCCTTTGGAAAGAGTCTTTAGAAGCACCCTTTCCTTTGGAAAGAGTCTTTAGAAGCACCCTTTCCTTTGGAAAGAGTCTTTAGAAGCACCCTTTCCTTTGGAAAGAGTCTTTAGAAGCACCCTTTCCTTTGGAAAGAGTCTTTAGAAGCACCCTTTCCTTTGGAAAGAGTCTTTAGAAGCACCCTTTCCTTTGGAAAGAGTCTTTAGAAGCACCCTTTCCTTTGGAAAGAGTCTTTCGAAGCACCCTTTCCTTTGGAAAGAGTCTTTCGAAGCACCCTTTCCTTTGGAAAGAGTCTTTAGAAGCACCCTTTCCTTTGGAAAGAGTCTTTAGAAGCACCCTTTCCTTTGGAAAGAGTCTTTAGAAGCACCCTTTCCTTTGGAAAGAGTCTTTAGAAGCACCCTTTCCTTTGGAAAGAGTCTTTAGAAGCACCCTTTCCTTTGGAAAGAGTCTTTAGAAGCACCCTTTCCTTTGGAAAGAGTCTTTAGAAGCACCCTTTCCTTTGGAAAGAGTCTTTAGAAGCACCCTTTCCTTTGGAAAGAGTCTTTAGAAGCACCCTTTCCTTTGGAAAGAGTCTTTAGAAGCACCCTTTCCTTTGGAAAGAGTCTTTAGAAGCACCCTTTCCTTTGGAAAGAGTCTTAAGAATCACTCTTTCCTTTAGAACTTGTATTAAGAAGCCCTATTTTCTTTGGAAAGAGTCTTTAGAAGCACCCTTTCCTTTGGAAAGAGTCTTTAGAAGCACCGTTCCTTTCCTTTGGAAAGAGGCTTTAGAAGCACCCTTTCCTTTGGAAAGAGTCTTTACAAGCACCCTTTCCTTTGGAAAGAGTCTTTACAAGCACCCTTTCCTTTGTAAAGAGTCTTTAGAAGCACCCTTTCCTTTGGAAAGAGTCTTTAGAAGCACGCTTTCCTTTGGAAAGAGTCTTTAGAAGCACCCTTTCCTTTGGAAAGAGTCTTTAGAAGCACCCTTTCCTTTGGAAAGAGTGTTTAGAAGCACCCTTTCCTTTGGAAAGAGTCTTTAGAAGCACCCTTTCCTTTGGAAAGAGTCTTTAGAAGCACCCTTTCCTTTGGAAAGAGTCTTTAGAAGCACCCTTTCCTTTGGAAAGAGTCTTTAGAAGCACCCTTTCCTTTGGAAAGAGTCTTTAGAAGCACCCTTTCCTTTGGAAAGAGTCTTTAGAAGCACCCTTTCCTTTGGAAAGAGTCTTTAGAAGCACCCTTTCCTTTGGAAAGAGTCTTTAGAAGCACCCTTTCCTTTGGAAAGAGTCTTTAGAAGCACCCTTTCCTTTGGAAAGAGTCTTTAGAAGCACCCTTTCCTTTGGAAAGAGTCTTTAGAAGCACCCTTTCCTTTGGAAAGAGTCTTTAGAAGCACCCTTTCCTTTGGAAAGAGTCTTTAGAAGCACCCTTTCCTTTGGAAAGAGTCTTTAGAAGCACCCTTTCCTTTGGAAAGAGTCTTTAGAAGCACCCTTTCATTTGGAAAGAGTCTTTAGAAGCACCCTTTCCTTTGGAAAGAGTCTTTAGAAGCACCCTTTCCTTTGGAAAGAGTCTTTAGAAGCACCCTTTCCTTTGGAAAGAGTCTTTAGAAGCACCCTTTCCTTTGGAAAGAGTCTTTAGAAGCACCCTTTCCTTTGGAAAGAGTCTTTAGAAGCACCCTTTCCTTTGGAAAGAGTCTTTAGAAGCACCCTTTCCTTTGGAAAGAGTCTTTAGAAGCACCCTTTCCTTTGGAAAGAGTCTTTAGAAGCACCCTTTCCTTTGGAAAGAGTCTTTAGAAGCACCCTTTCCTTTGGAAAGAGTCTTTAGAAGCACCCTTTCCTTTGGAAAGAGTCTTTAGAAGCACCCTTTCCTTTGGAAAGAGTCTTTAGAAGCACCCTTTCCTTTGGAAAGAGTCTTTAGAAACACCCTTTCCTTTGGAAAGAGTCTTTAGAAGCACCCTTTCCTTTGGAAAGAGTCTTTAGAAGCACCCTTTCCTTTGGAAAGAGTCTTTAGAAGCACCCTTTCCTTTGGAAAGAGTCTTTAGAAGCACCCTTTCCTTTGGAAAGAGTCTTTAGAAGCACCCTTTCCTTTGGAAAGAGTCTTTAGAAGCACCCTTTCCTTTGGAAAGAGTCTTTAGAAGCACCCTTTCCTTTGGAAAGAGTCTTTAGAAGCACCCTTTCCTTTGGAAAGAGTCTTTAGAAGCACCCTTTCCTTTGGAAAGAGTCTTTAGAAGCACCCTTTCCTTTGGAAAGAGTCTTTAGAAGCACCCTTTCCTTTGGAAAGAGTCTTTCGAAGCACCCTTTCCTTTGGAAAGAGTCTTTAGAAGCACCCTTTCCTTTGGAAAGAGTCTTTAGAAGCACCCTTTCCTTTGGAAAGAGTCTTTAGAAGCACCCTTTCCTTTGGAAAGAGTCTTTAGAAGCACCCTTTCCTTTGGAAAGAGTCTTTAGAAGCACCCTTTCCTTTGGAAAGAGTCTTTAGAAGCACCCTTTCCTTTGGAAAGAGTCTTTAGAAGCACCCTTTCCTTTGGAAAGAGTCTTTAGAAGCACCCTTTCCTTTGGAAAGAGTCTTTAGAAGCACCCTTTCCTTTGGAAAGAGTCTTTAGAAGCACCCTTTCCTTTGGAAAGAGTCTTTAGAAGCACCCTTTCCTTTGGAAAGAGTCTTTAGAAGCACCCTTTCCTTTGGAAAGAGTCTTTAGAAGCACCCTTTCCTTTGGAAAGAGTCTTTAGAAGCACCCTTTCCTTTGGAAAGAGTCTTTAGAAGCACCCTTTCCTTTGGAAAGAGTCTTTAGAAGCACCCTTTCCTTTGGAAAGAGTCTTTAGAAGCACCCTTTCCTTTGGAAAGAGTCTTTAGAAGCACCCTTTCCTTTGGAAAGAGTCTTTAGAAGCACCCTTTCCTTTGGAAAGAGTCTTTAGAAGCACCCTTTCCTTTGGAAAGAGTCTTTAGAAGCACCCTTTCCTTTGGAAAGAGTCTTTAGAAGCACCCTTTCCTTTGGAAAGAGTCTTTAGAAGCACCCTTTCCTTTGGAAAGAGTCTTCAGAAGCACCCTTTCCTTTGGAAAGAGTCTTTAGAAGCACCCTTTCTTTGGAAAGAGTCTTTAGAAGCACCCTTTCCTTTGGAAAGAGTCTTCAGAAGCACACTTTTCTTTGGAAAGAGTCTTTAGAAGCACCCTTTCCTTTGGAAAGAGTCTTTAGAAGCACCCTTTCCTTTGGAAACAGTCTTTAGAAGCACCCTTTCCTTTGGAAAGAGTCTTTAGAAGCACCCTTTCCTTTGGAAAGAGTCTTTAGAAGCACCCTTTCCTTTGGAAAGAGTCTTTAGAAGCACCCTTTCCTTTGGAAAGAGTCTTTAGAAGCACCCTTTCCTTTGGAAAGAGTCTTTAGAAGCACCCTTTCCTTTGGAAAGAGTCTTTCGAAGCACCCTTTCCTTTGGAAAGAGTCTTTCGAAGCACCCTTTCCTTTGGAAAGAGTCTTTAGAAGCACCCTTTCCTTTGGAAAGAGTCTTTAGAAGCACCCTTTCCTTTGGAAAGAGTCTTTAGAAGCACCCTTTCCTTTGGAAAGAGTCTTTAGAAGCACCCTTTCCTTTGGAAAGAGTCTTTAGAAGCACCCTTTCCTTTGGAAAGAGTCTTTAGAAGCACCCTTTCCTTTGGAAAGAGTCTTTAGAAGCACCCTTTCCTTTGGAAAGAGTCTTTAGAAGCACCCTTTCCTTTGGAAAGAGTCTTTAGAAGCACCCTTTCCTTTGGAAAGAGTCTTTAGAAGCACCCTTTCCTTTGGAAAGAGTCTTTAGAAGCACCCTTTCCTTTGGAAAGAGTCTTTAGAAGCACCCTTTCCTTTGGAAAGAGTCTTTAGAAGCACCCTTTCCTTTGGAAAGAGTCTTTAGAAGCACCCTTTCCTTTGGAAAGCGTATTTAGAAGCACCCTTTCCTTTGGAAAGCGTCTTTAGAAGCACCCTTTCCTTTGAAAAGAGTCTTTAGAAGCACCGTTTCCTTTGGAAAGAGTCTTTAGAAGCTCCCTTATTAGCACCCTTTCCTTTGGAAAGAGTCTTTAGAAGCACCCTTATTAGCACCCTTTCCTTTGGAAAGAGTCTTTAGAAGCACCCTTATTAGCACCCTTTCCTTTGGAAAGTCTTTAGAAGCACCCTTTCCTTTGGAAAGAGTCTTTAGAAGCACCCTTATTAGCACCCTTTCCTTTGGAAAGTCTTTAGAAGCACCCTTTCCTTTGGAAAGAGTCTTTAGAAGCACCCTTTCCTTTGGAAAGAGTCTTTAGAAGCACCCTTTCCTTTGGAAAGAGTCTTTAGAAGCACCCTTTCCTTTGGAAAGAGTCTTTAGAAGCACCCTTTCCTTTGGAAAGAGTCTTTAGAAGCACCCTTTCCTTTGGAAAGAGTCTTTAGAAGCACCCTTTTCTCTGGAAAGCGTCTTTAGAAGCACCCTTTCCTTTGGAAAGCGTCTTTAGAAGCACCCTATCCTTTGAAAAGAGTCTTTAGAAGCACCCTTTCGTTTGGAAAGAGTCTTTAGAAGCACCCTTTCGTTTGGAAAGAGTCTTTAGAAGCACCCTTTCCTTTGGAAAGAGTCTTTAGAAGCACCCTTTCCTTTGAAAAGAGTCTTTAGAAGCACCCTTTCGTTTGGAAAGAGTCTTTAGAAGCACCCTTTCTCTTGGAAAGAGTCTTTAGAAGCACCCTTTCCTTTGGAAAGAGTCTTTAGAAGCACCCTTTCCTTTGGAAAGAGTCTTTAGAAGCACCCTTTACTTTGGAAAGAGCCTTTAGAAGCACCCTTTCCTTTGGAAAGAGTCTTTAGAAGCACCCTTTCCTTTGGAAAGAGTCTTTAGAAAGAGTCTTGAAAAGAGTCTTTGGAAGCACCCTTTCCTTTGGAAAGAGTCTTTAGAAGCACCCTTTCCTTTGGAAAGAGTCTTTAGAAGCACCCTTTCCTTTGGAAAGAGTCTTTAGAAGCACCCTTTCCTTTGGAAAGAGTCTTTAGAAGCACCCTTCCCTTTGAAAAGAGTCTTTAGAAGCACCCTTTCCTTTGGAAAGAGTCTTTAGAAGCACCCTTTCCTTTGGAAAGAGTCTTTAGAAGCACCCTTTCCTTTGGAAAGAGTCTTTAGAAGCACCCTTTCCTTTGGAAAGAGTCTTTAGAAGCACCCTTTCCTTTGGAAAGAGTCTTTAGAAGCACCCTTTCCTTTGGAAATAGTCTTTGGAAGCACCCTTTCCTTTGGATAGAGTCTTTGGAAGCACCCTTTCCTTTAGTCTTTAGAAGCACCCTTTCGTTTGGAAAGAGTCTTTAGAAGCACCCTTTCTCTTGGAAAGAGTCTTTAGAAGCACCCTTTCCTTTGGAAAGAGTCTTTAGAAGCACCCTTTCCTTTGGAAAGAGTCTTTAGAAGCACCCTTTCCTTTGGAAAGAGTCTTTAGAAGCACCCTTTCCTTTGGAAAGAGTCTTTAGAAGCACCCTTTCCTTTGGAAAGAGTCTTTAGAAGCACCCTTTCCTTTGGAAAGAGTCTTTAGAAGCACCCTTTCCTTTGGAAAGAGTCTTTAGAAGCACCCTTTCCTTTGGAAAGAGTCTTTAGAAGCACCCTTTCCTTTGGAAAGAGTCTTTAGAAGCACCCTTTCCTTTGGAAAGAGTCTTTAGAAGCACCCTTTCCTTTGGAAAGAGTCTTTAGAAGCACCCTTTCCTTTGGAAAGAGTCTTTAGAAGCACCCTTTCCTTTGGAAAGAGTCTTTAGAAGCACCCTTTCCTTTGGAAAGAGTCTTTAGAAGCACCCTTTCCTTTGGAAAGAGTCTTTAGAAGCACCCTTTCCTTTGGAAATAGTCTTTGGAAGCACCCTTTCCTTTGGATAGAGTCTTTGGAAGCACCCTTTCCTTTGGAAAGAGTCTTTGGAAGCACCCTTTCCTTTGGAAGCACCCTTTCCTTTGAAAAGAGTTTTAAGAAGCACCCTTTCCTTTGAAAAGAGTTTTAAGAAGCACCCTTTTCTTTCGAAAGAGTCTTAATAAGCACCCTTTTCTTTCGAAAGAGTCTTAAGAAGCACCCTTTTCTTTCGAAAGAGTCTTAAGAAGCACCCTCCCCTTGAAAATAGTCTTAAGAAGCACCCTTTCCTTTGGAAAGAGTCTTAAGAAGCACCCTTTCCTTTGGAAAGAATCTTTAGAAGCACCCTTTCTTTTGGAAAGAGTCTTTAGAAGCACCCTTTCCTTTGGAAAGAGTCTTTAGAAGCGCCCTTTCCTTTGGAAAGAGTCTTTAGAAGCACCCTTTCCTTTGGAAATAGTCTTTGGAAGCACCCTTTCCTTTGGAAAGAGTCTTTGGAAGCACCATTTCCTTTGGAAAGAGTCTTTAGAAGCACCCTTTCCTTTGGAAATAGTCTTTGGAAGCACCCTTTCCTTTGGAAAGAGTCTTTGGAAGCACCATTTCCTTTGAAAAGAGTTTTAAGAAGCACCCCTTTCTTTCGAAAGATTCTTAAGAAGCACCCTTTTCTTTCGAAAGAGTCTTAATAAGTACCCTTTTCTTTCGAAAGAGTCTTAAGAAGCACCCTCTCCTTTGAAAAGAGTCTTAAGAAGCACTTTTTCCTTTGGAAAGAGTCTTAAGAAGCAACCTTTCCTTTGGAAAGAGTCTTAAGACGAACGCTTTCTTTTGGAAAGAGTCGTAAGAAGAACGCTTTCCTCTGGAAAGAGCCTAAAGAAGAACGCTATGCTTTGGAAAGAGTCTTAAGAAGAACCCTTTCCTTTGGAAAGAGTCTTAAGAAGAACCCTTTCCTTTGGAAAGAGTCTTAAGCAGCACCCTTTCCTTTAGAAATTGTAATAAGAAGCACTCTTTCCTTTAGAAATTGTATTAAGAAGCACTCTTTCCTTTAGAAATTGTATTAAGAAGCCCTATTTCCTTTGGAAAGAGTCTTAAGAAGAATCCTTTCCTTTGGAAAGAGTCTTAAGAAGCACTTTTTCCCTTTGGAAAGAGTCTTAAGAAGCAACCTTTCCTTTGGAAAGAGTCTTAAGACGAACGCTTTCCTTTGGAAAAAGTCTTAAGAAGAACCCTTTTCGTTTGGAAAGAGTCTTAAGAAGAACCGTTTCTTTGAAAAGAGTCTTAAGAAGCACCCTTTCCTTCGGAAACAGACTTCAAAAGCACCCTTTCCTTCGGAAACAGACTTCAAAAGCACCCTTTCCTTCGGAAACAGTCTTAAGAAGCACCCTTTTTTTTGGAAAGAGTCTTAAGAAGCAACCTTTCTTTTCGAAAGGGTCTTAAGAAGCACCCTATACATTGTAAAGAGTCGTAAGAAGCGCCGTTTCCTTTGTAAAGGGTCTTGAGAAGCACCATTGCCTTTGGAAAGGGACTTAAGAAGCACCCTTGGAAATGGTCTTAAGAAGCATCCTTTTCTTGTCGTCGGTTTCTATCGTCGATGATATGTGATAGGTTACCTAGCTGACATTGTGCCGTTCTTCCATCTGAGGAATATTCAAATATTCGTCCCTAAATATACTGCCTTACTGTTCACCACCTGGACGGCTGAAATTAGTCTCCTTCTGAACATATTGGTTTTTGTTGTCCTGATTGGGTGTCACGTTCGACAGCATGGTTAAGTCGTACAGGATCAGAAGTAGCAACAAAGTTCTAAAGTCGCTGTCCACCACCTTCGGTTGCCTCCCTCAGCAAAATTCACAATTTTGGTATCGGATCGTTTTTTACAGCGAATAGTCCTTGCGGCCACTATTAAGGGGTAAAGTCCAAACGTTCTGAGGTACTTACCTAGAACTCGAGAAACGAATTTAATTTTAGATCTTAGTTCAAAGATGGGTCATATCGGTCCACTCTAAAATGGTGCTGACGATAATTCTCGAAGAAAGTAATCTATTTGGTGCAAACTTAGCACATTGTAATATTTCTCCTAAAAATAGGTCAGGCCCGAATGTGGTCTATATCGGTCCACTGCTTTCGATACCTCCCCACACAAAGACTTTGGTTTAAATACAGATTGATATCTGGGAACATACATATAATTTAAAATTAATTTCGAATAACATTCGACTTTCTTATATTAGTGGTATAATTGTTTTTTTTTTTTAAGGAAATATGTACACTCTTTCCGAAATAATGACACGAACAAATAAATGGTCTTCTTTACAGCATCTGCGCGTGTGAGAAAGAACTTGTAAATGTTTCCCCGAAATCAATCAATCAATCAGTATATCTATTTATTGAAGAAGCCTATAAATGTAGCACATACAGCTGCATCTGAAAAGAAGGTTCCTTACTTCTGCTCATAAGAAATAATTGTCATATTTCTGTCAATGTCAAAAAAACTTCACAGCAATTTAAAAATGAAGAAAAACGAAATAAAAATCCCTAATTATAACTATGTGTGTTCCAATTAAAAGGGGTTCCCATGTGTTCCCGTTTACCTAAAGTGGCTTGTGTCAAAGGCGTTTCCCCCAAAAAAAGTAATCATTAATTTTCATTTGACATTTGGGGAGATCAAGAGCAAAGCAATCACACAGTACCTCCACTCTACGGTTACATATCAGAATAACCACACATGCTGCAGTTCTAATTTGTTGTTTTTTCTCTCTCACGTAATCTGCTTACACATTAGCTGTGTGTTTACAACGTTTAATTTGGTCAATTAGCGATGCTTTACATTTGACGACCAGACGCCATTAAACGCCAAAAACTGGAGGTTAAATAAACTACAAATGCAGGCGGAATAAAATTTGGTAATAAAAAATAAGAAACCAGTAAGGAAAGGATCAAAGTCGGGCGGGGCCGACTATATGATACCCTACACCACTGTGAATATGTAAAATATAAATCGGAGCTATATCCAGATCTAAACCGATTTTGATATAATTTGGCACATTTATTTCCAGACCGAATTCAGTCACACATTCCAAATATCATTGAAATCCGACTTATATAGCGTGTTTGGAGCAGCAAATACGCGAAATCGGCCGAAAATATATATGGGTGCTATATCCAAATCTGAACCGATTTCGATATAATTTGGCACATTTATTTCTAGACTGAATTCAGTCACACATTCCAAATTTCATCGAAATCGGAAATATATAGCGTGTTTGGTACAGAAAATACGTGAAATCGGCCGAAAATATATATGGGAGCTATGTCCAAATCTGAACCGATTTCGATATAATTTGGCACACTTATTTCTATACCAAATTCAGTCAAACATTCCAAATTTCATTAAAATCGGACGTATATAGCGTGATTGGTACATCACATACGAGAAATCGGGTGAACATATATATGGGAGCTATATCCAAATCTGAACCGATTTCGATATAATTTGGCACATTTATTTTTAGACCAAATTCAGTCACACATTCCAAATTTCATCGAAATCGGACATATATAGCGTGTGTGTTACAGAAAATACGTGAAATCGGCCGAAAATATATATGGGGGCTATACCAAAACTTGGACCGATATAGCCCATCTTCGAACTTGATCTTCCGACGGCTAAAAAAATGGTATTCCCCAATTTTTAGCGAAATCGGTCAACAAATGCGACCTGTACGTTGCGAACGGACGGACGGACGGACGGACGGACGGACGGACGGACGGACATGCATAAATCGACTCAGAAAGTGATTCTATGTATATCCCTAGAAGGAACTATGGGTCTATCTCGCTTCCTTTTGTATGTTACATACAAATGCACTAACACATAATACCCCTTACCACATAGTGGTGTAGGGTATAAAAATTGGGGACCAAAACACCGTCACACACCGACAGACAGACAGCCATACATCAACACTGTAATTGGATTTAAGAAAGGGATTTCTTGGTGAAAGCTTTCGTTTTAGTTTTTTTTTTGTTTCTGTGTCCAAACCAGCCCTATTTAATGGGCATTTATAGAATTACAGAGTGATGTTTTTCATCGTCTTTGATTTCTCGTTGTCTGACGTTAATTCTGTTTCTACTTCATTGGCTTGTGTGTGCGCCTTTTTTCTCTTGTTTTCGCTTTCATTTCATGAGAATGGTTTCCAGTTACAGTTTTTAATCCGGTGCGGGCTTTAATGTTTTTTTTTGCTTTTTTTATACTTTCCTACAGTGTATTTTGTTCAAGTTTAGAAACGATTTGAGGAAACCGCGAAGATTTTAATGCGTATTTTATGGTTACATGTCGTTGGACACGGTGACAAACGTTTTACACACTGTAATCTGTCATTAAATACAACTTTTCGCACTTTCCCGATTTGTCCATGTTTTTTACATTTTTTGTCAACAAACTGCGTATTTTTTATTGCGTACACTTGAAAAGCTATGCAGTGACATTTGGTGGACAGTTTTATTTTTGGTTAATACTGTCGTGGAAGGTTTATTGAATTCAAAGATACAACGAAGATTACTAAGTAAGCATTAACATGTATGTAAATTTTCTGTTTTTGTAAAAAACATACGCTGTTCGGGAATGTCAAAGCAAGCATACAATGTTTACTTAGGGCCCTGTTAACATTTGCAATATAAGACGAACTTGTAACAGATATTTTTTGTAGTCAATATGTAACTTCATCTTCTCTCATTGGAGTATGGGACCTTATTTTTATCGCGGAGTCCGAACGACATGTCGAACATATTACGGCACCTACTGTACAGAAGTTTTAAAAGGCTGAAATAATCCGAAAATTGTGATGTTTTTTGACCTCAGGAATTAAGTTTAAGTGTCGTCTATCTATCTGACTAGCTGATGTCCACGACACCTCTCGAATGGCCTAACTAATTCGGTCCGCACTTTGTTCGCCGATGGCCCTCATCGGTCCACTCCATCGGTTACGAAGGTACAATTTTGTAGTACGCCCTGCCATTTGTCCTTTGTCAGACTGGCCAGTGAGAGATATACTATTACTAATAAATCTGGTCAAAAATATAAATATTTTCTTCATTCAGATCCCTTGAGGGTCGTTGACCATTTTCTCTGTTAAACCGTATACTGGTGTCGATCACCGCATACCACAGCTCGTCCATATAGTGCCTATTGACTACCTTAGCGTAAGTTTGTGACGGCTGGAATGTCCAGGATTTCCGTTCGGAGACCCCCGATCTTTTCAGAAGATTCAGTGATCTTCATGTCCGGACTCACTTTGTCGCCCTCTACCAAATTATATTCGGGACAGTATCCTCCGCGTGAGTCTTGACGAGGTTTACTCGTTACAGTTGAAGGTGAGAAGTTCCATTTCTTCTTCGATTGTTTAGCAGGGCTCTGTTCTTGGGAAGATCCTATCCCCTTCGCCGTTTCCGCGGAAGTGGAGCGAGTGCATTGGATATCTTTAATAATATCCTGCTGTTTTGCTGGGTTGTAGCAGTACCTTCGACCACATGTGTCAAGGCACCCACTTCTGTAAGAGATTTTTGCTCACAATCGCTTGATAAGAGCGGGGTCTGAATCTCAAGCAGATCACATATCCCCGCCGGTACTAGGTTATTTAGGCTCTCCTTTGTAAATGTATCTTTGTTTTTTTCTCAGTTCTCTTCGCGAACTCAAGATAAGTATGCATCGAACATCAAACAAACAAACTACTATTTAAAGAGTTTTAGGCCTCATTGTCGTCCAAACTCGGGACGCACTAAATTTGTTTTCTCAACGAACAGTAATTTATCAACAGCCTTATTAATAGAAATATCAATCTCTCCTCGAATTAATTCTTATGGGGAAAATCTTCAATATTTTTTTATGAGTGTCTGGAAAATTATTTCTATTCGTATCATTCCGATTGTTCTCTACTTACTAGTATATGACGCATTAGATTCTTAAAGGAAATTCGTTTCGTATGAAAACTTTGTTGCATTTACCGCTGCTGTGTTTTCAAGTTCTGATGGATGGCACACTTTGTTGATGGTGTTGTTAAGATGACTGCGACGACGGCGATAGTGACGATGATGATGACGATAATGGGGATTATGATGATGTGGTGTTGGTGGTGATGATGGTAATGGCGTTGTTTGTGGGTTGCTGTTTTTGTGTTATTTGATGTGTGAGCCCCCATCAGTGTGACAGTCAGCCATCTGTCACTTACGAACATACGCCCATAATGATGTTACTTATATGAATAACTGAATAAACGAATGACGATGTTGTTATGATCGCATTCGCGTTAGAATACAGTTCTAATGACAGTTTTTGTTTTTTTTTTTGCTCAGCGTTTCATTTGTAGGAACATCCGAACAAAATGCATTTAATTTGCCAATTGACAAAAAACGACAACTGAGAGAATAATCTGAGAATCACATGTTTCTAAACTTGAGAAAACAAGGCTTATTTTGTTGTTATTTTTTAGTTTGCGTTGTATAATTGTGGTTTTCTAAGTTGTTATATTTTGTCTAACGGCTGCAACCACACACTGATGAAGATGACAACTTTACAACAATATCAAATTTACACTATATGTTCCCGAATGTTACTGGGCCGCCATGAACGTCATTAGGAATCTCATTTTGTTTATTAGCATGAATCACAGTAGTAGTTTTTTCATATATCCTCTTTATTCCTACTAAATAGTTTGTTTTTATTTTTTTAATTCCGAATTAGTTCAGTGTGCAATTTCAAAGTCATTTTATAATTTTTCATATCGTTACCGTCATCACAGACTGACAGTCATCGCCGTTTTACTCATGATTGACACTCGTCTACCTACTTAAATTTCCAATTTGGATTTAAAATACAATAGAAGATGAAAAAAATCTATGTTGACAATATTTTTATTTTTGGTTTTTGCAGTCGTTGCGGATTATTGCAGATAATGACGCGATTTCATTTTGATTCTGATATAATTTCATTTTTCTTAGGTTGGTTGTGGGATATTAATTCTATGTGCTGTTTAAGTTATTCTATATGTTGCTCCATCACTTTGCCAAAGACATGCAGCATTTTTGATTTAGCAACACGGTTTGGCTATAAAGACTACCCTTGCCTCTTGATAGGCTATTGGAGTGTAAGCACTCAAGCAAGCATTGATTCCGACCAGCTCGGACGAAATACGTGCAGTCCACCTCCTTCTGAAGTAGGGCTGGGAAGATCTGGTCTGATACCGCTGTTCTATATATAGTGAGAATCTAATGATGGCTTGTTTGAGCACCGAGTGGTGCTTCCTCTCTTATGTATCAGAGGTCCGCAAAATGCATATAAAAGGCACACTCTATTGCCTTTTCCCAAAAGCGAATAGTGCAGTGCCTTGCATATAAAAAATATGAATGTGCAAAAAGCAGATTCACCCCAAAAAATGATTCACTGCTTTAGTGCATGCTTGCTTGCTTTTACATTTGTATTCACACGATTCGCAAATGCAGTATGCACAATACTTCATACCACCACACAGTATCGTACATATTCTGTTTGAATAAATGAATACATTTGCCAAATTTCGCTTTTTCTTTGAGTTTCTTTAATAATAGGATAAACTAAACTAGTAATTGTTTTTATTGTCTCAACATTAATTTTTTATGTTTATTAACATGTAAATTTGACCAGAAATATCTACTGCTTTTTGTAATGCAACGTGCTTTTTCGAAGGCAGCGTGCAAAAAAAAGGCAACGAGCTATTGTAGTGTGTTGTGTGTGTGCAATTGGCACACACTCATGAAAGTAAAGGCAAAGCAAGCAATAGCATTAAACAGAGATGGCAATAGCAAGCAATGAAAAAAGCACGAAATCGCGAATATGCATTAAAAGCGAGTGGCATTTTGCGGACCTCTGTTATGTATACACTCTGTGCCGATGACACTGTGTGAACCGTACTGCTCGTAGTGTATGGGGTTTTATTGGAAAAGTTTTAATTTTTGAGACGTCCAACCCTAGAAACACTTCCGAAACGTGCTTTTTGGAATAGCCAACAGCTCCTGTTTCGATTTTTCTTTTATCTCCTCAAAAACGCTTTTCTTTTTTCGATGTCTTCATTTTTGAGAGGAGGAAAAAGTCAGCGGGGGTCAAGTCCGTTGGTGGTTGTGGCATGATAATGGTATTGTTTTTTGTTATCATGGCGCAAAATCCATTATTGTTTTTCACAATTCTGTACGTTTCTGACTGATTTTTTTGCGCAAAGGGGCATAACATCAAGGTGGCAAGAATTCTTGGTGCACCACGCCATTGCAGTCGAAGAAAACAGTGAGTCAAACCTTCATATTTGAGCGAACTTGACATGCTTTTTTTGACCCAGGCTCTTCTGAACGTTTCCACTGGGGTTCCATGATTTGTAACCGTTTTGACCTTTTTGAGGTAATCTGAATGGTCATTGATGCTAAAATCGAACATACGTAATCTCAAAAAAAAAAAAAAAAATAATAATAATAAGTAAAGAAGTATCAGTCGGTTTTGCCGACAGAGATATACCCTCAGCCTCTGTGGATCGAAATACTTTTGTTTTCAAAAGTATGGATAGAATTAAACCTCAAAAATTTGCGGGGATATCGATAGATAGGGCTTTTTATCACAGGGCCACTAGGAAAACTTTTGGTAAAAATGTCCAAAGGATCCTCGAACAGACCCTTAACCACATAAAAATGTTGATACCACAAGGATTGAACAGATAGGGCCCAAATTTGAACATAAACTATGTTTCGAAATATTTAGAGATCCAAAGTTTGGACCAAATCGGTTGATACGTCTATGAGATATCGCCGTTCTATTTAAGCGAATATTTTCGAACTTTTGTGGGGGAGGTACCGGAAGGAGTGGACCTATAGGCACCACCTTCGAATTTCATCTAACATTCGAAGAAATATTACAATATTCAAAGTGTGGACGAACGCAGTATTCGGTTCGAGCTCTCCAGCCACTACATATTGTGCCATAGGGGTTTTTTTACAACTTTCGGGCTGTTTTCTCAACAAGTATGGACTTGCCCCTGAAAAAAAAAAACTTTTACTGTCGTAATTGAGGCAGCGAATGCAATTTGCTTTAAGAAAAATCAAAGTTATTCGAGAGCAGGTCTTAAAGTGAATTTATCCAAAATTTGGTGTGGGAGGTACCCGAAGGAGTGGACAAATATAGTCCATATTCGAACCTGATCTATATCTGGTAGATATATTAGGATGTGTAAAGTATGTATCAAATCGGTCACTCCCATCAAGTGTTATTCTGCGCACAAGTTTTCCGAAATTTTTTGAATTTTTGTGTAGGAGGTACCTGAAGGAGTGGACCGATATGGCTTATTTTCGAACTTAAACTAAGTTCGCACAAAATATTACGAAGGCCACATTTGGACCGAATCGGCAGATCCGTTCGAGAGTTATCTTGCGCTCCAACCACTACACACCGTGTCATAGGGTTTTTTTTGTACCTTTCAGGCTATTTTCTCAGGAAGTATGGACTTGCCCCTGATGAAACTTGTATCGTCGTATGGGGGGCAGTGAATACAAGTTGGTATAACATAAATCAAAACGATTCAAGGCATGGGTAAATCAACTCCAAATTATCTGAAACACATTTCGTCCAAACATACACTTTTTGCCCGTATGAAAGTGTATATATCCTCGTTAGCAGAAATGATGAGGGTATAAAAAAAAAAGATTATTTGATCCGTCCTCGTACTCCCTAATTATGTTAACAAAATTTTAAGGGTATTCGTATAATCTACAAGGGACTGGCCTCTTTTGTTAGTAGAGTTAGAAATGTGGTGTGAGTTTGCACCGCTATCTATCGAACGGCAGATATCTATCTGGCTCTAGATATATATTGCCATACCCACTGTGGCGTCTGGCGTTGACAACTCTGGAGAGAAAAGTAACCTACGTTTTTTCGACGACAATTTATATGGTTTAAACCAAAGACCATTTTATTTATGGCCCAAGTTTCCTGGATTAAGCCAAAATGTATATTACCTTTATTTTCGTTTCACTCCGATGGAGGGTTATTTGGATGCTCTCGGACATGGGTCCTCTAATAGGCGGGCTTCTTGAGAGTTGCCGATTGACTCGTCTCGCTTTTGTATCTTGCTCGGAAGTTTGATTCTTTCTTTTTTGGCTGTTCTTTTTTTGCGTCCTCCTGCTCCTCACCAATCATTGCCCTTCCAATTTTGAAGTGGAGACATTTGAGATTACGACATTTGAGACGCAGTACACCATGCTCTATGTCAGACTGACCTGTGAGAGATCGTCAAGTCCCACCACAAGGAGAGTGTCATCCTCTTTCTCCTCCCTGTGGAAGACTTGCCATCTCTTCACTTTCAAAGTATCCTTCTGCTTTCCAACAACCCCGAGTATGCGATCCGTCTCTCGAGTTTGCAGCCATACCCCTTTGACGTATACCCCCGCTTTAGTCAGGTGAGGGATTTCGTGCTTCCTCACCAGCTTCAATTTTTCACCTTCCCAAGGAGTTGCTATGCTGCTAACTACATCCCTGTAGGATTTGCATGTGGGTCCAATTAGTACGCTAGGAGGTCCCCTTTGAGTTCAGTGCTGATTATTTTTATTAGTTCCCGCCCTTGAAGGATGGCTTCATTGTGGTCTTTTTCTAGCCTACGAGACCATCTCTCTACCGGTGTCAATAACCGCATAACACAACTTGTCCCTGTAATGTTTTTTGGCTACTTTAGCGTAAGAAGATGGCGAATAAGGCCCTGTCTCCACGGCCAACTTTCTTTTCTAGAAGGTCCAAGTATTCTTTTCGGTGTCTTCAGTAGTTCTAGAAGATTCTCACTTTGTCGTCTATCAAACGATACTCTGGGCAGTCTTCTCTGCATGGGTCTTGACGAGGTTTTCTCGGGACATTTGATGGTGGGAAGTTCTTTTGCTTCTTGAAAGGTTTAGCAGTGTTGTGCAGGATTCGTGTGTGGGTTCAATTAGTACATTATAAGGTCCCGTATGAGCTCACAACTGATTATTTATATTGATCCATGTACTTGAAGGATGTGGTCCAACAATTTGTCCGGGATTTCTTTTCGGAATCCCCAGCAGTTCCATAAGATTCGGTGGCCTTGCTCCCCCGTTTCATGTCCGAGTTCACTTTGTCGTATTCTGCAAAGGAATGCTTTGGACAGTTTTCTCTGGGTTGGCCTTGAAGTTTCCTCGAGGCATTTGAAGGTGTAAAGATCTTTTACTTCTTGAAAGGTTTAGCGTTGCGCGTTCTTCGCCGCTTCTGGAGAAGTGATTGGAGTAGTATTCATCTCCATTGGAGCATCCCGCTGTTCTTTATTTAGTCTCGCCTGATTCTTCTTATACTCTTGTCGTTGGGCCACTGACCACTTTACGCTTTTCGTTGTAAGTTTTGCGATACTCTCGCTTACTTTCTCTACATTATCACCTCTATTGGAGTTTTCAGATTGTTGTTGTCAGATTCGTAAACAGGATCGCTTCTAGTCTCTGTTGGTTGGGTCGAATTCAATTTCTCTCTAAGCTTCCCTGTCTCCTTTTCCCTTTTAGTTGTATGCTTGTTGCAGTACCCTCGACCACCGATGCCAAGGCGGGAGATGTTTGCTCACGATCGCTTGATGTCGACAAGGTATGACTCGCAGGCAGGTCAATGGCAAACGCCGATACTATTTTATTTAGACCCTACACTGTTACTTTAATTTCATTTTTTCCTTCTTCTTCTATCTTTGTTTAGGCAGAAAAATCTAAGTTTCCAGAGGTCATGTCACAAAAGATTTCCCTCGTTACGAGCAGCGTAGTATGACCATCCACCTCTTTTTTGTAGACAGAAGACCTTTTAAGGTCTTCCCGGGTAGTCTGTTGACCTTTTAGGGTCTTCGCTAGTTGATAGAATACCTTTTAGTGTCTTCTCTAGTAGACAGAAAATCTTTTAAGGGCTTCCCTAGTAGCCAGAAGACCTTTTAAGGTCTTCGCTAGTTGATAGAAGAAATTGAAAGTCTTCCCTAGTAGATAGAAGACCTTTTAGTCTCTTCCCTAGTAAACAGAAAATCTTTTAAGTGCTTCCCTAGTAGCCAGAAGACCTTTTAAGGTGTTACCTAGCAGACAGAAAACCTTTTAAGGTCTTCTCTAGTTGACAGAAGACCTTTTAGGGGTCTTCCCTAGAATACAGAAGAGGTCATCCCCGTCAGATAGAAACCCTTTTAATGTCTTCTCTAGTAGATAGAACGCCTTTTAAGGGCCTTTATAATTGACAGAATAAATCTTAAGGTCATCTATAGTTGGCAGAAGACCTTTTAAGGTCTTATCTAGTAGACTGAATATCTTTTAAGGCCTTTTCGAGTAGACAGAAGACCTTTTAAGGTCTTCCCTAGTAGACAGAAGACCGTTTAAGGTCTTCCCTAGTAGAAGACCGTTTAAGCTCTTCGCTAGGTGATAGAATACCTTTTAGTGTCTTCCCTAGTAGACAGAAAATCTTTTAGGGCCTTCAGAAAATCTTTTAGGGCCTTCACAGAAGACCGTTTAATGTCTTCCCTAGTAGACAGAAGACCGTTTAAGCTCTTCGCTAGTTGATAGAATACCTTTTAGTGTCTTCCCTAGTAGACAGAAAATCTTTTAGGGCCTTCACTAGTAGATAGACGACCTTTGTTATGAGCAGCTTTTGAAATTTGTTTCCTTAATCTCACTACAAAATATAGGGTCCCATAAAACATTCCTTACCCAGACACTTTAGTTGAGATTAATTGAGCAATTTTTCATTGACAAAACAAATAACCGCGGCGAATTAAATGACTCGTGTTGAAAAGAAGACGAAGTCCCTACACATTCTTCGGAACCCAAAACAATATTCAATGAAAAGTAAGATAAATTGGGCCATTTCTGAAAAAAGAAGAAGACCAACAAAGCCCGCATAAAATACCATTTCACTTTAGATTCTCATAGTGGACAATTGAAATTTGAGAAAGGGAGCGAGGGAGTAGTAGTAATCACACACATATATGTATATATGGGGTAGTGGATAAAAGCTTATATTTATGGAATTTATCATAGCGATTTTTTTGGTTTTACTAAATATCGGTCAGAAGTAGAACAACCAAAAACAGAGACTTTCAAAACCACGAGTGAGTGCATTCACTGGGAAAAAAGTGGGTAACATAAACAAAATAATAAAATATTGATGTGAACTGAATGGTGGACAGTGAACAGGCAGACCAACAAAACGAAATGCAGACAGAAATTCAATGAAAAAATTCCCAAATAAAAGCACAACATGCAACGTCCGTCCGTCCCACTGGATTAAATAATGCATGATGATAGCATCAAGGCAACAACAACAGCAGCATAGCATCATCATTTACTGCAATTTGGGGCGTATTTTGTTTCTCTTCAAGAAGAGATGTAAACATGGAAAAAATGTTTGATTCGTCCGGCTGCTTTGGAAATGTTGATACATGGTTTGTATCGATCGACAGTTGGATGGGTGGATGGATGAAAGGAAGACAGAATGAAATGGATGTTGGTTGTATGGGATGTAATGGGAGGCTCCACCATATGTTGCCAACATAATTTTGTTTCGTGCTTACGCCGCCACGTTCATGTACGGGACAGTGCGTGTGTAAGTACGTTGCCACATTTGTGTTTGCAATAATTGTAAGAAATGTTTTTTACTAGTGAATTTCCATTTTTGTTGTTGTGTTTCTGTTTATCGTTGTTGTACAATGTTTTACAATTTGTTTTATTGGCATGATGTTGTTTTATTGTTTTCCTTACAAAAAAAAAGTTTTCATTTTTTTCATTATTATTCTTTTCTTCATAAAATGTTGCATATTTGTTGTTGTTGTCACTTTCGAAGCGGCATTGTTGAGTTTTTAAACACCGTATATTAATCTTTAATAACACTGTGACACAAAATGGAGGTGAAAATCTGGGGCAGAGATAATTCCAATTCGAAGCTGAAAAACGTCATCTTGTGGTACTTTTATAGTGGTTCTTAAAATAAGAACGAAAAGGACATTGAAGGAAGCGAGTTAGAAGGTCGAAAAGCTCTACGAAAATAATCCTCATTCGATTTGACTGCAGACATGTCATGTCATAAATAAGCTAAAACAACGGTTAACAAAGATATAACGCTAATTTCAGATGCCTTACAGGGAATTCAGCAGAAACTTCATCACGCCATAACTCGAAAGTTCGACTCACAGCGAATCTGTCCTTCAGGATTTTTAATATACTCACGAAGGGCTTTCATCCCCAAAAGGAATTATCTCTGCCCCAAATTTTCGGTTCACAGTGTAATTGCTGGAGGAGTAACATCGATTTTTAAGAATTTTATATGAACTTAAACGCTAGCTGTATGAGCTATTCTCATGTGAAGCGTTCTGCATTAAGAACAAATGTTGTGTTGGTGGTAGAGCTGGCAAAAAATCGATGGCACTATCGTTAAAATCGATTGTTTTTTAAAAATTAAATATCGATAGATAGTTTTGCCTATCGATACTATCGGAACAAAAACCCCCAACCTAAAATTCATTGAAATAAATAGAAATTTCGCTGTTTTTCGGTTTTGTGTGTGAGAAAGTAAGTCCGTAGTCACACGTACACATTTTTCGGAAAAGTAAAATGTATTTTTTTAATATTCTTATAAAATGAAAGCAATTGTTTACTCTCCTTTACATTTCTGTGAACTACTTGTGCAAAATGTAACGAAAAGCATTGTCATTTCTGCCATTTTCATCTCCAAATTAATGGTGTTGACAACTTAACGATAATATCGATAGCAATCGACATTTTAAAATATTATATCGAAAATATTTAATGTTGGGAATATCGATGGTTTGCCAGCTCTAGTTGGTGGTCAAAGGTCAGTTATCTTTGGTATCCGACTTTGGGTCTGAATTTGGGACTTAACCGTAGGACAGACGTTAAATTCAATTTGTTGCCTTTGTCCTGGTTTATGATTTGTATCCTTGGAAAGCCTTAAAGCCAGACACGCGTTCAAATTTCCCTCATTTTATATTTTTAACTTCTCACTAAAAGTGGTCACAAGCCCCAATGGGCTTTGTGGTCGACTTCATGGTGGTCATGAAATCTTATTTTATTTCTTATTTTTGCTGTACTGCTTACATGACACGTGTTATTTAAACTTTAGTGTGGTAGAACTTCTAAAGGGCAAAATGGAAAAGGACATAATTCCAAGGCAGATAGGTGAGAGTGTTACTTTTCAACCCATATATGTTTCGCGACCGATGCGTTTTGTTAATTCTAAAGAAATTTCTCAGGGGGGAAATGGATGTTCTCCTATTATTTTTTATTTCTACTAAATTTTAATGGTTGGTTGTAATTTGGTATTTTACTTTTTCTTGGTAGAGGGATCGTTCGTACGAAATTTTTTTGACATGGGTCTACGTTTCGATATAGCCCCAATTTTAAGTGTTTGTTTTTTTTAAGTTAAAGAGGATACATACACTTTGATACGTTTAAAAATGTGCTTCATCAAAATAATGGTGGATAATAGACCCCACGTACGTTTGGTCGAAATCGGCTTTAGAAAATTTTGAGTCGATATAGCCCTGTCATTCTGGCTGGCTGGTGGACACCATAACTTTTGAACGGATTTATCTATTTGGTCCAGCCTTGTCCCTCGTAATAGAAATTGTATGCAACTTGGTCCTAATTATCTACTCCGTAATATTTCATCCATATAAAAATCAGGTCCGAATATCCACTCCTTAGGGCACCTCCCTGCAAAATTTAACATAACATTAAATTTAACATAAAGGTCATGTCTCAGAAATTTTCGCTGACCATATTTGGGACCGCTATGGCCCGGAATACATGCTCCGGATTCTTCTGGCCCGTGTCTGGATACGAAATAATCCCAGACCATGGTTTTGCTCCGTTTGTCACCGTCATACTGGTGTGGCTGAGATGCAACAAATGCAGGGAATGAGTACATTTCCGGAATTGTTCAGGCCTGAGCTTCCTGAGTGAGTATAGCGATAGGGATTATGTTGCTTCGTGTTGCACCAACCTGATTGCGAAGTCATCGAATAGTTTCCCAGAAAAATTTGTGGGCCACATGAGCCGTATAACCCATTACCATATAATGTAAACACGCTATCTTCTGTATTACCATTAGTCTGAAAAATAATGGGTTATGTATTTAAACATTTACTAGGCCAAACCACAGTTTTCTGTCTCAAAAAAGGCCACTGAAGCCATTGAAGTGGTATCCTGTCTTACAGAAGACGATTGAAGTTGTCTTCTGCCTCATAGAAGACCACCGAAGTAGTCTTCTATTTCAAACAAGTCAATTGAATTGGTTTCTTGCCTCATAGAAGCGCACTGAAGAAATCTTTTGCCTCAAAGAAGGCCATTAGAGACCCCCATAGAAGGCCATTGAAGCAATATTCTACTTATAGATGTTCATTGATGTAGTCTTCTGCACTAAAGAATTGGTCTTCTGTCTCACAAAAAAAAAAAAAAAAAAAAACTGAGAGTTGTGAGTTCAATGCTCCCAGTCGGAATTTTTTTACAGGAATGGTTTGTTAGCAAAAGAAGGAAGAGTGGCATAGGGTGTGGGGGGTTTATCTACAACATAAATTCACCTTCAAATAATGGGTTAGTAAGCTGAATTGTATATATATGTATATTTTTCATCTTATTTTTTATTCTTAGTGGGCGCTATAGCCTTGTTAAAATAATTGGCTAGTAGTATGCTGCTTTGGAAGTAGTTACTGATACCAAATAGCTATACATAAATCCGTTATTTGGTAATGGGAGCTTTTTTTGTTTGGCATGGTTGACGGTATCGAATACCAAATATAGGTTATGCGCCATCATGAGTTTTCTGTTGAATGGATCCATCTGGTCAAAAAGTAGGTAAATATATCAGAAGGTATGCTTCTGAAGACAAATATTTTTGGTATATTAGAAAAACGCTTCTTTCGTAAATTTTCTGAAGAAAAAATGTTCATTAAAGTTCCCACGAAAAGCTGTTTTTCTCATTCTTCATTTTTATTTATAGGGTAGCTATACTACCATATTTGCCTAACCATTTGGAAATAAAAAGACAAAAGAACAGCGTATGTTAATACAACATTTTGTTTTATAAATTATTATTTGCAATTCACATTACAATGGACATGCAAACTGACGCCTTGTCAGTTCATCATCATTCCTTTTTTGTTTTAAATCGATAACAAAAAATGTTTGCTGCAAAATTTTTTGGGTCACGCTTAATATTTTCGTTTTCAAGTCGAAACAAAATAATATAAGAGGTTCTTACTGTTCTTCAGTTTTAGATATTTGTAAAATATTTTGCAGCATTTTGTCTCTTCTACATTGACCGTTATGTGATACAAGAAAATCTGTCAACAATTTTTCAAATGTCAACCTACAAAATTTCTCCCCACCCGAAAAACAAATCATTCGAATTAATTCGAACATTTTTTTAAGTTTTCGTTTTTTTTTTTTCTTTTAGACTTTGTCAGACTGACAGTCAGACAATCTGATTGTTGTTCGTCATTTCGTTTATACGGTGAAATGCATATGGACATGAGCCGCGAGCGTCATTCCAATACGGCCATTCATTCAACTGTCACTATATATGGCATGTCATCATCAGGCAGCAGCATCATCATCATTGTATCAATCACATAATGCAAAATGTAGGTTAAATTGTGATAAATCACTACGACGTCATCGTGCAACTTTGTGGTCCGTCGTCATCATCACCATTATCAGCATTTCCATATTGTGCAACAGCAGCCGTAGCAGCGGCAATAAAAAAGGAAGAGCCATAATAAAATGGAAAATAATCAGTTTTTTTTCTCAAAATTGTTATTGAAATTGTATAAGGCAATGACGAAACGCCCTCTTTAGGTTATATTGGTAATTCAGTGACAGTTTTTAATGGAAGTCATTTAGACATATTGCCATTTGTGATAGCATGGATAGCATGACGATTGGCAAACGGCAATGTAAGTGTTATTTCCCGCGTTATAGCCAATACGACTTTTAAAATTGTTTTTTAAATTTGGTTGATGACGTCAACATTATTTGCATGCTTTGAAAACTTAATGGAGTCTTCTGTCCTCAGCTCATGGTATTTTACATCATCGTCTCTTTATCCCTAGATATGGAATAAGCAAGGAAACATGTCCTCCTATAGCATTTTTACTGTCGTCAGATCTTCTCTAAGTATCCTTTTTTGGTGATAAAAAAAAAAGATACACTAACATAAAGCTACGTTGCGGTATACTTCTTATGTATACTTGGGAACTTTTAATGAAGGAACTAACATTTTGTCGGACATATAATATCCATATAATATTTCCGACACAATGTCCGTTCCTTCATTAAAATATATTGCCGTTACCCCTAAATATGTGGATTCCACAGCCCACTTTAGATTTCACTTGACTTTTTTTATATTAAAATATATTTCAAAACAAAATTGAAATCTATCAAAATATTGCGTTTTCTAAATCTGAAAATCAACAAACAACAACATTTGTTCATTCATTTACTTATTTTTTATTGTTGTAGTTCTAAACTTGTAAAAGCTTCCATCCATACTCAAGGTTAAAATCATTAAATTAATTTACAATTATTTAGAGAAAATAAACAACAACAAAAATAACAGCAATCTCAACGTTCACTACTAAATATAGAAGTTGGTTTAGTTTTTTTTTTAATTTTTTATTTATTTATTTTTTCACTCGCCATTTGTCTGTCTAATTTGTTTACCCTAAACTCACCTCACTTCTCCACATCAGGCACAGCGTGCAACGTTTTTCACTCAATTTACGTTGATTTTGTTTCGCCTGTCCTCCAGTGCTTTGCTTGCTATCTGTGTTGTTGGCTACGCTTCATAAAATTCACATTTACATTGTAGTTGTTGCTTAATTGTTATGAATGGCAACAATAACAAGAGAAGGAAAAACAATGACGTACAATCCTCCGCCTCCCCTAAATTGAAACAATATTTTACAATTAATTGTAATTTTGTTAAATTTTGGGGTTTTGTTTATTTAAAAATGTTTATTGAAGGTTAATTTTAAAGTAAAACATTATTTGGAACAAATAGCAGAAAAAACAGTTCTTTTATTGACCTAGGCATTTTTCAAGGCAGATGCCAATTGATCGGACAGTGTTTGACTTTTTTGGAAGTGGTGTGTCATTTGATACAAATAGATCTCACTTTGGTTTTAGAGCCAATATTCACCAGAAGCGTGTAACTGATGACATAACTTATACGCACCAATTAATAATGAGCATACGCAATGGTGGACCTTTAAATTGTTTTGCTCCGTCTCTGAGAAAACGGGAACAATAATATATGAAATTAAGGCTCAATAAAATGATATGTGTATAAATCTTCAACACGGCAGAATGCGTAGAACGGGTAAATATTGTCAAAATCTGATAAGACAAGTTAACCAATACCTGAGTACCGATAATACTAACTTCTTCATTACTCAAAAACCATGGAACGTGCAGTCGATACCATGATTAAGACCAAAATCTCATACGATACGCCATAATATAAACAACAGGCATACATTAAAGGTACATCAGTGCAAACCGCATTACAAAAATAAATATTACCACATAACGGATTTATATAGAACATTCTTGGTAGGCGTAACTACCTACAAATCAACCTAATAACCTGGAGTAGGTTTTGCAGGACATTTGAAATGGTGCAGTGTGTCGGGCAGGCCTGTGACGCATGCTGGGCATATGTTTGCATCCCGAGCGTAGTTGAGCCAAACTACTCTAGTTTGTCGTTGTAGCTAACGCTCCTCAGCTGCGATGGATAGTGGTTATTCTCCGAGGAAAGCATACACACAACAGTTGTTTATGGCATCTGTGACTAAGGAGTTTGGAGACCGCAATATTTTACCGGTTCTTAATACTATGAAGACTATGATTGCCCTATGATATTGTTCAAGCAATGAACCATTTTCAGATTTCATTCTGACTCCTGTCGCGTTGCTCTCACAACCTTTTTACTGCTCTTTTTTATACCCTCAGCCTTTAGGATAAGGAGGGTATGTACCTTTTGACGCGACCAAAAATGTCACTCATCTAAATAACGGTTTTAGACCCCAAGAATGTTTGGAAGAAATCCGTTTCAGATAACTTGGAGTAGATTTAGCAATGTCCGTCCGTCTGGCTGGCTGGAGCGCACAATAACTCTTGAACGGACAAATCGATTTGGTCCAAAATTTGGCCCTCGTAATATTTTGTCCAAACTTAGCTTAAGTTCGAAGATGAGCCATATCGGCCAACACTTTCAGGTACCTCCCCTACAAAAGTTCGAAAATGTTCGAAAAATTTTGCGCACGAAAACTTTTAAATGGAGTAACCGATTTGCTCCATGCTTTGCACATCGCGAAATTTCTATCAGACATAGATGAGATTCCAATATGGACTCTATCGGTCCACTCCATCATTAATAAGTTTGTTTTTTTTTTTAGTTTTTGTTTAAAAAATAAACACATTTTTATCATCTACTTTTTAAATGTTCTTTGAAAAACACAGGTTTTCATAGTTCGATTTTTTCATTCACAAGCAAATACTCGATCGAATCGAATGTCGTACTTAGGCCCCTGCTCTCGAATCGCTTTGATTTTTTCGAAGATTGACAATATCTGACCAACTACCCGAGAAAAATTTCACTAAAATGGTATACGGTACATCTGTTTAACGGAGTAACCAAACTATGGATCTCCTAATATATTATCCAAATTTAGTTTAACTTCGAAATGGTCCATATCGGTTTCCTCTTTAGGATACCTCCCCCACAAAAGTTCAACATTTTTGTTTAAATGCAGTTTAGGGTCTGTTCGAAGATCTTTTGGAAATTTATACCTATGCTACTGGTTGTGGTCCTGTTTACAGCGATATTATGTTTTTCTTGGGCAAGTCCATGCTTCCAGACATAGTGTTCCAAAAGCTCTAAGTTATACGCTGTCCAACTGAAATGACTAGTGGAAGCGATATATATCGAAAAAATAACTCCCAAAATAATATCCACTTCCGCAACATTTTTGAGCATTAATCCTATTCCACATTTTTGTCGGCAAGGTCAGATGTCGAAAAGGGCCACAAACTATTGAAATCCTCCTTAATACCTAATTTTTGGGGAAAAGGATTCTGGTGTTGTATCCGTAGATGAAAGTTTCAATTCACATAGGCTGAGGGTATATCTCTGTCGGCAAAGCCGACTGATACTTTTTTACTTGTTTTATATTCTGTAATGCCTTAAATGCTGATTTGAATTCCTTCAACAGTATCAACTTGTTTACATAAATGCTCTATTAGTACAGCCCTTTAAATAATCTTTATTAATTTAAGCTACCCAATTAGCACATCTAAACGCCAAATGAACCCTAGCCTGTTGGCATGCTATCAGGAACTTGTTTGTACACATCACCTAAATTAAGTTAATGATGTTTACCTAAATATCTATCGTCCCCCCTCTAAAGTTTATGCTGAAATTCAATTTAAGACTACTTAGACAATTTCAGTATCATTCCAAACATCTTTCCGAATCCAAACACATTATTTGCTTGGCCCCGAAAATCCGCACCATTAATTAGCTTTAATCAATCAAAGTTAATCTCTGGCACAAACAACAATTAGAGAGCAGCGTTCTATTGAAACGAAAACCACACAGAAAGTAACATTCACACACTATAAAATTCTGCTGTCGATTTGTTGTCTTGCGTTGGAAAATGTAAGCCACCGCCGCAACCTTATCATCTCAAGTTTTGGCATTAATTCTCCTTCTCTATGTGTACTCACCATAAATAACTTATTGAGGAGAGGTATTCAAATGTCTGGCTATTAATTAGCTCAACAATGTCTCAGATAGCTGCTGCAATGCCTGACTTTGTTGATTCTTAGCAGCACAACTGGCTTAGTATTGGTGAACTTTCGCTTGACAAAGTCAAACGTAAAACAGAAGCTTTATAGAAGCTGATTAAATAAGTTGCTGGCAAACAAAACGAAAGGTTGAGAATTTATTTTTAAAATTTGATTGGTGGGGAAGGAACAAAGAGATTAAATTTTGAAAAAATATTGATTGGAAATGCAAAGAAAGGCGGACGTACATGAACTGATTTTAATGATTTGTTGTGGAGATAGATTAGCGCCAAGCTAAACAAATATTTTGATAACTATGACAAATAAGAGCATGTTTTTGTCGAAATGATGCATATGGTACAGGGTGGATTAAAAGAAAACACATAATAAGACAAAAGAAAATGGACCCTACTTTTATGGGGTAGGTATCAAATGTTCAAAAAACACTTTATACCGGCCATCGTCAGTCGACGTCCTTCAAAAGGTATGTCTAATCGAATTGATCTTAATTTCAATTCTCCCTAATTTGGAAATCTTCATTTGACCACGAGTCTGAAAGCCTAAACCCAAATTTGAAAACATCCCACCCTGTATAACTGTTGGATTTCTTGTACCAAAAAAAAACCTGACAATTGGAAGTCAAAATCTCTAAGACAAGCGAGCCTAAAAAATTGTTTGAGCCCAAATAACAAATGAACAAAGAATTAAACAAAAATCAAAATGACGGAATTGGGTCAGCAGAGCTAAGAACGATGACTATACATCAACTAAACAAACACACACGACTTCACATACATGTGATTATGGTGATGTCTGTTGCTGCTGGTGGGTACCCCAGCTTCCATTCCATTTAAAGTTTGGTTTCTTTTGTTTGGTCGTCTTTTTTGTGAATTCTGTTTTTTTTTTTCATTTCTTCTGTTCTTTTTTGTCTTGAACGTTGATAAGTCATCATAGCAGTCTTTTCTTTTTCATCTCTTAACGACGATGTACATAATATTTTCAGTTCAGTTTTTATGTAATTGAAATGAAAATAAAGAAAAAAAAATTGAAAGAAAAAAACGAACCAAATTGCTCATGTTCTTCATGTTGTTCTCTCAACAGAATAAAGACATTTTTTATTTTAATTGTTTAAGGTTGTCTATCATTGTTTTTCTTTTCTGTTATTCTGTTAATTGAAGGTTTGGACAAATGTTTCTTTATTTTTTTTTTCTGAAGTTTAAATAACGAGGTATTTATGGAAAGTTGGGTTAAAAATGTTCATGATAAATATAAACCAATAAAATACAAGAATGTCAAGCCTCAGGTAAAATGTTGGACCAAACGTGTTATTTGTCAATTTAAGAATATTTATGATCACGTCGGCAATACAAAGTGTTGGTCCAATCATGCTATTGTACCCTTTTCTTTAACAATACGAAATCGTTTTGGATTTTATTTGTTTTCTCCCGGACATCCTGAAGTGTGGATATATTACATGTAATATATCCATACCTAACAATGTTATTTGGAAATGTATATGCAAATTTTATACAACCAATATAAAAATTTCAGCAAATGACTTTCTTTGATGACAATACTTTTTTTAAATTGTATATATTTTTTGTTAAGACCATTTATATACATATGTTTTTGTTTTCAATGGTTGCCGAAAAAAAATTATTTCAATTTGTAAGGGTTGTCAAAAATAAATAACGTTGGGACAATAATAGTTATTATTGCTTCAGCAATAGATGTACATACCCAGCAAAAAGTTTGCGTCCAAAGAGGCAGTTAAATCATATGTACAAGTGATTTGGAAGTTCATCAAATTATGCATTTTCACTCATGATTTTTTACAAGAGCGTGACTACTGAAAGATGCACTCCATTGCACTGCATTTTAACTGACCCTTTGGCACTGCATTTTAACTGACCCTCTGGCACTGCATTTTAACTGACCCTTTGGCATTGCATTTTAGGTGACCCTCTGGCACTGCATTTTAACTAACCCTTTGGGGGTAGAATAGGATGCAGTCCAAAGCACGTGTTTTGTTACATTCTGCGGAATGTATGCAAGCCATCACAAAATATCCCAGAACAAATAAAATGCATTTATTATTTGTGTAAAACAAAAATATTAAGAACTTATTACATTAACACAAATTATGAAAATTCTCCATTGAATTCAATCGCAACCATGCGTGTTTGCTCCGCTCTCCTTTTAATCCAAGCTGAACTGTTCTTGCTTCATCTGCTAACTGAGTTTGATATTGTCTTCCCATCACCAGTTAAGATTTCGGCATGTACTCCAACAGCACTCCATTGGGAAATTTTCTTACCGAAAAAATGTTTGCAAATTAAATATTTTTAATTTTATATTAACAAATTTTTGGAAAAGTTAACACGCTTATCTCTTTTTGGAAAATGTATGCCGATGCCTGTAGAGATGTACAATCTGATTTATGTAGGGATCTCTAATAACTGCTAATAAAATGTAGCGAACGGAGTGCCTTTTTCACGACTCCGTTTGGACTGCATCCGGATGCTGTTTAATTATGAGGAATTGGAGTGCCTTTTTCACGACTCCGTTAAACTGCATCCGGATGTTGTTAAAATGTGACAAGTGGATGTAATTCTTTCAAGCGTAGTTAAAATGTGAGGAATGGAGCGCTTTTTTTCACAACTCCGTTTGAACTGCATCAAAACATGCCGTGAAAGTACTAGTCCACATTGCACTACTTCCAATTTATTTTGCTGGGTATATTTAACCCAAGCTTGCAGCTAGCAATAGATAGACGTCTGAAACCTCGCCTGCTATTGAAAGGTTCAAAGATCTTTTGACATGAAGTTATCCTGTTTTGTTGTATACATTTTCCAAGGATGCCAAACTTAGAAAAAAAAACTGGAACTCATTAATCTAATTGCGTCGTTGTTTATCTAGGCAAAAATGAAAAAAAAATAATACTAAGGAAGATTGAATGTAATCCGACAAAATTAGCATATTTCAATTAGGTGCAAATTTATATATTATATTACATTTATTTTCGATTAAGTGCAGCTTAAGGCTCGGGTCGTTTTGAAACTTTTGCAGCGGGTTGTCCTGGCGGCCGCTATTACGGCTGTACAATTCCTTTAGGGACACCCAATAAAATGACAGATTATCACTTGCGATTTGAATATTCGATTTGATCGAAATATTGTGCATCCTAAAATATCCTCCAAACGTTCATATACTTCCATGAAGGTCTATAGCGGAAAACAACTTCGGCTATCTCCCCTACAAAATTTAAAATTGTTTTTGCTTAAGTGCAGTTTGGGGGCTGCTGAGGATTGTTTTTAAAATTTTAGGGAAGTTTTTCTTAGCGGCACTGTTTACAGCGTAATATTTTTTTTGGGCAAATACATGCTTCTTGACATAATGGTCCAAAAGCTCTTAAGAATGTCTAAAGGAGTGGCTTACATTGATCCCACCTGTACAGATCGTAATATTTATATCAAACTTAAATCAGGTACGAATATTAACTATATTAGGCATCACCTTCCGGTATCTTTCTCACAAAAGTTCAACATTTTCGCTTAAATGCAGTTCGGGGCTGTTCGAGCATTGCTATGAAGTTTCCATCGAAGATAGTTCTTGAGCTTCTGAATACAACGATATGATTTTTTTGTCGGCAAATCTATACTTTCTCACATACGTGTGTTCGAATCACTCCTACAATTGGATATTGCCAACATGGTTATTGTCGACGCAATCGTTCCGCAAAAGTTAAACACTTTAATCCAGTTTAAGCCCATTCTCGACCCGGCAGGGGTATTCTCTAAAAGGGAATAACGGGTTCCACGACCCATGGACGCCAGTCTTACAGGGGGTTAGCAGCTCCCGGGGTACCGAAACAAGAAGTAACTCGGTTTCGAGATCCAACCAGAGGTTCCTTTTCTGGTACCGCAGGTGGCGTAGGGAACTGGATAATCGACTCTCCTGTCGGGGGCACTTTCACACAAAATACTGTCAACTAAGAAATCTGAAAGATAGACCTCATCTCCCTACCAAGAGGAAAGTGAAACCCATACAGTGGATCATCAAATACGTGCCTGCGAAATAGACCTGCAAGCTCTGTGGAGGGCAACAACTATCTAATCTCAAGAGGGCGCTGGCCGACGCATGATATCACTGCTCCCGTGCAATGGTGCACCAAGTTTGTGTCGTCAAGGATCGAGACATGTAAACTTCTTGGCGACACGTCGCATGTACCAACACCATAATAAAAATCGTATTTTTCGGAAGGGTATTCTACAAAGAAATCTAGCAGCATCAGTCCCATAGTGGTCGGCTTGGTATTCTGCGTTTGACTCTAGTAGGGGCGGCAGCAATACACACTTTTCGCCCTTACGAGCATAAGATCGATGCCATTATTGGACTACGATTTGGAATTGATGAACCCTGGACTGATGACTGTGGTATTCTGGAACCTGGGTATGTCGGGGTGGAACCTTAAAGAAATTGCTTTCAGGCTAATGTCACAGCTGTCTCCGTCCCGATAAAACCTGGCAGGTCTCAAAGTAGGTCCAATGCTCGTCCCATTAAGTTGGCAGTATAAATTCGGATGCACATTCCCGATAAACACGGATCTCAAAAGTGTCCCCCGTCAACTCTCGCATGAACCTAGAAAGGGGATTCCAGGGGATCTTAACGTAACTGCTTATTTTACGAGCGGAGATAGCAGCAGTTGGGACCACAATACCTAAAATGAACGAAGAAAATCAAGAAACAAGGAGAACAAGTATTAAAGTTGAAGAAATCCCACTGGGAAGCGGGCTGATCTACGAGTCGAAAATATGGGAGGTGTATATTCCCCATTCGGATAAAGCTCGGTGATTAAGAAAGCGACACAAGCTAACAAGCCAGGTGAAGAAGCGTCTAAAAATAAAAGTGGGAAGAAAAATAACACAGATGGATGAATTCGTTTAATCGAAAAATAAGATCCACAAGGATATCCAATCCATCATGCGAAAGATACAGGCGATATATTTAAATGTAGCTAACGATCTGAATAAAGAGGCTGAGATACGTTAAATGGGTCTGGTAAATAATAACAATAAGCAGACTCAAACAGAAGCCACTTCAACAATAAGGAGCCCTAAGAACGCCTGAGTAGAAAAGAGGTCCCAATACTCAAAGCCCGAAAGAGAATAGGACTAAAAAGAAGAAAGAAAGTGTGTCAAGTATCAAACTGTGACCACAGCGAAAGAAGTGTCCACTGAAAACACGGCAAGATCTGGTACTGAACACAAGACGAACATTTGGACGAAAGTTCCAACAATAGACCAGATGCTTTAATAAATAAATAAATCATATGGGGACTCCTCATATGCAGAAATTCTCAAAAAAGTGAAAAGTGAAACAAAGCT
Source organism: Musca autumnalis (assembly GCF_047663935.1). NCBI lineage: Eukaryota > Metazoa > Arthropoda > Insecta > Diptera > Muscidae > Musca > Musca autumnalis. The sequence continues at coordinate 84,859,710 of NW_027411866.1, forward strand.
GGTTGTCCTAGGTAAAAATGTAAAAACAATTAGGAAGACAGAAAAATGTGAGTTATTGCTGGAACTAAACAAACCAGCACAGCAGAACTCAAATGAATTCAGAAAAGTGATTGAAAATGTGTTGGGTCCAACAGTTGAAGTGCGTTTACCAAGGAAGTAAATTGGAAATGAAAGATATGATGGGATGTCTACTTCAGACGAGTTCAGAGCATTGTGACCGCCTGCACGATAGACCTACAGAGGTATCCAAACTGCTGCAGTTTTCTAAAACTCTCCGTTTGCTAACATTCCTTTAGAGAAAAGGATAGTACGGATTGGATGGGCGGACTGTCGAATACGTGGAAAGTTGATACCAAGAAGGTATTATAAATGCGAAGACTTTGGTCATACGGCAGCTAAATGTAGAAACCCGAACGAGACTTCAAGTCGCGATATATAGTGGTCCCATCACTGGGTCAACTGGTGTCTGAGGTAAAAGGAGGCTTTACGCCAACTTAGAACTCTATGAAAATATTATAATTATTGTTCCACAAACATCCATTACGGGACAAGGGAGACTTCTGTCATACCAATGAGTGCACCCCGATTCATATTAGCTCAATGATAAGGGACCTACTTTTTATTGCCGAGCCCGAACGGCGTGTCCTAAGACACCACTTGTAGAGAAGTTTTACATGACTGAAATACTCAGGAAATGTCGCCAACATTACTGAGGGGTATTTTGCCACCGTTGAAATTTTTGATGTTGCCTGGCCGGGGAATCTGTCCCACGACCTTTAGTGTGCAAGGCGGGTGTGCATACCATTGCACCACGGTGGCACCCCTATGAAAATATTACAAATAAATATAAATCACTGTATTCAAAGCGGGTGTGCTTATCACCACGGTGGCACCCAATTATATCAACATGCAAATTGATATTGGCAATATGTTCGCTCTATCGGCGCACAGTGGTTTAGAATCGTTTTTTCCTGGTCAAAACTCTGTATGAGCCCGAAACCAACCAACAGTCGAACGTGTGGGTTTTCGAATGCGAGCCAAATCTAACGAAAACGCAAAAGGTCGCCTGTTTCTTCGGCAAAACTAATCATGTGGCGACTATACGGCTTGAGCAACGTAGGACGGTGAATTCTAAGTGGTTCATTACATTTTATTTGCCTGAAGTCTCCTGAGGAATTACAAAACGAACAAGGGAAGGCGAATCATTGTGCAGCATGACAATGCGAGCTCTCACATATCGATTCAAACCAGCGCCTTTTTGACTGGACAAAACGTGGCCAATTGATGGGTCATCCACCGTACAGGCCTGACTTGGTACCTAATGACTCCCCCCCCCGCACCTTAAGAAAAAATGCGTGTTTGAAGGTGTCTCAATCGGAGCGGAAAAAGCGTTTCGACAATTGGTTTGAGCCCATGCAAAAGTGTATAAATAATGCTGAAAGAATCTTTGAAAAGTAATAAAAACATTTTCGATGATAAATATTCAGGTTTTCATTATTGGGCCAGAAACTTTTCTAGTTCCCCTCGTACATCTATCCATACCCTACTGCGTTAATGAACCAGCAAAAAATATGACTTATCCAACAATATTTGAAGAGAAAAATGTAGTGTAGAATTGTGACTTCAACAATCGTTTTTATCAATTCCAACAATTTTTTTCACGTCCAGCAATATTTTTGTCAACTGGACAATATTATATATCTGGACAATTATATATATCTTTTCACCGACAATTTTATTCTCTTCTCGCGGAATTCGATGCCGTGGTGGAAAACAATTTTGGGGAGTTCTGTTATGACAGAATGATGTTATCTTTGTCTTTTGTGTATGTACCAAATCAAAAATGAGTTTCTTATTTTTATTTGTTTCTTATTTATTATTCCTTATTATACTACAGTCGACTCCGCTTTACTGGAAAATATCGGATAAATGAAATCGAGTTCCAGCGCCGTTAGATTTTTAGGTAATTTTCTTACTATTTACTCCGCATTAGTGAAACTCCTCATAACTGCAAATATCGGATAACTGAAATGCCAATAACGTCAATTAATGCACTTGCCATTGAAATGACTCCGCTTTACTGAAATAAGAATATTTTTCAATAAATCGATAATGTCATCCAGTGTTATTTTACTCAAAAATTTTACTGGATGTTGTTCGTTTACTCTACTGTACAATGCAATAAACCTTAGTCGATTACAAGTAGTTGCTGGATTTGTACAAATTGTTGATTTTAAACCATCGAATGGTTGGTTCGAAAGCTGGAAGATGCCAGCGAATATTTATTTCATAAATTTTAATGGTGGAAAAGTTCTACTGATACAGAGGAAGCTAAAGAATTGCTAGACAAAACTCTTTAAAATATATAGTAGAAGATTCGAATATTCTGCAGATAACGCATATGTCTACTCAGCATTATTCTGCAAACGATGTCGAAAGATCGAATCATACCATCTTCATAACGAATTAAATTTGTTATCATTTTGATTCTTTAAATTTATTGATTAACCTTTTAATTTATTTATTTTTATACTACTGAAAAAATTTCACTTATCCGAAGTTCGGATTACTGGAAAAAATTTCACTTATGCGAAGTTCGGATTATTGAAAAAAATTTCTGTTATCCGAACTCCGCTTAAGCGCAAACTTCGGATAACTGAAACGAACATGCTGATTTTTTGTCGTCTCAGTAAAGCGGAGTCGACTGTACAACGTTTTATGATTCAAATTTGTTGCAACTTTGTAACTTGTTCTTCTTATTATAAACAATCTACCCTCTTTTTCTCAGACTTAACCGTTCCCATAAACCATTGAGTCACGCCTCAACAAAGATCGCAAATAGTTGTGTGATCTCACACTGGTTTAATTGCAGCAATTTATGTTACTGAGCAATAGATTCTCACTTCTTGTTTCAGTGGAGTCGATATGAATGGACTTTATGATGTTAACTTACCTACATATTTCGTTTATTGACTGCCGTTGGTACTGTTGTTATTTTAACATTTTATTTTGGAATACATAAAATTGAAGTTTATTATGTCGTTGACTTTACATATGTCTTCTCTTTGTTTGTTATCTGAATATCTGTAGCGTTGTTCTATTCTCATTGTTGTTTTGGGGAATTTCAAAACAATTTGTCGTTTTGCTGCCTCCTTTCCCGCATCCCAGAAAAGGGCAAATTTATTGCTGTTGTTGTATTTTTTATTATAATGGCATAATTTGTTGTTATTGTTTCTTTTTACGATCACCAAACAATATTCAATTGCTGCTCTGCACATTTTAGGCTTCTCCCACCCATCATGGCACGACAACGTTGAACGTTCGTTAAATTAGGTCTGTTCGATAACCCAAAAATTTGTACAAATTTGTACAAACTTTTACAAAATGCTGTTCGATAACAAACTTGTTTAGTAAAAGAGAAATGGGAACTGCTTGCAAGTAGTTGCAAGGATCTACATGTACTTTTTACTTGCAGAGCTATCGAACAGGCCTATTATGTGGCTCATATCGTAAATTAATTAGTTATTTTTTGTGTTCTGTTTAATTTGATTCGATAAAAATTATGACTAACTCTCGGCACAATGGCTTGGTGGTGGAGAGCATTGGCGTTTTTATTCGTATATGTTAATGGGGTTTTAGGGAGTTATAAATAAATAAATATTAATGGAATGAAAAGTCTCTATTCGGGGCTCGTGTTGGTGCATCCAACCAATAATTGTAAAGATTACAGAATCGGACTTTCGTCATAAGGTTTTATATTCATACATACTTACATATGCCTTTCAAACTTGAAGAAATAATTTTGATTTAAAACAATAACAGCCTGTTTTACTATGTCGATCGAAAATGAAAAAAAAAAACTACTTAACGTGTATGATTTTCAAATTTTGTAGTTGTTTCGAAACAAAAACAAAGTCAAATTACCTTGAAAAGCAACTTTTACGTATTTTCGTTCGCATTAATTTTCTTTCGACATAGTGAAACAGGCCCTAAGAATGTCACGGTGGTCTTGAACTAACTTTAAATGAAAGGAGTTTACACCTGTTAAGTTTTTGTGGATTATGAAACTACAATGTTCATAGATGAGAAAAAGCAAAAAACAAAAAAATCGACGGAGCGCATTTAAAATAAATCGCGATAAAAGTTCACATTTTTCGGGATTTTTTAGGTTTTTGCGATTTTTCTTGGAAAAAGAAAATGTTGTAGCTGTGAAAATTCTCTAGAGGATTGGCCGTTATGATTTGTTCATATGTTTTACCATTTTTGAGATATATAGATGTGCATGTCACATGTTTTTTAGCTTTTTTGTTAGGTTTTCACGATTTGCTTGAAACGGTAAGTCTTATCGAATTTTTTGTTGTACCATTTTTGAGATATATACGTTTTGGTTGGGAAATTGCAGCCATGACATTCTCTTATAAGGAGAAGATACAGTCAGTGAATTGTCCCAATTTGAACTTCTATATCTCAAAAATGGTAAAACCTACGAAAGTATGGTAAAGGACAATTTTGTAGAAAATTTTCACTGCTAGCGGTTTCACAGCAAAATCGTGAAAACCTAAAAAACCCTAAAAATGTGAACGTCGACCGCGATTTATTTAAAAAGCGCTCATTCATTTTTTATACCCTACACCACTATGTGGGGAGGGTATTATAAGTTGGTTTTGGCCAAAAAGTTTGTAACGCATCGAAATAATGGTCGTAGACCCATACTTATATATACCAAAATGAATGTCTCGACGAGCTGAGTCGATCTGGCTATGTGTGTCCGTCCGTCAGTCCGTCCGTCCGTCTGTCCATCTAATCCTTGTAATCACGCTACAGGTCGCAATTTTGATCGGATCGTCACGAAATTTTGGATGTTGATGGGGGTCCCGGAGGGGAAGAAGCCTATTGATTTTGGTGATGGTCGGATAATATTTAGGGGTCGGAATGGGCAAAAAACTTATGTGGATAAAAAATCAACGTTTTTTGCCAAAGCGAATATCTCAGATTTTATACGGGGTATACCAAAAGCAAAACCTGACAATAAAAGCAGAAAATATCACCTTTCTAATGATGTAAAGTAGGTTCTCGTAGGTGATCAAACAACGAAGATATCACAATAGTCGCAAATAAAACCCAAATTTTCATTTTTGCGATTTTAATTATAATGACGATTATCACAGCTTTGGTTGGGGACTTTCCAAAAGCAAAGCCTGGCTATGAAAGTAGAAGATCCCATCTTTACAACGATGTAAACTAGGTCGGCGTAGGTGACCAAATAACCGGGATTTCGCAATAGTCGGTAATACATCCCATTTTTCCACTTTTTTGGAAATCACGCTACAGGTTGCAATTTTGATCGGATCGTCACGAAATTTTGAGGGTTAATGGGGGTCACACAGATGAAGAAGCCTATTGATTTTGGTGATGGTCGGATAATATTTAGGGGTGGTAATGGGCAAAAAACTTATTTGGAGAAAAAGACAACGTTTTTTCCTAAGCGAATATCTCAGCTTCAATATGGGCTATACCAAAAGCAGAACCTGGCCATGAAAGTAGAAAATATCGCCTTTCTAATGATGTAAAGTAGGTTCTCTTAGGTGATCAAACAACGAATATATCGCAATAGCCGCTAATAGAACCCAACTTTTTATTTTTGCGATTTTAATAATAATGACGAATATCACAGCTTTGGTTGGGGATCTTCCAAAATCAAAGTCCGACTATGAAAGTAGAAAATCCCATCTTTACAGTGATGCAAAGTAGGTTGGCGTAGGTGGCCACATAACGGAGATACCACAATAGTCGGCAATACATCCCATTTTTTAATTTTTTTTTTTTTTTTGTAATCACGCTACAGGTCGCAATTTTGATCGGATCGTCACAAAATGTTGGGGGTTAATGGGGATCCTACAGAGAAAGAAGCCTATTGATTTTGGTGATGGTCGGATAATATTCAGGGGTCGGAATGGGAAAAAAACTTATTTGGAAAAAAGGCAACGTTTTATTTCAAAGCGAATATCTCCGCTTCTAAAAGGGGTATATCAAAAGCAAAACCTGCTAATGAAAGTAGAAAATATCACCTTTGCAACGTAGGTTGTCGTAGGTGGTCAAACAACGAAGATATCGCAATAGCCGCTAATAGAACACAACTTTTCATTTTTGCGATTTTAATAATAATGACGAATATCACAGCTTTGGTTCGGGATCTTCCAAAAGCAAAGTCTGACAATGAAAGTAAAAAATCCCATCATTACAATGATGTAAAGCAGGTTGGCGTAGGTATCCAAATAACGGAGATATCGCAATAGTCGGTAATACATCCATTTTTCCACTTTTTTGAAAATCACGAAATTTTGGGTGTTATTGGGGGTCCCACAGAGGAAAAAACCCTTTGATTTTTGATAATGGGCGGATATTATTCAGCGGTCGGAATGTGAAAAAAAAAATATTTGGAAAAAAGACCAACGTTTTATTTCAAAGTTAATATCTCCCTTCTGTAGGAGGTATATCGAAAGCAAAACCTGGCAAGGAAAGTAGAAAATATCACCTTTACAACGATGTGAAGTAGGTTGTCATAGGTGGTCAAACAACAGAGATATCGCAATAGTCGGTAATGCATCCATTTTTCCATTTTTTTGCAATCACACTACGAAATTTTGATCGGATCCTCACGAAGTTTTGGGGGTTGATGGGGGTCTAACAGAGAAAGAAGCATATTGATGGTTGGCATACATCCCACTTTTCCATTTAAATGCGTTTTTTAAAAAATTGACCTGTGTTAATGGAGACATTCAGAGCAAAGACGCTAAGCTATCCCAATTTTAATATTTTGAATTTTATTAGTCAAAAGCTTATGAACGGGGGTAGTGGTGTAGGGTAATACATAGTCGGCCCCGACCCGACTATAGCCTTGGCTCACTTGTTTTTTTTTTTTTTTTTTTTGATTTTTATCATCTATGAACATTGTAGTTTCAGAATCATTTAAAGTTTGTTCAAGAACATTGGAAAATGTTTGTTTACGGCAGAAATTCTGAGCGTATTTTTTGGTAGTAATGATAAAATATGTTAGGGGGAAACATAATATGACCAGGAGGTCCTATTTGTCCGTAACTGAGCCAAAATTCTTACGACCTCCTTAGAATGTCTAAATGCATCTAATGGAGAGTAACGGAACATAACTGTAAACAAACGACCCCCAATTTTTTACAAATTAAACAAATGAAATTTTTATTTCAATAGATATTAAAATATTAATTGCGCTCAAAAACACAAAGAAGTGTCCCTTCAAATAATTCAAATTTCGAAACCGTTTGTATTTATTGCTTAACATAATTTTTCACTTAGTTTAAAAGTTACACTTATAAAGAAAAATATAAATTTATTGTCCACTTAAAATGCAATCCCAACATTAACAAATTGCCAAACAGTTACAACTTTGGAATGTTAATTTTCAATATTACTTAATACAATTATTTATTACAAGCATGCAAACATTCATACTCGTATGTACATACATTATGCTAATTATAGCGGTGCTATGCATATCACCAGCCTGACATTTATGACATATCTCTGTGTAATTTAATGGACAATTTGACCAAAAGGTCATACATAGTAAAACTCGAAAAAAAAAATAATTAATTTTATGTGTTTTTTTCTCCTCCCCTTCTCTTTTGCAGTCTTATCCAATCGCATGAAACAGCTGGCATATTCATTAAAAGAATTCAACTTCGAGTGCATTGGTACAGCCCAGACCGATGATGAATTGGTCATCTGTGAAAGTCTAAAGCAATTTGGTGATATTATCAGTATGATAGAGGATGAACGGGATAAAATGGTAAGTGTTCGTTTATCAAACCATAGCTGATGATTTGTGATGGATCTGTGGTAATATTTAATATTTTTTGTTGTTTATTTTTCGTTTTAGTTGACATTAGCCGATGAACATATCATTGAACCTCTGGAGGATTTTCGCAAAAAACAAATTGGTGGTGTCAAAGAGAACAAGAAAAAGTTCGACAAGAAAACGGAAAAATTCTGCCAATCACAAGAACGTTTCCTCAATATGTCAACAAAAAAGCCTGAAAACACAATACAAGAGGTAAGTGTGGCAAACAGTAAAGCAGGGTTTCGACAATTTCTCGACATACTGTGCAGGAATGCCTAAAAATCCAGGAAGTTTAAGCTCGCTCACCTGCACAAGAATGTTATAATGGAGAGCAAATAAATACGAAGAAGAAACTACCAAATCTGCTATGCTTAAAATTTATCTATTGAAGTTTCGCTAAAATACAATTTATTAAAATGGAACCTGAGAACAGTTGCCTAATGAATATTTGATGGTCAGCAAAGTAGCTAAAAATTATGTAGTTAAACAGAAATTGAAATTGCTGTACAGTAATTTTAGCATAGTTGCCAAAGTATTGTCATAAGTGTTTAGGTAGTAACGTAGGAACACGGACTCAAACAGACATAGTCGAATGATATTCATGATATATTCGAAACGAACGACAAATTGGGTTAAAGAACGCCACCAACAGCATTTTTTAATATGGCTGCTTTGATGGGTTGTAACCACAAATCTACTGCAGTTAGTTGAGTAAGTTTGTCATGACAGTTAAAAAGCTGCAGTGTGCCGTGCTAAACGACAAGCCGCACACCTTCTTGATAGGCTTGCTGATCTAGGGTTTCTCTCTTATAACACTGGACCTCTCTCTCTCTCTCTAAATCACAAAGATCCTTCCTAACATGACTGGGTGAGGAATCTTATCCACTATATGATAGTGAGTCTCTCGGTAGCACCCGAGCAAGTTCTGCAACGAGAACATGCCATTGTGTTTTGTGTATAGCACTAATATTCGTGCTACACAATGAAATAATATTCAAACTTGTTCGAACGACTCCTTGAGACCTGTAGCAGAGCGCCTCCACATGTCATCAGTGGACCAACTGCATGGGGAATCGAAGACTGTTTCAGTACGGCAACACAATGGCATGTTCTCGTTGCAGTACTTGTTGGGTGTAACCGTGAGAATCATCCTATCATATGGTGGATAAGATAACATTCAAACCTGTCAGAACGGACCACATTGGCGCTAAAATATGCTAAGATCGATCAAATAGGAGTTCAACATTTCACAAATGATATTAGGGAAGGTACCCGACCCCAAGATCGTACAATCATCCTCATACGTAACGATCTCAGTGCCGTATGGAGGCGGTGGAATACAGGAAAGGTAAAGGTTAAACAATTCCGTAGATATCACCCCACCTTGTGGAGCTTCCCGAATTCCACGTACGACTGGCGTCCGCACATACATACACGCAAAAAAACGGCCTCTCTAACATATGTCCCAAACATATTTTGCAGCAAACATATATGGTAACATGGGGCGGCTACGCCAGTGCCGTTTTTCTCGCAAACTACAAGTGCTAGAAAAAATCCGTTAAAGGCAAAATTGTGAGTTTAATGAAGTTCTATCATCTCCCAAAAGTTGCCCGTTGAGTCATAGGTATGATAGCGGAAGCACGCTGTTTTGTGTTTTCAGGGTATTGGAACAAATAATTATGGTAGGTATGTTTTCCGATATCTTCTTTACCTTTTGTTATATCAAAAACATATTTTGTACCGTTAGAAGACAACTACTGAAGAATATAAGTCCCAATAATTCGGATGAAAAAAGCAATTACAAATGTCAATATGTTAATATTATGAAATATGTAAAAGGAGGGGCGCCTACGCCATGATAGGGGTGTGGTAGGTTAATGTTAGAAATTTGACATGTTTCACTTAAATTCTTTATGCCATAGATATAGCACACTATAATGTGAAGTTAAAATCAAATATTATCCTAAACGTATCTTGTTTTAGTAATATTATGATTTGTGTACCTAAATTCAAGGTACATATTTCAATTTAGTACTAGAATCTGGTTGTTTTTGTGAATTTTAGATTTTTTTAATAATTCAATAGAAAACATGTTCCTCTTTCGCATAATGTTGATATTAAAGCGAGAAGTATCGTAAATTACGGTTTTAGAGTCCGTTGAAGAATGTTCCATATCGATGGCGAAGCTGCCCCATGGGTGGGTAGGCTTCGCCACTTTTTAGACATTTTGTAAATTCTCAAAAATAATATTTGAAAAACAAAATTGTTACCATTTATATATCAAAACTTATAGTCAAGATATGCTTATATTTTTACCAAAAATAATATTTGAAAAAACTTTAACTGTGTCGATATGAGAACAGTTTGAATAAAAACGTGGCGAAGGCGCCCCATGTTACCATATATGTTTGCAACAGTCCCAAACATAATATATGTTTGGGTCTGCAAACAACTATATGTTTGGGTGGAAACAAATATATGTTTGGGTGTAAACATATATATGTTTGGGTGCAAAGATATTTATGTTTGGGTGCAAAGATATATATGTTTGGGTGCAAACAAAGATTTGTTTGGGTGGAAACAATTTTATGTTTGGGTGCAAACATTTTATATGATTGGGTGCAAAAAAATACAAACCCAAAAGGCACAAAAAAACAAACTCATGCACCAGTGGGCGCTTACTAAGAGCAAGGGAGCGTAAAATTCAATGTAAAACACTTTAAAATGTGTGCTCACATGCTCTCAGTAAGAACTCACTGGCTATATCTATAGTATACACACAAATGTTGTGGTTTTTTATTGAAAGGCAAAAGAACAACAAACACATAGGTACATACAAAATTCCAAAGAAATACATAACACACGTTAATAAAAGAAACTCTGATTGAAATAATTTGTAAATAGTCACATTTTTAAAAAGGAAAAATATATAGAAACGTAGTTGAACGCTTCTCCTTAGTTGTGAAATAAAACAAATTGTCCTCATAGTTGAAATCATCAGCGGGGAATCGGCATCTAGAATCAAATGATTATGTAATGTAATAAATAAATACGGATATGCCATATTTCAAATATACATAAGTATGTATGTAATTACCAATATTAAATGCGATTTCTTCCTTGTCCAATAAAATAATTTCATTCAACTTTCCGATTCAATTATAAAATGTATTGGGCATTTAATTTACTAAAAAGCACAATTTATTTAAGAAAACACAAAACACTGATTTATTCGCTCACTTTACCGTCTTGACTCTACAAAGGCAACTAAAACACTGAAGAAAGAAAAAAAAATATAATTCATATCATTTCTTCTTTTCTTAGTCGCCTGCTAAGTTGGTTAACAACAACAAAACAAGAAACACACGAGTTTGACGCATACATGCCACCAAAGCCCCCTTCTTCGCTTCTACGTCTTCTATTATACACACAACTCTTTATTATAAAACAGCATTTCACAGCCGCGAGAGCACTGTTATTACTCTCGTTGATAAACATCCTCTCTCCACCCATCAAAAAAATGTTCTAACATAAAAAATATGTTTTACCCAAACATATCAAATTGAGATATGTTACAAAATGTTGTAAAACATATTATGTTTGGATCCAAACATATATTTGTTTGCAACCGGTCCCAAACATATATTTGTTTGGATCCAAACATATTTCTAACATAAATTTTTCTGCGTGTATGTATATGCGTTTATCCAATGTTTCAAACTTGGCCCGAGAATAGTCTGCTCGTTGTTCAAACAGTGTGGGGAGATTGACAGTATCAAAGAATCATATCAATATCATAATTCAAACTGTCCTATCGCACGACTTGCTCTGGTTGAGTCTTCGACTAATATGTGCTGAGATGACGAGCAGCGCTGTTTTAGTGTTTACGGGTCCCATGATCGTCAACTGGATATCAAAAAGTAAAGCCTCAAGAATCTTTGCTACGGGCGACAAAAGCGAAATCGGTATGTACGAATCACCTTTGCTGCATCCCAGTCTGGCTTCAGTAGCGGAATTATAGCCAATTTTCTCAGACTTTGGGCATAATAGTTAAGAACTTTGATGACAGGTTGAGATTTTTGGTGAGATACTCGACTCCCGGCTAATCCAGCTGTTTCAGCATTACTGTGTAGATTCCGCCAGTTCCCAACGCTTTGGATGATTTAGCGTTCCTACCTTCGCAACATCATCCATTGTTAATTGTGGTGGTTCATCCTTGGCAGAAAGAGATCTAATGCGATGTAGTACTATTCTCTTCGCCCCGTTTACTCGACAAATTGTCGATTGAAATAATAAAAATTCAGACAGCATAACGTCGCTAAACGTGACAGAGGTCCTATTTGCCTTTTTTCAGGGTTCGAGTGACTTAATCGTTGCCCACAATTCACTTATTCTGGCTCCAATGTTGCAACTCTTGAGATGATTTAGTCAACTTTTCCACTTATGCTGACCAACCAACCTGTGAACTTCCAGTGTCAGCTCCCTGATACTGGGGTTGGCACGACGAAACTCATCACTTTCTTTTGCTAATCCCGTTGCCTCTGCTGGGAAAGTTGGTCTCACTTCTGGCATTCGACCAGCAGGTACTCGTATGTATATGAGAGCGGCTATAGCAGTGATGATGTCTCGAAACGTAGAAGGGTTAGTCCAATTAGCTTTTCCATGATTGATGAAAGTGCGACGCCGAGAATAATTCTGGCTTGGTACGAATTGAGTATTGTAGATCTCAGGTTGGTTCTGGTTGCTCTGGGTAAGGATGATGTTGTAGGACACGATTGACTTCACAGTTTGCTGGACTGCATTAGTTTTCAGCGATGTAGCTAGTAACAATGGTGTCCGAGTTGTCCAGCTGCAGTTGTTGTTGAGCTTGGTTCCCAACGCCGCACAGTGTCACGACCGTGGCCAAAAATGGTAAAAACTAAATTCTTCGTTGAACAAATTTATTGATGGGGAGTGATAGAAAACATATTAATTAAGAAGAATCTGAATTTTGGTACTGATACGTGAAGTAGTTTTTGTTATATGAGGATTTAAATCCGACAATTTTAGTTAATACGTATTTTTGTGTGTTTTTTTCTAAATTTAATAAATTATATTATGCGTTAATATTTAAAATTTAAAAGTAACGGTCGCTGCAGAAATTGTTCCTAAGTTCTCTTGGGATGTAATAAACTTGGCTACACTTTTGTTTGCATGTAAATATTAATCATATGGTGTTTACATTCACCCAAACATGTATTACTAAGTTTATTAATTTTCTGAAGCAAATTTTAAATTGAGTGGAGTGGGAAAAAAATTGTATAAAAGTGTATATCGATATTTTTTGCTGTTTGAGTAGTAAAAAGTGAGTACTTCAAATATATAAAGGTCCCAGCTGCAGAGGTTTGCAGACGAATGTGTCATTTGTATTTTTCAGCGACCACCTCACGGAGAGGATACCCCCTTTTTTAACAAATCGTTTTGTGGTGTTGGCTATAGCGCGAAAACGAATGAACCGATCATCATATATTTTTGTGGGCTTATTAAGTACCTAATAATCTTGCCTTAAAACGAGATAATTTTAAAAATATAAATTTTTAAAAAAATTGTGAACAGCGAAAATCAAAATTCGATTTTTTTACAAACAATTTACCGTTTTTTTACCACTAATCGGTCAAAAAAATTGTTAAAGGAAATTTCTCATATATAAAGACAAGAGTTTGATATATTCAATATGCTCACAAACAATATGAAGACTAAACACCAAATTTCAGTCATATCGGGTGGATATTGAGGCCACAACACTCAAAATACCGAAAATTAGGAGGCACGGTTCTATGGGGGCTATAAGAAGACGAGGACCTATACCGACATATTTCTGGTGGAAGGTTATAAGTCCCCCAACGGAGACTTAATACCAATTTTCAGCCATTTCGGTGTTATAATCAGGCTAAAACCTCCAAAATACCGAAAACCGGGAGGTACCGTCCTATGGGGGCTATATGAAGGCGTGGACCTATGCAGACAAATTTCAAGGTGAAGGTATAATGCCCCCTACGAAGACTAAATACCAAATTTCAGCAATTTCGGTGCTATAATGAGGCTAAAATCTTCAAAATACCGATAATCGGGAGGTACCGTTGTATGGGGGCTATATCAAAACGTGGACCTAAGCCCACAATTCTCTGTTGGAATGTTTGATACATCTGCCGAAGACTAACCACAAAATTTGAATACTTTCGGTTGGTCATTGTGTCTAAAACATTCAAAATACCGAAAATCGGGAGGTACGGTTCTATGGGGGCTATATCAAAACGTGGACCGACCAACCCAATTTTTTGTCCTGAAGATTGTATGTCAATAATAGGTACTTGTACCAAAATTGATGCACCTACGATAACTCCTTCTATTTTTGGCCACAGTTAATATGAACTCGCGACATTGTGCGCCGCCGCGACCTTATTATTCTTCCGACTCGTAAAATCGACTATTTCGTATCGTACCTCGGAGTCCATTGCAATTAAATTGCAAAACGATGCATTTTCAGGGATTGGAACAACAACGACTGCCGAGGAGTTTCCTATTCTGATGAAGATGATGGGGGCTGTGTTCGCACATGGACTAGTCCAGATCAACCCCTGAGATGCAGCCACTCCTGGCCTCTATTGCATCTCAACGAAGTTTGATTGTGGTGGATGCGGATGTGACAAACCTAGCACTTCCATATTGGTCCTGGGTTTTCCTCCGTCCCGCCAGTGAAAGCATTTAGGAATATGCTGCTCCCAACACAGAAAAACGATACAAATACAAACGTATGTACACTGAGGCAGCCGCTGGCCGAAACACGGGTGTTGTGTGTAGAGTTGGGTAATGTAGTTCCTAGTTCACTGCACTAGTTCCAAAACGTATGAGTAACTTCATAAAATCTAACGTATGATATTACGTATACGCAGTTTTTTAATTGAAATTATATGGGCCACCGGAACTGCGTAGTGAACTAGATAGTTCCATATAGTTAATTTGGCACAACTTTAGTTGTATGGTTCCAGGTCAGTTCGGAACAACGGGAGACTTATCTCATGCAGCCTACTCCATTTAATGATGCGAGACATACAGTTAGTCAACTATATTATTGCAAACGATGAATTTTTAAGAATTTAGACGTTTAATTAGGAATTACTGCTAGAAATTCTTTCAATAATGTTGGGCTTTTTGTAAATATCTGTTGATTAACCTGTTAATGCAACATCAAGCCAATAAATCCAGAAATCGGTTGGAAATAACAAAAACAACGGGCAAAAAGGATAGGTACCTGGTTTTTGTGGTGTCAACTAAATAATTGCAAAATGAATAAATGTGCAATAAAATCGTGGAGTTTCCCCCGCGATTTTTTGCATTTAAGGATTTTTAATTTTTATGGTATGTGGACATGAAGATCCATAATTTTTGATCATAAACTAATTTTTGTGTGTGTAACATAGACGGTATATTCAGAAAAAGAGAAAGTCAGGTTAACGGTTTCGGAAAATATGCTACATTTGGTCTATTCCAATTATAATAATGGTAAATCCGAAAGAGAAATCCCTAAAATCACCTCTCGTAAGCTAAAAAGTGTATACAACATCATATACCGCACCGAGAAAGAGGCCAGGTTCAAACTGAGGGCGATACAGGGCAGGTCCAAAATAGTAACCTCACGAATTGACTGTAGAATGATTAAAGAAATTAACGAAATAGCCCAAAGCAGCACCAGAAAATAGCTTTTTCTAATTAAAAATGATTTTGGAGTAAGTGTGTCACATGGAAAAGTCAGAAAAGTGGTACATAATAACAAATAACGCCAAACATAATAACGCCATCTTAGATTGGGATGGTGTTATATTTTCGGATGAGACTAAAATTATGTTGTCCTATCACAATGGACTTCAAAAAGTATTGGGAAAACCCTTGAAAGCCATGGAAAACAAAAATTTAATACATACCGTAAAGTTCGGAAAACTGTCACTTATGGTATGGGGTTGTATACCAAGCGGTGACCTTGGTAAAATCCTGATTTTGGGAGAAACAATGACATAGGAGGTTTATTTAGATGCTTTAAGAAAATATTTAACCAAAAGCGTCAAGAAATTTGGGCCAGCTGACCCTGAAAATTTAAACAAATTGCAATATAAGTACTACCAAGACAACGACCCTAAGCATAAATCTAATTTATGTAAGACTTGGTTGTTATACAACTGTACCAAAGTCATTTACACCCCGCTCCAGTGTCTAGATATTAACACCATCGAAAATTCATAGGTACACCTGAAGGAAAAAGTCGGGAATAGGTCGCCCACTTACCTGAGGGACTAAATAAAATGCAATAAAGAAGAATGGCTAAAAAATAACATTGGAATATGACATTCCGAAACTTATTTATTAAATTCAGATACGTTTACATGCTCTTTTTGATGCCAAATGTGGGAATACGAAATATTAGAACCAACTTTTCGAAAAATACCGTGAAAGACTGAAAAGTTGTGAATTTTGCAATTCTTTAGTTGACAGTGCAAATAATGAGTTTTACTCATTTTTGTTAATTTTATGAAAATGTTTAGTGACATTTAGCTGCTTTTTATTTTATTATATTAATAAACATGTGTAAGAATTGTATTGTTAACAAAAATATTAATAATGATATTTATTTATACCAATAAAATGATGTTTTATTTAAAATTTTGTAATAATTTTGGTTTTGCAATAATTAAGTTGACTAACTGTATGTATATACCTCCGAATGGGGGTTTCAACCATTATTCTGTATTGTCGAACTATAAAGAACTTGTACACAAAAGTGTAGGCAACATTTTAATAGAAACGACTGTAACCACCACGGGAAAATATTATGATTTTGCATATCCAGTTAGAATTTCTTTTTGAATAACCATAAACTTTTAAAGTTCATTAAAATATCTTCCTAAATTGCAATTTATCTAGCAATTCTAACAATACGAACGTGCTCATCTGCAAAACTATTTTATTGTTTTATCAGTTTCACACATACGTCTACCTCCGCATACCAAGATGAGCATTGAAATTCTTAAATAGACATAATTTTTTCGAATTATTTGAAAAAGTCCATATGTTCTATAAAATGTTTTCTTCACAAGTAAAGTTTGGTAGCAACAACAACTAAAGCAGGATTCTTTTTTTTTGGTACCATGTCCCAGAAAACAAACAAAAACGCTGTGATAAACAAATGAACATACGAAAAAGAAACCTTTAAAAGAAATGTGTCTGGCTGGAAGACAAACATGAATTGAATTTTATTTATTTATTGTAGCCTTAACAACAACAACGACAGCAAAAAACACAAGGCGAAAGGATACAAGTTGTAAGAAACTTGTAAATTCAATAACAGTTAAGTGCATCTGCCAAATGCAAGGACTATACAGGAGACCATCAGGCAAAGAAGCACTTTTGATGTTGCCAATATTTGCCATTTCTTTTACAAAGCGTTTTTCTTGCACATCCTTTTTTCTGGTTTTTAGTCAAATTGTTGTACAGTTTTCTTTTATTTGTATTCCTTCTCTCACTTGCTTATTGCTTTGTACACTATTTTGTTTTGCCACTGTTGTTGCTCCTTTTCGGGTTCCTTGACCTAAGTTAACATTAAAAATTTCATTCCACTCCAAATACACACACCAAACTATTGTAGTATATAATGGACAAACGGAACAGAAGGGAAAAGAAAGGCATATTTGCTAAAAATAGTTATATACGAAACGCCGTAAAACTCTCTGAACAATACCACCTACCTACCACCTACACTTCCTTGGCACACGCACACAACAAAGGCAACATCCTCCTACACACCAACACAACTCCAGCCAGCCGACAGAGAGTAAACAAACTATTCAATGAGAATTCACATGAAAGTGGCTGTGGAACAAAATTCTATACCTCGGAATAGTTATTTACTTTAGTATGCCACAAACACTATAATGCAGAATTGCAAACATCACACAAACACACACACTCACCCGACTACCATAGAAAGCTTTTTATCCTTTTTCCATCACCGACCCACCCATCCACCTAGCAAATATATAATGGAGGCTGAATGTACTCTAACCACAGCACCCGCATGAAAAACATTTAAAACTCCATTGTGTGCGGAAAGTAGAACGACTGGCTTCGGCGGTGTTGGTGTTTGGGAATTGTGGGCGGTGGGCGGTGGTAGTCTAACTGCTGCTAATGCCTCAACTGAGAGATTTGTACATGGGTATTAGAGAACCAGCGAGAAACAACATCGCCTAGTCATGAATGTATATAGCAGAGAGAGAGAGAGATTTTATAGTTACGGATTATTAGATTCACCAAATCCTTGCTGAAAAATTGTGGTCGCTATAGTATTACCATGGTTCAAAGAGGTTATTATGGCTACGAGCATACAAATGGTGGAAATACACTGGGAAAACTTTGGGTTCAAATACAAGTACCAATATCGCTCATTTCAGTTAAATTTTGGTTTTTGCAATATAAAAACGCAATCATGTTGCCTCAAAAGAAATGGGTTCTACCGTGGTGCAAAGTATGCACGCCCGCTTTGCGCACTGACCACCTGCGTTCGATTCCCAGGCTAGATATCAACACATTTTCAACGGTGACTGTAATACCCCTCATTGTAATGTTGACGATATTTCAGACATGTAAAACTTATCCACAAGTGGTATACTAAGACACGATATTTTGACTCGGCTATAGAAAATAAGTCCGATATCATAAACCCACATAAAGCCACTGGCCGTTTAAACGTAAAACTCGGACATTTTCGCAAATTTTTGTGTTTTTTTGCATTCTGTTATAGCATTGTCTGTTATCTATCTCATTTCCACGCAACTGGCCTAAAACGCAAGCTATTCCAAAAAGTCGACTTTTTTGTAATTTTCGACTTTTGAGGAAAAATTTAAATATGCGATAAAAATTTAATAATAAATGTTGCATTCATCTAAAGTCAGGGATTTGTTAGGAATGTAGTAAGGATTGGTGTGTAAGAATACACCTATATTATCCTTCAAAGTTTTCGGCACTTTTAAAAGAAGGCCCGATTGGCGGAAAGCTACACGTTTTTGAGAAAAAAATTAATTTTTTTTAAAAATGCTTACAATGTCTCAAAAATATAAAATTTTAAGTTTTTCATATAAAATTTTAAGTTTTCTCGCAAAAAAAAATCTTGGCGCTAAGTGGGTTAAGCGGATATGAATCGAAATGCACTAAAAAATCCAGATTTAATATTCATCAATTCCTCAAAATTCAGACAATTTGCCAACGAGAAGTCTCGAAGATAGTAATTGCGTTCAAACTTTGAACAAATCTTAGGCCAAGTTCGAAGATGAACTACATATATTAGTAAATTCCTTCTGGTACGTCCCACAAAAAATGTTCAAAAATTACGCTTAAATGTAGATTGAGGTCTATTCGCGGATCTTTCTAAAATTTTGCTACATGTAGATTGTTGTACCTTATATTTATTCGGAGGCTAATTCATACATTCTGAGATACTGGGTTGATGGTTCTTAAACCCTACGATCAAGAACTAAATTGGCTGCTGAACACAACTCTCGAAAGCCGTCCATGTGATGAACATAGTGGCTGTTGACTTAGTGGCGGATATTTTCATATTCTTCACGTGGAAGAACTCTGGTTACAAGTTATGTTGTAGGACGCGCAGTTACCATATTGTAGACAGTTATTCCAGGCAGCTGCCCATTGTGTTCATCTTAATAAGAGACAGAGTGAGAAATAGTAAAGGTGAAGCGGGAAGAGGGTAATTGATAGAACAGACAAAGATGGATAGAGAAGAGACTAGTCGAACTTATGCGAAGAAGAAATTTAAACAAACCTTATTAGTTTTAGGAAGGTCCGCCCTCATCCATTAAAGGCTCATACAAGGCCGCGGGTTTCATAGAAGAGAAATAAGAAAAAGATACATTCTCGAAGTCACCAAACAGGCTATGGCAGTACTCAATGCTTTCGTCTTCCCACTTGTTCAACAATTCTGATCTCTGGCCTGCTGAGTGAAAATGAGGATGCACTTCTACGTCTTGACATTACCGGCCGGGTTGACATCAATTCCTTTTATCCAAGATCGTTCTGAGATTGTTTGAGTTTTGCGACGCAACACTGTTAAACAACGCTACCACAAGTTTTCAAAGCGGATCTGATCTTTTTAACAGTTATAGATTAAATTGTGAAGGACCCTAGTGCTTACTATGGTACCTGCAAAAGCCTGGAATACGCGGAAGTTGTCGCAAAGTTTTTAGGAGTGTTCAGCTCCTCACAGTACACTTCAGATTCCGTTCCTTCTTCCATCTTGAATAAGGCTAGGCTATCCAGAATTTGTCTGTCCTGCTCCTACTCACTCCTATCCGACACCCGGGGTGATGTCAAAGTCCAGAATTGGCGAAATGTAATCAGTTTTCCCTCTCTGTCACATAGCTTATTGAGTTTAATGGCATATACCACAATCAAGCCTTTATTCGTGCGTTCCTCTGCGTTCCATTTCCAACTAATTCAATGGTCGAGCACTACACCAAGGTAATACGCTTTGCACATCATCCAGTATTGGCGACACGAAGTCATCAATACTTCTTTTTCTGGTGAAAAGTTTTGGCTGGGTTCCCAACGAGAGAGTTTTTCTGAAGCATCCTGCATTATGCCAGAAGACGTAGACAACGTCATCTGCGTAGCCAACTACCCCAGTTCCAACTATGTTAAACTCTCTGAGTATCCACCACTAGAAGCCATAGTAGGGCTGATGAAATTCCTCCCTGTGGGCTATCTCTGGTGACTGACTTCCTTAAAGAACTTTCCCCAAAGTTCGAATTGATATGTCAGCATTCTATCAATCCAAACCGTTTCCAGCAACAAATCTCATTACAAATCGACTTACTAACCAATTACTTTAACAAGGTCATGTCTCAGAAGTCAGTAGTTATTTTTGGTCACTAAGAGTCGACGAATAAGTAGTTAAATAAGTAGTTACGATTTGTGGAAATAGTAAATACTTATTTGTCGATTTTTATTGTCCAAAAAACTCTGGTGGCATGCCCTTGTAAAATAATAGGATAGTAGGTCAATTTGTTATTAGTTTTTTGCTGGGTTAATATAGAGGGGACACTCAGTTGCTCAGGAGCCCATTGGATGGATTCGAGTTTCACATTATTAAAAAGCCAGCTAAGGCGCGATACGAATTGTTCATGTTCTTCTCTACATAACCCATTACTTCGGGTAAAGCTGTTGCAATCGATTTCCATTTCAGACAAGGATGCTGTGAATTGCTAATCAGATCATAATCAATGTAAAAAGGAGCAAAGACTTGAAAATGTGCATATATCACTGTAACCTACTTCCATAGTGCCGGTATGTGCGATAATAGTAAACAGGCCCTAATAATTCCCTTGTGGAGGTGCGTACTGAAGCATCGACGGAATTACAGCATCAGGTCCACGAGATTTACAGAGTTGGAAGGTATTGATTGTCCATGAAATTCTTGGATTACTTATTAATCTATCAACGAACATCCTCCCACCAGTGGTTTAGTAGGTGTCATAAAAATATTCCAAAATAATTTTAAAGTTATGGTTGGGCCAACAATGTTATGTTTGTTCTAGCACTTTTTGTCTCCTCTTTGTTGTCTTCGGTTGGTACATGAACGCGTAGATTAGTCGTTTAAGAATATACCTGCTAAAAAGTTATTCTTGGAACTATACAATTTTATCAGTTTTCTATGCAATATTTGTTTGGATTTCTGTCGCCCGAAAGAGCACAGTTCATCGATCGGGCTCGACAATAAGTATATGGTCCCTTATCGTTGAACCAACAATTGAATCGTAATTTCACATAAATAAGTTTTCCTGTTGCTTTCTAGTAAGCTTAACTCTTCTTTGACCGATATGGATAGTTCTAAAAATACTGTTACGTAATTAGGTTTAAACGTTGTTCTCTTTCCCGATATGATTTGTGCCAAATAAAATGAGAGTTCTCTCGATTACAATAATACAATGCTTTATTGACTTTATAAAGGGAGACTTCTCTCATATCAATTAGTGCAAGTCCGAACAGCGTGTCCTAAGACACCACTTGTAAAGAAGTTTTACATGGCTGAAATACTCAGGAAAAATCGCCAACATTACTAAGGGGTATTTTGTCACTGTTGAAAATTTTATATTCGCTCACTGAAGCATAGACTGTTCTATAATCCTCAATCTAGAATGTTCTAGAATGTTCAAACGAAATGCAAACACATACATATATGCGGAGATGCACATACACACGTATGCAAAGGAACGGATGAATGTAAACAACAAATGCGCAAAGGTAATGAATACGATAGCGTAGAAGGGTAATAATGAATGGCTTCACAATGTAGAAGAATAATTAAGTGATTGTTTAAGTCTGGAGTTTCCCCCATTGGCTTAACTTCATCACTTTCCTCTTTGCAGAGAAAAATGTTTACAAAACGCACTGACAGCTTGCAAAATTTACTGATCGCTACCAATATCATGATTTCATCCCGGCGAAGGGAATTATCAATTGGCTTTTCAGTTTTTGAAATGATGATTTTTTAGTGAGAACCTGAACTCTTTAAGCATCGAGTATTCTCATGTTAATGAGAATGATGCTCACTTTTCGGCTTTCCCAAAAAACACCAGAACAAAATATTTGCAAGCTGACAGCACGATTCAACTAAGAAATCATTGATTTCTGTTAAGTTGAAATAACATCAACACAGTTACCTGTGAGTATGTCGTTGGAATTTTATTTACAAAATTCCGTTTTGCGCGTACCTTCGCTGTTTTTTGTTTGTTTTGTTTTAGTTGAAGATTCAATCATATGATTGTTTAAGTCTGGAGTTTCCCCCATTGGCTTAACTTCATCACTTTCCTCTTTGCAGAGAAAAATGTTTACAAAACGCACTGACAGCTTGCAAAATTTACTGATCGCTACCAATATCATGATTTCATCCGGCGAAGGGAATTAACAGAAATCGATGATTTCTTAGTTGAATCGTGCTGTCAGCTTGCAAATATTTTGTTCTGGTGTTTTTTTTTGGGAAAGCCGAAAAGTGAGCATCATTCTCATTAACATGAGAATACTCGATGCTTAAAGAGTTCAGGTTTTCACTAAAAAATCATCATTTCAAAAACTGAAAAGCCGGGATGAAATCATGATATTGGTAGCGATCAGTAAATTTTGCAAGCTGTCAGTGCGTTTTGTAAACATTTTTCTCTGCAAAGAGGAAAGTGATGAAGTTAAGCCAATGGGGGAAACTCCAGACTTAAACAATCATATGATTCAATCTTCAACTAAAACAAAACAAACAAGAATAATTAAGCTAAAACTGAATGATCAAAATCAATATGGGAGAGAATAGCATAGAAAAAGCAATAGCAAAATAAAAATGGAAACTAGTGCGAGAAATTCTATACAGTAGTTGTTGTTGTTAAATTGATTCAAATAAAGTAAATGCTATATAAAAATGTACATTGCAATTCAAATTGTTAAATTAAGAGAAATTCATCTAAATTAACTTAAATTTACAAGTTACATTTGTAACAAGATTTTCTTTATCTTCAAATTAAAATTTCTAAACGTGCACAGGTCTTATTACCACGAGGACATATTTGCTATCAAAGTCATTGACAGTGTTTGGTGCCACATCTATACAACAACAACAGCTTCATCTTCATTGCACTATCATATCATATTTCGTTTACGTCATTTGAAAGTTATCCCAAAGTATTCTAATGGCCGGAATAGCATCTTGTATCCGTTATCCTGCAGATAAGAAGTAACTACAGCAGAGACAGCAACAACAACACCGACGTTTATTCCATTTTAAGGTCCACACTTTATTTTCATCTCATCATCTTCCTTCGTTGCTTCAATGAAATATTTTATGGCCATTATTTTTGTTTCGTGTTTTTTCTTGGTAAGCAAGCAAGCAGATTTACTTCCTTCTTCGGTGTCGTCGTGGCAGTCTTCATACAATCTGTTCGTCTTATTTTTATCGCATCATCATCAACATCGTACCTGAGTTTGCATATTTTATCCTTATTTAAGGATTCTTTTCAAAACTCTTCTTAATACGTACATCAAGAGGATAGTTGTGCGCTATTAAAATGCAATTTAAATTCTTGAATATGGTCAAATGAGAGAGAAAGAGGGAGAGGGAAGAGAATTCGAATTGGATTTATGTGAAAATATTGACTTTAAAAGTAATAAAAGTTGGAAAATTCTATTACAGTTGAGTAGGTTTGACAGGGCAGTTGAAAAGGTACATACGGGCCTGAGTCACATGCTGGGCAGATGTTTTGCATGGTGTTATCAATCCTTGCCCTATAGGAATTTTGTCGCCTGCCACCGTTGAAAATTTGATCGGATATTAGCATATTCACAGCATGGGGCCGATCAATCATATAGGAGATCCGTCTTTGATAAACGACATCAGAGGAGTTACCTGACGCCAAAGTCGTACAATCATCCGCATATCAGGATCTCAATACCGTTCTGGAGGGGGTGGAATATAGGAGGTGTAGAGGCTAAAACGTTTCGGAGATATCACCCCACCTTGGGGAACTCCCTGTTTTTGTTTCGGAATTCCATGTACAACTGACGTCCACACATGATATAACTGATTATCCAACGTTTCAAACTTGGCCGGAGGGTTGTCTGAACAATGTCTTCAAACAGCAAGGTTCGTTTTGCTTAAGTCCTCGACCCGCTGTCGCTGCTGATGGAGACAATTATGGGGAGATGTTCTGAGCCAAGTAAAACGACGTTTGTCAAACCGGGTGCCACCTTGGTTATTCGCTGTCAATAATTCGCTGTATAAAGCGAAATTTTTAACACAGGTAGTACAATTTTTTTTGTCGGGAAAGTCCATACTTCCATAAAAAAGCCTCGATAGTTGCAACAATTGCCCCCCCCCTTTCTTGTTTTGTTTCTCATTAGTACCTGACCCTGCTTCTTTAGTTTCCCACAACCCAAAAGATCGCATATGATTTCTTAAGTTGCAACAATAATTTCCCCAATTTCTACATATTAAATTGAATTAAATTCGCTAATCATGGCAGAGCTACACTTCCTCTGTTAATCAGCATTTTTCGCATTGAAAAGGAAGTTTTGAAATCTAGTTCATGTTACCATGTATGGCTGCGATGACTCTTATGTTGATTGCATTTATTCAATATTTGGTAGCACACTTCACCTCTCTGCCTACCTAACCATTAACGTTAACTGGTGGGCCTGCCTGTTGACCATGTTCATATGTCTTCATCCAGTATGCAATCAAAATTTAAACATGTTCCGTGATATGGTATGGTCAGATTCATTATGTCATATATTGTCGAATTTTATGATTTATTAACTTTCATGGCTGATTAAAATCAATTTATGGACTTTGTTTGTCAGCCAGCCCCAGTAGAGCAGCTAACTACAAGTAAGCCGTTAAGCAGCGAACAAATCTAGTATGACTTGTTTCACGCAAAAATCAAGTCAACTTAAATTCGTGTGTGAGACTAGTGACTATTCCCGGCCACACGAATGCATTTGTGAATGTAACAAAAATAGTAAAAAAAATCCCCTACTTGAACTTGATGCCAATGCATTGATGTTGAATTTCATTCCGTTTGCTGTTGTTGTTAGTTGTGTCGCCGTAGCGTTATCGATAACGTTGCTGCGGTTGTTGTTTTTCTGATTTTTTGTGCAATATTGTGGCTTTGTGTTATTTTCATGCACTCTACTTTGTCAACTCTACAATTCATGCGAATGTGAGAAGTTGTGATTTCATGAATAAGTTGTTGCTGAAATATGGAGGGAATGGCTGGCAAACTCAAAGATTAGTTGACATTGATCTTAGCTGCACAATCAGTGAAGTACGCACGAACGCATTCAGTCACACATAGTCAAGTATCGCCGACGTTTCTTTATCCCAATACAAAGTTTCTAATGAAGCGCCAATAAACCTTGACTAGTAGTCAACAATCCCAAAAAATGAATGGCAAAAATAGCAGATTTTGAAGTGGGGATTCACATAGGTCTTAATAAGAAAGACACACAAAGTTTTGCAAATAATCCCAGTTCTGTGCACCGGATTAACTCGGAGGAATGTTCAACAATTATGGGAGCGGCAATATATCCCGGAATGCCTGCTCCGAGCTCTTTTGGTCCGTGCAGGGATATATCTATTCCGTTTGCTAGATCCACATCCACCACATTTCAACATCGGTGAAATGTAATGGATGTAGGGCGTGGGTGTACTTCCGAGGGTGTTCTGTAGTGGGATTCTGTAACTCATTTTTTGCTGTTATCGATAATTGTCGGTAAAATTAAAATGCTTATAAATTCGATAATTAACGAAATTTTTCGGTAAGTTAACGATGAATGAAAAGTAGTCGCTAGACTCTACCGACACAAACAGTGATGCCAACTTTTCTTTATGTTTTTAGTCATAATTTTGCGATTTAATTTTACCGATTTTTGTCGGTAACAGCAAAAATGAGTTACAGAATCCCACTACTGGCCTTGCTGCTTGTTGCGCCAAAACATCTACCTTCGTCTTCGTAATGCGAGACGCCTCCTTAGTCGCCCCAAGAACAACAAACGCAGCAATTCCTGCAACATTCCTACAATGCAATTTCAACGGCCTCCGCAACAAAATCAGCTAAATAATAGACTTTATGGGGCGCAGGAGCATTATGGTCGCCGCGTCCAGTTAACAAAACTCATTGTCACCTATAGCTTGAAACTTTGCGATGGTTACAACGTTCTACGGAAGGATTTCACAAGAAGCGGGAGAGGAGGAGGACTTGCCTTCTTAATACACCAGACCTATCTCGATTGAGCTTGACTCTAGTGGCGCATACATGGAATGTATGGGGGTAGCAGTAAAGTGTGGTACTGCCGAGATAGAGCTGCTTAATGTGTACATGCCGCCGATGAATAGCTGTGCCCTGTCTTATATGCCCCATATTAGTTGGTTTTTAGAAGGCAATAACCATCTGGTGCTAGGGGACTTCAATGGCAATCATGAGCTTTGGCATTCCGTCCTAGGTAATAACCGGAGGGCTACAGCGCTGGCCGAGCAAATTGATAGCTCCCAGTTTTGCACGGCGAGGATAAGAGAAGATTGCCACAGCTCTCCAAATATCACCATTGTGACACCAGGTCTGATAATTGACGTATCATTTCCATTGGCTCAGACTGAACCATGGAAAGCCGATTGATGGAGAATCGTCGGGTAGTTGAGAGAATTTAACTGGACATCATGACTGCAGCAGCCCCTCGATATATGTATACCTGCTGGTCGAATACCAGAAAATCAGACCAAATTTCTCAGCAGAGGCGACAGGATTAGCAGATGAACGTTATGAGCTTCGTCGTACGAACCCTGAGGGCCAAAGAGTTAGAGAACTTACTCTTGAAGTTAGCAGGTTAGTAGGCGAACATAAGCGGAAAAAGTGTCTAGACCACCTGAAACAATGGTAACATTGGTACAGGTTTAAGTAAAGTAAAGTGTGGGCAAGGGTTAAATTACTCTCGAATACGGGATAGAAGTATGATAAAACGGCCGCTACTTTCAACGGGGTGACAGTAACTGACCCAAAGAGGTGCGCCTGTCCAAAGCGTTGGACCCACATGGGATAAATATCAACTGGATGAACCCGGAGTATTTAACAAGTGCCCTCAATCTCGTCCATATCAGCCACTAAATCCACTGCCACACTGTTCACCACTTGGACGGCTGAAATTAGATTCCCATTGAACATATTGGTAGATGGTGCACTGATTCCGATCTCTAACTACCCAAAAATATTGGATGTAACTTTAAGTCGTTCGCGCAATCCAAAACTTTTAGCGACAAGATCAGAAGTACGAACAAGATCTTCAAGTCCCTGGCCGACAACACTTTGGGTGCTGACAAAAAAACCTTGTTGACCTATTACTAAGCTATAGGCCGGTCTTTAGTAAGCTATGCGGCGCTACATAGTGGAAGAATATTCAATCCTGCCAGAATGCCGTCCGAAGACTGCAACATTGTGCCTTCTCATAACACCAGTGGATCAAATGAGGAGACGAAGGTTTTACCGGTACATCAGCACAATATGATGTTGTCGCTGTAGTACCTGATTGGGTGTTATCGCAGTGAGCATCACTGTCATGATTTAATTGACCGGCAGTCTTCCCCCACCCAGGCACGACAAGAGAGATATTCATGATCTAGAGCGAGAGAGAGGTCCAAAGGTATAAATGAGAACCTCTAGACCAACGAGCCTATCAGGTAGGATTGGATTACAATCACACTGATGCAGTCGCGCAGGCAGTACAGAGATACAGTGCGATTACCGTACTTGGGGACAACCCCCATTCATCGCAGCCGATGAACGCCAGCTGCCAAGGCAAACACGTGTGATTTTTGCCCAGTTAAGATGCGGACGATGCAGCCGCCTCAATTCGTATTGGGCCCGAATTGATGCCACGATATCCAACCCACATGCCCGGCATTTGGATTGGAACCACACCCCACTTACCTGTCTCCTGATACTTTATGGACGCAAACAGTCCAGGTTGCAGAATTTTTAAGTCTGGATACAGAGGAACCAGAACCTGATAACTTAAATAATACACGAACTAGCATATTTGCGTTCCTACAACAACAACAAAGTTCGTCAATGACGGTTTCGTCATTATACCCTAAGCCTTTAGGCTTGTCAGTCCGTCTGTCTGGCTGCCTGGTACATACGACAACTCTCAAACGGATAACCACTCGTAACATTGCACTATAGGTCAAATGTGCCATTTTATTCGCCAAAAGTCTTAAAGTTAAAACAAGTATTTGGTTTAAGTTAATATAGCGTTTTTAGATTCAGGGAGAAAAATGGAACAACGTTGGGTACAAAAACTGGAAGGTCTGTTATTTGTCTACAGAATTGAAGGCATTGACGTCCGATAAGTTCAGAAGCTTTTTTGTTGTGTTTCGTTTTAGTTTTAATGCGAATATGCCTTTAAATTATTACCTTGAAATCCCACAATATGATGTGACATATTTTGACTATAACTGTATATATTTATAAAAGATTTGTAAATAATTTGACTTTAGAACACAGCAGAATGCTGTGGACTCCAATTTGGCTAACATTATTTGGTAAGAGGTTTAACCCTGACTTCAAAAAAAAAATCAATATTATGGAAAATATGGTACCCTAAAAAAAAGTTGTATAATTCTTGTCAAGCAAATTTACGCAAACTTACATAAAATTTTCTGCATTCGGCACGAGTTAATGAACCAATTTCAATTTTCACTTTCATTGCCGAACGTTGCCGAGACTTTAAAAGCGTACATAACCTCAAAATGTTCTACTTTCTTCGAAAATTCAAAGTTAACACCCATTTAATGAATATTAATACACATAAATGATGATAGGAGGACATTTTTGATAAATAGATATCGAATACTTTCTAATCAAATCGTTACTTATGCTAATAATGTGATTTTGTTTCACCCTGAACTTATACAAGTAAACATATTTCGTTAACAAGTTTTTAAAGATATTTGGGTAATACATATTTGGCAGCCTGCCATGTAACGGTGTAATTTCTCATACAAAAACAAAATTTATTTTTATTATATTTGAAGTGTTTCTTACAAGAAAGTAACACACAATTAGTGAAAATACAAAGTGCGAAATCTGACTTTTGGCCAGTAAAATGGGCTGCTTGACCTATAGTGCATTGTCCAAACCTTAGATCAAGTTCGTAGATGGGCCATATTCCATAAAAGTTAAAATTGCGCATCGTAACTTTGCGCATCGTAATAGAATTTCTACCAGACATATATCAAGTTCGAATATCCGCTGCCTACTCCAC
Source organism: Musca autumnalis (assembly GCF_047663935.1). Taxonomy (NCBI): domain Eukaryota; kingdom Metazoa; phylum Arthropoda; class Insecta; order Diptera; family Muscidae; genus Musca; species Musca autumnalis. The sequence goes on from NW_027411866.1 coordinate 84,889,477, forward strand.
GAAAGTTCAAAATTTTTGCCTAAGTGTAGATTAAGGGATTAGTTTAGCTTGTGATCCTGTTTATAGCGATATAACTTTTTTATACCCACAGTCTCAGGGTATATACACTATTTTAGACCCTTAGTATCTTTGGACAAAATCCGTTTCAGACAATTTGGAGTCGATTTAGCAATGTCTTTCCGTTAGTCTGTCTGTCTGGCTGGACCGCACGGTAATTCTCGAACGGATCAGTCGATTCGGTCCAAAATTTGATGTTCTAAGATTTTTATTTATGTGCGGTTTAGGGTCTGTTCGAATATCCTTTGGAAAAGTATACCGATGTTACTCCTTGTGGTCCTGTTTACAGAGATATAATATTTTTCGTGGGCAAGTCCATACCTCCTACCGTAACAATGATGGTGGGCACGATTGGGTGTCTTATCGAAAGTATTGGCTGACATTGCTACTTTGTTTCGAATCCTTGAATTTTGGATGCAAACTCGCGCTTTGGTGTCGTGTCTTTTTTTCTTGCAAAAATCCTACATTTAGAATCCTCCTAATACTACTGACTGACGTTCAATGCTTGTCAATCGCTTTGATGAAATTGAATTTGAAAATAATTGAAATAAGGAAGGAAAACAAAATCCAAATCAAACAAAAAGACAGACAAGTTTCGAATGATTAAATGGCTGGCAACCGCAAAATGGAAAATGGTATGGAAATGGATGGTCTCCCTTTCACAAGCTCTAGCAGATACTCACTCGACTCGAAGTGTATATGATGTATGAACCAGTAAAACAATAAGATATTGTCGTTGTTCTTGTTTTTGTTAGTCATGTTAGTGTTTTGTGATCTCCAAACAACAAATACAAATAACAATAATAACAAGAACGACAATAAACAATAAGAGGAGCTACATCAATAATAATGGGGAAAGTATCTCAATTGCATATTGCCAGCCAGTAGTATTCCAATTTTCGATGTGAAAAATTCTCAGTCTGTCTATCGTGTCTATTTGTCTACCATGTCTCGATTTGTCGGCAGTCGTTTAACTTTTCATTGGAGTCTCATTTCGTTGCCGCCAAAATCCAACATCTATCGTTTCTATGATTGAGTACCCCCTTGTGGGCGCCCAAACCAAAAGCGGTGTTTACTGTTTTATTATGTGTGTGTGTGTGTGTGTGTGTGTGTGTGTGTGTGTGTGTGCGAGTATGTTGAGCTTTGTTTCAAGAGTATCATTCGATCGATTTGCCTCAATTGTGAACGACATAGAAAACCATATCGCCCGTCTGAGATATGAATAATTGAATGTCTAGGTGAAATTTGAAAATATCATTATACGAATTCTGATTGCAGAAATGATCGAAACATGCCTGCCGCACACCCGTTTCATCTTTAGGTTTAGGTACGTGGATAACTTTAAAAAGTAATGTATGGAAATAAAATCATTTAAAGGTAGATATTTGGTACACACTTATTGTTAGGGCCACGGTCAACGGGACCATCCTGTCCCTTTTTTCAGACTTCACGCACGATGTGGGTGGCTAGCGATAGTTTAATAACTTTAGTGAGATACTCGACTCCCGGCTCATCAGCATTAACATGGCGATTCCATCGGGGCCCAACGCTTTGGATTATTTAGTGTTCCTGGTGACATTCGCAACATCATCCATTGTAAATTGTGGTGCTTCATCCTCGGCAGGAAGAGATCTGATGCGACGCTGTACTCTTCTCTTCACCCTGTCACTCCCGTCTAGTCGATTGAAATAACTTGCGTAGCTCTTCGTATCATTCATCTTAACGTCGCCAAACGTAACAGTGGTCCTTAAGCTAACTTTCGCCCACAACATATTCCTGCTCCAATGTTGCAACTCTTCCAATGATTCAACCACTTGTTTCGCTTATGTTCACCGACTAACCTGTAAACTTCCAGTGTCAGCTTTCTGACTCTGGAGTCACTGGGGTTGGCACGACTCTGCTGCACATTTAGTCTAGCATCGGGTATTCGACCAGAAGGTAAGTGGCGAGCTGCTGCCGCAGAGATGATGTTTCAGAACGTCATTTCTGCTACCCGAACCTCAAAAGGGTTGGACAGATTACTGAAGCGGTGATTAGTGAACTCTCTGAAACTAGGTCAATTAACTTTCCCATGATTGATGAAAGTGTGGCTTTCAGAGGTGATGAAATCGAGCGGTCTGCTGATTGAGACAATTGTGGGAAGATGGTCTGACCCTAGAGAAACGACAGGTTGCCATGTGACGTCATTTGTGAGGCCAGGTGACACGATGGTTATGTCTGGCGAACTGTGACACTCTCCGCTAATTCTGGTAGGGACGTCCTCATTGACCGTGCAAAACGTAGAGCTATCGACCTATTCAGCCAGTACTATACTCCTATGGTCATTACCGATGGCCAAATGCCACAACTCATGATGAGTTTTTAAGTCCCCTAAGACCAGTTGGTTATAATCTTCCAAAAGCGGGTTAATGCGTGGACTATAACCTGGAGTACAGCTATTTGTCGGCGGGATATATACGTTAAGCAACTCTAAGCTCACCGACTAACCTATTAACTTACAGTGTCAGCTCCCTGACTCATCACGCTCATTTGCTAATCCCGTCGCCTCTGCTGAGAAGAGACCAAACTACTCAGCGGAGGGTAATTATGGCGAGATGGTCTGATCCAAGAGGAACGACGTTATTTGTCAGACCAGGTGACAGGATGGTTTATCTGGTTTATCTAGGGGCATCCTCATTGACCGTTCAAAACGTTAAGTTTTGTCAGACCAGGTGACAAGATGGTTTATCTGGTCTGACTGTTAGGAACATCGTCATTGACCGCGCAAAATGTTAAGCTACCAATCGGCTCAGCCAGCACTATACCCCTATGGTCGTTTCCGAGGACCGAATGCCACAACTCATGAGGAGCCTTAAAATCCCACAAGACCAGGCGGTTATGTCTTTCGGCCTATTATCTGGAGTACAGCTATTTATCGGCAGGATATACATTAAGAAACTCTAACTTGGCAGTTCCACATTCAATGTACGGGTTATTAGAGCCAGGCTCAAGCGAGATAAGTCTGTATTGAGCAGACTGGTGCAAATGGGAGCCTAATCCCTCATCTCCACTTCTGTTGCGATACTTCCTCAGTATGTCGTAACAATCACAATGCTATAAGCTACAGTTCTTTTTGATAATATTCTTCCGGCTCATGAAATCCACTATATCCTCGCAATTAAATAGCAAGAAGGATGCATTTACGGTGAATGGAACAGAAACGGCTAGTGTTATGTGTTTCGTGTGCGACTGCTGTTGGGGGTACTGCGGGGGTGTCGTGAATTCAGATGACGACGACTAACTGTTGAGCTGTGTGCACGCGGCATTCTACAACATAGACTCTCTCGGTGAGTCAAGACTAGGGTTTTGGGTAGGGAAATCCAGCACCGGGAATTCCCGGGAATTCTCGTTTTTTTGGTTACGGGATTTTCCCGGGAAACAAAATCATATTTCCCGGGAAATCGGGAAATATCTTTTTACATTTATCACAACTAATATTGAATTAATGAATAAACAGTTTTTTACCATAGAATCAGAATTCGAATAGATTTTACAAACTTAGTTTAAGTTCGAAATGGACCACATCGGTGGTCCACTACTTCCGGTACCTTCCCCACAAAAGTTCAACAATTATCGCTAAAATGGTGCGCACGATAACTCTCGAAGGGAATATCCGAATTGGTCATAATCTTGCATATGGTAATATTAGTTCCAGGCATAGAACGGGTTCCACACAAAATTCAAAAAAAGTGAAGTTTTAGAGCTCCTCTCGGATCGATTTGAATTTTTTCAGCAATTTGTCTTTACGGGACCCTTTACGACGGTAGGAATTTTGTCGTTAGCAAGTCCATACTTCCTGAGATAATGAAGCTTCAAGAAACCTTGACGGCAACAACTAAAATGGAAAATTGGCAAGCCAAATCACTTTCCATAGAGCGATTTCATTAGCTTTGAATGTGGGCAAAATACGAGCAACACGTTGCATTTTTCCATATTTTTTCGTTTTAATCGATAGAGCGAAAACGTTTCATCCATTTTTGAGCCCGCAACTCTTTGAAAATATTGTATTTCATAAAAGTTACCATGGGAAGATAAAAAAAATCACGGTAATGTTGATCCACTCTCGTGTTTAAAAATTTCCCGGGAAATCCCGGATTCCCGGGAATGGCAATTTTTTGATTCCCGTTTCCCGGGAATGATAAAAACCGTGAAAACCCAAAACCCTAGTCAAGACCAACTCCTGAGGTGCACCCACTCCAGGGATCTATTGCATCCCCTGTGACTAACTGAGCACATCCATATTTGTCCTGGGTTTTCCTCCGTCCTGCCACGGACCAACAGAATCCGGAGCAAGCATTCCGGGATATGCTGTTCCCAACACAGAAAAACGATACAAACATGCGTGTGCTGTGGTAGCAGTCGTTGGCCGGAAGGTGGATGTGTGGTAGCATTTTTATTAAAATCCGACTGTATAAATACCAAATCTAAATGATTTCCAGATACTGATAATTCCCCTATTATCCTTATTTTTTACAGAGAGAACGTTTGTCGTTTGCCTATTCGCACTTATTTCCATTTCGCCCCGTTGGTTTGGGATTATGAAGCATCTAAAGATTTCAGGTATAGCGTAATGGTCGAGTTTTGCGCGAAAGGGGAAACCCTTAGATTTATTTGTCGAAACGATTTAACCTCAATACAAAAACACCCCCTTTAACCATATGTGAGGTTTATGTGTTTTTTTGGGTATTGTGAAGGATTTTTTAAGTTAATTTTGCACAGACCATTAAAACATAGGAAACCGGTCCAACACGTGCGTGCCACAAGTTACAATTCTGCGGCATAATCACCAAACGTTTTTCCGCTTTGTAAGCAAATGGTATATGGGTTTTCCTTTTTCTTTTGTGCTGCAGTCATTCTCTTCAATATGTATTTTGCTACTTTTCATTTTATTTATTTAAGAGTTAAAAGTTTGGTGGGTAACAACAACCCCTCCATCTGCATAAATGTAACTTGAACTTCTGTTTGGCATCCACCCACCTGTGCTTGTGAGTGACAAAGATACGAGAACATAAAACGTGATAAAGAAATGCCATGGATGGCGGATTTGTTTTTGTTGTTTTCCTTTTGTTTGTTGTTGTTGTCTTCGTTTTGTTACTTTGTTCTTTTGGTTTAATACTTTTTACCGTGCTGCATCACCATGTGCTGCTCCTCTTGTTCCTAGCCCACTAGAATTGTATGGAATTCCAGCAGGAACTCTACCCCCATCCATTTATGGTAAAAATCAATTGGGGTTGCTTGAATCGAAACAGTGGGCGATAAGTTATTCTGAATGTATAAGGGGTTTTCAAAGAAATTTAAATTGAAAATTTAATTGGGTAGCACTTTTCCCCCGAAGGGAAAGGAGACTTCTCTTATATCAATGAGTGCATCCCGATTCATATTAGTCCAATGTTATGGGATCTACTTTTTATAGCCGAGTCCGAAAGAAATAACTTGTAGAGAAGTTTTGCATTGCTGAGAAAATGTTAATTCGGTATTGATTCGCCACACCATTATTATATTTGTTAAACCAGCTAAATATCCCCCACTGTGCCAACACTATGGTGCATACAATTTCATTTCAAACACTTTGAGTTATGGAAGTTAACAGAGAAACACATTTTTTAAGGGTTGGAGGTTAGCAAATGAAAAATGTTACTTTTAAGGAAATTGGAAATATGAAGTGAAAAAAGGGATAAACGTGATCTGCTTTGTGCGTCGTCTGTTTGAAACAATCTATTTAAGCAACAACGGAAAAGCGAGAAAGTCAAACCACATCTACTTTGAAGTGAGCAAAACGGCTGAGTGACTGATATCACCACCCACCTCCCACTTCATTCTTTTATTTTCAACTATGCATGTTGCATTGCACTGCTGCTGCTGCTATTATCACCATCAAGAGCTCATGTCTTCTTTAAAAGAATAGAAAACAACTGCAAATAAAAAACGAAAGCAAAAACACGTTCCACGACAAGGGATGTTTTGACTTACCAAAGAAGATGATGTGTATGATTTATCAGAAAAATACCCTACAAGTGTAACTCAGATTTTAGCTTCGTATCGTGTGTTTGCTTTGTTTGTAACGGAAGGGAAAGGCGTTACAAGTTAATGTTGGCAGCCCACGCAGACTCTGGGGTTGAGGTGTTTGTTTGCAACAGACTTTAATTGCACCCTACGGCATAGATTCTATTACATACATTGTAATTGGAGAACATGATTCCTGTTGTCAAGGCATCGTGTGAAATTGATCACCCCATTACACATAGAAATAATGGAATTCTAATGTTATTGCTAACTCATACAGAGAAATGAAATGACATTTGAGGGGCATAATTAATAAATAATTTTTATTATTATTATTATTTTTTTTTTTTTTTTTTTTGTTTAAAATTTTTTATGTTGGCTAATATGGCGGGCGGAGACCAGCCAACCCCTCAAATTTTGATTTACAAAAAAAGATAAGAGGAAAGTGGGATTTTGTTTGCGAATTTGTATTTGTCCATAGGTGAAATTCGTAAATGCCGCTTGAAATTTTAAATTCTGAATTTAAATATAACCAAAATTGTTTTTTGTTTTTGGAATATACAGTCGAACTTCCCCATAAGGAATTTTTCTCTTTAACGAAGACAAATTTGAAACAGACCATTTCCACTTATTTTCCTCTCTCTATAATGAACTTCCCTATAACGAATACTTCTATATAACGAAGTGTTTTTATTGCACAAGTGGAAATCCCCATACAAAATAACCTGTGTATAACGAAGTTTTGTCATTGTTGTTTATACAATAAATGAGAAAAAAAAACATTTATAACGCCCAGAATGCCTGCTCCGGATTCTTTTGGTCCGTGCCGGGACGGAGGATAACCCAGGACCAATATATTTGTGCTCGGTTTGTCACATCCGCATCTTCACCCAAATCCCAGCTTTGGTGAGATAAAATAGATGTCGGGAGTGGGTGCATCTAAGTGGTTGTTCTGGACTTATCCAGGGACTATGTTGCAGCATGCTGCGTGAACACAGTCCCCAGTGAGTCGTCATCAGATTACTCGACTCCCCGGAATTCCCCCAACAGCAGCCGTAAACGCAGCATTTAACACCAGCCGCTGTTGTTCCAATCCCTGAAAATTCATCCTTTTTGCAATTTAATTGCAATAGACTCCGAGGTAAGATCGAGGAAATAGTGTACTTCATGAGTCGGAAGAATATCATGGTCGCGGCAGTGCAGCAAACCAAGCTCAACAGCTTACGGCGTTGTGATGGTTACAACGTACTGATGAAAGATCACATCAGCAGTGGAGTTGGGGGATTAGTGTTCCTATTGCACCAACTTGCTCAATACAGACCCATATACTTTGAGGGAGGTGTGAAACTGACGAGATAGTGTTTTTTAACGTATACATTCCGGCAATAAATAGCTGTACTCCAAGTTATAGGCCAAACATTAGTCCGCTTTTGGAAGGTCACATCCGACTGATCTTTAATGCTCATCATGAGTTGTGGTATTCGGTCCCGGGCAATGACCATAGAGTATAGTAGTGGCTGGGCAGATTGATAGCTCTACGTCAAGGAGGATACCCATAACATAAGTAGCGGAGAGTGTTACAGTCATAACGATCGTGTCACCTGGTATGCCAATGACGTCACCTGGCAACCCGTCTTTTTTCTTGGGTCAGACCGTCTCTCCACAATTATTTCCATCAGCAGACCGCCCGATTTTATTACCTCTGAACGCTGCACTTTTATCAGTTATTGGAAAGCTAATTGGCATAGTTTCAGAAAATTCGCTTCGGAGATCTGGCCAACCTTTCTGATTGTCGAATAGCAAAGATGACGTTCCGAGACATCATCACTGTTGTAACGGCTCGCTATATACACCTGCTGGTCGAATAAGCACAAATTTCCCAGCAGAAGCATTTCATCACCTCTGAAAGCCGCACTTTCATCAATTATGGGAAAACTAATTGACCTAGTTTTAGAGAGTTCACTAATAACAGCTTCAGAGATCTGCCCCCACCTTTCTGATGGTCGGATAACAGAGGGGACGTTTTGAGACATCACTGGTGCAAGTCCAAAAATCCCTGCAGAGGCGGCGGGAATAGTAAATAAGCGCAATGAACTTCGTCGAGCCAACCCAGGGTCCCAGAGTCGCCTGACACTGGAAGTTATCAGAATGGTTGGTGAGCATAAGCGGAACATGTGGCTAAATCATCTGTAGCATTGGAGCCGGTATAAGTAAATTGTGGGCAACGGAAGAAGGAAGACAGTCCCTCAGTCATTTTTGGCAACGTTACGCTAACTGATCCGAAGAGGTGCGCAAGATATTTTTTGTCGAGAACTCCGGGTGTGACAGGGCTAAGAGAAGAGTACTACATCGCATCATATCTCTTCCTGACGATGACGAACCACCACAATTGACAATAGATGATGTTGCGATTGTCACCAGGAACGCTAAATCATCTAATTCGTTGGGCCCTGATGGAATACCCATGGTAATGCTGAAACAGCTGGATGCGCCGGCAGTCGATTCAAAACAAAAGTTCTCAACCTGTCGCTAGCCATCCCCAATGTTCGCAAAGTCTGGAAAATGTGAAATCGTACAGACCGATTTCACTCTTGTCACCCGTATCAAAAATTCCCCAGCATCAAAAATAGCTAACCAGTTGCTGATCATAAGCATGAGATCCGTAAGCAGCAACAACTATTTGCGCCACAAAGATTAATGAATATTTTTGAACCTCCAGCCTTCAACAGACTTTCTTTTTTATAACATTCTAGCAAGTTAATCCAGACTTTAAAGGCTACTTATCTCATTCTCCAAAACCTCTAGAATGTGTCATTCGCTATCGTTTCTTAATGAATGTCAACATTTTGTCTTTTAACTCTTATTTTTTCCTGTCCGCGTCCCATACCCACCCAACACCTGTAGTTATTTTAAATTTACTTCACATCCTTGACGTTTTTCGCTGCTTTCTTCCTTTGTTTGTTGATGTGACATTAATCTCATTTTCATCCTTTTTCCATTGTCTCCAGTGTTGCTATTGTTGTTGTCTGGGTGGTCTGTTTACCATTATCCTGATTGCATGTCTTTGTCTTTTAACCATGAAGGTGTTTACTTGCATTGTTGTTCTTGGGATCGATGTATGCATGTAGTGTAGTTACATTGTCCTTTAATGTTAGCCAACGAAGTGTGGCGGTGGGTAGCTGATTCAGTTCAAACCATGAATAATGGAAATTTAGCTTTAGAAAAAGGTGTTGGCAATCACTTTAGTGTGATTTCAGGTAATAATGTACATAATGTACCTCCTTAAGAAGTCACTTGGAATTGCCATAATTTGTTGTGGTAGTTATGAAAATGTCTATTAGTTACAAAATTCATAAATAATATGAGGCTGATTAACATTGATCAAGCGAATGGTTGTGAGAAACTAAAGTAAACCTTTGCAGTTCTTAACCCATTTCGTACTTGGTGTTCGGTTTTTCGAAAAGTAAAATCACTTGTTTTCAAAAAAAAAAAAAAAAAGAATATTTACCCAGCAAAAATCCTCATTACAAACCTCCTTTCCCACCCATTATTTTAACAAGGGCATGTCGCGCGATATATCTGGTTATTTTGTAACCACTGAAATAAGTAGTCAGAATCTACTCAGTATCTACTTCTTTCAGTGGATACCATCTACCTTTTTCAGTGGTTACAAAATAACCAGATATTTCGCGCGACATGCCCTTGTTAAAATAATGGGTGGGAAAGGAGGTTTGTAATGAGTAGACATCGGATTTTGCATATTTGCATATTTTTTATTAATAAAGATACGAAAATTCTGATTGGACCAAAATTCGTTTTGAAGAAAACTGAATGCAATGACAGGCTCATATTTTTTATTTTTTTGCATATTTGCATATTTTGCATATGCACAAAATATGCAAAAAATATGCAAAATATGCAAAAAATATGCAAAATATGCAAAAAATATGCAAAATATGCAAAAAATATGCAAAATATGCAAGCATTTTTATTGACAAAAATCATCAAATTAAATTTGGAAAGTCATCAGAAAGTGTTCTAAATTAAGTTTATTGCCGTAAAACGTCGATTTCTTAGCAGATTATCATGTTATTAATTATTATTCCGCCACAGCAAAAAATCTGGTCTAAAAGACTTAGAAAATTTCCTACAACCCAGCCTTCTTATAACAACATAAGTTGCTTTCTAATACAAATGTGTTCACAAACTCAATCAGAAATGTCAAGATGTACGTATCCAAATATGTTGATAGTTTCTGCTCGGCCAAAATTGTCTGACAGAATAACAAATGAGCTAGAAATTAAGTCTAAGAAAATATTGAATATTACATAAAATCGTTCATATTTTACTAAAAACATATAACGTATAAAAAATATATACGGTGCCATCATGAATATTTCCCTCTGAATTTTCCACACGGAAAATAATTTAAGAAAGTGAAATTCTTTTAAAATTTAAAAAATTTTTGTTAAAAGTTTAAAACTACTTGATTCGCTTCATTATGGCGTTTTCTAGTTGAATCGACAAAAATATTCTTTTTTGGGGCATAAATATGGAAATAAAAATTGTGAAATTGGGGAACGGAAACAAATTCTGCACGGAATTTTTATTCCTGATTGCACTGTTAACTATATTTAATACCCTGACCGTATTATGTCTTAGTGAATGAGTTTGAACATGCAAAATGAAATAGACCCACAGTTCCTTTTGATGATCTGCATAGATTCGCACTTATCCATCTGGCCATGTCTTTTTGAAAACAAATCACAGGTCACATTTATAGACCAATTCGCATAAAAATTGGGGATTTTTTGGCCCTAGGGCGATCCCTATTTTGGTAAGAATCGATTCAGATTTGGATATTGCCCCCATATACAGTACATTCGCGATAATCCCTACGCCACAGGTTTCGGCGGTGTCCGAATTATCAAATTGTTCGGATTAACGAATTGTAAGGAAAATAAATTATTTTATATGATTAAATAACTCGTGGATGTTATATAATAATACTTTTTTAAATTGTAATTGCCAATACCGAACACTTAAATGAAAGTGCTGTACGTGTAAAAAATAGAGAGATTTTTCTACTCCACAATCCGGAAATTTTTATTGGCATTGCCCGTATTTGTTCCAGAAAAAGCAAATCAGATTGTGAAAGTAGTGCTAGAAATATGACGTTTTTAAAGTTTACATCAGGATGTAAGTAAACCAAGAGACAGATGTGGAATTTCATAGTTTTGTAAATTAATATTCCTTGAAATCTTTGCCTTTTAGGTGTATAGTGCATTTGGCAACTTTAATGACAATATTGCGGCGAATATTTTTCTTTATATATTTATTTATATCTATACAACAAGACTAATGTGTCATGAAAGGTTTGTCCTTGTTCTCGATAATTTTAACTAAATGTTGCTGAAAAAATTTTTGCACCAACTTCTCCATTAAACAACTGTCAAAATTCGAAGCATTGGTAATAATTAGTACATCGAGTACACGGATAGGTATAAATTAAACAATTGTGTATACAAAAGGGTTATGACTTTTCGACTATGTTTTCAACATTCCAAATATTTTTCTAGCAGAAATATGTGAGTGGTTTTGCCATTTTAAAGACAATTTGACTTATTTTACCACTACTACTATATTGTGTGGTTTTTCTAAGTGATGTCATTTTGCACTAATCATTGGATGTTCTTCATTTTGCTTATTATTAATCGTGGATGGGTATAACAATAATTACTTTTGGCCGAGGAGTGAACATTTTGCAATTCTGCATTAAGCGGTTGTATGCATACAATATATATCGATATTATAAATTATGTATTTTTAGTGCATTAAACTAAAACCATGTCATCACTATTAAAGCGGCAGTTAGAGCATTTTTCCAAAGAAGCTTTTTGGCCACAGAGAACAAAAATTGCCAATTTATGTCTGTATATACTGAATAAAGGACTAAACACTATAAAATATATTCAAATCTAATATGTGGATATTCAAAACGTATACTTCTAATTATAGTTATATTCCAGAACCTGGAGTCGTAAATGGTACGTTAATACCAAAAAAATTGCGCTTTTATCTGAACAAAAATAGCGATGACTAACTCTAGCTCCTTTGTTTTTCTGCTAGACAATTTTGGCCGATTAGAAACTATCACCATATTTGGACACGTTGATTTTGACATTTCTGATTGAGTTTTTGAAATTTTTCCATTGTCTACATTTGTATAGGAAGCAACTTATGTTGTAATAGGAATGCTGGGTTATTTTACATTTTCTCGCCTTGTGGAAACTGATTTAAGTCTTGTTAGTCCAGATTTATTGCTGTGGCGGAATATCTGGAGAGTCTCAATAACATAATAATCTGCAAAAAACTATGTTAAACGGCAAAAAACTTAATTTAGAACGCTTTTTTGATGATTTTCCAAATTTAATTGACGATTTTCGTCAAAAAACACTTGCATATTTAGCATATTTTTTGCATATTTTGCATATTTTTTGCATATATTTTGCATATTTTTTGCATATATTTTGCATATTTTTTGCATATTTTTTGCATATTTTTGATATGACCCCAAATATCGAAAAATTTACCCTCAAAACGCCTAGATCCAAAATTTGAGTCCAATCGGATAAGAAATAAAAAACATGCTAAAATCCGATGTCTAGTAATGAGGATTTTTGCTGGGTATGGATGAAAAATGGAAAATTTTAAAAAAGTTTTATTTATATGTATATTAAGTCATAAACAAATCTTCCCTTGAAAACTCCCCCTCCCCCTCGATAGTAGAGGTACATTCTTGAAAGTATCTTGGGATACTTTTTAAATTAATTTTAAGAAATTATTAAAAATTAAATTTAAAAAGTAATCATGGAGAATTATTGCCAAAATGTAACCGTTTAACAAAATATAAAGAACATGATTTACATGCGCAAGCACGACTTTACATATGTGCAAAGTTAATTGTTCCAAATTTCGAACACTGGTTCTTATCCTATACTTCAGAGGATATATCAAAACGTGGAAATATACTATATATTATAGACCATAGATAGTACTGCTAAAATTCTGAAAACCCCTAAAATCGGGAGGTACCGTTCTACTAAATATGTATTAAATTACAACTATTTCTGTAGGATAATGCAGCTAAATCCCTGAAAAACTCCGAAAATCGGGCGGTACCGTTCGGAGGGGGTAACCCAAAACGTGGACCAGTACTGACACATAAATTTCAGCCATAGATAGTACTGTTAAAATCCTGAAAACCCCTAAAATCGGGCTGTGCCGTTCTACTTAATCCCTGAAAAACTCCGAAAATCGGGCGGTACCGTTCGGAGGGGGTAACCCAAAACGTCGACCAGTACTGACACATTTCTGGGGAAAAGTTTTGCAGGCCCAAATAAGACTCAGTACCACTCTTCAACCATTTTTTCTTTCAAAAATGCTAAAATAAATCAATAAAACAGCAAATAAATCAATCTTTATTTTACTTCTACACATATAGAGCGTAAGCGCCAGTGTTCGAAATTTCGAACACCATTTTCCGGAAAAAACGAATAATCGGACATTTTTGAGTAGATTTTTGATGGCAGTGGGTACTATTTACCATAAGAAAGTATTTTTTTCTTAAAAAAAAAAAAATAAATTTTCTCGAAACAAAATTAATCAATTTTTTTTAACTTCTAGATGAAAATAGCTGTGATGAGCTATGTTACTAAAAAATAGAAAAATTTTGATTCCGATATATTTGCGTAATCCATTTATTTTCATTTATTCAATTTCTTCATTCTATATTAGGAAATTTCAACTAAGCAATTAAAGTCATTTCTACTAACATTCATTCATTCATTGCAATCTATTTTCGTCTTTCTATGGCTCACGTGTATATCTTCTCTACTCTTCTACCCGCTTTCCTTGCCTTTATTTAAATACATATGCACAAACATACATATCCCGTAACTTAACTTTCATTGTGTACACAAATTGGCTTGCAAAACAAACTAATTTAAAATTTATGTTACATTTACGACTGGATGTCAAATTGTCAACCATGTCAAACTGTCAGTTCAGGTATACTGCCTAAAATAGCCAAATAAAAAACTCAACTGCAGCAGCAGTAGTAGCCAAAAAAATGAAAAAAATCTACTACTGGCATTTTTCCCATCAAATATTTCCTCATCCTTTTTGAAATAAGACCGGCAAATAGGACGGCTTCAAGTTTCATAAAGTTGGCAACACAATGGAATAATGGTGGGTCAACAGCATCTAAATGGTAACTGGGTTGATTGTAATCTATGGGCCATTTGGCCCGACTAGCCAGCCATCCACTCATCCAGACTGTCTGCCAGCCAAGTGGTTGTTACAATTTGGCAACGTTACCAAACAAACGGTAATCAAAATCTGCAACAAAAAAGGTAAAACTGGCTTTGACTTGTGCTACTAATAATGATGGCAATGAATTTCAAATAAGAAACCCGTAATAAAACCCACACAAAGTTTTTGATATCTTTTGCCACACTTACGCAAGCGGCAGCAGAATCTGCTGTATTCGACCTCTATTATAAATACCATAAACACCTACACAAGGAGTCTTTGCCACATCGTATTTTTGATGAGTTCCTTCTTTTGATGCCTTATCTTTAAACACTATTGTTGTTGGTTGCTTGCTGCCACCTACGTTTGTGGTGGTAGATTATTCTCCTTACAAGTTGACGTATTTGTTTGTGCGTGTGTTTGCCATTTCTATAAATCTTGATTATCCTTTTTTCTAAATATATACATATATATGTATGTATTTTTGTTTGAATTTTTAAACATGTAATCTTTATTTATACAAAAGGTACAATCAACTTTCTCTTAACATTTGTTAGTGTGGTGTTACTATCTATCATCAACATCCCCCCATTACCTTCTCACCTCTTTGAGTTCATATTATGTTTTGTATGAGTAATTTAATACATTATTCATAAATTTGTAATGATGTTTGACTTCTTAAGTATTTGACTCGTTTGCTTTTCTTTTTACAGAATTTCCTTAAAATGTTGCCTTTTATTTGTACGGAAAGCTTTGAGGATTCTTAGAATAATTGGCATTGCTATTTGGTTGTTGTCTGTACTACAGTATTATTTGTACTGTCAAAACTTACCGATTTGCCAACCAATAAGTTTCATTAAAGCATTCCATGTGCCTGCTACACATACTTACTACACATATTTAATTTTTGAACCCCTTTTGGTATTGAATGGCTTTTTCCAAAGATTAAATATTTAGGTTCTTTAAATAAATTAAATATTTTATAGGTTAGCTTTTCGAAAACAACTAAAGCCGATTCTAAACGGTATATTTTAAACATGTTATGAGTAGCAACTGTCACTGTTTTTCCTCCATATGTAATTCCTTCTGCACGGCAAAATTTTATTTTTTATTCGTTTTGTTATTTGTATTGAGAACAAACAAAACAGCTGTTCTTCTTTTGTTGTACAGAGGATATTTTTGTATGAAATTGTTGTATGGTTCACACCATGTGTACAAAATTCAGATTTGTTAAAAGTGCCAGTCGTTATGCATAACATATGTATACCGTCTGGAAGCTGATGTAACCAGGGGTAACATAACATTTTCTGTTGCATACTTTAGGGAGTGCATAGTTCATCCTTTTGCATATCGTTGCACTTAACAAAAAGTTGTTTGACCACTTAAAAGCCTGAAAACTATGAGGCCAATCTTAAAAATCAAACTTCATTCAGCTTTGTCGATTTTTTGGAGGTTGTTTAAAGTATTTATCATCAGGAAGTGTTATTACATGTGTACTATACCAAAAGTTAGCCCCTGACATCTTCCACAAGAAAATTTTCTTGGCACTAAGAATCCAAAATAAATGCGGTTGGGAAAACCTCACGAATTTTATATACAGTAAACGGCAAACGTTTTTCGACAAAAATTAAAAATTATTTTTCATAACAAAAAACAACATTGACCTTGGATACCATCATCGCACCTTAGAAGTGAAGCTCCTTGTGTGGTTCCGGTTCATTTGACGGCTGCCACCTTTAGTGTATACATGTTTGTAACATTACCCATGGGAAAGCTACTTGGCCTGGATTCAGAGAGTTGACCAATCACCACTTCAGAGAACTGTTTAACCCTTCTGATGTTCGGCTAGCATAAAGGACGTTTCGAGACATCATCACTGCTGGATCCGCTCGCTATATACATGCTGATCGAATACCCGAAAAGAAACCAAATTTCCCAGATCATCTGAAGAATTGCAATATTGGAGCCGGAATAAGTGAATTGTGGGCAACGGTTAAGTCACTTTCATATCGCAGAAAAAAGGAAAATAGAACCTCAGTCGCGTTTGGTGACATTACGCTGGCAGATAAGAAGAGCTGCGCAAATTATTTTAATGGTAACTTTTCGAGCACCTCGGGAGCGATAGGGCGAAGATAAAAGTACTACGACTCATTAGATCTCTTACTGTCGCGGAGGAACCGCTACAATTATTCAAAGCATTGGGACCAGACAGAATCTCCATGGTAACGCTAAAACAGCTGGGAGAGCCGGAAGTTTAGTATCTCACCAAAGTTTTCGACCTGTCGCTATCTACTCAGATTGTGTCCGAAGTCTGGAAAGTGGGCAGGGTGGTGTCCCTCTACTGAAGTCGGGCAAGGATGCCAGCAAAGGTGAATCGCTTTTATTGTCAGTAGCAGCGACTCTAGTGGCTTTTTTTCCTCTCCAGCGTCAGAAAATGCTATCTACTTTTCGATCATCAGCAAGTGTTCCGTAGACAACACTACTTCAGCACTGTAAGTTATCTCTATAAATATTAGTTGTGGACTCAAGCAGAACAAGCCGTATCAGAGGCCGTGTTGGTGACATTCGACTTGTGAAAAGCGTTTAATACTGTCATTCACTTCAAACTGTTTGAGGACATTGAGCAGACTCCCAACCGGCCATTGGAATTCAGGAACAAAAACAGGTCGTTCCCCAAGGTGGTATGAATTCTTCGAAACTGTCTAGTCCCTATCTCTCCTGTATTCCACCCCCTCCAGAACGACATTGAGATCATTATGTACGCGGATAATTGTACGATCTTGACGTCAGGTATCTTCCCTGATGTCATTTTTTCCTCGTGAGATTTTGCATCCGCCACTAAATCTACGGCTACTCTGTTCACTACATGAACGGCAGAGGTGAGCAGTAAGTTAAATGTCATGGTGGATGGTAGCGGAATTCCGATCACTAACTACCCCAAGATTCTAGTGGTCACATTTGACAGCATGTTCACGTCGTCCGCACATGCTACCGCTATCTGTGACAAGTTCAGATGTAGAAACAAGGTCCTCAAGTCCCTAGCCGGCAGCACTTGGAGTGCAGACGAAGAAACCTTGTTGACCACATATAAAGCTATAGGTCGCTCTGTGGTAAGCTGTGCGGCTTCAGTTTGGTCCGCGAATATAAGTGTAACGCGATGAAAGTTTGATTTAAATTTGTCAGAATGCCTCCCAGAGAACTGCAGCAGGGTGCCTCATATATTCACTGGGCTGGGCCATATACATAAGGTGTCAACGATTCTTCCAGTACAGCAACACAATGGCATGATCTCGTTGCAGTATTTATTTGGGTGTTACTGAGAGCCATCCTATTCATCGTACAGTAGAAAAGAGTCCCCCACCCAAGCATGTCTGGAGAGATCTTCAAGATCTAGAAAGAGATGTCCAACATTACAAAAAAGAGCCACTGGATAAACAAGCTTATCAACCATGTTTGAATATTCACACAGATGCAGTCTTAGAAGCCATAAACAACTATCGTGTGAATGCCTTCCTCGGGGAACATCGCAGCTAAAGAGCACCACACGCCATGACAAACCAGAGTAGTTTTGGCTCAACTATGCTTGGGATGGTGCAACCATCTAAATTACTATAGAGCAAGGATTGATGACATCGTGCGAAACATCTGTCCAGCATGCGGCACAGGCCTGCACGACAACCATTGAAGCAACCACATTCCTAGAACTGGAGATAACAGGGTTTAAAATTCTAACTCCATATTAGCAAAAGCACCGAATATTTGCAGCTTTGCCTGCTAACATTTCTTCGAAATATGTTTAGCAACAATGAACAACGGCAACATGTAGCAACAAATTTCACAAAAATATTGATGCTGATGCTATTTGATATTGTCGCCATATTAAAATAGCATCGGGTACGCATACTCATATTTTGCAGCACACATGATCAACACATATCAGAAAAGAGAATAAGCAACAAAGTTTCAACGGCTTAGCCAGGTTTTCAGCAAACAATTGTTTTTGATATCAGGGTTACCAGTGTAATGCATTAAAAATCACGATATAACTAATTCCACTTTTCGTTCAAAGGACATGTGAATTTTTGGTGAAACCGTTCAATATATAATTTTTTTATTTTTAAACAATAATAATTATTATTCTTTAGGTTCTACCATATGATGTAGGCATTTTGACATTAAATGACACCTTTTTTCTTACAGCGTTGGCAACTCTAATCACAAAACCACCCTTGGTTGGCTAATTCGCTCTTACGAATATTCAGCCGACTGCTAAATATGTAGCGTGGTTGTCGATTATGCCTAACGAAAAAAAGATTAGGCGTAAAAAACGAATAAGTACGTGTTTAGACACACAAATTTCTGGGGAAAGTAAATTCAGTTTTTAGGCAATAGGGGGTAGGAAAGAGTATTGAGGAGCTTTTTCCTCTCCGCTCTCTCCCAAAAAAATCAATTTACTTTCCCGAGAAATTTGTGTGTCTAAACACAGACTAAGCAAAAATGTACAAAAATAAATATGAGTTCGGTTGCTTGTTTAGCCGTGTGTGTCAATATTGTGTAGCAGTTGAAGTGTACAGCTAATGCTAATGTTTTTAGATGCAGGCTTTTAAACCCTGGGAGATAAACCAAACTCAACTACGTTCGGGATGGTGCACCCGTCTAAATTCCTAAAGGACAAGGATTGACGTCAGAATGCGGTTATCCTGCCCTAAAACATTGTACCTTTTCAGCAGCCCTGCAAAATCCCCACAACGAACTCCCGTAGCTTTGTGGGTACAACCCATCGAGGCAGCCACATTCGTAGACCTGAAGATAGAGTTATAGCAAGATTAAGCAGTAAAACGAGGTTGTTTTCTTTAAACACTCGGTCAATGTTGCTCCGATCGAAATTATCTCTTGAAATATTCTCTGCTACTTCTATGCTTTTACAGTCGAAATCGCTTATAACATCATCGTTTATAGCGACATGTCGGTAATAACGACGAAATCCAAAGGTACCGAATTTCTGAGGCCCCTTATAGCCCACACAAAACAAATATCGCATAAAATGGCATATCGGTTACAGCAACCAACTCCGTGGGTCCGTTATAAGCAATTTCGACTGTACTTTAAAAAATGCCATATCTTTTCGACTTTTTAAATATGCAATGCTTTACAGAACGGAGAGGAATCAAGTGTAACAATACTTTCGATTCATTACATCCTTTATGCTCCATTTTAAAACATTTCGAATACTGCTTCGATTTTATATTTCAAGTTCTCTGGCTATTTAACGGCTAAATGTTACTTTCCATGTCCGTACATTAACATTACTGTTAATGCAATATTACTGTTAACGGTAACAGTTTTTCATTTTCACTTTTGTATTATTGGTGTTTTTGTTTCGTTATAATTCGCATCTTTTTTCCTCTGTTCCTATCATTTTCTGCATTTCCCAAATAAAATGACAGCTACATTTTGACGGAAAACAAATTGGGACCCACAAAATGGTCAAACAACGACAAAAGAGAAGATAAATAATAATGCGCAAAATTATTTTCTAACTTTATTTTTCAAATTTTAATTTTAAATAAATTCAAATTCATAAGAAAAGCTTGCAACAAAATATTAAATTATATGGAGCCTACAAGTAGACTTTATTTTTTACAATTTATTTTCATTCATTTTATACAATGGTAGTTTTCATTTTATGCCTTGTTCACAACCATAACCAATGACAAAATTGTTGTCTTTGAATGTTATGACATTTGCACTCTCTAACCTCCATTTGTTCTCTTTGACAATGTTCATGTTTCCACATTGCTCTCTTTCTCTCCTCGACTTTTGATAACAAATTGTATTTTTTAAAAGCGAGCCCCCAAAACCACCCTCAATTTTCCCGCCATACCACCTCGTTTTATTGTTGTTACTCCAGCCTAAGCGCCACCAAGAAATATCTTGCCATCTGTTTTGATACACTACTACTATTATTGCTGTTGGTGTTGCTGTCGCTGTCAAGAGGATTCTTGTTGTCATCATTTTCTACTTCATCGTAACATTTTTACGATTGTTGCTGTTGTTGTTGCTGCTGTAGTACATTGTACTACACCACTTATTTTCATGTTATGCTTTGTTGTTGTTATTTGTTGGACTCCCCTTTTTGCACGGACTTCCAACTCTATACGTATCAACACTTTGTGGATGCGTACGAAAGAGTGTGTGTGTGTGCAATGCTACGATGATTATGGCAAATGTCAAAGTAGAAGAGCCAGGCAAAGTAAGCCATTCGACCGACTAGTTAGTTCTCGTCAACAGAGTTTTCTGTGGAATTTCGGTTAATAAAGTTGTTAGTGGTGCTGCAAGTTTTTTTCCTGCTCAACTTTTTTTCCTTCTTTGTCAGTAAACGGAAAATAGTATTTGCAAATTTTAAAAAAAGAAAAAAAAAACAACGAAAAACTTCAATTATTAATTTATGAATTTTTGTTAAATCTCATCATGGAGGAGTAGTGCATTGTTTTTTTTTCGTCTAATGGAGCATTTGTATCCTGTGCCGAAAACAATTTCCGCTTTTTATGAATTTTCAGCAAGAAAATTCTTCTTAGCATAGAGAGAAAAGCCATAAAATGTTGTTGTCTGTGGCCGTGTTCTACGGGGTGGTGATGTCTGTGTGTTTTGTAATATCGCAGTGAAAAGTGAAAGTTGTGACGCATTAATGAAAAGTGAAAATATCTGCCAAAAAATTTAAGAAGTTTTCCATGGAAACTTAATGGAATTAAATCAAATGAGACCAAAACTAACAACAATAACAACAATAAATCCATCCAAAACCTAATTTTTTATATGAATTTCAATTAAAAAAAAAAAAAAAAATAATAATACAAGAACAACAAAAACGAACGAATGTTCCTTATGCACATTAAAAACTAAATACATATATATATGTATATAGGACAAGTATATATTAATGCGTACATACAACCATACATACATATGTATATCCATATAAGTGTATAGCAGGAATCAAGAATCATTTCTTTAAGTCTATATGATGAACTTTTTTATGGATGTCCCAAAAGACAATTCTGCCAGCTTTGTGACACCTTAAGTCAAATGTTGATATTGTATTTTCTCTTCAAATCTAATATGTATGTTGCAATGTCATATCGGTAAGTGTTGTGATATACATATATACAAAATTAGTGATTTTTACTAAATTACTACACTTTTAGTCTCATAGATTAGTTATAGCCTACTTTTAGGCGCCTCAAAAAATAAAAGAATTTTTACTGCTATGAAAAAAGCGTACTAAAGTAAGCCTTATGGAATCAGGCTTTTCAAAAATATAGTTGTTAATGAACCATTCCAACGGTATTCTTTAAGAAGAGCTTCAAAAGAGAGTTCTCTTAATTATTTGCATTTTGGGAACAACGCTACTTAAAAAAATATTAAAATAAAAATATTTTGAAACTTTTTTGAACAACGCTGTTTCGAATATCTAACTTGAAATTGCAAGCATTATTTTCACCAATATTTAGTTGTTGTTCTTGTAACAGTATTTGATATGTATTTTCGTTCTTCTGCTTAATCTGGCTCTGGGTCTATCCAGTTCTAGGAATGTGGCTGCTTCCATGGGATGTAACCACAGATCTACTGGAGTTATTTGAGTATGTTTGGCAGGGCAGTTGAATAGGTTAAGTGTGTCGTGAAGTGAAGTGGGCCCGCCATGTCGCATGCTAGGCAGATGTTTTGTACGGTGTCATCGATCCTTGCCCTATAGGCATTCAGAAGGCTGCAGTAGATCGAGCGTAGTTGAGCAAAAATACTCTGGTTTGTCTTGGCAGCTGACTCTCCTCAACTGCGATAGATGGGGGATTTCCTACGAAGACCGCATTCACACGATAGTTGTTTAATGCATTTGCGACTGCATGTGTGTGAAAGTTATTCTTATCTGCTTAAAAGACTTGTTGATCTAGGGGTTCTCTCTTGTAACGTTGGACCTCTATTTCTAGATCATGAAGATTCCTCCTGACACACATGGGTTAATGCGGGGGTCCTATACACCATATTCCCGCAGGAAGAGATCTAATGCAACGTACTTCTGTTCTCTTCGCCCGGTCTGTCGCTCCCGGGGTACTCGACAAACTGTCGATTGAAATAACTTGCGCACCTCTTTGCCAAACGTGACTGAGGTCCTATCTTATTTCTTTCCCGGCTTCGAGAGTGACTTAACCGTTGCCCACAATCCACTTATTCCGGCTCCAATGATGCAGTCCTTCAGATTATTTAACCACTTATTCCGCTTATGCTCACCGACTAACCTGTTTACTTTCAGTGTCAGCTCCTTGTCTCTGGGGTCACTGGGGTTGGTACGACGAACTTTACCATGCTCATTTGCTAATACCGTTGCCTTTGCTAGGAAATTTGGTCTCACCTCGGGTATTGGAGCAGCTGGTATATGGCGAGCGGCTGCAGCAGTGATGATTCCCTGAACATAAGAAGGGTTGGGCATATCTCTGAAGTGGTAATTAGTGAAGTCTCTAAAACTAGGCCAATTAGCTTTCCCATGTTTGATGAAAGTGTGACGTTCAGAGGCGATGAAATCAGTTGATCTGCTGATGGTCGGCGAACTGTGACGCTTTCCGCTAATTCTGGTACTGGCGTCCTCATTTACCGTGAAAACGTAGAGCTATCAATCTGATCATGGTGAGCATTATAGTCCCCCAAGACCAGACGCTGGCTAATGATATGCCTACAGGTTATAGGCCTGTCATTATCCAGCGTCTGGTCTTGGACTTTACAGCTATTTATTGACGGCAACTCCACCTCGGCAGTTACACACCTTACACATTAGAGCCAGGCTCAAGCTAGGTAGGTCTGTGTTGAACAGACTGGTGCAACAAGAAAGCTAATCCCCCATCTCCCCTTCCTGGGGCGATCTTCCCTCGGTACTTTGTAACCACCACAACGCTGTAAGATGTAGTTGTTATTGAGCTTGGTTTCCTGCACCCCGCGACCATGATATTCTTCCGACTCATGAAATTTTTTTCTTGATCTTATCTCGGAATCCAATGCACTTAAATTTCAAAAAGGATGCATTTTCAGGGCTTGTGCGTTTACCGGGTATTCTGATGATGACGACGACTCACTGGGGGCTGTGTTCACATAGCAACATAATAGTCCCGGTCGTAGTCCCTTGCATGGATGAGTCCAAAACAACCCCTGCGATGCACTCACTCCCGGCATCTATTGCATCTCACCGAAGTTTGTGTGTGGTGGATGCGGATGTGACAAATATATACATTGGTCCTGGGTTTTCCTCCGTCCCGGCAGGGACCAAAAACATGTGTACGATCAGGTGGTAGCCGTTGGCCGGAACACGGATAGGTTTGAGGAGAAGTCCGTTGTTGTTGTAGCAGCATAGAAACCTACGTAGAATCATAGGTTTATAGCTGGGGTGGCAGCCACTAGCCGAAACACAATGGTTTTCCAATTTAAATTCCAATTTATTTTCACACTTATTGGTTTCGGGTCAATTCGGTACGAAAGAACGCGATGCCGTGGGATTGAGAGAAAGTCTGTAGTCGATTTTGCCGAGCACTAAAGTTTTGACTAAATACTTTATTTTTGTTATATCTAAACAGCTTCTACCAACCCACCAAGCATTCTATAATATTTGCCCTGTAAAGAACTTGAGAAATTAATTGTTGATTCTTGCGACAGTTGTTTAAAAAATAACTCCCAAGATTTTCAGTTTAGTTACTTGAGGACGGGAATTTATGATTTCTTTAACACAATTTATTTTTTAATTTCTGCTATCTTCCAATGAAATCTAACAAAATTATTCAACTTCTATCTACAATTACTGAACATTTAGCTTCGCTTACCTAAAATATTTCATTTCAATAACAATGATTATAATTGTTTTTATATTGATAGGAAGTGCACTTTTGCAGCATGACATATACACACGTTGAATTTATGCACTATTGTTGTATATGTGTGTGGTGAGTGTTTGTGAAAATGTCAGTTTATTAATATGGCCAAAAACTCTGAAACACTTTGGTACGCACAAAGGTCAACTTTCAAACGCATTTTCATTTCAGGGAATCCATTCAAGGCAGCAAATGAATAGTTCACCAACACCATAACCACATATGCATCCATGACCACAGCATTTTCAATTACTACAAATAATGTGAATGTATATTTGCGTCAATTACACTGCACGGAAATGTTTAAAAGTTATGAAAAGATCTACAAAACTTTAAATGTCTTAAAATATGAACACTTAGGGGTACATTCAAGCATATTTAGATAGATTCTTTGATGTTTAGAACTCATGAACATGGTGATATAACATTTAAAAAACTTATTTGCATCTGTGGGACACATTGGTATACCACCAGAGCCCCATTCTTCTGACCAAAAATACCAATAATAGTTTAATCAATATTATGATGCTATTAATATGAATATCTAAAATTATCAATTTATTTTTTTCTCAGTGTATAAAGTTAGAGTCTGCTGCAGTGCTTTGCACTACAGAAAACTCTTTCACATTAATTCCCTAGAATTTTCAAATTCACAGAGTTTTGTCATCCTTTTACTATTGTTACTGATGTAACCTTTATACGCAATCCTTTTACATTTTCTAAAAGTTCTTTTTGATCGGAATTAAATTTCTTTTTTTCCACCCTTTTTTATTTTTAGGCTGATGCCAGTTTGGGTATGCATGAACGTGAATATGTCCAAGAATCACTGAGCTATGTTCTGCGCATACAGGAAGTCCAGGAACGTATCAAATTTGAATTTGTCGAAATTCTGTTGGCTTTCATTTCCAGCTGGTTAGTCTTCTATCATACGGCACATGAATCGGCAGAAGATAATAAAGATTATTTGCAAGATTTAAGGCATAAAGTGCAAAAGGTAAGTTGTCTATTAAATTATATTTATGTAACTTTTTAAATAATGTTTTAATTATTATTTCTTTTAGACTCGGGAAAATTTTGAAGGAACGCGAGAAAAAGTGACGGAACTGAAATTGAAATACATGGAGAAGAGAACGGTAAGTATTTGGAAATTAAGAGGCAATTTTGCAGACATTATTAAAGAAGAAAGTTGTTGTTGAGGAATGTTAGCAACAGAAAAAAAATTCTAAAGACTTACATTCGCAAATTTAAAGAGCTCATTGAATTCGGCTCTGAAACGAGCGTTTGTGAATCATGGAAAATCAATTACAAATGAATCAAAGGCTACACTAATCACAGATACGGTGATATAAGTAATTCTTCAGATGTTTGGGCAATTGTGAATGTTTTCAGCTTAGAGTCCTTAACAATGTTGGTATTCACTCCGTTAAGACTTCTTTCTGATCAAATGCCAAATACAAAACCACATTACCGTGCATTGACAGCGGGATTTGAAAATGAATACGATAAGCTTCACTGCAAATGTAATCTTCTATCCACTGTGCAACGAGTTGCGTCAGTTCTCATTACTGTAACAGCAAAAAGCACAATTCAGGTTGTACTGAATGCTATACTGAATATCCAACCCCTGGATATTATAGCACAGAATCAAGCATAAAGATGCGCCGGGAGGCTTAAGGGGTTATGGCCACTTACAAAATTTAAAAAAATGAAAATTTTTATTGGCTATTAGCGTTAAGGCCTGGGTACATAAGCCGCTCGGCTTTCTTACTTAATTCATTTCTGGCAAAGGAATAAAGAAATGTCAGAACCACATTTCAATTAGGTCGAACTTTGTCTTTAGTCTTTTACCAGAAATGAATTAAGCAAGAAAGCCGAGCGGCTTATGTACCCAGGCCTTAAGAAAGAGAAAATTCATTGTGATTTGTATGTAACATCGAAGTTTTAAAGCTCGAAAACGGATAATCCTATCTTCTTATGTTTTTGTGGGATTATTATACATACATATAAAAAGCCTGTACTTAAGCGAGAGACATTAAAAAAATTGACGGATTTATGGCGAAAAAATTATCAATTGTTTTAGTTAAAATCGAAATTTTGACTTTGACAGTTCACACATTTTTTTTTCAAAATTGATATGTATTTTTTAATTCCCTTTCGCTTAAGTACAAGATTATTAGGTTCTTAATGATCCCACAAATGCATATGCTGATCGGTTTATTCGTTTCAAGCTACAGTGGGCACCGCATTCAAAAATGCCATTTCGAGAAAACCGCGTTTAAAACTTCGATGTTACATACAAACTATAATTGTTCCGCACACATCCCAGTTGGGACAAGGGAGACTTCTCTCATATCAATGAGTGCACCCCGATTCATATTAGCTCATATTATTGCCGAGTCCGAACGGCGTGTCCTAAGACAACACTTGTAGAGAAGTTTTACATGGCTGAAATACTAAGGAAATATGTCGCCAACATCACTGAGGGGTATTGTGCCACCGTTGAAAATTTGATGTTGCCTGGCCTAGGAATCGAACCCACGACCTTTAGCGTGCAAGGCGGGTGTGCATACCATTACATCACGGTGGCAAACTGCTTTAGTAAAAACAGTGTTTCGTAGGCGGCAATTTGTCAAAACACTGTGCAATATTTTTCAACAAAAAAAAATCCAAAAGTAGCTCAACAAAATCTTTAAAAAAATTTGGTAGATTTCTCGTAAAAAATTCATGAAAAATGTCGTTTTTCGAGGAGGGATCAATCTGTGGCGATGTTCACGTCGTTAAGATGCTAGCGTTCTGCAGCTTATAGGTAGCCAGATTGGGCTAAGTGAATCTGACTACATTTAAATCTTATTATATTTCGCCAATCCTGGACCTTGGTAATCCCTGATAGGAGTGAGTGGAAACAGGGCAGACCACTTCCCGATAGAAGAAGGCAGATGATCGGGGGTGTATTATGAAGAACTGATGCTTGACAAAGTCCTCCACAAGAAGCTCGAACAAACTTAACGACAACCGCAGTGTTTTCGGTCAGAATTGGCAACCCTGTCGTGTAAAGTTGTAAATTTGTGCGCTCTCTGTTCGAGTTACTAAAAACATATTTTTTCTCAGTTAAATCAACGTTAAATAGTTATTAATCCCTCCTAATTTGAAGATAAGTATACCAAGTTCAAGTGTACTTGTTTGTTAAGTGAATATCTGTAAATTGTTTGTTTTAAAAATTTTGTTTTCCAATTAGAAAGTTGTCTTCTTCTTATTATTTCTCGTAATTATACCCTACACCACTTTGTGGGGAGGGTATTATAAGTTGGTTTTGGCCAAAAAGTTTGTAACGCATCGAAATAATTGTCGTAGACCCATACTTGTATATACCAAAATGAATGTCTCGACGAGCTGAGTCGATCTGGCTATGTGTGTCCGTCCGTCAGTCCGTCCGTCCGTCCGTCCGTCTGTCCGTCTGTCCGTCTGTCCATCTAAACCTTGTAATCACGCTACAGGTCGCAATTTTGATTGGATCGTCACGAAATTTTGGATGTTGATGGGGGTCCCGGAGGGGAAGAAGCCTATTGATTTTGGTGATGGTCGGATAATATTTAGGGGTCGGAAAGGGCAAAAAAACTTAGGCGGATAAAAAGACAACGTTTTTTTCCAAACCGAATATCTCAGCTTCTATATGGGGTATACCAAAAGCAAAACCTGACTATGAAAGCAAAAAATATCACCTTTCGAATGATGTAAAGTAGGTGCTCGTAGGTGATCAAACAATGAAGATATCACAATAGTAGCAAATAAAACCCCAATTTTAATTTTTGCGATTTTAAATATATTGACGAATATCACAGCTTTGGTTGAAAATTTTCAAAAAGCAAAGCCTATGAAAGCAAAGACTATGAAAGTAGAAGATCCCGTCTTTACAATGATGCAAACTAGGTCGGCGTATGTAACCAAATAACGGAGATATCGCAATAGTCGGTAATACATCCCATTTTTCTATTTTTTTGGAAATCACGCTACAGGTCGCAATTTTGATCGGATCGTCACGAAAATTTGAGGGTTAATGGGGGTCTCACAGATGAAGATACCTATTGATTTTGGTGATGGTCGGATAATATTTAGGGGTCGGAATGGGCAAACACTTATTTGGAGAAAGGTCAACGTTTTAATTCAAAGCCAATATCTCTGTTTCTTTAAGAGATATATCCAAAGCAAAACCTGGCCAGGAAAGTAGAAAATATCACCTTTACAACGATGTAAAGTAGGTTGTAGTAGGTGGTCAAATAGCAGAGATATGGCAATAGTCGATAATGCATCCCATTTTCCGATTTTTTTGTAATCACGCTACAGGTCGCTATTTTGATCGGATCGTCACGAAATTTTGGGAGTTAATGGGGGTCCCAAAGGGAAAGAAGCCTATTGATTTTGATGATGGTCGGATAATATTCAGGGGTCGGAATGGGCAAACACTTATTTGGAGAAAGGTCAACGTTTTATTTCAAAGCCAATATCTCTGTTTCTTTAAGAGGTGTATCAAAAGCAAAACCAAGGAAAGTAGAAAATATCACCTTTCCAGCGATGTAAATTAGGTTGTCGTAGGTGGTCAAATAGCAGAGATATGGCAATAGTCGATAATGCATCCAATTTTCCGATTATTTTGTAATCACGCCACAGGTTGCAATTTTGATCGGATCGTCAGGAAATTTTAGAGGTTAATGGGGGTCCCACAGAGGAAGAAGCCTACTGATTTTAATGATGGTCGGATAATATTTAGGAGTCGGAATAGGCAAAAACTCATCTGGAGACAAATTCCAAGTTTTATTCTTCGTGAATATATTGACTTTTAGTAGGGGTATTCCAACGGCAAAACCTGTCAATGGAAGAAGAAAATATTACCTTTACATTGGCGTAAAGCAGGTTGGCGAAGCACGGTGGTAGAAAGCACTGATCTAGCGGCGCGAAATTAATAACTTACAAACGTATTGAGATACGTCACTGAAATTTGGCACAAACTCAGCTTGTACCTGTGGGTAATAATGGGCCAAATATGAACAATATCGGCTAATATTTTGGTATAGCCCCCATATAACGGTACCTTAAGATTTTCGGTATTTTGAGGATTTAAGCCATAATTTCGTAGCAAATTACCTGTAATTTGGTACTTAGGGTTCCTAGTGATCAAAAAATAATTTCACCAAAAATTATGGACAAAGGTGCACGTTTGGATATAGCCCCCATGCAACCGTACCTCCCAGTTTAAGGTATTTTGAATATCATGACCACATTTTTAAACCAACTTGGCTGTAATTTTGCATTCCGTGTTCTCACTGCGTATAAAATCTTCTTACAAAACATTTTCAACACGGATTTATGTTTCGATGTAGCCCCTTTTATGGTACCCCCGATTCGTTGAATTTTTACTTGTTATCCCATATTTAATAACATATTTAGCTATAATATGGTATTATGGTGTCTCCGGGTGTAGAAATCCTCCTTGCAAACATTTCTCAAGATAGGTCCATATTTTGATATAGCTCCCATATAAATGCACAGCTAAATTTGTATGAATTTCATGCAAAATCCCTTTTTTTTAAAGTGCAGTCATCAAAAGATTTGCAAATATTTGCAGCCCAAATGTGGTTATTCCGTATCCAAAGAGTCCCATTTCTTTCCCCAAAAAATAATCGAACCTAAGTTCGGCTAAGTTTACAAGATGCACTCTATGGAACAAGCGCGTACAACCCATAAAAACACAAAAAATTGAATTTTTTGAAAATTTATTGCTATATAACTAAGTACCTCCAGACCCCAAACTAATTTTTATAATTTAAATCTCACCCTCTGCTATTAATTGAATATAAATCTTGTCCAGTTTCATTACGAATGCATTTAACATTTAAACAAATATGAAGTTAATTTTTTTGCAACATTTTTTTAAAATCTGATGCAACAAAAACTCTTGCATTTGATAGTGAATAACTGAGTGAATATTTACAACAACAAAAATTAAGAAACAAAATCTTTGTCTGCGAAGTGTCTGTAATCGATACAATGGAAAATATTTCGCAATTTTATAGTTAGATTTTTTGACTTTTGCGCCGCTAGATCAGTGGTTTCGACCAGTGTGCGAAGGTGGTCAAACAAGGGAGATACCACAATAGTCGGTAATGCATCCAATTCTTCCATTTTTTGCAATCAAGCTACAGGTCGTAATTTTGATCGGATGGTCACGAAAAGTTGGTTGCTTACGGGGGTACCAGAGAGAAAGAGGCATATTATTTTTGGTGGTAGTCGGATTATATTCCCTAAAAGAAATGTTTACCAGTGAAAACCTTATGCACAGGGGTAGTGGTGTAGGGTATCACATGGTCGGCCCCGTCCCGACTATAGCCTTTGCTCACTTGTTTGAATTGATATCTTGTATTTTCTTTTGTCTTATATTCTGTTTTTATACCCTACACCACTATGTGGGGAGGGTATTATAAGTTGGTTTTGGCCAAAAAGTTTGTAACGCATCGAAATAATGGTCGTAGACCCATACTTATATATACCAAAATGAATGTCTCGACGAGCTGAGTCGATCTGGCTATGTGTGTCCGTCCGTCAGTCCGTCCGTCCGTCCGTCTGTCCATCTAAACCTTGTAATCACGCTACAGGTCGCAATTTTGGTCGGATCGTCACCAAATTTTGGGTGTTGATGAGGGTCCCGGAGGGGAAGAAGCCTATTGATTTTGGTGATGGTCGGATAATATTCAGGGGTCGGAATGGGCAAAAAACTTATTTAGGGAAAAAGTCAACGTTTTATTTCAAAGCGAATATCTCCAAATCTATAAGGGATATATCAAAGGCAAAACTTGCCAGTGAAAGCAGAAAATATCACCTTTACGATGTATAGTAGATTGTCATAGGTGGTCAAACAACGAAGATATCGCAATAGTCGCTAATAGAACCCAACTTTTCATTTATTCGATTTTAATTCTAATGACGAATAACACGGCTTTTGTTGGGGACTTTCCAAAAACAAAGTCTGGCTATGAAAGTAGAAAATACTGTCTTTACAATGATTCAAAATAGGTTAGCGTAGGTAGCCAAATAACGGTGATATCACAATTTTCGGTAATACATCCCATTTTTCCACTTTTAAAGAAATCACGCTACAGGTCGTAATTTTGATCGGATCGTCACCAAATTTTGGGTGTTGATGGGGGTCCCAGAGGGGAAGAAGCCTATTTATTTTAGTGATGGTCGGATAATATTTAGGGTTCGTAATGGGCAAAAAACTTATTTGGAGAAAAAGTCAACGTTTTATTTCAGATCGAATATCTCCGCTTCTATTAGGGCTATATCAAAAGCAAAACCTGCTAATGAAAGTAGAAAATATCGCTTTTGCAACGATGTACAGTAGGTTTTCGTAGGTGGTCAAATAACGAAGATATCGCAATAGCTGCTAATAGAACACAACTTTTCATTTTTGCGATTTTAATTATAATGACGAATATGACAGCTTTGGTTGAAGACCTTCCAAAAACAAAGTCTGACGATGAAAGTAGAAAACCCCATCTTTACAATGATGCAAATTAGGTTGGCGTAGGTGGCCCAATAACGGAGGTATCGCAATAGTCGTTAATACATCCCTTTTTTCCATTTTGTTGTAATCACGCTACAGGTCGCAATTTTGATCGGATCGTCACGAAACTTTGGGGGTTAATGGGAGTCCTACAGAGGAAGAATCCTATTGATTATGGTGATGGTCGGATAATATTCAGGGGTCGGAATGGGCAATAAACTTATTTGGAGAAAAAGTCAACGTTTTATTTCAAAGCGAATATCTCCGCTTCTATATAAGGGAATATCAATGTTAATGAAAGTAGAAAATATCACCTTTGCAACGATGTAACGCAGGTTGTCGTAGGTGGTCAAACAATGATGATATCGCAATAGCCGCTAATAAAACACAACATTTCATTTTTGCGATTTTAATAATAATGACGAATAGCACAGCATTGGTTGTGGACCTTCCAAAAGCAAAGTCCGACTATAGAAGTAGAAAATCCCATCTTTACAATGATGTAAAGCATGTTGGCGTATGTGGCAAAATAACGGAGATATCGCAATAGTCGGTAATACATCCTATTTTTTAATTTTTTGTAATCACGCTACGCGTCGTAATTTTGATTGGATCGTCACGAAATTTTGGGTGTTAATGGGGGTCCCACAGAGGAAAATACCTATTGATTTTAGTAATGGTCGGATATTATCCAGGGGTCGGAATGTGATAGTTGATGGTTGGCGTACATCCCACTTTTCCATTTTTTATTTGAGATATTCTGACGATGCACTTAAATGCGTTTCAATAAAATTGACCTGTATTATTGAAGATATTCAGAACAAAGGCGCTAAGCTATCCCAATTTTAATATTTTGAATTTTATCAGTCAAAAGCCTATGCACAGGGGAAGTGGTGTAGGGTATCACATAGTCGGCCCCCACCCGACTATAGCCTTGGCTCTTTGTTTTACTTATACAAAACAGAGTTGCCATCGACTAATTTTATTTGCTTCAATCATATATTGAATACTGGCATCGGATTTTCTACTAATCCAATTTTTTAATTAAATTAATTAGCTTGTTATATATAATACAACTTACTAAAATGTTTTGCTTTTATGACAATTGCATGAATCCAACTGATCCTGATAGAAGCATTGAGTGTTGGCTCTGTCTCAATCACTCGCATGCTACATGTGCTGGGATTGATGAAAAAACTGCTGACTCACTCAACCATGATTTTAACGGGCTTAGATGGTGTTGTGTAAAGTGTCGTAATATAGATTTTGAATTTTATAATTTTGCTAAAGATTTATCGACTGAAATAACTGAAATAAATAGGGAAATCTGGAACGCGTATTTACGGATGACCCGCTTTAATGGGATTTTTTTAAAAATATCCAAACTTAGATGATTTTTCTTCATCACCAGCCACATCTGCACCGAAACGTAAAAGGTCAAAAAAGAAAACTTCAAATAAAGCGAAGCTTCCTAATACACCTAGCGTTTCAGGTGACGCTGTTTTATCCCCGCTTATATCTGCTAATCCTGTTACAGAATATGGGGGGTCGAAACCTGATGCTACCATTGTGCCGGACCCAGCTCTGCGAACCCTGGCTACTAACACAGATATTGTCATGGGCTCTGTTAACCCTTTGAGTGCAGCGCGTAATTCTACTCCAACTCTAAGGAGTAAGAAAGCCCAAAAAGATTCCACATCTCAACTAAATCATGGGACCACTTCTGCTTCCTCTAACAGGGATGTTGAGTCCAGACAACCTGAGTTAGCTCAGCCAACATCGGTTGCCACTGTTGAAGTTCCCGAGGGCTCTGCTAATCCTTTTAGTGTAGCGAGTGTACGCACTCCAACTTTAAGGAATAAAAAAGCCCTAAAAAATTCTACATCATCTACCAAAGTAGCGAGTTCATCGACTCCCACTGTTAGAAATGTAGAATTTGGTGAGACTTCTACAAACGCACCAACTCTCGCATCTGCTCCGTCACAAACCCCGCGAATCTCCCAAAGGCCGTTGTTAATGGCTCAACCCATGAAAGCTGTTTTTGCTTCCAGGTTCGCACCAGTTGTAACGGCTGATGATATAAATTACTATATCAAATCTAAAATAAATGGAGATTATTTTGAATGGATCGTCATTCAAACATATTTGATCAGATATTATCGAGAGATTTTTGGCCTCCTCAAGCATTTATAAAAGAATTTGTTAAAAAATCAGACAACTTAGTCAGAATCTACTATAGATTATTCAAATTATTCCATTGCCAGATCAAAGTACAACATTGAATCTCACAGGTCATATAAAATTTACATTGATAAAATTAAGATAAATATTAAATCCGATCCAAAATCATTTTACGATTTTGTTAATTTAAAACGAAAAAATTACCCGTAGACCTCATTTAATAAAATATAATAATAATGAATTCGTAGGCGATCGTGATATCGCTGAATGTTTTGCTAATTTCTTTGCTTCAACATATTCGTATGGCAATAGTTTCTTGGATACTCAATATCCATATCAGTTACCTAACATGGATAACCTTAGTATGCCGTTTCTCAGAACTGAAGACATTTCAAAGGGTTTATGCTGCCTTAAACCTCTAAAAAGTCCAGGTCCTAGTATAATACTTAAAAATTGCCATAATTCCTTATCTATACCATTAACTTTTCTTTTTAATTATTCCCTGAAATTTGGTTATTTCCCAACATTTTGGAAAAAATCTTACTTGGTATCTCTTCATAAATCTGGCAGCTTATCCGACGTATCCAATTATAGAGGAATTGCAAAACTGAGTGCAATTCCGATGTTATTTGAAAAACTCATCACGGATGTAATCTCTTACAAAGTACATCATATTTTAAGCCCTTATCAGCATAGTATCCGCAGTGGCTTATCCACCGTTACGAACCTAGTTCAATATACCTCAAAGGTCATTAAATGATTTACTCAGCAGAAGCAAACTGACACAATCTATACTGATTTCAGTAAAGCGTTTAATAGAGTCAATCATAAATTATTAATATACAAATTAAACCGAATCGGTTTCAGTAAAATCCTATTATCTTGGATCTCGCCTTATTTGCAAGGCAGGTCACAAGTAGTTTTATTTGAGAATTGTCATTCCAAATCAATAAATGTACCATCAGGTGTTCCTCAAGGGAGTCATCTGGGTCCTGTATTGTTTTTATTATTTGTAAATGATTTACCGTTGTCAATAAAAAATTCTGAACTACTTATGTATGCAGATCATGTTGAAATTTTTATAACACACAAATCTGTAGAATATTTACAATTACTGCAGGAGGATTTAAATAGATTCTCCCGCTGGTGCGCTATTAATAACAAGGATTTAAATTTAAAGAAATGTAAACATATGTGTTTCTCTTGAACCTTACCTTTAGCATATGATTTCCGCATAAATGAATCTACTCTAATATCTGTGGATTAGGGTGGGGCGATTTGTGTGGAAGGAAAAAAAACCTGAATGGGCCCTTCGCGTTTCTGATTCCTGGGATTGAACTGAGCAAAAAAGTCCACTGGACCATATATCTACCGTGAAAATCGAGCCTCCCGATTTTGACTTTAAGTTTTTTATTGACGTTTTTGGATATTTTGGCATATAACAGCCAAACCATTGAGTTTTTCGATCCAACACGAAGACAAACATTGTAGCCAAGACAGTAATTGAAAACTCTCTAATACATCGCAAAAGCATTGGAAAGTTCCTTCAGGCAGTTTTGGCCTTAAGAATGTGCAAACTTTTTTGGAAAATGTCGATAAATGACATTGTGCTACAAAATTTGACCCGAAAAATATTCAAGTGTTCTGATGCAAAATTGCATCGTGTTGGGATCCATGGACAACGACAATGTCTTTATTTCGTTTGGGTGACTTCGTTTTATTTTTTTATAACGGTAAAAGTAGTGAAAATCTGGGTTTCTTACATTTTCAAATTTAAGCGGGCATATCTTATTTTTTCCACAACGGATTTCTTTTGATCCTTCTTCCTTTTATAGGGGTGAATAATGTCTTTTGAATAAGCTATTATTGTTTTAAATCGGTTAACAAATGGCTAAGTTATAGTGGTTTATGTCTGAAAACCCCACAAAACACCTATAAAGGAATTTCTCATAATTTTCAAAAATATAATGTTTCTTTGTTTTGTTCAATATTTATTTTGAAAATTGTGAAAATTCCTTTATAGGTTTTTTGTGGGGTTTTTCAGATATAAACCACTATAACTTAGCCATTTGTTAACCGATTTAAAACAATAATAGCTTATTCAAAAGACATTATTCACCCCTTTAAAAGGAAGAAGGATCAAAAGAAATCCGCTGTGGAAAAAATAAGATATGCCCGTTTAAATTTGAATATATAAGAAACCCAGATTTTTAATACTTTTACCGTTATAAAAAAATAAAACGAAGTGACCCAAATGAACTAAAGGCATTTTCGTTCTCCATGGATCCTAACACGATGGAATTTTGCATCAGAACTCTTGAATATTTTTCTGGTCAACTTTTGTAGCACAGTGCCATTTATTGACATTTTCCGAAAAGTTTGCACCTTCTCAAGACCAAAACTGCCTGAAAAAGCGTTCCAATGCTTTTGCGATGTTTTAGAGAGTTCTTAATTATTGTCTTGCCTACAATTTTTGTCTTTGTC
The DNA here is from genome assembly GCF_047663935.1 of Musca autumnalis. Lineage (NCBI taxonomy): Eukaryota > Metazoa > Arthropoda > Insecta > Diptera > Muscidae > Musca > Musca autumnalis. The sequence continues at coordinate 84,926,020 of NW_027411866.1, forward strand.
TTGGCTCGAAAATCTCAATGGTTTGGCTGTTATATGCCAAGATGTCAAAAAAACGTAGATAAAAAACTTAAAGTCAAAATCGGGAGGCTCGATTTTCATCGTAGACATATGGTCCAGTAGACTTTTTTGCTCAGTTCAACCCCAGGAATCAGAAACGCGAAGGGCCCATTAAGGTTTTCAAATCGCCCCGGCCTACTGTGGATTCCTTTATTGATCTAGGTGTCCTATTGGACACCAAACTAAATTTCAATAATCACATTATAACAATGGTTAATAAAGCAAATTGAGTTTTAGGATTCATTAAACGTTGGGCAAAGGAATTTTCTGATCCCTATGTCACCAAGCAATTATTTGTCTCACTTGTCAGACCTATACTTGAATATGGTTCTGTTGTATGGGATCCCTATTATTCGAAATATTCCGATAAAATTGAATCTGTGCAAAAACAATTCTTACTTTTTGCTTTAAGAGGCTTTCATTGGAATAGTGATTTCATCTTGCCATCATATACGAGCAGGCTTAAGTTAATCAGATTACCAACATTAAAAAGTAGACGTGTAATGTTCATACAATTATGTACAAACAATTTTGAATGGCAATGTACTTTCAGATCTCCTTATCTCTTCAATTAGAATAAATGTTCCTATCAGATTCAGTAGATATTATCGTTTCTGTAACATTGATTCTCATCGCACTAATTATGCACTAAGCGAACCTGTCTGCAGAATGTGTGATGAATTTAATTCTTTATATTTTATTGTAGATTTTGGTGTAGATATCAATATTATCAAGTCTAGAATACTTTCATATCTTAATACTTAGAATATACCTAACATTATAAAATATACTAGCTGTTAAAGAATATTCTGTAGCTGGTATTTCAATGCCAACTTTTTATCCCGTCATGCTCCGGATCATGACGTGTACGCGATCCCTACGTAATGGGGAGGTCGTCCCCACGGTTCGGATGGGGTGGCGTTCGGAACGTTCGAAAAAAAAAAACAAAGAATAAAGTATTTTCAGTGCGGAAAGCCTTAGAACTACTAGTAGGAATGTCAGACCTTGTAGATAGTAAGTTTTGTTGGCTACTAGGGAACTTCAATATTAAGAGAAATGAGACAGTTGATGAACTGGCAAGACGATGTTCCCAGTCCTAAGACCTTCGGGTGTCAAGTCTCCGCTTTGCTTCTTCCTCAACAAAGTCAGTAAGCTCTACGCAGAGAAAATCATAAGGATTTAGCAAGACGCACCTGCTGGTAAGGTATCGAAGTCAACCTGGCCTATAATCTCAGGGCGTAGTATGTCCCTTCTCTCACTGCGGAAATCAGAATCGCTGTAGGGATCATCACTGGTCACTGCGGCATCAGATCTATGACAAGCAAGTGGGAGGACAACAACATTGAGTGTTACAGGCTATGTGAGGAAACAATCGAGCACCTTCTCTGCCGGTGCCCTAGACTGTCAGGTTGTTTGGTGTACATGAGATGGTATCTCTTTCGTATTTTTCCTCTATAGACCCTGCAATCGCAGAAACAATGACTCTCCAAAGACCGGTTTCGACTAGCAACCAGTGAATGTCCCTGATTTTCCAGTTAGGCATAAGACTTTTTGCTTTCTTGCCCATGGGCCTAAGGACCTTCGGTGGAGCGAACACGTTTAACAGTGTTTTGCTGTAGAGCCTGGTTCGTCTTCGCAGAAGATGATGGTTTTTCAGTCAAACCACGTTGGCTTCCTTACAGCCTTTGAACGTCCCTACAACAAAATGTCCTGCCGCTTTTGAGGTTTGAGTAAGGCTTAGAAGCAGACCCCTTAACCAATTGATCTGGTTTAGGGGTAGGGTTTTTAGTCTTTCATTCTTCTCTGGTTTGGGTTCGGCTTCGGAACAAAATCAGACTCCACCACGTTGCTTGAGACGGTAGTTTTCGGCTTCTCCGTCGCTCGTCGCCGCAGCTTCTTTACAAACTTTGGCATGAGCAAATACAGGGTCTGAGAGCAAAATCTTATCTACCTGCAGCTCTCGTCGAGGCGCATGAGGGTAAGTTCTTTCGAATCCTTCCCTGAATGCAAATTCCTATTTCCTACGAATTTGCGCAGATTTATCACATCACTTTTGCACTGCTTTGCATCTTTAACTGTCCTGTCCTAAGAGTAATTGACTATTCTTGGAGTCTCAATGGATTCTCCACATCAGTCAATGTCCCTGTAGTTTGAAGTTTTCTTACCCGCATGTGCTGTTGCCAGTTGAGCACCATCGTAGTTTTTGTTTTTTAAGGGAACTACCCCGGGGAATCTACATCTGAAATCTGCCTTGGGAAAACGTGGACCGATATAGCATATTTTGAATACAAATAAACATCCTAGGAGTAATATATCATTCTGTTGGACTTTCTCAAATATTGAGATCACTATATTGATCTCAAAATCGGGGTATAATTTCATGGTGATCACGGATAAATGTGCTTTATAGCGTCTCCGACAAATATTTCTTTGCGTTACAAACGCAATGACAAATTGAATACACCCCCATTTTATGGTGGCGGGAACTATATTTCATATATGAAATGATCATTCCCTAAGACCATTCTTCTACTTTTGAAATTGCGTTTCCTTAATTTCTTCAATTTCTATATTTTGTCTGCAAAATTTCTAATTTTCATAATAAACGAAAGCATGATCTAACATTCTATACTTCCTCTTTGCAGAAACCCGAGGAAAAATTTACAAAACGCGGTTATCTATTTTTGATGGAAAAAAGTAAGTTTCAACAAAACAAATTTTCGCGAAGATGTAATGTATAGAAGTAGCACACACTCACATACGTATATACATATGTAAATGGTTTCATTATACATAGTACAAAATCCATTTCTTAAGATTCATGAATTAAATGTAATTATATCTGTAGATCAGAGATGAACTCGGGGAGTTCACGCCATTAATTTAAAATGTGATTCTGCATTCAAATGCTCTCACCGCTTTCATTTCTGCCATAGATAGTGAGAAACATATTTACATCCATATGATAATGTTTTCAGTCGAAATTCTCACATTTAATTCATTGATTAAATTACTTGTCCTGTATACATTACATTACACGCCACACACACACACATTTGTAAATAACTTTTTTAATTTTCATTTCAATGTACTCACATGACATTAATACCGTAATTTAGGTTCCCTATTGAAAATCTCTCTTTTAGAACCCTTCAAGGCAACATGGACAAAATACTATTGCACCTACAAGAAGCAAAAGAAGGAGTTTACTATGCTTCAATTCAATCAAATGAATCACAGCTTTGCTAGACCCGAACAACGTGAAGAAGAACGCCTAACATTAGTATCGTGCCAAAGAAGAGCATCTGAGTTCGAGAAAAGGTTCTGCTTCGATTTGACATTCAAAGAAAAACCAGGAACTGTGTATACATTCCAAGCTTTAAGTGAAGAGGATCGTAAAGCGTGGATAAACGCAATGGATGGCACAGAGCCGGTAAGTGTGTCTAACGAATGGCAAAATATCAGTTGTTATAAAATGTTCTACTTTTTTTTGTACAGACATATTTAGCTCCTGGCAAAATAAAGGCCGGCGAGGAATATCAATTGGACGAAGTTGGTTTTGCATTTGTACGCAAATGCATTGAAGTCCTAGAGAGTAGAGGTTTGGAAGACGAAGGCATTTATCGCAAAAGCGGTGTGGGTACCAAAATTTCAAAACTTTTAGCTTTGGGCATGGACCGCAAAAAAGCTGAATCAGTTTTTACCGATGAACAGTACCGTGATCTCATGGAAAGTAATACAATAGCTAGTGCACTTAAGACGTATTTGCGTAATCTAAATGAACCCTTGATGACGTATCGTTATCACAGTGGTTTCATTGAAGCAGCCAGTAAGTACCATCTGTGTTGAAATAAAACATGACATTGGTTTTTAATTTTTATTTTTTCCCTTATATTTTAGAACAAGAAAGTCTTAATCAACGTGTTCACGAAGTCCATAAATTGGTGTATAAATTACCCCAACCAAATTTTGAAATGCTTGACATGGTCATCAGACATTTGACCGAGTGAGTATATATTTTACAAATAACTATGATGGGTTTATATGGAAATATTCCCATTAAATTGAGTGGTTTAAAATATTAATATCGGTTTCTCTTCTGTTCGGTTATGGAAATTATAACGGAAAACGGAAAACATAAAATACAAGGAATTGGTAGTCTAGTGGTCAAAATATCAGAATGAGTCTATATAGACTTTCAAAGGTAGTCATTATAGATCAGCAGAAGAATTATTTATAGAAGGTGGCTTAATGGACCAACAAAATCGAGAAATTATAGGCGAGTAAGCCTTTATAGATGACTCAGATCTTAAAGAGGAGTAGAAACAAATTTTAGTGAGGAGCAGAAGCAAGTCTTTATAGATGAGCAGAAGCAAGCCTTTATAGATGAACACAAGCAAGCCTTTACAAATGAGCAGCAGCAAGTCTTTATAGACAGGGGAAAGGAAGTATTTATAGACGAGGAAATTAAGTATTTATAGACGGGAAAAAGCAAAACTTTATTGACGAGCCGAAACAAGACTTTCTAGACGTAGCACAAGCAAGTCTTTCTAGAAGAGTCTTCATAATCAGTCAGAATCAACTCTTTATAGACGAACCGAAGCAATTATTTATAGACGAGCAGAAGAAAGTCTTTATAGACGAGCAGATTCAAGTATTTATTGACGAGCCGAGGAGATGGAAACGTTTACAGACGGGAAGAAGCAAGTTTTTATAGACGAGCACAAGGATTTATAGACTTGATTTATAGACTCTGATTTCTGAAATACGAGTGGCTAATTAGCACATGTGTTGATTCGTTCCCTTGACTTTTAGTGATCAGCAACTTTGTTCCTTTTATGTTGTGTTGTGCCGATTTACTTTACTTTGTGAATTGTTTCTTAATAAATTATCATCTTCTACTTCTTCTCTACTTTCAGAGTCTCTCGTAAATTTGAGAAAAACAAAATGTCTGTCTTTAATTTGGGCGTTGTATTCGGTCCAACACTATTGCGACCCCAAGAAGAAACCGTGGCTGCCATATTGGATATAAAATTCAACAATATTGTCATCAATATTCTTATTGATAACTATGAACGTATTTTCAAAAATGACCCGAGTACGGTTAGCACACATCTGCAGAATAATTCCAGTAGTCCTCCGGTGAGAGTACCACGTACCAATCAATCGAAGCAGGCAATTTTATCGGGAGGTGGTGGTGGTTCAGTGGGACGCAATTCCATGTATTCGCCACAACAACAAGTCTACCGAGTGGTGGCCAAATCGAATTTCACCGATTCACCTATGTCTTCGAGTCTTCAAAACATTCCAAACGGTATGATTTATGGCACCAGCAGTGGCGGCGGAAGTGGTGGTGGCAGTACCAATATCATCACCTCAAATGGCACCAATGGTGGTCATATGTCATCGACACACACCTCAAATGGTGGTAGCAGCAGCAGTGGTCCCAAGAGTCTGGGTATGAGTGTCAATATGGGCAGTGTTAAAAATCTACATTCAATGTCGCAGAGCGATATTAGTATGCGTCGTAATAATGCAAATGATCCTGTCTATGGCATTTTGTCGTCGAACACAAATGGTGGACTGACAGCTCATCATGCCACGCCGGCTAATGCCACAAATCTACGGCATGATTATCTAATGGCCACTGCGACACCAGCCTCCACATCTATTTACGGTACGAATTCTAGTGCAAATCGTGTTAGCTTAAATAATGTCTCACCACCATCACTGGCTATGCGCAAGGAAGCGTTATATGGTGGTAGCAGTGGTGGTATTGGCTCTACCGGTAATGGACCACAACAACATCCGCCCGTACAGCTGCAGCGCAGCAATCATCTGCCATATGCCCAAAATAAACACTATTCTTCAGCCGCCGCTGCCTCCACATCGAGTTCCAACGAAAGTGTATGTGATTCACTGTCATCAACGAATGGTGGTAGTGCCGGAGGAGGAACGGGTTCAAGTCGTTTCTTATCCGCCCGCGGTTCCATAGATTATGTGCCACATTCCTCACAAGCTACAACATTATCCAGCCTGCTGGGTTCGCAAGTGGATGACGTTGTAACAGCCACAGCTGCTCCTTCTATGATAGTGGGCAGTACGGGTAGTTCACCAAATGAATATACACCACAGAAAATGCACCGCAACAAAGATGTCAATCAAATCAAAAGAGACTTGGAAGCGGGTACAGCGTAAGTTTATAGAAAAGTTTAAGAAATGATTGGGATGTAATTCAATTGGAATTCTTTTTTATTATAGGCGTGTGCGGACGTTATACGCTTGTTTGGGTGAAAGTGAAGGTGAACTATCCTTTGAACCCAATCAGATTATTACAAATGGTAAGTAGTTTCAAGGGAACAAGAAAATTGTAAATATTTGCGTGTATTACTAAGGAATTGTTTCGATGAAGAGAGGAAATTGGCGGCGTTCTCTTAAAGTTTTAATGAATTCTAAATTTTACTTATTTGGTACTTTTTAAGCACTTTATGTGCGATGGGTAGGGAGGGAACTTAAACCTATCTAGTTGGCACAAATGGCATTGTCTCCTTTCTTGTGCACTGTACATAACAGACTGTGGTTCCAAGCGAGTGGTATACATTACACCTGCCAAATTTTGTTATCAACTCAACAGTTCGGCAGGCAGTCCATTAGCTCCTGTTGGCTTCCCAGCTAACAATTTTTTCCGACTGCTCTGATTTCCGATTTTTTTCTGAAATTTTCTGAACATTTTTATAGAAATTTGCCGATTTCTCTAAATTTTTCCTAGAAATATGACCGATTTTCTAATGTTTTTTTTTTTAAGAATCTCTGCACATTTTCTGAAGTATCTTAAGAATCTTCGCTCCGAATTCGTTCCGATTTCTAATCGATTTTCTAAGGGATGTTTTTGTTTGGTTTTTATCGAAAAACAAAGTTATTGTTTATAAAATTCGCATATACAGTTTTTAGTATTTTTTAATATAAATGCAACATATAATAATTGAAGCTAGTGTTGATAGCATCAAGTTACACGTGCACATTGTCCTACTAGTAATCACCAAATGATAACAACAGGAAAAATCATTAGATCGTTTGAAATTTAGAATCTTTCATAAACACCGAATTAAAATAAAATTGTCTCTGAGTGGGGTTTGTTGTGTCAATATCAAAGGCCAACGAATTTTTTCAGAAAATCTAAATTTTTCTTAGAATTTTTTCAGAATTTCTTTCCGAATTCGGACCGAATTTTCCAGATATTTTTTTCAAATTCGGACCGAATTCTTTCAGGAAATCTGATTTTTTTTCTCCGAGTTTGTCGCGAAACTCTAATATTTGTTTAGAATTTCATTAGAAAATTCTTTCCGAATTCGGTGACCACGTCCATACAACTTTCGTACCGAATTCAATACGAATTCGGCATCAATATCGGAATTTTTTACAGAAATTAGCTGGGTTATTGTTCTTCAGTCGATTGATTGCTGTGCTTCTAAATTATCGGGACATGCGGCTCTTCCGGTAGATGCATAACTTAAGCATAAGTTGTGTTTGGGACTTCTCGACTTCGCAAGTCGACTTCTGTCTTGTGTTAGATCGAACTTTTGTCGCAACATTTGAACCGAGGGAAGGGTGTCTTCCGTCTATCAAAACATCGATCTGGTTTTCCATCTGATAACATCCACATGGCCGTGTGAATGTCGAGGTGTTGGAACCTACTATGTATGTAGGCTAAAGACACTTTCATACGACCAAAAGGTGCCTCATCGAAATAATGGTATGTTTGGGTGAAATCCGTTTCAGACAATTTTGAGTCGATTTACCTTTGTCCGTAAAGCTGTCTTTCTCCTTTGCAAAAATGGTGCACGCGATAACTCTCGTAGGGAGCAACTCGGTCCATACTTTACTTTCGGTCCATACTTTGGAATGCGTAATATTTCTACCAGACGTAGATCAGTTCGGGTACCTCCCACACAATATTTCCGAAAAGTGCAGTTTATGTTCTGTTCCCGAATAGTTTTGCTTTTTTGCCGCAGGTTGTTCTTAATACCCCTATTACGACAGCATACATTTTTTTCAGGGTCAAGTCCATATTTCCTAAGAAAATGGCTTATAAGCTGTAAAGCCCCTACGTCCACCATATGTGTGTAGCGGCTGGTGCTCAGGACAACTTTCGAACCGGATACTGCGTTGGTCCAAACTTTGCATATCGTAATATTCCTGTGAATCTTAGATAAAGTTCGAAGATGATGCTTATCGCTCCAATACTTTCTGAACCTCCACCACAAAAAATCATCAATTTTCGCTAAAATGGTACGCACGATATCTCCTGAATGAAGCAAGCGATTTGGTCCAAACTTCGAATCTCAACATTCTGTCCAAACTTAGTTTAAGTTCGAAAATTGGCTCTATCGGTCCACTCCTTAGGATACCTCCCTCACAAAAGTTCAACATTTTTGTTTAACTGTACGTTAATGTCTGCACGAGGATCCTTTGGAAATTTTTACCGATGGTACTCCTTATGATCCTGTTTACAACGACATTATGTTTCTCGTCATTTCCATGCTTCCTAACATAGTTGTCCAAAAACTCTAAATTATACGGTGACCAACTGATATGACTGGTGTGCACGATCTATCTATGGCAAGGAATGTCTCCCAAAATAAGATCTACTTCCAAAATGGACCATGTCGGGCCACTCCTTCAGGTATCCCCTCCTTAAAACTTTCGAGCTTTTATCTAAATTCATATTTTTTGTCGGCAAGTTCACTCGTCTAAAAAGGGCAAAAACAATCTGAGAACCCCTTATGCGGAAATGGATTTTTGTTGTGTAGCCGGTATTCGATCTCTCCATAATTCCGAAACCCCCCGTAAATACATAATTTTGTTAGGGAAAAGAAGGCTTTTGTTTGTGTAGCCGGTATTCGATCTGTTCGTAGATGAAAGTTTTAATTCAAACAGACTGAGGGTATATCATTGTCGACAAAGCCTATTAGGACTTTTTTTCTCGTTTCATAGTAGGATGTGTATTAAAGGGGTGGGTTGCTAATTCAACGAAAGCCCAATGTGCAATTCCTTAAAACTTTTTGCCAAGTATTTATTCTGTTTTGTTATTAAAATATTATTACAATTTAATTTAAATTTTAAAACCTTTTTTATTTTCAGTTGGTTTTTCACACGAGCCCGGCTGGTTGCAGGGTACATTAAATGGTAAAACTGGTCTAATACCAGAAAACTATGTTGAGCACTTGAAACCATACCATTAGTCATGTAAGTCTAATCATCAATTATATAATTAGAGAAGAGTCGCCGCCTAGTTATTAATTGAATTATTTATGAAGAAAATATTAAAAAAACCTAAAACCCCTTAAAGTAGGATGTGGTGCAAGTGTAGTCCCGAAATAAACTTAAAACAATGAATTATTATAAATTTTAGTACACCCAAGAAACAAAAGAAATAGTAAAAACATACAATAACTAAACAAAAAACAACATATGTGATGTTTTGCAAAAAAAAAATAATTAAATGAATTCCAAAAATTTAGTGAAAGAATAAACGATCTTAGATAAACCTTAGAGCAGCACAAACTAGCAATTCACTAAATAGAAATAGAAGAGCGAGGTTATACTTTGAATTTTTGGAACCTCTGCCAATGGATTGTTGTAATTAATAGACATGAAAAATTACTTTAATGAAACACAAAAAATACACCCAAAACCACAACTACTTTTTAAATTTAAGAAAAATTGTTATTTTGGTTTATTGCCCATTACACTTTTTTAGTTTGTTTTGATACGATTTTGAAAATCTATTGAAAAAATATATGAAGCAAACAAAAATGTATCCTTATTGCTTTAGACGCACACACACACGTTTACATGAAATATGTATGTATAAAATTTATGTAAAATATTTTAGTATAAATATTTATTTATATAACTACGAATGTATCTACTAGTTTATGAGAAATATGTATATGTTAATTTCCTTTTTATTTCAATACAAAATCTTCCTCTAAACAGTAAAAACATGAATTGGCTGTTTGCCAAATCAGCCAGCCAGCCAATCAATCAACCAATCAAATCAACAACCAACAAACTTATCTAATAATCTATCCAACTACCAATCTACCTACCTATGTATCTATTATCTATCTATCGATTATTATCAAAGCTGTTTATGTGTATTTGTTGTATATGAATGATATTAATACAATAATAGGCTTCTTCTAATCTTTATTGTTGTTGTATTCTATAATACATTTAATGATAGCTATTATATTTTTTGTTTTGTCTATAAATGCCTATTAAAATCCGAAATGAAAGCTTATTTCTTTGTCAAAATAAGAAACACATTTTGCTATCTACTAAAATATACATCATTACACACATACACAAAGTCAAATCTAATGAAAACCACCTAAGATTTTTTCGTGAAAATCTTTCTAAAAGATTTTCAGTAAATTAAGCTTTGCTCCATTTTCAAAAAAGAAAACAAAAAAAAAACGCTGTATATTTTTTTGAAATTTTGTTGCTTTGGTTTTAATAAATTTACATATTATATAAATATCTTAATTATTATTAGTGTGTACTGTGAAAAAACAAAAACAACAAAAATTAATCCTTGAAACGCTTACTTTGTACATATATACACATTTATATATACATATATTTACCTATAACTATACTATGTATAACAAATTGTTTGTAAAGAACAATATTACAGTTAATTAATATTATCATTATTATTACTTTTTTAAATAATTTAATATAGAATTTTTATGTTTAATTTTAGTAAATGTAAATGTTGAATGAATAAACACAAAAGAAAATTTTATTTGTTCTGTTTTTATTATTATTTGTTTATACAACAAGCATGATTGTATGCAATTTTTGGTTTACGCATTCAAATGCATTTTTTTGTAAAACAAGCAACTGAAACATTAAGTCATTTCTGCTTGTTGTTGGTCTTTAATTGAAAACTGATAATTTTTTGCATTTGTCTTTAAGTTAAAGAAATATTCCAGTGTCTAACTAAATTGAAAACTAATAAAATAACTAACAAAACATACACACATGCATGCAAATTACGACAAAGAACTTGGAAATTTGTAAAGAGGAATCTTTCATTTCATACAATCTAAAATAATTTGCCATAAATCTACGGTAGGAAGATTGAGGCAATTCTTGGATTCCCATACGCTTCAACAAGTTTTGGTCATTTACACGCAACCATACGCATACGAACAGTTCTAGCAAGATTACAATTACCCTGAAACCCCATAGTTCCTTCGGTATCTTTCTAAGCTAAATTTTAACGTATGTGTGAAAAACCTCCAATCTAACAAACTTTACTTCACACTTTAATTTTATCTTATGTCTCGATTATGGAAAACATAAGCCTCGCAATCGTCCAGTTGTGTTGGGAGTTGCCGCTTCCCACAATTTCAAAGAAAATAACAGTTTTTGATGATTTTTATGATGATATTAATGTTTGTATAACATCACCAATATTTCTAAAGTTTTTGTGCAAAACAAATTTTAAATCGCCAAAACAAAATTTCAAAAATTTTTTATGCAATTGTTGTAGTCGGAAAACAAACTAACGAAAAATCGTTCCGTTCGGCAACTGAAGTTGGTGGCTTTCCGTAATAATAAAAATTAATTTGGTTTTGCAATACATAATCGAGGCATTAACGACGTGAATTGTATTTTCTGCAAAAAGAAACCGAATAAGTTACAAGACGGTAAACAATGTCAGAAGAACCTGGAAATTATATTTAAGCATCTGAACTTAGCAAATATTTTCCTGATATATTAGGAAAGCTTCTCTCATTCAAATCCGAGCAAGGCAACCTGTAGGGCTAAAAAACGATTCAATAGATTCCCCAATAAATATGTTTTAGAGGGTTTTAAGATTTTGCGGCCCGAAAAAATATATTTTTTGTTTGAAGTTCAAAAGTGTTGCGGAGAAGGTACCTGAAGGAATGGATCGACATAGTCCAATTGAAGTTAAATCTTATTTTGGGAGTCATTCCTTTCTCTAGATATCACGCCCACCAGTCATTTCAGTTGGTTACCGTATAATTTACAGCTTTTGGACCATTATGTCAAGAAGCGTGGACTTGTCCACGAAAAACATTATATCGCTGAAAATAGGACCACAAGGAATTGCTTCTGTAAAAATTCCCAAAGGATCCTCGAACAGATCTTAAACTGCACCTAAACAAAAATGTTGAACTTTTGTAAGAGAGGTTCGCTAAAGAGTGTACTGATGTGTCCCATTTTTTTAACTTAGACTAAGTTTGGACAAAATATAACTACATCCAAGTTTGGACCAAATTGGTTGCTCCATCCGAGAGATATCGCGAGTACAATAGAAATATTACGATATGCAAAATTTGGATAAACGTATCCAGCCGCTAAACATAGTGAACCCTTTTTTACTGTTTCCGGGCTATTTTCTCAAGAAGTATGAACTTGCACCTGAAAAAACATGTACCGTCGCAAAAGCGAACAAAAAAAGAACAACCTGTTCCAAAAAGAAAAACTTTTCCTAAATTTTGTGTGGGAGGCAACCGAAGCAGTGGACAGATATATTCCATATAATCTACAAATATTTTGTTATTTCAAAATAGTTTGGTTTAAATCATTGTTGTTCTACTTATAAATATTCTTTATTTATTTCCAAGTTCTTTAACTGAATTTGTAAAATTTTATGGCATCGAAAAAAGTCAATTTTTCTAGAGCTATCAAAAAGTATGGTTATTTGGATTAGTCTTCATAGGATTAACAGAACATGGAACCATATAAAGTCTTTCAATAAACTAGTCTTCTCTTAATGAAATTACACAACAACTAAACTAAATAACCATATTTCCATTTTAAGCAACAAAAAATACGCCATTATTTGCCAATCTACAAACACAAAACAAAATGTAATTACAAAAAAGAAATATTTTTAAAGCATTTTTTCTTGAATACAATTTTTTTATGTTACAACAAACAGACTTGGAAAAAAACAACATTTACACCGAAACGAAAACAGCAAATTAAACAAAAAAGTGAAACAATTTTTATACAGATAAAGGAAATACGACTTACATTATAAAAAAAGTGAATTCAATTTTTTTAAGACGAAAACGACAAAGAAGTAAAATAAAGAAAAATAAAATTTGAAAAGCTAAAAACACAAGTATTTTATAAATCGTTTATTGTGATATTTAAATTTAAATATTCTGTTCAAAGGAAATACAAAAAAGAAATATATCCAAAAACACCAAAACACCACCCCTGCCCCTCAAGCAGCCAAAATCAGAGGAACACAGTTTTTCCCGTCTCCTCCTGACCCAATCAAACCTGCATTTCATTCCATTTTTAATGTTTTCGCAAGCAAAACCTTTAGAGAAACACAGACGTATATAACAAATGTAACTAATTTTAACAAGCCAGTTCAAAATAAAAAACACACGGGCTCAAAAATAATCTAAACACTGCAGCAAATTTGAATAAGCCTTCCCAAAAAACACGTCATGAACCGTAACTGGCTATTTTGGCGCCAAAAAATAATATAATTAGAATCCTAGCTGTTTTTGATCATTTGTCCAATTATTGTTACATAATGGGCTGATAAGCTCTAGGCGCTTTCGCTTTTGGTCACCTTTGTCTTTTGGCATTCCAACTAGAACTCTAATAAACGACAAAGATTACTATTTAAAAGTAATCTCTAATTCAATTCTCAGCCCGTGTGTTTAATATCCTTTTATTGAAATAATTCCATGCTTTGGTTAGAAAAATATACGTTTTATATATTTATATATATGCAATGTATTTTGTTTTATTATAAATATGTAAAATACTTATATTTAATTAAAAATTCTTGTTTTATTATACAGGTTTAATTTCTATATAAGCTATAATAAACCTTAAGTTACAATATCTATACACCTATGGCCCAATTAGTTTATGTAATTGTTAGCACTTTTTGTTTGAAAGCACAACAACAAACAATTTATACAAAAAATTGCCTTATTAATAAAGATTTGTTTTTAATTTTATAAGATTTGAACTAAGAAACAAACAGTTAGTCGCATATCTATGTGCTTTTTTGTAAATATATTTTTGTATATTAATTTTAAGTTAAAATTATTATTTCTGTTTTATTCTTTTCCCAATGTAATTATTTTGTAAATTAGTCGAAAAATAAATGGAAAATAAAAAAGTGAAATAATTTAATAAAAAAGAAGTTAATTGTTATTTTTATTTACTCCAAAATTTTTACTCCTTTATTTACTTCCAAACAAAATTGGAATTATTCCATATCTCTCCCCCATCCCGAAACTATTCCTTAATTGGTAATTTTATCACATTAAAACAAAAAACAATAGCGTATAAAATGAAACAAAACATCAACAACAACCAACCCACATGCCACTAAAAATATACATATACATATTATTACAGCAAGAAATATATAAGTATTCTATTCTGTATTAATGTACATTTTTAATGACAAAAAAAAAATTCCAAGAAAAAAAAAACAAAAATTATCGAAATAAAAAACCTAGTTATTGTAATATGTGAAGTAATAAAAATTAAATAAATAAATAATTAATTATACTGGAAATAAATTATATAAAAATATTCCTTTGTTTTATTCTTCAGTTCGCCTAAAGAAACTGTAAATGGCTGAGTTTCCGGACACGCAGAGAAAATCAAACGATTCCTGTGGCCTTTAGGGTTATGCCTTGTTGACATTTTTTCTCAAAAATGATTTTCTGTTGCACGAATGAATGACTTTTTGCCTATTATTGACTATAATAACTTTTAATCCATTTAAATATTGTAAAAGGCCACTCACAAATTGCTGTTAATTGATATATGTGCAATAAAATACTTCCGAATTGTGGAGTCCCGCCATATTTTTTAACAAATATGGGGGGCACCAGGGAAATAAACAGCCCTATTCTGAACGCATGGGAGTTGGGAATTTTTTCCCATTCCCACATTTTCGTATTCTGAACAAAATTTTGTGGGAGTTTTTTTCCCATTTCCCATCTCCCCTCATTCTGAATGAAGTTCGAATTGGGAATTTGTTCCCATGGGAAAAAAGTATACATTCTCTATTTTGAATTGTGAGAGAATTTTGTGTCTTTTTGTGGGAAAAATCTCCCCAGCAAACAGTGTGGGAGTTTGAAAAAAAAATTCAAGAAATTTTTTATATTTTTATGAAATTTCATATTTTAAGACACCTACACGACAAAATTATTGCAAATATTTATAATCGCCATGTGTTTGCTTAATAAAAGCATACAAAATGTACTGTAAAATATGTCATTAGTAGACTTCGGATTTTGCATATTCTGATATGATACAAAAACTTGCAAGAATCTAACATGTTTTACACCGATGGATAGAATTTTTGGCAATAATTATTAAAATATATTGGAAAATAACCATAATACATACAATCTTTACAACTTGTATTCATATGTAATATAATCTTCCGGTTTTTTAAATCAGACGACTAACGTTCTATTGAAAACGTGTTAGTCTCCTCAACGACACGACAACTATCACACAAACGTACATACATATATGCTAAATTATTGCAATGCTATTCCATTTTCCGAAATGCCTTTTCTTGAATAGGATCGTTAGTTTTGAACGTAGAAGCTTGAAATTTTGCAAGGGCATGTGTTTTAGTTTTAGATTCAATCAAAAACGTATTTTATTTATTTTTTTGAGATACGTTTTCTGAAATATGTAATAATCGAGAAAAATATCCGAATTTTTCTTTTTGAATTTTTTTCAAAATATGCAAAATACGAGTTCTAGCGATCATTAGGAATAAGTAAAACTAGCGATATACGCGTTAAACCCCTAACTAAAATTATTCCGAATCAACATACAATTTTTAAATTCGTTGCAAACTTAAAAAGTTCCTATTACTTTATACACAAAACTTATGTTTGCCTACTAATTAAAAAAATGCTTACACCAATTCGCAAATTCTGAAGAAAATATGCTTATTAGAACAACACCACACATCGTTGACTCCATTCACTTAAAAAATCCATAAATCAATGCGCGGTTGTTAATTTAAGTGAGTTGTGCTTTGCTAATCTAATTCAAAAACCGCGAATTCAATGCAAATAGGCATTTTGTATTACAAAACAAAATTACATCCCCCCAAAAGTATGCTATAATAATTTGGTGTAACTGATTTCGAATTTCGAAATTCCAGCTCCCATCATTTGCTGTTCCCACGTCGTTGAGAATATGGAAAACGTGGGAATGGGAAATTTCGCTCCCATGGGAAACAGTTCCCATGGGAATGTTCAGAATATGGCTGAAAATACCTGGGGGTGACCAAAATCTAGCTTAGAGGACGGCTGGTCCTCTAGTACCATAGGCAAGCAGATGTTGAATCAACAGGAATGGTTGTTGTAGCAGCATACAAACCTACGTAGAAGGATAGGTTTGATGCTGGGTTGGCAGCCGCTGGCCGAAACACTATGGTTTCGGGTCAATCCGGTACGATAGAACCCGCTGCCGTGGGATTGCACAGGAATGGTTGTCTTTGGATAACAAACAGCGCGGTAGAGTCTACTAAAACGGTGTTTGTACAGCGAAAGCGGATATCGGCCTTGCATCAAGCGGTTCGCTATACAAATGTGATATACTTTAGGCGGGATGGAGTCTATGATCTGGCAGCCCCAGGACCATTCTAGGATACTGTAGGGTAATCGCCTACATATCTGAAGATCAAATGATTACTGAAACTTCGAACAATTTGCTAAATATAAACTGGGCATTCTGGCAATAAGTGAAATGCGATGGTGTCGCACAGGAGAAGAAACATCCAGTAAAGGAAACACTATTCTATTCAGCGGAAAGGAAAAGCACAGGGAAAGTGGTGTCGGATTTATAATAGCCAAATCTTTGAGGAAAACTTTGAAATCATGGTTGCCGTTTTCCGATCGAATAATAACAGCACGTTTTCAGACAAATGTTAGGAAACATATCACGATTGTGCAATGTAACGCTCCAACTGAGGATTCGTAGGATGAATTGAAACACGAATTCTACAGCCAACTTACTGCTACTCTTAAAAATATACCATCTCGTGATATACTTCTGCTTACCGGAGACTTCAATAAGACGATTGGAAGCGAAAACAATGGATTGTCACATAAAGTGGGTAAGAATGCACTTGGAAGAAAGAATAAAAATAGAGAGAGACTGATAGAAATCTGCCAAACGTTTGACTTAGTTATTGGAGGATCAATATTTCCACACAAGGCAATACACAAATACACATGGTCACATCCCAATGGCCATTCCCGAAATCAAATAGACCACATCTGCATTCGCCGAAAGTGGAGCTCACTGCTAGACATGCGCACGAAGAGAGGTGCAGATATACACAGCGATCACGAGCTAGTAATCGCCGAGATACAAATAAAACTAAAAAATATCAAAATGAAAAGTAACAACCGCCAGGCAAAACATCTGGATGTCATTAAACTGGCGAACTACTACGGGAATGCATTCTAACGACAGAAACACCTTGGGAAAGAACATGTACCCAAATTAAGAATATAGCTGTCCAAGCAATCGGATACAAACAGAAAACAGATAGGAAGCGATGGATTTCAGACAACACCTGGAACCTCATACAGGAAAGAAATACCTTAAAACTGCAAAAACTTGAAAATTCAAATCTCAAGGAGAGATACGAGGACACGGCGGTAGCAGTGAAGAAATCAGCTCGAGCAGACAGACGAAAATACTTCGAGAATATGGCAAAAGACGCAGAAGTAGCCGCAGCAACACACAACGTAAAAGAACTAACAACATTTCTAACAAAAATCCGAAACGAAACACCCTCATTAAAGACTTAAATGGCCAGCAACTTACAAACACTGAAGACCACACCCGCAGATGGAAAGAGCATTTCGAAACAATAAGTAATATCAATGAACACATACCTCCTGAGATTCTTCAAACAAATACTGTAGTCTCTGCGGAAATTCTCTACCCATATATTCATCACGCCTGGTGTAATGAAGAGATACCAAATTCGTGGACGAAAGGCGCGGTAATTAAATTACCGAAAAAACGATACAATCCTAATACTATCTACAAAACTATTGCAATTTTAATAAATAAAAGGTTGGAATGTGTGGAGGAAACTTTAAGAGAAGAGCAGGCAGGGCACATCGCAGCTGCGTCGACCAGATCAACACACTACGAATCATAATTGACCAGTCAATTGAATGGCGAGCTCCATTATACCTGGTGTTTATCGACCTCCAAAAGGCATTTGATTCTATTAAGCGAAACGCCATATGGGAGTGCCTGCGCATTAGAGGTGTACCACTAAAAATAATGAATATAACACTATGCAACACTGAAAATGAAAACAACTTCTAGTATGCATTTTTTTAAAAGTACATATTAAGACTACAAAAACCCTAGTAGGGTTTTGTCCTGTCAGATCCAATTCGGATTTTATGGCCTCATCTAAACCGGGCTAAATCTACACTTTATTGCATTTATCAGGCCTTTATCTCAGAAACGAATAGGAATTTGGCCTTGCTGTCTTTAGCAATATTGTAGTGCTTAACTATTGGAACTTATCTTTTGAAAAAACTTCATAAGAAAAACTCCATCTAGGGCATCAAAATATAGAAAATTTTACATAATTGCTGAAATTCTGGTCAGTATCGGCTAAACTATTGGTAGTTGAACCAAGTAACCTTTTGCAAACGTCTTCCAAATGAAGTTCTGAACAATTCTTTAGAACATTCTACAATGCTTACTTCATGTTGTTTCAGCGGTATTTTGCATCATATCTTTTACAACACGTATTTCAAACACAGTCACACCAACAGCTTATTCTCGCATTTCGGATTTCACTACATTATTGATATTTTTATTAAATCGTCGTTGAAAAATGTACCCAAAACAACGGCATAAAGGCATTTTACAACAATGTGTTGTGTATTACATTCCAGGGAATATTTTTTCAAAAGAAAATATTCAGAAAAAATTAACAGTTTTGGAGATATTCTGCGAAATGTATAAAAATTGTGGAATTTTTGCATATATTTTGATATTTGAGGCGATAAATGTAGTTTTTCGAGTTCATTATTTCTCCAAATATTTTATTCTTGTCCTTATCTACAAAATTGCTTCAGAGGTCAGACGAAGATTCGCATAGGTTTCAGAGATATAGCCCCGAATTTCTTTAAAAACTCAATATTTAACCATGTTTAGATGGTGGAGCTGACACAACAAAATCCAACTAGGGTTACTTGTCGTTTGGGTCTGTACTTTCAAAAAATCCTCAGTTCGAATTGTGTGCACAAGATCACCTTAAAAATGTTGCACAGTGTAATCACGACGGATCCACGCTACATGTTATACACAATGGGATGCAAAGCGAAACGTTTACAACAAACGCTGGAGTGAAACAAGGATGTCCTCTATCA
This sequence comes from Musca autumnalis, assembly GCF_047663935.1. Lineage (NCBI taxonomy): Eukaryota > Metazoa > Arthropoda > Insecta > Diptera > Muscidae > Musca > Musca autumnalis. The sequence goes on from NW_027411866.1 coordinate 84,945,552, forward strand.
CCCCTCCTTTTTGCTGTTGTTTTGGACAAAAGTATGGCAGAAGAAAAGATGAATAGTATGGAAACTACATGATCATTTAGAGGACCTTGGCTTCGCGGACGATATCTGCCTAATATCACACAAATTCAGCGACATGCAAACAAAAATAAATGACTTGGTGGATATAGCAGAGTCAATGGGCCTAGAAATAAATATACAAAAAACAAATGCGATGTGCATAAACACTTCATCGAACAAAATAAAAGGCCAGGAAATAACATATGTGCAATCTTTCTGTTACCTTGGATCGATCATATTAAATGATGGCGATATTGGAAAGGATGTATTAAACAGGCTGAACAAAGCCCGTTCAGCATTTGGAAGGCTATATAGTACCTGGCGGTCAACCCAACTATCACAGACAACTAAATTAAGAATATTTAATGCATGTGTGAAATCTACCCTATTGTATGGCAGTGAAACCTGGATGACGACGAAACAAACGGCTCAATTATTACAATCCTTCAACAACAAAGGCCTACGAATAATATGCCGTATATTTTGGCCCAACACAATCTGAAATACAGACAAATGAAGAGCCTATATTGCGGCAATTATTAAGAAAGAAATGGAGTTGGATAGGCCACATTCTGCGCAAGCCTCAACACAGCATCCCAAGGATAGCCCTAGGATGGAACCCACAGGGAAGCCGACCCAGGCCGTCCAAGCAATACATGGCAAAGAACAACGATGAAGGAACTCATTGTACCACAATAAACCTCTATATAAAACTCTTGTAGAAGCCCTATGTTCCCAAGTGAAATAATAAAGGAAAAAAATACAAAGTTCATATTCGTACACCCTTCAAACATGAATTAAATCGTTATAAATTTATATTTTACACTTCCGTTACACATGCCAGTGAATTGGTGCCAATTGAGTACATGTATTATACTCGAAAATGCCGAAAAAGTGTTCGACTGGCATGCAGTTTTCTTGTGTGTTTACACATGCCAGTGCAAGTTCAATTTCAAAATTATTTTAAGCCGCATTAACACACAAAAGTGCATTATATTTCAGATTTCAAGCACAATTTACAACATATTTTATTACTTTTTATTTTGTTTCGTTTTAAAAAGATTGTTTTCAATCATAAACATAATGAATCTGGTATTGCCCTCTTTTCAATATTGTATAATCCCAGAGGGGAAATTATATATCAACCTATATTTGCATGAAAAACATCAAAATTATGTCTTTACAAACCACTAATATATTGCAGCTACCAAGACGTATTATTTGTGTTTCCTAATCTTTTTGAAAATATGCATTAAATCTTTGCATTCTTAAAAGAAACAAAAATGTACATGGATTAAAAAATAGTCTCGGCAACTCTTTTTTCATTTTCGACATATCACTGGCAGCCAGCTCAAAATTTTGCTGGCATGAAAAATCTAGTGCCAGTGGAGTCGACAATTCAAAAAATGTAATTGTGGTAGTAAAAAATTGTGTATGTATTGAATTTTTCGAACTGTCACTGGCATGTGTAAAGGTTGGGTTATATGCAAATATGAAACAATTGATGGGAATTACTATAACGAAGAAAATTTTAAAAATAACCAAACAAATTCTGATTTTATTCCCTAATTTAGACACATATGGCACATGTGGTGTGGGTGGCAAAGTTAGTACATATTCGTACACCTAGAAGCATTTAAGGATTTGTTAAGCAAAATACGCAAAATACCATTAATTTTTGTTCCTTTCATCTTTTAGAATGCCTGTGCTGTAGAAAAATGAAATATAAACGATATTTTTATTTAAAATTTTGCATGAATAAAAAGTCGGACGAACATTCGAAATACTTAAGAACAAGTAAAATAGTAGCAGTCGGCTCTGCCGACAGAGATATACCCTTAGCTTGTGAGGTTTAAAACACGTTTTTCCAAAAAAAAAACTTATTTAGGAAGGTTCTGAAAAATTTGTGCATATGAACCGACAAAAATATGGATTGGATTAAAGCTCAAAAATTTGCGGGGGATACCAATAGATAGGGCTTTTGTACCCGATTTGTCTACGAAAAACATAATATTGCTGTAAACAGGTTATCAGAGTTATCGTGCGCACAATTTTTCCGAACATTCGAACTTAAACAAATTTTGCACAAAATATTACGAAGGCCACATTTTGGACCGAATCGGCAGATCCGTTCGATAGTTATCTTTGGCTTCAACCACTACACACGGTGTCATAGGCGTTTTTGTAACTTTCAGGCTACTTTCTCAAGAAGTATGGACTTGCCCCTGATGAAACTTACAGCGTCGTATAGGGGGGCAGTGAATACAAGTTGCTACAACAAAAATCGAATCGAGAGCAGGTCCTTAACTAAACTTTTCCGAAATGTTGTGTGGGAGGTACCCGAAGGAGTGGACCGATTGAATTTCACTCTCTCTTATTTTAGTGGATAGTGTGGGGCTCAAATTGGGCCACATAGACCCGCGGTTTCCCGTAGCGTTCATGTAACACTGGCTGCCGTTTTTAAGTTTTACATTCATTTTTCAATCGATTTTGCTGCAAATTTGTATATTCAGTTTTCAGCGGATAGAAAACTTATGTACACAATATTTTCAACATAGTTTCGCGTTTAGGTATAGCCCCATTGAACCGTACCGGTAGGTGGGACCTATTTTAAATGTTACAGACACATTGTCCAATGTATTTGGTTGTCTTTTGGCATTTTATGTTCTTCGTAGATAGAAAACCACTGTGCGAAACATTTGCATCTTAGATACGCGTTTTTGGTATAGCCCCCATATGGTGGTTTCCTTCATGTTAGGTAATTTAAATTTTGAAGACAAAAATTGCAACCGATTTTGATGCAAATGTAAATTTTAAGATATTAGGGAATAAACATCCTCCTCACATAAAATCTGTCAACATAGGTCCACTTCTGGGTGAAGCCCCACTACCCTACACATCCAATAAGGAGTAATATGTCAATATTTTTTGTTTTCATTTGTAGCTATAATGTTTATTGGTCTATTTAGCAGGTATGTACCATTAATTTTATTAATAATGTCTCTCAGATCAAGTTCAGGTTGGAACTACATTACAATTTTTAACGTATATTGGTACTTGTACCACAGCATCCAAAAATGTTGCACTATATATAAATCACCAACATTTACAGGTCAAAACTACGAAAAATTTCGAGAGGATTCTTAATTTAACAGAAATCATCATTTGTTAGAATTAGTGAGTCCATTTCTTCAAAACACAGTCAACAATGGCGTTCATTGCCTCGTTTACCTTCCACTTTGGAAAATGCAATTAAATGAAATTTCCGAAGTCATTTTAATGGGCCGATTCCGTACAGCGAGGCGAGTCGTGTCGCGTTGTCAAATGCAATTTTTCGATTCCGTATGGCAATATCGCCTGACGTCGTCAAATTTTGTCGCCGAAATGTTCATTTTCCGGCGACAACAAATTAGCTGTCGCCATACATTTTTACTAACGAATAAAAAAAAAATAAAAATAACTTGTTATCGACGATTATTTTCTATCGCTGTACGTAGTGCATTTTTTAAATTTTGTCACAGAGACGATAGACGACGCGACATGACTCGCCTCGCTGTACGGAATCGGCTCATAAAAAAACTTGAATTTCTCCGAAGACCGCACGTTACCGCAGCTGTTTTATGGCTTTGCGAACAGAGGAGAGCTTAAACTTTCAGATCATATATATCTTAACACGGAAATGTACGGAACTCACTTTTGAAATATCCACGGAAAAAAAATAATTTTGAAAACCTCAAAAAAAAACACTTCTTTCCTATTAAAATTGCATGAAAACATTAAGAGTTTTTTGCATTTTTTTAAAAAGTAAAATATCATAATTGTTTTGTAAAATATTAAGAAAAATAAATCATGGCATACTGAAATACCATTTGTCCGCACCACGCTATTTTTTTTAATGAATCCAAATTATATTTCTTAGAAAAAAAAAAATGAAATAAAAGTGCAACTTTAAGTGCATTTTTAAGTCGTTTCGCGGAGTAAATCGCCAAACTAAGTATGGATCATTTGCAGTGGAGTACTTAGCTAACGAATTCAACAAAAATTTAATTAATTTTATGCACTTCAAAATTCCTTAAAGTTGCACTAAACTTCCCATATTTCGCACTGTGCAGAGGACAGAAAGTAATAAATTAAAGTACCTCGCTGCCGATTTTTTGGAAAATCTAACTAAAGTGTTACAAATAGTACTTAAATTACATATCTATTAAGATAGGTAATAGTACAACAACATTTTCAGAGTTCATCATTTCGGTATTAAATATTGTTTGTTGTTGTTTTTTATTTCCTTTCCGCATACTAAGTAGCGGGCACTTTGCTAATACTTCATAAATGAAAGGAAACTAAATGTTCCTATTTACTTCAATAGAGTTCTTGGTGGAGGGTACAAACAAGTTGCTGAACTTAACGCAGTTCTTATTTGTTACTTGATCATTTCGGTTTAGAAATAACAATTTCGGCTAAACAAATTTGGCTGAGACGTTAATTTTTACATTTCTGTCAGAGTGTTTGCAATGTTTAAATATTTCTGGTTCCGTACTATTTGCACGAATTTTATAGGGAACTATAGTAAAATAGTACTTGTACGGAGCTGTATTTATGAAGTGGTCATTATGGTTACGACTTTTTGGCATTTTCTCTCAAAAATGATTTCCTGTAGTGAGAATGAATGAACTTTTGCCTATTAATGCCTAAAATAACATTCATTCCATTTTATTATAAAACAAGTGAGCAAAGGTTATAGTCGGGACGGGGCCGACTATGTGATACCCTACACCACTACGCCTGTGCTTCTATCCCGACATCTACTTTGCTAACTTTGCTGGTCTTCTTGATTAGTGGTCTTCTTAATAGAACCAGAGGTATTTTTCATTAAAGTAAAGACTTCAAAATATTAAAATTGTGATAGCTTGCCACATTTTGTATTAATTCAGTTCAGTTCAGGTGGTCTAGTTTCATTACACCGTCCGACAATTTTCAAAAAATTTTGTTACACTTGAACCGGACTATATACGTTTGAAAGTATAGGAAAAATGGAATATAATGGTATTTTTAATTTTTCGTTTTCGCATCGTTTTGACCTTTTAGAGGTCAAACAAATTTCAAAGGTCCACATTTTTCAAAAAAATATTTTAAATACTTGTACTCGTCGTACGATGCTGGTATTGGTGTCATATTAAAGAGGAGAGTATAGGCTTTATATAATAATTATAAATTATTGCAATCTAGGATAAAAAGGACATTAAACATATCCTTGAAAAATTAAATCAACGGTGAGTATTTTGGCAGGCGCATATCTCCTAAGCCGCGAAGAATGTTAATTTGCTCATTGAGGCAAAGTTGTAGCTCTTGTCATAAAGAATATGACACCAATACCAGCATCGTACGACGAGTACAAGTATTTAAAATATTTTTTTTGAAAAATGTTGACCTTTTAAATTTATTTGACCTCTAAAAGGTCAAAACGATGAGAAAACGAAAAATTAAAAATGCCATTGTACTCCATTTTGCCTATACCTTCAAACGTATAGTCCGGTTCAAGTGTAATTTTGGCTGTCGGACAGTGTTATCTCTCCTTGGAATATGTCCAACAGAAGCAGAAATATCTGACATGGAAATAAAATTCCATAAATTGGAAATTGGGATATTCCAGCGGCTGTAGAAGCGGTGATATTCGCATATGACAAAAGATGAATGTTCCCCACATACGTTTTTTTGCCCATTCCGATCCCTGAATATTATCCGACCATCACCAAAATCAATAGGCTTCTTCCTCAACCTCCCCACATAGTGGTGTAGGGTATAAAAAGGTGAAATGAAAAAAGTTTTTCTCAAAAAATATTTGCTGTTGGACGAAAGAATGGCGTTTTGCGTATTAATAACTAAAATAAATTTTATTTCATTTAAATATGGAACAAGTAAAAAAGTATCAGTCGGCTTTGCCGACAGAGATATACCCTCAGCCTATGTGAATCGAAACTTTCATCTACGGACAGATCGAATGTATTTGGGTTTTTTTTCAGAATTTTGTGACCCTTGTTGAACATTTTCACTTGCCGACAAAAATGTGGATTAGAATTTGGTAATTTGGCCTTGCTGTCTTTAGCAATATTGTAGCCCTAAACTAGTAGAACTTATCTTTTGAAAAAAGTACATAAGAAAAACTCCATCTAGGGCATCAAAATCTATAAAATATAGAAAATTTTATCATCATATCTTTTACAACACGTATTTCAAACACAGATCACACAAACAGTTTATTCTCGCATTTCCGATTTCATTACATTATTGACATTTTTATTAAATCGTCGTTGAAAAATGTACTGAAAACAACGGCATAGAGGCATTTTACAACAATGACATGTTCTGAAGAGTTGTGTATTACATTCCAGAGAATAATTCTTAAAGAAAATATTCAGAAAAAATTAACGGTTTTGGAGATACGGTGCGAAATGTATAAAAATTGTGGAATTTTAGCATATATTTTGGAATTTGAGGCAATAAATGTAGTTTTTCGAGTTCATTATTTCTCCAAATATTTTATTCTTGTCCTTATCTACAAATTTGCTTCAGAGGAAGAAGAAGATTCGCATTGGTTTCAGTGATATAGCCCCGAATTTCTTTAAAAACTCAATATTTAACCATGTTTAGATGGGGCCATAAAATCCTAGCTGGATCTGACACAACAAAGCCCAACTAGGGTTTCTTGTCGTTTGGGTCCGTACTTTCAAAAAATCCACAGTTCGAATTGTTTGCACAAGATCACCTTAAAAAAGTTGCACAGTGAAACACAACGATCAGCATTGGTATACATTTCCAAAGGATCTTCGAATAGACCCTAAACTGCACTTAGACACAAATGTTGAACTTTTGTACGGGAGGTACCCTAAGGAGAGGACCGATATTGGCCATTTTAGAAGTTAAACTAAATTTGGACAAAATATTAGGAGATCCAACTGAACTGAAACTAAGTTTGGATAAAATATTACGAAAGCCAAATTTTTGACCGAATCGGTTGATCAGTTCGGGCTGTTTTCTCAAGAAGTATGTACTTGCCCCTAGGAAACTTTTGCCGTCGTAATTGAGGCAACGAATGCAAGTTGCTTCAACAAAAATCAAAGTAATTCGAGAGTAGGTCTTAATGTGAACTTATCCGAAATTTTGTGTGGGATGTACGCAAAGGAGTGGGCAAAAATAGTCCATATTTGAAACTGATTTATATCTGGTAGATATATTAGGATGTGTAAAGTATGGACCAAATCGGTCACTCCCTTCAAAAGTTATCGTGCGCACAATTTTTCCGAACATTTTCGAACTTTTGTGGTGGAGGCACCTGAAGGATTGGACCGATTTGGCTTATATTCTAACTTAAACGAAGTTTGTACAAAATATTACGAAGGCTACATTATGGACCGAATCGTCAGATCCGTTCGAGAGTTATCATGCGCTCCAACTACTATACACGGTGTCATAGTCTAGTAGAAATTTCACGATGTGCAAAGTGCGCACAAATTTTCCGAACATTTTCTAACTTTTGTGGGGGAGGTACTGGAAGGAGTGGACCCATATAAGCAATCTTCAAACTTAAACTAAGTTTGGACAAACTATTACGATCTGTTCGAGAGTTATCGTGCGCACCAGCCAGACAGACGGACGGACATGGCTAAATCGACTCCAAATTGTCTGAAACACATTTCGTCCAAACAAACTTGGGGTCTAAAACCATTATTTCGATGAGGCACATTTTGTCCGTATGAAAGTGTATACCCAGCAAAAAAGTCCTCCCAAAATCACGGGTTTTGTAAGGGATTTTTGGCAGCCGTAACTACTCGCAAACCCCCTTTCTTCCCCATTATTTTTACAAGGGCATGTCGCACTCAGTATCTAGTTATTTTATGACCACTAGAATAACTAGTTACTCTGTGGCCACTAGAAGTTGAAAAGTAAGGTAAAAAAATTCTACTTTTAGAACAGTTGATGTAGAGAATAGGTTTTTAATTTCATCACACTTCTTACTTTTATTTTACTTTATTTTATTTCGCTGTCTGCCCGAGTTGAACCCACGAACCCTTTGATTTCTAGCCAAAGACACTACACACTGTGCCACGCACACGAATAAAGGTTGCTGTGAGCGTTGAACACACATCCCTAGGATTTATAGTCGGACACACACACACACTGTACTGCCGTCCTCATTACTTAGTGAGGAGTTAAGTAGGTTTGCCTTATGAATTTTTTAATAAGTAACCCATTACTTTTCAGATTACTTGCAATGCGAACAGAAGCTTGTTTACATTACTTTGTAATGGGTAACGTAATGACTAACGGATCCGAATTTTTGCTGGGTATACCCTCGTTAGCATAAATGGTGAGGGTATATAAAGGTCCCGCACAAACCACTTTTAATTTTTATGAAATATGAAATAAAGTTATATAAAATAAAAATGATATATGTATGTAATAATTCGATGATAAAATTAGTGAAAAACAAAGGGTTATGTAATTTTGGTTATGTCGTGTGTCCCTTTACCTGGTTTTCAGTTAAGTATTTGCTTACAGTGACTTAAAAATTTTCAAAAGTTGTGAAAAATAAAAGATTTTTGTGTGGAAGCTTCTTTAACGAATCACTTCATAATTAAAATTGTATGTAATCTTAGGTAAAAACCCATCAAAATATTATACAGGGATACGAGATTGTAAAAAAGTCATAACCCTAGTGGTGGTCATATCGCTCATTTACTCATTAACTCAAAAGATGCGTTTTCTGAGTTCGCAATTTCTATTTTTTCTGCGACTTCTATTTTATCTTGTGTCAAATTTTCATGTTGATATCTCTAAAACTCAATGATTTGCAACTCAATTTACTAAGAGTTTGGCACAATTCAACAAAAATGTTTTTTGAGTTTATGAAGCACTAAAACACTTCAAATCATGCTTGATCTTGCACAGAAATTTAGCACTGATATCTGGCTAGCTGTTTGCAAAATATGGTCCAAGGACTTCTTTTAGTTTTTGTGTAATAATCTTTTTAAGTTGGGAAGTCAAATTTCAATCGCCAACTTAAAACGCGTTTTTCTCGAAACTGAATTTTTTGAAACGTATCACTCTTTGAGTAAATGTGTATACGTGTAGACGTCTTAAGTGGCAGTGTAAAAAAAGGCTTAATAAAATTTAAAAAATAATACAAAACAGGTGTGTGGCGTTTCTATTATAAACGTATGAAAACAGCCGCTGTACGGTTGGTGGATTTGGTACATCATAGACACATTAAAACATAGACAATGAAATCGTTTATTTTACTGTCCAAAGATGTCGTACAAAATATTTTAGCGCACTCAGAGATTCCACATAGACTAATAAAATTGGGCTGCTACTATTTGCAACTCTCTATTTTATCGCATTTTTAGGAAAATGGTCATCAAAATAAATGACCTGTTGGAAGTGTGGCTGAACCGTGATAAAACAACTGGACAGCATTCAGCTGTATTAAAATATATGTTACAAAAATTACATTTTATCCAGGAAAAAGACAATGAAGAATGTAAAAAGATTCAATACATAGCCAAACAGTTGTGTAAACAATTTCAAAAAAATGGGCTGCTTCCAAGCGCATTAAAGGATATTTTAAACGTAAAAATGCGGAATGGTTAGATGAAGAAGTTGGTGAATGCAAAAGGGGACTAAAGAAAGGAATGCAATTATTTATCCATCTTACGACTCCATTAAACAATTTAAGAGAGACTGTTATCTGGAAAATAGTTAAATTTTCATATCCGATATTAGCGCTGAGGTCAAATTGGAAGCCCTTGTAGATCATACAGTGCAGAGATTATTTAGTGCCTATGAATTCTATCTAAACTTGTTCGAGAATAGTAAAATAACTATGATATACAAATGGGGTTGTGATGGAAGTTCGAATGATTCAATATATAAACAAAAATTTGCAGACAACAATCAAAACGCATCTGATGCATTTTTGTTTTCACTTTGTCTTATACCCTTACAACTCGAGGTAGACATAGCTGTTATTTGGAAAAATCCTCGGCCATCATCAACGAGATTCTGTCGGCCCATTAAATTGAAATATGAACAAGAAACACGTCAACTGATTCAAATCGAAGTTGAGAAAATTAATCCATAAGGATTCAATAAAAAACCTTGGGATTATATTGTGCGTAAAGTGTTCAAGTCAAGCAATTAATACACAGGTTTTTAAAGAAATTTGTGAGAAAACGTATTAGTAACTATTTATGGTACAAAAAGCCATCAAGTGTGCACAAAATTTTAAAACATGGGACTGAAATTATCGAAAGTGCTACATTACCAATTGGCATGTTTTCAGAAAAAGCTTCGGAATCACGAAACAATGATCTGCGGAATTTTAGAGAAAAAATAAATGTAAATGCAATGGTTTTTAAGAATAATAAAAATGACTAAGTTATATTACTAAATGGTTCCTTTATTTTGAAGTTAAAAAGACGTTCTTCCGGTGCCGTTACATGGCGGCAATTCCAAAACATGTCCACAATTTTTGGTAGATAACTTTCTTAACCACCGGGAACCCTAAATATAAAAAATCGGCCTGAAAATGTAGCTCAAAATATCAAAGTACAGACAAATTGGTTGGAAAATTTGGCGAATAACTTCAATATACATATGTACCTAAAATCTGGAAATAATGATTTTTACCACGTGAAGACCCTAAATACCAATTTACGGATAACTTGACAGCAAAACGTTGTCTAAATACAGAAAATATGTTATATGGGTAGGTACCGTTATAAGGAGGATATCCTATATATATCTCATATACAGTGTAATAATAGCTATAAATATAAATAACATCTGTACCAAATTTTAACCGCGTATCTCAATTTGTTTGGGAGTTATTACAATTTTCCCGCTAGATTTGGATTTCGCCCACAGTGAGACGGGCGGATGGACAGATGGACATGATTATATCGACTTAGAATTTTTTGCTAATCAAGATTTTTTTATTTTTATCGGGTTGCCGACTAATATTTTTTATTTTTATATTAATTTATGTGAGTGAAGTCCTGTTTTTTAATATTTAAGTAAAAAAGATAATATGATCTACATAATGTAAGTTAAATTTGTGCGATATCATATTAAAAAATTAAAAATGTAAACTTAATTATTTCTCAAACATTTGTTACTAGATTTCCCCAAATAAAATACAACCCTTGAAAAAAGTTGGAAAAAAGCCAACGAAACGTCGGGTAAAAAATGAAATAAAACTTGTTTTTATTTTCACAAAATTATCAACTGACCATAAAAAGCCCAGCAAAAAACATCAAAAAAAAAGACTAATATTTTTACTATGTGTTACAAACGGAATGAAACATTTAACTATACCTTCCATATTATGGTGGAGGGTATAAAAAACGACATCAGTTGTGAACTGCATTGACCAACAGATGTTTTGGCTGAGGTAAGCAGTTTAAAAACATATGCATGGTTTCTAAGCCTGTTTGAAAGAAAAATTCTTCGAAAAAGTGGCTGTGACGTCGTATGAACCACGAGATATCGGCTATACAACGAATTAATTATAGTTAAAGGTGTCGAGATACAACGGTTTTGTTGGCTAGGCCATGCCATAACAATGAACTATGATGAAATCGCTATTATTACGGATCACATGGCGGCACACGCAGAACTGGAAGGCCAAGGCTTCGGTGGAAGAAGATATCGAAAAACAGTATATTCGTAATTAGAAAAGAAAATCAACAAATAGAGAGAGCAACCTACGTTTCTCGTCGCAGATCCTCATCCATTTCCTTCTGTTTTTATACCAACCATGCAAGCGCCTTTACGAAAACGTTGAATACAAATCACAGGAACACTTACGCTCAGTTGTTTAGTCGTTATTGAGAAGGCAACGGACGCATGGATGTACAGCAAGCATGGTCACATTTGGCACGGCGGTGCCGATGATTTTCGGCAATTTCCACGCACACGACCCGAATCTACAGAAAGAGCGTACAAAAGAGAACAAATGTTTTGATATGTTATTGTTTTATAGCTTGCATAAATACAAACTTACTAACACACTGTTATAAGTTGTAAATATTTTTAATACATTTTCTCCGTTCTCTTTTTGGTCATGCCTGATGTACAGGCAGCATGCGCTTGGATATACATATTATTTGATTCGATACCTTTTAAAATTGTTGTTTTTAATTAAAATTACAACTTTTAACTCATAGTTCTTTATTTAAATTGCCTTTTGGACTTCTCCGTATTGATTTAACAATAAACAAATTAAAACCATAACTCAAAATGTTTAAATTACTCTTAGAAAAATTATTTTCTTTTTCCCATACAATCACTCAGAATAGCATGCTCTTCGTGTGCATCTCTGTTTACATTATGCAACACTGAAAATGCAAACAACTTCTAGTATGCATTTTTATACCCTCCACCATATGGAGGGTATAATTAAATTTGTCATTCCGTTTGTAACACATCGAAATATTCGTCGGAGACCCTATAAAGTATATATATTATTGATCAGCATAAAATTCTATGTCGATTTGACCATGTCCGTCTGTCCGTCCGTCTGTCTGTCTGTTGAAATCAAGATACAGCTCGCAATTTTAAAGATAGAGAGTCAAAATTTGGTACAGAAGTTTTTATTACTTGCAGGATGGTTGGTATTGAAAATGGGATATATCGGTCCACGTTTTGATATAGCCCCCATAGAACGGTACCTCCCGATTTTCGGTATTTTTAAGGTTTTAGCTTCGTTATCCTACCAAAATGGCTGAAATTTGGTACGTAGTCTTCTTTAGGGGTATAAAACTTTCCCCCAGAATTTTGTTGGTATCGGTCCACACCTTCATATAGCCCCCATAGAACGGTACCTCCCGATTTTCGGTATTTTGAAGGTTTTAGCTTCATTATCCTACCAAAATGGCTGAAATTTGGTACGTAGTCTTCTTTAGGGGTATAAAACTTTCCCTTAGAATTTTGTTGGTATCGGTCCACACCTTCATATAGCCCCCATAGAACGGTACCTCCCGATTTTCAGTATTTTTAAGGTTTTAGCGTCATTATCCTACCAAAATGGCTGAAATTTGGTACGTAGTCTTCTTTAGGGGTATAAAACTTTCCCCCAGAATTTTGTTGGTATCGGTCCACACCTTCATATAGCCCCCATAGAACGGTACCTCCCGATTTTCGGTATTTTTAAGATTTTAGCTTCATTATCCTACCAAAATGGCTGAAATTTGGTACGTAGTCTTCTTTAGGGGTACACAACTTTCCCCCAGAATTTTGTCGGTATAGGTCCACACCTTCATATAGCCCCCATATAACGGTACCTCCCGATTTTCGGTATTTTGAAGTTTTTAGCTTTATTATCCTACCAAAATGGCTGAAATTTGGTACGAAGTCTTCTTTAGGGGTATAAAACTTTCCCCCAGAATTTTGTTGGTATCGGTCCACACCTTCATATAGCCCCCATATAACGGTACCTCCCGATTTTCGGTATTTTGAAGGTTTTAGCTTCATTATTCCACCGAAATGGCTGAAATTTGGTATTTAGACTTCGTAGGGGGTACTCAAGCTTCCCCTTTAAATTTGTCGGTATAGGTCCACGCCTTCATATAGCCCCCATGGAAGGTACCTCCCGATTTTTCATATTTTGAAGGTTGTGTCTTCAATATTCCACCAAAATGGCTGAAATTTGGTATTTAGTCTTCAATGTGATATAAAACTGTTCGTCAGAAATATGTCTGTAAAGGTCCACGCATTCATATTGCCCCATTTCTGACTAACATTCGTCGGTATAGGTTCACGTTTCGATATAGCCCCCACTGAAGATTGTGACGTCAATATCCAACCGAAATGGCTGAAATTCGTTATTATAGAGTTATAAAATATTCCAGAAGAGTATTAGAAGCGTACTTCTTGATTTTCGGTATTTTTTAAGTTTTAGTCACATTCTCTTACCGAAATATAGGAAATTTGGTATTAAGTCTTCTTTGAGCCTAAAAACTTTCCGTCAGAAATTTGTCGGTATAGATCGACGTTTCGAAATAGCCCATGTAGAATGGTGCCTCACATTGTTTTACCGAAATTGCTGAAATTTAGTATTAAGTCTTCTTCATACACGAAAGGAAACTAATTATTCCATTTTACTTCAATACAACTTGTGGTGGAGGGTATAACAAGTTCGGCCCGGCCGAACTTAACACCGTTTTTACTTGTTTGGAAGTACATATGTATTGAAACTACAAAAACCCTAGTTGGGTTTTGTCCTGTCAGATCCAGTTTGGATTTTATGGTCTCATCTAAACCGAGCTAAAATTACATTTTTTTTGCATTAATCGGGCCTTTATCTCAAAAACTAATAGGAATTTTGCCTTGCTATCTTTAGCAATATTGTAGCCCTGAACTAGTAGAACTTATCTGTTGAACAGACCACATAAGAAAAACTACATCTACGGCACCAATCAATAAAATATAGAACATTTTACTTAATTTCTGGAATTCTGGTCGGTATCAGCTAAACTATTGTGAGTTGAGCCAAGTAACCTTTTGCAAAAATCTTCCAAATAATGTTCTCAGCAATTCTTTAGAATATTCTGAAACTCTAAAATGCTTATTTCATGTTGCCTGAAATTTGGTATTTAGTCTTTGTTGGGGGTATAAAACTTTCCACCTGAAATTTTTTGGTATACGTCTTAATAGTAGGGCTTCGAAGTCTAGCCATTTTTGGTCAGACTCCGACTCCAGTCCAATTTTTTTTTTCCGACTCCGATTCCAAACCCGGAGTCGACTCCGAAAATAAATTCCCCCTCTCGAAATGCATTAAATATTTACTAATCAGTAAGTTATGTAATAATACAATAATACAAAATCCATGGTCAATAAACCGTATTCTAACAGCGCACCGCTATCGAAGTTATGGGCCCCAAAAGACTTGAAGCCTTGATGTCAAACGGGATCGTTTTGATTGTTCTTCGTCTTAATTGGCAAATCCGTTATCTACCCTCAGGGCAGTGTATTTTGTTCATATTGTATAATTTTCAAGGGAGAGTTACTTCAGTGGTTTCCCGAGGCCTTCTGAAGGGTTTATAGTTCTGGAGTTCAGACGCTGTTTGCTGCCGCTTTACCTAAAGACAGACGCAGGTAGCTGTTGGTCCGCGAGACGTATTTGATTTCCGTCATACCACCCATACCTGGGAAGTATTCCCCTATCCGCCACCTGGGGACACGTCCAACCCGTTAAAGGTAGTGAGCTAACATGTACCGCGCGTTCTCCCATAAGAACGTTAAAAACTTGGGTTTGGGCGTCGGGTTAGTAACCCTCCCCTAGAAAAAACAGCATACTATGAAAAAACGAAAGAAATGAAAAACAACCCCCTCTAAAGTTGACGAACCCCGCAAACGTTTTAAGGACCATGATCTGCGAATCTGCACTTGGGATGTTCGCACTCTTTATAGAGAAGGTGCAGTCTTTGCATTGGCAGACGTACTTGAAAAGTACAAGGCTGATATTACTGCCATACAGGAAATACGATGGATTGGGAAAGGCGTCACAACAACACCTAAAGGTGACGCACTGTATTATAGCTGCCATGACGTAAAGCATGAGTTTGGTTGCGGATTTGTAGTTAGTCGGAGACTAAAACATCTGGTATCCAGCTTCACTCCAGTGAATGAAAGACTTGCT
This sequence comes from Musca autumnalis, assembly GCF_047663935.1. Taxonomy (NCBI): domain Eukaryota; kingdom Metazoa; phylum Arthropoda; class Insecta; order Diptera; family Muscidae; genus Musca; species Musca autumnalis. Next base: position 84,961,306 of record NW_027411866.1, read on the forward strand.
GCAATTCGAATAAAAGCTAAATTCTTCAACATCAGCCTTTTTTGCGTTCATGTTCCCACTGAAGAAAAGGACGAACAGACCAAAGATATATTTTACGAGCGCTTAGAAGAAACATATGACAGTTGCCCTGCCCATGACATTAAAGTCATTCTAGGCGATTTTAATGCCAAAATTGGAAAGGAGAATATCTTTGGCCCAACAGTCGGGAAATTCAGCCTCCACAGTGAAACATCTGACAATGGTATGAGGCTGATAGACTTTGCAGCTTCAAAAAACATGGTAGTTAGCAGTACCAGATTTAATCATCTCGATATTCATAAGGGCACCTGGCTGTCTCCAGATCAGAAAACAAGAAATCAAATTGATCATGTTGTGATAGATGGAAGACATTCATCGAGCGTGTTAGATGTCCGATCGTTCCGAGGCGCAAACATTGATTCGGACCATTACCTTGTTGCAGCAAAGGTACGCACCCGCTTAAACGTGGCAAACAAAGTACGAACAGACACAACACGAAAGTTAGACATCGGTAAGCTGCAATCACAACAGATAGCCACAGCATATTCCACTCAACTAGCCCAATTGCTTAATCAAAGCACTCCTCATCCCGATAACATATCAGCGCAATGGCAAAGCATTGCCCACTCCATGCAAACAGCCGCAAAATCCATACTTGGATACCAGAGGCCTCCACCAAGGAATCCATGGTATGATCAGGAGTGTCGTGCTGCTACCGAAGATAAAAATGCGGCATATAGTAGCGCACGAGGGAGATACAGGGAGAAAAGGAGAGAGGAGAAACGTTTTTTCCGCAGGAAAAAGAGAGAGATGGAAAAGCGAGAGTGTGAAAAAATCGAGATGTACAGGAGCCAGAATGAAGTCCGAAAATTCTACCAAAGAGTCAAGCATCAAATTGATGGCTTTGGTACAGGCACATCCTCCTGTAGAGACCAGCAAGGTAATTTGGTAACTGATACAGATAGTGTACTCAAGATATGGAAAGAACATTTTTCAAAACTCTTGGTATCCAATAGCAGCGAAGACGACGAAGATACCACAGTCCCAATCACAGAAGATGGTATTGAATGTATACCGCCCAGCCAAGATGAGGTAAAGACAGCAATAAATCGGCTGAAGAATAATAAGGCAGCAGGAGCCGATGGCTTACCAGCCGAGCTGTTCAAAACCGGAGGCGACACGCTGATAAGGTGTATTCATCAGCTAGTTAGCACCATCTGGCAGGAAGAACGAGTACCCGACGATTGGAACCTGAGTATCCTGTGCCCCGTCCACAAGAAGGGAGATAAGACTGTATGCTCTAACTATAGGGGCATAAGTCTACTCCCTATTGCCTACAAGATCGTGTCAGGGATATTGTGCGAACGACTAAAGCCTATGGTCAACGAGATAATTGGACCATACCAATGCGACTTTAGACCTGGCAAGTCCACCATTGACCAGATATTTACCCTGCGGCAAATCCTGGAGAAGACCCAAGAGATGCAGATCGACACCTACCACCTTTTTGTCGATTATAAAGCAGCCTTCGACAGCCCGCTGCGTTCAAAGGCATCCCAAGCCATGTCTGAATTTGGTATCCCCACAAAGCTCATCCGGCTCAGTTAAAATAGGAAAGAACCTCTCCGAAGAGTTTGGTACCAAAAGAGGTTTCAGACAAGGAGACAGCCTTTCGTGTGATCTCTTTAACATCCTGCTAGAAAAGGTTATACGAGAGGCAAACGTCAAAAGAAGTGGCACAATCTACACCAATAGTCACATGTTACTTGCTTATGCTGATGATATAGACATCATAGGCCGATCAGTAAAATAAGTAACTGATACCTTTATGAAGGTCGAAGGAGAATCTGCTAAAGTGGGTCTGGCGGTAAACGGTGAGAAGACCAAGTTGATGGTATCGACGCGCAATGCGTCCATTGAGCTCGGACCGACTGTGGAAGTTGGTTCCTATAATATTGAGGTAGTAAAAGACTTCGCCTACCTCGGCACCTCCGTAAACACAACAAACGACATCAGTTGTGAAATAAAAAGAAGAATTGTATTGGCCAACAGATGCTACTTTGGTTTATGTAAGCAGTTTAAAAACAAAGCCACATCTCGGCAAACAAAAATAATGCTCTACAAAACACTGATACTACCCGTGCTGATGTATGGCTCCGAAGCCTGGGTACTTGCGCAAGCAGACATGGCAGTGCTTGGTGTGTTTGAGAGAAAAATTCTTCGAAAGATCTACGGACCAATCTGCGTTGACGGTGAATATCGACGTCGCATGAACCACGAGCTGTATCTGCTGTACAACGACATCAATATTGTTAAACGTATCGAGATGCAGCGATTGCGTTGGCTAGGCCATATCATAAGAATGAGTGATGATGACCCCGCTAAAAAGGTGTATAAACACGGCCAAGGAATAGATGGCGCAAACAAGTGGATGATGAGATGAAAAGGCGCGGTATTCCAGAAAGCGAAGCAACAAATAGAGAGAATTGGAGATCTTTTCTAGTTCGGCCTATAGAACAAATGTTCTGTAATGGGCCAGCTAAGTAAGTAAGTAAGTAATGCAGTGATGTCAGAAAATTCAAAATACATAAAATCGGGCTGTACCATTATATTGTGTTATATTAAATCGTAAACCTACACCGACAATTCTTTGCAGGAATGTTTTATACGAAAACTATTATAACAAATTTAAGGCATTTCGGTTCGATAATGCGGTAAAATCCTTCAAATGCCGAAAATCAGTAGGTTCCATTTTGAATACCAAACCTCTTAAGTGTAAAGTAAACCTCTATACCAATTCAAAAAGCTCTGTCTTAAATCATGCGAGCTCTAACCTGATTTCAACAGACAGATTGGCAGATATACAGACATCTTTATACTTTATACAGACAATCAGAAATTATTAAATATACATAGAAATTAATATATCCACCATCCTTTAGAGATAATGTACATAATACGAGTATGACGTCGATTTGTTAACCATTTCTCCTTTCGGTCATTTCATTTATGGGCCTGATATGGGCATTACATTTAATCGAAAATTCATTTCGCTCATTTACTCAAAGAGTGACATAACTCAAAAAATGTGTTTTCTGAGTTAGCAATTTCTATTTTTTCTACGACTTCTACTTTATCTTGTGTCAAATTTTCATCTCGATATCTCTAAAACTCAACAAGTTAGAGGTTATTTACTAGAAGTTTGGCATAAATCAACAAAAAAGTTTTCGGAGTTTAGAAAGCACTAAAACATTTCAAATCATGCTTGATCTTGCCCAGAAATTTAGCACTGATATCTGGCTACCTCTTCCCAAAACATGGTCCATGTAGCTATTTTATTTTTTGTGTAATAGTCTTTTGAAGTTGGGATATCAAATTTCAATCGGCAACTTAAAACGAGTTTTTCTCAAAACTTGATTTTTTGAAATGTGTCACTCTTTGAGTAAATGAGCGATTTGATCTCTTCTCATGGAATACCAACAGGATTTCTCATAGCATACGAGTAGGTTCTTTCTTCTGTTATAAAGACGCTTGGTTCTTCAAAAGTCCTTCAAAGAACCAAAATTTCCTCATAGCATACAAATAGGGCGTCTTTAAAAAAATTGGCAGGAAGATCATCTTAAAAGAAGGCTCTAACTTTTCTCACACAAATTCAGCAAGAAGTCTAGTAGGATCAACATCAATTCTATAAAATTCCAGATGGTCTTCAGTGCGATTTCTCTTAACTCATTAAACCCCAGGACATAGTAAATGCAAATAAAGGTCGATGACTCAATATCCCACCGCAAATCAGGTATTTATCCTTCGTTGGGGTATACAAATTTTCACCTGATATTTGGTATTCAGGTTTCAATGGCTGTATAACACTTTCCACCTGAAATTGGTCGGTATAAGCCTGCGTCTTCATAAAGCCCCATAGAGCGGTACCTCCCTATTTTCGGTATTTTGAAGGTTGTGGCCTCAATATACCACCGAAATGGCTAACATTTGGTATTTAGTTTTCCATGGGGATATAAATTATTCCAGAAGAGAATTATCAGTATAGGTTCACGTCTTCATATATCCCCTATTGAAGCGTACCTCCCGATTTTCGGATTTGGAAGGTTGTACCCTCAATATCCCATCGACATGAAATTTGATATTTAGTCTTCGTTGGTGGTATAAAGTTTTCACCTGAACATTTTCGTTATTGCTCTATGTCTTCATATAGTACCCCTCCAAATGTTCGGTATTTTGAAATTTGGTACTCAGGCTAAGTTGGGTGTATAAAACATAATTGTTATGAGTAGGAAAACGAAGCTTAGGAAATTTACTTAATCCTTCAAGTTAAGTTAAGGCGCGAATAATAGACCTTTGTTTCAGAAACTCGCTTATAATATAACCATCTTTTCTCATTTTTAAGTAAATTTTTTTCTTCAAAATGAGTCATGTTGGTAAGGCTTTTTCTCATTACGAACCGCGAAAAATGGCAAAACAAGCTGAGTTTCAAAAAAAAAAAAAAATTTTAGGAATGTTTGGAAGTGATTTGCATCTTTAAATTCTTAAAATGATGACATGAATTTTTTGATTTTTATCGTTTGACGCATCCACTGTGCATTGGTTTTATGTTAACGCGAAAGCGGTTTGTATTTTTCAACAAAATTGTGTTTTTATTTTTTTATTCTAAACCCATATGGAAACGTAGACCTATGCGACGTTTTTTGGCATCAATGTTTTTACACCCTGAGGGCAGAAATACCTCGCTGTTTATTTTTAGAGATACATCTGATTTTTTCGAAAATCTAGCTAAATTGTTACAAATAGTACTTAAATGAAATTACATATCAATTAAAATAGCTAGTAGTACATACAACATAATTTTCAGGGTTCACCATTTCGGTATTAAATACAATTTGTTGTTGTTTTTTTTATTTTCTTTCCGCATACGAAGTGGCGGGCACTTTGCTAGTTATGTATAATAAATCTCCATTAATGCTATTTACAGTCTAAAAAAAACTAAATTAAAACTGTGTGTTTCCAGAGGATACAAAAGCTCTTTTCGAAAATTTTTAAATATTGGTCTATGTTTTGGAAAGAACAACCATGACGCCCCATATGAGGGAGTATTATCAGTTGAAATATTCTCCTCTTGCAAGGAATAACAGGAAGAGTTCCTATTCACTTCAATACAGTTCGTGGTGGAGGGTATAAAAAGTTCGGCCCGGTCGAGCTCAACGCCTTTCTTACTTGTTGTACCAAGTGCAAAATAAATAAAGCAACAACACTGGGATTAAGCCTGAGTATTAAAAAAAGTAAATTAAATAAAAAGCGTCTGCTGATCCTGCTCCTATCGGATTTACCTCTTCTTCTTCGTGTAAATTAAAAATGAATTGTCGGTTCTATGATCAGAATTATTTTATTTATTATCTTCCTTTTATAAATACAATGAGGACACTTTCAATTGTGTCCTTCCCTTAAGACTAAGCATTTGACCACAAATAACCCCATTCCCCAATCACAAACTATTTTATGAAAATGTACTAACAAGCCAACAACTTGTCTGGGCTGATATTAAAGTCGATAAAGGAAAAGATGGATGAAATGAAGGGGATTGGGATGAACGGGAATGGAATGTATGCAGAAGACAAAAAGTGAATGTGACTGTTATGTGGGATTGGACTTTATGTAGTTTTTTTATTCAATTAGTCGACAGCCAAGATTTAGATATGCAACAACACGTGTGGCTTATGTACGCACTCGGCCGAAACGTCGATGATGGCCACGATAAGGATTTACCACAATGTCCTTGCTGGCTTCCGTTGAGTCTTCTCCAGTGATAGTAGGAGGTGATGATGTTGCCCTTCTCTTTCGTTTGCCTAAAACAGCTCCTGGTGCAGCAACTCCCGACACTGTGCCCAGTTGTAAGAGTAGTGGATTACTGACTAAAGCAGCAGCTATTCCCAAAACTGCGGCACTGGCCAGTGGTATGAGAAAGCTTTTGGCCAACAAGGCTTTATGTGAAAAGTCCGGAAATGTTTTGTGTGCTGCTGTCTCATGCATGTCTGAGTAAGTGTATGAGTATTCACCACCAGAGCCAGCATAGTGGCCTTTACCACCACCATAAACATCGAAGGGAATACCATCTCCAGCTGGACTGCTGCCCGCACCACCATAATAAGGACTACCGCCCCCATGGTGATATTCAACATGAGGATGAGGAGAACTGTATGGACCGGCATGTGAGGAAGAATAGTGGTGACCACCACCGCCTGAGGGAACATACTCAACACCATGAGTTCCACTATGCAGTGGATTTCCATAGTGTCCTGTGGGAGACAACAGAGAGGGAGAGAATGAAAGGTGGAAACGTGAATTATGTATATATTTTTATGACTGTATATATTTTAGTGACAGCTCCTGTTGCTGTCCCCAACTGCTTTGTCTATCTTGATTACGCATTCATATCACTTACCCACGCTTATTCTGTCCTGTAGTCCAGTCTTATTTAGTAATGATCCAAAGAATGCCGTTTTGTTTTTGAGATGTTGCCAAGAGTTGTAACTGTTGGCAAGATGTATGCCATTATCGGGTGGAGAGTAATTGTTGTTGTTGTGGATGTTTTTGTTGCTCGAGCCGGGGAATGAAATGGGCTTGGATATAAAACCAGAGGTAAGTTTGTTGTTACTGCTGTCACTAGAACTATAATATGGAGTTGATACAGAGTGTACAGAACTTGTTGAACCTGGCCCTCTGTAAAAAACAAAGCAAATGACAAAAGAAATGTTTTAGTAATGATAAAAGAGCAGAAAAGATGACATTGTGGGAAAGTGATTTAGTTGAAAAATATTTTGATAAATTCCATTTTTTTGGAATCGAAACTTATGTGTTGTAGTTTTGTGCAGCTTTATAGTAGGCAAAGATATAAACTTGTAAAGACTAGACCATCTGCATATCTAGTATTGGGTAAATCTCCAATGTTTGGATCAAATCGTGGTGGTTCCCCGCGGTGGTCGTAGGCATGTTGGCAGGTTTCTGGTCATTATTTCAGGATGTATGGCTTATACGCAATAATTGTATCCTTGAAATCAGACGACTTATGGTAAACAAATTCACGCAGAGAAAAAAATATGTTTGATCCAACAATATTCCAAGAGCAAAATATATATTGTTAACATATTGTTGGATTCCTTATGTAGTATTGTCAATCCAACAATCGTTATTGTCACACTAGACTATATTATGTGTTCTAAATATAAATATGTATTGTCACTTTGACACTATAACGTTTTGGACCAAACATGTAATTACGATAGTTTTGGTTAGAGGTAACAATATATGTTGTTGCAACTCACAATAGTTTTGGTCCAAATGGACAATAAATATTGTTAGAACTTACAATTGTTTTGGTCAGAATTAACAATATTTATTGTTGCTATTCACAATAGTTTTAGTCAAAATAGACAATAAATATTGTTAGAACTTACAATAGTTTTGGTCAGAAGTAACAATATTTATTGTTGCAATTCATAATAGTTTTGGTCAAAATTGGCAATTACTATTGTTAGAACTTACAATAGTTTTGGTCAGAAGTAACAATATTCATTGTTGCAATTCACAATAGTTTTGGTCAAAATTGACAATTACTATTGTTAGAACTTACAATAGTTTCGGTCAGAAGTAACAATATTTATTTTTGCAATTCACAATAGTTTTGGTCAGAAGTAACAATATTTATTGTTGCACTGCGAAATGGCTGGAATAAAAATTGTATACCTACCTTTTTAATGTGTTACATTTAATAAAATATAAAAAGTTTCATTGTATTATTTATTTCATATATGATTATTAAAAAATATAAATAACACTGATTTGAGATAATTTTAATTTCTATTGACGCTAATTTTATTTAGTTTAACAAAGATTCGTCTCTTGATGTGCAAATTAAGCATGTTGGTAAACTATTTCTTGTGATTTAATCGGTCAGGAAAATTGTGACTCCCAGTCGTTAGTAGAATTTGAAGCTAAATTAAAAAAGAAAAAATGTTAGAAATAACGCTTAGTAAAAGTACAAAAAGAAGATACTTACTAATTAATTTTATCCCCAAAACAAAATCGGTTGAAGAAATGTATTGTTGCACAAATTACTGAATATAACTGGTGTTTTCCCAAATTTAAAAAGTCTGCAGCAAAACAATCCTTAACCCGCTAAATAAAAAATATTAGTTAAAAACAGACACACAAAACTACGAAATAAAATACAAGTGTCAGCAGTAGTCGTTTCTTTGGTTTTCATTGAGCATGAATTGCAAAAATTATTAGACTGTTGCAATGCGCTCTTTATATTTTAAATTAAAATAGAATCCCGACAATTCGTTCACAAAAACACAAATTTAAGAAAAAAACTATTTCTATTTTCTCTTCGTATAAAATTTTCAACCACTTTTTTCGTTTTTAGCTCTCCACAAAACACACACACATAACAACTTACATACGATAGTAGAAGAAAAGATTCAAAAGAGGTGGTGTCAAACAACAATGAAAAATAGTATTGGTAAAAATGGACAATAAATATTGTTAGAATTCAGAACAGTTGAGGGAAAATTATCTATATTTACAATAGTTTTGCTCAAAACTACAAACGCGTGTCGTAAACATTATTCAGTACAAAAAGATTTGTGACGTTTTCAAGAAAATTTTAATTTATTGTGTCAAAGATGTATGAATTATCGGAATTCTTCTTTAATATCTCCTTGCAACGCAAATTCTGCTTCAACCGCCACTTTTATATTTACCGCTTCACAAAACCACATGAGAAAACCAAAAACAAAAAACTACATGGCATTTTAAAAATAGATAATGCCATAAAAAAAGAAAACACCGACAGTTTTAAAATAAAGAATTCAATAGATTTAATAATGTATGACACTTTTATTATTAGCTTTTTTCATTTTTGTCTTGGAATGTTATTTTTCTAAGTTTATAGTCACTAATATTTTACTTTTTTTGATCCACTTCCTTTGACTGCCAAACAAAAACTGATTAGGGACAAAGAATGCACAAACACAAATAACTTCACCGGCTGCCACACATAAAGTAAAGAGAGCAAAACAATAATGCAGCTACTAGAATCCAGAGAAAATACTCAACAAGTTAACGGGAGAGAGTATAGTCAAAAATATGTATTTTTGAACTAATAATAGAAATTTTCAATCCAAAATTGTGTATCTACTGAAAAAACAAAATAACAATACGTATTTAAAACTTCAACAAAAGCGAATTGTTTAAATGGCAATATTTTTTGTAAAAATTCTAGATTGTCATAGTTCCTACCAATTGGTATTGTTAATAATTTTGACAATAGTGCGGAATTTCGAAAGTTGTTTTTGTTTTTTATGTTTGGAGCAAAATATTGTATTTTTGGATTTGCAATACAATGCTCGAACAAAACAAATACAATTTTGGAACAAAAATTGATATTTTTATTCCAACAAAAGCAAAAAATATTTTTTCTCTGCGTGTTAATAACGCGTTTAGACCTTCAACTATACTTAATGGCGGAATTTGTAACTTTTGTGAGGGAGGTACCACAAAGTATCAAATACATCTTTAGACCCATAAATTTGGGCCTTAACATCAAGAACAATTTGACAATAACGACCCGTCGTAGTTTTCAAATGTCTCTCGAACAGTTTGGCATGGTTGACGGTGACGAAGGCCTTCGATAGGCCAAGAGCCACCATGCCTGTTCTGGTTCAGTCCCTGACTAATATATGTGGATATGGCGTGTAAGGCTGTTGTGGTACTGTGCATTTTCTGAAACCTATGTTGATGTTAGGCAACTGGGAAACAGCTTCTCATTATGCCGAGAAATATTGCTTTTAAAATGTTGGTTATTGGCAACAAGAGGGAGATCGGCATGTACGAGACTGTCCAGAGTATCATTTGGCAGATGGTGAAAAAGTGAGCTCGGCCATGAAGAGAGTGAACCCGACAACATAATCTTCTGGAATTACTGGAGACTCCTAAAAGAAATCTCGTATTATCCACAAGATAATGTTCTGGTCGACAGAAGCGGAGCCGCCATCTTTTTACGCTAAGGTAGCCAAAAAGCATTACAGGGACGGTCTGTCTTATGCAGTGAGGTTCTGGTGGAATACAGATCAATATCACCAGGAAGCAACCGAGAGGATGGTAAACGGCAAATTGCCGTCAGCAAAAATAATCTGCAGTGTGCCGATTACGGCATCCACTCGGTGGAAAAACTAGTTGTTATTCAAATAATTTGCAATCATGTCTTCATTGAGAACTTTTGTCAACATATTTGCTTTTGTGTATTATAATTTTCATCCATATTCATTCTGATTTCGTTTACTTATCAAAAAAGACTATTTGTGTTTTTGTAACCTATTTTTGGAATTTCTGGGATTCAAAATTTGGCGACGAGGCTGGGATATTGTCGTGAGAGCTTGATGATCTGTTACTAATTCAAAGTGTCTGCCATAGAGATATTGATGAAATTTAGTGATTCCGAAAATTATGGCATTTGGGAATCATTTAGTGTTTTCGAAACAAAACATATTGGATTTTCAGTGCCATCCGGACTGACAGCACTGCACCTACTCCGCGGTTTGACGCGTCAGTTGCGAGAATGATTGGATATTTGTCATCATAACAGACTAACTTATTTGCATTCATTATATCTTCTTTCAAAGACGATTCTTGCCGATCAGTCCAAGCAAATTTTGCATTTGTTTTTCGAAGTTCGTTTAATGGCGCTGCTGTTTTCGAAAAATTAGGAATGCTCCTAGTTCCTTTATATTTTAAGGTCTTGACAAAAGCTGAATGGCATCTAATCTTTTTCCTGAAGGTCTTATACCATCACAATCAATAATATGCGCCATATATTCTACCGAAGATTTCGCAATTTCACTTCTCTTAGCCTTACATTTAAGTCCATAGTTCTTCAGTTTCTCTAGTACCTTAGTTAGGTTTTTATGTGTTCTTCGTTAGTCTGCCCCAATTGTAATGTAATTGTACATCATCGAGGTAAATGGCTCATCCAGGAATACATATCTCCTAACATTTCCTCCGTGAATTTCTGAAAAATTGCAGGGCACTTGAGATCCTAAAAAGCATTCGTTTATACTGATATCGACCAAATGGGGTATTGATAACCATAATCCATTGTGCTGGTTCGGAAAGTCAAAAAGTTCTTCGATTCTTGGTATTGGATATCTTTCAATTTCGATTTGAGGATTCAAAGTAGCCTTAAGTCCGCGCATACTCTAATGCAACCGTTGGGTTTTTGAACCACGATAATTGGTGAGGCCCACTCACTTAATTTTATTGGCTCTATAACGCCATTGGACACCGGCGGTCGACTTCCTGTCGGACTTTGTCGTGTAACGCGAATGGTATATTATATGGTTTCATGAATTTTGGAACTGAATTTGGTTTGAGATAATTATCTGCTTTAAAATTTGAGCAATGTCCAAGTCCTTCAGAAAACACTACATGGAAATCTTTCATTACATTCTCTAATTTACGTTCCAAATCTGTAAGATTATCACTCAAAACTTGCAAGCAGTTTTCTTTCAACAGATTATTGTATGAACATTTCATCTCAAAACCAATTTCTTTAATCCTATCGCACCCAAATATGCTGGTGACATTTTTCTTTTTGACCAATAGAAAATTTCAAAGAAATATTTGATGTTTGATTTCTTACCGGAAACATTGCAGTTAAAATTAATATTAATATTAATTTCATAATGAATAAAAATATATTAAATAATAAAAAAAAAAAATTGTACGAGGTTGTCGACCGTGAAGTAATTCAGCAGGGAACTTGCCTGTGTGTGGGTTTGGCGTTGATCTTTACGTCACCAAATACTTGTATAATGTCTTTTCCTGGCTCGGCTGCTCTTTACTAATCTTGTTGAAAGCTGTCTTAAATGTTCGAACAAAACGCTCAGCTAATCCATTCGAAGCTGGGTGAAACGGAGCTGTCGTCAAATGTTCAATAGCGTTTGCTTCACGTTCTATATTATAGTTATATATTCAATTATATCCAAATTGTTCTTAAATAAATAAAACTTTTATTTAAAATATATTGAAAAATCTTTAATCACAAAGGTACATTTTCCGAATTTCATCAAAATGTTACTAACATTTTATGTTTAGTGCGTCTAATATATGAAATCGGACTAATATATATGGGGGCTATATCCAAGTCTAAACACTTTTCAAAATAATTTGGCGAATCTATTTCTAATCCAAATTGGATATACGTAGAGAGGTTTCTGCACCATATGCTCAAAATCGGGCAAAAATATATATGTGAGCTATATTCAAATCTCAGCTCACTTCAATATAATTTGGCAAACTTTTTTTTGGTCCGAATTCGGTGACATTTTCCATATTGCACCCAAATTGGATCGAATTTACGTGTTTGTTGCACCAAATACCTTAAATCGAGCGAATATATGTATATACGGGAGATATATCCGAATCTGAACCGATTTAAATATAATTTGACGGACATTTTTCAATTTGCAAAATTGAAGAGAATTTTCGAGTTTTGTGCACCAAATACCCCAAATCGGGCAAAAATATATATGGAAGCTATATCCAAATCTGAGCCCATTTCAATAAACTTTGTCAAATTTATTTCTAGCTCGAATTTCGTGACATTTTCCAAACTTCATCAAAATTTGACAGAATTTGCGTTTTTAGGGTACCATATACCTCAAATTGTGCGAACATACAGTGACTGTCACTGAGAATGATGCAACCTCAAATAAAAATGTAAATGTTAAATAAATGAACTGTCGCTATCAAAACGCTTCGTAAGAATGACAACAAAGGGTGTTGAAATTTTTGTTTTTATAAAAGCAAACGTGGTCAAAACATTGTTTACAATATTTATGAACACTATTTTGAAAGAAAAGTGCAAAAAATTTGGTTCTATGCCCTGATTTTTACCTCTATCTGGACAACGCCGTTAAAGACTAATATAATATAGGGCAAGCCTGGCTAATACCGGACTTTCTTTACTAGAGTTGTGCCAAAGGAACTATATGGAACTATCTCGTTCACTTCGCAGTTCCAATGGCCATTTCATGATGTTACTCATACGCTTTGGAACTAGTACAAGGAACTAGGAACTAGATTACCCAACTCTATTCTTAAACAACCCTTTTATATAGCTGCGTCATTTATTCTAAACAACGCACGAAAACACCATAATATTATACGCAACCCTGCTTTTTTGTCATAAACTACCGAAAAAATTCAACTGTTTTAAGTTGTTGTTGTATGATAGAGAAAAACAAAAATACTTAAACAATAAGAAAAGAGAAAATAAATGGTTAAAATAACTTGCAAAAAATATGTTTTTTGTTTTTAAATTAAGTCAAATCAGTTGACAAACATTTGTGTTGTGAAATTCCTGTTTTTTTCTAATTAAAATTATCGTGTCTGTGTGTTGTGTGATTGTGTGGGTGTGTCGGTGTTTTTGAAATAAACCTCATTTGTTTCTAGGATTTCGTAAAACCAAATCATATAATGTGCTAATCTAAAAAGGGCTTTTAATGATTTTTCATACTCATTTTTAGGAAAATTCCTTCAAAAACTAGAAATTTCTAGCCAAATTGCCTACAAAGGAACACTAACTACGATCATGCCAAAATTACGTAAGGAACATCATTCTTTCTGTCGGAATCAATGACAAAACTACTGAAAACGATAGAAAACCAATTATTGCACCATTCTGATTACAAAAATGGCAAAAAAGCGAAAAATTTGGAAATTATTAATCGATTATTGTAGTGCATCATTTTCAATGCTCAATTTAAAAATGCCCATTTTTGTTTTCCGGTAAAATTTTAGTAGAACGGTACTGTAAACGGAATATTTTTTATGCTATCTTTAGGTCTGTCTGGTGACCCTAAAATTTGTACCAATTGTTTCTGGAAGTCGTCTGTTAATACAAAAAGTCAGCAAAAGAGAGCGATTTGAGAGAGACATTTTGACAGTTCTTTTACTGAGAGTTTGCAAATTCTTGCTGGACAAATTTCTTCTAGCAAGAACTTGTAACTCTTCTTCTTCCTGAAAAAAAAATCAATTATCTGTTTTTAATTTTTCGTTGATTTATATTTGTGAAAATTAAAAATAATTTTATTGAGGAAATAGCAAGTCTAATTGTATTATTTTTTTTTTTTTTTTTTGTAGAACAAAGTTGCAAAGTGGAAAAAATCAATTTTTGTGTCATTTTCTTTTTTATTTTTACAGTGTTTTATTAATAAAATACAACATTTTTGCTTCCTTTGGTTCCTTCATTGGCGGACAAATTGTTCTGTTTTGGCAAGTCAGCTGATTGCTTGCTGGTTTTTGCTGGGAAGGTGTCTGTTTACTTTTTACAAGAGAGAATAAAAACTCCTTACTCTCTGAGAAAGTTCTTGCTGGAAAAGTAAACAGACAGACTTTTTTTTGAAGTGACTGACATCAATAACTAGTTTAAGATAAGTTGTGTTCCAGAACTAAAAAGTTTTTACAATTTTTACCACTTTTACACATTTTTTACCACAAAGCGTTCCCGTACACCAAAAAGTAGTAAAATGTTCAGTCTCTTTAAACAAAAATGGCGCTGAAAGATGCTCTCTTTAAAAACTTTTTACTCGACAAATTTGAGAGTGTAAAAATAGTAACATGGTTGCCGGAGTCTGATTGGCTGCAACGCCGACTTTGACATTTGTTTCAGTTTTTTGACGTTTTTTTCATTTTACCGTTCCCGTACATTTTGAATAAAGTTATATGTGTATCTCATTTTTCAATGTTCTCTCTTTTACTACTTTTACCATTAAAAAAGTACGGGAACACACATATAGTTATCTAAGAAATATAAACATGAATTTCCGTTATAAATTAGAATCTAAGTCTTGAATTATAACTTATATCTAAAGCTTTCATATAGTAACCTTCGACAGATAAACCTTTCACTCAATATGTATAGGCTACCATCCTCACATTCTAATTCCGTTTGTCTCATTTACTTATGACAAAAAGCAAATGTCTAACGAAATGTATTTGAAGTCGCTGCCTTTTATTCCAACTTACAATAAGAGTCTGCCACCGCTAAACCTCACATTTGTTACAGTCCGCTTAGGCCAGCTCCATCAAAATTGTACAATCTTAAAGACAACTTTTCAGCCTACAAAATTGTTTTTGAATTATTAAAAATCTCAACTAGTTTCCAAGTTATGACCGTTTACATTTCATATTTCAGGATGCATCATTTTCAGTGACAATCACTGTACATTTTCCAAATTGCATCAAAATTGGACAGAATTTGCATGTTTGGTGCACAAAATACCTCAAATCGGGCGAATATATGTATATACGGGAGATATATCCGAATCTGAGCCGATTTAAATATAATTTGGCAGATTTTTTCGTTGACAAATTTCACATTGGACAGAATTCTCGCGTTTGGTGCACCAAATACCCCAAATTTCAGCTGAATCGGACGATAAATGCGACCTGTACTTTGATCACAAAAATACATGGACAGACGGACGGACATACATAAATCGACCATGAAAGTGATTCTTTGTATATCCCTAAAAGGAATTAAGGGTTGATCTCTCTTCCTTTTGCATGTTACATACACACAAAGACATAATACCCCTTAACGCAATGCACTATAGGTAATTTGGACAGGTTTTTAGGCAAAAAGTCGATATTTGCACTTTTAATAACGCGAGTTTTCTAATTTGATTCGAAGAAAGAACATGTTAAATTATATGGACGTGCTATTTTTTTCTTTCAAAAATATTAAAAATTCGCGGTATAATTCGAAGTTAAAATCAAAATTTCGAAAACAAAATAAAAATATCAAAACTCGGAGCAGAATTTGTAAGAGTTTGGTAATAATCAAATACATTGATATGATATTCAGTGGTATGGTGGCGGTGTGTACTTTCAATTTTAAGAAATAATTTTCTTCCAAATGTTTGTTACAGCGGAAAAAATGTCATATAGGATACATCCTAAGAAAACAAAATTATAGTTTTTTATTTAGACTTTTACAAAATTGTCCAACTTTGTCTGAAATTCTGACACCGGGAATATCTTCAGAAAGGGGTTCTGAATCAACTACATAATATACGAAGGTGCGATTTTTTCGTTTTTTGAGTTATATGACTTTTTGAAGGTGCCCTCCTTGCAGAAAAAAACATATTTTTTTAATTTTTGATTTGGTGAAGAAAATATCAAACACTGTAAAAAAGCATCCGATTTGAACTAAAATTACATTTTCTTTAATGATATATTAACCATGTGTTATATAATGTACGGAGGTGTCATGGACAACGTTTTTGTTAATTATAGCTTTGTTCCAGAACTAAAAAGTTTCTAAAATTTTTACGACTTTTAGATCTGATCCCTTTAAAAAAAGTAATATTTATAAAGATCTCTTCACGAATCAATATTTAAAACATATCAATGTTTATAAACAATTTTTGGCGATTCAATATTTTAGTTCAATATAACCTTTAATTGGTTTTAACCGCTTTCATTAGGTTGCAATGAATAAAATAGGTAAAATAAGAACAGGGGGTAGGAACAACAAAACTTGTTCGTTATATCCGTCGATCGTTAAAACCGTGTTCGTATGTAATATTCTTATTAAAGCGTACTTTTAAATGTTATATATTAAAATATTTAAAACAGTGCTTAAGTTCGTCGCTATCCGCTTGTGCTTAAAAACGGGCCTGTAAATCCTAACAAATTGTAAGAAATTCTACTCGCGGGGTAAAAATGTTTGTTCGTTATAATCGTGGTCATTTTAAGAAGTTGAATGTGTGCACAAATATTAGGAAAAAATCTTTGGGAACACAAAATATTGTTCGGTATGAACATAGTTTCTTATAACCAATTTTCTACTGTGTAATTCTTTGTTTTAGCCTACTTTTGCGTATAAAGCATTAAAAATGTATAAAAAGCCCATAAGTCCACCGCAATTCATTTTTGCCTCAAAAACAGGCCAAATTACCTATAGTGCAATGTGGTGCAGGGAATAAAAATGTAAACCACAAATCAATTGAAAAAAAAAAATTAAAAAAATACTGTGAAAAAAATTCTCAAAAATTATTTCCTCTTGCACGAATGAATGACCTTTTGCCCATTATTGACTATAATAACTTTTATTCCATTTAAATATTGAAAAAAAGGTCCCGTACAAACAATTCTAATTGACAAAAGTCATAAACCTAATTTACATTTAAGCAATGCCTGAACTTTGGTTGTTAGTATTCATTTTGGATATAAAGCTTTCCACCTGAAATTTGTCGGTATAGATACACGTCTTTATATAGACCCCATAGAACGGTACCGACCGATTTTCGGTATTTTGAATGTTTTATCATCATTATCACACTGAGATGGCTGAAATTTGGTACTTAGCTCTCAATTTTTAAGATGGAGCTTTGTAATTTGGTATAGAAGTTTCTATTACTCCTAGAACGGTACCTCCCGTTTTTCGGTATTTTTAAGGTTATGGCCTCAATTTGGTATTAAGTTTTCCATGGGGGTATAAAATATCCCAAAAGAGAATTATCAATATAGGTCCACGTCTTCGTATAGTTCCCAAAGAAGCGTACTTAGTCCTCTTTGGGGCCAAAAAAGAAATTTGTCAGTATATGTTTACGTTTTGATATAGCCCCAATTGAACGGCACCTCCCGATTTTCGGTATTTTGAATGTTTTAGCCATTTTGTCCCATTGCAATGACTGAAATTTCCTATTTAGTCTTTTTGGGGGATAAAAACTTCGGGGGTATTCAACTTTCCACCAGAAATTTGTCCGTATAGGTCCACGTTTTGATATATTATGAAGTTTTAATCGCATTATCCTGCAGGAATATGTAAAATTCGGTATGTTATCTTCGTTGAAGATATACAACATTCCGGCGAAGAATTATCGGTAAAGGTCGACGTTTTAATATAGTCCTTATAATTCATATGTAACTCCCGATTTGCGGTATTTTCAAGGTTTTAGCCGCTTTATTTCACAGAAATGGGTAAAATTCGGTATTTAGTCTTCGTTGGGAATATACAGCATTCCTGTCAGGAATTGTCGGTATAGGTCTACGTTGTCATGTAACCCCATAGATGGTACCTCCCGATTTCCCAGATTTTGACATTATCCAACCGAAATGGCTGATTTGGTAGTACAAAATGGTCGGTGAAGATTCACGTTCTGATATAGCCCCCATAGAACGTACCACAGGATTTTCGTTATTCTATCGAATTTGTTGAAATTTGGCAATTAAGGCCGTGGAACTTAAGGTCGTGACAGAATCAGCTCGTAGCTTGCTTTCAAATGTCGAATTATATGGGAGAACGCCGGCGGAATTGCAAAGAGGCTCTGGCACTCCTTTATAATTTGACATTTGGGAAGCAAGCAACGATTGATTCTGTTTCTACCTTTAACTCCGTTCTTACTTGGTCTTGTTTGCTATTGTCAGTAAGAGAGCTTGTTCTTTGAAGTTTTCTTGGTGTTAGCATGGAGCCATTTCCACCATTTTACCATTGCTTGGTCTTTCGTCTGAACTATTGCTTTATAGCCTATTACGTGACGAAATCGGTCTATGTTTCAGAATACCAATAGTTTCTAGTAGACATGTACCTTAGAGTTTCATTAATCAACATATCTCTCTCATCTATCTCAGGGTTTCACAAAATATATTTCAATAATGAAACTGGTTCTATACAAAAAGGTTTGGTGAGTTGTCCGTTGTTAAATATAGTAGTAGTGCTAAACTTTTATCGACCCTTGATTACCGATAGTTTTTGCATCGTTTATTGTCAACACAAACAAAAATGGTAAGGGGATTTTCTTGTTGCCAAATGTGTACAACAAGTGACAACAAAGGATAAGAAGCTCTAATATTGTAAAGGACAAAACACAAATAAAATGAAATCAAAAAGCATTATAGTAGTTTGATGCACTCGTACACAATCTGTGTTAGCCATATAATGGTCATAATTTGTTGCTTTTAGCCCCTTTTAGCCTTTTAGCTGTGTCTCTATCTCTTTTTTAACTTCATTGATTTTACCCAAAAGTTAAAGTTTTTTTTTGTTGCTTTTGCTCATTGTTTTTTTCTAGTTTTCAAAACAAATTTATTGTGGCTCTATTGTTGGAGGTAGTAGCAGCCAGACAAAAATTTGCTAATACCATAAAAATATTTCATCGGTCGTTTCGTTCCGTTTATACATACTTTTACATCTGCAATGACTGACTCCAATGTAATGGGAAAGGGTTATCATTCTACATACATATGTACATGTGGTACGTGATACGAGTATCCTGCATATGTACTATGTAGTTGTAAAATAGAGTTTAGATTTATAAGTGAAAGTCAGAATATTTCAACTTTGCACTTTTTATAATCTCTTTTATATGTTTTTGGGAATTTTAGTTTATTTTTGTTAACTTTTTATGTTATTTTTACCCTTCCGGGTTTGAATCAGATTCACTGGACACAAAAAAAGAGAAGAGCGACCAATTTGTGTACGTTTAAGCTATTGAGAGCCAAGGGATGAATGCTTGCAAAACGATTTGTAAATTCCTTGAAATTTATCTACCGTGGAATATACCCAGGGTGCTGCTAGTGACCGAAGTACGTTTTTGGATTTTTAGTTAGACATTGTGTTGATATTCTTTTTGTCTCTTTATAACGTGTAAATATTTTTTATTTTATAACTGGGGAAATGGTTTGGGTTTGCAGTGACCGCAAAATATTATGATTTTGGTATTTTTATTGTAGTGCACTTCAAATGTGGGGAGAAAAGTTTTTTTATTCATGAAATATTAGACAATTGACCTGACCGCCATGTTGGCTTAAAGGTTTCTCATGCATTGTAGAACTTCAAGCGAGTGGCATTACATCAATGGTTATCAAAATAGTAAAGGCTGATTTTAATGATATCATAGTAGTACAGCAGAAATCAAACCTCTATTAGGTGATATCGGATCATGTGGTTGAAAATTATACTATATAGTACGAACAAAGAAAGAGACAACGTGATAACTGTCTCATATTAAAGAGAAAGGGGTTAAACCAATTAACGGACTATTATCAATATAATTTAAATCACTTTGGATGCTTTTAAACTGCAATTTTTTTAGTTTGTATTATTTTTTTTTTTTTTTTTGGGTGCCACCGTGCACTATAGGTATTTTGGACAGGTTTTTAGGCAAAAAGTAGATTTTTGCACTTCTAATAACGCGAGTTTTCTAATTTGATTCGAAGAAAGAACATGTCAAATTCTATGGATGTGCAATTTGTCTTAAAAAATATTCAAAACAAATTCGAAGTTAAAATCAAAATTTCGAAGACAAAATAAAAAATGCTAAAAAAGATTAAAACTCAGAGCAGAATTTAAACGCAATTTGTAAGAGTATGGTAATAGATATAATATTCAGTGGAGTGGTGGCGGTGTGTACTTTCTGTTTTAAGAAATAATTTTCTTCAAAATGTTTGTTACAGCAGAAAAAATCGTGATAAAGTTTTATAATATAGAAATTGTCCAACCGGGAATATCTTCAGAAAACGGTTCTGAATCAACTACATAATTACCAAGGTGCGATTGTTTGAGTTATATCACTTTTTTTGAAGGTGACCTCCTTGCAGAAAAATATTTTTTTTTTAATTTTTTGTTTGGCGAAGGAAATATTAAACACAAAAAAGCATCCGACTTGAACTAAAAAGACATTTGCTTTAAAGAAAAATTCACTATGAGTTGTAAAAATGTACAGACTTGCTGTGTTCAACATTTTTGTTAATTATAGCCGTAATACGATCTAACTAGCGATCACGATTGCGTGATTTATTTGGTCTTTTAAAAAAATAATATTTATAAAGATCTCTTCGCGAATCCATATTTTAAACATATCAATATTTATAAAAATCTTTTGGCCGATCAGTATTTTACATCAATATAACCGTTTTTCTTTTGTTTCAATCTCGTTCATTGGGTTGGAACGAATAAAATAGGTAAAATGGGAATAGGGGGTAGGAAAAAGAAAATTTGTTCGTTATATCTGGCGTTAGTTATAAAAGTGTTCATCTGTAAAATTCTTATTAAAACTTACTTTTAAATATAATATGTTACCATATTTGAAACAGTGCTTAAATTCGTCGCTATACGCTTGTGTTTTAAAGCGGGCCTGTAAATCCAAACAAATTGTAAAAAAATTCTACTCGCGGGGTAACAATTTTTGTTCGTTATAATCGTGGTAGTTTTAAGAAGTTGAATTTGTGAGTTATAAACGTAGTTTCTTATAACCGATGTTCGCTATATCCGAATTTTACTGTGTAATTCGTTGTTTTATCTTATTTTTGTATATAATGTATAAAAAGTCCATAAGTCCACCGCTATTAATTTTTGCCTCAAAACAGGCCAAATTACCTATAGTGCCGTGGTGCAATGGTATGCACACCCGGCTTGCACGCAGAAGGTCGTGGGTTCGATTCCCCGGCTAGGCAACATCAAATTTTCAACGGTGGCAAAATACCCTTCAGTAATGTTGGCGACATTTCCTAAGTATTTCAGCCTTGTAAAACTTCTCTACTAGTGGTGTCTTATGACACGCCGTTCGGACTCGGCGATAAACTGTAGGTCCCATATTATTGAGCTAATATGAATCGGGGTGCACTCATTGATATGAGAGAAGTCTCCCTTGTCCCGCCTGGGATGTTTGTGGAACAATTATTATACACAGAAAATAAAAATATTTTCCATTAATTTCGAATGAGAGTACAAGTTTTAGACGTTATATTCTTAAAACTGCTATTATTTAATAAAAGTGATAAAATATAGTGGGTTCAAAGCGCTATGATTGGGTATGGCCCTGGAGGTTGAGAACAAATAAGCACCAAACAGATTCATGTACAGAGCTCGAAAACTACTGAATCAATCATCTTATATTTTTGTGAGCTTTTTTAGGATATCTAATCTAGTCCTTCATCGATCGATATTTTATAACCAAAAACCAATCATTTTATGGCAACTACTGACATTTTGACTTTGACTGTTCACCATTTCAGTAAAACCTAATATTTAGATTTTGAAGTTCTAAATGAGCCACAAACATTTATTAACATATGCCCATTCGTTTTCTTGCTCCAATTGTCACCGCAAATCGCTTTAATAAAATGTGTTTCGTATAGCGCTATTTGCCACAAAACTACGTAATATTTGCCAATAAAATAAATCAGAACGTAGATTAAGATTTACTCTCTCATATACTTCCTGCGAATCTTAGATAAAGTTGAAAAATGCCGCTTATCGGTCAACCCCTTCCCTTACCTCCCCCACAACAGTTCAAAAATATCTGGTAAAATGGTACGCGCGATATCAATTGAACGGGGCAACCGAGTTGTTCACACTTTGGATCTCGTAATATTTCGTCCAATCTAAGTCAAGTTTGAAAATTAGTCATATCGGTGCGCTCCTTAGGGTATCTCCCTTACAAAAGTTCAAAATTTTTGTTAAGTTAGTCTTCGTTGGGGGTAAAAACATTTCCCCAGAAATTTGTCGATAGTTCCAATTTGCGGTATTTTGAAGGTTGTGGCCACAATAATCCACCGAAATGGCTGAACTTTGGTATTTGGTATTCTTTTGGGATATTAAACGTTCCATATGATTTTTCGGTATAGGTCCACGACTTCATATAGCCCCATAGAACCGTACCTCCCGATTTTCGGTGTTTTGAAGGTTGTGGCCTCAATATTGCTCAGAAATGGCTGAAATATGGTATTTAGTCTTCAGAGGGGCTATAAAACTTTGCCCCAGAAACTTGTTGGCACCTTAGAATAGCCCCATAGAATGTACCTCCTCATTTCCGGTATTTTGAAGGTTATGGCCTCAATATTCCAACGAAATGGCTGAAATTTGGTATTTGGTCTTTATTTGGGGTTAAACGTTCCATATGAAATTTGTCGGTATAGGTCCACGCCTTCATATAGCACCCATAGAACGGTACCTCCCGATTTCCGGTATTTTGAAGGTTGTGCCCACAGCAACCCACCGAAATGGCTGAAATTCGGTATTTAGTCTTTGTTGGAAGTAAAAGCCTTTCTGACTGAAATACGTCGGTATAGGACCACGTTTTGATATAGTCCCGATTTTCGTAATTCTGAACGTTGTGATGTTGATATCTAAGCGAAAGACTGAAATTTCTTATTTAGTCTTCCATGTCGTTATAAAATATTGCGGAACAGAATTATCAGTATAGATCCCCGGTTTCCTGTATCCTCCATAGAAGCATACCCCTTGACTTTAGGTATTTCGAAGGTTTTACCGAAATATCGGAAATTTGGTATTTAGTTTCCCTCGAGTATAAAAGCTTTCTACTAGAAATTTGTAGGTATAGATCGACGTTTTGATATAGCCCCCATGGAACGGTACCCCCCAATTTCGGTATTTTGAAGGTTAGCCACATTGTTTTACCGAACTTGCTGAAATTTGGTATTTAGTCTTCTTCATAAACGAACGGAAACTAATTGTTCCATTTTACTTCAAAACAACTCGTGGTGGAGGGTATAACAAGTTCATCCTGGCCGAACTTAACGCCGTTCTTAATTCTTAATGGTAAGTCGTGTTTTGGTATGCTCTTCGATTTTTGTTCCAAAATTGCAGCATGGACATCGTTCGAGAGCTTTGAACAACGTCATCCACGTTCCAGATTACAAAAAGTCATAACTGGTGATGAATCATGGGTGTATGGCTATGACACGAGGTCTTACGGTCAATAGGGAATGCTGTCTCGAAGTTATGCGACGTTTGCCCTTAGAAATTTGCCAGAAACGCACAGAATTGTGGAAATCCCAATCATCAAGTTTGCACCATGATAACGCACCAGCTCACACATCGATGATTGGCCAAAAGCATGCCTCAACCACCTCCTCTTCCCAAAACTGAAGACACCGATAAAGGGAAAGCGTTTTGCCACGATTGAGGAGATATAGGAAAATCGAAACAGAAGCTGTTGGTCATACCAAGAAATGCGTTTCAGAAGCGTTTCGAGGGTTGGAAAAAAACCTAGGCATAAGTCTATTATATCTGAGGGGATTACTTTGAAAGGGGCAAGATAGTTATTAGTGAATAAATAAATATTGTTATTTTTGATCAGGTTATAACGGTTTGATCAGACCTCGTTCAATTCGATACGATCATAACATCCAAATCCTTTTCAGACAATTTGGAGTATATTTGGCCATGATAGTCTGGGTGTCTGCTTTTCTAGTTCTATATATTAATATAATTAAACATCTTTAGTTCTCTGTGGATATGAAACATCCCTATCAAATTTATTGTTTGTTTAAAATATTTTTTTTCGTTCTGGAGATCCTATAATAACTTATAAATAAATATTCAATGTGCCCCAGCAAAAAAATCCTTTCTAAATAATGGTGTTTTTATTAAACACCTGCATGGACACAACTGAATATATCAGTTCCGACATTTTTCAACATTGAGTGAGTATGGATATGTAGAATGTAGTTTCAGTTACAAGTTGATACTGATACTTTTTCAAACAGGTATGATATGAGTTGGTATAGACAGAAAAAAAGGAACATATTTGTTTATATCTGGTTTGTACAAACTGATATAAATGGATATTGGTGTGATACAATAAGTACTTATTGTATGTAGCTCTAACAAAATAGGAATTGAAATAGAAAAATTCCTACAGAGCTGAATTTTGGTGGAGATGTAGGATTTGTCATTACAAATAAGGTCCAAAAATTCTCTGTTGGTCTTATGCGTGGAAAGAAAATTATGCATGATCATAGGTCATATTTTTATTTTTGTGTTTTGATATACATATCTCAAAAACGGTGAGCCTTACCAAAAAGTGACTAAAACAAAAGACAAAGATCGTAAAATTCTCTATAAGATATTGCATTCCTAAAAGTCACATAATAATGATATGCACATAGAGCATATTTGACTCGAAAGTCAGGATACAAAATCAGGTTAGACCTGGTTCTACTGCAACGACTACTACACATCAAATCAAAAATGTGAATTTCGAATTTCTTCAGAATTATGGACCAATCACAAATTCTGCATGATGAAAACCGTTAGGAATAACAAATTCGTTAAATTTGTAATGGAGGGTATATAAAGTTTGTCTCTCTGTAACTCCTCGAAATATCAATTTAAGATCATATAAAGTGTATATATTCTGGATCAGCGATCTTCTACACCGATATGGTCATGACTGTCCTTCTGTGGAAATCACTTTAATGTCCGAAGTATGTAGGTGGATAATACTTTGGTAAATGAATTGTAGGACCATTCTGCTTGGACCAAACCCTACCTTACAAATTGACGAGTCATTTTAAGGCCTTTTGAAGGTATTATTAATTCCATTTTGCAGCCGAACAGGTTGCAATTTTGTATTTTGTGACTATAATCTTCTCCACCAAAAATGTTTTATATATGTCAACGTTTTTGTAAAGGCACATATAAATCGAAGCGTCACATTAAAACATTTTGATGGTAGTAGTCATATTTGACTGCCAATTCCGTTATTTTGTGTTTCCAAAGGCTAAAAACGCTTCTACAAAAACTAGTTTATATAGGTCCACACACCATACAACAATACCACCATGTTTGCCGTTTTCCACGTTTTATCAATATTTTCAAAATAAATTGGCCGTAATTTGGCATTAACGATTCTCAGTGATTAAACACTTTTCCACCAAATATGCAAGTGCTAACAAAACAAATATACCACAGACATATGTATATGTTATGGTGAGAATTGTATTTGTATTGTATTTTAAATCTAGTTATAAAATAACCACAAAAAACGCTTCAACAATTGGTTTGAGCGCGTGAAAAAGTGTATAAATCAAGCTGGAGAATTCTTTGGAATATAAAAAGTATTTTTCATAAATATCCGCGTTTTCATTATTAGGCCGAAAACTTTTCTAGTAGCCCTCGTACATTCCATTCACTGAAACCAGAAAAACATTTAAATTGGTGCGTTCAGTTGTAACTGTTTATGTCTTTAAAATATTTATCCCCTAAATAAAAAAATTGTGGAAAAATATTATTTTTTATGAAAATTTCCTTAAAAGTTGTTCACACAAGCCTCTTACACCTATAGTATCTGTTGGTATCTGTAGTATTTGAAAAATATCTGTTGTACAACAGATACTTGAGAACGACAAAACAAATAAAGTTCTAACTCGTTCATATACAACACAGAACTGTTTCTATCAGTTATGTTATTGTGAGTATAAACAACCCAAACAATATCATAACTGTTACACTCATTCCCACATTTATATCATATTATATCTGTTATGTATATGATATATCTGTTTTGTTGATACAAACAGTTATACCATTGCACGTGTTTAGTTTTTATAATACTTTTTTGTAGTTCTAACTACTTACAAAACCCCCTACTAATCCATTATTTTAACAAGGGCATGTCGCACTGAATTACTGGTTATTCTATGACAACTAGTATAACTAGTTATTATGTGGACATAAGAAGTTGAAAAATAAGCTAAAAATCTATTTTTAGAACAGTTGAGGTGGATTTGTTTTCAATTTCAACACATTTCATTTTTTATTTTCTTTCGCTCTCTACTACTAGGTTTGATCATTCGAACTTCTGATTTGTAGCCGAACACAGTACACACTATGCCACGTGTACAAACATTAAGGGTTGTTCAAACGCTAACATGTGCACACCATCTGTTTTGCATTTTGTTAGCAAACAACTAGCGCGCCGAAGGTGAGCGTTGAACACACAACCCCAGGATATGTAGTCGGACGCACACGCTCTGTGCCACCGTACTCATAACTTTTTGTTTACATTACATTGTAATGGTATACATAATGACTAACGGATCCGAATTTTTGCTGTGGGTCATGTTTGGGGTATCTCCTATATTTAGATTCTTTGTTTTCTTTAGTTCATCCTGTTGTTCATAGCGAAGAACGAATAACATGTAGTTACAACTCAAAGCTAGTATTCTTTTAATATAGATCTAATATTATATTTGGATTGTAACACAACAATTTATATGCACACACACATTTATTTACAGTTCAAAGTTTGCTTGAAAACACACCATTTTTTTATTAAAAGTGTCCTCATATGTATCAAATTTCACTTTTCTGTTAACTTCAAGTAACTTTCATCACATTTGTTTTAAAATTTTCCACCGACCTGTAAAATTCTGGTGGAGGATCAAAACTTTTTGCCGACACTGATTGTGAAGCAGATAGATCTGTAGCTTTTGTATCGCGTTTTGCCAATCCTTCTCTATATGAATCGGAATTTAATCCTTCTGCCACAATTGTTGTTCTCTGTATGGTTGTGGTCGGTGTTGGCGAGGTGGTAAAATCCGTTCTCGAATCCTTTGTAGCATCGATCGACAAAATATTGAATATCATCAAAATACAAATGCCGCAAGTAAATCGAAACGATGTCATTTTGTTTAAGTTTTCTTTTTATGTTTCTATATATTTTGAATGTTTGTTTTTCCCGACATCCACACAAAACCCGGTAGAAGAATTAACTGAAGTAATAACTTTTGTGTGGGTGTCTTTTATAAAGAGTTTCTTTTGTAAACAAAATTATTATTTGCAATTGTCGCAAGTCTTGTACGGCGGGTATTACACATTTTGGAACACAAATTAAATTGGTTTATGTGAAATTATGATTGTTGCTTTAGTGTGAGTTTGTGTGGGTGCGTGTGTTTTGTTTGTTGGTATGTCTTTCAGATTTGTAGTTTTTTAAATTTGAGGATATACACAATTTAAGCCTAATACTGCTGATGTTACGCTGGAGGAAATTTTGTTTTGTTTTATATTTATTTAACGATGGATGCAAGACGAAGTCTTTGGCTGCTTATGTTGTTTTACCCGCCAAGTTTGCGTTATTTACAACAATTAGTTACGCTACACAGTGGGACAAATGCGTGCCTTATTCAAAAAAATGTGGAATGGAAAACAGAATATGTTTTTATAACTTTTAACTTGTATAGTTAAATAAATAAATGATAATCTCTCATATTTTGTTAAAACTCAGTTCAGGTTGACAGATGTAAGTCTATGGAGAATTGTGTGACATTGTAAGGTGTTATAGTGCAAATTTTTACGTGTATAGGTTAGCGTAAATTTTAAATCTGAAAAAAATTTGCATCAGAAAACAAATTAAATAATGAATGCGTCTAACATAAAGTAAAGAAGATACTTTTTGTGCGAAGCACAACATTATGCCTTTAAAAATTCCGTACGGTAATATTACTATTGCTTCACTGTGCTTTAATTGTACTGTTTGAAAAAATATTTTGAAAAGTTTTTTTTTACATCTTTCCTAATGAAATAATTTTACTTTTCATAATCATTATAAACGATGCATCTTTGTTTCTTTGACGTTTAAACGACGATGACACAATCACTTAACACAACCAAATTGGTAAGACGACATTCGTCATAGGTACTTCTTCTTCCTCCGTTCTGTGACAAAGTAAATTATACATAAAGACATGCACATTTGAAAGAGTTATATTTGTTGCAAGTAACAAACATGTCACCTGGATGTAGTAATATGTACCTACATATTTGTGTTTCTCTAGTGTGAAGTGTCACTTAATTTTAGTTATCTGTTGCTACCTTTTCAGAGAAGACTTTCAATGCTCTGCCACTCGAATCATTGTCACTGACTGTGATAATTGGTAGTGGTTGTTTGTTGTCGCTGTAAGCCAATTATTTAATTTTACATATGATTTAAAGTCAATACCACATTCATTTATTCAAGCTTCTTTAAAAGTGAATGTTTTATTTAAATGAAAATATTTGGACTAATTTAATGAAACTATGAATTGTCAAAAGGGTGTTATTTTTTAGTCACGTATGTACATACATATGGGCCTTATTGTACAAAATTAACATACATATGTTGAAACTGAGGTATGTGGTATAGTAACAAGCGAACAATTATACTATACCATAAGTTTTGAACGCATTTCTGTAAAATCAATTGTTTTAGCACGATGGCCGCATTAAAGTAAAAAAATAGGAAAATTCGTTGAAGGAAACGATTTTTGTTGTGTTAATTTCCAATTAGTGGCTTTACAACACAATGTAGAATTTAATGCTCAAAGAAGAAGTTAAAGAAACACACTTCGGAGATGAGGCTCGAGAGTGTAACGTTTACAGGATCAGCACAATCCACTCCCAAAGTATACATTTTGGTTCAAATTATACAACTGTCATACGCTTTCCGTGGAAACCCGCGTGAATTTAGTTTTTTTGCATTCCGAATCTAATCCGTCCACTAGATCGGCGGATATAATACCCCTCAAATCTGCAAAAAATGTTTTTGATAATATCGCGTGTTGGATTGATCATTTCTACTTAAATAAATGGAGCGATACACCTGGTTAAAATGTGCGAAAACAGGGATTCAAAAACTATCGCGAATCCGGAGATATGTATAATATTTAATATGTAAAATAATTTAGTGCATTGTTACATCCATTATCCTTCATGGATCTCATTGAAACGGCATAGGATCATGTATTTTTTAATGGTGATCATTGAAATCGGATACGCATAAAATCTAATCCGTCCACTAGATCGGCGGATATAATACCCCTCAAATCTGCAAAAAATGTTTTTGATAATATCGCGTGTTGGATTGATCATTTCTACTTAAATAAATGGAGCGATACACCTGGTTAAAATGTGCGAAAACAGGGATTCAAAAACTATCGCGAATCCGGAGATATGTATAATATTTATTATGTAAAATAATTTAGTGCATTGTTACATCCATTATCCTTCATGGATCTCATTGAAACGGCATAGGATCATGTATTTTTTAATGGTGATCATTGAAATCGGATACGCATAAAATGTAAATGTACTTCCTGGAAATTATGGCAATTTTACTGTTTTTTGCACCTTAATATGCAACAGATGCTACATCGTGGGAGCCAAATAGAATTTCACAAAGTGTATATCAAATAAAAGGGATTGATTCGCTGAGTTGGAAAATCGGATGTCCACTATTTCCACTATTACGCTGTTTATATGTGTTTCAAGTGTTGTCATATTCAATATAATTTTGTTTTAATGGATTGGAATTCCTTGTGTTTTAATTCAAGGATCTAAAAATGTTCGCCAATAGGAGGACTATAAGGCAAAAAGTGGTTGCAACCGAATATCTTCCTTATTGCACGAAATTTTGACGACAAAGAGAAAGAACTCGAACAATTTTTTCTTTAAATTGTCCTATAAAATCAATAAATAAGTCCCAATTTACTTTAGGCGAGTTTACTTGCGGCAATTGTCGGTTTGTAGGTCAGAGAGGGGGCTGAGAGGCAAAGGGTTACCATATGCCTCACCCCTCTCTCCATCAAACTGACAATTGCCGCAAGTAAACTCGCCTAATGTAAATTGGGACTAACAAAATTGGAATAATACAATTTTTATTTTTTCCCTCAAAATTGCTTTGTATTTTTGCAAATAACATGAATATTATAGCTCCGACCTTCACGACATATGCTTAATTTTTTTTCTCACAATCTCTGGATGCAGTAGTAATTTTGTAACCATATGCACTACTATTTCACAAAATATGGTTGCAAATATGTAAAATTTTTTCACAAATTTGATTTTTCGCGAATCCATTTAGGCATCGTCGCAAAGAGTTCGAATTCAGTTAAAGGATTTTTGCATTGTATAAGTCGAGAGTGTAACCTTCATAGGATCAAAACAATCCGCTCCCAGTAGAAATTTTTGTGAGTCAATTTTTCAAAAAAAAAAAAAAAAAACTTGTTTTGTTCAAATTTTACAACTGTCATACAATTACAATTTCCTTTGAAACCCGCGTGAATTTATTTTTTTGCATTCAGAATCTAATAAGCCATAGCGCGTCCAAATCCATCAATTAGGCCGGCGGATATGATACGCCTCAAAATAGGAAAATCCGATAAAAAGTTTTTAAAATGTCATCTCTACTTAAATAAATAAAGCGAACGCCTGTTTAAAATGTGCGAAACCAGATATTTTAAAAACTATCGCGAATCCGGAGATTTGATGGATTTTTTCTATAAGTTGATTGTGATGCTACGCGGTTCATGGTGGATCGCACTGAAATGGCATAGAATTATGTATTTTTTAATGTTGAGTTTTTAAATCGGATGCGCATTTGATGTAAATGTACTTCGTGTAAATTATGGACATTTTACTGTGTTTTGCACCCTAATATGCAGCTGATGCTACATCGTGGTCGCCAAATATAATTTCACAAGGAGTATATCAAATAAAAAGAATTAATTCCCTGCATTGGAAAATCGGATTCGCATCATGTCATTTCAATTATTACGCGATTTATCTGAGTTTCAAGCGTTGTAATATTTAATATAACTTTATTTTAATTTTATCCCACTATTGGTATTCATTGTGTTTTAATATAATGATCTAAAAATGTTTGTCAATAGGAAAATTATAAGGCAAAAATTGGTTGCAACCGAATATCTTCATTACCGCACAAAATTTTGTCGAAAGAAAGAAGAGAAAGAAAATTAAAATTTTTTCTTCAACTTTACCTAAAAAATAAAATAATAATAAAATTAAAATAATATAATTTTTATCTTTTTACTCAAATTTTCTTCATAGTTTTGCTTACTTTTATTTCTCACAATGCACATAGGTTTCAATCAGGAATTTTTTGGCCAAAACCCTATTTTTGAAGTTTCGAAATTTTAATTTTTTTTGCACATAATAAAAAAAAGCACATCAAGTCATCTGAAAATAATTAATTTTTCTAAATAACGTTAGTATTGTTTGATTGGTGCAGTACCAAAGTTGACTCTTTTTTATGTAAACACTAGCAAAGTACCCGCTACTTCGTATGCGGAAAGGATATAACAACAAATAAACAATATATAATATGAAAATGGCGAATTTTGATCAATTTTTATTTAAGTACTGTTCGTCTCTTTTTAATTCGATTTTCAGAAAGATCAGCCGTATCTCACCCTTACACATTAACAGCGAGACAAACGTTGAATAGCAATACTCACCCTAACTCCAAAACATACAGATTCCAGCACAGTCCCTACACCCAACAAATTGAGTACCATTAGATACTTTTCGTATACTCATGGCACGTTTTTCGACAACATATATCAATCCTACACTGACTTGAATACAAAATAAAAACAGTGATCGTAATTCCAAATCTCAAGATTCCAGCTCTATCCGTTCATACAAATCCAAATTGTACCAAATTTAGTACCATTCAGAATTTTTCGTACCCATAAGTTCAAACGATAAGCTTAATTCCGAATATCAGGATTCTAGATATATCCGAGCACTCAAATCCAAATTTGGTACCATTTAGTACTATTCGTATCCAAAGTACGAATTTCTAAACCTTCATCTATCAACACTCCAATATCAATTTTAATTCCGAATTTCACGAATCCAAATGTATCCTATCACTGAAATCCAAATTGTGCCAAATTTAGTACTTTTCCTACCCATAACAAAAAATTTCCAACAATTTATCAATCCTACACTCCAACTCCAGTACTCCTTATTCCAAATCTCGGGATTCAAGCTATATCCGTTCACCCAAATCCAAACTGTACCAAATTTGGTACCATTTAGTACTATTCGTACCCATGAGTACGAATTTCCACAACTACTTCAATCCTACACGCCAACAGTAATCCTAATTCCAAATTTCAGGATTATAGCTGCAATCGATCACCGTAATCCAAACTGTACCAAATTTGGTACCATTTAGTACTTTTCGTATCCAAAGTACGAATTTCTAAACCTATCTCTATCAACACTCCAACAGTAATCGTAATTCCGAATTTCAGGATTCCAAATGTATCCCATCACACAAATTAAAATTGTACCAAATTTGGTACCATTTAGTACTTTCGTACCCATAACTAAAATTTCAAAAACTTTATCAATCCTACACTCCAACAGTA
Organism: Musca autumnalis; assembly: GCF_047663935.1. Classification (NCBI taxonomy): domain Eukaryota; kingdom Metazoa; phylum Arthropoda; class Insecta; order Diptera; family Muscidae; genus Musca; species Musca autumnalis. Next base: position 84,994,360 of record NW_027411866.1, read on the forward strand.
CTCCTTATTCCAAATCTCGGGGTTCCAGCTCTATCCGTTCACCCAAATCCAAATTGTACCAGATTTGGTACCATTTAGTACTTTTCGTATCCATAAGTACAAATTGTTTAAACTACTTCAGTGCTATGTTCAAACACTAAGCTTAATTCCGAATTTCAGGATTCCAGATACATCCGATAACTCAATTCCAAATTTGGTACCATTTAGTACTATTCGTATCCAGAGTACGAATTTCCAACCCTACCCCTATCAACACTCCAACAGTAATCGTAATTCCTAATCTCACGATTCCAAATGTATCCCATCACTGAAATAAAAATTGTACCAAATTTAGTACTTTTCCTACCCATAACTAAAAATTTCCTAAACTTTATCAATCCTACACTCCAACAGTACTCCTTATTCCAAATATCGGGGTTCCAGCTATATCCGTTCACCCAAATCCTATTTGTACCAAATTTGGTACTATTTAGTACTATTCGTAACCTTGAGTACGAATTTCCACAACTATCTCAATCCTATCCTTGTTCCCATAGGTCCGAAGTTCCAAACCTATCTCTATCCAACACTCCAACAGTAATCTTAATTTCGAATTTCAGGATTACAGCTGCATCCGATCACCGTAATCCAAATTATACCAAATTTAGTACGATTTAGTACTTTTTGTTCCATAGACCCTAAGTTCCAAACCTACATCTGTCCAACACTCCAACAGTAATCTTAATTTCGAATTTCAGGATTCCAAATGTATCCGATCACCCAAATCCAAATTGTACCAAATTTGGTACCATTTAGTACTTTTCGTAGCCATAAGTACGAATTTTCAAAAGTATCCCAATTCCACACTCCAATAGTAATTTTAATTCCAAATTTCACTATTCCAGCTCTATCCGATCACTTAAATTCATATTGTACCAAATTTGGTACCATTTAGTACTTTTCGTACCCCAAAGTACGAATTTCCAAAATACCTCTATCCTACATTCCGACAGCAATCCTAATTCTAAATTCAGAATTCCAGCTCCATCCGTTCCCCCAAACCCAAATTGTACCTTATTTGGTACTATTTAGTACCTTTCTTACCCATATATACGAATTTCGAAAACTACCCCATATCTCAAACCTACACTCCAACAGTAATAGTAATTCCAAATTTCAGAATTCCGACTTTGTCGGTTCGCCTAAATTCAAATTGTACCAAATTTAGTACCATTTAGTACTATTCGTACACATGAGTACATATTTTCAAAACCACCTCCTTATATCAACTCATCTTCTAAACCTTGATTTTCACTCCAAATTTCAAGATTTTAGCTCTATCCGTTCACGTAATACCAAATAGTACTAAATTTAGTAACTTTTAGTACTTTTCGAACACTTATAGTTCGAATTTCCAAAAACCCTTTGGTACACCTTTCTAACTCTCCATCAGTGAACCTCATTCCAAATTTCAGAATTCTAGCTCTTCGCGTTTGCCTAATACAAAGGGTACCATATTTAGTACCTTTTAGTACTTTTAGTACAGTTCTAGTTCGAATTTCCAAAAATCCAGCCTTATCTGACACCTTTGGACCAAGAATGACCCTCACCCAAAATTTCAAGATTCTAGCTTTAGCCGTTTAGCCTGGGCGTTGATTATCAGTCAGTCAGTCAGTGAGTCAGTGAATCAGTGAGTCAGTGAGTCATCATTACTGAACTCTTTTATAAGTATAGATAAAACAGACTTTGTGCTGTAAAATATACAATTTTTGTTGTATTGCGTCGCTACATAAATATACAGAATTGAGACCAAAGTTATTATGTATCCGGAAGCTGTTAATGAGTACTTTCATAATATTTACAAAAAGAACGATGAAATTTGTAAAATTAGCGTAATAAAACCAATGTTTTTATATATATTAAAAATTATTTTTTACAAATATTTTTTAAATATCCTTAAACTTTTAAAAAAATTTCCAAATATGTCCACCTCCAAATCGAATTTGAAAGATAGCAGGGGGTCTGTACTAATAAATTCAGAAGTCAAATATTGCTCAAATTTGCCACAGTTAAAATAAAGTGGATTTTTCTATTTTAAGATGGGAGAATTTTTCGTAAATACATGTTGTGACTGTACGTAGTATCCAATTGAAATATAACGGTAATACCCACATCTATCAACCGTTTTTCCTTAAAATTCATATTTAAGGGTTTTAGAGTGTAGAAAACAAGTATGTATAATTTTTTTGAAAATAGGTCCATTTTTGTCATAGCCCTCACATAAAAGTTCGGTCCGATTTTAGATATTTTGAAGATTTTAGCGACACTTTATGACCGATTCGGATGAAATTTGGTATTTTGACCTCTTGGAAAATATGAATCCTTCGTACCAAAAATTATTAACATAGGTCAATGTTTTGGTTTAGATCCCACACAACTCATAATATTATACGTGCCATTAATATCAAAGTTATGTAGAATGTGTATATGAGAATTATATGGAACCAAATTAATAATTTTAGTAACAATCGAGTGATCGGGGTTCGAAAGAATAATATATTATTCGCCAGCACTAACAACAAGTGAAACATAATACAAATTCGTGGAAAGTTCGCCGAGATGCATAGCAGAAGATTCGTTGTAACGATTGATAATAAACAATAATTGTAGAGAATCGTCTACGAATGGCAAATTACTCGCGTGGGTGAATTTTATATAAAAATTCGCTAAAAGATCGCCGAAAATAAACGCAGAAGAATAATCTGATCAACAAATCGTCTAACAATCTCCCAATGTTTGCAGGGGATTACTCTTTACTAAGTTTACACCGGCGGTTTTAAGTCGCGGTCTGAATTACAACTCAATCGCCCACTCGCTACACATCCAAATTTATACTCACTTGCGTATACACAAACTGTTCTAGCATCCTTCATCGGGTAGGTTCTCCAATGTTCAAACAAGATCGAGATGCACATATATACATACTCGTATACAAACAGGCGAATGCATGTAAACAACTAATGGGGCAAAGGTAACAAATACGAGGGAGTAGGACGGATTACAATGAATGACCTCAGCAAACCAAATGTAGGATGTCCGACATAGTTCAACAATTTCGGAAGCAAAATCGTTCCGATTCCGTTCCGATTTCTATGCTATTTGTCGTAGGGGAATTCGTTCAGATTTTGGTCCGACTTCGGAGAGAATGTCGAAAGTAAATTTCCATCCGAATGTACCAATGTGTTTCTTCCGATTTCGGTGCGAATTCGGAGCGATATTTCGCAAACAAATTTTCCTTCGCACAACAACCACCTTTTGTATGTATCTAACATAAATCATTTTAGTTTGTTGTCAAAAAACAAAGTGCTTGGTTAATAAATGCGCATATACAATTTTTACATACTGAAATTGCAATCTCCAATAAAAAAACATAACAAAGAAAAATTGGTCAACAAAAGAAGGCGTCTGAGAAGAATTTTTTCATTCAATATTCCTACGACATTATTCTAATTCGTTTAGAAATCTTTACGAAAATCCGATTTTCATACGACACTATTCCGAAATCGTTCAGAAATCTGTACGAAAATTCGGAAGAAAAAATTCGCTTTCTGAATTTCCCAAGGATGTTCTTCCGAATTCTGACCAAAATCGATCCGAAATTATGTCAACCACTTCATACAACTTTCGTTAAGATATCCGTACGATTTCGGATCCGACATCGGACGTAGGGTCCGATTTTTGTTCCGATTTCGTTACGATTGGTTTGCTGGGACGTCAGAATGTAGAAGCATAACTTAATATTAAAAAAATAAATGAGAGAGACTTAGGCAGAATTAAAATCTCCTAGGAAAATCTTAATGTCATGGTCAATACAGCGGTAATATGTTCTCTCTAGGCTCTCATATAATATATCTTGGGTTTCTTCATCGTTCTCTACGGTCGGGTCATAGGCGCAGATAAAATAGATGTAGAAGAAGTTTGCTTTAAAGGATTCTCGAAAAGACTCTAAACTGCACTTGGACACAAATGTTGGCCCGATTTGTGCCATTTAAGAAGTTTAACTAAATTTGGACAAAATGTTAGGAGATCCAAAGTATGGACCAAATTGGTTGATCCGTTCAAGAGACATAGTGCATACCATTTTAGTGCATACAATTTTTTAAATATTGGGGGAAGTACCGGAAGCTGAGGACCGGTATTACCCATCTTCGAACTGAAATTAATGTTTAGACAAAATATGACGAAGGCCAAATTTTGGACCAAATCGGTTGATTAGTTCGAGAGTTATCGTGCTCTCCACCCACTATATATGGTGCCATAGGGGTTTTTACACCTTTCGAGATGTTTTCTCAAGAAGTATGGACTTGCGCCTAAAAAAATTCACCGTCGTAATTGAGGCAGCGAATGCAAGTTGCTTCAACAAAAATCAAAGCGATTCTGAAACAGGTCTTAAAGTGAACTTATCCGAAATTTTGTGTGATATGTACCCGAAGGATTGGATAAATAAGGTCCATATTCGAACCTGATCTAAATCTGGTAGATATATTTGAATGTGTAAAGTATGGACCAAATCGGTCACTCCCTTCAAGAGTTATTATGCGCACAATTTTTCCGAACATTTGTGGGGAGGTACCTGAAGAAGTGGACCGATATGGTTTTTCTTCGAACTTAAACTTTGTTTGAGCAAAATATTAAGAAGGCCATATTTTGGAGGGAATCGGGAGATCCGTTCAAGAATTATCTTGCGCTCCAATCACTACACACTGTATCATAGGGGTTCTGTGCACCTTTCAGGCTATTTTCTCAGGAAGTATGGACTTGCCCCTGATGAAACTTGTACCATCGTATGGGGCGCAGTGAACACAAGTTGTTGCAACAAAAGTCAAAGCGATTCGAGAGCAGGTCCTAATCTGAACTTATCAGAAATTTTGTGTGGGAGGTACCCGAAAGAGTGGTTCGATATTGGAACCTCATCTAAGTCTGGTAGAAATTTCACGATGTGCAAAGTTTGGATCAAATCGGTTCATCCCTTCAAGAGTTACGGTGCTCCCAAATTTTCCGAACATTTTCGAACTTTTGCGGGGGAAGTACCGGAAGGAGTGGAGCGATATAGCCCATCTTCGAACTTAAACTAAGTTTGGACAAAATATTATGAAAGCCAAATTTTGGACCGAATCGGGTGGTCCATTCGAGAGTTATCGTGCGCTTCAACCAGACAGACAGACGGACGAACATGGCTAAATCAACTCCAAATTATCGGAAACCGATTTCGTCCAAACATATCAAACATACTTGATGTCTAAAACCATTATTTCGATGAGGCACATTTTGCCCGTATGAAAGTGTATATACCCTCGTTAGCATAAATGCTGAGGGTATAATAACTAAAATCGGCCTATACTACAAAGTAAGTCTGTAATACTAAAATTTAAAGATACTTCAAGTTGGGACTTAAGCATGGAACATGTAGACCGTTTAATAGGAGGAGCATTCTGAAAGGAACTTTTTTTCGACCAACTTTGAAACAAAATGACAATTTGAAAATTTTGCATCGGATGTTAAGTTATATGAGAGACATCCCAAAAGTGTGGACGTATAGATATTGTTAATTTTCTCCAGAGAATTTTTTTAACCATTGGCGATACGAACTATCAATTTACAAATAATTCTGTTGTAAAATTTGGTGCCTATGAACATGCCTAAAAACATTTGTAACCTCTCTAATATGGTGAAGGTATAAAATAAATTTAGATTAATCACGAATGGCTCATTTTGAAAATAGACTCTTATTGACAAAATTTAACATTGAAATTTTTTGAAGAATTTCAATAGCTGCTGATACGTACATACATTGTTTGACTACAAACATAAAGCTACAAAAACTTTTTACACACTCAGCATTTATGTATGCTAACAAGGGTATATGAGTAAAGGACAAAAAAAAATTAGTTTCCATGAAGCCAAGGTTTGCACTATTATAATACGCAAACTATTGTAGTTTACCAGTATCTATGACTATTATTGGATCAAATTAAGTGTTTTGAACAGAGCTAAACAATTTAGCAAAAAAAAATGTAATTTGCGTGGAAGTCATGACCGCGTAAATGAATAAACGTGGGCAAAAACACATTGAAGCTAGCGAGGTTTTTTACGTTGTCATTCGATTGCTTGTTAAACCGTTCAAATTATGGACATCTGTCCAAGTTAAAAGTAAAAGAATACAAAAGAAGATTACACTTCTAATGTATTACTTTTCAAAATTTCCACTAGGATATTCCAAACGGTTAATCAAAGGATTACGCATAATTTGATATGTATGTATATTGACTATGTAGCCCGCACAGCATCACAGTTTTAGTGCGATATTTTTTTCTAAAAAACCCTATTTTTTGGGTACAGTAGTTACAATATCCTTTTGTGTGTGCTGGTACCCCGCGATATTTTAGTTTTTCGGCGGCCCGGATCATATAAATCATAGATCGTGAAAATCCATCCACTAGAACGGCGGAAACGGCTACTGCAAAAATTGAAAATTTTTCGAAAAATGTTTTTGAAAATATTGCGGACTAATTCAAGTTTTATGTGGTTTCCATTTTAATGAAGAAACTGACACATCACTCGCTTTTTTGCGAAAACAGCGGTTTACCAAATTTAGTGGCATGTAAGCAGTATCCGATTTATCCCAAAAATACTGTGTGATGCTACAACCACGGTTTTCGATGGATTTTATTGAAATAGGTAAAGTGTATGCACTTTGTGCAAATTATAAGCGTTATACAGTTTTTTGCACACTAAACTGTAGACGATGCTACATTGCAGCCGCAAAAGTAAATCTTGGTAAATGTATACAAATGAAAAGAAAACAACAGAACCGAAAACGCATGCGCATCAAATGATTTTGAGGATTTCACGATTTACACGCATTTTTAAATGTACGACTATGTTACCCGATACAGTTTTTCTTTACATTATTCTCAATTTAAAGGGAAATAAATTTTTTTTGAACGTCTTCCATATCTTTCGCAAGATGTTAGCGTGTATTCGGGAAAACATTACAATAATTACAAAATAAAAAATATTTTTTTCTTACAAACATTTTTTAAATTTGCTCAATATATTTTTTGTGTTTCCTATAATATGCGAACCGCTAAACAGATTTGAACAATTTTTGCTTCATTCCAATCTTCGGGATGGTTAGATTACGTACAGAATTAAAACCGCCATAACTTTTGCGCGCTGTAACCGAAATTAGTATCTCGAACAGATTTGAGAATGGGAATTTTGTCTCAATCCATGTACCAAAAATCTTTCATGTAGCTTAAAAATGTTTTTCATTTTTTTTCAATGAAAAATTAAAAAATGTTGTCCTTTCCTCATATACTTTCATAAGGGCAAAATGTGATACGTCAAAATAATGGTTTTAGATCCCATGTATGTTTGGACGAAATGTGTTTCAGACAATTTGGAGTCGATTTAGACATGTCCGTCTGTCTGTCTGTCTGGAGCGCACTCTCGAACGGATGAACCGATTTGGTCCAAAATTTGGCGTTAGCAAAATTTTATCCAAACTTAGTTACAGTTGGAAGATGAGCCATATCGGTTCACTCCTTCAGATACCTCCCCCACAATAGTTTGAAAATGTTTGGAAAAATTGCGCGCACGATAACTCTTGAAGCGAGTAACCGATTTGGTCCATTTGGTGAAATTTCTACCAGACATAGATGAGATTCCAATATGGAGTCTATTGGTCCACTCCTTCGGGTACCTCCCACACAAAATTTCGGAAAAGTTAAGCTCAGGACCTGCTCTCGAATCGCTTTGATTTTTGTTGTAACAACTAGTATTCGCCACAGTATTGATGCCACCGTGGTGCAATGGTATGCACACCCGCCTTGCACGTAGAAGGTCGTGGGTTCGATTCCCCGGCCAGGCAACATCAAAATTTTCAACGGTGGCAAAATACCCCTCAGTAATGTTGGCGACATTTCCTGAGTATTTAAGCCATGTAAAACTTCTCTATAAAGTGGTGTCGTAAAGACACGCCGTTCGGACTCGGCGATAAACAGTAGGTCCCATATCATTGAGCTAATATGAATCGGGGTGCACTCATTGATATGAGAGAAGTCTCCCCTGTCCCGTCTGGGATGTTTGTGGAACAATTATTAGTATTCGCTGCCCCCATTGCGACGAAACAAGTTTTATCAGGGCAAGTCCATATTTCCTGAGAAAATGTGTAGTGGTTGGGGCGCACGATAACCCTCGATCGGATTAGTCGATTCGGTCTAAAATTTGGCGTTCAAAATATTTTGTCCAAACTTACTTTAAATTTGAAAATAGACCATATCGGTCCACAACTTCGGGTACCTCCCACACAAAAATTTGAAATGTTGGGACAAATTGTGCGCACGATAATTCTTGAATGGAGTAACCGATTACTTTTCGTATCGTAATATCTCTATGGCACGGTGCGCCTTAAATATTTTAAATGAAAGGTGATTACACCTCGGAAGTTTTTGCTGATTCTGAAACTACAATGCTACTAGACGAGAAATATCATGAAACAAAAAAATCGCCGGAGGGATTTTAAAATAAATCGCGATTTAAGTTCACATTTTTAGAAGTTCTTTAGGTTTTCACGATTTTGCTTGGAAACCGCGAGCTCTATGTAAATTGCACTAAAGCAAATGTTGTAGCAGAGAAAATTCTCCACAAGATTGGCCTTTATGACATCTTCGCAGGTTCAACCGTTTTTGAGATATAGAAGTTCAAATTGAGAAAATTCAAATTGCGACAAGTCTCCTTATAAAACAATGTAATGACTGCAATTTCCCAACTTAAACGTCTATATCTCAAAAATGGTACAACCTAAGAAAAACTAAATCAGCCAATCTTATAGAGAATTTTCACAGCTACAAAACTTTCTTTAATCCCAATTTGGTATGACTCGCAATTTTCAAGCAAAATCTTGAAGATTTAAGATAAAAACCTAAAAATTTGAACTGAACTTCTCTATCTCAAAAATGGTAAAATCTAAAGGCCAATTTTGCAGAGAATTTTCTCTGCTACAACATTTTATTTAGTGCAATTTACATAGATCTAGCGGTTTCCAAGCAAAATCGTGAAAACCTAAAGAACCCCTAAAAATGTGAACTTAAATCGCGATTTATTTTAAAATCCCTCCGGCGATTTTTTTTGTTTCATGATATTTCTCATCTATGAGCATTGTAGTTTCAGAATCAGCAAAAACTTCCGAGGTGTAAGCCCCTTCCATTTAAAATATTTAAGGCGCACCGTGATGGGTGAACGGATAGAGCTGGAAACTTAAAATTTGGAATAAATATAACTGGTGAAATGCACGATTGATATATGGGGTAGTCGTAGTACTTATGTTTACGCAAAGTACTAAATGGTACTATATTTGGTACAACTTGGATTTGGGTAAACGGATAGAGCTAGAAACCTGAAATTTGGAATTTAGATTACTGACGAAGTATAGGATTGCGATATGGGGGTAGTTTTCGGAATTCGTACTCATGGGTACGGAAAGTACTGAATTTGGTACAATTTGGATTTGGGTGAACGAATAGAGCTGGAATCCTGAAATTTGGAATTAAGATTACTTATGGAGTGTAGGATTTAGGTAGTTTCGGAAATTCGTACTTATAGGTACGGAAAGTACTAAATGGTACTGAGTTTGGTACATTTTGCATTTGGGTAAACGGATAGAGCAGTAATCCTGAAATTTCGAGTTAAGGTTACTGTTGGAGTATAGGATTGAGGAAGTTTTGGAAATTCATTTAGTACAATGTGGAGTTTGGTGAACAAATAGCGCAGGAATCCTCATATTTGAAATTAAGATTAAGCTGTTGGAGTGTAGGTTTGAGGTGGTTTAGGAAGTTCATACTTATGTGTACGATAGTATTGAATGGTACTAACTTTGTTTCAATTCGGATTTGGGTGAACGGAGAGAGTTGGAATCCTGAAATTTAATATTTATATTACTATTGAAGTGCAGGACTGAGATAGTTTTGGAAGTTCGTACTTATGGTTACGAAAAGTACTAAATGGTACTAAATTTGGTACAATTTAGATTTGTGTGGACGGATAGAGATGGAATCCTGAAATTCGGAATTACTGTTGGAGATAGTTATTGAAATTCGTACTTTCATACGAAAAGTATTATTGGTATTATAAATAGAGGATATTTGGTATTATCGACAACCACTTCCATATCTCAACCCTACACACCAACGTAGGGTTGAGATATGGAAGTGGTTGTCGATATACGTATAATAAGTGTACGTAGTGTAGCTGAAATTGTGAAATTCGGTATTAGTATAGCAGTTGGCGTTTAAAGCTGAGATAGAGAGGAAGTTTTGGAAATTCGTACTTATGTATACGAAAAATACTAAATCACGGTTGGGATATAGTTTTGGATATAAGGAAGCAATTTTCGAAGCTTATACATATTATAAGTACTAAATTTAATACCTGTTTGGTGTTGCATGAATGGATATAGGTGGAATTTCGAATCGTTGAATGAGGGTTTGTGTTGGTGTTTAGATAAGGATTTTTTGAAATGCATACAAATTCTGAAATTAGGCTGATGGGAGGCTGATTTATTGAGAAATATGAAATGTACTAAATGGTATTAAATTCAACGTTGGGTGTAGAAATGAAGCTGGAATTATATAATTAGTGTGTGAAAAGTACAAAATTGAAATAAATTTAGTATTAGGCTAAGGAATAGAAGTGGAATTCTTAATTTTTATTTATTTTTCAGGTTCTGTTTAATTTCAAACTTGGTTTAAGTAATTTAAATGATTTTATATTTCATATGGGTTTTGCACCCCTGCATTAGATTTTGTCCCCTACCTTTGTATACAACTTTGTGTATCTCGTACACAAATACAAGGATAGTAACAAGATCTAACGAGTAACTTTTTTCTAAGCTCCGCTTTGTTACATCCTAGCTTTTCTAACATCACTCGCTCATTGGATATCGTCCTATAAGCACATACCCTTACACTCTGTAAAAAAGGTAAATAAGTGATTGTTCCACGAACAATCCATAATAAAACATAACTCAAGATTGTTTGAGAAAAAATTCTAATCCTTTGTGTTTTTATTTATTTTCTTTTAATTTCATTGCTACGCAAACATTGGTCCAATCGAGCCGGATTGTTTTCAACGAAAACTAACCTGCCTCTTTTCTTCCTTTACAAGGCAATTCGACTACGTCGAGAACAACAACAACCTACACTGATCCACGATCATCCCCACATCTCATTTTTATTTATTTCCCACAAATAATATTTCATCAACAACACAGGTATGTACACTGCCTAATTTATTTTTCAAATAAAAGTGACATACCGCGAAAATATAGTGTTGTGATTAATAATTAAAAAAGCCGTCGGTCGTTTTACAAACGCGCATAAGTGTCCGTCCATTTGCCGTCGGTAAAATTCATTTAAAAATACCAACAAAACTAAGTGTCAAATCGTCCACTACTTCTTCACAGAAGAAACAACAACAATCACAGTGATTTTCCTTAATTTTTATTTATTTCCACATTCAGTTTTATCAGTGTTTTCGCACATTCCATTTACATTAAATATAAATTCATTGTTATTGTGGTGTTTTTCTTTTATTGTGCTTCTTTTTGTTCGCCAAAACACCAAAATCATCACAACAATAACAATTTCAATATAAAAGAATAAATGTCATTCATTTGTCATTACTGCTGATTGTTTCCACCTTTAATTAATACGGGTGGCAGATTTGGCACTTATATATCATTTACACCCAATCAATTGTATTAGGGGTATCCAAGTGTAACTAATAATTACATTTCAATTTTATAAAAATATTTTAGTGCCGTTTTCGGGTATTTGTTGAGTTGAATCTTTCGGATATCAACTAAAAATAAATTTTATTCGTGTTTTCGACACCGTGCACCCTATATTCGGTCATATTTCTAAAATTATTATTATTTTTATATATTATATTACATACACATTTATTTCAAATCTTTTATTTAAATATTTTGAATTAAACTGATTTATTTGAATAATTTGTTGTTGTTCGCTAGCTATTACTAACGTGCATTTTTACAGTCCGTGCACCCTACAATCGATATTAGCGAAATTTTTGCGAATTTTCGATTTTTGTTTAATATTTTTGGAAATTTATTTTCGGCAAGTGCTATCTTCGATACATTGCCATAGTTTACGTGTATTATACGATACACTGTAAGCATTTTGTGGAAATTTGAATACACTGAAAGAAATTTAGAGTGAGTTTTGAATTTTTTCTTAAAATTTAAAGAATTTTTGGTGGTTTAATCACGTTAAACCTCAAATATATTGCCGTATCCACGATACATCATTGAAATAGTCTACGACTACTTATAAATTCAGTGTATTCTAACCAATAAAATTATTTTATTTTAAAGCATCACGTGTTTTAAAATTATTTTTGCTAATATTTTGGTGAAAATTTAACATTTTTATTGGATTTTCGCATACAGTTTTTGACATCACGTGTCACTATCTTCAAATTTCTTGCATCTCGTGCAAAATAATAAATTTCCAAAATACTTTGGTGCATTTTCGTGCAGTTTTACAGAGTTTTTTCTATTACAAGAATTGTTTTTCGAACAATTACCTTGGAAATTCCTGGTGCAAGTGCTTCATTTTTAATATAAAAAACATCATTATAATAAAAAACATCGTTTTCAACGAAACTTTACTTTGATTTTCTAATTAAAATTTTTCTGAATTACGTTCAGTTTTTGATCTAAAATGTCTGTCACTCGACTAGATTTATTTATCAGAGCTACTGACGCTTTGGTTAAATTTGACGCTAGCTTCAGTGCCCAACGGGACGAGGAGCTCGATATTTACATATTAGAGCTACAAGAAGCTGAGGTCAAGAGATTATGGGACAGGGTAAAAACTACGTTTGACGATTGTCTCAATTTCTTTAAAGAAGATGAAAGTTCTGGTAACGACGTTACTGCTGTTGATGGCAAATATGAGGTTGCATTTAGATCTTATCTAAATGCTCTCGCCTCTATTAATAGGAAGTTAGATCGACTTCGGGCTCCGCCCAAGTCATCAGTAGCAACATCTTCCCCTCCCGCTAGTGTAGGCAATAGATCACATCGTTCCGAATGTGCAACTTCAATGTTGGATGTCACGCATCATTCTCACCATTCCTCCAATACATCATTCACCTCCTGTGGTGATGAACATATTGGACATAGGTTAAATTTACCACCCTGCGACACTGAAGTATTTAACGGTGACTTCCTTTCTTGGCCGACATTTAGAGACCTATTTTCGGCTGTGTATATTAATAATACTGGCATTAGTGACATTGAACGTCTATGCCATTTAAATAAAAAGACCAGTGGCGACGCCCATGAAATTGTGGCAAAGTTTTCACTAACCCACAAAAACTTTGGTCCTGCGTGGAAAGCTCTTAAACAGACTTACGACAATCCACGTATTTTGGTGAACCACCAACTTAAACTTTTATTTGACCTACCAGTTTTAGAAAGTGAGACTAGTTCAGGGTTAAAGAAATTACAGAGGGGTATCAATGGATGTATTTCTGCCATGTCCAATTATGACGTCTCAACTGAAGACTGGGACCCTATCCTAGTGTTCATATGTCTTCAGAGACTTTCTAAAAATAGTGTCACACTTTGGGAACAAAGTGTTAAAGACAAATCTGCTTTGTCTTCCTGGGACGATTTGGACTCGTTTCTTACAGAACGAATTCAAACTCTTACCTGTCTACGTGACATTAGGGGTATAGAGACTGGCAAACCATCCACCAGTAAAAAAGTTCGTTCGCATTTCACGAATGCTGGCACGAACCGATCCCCCACATTTTCTCCTCGGAATTCCCCCCCTTCTTCGAGGTCCTCTCGTGCCTCTTCAAATAAAACATGTGTTCTTTGTCCACGACAAACGCATCACATCAGAGCATGCCAAAAGTTTCTGAATCTTTCAGTTCCTGAAAGAATAAATACAATTAGGCGACATAACACTTGCTTTAACTGTCTGTCATCTAAACATGTAGTTAATCACTGCAGTAGCCCCTACACTTGCAGTAAATGTAATAAAAGACACCACACTTTATTACACAGGGACAATACAACTGCTGGAACGTCTTCGACAGCAACTTCCAACAATAGGAGTGTAGCTTCTTCTGATCAACCCTCTACCTCTACAGGTATTAGATCAGATTCTTCGTCTTCTGCTAATAGACAGGTATTCCATACTGCACAAAGCAGGAGTGTCCTATTAGGCACGGCAATGGTGAACATCGTTCATCATGGTTCCACGTACCCTGCCAGGGCACTTATTGACCCCGCTTCAGAAGCATCTTTTATTACAGAGCGTTTACAACGCTTTATAGGTATCACAGCAACTACAACGTTAGCTTCCATTTCTGGGATTAATCAGACAGTTTCGACCACGTCGCGCAAGTTATGTTCGGTTAGCATTACTTCTCCATTGGATGCATCGCGTTCAATAAATACTACGGCCCTAATTTTGCCATCTATTTCGGGCAATCTGCCCTCTTTTACCGTCAATGCTGACATTGTTTCTCAATTGCCAAATCTTCGTTTGGCAGATCCCAATTTATTCAAGTGTCGACCTGTTGATCTTTTGCTGGGAGCAGATCTTTATCCAAAGATCCTACAACAGGGTACTCACATCAATATCTTAGGGTCGCTAATAGCACAAAATACGGTCTTTGGTTGGATCATTACTGGTCCTATTCCCCCTCCAAATATTCCGGTATTTTCAACCAAGGTTAGCTTTTCCGAAGAGGAAAATCTTGACAAGACTCTTCTTCGCTTTTGGGAACTTGAGGAAATTCCCAAACGTAAAATTCTATTCCCCTCTGACCAATTATGCGAAGACTATTATAAGCGTACCACACGTCGGGATTCAAATGGTAGGTACGTTGTTAGCCTTCCCCTCAAGACTGAGATAGTTGGACAGGTGGAGTTAGGCTTCTCCCGAGCAAATTGTTTACGACAATTTCTTCGAAATGAGGCATCCCTCCTTCGAAAGCCACAAGTAAAGGTAGTCTATGATCAAGTTGTTAATGAGTACTTAGCATTGGATCATATGAGGCCTGTTGGCGCCGCTTCAACAAACTCTTCGGTTTGTTACTTGCCACATCATCCCGTGATAAATCCTTACAAACAGACTACCAAACTTCGAGTGGTTTTCAACGCCTCGAACAAAACCTCCAACGGGAAAAGTCTTAACGACATTTTACATGTGGGACCTACTCTGCAATTGGATTTAGTTTTGCTTATTCTGAGGTGGAGACTATTTAAATTCGTATTTAATTGCGACATCACCCAGATGTATCGCCAAATACGTGTCGATCCGGCACATACTCCACTTCAACGAATAGTTTTCCGGGATTCTCCACAAAAACCTGTTCAGGATTTTGAATTGCAGACGGTGACATTTGGTGTGAATTGCGCCCCCTACTTAGCTATACGGACGCTTTTACAATTAGCGGACGATACTAACGATCGATATCCTCTCGCTGCACACATACTTCGTAGGTGCATGTACGTCGACGACGTACTAACAGGATATCATGACATACGTACAGCCCTAGATTCTAGAGACCAATTAATAGCAGCCCTTTCCTCTGCAAAATTTGAATTGAGGAAGTGGACAGCAAATGACCGTGCTATTTTGCAAAATCTTCCCACGGAAGATTTAATCGATGCTAAGGTTCTCTCCTTTATTGAAGCTAGCAGTTCCAAACCTCTGGGAATACGTTGGAATGCTCAGCTTGACTTGTTTTATTTCAGTGTGAGTGCTTTACCCACAAAAGATCACTACACGAAACGAGAAACATTGTCAACTATTGCTAAACTATTTGATCCTTTAGGTTGGTTACTGCCAAAATAGTTATGCAGAAGATCTGGACAGATAAAATCGGATGGGATGATGCACTTCTGTCTACGACAGAACGTGACTGGCAAAATTTCGTGGACTGTTTCCAGGATGTGAATTCCATTCATATTCCTCGGTGGGTTCATTATACGCCAGATTGTTCCGCCGAACTTCATGTCTTTTCTGACGCCTCAGAAAAGGCATACGCGGGGGTGATATATATTCGGATAGTAACTCCGAATAAAACCATTTATACTCACCTCCTGACCTGCAAAACTAAGGTAGCCCCCCTAAAGTCAGTTTCTTTACCACGGTTGGAGCTTTGCGGAGCCGTTCTGGCTTCCGAATTATTAAAAAATATTCAGAATGAAATTGACATTTCATTCCAAAAAATATATTGCTGGACCGATTCTACGATCGTCCTTTCATGGCTAAACAAAACTCCATCTACATGGACTACGTTTGTTGCCAACCGTGTTAGTAAGATTCAGGAGATTACAGACAGAGGTAGTTGGCATCACGTGCGCTCTGAAGATAATCCCGCTGATTTAGGCAGCCGGGGGGTTTCGCCCTCTGAGCTTGCTTCATCCCAACTTTGGTGGCATGGTCCACACTGGTTTCGCCAAGATAGATCTCAGTGGGATATTTCTAATTTAACCTCACTTGACACCGATATTGAAATACGTGCTGTCAAGGCGCATGCTTCATTTTTAACTGATTTCGAGGACTTTTTAGCGAGATTTTCATCTTTAGATAGGGCTTTACGAGTCCTATCTTATATGTATCGGTTTATCCATAACACTCACCGTGCATATAGAGGTCGATACATTTACAATGATGACAACCTCTCAAGTTCGGAGCTAAAAGCATCTAGATTACGTCTAGCTGTTCTAGCTCAAAAAACACATTTCGCGGAGGAGTATCAGTCTTTGTTAGATAAGGTTCCCTTAAATCCAAAAAGCTCTCTTCTACAACTAAATCCATTTCTGGATGATACAGGAGTTATGAGACTTAATGGACGACTATCAAGGTCACCCACTCTTTCTTATTCAGAAAGACATCCCATTCTTCTTCCTTACCACAGTCTTTTTGCCCATCTTTTAGTAAAGTTTATTCATATTCTTTCCATCCACGGTGGAAATCAATTGATGTTACGCATCCTCAGGATTGAGTACTGGATCCCAAGACTCACTTCATTAATTAGGACAACGATTAATAAATGCAAAACTTGCCATTTATTTAAAAGTCGTACGTGTACCCAAATTATGGCTGCTCTTCCACCGGAAAGAGTAACTTGTTCAAGGCCTTTTACCACTACTGGTGTTGACTTTGCAGGTCCTTTTGACCTCAAATCCTTTACAGGCCGCTTGACTAAAATCACTAAGGGGTACGTCTGTGTTTTTGTTTGCTTTTCTACGAAAGCAATCCATTTGGAAGCTACTTCGGATTTGTCCACGGCAACATTTATAGCAGCCTTCCAACGGTTCATTTCAAGGCGAGGTTGTCCAAAAACTATATTTTCTGACAACGGCACCAACTTCGTTGGAGCTTCTAGGGAATTAGAGCAGGACTTCAAAGCCGTAGTCCGCGAAAGTCGAAATAGTCTGTGTTCCACGCTGCACTATCAAGAACTTTCGTGGGAATTCATACCAGCCGGCGCTCCCCACATGGGTGGTCTTTGGGAAGCCGCTGTCAAAAGTTTTAAATTACATTTCCGCAAACAAGCTAAAAACTTCAAATTTACATTCGAAGAACTTTCTACGATTCTCAGCAGAATCGAAGCTTGTTTAAATTCACGTCCTTTATGTCCCATGAATGACAATCCGCAAAATACTGTAGCGCTAACACCAGGTCACTTCCTTATTGGGTCTCCGATCCTAGCTCCTCCGGAGCCATTAATAGATGAATCGCCTCTTCACCTTGTAAATCGTTTCCGGAAAATGAAAGCTCTTACTCAACAATTCTGCCTTCGGTGGAAAGAAGAGTATTTAAAGAGCTTGCATAAAAGATATAAATGGAAGTTTCCGCAACGCGATTTACAAACGGGTGACTTGGTAGTAGTACGGCACGAAAATCTACCTCCCACTTCGTGGAAATTAGGTCGAATAATAGCGGTGCACCCGGGTACGGATTCTAGAGTTCGCGTCGCGCACATTTATACAGAAAACGGCACTATTAGACGGCCAATCGTTAAATTAATTGCGCTACCATAATTATTATAGTCCATAGCTCGTGTCGGCTTTCGCGTCCTCTATACTTTTTCGCGAAATGAAAAACGACTATTGATGGTAGCGAAGGAGCCGCGAATATTTGGGCTATGGTAATTACAAAACGACCTACGGTTTTTAACATTGGTCATTCTGGCCAAATAATAATTATGTGTTCCTCGTCATTGTATTGTTGCATCCTCTCTATACAGAAGATGGAAGATTTAGGCAAGATGGCTGCAACTCTCCCTGAGATTGAGGACAACGTCCCCATGTCTGATGAGGAACGGGAGCTTGATGCCTCGGCTGTCCCCATTACGGATTCAGAGCTTCCTAAAGATGCCCCTCCTTCGGAGGAAAGCAATGTTTCTAAAAATCCGTCTACGACGGTCCCTGAAGCTCCTTCAGGAGAACCTGCGGCAACGCCACCACTTTCGGCACCCGTCCGAAAGAACCAGGCCTCGAAAAAGGCGTGTGTAGTTTGCGAAGGCAATCACCAGTTACGTGATTGCAAAGAATTTAAAGCAATGCGCGTTGAGAGAAGGTTGCGTGCGGTAGCACTTCACAAGTGCTGTGGCAATTGTTTGGCCACCACGCACCATATGTCCAAATGTACCAGTCGGTATCATTGTAAGATCTGCAACAAGGTGCATCATACGTTGCTCCACCAGCCTTCTCCCAACGACCCTGCTCCAACCAAACAAATTTCAACCACACGCAAACTACGCGAAGGTAGATCTTCCAAAGGTCCGTCCGCTAAAACCAACCAACCTCCACTTCCAGGTCCCTCTATCGCTCCCCGACATCCCACACCGCCTTCGGCAACATATCGGCCTATATCTGCCATTCAGCCTGTAGCTACGCTCGGGCCTACTCTGGTGGCACAGGTCGTGTTATCTGATCGTCGGATACCAGTCAGAGCCCTTTTGGATCCCTGTGCAGGACACAGCTTAATCTGCCAATCATTGGCCAACAGCCTTAATCTGTGCCCGGTAATGGTGGGTCCTGAAAGGTTCTGCCAGGTACTCGTCGCATCGTGTTACGATAACATACAAATTAAGGTTTCGGCGCGAGTGATAGATTTGGGTCACCTCATCGCTCCTTCGGAGTCAGTGTCCGAGGACTATAGAGAACATTTCGCTGGACTGCAGTTAGCCGATCCTCGGTTTTACCAATCTGCTGCAGTCAGCCTTGTTCTAGGTCCAGAAGTCTACCATAAGGTAATGAAGCCTCAGTCCTATTCGAGACCTGGTTTCCCATGGACCCAACTCACCATTTTTGGTTGGGTAATCTCGGGTCCCTGTAGTCTTTAAGCTAAATGTGAGGGGCAATCTTCAATTGCCTTGGCTCAACGAGTCCTCGTCACACGGCTCTACGAGTCGACTTGTTTTTATTTTTAATAAAAGGTTATAGGATTGTGGCTCCACGAGTCACACAACGGTCCTGCTCCACGAGCAAATAACTTTTTATATATTTATAATGTTTTTTGAAAAAAATGAAAAAAAAAGAGAATTAAAAAACAAAAAGAATATGAGAAAAAAAAACTTGTAAATATATTTTTATTTTAAATTTATTATTAATTTTGCAACATAGCAGGATGTTGCAACGCGGGCGGCAATGTTTAATTTCAAACTTGGTTTAAGTAATTTAAATGATTTTATATTTCATATGGGTTTTGCACCCCTGCATTAGATTTTGTCCCCTACCTTTGTATACAACTTTGTGTATCTCGTACACAAATACAAGGATAGTAACAAGATCTAACGAGTAACTTTTTTCTAAGCTCCGCTTTGTTACATCCTAGCTTTTCTAACATCACTCGCTCATTGGATATCGTCCTATAAGCACATACCCTTACACTCTGTAAAAAAGGTAAATAAGTGATTGTTCCACGAACAATCCATAATAAAACATAACTCAAGATTGTTTGAGAAAAAATTCTAATCCTTTGTGTTTTTATTTATTTTCTTTTAATTTCATTGCTACGCAAACAGGTTCATTGTTAGAGGTGGTCGTTCAATAAGCGTACTAGAAGTATTAAATAATACTAAATATTGTAGCACTGGTATTGAGTGAATCGATAAATGATATTTGTTATGAGGATCTCTGTTGAGATCGCATCAGAATGTTTATTAAACTCAACCTTTAAATGTATGCAAGGTTTCTACATGTAATATCATTGGAATTGGGTGAACAAGTAGAGTTAAGGTCCTGGATTTAAATATTGTGTACAGTGTATTATATTGTGAATAGGGTATTATTGTTTTCTTGCACCGTGGTTAACACGAATTCGGTTTCTAAATAATGTACTGAAATCAAAAGTCATCTTTTCAACAAAACTGTTTTTATTTTTGTGGTCTATTCTTAACGTTATAGAAAGTTCATTTGAAAGGGTAGATCTATGCGGCTATTGTTTTAGAAGAAGATTTTTACACCCTGAGAATAAAAAGGTCTTAAATAAAATGTCTCAAAAATTAACTGTTATATACCATTATGAATAATGGTTTTCTACATTTTGATATCATGAAATCCAAAATTCGGTTGGGAAATGTGGATAAAATTTTTAAAGTACCCATACCGTTCTAATAAAACATGGACTGGAATTTAAAATGTAGGCCACTGTTGAAGTGTAGAGGTCTTTTTTTTTGAAATTCGAACAAATCGTGTACGAACAGTACTTAAATGAAATTAAATAGGTATTAGTACATTAAAATTTTCAGTGTTCACCATAATAAATATTGTTTGTTTGTATATTATTCCTTTTCCGCATACGAAGTAGCGGGCATTATGCTAGTAACCTATTATTAGTCTCAATGTATACATAAGGTACATATCCATTTTATCAGGGTACAAATACTCCAATTACTCATAACTAATTTTATGAGCATTTTCGATAGGCCAACCCACATAACATATCTGAGGAATGACGATCAAAGTACATAATGATATTTGTATGTCGTAAAATGCATAAACACCAAATTCCCAAACGTTTTCTACAGTGTTATGGTATAAAAGAGCAATTTTCTTATGAATGAAAGAAACTTTGTACTTAATTTCGTGACATTGAACCTTTCTGTCGTTCCGCTATGATGAACATTGATTAGAATACATGTTGGGTAGGCATGCAGTTTCTAAGTTCGAATACCTATATGCTTAAAGTATTTTAACCTTCACAAGTGTATGATTTAAATCTAATGACAATAATTAGTTGCGTAAATTATCGCCATAATAAAGCCTATTTTAATTGAGAGGGAAACAATGTAAACTAGAGATTGACATGAATAAACCAGTTATAGTATTTGTGAAATGATATATATTTATTTTATAGTTAAAATAGGCAAGCACTTTATATCGGCGGAATAAGACTTTTTCTGAGAAACAGGTTCCTATCCAGACAGAAAAACAGTGACAAAGCCAGAATGACATATCGTCGGTGTCATGGTTAAGTGTTCCATACGCCATTTTTGACATTTTGAGATAAAGGTACATTACAAGGTTTGGAACCATGCTCTTTCAGATTTTTTGGTCGGTTTTTCTTTATCTCTTATAGTTTCTGAGATATTCAGATGCCAATGTGTTCCATAACCGCTTTGTGACCCAAAAAATCTTGTCGTTTTGTTCCATATCCATAAAGCCTGGCGTATGGAATAAAACAAATTTAAACTGTTTAGTTCCATATCCATGTCGTTTGGCGTATGGAACAAAAAGAGACAAAAACGAATTGTTCCGCACCAAAACTGATGGCGTTTGGAACAAAAATTTGACCATTTTTGCCAAGTTACGAATAATATGGCGTATGGAACAAATTGGTTTAAAGGACTTGGTTTAAAAACTGAAGAATAATAGTTTCTAAAAGCAAATATTTTTGAATATTGTATTGTTATATGAAAACGAAAATTTATCAATCGTTTAAACAAAAAATCCCTAGTTTAAAGACAAAATTTTGATGTAAGTCCACAAAAATATACGCAAAAACGTTAATTCGACTTGAAGCTAGTGTGGACACCGACTACAAAAATGGTGTTATAAGATAAACGCGTTTAGAAATGCAAAAAATCAATCCGTTTTGTATGATCGAAATTTTTACCACAAAAAATAGTGATAGGTGGAGGCAATACCTTAAATAAATGTTAAGGAAACCTATACTAATGGTCCTTATTGTATTTATATGAGCAAAATAAATGTTTTATTTAGAGTCCTGATTTTTCAACTCCACAGTTGCACTTCATATAAGGGAGGTTGAACACGATTGATAAAAAGTGTTTTGGTTAAAATGTGACAAAACGTGTTCCACAATTCCATGGAACAATTTAGCAACTTTTTGCAATTATAAAAATTTATCATAACTTCTAGACTATCACAGATATCTGACTAAAATAAACTACTGATATATTCTATGAGTTTAGTTAAATAGAACTGTGCTCTTAAAGTATTGAATTATTGCACCGTTTTTATCCTGTATGGCTTTAAATATTAACTTGAGTTTTTCTCCAATCAGACAAATGGCGTATGGAACACATAAGCATGACACCGACGACATGTATGATTATTTCAAAATTTATATCAGTCACTATAGTAGGAATATTAATACAAGACTCAAGTAGACTTTTGTACCAACGCAGTTGCATAACCAGAATTGATCGTTTTCAATACCCAATTGGTTCAAATAAAGAACTCGTCGATTTTCAAAAGAAAATGTCTAGTAAGGGCGAACGTAATGATTTAAATGGTCGTAGATCTAGGTCTTTGTCATGTTAAAGCCGGTCAGGACCGTCATCCTAACGATTGATTATCAAGAAAACAACGGTTGACCATGAATTATTTAAAATTATTGTCTAAAAAATCTTGGTCGAAGGTTCAGAAAATGCTTATAAAAATGCATGTGTAGCAATAAGTTTTAATAAAATGTAATAATTTAAAATGCTGTAATAAAAGGTAGACGTGAGCAACCATTGCTTCCTAGGTCCCGTGCTCTTGAAATACTTTCTTATCTTCAAAGGAGTCATCAGTTTCAATACTGAATGGTAAATTTGCCAGAAACGCATATAACTGTAAACGGACAGAAAAGATTGTATGGAACGTATTGGGGGTTAGAAACTGCATTTATGATAATAAGTTGTGACAACGTCCTTTTGCTTTTATTTATTGGCTAATAGTACGTTTAGACTTTGGTGGATTAAGCAAATCCAGTCGATTTAAGTTGTCATTTTCATACAATATATGCCAAATAAATCGAGATAATGCACTTAAACGTGTTATAAATGTATAGTATAACAGGCGTTTAAGTGTCTTTTCAACACTTTGCACAAAGACACGACCTACAAGCAAACACAGCTGTATAGGAAATCAATCGCTCGAACGAAAAACTCGAATTCTGTAAAAACTATGTGCGAAGAAATACTCATAACTTCTTAAATATTGGTCCAAATAGAAAAAAATCTTTTTTGTATTTTTTTATCTACAATCTAAAAATTGCACAGGTACAATAATAGCTAATCCATTTTCTAAATCGAAAAATGAAGCAGTTTTTAAGATGCTTAAGATAATTTCCTAAATAAAAGAACAAGACAAATGTTAAGGAATGTATTTTTTTATTTTTTGGTTAAATAACAAATGTTTTACAATGGTATAAAGAAAATTCAAATTTTAAAAAAATTAAAAAAAATACTTATTATTTACATCTCACACCCAAATAGGGTTTACAATTTTTGTAATAAATAGTAGTTTAATACAAAAAATTTTCAAGAAGATCAAATAGTATAATAATTGATAAAAATTTATGTTTAATATTAAATCGCGAAAATTTCACACAAATTTTTTTCCAAAAAATACAAAAATTACTTTTTCTATTTGGACCAATATTAAAGAAGTTATGAGTATTTCTTTGCCTATAGTTTTTACAGAGTTTTTCAATGTGCGATATCTCTTGAACCGGTAGTCAGAAAATCTGAAAATATACTGAATATATCGCTACAACAAACAATAAAGGAAATAAAAAAACACATTTTGGACGAAATCCGTTTCAGAAATGATCCAAAAATTGGTTATTGTAATATTTAGTCTAAACCTAGATCAAGTTCGAAGATGGACCATTTCTTCGAATACCCACAGAATTTCAAAATTTTTTGCGAAAATGGTGCACTCAATAACACTCGAATGTAGTAACCGATTGAGTCCAAACTTTGCAGGTCCTTGTTTTTCGTGGCAAGTCCAATTTCCTATTTTTATGTCTCAAAAGCTCAACTCCGATGCAACAATTGATGTTCATAATTCCTTTCATAATGCCACAAAAGCTCTAAATAACCCAGTCGGCATCAACTGATGAACACTAAAACTTATGAATTGAGAATCCGATTTGGCCGAAACTTTTCAATTCCTAAACTATCTTCTAAGCGTACAGCAAGTTACAGGAAGGTCTACATTCAAAAAACTCTTCTTGTACGTCCCTCACAAAACTTCAACAATATTGCTAAATTTTCATATTTTTTCTGAGAAAACTACCAATATTTTTAGGTAAATCCTTTATTCCTATGAAAGAGCACATCTTAAACTACCTTTGGAATTTTTGTTGTTGAAAAATAGTGCACAGTTTTGTGGTAAATGGCTACCTGCGAAACCCATTTTTGTAAAAAAGTTTTGCAGTGCCAACGCTTGCTCGAAAACGAATGGGCCGATCTTCATATATTTTAGTGCGCGTTTTAAGAACTTAATAATCTTGTGTTTAAGCGAGACAGAATTTTCAAAAATCAATTTTAACAAAAATAGTGACCTGTAGAAGTCAAAATTCCGATTTTAAAGAAAAAATGGACCGATTTTTGCCCAAAAATCGGCCAAAAAATTAAACAAATCTGTCTTGCTTAAAGACAAGGTTTTTATGTATTTAATAAGCTCACCAAAATATACGAAGATCGGTCTATCCGTTTTCGAGCTATCATTGGCAACGACTTCAAAACTGGCATTTCGAGAAAAAAGCGTTTTAAGTTATTATTTCGGTTTACAGGAATAAAAGATGTATTTTTGGTCCATATAGGAGCTCTTCCGCCGACGATACAGCTTGTAAAATGGAAAGTTGGTGTTGCCTTCGCAACATTCTTCCTTCACGTGTGCTTGTCCGATTTTTTTAGCATGTTCGATTGCTTTTTGTACACAGCTCACTCCGATCGAGCTCAAATAAAATAACAATGATTTTGTACCTTCGTTAAAAAGACTAATCGCTATGTAAGCTAACTTTACAACGAGTGCTCCACTTGAAAGGGTTTTGGGGCAAATTTAACAAATAAGTTGATTGAAGCTTTCGTTGCTATTTTGATTGAAGCCGCCGACGCATCTTTCGAGTAAAGACTATTTACTTAGATCGTTGTATATAGTTCTAATAGCATCCAAAATCTTTGATGGAAGTGTTCTGTAATCGTGTATGAAAGCCTCTTTTCTTGCCCGAGCCCGTTGATATGAACACCACGAGTCTTCACCGGTTGGATATCTCTCGTGAAGTGGATTTGTATCACTTAAACTGTAATGATCAAATGTCGCCCATACTGCCTCATGCATATCGTGAATTGAATTCGAATGGCATCGAATTGCAAATCCATAGTAGACAGTGAGAGATATATAATTTTATTCGTGTGCAAGTCCATGCTTCTTGACAAAACGATACACGGATTCTGAAACTATAATGTTCGTAGATGAGAAAAATCAAAAGACAAAAACTCGTCGGAGCGCTTTTTAAATAAATCGCGAATCAAGTCGGCGGATTTTGAAACAGCAAAATCCAAAAAAGAGAAAAAATCGCGGGGGGGATTTTTAAATAAATCGCGGAAAAAAATTCACATTTTTAGGGTTTTTTAGGTTTTCACGATATTGCTTGGAAACCGCAAGTCCTATCGAAATGGGACAAACGAAAATATTGTAGCTATGAAAATTCTCTACAAGATTAATTATGGTATTTTTGTAGGTCTTACCGTTTTTGAGATATAGAAGTTCAAATTTGGACAATGCACTGACTGTATCCAGGGCTTAAAATGCTAACGCCATATTAGCAAAAGCACCGAATATTTGCAGCTTTGCCTGCTAAAATTTCTTCGAAATATGTTTAGCAACATTGAACAACGGCAACATGTATTATCAAATTTCACAAAAATATTGCTAGCGATGCTGATGCTATTTGATATTGTTGCTATAATAAAATAGCATCGTACACGCATGCTCATATTTTGCAGCACACCTGATCAACACATATCAGAAAAGAGAATAAGCAACAAAGTTTCAACGGCTTAGCCAGGTTTTCAGCAAACAATTGTTTTTAAGATTAAGCTTACCGTGTATTGCATTAAAAATCACGATATAATTAATTCCACTTTCGGTTGCTTATTTAGCAGTGTGTTTCAATATGTACAGCTAATGCTAATATTTCTAGATGCTGGCTTTTAAACCCTGACTGTATCGTCTCCTTATAAAACAGTGCATGACTGCAATTTTCCAACTTAAACTTATTTATCTCAACCTAGGAAAAAGATACGAAATCCAATCTTGTAGAGAATTTTCACCACGAATTGTATTGATGTTAAATAGAAGATTTTATTTCCTTTCGTTTATTAAAGGACTAAGCTCTTCCGCCAAATCTAAGCTTATTCCTAGAAGAAGTGGAATGCGCTAACTGAGGAATATCCCTTTATGAATTAATACCAATGAGACATCCGTGTTTTCTACCCATTCAGAATCCGATATACCATGTTACAGTCATTTCATTTAGACGATGTACACGCACCTTTAAACCAAGGAGGTTCCTCTTCATATTAGGAATATACAAAAAAATATGAACCTATATTTACCATTCTCTTCGTGGATGTTTTTCTACCCATTGAGAATCCGAACCAAATCCGACCAAATACCATATTTTTGCCATTTCGGTAAGGTAATGTGGCTAAAACCTTTGAAATATCGAAAATCGGGAGCGTTCCATGAGGCCTATATCAAAACGTGGACCTATACTAAGAAATTTCTGGGGGAAAGATTGGAAGCAACAAAGAAGACTAAATGCAAAATTTCAAACGAAATTCGGGAGGAACCCTTTAATGGAGGCCATATGAAAATGTGGATCCATACTAATAATTTTCTTCTGTTCTATACCCCCATCGAAGACTAAATGTCATCTATTTCGGTTTGACAATGACGCTGAAACCTTCAAAATTCCAAAAATCGGGCTGGACCGTCGTATAGGGGCTATATAATAATATAATATATCCCCAACGAAGACTTAATACCAAATTTCAGCCATTTCGATGAGATATTAAGGTCACTAATAAATATTCCGAGCTGTATCTTGATTTAAACATACAGACGGAGGGACAAGGTTATCGACACTTAAAATTTTATGCTGATCAAGAATATATATGTGGATTTCTGAGTGAAATCGGACACTTTTTCAAAACTGGTCTTTGATTTCCTTTATTTTTTGCTGTGGTGATGCTGCTCATCAGCAACATATTTTAGTATATTTTCAGATTACGCTACGTTGTATTTGTATTTGGTAATAACCACCTGCCAAACTTTGAGAGCGTCCGCATACTTCAAACAGAGAGTAATTATAACAGGAGATTAACATTGGAAATGTTACATATCAACGATTTACCAGCGAATAAGAGATAAACTACAAAAGCGATACTGACAATGCAGCCTATTGCTATCGCTATTTGACACAGAAGAGATCGTGCAATCGTAGAAACATTTAGTGCAATATTTACATTCGACAATGGTAGTGAAACTACATTAGTTCTAAGTAAAATTTGACTTAAATATTTTTACTTAAATTGAAAGCGTGCTCATAACGTGTGTTCTTTGTGTTTATTTTTAAAATTTGATGTGATGCTAGCCACTAAGAAACAAATATGGTTATTGTTTTGTTTTTTGTAGATCTTTTCTGAAGATGCAATTTTAAAAATTGCGAAATATTGGAATTATGAAAAGATCAAAATAATAAAAAACGTATGACCTCAAGCTCAAAGAAGAATTTCATTTATCAATTCGTTATAAAGGTCGAATAACTTCAAACAAAACCATTTGTAATTATTCGAATATCACTACCAAAAAGGACTTACAATCGCGAAAATTTCATCCAAGCCCACTGTACAAATTGTTTTTCTATTTTTTATTAGATAAAAAATAAAAAATACAAAAATAGTTTTTTTTTCTATTTGGACCAATATTAAAGCCAATATTAATGGAGTGTAGTATTTCATTGCATATAGTTTTTCTAATTCGACATTTTAAGGCGCGATATCTCTGGAACCGTTGGTCAAAAAATCTGAAAATATACTAAAATGTTTTGCTGATGAGCAGCATCACCACAGCAAAAAATAAAGGAAATCAAAAACCTATGGAGGTCGGTTTCACATCAGAATAGATCGCTATTTTAATTGGTGATGATCGTGAAATATTTAACGCATGAAATGGACCAAAAACATAGTTTTTATCAGATTTTCTAGCTGCTCAGTAGGTCGCAATAATAGTCCGATCGCCTCGAAATTTTATATAAGGCAAGAGTATATGACAAAGAAATAGCTTGCAATTTGAGATGGCGATCAGATAATATTTAGAGGGTTAAATGGACCACAACTTTTGTGTGAAAATTGTAAAAATGTTTAATAAACAGCTTATATCTTTGTTCCTGAAAGACACATTCCCCACTCGTGATTTACATTTGGAAGACGATCTCTTGACCTTTCAATTGATGTCAATTATGTTGATGTACGTGATCAGATAACAGAGTTACAGCCTAATATATCCAGTTTTTTGTTTGAAGTGTAATCATAAACCCGCTAGAGGTCGCAATTATAGCTCAATAGTCACGAAATTTTGTGAGTTAAGAGTTTAGGTTGAAGAAAATGCCTATAATTTTGCATGATGATCTAATATTATTTAGGGGTTGACATTCACCATTACTTTTGTATGAAAAATATACAAATTTTATTTTTTGTCCATATTTTCATTCCTTGAGGGCATATGACGGCAAAGTAGCCTACATATGGAATAATAACTACTGACCTTTCCCCTGACCCTGACCCTCACCTATTGCCTGATATATTATGTGTTTTGTGTAGAGAAACACAATTTCCACCCATGCTAGAAATTGTCTCTATCATGATAGAGAAATTTTCAGTTCGGTTGTCAAATTGGATTTTTATACAAATATTGGAACATGGGGTCGCCTCGCCACCTATTTTATACCTCAGGATTTAGGGTAAAGGAGATACAAACAAAATACGACCAAATATGTGTCTCATCGAAATATTGGTTTTAGACCCCAAGTATATTTGGACGAAATTCGTTTCAGACAATTTGGAGTCTATTTAGCGCTGTCCGTTCATCTGTCTCTCTTAATGTCTAACTGGCTGGTGCGCACGATAACGAACTGATCTACCGATTAGAACCGAATTTTATACAACGTAATATTTTGCCCAAACTTTGTTTAATTTCGAATGTAGGCTATGTCGGTCCACACCTCCCCCAAAAAAGTTCAAAATTGTGTGAACGATAACTGGCGAAGTGAGCAATCGATTTGCTCCAAACTTTCCACATATTATTATTCCTTCCAGATATAGATCGGATAAGACTATATCGGTCCTTAGGGTACCTCCGCAAGTTAACTCTCAAGGGGATTTTCTGATTGGTCGAAGCTTTACACATCGTATTATTTCATCCAGTCATGTGTCAGGTCGGAATATGGACTATATCGGTCCGTCCTTCGAGTAACTCCCACACAACATTTGGGAAAAGTGCAGTTTGAGGACTCGTATTGGATCTTTTTGATTATTATTTTCTTTTTTTTGAAGAAGGTTCTTTTTACGGTACCTATTCTGGTCCCTTTCCCGAGGTAAATCATACTTCCTGAGATAATAGTCCAGAAGTTCCAAAAACCCCTGCCGGCTCCAACTAAAATTACAAATCTGAAAAAATAATTCTCAAATATATCCAAAAACTCAGAGTTTAACCTACTAAAATTGATTTGGTATATTCACATATTACGATACCTACAGATTCCACGTATTTTGAAGCAAACTAGTGTTACAAAATAAATATATTTTTAGAGGCTGAAGGTATATCACCGTTAGCGCAGCTGACTTATACTATCTTCTTTGCCGTAAAATTGAATATGAATAATTTTGGGATTTATAAATTTGTTTGCATGCAAAATTTTTGAATTTCTATTCATTGTTAGTTATTTCTACCGGTATAAAAAAATATTTTTGATATCACAATATATGCCCACAATGAACTATTTTCGAAGCATATGTGAGCTACAAGTGCACAATTTTTGGACGATAGATCTTTAATAAACTCGCAATTTTCCCAATTATCAAATATACCAAATTGTATGGTATATATATTTATTTATTTTAGGTATATTCCAAAAAGGAACATGATATTCATAGACAATTTGGAGATTATTTAGAATTGTATAATTTATATATTTTTCCACAAACATCCTAGTAAAGACAAGGGAGGCTTCTCTTATATCAATGGATTCATTTTAAGTTATTGATATGTGACCTAGTTGTCCTAAGTAGCCACTTGTAGAGACGTTTTTCATGGCTGAAGTACTCAGGAAATATCGCCAACATTACTAAGGGGTATTTTGCCACCGTACACAATTTGATGGGAATCGAACACGGACATTCAGCGTGCAAGGCGGTTGCACATAGCTAATTCCTACAGGTTGTGGTGTAGGGTATCACATGGTCGGCCCCGTCCGACTATAGCCTTTGCTTACTTGTTTTTTATATCAACGTTACTTTTAAGTCAGGAAGCACAAAGCTTTAACGCCAAAGGCGATAACTTACTAATGCAAAGAGTGCAAAATCTATGTCCGACCAATGTATTACATACATTCCTATTTCATCTGATTATAAATTTATCTGCATCTGATGGAAATGGGTTATATATACCAGGTGCCTAACATTGATGCTCACTTTTATTACTTATGTTGTTTTAAAATGATAACGCTACATTCGATCAAAATATCCTTAAAAAACTTCAAAACATTTATTTATTTCAAAAGTTTTGTAACAATCTCAAAGTTTCCCCATATATACAAGAATGTTCTGTGATAAAGAAACTTCTATCTTTTTTTATCAAAATCATGTCAAACATTTGTCTAGAAAGCGTCGCTGGAAAACTTCATTTAATTTAATAACATTTCGCAGCGTTTTTGACAAGAATGTTCCACTTTTCTAGCTCCACATAATTGACTGTTGGAGTTGTTGATTCAGTTAGTTTGTGTTAATGGTATCGATAACTTGTCACTTCATAGTTTTATGTCACACCTTCGTTCTAATAGCTGGTGACAATGCAAACGCGTTATCTAAAACGATTTTTGAGAAAGTTCATTATATTTATAGTGACGTTAATTGTTCTAACGGTGATTACGATCAAAGTAGTCGAGCAACGTTTGAGCAAACAACTGACTGAAGATTTAAATAAATCGGTTTTAGAGAGAGGTGCCAAGCATAACGATCAACATAAACACCCTAATAGCATACCATTTTTATCGAGCACCTCAGATGATGAGGAAAGGAAACTGAGAAGACCTAGGCCGGCTGTAATAAATGGTCATCCCTATATTAAACCAATTTTGGAAGGGGAATTAAATCTATCACAATTCTATAATGTTAACGTACCATTCCAATTACCCGAACCTAAGGGTCCTAAACGGGACTGGCATGATTATGTGGCAATCGATTTGGATGCCAAACGAGTGGGTTTAGGAGAACATGGACAGCCATCATATATTACCGATGAATCAAAAAAGGAATTGGAACAAAAATTATCCATGGAAAATGGATTTAACGCTCTATTGTCTGATTCAATTTCTGTGAATCGTTCCGTACCAGATGTGCGGAAAGAAGAGTAAGTAGCAACGTAGCAAAAAATTTTATATATAACCTTACTGTGACATCATCAATAAGAGCACTTATTGTGATAACAAAAAAATATATATACGTTATTGGGAGTGCAGGTGTTAAAAATTGTTATTATCTTATCGTTGGGATGGTATGGGAAATTTGAAATGCTGTTCTCCATGGCGATAAAAAGCAGAAATGCTGAAATATGTCAATCGGTATATTCTCAGAAGTATTTTTAGATCAATATTTTATAACGATTAAAATGAATAGCAGTAATAAAATTTACAGCAAAAGTAAGAAACGTACCTATAAAAACCAGGCGGGGTCGACTATATGATACCCTACCGCTTGGGAATTTACTTCCTATAACACGTTATTTGAACACTGTTCCTCAAATGTAGGTTACATGAAAAATCGGATGTAATATATAAATGTAAACTAAAGGGGTGTTTACACTAGCCATTAATGTCATATGACCCGAAATAAAAACATTCCATATCTGCCCACACAGACAATGTGGAAGTAAATAGCGAAAAGAAAATCCCCAATATTGCACACATTGGCGACCATATAACGATGGAAAATTTCATGTCATATGACATTGATGGCTAGTGTAAACACCCCTTAAATCTGAATCTGACTTTGGTGCAGTAAAAAAATAATTTATTCTGATATAATTATGAAATTGTCATATATGGATTTTCTAGAAATACCCAACAAAAATTTTCCAAGCACATGTCATTACTCCCCGCATTACCGAGTAATGAGTGCTCATTACACTCCGCATTATCAGACAGTACATGTACAATAGTTTACACATAACAAATTACTTCCTTACATACCACTTACTTATTAAGTAATGAGGTGGTACAGAGCTAGTGTTTCCGACTACATATCCTAGGGTTGTGTGTTCATAGCTCACCGTCGGCATGGGAGTTTTTTTGTTTAGAAAGTTACGAAGAAATGTTGATGTACATGGATGTGTTAAAACACCCCTTACAGTTCGTACGAGTTTTTGTCAATGATTGTACTATTCGATTTTCTTGAACATTTTTTGTATTAAACTACGATTAATTACAAAAATGTCTTATTTGGTAGTGGGATACGAATAATTACTGTTTTTTTTCTAAATATTTTACAATTTGTCAATAAAGTCTTTCCTATATACCACTGTGCAAAATATGCTATTTTACCAACAAAATAATACGTTGCATTTATTAACATTTGGTTTGTTGTTTTATTTAGGAATTTATGTTAAAGATCTTAAAAACTTCTTCAGTTTGCGATTTTAAAAATGAAGTTACTGAATGAAGTTTTTTGTGACCGCGATAGGTTTAACCATTGCATACTTCAATTTCAAATCATTTTTCGTATTTAAATAATCATCTTCTGAAGGATATATTACTTTAATTTTCGGAAGATTATTTGGCTCGGATGCTCAGTCACATAATTCCCGAGCTGTAGTTATTTGATCATCAGTTTAGTTAGTTTATTGTCCGTTTGTTACAATAACTGCTAATCCGAAAAATAAAATGTCTGTAATAAATCGTAGTTTAATACAAAAAGAGTTCCCGAAAATTGCATCCAAGCCCGCCCAATTGCATCCAAGCCAATTTTTTCCATTTTTTATATATATCTCCGTCCGTCTGTTGTAATCACTCCAGCATCCATAAAAATGGAAATTGAACGCTGACATTTTGGGAAGATGCGTCTTTTGTTTGCGGGTAGGTAAAGTTCGAAATTATGGGCATAAATTGGTACAGCCCCCATATAACGGTACCTCCAGATTTTTGGTATTTTGAGGATTTTAGCTACAATTTCTAAACGAACAAGCTGTAATTTGACATTAGAGGTTCTTAGTAGTTACGAAACTTTTCCACCAAAAATCGTCAAAGAGGTCCATGTTTTGGTACAGCCCCATATAACGGTAGCTCCCGATT
Organism: Musca autumnalis; assembly: GCF_047663935.1. Taxonomy (NCBI): domain Eukaryota; kingdom Metazoa; phylum Arthropoda; class Insecta; order Diptera; family Muscidae; genus Musca; species Musca autumnalis. The sequence goes on from NW_027411866.1 coordinate 85,028,331, forward strand.
TTCGGTATTTTGAAGATTTTTCTACAATTTCTAACCGAACTAGCTGTAATTTGACATTAGAGGTCCTGAGTGGTCACTAAACTTCTGCAGTACAAATCGTCTATGTTTTGGTATAGCCTCAATATACGGTACCTCCCGAATTTCGGTATTTTGAGGATGTTTTCTACAATTTTTAACCGAACTAGCTATAATTTAACATTTGAGGTTCACCTTGGTCACGAAACTTCTCCATTAAAAATCGTCAACATAGGTCCACGTTTTGATATAGAACCCACGCTTTTTTTTTTCTTGATGTGCGGGAATCAAATGAAGTCATTGCATTCCAAGTCAGGTCTGTACGGCGGATGACCCATTAATTTCACGTTTTGTCCGGTCAAAAAGGCGCTGATTTGAATCGATATGTGAGAGCTCACATTGTCATGGTGCACAATGATTCGTCTTCTCTTGCTCGTTTTTTGAATTTCTCAGGAGACTGCAGGCAAACAAATTGCAGTGTACCACCAAGAATTAACCAATTAATTAGCCAAAGATACAGGTGACCATTTGCTTCGGAGTGATTCTTTCATTACAATTTGTTGGGTGTGGTTCGCCTTCGAAGACCCCTTACGGTCGATTGCTGCTTTGTTTCGGGCTCATATCCATAGATCCAAGATTCGTCGTTACCACCGAGTTAATATATTTTTTTAGATAATTAAGGAATTTGCGGTGTCCGTGGTCGAAAAATTTTTGGACCTAAAATTGTGTACAGTAATGAAAATTATTTATTCCATTTTAGTTATGAATATTTTATAGTTGAAGGTATAAAAAGTTCTGCCCTGCCGAAATTAACTGTTATTTACTTGTTATTGCTGGTTTATAAATTTACTTTTGCGATGGACTATATACGCGGAAACCACATTTGTCTACTTGATGTTTTTTATTTAATTTGAATTTGATCTCATTTCAGATGTCGCCACCGTCAATATCTGATCCACTTGCCAACGACCAGTGTTGTGATACCGTTCTATAACGAATACTTCAGTGTTCTTATTCGAACACTTTATAGCATCAAAAATCGTACACCTCCAGAACTTTTACACGAAATTATCATTGTTGACGATTTCAGTGATCGGGAATATTTGAAAGAACAACTGGACGATTTTGTGGCCAATTACTTTGAAGGTTTAGTGAAAATAGTACGACTGCGCGAGAGAACTGGTTTAATTGGAGCCAGACTGGCGGGAGCTCGTAGTGCTACTGGAGATGTTTTGGTATTTTTCGATTCTCATATTGAGTGCAATTACAACTGGTTGCCTCCACTGCTGGAACCTATAGCCATGAATAAGCGTATATCAACGTGTCCCATCATTGATAGTATTGATCATGCCACTTTTGCCTATAGTGGAGGATATCAGGAAGGATCACGAGGAGCGTTTGATTGGAATTTTAAATATAAACAAATGCCAGTATTGGAGGTGGATGCGATAGATAAAACACAGCCATATCGTAATCCAATTATGATGGGTGGACTATTTGCCATTGGTAGAGAATTCTTTTGGGAGGTGGGAGGCTACGATCCTGGTCTTGATATTTGGGGAGCTGAACAATATGAATTGAGTTTCAAAATATGGATGTGTGGTGGTCTGCTTTTGGATGTTCCTTGTTCTCGTGTAGCACACATCTTCCGTGGACCCATGACCTCGCGACCGAGTCCTAGGAACTACAGCTTTGTGGCAAGAGTAAGATAGCTTGAAAGAAGTATAGGCATAAAAAATATATGAATATTTTGTTTATTTTTTTAGAACCACAAACGAGTGGCCGAAGTTTGGATGGATGAATACAAAGAATACATATATGATCACCTTCCAGACGCCAAAGATATTGATCCCGGTGATATAACAAATCAAATTGCAATACGGGAACACTTGAAATGTAAACCCTTTAAATGGTTTATAGAAAATATTGCACCCGATCTAGTGGAACATTATCCCCCCATACCTCCACCCAATTACGCCTCTGGTATTATTCAAAGTCTGGCATTCCCCACGCACTGTGTTGACACCATGAATAATGGTATTAATGGTGCCATAGGTCTTTTTAGTTGTGCTACTAATAAAACACATCCCCAGGAGAATCAATTCTGGAGTTTAACCCATTTCAACGATATACGACAACACAAGACAGATGTTTGCTTGGATGTAAAGGATTCCCATGTAAATGCAAGCGTATGGATGTGGTCTTGTCATAATAATGGAGGAAATCAATATTGGTCGTATGATCAGGAACACCAAATGATAAGACATGGTATACATCGAAAGTTTTGTTTAGAAGCTTTTGTGGCAGTAAATGAGAAAGCTGTCTACACGAATGCTTGTGATAAATTAAATCCAAGAATGAAATGGACATTTGGTTGGCTTAATGAGACAGCCTTGAATGGAGTTGAAATTATTTAGTCCGTGTTTTTAGGGAAATTGAAAAATATAGATATCAATGTTTACATAATTTTTTATAAATTGATTTGTAAAATTTATATTGAGTTATGTTAAATGAGTAGCTCTGAATAGAATTTCCCTCACGCTGTGGAAATCACTTTAGCATCCGAAAGGATAGAGGTAAGTAGTCAAATGTATTGTAAGTCTGTATTTTGGGATTTAAAATGAGCAGTTTAGGTCCAATTTTGAAGTAGCCCCATATAACACGACGAGTTGATTTAAGGAATCTTAAAGTTATTAGTCACATCTGACCTCCGAATTGCTTGTAATTTGGGATTTTGTGTTTCCAGAGGTTGGAAAATATTCTACCAAAAACATTTTCACAAAATAAACTGTCTCTATGGGTCAACGTTTTGGTATAGTGCCCATAGAAAGGTACTGGCCGAACATAAAGACGTTTTTATAGACTTCGGCATAGTATAGATGGTATATTAAGTTATATAAAAATGTGGGTTTAGATTAAAGCCCAAAAGTTTTGTGAAGGAGACAGACATTGTCCGTTTTGGAAGTGGATCATATTTTTAGAATCATTCCTTCGATAGATATCGCCCTCACTAGTTGTTTCAGTTGGTCTCAGTGTAATTTAGAGCTATTGGACCATTATGTCAGAAAGTATGGACTTGAACACGAGAACATAATATCGCTGTAAACAGAAGTAGCTTCAGTAAAAATGTACAAAGGATCCTCGAACAAACCTTAAACTGCACCTTAACAAAAATGCTGATCTTTTTTGGCCCATTTTCTAACTTCTTCGAACGGAAAAATAATAGTACTATTACTTATTAAAGAACAAATTGGATAACCACGTTTTATGCAAGTTTTGCAAACTTGTTTACTTTTGTTGTGGCATGTTGTGAAAATAAGAAAACTTTCTTGGCTATAAAATTTTAAAATACGCTATAATAATTCATTCAGTGATGAAAATTTAAAGCCCTTCACCCATGGTGGAGAATGCTATGTCATCATAATTATCAGAAACATATGCCGAACATACGTGGCTTATCTTATGATAATTATGGGTGGAATTCTATTTTGTTAATTTAATAAGCCAGTGTGCATAGGCACTTACAACCTTTTCATCGTTCATCATTCCACCGCTCTTTGTGTACCACCTTCATCTTCTTTCGTTGTAGTTTTCCTTCTATTCACTATCAACTGGACAACATGGACTTTTTTCTCTACATTTTCTTAACTTCCTTCGATGGCTGATCAGTGATCCCTTCTATTCTTTCTAAAGTCATGAGCTAAATGCTTTCTTGCAGGCACCACGCACTTCATTTCTTCTATTATCTGCCACAATGTTTCACCAATGAACAACAGACTACGGAACGCTCCCAAAGGTTGCGGATAATGGAAATCCCAGTTGATATATTGGGTAGCTGTGAATGAAATAAGATGTAACAAATAACTTAAGAGATCTAAAGGCAGATCTTTGGTCCAACTGTCGGAAAATTCAGTCTTAATAGTAAATAATTCGACAACGGAATTAGAGTAATATATTCCATCGCGCCAAAAACGTGGTTATTAGCAGCATCAGCATTGGAATTCTGGAACTCATTTTTCGTGCATACCATGGTATGCTGATGCTAACTTACAGGGTTGTTAAGCAATCACATGTACGTGTGTGCCTGAGTGTGTCATTGGCCATAACGCACAACAAACGTTTGCCAAAAATTCTTTTTGTTTCAGTGTTGAATGAAACAACTCGGCAAAGCATAGCCGAAGTACATTTCAGCAATCGTACGGTTTTTATCTTTTACATTGAAAAGTTTGAGGTTTTGTTTTGGTTGTGAGAATGAAACGATTCAGAGAAGCTGAAAAGTTTGTAGCTTTGTGTGATTGGTACGGTAATCGTTTTGTTTGTTTATGTTCATTGGTTATATCGGTCCACTCCTTCCGATAGCACCAACACAAAAGTTCGGAAATGTTTGGAAAATTTGTGTTCACTATAACTCTTGAAGGGAGTAACCGATTTAGTCCATACCTTGCACATCGTGAAATTTCTACCAGACTTAGATGAGGTTCCAATATAGGCTCAATCGGCCCACTCCTTCGGGTACCTCCCACACAAAATTTTGGAAAAGTTCAGTGTAGGACCTGCTCTAGATTAGCTTGGCTTTTTGTTGTAGCAACTTGTATTCACTGCCCCCCACACGACGGTACAAGTTTCGTCAGGGGCAAGTCCATACTTCCTGAGAAAATAGGCTTAAAGGTGTGTAGTGGTTGGAGCGCAAGATAATTCTCGAACGGATCTCCCGATTCGCTCCATAATTTGGCTTTCTTAATAGTTTGCTCAAACTTAGTTTAAGTTCGAAGAAAAGCCGTATCGGTCCACTCCTTCAGGTACATCGCACACAAAAGTTCAAAATGTTCGGAAAAATTGTGCGCACGATAACTCTTGAAGGGAGTGACCAATTTGGCCCATACTTTGCACATCCTAATATATCTACCAGATAAAGATCAGGTTAGAATATGGAATATATTTGTCCACTCCATCGGGTACCTCCCACACAAAATGTCGGATAAGTTCACTTTAAGATCTGTTCTTGAATCAATTTGATTTTTGTTGAAGCAACTAGCATTCGCTGCCTCAATTATGACGGTAAAATCCAGTCCATACTTCTTACATACACCGGTCAATACAATACAGAAGATCCTTTGGAAATGTATACCGATGCTGTTCGTTGGGGTCCTGTTTAAAGCCATATTATGTTTTGCGTGGATAAGTAATTGCTTCCTGGCATACTGGTCCAAAAGTTATACGATGACCCACTGAAATAACTAGTGGGCGCAATATCTGTCGAAAAGATATGACTCCCAACATAAGATCCACTTGCATAATGGACCATATCGGTCCATTCCTTTAAATACCTATTCCGCAATACTTTTGCACTTTAATCCTGATCCACATTTCTGCTCAAATGTTCAAAAAGGGCCACAAAATTGCGAAGAGACCCTAAATGCATTCGATCTGTCCGTAGATGAAAGTTTAAATTCACATAAGCTGCGGGTCCGTCTCTGTCGACACAGCCGACTGATACTTTTTTACTTGTTTTACTTGAATATCCTTGCGGAGACATCTGATGTTCAAAAACATAAGATTTAGTATAGTTAACGTTGGATTTGTTTTTAACTTTAATTGATTAAAAAATTTAGTAAATTTTATACAAATCTAAGCAATATTGTTCACCAAATAAACAGTAATGGCAAATTTTGGACGGATATTGCTTAAAATAGGTAATCTTAGTTGTTCTATAGCAAAAAACGTGGATCTTAGTAAAAATAAATGCTGCCAGCTCAAGAGAATTTTAGCCTGACTAAGCTTAAGGTGGGCATTTCTCATTTATACGTATGAAAATGAACACTTATGGCCCCGGCACATACGGTCGGTTGTGCGTCGCGTCACGCGTTGAAAACAACAAGCACATGAAAAAAGTGTAAGTGATGCTAAGTTGTTGTTGTAACGCGACGCTCAACGGACCGTATGTGCCGGGCCTTTATCCTTTACTAAGTGATCTAAATAAGATTTGAATATTTGATAAGGACTCCAAAATTGACGTCACTGCAATAATTATGGAAAATCACTAGGCAAATCCTGGATTTAAAGATATTTTTACAGTGTTTTATTTAACTTGCTTTGGTCCGTTTAGTTCAAATCTGGTAACTCATTTTTAACACAATTGCAGTTGACCAATCGAACTGAAACTTTACACTTTTCAGATTTAGATGACAATACATGAATATGGAATCAAAACCAATATTGGTCCATTTTATAGTGTTTTAACGGTGTTTTATTTAAATTGCATTTCAAATCTGGTAACTTAATTTTGACACAGTTGCAGTTGACCAATCCACGATGGGGCCAATAGCAGGTTTTCGAGGCAAAAAGTCAATTTTTGAAGTGAACAATTTGAAAAAAAATAATAACGGATTTCGATTGCCAACACTCTGAATCACTAAAAATAAAAAAAATAAATCAATCTGGTAACATCACATAGCGACATACTGATCTGGCAATGGTGACATATTTTCTTATGCATCATTTTCCGAGATTCATTATAAATAAGTAGTGAAATCATTTTAGGCGCCAAAAAGAACATTTCAACATTTTTATATTTTTTTAACATGGAAAGCTCTTCAATGGGTATGTAAAATAAGATAGTGTTAACAAATAATAAAAATGTTATGTGTGGTAAATGTATTTTTGAGTTAAGATGTTATGTCTTTTTTGGAGTATTTTGCTTTGTTATCCATGTGTTCTCTGGAGTATAACTTTTGAGATCTAGGTAGATCTAGGATATTATATATATGTGGTGAAAGGTATTAATGTGTACTATCATTTTGTGAAAAAATTAGCTGCGCCTATCTGCGCCTTTTCATAAAAATCTGATTTCAGATGTCGTAATACTTAAAAATATGGAAATTTTTATGTTTTGGTTGGCGAATAATCGGAAACCCATTAAAGTTACCAATTGGATTTCGGAAAAATTTAATAGACGTATATAATAATAATATATAATTTTAAAGATATCGCAGACAAACTTTGGCTTTTGAGGCGGAATCTTAGCCGATTTTTACTAAATTTGGAACCTTTTTTTATTAACTTATAACAAACCACAGACAAAACCATGAAATTTGAACATAAATCTGAACCGATTTCAATATAACTTGACAAACTTATTTGTAGTCCGAATTCCGTAACATTTTCCAAATTTTATTGTAATTTGATGGAATTTACATGCTTGGTCAATCATTTTCCTGAAATCGGGCGAACATATATATGGGAGCTATATCCAATTCTGAACCGATTTCAATATGATTTGCCAAAAATGTTTCTAGACCAAAATCCGTCACACATTCCAAATTTCATCAAGATTGGACATACATAGCTGGATTGGTTCACCAAATACCTAAAATCGGGCGAAAATATATATGGTAGCAATATCAAAATCTGAACCGATTTCAATATAACTTCGCAAACTTATTTGTAGTCCTAATTCCGTGGTATTTTCAAAATCGCATAAAAATTTGGCAGAATTTGCGTGTTTGGTCCATCAGTTGCTTGAAGTCGGGCGAACATATATACGGCAGCTATATGTATATATGAACCGATTTGAACCAAATTTGGCATATTAGTTTCTAAGCCCATTATAAACATCTGTACAAAATTTGGAAGGTCTAGCTTGCCCCAGTGATTTGTTGCCTCGAAAACCTGTCGTTGGCCCCATCGTGGGCTGTAGGAAAAATTGGGCCCATATTCATGTGTTGTCATCCAAATCTGAAAAGTGTGCAAAGTTTCAGTTCGATTGGTCAACTGCAACTGTGTGGAAAATGAGTTACCAGAGTTGAAATGCAAGTTAAATAAAACACCGTAAAAAAACTGTAAAAATGGAGCAATATTGGTTTTGACTTCATGTTCATGTATTGTCATCCAAATCTGAAAAGTGTGCAAAGTTTTAGTCCGTTTGCACGATGGGGCCAACGACAGGTTTTCGAGGCAACAAATCACTGGGGCAAGCTAGACCTTCCAAATTTTGTACAGATGTTTATAATGGGCTTAGAAACTAATATGCCAAATTTGGTTCAAATCGGTTCATATATACATATAGCTGCCGTATATATGTTCGCCCGATTTCAAGCAACTGATGGACCAAACACGCAACTTCTGCCCAATTTTTATGCGATTTTGAAAATACCACGGAATTAGGACTACAAATAAGTTTGCCAAGTTATATTGAAATCGGTTCAGATTTTGATATTGCTACCATATATATTTTCGCCCGATTTTAGGTATTTGGTGAACCAAAAACTGTCAACATAGGTCCATGTTTTGGTAGAGCCTCTATATAATGGTACTTCCCGATTTTCTGTATTTTCTGGATTTTAATTACATTTCTTGGCCGAACTATCTGTAATTTCAGGTTTGGGGTTCCTAGTGGTTCTCAAAGTATATCCACTAAAAACAGTCAAGGTCCATGTTTTGGTATAGCCCCCATATAGCGGTACCTCCCGATTTTTGGTATTTTGAGTATTTTAGCTAAATTTTTTGATCGAACTACCTGTAATTTGACCGTTGAGGTTTCTAGTAATCACAAAATATCTCCACCAAAAACTGTCAACATAGGTCCATGTTTAGGTATAACCCCCTATATAACTGCACCTCCCGATTTTCACTTTGATATAGCCCCATATAAGGTTCCTTACAGATTGAATAATTTGTTTATGTTTTTTACCTTATTTAGGTATCAGAGGTCTCAAAATATCTTCGTCTAAAATTGTGGACAGGAAAGAATATAATTATTCCGTTTTAATTCAGAATATTTTATGGTGAAGGATATAAAAAGTTCAGCCGAGCCGAACTTAACGCTTTTTTACTTATTTATTCTGACTTCTCTATTTAATGTGATCTCCCGAATTTTACTTGCACTGCAAAATCGGTATTAGATGCAATGGCTCTGGTAACATGGACAGAGCTATTCTATTAGTTGCCGTTCTTTGTGTGTTTCGGATGCTTGAAGTCTTGTCACACTAACACGTGATTGTTGTCGATTACTTAGTCACCCTATATTTAATTTCGACGTAAATAACATATTCAAATTAATATCACAAACTTATTAACGATTAATAAGTATTTACCTACTTATGTCGCCGATAAGGAATATTTGTCAGATAATTCGACCAAAAAACTCCAGTACCTCCGATTTCTTGTTTTTTCCAATTTTGAATATCATCCTATTTTCGAATGACATACATACACACACAGAGAAGAGATATTGTTGGAACAATCATATTCTAAGGACAAAATAGTGTATTTTAAAAATCTGAAAATATATATTGTTGTTTCAACCATATATTTTTTATTAGGGAACATAATGACACAAAACATATTGTTGCGCAAACAATATATATTTTAAGAATTTTAAAATACACTATTTTGTTCTTAGAATATGATTGTTCCAACAATATTTTTTCTCTGCGTGCAGTGTACCAACAGTACCAATGTACATATGTATGTTTGTATGTATGTATTTGGCCGTTTGTAATTGCCTTTTTTGTATCATGACAGAATCTTAACAGTATCAAAATATATCTGGTACAGCTTAAATATTATACCGCATACATCGGAAGTTTATCTTTCGAAGATGTTTTTACCTACGGTTTAAAAGTATACATATATGCCACAACTTCACTTCCAATGAAATTACCTCGGAGCTCTTGATGTTTCAATTAACCCACCAATTTTGTGGATTTGTACCTTTTTCCTCAAAACTGTGGAAACCACTTTTGGCATTATCATCTTAGTCTTTTCAATCGGTATCTGACCGAACCCACCACTAATCTTTACAAACTCTAAAGTAAGCCCTGTTAAAATCTTTTCGCTGTTAATTTCCTAAAAAGACGCTTGAAAATAAATGTAAATCGATTTGATTGTGAATAAAAAATTCTATACAACTTTCAAAAATTGACAAATGCGTACAATGGACCCTCACAGTAAGTGCAAATACAATTTTCGCTAAAACTGTCCAATTAAGTGCCAAGATTTACTCCAAACGCGAAGCTCGATAGAAATTTGTAGAAAAATTGACTTTATTGAAAAAATATTTTTGCAAATTTTTTGGAAATTTTCGCGATTTTTTTAGGTTTTATCCTTTTCTGCCATGAGACCATTCCGAATTGGTGCGAATTTTCAAAATCTGTTCAGCCGTTCTTGAGTTATAAGCGTAGTAACTAACATCATCCTTTTTTATATATATAGATTATTATATACGTCTATTAAATTTTTCCGAAATCCAATTGGTAACTTTAATGGGTTTCCGATTATTCGCCAACCAAAACATAAAAATTTCCATATTTTTAAGTATTACGACATCTGAAATCAGATTTTTATGAAAAGGCGCAGATAGGCGCAGCTAATTTTTTCACAAAATGATAGTACACATTAATACCTTTCACCACATATATATAATATCCTAGATCTACCTAGATCTCAAAAGTTATACTCCAGAGAACACATGGATAACAAAGCAAAATACTCCAAAAAAGACATAACATCTTAACTCAAAAATACATTTACCACACATAACATTTTTATTATTTGTTAACACTATCTTATTTTACATACCCATTGAAGAGCTTTCCATGTTAAAAAAATATAAAAATGTTGAAATGTTCTTTTTGGCGCCTAAAATGATTTCACTACTTATTTATAATGAATCTCGGAAAATGATGGATAAGAAAATATGTCACCATTGCCAGATCAGTACGTCGCTATGTGATGTTACCAGATTGATTTATTTTTTTATTTTTAGTGATTCAGAGTGTTGGCAATCGAAATCCGTTATTATTTTTTTCAAATTGTTCACTTCAAAAATTGACTTTTTGCCTCGAAAACCTGTTATTGGCCCCATGGGGCAGCCCCCATATAGCGGTACCACCCGATTTCAAGTATTTTGAGGATTGTATCTTCATTTTTGCCTGAATTAGCTGTCATTTGGCATTTCCAATGATACAGACATTTCCCCACCAAAAATTGAGAACATAGCTCCAGGTTTTGGCATAGCTCCCTTATATCGGTACCACCAGATTTCAAGTATTATGAGGATTTTATCTTAATTTTGATGTCGAATTGGCTGTAACAAAACATAGGTCCAGGTTTTGATATAGCCCCCATATAGTGGTACCACCCGATTTCAAGTGCTTTAAGGATTTTATCTTCATTTTTAGTCAGAATTGGCTGTAACTTAGCATTCGGAGTCCCCAATGGTACAGAAACTTCCCCACCAAAAATTATGGACATACAGTGGCGGCCATATAATTAAGAACGACATCGTATTAAAAAGTATTTCATTTGCTACGTTCCAAATATTTGAATATTTATATGGAACAAAATTTGTAAATAAAGTACGCGGTAAGCACTTTTAAATAAAGCCAAAACATGTTTTAATTCTCCCTCGTTTATACGAAAGATACCACGATTTAGTAAAATAGTCATAAATCGACCTGGCCACATAATTAAGAACGATATAAGTAAACGTTACTTTAAGGTAATTTTCATACACAATATGTGAATATATCGTTATGTATTTTAGAAATCGGTTATTTTGATTCATTTTTAGTATCAAATGTCCTTCAATGGTACATATTATTGAGTCTAAGTTTGATAATTAGGGCATACCTAAGGTTTTCCAAAATTTGCCCATAATTTGACGAATTTATTTTATTTTTGGGATCTAAAGCCACAGTTTTGGCTTTCCCTCATTCCCTCGACGACGCTCTAAACGATACCCTGTGATTGTCGTTCCATAATCGGAGCTTATTTACCCTTAAATTGGCTTTTGTCCCACTTGTTTGAGTCCTTTACGAGGGATTTGTCTGGGAAATAGCTTCATAAGAGTCATTTCCACCTTATAAAGCGGTATGATTTTTGTCCTCAGGTAGTAGACAGGAAATGAAACATTAATATAACGTCTACACCAAAATTGGAAGAATTCCACACCGAATATAACATTTATTAACATAATGTTTTTAAAGCTCAAATTCCACAATAATGTTGTGTATGTACATCAGACATTAGTTTATACAAACATTGTATTTTCATCCATAAAAATGATTGATTTTAATAGTTTTGATATTAATATGAGCTTCATTGATTAAAAAGTCTTACATAACTATATCTACCACACCCACAAAGACATTGTGCAATGAATATTATACATTTCTTTTTTGTTTGGTGTACCGTTAGGCCAATTTTTTGTACAAAACGAAATTATTTTTTTATTTCCTGTCTACTACCTGCAGACAACAATCCTACCGATTTATAAGGTGGAAATGGCTCATACGAAACTATTTCCCAGACAATTCCCTCGTAAAGGACTCAAAGAAGTGGGTTCAAAACCAATTTAAGGGTAAATAAGCTCCGACTATGGAACGACAATCACAGGGTATCGTTTAGAGCGTCATCGAGGGAATGAGAGGAAGCCAAAACTGTGGCTTTAGATCCCAAAAATAAAATAAATTCGTCAAATTATGAGCAAATGTCGGAAAACCTTAGGTATGCCCTAATTATCAAACTTAGACTCAATAATATGTACCATTGAAGGACATTTGATACTAAAAATGAATCAAAATAACCGATTTCTAAAATACATAACGATATATTCACATATTGTGTATGAAAATTACCTTAAAGTAACGTTTACTTATATCGTTCTTAATTATGTGGCCAGGTCGATTTATGACTATTTTACTAAATCGTGGTATCTTTCGTATAAACGAGGGAGAATTAAAACATGTTTTGGCTTTATATGAAAGTGCTTACCCTGTACTTTATTTACCAATCTTGTTCCATATAAATATTCAAATATTTGGAACGTAGCAAGTCAAATACTTTTTAATACGATGTCGTTCTTAATTATATGGCCGCCACTGTAAGTCCAGGTTTTGGTATAGCCTTTATATAACGATACTACACGATTACAGGCATTTTAAAGTTTTTATCCAAATTTTCGGCCTAAATTGACTATAATTCTGTTCTCAGTGGTCAGTTAAAAATAAAATATAATTTAAAAAAATTAAGTTTCTGTGTTTTATTTAGAAATGCAATTAAAACTAGGAAATAATTTGTCGCTTAGCCTCAATAAATATATTCCTTCTCATGATGGAATCTCTCAAATAAAACGCTTGCATTTAAATTATAAATGGTGGCAAAATTAAACGGCAAGCGTTTTATTTAAAAGATTCCATCATAAGAAAGAATATATTTATTGAGGCTAAGCGACAAATTATTTCCTAGTTTTAATTGCATTTCTAAATAAAACACTGAAACTTAATTTTTTTAAAATATATTTTATTTCGTAATTTCTTCATGCATATAAAACATTTATGTTTATTTTCTTAATTTTCTATAACAAATTATAGTTTTCAGATACAAAAATCATTATTGAAGAGTTTTTGGGGGTATAAAATTTCCACCTGCAATTTGTCGGTATAGTTCCAAGTTGGAGTTACAAAACTTTCATCCAGAAATTTCTGGATACAGGTGGGCGTTTTGATACAGCCCCTATAGAATGGTGCTCGCGATTCTGGGTATTTTGAAAGTTTTAACCACATTATTCATCCGGAATAACTGAAATTTGATATTTAGTCTTCGCTAAGGGTACAAAACATTATAACAGACAGTATTGCCCCACGTCCTTATATAGCCCACGAACATACAAACATAATAATAAACACTGTTACAACAACAACCAGGTTTAAGTTTTCTTGAGAATTTCAGTCACAATTTTCTACCGCATTGGTTGTTAGTTGAAATTTTATGTTCCCAGAAAACAGAAAGCTTAAGTGAAACTATTTAAATGTTCCGTTTCGCCAATGAAGTGTGCGTTTTTTAATAATTGATGCCATACATAACGGTACTGGTTGGTTTTTTTTTCTCAAGGCTAATTTTTACAATAAATTATGAAAAAAATTGTTAGTAAGATCGAGTGGGACTATGTACCTTATAATTTCTTAAAAAGAGAAGAGTTTTTTTTTTAACAATTTCCATTGAAACATCCTGCACGAATTTGCACTTTTTGTTTTTATGTGATATATTGTATTGCAGATATACATACATATGTATACAGATTTTCCTTGATTTCGAATGTCAGAATATAGCATAGGGTCACTTCTTGGTGTATAGGTACATTTTAGAGTTTTGATGTATTCCAGGACACATAGTAAAATTTTAAAAGGAGATTTTTAATGAATTTTGATGAAAAATTTAAATTAACCCTAAAGACCCCTTTTATGACCCACATAATAATTTGTTTAACAAAAATCTTCCTCGCATTTATTCAGTAAAGTTGAAAATACATTATATACCTAAATTGCAAGTACTCCATGAAATCTTAACTTAAATATTTCTAAACGTGTAGAAATTGCGGATATTTGCCACTCCATTTGAGTTTTTTGGTTTATAGCAAAATTGGTACCAATATTTGCTTAGTATGTAATGCAAATAGAGTTTTGATGTCTTTGGTGACTTGTAGTGAAATTATGGAGAACAATTTTGTTTCGACATCATTCTTCTCAAATAATGATTTGTGGGACAATCTCGCATAAACCCAGATGAAGTGTGACTTCAACCCTAAGACGTGTTTTTGATGTTTGCATATTTGTGGAGTTTAGACGAGATATAGGGTTTTGGTGTATTCTACGACCTATAGTAACATTCTATGGCGTAAAAATTTGTAGAATATTCTGATATGATACGATCACATTTTACAGGAGAACGGACCCGCATAAGGGTTAAATGACCCGCATGAAGGTTAAATTATATGAAAAATTAAAAAAACATAAGTACCCAAGGTTAGGTCAATATCCTTTCATTTTTTATACCCTCCACCATAGTATGGAGGGTATATTAAGTTTGTCATTCTGTTTGTAACACATCGAACTAATCATTTGCGACCCAATAAAGTATATACATATATTCTTGATCAGGATAAAATTCTAAGATGATCTAGCCATGTCCGTCTGTCCGTCCGTCTGTCAGTCTGTTGTAATCACTCTAGCGTCCGCAATAATTGAGATAGAGTGCTGAAATTTTGCACACGAGGGTCTTTTTTTCATAGGCCGGTCAAGTTCGAAGATGGGCTATATCGGTGAACTCTTTGGTATAGCCCCCATATAACGGTACCTCCGGATTTGAGGTATTTTCACGTTCTTCGCCACATTTGCAGACCGAATTAGCTATAATTTGGCACTTAGGGTTCCTAATGATCAACAAACTTATACCCCAAAGGATAGAGGCATAGGTCCATGTTTTGGTATAGCCCCCATATAACGGTACCTCCCGATTTTCGGTATTTTGAGAATTTTAGCCACAATTTTTAACCGAACTATCTGCAATTTGACATTTGAGGTTCTTAGTGGTCATGAAACATCTCCACCAAACATCGTCAACATAGGTCCATGTTTTGGTATAGCCCCCATATAACGGTACCTCCCGATTTTCGATATTTTGGGAATTTTAGTTACAATTTTTAACCGAACTAGCTGTAATTTGCCATTTAAAGTTCTCAGTGGTCATGAAACATCCCCACCAAACATCGTCAACATAGGTCCATGTTTTGGTATTGCCCCCATATAACGGTACCTCCCAATTTTCGGTATTTTGAGAATTTTAGCTACAGTTTTTAACCGAAATAGCTGTAATTTGACATTGAAGTTCTCAGTGGTCATAAAACATCTCCAAAGAAACATCGTCAACATAGGTCCATGTTTTGGTGTAGCACCCATATAACGGTATCTCCTGATTTTCGGTATTTTGAGAATTTTACCTGCAATTTTTAACCGAACTAGCTGTAATGATCGGTATTTTGAGGATTTTAGCTACAATTGTGTCTATTCAAAAATAATCGTCAATATAGGTCCATGTTTTGGTATATCCCCCCATATAACTGTACATCCCGATTTTCGGAAATTTTCAGTGGTCACGAAATTTCTTCACTAAAATTCGTCAACATGGGTCCATTTTTGAGGGCCTACATTGTTTTTATGAAACTACCCTCAATTTGACTCTTGAAGTTCCCTGCAGCTATAAAACTTTTCCGCCCAAAAATTTAAAGATATGCTGACTCTTTGATATAGCCCCGTAGGTGGTACCTTTCACCTAGCTGAACACATTTTTTTAGATTAGATTAGATAACACTGTGCAACAAAATGGAGGTGAAAATCTGGAGAACGGAAAATTCATCTTGGGGAAGAAAGGCATTGGTGAGTATATTATGAACCCCGAAGGGGTTCGCGTTATGGTGTGATGAAATTTTTGTTAGAGACCCTGTGGACCATCAGGAATTAGCGTTATATCTTTGTTCACTGTTGCTTAAGTACTCTACAAAAACAGCAAACAAATATATAATGCTAATTCATGATGGCTTACAGGGTCTCTTGCAAAAACTTCATCACGCCATAACGCGGAAGTTCGACTCACGGCGCATCTGTCCTTCGGGGTTTTTAATATACACATACCAAGGGCTTTCATCTCCAAAAGGAATTATCTCTGTCCCGACATTTGTGTTCACAGTGTAATTTAAGCAATAGTGGGAGGCAGTAGGAGTCTATCCATTGTCGAAAAATTGTTCCACCTAAAATTGTGAAAGGACTCTAATTTTTCCATTTTAATTAAGACTATTTTATGGTGGAGGGTATAAAAAGTTCGGCCCGGCCGAACTTAATGACTTTTTACTTGTTGAGTTTTGGCTAGGTTTTTCGGAAAATTGGCCACTGTGCACAATTATAAATGGGAAAAGTTTCATTGGTACTTAATCAATTAAAATACAATAACAAAAATATATAAAAGCTTAGAAGTGGCATTCATGTCCATTTTGTTATCTTCTTTCTTATCTTTTTCTCTTCTCCGACTTCATTAATATTGATGCCAATGCAAATATGCTATCCGTCGTTACGTTCTGACTCTAATATTTACAATTGAAGAGATTTAACATGTTTACGTACTTTTTAACACCTCTTGAGTTTTTTAGATAAAATCTTACATATAGGGAAATTCGATAAACAAAACCTCACTAAAATGACAAATTTAATGCAATGCCTAATAAATATCTAATCCAAATCAAAATGGAATGTATCCAATAATTCGTCATTAACAGTGGCAAATTGCCATTTCATTTGAGGATTACTATTATCACAGGCATTGGCTATAACCGACATTTGATCTCCCTGCTGTACAGCTTCCAAACAATTGATACCAGCACGACCATGAACTAACATTTTTAGGTCCCGATCATAGAACCAAAACTGATTGCCTCCTTGTTCATGACATGTCCACATTAATACTTTGGAATTGGGACTTGTACTTTGAACATCCAGACATATATCGCCATCATATTGACGAATTTCCCGATATGCACTCAATTCCCAAAATTGATTGCGCTGTGGGTGTGTTTTGTTATGGGCACATGTAAAAAGACCCACTAATCCTTGGGGGCCGTTATTAAGTGTATCCAGGCAATATTGGGGGAATGCAAGACTTTGTATTGTGCCAGAGGCATAATTTCCCAGTCGGTCGATGGGATAAGTTAACAGCAAATCGGGAACAATTTCATCTAAATACCATTGGAATGACTTGCATTGCAAAGATTCCCGTAGTTCCTTTTGTTTACTTAGATCACCGGCATCCAAGTTGTCATATAGTTCAGGATTCTTTTTGTAAAAATGATATTTATAATCATCCATCCAAACTTCCGCTACACGTTTGTGGTTCTAAAATTAGAAGACAATTTTAAAATAACACTTATTTTTTACAGAATCTGGAAGTTACCTTTGCCACATAATTATAATCTCTTGGTTTGTCATTTGTTTTCCATGGTCCCCGGAAAATGTGACCAACTCTAGAACATGGCACATCAAAAAGTAGGCCGCCACACATCCAAATTTTAAAACTTAGTTCGTATTGCTCAGCTCCCCAAATATCCAAACCTTCATCATAACCACCCAATTCCCAAAAGAATTCGCGATTTATGGCAAATAAACCACCCATCATAACTGGATTAGGATATGGTTGTGAATGGTCAGTTCCAAATTCCGGTAGTTGTGGTAACATTTTGTATAACATGGACCAATCGAATGCACCACGTACACCAGTCTTTTCGGCTGCTTTATAACGGAATGTGGCATGTTCGATTACATCCACAATGGGGCATGTGGCAATTTTACGATTTAAAGCAATTGGCTCCAGAAGAGGGGGCAACCAGTTATAGGAACACTCAATGTGCGAATCGAAGAAAATTAAAACATCTCCTGTTGCCACGCGGGCACCGGCCAAGCGGGCTCCAATTAAACCAGTTCTCTGGGGTTGACGTAAAATTTTTACCAATGTTCCAAAATTGTGCTCAACATATTCATCCAGACGATCCTTGAGATATTCACGAACGCTGCCATCATCTACAATAATTATTTCCTTTAACAACTGTGGTGGTGTGCGATTTACAATGCTATTTAACGTTCTGGCCAAAACACTGAAGTATTCATTGTAGAATGGTATGACAATACTGACAGTGGGTAATTCAGCCAAATATGACTTCGAAAGACAGCTATTAAAAATATTAATATTATATGAATGCTTCTTTGATTGCACAATTTCTTACCCCTCAGGCCGTACATCAAGCAAAGAACGATTTACAGATATATGATCGGAGAGAAAAGCATTGAAGCCATTTTCCAAAGACATATTTTCGACAATTTCTTGTGGAATATTACTTTCAAATTCAGCAGCTTGGCCTTGTTCTCCCAAACCCCGACGTTGTTGGTCAGCATTGATTAATTCCAAATCTTCCCAATCCTTTAGAGGGCCATTTACTTCGGGTAGTCGAAAATAATCCACAGTAATTGTGATTTTCTTCTTGGTTTTCTCAGCAAAATAATTTGTCAAATTTTGTTTTGGAATTCGAGGTGGATGTCGTTTCGGCGGTTTTGGTGGTCTTATTGTGGAGTATTCATATCGATATGTGGGTGTTATTTCTTCCATGCTTTCATTTTCATTTTCGATTATTATTTCTGTTTTTGTGTTTCCTGTATCCACAAAGAGTGTTGCAACAATTGCAACTAATAGAACACCCAGTGCATAGAAAATCGGTTTAAAAGATTTACATTGATTTTTCGTTGTACGTTTCTTCATTTTTGTTGTTGTTATAATTACCAAACGTTAACACCGAACTCCCAAGACAAACTAATATAATGTTGTCTTGACCTTATTGTTCCAAGTCGAATTGTGTGCTCTCAATTATCTTAAAAGCCTTTTCTTGTGAGATACGCGTTGAAAACAGGAAGCCCAATATAGGTGTTTTGAAAGAATTCGTTGATAACATTTTCAAAAAATGTGTTGTACCGGCACAAACTTCAATAATTGTTGTATGACGTATTGGCGGTACATATCTAAACATCGAGATAGTGTGATGCAGACGAGCACTTACATTTATTAAATAATCGATACCGACATTCTGTCTATTTCAAAAGTCACCAAATTATTGCTATCAGTTACGAACTGTTAAATTGCCGAAAATATTTTTAAAGTCAATACAAAACTCTCAACAAACTTAAGATGAAATGAATAACCAATATTTTAAATATACATATAACTAAAATATTTAAGGTCATCTTCATAAGTGCTTAACCTGTTATATATACTGTTACAGATTTTTATACCCTACACCACTATGTGGGGAGGGTATTATAAGTTGGTTTTGGCCAAAAAGTTTGTAACGCATCGAAATAATGGTCGTAGACCCATACTTATATGTACCAAAATGAATGTCTCGACGAGCTGAGTCGATCTGGCTATGTGTGTCCGTCTGTCATTCCGTCCGTCCGCCCGTCTGTCCGTCCATCTAAACCTTGTTATCACGCTACAGGTCGCAATTTTGATCGGATCGTCACGAAATTTTGGATGTTGATGGGAGTCCCGGAGGGGAAGAAGCCTCTTGATTTTGGTGATGGTCGGATAATATTTAGGGGTCGGAATGGGCAAAAAACTTATGTGGATAAAAAGACAACGTTTTTCTCCAAAGCGAATATCTCAGCTTCTATACGGGGTATACCAAAAGCAAAACCTTTCTAATGGTGTAAAGTAGGTTCTCGTAGGTGATCAAACAACGAAGATATCACAATAGTCGCAAATAAAACCCAAATTTTCATTTTTGCGATTTTAATTATAAAGCAAAACCTGGAAAGTAGAAGATCCCATTTTTACAATGATGTAAACTAGGTCGGCGTAGGTGACCAAATAACGGAGATATCGCAATAGTCGGTAATACATCCCATTTTTCCACTTTTTTGGAAATCACGCTACAGGTCTCAATTTTGATCGGATCGTCACGAAATTTTGAGGGTTAATGGGGGTCACACAGATGAGGAAGCCTATTGATTTTGTTGATGGTCGGATAATATTTAAGGGTCGTAATGCGCAAAAAACTTATTTGGAGAAAAATACAACGTTTTACTTCAAAGCGAATATCTCCGCTTCTAAAAGGGGTATATCAAAAGCAAACCCTGCTAATGAAAGTAGAAATATCACCTTTCCAACGATGTTACGTAGGTGGTCAAACAACGAAGATATCGCAAAAGCCGCTAATAGAACACAACTTTTCATTTTTGCGATTTTAATAATAATGACGAATATCACAGCTTTGGTTCGGGACCTACCAAAAGCAAAGTCTGAAAAGAAAGTAAAAAATCCCATCATTACAATGATATAAAGCAGGTTGGCGTAGGTATCCAAATAACGGAAATATATCAATAGTCGGTAGTACATCCCATTTTTCCACTTTGTTGGAAATCACGCTACAGGTCGCAATTTTAATTGGATCGTCACGAAATTTTGGGTGTTATTGGGGGTCCCACAGAGGAAAAAACCTTTTGATTTTTGATAATGGTCGGATATTATTCAGGGGTCGGAAAGTGACAAAATATTTGGAAAAAAGAACAACGTTTTATTTCAAAGTTAATATCTCCCTTCTGTAGGAGGTATATCGAAAGCAAAACCTGGCAAGGAAAGTAGAAAATATCAGCTTTACAACGATGTGAAGTAGGTTGTCATAGGTGGTCAAACAACAGAGATATCGCAATAGTTGGTAATGCATCCCTTTTTCCATTTTTGTGCAATCACACTACGAAATTTTGATCGGATCGTCACGAAATTTTGGGGGTTGATGGGGGTCTAACAGAGAAAGAAGCCTATTGATGGTTGGCATACATCCCACTTTCCCATTTTTTATTTGGGTTGTACTGTCGACGCACTTAAATGCGTTTCAAAAAATTGACCTGTGTTAATGAAGACATTCAGAGCAAAGGCGCTAAGCTATCCCAATTTTAATATTTTGAATTTTATTAGTCAAAATCTTATGAACAGGGGTAGTGGTGTAGGGTATCACATAGTCGGCCTCGACCCGACTATAGCCTTGGCTCACTTGTTTAAAATGTTTAATGATTTATATACAAAAGTAAGCTAACACGAAGAATTGCACAGTAGAATTCGGATATAGCGAAAATCGGTTATAAGAAACTACGTTTATAAGGAACAAAGTTTTATTATCCCAAAGCATTTTTCTTAATATTTGTACACACATTCAACTTCTTAAAATGACCACGATTATAACGAACAAAAATTTTTACCCCGCAAGTAGAATTTCTTACAATTTGTTGGGATTTACAGGCCCGTTTTTAAGCAAAAGCGTATAACGACGAATTTAAGCACTGTTTTAAATATTTTAATATATAATATTTAAAAGTAAACTTTAATAAGAATATTATATTATATGTTTTACCAAACAGCGGATATAACGAACAAATTTTGTTGTTCCTACCACCTATTCTTATTTTGCCTATTTTATTCATTCTAACCCAATGAACGCGGTTAAAACCATAAAAAGGTTATAACGAACTAAAATATTGATCCGCCAAAAATTTTTGTAAACATTGATATGTTTAAAATATTGATTCGCGAAGAGATCTTTATAAATATTACTTTTTTTAAAAGGACCAGATAAACCGCGCAATCATGATCCCTAGATGGAACGTATTACAGATATAATTAACAAAAATGTTGACCACGACACCTCTGTACATTTTTACAACACTTGGTGAATATATCTTTAAAGAAAGTGTATTTTTAGTTCAAATCGGATGCTTTTTTGTGTTTAACATTTTCTTCACCAAATCAAAAATTAAAAAAAAAATCATTTTTATGCAAGGAGGGAACCTTTAAAAAAGTCATATAACTCAAAAAACGCAAAAAATCGCACTTTGGTATATTATGTAGTTGATTCAGAACCCTTTTCTGAAGATATTCCCGGTGTCAGAATATCGGACAAAGTTGGGCAATTTTGTAAAAGTCTATAATAAAAAACGATAATTTTGTTTTCTTAGGTTGTATCCTTATGACGGTTTTTCGCTGTAACAAACATTTTGAAGAAAATTCTTAAAATAGAAAGTACACACCGCCACCATTTCACTGAATATCATATCTATGTATTTGATGATTACCAAACTCTTACAAATTGCGTTTAAATTCAGTTCTGAGTTTTGATATTTTTTAGTTTGTTTTCGAAATTTTGATTTTAACTTCGAATTATACCGCGAGTTTCAAATATTTTTGAAAACAAATTGCACATCCATATAATTTGACATGTTATTTCTTCGAATCAAATTAGAAAACTCGCGTTATTAAAAGTGCAAAAATCGACTTTTTGCCTAAAAACCTGTCCAAATTACCTATATTGCAATGGTAGAAGAAAAGGTCACCTTTATAATGATACAAAATAGGTTGACGTACAACTTTTCTATTTTTTATTTGAATTGTACTGACGAATATCCCAGCTTTGGTTGGATGCATTTCAACATAAGTGACCTATATAAAATGCTAATCAAGTAGATTACACTGTGCAACAAAATTCTTTTTTTTTTCAAAATAATGGGAAAAACTGAGTAGATTATGAAAGTAGAGCTAAAAATATGAGACGTGTTTCAGCGCTTTTAAAGTTTACATCAGAAAGTAATCAAAGCCAGCGGGGCAAGTTCCGACCATTTCTAGTTTTTTCGAAGTATTCGAGTTTAGATATCTTGGAATCCTTGCATTTTAGGTATATAGTGTCTGTGGCAACTTTGCAGAGGAGGATGTGGGAATATTTTTGTTAAAAATTATAACCCTCATGCGATTCATCAAAGGGGTCTTTTCGGTCCTTTTTTGAAAATCTTTCAAAAACTCCTTTAAAATGTAATCATCTAATCAAAATCCAAATATTCTACAAAATTGTTCGCCATAACATTTTACTGTAGGTCTCAGAATACACCAAATCTGTAAATCTTATCTAATCGCCAGGAATATGAGTTTATTCAAAATTGTCCAAAAAAACATAATTTTTGAGAGATGACGTCAAAAACAAAAATGTTCTTCGTCAAATTTCATTATGGGTCGCCAAAGAAATGAAATGAATATTTACATTGTATATCATGTAACAAGTGGGCCAAGGCTATAGTCGGGTCGAGGCCGACTATGTGATACCCTACACCACTACCCCTGTTCATAAGCTTTTGACTAATAAAATTCAAAATATACAAATTGGGATAGCTTAGCGCCTTTGCTCTGAATGTCTTCATTAACACAGGTCATTTTTTTTTTGAAACGCATTTAAGTGCATCGACAGTACAACCCAAATAAAAAATGGAAAAGTGGGATATATGCCAACCATCAATAGGCTTCTTTCGGTGTTAGACCCCCATCAACCCCCAAAATTTCGTGAGGATCCGATCAAAAAAAAAAAAAAAGGATGCATTACCGACTATTGCGATATCTCTGTTGTTTGACCACCTATGACAACCTACTTCACATGGTTGTAAAGGTGATATTTTCTACTTTCCTTGCCAGGTTTTGCTTTCGATATACCTCCTACAGAAGGGAGATATTAACTTTGAAATAAAACGTTGTCACATTCCGACCCCTGAATAATATCCGACCATTATCAAAAATCAAAAGGTTTTTTCCTCTGTGAGACCCCAATAACACCCAAAATTTCGTGACGATCCAATTAAAATTGCGACCTGTAGCGTGATTTCCAAAAAAGTGGAAAATGGGATGTATTACCGACGGATATTTTTTTTATATTTATAAACCTGCACTGTAATTATAAGATGTATATCTTGTTGTGTAGGCATTCACTAAATAAATAAAAATAACTATTGCGATATCTCCGTTATTTGGATACCTACGCCAACCTGCTTTACATCAATGTACTGATGGGATTTTTTACTTTCATTGTCAGACTTTGCTTTTGGAAGGTCCGGAACCAAAGCTGTGATATTCGTCATTATTATTAAAATCGCAAAAATGAAAAGTTGGGTTCTATTAGCGGCTTTTGCTATATCTTCGTTGTTTGACAACCTACGTAACATCGTTGCAAAGGTGATATTATTTACTTTCACCACTTTTGCTTTTGATATACCCCTTTTAGAAGCAGAGATATTCGCTTTGAAATAAAACGTTGACTTTTTCTCCAAATAAGTTTTTTGTCCATTCCGACCTCTAAATATTATCCGACCATCACCAAAATCAATAGGCTTCTTTCTCTGTATGATCCCCATTAGCCCCTAAAAATTTCGTGACGATCCGATTAAAATTGCGACCTGTAGCGTGATTACAAAAAAATGAAAAAAATGGGATGTATTGCCGACTATTGTGATATCTCCGTTATGTGGCCACTTACGCCAACCTACTTTTCATCACTGTAAAGATGGGATTTTCTACTTTCATAGTCAGACTTTGTTTGTGGAAGATCCCCAACCGAAGCTGTGATATTCGTCATTATTATTAAAATCGCAAAAATAAAAAGTTGGGTTCTATTAGCGGCTATTGCGATATATTCGTTGTTTGATCACCTACGAGAACTTACTTTACATCATTAGAAAGGCGATATTTTCTACTTTCATGGCCAGGTTCTGCTTTTGGTATACCCCATATTGAAGCTGAGATATTCGTTGTCTTTTTCTCCAAATAAGTTTTTTGCCCATTACAACCCCTAACTATTATCCGACCATCGCCAAAATCAATAGGCTTCTTCATCTGTGTGACCCCCATTAACCCTCAAAATTTCGTGACGATCCGATCAAAATTGAGACCTGTAGCGTGATTTCCAAAAAAGTGGAAAAATGGGATGTATTACCTACTATTGCGATATCTCCGTTATTTGGTCACCTACGCCGACCTAGTTTACATCATTGTAAAGATGGGATCTTCTACTTTCACAGCCAGGCTTTGCTTTTGGAAAGTCCCCAACCAAAGCTGTGATATTCGTCATTATAATTGAAATTGCAAAAATGAAAATTTGGGTTTTATTTGCGGCTATTGTGATATCTTCGTTGTTTGATCACCTACGAGAATCTACTTTACATCATTAGAAAGGCGATATTTTCTACTTTTATTGTCAGGTTTTGTTTTTGGTATACCCCGTATAGAAGCTGAGATATTTGCTATGAAAAAAAAAACCTTGTCTTCTTATCCACATAAGTTTTTTGCTCATTCCAACCCCTTAGTATTATCCGACCATTACCAATAGGCTTCTTCCCCTCCGGGACCCCCATCAACATCCAAAATTTCGTGACGATCCGATCAAAATTGCGACCTGTGGCGTGATTACAAGGTTTAGATGGACGGACAGACCGACGGACGGACGGACGGACGGACTGACGGACGGACACACATAGCCAGATCGACTCAGCTCGTCGAGACATTAATTTTGGTATATATAAGTACGGGTCTACGACCATTATTTCGATGCGTTACAAACTTTTTGGCCAAAACCAACTTATAATACCCTCCCCACATAGTGGTGTAGGGTATAAATATCAGTATCAATTTTGCTGAAAAAACATGAAAATATTTCCAAATTTTTTTGATTAATTTTTTTTCCTTCTTTTTTCGAGTTGATACATGAAAGTAATATGAAACTTGGTTCTAGGTGAAAAGTGTGAAAAGAAGAAAAACTCTACACAACATTTCATTGTGAGTTTCAGAATAAACCATACATCTAGGTATACAATTTTCTCATGAAAATTAGTTTACAAATTTATATATTTTGGAATGAAATTATTCGTTTTGATTTTGGACTGTTAATTTTACATAATTCCATACTGGATCAAAATCTAACAAAATCCTTTACTTTTTGGAGATATAATAAAACTTAAATTACGTAGCTGGGATAATCCATTGATTATTTATATAGTATGTGAAAATACGTGTGAGGTTTACGGCTATGGCCCAGTGAAAATATAGGTTCCATATGGACTCTCACATACACGATTTGATGTGGTCCAAAATAACACAATGATGCGAGTAACTCTTGCTTTGCTGACATTAAGGCCATGTTTATATTAAAGCCTTTTGCAGGGCTAACCTTCTTAAAGAGGATTTATTTGACGTCTACCCAAAGGAATTGACATTTGAAACCCAGTGGGTTTGTTAAATCTGTTTATATATAAACGTACTATTACGGAATTAACCCTAGAAATTTACATAAATGGCTATATCTTAACTGGATTTGTTATGGTCATTCATGATACAGCTATTTATTTAAATGTTTATTCTGAAACTCACAATGAAATTTTGTGAAGAATTTTTCTTCTTTTGACACTTTTCACCTAGAACTCGAAAAAAGAAGGAAAAAAAATTCATAAAAAAATTGGGAAATATTTTCATGTTTTTTTTTCAGCAAAATTGATACTGATATTTACATGATATACAATGTA
Organism: Musca autumnalis; assembly: GCF_047663935.1. NCBI lineage: Eukaryota > Metazoa > Arthropoda > Insecta > Diptera > Muscidae > Musca > Musca autumnalis. Next base: position 85,055,096 of record NW_027411866.1, read on the forward strand.
AATAAACATTTCATTTCTTTGGCGACCCATAATGAAATTTGACGAAGAAAAATTTTGTCTTTGAGGTCATCTCTCTAAAATTATGTTCTGTGAGACAATTTTGAATAAACTCAGATGAAGTCCGACTTTAACCCTAAAACGTGTTTTTAATTTTTAGAGATTCCTGGCTATTAGATAAGGTTTACAGATTTGGTGTATTCTGAGACCTATAGTAAAATGTTATGCCGAACACTTTTGTAGAATATTTGGATTTGACACGATCACATTTTAAAGGAGTTTTTCAATGATTTTCGCAAAAAAAGGACCAAAAAGACCCATTTGATGAACCGCATGAGGGCTAATATTTTTAACAAAAACCACGTCATCCTCTGTAAAGTTGCCAAAGACACTACATACCTAAAATGCAAGAATTCCAAGATATCTTAACTCGAATATTTCGAAAAAAGTAAAAGTGGGCGGAACTTGCCCCGCCTACTTTGGTTACTTCCCGACGTAAACTTCAAAAACGCCAATACACGTGTCTCATATTTATAGCTCTACTTTATAATCTACTCCGTTTTCTTTGTATTTTTTTTTTTTTTTGTCGCACAGTGTTATCGACAGCAGTCAAATATAAAACCAATTAATAATGTGGCCAGTGTGGCTGATAACCTTAGTATCTCCCTTTAAGAAAATCTTTTTCGCATGGATAGTGGTGTTGGGTATCACATAGTCGGCCCCGTCCCGACTATAGCCATTGCTCACCTGTTTTGGTATATATAAGTATAGGTCTACCAACATTATTTCTATATGTTAGAAACTTTTTTGGCCAAAAACCAATTCATAATATTCCAGGTTTGGTTGCGTGCATTTCAACCTAAGTGGCATATATTATTATATTTATTCTGAGCTTAAAATTGATCCCAATTGCGTCGACAAAAATGGAAGAAATACTTGAAAAAATACACCTGAGCGACTTTTTATGTATTTCTTCTTTTGGACATTTGGAAATCCCAATTTCCAATATGAAAAACTTTATAAATTTTTGAAAAAAATTATTTCTTGATATATTTTTGTAGTTTATTCATTGGGGTTTGATAATTTTTAATAGGTTTGGAACATTAGGGTTATGACTTTTTGGCATTTTTTCTCACAAATGATTTCCTGTAGTGATAATGAATGAACTTTTGCCTATTAATGCCTAAAATAACATTCATTCCATTTTATTATAAAAAAGGTTCGGCACAAACCAATTTGATTTTTTTTTTTTTTGAAAAAATTCTATGAAATGAGAAAAAAATCTCATAAAATTATTTCTTGTTACACGAATGAAACTTTTATTCCATTTAAATTTTAAAAAAGGTCCCGCAAAAACCACTTATTTTTTATGATATATGAAATAAAGTTATACGAGGGCTGAACGATAACTATCTGGCCTAACAATGAAAATGCGAATATTTACCATCAAAAACGGTTTTATTGTTTTTTAAGTAGTCTCCAGCGTGATTTATACATTTTTTCGTGCGCTCAAAACACTTTTTCCACTCGGATTGAGAGCTCGCATTTTCATGATGCAGAACGATTCGTCTTCTCTTGTTCGTTTTTCGAATGTCTCAGTAGACTTCAGGCAAACAAATTGTAGTGTAACACTCAGTCAGTTTACATGAACAAATTTCGTTGGATTTGGCTCGTTTTCGAAGACCCAGACGGCCGATCGCTGCTTTGTTTGGGGTTCCTAGGCATAGATCCTAGATTTGTCGTCTGTGACGATCTTATAAACGTCGTTCGCAGCACCTCGATCGATTTTATGCACAATTTCATTGAAACAATCCACAAGAACCTCTTTTTGAACGATTGTCCAATTTTGCTGGATCTAACGAGAAAAACCCATTTTTGCGGCCAGGTGTTTATTTAATATCAAATACTAGTTTGTGGAGGAAATGCCTAAAAATGCCTCTATCTCACGATATATAACTCGGCGATCTCGCATTATCCGTTCACGCACGGCATATTTCTTTTCTGGCACAACGGTAGATTTTGGGCTACTCTGACGACCTTCGTTTTTTGGCAAGGGCCGGCCACGATTGAATTCATTAAACAAGTATTTTATAGTCCTATAGGATGGTCCTTTATCGACATACAAAGATTTTTTAAATCGATGCATTCTTGTCGTGGTTATCCACGTCGAAAGTTGTGAAAAATTCTTGGACGAAAATGTTTACGAGTAAATTCCATTTTTTTGCAAAGTGATGTTTTCAAGTCACTGTAAACAAAACATCACATGGTCGTACGACAGACTGTCCTGAGTACGTCTAGGCTAAAAACTGTCAAACTTTCCAACGAAATTTTCAAATGGCGCCTGGTAACACACGGTGTATTCCTGACACTATCTTGTAGGTAATAGGGAGAAGACTTATGCCCCTATAGTTAGAGCATACAGTCTTGTCTCCTTTCTTGTGAACAGGGCACAGGATCCTCAGGTTCCAAACGTCGGGTACTCGTTTCCTGCCAGATGGTGCTAACTAGGTGATGAGTATCAGCGTGTCGCCTCCGGTTTTGAACAGCTCGGCTGGTAAGCGATCGGCTCCTGCTACTTTATTATTCTTCAGCCGGTTTATTGATGTCTTTACCTTATCCTGGCAGGGCGGTATACATTCAATACCATCTTCAGGGATTCGATCTGTGGTATCTTGAGAACACTATCTGTATCAGTTACCAAATTACCTTGCTGGTCTCTACAGGAGGATGTACCTGTACCAAAGCCATCAGTTTGATGTTTCACTCTTTGGTAGAACTTTCGGACCTCATTCTGGCTTTTGTACATCTCGATTTTTTCACACTCCTTTTCCCTTTCTTTCTTATTCCTGCGGAAAAGACTTTTCTCTTCTCTCCTTTTTTCCCGATACCTCTCTCGTGCTCTACGCTTTGCTACTTATTGTAGAGTAGCCCTATATGCCGCATTTTTCTCTTCGGTAGCAGCACGACACTCCTGGTCATACCATGGATTACATGGTCGAGGTCTCTGGTATCCTAGTATGGATTTTGAGGCTGTTTGCATGGAGTGGGTAATATTTTGCCATTGCACTATGGTTTCAATCAGGAATTTTTTTGCCAAAACTATTTATTTGAAGTTTCAACATTTTAGTTTGTTTTTGCGCAGAATAATAAAAACACTTCAAATCAAGAGAAAATAATTAGTTTTTGTAAATACCGTTAGTTGCCGCAGTTCCAAAAAATGGTACTTTTTTGTATAAAAATAAGTAAGAAAAGTCTATACCACTATGCCTATACCACTATCCCTGGACAATCGCTCTCCACGGAACTTCTTTTCAATGATTTTGAAAATTTAATTATCAAATATCAGAGATGTAATGTATAATACTTATGACCAAAACCAAAAAGTTATCTAGCGTGACAAAGACATTTTTGTAGCAGGAAAGTAAAATTTAGTTCACACAAACTAAAATGTAATGAAACCCACTTATGTAGTACTACTACTTCCGTTGTTTAACCGCTACGTTATTGAAATTTTTACCAATTTCACACAAAAGTTTCAGTCCATTTAACCCGCTAAGTATTATCTGATCTTCACGTTGATTTGAACTCTTCTTCTTCATCATAAACTCAAACTTTGTTTAAAATTTTGCGGGTTATTATTTTGACGTACAGAGCCGCTACATAATTGGTTAAAATTTTTTTTTGGTCCGTTTCATCCCCTGAACATTTCACGATCATCACCAAAAACTAATCATTTCTACTCTGGCCCGAACCCAACCTCCTTAAAAAATTCGTTACAATCGGTCCATAATTGCAGCCTTAAGCTTGTTTACAATTTTTAATGGACGGACACACATCGCTAAATCGCTTTATCTCGTCGAGATGTGAATTTTGGCATACCAAATATGGGGTCTAGGACGAATATTTCGTGGTGTTACATAAACTTTTGGAGAGACAATATGTAGCATGGTATAAAAATGTGGTTCTCTACACAGAACCCATTATATATTAGGCAGTAGGCCCGTTATCAAGCAAACACTTTATTGCAATTTACATCTGAGGAAAGGTCAGTAGTTTTTTCCCATATGTAGGCTACTTTGCGAAATATATATGTCCTCAAGGAATTAAAATATCGACCAAAAATAAAATTTTTATATTTTTCATACAAAAGTAATGGTCCATTTCACCCGCTAAAGAATATCAGATCATCATTCAAAATTGTAGGCATCTTTTTCGACCTATACTCTTACCCGGTGCAAAATTTCGAGACTATTAATGTATAATTGCGGCTTCTAGCGAGTTTATTATTACACTACAAACAAATGACGGAATATATTAGGCTGTAACTCTGTTATCTGATCATATACATCAACATAATTAGCATCAATTGAAAGGTCAAACGTTCCACTTTCAAGTATATCTCATTTGTCCGGAATGTCACTTCCAGGAATTAAGATATAAGCTGTATATTAAAAATTTTCGCAATTTTCACACAAAAGTTTTGGTCCATTTAACCCTCTAAATATTATCCGATCGCCATCTCAAATTGCAAGCTTCTCCTTTGTGATATACTCTTACCTTATTTAAAATTACGCGTTGATCGGACTATTATTGAGACCTACAGAGCCGCTAGAAAATTGGATAAATATTATGTTTTTGGTCCATTTCACCCGCTAAATATTTCACGATTATCACCAATAAGAATAGGGATCTATTCTGATCTGAACCCGACCTCTATACAAAATTTCATGACCATCGGTCCATAATTGCGGCCTGGAGCGTGTTTACAATTTATAATGGACAGACGGACGGACGGACGGACACACATCTCAAAATCGCTTTATCTCGTCGAGACATGAAGATTGGTATACCACATTGGGGGTCTCCGACGAATATTTCGCGGTGTTACATGATTTTTTACCAAAACAAACTTATAATACCCTTTTCCACATTGTGGTATAGGGTATAATAAAACAGGCTTTGGGCGGTAAAATATACACTTTATGTCAATGAACGGAAACAAACAAAACGATTCCCGTACCAATCACACAATGCCACAAACTTTTCAGCTTCTCTGAATCGTTACATTCTCACAACCAAAACAAAAACACAAACTTTTCAATATAAAAAGATGGAAACCGTACGATTGCTGATATGTAACTTCGGCTATGCTTTGCCGAGTTGTTTCATTCACCACCGAAACGAAAAGTATTTTTGGGAAACGTTTGCCGTGCGTATTGTCAATGACACACTCAGACACACACACACACATGTGATTGCTTAACAACCCTATAAGTTAGCATCAGCATACCACAGTGAATTTTATCAACCACCAAACGTTTTTGATTTATTCACATGTGTTTAGTACTATTCCGTTTTCTATCTGCTCTTGTGGAGTTGAGTACTTTTCGCTTTTCGTTTTGTTCGCACTCACGAATGTAAACAAAACAGAGCTAAACAGCGAGCTCGGCCAACGTGGGTTATGATTCGTTTTGTATTGTTCCTATGGAAAATACGAAACGATTGGAAATGTTATTTAAAGTATTTTTACGTACGCTGCTTTATGTTGTGTTGTTGCTTAAAGATACAGAAGTGAGACCAAAATTATTATGAATCGAGAAGTTGTTAGTGAATACTTTTATAATATTTGAAAAAAGAACGAAGAAATTTGTAAAAGTAGGGTAATAAAACCAATGTTTGTATATATATTGAAAATTATTTTTTACAAATGTTTTTTAAATATATATATACACTTTAAAAAAAAATCCAAATATGTCCACCTCCAAATCGAATTCGAAAGGTAGCAGGGGGTCTGTACCAAAAAATTCCGAAGTCAAATCTTGCTCAAATTTGCCACAGTTAAAATAAAGTGGATTTTTCTATTCTAAGATGGGATCATTTTTTATAAATACATGTTGCGACTGCATGTAGTATCCAATTGAAATGGATTGATAATATCCACATTTATCAATTCATTTTTATGGGTTTGAGAGTGTAGAAAGCAATTATGTATAATTTTTTTTTAAACTAGGTCCGTTTTCTCATAGCCCCACAAAACAGTACCACCCGATTTTAGATATTTTGAGGATTTCGGCGACACTTCGTCTGAAATTTCGACCTCTTGGAAGGTATCAATTCTTCGCACCAAAACTTATTAACATATGTCAATGTTTTGGTTTAGACTCCATACAACGGGACCACCCTGATCAATGAATTTTGTAAGTTGTTGGTAATCCTGGTCAATAAATCGTAAGAATTGCTGTTTTTACGCATTTATTATAAATAATAACACTGTGCCACAAATTGGAACTCAAGGTCTGTGCGGTGGAAAATTCCTTTTGGAGATGAAAGCCCTTAGTGAGTATATTAAGAACCCAAAAGGAAATTTTCCCCATACGTCAAGTTTCTGAGATATCGCGCGATGAATTTTTTGAATTTTCGCCTATGATGCTATTTTCTCAAGCATCATAGGCGAAAATTCAAAAAATTTATATCTCTGTTTACCGTTATTGTAGCTTCGTTTTGAGATTACATGTCTTCAGTCAAATCGAATGGCGAATCTTTTTGTAGAACAATTTATCCTTCTAACCCAATTCCTTTCATGTCCTTTTCGTCCTTTCTTTCTTGAACCGTAGTAAAAGTACCACAAGATGAAATTTTACAGCATCCAAATATTCCACAAAAATGTTGCCCAGAGAATTTTATTGACAACTAATCGATATTGTCACGTTTTCATTGTCTTTTTTGACATTTACCCGGTTTTTGTTCAGAAAAAACCTATGTTTTGTTTTTCTGTATATTCGTTATTTGTATGTATTGGTAGGTAGACATACCCATTGGTTATTGCTTATATTGACATCTGGGATGTATCTGAAATATTTACCATATATAGCTCCCGATATGCTGAACACGTTAATAACAAATTTTCTTGGAAAATAGATCCGGTTATCTAATATTTTGAACCGGATATAGCGATATAAAACCCGGATTTTGTACCGATTTTAAGTAACCGATTAAGCTTATATGTATACCATTAGAAAGCTAATAAAATTGCCAATCAGGGAAAATAAATTTTTTGACAGCATCTTACCTAAGTTCGGTGCTAAAACAAAAAACCCGTATTTTTGAACCCTTTTTAAGGAAAAATAACACTGCGCGTAAATATGAAGATAAAAGTTGGTGGGTGAAATATTCTTTTTGCCGATGAAAGTCGATGAAGTCAATATTATGAACCCGGAAGGACAGTTATGCCATAGGTCAAACTTCCGAGTTATAGCGAAATGGAATTTATGTTACTGGTTTATTTTCGTGTTCTTAAAGTTTATCAAGAATGTATGCATCGCGCCATAACTCAGAAGTTTGACGTATGGCATAACTGTCCTTCCTACCTACCAATACATAACAAATAACGAATATACAGAAAAACAAAACATAGGTTTTTTCTGAACAAAACCCGGGTAAATGTCAAAAAAGACAATGAAAACGTGACAATATCGATTAGTTGTCAATGAGAACCGTACCTAAAATTCTCTGGGCAACATTTTTGTGGAATATTTGGATGCTGTAAAATTTCATCTTGTGGTACTTTTACTACGGATGTTCCAAGTCAAAGAAAAACCAAAAGGGTCAGATAAGCGAGGGTTCTTGTTTACATAATTGAAAAAATTCCAAAGGTGTGAAAATTCCAACTCATCTATAAAGGGAGGGGGGATTATTTAGGTGCGTCCCTTTATATTTCCAGCTCAATCATAAATCAAAATGTTTGTGAACATTTATATTATGGTTGTCAATCTTAGGGATAAAAACATGAAAAAATAGATAATTTAGGTGTGAAATTTAATCGATGCACTTTGCTTATGAATATGTTTAGTGTGTTTGCATAATAATATGAGTTAAAAACTGGAGTAAGTTGAAGTGACATTAACAAAGAATTTTTGTTATGTTTACACATTATAGTAATCTCAAGTAATCTTTGTTTGTGAACATTTATAATATGGTTGTCAATCTTAGGGTAAAAATATCAAAAAATAGATAAAATAGGTGTGAAATTTAATCAATGCATTTACAAATGAAAATTGAGTAAATCCAAGTAGCCTTTTTTTAATGATCATATTTATTGTGTATGTAAGCGATTTTTAAATTCCAGTGACCTTTGTTATTGAACACTTATATTATGGTTGTTAATCTCAGGGTAAAAATATCAAAAAATAGATAATATAGGTGTGAAATCCAATCGATGCATTAACAAATGAAGGGGATTCATACCTCTGAAGGTCATGTTTTGATTCTTGTTGTTAAGATGTACTTGTTATTGTTGTAAGTATGGCTTTTACTAATCAGTTTAATATTCATGTGAGCGTGATTAAATTTTTGTTGGTATGTTTTTGATTTTTTATTGCATCTCGTTACGAGACAAAAAATAAGAGGGGGAATGTAACTAATCAGCTAAATATTCATGTGAGTATGCCTTAATTTTTGGTGATATATTTTGATTCTTTATGCACCTCGTTACTTTGCGTTGTTCTGAGGGGATGAATGACTAAGAATCAGTTGTATGTAGGGTAAGTGCCCCAATAGTCGGCCACTTAATTTTTTGTTCCTATTGGATTTATCACATGCAGATCATTAGTTTTATTAATTTTTGTGAAACTAGAGGGGAATATATTTTTTTGTAACATTGGTCTTGCTTGAGTATAAAAATAACTGTGTTCTTATCTATCGACGTTTATATAAAATGTGGCCGAATACTGGAACCGGCCGACAATAGAAGCGTTTACCCTATGTGTATTTGTTTTGTTGTAAGTGTGGTTTGTTGTTATTGTAAAGTATGATTTGTACTAAGAAGCTAATTACCCAAGTAAAATCACCCTTCATAAAAATGTACTTATTTGAAATGTGAATGTACCTAAATATTTTGGGTGATGATTGTCATTGACTGATTTATGAAATATACTAGTTATTGTTGTTTTCTGTTACATGATATTGTAAGAAAATGGTCAAAGAATTCATCAATCGATTCGTCTTTAACACATTCGTGGGCATTGTGTGATGGTTGTTGTTTTTATTTAATTATTTAAAAATTACATGTAATTTTAGGGAATGGTTGGTAAGAAAGGAAAATTCTATTGCTAAGATGCTATTGATATTTCATATGTTGTTGTTTGTTTGTATAATATTGTTGTTTCATATTTTCAAAAAATGCTATAGCTCCAATTTAATGTATACATTTCTGATTTCTGACAAGATATATGTTATTTCAAAAATCTTCGTTATATTCTTCCAACCTTTTATTATATTACATTCTTCTATCTATCTTCTCATATAGTTATACTGGTAGTTTGTACTAACCATCATATGAGTGTGTTTTAATTTTGGGTGGTATTTTATGATTTTTGTTGCATCTATGCATAACTCTGAGGGGAGGAATCACAAAGAATCAGTTGTGTTACTAGACAGAAATCTGAAAATCGAGGCCTACTTTATCATTCTTGGTGCATTTAGCTACGTGACAAAATATCTGTGGGGCAGAATCAACCAAAATCGTATTGTACGTCTGCCTTTAGATGTACTTGTTATTATTGTAAACTGTGACTTATTAGTATGTTTCTAAAAACTCGTGTTAGATCAATATAAAATTTAGTGATTTGAAAATCATTTTCTGTTCTTATATGTTATTGTTGTTTTTTCTTTCTTTGACATCGTCAATCGATTTGACTTCAATACATTTGTGGCTATTGCAAATCACCATATGATGAAGTTGAGCTCAATGCTGTTGTTGTATTTGTTAAAGAATTAACTTTAAATGGAAGGGAATATTTTAGAAGGGAAACTATTATCAATTTTTACTGATCTTTCGCCTTTTGTTGTTGATATGTACAGCATTGTTGTTGCATAATAAAGTATTGTAGTCCAATTTGATGAATATATTTTTAAGTTTTGACGAGAAACATAATTTGTGTTACCCAACATTGTTAGAAATTTGCAACTCGAAAATATTGAGATAAAAGTTTCTCATAATCATACCTATTATATATTATAAATACCACTTTCAGTATTTAAATTTTGAGGGAAATTATGATAGAAGGGTTGACTAAAAATCAATTTAGTTTGCCGTTTGATACTAATACTATTTGTCAGTCATTGAGTATGGAGTAACTTGTCACTAAGCAGCTTCGATCCCATGAACTAAAAATTTTGAAAGGAAGGGTGATGATTGTTACAGCATATAATTTATTGTGTAGGAATTTGTCAAAGAAATCGTCAACAGATCCATCTCTAATGCTATATATTATGATTTATTTTGTGAATTAGCCTAGGCAGCGGTTGGAAAGAAGTACAAAAATAATAAATTGGTTACAAAACTAAATATAAAATAATTTTTGTTGTTGATATAATAATAATAATATTATCATTGAATGCTGTAAAGTAGTTTCATGTACATTCATATGCATTTAAAAATTTGTTGATGTTTAGGATGATTATGGGGTTAAGGTTAATGATCAAAAGATTTTGCATATGAAAATAATACGACATGTTTGGTGATGGTGCTCATTAATTTAATAAGTTTATATTTTTATTTTATATTTCGAGAAACACCACTTTTTAAAAACTATAAACTTTTGTTTATACATATGTTTTATATATAATTATAATTTTATTACTAATCAATGAAAACTTTAAATTCTTTACGTAGGGGGGTAATTAGAAGTGCTATTTGTTTTAAGTTTATCATTGCTAAGAAGAACACTTGAGGGAAGTGGTGACTAAGAGTGTGTCTCTTTAGATCATATAGTTTAATTTCCCTTAAATCGTATTTATGAGTAATTTTGATTATCAAGGCCTTAGATATATGTACGTTTTATCATTTTTAAAGTAGCTCCTGGTATCAAATGAATTTCAAAACTTTAAAACAAGGTGTGGTTGCATTATTTGGTCTTGGATTTCAATGATTTTCTTAAATCATACTCTCATTGTTGTCTTGGTAGTTTGTCTAAGAAACCAAATTAAATCATCCAAAGATGAGGCCTAGCTCAATGTGCATGAATTTTATGTTTAGTGAACACGCTATTAATCTACATTGTTGTATTGACTAGTAAAAAATCATCACTGTAGCATATTATTCAGTTTGCTGAATTTAAATTATGTTTTCTAGACAAGAAAAAAAAATATATTAAAAACTGGTCGTCATTGTTGGAATTTGGCATTAAAAATTGAATACAGACAAATACTGCACAGGTCTGTTTAGTAAATTACATCTCTATGATAGGGTATGTGGAAGCAAGAAAATAATATGATGATCATGATACTGTTGCGAAAGAAGCATTCAATTGTCCTCTTATCACAACAGCAAATTTATCCTCAACTGATATCAAAAGGTTTATGAATAAAGATTTCTACAATAAAAGGCTTTTACTGTGGGATAATTCTTCTGACTGGTACAAATTCATCAATCAAACTAAAGTCAATATAACGGACTATCTAAAAATGATATATCACTTTCCAGACAAGATCAAATAAAAATTATTCGCCTAAGATTAGGACACAGTCGTGCTATGCATGATCATATTTTGAACACAGAATTGAAAAAAGAATGCAAATTTTGCAGTTCAAATATATTCGACATGAACCACTTATTAGTCAACTGCCAATATATTAAACAATTTACTGATTTAATCTTTCCAAATAATAATTTGATTGATATTTTACGAAATCCACACAATATATCACAGAAATTTGAAATAATTAAATTTTTAAAACTCTGTAACCTTTATCATTCCTTATAAATACATACATATACAAATTTTTCCAAAAATTTCATGAAAAAATTTAATCATTTCTAGTAGTTATATGTATATACATATGTTACTTTTCTAATAGACTTTTACATAAAAATGTTCTTGCTAATTTCCTGTACACTATCATTTTTGTTAGCTTAAGGCCTAGTAGCCAGAGCTTCCCCTTATATTTGTAATTTACTTATAAATATAATTGTTAATAAATAAATAAATAAATAAATAAATAAATAAATAAATAAATAAATAAATAAATAAATAAATAAATAAATAAATAAATAAATAAATAAATAAATAAATAAATAAATAAATAAATAAATAAATAAATAAATAAATAAATAAATAAATAAATAAATAAATAAATAAATAAATAAATAAATAAATAAATAAATAAATAAATAAATAAATAAATAAATAAATAAAAATGATGATCATATAATTTTAAGTTGGTTGCTGATACATTTTTTTTATATTTTTTTTTTTTTTACTTGTTGACTCAAGTCAAGTTTTCTACTGTTTTTTTTTCTGTCTTTTGAATTTGTTTAGCGAAAATTAATATTTTCTTTTGGTGGGAAAGGATATACCCAGTAATATAGCAAACATTTTTTTAATTTATTGTACATCTACTAGAAACAATTGCAGAACAGTATCATTTTAATGAATATCACATTTAAACATAAGCTCCAAAGCAGCATGAAAATTAATATAGCCGGCTCTATTCGATTGATTAATTTTTATGTTATCTTTTTTATTTCAAACATATTTTGGTGTATAAAAAATAAACAGTATTATATTCATAGTGTTAAAAGAGTTAAATGTCAGTTTCCATACTAGTGAAACATTACTTTACATATTATTTAGTTTACAGTATGTAAATTACATTTTCTAGACAAGAATCATGTGTATTAGAAAATAAATTCGTCATACTAGTTTTGCAAATTTTACAATATCTTGCTCCCCACTTTTTTACACACTATTCAATGTATACAGATTGTCGTGGAAGTTTTCCAAAATCTGATTTGTTAGTTTTTTTTCTGTATCAAATACTTAAATTTTGTGAGTCGCATTTTTTTTTTTTTGATAGTATGAAGTAAATATCAATATTTTCATGGAAAAAAATAATATTTGTAACAGCCCTTGGAAACAAATTTTCGACTTGTTTCAAAGTAATTTTTATTGTATAGTTAACGTCGATTATTCAAATTCTTAAAAAAATTATATTTCGCAGGTACATATACCCCTTTTTTAGGTCCCCACGCCAAAATTGTATATAGATAGCATCTTTATTATAGCCAATATATCCCTAGGATTTATTTCCCCAAGAGCTATCATTCAGCAGATTCATATTGACTCTGTATATTTACATTTGCCTATTCAAGCGGTGTCTGTACTTTACTAACGCTTTTTTCCAACTTTTCATTCATAACGCAGCATCGATATCAGAGATTATACTTATGGTACGCTGTTTTCACTAAATTCATGTCACTAAATTCATTCTATAATGGGAAAACATTTAATATGAGAAGACATTGTTTCGTTTATTATTATTTTGCATCTATACAGATTTCTAAGAACCTAATATAAATTTTAAAAATTATTACACCTCATTCATTTATCAAAGCGTTTTTTGTAAACCACAACCACTGTACCAACCGGTTTCTTGTTCAACCGCCCAGTTAACCGACCGGTTTCTTTTTGAGCCGCCCCAGTTAACTGACCCGTTTCTTCTTGAACCGCCACAGTGAACCGACCTGTTTGTTTTTAAACTGCACCAGTTAACCAACCGGTTTCTTCTTGAACCGCCCCACTTAACTGACCGGTTTCTTCTTGAACTACCTCAGTGAACCGACCTGTTTGTTTTTAAACTGCCCCAATTAACCAACCGGTTTCTTCTTGAACCGCCCCAATCAACTGACCGGTTTCTTTTTGAACCGCCTCAGTGAACCGACCTGTTTGTTTTTAAACTGCCCCAATTAATCGACCGGTTTCTTCTTGAACCGACCCAGTTAAACGACCTGTTTGTTTTTAAACAGCTCCAGTAAACCGGCTGACCCAGTTTACCTATCGGTAACTTTTTAAGCCACCTCAGTTATCACAGCAGTTTTTTTAAACCGAGAATATTCACGGTGTGCCTTAACAAATTTAAATGGAAGGTGCTTACACCTCGGAAGTTTTTGCTGATTCTGAAACTACAATGCTCATAGATGAGAAATATCAAGAAACGAAAAAAATCGCCGGAGGGATTTTCAAATAAATCGCGATTTAAGTTCACATTTTTAGGGGTTCTTTAGGATTTCACGATTTTGCTTGGAAACCGCGAGTTCTATGTAAATGGGTCTAAATAAATGTTGTAGCAGAGAAAATTCTCCACAAGATTGTCCTTTATGATATTTTCGTATGTTTTACCGTTTTTGAGATATAGAAGTTCAAATTGAGACAATGCACTGACTGTATCGCCTCCTTATTAAACTGGGTCTGCCGGTTTACTGGAGCTGTTTAAAAACAAACAGGTCGTTTAACTGGGTCGGTTCAAGAAGAAACCGGTCGATTAATTGGGGCAGTTTAAAAACAAACAGGTCGGTTCACTGAGGCGGTTCAAAAAGAAACCGGTCAGTTGATTGGGGCGGTTCAAGAAGAAACCGGTTGGTTAATTGGGGCAGTTTAAAAACAAACAGGTCGGTTCACTGAGGCAGTTCAAGAAGAAACCGGTCAGTTAAGTGGGGCGGTTCAAGAAGAAACCGGTTGGTTAACTGGTGCAGTTTAAAAACAAACAGGTCGGTTCACTGAGGCGGTTCAAGAAGAAACGGGTCAGTTAACTGGGGCAGTTCAAAAAGAAACCGGTCGGTTAACTGGGCGGTTGAACAAGAAACCGGTTGGTACAGTGGTTGTGGTTTACAAAAAACGCTTTGATAAATGAATGAGGTGTAATAATTTTTAAAATTTATATTAGGTTCTTAGAAATCTGTATAGATGCAAAATAATAATAAACGAAACAATGTCTTCTCATATTAAATGTTTTCCCATTATAGAATGAATTTAGTGACATGAATTTAGTGAAAACAGCGTACCATAAGTATAATCTCTGATATCGATGCTGCGTTATGAATGAAAAGTTGGAAAAAAGCGTTAGTAAAGTACAGACACCGCTTGAATAGGCAAATGTAAATATACAGAGTCAATATGAATCTGCTGAATGATAGCTCTTGGGGAAATAAATCCTAGGGATATATTGGCTATAATAAATAAGCTATCTATATACAATTTTGGCGTGGGGACCTAAAAAAGGGGTATATGTACCTGCGAAATATAATTTTTTTAAGAATTTGAATAATCGACGTTAACTATACAATAAAAATTACTTTGAAACAAGTCGAAAATTTGTTTCCAAGGGCTGTTACAAATATTATTTTTTTCCATGAAAATATTGATATTTACTTCATACTATCAAAAAAAAATGCGACTCACAAAATTTAAGTATTTGATACAGAAAAAAAAACTAACAAATCAGATTTTGGAAAACTTCCACGACAATCTGTATACATTGAATAGTGTGTAAAAAAGTGGGGAGCAAGATATTGTAAAATTTGCAAAACTAGTATGACGAATTTATTTTCTAATACACATGATTCTTGTCTAGAAAATGTAATTTACATACTGTAAACTAAATAATATGTAAAGTAATGTTTCACTAGTATGGAAACTGACATTTAACTCTTTTAACACTATGAATATAATACTGTTTATTTTTTATACACCAAAATATGTTTGAAATAAAAAAGATAACATAAAAATTAATCAATCGAATAGAGCCGGCTATATTAATTTTCATGCTGCTTTGGAGCTTATGTTTAAATGTGATATTCATTAAAATGATACTGTTCTGCAATTGTTTCTAGTAGATGTACAATAAATTAAAAAAATGTTTGCTATATTACTGGGTATATCCTTTCCCACCAAAAGAAAATATTAATTTTCGCTAAACAAATTCAAAAGACAGAAAAAAAAAACAGTAGAAAACTTGACTTGAGTCAACAAGTAAAAAAAAAATATAAAAAAAATGTATCAGCAACCAACTTAAAATTATATGATCATCATTTTTATTTATTTATTTATTTATTTATTTATTTATTTATTTATTTATTTATTTATTTATTTATTTATTTATTTATTTATTTATTTATTTATTTATTTATTTATTTATTTATTTATTTATTTATTTATTTATTTATTTATTTATTTATTTATTTATTTATTTATTTATTTATTTATTTATTTATTTATTTATTTATTTATTTATTTATTTATTTATTTATTTATTTATTTATTTATTTATTTATTTATTTATTTATTTATTTATTTATTTATTTATTTATTTATTTATTTATTTATTTATTTATTTATTTATTTATTTATTTATTTATTTATTTATTAACAATTATATTTATAAGTAAATTACAAATATAAGGGGAAGCTCTGGCTACTAGGCCTTAAGCTAACAAAAATGATAGTGTACAGGAAATTAGCAAGAACATTTTTATGTAAAAGTCTATTAGAAAAGTAACATATGTATATACATATAACTACTAGAAATGATTAAATTTTTTCATGAAATTTTTGGAAAAATTTGTATATGTATGTATTTATAAGGAATGATAAAGGTTACAGAGTTTTAAAAATTTAATTATTTCAAATTTCTGTGATATATTGTGTGGATTTCGTAAAATATCAATCAAATTATTATTTGGAAAGATTAAATCAGTAAATTGTTTAATATATTGGCAGTTGACTAATAAGTGGTTCATGTCGAATATATTTGAACTGCAAAATTTGCATTCTTTTTTCAATTCTGTGTTCAAAATATGATCATGCATAGCACGACTGTGTCCTAATCTTAGGCGAATAATTTTTATTTGATCTTGTCTGGAAAGTGATATATCATTTTTAGATAGTCCGTTATATTGACTTTAGTTTGATTGATGAATTTGTACCAGTCAGAAGAATTATCCCACAGTAAAAGCCTTTTATTGTAGAAATCTTTATTCATAAACCTTTTGATATCAGTTGAGGATAAATTTGCTGTTGTGATAAGAGGACAATTGAATGCTTCTTTCGCAACAGTATCATGATCATCATATTATTTTCTTGCTTCCACATACCCTATCATAGAGATGTAATTTACTAAACAGACCTGTGCAGTATTTGTCTGTATTCAATTTTTAATGCCAAATTCCAACAATGACGACCAGTTTTTAATATATTTTTTTTTCTTGTCTAGAAAACATAATTTAAATTCAGCAAACTGAATAATATGCTACAGTGATGATTTTTTACTAGTCAATACAACAATGTAGATTAATAGCGTGTTCACTAAACATAAAATTCATGCACATTGAGCTAGGCCTCATCTTTGGATGATTTAATTTGGTTTCTTAGACAAACTACCAAGACAACAATGAGAGTATGATTTAAGAAAATCATTGAAATCCAAGACCAAATAATGCAACCACACCTTGTTTTAAAGTTTTGAAATTCATTTGATACCAGGAGCTACTTTAAAAATGATAAAACGTACATATATCTAAGGCCTTGATAATCAAAATTACTCATAAATACGATTTAAGGGAAATTAAACTATATGATCTAAAGAGACACACTCTTAGTCACCACTTCCCTCAAGTGTTCTTCTTAGCAATGATAAACTTAAAACAAATAGCACTTCTAATTACCCCCCTACGTAAAGAATTTAAAGTTTTCATTGATTAGTAATAAAATTATAATTATATATAAAACATATGTATAAACAAAAGTTTATAGTTTTTAAAAAGTGGTGTTTCTCGAAATATAAAATAAAAATATAAACTTATTAAATTAATGAGCACCATCACCAAACATGTCGTATTATTTTCATATGCAAAATCTTTTGATCATTAACCTTAACCCCATAATCATCCTAAACATCAACAAATTTTTAAATGCATATGAATGTACATGAAACTACTTTACAGCATTCAATGATAATATTATTATTATTATATCAACAACAAAAATTATTTTATATTTAGTTTTGTAACCAATTTATTATTTTTGTACTTCTTTCCAACCGCTGCCTAGGCTAATTCACAAAATAAATCATAATATATAGCATTAGAGATGGATCTGTTGACGATTTCTTTGACAAATTCCTACACAATAAATTATATGCTGTAACAATCATCACCCTTCCTTTCAAAATTTTTAGTTCATGGGATCGAAGCTGCTTAGTGACAAGTTACTCCATACTCAATGACTGACAAATAGTATTAGTATCAAACGGCAAACTAAATTGATTTTTAGTCAACCCTTCTATCATAATTTCCCTCAAAATTTAAATACTGAAAGTGGTATTTATAATATATAATAGGTATGATTATGAGAAACTTTGCAAACTTTGATTATGAGAAAGTTGCAAATTTCTAACAATGTTGGGTAACACAAATTATGTTTCTCGTCAAAACTTAAAAATATATTCATCAAATTGGACTACAATACTTTATTATGCAACAACAATGCTGTACATATCAACAACAAAAGGCGAAAGATCAGTAAAAATTGATAATAGTTTCCCTTCTAAAATATTCCCTTCCATTTAAAGTTAATTCTTTAACAAATACAACAACAGCATTGAGCTCAACTTCATCATATGGTGATTTGCAATAGCCACAAATGTATTGAAGTCAAATCGATTGACGATGTCAAAGAAAGAAAAAACAACAATAACATATAAGAACAGAAAATGATTTTCAAATCACTAAATTTTATATTGATCTAACACGAGTTTTTAGAAACATACTAATAAGTCACAGTTTACAATAATAACAAGTACATCTAAAGGCAGACGTACAATACGATTTTGGTTGATTCTGCCCCACAGATATTTTGTCACGTAGCTAAATGCACCAAGAATGATAAAGTAGGCCTCGATTTTCAGATTTCTGTCTAGTAACACAACTGATTCTTTGTGATTCCTCCCCTCAGAGTTATGCATAGATGCAACAAAAATCATAAAATACCACCCAAAATTAAAACACACTCATATGATGGTTAGTACAAACTACCAGTATAACTATATGAGAAGATAGATAGAAGAATGTAATATAATAAAAGGTTGGAAGAATATAACGAAGATTTTTGAAATAACATATATCTTGTCAGAAATCAGAAATGTATACATTAAATTGGAGCTATAGCATTTTTTGAAAATATGAAACAACAATATTATACAAACAAACAACAACATATGAAATATCAATAGCATCTTAGCAATAGAATTTTCCTTTCTTACCAACCATTCCCTAAAATTACATGTAATTTTTAAATAATTAAATAAAAACAACAACCATCACACAATGCCCACGAATGTGTTAAAGACGAATCGATTGATGAATTCTTTGACCATTTTCTTACAATATCATGTAACAGAAAACAACAATAACTAGTATATTTCATAAATCAGTCAATGACAATCATCACCCAAAATATTTAGGTACATTCACATTTCAAATAAGTACATTTTTATGAAGGGTGATTTTACTTGGGTAATTAGCTTCTTAGTACAAATCATACTTTACAATAACAACAAACCACACTTACAACAAAACAAATACACATAGGGTAAACGCTTCTATTGTCGGCCGGTTCCAGTATTCGGCCACATTTTATATAAACGTCGATAGATAAGAACACAGTTATTTTTATACTCAAGCAAGACCAATGTTACAAAAAATATATTCCCCTCTAGTTTCACAAAAATTAATAAAACTAATGATCTGCATGTGATAAATCCAATAGGAACAAAAAATTAAGTGGCCGACTATTGGGGCACTTACCCTACATACAACTGATTCTTAGTCATTCATCCCCTCAGAACAACGCAAAGTAACGAGGTGCATAAAGAATCAAAATATATCACCAAAAATTAAGGCATACTCACATGAATATTTAGCTGATTAGTTACATTCCCCCTCTTATTTTTTGTCTCGTAACGAGATGCAATAAAAAATCAAAAACATACCAACAAAAATTTAATCACGCTCACATGAATATTAAACTGATTAGTAAAAGCCATACTTACAACAATAACAAGTACATCTTAACAACAAGAATCAAAACATGACCTTCAGAGGTATGAATCCCCTTCATTTGTTAATGCATCGATTGGATTTCACACCTATATTATCTATTTTTTGATATTTTTACCCTGAGATTAACAACCATAATATAAGTGTTCAATAACAAAGGTCACTGGAATTTAAAAATCGCTTACATACACAATAAATATGATCATTAAAAAAAGGCTACTTGGATTTACTCAATTTTCATTTGTAAATGCATTGATTAAATTTCACACCTATTTTATCTATTTTTTGATATTTTTACCCTAAGATTGACAACCATATTATAAATGTTCACAAACAAAGATTACTTGAGATTACTATAATGTGTAAACATAACAAAAATTCTTTGTTAATGTCACTTCAACTTACTCCAGTTTTTAACTCATATTATTATGCAAACACACTAAACATATTCATAAGCAAAGTGCATCGATTAAATTTCACACCTAAATTATCTATTTTTTCATGTTTTTATCCCTAAGATTGACAACCATAATATAAATGTTCACAAACATTTTGATTTATGATTGAGCTGGAAATATAAAGGGACGCACCTAAATAATCCCCCCTCCCTTTATAGATGAGTTGGAATTTTCACACCTTTGGAATTTTTTCAATTATGTAAACAAGAACCCTCGCTTATCTGACCCTTTTGGTTTTCCTTTGACTTGGAACATCCTATATACTACTACTTACAATAACGGTAAACAGAGATATAAAGCTATTTTCTCAAGCATCATAGGCGAAAATTCAAAAAATTCATCGCGCGATATCTCAGAAACTTGACCTATGGGGAAAATTTCCTTTTGGGTTCCTAATATATTCACTAAGGGCTTTCATCTCCAAAAGGAATTTTCCACCGCACAGAAACCTTGTTGCACAGTGTAATCAATTTCAATACAAAATGGATGTTGAAATAGTTTTGACCAGAAAATTTGGATTCGAGACCATAGTTCGTTGTGCTGATATGTTATCGGGACGAGGAGTGCTTTCATTAAACAATTAGGCTAGTTGAGTGGAATATGTTGTGGCTATCTGTTGTGTTTGGAGCCTACCGATGTCCAACTTCCGTGTTATACCTGTTCATGCTTTATTTGCAACATTTAGACGGGTACGTTCCTTTGCTGCAACAAGGTAGTGGCCGGATCTATGTTTGCTCCTCGGAACGATCGTACATCCAACACGCTCGATGAATGTTTCCATCTATCATAACATGATCAATTCGATTACTTATTTTTGATCTGGAGACAGCCAGGTGCCCTTATGAATATGGAGATGCTTAAATTTAGTACTGCTAACTACCATGTTTTTTGAAGCTGCCGAAGCATCATACCATTGTCATTGACTGTTGGGCCAAAGATATTCTCCTTTCATAGAGATATATATATATATACTATACTAGCAAAATGCCCGCTACTTCGTATGCGGAAAGGATATAAAAAAAAACAAATAAACAATATATAATATGGAAATGACAAACACTGAAAATTTGGTAGCACTAATACCAATTTTAATCAATATTTTTTTTATTTTAGTACTGTACGTACCCCTTAAGTTCGTTTTTAAAAAAGATCAGCCGTATATCACCCTTACACATTAACAGCGAGATCAACGTTGCACACCAATACACACCCTAACTCCAAAAAATAAAAATTCCAGCACTGTCCCTACACCCAAAAACAAATTGAGTACCATTAAGTAATTTTCGTATACTTATGGTACGTATTTCGACGACATATCTCAGCCATACACGGACATTAATACAAAATAATTACAGTAAATTCCATAATAATTACAGTAATTCCAAATCTCAAGATTCCAGCTGTATCCGTTCGTCCAATTCCAAATTGTACCAAACTTAGTATCAAGTCGAACTCTTCGTACCCATAAGAAAGATTTTCCAAAACTACCTCAATCCTTCACTTTAGTAGTAATCTTACTTCCAAATTTCAGGATTCAAACTCTATCCGTTAAACCAAATTAAAATTGTACTAAATTTAGAACAATTTAGAATTTTCGTACCAATTTTCAAAACTTCCTCAACGCAACAGGGCTACAATAATCATACTTTCAAATTGCAGGATTCCACCGCTATCCGTTCACCTACATACAAATTGTACTAAATTTAGTACCATTTAGTGCTTTTCGTAACCATAAGTTTGCTTTTTCAAAACAACCTGAATCCTACTCTTCGACTGTAATCGTAATTCCAAATTTCAGGATTCCAGCTCTATTAATTCACCCGAATCCAAATTGTATCAAATTTAGTACCATTTCTTTCCCAAACAAAAATTTCAGGATTCCAGCTCTACCCGTTCACCCAAATCCACATTGTACCATATTTAGTACCATTTAGTACTTCTCGTACGCACACGTACGACTTTTCAAAATTTCCTCAATACTACACTCCTACAGTAATCTTAATTCCTAATTCCAACACTATCCGTTTACTAAAATTCAAATTGTACCGAATTTAGTGCTTTCTGTACCCATAAGTACGAATTTCCAAAACTACCTCAATTCTACTGTCCGACAGTAATCTTAGTTCCAAATTTCAGAATTCCAGCTTTATCCGTTCATCCAAATCCAAATTGTACCAAATTTAGTACCATTTAGTACTTTTCGTACCCAAAGGTACGAATTTCTAAAACTATCTCAATCCTACACCCCTACAGTAATCTTAATTCAAAACTTTAGGATTCCAGCTCCATCCGTTCACCCAAATCCAAATTTAGTACTGCTCGTAATCATAAATACGAACTTCAAAAACCATTTCCTTATTTCAAAGCCATTTCCCAACCTTGATACTTAAAATTCAGGATTCCAGTTCTATCCGTTCACCCAAATCCAAATTGTAATAAATTTAGTACAATTTAGTACTTTTCGTACACATAAATACGAATTTCCAAAATTTCCCCAATCCTATGATCCAACAGTAATCTCAATTTCAAATTTCAGGATTCCAGCTCTGTCCGTACACTCGAATCCCTATTGTACCAAATTTAGTACTTTTCGAACACATAAGTACGAATTTCCAAAACCACCCTCATATCTCAGTCCTACACTTCACAGTAATCTTAATTCCAAATTTCAGGTTTCCAGCTACATACATACGTTCACCCAAATCCAAATTGTACTAAATTTAGTACCATTTAGTACTTTTCGTACCCATAAGTACGAATTTTCAAAACTACCTCAATTCTACACCCCACCAGTAATCTCAATTCCAAATTTCGAGATTCCAACTATATCCGTTCACCCAAATCCCCATTGTCCCAAATTTAGTACCATTTAGTACTTTTCATTCACATAAGTAAGAATTTCCAAAACTTCCCCAGTCCTTCACTCCAACAGTAATATCAATTCCAAATTTCAGGAATCCAGCACTATCCGTTCACTCAAATCCAAATTGTACTAAATTTAGTACCAATTATTACTTTTCGTACACTCAAGTTTCCAAAAACCCTTTGGTGCATCTTTCTTACTCTTCATCAGTGATACTCAGTCCAAATTTGAGGAATCAAGCCCTATCCGTTCACCCAAATCGAAACTGTACCAAATTTAGTGCTATTTAGTATTTTTGGTACCCTATGTACGAATTTCCAAAACTTTCACAATATTAAACTCCACCAGTAATCTCAGTTCCAAATTTAGAGATTCCAGCGCTATCCGTTCACCCAAATCCGCATTATACAAAATTTAGTTCCATTTAGTACTTTCCGTACACATAAGTACTAATTTCCAAAACCACCTTCATATCTCAATCCTACACTTCAACAGTAATATTAATTCCAAATTTCAGGTTTCCAGCTCTATCCGTTCATTCAAATCCAAATTGTACTAAATTTAGCACCATTTAGTACTTTTCGTACCCATAAGTACGAATTTTCAAAACTACCTCAATCCTACACCCCACCAGTAATCTCAATTCCAAATTTCGAGATTCCAGCTATTATCCGTTCACCCAAATCCCCATTGTATCAAATTTAGTACCATTTAGTACTTTTCATACACATAAGTACGAATTTCCAAAAGTTCTTCAATCCTACACTCCAACAGTAATCTCAATTCCAAATATCAGGATTCCAGCTCTATCCGTTCACCCAAATCCCTATTGTACCAAATTTAGTACTATTTAGTACTTTTCGTACACATAAGTACTAATTTCCAAAACCACCCTCATATCTCAATCCTACACTTCAACAGTAATATTAATTCCAAATTTCAGGTTTCCAGCTCTTTCCTTTCACCCAAATCTAAATTGTACTAAATTTAGTACCATTTAGTACTATTCGTACACATAAATACGAATTTCCAAAATTTCCCCAATCCTATGCTCCAACAATAATCTCAATTTCAAATTTCAGGATTCCAGCTCTGTCCGTTCACTCGAATCCCTATTGTACCAAATTTAGTACTTTTCGAACACATAAGTACGAATTTCCAAAACCACCCTCATATCTCAGTCCTACACTTCACAGTAATCTTAATTCCAAATTTCAGGTTTCCAGCTACATACATACGTTCACCCAAATCCAAATTGTACTAAATTTAGTACCATTTAGTACTTTTCGTACCCATAAGTACGAATTTTCAAAACTACCTCAATCCTACACCCCACCAGTAATCTCAATTCCAAATTTCGAGATTCCAGCTTTTATCCGTTCACCCAAATCCCCATTGTATCAAATTTAGTACCATTTAGTACTTTTCATACACATAAGTACGAATTTCCAAAAGTTCTTCAATCCTACACTCCAACAGTAATCTCAATTCCAAATATCAGGATTCAAGCTCTATCCGTTCACCCAAATCCCTATTGTACCAAATTTAGTACTATTTAGTACTTTTCGTACACATAAGTACTAATTTCCAAAACTACCCTCATATCTCAATCCTACACTTCAACAGTAATATTAATTCCAAATTTCAGGTTTCCAGCTCTATCCGTTCATTCAAATCCAAATTGTACTAAATTTAGTACCATTTAGTACTTTTCGTACCCATAAGTACAAATTTTCAAAACTACCTCAATCCTACACCCCACCTGTAATCTCAATTCCAAATATCGAGATTCCAGCTATTATCCGTTCACCCAAATCCCCATTGTATCAAATTTAGTACCATTTAGTACTTTTCATACACATAAGCATGAATTTCCAAAACTACCCTCATATCACAATCCTACACTACAACAGTAACCTTAATTCCAAATTTCAGGTTTCCAGCTCTTTACGTTCACCCAAATCTAAATTGTACTAAATTTAGTACCATTTAATACTTTTCGTACACATGATTGGTAATTTTCCAAACCATTTCCTTTTAGAAGCACCACTTCCCAACCTTGATTTCCATACCAAATTCCTATATTCCTGGGGCCTATTATTGATTTCATTAATTAGTTATCGATTTCTTCAAATTACAGATTTTGAAATTGAATAGTTATGACTGTACATCTCCATATACGATAAAATTCTTAATTGCAAATAAATAGTGGTAGTATGCACAATTTTATTGCACTTTCATTGATTTGCAAACATTTAGTTATTCACGACATCTGTTGCAATGGAAGATAACAAATGTCTTGTCTTTCTATTATTTAGTGGTTTACGGTAAAATAAGTGCGCCTAGAAGTAAACTACAAAATTTGAAATTATGTGTGATCGTTTACGGTATCATGAAGTTATAGCATTGTTAATTTGACACATGTCTTGCAGAGGGCCAACTAAGTGCATAAGTACGTAATAATAATGAAAAATAAGGATTTTTGTTGTTGTTATTTTTTGTGGTTCCAGGACGAATTTTCTAAAACCCGGCCTTATCTCGCACATTTGCATCAACAGTGACCCACTGGTAAAATTTCAAGCTCCTAGCTTTAGCCGTTTTGGCTGGGCGTTGATGATGAGTCAGTCAGTCAGTCAGTCAGTCAGTCAATCACTTATCACCAAGCTCATTTATATATATAGATATATATATATATATATATATATATATATATATATATATATATATATATATATATATATATAATTGTTCCACAAACATCCCATAAGGGAAAAGGGAGACTTCTCTCATATCAATGAGTGCACACCGATTCATATTTAGCTCATTGATATGGGACCTACTGTTTATCACCGAGTCCGAACGGCGTGTCTTAAGACACCACTTATGGAGAAGTTTTTCAAGGCTGAAATACTCAGGAAATGTCGCCAATATTGCTGAGGGGTATTTTGCCACCGTTGAAAAGTGTTTTGATGTTACCTGGCCGGGGAATCGAACCCACGACCTTATGTGTGCAAGGCGGGTGTGCATACCATTACACCACGGTGGCACTGTCTGCAAATACAACTCTGATTTACTAATACATACGAACATTTGGCTAGTTGCCTCGGCACTGTCTGGTAATTTTCGTAGACAGTAAACATGGACATTTTTGAACAAATGAAAACAAATCTATTTCAAATAACAATATCATGGTAGAACAAATACAAGGTAAAGTTAATACTACAACAAATACTACTCGAACAACAACCACAAAGGAATTTGTTTTGTTTGTAACGTTACTGCCAGTTGTATTTGTAAACAAAACAAGGAAATGTCTATAAATTATTTGAATTTAAAAAACTAATAATTTTTCACATTTGGTTGAATATTTTGGAAAACATGAATGAAAATTCGTTACATTTTCAATTTTTATGTTTCCACATCATTCCACTAAATCAGGCCTGCTCAGACACATACAAACACATTTTGTAATTGTGTTGGTTTTGAAATACACAAATTTCAATTTTCCTTTGTCTCTCTGTATACTGTGAGAAATATCGTAACAGTTTTTTTTTTTTTATTTTATATTTCAAAATATAGAGTAGAATAATTATTTTATTTTGACCAAATGTGACTGTTGATGTTATAATTTGTTGCAAATCAAGTTCGTGACAAACCAAAGTGCGTTGACAAACCAAACACTCTAATTTGCCGTAAAAATTTTAGGCAAATAAAAATTCGTATTCAGTATCTTCATTCATTTTTTCAGTGTACGCATATAAATTCATAGACAAATTCGAAAACAGAACCTTCCTCATTGAATGTTCAATAGAGACTGATTTTTAATTTTGAAAATATTCAAAACAAAAACAAAAGCTCTCTTTTTAAATTGTGTGTGTGAGAAAATTGACACACACCGACAGCTCAGGTGCGCACCTTGAGCAGGCCTGCACTAAATGCATAAATTCTCGCAGAAAGTAGGATTCCAGCTCTGTCCGTTCACTCGAATCCCTATTGTACCAAATTTAGTACTTTTCGAACACATAAGTACGAATTTCCAAAACCACCCTCATATCTCAGTCCTACACTTCACAGTAATCTTAATTCCAAATTTCAGGTTTCCAGCTACATACATACGTTCACCCAAATCCAAATTGTACTAAATTTAGTACCATTTAGTACTTTTCGTACCCATAAGTACGAATTTTCAAAACTACCTCAATCCTACACCCCACCAGTAATCTCAATTCCAAATTTCGAGATTCCAGCTTTTATCCGTTCACCCAAATCCCCATTGTATCAAATTTAGTACCATTTAGTACTTTTCATACACATAAGTACGAATTTCCAAAAGTTCTTCAATCCTACACTCCAACAGTAATCTCAATTCCAAATATCAGGATTCAAGCTCTATCCGTTCACCCAAATCCCTATTGTACCAAATTTAGTACTATTTAGTACTTTTCGTACACATAAGTACTAATTTCCAAAACTACCCTCATATCTCAATCCTACACTTCAACAGTAATATTAATTCCAAATTTCAGGTTTCCAGCTCTATCCGTTCATTCAAATCCAAATTGTACTAAATTTAGTACCATTTAGTACTTTTCGTACCCATAAGTACAAATTTTCAAAACTACCTCAATCCTACACCCCACCTGTAATCTCAATTCCAAATATCGAGATTCC
Organism: Musca autumnalis; assembly: GCF_047663935.1. Classification (NCBI taxonomy): domain Eukaryota; kingdom Metazoa; phylum Arthropoda; class Insecta; order Diptera; family Muscidae; genus Musca; species Musca autumnalis. The sequence goes on from NW_027411866.1 coordinate 85,082,973, forward strand.
AGCTATTATCCGTTCACCCAAATCCCCATTGTATCAAATTTAGTACCATTTAGTACTTTTCATACACATAAGCATGAATTTCCAAAACTACCCTCATATCACAATCCTACACTACAACAGTAACCTTAATTCCAAATTTCAGGTTTCCAGCTCTTTACGTTCACCCAAATCTAAATTGTACTAAATTTAGTACCATTTAATACTTTTCGTACACATGATTGGTAATTTTCCAAACCATTTCCTTTTAGAAGCACCACTTCCCAACCTTGATTTCCATACCAAATTCCTATATTCCTGGGGCCTATTATTGATTTCATTAATTAGTTATCGATTTCTTCAAATTACAGATTTTGAAATTGAATAGTTATGACTGTACATCTCCATATACGATAAAATTCTTAATTGCAAATAAATAGTGGTAGTATGCACAATTTTATTGCACTTTCATTGATTTGCAAACATTTAGTTATTCACGACATCTGTTGCAATGGAAGATAACAAATGTCTTGTCTTTCTATTATTTAGTGGTTTACGGTAAAATAAGTGCGCCTAGAAGTAAACTACAAAATTTGAAATTATGTGTGATCGTTTACGGTATCATGAAGTTATAGCATTGTTAATTTGACACATGTCTTGCAGAGGGCCAACTAAGTGCATAAGTACGTAATAATAATGAAAAATAAGGATTTTTGTTGTTGTTATTTTTTGTGGTTCCAGGACGAATTTTCTAAAACCCGGCCTTATCTCGCACATTTGCATCAACAGTGACCCACTGGTAAAATTTCAAGCTCCTAGCTTTAGCCGTTTTGGCTGGGCGTTGATGATGAGTCAGTCAGTCAGTCAGTCAGTCAATCACTTATCACCAAGCTCATTTATATATATAGATATATATATATATATATATATATATATATATATATATATATATATATATATATATATATATATATATATATATATAATTGTTCCACAAACATCCCATAAGGGAAAAGGGAGACTTCTCTCATATCAATGAGTGCACACCGATTCATATTTAGCTCATTGATATGGGACCTACTGTTTATCACCGAGTCCGAACGGCGTGTCTTAAGACACCACTTATGGAGAAGTTTTTCAAGGCTGAAATACTCAGGAAATGTCGCCAATATTGCTGAGGGGTATTTTGCCACCGTTGAAAAGTGTTTTGATGTTACCTGGCCGGGGAATCGAACCCACGACCTTATGTGTGCAAGGCGGGTGTGCATACCATTACACCACGGTGGCACTGTCTGCAAATACAACTCTGATTTACTAATACATACGAACATTTGGCTAGTTGCCTCGGCACTGTCTGGTAATTTTCGTAGACAGTAAACATGGACATTTTTGAACAAATGAAAACAAATCTATTTCAAATAACAATATCATGGTAGAACAAATACAAGGTAAAGTTAATACTACAACAAATACTACTCGAACAACAACCACAAAGGAATTTGTTTTGTTTGTAACGTTACTGCCAGTTGTATTTGTAAACAAAACAAGGAAATGTCTATAAATTATTTGAATTTAAAAAACTAATAATTTTTCACATTTGGTTGAATATTTTGGAAAACATGAATGAAAATTCGTTACATTTTCAATTTTTATGTTTCCACATCATTCCACTAAATCAGGCCTGCTCAGACACATACAAACACATTTTGTAATTGTGTTGGTTTTGAAATACACAAATTTCAATTTTCCTTTGTCTCTCTGTATACTGTGAGAAATATCGTAACAGTTTTTTTTTTTTTATTTTATATTTCAAAATATAGAGTAGAATAATTATTTTATTTTGACCAAATGTGACTGTTGATGTTATAATTTGTTGCAAATCAAGTTCGTGACAAACCAAAGTGCGTTGACAAACCAAACACTCTAATTTGCCGTAAAAATTTTAGGCAAATAAAAATTCGTATTCAGTATCTTCATTCATTTTTTCAGTGTACGCATATAAATTCATAGACAAATTCGAAAACAGAACCTTCCTCATTGAATGTTCAATAGAGACTGATTTTTAATTTTGAAAATATTCAAAACAAAAACAAAAGCTCTCTTTTTAAATTGTGTGTGTGAGAAAATTGACACACACCGACAGCTCAGGTGCGCACCTTGAGCAGGCCTGCACTAAATGCATAAATTCTCGCAGAAAGTAGAATTCTTGCAGACAAGTTTGGGGTCGCTGGAAATTCATAGAAAAAGGAGAAGCTGTTTCAATGTTTTGTTTTAGAAATCAAAGAATCACATGTTTATTAGGGCTTTATTTCTTTAAATTTTAACAAAATACCTCACATATTAACAAACGTTGTATCGCCTCTACAAGCAGGGATTTACTGCGCGGCTTATCGTTCGAACTTGGAGGAGGTTACATATCATTGATATGAAGAAGTCTTTCTGGGAAATGGTTTTTCCCGAATGATATATTTTTTTTCTCAAAAAATATATCCCTAATGTACATCGAAATAGAAATAAACGTATAAAATGTCATATAAAATTTGACACTAACGTTACAACCCAGTTCAGTTAGCTGTGTATTGCTGCTACCTTTTCTTATTCTACCATGTAACAATATAGACAACAGGATTGGGATGAAACAAAATATGTGAACGGAAAACAAAAAGAAAACGACGATTTTCATTCATAATTTTTTGCAGTTGTCTGGACGCCTACGTCACACAGGCATGTTTTGGGTTTTTGACAATCAATACATGTACTCAACTGTCCTGTCACGTGTAAACGCAGGGTTACCGAAATTGGTGAAATGCTTGTAATGTTGAAAAAGACGCTGGAATCAGAGATCATCATAGAAAATTATCTTAGCTCTCACTCTCACGGAGAGCACGAGACAATCGGTTGAATTACAACTTATTTTTTGAGTGGCTAGCCACACTCGTACATATTTTGAGAATGGAAGGCAACACTTGCATTTATTTTTTAGAGTAGCAAGCCGCACATACGCTTGTTTTTTAGCATGTGGCTTATGAGTGTCAAAAATCAGCTACTTACGCAGTTCTCTGGCTGGGATATCCCAATTTCCAATTTATGGAATTTTATTTCCATGTCAGATATTTCTGTTTCTGTTGGACATATTCCAAGGAGAGAACTTGATACTGAAACTAAACAACCTGAGCTTTGAATTAATACAAAATGTGACAGTTATGGTAAAATACACTGTGACACAAAATGGAACTCAAAGTTTGGGGTGTGGAAAATTTCTTTTGGAGATGAAAGCCCTTGATTAGTATACTAAGAACCCAAAAGGAAATTTTCGCCATAGGTCAAGTTTCTGAGATATCGCGCGATGAAGTTATTGATTTGTTCCCTTTAATACTTGGGAAAATAGCTCCATATCTCTGTTTGGCGTTGTTGTAGTTTCATTTTGAGGTGACATGCTATGAATTTTTATTTAATTGTTGTCTTATTAGGACGAAGGTCATTTATTTGTGAGACTTTTATTTAATTGAATTAATTGAGCTATCATAACCTAAGGAGTCTTGTACTGAAAAAGTTATATCTAGAGAATTATTTTTGGTTCATTTTACCTTATGTCATTTGGTATAAACGCCAGATAGGTGAAAAGTTTAGTAACTCCCTAAAAGAAATGTATAGGAGTGAAAAGCTTATGCGCAGGGGTAGTGGTGTAGGGCATCACATAGTCAACCCGTCCCGACTATAGCCTTTACTCACTTGTTTTAAAATTTGATTTTTGTTTGAAGCAAAAGGAAAGGTAACAAACAGACTGCCAAAATTTTAACTTTGACCTTGAATTCCTCTGCAAATGCTAGACCGAATTTTACCGTTTTTAGTCATCGGAAAGTTCATTGTATCTGTCGAACCAAAAAACGTTAGGAAAATATCTCTATCCGTTCAAAAGTTAGGAAGTTTTCAACAGCAAAAACCACTGTGCGCAGTTCTTACTCATAGGCAATTTTTTTTTTTTAATTTTTTTTAAGTTTGTTAGATTTTTAATGAATTTAATTAATCGAGCTAATGACCTAAGGAGATTACATTGAAAAATTTATATCTTGCGAAATCCGAAGTCAACCGCTATGCGACGATCGTTTCGTTAACTGGTTAGGTTAACATCCTCAGGCATATTAGATATTATTGTTGCTAGACAATTTTCGCCATTTGGAGCCCCTATTTATACGTCCAAGATTGCAAATTTGAAGCGTTTTGTTTCCAAAGGCGAGTCATTTGTCCCCCTTCTATTCTAGAAATCAATTTTTCAATATTACATCATATTACAGCCGATAGCTTTTTCCATCGAAGACTGTAAGTATGTCTTTCTCATCGAAAGATTTAAAGTGAATTGTGGTTCAGAACGCTAAGACGTCTGCAACATTGTCTGTTATTTGGCGACGACCCAGGTTCGAATCCCAGCCCGGCTCCGCTGAATTTGTATTTTTGTTTAGGGTCCATAACCCTGGTGTTGATATGAATATGTCAATGTAGGATTCGGTAGTCGCACATATTTTTGTCGACCCATTTGTTGGTCAGATGCTTAATCTAGTTCATACAAGACATCAATGTCATATATAACGAAATAAAAACATTCCATATCTACCCACAAACACAATGTGAAGACGTAATTTAACTGCATATCGTAAGGAAAATCCCAAATATGTTATACATAAGCGAAATTACAGCACATATTACATTGATGGCTCGTGTGAACTATGCTTTAGATTAGGATTATTATCTAGCCAGTTATTTAGAACTCTACCACTTATATTTATTTGATTTCCACCGCATTCTAAATGCTTAGCATTAAGGTCTTCCCCAATAACAGTTTCATTGTCTGCATTCAAATCTAAAATATTTATTGTATCATTTGTTCCTATATCAAAGACTAATGAGCACCTACAACATCGGTTAAAATTTTTCTTTTTTGGTCCATTACCATTACTAACTAATGGTGACCGACGATCGGTCCAAAATTGCGGCCTGAACGGACAACATCGCTAAATCGCTTTATCTCTTGAGATATTAACAAGTAAAAAAGCGTTGAGTTCGGCCGGACCGAACTTTTCATACTCTCCACCATAAAATATTCTGAACTAAAATGGAATAATTAGTTTTCATTCCTGTCCCCAACTTTAAGTGGGTACGTTAAAATGTCAGATACTGTACAGAAAATGCTTCATTCGGGAGGCCCCGAATCTAACTATGTACTCGTATATATCTAACTATGTACATATGTTGACAATTTTTGGTGGGCGAGAAATTGGGAGGCACCGTTATACAGGGGTTATAATAAAACATGGACCTATGTTGACAGGATTTGATGGGAATGTCAAATAACTCCTAATTCGGTTAAAAATTGTGGCTAGAATCCTCAAAATACCGAAAATCGGTACATAACGTGGGAACTTCAAATGTCATTAACAGGTATGTGTGCTATATGAAAATATGATCTTAAAAGAACACTTTTTATTGCAGAATTTTTGTTGGCTTTTAAATTTCAATTTACAGAAAGTTCGTCCAAAAAATAAAGCTAAGGTACGGAAAATCGGGAGGTTTGTTTTGGGGCTATACCAAAACATGGACCAAAGTGGTTAAGCATTTTAAGTAAAATCCTTAAAGTGCCGAAAATCGGGAAGTATCGTTATATTGGGGCTATGTTGAAAATTGTTGATGCAGATGTGTGGTGACCACTACAACCTTCAAATGTCAAATTACAGTTAGTTCGGTTAAAAATTGTAGCTAAAATTGCAATTACTGAAAATTGCGAGGTACCGTTATATGGGAGCTATATTCGAACATGGACCTATGTTGACAATTTTTTATGGAGAGGTGTTGTGACCACTAAGAACTTCAAATGTCAAATTACTGCTAGTTCGGTTTAATATTGTAGCTAAAATCATCAAATTACTGAAAATCGGGAGGTACTTTTATATGGGGGCTTTATCAATACATCGACCTTTCTTGACAATTTTTGGTGGAGAGGTGTGGTGACCACTAAGAATTTCAAATGTCAAATGTTCAAATTACAGATAATTCGGTTAAAACTTGTAGGTAAAATTCTCAAAATACCGTAAATCCGTTATATGGGGATACCGAAATCCGTTATACCGAGGTACCGTTATATGGGGCTATACAAAAACATGGACCTACGTTCATAATTATTTCGAATATAAGTTTTTTGGTCACTAAGAACCCTAAATATCAAATTATAGCTAATTCGGTCTAGAAATTTGAATTTAAACGTCAAAATACCTGAAATCGGGCGTTAACATTACATGGGGGCTATTCCAAAACATGGACCTATGTCCACTAGTTATATAAGTTTATTGACATTTAAGAACCCTAAATGTCAATTTATAGCTAAATCGGTCTGAAAATGTAACTAAAAACGTCAAAATGCCATAAATCGGGGGTACCGTTATATGGGGGCTATTCCAAAACATTGATCTACGTCCACTAGTTTTGTTATATAAGTTTATTGACACTTAACAACCCTAAATGTCAATTTATAGCTAAATCGGTCTGAAAATGTAACTAAAAACGTCAAAATACCGTAAATCGGGGGTACCGTTATATAGGGGCTATACCAAACGTGGACCTCTGTCCACAACTTTTGTTATATAAGTTTATTGACACTTAAGCCCTAAATGTCACTTTATAGATAAATCGGTCTGAAAATGTAGCTAAAAACGTCAAAATACCTCAAATCGGGGGTACCGTTATATGGGGGCTGTACCAAAACGTGGACCAATGTCCACAACTTTTGTTATATAAATTTTTGGGCTCTTTAGAACCCTAAATGTCAAATTATAGCTAAATCGGTCTGAAAAGGTAGCTAAAAACGGCAAAATACCGTAAATCGGGGGGTACCGTTATATGGGGGCTATACCAAAACGTGGCCGATATAGCCCTGCCTGCAAACAAAAGACGCATTTTCCCAAAATTTCAGCGTTCATTTTTGTGGATGCTAGTGTGATTACCACAGACGGACGGACGGACGGACGTGCACAGATCGACTCAGAATTACCCTGATCAAGAATATAAAGAATATATATACTTTATAGGGTCGCAAATGAGTATTTCAATGCGTTATAAACGGAAAACAAACTTAATATACCCTCCATACTATGGTGGAGGGTATAAAAATGGTGCATAATTTGTGGCGTCCACGACGAATGTTTCGCTGTTTTATACGAAACAAATTCCCTTTCCACATTTTGTAATAGTACGATTATTAATATGTATTTAAAAACAAAATTGTTAAAAAAATTTGATGAATCGCTTTTTATACCCGCCACCATAATATGGAGGGTATAATTAAATTTGTCATTCCGTTTGTAACACATCGAAATATTCATCGGTGACCCTATAAAGTATATATGTATATTCTTGATCAGCGTAAAATTCTAAGTCGATATAACCATGTCCGTCTGTCCGTCTGCCCCCATAGAACAGTACCTCCCGATTATCGGTACTTTGAAGGTTGTGTCCTCAATATTCCTCCGAAATGGCTGAAATTTGGTATTTAGTCTTCGTTCGGGGTACTAAACTTTCCCCGAAAAATGTGTTGGTACATGTACACGCCTGCATATAGCCCGAATAGAACGATACCTCCCGATTTTCGGTATTTTGAAGGTTATGGCCACAATAATCCATTGAAATGGCTGAAATTTGGTATTTAGTTTTGGTTGGCGGTATTCAACTTTCCAATCTAAATTTGTCGGTATAGGCCCACGCCTTCATTTAGCCCCCATAGATTTTTGGTATTTTGGAGGTCGTGGTCTCGATATTCATCCGAAGTGGCTTAAATATGGTCTTTAGTCTTCGTTAGTGGTATAAAACTTTTCCCGAAAAATGTGTTGGTACATGTACACGCCTTAATGCAGCCCCAATAGAACGGCACCACCCGATTTTCGGTATTTTGATTGTTCTAGCTTCGTTATCGCACCGAAATGGCTGAAATTTGGTACTTAGTCTTCGTTGGGGGTATAAAACTTTTCCACAGAATTTTGTTAGAGTGGGTCCACGCCTTCATGTAGCCCCATAGAACGGTAACCCCCGATTTTCGGTATTTTGAAGGTTGTGTCCTCAATATTCATCTGAAGTGGCTGAAACTTAGTATTTAGTATTCGTTGGTGGTATAAAACGTTTCCCTAGAGATTTGTTGGTACAGGTCCACGCTTTAATACAGCTCCAATAGAACGTTACCACCCGATTTTAGCTTCATTATCACACCGAAATGGCTGAAATTTGGTCTTAGCCCTCGTTGGGGGTAAAACATTTTCGCCCAGAATTGGTATGGGTACCTCCCGATTTCCGTTATTTTGAAGGTTGTGGCCTCAATATTCCTCCGAAATGGCTGAGATATGGTATTAAGTCTACGTTGGAAGTAAAACCCTTTCCGACTAAATTTCGTCGGTATAGGTCTACGTTTCGATATAGCCCCTATAGTACGGTACCTCCCAATTTTCGTAATTGTGAAGGAAGTGACGTCAATATCCCAACGAAATGAATGAAATTTGTTATTTAGTCTTTCATGGGGTTATAAAATGTTCCACAAAATAATTATCAATATAGGTCCACGTCTTCCTATTTCCCCCATAGAAGCGTACCTCTTGATATACGGTATTTTTTTATCTTACTGAAATATCGGAAATTTGGTATGTAGTCTTCTTTGGGTCTAAAAACTTTACGCCAGAAATTTTTCGGTATTTTGAAGGTTAGCGACATTGTTTTACCGAAATATCTGAAATTTGGTATTAAGGCTTCTTCATAAACGAAAATAAATGTTCCATTTTACTTCAATACTACTCGTGGTGGAGAGTATAACATGTTCGGCCCGGCCGAACTTAAAGCCGTTCTTACTTGTTGTAAAATAATTTTGACATTTCAAGGTACTGAAGTGGTTCCTTTGCAAAATACAAAAGCATTAAATTCCCACAGCGTTAGTCAGACACCGGCCCCAATATGTTATGTTTAGCCCATTTTAACTTGTTGGCTGTTTCCCATTTTCTTCCTCAACTTCGTAGATCTTTTTTTTTATTTATTTCTTCAAATGTTTTTGTTCTAAAGAATTTTCTTTTTTTCAGTTGGAGTCAGCAAAATGCTATGGTCATAAAAATTTCATTGGTAGTTTCGATCGTATATTTTCAATGTAGATGACTAAAGGTAAAAAGAGACTGAAACATCCTACCACATACATAAAATATGTTTGTAAAATTGAGTTCATATTTGCTATTGGTATGAGGTAAATTTGTCGGAAGGAAAGTCAGTACGTTGTAGATTTTATAATCTCCTCTATATGTTTTAGGAATTTTGGTTGTTGTTTGTTCACTTTTTATTTTACCACCACATTTTGACCCTTTCGGTTTTGATTCACAATCAACGGAAATCATAAAAAACAAGAATGCCCAAATTTGCAAATGTTTAAGCCATCGAAGGACAAGAGAAGGGTTTGTATACTTTTAAAAGGATTTTCAGTTTTATTAGTTGAAAACCTGTAAATTCCTAATATGTTATCTACCATGGATTATAACAGGGTGCTAGTGGCTTTGACCAAATGACGGTTGCTAGCTTTTTGTTAAAGGTTTATTTGTTTCCTGATTTTTATTTTGTTGAGGAAAGGATTTTGGTTGCAGTGACCGTAAAATATTAGGTTTTGGCATTTTTTTGAGTGTCATTGAATTGTGGAGAGAAAACAATTACCGGTATTTATTAGCTTTATATACCCTCCATAATAAGAAAGAGAACATATTAACTTTGTCCTTCCGTTTGTAACACATAGAAATATTCGTCGGAGAGCCTGTGCGTCCACTGGTCTGAGACGCACCTCACAATATTTAAGATAGAGTTTTATAATTTGGTTCAGAAGTTTATATTATTCCTAAGATGTTAGATAGTGCAAAATAGGCAATATGGGTCACGTTTTCACGATTTTTGGTATTTTAAAGGTTTTGGCCTCATTATCTCAACAAAGTGACTGGAATTTGTTGTCTTTCCCTCAGAAATTTGTCTGTTAAGATCTACGTTTTGAAATTGTCTCCATAGAGCGGTACCGGTCAATTTTATGTATTTTCACGATCTTAGCATTATCCTACCGAAATGACCAAAATTTAGTATTTTATACCCTCCACTACTTTGTAAGACATCGAAATAATCATCTGCGACCCTATGAAGTGTTTATATTCTTGATCAGGGTACAATTCTGATTCGATCTAGCCAAATTCGTCTGTTCCCAGCAAAAATTTGGATCCGGTAGTCATTACGTAACCCGTTACAAAGTAATGTAAACAAGCTTCTTTTCGCATTACAAGTAATCTGAAAAGTAATGGGTTACTTCTTAAAAAATTTACAAGGGAAACCTACTTACTTTACTCCTCACTAAGTAATGACGACGGTGGCACAATGAGTGTGTGTCCGACTATAAATCTTATGGTTGTGTGTTCAACGCTCACCGTCGGCACGCGATTTTTTTTAATTAAAAAATAACTGTTCGTGGTGCACATGTGCACTGCACATTTAAGTTCTTAAGCAACCCTTAATATTCGTGTGCGTGGCATAGTGTGTAGTGTCTTTGGCTAGAAATCAGAGGGTTCGTAGGTTCAATTCGGGCAGACAGCGAGCGAAATAAAATAAAGTAAAATAAAAGTAAGAAGTGTGATAAAATTAAACACAAATTCTCTACATCAACTGTTCTAAAAATAGAATTTTTTCCACCTTACTTTTCAACTTCTTGTGGCCACAGAATAACTAGTTATTCTAGTGGTCATAAAATAACTAGAAACTGAGTGCAACATGCCCTTGTAAAAATAATGGGAAAGAAAGGGGGTTTGAGAGTAGTTACGGCTGCCAAAAAGCCCTTACGTAGTGTAGTGTCTTTGGCTAGAAATCAGAGGGTTCGTAGGTTCAATTCGGGCAGACAGCGAGCGAAATAAAATAAAGTAAAATAAAAGTAAGAAGTGTGATAAAATTAAACACAAATTCTCTACATCAACTGTTCTAAAAATAGAATTTTTTCCACCTTACTTTTCAACTTCTTGTGGCCACAGAATAACTAGTTATTCTAGTGGTCATAAAATAACTAGAAACTGAGTGCAACATGCCCTTGTAAAAATAATGGGGAAGAAAGGGGGTTTGAGAGTAGTTACGGCTGCCACAAAGCCCTTACGAAACCCATGATTTTGGGAGGACTTTTTTTGCTGGGTTGTAATCACTTTAACGTCCACAATGATTGAGCGAGAATGCTATATTTTTGCACGCATAGGCAGGTCAAGTTCGAATATGGGATATATCGGCCCACGTTTTGGTATAGCCCCCATATAACGGTACCTTCGGATTTTAGGTATTTCGAGGATTTTATCTGCATATTTTAACCGAACTACCTGTAATTTGACATTTGAAGTTCCCAGTGGTCACAAAACTTCTCCAACAAAAACTTGCAATACATGGTATAGCCCCCATTCAACGTTTTTAAGATATTAGCTACGTTTCTAGTGGTCATAAAACTTCCCCAAAAAATTGTCAAAATAGGTCCCTGATTTGGTATAGAGCCACCGTTGCCGACAGTTTTTGGTCGGAAATCGTCAAAAAAATCGTCAAATCGTCAACAAAATTTGGAAAATCGTCAAAAAATCGTCATCATGATCCAAAACTAGGTTTGGTTACCGTTTAATGTAATTTTTTTAGCCGATATGTTTGTCAATGAGACCGACAACATAAAATATACAACCCACAGCAATAAATATAACCCAATCTCACTTAAAGGGTTGTCCCTAGTTGGGCAGACCTCAAAAACTCATTTTCTTGAATTGTTTTCAAAGAAACTACCATTTTTTTAAGTTCGTTCGTCAAGAAAGAAAGAGCACATCTTATACTACTTTTGGTATTTTTGTTGTCGAAAAATATTGCAAAGTCTTGTGGTAAATGGCTATCTGCGAAAACCTTTTTTATAAAAGCGTTTTGCGATGCCAACGATGACTCGAAAACGAATGGGTCGATTATCGCACATGTGTGTAAGCATTTTAAGAACCTATTAATCTTACCATAAGGTGAAACAGAATTTTAAACAAACTTTTTTATATAAAAAATTTAACTGTCAAAGTAAAAATTTTAATTTTAACAAAAAAATTGACTGTTTTTTGTCAAAAAATCTGGCATTTTTTTTAAAAAAACTGTCTCGCTTAAGGGCAGCCTTTTATTTATTTAATAACTCACCAAACCATGTGAAGATCGGTCAATTCGGTTTCGAGCTATCGTTGGCACCGACTTCAAAAACGCCATTTCGAAATTACGCGTTCAAAGTATCAAGAAATTGTTCCCTCAAACTTCGCTTGCTTGACAGTGTTACCGTCCATGTTTGTCGGTACACGTACATTTGGTTGATGGACAGTCGAAAATCGACAAAAACTCTCATTAAAGAGGACATGGGTCGGAATCTCGAAAAATTTTAAAGGAAGATTTTCATTCATTAACGATCCTACATGAAAATGTTCAGCTGATGTAAATCCAAGATGAGGCAAAAACTATGAAAATACCTCTATTCCAGATATGTATGTGCCTAAATAAAGCCATTCCGTCTCGAAATTGTTCAAAAACATTAAAATAGCTCATGAAACCGAGTTTGGAATATTGCTGTCCTTAAAGACTTTCGTGAAATTCTGGTCAAAATATAGTTATCATGTTTTATTTCATGCAATTCGGGATTACGTGAAAAATCGTCATTTTGGACCATAAAATCGTCAAATCGTCATTTTTCAATTTTAGGCCAAAAAATCGTCAAAATGACGATAAATCGTCAAATTCGGCAACACTGTATAGAGCCCATATAAAACTACCTCTGGATTTTAGGTATTTTGAGGATTTTATCTGCATATTGTAACCGAACTACCTGTAATTTGACATTTGAGGTGCCCAATGGTCACAAAACTTCTCCAACAAAAATTTGCAATATAGATCCACGTTATGGTATATCCCCCATATACCGATACCTCCGGATTTTAGGTATTTTTAAGATATTAGCTACGTTTTCTGACCGAAATTTGAAATTTGTAGTGGTCGTAAAACTTCCCCAAAAAATGTCAACATATGTCCTTGATTTGGTATAGCCCCCTTATAAAACTACCTCCGGATTTTAGGTATTTTGAGGATTTTTGTTGCATTTTTTGTCTGAACTACATATAATTTGTCGTTTGAAGTTCCCAGTGGCCACAAACCTTCTCCCACAAAAATTTTCAACATATCGTCGGTGTCATGCCATACGCCATTTTTGACTTTTTGAGATACAGGTGGTTTCTATGATTTTCCGGTATGCTCTTTCTTATTTTCTAGTCGGCTTTCTCCTATCTGCTCTAGTTTCCGTGATATCTACCCCTCGACGGAAAATCATAAACTTTTTTAGTTATGAAATTAATATTTTAAAAACTTACAAGTTTAGAAACACATTTCAAAAATCAGAATTTAAATTTTTGATTTAGAAGTATTTAATTTATTGGACAAAGATGGGAAAATGTTTTTGTCACTTTGGGAATACCTTAAAACGAGGTACACTAAATGTTTAAAAATTCAATGAACATAGAAGTCCAACAACACCATATAATGTTTGGAACATTCTTTCGTTTTCTTGTTGGCATTTTTGGCTTCGTTATTCTTAAACGAAATGAAATTTAGTTTAAAACCACAAAACCTCCCTCACACGTCACTCATTCCAAATATTTTCTGTTTCATTTCCTGTTATCTTAAACTAATTACCTTAAAGTTTAAAATACATATGTACCTATGCTGTAAATCATACACAGACGACAACAGAAACGAGAATTAACAACTTTTTGTGAAAACTGGAGAGGAAATAAAAATATTTGTGGTTTTCACTAAAAATGTTAACGATATTGAAGCGAACGAACAAACCACTGGAAAAATATGGACTTTCTGAAATATTTCCCATTGCTGTTGTCACATTGCTCATTGACGAAAGTTCGTTTGGGACACAAAACCACAAAAACTCATTAAGGACGAATTTTATACAGGAAAATGTAAAAATGAAGAAAAAAAATCCTCACCTAACACAACGAGGGTATGTGGCCTTTCTCACATCGTTTTATTCGGAGGCGGATGTAGGCACATACGAGTATAAGCCACCGGATATTACACTCAAATTACGCACACACAATTATTTTCATGGACATTATCGCCAGACAAAGCAACAAAGACGCTTAACACCAAAAAATTGGAGTCATGACACAGTGATCTTTGGCATGTTGATAATGTTCTAATTTCGATTTCTATCTTAGAAAATACAGTATGGTCTCGATAATCTGGACACTCGTCAATCAGGACAGCGCGATAATCCGGACACCACAATTATTTACACTATAGAATCTATATTCCGGACACTCATATATTTTTACCTTTTCCTCGATATCTCGATACCAAATTAAATACCTAACACTTTCTGTGGGAAAAAATTTCCTTTGTCCCCACAGTTGTCCAAAAGTTGTATAGAAATATGAAGGAGATTATAATAATCTTCAGCCTTCCTAATATATACCGCAGACGAAAAGGTGTTGTTTGAAGGGAGGATGTCAACTTGACCAAAAATCATGAAAATTTGAAATGTTGTGTAGCGTTACGTAAAGCTATTTTAAATGGTTTGTTAGTTGATTTTATATTAAATACTAGCTGAACCCGGTGCGCTTCGCTACCCCGACCAAGATAAAATATAAAGGAATGCTATACTTTTATTGAAATTATTGTTTAAAATACTTTAATACATTAATATAGCAGTTTTGAAGGCTTTCTCTACACATTCAGTGCCGCGTATGGAGCTTATGTTATGGTATTTTTGTATGGTGCAGGTAGTAAGACTCCTGCTAAATCCTTTCCTACTATAACTACACCTAAGTGGGTGACATTTGGAAATGTCATATCGTCACCATAAATGTCCCCTTTAAAGAAGAGAATTAAATTAGGAATAACGTTAAGATTGAGAACGTTTTTCCAAGGGCATATACCAAGCTGTTGTGACACCTTAAATTACTATTAGGGTAACTCCCACTTGCATTGACAATTTTTAATCCAATAATAATAAAAATGAGGATAAGGACATGTCTTAAGTAAATATAGGTAACTGTTTCCCGTTCGCCCATCCCACCTAAGAAGCCTCTCAGATATATGATATTTAATAATATTAGCCTTGATTTTCTCCAACTAAAAGTACACGCATACTATAATGATGACTTCTACTGACTCCAAAGACACTTCCTTAAATAATGAATTAGAGATTCAATATTTTATTATTATTCCTTATCTCTACTCATGTAATATTTTTTAACAAAAGGATGACCTTTAATCTGAACTGTTTTCAAAATATTTGTTCGAATATTTTTTAGTCCAAATTCTGCACACAATTTACAAATCTCGACCGATTTCAATATAATTAATATATAGTCCCAATACCTTCACACTTAAAAACTTCGTTTGAAATTGGACATTCATAGCGTGTTGGTGTGCATAAAATGCCAATTCGATGTGCCGCAGTCTGCCCGTCTGTAGAAAAGTAGACAAAGCTCTCAACATTTTTAACGAAATTTTTAATAAAATTATACAGTTCCTAAGACTTTGGACGGATCTGCAAGAGGAACGAAGTCTTTTGGAAGCTGCCAGAAACCGACGGCTTTCGATAATTGAATAAAAATATATTTAAATAATTTTAACAATTAGTTAAGTTAATTATAGTAACACGAAATTGTAATTGTATAATCGGGAAGATCCGAATACAAATTGGCAGATGAAGAAGAAGAGGTGATTTTGTTATTGAAGATGATTTTATCGTTCGTTGTTTTAAAATAGACTCCATAGAGCAATACCATATTTTCGGTATTTTGAAGGTTCGGAAATTAGATGTATACCACTATATTGTAGAAAATTGTTGGTATATACCCATAGTGTCCGTAAAACAATACGATATTTTGTTGGTGTTAGGCACATTGTACAATAAAAGCGTGGTCTTCGGTCGAGGTACAAACATTTCTTGCCGAAAATGTTCGGCGAAGCTCCACGTTTCGGCATAGCACCCATAGAACGACACCGACCGAAAGCGGTATTTTTGGAGTTGAGCATCAATCACTGCTCTGTGGGTATTTTTGAACACCTATATACCATTAACTGCGGTCATTTCGAATTTTCAGACTCGTGGTACCGGAATATGAACACAACCACATAAAAGATGTTTTGTCGTTACTTACGGTTACATCGGAATTTATTTGCTTTCCCAAATAATACAAAACAAAAAAATTAAACTTGAATATAAACATTTTAAGACAATCACGAAACAAAAAAGTTGTAAATTGGTCGAATTTTTGATCCACGTACGAACGACATTTGAGTTTTATATAATAGAAGTCGCGGCATTGAAATATGATAGAACATGTAGCCACCACATAATAAGCTTTTGTCGTTACTTACGGTCACAAAATTAACACCGAAATATATTTACTTTCGGAGATGTAGGTATTTTCTTACTAAACCAATAATAAAAACAATAATTACCTCTCTCGAAACCACTAATAATCGTTGACAATTTGTATCTTGTTAATTTCCTTTAAATAATTTCAATGCAAATTAAATTGATTTTCGTAAATAAAACATTTTAGAACTTTGAAATATTGATAAAATTAAACCATAAAATGTCACAATTTGTGCATATTAGGAAAAGTCAGAATTTTTTAATATTCCATTTGAAAAAATTAAAAAATTGTTTGACGCTACATGAACGATTTTTGGTACATGGATTGAGGAAAAATTCCCATTCTCAAATCTGTTCGAGATACTAATTTTGGATATTGCTCTCAAAAGTTATGGTGTTTACAATTCTGATTATTAGAACAAATCTTATAAAAACGCTATTCATTATATCGAGAAACATTGTTAATTTATGGCTTCCTACATACTATATGTTTACCGAGGTCCCATAACTTTACTGAAAAAGTTGTAAATTTTCGCGGAAATTAGGAAATAATTCAAAACAATTGGTAGTTTGCAACTTGTTTTAATAAAATTCAAGCTGTTCATGCATCCGAAAAATATATAAAAATATAAATATATGTACGTAATCTAAACATCGCCAAGATTCAAATGAAAATGAAAACTATACAAATCCGTTTAGTGGTTTGCATATTATAGCAAAAATAAAAAAATATATTGAGGAAATTTATAAAATTTTTGTAAGAGAAAATATTTATTAAAATTTATTTTGTAAGTTAGTTGAAGAAAATGTAGTAAAAATAGGTCGGAGTTATTCTTCTATTTTAGTAAAATTTCACGCAAAAATCAAATTTTTTATTATATTCACTTCTCGAATACACGCTAACATCTAACGGAAGATCAAGTTCAAATAGATTTTGGGTTCCTTTAAATGTGGTATAATCTTGAAATAAAACTCTATTGGGTGATGTTCATTTTGAAATGCGTGTGAATCGCGAAATCCTCAAAATAGCTTGATGCGCATGTGTTTACCAATACACCGAATTCTTCTCTTTTAATTTCTACACACTTGCCAGGATTTACATTGGCCGCTAAGATGTTGCATCGCTTGCAGCGTAGTGTGCAAAAAACGGTATAACGCTTATAATTTGCACAAAGTGCATACACTTTTTATGCGCATCTGATGTCACTATCATCCAAGAAAAATACATCGATCTAAACCTATTTCGATAAAATCCATCAAGAAACGTGGGTGTAGCATCACACACTATTTTTTGGATAAATCGGATACAGCTCCCATGCCACTACATTTTTTAAACCGCTGTTTTCGCAAAAACGCGAGTGATGTGTCAGTTTCTTCATTGAAAAGGAAAAGATCCACAGACTAAATTCGCGATATTTCCAAAAACATTTTACGCACATTTTTCGGTTTTTGCAGTTGCTGTTTTCACCGTTCTAGTGGATGGATTTTTACGATTTATGATTTAAATGATCCGGACCGTCGTAAAACTAAAATATCTTGGGATCCCAGCACAATCAAACGGATATTGTTAATACTGTACCCCAAAAATATCGCACTAAATTTTGGCCTTTGTCAGTGGAATACTCTGATGCTGTCTGGGCTACATGGTCAATATACATAAGGGGGATGCAGTGGAAATTTAGAAATGTGATACATTAGAAGTGTAATCTTCATTCAGTGGAAATTTTGAAATGTGATACATTAGAAGTGTAATCTTCATTTTTATTCTTCTACTTTTACTTTGGACAGATATCCGTTATTTAAAATAACAACGTAAAAAAACTCGTTTGCTTCAACGTGTTTTTACCATTAACGTATTTTTATTCATTTACGCGGTCATAGCTTCCGCGAAAATTGACTTTTTAGCCACATTTTGAGTGTTTATTTTTCAAAAACACTTCGTTTGATGCAACTATGGTCATATTTCGTGGTACACTGCAATATTTCGCGAATTATAACAGTGCAAAACTTGGGTTCATCAATGTTAAATTTTCGTCATATACACTTTTCGCTAAAAATTTGAAAAAGGTGGAAATAAGCAAGTGGAAATAAGCAAGTAGACAACAAAAGCCTCCAACAAAATGTGAAGAAACAGTTAACTTTCTTCAAAATATATTTTTGCAAATGTTAGCGGATTTTTCGCGCTAAAAATTGAAAAAGGTGGAAATAAGCAAGTCGGCACATAAGCCTCCAACGAAATGTGAGGAAACAATTAACTTTCTTCAAAATATATTTTTGCAATTTTTTTGCGGATTCTTCGCGCTGAAAAATTGAAAAAGGTGGAAATAAGCAAGTCGACAACAAAAGCCTGCAACGTAAGGAAATGTAAGGAAACAATTAACTTTCTTCAAAATATATTTTTTAAAATTTTATCGGATTTTTCGCACTAAAAAATTTAAAAAGTTGGAAATAAGCAAGTCGACAACAAAAGCCTCCAACGAAATATGAGGAAACAATTAACTTTCTCCAAAATATATTTTTGCAAATTTTCGAGGATTCTTCGCGATATCTCAAAAATAAAATACGTCAGATCCTTCCTTTATAAATACGAACATTTTACGACAAACGCGAAACAAATCGGTTGTAAATTTGTCGAGTTTTTGATTCACGTACGAACGTCATTTGAGTTTTATATGTCTTGTGCCAGACTATGAAAATTTTCATGAAAATGTTTTGAGCTTATGGGTAAGAAGCATGGTAGAATAAATACAAGGTAAAGTTAATACTACAACAAATACAACTCGAACAACAACCACAAAGGAATTTGTTTTTGTTTGGAACGTTAGTGTCAAATATAAATGTAAACAAAATAAGGAAATGTCTATAAATTATTGGAATTTAAAAAACTAATAATTTTTCACATTTGATTGAATATTTTGAAAAACATGAATGAAAACTGGTTAGATTTTCAGTTTGAATGTTTCCGTATCATTCCACTAAATACACAATATCACGCAGGAAGTAGAATTCTTGCCAAAATGTTTGGGGTCGCTCGTAATTCATTGAAAAAAGAGAATCTGTTTCAATATTTTGTTTTTGAAAACAAAAAGCACATGTTTATTAGGGCTTTATTATTTTCAAGTTTAATAAAATACCACACATATTAACAAATATTGTACCGCCTCTATAAGTGGTGTTTTAGTGTGCGACATGTCGTTCGGACCTGGAGGAGGTTACATGTCATTGATATGAAGGAGTCTTTATGGGAAATTGTTTTTATTTCAGATGAATAATTTTTTTCTTCAAAAAATATATATCCCTATTATACATCGAACATAGAAATAAATATATACAATGTCGTATGGAATTTGACACTAACACTACAGTCCAGTTCAGTCAGCTGGGTATTGCTGCTACCTTTTCTTGTTCTACCATGGGTAAGAAGGGAGAAAGGGAGCTCCTTCACCTCCGCTCTCTCCTAAAAGCTAAAATATTTTCATGTGTTATTTTCAGTGTCTGACACAAATATATAGATTTTTTATAGATTTTATATTATTGTGATTTGAGTTTCTTTGTATTTTAAATCACAATAATGTTTTTGACAACAAACATAACAATCAGGTGGGCTTAGTGTCCAACTGTATAAATTGTGGTATACAGTGAGTGTCAAAAATATTCGGGTTTCAATTTCACCAATAATAACACCTCAGTATGTATTTTAGAACCCCATACCCAATATTCAAAAAACCAAATACGTAAAAAAATTTTGGTCCTGTGGCAATTAAAAAATTTATGTAACATGGATCCATGGCAAACCTATAAGAGAGAATAACAAAGAAGAAGTTGTTACCTTGTTTTCTATGCGTCAAAAATATTCGGTTTTCGTAACTTTTGTTAAATATTTTGACAAAAAAACCGGTCAATATCGAACTTTTTCTGCAATATGAGTATACATTTCAATAATTGCGAACCGAATCTTTGTTCCTGTGTGCAAAAATATTATATTTCATGGCAAAAAAAAACTAAACTCAACTAACACAAGATACGGACGTGCTTTCAAATCGCTCCTAATAACAACCAAAATTTTCGCCTTTCTGCACTATATTAACGATCAAAAACCGGAAATATTAACACATCACAAAGTTACCACATCAAAACATTAGAAAATTTATAAATATTGGTGCATTTATTGTGTTTTCGGCAAAACAAAAATAATACAAAACTCTTTGTTTATATTTTGTGCTTTGTTTTCACAAATTGAGAGAAAGCTTTAATCCGTCGATGCTTGTCTCTAATCCCAGGTCAGGCAATGTGCGCTTACTGAGAGCAAGTGAGCGAAAACATCAATGTAAAATGCATTGAAATGTATGCTCACTTGCTCTCAGTAAGCGCACATTGCCTATCCATGCTCTAATCAAAACGTCAACCTGCGTTCCGTTTTTGTGCTTTTCATACCAAAAACAAAAAAAAAAAAGCTCTTTCCATAATAACTAGACTTTTTAAATATATTCCAACACCCTGTTGTGGTTGCTGAACCTGTGTATTGATCTGTTGCGGTTTGTGAATAGGCTAACGTGGTTTTATCAACCTGTTTACGTTACCCTGTGTTGCTGCTTATCGTTGTCCTCACTTTTTTACACCATTTACTTTGCCACTGAAGTTTAAATTATAATATTATTCTGTCCATTACGCAATTGTGCATTCGCGAAGTCTGATACGGAGAGAATGGTATCTTGTTGGCTTTGCCTGGATTCGTATCACATTAAATGTCCTGATTTAACGCCTCGTACAGCGGACAACCTACAGGAGAATAAAGGGTTACGTTGGTGCTGTAAAAAATGTCGTGCCTATGATGCTGAATTTTTCAAGTTCTTCAAATCCACCTTTATGGAATTAAATCAAATGATCATTGAATTCCAGACTTTAATGGAAAGATTTATTAAATATAAAGAAATATTTAATAATACGTCTTCACTGGACCAATTTCTTCAATCTCCGAATGATTCCCTTCGTAAAAGAAAGAAGCCATCGGAAAACACTACAATCTTACTAAATAACGAATCTAATAATCTTGCAATTCCCTTAACTTCTATTCAAAATTCTCCATCAAAGATTGCATCACCACATCAAACAACTGAAAGGAATAATCTAACTGCAGATATAACTCCATCGGGCTCATCAGAATTTCATTCACCGTTGCCATCACCTTCACCACCAAACGTTTTACGTAAAACTAATCCCCCCATTCCGAATTTAAGGGCAGTCACTCCCATGAAATCAATCTTCATAGCTCGTCTTGCTGCAGAAACTTCTGAAGAACATGTCTTATCGTACATAAAGAGCAAAATTAATGTTAACGCTGAAATTATGGTTTATAAATTTAAGTACACAGAACAACGTAGCAAGGCCTCTTTTAGAATTACTATCCCTGCTGAATTCTTTGATACTGTTTTACATGAATCTTTTTGGCCAGAGTACACTATAGTTCGCGAATATATTTATAGAAATATTCAGAGATCTAATATAGCTTATTTACCAAATGTCCTGCTAGATAACACTCAATCAAAAAACGAATTTCTAATTCTTTGAAAACGATATTATAGCATTTACTGAAACCTGGCTAAACAAAAATATATATGATGCAGAAATTCTTTGTCCAACGTTCCAAATTTTTAGGCGTGGTCGAGTCAGTAGTTCCAAAAGCAGAGGAGGTGGGGTCCTTATAGCTGTATCGTCTAAATACCCATCACATGAAATACCATTCGTCTAAATCATTTAGCTATACATATAACTTGTTCATATATACCCCCTGGATCAAGTATTAATATATATGAGAAACACACGTCATGCATATCTGAAGCTTTTCAAACCGCGAAACCAAATAATATTTTAATAGTCCTTGGAGACTTTAACTTACCTAACATTAAATGGACCCATAATTCCGAATCTATGGATCTTTTACCTACTAATACAAACTACAACATTATCCAATCTATTGAACCATTATTTGGTCTTGGTTTATCACAAATAAATGGCATTCATAACTCCTTTGGTAAATTGCTTGACCTAATATTTGTGAACCATCCTTTTAATATTCAACCTGTTCGGTGTGACCCCTTAGTGCGCCCGGAAGATAAATTTCACCCAACCATAAAACTAATTCTTCAATTACCTCCCACTTCTATTCCTGTTATAAAGCAATTAACTAAA
This sequence comes from Musca autumnalis, assembly GCF_047663935.1. Taxonomy (NCBI): domain Eukaryota; kingdom Metazoa; phylum Arthropoda; class Insecta; order Diptera; family Muscidae; genus Musca; species Musca autumnalis. The sequence continues at coordinate 85,105,609 of NW_027411866.1, forward strand.
CCTACATAGTGTTTCTCTCGTACAAATTATACGAACTTAAATGCTCTTTTGAGCTTAACAAACTGGTCTATACTCCAATCTTTTGACACACTTGATGATATGTTACAAAGTTTCTATACGACTCTTGAAAATGCCATGTCGAAAACTGTGCCAATAGCTAAAATTATTAGACGTTCTGATCCACCATGGAATACCGCAACTTTAAGTAAGTTAAAGAACAAGAAAAATTAACTTATAAAAAATACAAGCAAGCGAAATTTACTATTCTAAATAATCGGCTGTATAGAAGTTATATTTCGGAAGTCAAACAAAAATTAGTTACAAATCCTAAATCCTTTTATGGTTTTATAAATTCAAAGCGTCAATCGCATACTTTGCCAAAAATCTTAAAGTTTAAAACTATTGTTGCGGAAGATGACATCTCTATCTCAAATACATTTGCATCATTTTTTGAAACAACTTATTTAAACAAATCGTACAACGATGCAACCGAATATCCATATCCCTTGCCAGAATTTCCGTCCATAAATCTTCCTTCATTAACTGTTTCTGATGTGCTAACAAAGTTAAAATCTCTAAAAAACATAACATCCCCAGGTCCAGATGGAATACCTGCCTGCATATTAAAGAACTGTGCTGAAAATCTTGCACTTCCTCTTAGTATAATGTTAAATGAATCTACTCGTGCCGGTCATTTCCCTTTAAAATGGAAACAGTCGTTTATTGTTCCCTTATTTAAATCAGGTAGTAGAATTGAGGCTACCAATTATAGAGGTATTGCAAAATTCCAAAATTATTTGAGAAAATGGTTACTGAATTAGTATCCTTTCAAGTTTCTCCTATACTGTCCAATCAGCAACACGGGTTTCGAAAAAGTCGATCTACCATTACAAATTTACTAGAACTAACTTCAAATGTTAATGAGGGCTTTCGAAATCGTTGTCAAACGGACTGTATTTACACTGATTTCAGCAAGGCTTTTGACAAAGTAAATCATGAACTATTATTACTCAAACTAAACGCTATTGGCTTCTCGCCTTCATTACTTAAATGGATAAAATCATATCTCAGCGATAGAGAGCAAACAGTTAAATTTGGCACTACTATATCCAATAAAATATATGTTACATCTGGGGTTCCGCAGGGGAGCCATCTTGGACCGGTATTATTTACACTATTTATTAATGATCTGCCAAATGTTTTACAAAACTCCAATATTCTCATGTTTGCCGATGATGTCAAAATATTCCAATCATTCAGTGACCCATCGAATCAACATCTTCTACAATCCGATTTAGACCGTTTCTGTCATTGGTGCAATATAAACATGTTGGAGCTAAATGTCCTTAAATGTAAGCACATGTCATTTTTTAGACTAAAGAAGATTGATAACTCTTATTATCTTAATGATCAGATTGTTGAAAATGTTGTATTCATTAATGATTTGGGAATATTCTTAGACAACCGTTTAAATTTCAAGGAACATATTTCTGCGATTACAAATAAGGCCTACAGAAATCTGGGATTTATCAAAAGATGGAGTAGAGAATTTTCAGACCCGTTGGTAACAAAATAACTGTATATATCATTTGTTCGTTCTACATTAGAGTATGGGTCCATTATCTGGGATCCAACTTATTTAATCCATATAAAAGCATAAGAATTTGTTTAAAAGCAATTTCTTTTGTTTTGTCTTAGGGGTCGCGGTTGGACAATACATACACTACCATCGTGCAAATACAGGTTAAACCAAATAAAACTCCCCACTTTGAAAAGTCGAAGAACTATGTTGAATGTGACCTTCATACTAAACGTTATGAAAGGAAAACTATTTTCTGATTTTATCCTAAAAAAACTTTGCTTTAACGTACCATTCAGACAAACACGTAACTATCAGTTATTATATGTAGATTATTATCGGTCAAATTATGAAAATAATGATCCCTTACGCCGCACAGTGGTTCAGAATCGTTTTTTCCTGGTCAAAATTCTGTAACTTTTGAACGGATAGAGATATATTCATAATTCTTTTTTTGTTAGACAGATAACACAATCTGCTTTCAGACGAATTATAAGCGGTCAAGTTCGGTGTGATAGTTGCAGAGAAATTCAAGGTCAAAGTTAAACTTTTGCGTTTTTAAACTATTTTTCATCAAAATATGAGTGTTTTTGTGGTTTTTATATCTTCCTATGTATTAAAGATGGTCAAACACCAACAAATAAACAAAATAATTACCAAAAAGACTAAAAAAAAATTCAAAAAAATTTCGAAAAAAAAAATTTAAAAAAAAATTACCAAACAATTTAAATTTTTTCAAAACTTAAAAAAAAAATTCTCCTTGGGTTTTAATAAAACATATATAATACTTATAAAAACTCATATACTCAAAAAAGTTGTAATTTGTGTCAAAAAACTGTAATTCATATGGAAACAGTATAGAAAAACACACATTTTTACCCATGTAATTTCAATAAATTGAAAAAAGTGTTAAACGGACGGAACGGGACGGGTACAAAAGTATACATGAGCTGGAAGAGAAGACTTTTGGGCATCTTTCTGAGAAAACAGAACTTTGTTCCATGTTGTTCCACAAAAGTTCTAGTCCACTAAATTTGGAATTTCATAAAATTTAGTACCCGAGGAAAAATAAAATAGATCATGTTGGGTAAACGGTAAAAACGATTTTTAAAGGCCACAATCCTACCTACCTTATAAAAAAAAAACAGTGAACACATAACTGTTATAGTTTCAGAGAAATAGCTTCGGATTTCTCCAGAACTTTGCAAAAATGACGTATTTCCCAAAAATGGGGAAAATGCTCGTCTTTAGGGGCACGCCACGCCCACACCTTCCAATATTTGGGCCTAATTTTTTGGTTTCCTTAGTTTCAATATGTTTACTATCGAATCCCATATAGAAATTAAATATCTTTGACAAAACAAAATTTTGATTTTTGGCCAGGAAAATCGATTCCTGAATTTAATTTAATAAATTTTGTAGTATAATAGATGTTTGTGAATCGCGAGAATCAGTAAAAAGAAAAATTATAATATCCCTTAATGAATAGTTTTTGTTTTTCTCTATTTTTACTTTTTGTACATTTGATATTTTGTATATATGCATGTACTTAGTATGTATTATAGTCTGTAAGGATTGTATTAATCTATATACATAAGAAAAAAAAAAGAAATAATCGATTTCGTGAAACAAATAAGCCAGCCAAACCAAGGGCTGGGGGGAAGGTAGAGGAATCTCCTGAAAATTTACGGCTAAACCGCCCCTAATTTTCTTGAAATTGGTCACCGAGTCCTAAATGACTTTCAGAAGACAGAAAATATGCACTTACATTCCAAAAAAATCGAAAGGATAAAGCCTTTCATAGCCTTGTAACACATCACACACCATCGTATTATTTACATAACCAAAAATTTCGCCTTGATGTACCTTCAAAACTTGATGTTTATCAGAAACTTGGTGAAATGGAGTTAGTTTTAAATGTCTAAGCAGGAAAATCAGTATACCCCCAAGTTTCCGGCCTTTCTGTGTACTCCAACACAAAAAGTACGAAGGAGCTTCTAGGAGACATGTATTTATCAATGACTCATGATGTGTTACAAGGCCATGAAAGGCTTTATACTTACGATTTTTTTGGAAAGTAAGTGCATATTTTTAATCTTCTGAAAGTCATTTAGGGCTCGGTGATCAATTTCAAAAAAATTAAGGGCGGTTTACCCGTTATTTTTCAGGAGATACCTCTACCTTCGCTCCCAGTCCTTGGTTTGGCTGGCTTATTTGTTTCACGAAATCGATTATTTATATATTTTCGTGACTTTTGCACATTATTTCAAATATATTCGACTAAATATTCAAAAATAAGCAAAAATTCCCTTTATTTCTGCGATTTTTATAATGAAATATAAACAGTTTTTTCTACGTTAGCTTAGAAGAAAATGTTCGTTTTGTAGCTTCAAACGTTGATTATATGGACGATAATTCGTCGGATGTGAAAAATTTTCTATAGATGTTGAAAAGTTTTCTTAGGATGTGGACGAATTATTTTTCAGTTATAAATTTTTTTCGATTATATTATTCATATTTTATTCATCGTCAAAATTGCTGAGGGACAAAGGATCAGTTTCAAAGTCATTATTTGTGTGGGAACCAGTTGCTGGCAGTAAAATCATAGGGACAGACGTAACAGGTATTCGGTATATGTTTTCATTAATGTATCTATGATGTCCTAGGAAGTGGGTTAATTTGCCCTTTAGATTGTTTTTGTGGCAATAAATTTTCTTAATTTTGTACCCCTTTGATTATCCAGAATGGTTTGCAAATTTTCTTAGCAATGGGCACCCCCGATAGTTATATTTGTCAACATTGATTATCCTGGAGCTCTAAATATGTATGGATTTGATTTTTTTATTATTTATTCAGCTTTGTTACGAATCACAAAAATAAGGTTTACAGCTGCATTGTACATTGGGTCCAATAAAATTCTCACTCTACTAGAAACATTGTGGCGTTTTTGAAAAAACAAAATTCTCGCTCTACTTTCTAATTTGAATTGATTTTTCTGATTTATTTTTACCGATACCAGACAATTTGTAATTTCCTCTTTGTTGGTAAAGCTAGTCAGTCGATAGCTTTCTCCAGCTCTTCTCCGATTAAATACCTAAAAATATATTAGTGTTGCCTAAACGAGACCATTCCATGTATTTAAACAAATTTTTTTCGATAATACTGCTATTGAGTCTATCATTTTTGGATCTATTCTATCATTTTTCTCATTGCTTAACGTGCCTTTTAGGACAAAGATTCCCGGTGCTAATTTAATTAGTTCTTAGACCGCCCCAGTATTCGCATATTTGCTCGTATCTGATCGTGATTTCCATGTCTAATAAGCAATTCATCTTAATTTATCGCACGGTTTATGTCGTCATTTCATAATACTGGAGATATGCTGCTATCGTGTCTCTCTTTGCAATAGGCTGTACATATTAGGCCTGTTCGATAACTTCGCAAGTTCTTGCAAGGACTTGCAATACCTCCCAGTCTTCTTTCACTGAACAAGTTTGTTATCGAACAGCATTTTGTAAAAGTTTGTACACATTTGTACAAACTTTTGAGTTATCGTACAGACCTAATGTGTTATTTTGCCTCCCTCTATTAAATTCGTTCTTTAATTTGTATCCGTAGTACAATAACGTGTATATGCCTTTACTGTATATTTTCTATAACAACTTTGCATGTTGGAAAACATAAGTAATCATCGGGTTTGTGTTTACTATGTTGTTGTTGCCATCTGAGTACAATCAGAGTAAATGTCTGCAGTTTGTTCTTTATAAGTTGTTTTTTACTTTACATTTGTTTATCGCCTTTTACTTTATAATTGTGTAAGTCAAATTAGGTTTATCGGGCTTTGCACCTTTAGGGTAAGTAGCCCTTTTAGATTACCCGGTTATTTGACCCGGGTCTACTGAAGCGATTCCTACAAAATGAAAAGCGATTCTCTAAAATTTTAACTGGCCCTCCAAGACAAGACTACAGAAGTAATTCCAGTCCGCCCCGGACTGCATACCAATTATATTGGCTACCCTCATCATAAATGTTATGGGTGTATAGTAACACCACATAAAGTGAAACACCAATATTTTATATGCATATAGATCGGAGTGCTCCAAAAATAACCTATCCGCATGGATAGGTACACCTGCAGAAAAAGAACATTATTTTAAAATTAAAAAAAAATTGTGCATACTTACCGAAAACCCATCCATCAATTATTCTGGTGGTTTTTGTAAACCGTAGAGAATGTCCTTTGTCACATTTTAATCAGCCCTCAGGGAGAATAGCACCCTAACAAATTAAATGTTTGAGGGCATTTTCGGATATTGGGCCCCAATTTTCACTATTAAAAAGATCGTATAATTGAGTCACTCTTTCCACATTCATTGCTGATGTTGTTCTTATTTATTTTTGTTTACATCGCATTTCTTATAACGGTATTTTTACATATGGTGCCAATTTATACGTTTGTTAGTACATTTTATTACAACCTTGCTAATGACTTTGTAGTTTTAAGAGAAGTAAATAAAATTCGATGTCAATGGTTGTTCTACAACATAAGGGGGGGTCCAAAAATAGATTTTTTACTTCTGAACCAGTGTATTGCAACAAATACATGTACAAACCAACGGGACGATCAATCAATAATGTAAATAAGAATATTAGAAATTAATGTTAATGTTGTTCCTTGGGAGGACGAAGGTCATTTATTTGTGAAAGTTATATTAATTTAAAGGCTTCAAAAATAGTTCACAATAAGTTTAGTATAAATACCAGTTTTCAAACTCAGACTTTGTCTAGCACCACATCTGATATGAATGATGAGCTGAATTAACCACCAGCGAAACGAAGTGTGTGGACTTCGCTAGATATCACTTTTTCAATACAAACTCCTTAGGTCATGATAGCTCAATTAATTCAATTAAATAAAACTTTCACAAATAAATGCCCTTCGTCCTAATAAGACAACAATAAATAAACAATAAAATATGTTAGGAGTAAATTAGCAGCAAAATAATAAAATTGCTTAGTATTCGATCGATCGATTTTTTGTACATGAGAACGTTAATTAAAATATTTGTATATATTAAAAAGAAATTTATTTTTAACATATAAAACAAAATAAAAAATATAGAGTATAGTAAAAAACTATAAAGAAAGTCATAACATATTTATGGGCAAATAAAATTAAAAATGTTGACTTTATTACACATACAATTATACTTGTAGGCATAACACATAATAAAAATAAATTTCGTTATCTCGATGTCTTTTAAAATTTTATTTAACTTAACTTTGGTATTATGGACAAACTTCCGAATATTTGTTTCAATCGTTGAAAATGTTGTATGGGAATTGCTGCATCTGTTTATAAAAATAAAGATGTTATTTTATAACCTATCCTATTAAAAAACTAGTATCCTACCCTCGAGCATTTCTATGAAATAAATATCTTTCACGGCAACATTATCTATATATATAAATGAGCTTGGTGATAAGTGATTGACTGACTGACTGACTGACTGACTCATCATCAACGCCCAGCCAAAACGGCTAAGGCTAGGAGCTTGAAATTTTACCAGTGGGTCACTGTTGATGCAAATGTGCGAGATAAGGCCGGGTTTTAGAAAATTCGTCCTGGAACCACAAAAAATAACAACAACAAAAATCCTTATTTTTCATTATTATTACGTACTTATGCACTTAGTTGGCCCTCTGCAAGACATGTGTCAAATTAACAATGCTATAACTTCATGATACCGTAAACTATCACACATAATTACAAATTTTGTAGTTTACTTCTAGGCGCACTTATTTTATCGTAAACCACTAAATAATAGAAAGACAAGGCATTTGTTATCTTCCATTGCAACAGATGTCGTGAATAACTAAATGTTTGCAAATCAATGAAAGTGCAATAAAATTGTGCATATTACCACTACTATTTTATCGTATATGGAGATGTACAGTCATAACTATTCAATTTCAAAATCTGTAATTTGAAGAAATCGTTAAATAATTAATGAAATCAATAATAGGCCCCAGGAATATAGGAATTTGGTATGGAAATCAAGGTTGGGAAGTGGTGCTTCTAAAATGAAATGGTTTGGAAAATTACCAATCATGTATACGAAAAGTACTAAATGGTACTAAATTTAGTACAATTTAGATTTGGGTGAACGTAAAGAGCTGGAAACCTGAAACTCGGAATTAATGTTACTGTTGTAGTGTAGGATTGAGATATGAGGGTAGTTTTGGAAATTCGTGCTTATGTGTACGAAAAGTACTAAATAGTACTAAATTTGGTACAATAGGGATTTGGGTGAACGGATAGAGCTGGATTCCTGATATTTGGAATTGAGATTACTGTTGGAGTGTAGGATTGAAGAACTTTTGGAAATTCGTACTTATGTGTATGAAAAGTACTAAATGGTACTAAATTTGATACAATGGGGATTTGGGTGAACGGATAAAAGCTGGAATCTCGAAATTTGGAATTGAGATTACTGGTGGGGTGTAGGATTGAGGTAGTTTTGAAAATTCGTACTTATGCGTACGAAAAGCTCTAAATGGTACTAAATTTAGTACCATTTGGATTTGAATGAACGGAAAGAGCTGGAAACCTGAAATTTGGAATTAATATTACTGTTGAAGTGTAGGATTGAGATATGAGGGTGGTTTTGGAAATTAGTACTTATGTGTACGGAAGTACTAAATGGAACTACATTTTGTATAATGGGTATTTGGGTGAACGGATAGCTCTGGAATCTCGAAATTTGGAACTGAGATTACTGGTGGAGTTTAGTATTGTGGAAGTTTTAGAAATTCGTACATAGGGTACGAAAAATACTAAATAGCACTAAATTTGGTACAGTTTCGATTTGGGTGAACGGATAGAGTTTGATTCCTCAAATTTGGACTGAGGATCACTGATGAAGAGTAAGAAAGATGCACCAAAGGGTTTTTGGAAACTTGAGTGTACGAAAAGTACTAAATGGTACTAAATTTAGTACAATTTGGATTTGGGTGAACGGATAGAGCTGGATTCCTGAAATTTGGAATTGATATTACTGTTGGAGTGTAGGACTGGGAAAGTTTTGGAAATTCTTACTTATGTGAATGAAAAGTACTAAATGGTACTAAATTTGGGACAATGGGGATTTGGGTGAACGGATATAGTTGGAATCTCGAAATTTGGAATTGAGATTACTGGTGGGGTATAGAATTGAGGTAGTTTTGAAAATTCGTACTTATGGGTACGAAAAGTACTAAATGGTACTAAATTTAGTGCAATTTGGATTTGGGTGAACGTATGTATGTAGCTGGAATCCTGAAATTTGAAATTGAGATTATTGTTGGAGCATAGGATTGGGGAAATTTTGGAAATTCGTATTTATGTGTACGAATAGTACTAAATGGTACTAAATTTATTACAATTTGGATTTGGGTGAACGGATAGAACTGGAATCCTGAATTTTAAGTATTTTAATTTTATTTATTTTAATTTAAAGTATGAATTTTAGTAAACGGAAAGAGTTAGAATTTGCAACCCGTTTGCGGTAGGCTATAGAGGTAGAATTTGGATTTGGGTGACGGATAGTGTTTGAGTCCTGAAATGTAAAATTAGGATAACTATTGGAGTGTGGTAGTAAGGGTACGAAAATTACTAAGTGGTACTACCTGTGATACAATTTGGATTTGGGGGAACGGATAGAGCTGGAATCCTGGAATTCGGTCAGAATGCTGTTGGAGTATAAGATTGAGATGGAAGCAGGGACGTACGCAGGATTTCATTTCGGGGGGGGCCCAACTTGACCAAAAATCATGAAAAATTCAAATGTTGTATAGCGTTGCGTAAAGCTATTTTAAGGGGTTATGGCCACTTATAAGCATGAGAAAAAACCATTTTCATGCATTTTTTATAAAAAATCTATTAAACCTTAAGTTCTATTTTTTTTTTTTTTTTTTTTTTTTGAAAAATCTTGCATTCAAATGTCCGCGTATAAAGCACTGTTTTTACTAAAGCAGTTTGCGATACCCACTGTAGTTTAAAAAAGAATAAACCGATCAGCATATATTTTTGTGGGATCATTACGAACTTAATAATCTTGTCCATTATCGAAAAGGAATTAAAAAAATCAATTTTTAAAAATTTTGAACAGTTAAAATCAAAATTTCGATTTTAACAAAAACAAAACACTGTACAAAATTGATATTTTTTCTGACTCCGTCAGCAGCTTTTTTAAAGACTCTCTCGGTTAAGCACATGATTTATGTGTACAATAGTCCCACAAAAACTATAAAGTGCCACTTCGAGGAAAATACGTTTTTAGTTTCTATGCTACATACAAAACACAATAAATGTTTCCCTTCGAAAGCTCATATCTCGGTAAATTTTTGTCCGATGGACTAGAAATTTTGGGACATATTCTATTCTATATTCTATTCTATATTTTATATGAAATAATGGTACAAAGTATATAAATTCAATAGAAACAATTCATAATATTTAGTCCCAATTTACATTAGGCGAGTTTACTTGCTGCAAGTCTCACTTTGTAGGAGAGACACGTAAGGGGTATGGAAGTGGAAAAAAATTGGTCGTACCGGCAATTTTCAGGCAATTCCTTTTATATTTGTCGTTATTGACATTATTTTCATTGTTTTGAAAACAAAACTTGCAGAAACAGAATTGCCTGTATAAACGCAAGTTTAAAAGAGAACGAGAAAAATTTCCGGAAAAAAATCGTTTAATGTAAATTGGGACTAAGCATACAATTTTAAATATTTACAGAGTAGGATATTTAGAATTGAAAATAGACAATATCGGACCACGTTCGGTAAAGTCGCCATGTAAAATTTATTGAAGTATATTGAAGTTTTTAATCATACAGGTCCACGTTATGGTTTATCGCAGAATTTTACAACCACAAAGAATTGCCGTTGTCTTTGCTATAGCAAGATTTTCACTATTTCGATGATCTTAGCCTAATTTTTAAAAATATCGGCTGTCGTTGATGTGTTTCCAAATGAAAACATTAAGAAAAATTTAACAGTTTTGGAGATATGGTGCGAAATGTATACAAATTATGGAATTTTTAGATATATTATAAAATTTATTATACCCTATACCACAATGTGGAAAAGGGTATTATAAGTTTGTTTTGGTAAAAATTCATGTAACACCGCGAAATATTCGTCGGAGACCCCCAATGTGGCATACCATTTTTCATATCTCGACGAGATAAAGCGATTTTGAGATGTGTGTCCGTCCGTCAGTCCGTCCGTCCGTCCGTCCGTCTGTCCATTATAAATTGTAAACACGCTCCAGGCCGCAATTATGGACCGATTGTCACGAAATTTTGTATGGAGGTCGGGTTCAGATCAGAATAGATCCCTATTCTTATTGGTGATGATCGTGAAATATTTAGCGGGTGAAATGGACCAAAAACATAATATTTATCCAATTTTGTAGCGGCTCTGTAGGTCTCAATAATAGTCCGATAAGCTCGTAATTTTAAATCAGGTAAGAGTATATCACAAAGGAGAAGCTTGCAATTTGAGATGGCGATCGGATAATATTTAGAGGGTTAAATGGACCAAAACTTTTGTGTGAAAATTGTGAAAAATTTTAATATACAGCTTATAACTTAATTTCTAGAAGTGACATTCCAGACAATTGAGATATACTTGAAAGTGGAACGCTTGACCTTTCAATTGATGCCAATTATGTTGGTGTGCATGATCAGATAACAGAGTTACAGCCTAATATATCCCGTTATTTGTTTGTAGTGTAATAATAAACTCGCTAGAAGTCCCAATTATACATCAATAGTCACGAAATTTTGCACCGGGTAAGAGTATAGGTCGAAAAAGATGTCTACAATTTTGAATGATGATCTGATATTCTTTAGCGGGTGAAATGGACCATTACTTTTGTATGAAAAATATAAAAATTTTATTTTTGGTCGATATTTTAATTCCTTGAGGACATATATATTTCGCAAAGTAGCCTACACATGGAAAAAACTACTGACCTTTCCTCTGATGTAAATTGCAATAAAGTGTTTGCTGGTTAACGGGCCCACTGCCTTATATATTGGGTTCTGTGTAGAGAACCACATTTTTATACCATGCTATATATTGTCTCTCCAATAGTTTATGTAACATCACGAAATATTCGTCCTAGACCCCTTATTTGGTATGCCAAAATTCATATCTCGACGAGATAAAGCGATTTAGCGGGGTGTGTCCGTCCATTAAAAATTGTAAACAAGCTTAAGGCAATTTGAACTTCAATAACAATTTTTTTAAGGAGATTGTGTTTGGGCCGGAATAGAAATGATTAGTTTTTGGTGATGATCGTGAAATGTTTAGGGGATGAAATGGACCAAAAACAAAATTTTAACCAATTTTGTAGCGGCTCTGTAGGTCAAAATAATAACCCGCAAAATTTTAAACAAAGTTTGAGTTTATGATGAAGAAGAAGCGTACAAACCAACTTGAAGATCCGATAATACTTAGCGGGTTAAATAGACTGAAACTTTTGTGTGAAATTGGTAAAAATTTCAATAACGTAGCGGTTAAACAACGGAAGTAGTAGCACTACATGAGTGGGTTTCATTACATTTTAGTTTGTGTGAACTAAATTTTCTTTTCCTGCTACAAAAATGTCTTTGTCATGCTAGATAACTTTTTGGTTTTGGTCATAAATATTATACATTACATCTCTGATATTTGATAATTAAATTTTCACAATCATTGAAAAGAAGTTCCGTGGAGAGCGATTGTCCAGGGATAGTGGTATAGGGTATCCCATGGTCGGCTCCGTCCGACTATAGATTTTTCTTACTTGTTTTTTTTTCATTTCTCCCAATATTTTATTTTTGCCCTTATCTACAGATTTGCATTGGTTTCAGAGATATAGCCCCGAGTTGTTTAAAAAGTCGATATTTAACAATGTTATATGGGGCCATTAAATCCAAGCTGTAACTGACTCAACAAAACGGAACTACTCGTAGGGCTCTTGTACTTTTTTTCAAAAAATCCTCACTCCAAATTATTTGCACAAGATTACCTTAAAAATGTTGTACAGTGTTATTTACCGAAAGAGATAGATTCTGATACCAGGATTTTTTTTTACTTTTAATATAATGTTACAAAAGAAGCGTTATAATTTGTTTTCTTAATTGTCAGATTAAAAGTTTTTGGACTCGATGACAAAAACTTTTATGGACTTAGTTCTATATAGTTTTGACAAATAACAATCAATCCCTATTGAACCCCACATAATTATTCACTAATAATTATTTGAGAGACACTCCTCTCGATAGTTACCGCGCCCATAAGCTTTTTAGTTGGCCACTGTAGTATTTAGAGCTTTATCAGGAAGCATAAACTTGTCCACGAAAAGTAGGATATCGCTGTAAACAAGACTACAAAATGTCCAAGGAATCATCGAACATTCCTTAAACTGCAGTTATGTTAGACTTGTATAAGAGACCTGAAGATGTTGTCCAAACATATTCTCTTGGACCTTGATGTACTTTTGGAAGTAATCTTGCGAACCATATTACGTTCGATTTTAGACCGAATCGGTTAGTCCCTTGGACCATTTTAGTGAACATTTTATAACCTTTATGGCGGAGGTACCGATATGACTTAAATTTAATTTGGACAAAACATTACGAGATCCATAACTTGGACCGAGAGTTATCATGAGTTCCAACCTGCCAGACAAACAGAGATACAGACGGACGGACGGTGGTAAGTATTTCCATCTTGTCTGAAACGAATATCGTCCAAACATATGTGAAGTCTTACTCGTAAATCATTATTTTGATGAAATCTTTTTGTATCGTATCCTAGTTATATAATCTCGTAATCTAAAGTCTAAGGTTACAATTATACTTCGGTGATGATAAGTAAAAAATCAAGTGACGCACAAAAATTCATTTGTCTATTTTATTTTTTCATACTGTTTAGCAGCAAATTTGTCTAAAACAGAATAACAAAATTTTGGCGATGGCAGTAAAACAAATTTCTAATTGGCTTTCAATATGTAGTCCACGAAGGACCGACCCTTCATACATTTTATTCAATAGATTTTTTTATATATTTCCATTCCCACAATACTGAACTCGTTATTTTTGTTATAACCGGATGAGTTTTAAGCCTCGAGAGCTCTATACAGTTCGAATAAATAATAGACATGGAGTATATTCATTAAGGAATTAGCATTTGATAGTGGTATGATATGACATGAAGAAGTAATTCAGATTTCATTGGAAGTTTCTCTCAAAAACAGCTTACAAACAAAAATTAATAAAATATTTTCTTACAAAAATTGTTAATGATGTACATTTTCTGTTCAGAAACTTAAGAAAATATAAGTTTTAATTTGAAGTCTTCAGATATACAAACATTTTTATGGGAAAAAGCATAATACTAGTTACAGTAGCTTAAAAAAATTTGTTCGACCAAACCATTTCGGGGGGGGCCCGGGCCCCCCGTGCCCCCCCCCTGCGTACGTCCCTGGATGGAAGTAGTTTTTGAAATTCGTACTTATGGGTACGAAAAGTACTAAATGGTACTAAATTTGATACAATGGGGATTTGAGTGCACGGATAGCGCTGGAATCCTGTTATTTGGAATTATGGTTACTGTTTAAGTGAAGGATTAAGGTTGTTTTGGAAAATCGAATTGTACAGAATTTTGTACAATTTGTTTTTGTGTAAAGGGGTTTTTGGAAATTCGTCGTAGAAAGGCACGAAAAGTGCTAAAGTGTACTAAATATGGAATCCATTGTATTAGGCAAACGCGAAGAGCTAGAATTCTGAAATTTTGAACGAGTGGTCATTGATGGAGAGTTAGGAAGATGTACCAAAGGGTATTTAGGAACTCGACCTATAAGTGTACGAAAGGTACTAAAAGTTTCTAAATTTGGTACCAATTTTTAATGGATAAAGCTAGAATCTTCAAATTTGGTATGGGAATCAAGGTTGGGAAATGGCGTTGAAATAAGGATATGGTTTTGGAAGTTCGTATTTATGATTACGAGCAGTAATAAATTTGGATTTGGGTGAACGGATAGAGGTGGAATCCTAAAGTTTTGAATTAAGATTACTGTAGAGGTGTAGGATTGAGGTAGTTTTGGAAATTCGTACCTTTGGGTACGAAAAGTACTAAATGGTACTAAATTTGGTACAATTTGGATTTGGATGAACGGAACTAAGATTACTGCCGGACAGTAGAATTGAGGTAGTTTTGGAAATTCGTACTTATGGGTACGAAAACCACTAAATTTGGTACAATTTGAATTTTAGTAAACGGATAGTGTTGGAATTAGGAATTAAGATTACTGTAGGAGTGTAGTATTGAGGAAATTTTGAAAAGTCGTACGTATGGGTACGAGAAGTACTAAATGGTACTAAATATGGTACAATATGGATTTGGGTGAACGGGTAGACCTGGAATCCTGAAATTTTTGTTTGGGAAAGAAGTGGTACTAAATTTGATACAATTTGGATTCGGGTGAATTAATAGAGCTGGAATCCTGAAATTTGGAATTACGATTACAGTCGAAGAGTAGGATTCAGGTTGTTTTGAAAAAGCAAACTTATGGTACTAAATTTAATACAATTTATATGTAGGTGAACGGATAGCGGTGGAATCCTGCAATTTGAAAGTATTATTATTGTAGCCCTGTTGCGTTGAGGAAGTTTTGAAAATTGTTACGAAAATTCTAAATTGTTCTAAATTTTGTACAATTTTAATTTGGTTTAACGGATAGAGTTTGAATCCTGAAATTTGGAAGTAAGATTACTACTAAAGTGAAGGATTGAGGTAGTTTTGGAAAATCTTACTTATGGATACGAAGAGTTCGACTTGATACTAAGTTTGGTACAATTTGGAATTGGACGAACGGATACAGCTGGAATCTTGAGATTTGGAATTACTGTAATTATTATGGAATTTACTGTAATTATTTTGTATTAATGTCCGTGTATGGCTGAGATATATCGTCGAAATACTTACCATAAGTATACGAAAATTACTTAATGGTACTCAATTTGTTTTTGGGTGTAGGGACAGTGCTGGAATTTTTATTTTTTGGAGTTAGGGTGTGTATTGGTGTGCAACGTTGATCTCGCTGTTAATGTGTAAGGGTGAGATACGGCTGATCTTTTTGAAAATCGAACTTAAGGGGTACGTACAGTACTAAGATAAAAATATATATTGATTAAAATTGGTATTAGTGCGACCAAATTTTCAGTGTTTGTCATTTCCATATTATATATTGTTTATTTGTTTTTTATATGCTTTCCGCATACGAAGTAGCGGGCATTTTGCTAGTTATTCATATTTGACCACGAAAATTTTTAAGTCAATTTGTCATCAACGAATTTAAGCATGAAATTTGCGGATACGAATTTTCGAACATCGTCATGACATTATTTTTTAAATCTCCGGACCTGTAGTTTGCAAAATAAAACATTATGATTATTTAAAATACATACGTAAAGTAAATTTAGACGAATTTCTGTTAATTTAAGTATTTGAATTGAAATGAAATTGTTATTAATTGTTATTATTATTACTGAAACCATGAAATTATTGCATAGTTTTAATTAACACTCTTTACTTAGCTAAATTGTTTTTGTACTCTCTCTGTTTCATTTATTTGGACTATTCTCTTATTGCTCTGCATTGTCACGTCATTGTACCCCTGCTTCTCTCGCGTATTTATTGTCGCTGCCCTATTAGTTGTTTATATTAATTTGTCTCCTTGTGTACGAGCATGTGCGTATGTGTATTTGTGAATCCACTAGCATCCCAGCAAACACAATGTCGGAAGTCCGACGCATCTGCTCAAAGTCGGAAGTTTTTTCCGACGCGTCTGACCGACTTCGGTCCGAACTCTGTCCGACTAGTCTGACGAACTTTTTCCCGTCCTCTCTCTCCCTCTGGGAAGATAATTTTTCTATTTTCTCTTGTGCTGCTTTGGCACAATTAAGTGTAAATAATTGTGTAAATGTTGATGTGCCGATGTTGAAGCAGTACGAACGAAAAATTGAGTGCTCGGGTTTTAATTTCTGTATCGGAGAATAAATTTGGTTTATTTTTTATGCGTGTTGATGCATGATAGTGTTTAAATGTTATACAAGTAAATGACCTTCGTCCTCCCAAGGAACAACATTAACTTTAATTTCTAATATTCTTATTTACATTATTGATTGATCGTCCCGTTGGTTTGAACATGTATTGGCTGCAATACACTGGTTCAGAAGTAAAAAATCTATTTTTGGACCCCCTCTTATGTTGTAGAACAAGCATTTACTTCTCTTAAAACTACAAAGTCATTACCAAGGTTGTAATAAAATGTACTAACAAACGTATAAATTGGCACCATATGTAAAAATACCGTTATAAGAAATGCGATGTAAACAAAAATAAATAAGAACAACATCAGCAATGAATGTGGAAAGAGTGACTCAATTATACGATATGTTTAATAGTGAAATTTGGGGCCCAATATCCGAAAATGCCCTCAAACATTTAATTTTGTTAGGGTGCTATTGCATACATATTTCTTTATTTTATTGAAGTTAATGAAAGTAAAGATTTTCTTCGTCAAACTTCAAGACTATTCCGTGGAAAGTCATATGTTTTATATTTGTATATGGCCAAAGTTAAGTTTCTTAACACTTTAATGTTTATCAACATTTTTTGCATGTGAAGACATGTATTTTTTCATGTATTAATAACAATTGTTTTATATATTTCACAGATCGTGTTGACGGATTTGTTGTTCTCCACAGTTTGTTTTCCCACCAAGTCGCGCATTTAACACATCATAAGATGATATTAAAACCTTTAATATGTCTATAGTAGATAAACTTTTATATGATTTGGATATTTCATGAATTAACTTTGTATTTTCAAAATTGTTTAATAATAAAAACGAATTCTGGTCGAATGCTGGTAAATAAATCAGAAGTTCATACGATAGTTCATCTGACTACGGACCAAATTCGGTCTGAAAGTCGGCAAACACTTTCGAATTTCATAAAATTTTACTTCCGAATTCGGACCGATATCTGTCCGATAGTCGGCTAAAACATCCGGTTTTCATCCGAATTTCGGTCAGAGTTAGGACCGAATTCGGATCCGAACTCGGACGTTTCATCCGACTTTCGGACCGAACTCTGATATTTCTTACGATTTTGGTTTACTGGGATGTCACGTGATCGTTGTGGAACATTCTACGTTAAGGAAACTAGAACAGTCTATGTATCAGCGGGCCCGTATAAATAGGGGAAAGGACCGGGTGGGTGTTTTAGTAGTTGTAAATCTATTCGCGAACTAAAGAGTGAAGAAGTAACCTGAATAGAGTAAAGCTGTGTGCTTACTAATTATTATAGATAAGCTGTGTGCTAGTAGAGAGATAAAGTGAATAACCGAAGTAAATAAAGTCAATAAAGCATTGTCGAATCGCAATCCAAAACGAACCCCCGTTTTATTTGGTACAAATCGCATCGGTCAATAAAACAGTATTAACATATTGAAGTTTATGTTGCTTCATATCTTCATCGTCTTCAATTGTTCGTCGAAATTGACTACATCAGAAATAATTTTTAGTAACAATGGCAGGGATGAAGCTAACATTTGTTGACGTTTCATTTCTGTCATTGGCCTTTTTTACAGTTTTCTGCAAAGCTAAGAATTTTTCAGTGAAGTGCGTTAAAACGTTGTGGCTTTCTGATTCCAACTGTTTATTTTGCTCAGTTAAAGTTTTATTTTGTTCTTTTATATTGTTTAGCTTTTTTGCATATCACTTATAGCGTTTGCCATAATTGAAATGATGTCAACTGTTGAACAAATAAGTTCATAATTTATAATGTAATAATAAATTCATACCTTATTTTTATGATCCAATTTATGCTACAAGTGAAAAAAAAAAACAAATGAATTTTCTAATTCAAACTTTGAAGTTACTTGTTCATAAAATTATTAATTTTGTGTCTTTAAAATGCGCAAATCTTCAAAAGCGTTTGTATCAATATCGTGAAATTGTTGAAGGCCGATTACATGTTGACTAATTAAGAGTATATCGGCTGATGTTGTTCAATAAAAATTATGTTATAAATTAATTGGTTTGATTTAAAATAATTATGTGGATTATATATCGAGAATTTGCATCTTTCTGTTTGTACACGTTTGTAGAAGTTAGAGTTAAGGTTGCCTTTTAAAATGGGATAATTAATTTTTTTATTTTTTTCTAATACACAGACTTTGTTCAAAAATTCTTTTAAAAATTTGTGGAGAATCTTACAACCATTTGAAGCTTTCCTTTTTATTCAATGTAAGTATTTTACGTACTTAAACACACTACCCATTGTTCAAAACCTCGGCTCCAACGTGTGGCAATTATAACATAGATACTCCTGTCCATATAGGTCTGTAATACATAAAATGAATTCTTTCAATAAGCACTCTGCTTAGATATTGTATTGAAATTACAGATTTTTGTCACTTAATATTCTAATGGCTATTTGCAATTTGCAAGTGCTCGTATCGACTGTCATCCAAAATAGTCTTTAAGACAATTATGCCACCATATAAAAGAAAATATCTAAATTCCATCGCTTTCCATCGATCAAGTTCTCAACAACAAGGAAATGTTCCGATCTGAAATTGACTTAGTTTGGTTCATAATTTTAAAAACTGTTTTGTTACCCCAAGGCAAACTACGTGCATGTAATCTAAGGGAAATTGTGTCAAATAACCTATATCTATTTTTCTAAAATAAATGGTTATTGTATGTTATTATGTTCCATTTGGACTCTCCTTCTGTTGGAGTCATATGTACACATTTCAGCACTGCATTACGGAAATGTAAGTTTTCTTAAAATTTAATCGCCTTTTTGTATACAATAATAAACCCCGGAATGGTGTTTCATGCCAAATAAAAATACTCTTCAAGGGGCTGAATTCTTGTTCTATGAAATGAAAATTTTTTTCTTTATAATATTTTTTTTTACATTTATTTCTTTTATAACATTTTTCATATCAAATGTTCATAGAAACAGAAGTGAGCCCTTGGACTATTACATATAAAACTTCCCAATTCTATTTTATATGTTCTGCCTCTAAATAAAAATTCTAAGTCTATTAATACTTTAAGGTCTTCAACCAAATACTTAAGAAATTTGCTTGGGTCCTGGGTTTTGTCCATTTGTCTGTAATTTTATTATAATTTAAATTTATATACACTCCTACCAAAAAACTGGGAGATAATATGAAACACTTAACATTATTGGCCAAAGATATTGTCGAAGTTCGACCCCATCCAGCAATGCGATCCACCCCAATGGAGACAGGATCCATCGACGACGATTTGATCGATATCGATCTGTAATGATCGAGATGGCCCCATCTCTAACTACTTTTCGTACCTAAGTCGTGAAGATCACCCTGATCGCCAAATTTAAAACCCAAACCAAAACCCCCCAAACAAAATCAAAAATAAAATCTGTCGTCTGACAGCTTTTTTATTATAAAGTTAAAGTGTTTTTTTCTTAGTGTGCCAAACCAACAGCACGTAAGTATTTAAATACTTGTGGTGTCCATATTTATTTGCTGTGTTGTAGTTGTTGCATTTGCCGGCAACAAATATTACAATATTCAAGGCTCTAAATTACGCCTGTAATTTAGAACAAATAATTGCAGATTCCTCGTTCTTTATGGGAAATCTGTACATGGTCTTTCGAGCCTTTTAAAAAGAATTAGCGGCCTAGATTTGCCAATAAATTCTCGAAAACTTCAATAAAAAATTAAAAAAAAAATTTCCGCTTGTTAGCTGTGCGATATTGCTATTGTCTTCTGCTTGTTTTACAAAGTACGACATAGCACCACACTAACACAAACAAATTCATATTGTTTTGCAGCCATAAAATTTATTTAAAAATTTTAATATAATTTTCAGAATAATTTTCCCACTTTAACAAATAATTCAGACTTTATTTTATTGAAATAAAATTATTTCACAAATTCACGGACAGACATCTAGTTTGTTGTTTATTTATTAGTGACACACACTTGCAGAATATCGATAACCGAGTACCCTCGATTACCTGCAAATAATCGTTCAGTTAGTGAATAACGTAAGACACGTATACTATTGAACGTAACTTTCTTAAAATTTAATCGCCTTTTTGTATACAATAATAAACCCCGGAATGGTGTTTCATGCCAAATAAAAATACTCTTCAAGGGGCTGAATTCTTGTTCTATGAAATGAAAATTTTTTTCTTTATAATATTTTTTTTTACATTTATTTCTTTTATAACATTTTTCATATCAAATGTTCATAGAAACAGAAGTGAGCCCTTGGACTATTACATATAAAACTTCCCAATTCTATTTTATATGTTCTGCCTCTAAATAAAAATTCTAAGTCTATTAATACTTTAAGGTCTTCAACCAAATACTTAAGAAATTTGCTTGGGTCCTGGGTTTTGTCCATTTGTCTGTAATTTTATTATAATTTAAATTTATATACACTCCTACCAAAAAACTGGGAGATAATATGAAACACTTAACATTATTGGCCAAAGATATTGTCGAAGTTCGACCCCATCCAGCAATGCGATCCACCCCAATGGAGACAGGATCCATCGACGACGATTTGATCGATATCGATCTGTAATGATCGAGATGGCCCCATCTCTAACTACTTTTCGTACCTAAGTCGTGAAGATCACCCTGATCGCCAAATTTAAAACCCAAACCAAAACCCCCCAAACAAAATCAAAAATAAAATCTGTCGTCTGACAGCTTTTTTATTATAAAGTTAAAGTGTTTTTTTCTTAGTGTGCCAAACCAACAGCACGTAAGTATTTAAATACTTGTGGTGTCCATATTTATTTGCTGTGTTGTAGTTGTTGCATTTGCCGGCAACAAATATTACAATATTCAAGGCTCTAAATTACGCCTGTAATTTAGAACAAATAATTGCAGATTCCTCGTTCTTTATGGGAAATCTGTACATGGTCTTTCGAGCCTTTTAAAAAGAATTAGCGGCCTAGATTTGCCAATAAATTCTCGAAAACTTCAATAAAAAATTAAAAAAAAAAATTTCCGCTTGTTAGCTGTGCGATATTGCTATTGTCTTCTGCTTGTTTTACAAAGTACGACATAGCACCACACTAACACAAACAAATTCATATTGTTTTGCAGCCATAAAATTTATTTAAAAATTTTAATATAATTTTCAGAATAATTTTCCCACTTTAACAAATAATTCAGACTTTATTTTATTGAAATAAAATTATTTCACAAATTCACGGACAGACATCTAGTTTGTTGTTTATTTATTAGTGACACACACTTGCAGAATATCGATAACCGAGTACCCTCGATTACCTGCAAATAATCGTTCAGTTAGTGAATAACGTAAGACACGTATACTATTGAACGTAACTTAACGTAACGCACGTAAAGACATTACACATTTCATTATATTCCATTTAATTATTAAATAATAATATAATATTGAAAATAAAATTAAAATAAACTAAAAAAAATAATAATCTATCAATAAAAAATAATATAAACAATAATAATAATTATAAATATAAATAAATAGTGGATTTTTACTCCCAAAATTTAAAAAATAAACTTTCGAGGAGTATTTTATAAAAAAACTATAAAAGCCAAACAATAAATTAATTAAAATAACTTTATTTTCTTTATTCAAAAGAAATTTAAAAGTTATACAACGGCAAAAAGTGCATATAAAAAATATAAAATATACAAAAAAAAAATTTCAAAAAAAATAATATAAAATATCTACAATAACAACTAAATCTATAATATATAAAAATAATAATAATAAAATGGAATCAACGATTTGCTCTCGTCTCATTTACGAAATCGAAAATATGGTGGGAATGTGTACCAAAGTATTAGATACCCCTGAAAATGAAATTAGAGTCAATTGATGAGGATTGGCATAACGTCCGTACTGCCTTTGAGAGCGTCTATCTGACCGAAAACAAGGCAATAGACGAAGAATACAGAAAACAGGATAAAAAAGAATTTGAGTTCGTGCGGGACAAATATCAGTTAACAAGAGCTCATCTAATGGAACTTCTGAAAAAGAAAAAGAATAGTTCCAATAACACAAACAGAGAAGACTCCACAAATCCATCACTGTTCCATAGCTCAGCTATGTACCCACCAAATACATCGTTTGATTTATCTGAGGTGTGCATTAAGATGCCACCTTGCGATACGAAAGACTTCTACGGAAGTTATGAAGAATGACCAACATTTAGAGACATGTTCATGGCCATATATGGTACACATATAAAACTGACATCGGCACAATAGTTATACCATTTAAAAAATAAAACAAAAGGTGAAGCAGGTAAAATCGTTGATAGATTTCCCATGTTGGACATAAATTTTACCCTAGCATGGAACGCGTTGAAGAAAAGATATCAAAATAAACGTGTTCTAGTTGATAATCAACTCAAGCTTTTTTTTCGAAATGGCGCCAGCAAAGTCGGAAAAAAGTGAGGACACACAAAGGATCCAATCCGCCATAAGTGATTGTCTTGCAACATTAAAAGCTCACGAAATTAGTGTGAGTCAGTGGAATCCAATTTTAATTTATTTGTGTTCCTCTAAGCTTCAAATAGAGACATTAACATTGTGGGAACAATCACATTAATCCCACTCCGAATTACCAAAATGGTCTCAAATGGAAGACTTTCTTATAAATAGGCATCGAGTATTAGAGAGAATTGATCGCCTGAAAGTTCAATCAACTCCACAATATTCACAATTCGAATATGGAGTCCATTCTAACATTTCAAACATGAAAAATTCAAACAGATGTGTTTTATGTGGGAAGAATCATTTGCTAAGAAACTGCGCTCGATTTAATAGCATGTCTGTGGCTCAAAGAGTCGAAGTGGCAAAGGAAAAACGATTATGTAATAATTGTTTAACGGGTGGACACAATAGTCAAGAGTGTGTCAGCATGCATTTCAATAACATTTCCCAATCGAACGCTAATAATGCAGCACGGGAATCAAACAGTTTCTCTCGACCACAGACAAATCGTCAAATAGAGACACATTTTACAAACGATGAGTCACACGATGAATTACCATGCTCTTCTAACGCAATTTCCGAGACCCTTGCTACCATTAGTCACGACGATGTCATTTTACCTACGGCCTTGGTGCAAATTAAACATTCGGGACAAAGCTTCACCGTGCATGCCCTGTTAGACTCAGCATCTAAGAGAACTTTCTTGACAAGTAAAACGTCTAGGGATCAAGACAAGCCCAGCTGGCTTCCAAATAAGTGGGTTAAGTGGTACTATAGTCAGCAATGCAAATCAGTCTTGCATCATAACCCTTTGCTCTGACAAAAAAGCTTTCGAACTGGAAGCGGAAGTCATAGTCGTACGACACCTTACCAGGGATCCAACTAGATCCCTTCCAGATGTGAACTTGAGAGATGTTCTTGATTTAAGACTTGCTGATCCGGGATTCGCGGTATCAGCCCAAATAGATATGCTGATGGGAAGTGATATACTTCCGTCTATATTATTAAATGGTACTCGAAAAAATGTATTAGGCAATAATAATAAAATACAACAGTATTTCGTTGGCTACAGTCGAGGTATCTTCTAATTCTGAAGATGAAGACATTAGTACCTTATTAAGGAAGTTCTAGGAACGAGAGGAAGTCGATCGGGCTTCTATCCCAACAGAGTCAGAATCATATTGCGAAAAGTTGTACAAAGAAACAACGTACCGTCGCTCGGACGGAAGATATGTAGTATAACTGCCGTTTAAAAAAGAATATCCTCACTCCATGTTTTTGGAATCGTCTCGATTCAAGGCGTTATGTCAGTATGAACACATGGAAAAGTGATTGAACAGAAACAGAGCTCTCGCCAATACGTACAGAGATGTTCTAAATGAATATATCACATGATTACACACGAAACCCTGTACTTCCAAATATAGGAACATTGATAATACTATATTATTAATATTATTTGCCCCATCACGCTGTCTTTCGCCCGGAAAGCACAAGCGCGAAAGTTAGGGTAGTGTTTAATGGCTCAAGCAAAACAAAAGGTTCTTTTTCACTCAATGACGTCTTGTATGCCGGCCCAATCTTACAAAATGAATTAACTTCAGTTATTTTAAATTGGCGCCTGTACAAATACGTATTCAACGGTGACATCGAGAAGATGTACCGACAAATACTGATACATGAATCTGATAGACCGTATCAAAGAATTTTGTTTCGAAGAGATGAAAGATTTCGAAAAGATTTCGAGATAAATACTGTTACGGTTGGAATTAACTGTGCTCCATATCTGGCAATATGAACGCTATTGCAGGTGGCCACAGAATGGCAAATTGAGCGGCCGCTAGCAACAAATATATTGCGAAATGAAATATATGTCGATGACATTTTAACAAAAGGAGGTAATTTACCATTCGAATCAGCCGGATTTCCACTCAAGAAAATTATCGCAAATCACCCAGATCTACTGGCTGATATGTCTCCTCAAGGTTTGTTAATCGAGGAATTTCTAAAAATTGAAGAGCTCTCGCCAATACTTACAGAGATGTTCTAAATGAATATATCACATTATTACACATGAAACCCTGTACTTCCAAAGATAGGAACATTGATAATACTATATTATTCATATTATTTGCCCCATCAAGTTAGGGTAGTGTTTAATGGCTCAAGCAAAACAAAAGGTTCTTTTTCACTCAATGACGTCTTGTATGCCGGCCCAATCTTACAAAATGAATTAACTTCAGTTATTTTAAATTTGCGCCTGTACAAATACGTATTCAACGGTGACATCGAGAAGATGTACCGACAGATACTGATACATGAATCTGATAGACCTTATCAAAGAATTTTGTTTCGAAGAGATGAAAGATTTCGAAACGATTTCGAGATAAATACTGTTACGTTTGGAATTAACTGTGCTCCATATCTGGCAATATGAACGCTATTGCAGGTGGCCACAGAATGGCAAATTGAGCGGCCGCTAGCAGCAAATATATTGCGAAATGAAATATATGTCGATGACATTTTAACAAAAGGAGGTAATTTAACATTGGAATCAGCCGGATTTCCACTCAAGAAAATTATCGCAAATCACCCAGATCTACTGGCTGATATGTCTCCTCAAGGTTTGTTAAACGAGGAATTTCTAAAAATTTAAGATAGAAGAGCAACAAAAACACTTGGCATTCGATGGAATGCATTAACAGATACATTCTCCTATAAAACAGAACCACTTGCGGTGGTGAGAGATATTACGAAACGAAAAATTCTTTCGAACGTTTCGAAATTATTTGATCCAGCAGGGTGGTTATCACCGATTATCATACAAACTAAGATTTTATTGCAAGACATATGTCTAGATGGAGTTGATTGGGTTGACGTCGTTTCCGAATCCATTAGTTTAAAATGGAAAGTATTTGTTGACCAATTCTAGGGTATAGAAAATATACGAATTCCGAGATGGGCACAGTTTTGTCCCAACAGCAACATTGAAATACATGGGTTTTGCGACGCTTCACAGAAAGCTTATTGTGCTACTGTTTATCTTAAGACAGAGACGGAATTCAATACGTCCGTTCATTTATTCGTTGCAAAAAGCTAGGTAGCACCATTGAAGAAATTAAGTCTTCCAAGGTTAGAGTTATGTGGTGCCGAACTGCTCTCTGCACTAGTAAAGCACATAATTGATACACAAAAGCTACCGAGTGGTTCTATCAACCTGTGGTCAGATTCAACCATAGCGTTAGCTTGGTTGAAAAGACAACCGTCCGCATGGACCACTTATGTCGCAAATAGAACGGCCCATATACTAGAAAATGTGCCCAATGGAACATGGAGACATGTGGAATCTGAGTGCAATCCCGCAGATTTAGGAACAAGGGCATGTAATATAGTTAATTTATCTCAAAGTTCGCTTTGGTGGAATCAGGGTTTCGGAGTCGAGGTATTTTTGGCTCGACTCCGACTCCGACTCCAGGCGAGTTTTTTTCACGACTCCGACTCCGAGAGTGAATTCCTATACCACTAAAAATGAATAAAATGTGCACAAATTTTTAATATTTTCCTTTATTTTGGCCTATATAGGCTAATGTGCTAATTTCTTTACATATGCATTACTGTTTCTGCCGAATATTACATTGAAAAATAGCAAAGTTGGAAAGTTTTTGTCGCTTTTCCGTTTTTTGCACTAGTATATTCTCGGCGGAATTCTTTCGCGTGAGAAAATCATTAAGCTTTCAAAATATGTGAAAATGATGGGGCAATACAAATCGTAAGGACTACATGCAATAAAAACTATAAGCAATTCACGACCAAGTTTCAAACTGGATGTTAGCCAACATTTTAGTGTGCTTAGCCTTATAAGGAGACCCCAAGTTGTAAAGCTCAATAAAAACCATTTTTCATAATTGTTTTTCGAAAAAAACTACGTAACTTTTTGGCAGATTTTTTTTCCTATCCAACGCTCATTCTGAGGCACTATTGTTCCGATCGACTTTAACAATTTTACCACATATTATATGCTATTTATACTTTCTATTTTTTCTGAAATTTACAAATAGGGATCACCCCTTAAACTAAAATTCAGCGCTCACATTTTGAACTTTGGTGTGGGCGGAGTGGATAACACTATGCAACACTGAAAATGCAAACAACTTCTAGTATTCATTTTTTGAAAGTACATATTTAGACTACAAAAACCCTAGTAGGGTTTTGTCCTGTCAGATCCAGTTCGGATTTTATGGCCTCATTTAAACCGGGCTAAATCTACACTTTTTTACATTTATCAGGCCTTTATCTCAGAAACGAATAGGAATTTGGCCTTGCTGTCTTTAGCAATATTGTAGCCCTAAACTAGTAGAACTTATCTTTTGATAAAACCACATAAGAAAAACTCCATCTAGGGCATCAAAATCTATACAATATAGAAAATTTTACATAATTGCTGAAATTCTGTTCAGTATCGGCTTACTTCATGTTGTTTCAGCGGTATTTTGCATCATATCTTTCACAACACGTATTTCATACACAGTTCACACCAATAGTTTATCATCGCATTTCGGATTTCACTACATTATTGACATTTTTATTAAATCGTCGTTGACAAATGTACTGAAAACAACGGCATAGAAGCATTTTACAACAATGACATGTTCTGAAGAGTTGTGTAATACATTCCAGGGAATATTTTTCCAAACGAAAATATTCAGAAAAAATTAACGGTTTTGGAGATACGGTGCGAAATGTATAAAAATTGTGGAATTTTTGCATATATTTTGAAATTTGAGGCAATAAATGTAGTTTTTTCGAGTTCATTTTTTCTCCAAATATTTTATTCTTGTCCTTATCTACAAATTTGCTTCAGAGGTCAGAAGAAGATTCGCTTGGTTTCAAAGATATAGGCCCGATTTTTTTAAAAACTCAATATTTAACCATTTTTAGATGGGGTCATAAAATCCGAGCTGGATCTGACACAACAAAACCCAACTAGGGTTTCTAGTCGTTTGGGTCTGTACTTTCAAAAAATCTTCAGTTCGAATTGTTTGCACAAGATCACCTTAAAAATGTTGCACAGTGTATCTTTATTGAAATATTTGAGATATATTGTGTACACCACTCAGCACGTAAGCAGATGGATGTTTTTTTTGGAACTGAAAAATTAGCAATCGATGAGATTTCGTGCATAAAAATATTCTACAAAAATGTTGCTAGGAAAATTTTATGTAGGGTCGGTCCACTAGGACAAGATATCGACATTGTCATGTTTTCATTGTCCTGTATCACTTTTACCCGATCCTTTCTCATGAAAACTTTATGATTATGTATTTCATTTAATTTCGTATATGCAATTAATTGTGTAGAAAACTCGGATACACATCAACTATATCTGTTCCTGGCGGACAGATCCCGTTATTTGAATGTCTACATCTAAAGCCCTCATTGAGTATATAATGAATCCTATGGGATCCTTTGGGGTTCTTAATTGGAAATTTCATTCCCAAAAGGAATTGTCCTCCCCCAGATCTTAACTTTCATTTTGTGTCACAGGGTATTCAGTAAGATTTCCCATAGAGACCACAATGTCTTTAATAGAAGACAAGGATGATTTCTCATTAAAAACAAGATGAGAATACCAGTTGACCTTTGTGAGAAGACCAGTAAGAAATCTGACGAAAGAAGTTAAAGGTCCAATCTTAATTCAATCTCAGACGATAGTAAACATCCTGTGAATTGTCCTGTAACTTAGTATAATATATAATTTGCATATATATTTTCTTATACCTTTCTTTTAAAATAAATAATGATTTTTAAAAAAATGTTCTTGTTCCAAATTTAATGTTATATTTTTATAACGTGGAAAAAATGTTGCCCGGAGTCGGAGTCGAGTTATTGTTTTCGACTCAGACTCCGACTCCGACTCCAGCAAAATTGCTCGACTCCGACTCGTAGACTCCGACTCCGACTCCGACTCCGAAACCCTGGGTGGAATGGTCAAAAATGGCTGTTAAGCCCACAAACCCAGTGGCCAAAATCAAATCCCGAACATCTAGATCCACCAGAAGCAGGGACGTAGCCAGGATTTCATTTCGGGGGGGCCCACCTGACCAACATTTTGAAAGTTCATGTTAGCGAAAATGTCTTATTTAGCAAAGATGTAAACTTTATTTTAGACTTATTTTACTGATGAAATAATTTTCATTACTATTTTTTAATTCAAATGGGTAAAACTTCTTAGCCAATTTTATCTTGTTTTTAGAACTTTTTGACAATATGTCACAGTTAATATATGGTCAAAACAATGAGTATATCAATAATCCCATATATTTTTGGGCGTATCATTTATCAAATAATTCACAACTACAGTGAATGTTCTGAAATTCAGTGATATCACTTCGGTAAGACCAAAAGAAAGCGAATACAATCGGAAAACCTTACCTCACAAAGAATTTCTGATGCCGGGAACTAATGCTGAGCAATAGTTAGTCTATCCATCAAGAAATTCTAGCACCTAATCGCGGTTATGTAAATGACAAATTCTGTCGCCAAGTCGTGCATCTGTCAATAGACTAATTTTGGCGTCCAATCGTCGGACTTCACTTATATGAATTCTGGTTTCCTATCCTGGATCTTCTCATAAATTGATCAGGAACAAGGGAAACTCTGGAATCTAGTCTTAAATTCTAGGTCTATACCTGTATACATTCTTTTAGCAAAAATGCGCCAAAGTGTGTTGGGAAGAAATCTGTTTCCGAAAACTTGGAGTCGAGTTAGCTATGTCCGTTCTTCTGGGTATCTGCCCGGAGAGCACGATAATTCTTAAACAGATCAACCGATTCGGTCCAAAATTTGGCCTTCGTGATACTTTGATCAACTTCGAAGATGGGCCAAATCGATCTACTCTTTCGGCAAACTTCCGCAGAGTATTTCAAAAATTATCAGCGAAGTGCAGTTTAAGACCTCCCTGGATAAGCTGTGTAAGCTTAAGTCTCAATGGTCATGGCTTCACTTCCTTCATGCTAATAATTTTGTTATAAGTAAAAATATGAAATAAATTAATAAATAAAAAGAGCTCTCTGGAAACGCTTTGCTTTTTTACAATAATATTACAACATTAAAAGTTTTTCAGAGGCAAGTCTATACTTCAAGTGAAAATGGTCCGAAAGGCAATCATGTGTAGTGGATAATGCACACGACAACTTTCGAACCGGATACTGCGTTGGTCCAAACTTTGTTTATCGCAATATTTCAGCGAGCCTTATACATATATTCAAAATTCGAAGATAGTGCTTTTCGGTCTACTTCTTCTGGTATTTTCCTTAAAATTTCAAGAATTTTAGCTAAAGTGGTATGCGCGAGTTTTCTTGAATGGAGCAACAGATTTGGTCCGAACTTTGGATTTAGTAATATTTTTTCCAAATTTAGTCGAAAATGCCCTCACAAACCTTCAAAATACTTGTTTAAGTGCAGTTTAAGGTATATTTGAGGATCTTTAGAAATTTTTACTGAAGGTATTCCTTGTGTTTAGAGCGGTATTATGTTTTTCGTGGGCAAGTCCATATTTCCTGACATTGGAGTCAAAAGGTGAAAATTATACTGTGGCGAACTGAAATGACTGGTGAGCGCAATTTCTTTTAATAGGAATGACTCCCAAAATAAGATCTACTCCCAAAATGAACTATGTCGGTCCGGTCCATTTTCCATACCTCCTCCGCAACACTTGTGATCAATGATACAAATCCATATTTCGTTTGCAAGTTCATACGTCAGAAAATGGCTACAAATTTTTGAAAATCTCCTAATACATAGTTTTTGGTTTAAGGATTTTGGCTGTGTAGCCGCTATTCGATCTGTCTATAGATGCAAGTTTCAATTTACACAGGCTCAGGGTATATTCCTGTCCGCAAAGTCGAGCGGCACTTGTTGAAATTTTGACGAAGAAGAACCTGTTTCCGATCAGTTTGTAGATTTCGTTTGTCGTCACAAAGTCCTTTACCGAAAAAGGTACTTCCCAAAATACAATTGCTGTGGATTTCATTGACGTTTTCTTCTGGTTTTATTCAAAGAGTAATCGACAGAAAAATCCCTGAAGATGAAATTCATTGTAATTTTGAAATATTGGGAATAATATGTAATAAATCAATACATATAAAGTAGAGAAATGTTTGTACATTTGTTTGTTTTTTAGAGTATATCATTACATGGCCTGTAAGTAACATAGGCTATAAAAATGTCTGAAATTCCGGAGATATAGCATCAGAATCGGAGGTACCTCCAAGAAATTTAGATTTTTTATGCAAATATCTATAGAATGGTAACATATAATGTCTCCAAATTTTGGATGTTGGAATTTGGTCTAGAAATAAAATTGCCAAATTATATTGAAATCGGTTCAGATTTGGATATAGCTCCCATATATATTTTCGCCCGATTTCATGATTTTGATGCACCAAACACGTTTTATATACCCGATTTTAATGAAAGTTGGAATGAGTGACGAAAATTGTCCTACAAATAAATTTGTCAAACTATATTTTACCTTATTCGGGGTAGAGAAGCGCACCGGGTTCACCTACTAAAATATAAACATTGACCTCAAGCTCAATAATCTTGGTTTTATTAACATTCGAAAGGTCGAACAAAACATAAAAATTCGACAGAAAAATCCTTTTGTCCAATAGACATTTACGATACTGCGGTGGAACAGAAATTATATCATAAAAAATGGTTGATATAGTTTTTTTTTTGCAAATTTCAAACATAATAAAGAATTTGTAAATGTTATTAATTTCAAAATAGTTTTTTATAAAAACGTATTAGAGAAAATATACAAACACTTAAAACCACAAAGATTAAGCAACGGTTTTATCTTTTATTGTTGAATTGCTGTTATAAAAAAGTTCAAATATCGCAAAAATTCCTTTTTTCTGCATGTTGTTTATAAAGCAAAGTATTGGACGTAAAATGTTACAAACGTTCAATAAATACAAATAAACGGTTTGTTCTGAACTCAGTAACACTTACAGTCAGCCTGAAATTAAGATTAAACGCTTAAACAACACCTTAAAACTTAACAAGAACTATGCTTAAAATTGCTCAAAAAGCCTAACTTGTTCATTATTTTTATACTTTCAAATATGTTGGACAATAAGTATACCAATGTAGTTAAATAATTCTCTGTAATACTTCCAACTACTTTACATATTTCTTCAACAATTTAAAACAGTTTAAAATTTTACTCAAAAATTAAAAAATCTGTAACATAAGCTAATATCCTGTGTGCCAGAATCGAGGCAACAACAACAACAGCCAGAAGCGAGGCAACAACAACAACCAGAAGCGGGGCAACAACAACGGCCAGAAGCGAGACAACAGCCAACAGTTGTTACGTGCCGGCTTATGTGGTGGCCATCGGTTAACTTAGGGTGGCAACGATCTTTCAGGGCGGTTCCAATCCTACCACCTACAACTCAAGGGGGACGAACAATAAAAAAAGGAAGACGGAAACTATACAACAAAATGAAACGACGATACAATAACATAAAGGTACACCCATGACACGGGAGTTTGGTGACGCCACTTCCACACTAGCCCACCCAACCTTGACCCTTTAATCCTTACCTCAAGACGATTCGCACCTAACTTTCCCACTTACAAATGACTCCACACATCATATTCATTATCTAAACATTCAAACATAAAACATATTTATTGACATTTTTGTTTGGTTTTTCCTTAAAACTAGCGTAAACAACAATATGAATAAAAAACTTAAATATTAACACCCAATACGCTTCTTAATTTGAGTCATTAACTCAGATTATCCACAATCACGATTATTCCCAAAAAAAAATATGCCCAATTTGGCCAGTTTAGCACCTGATTATCGACTACCTAAGAGAGAGGGGGAATTTTTGGAACAGATTTTTGGTTCCACTATGCCATCAATAAAAAAAAAAACTTACAAGATTGTTTAATCGCGATTCGGGGTAACCCTACACTCTGTTCAAATATTATATGGGGGTTAATAATCCTTACATAGGGTTTTTTTTAATAATGACTTAACATGTGACTACAAACAACACAACTTAACCTAAACACAAAAAGAACAAACATACAACGCAACGACACATAAATATAAAACAATAATCTTATTGAATAATTTTTTTTCTTTATAAAATTTTGACAATCATCATCTTTCCGTTTTCAGTAATAGCGACAACTGCTGTGCATGCGCACTTTTCTCCAACCCTTTCGGGGCTTGATTCTCGTTAGTGGTGGCTCAGAGGTGTGTATCAAAAGCAATATAAATCTGTTACCTTATATTTGTTTACTGATTTCCTTTACTTGGTTATATTCACTTCTCGCTTCAGGGGCTTTATGGAATCAAACCTCGTGGGAATTTTACGGCACCCTCGGAAACTTTGCTTGCCAATTTTTGGAGATTCCCCCAGCAAAAATCAAACTGACCCCCCCGTATTTCTGTGGGGAGGTCAGTGAGCATTTTAAGTTTTCGATCGGGGTTATTTTTAATGAAAAACAAACAACCACATTCACCAGCTATTCACATCGCAACCGTATAAAAGCAACACAACACTTACAATCGTTTCTTAACACCCACAACATCTATTATTGACTTTAAGGCTGTTTCTTATTTTCCAATAAAGTTTTTTCTTTTTTTTTTTTGAAATTTAGGATGGGGGTATATTAAGTTTGTCACTACGTTTGTAACTACTCGAAATAATTATTGTATACCCCACAAACTATATATATTCTTGATCAGCGTGCAATTCTACATCGATATAGCCATGTCCGTCCGTCTGTGGAAATCACTCTAGTGTCCGAACGGATTGACGTAGGTGGATGAAATTTTGGGAAAATCTATTATTTGTACGTAGGACTTTTGGTAGTGAAAGCGGGCTATGTAGGTTCACGCTTTCGTATAGCCCCCATACAAATCGACGCGCGATGCGTCGTCGTTTTAAGGAATTTTTAAGATATTTGTCCCATTTTACCACCGAATTGGTTGTAATTTGGTATTTTGTGTCTCCAGAGACCAAAAAACATTCCTACCAAAGTTGGTTTATATAGGTCCATGTTTTGGTATATACGCGTCATTTTAATATATTTTGAATTTATTGGTCCCATTTGACAACAGAATCGGTTGCAACTTTGTATTTTGTGTTTCCAGAGGGGTAGAAACATTTCTACCATAAAATGTTTATATATGTCCACGTTTTGATATAGCCCCCATAGGACGATATCTCCCGATTTTCGGTATTTTGAAGGTTTTGGCCTCATTATCACACCGAGATGGCTGAAATTTGGTATTTAGTCTTCGTTGGGGGTATAAAACTTCTCCCCCAGAAATTTGTAGGTATAGGTCCGCGCCATCATATAGCCCCCATAGAACGGTAACTTCCGATTTTCGGTATTTTGAAGGTTGTGGCCACATTAATCCACAGAAATGGCTGAAATTTGTGGTGGAGGGTATAAAAAGTTCGGCCCGACCGAACTTAACGCTTTTCCCACTTGTTTTAATTTCTTTGTCTATTATTTGAACGTAAGTACAAATGGTTAACCTCGTTTGAGACACATCTGTTTCCACCAGATCAGCACTTCGATATGTCTAGAATTTTCGCTCGTTAGTGCTTTCATATGTGGAAAATAGACGCAAATTTTCCCGCTTTTCTCCTATTTTCATATATTTTCTTTATTTTTATCTATTATCCCATTATCCAACTACGAACACCTAAATACCACATTAGGGTTGTATTTGTAGGTGCATTACTTGTTCACTAACCAAGTCAGAAATACACCTCTCCCATTGGCACCACTCTTTATTCGATTCACAAGCGGCAAATCGTTTCCGTTTTTGTCATTTCAAAAGTGGTCGGCGTCTACATCTAACATATAAAGAAATTTCGGAAATATTGCCGCTCTGTTTATAGTTGCCACTGAAAATAAAATAACCTACAGACGCCCGCAACAAAACTTCACCATTCCCTAACTGGTGCTAGGAATGGTGATGTGCGTGTCATCTACGGTGGATTTTTCCATGGAAAATTCTAGGAAGAAAATTGGGTAAAAAAATGGCTTAACCTAATCTCGCCCCACGCGGTTGTGCCTTATTTTCCCATTCGTATGTTGGAGTTTTTCCTTTGTAAACCATGGTAAGTAACATCATTTTTGACCAATGGTAATTTTCATTAACCTTTCCTTTTTTTGTAGTGAAAGAAACCGCATGTTTTTTCAATGGACATACCGTCTTAGGCGTCTTAACGTGGATGTGCAGGTATGGGTATGTGTACGCATATTTGCCGTAAATGTGTGGGCCCGTTATACGCACATCGACATCGGTTTCTTCATTAATGTGTTTAACAGACGCTATTCACCCCCTCACACATATTTCATGGTTTTACACACAATTGCCTACCAGCAGCCATCTACTCTGCGCCATGCAAAACGCTGACGCCGCTGTCACACATCTAACCGCATATCACTGTCCGTCTTTGCCAAAAACAACGTTTGCAATTTGGTTGTCTCCTTCCCCTTCTTACTCATCGTCTGCCGCTGGCTAACATCATACTCAATTAAGGTACTGTCTTCTTCTTCATTTATTCCCCACATTTTACTAATTCCCTTATCATTTCCTTCTCTTTCAGGTAAATTTAGTGCATTGTTTTGTTGTGCGTGCACAAACGCACAAATGCTATGGATTTCTCCCAATTTTTGTATACTTTGGAAAAACATGAACACTGTCGCATGTAATTGATTATCCATACACCAGAATATGATGCTGCGATTTATTTTTTTGGTGAGTTCTTTCAGGGAAATTAAAGAAAAATGTGCACATGAAATACTATGGATATCATAAACAAAAAATCATCCGAACAAAACAAAGTGTTAAAGGAAAATTGTGTCCAGCTATTTACAATCGTACTAATCATCAATGTTGCTGCTCTTTTTCTACCTGACATATTTATGCGCTCCAGTTCATAATCATAAAACGCAGTGAAAAATGCAAGAAAAATGTTTTGAAAAATATCATAAATGGTTTTAACAAGATACCAAAAAATGTATAAAAAATGCAAGTAAAATTTTATAAAAAAATTCATGAATGGTTTTAACAAATGTGCTAAATAAAGAAAGAAATAGAAGAGAAACAAAAAAAAAAAACAAAATATGTGATTTTGGGGTGTTCCAACCATGAAAGTGATTGTAAAAAATTTACTAACGTAAAGAATAACAAACAAGAACATTGTTCCACAACATCCCATACGGGACAAGGGAGACTTCTCTCATATCAATGAGTGCACCCCGATTCATATTAGCTCAATGATATGGGACCTACTGTTTATCGCCGAGTCCGAACGGCGTGTCTAAAGACACCACTTGTTGAGAAGTTTTACAAGGCTGAAATACTCAGGAAATGTCGCCAACATTACTGAGGGGTATTTTGCCACCGTTGAAAAATGTTTGATGTTGACTGGCCGGGGAATCGAACCCACGACCTTCAGCGTGCAAGGCGGGTGTGCATACCATTGCACCACGGTGGCACCCAGAATACAAATAAAGAATACAAATGGATAAACGTTCCTTTGAAATGGCTAGAACCCCGTTTAGAACAAAACAATTCAACACAGTTATTATAATCCTAATATGGTATTGTGAAAACAATAATGTTGTTATTGGTGTTTATGGTGTAGAATGGCAAAGGGTTACTATTTACTTATACCTTGTTTGGAATCTGTGATTATACCAACTGGCTACTATAATGTTAAATAAAGGAATTATTGTCAAAAGAAAATAGTTTCATGAACCCACATGTGTTTTCCCGGCAAAGATTTTTGTGTGCATTAATGTGTTTGTGATTTTACTTGCTTTTTTACCAATATTGACATAGGCTAAAGTGTTTAGGTATATTATGTCTTGTTTTTTTTTATGTTATTTTACATGAGTGTAGTGTCACGATCCTTTACAGCTATTGTTTGAAATTGTGTGCGGCGTTTACAAAGCATACCCATATTGTAATTGACCTATGAATAATTGTACATCTTATGTGTGTGTGTGTGTGTTTGACTTATGGCAAACAAAAAGGTGCTGAAATCAGTCGCACATGTACGTGGTGAGTGGTATCCATTATAATTAGCTTTTATCCTTTCAATAATTGAGAAAAATATATCTTTCCGAATAGATGCTTCCCTTATTTAATCCGGTTATTATTCGGGTTTTTTTATTGTAATTTCAGTTTATTTTACTGACAATGTGTTTTGAATAGAATGTGCAACAACTAATGTATAAAATTCTGGATATCAACATCATGAACGTGTTACCTAGACTCAATAATCATCAACCCAAAGTACATTGTTTAAACGGATAGCGACAGTAATATGAGCTGCAAAATTGTGTACAGGTAAGTTAAAAATTTCTGCAAGTTTATTATATTTTGTACATATTGTTGACAGTGACCGTGAGAACTTCCATTGTGTAATTTAGCATTGAAGAAATGGTGTTTATAAAAGTTATTGCTGATGTGGTTTAAACTCGTTTTGAAAGGTGAATGTAAACACGAAGCGTATGTTACTTGTTGGTTGGGATAAAAATATTGGTGTATATATAATTCGAATTGTTCCGCTGATAAAGTCATAACATCACTTGATTGCCGTTCTATGGACACCTTTGTGGCCACGTTTGAGACGTTTGCTATGGATTTCCCACCACACTATTAATCAACAGGGGGTTACGTTTTAATATTATTATATTTCAGTCTGTTTATATTGTCCCTTCTCCTGCATAACCCTTTTCTCAAAAATCTAAATCATGACGATAAGCAGATCATTATACGCCCACTTAAATAAAACTTGCATTTGTTTTAACAAATTGCATGGAGTTAAGGAGTTTAGGACATACTACCCTACGGTAGACATCCCCCCATATTTGAGGAATTACAGGTGAATTCCGTACTCCCACACCCTGTAGTCTCAAAAGCCCGGCTATCAGAAAGTTTACTAAATATATAGTCAAATTTATAGGGCAATAACATATCGAAATAAAATTTCTAGGCTTCATAGAGTTATAACTTGTAAACTGGGACGTCCACCAAAAACAAAAACCAATTCGCAATCTATATTGCACTTCGGACGTTTATATCACAGAGTTGTTACTGTTCCAAGAACATAATAAACAATATCATCTTATAGCCAAAAGTTCTTAACAACATAGATTACTAACACTGTGCAACATTTTTAAGGTGATCTTGTGCAAACAATTCGAACTGAGGATTTTTTGAAAGTACAAACCCAAACGACAAGAAACCCTAGTTGGGTTTTGTTGTGTCAGATCCAGCTCGAATTTTATGGCCCCATCTAAACATGGTTAAATATTGAGTTTTTAAAGAAATTCGGGGCTATATCTCTGAAACCAATGCAAATCTTCTTCTGACATCTGAAGCAAATTTGTAGTTAAGGACAAGAATAAGATATTTGGAGCAATAGCGAACTCGAAAAACTACATTTATTGCCTCAAATTGCAAAATATATGCAAAAATGCCACAAATTTTATACATTTCGCACCGTATCTCCAAAACCGTTAATTTTTTCGTAATATTTTCTATTGGAAAAATATTCCCTGGAATGTGATACACAACTCTTCAGAACATGTCATTATTGTAAAATACGTCTATCCCGTTGTTTTCAGTACATATTTCAACGACGATTTAATAAAAATGTCAATAAAGTAGTGAAATCCGAAATGCGAGAATAAACTGTTGGTGTGAACTGTGTTTGAAATACGCTTTGTAAAAGATATGATGCAAAATACCGCTGAAAAAACATGAAGTAAGCATTTTAGAGTATCAGAATGTTCTAAAGAATTGTTTAGATCTTTATTTGGAAGATTTTTTCAAAAGGTTACTTGGTTCAACTGCCAATAGTTTAGCCGATACTGACCAGAATTTTAGCAATTATGTAAAATTTTCTATATTTTATAGATTTTATTGCCCTAGATTGAGTTTTTCTTATGTGGTTTTTTCAAAAGATAAGTTCTACTAGTTTAGGGCTACAATATTGCTAAAGACAGCAAAGCCAAATTCCTATTCGTTTCTGAGATAAAGGCCTGATAAATGCAATAAAGTGTAGATTTAGCCCGGTTTAGATGAGACTATAAAATCCGAACTGGATCTGACAGGACAAAACCTTACTAGGGTTTTTGTAGTCTAAATATGTACTTTCAAAAAATTCATACTAGAAGTTGTTTGCATTTTCAGTGTTGCATAGTGTAATTAAATCGGACTTCCACAAACAAATCATTTAAACTATACTGCACTAAGAATTCCTACATCGCAGATATGTTATTGCACTTCGTTACACTCGAATGTCTTTTGCATGAAAATTTCCAAGTGGTCTTCCTTGTAGGGTCTCCAACTCATACATGTTGTTATCTACAGGTTTAACTATTCTACACTTAAGGATTTTTTTTTACAAAATTTCGCGTTTATTTTGTTTTTAAAATTTGAAGGTATGATTTCGTCGGCAAACCTCCTGTCCCGGTATAAAGTTTACTATTCGTGCTCTTTTATTATATCTTTTGGCACTGTTTTCATATGGCTGGTGCATGCTAGCTTTCATTCTTTCCCTCATCAGTTTCCGTTTTTCGGTTCTATTTAATTGGCTTATCTAGTCATCAGTTAGCGATCGAAGTTTTTCGCCAGCTTGTAGTCTGTTCCACAAGTAAACATATTATAACCAAAGAGCGCAAAAAAAGGGTTTACACCCGTAGCTGCATGGACAGAGGTTCTGAGGGCGTGCTCAATTTCCTGCAAGTATAGGTCCGAGTCCCTATGATCCCTTTCTACATAAGTCCTAATTGCTGCTAAAACTGATTGATTTACTCTTTCGGCAGCATTGGACTGGGGAGAACAAGAGGCCGTCGTTAAGTGATTGATCTTATAGTTTTCTATCATCTGTTCAAAAGTTTTCGACACGAAGTGTTTTCCATTGTCGCTATGGATTATTTCCGGCACACCAAAGGTGTGAAATACTTGACTTTCTAAGAAATTAACGACATTCTGCGAAGTTGCTTCCCTCATTGCATGGAGGAAAGTGAATTTGGTAAAGTGATCCTTGACAATAAATATATAGGCGTTGCCTTTTTTAGACCTAGGGTATTTTCCCAGAAAGTCAATATACAACTTTTGAAAAGGCCTTTCAGTTACAACTTCATCGCCTATAGTAGGTTGCATTTGTTGATTCGTGGGTTTTGTCTCATTGCACACTTGACAATTTCTAATATTTTGCCTGACTTGTGAGGTCATTTTTGGTTTTTAATCGACTCAACGTTTTTGTCATTCCCTTATGAACAGCATGTGTATAATTATGTGCCTTTTCTATCAGCGCGTAGGTTATATCTTCTTCATTGTAGTTCTTGATCCGAATGTATATCTTCTCGTTATCCACCTTCAAGTCTGGTAACCGTTCCTGGTTTTGAGTGATAGTCTCCCTTAAATCCACGTACTCTTTACCCTCAAAGGCATTAGTTTCGAAATCTAGGACCTCGTCTTCATTCAACTCTTTCACTATTATATTAGCATCTACGGGCATTCGGGATAACGTGTCAGCTACGACGTTTTCCGAACCCTTACGGTGTTCAATACTAAAGTCGTACGCCTGTAGCTGCAGTGACCATCTGGCTAACCGCCCACTCAAATCTTTAAATGACATCAGCCACTTAAGGCTGGCATGATCAGTTATTATGGTAAAACGCATTAGCTCGACGTACGGTCGAAATCATTTTACCGCTAAGACAGCAGGCAGACATTCCTTCTCCGTTACAGAATAGTTTCTTTGGCTTGCATTAAATTTCTGCGAATAAAATGCGATCGGATTTTCATCGCCATTATCGTTTTTCTGGAAGAGCAGTGCTCCAATTCCATACTCCGACGCATCGCATTGAATGAAGAATTCTTTGGTGAAATCGGGATGACGAAGAACCGGTGCTGAAGTTAAGGCATGTTTGAGGCATTGAAAGGCTTCCCTTGCCTCTGGAGAAATGCTAAATTTCTGCTCTTTTTTCAATGTATCGGTTAGTGCTGCGGAAATTGAGGCGAAATCCTTGATAAAACGTCGTTACCATCCGGCGGTACCGAGGAAAATCCTCACTTCTCTTGGTGATTTAGGTAATGGTATTTTCTAATGGTATTTTCTGAATGGCGCTTACTTTATCGGGATCCGTTTTTAGGCATCCATTCCCGATAATGAAGCCCAAATATTTCAACTCCCGGAAACAAACTAAGGATTTCTTAAGTCCAACTTTAAATTGGCTCTTCGCAAACATTCGGCTACTTCATTCAATAATCGCAAGTGATTGTCAAAGTCATCGGCGATTATCAACAAGTCATCTAGGCAGATGAATACATTAGATTTTAGCTTTGCTGGGATCACCTTGTCCATCAATCTACATAGCCTTTGCGCCGCTTTGCAAAGGCCGAACGGCATCACCCTGAATTTATACAGAGGTCGACCTGGCACCGTAAATGCGGTGAGTGGCTTCGCTTCTTCTTCTAGCTGAATTTGCCAGAAGGCATATTTCAGGTCGACGCTACTGATAAAGTGAGTCTTGTCAATACGGCTCAAAATCCCATCTATGTTTTGCAAAGGATATGCATCTTTCACTGTGACCGCATTAAGCTTCCTTGCATCAAGGCAAAAACTATTTTTATTTGGTTTCCTTACAACTGTTGTTCGGTTGCTCCATGCCGAATCACTCTCTTCAATCACATTTAAGGCAAGCATGTTGTCTATTTCTTTGTATACTAAGTCTTGAACTGCCGGAGACAGGGGATAATGCTTGTACTTGACCGGAACAGCACCCTCAACTAATTTTATTGAGTGTTTTTCCAGATTCGTACACCCTAAACCGTTCTGTTCGAAG
Organism: Musca autumnalis; assembly: GCF_047663935.1. Classification (NCBI taxonomy): domain Eukaryota; kingdom Metazoa; phylum Arthropoda; class Insecta; order Diptera; family Muscidae; genus Musca; species Musca autumnalis. The sequence continues at coordinate 85,147,724 of NW_027411866.1, forward strand.
GTAATGACTTTTTTTATGACCTCATTTAGCCTATTTTGCTGGTCGTCGGTTAGGGTATGCATATTTTTATTTCCATTATTGGTTGAGTCCCCATGGATCCTCTTCTGGACATCGACGTCGATCTCTTCTAAATGAAACACTTCCGGAGCTATTTCGAATAATTTCCAAAAATCAGTCCCTAAGTAGAGATCTTGCTCCAAATCTGGCCATAAGAACAATTTCATCTTTTCCGTTTTACTTTGATATTTGATGTTCACTACTATCGTGCCCAATATTCGGTGCTTTTGTCCGGATGCTGTACTGATGTTAGAGATATGAGGTTCGATTTCAAGTTCAAGTTCTTCAACAATTTCTCGGCAGGTTTTCCCTAACAGGCTGACAGTCGCCCCGGAATCTAACAGTCCTTTAATATCTTTTCCTTCGATTTGGATGGTCACGTATGGTCTTGGATCGCGATTATTTCGGCATCGGTAATTTGTTTTTTTTTTTGTTTGTTTTCTTTTTGTCGTTGCCCTTATTTCACTATACGGAGTTGAAATCAAGTCTTTTCATATTTTTGTTGTCTTGATGAAGTTGTGTAGGTTGTGTTTCCTTCTGATAAATTCTCGATTTAACTATTTCTTAATTTCGCTGTCTTTCTTCAAGTGGCAAATAATGACGAATGGAAGGATAGTCAACTTCAACTTCTTTGTTCTCCTCATCTCTTAGTTTTTTGTTGGATTTGATGGTGCGTGTTGCTCGGATGAATTATGGTTTCCTGCATTAAACGTATTTTTCCTGGAATTACCCGTTTTGCAATTGGCATATTTAGTAGTCGTGGTATTTGGTCTCCCGCACTTATAACAAAAAAAAAAAATCTCTGGGCTGATACTGGTTTTTCCTATTTGGATCTCATAAGAATTATGTCCTGGAAGGAAGAGTCGATGCTTTCTCCAGGCATTTGTTTCCGCTCTAACATGTCCCGCATCTCTTCAAAACAAGTGCGTCTTTCAGTTAAGGCGTGTTTTAAGGACTCCCAATTCGTTATGGGATATGATCTATGCTGGAGCCAGAACCACTCATACGCCGGACCCGACACCAATATGTTGAATTCCTTTAATATGTCCTCCCACTCTAGACCATAGTGCTCTCGGAAATACTCCAACCTATAAATGAAATCTTCTACTGAAAGGCTATTTGGTCTTCCAGAGAAGTTTAACCCGAAACGATCAACTCGTACGCCTTGGTTGTTTACCGTACTGATGGAGGGAATTACATTATTCCTACGACTACCTTGATTTGTCTATTCCCTACCTATTGGCGGAAATTCACATCTCTGATCTTCATTTCGAGTGGGTTGATTCGAAACATTTTGAGGACCTTTGTTTCCATTGTTCGAAAACCTAGTAAAGTTCTCATTTAACTTATCGATAACCGAATATACTCTTTCCATCTCCTTACCCACTGTTTCCTGCACCAGCGATTTAATGTCTACTCTTCCCTCTTCTACGCTATCTATCACCATATTCCTAATGTACTGGTCAACATCTATTTGTTGATTAGTTGACCTATTTGCGACGTTCGACGGTATGTTGGGAGGGATGGGTGGAAGGTTAGGGATATTCGGGGGATATCTCGACGTAGCGCCAGTGTTGGGATTATTAATCGGTCCAGATAAATCTTGGAAAGTTGTATCCCTGTTCGCTCCGTGTTCTTTCATTCTACTTTCGTGTCTCTTTTTCTTATTTTCAGGCTTAGGTGTTTGAAAAGGGATTCTGCTGATGTCGAAGGCTAATGATCTACGGCGTTTGCTTCGTCTTACTCCGGCCCAATACTCACTCATTAGCTTTCGAGTTTTTCAATGTATTGAAAGTGATTTTTTTTAGAATTTTGAAATAAAGACTAAAGAAATGTTGTGGATGCGGCCAAAACTATAGTGACGCATACGCGTTTACTCAATTAAAACAGCAGTCTCAATTATAAAAACATAAAGATAGTAATGAAACAAAATAATAAACTAAGGCGAATACATAAATTGATTAAGAATGAATAATAAATAAAAATAGAAGATGAAAACGATATACTTTAAAAGGAACTTAAAACAAAGTAACTAAAAATAAAATTAGTGTTTACTAATACAAACAAAAGTTAAATTATCACAATAAACAGAACAATAATAAATCTAAAAGTTTCAAAGAACACATAAATAGTTAGGATATTCAATAATATTGTTAGCTAAATAAAAGACGAAAGACATACAAAACACTAATATTAGAATAAATTTTCTTTCTAACTGGTTTTTGCTCTGTTTCTTTACGTGCCTGAGGTAACCAATTCTTACCATTTTTAACCTGTAATGTGTTCCCTTACTTTTAACAGCATACAATTTATATGATAGCAGTTTCCCACTTTTACCATTTTCTGCCACTGTTACCATTTTTAAAAGTAAAGGAACAGACCAATTAATTCGTGGGAAGTTATTTAGTGCTTTTCAATTGTCATTGAGGTAATTTTTGTGGAATAGATTCGTTTTGTATAAAACATTTGGTATAAACATTAGTGTCCTAACGGATTGTCATGGTGTACTATTGGACTAGACTAACGTACATGGATCAAAATGGAACACCTTTAACGACTAACCACACGGCATTATTCTTATATCATGGAAGAACAGTATCTCGTGACTGAGTACTTTTGTAGTAACGCAGTCTGCGATCATTTCATCGTAGAAGTCGTCACCACTCCTCTTCTGTTAATCTCAAAGTGTGTTCATTTTGACTTAACAAAGAAATATAACAAATTGAATACATTAACTTTTGGGGCAACATCACGGCATTTTCCTAAATGAAACTCTAAAGAAAAAAGACCTCGTGAGAAAGGTACTTCGTTGCAATGCAGCCACGATTCCTTGATCGCTGCAGTCTATTACACATTTCCCTTTTGTCAACCCTAAAGCTATTAACAACACACAAACATATAGGAGACAGGTCACCAAAACAATACATTCTATGTTACACTAAACGAAACAGAGATATTGCACTTGACCATCTTATAAATGATTTTCTAACAACTAATCTAAGTATTGCACACATTTACAATTCTCATTGTGGAAACTGTTGTTTGCAATGCTTGCTAGTATTTGAAGAAAATTTTTCCTTTCGTTTTGAGTCTATTTTATCTGGTGCCTTGGTGTTATGCACCAACTATAAAGCATTTTTGCATTTGATTTGGGCGCCATATTGTTACGTGCCGGCTTATGTGGCGTTGTGGTGGCCATCGGCTAACTCAGGGTGGCAACGATCTTTCATGGCGGTTCCAACCCTACCACCTACAACTCAAGGGGGACGAACAATAAAAAAAGGAAGACGGAAACTATACAACAAAATGAAACGACGATACAATAACATAAAGGTACACCCATGACACGGGAGTTTGATGACGCCACTCCCACACTAGCCCACCCAACCTTGACCCTTTAATCCTTAGTAAAAAAAAGATTAGAAAGTGCCCCGCACTCCACTGACACTTACCTCAAGACGATTTGCACCTAACTTCCCCACTTACAAATGACTCAACACATCATATTCATTATCTAAACATTCAAACATAAAAATTATTTATGGACATTTTTGTTTGGTTTTTTCCTTAAAACTAGCGTAAACAACAATATGAATAAAAAAAATTAAATATTAACTCCCAATACGCTTCTTAATTTGAGTCATTTACTCAGATTATCCACAATCACGATTATTCCCAAAAAAATTATGCCCAATTTGGCCAGTTTAGCACCTGATTATCGCCTACCTAAGAGAGCTCTATTAGTGGGAATTTTTGGAACAGATTTTTGGTTCCACACAAGATTGTTTAATCGCGATTCGGGGTAACCCTACACTCTGTTCAAGATGGCCCCATCTCTAACTACTTTTCGTACCTAAGCCGTGAAGTGTGAAGATCGCCAAATTTAAAACCCAAACCAAAACCCCCAAAAAAAATCAAAAAAAAAAAATAAAATCTGTCGCCTGACAGCAGTTTTTATTATAAAGTTAAAGTGCTTTTTTCTTATTGTGCCAAACCAACATCACGTAAGCATTTAAATACTTGTAGTGTCCATATTTATTTGCTGTGTTGTAGTTGTTGCATTTGCCGGCGTCAAATATTACAATATTCATGGCTCTAAAGTACGCCTGTAATTTAGAACAAAAAATTGCAGATTCCTCCTTCTTTAGGGGAAATCTGTACAGAGATTTTTTAGAACTTTTTAAATAAAGGAAGCCCATCAATTCCGAAATTCGGTGTCAGTTTAGTTCCAGGTTATTTTGAAACAGAAAGTACGTCAAGCAGTTTTCAGATCATAGCGGTAGTAAGTTTTTTTCCCCATTTCAACAATAGTTGTATTTTTCGGAGTTTCCCTTAGTGTACGGACATTTTGTGTTCATGTGTTGGCATAAAAAGGAAGCCGACCGAGCAGCTTGGTGTTTGATGGACCACGAATTAAAAAAAAAAACTTAACATCCTCGGGACTCATTCTATTTTATGTTTCCGCGTTTATGTCTTCATAACTTATATACATATTCATTGTTAACAGAAGTTTCTTCATGGTTTGTGCTATTCAAAAACGCATCATGTTCACTGTTGGCACCGCTTTCAAAACCCATCCACACCTTAAAGCTGAAAACACATACAACGTTTTGGTAAAGTTTTGTGTCGTTTTTCCGCTTTTACACTGTTGGGCATGTTGCCGAAAAATTCAAATTCATTTGAAATATATGGATTTTGGTATCGGCGTCGCCCTGTTGTTGTTGTCTTTTCTCACCGCCCAACAAACACTTTACTCAAACGTTGTATGTGTTTTCAGCTTAAGAGATCAGTCAAGAAACTAAATCGCAATGTCATATGACGTTACAATAAGAATCACCCTTATTACGGTTGGCGTAGTCGTAAGTTAAATTTTTTTATGTAATGAAAAATTATATACAACGACAATTTTTGACTTTTATAGCATGTTATATCCTAAACCTCATCGATGGATTGTCATCTCAACGCGATGGGGAGGTCCAGTAAGCGTGAGGATCCTGATAGCGATGCCGGTGGTAGCATAGCTACTGGTAGGGCCACCCTTGCCGGTAAGGTTGAAGGTTTTCGATTATTCGGTTTTCGTGAAAAACTTAAAACTCGATTTTCGGTTAGTCGATTATTTGAGAGTGTCCTAAAGTCAACTTTCAATTAATCGTTAACCGCCGAAAACCGATTATAATCGATGATGCGATCCGTGATGGTTATATGTATACAAAAAAGAACCGTTGATTACGCGGTTTTAACACACCCAACAGTCAACTACGGCTAATAGTTGATCACGATTAATACTCGACTACGAATAACAACAGACTACCACTAATTGTTGACTGCGAATAATAGTTGACTTCGTCTTCCGAAAGTCGATTAAGAATAATCGATTATCCGGTTTTCGACTACGACTATTAACAATTTTATGGCTAATAATCGATTAATCGAAATCGATTATACGTAACAATACCCGGAAATAACATCCTCAAATTTATGGATTATTATAAACAAGAACGACTGACTTTTGCTATATATGCGGATGCCGAATGTATTTTAGAGAATTGTACAACTGGGAGCAGCAATACTAAAACCGTAACTGAATAGAAACATGTTCCTTGTGCTTTCAGCTATTATATTAAGTGTAGTTTTGATAATAGATTAAGTAAATTTTATTCTTATAGTGGCCCCAATGCAGCAAAAAACTTCTTACAAAACCTAACTAGGGATTGTAAATATATATACAATAACCATTTGTCTAAAACTGTATCTGTGCTACCTTTAAGGCAGGAAGAACTTAATGACTTCACAGGAAGTGGGGTATATCATATCTGTGAAAAAGAACTAGGTACTGACGGAGTAAGGTATCACTTTCACTTAACAGAAAATTATCGTGGTGCCGCACATAGTAACTGTAACATTAAATATATTTCACAATTTTTCCTCATATGAGAAGAAATTATATGTTTCCATGTCATTCTTTATTAATATGAGTGAATCCAAAGACAAAAAAGCCTAAAACTAAATCCCAAAAGTGTAAAACTAAATAAAAAATTCCAAATCTAAACACTGTAAAAACCCCAAGGAAAAGAAAAGATTGTGTAGACTTGAGCTGATGCTTTTGGATAGGTTCAGATTCATGCCTACACGTTTGGATGCTTTAACCAAAAATTTTCCACAAAATGCACTTGTGGCAACCAAAGCTTCCCAAATGATGACGACTTTAAACGTATGACACGAAAAGGAGTTTTCCCTTACCAATATATATCATTCGAAAAATTAACTGAACAACAACTACCCCCCGAGAAGGGGGTTTCAACAAGTTGGCAGATATAGAATGTTCGATAGACGATTATACTCATGCACAAGATGTAAAACTCTCAAAGATTACATTGATTTATATTTAATAACAGATGTTTTATTACTGGCGGACGTTTTTGAAAACTTTAGAGATTTATTCCTTATTCACAATAAGCTAGATCCTTGTCAATATTTTACAGCACCTTCTCTAGGGATAGGCAAGTCGACTTTCAATTAATCGATTTTTTGCAGTCAAAAATCTAAAAATCTTAGTCGACTTTCGTCTGGAGGGAAAATCGCATAATCGATTATCTTGTGATCGATATTCGAGTTTGCCTATGATGGTTGGCGGTTTTACACTTTTGGTGGTTTTACAGTATAGTCCGGTCAAAATAGACATTGAAATAGCAAAAATTCCCACAAAGCTGAATTTTGGTGGAGAGCTAGGGTTTGCCATTAGAAGCAACGTCCTAAAAGTCCCCATCGATCCCATATGTGCAAAAAAAATTATTCGGGGTCAAAGGTCAAAATTTGAGGGTTTTTAGGTTTTCGGATTTATTTTTTGAAAACGGTTGATTTAATCAAAAAGTGACTAAAGTAAATTTTGTAGACAGAAAAATTATCTACAAGTTTGATCCTTATAATTTTTTTCTTAGAAGGAAAATTCTTGAGATATAGCTGTTCTATAAAACACATGATTTTTATGCACTTTATGGGAAATATGTACATATTCAGACGAACTGGCTAAAATAAGCGATGTAATCGGGTCTGTCTCCCAAAAAAATATATATTTTCTTGAAGAGCGAAATTATAGCTATCTTCTTAAAACAATTCCAACAAAATCGGAGTGTGTTTAGTAGAGTTATTCAATGTTAGAATCATTTTATGCAAAAATAGCCCATTTAACCCACATGTATAATCGAAAGCCCAACGGGAACGACCCCAACGAAAACTCTCCGATTTTTTTCAAGTTTTGTCCGAAGGTAGGGTTTGTTGCGCTGATTACGGAAATGTATAATTTTCAACGGTTGCGGATCCGGTTCGCCGGTTATTAGACCCGAAAAGCCAAATTTAAAAACCGGGTTAGACCCGGTTCTACTGAACCGATTACTGCAAAGTGGATATCGTTTGAAAGCTTACGGAAGTATCTAGCACATAGTGTCGTTACTTTAACCGGTTCGCCTCATAATGTACTTACGCGGCTAATTTTTTATTTGACCTTTGGTCGAGATATCTCGAAAATGGTAAGTCTTTTTTAAGAATCATAAAGACCAATCTTGTAGACAATGATTGAATCTACAACTTTTACTTTAGCGGGCTTTTGCTATTACCGTTTTTGAGAAAAATTAAAAAAACTGACTAATGCCTCCAAAAATGACCTTTGACCCCGAATAACTTGTTTTGCACACATGGGATCGATGGGGACTTTTAGGACGTTGCTTCTAATGGCCAACCCTAGCTCTCCACCAAAATTCAGCTTTGTGGGAATTTTTGCTATTTCCCCCTTATACGCATGTCTATTTTGATCGGACTAGTAGGCCTGTTGGATAACTTCGCAAGTAAAAAGTATTTGCAAGTACTTGCAACTACTTGCGAGTGCTTCTGATTTCTCTTTTACTGAACAAGTTAGTTATAGAACAACATTTTGTAAAAGCTTGCACAAACTTTTGAGTTATCGTACAGACCTAGTTTCAAAGGAAAACTCGGAAATCAACGAATAGTCGATTATAATCGATTTTCTGCGGTTATGAGAAAGTCGAGTTCTAAGACAACCGAAATAATCGCGAGACCGAAAAATCGCATTTTTATTTTTAGACCAAAATCAAAAAATTGTTTATTGTTTTCCATAACCTATCCCTAATCTTCACTTTCTTGGGATGCTATGCTCTATATGCAGAAATTGAACTTGAACTTTTCACAGACATTAATATGTAAAATTTCTGTAAAAATGCTATTAGAAGCGGACTTACCTTACCCAGTGTTCGAAGAGAAACTCTATAGATAATAGTGAAGGCATGACTAGTTATGACCCAAGTAAACCGTTTCGCTGAACAAATAGAAAGACAGTTTGGTCAACCGTCGATGAGCCTTATGAAGGGGATCAGTATGCAGGAGGAGAGAATAGACTATTCGTTAATCATTGTAAATATGAAATTATTTAGCCATTTTCACTCATGAATTTTATATGAGCGTGATCCCTAAAAGATGACGTTCTTTTTTTGAATCCTAAGCATGTCATTTTAACCAATGCGTTAACATATCATTTTCACTAATGCTTTGACAGCTCATTTTAACCAATGCATAGACATGTCATTTTCACCAATGCTTTGGCATGAAATTTTCATGTCTTGTTTGGAAAATGAAAAATGCTATATTTAAATATAATTTTCATGACAAACAAAATCCTTTATTAATTCAAATGAATACATGAAACAATTACAGCTAATTTATCAACAAAAAACGTATATAAAAATTTCAATTTATCACCGTCACTATACCACAACAGAGTTTACTTCCTCCGTGCTCCGCATTTTGATTTTATTTCATCTTGCATTTCGGGAAGAAATGATATCTACAAATCGATTTGCTTTTTAGGGATCTCTAGAGAATCATATGTAACGAAGGGAGAGCAGGGACTTTTTAAGGAAAATATCATTTATGCATAAAGGTCTGAGTATAGGAGCTGCCTTGCCTTGCTTGCTTCTGATAAACGAATAAAAAAGAAAAGGGCACCCTTGTTCAAAATTGGGTCGGCCTTCTTTATTCTCCTATTTTTGTTATTTCAGAAATGATGCAGGGAACACGGTAAGCAGGCGACGCAGCTTATGTACCCAGGCCTTTATTAATTTATTTTTAAGTTAAAACATTTTCTTTCCAAAAGTCGTTACTTCTTTCTTTTCAGATTCTTGTTTCTTTTCTTTTCGGACTTTTTGTTCAAATATTGAGAAGCGAGAGTTGATTGATTTCATTCTATGCCAGATTTAGAACAGATAAGGCAGTTTTTATAATACTAAAGAGTGCAGTCCGATTTTGTTGTTAGTTCTATAATTGGGACTTCCTTTTTATTGCAGTGTCTGAACGACGTTACGAGCTAGGTACAACACCAATATTTTAGAAGCCGTACTTGTATGATATAAAAGAAATATAAGGCAACATTACGACCAGAGTTTTAACAAATTTGGTCGTGACAACATCAAGTCTATTGTAAATAATAAACCTTATATAGCTTCAAACATATTTAGATAAATTAAAGAAAATATAAAGGTGTGTAAATAAAAAACACAAGCATCATCTTTATTGGATCGAATGAATGTGTTCAAATGCTGATGAAAAGATCGGACGTTTAACGGTTTCCCTTGCATGTGTTAAAATTTTAATGAAAAGATCGGTTCTTTCACGAAAGGAACATTGGTTCAAATGCTAATGAGAAGATCGGATATTTCACGACTTCGTTTGAACCAATGCAAAAGATGACATGAAATAACGTCATCGCATAGAACCCATTCCTTAAAATTTTAATGGAATATTAACAGATACTGGCATGAGTGCAAACAATAGTGCAAAATATGTCAGCTCATATTCGTAGTGATGATCACCGACATGATGGTAGAAAATTTTTTGGAGGAAATATAAATATTTATTTATATATATTGAATTCTTACATATAAACAAAGCCTTTTGGCCAATAAAAGGAAAACATTATGCAAAGCGCAGATATGTCACTACTCCAAAAACTCCTTTGGCAACAACATTGTCACATACGAATACATCAATAATAGTGGAATATTAATACCTAATGGACTTTTGACAGAAGCGTAAAACCCGATAAGTAATCTGATCAGGAAGAATCAATCCAATGACAGCCCACGTAAATTGTATATAGAGCTTGTAGGTGAATACGTAAAGCCCACAAATGAAGATGAAACCAAGATGATGGTCTTTCAAGAACTCGCCACATTTGCCACATCTCCAAAATGTCATTGTTATGTGGAGAGGATGATGTTAGTGAAGCTGTGGTAAATCACGTGGACAATATACTTAACGAAATGTCGGAATTTCAAGAAAGATACTCAGACTGGGCTTTGTTGAAAATATATCACAATACATTCAAACACCAAATTCATTATCTCAAAAGAATGCATGTCTAAACATGACACACATTTTTACGGTATCTTCAGCGAGACAGAAGACAACGTTGAACCCGACAGTTCGTTTGAGTTTAGATGTGTGAGTCAAGAAGAAGTCTTAAATATTTTTGCTAGCGTGAAATCAAATGCAATTGGTCTAGATGATACATTGATCCTAGATTTGTAAGGATATTACTTCCCCGTCTCCTAACCTTCTTCACATACATCTTCAATACTATCTTGAGTACAAGTACATACCCTAACACATGGAAGCACGCAAAAATCATCCCTATCCCCAAAACTACTGTTGAATACAGACCAATTTCAATTTTGTGCTACTTATCCAAGGTTTTTGAGAAACTATTACATTTTCAGATGTCGGAGTACCTTCACAGAAAGTCCTTGTTGCGCGAACAACAGTCAGGCTTTCGAGCTGACCATAGTTGCATTACTGCACTGGTAGATGTAGCTGAATCAATCAGAAATGAGATTGATCAAAACCGAGTCGGATTTCTTACTCTTTTAGACCTTTCTAAAGCCTTTGATTCCGTTGACCATAGCAAATTGACTATGAAACTACGGAGGTTTTTCAATTTTGCTACGACAACAACAAGGTTAATCATGTCCTATCTGACTAACAGACTTCAATCTGCTTGTATTGGAAATACAATATCTACACCTTTATTAGTACCTAAGGGGGTCCCTCAAGGTTCAATAATAGGCCCTCTTCTCTTTAGTTTATATGCCAATGATTTACTGCGTCAATTAACACATAGTAAAGCTATGATGTACGCAGATGATGTGCAAGTGTTTATAAGCGGCTCCGTAAATAATATAAAGGATTGCATAGACAAACTCAATTCAGACTTGTCTCGTATATACGATTAGGCAACTGCAAATGGCCTACTGCTAAATCCAAACAAGTCTAAATGTCTGGTCATTCATAAAAATAAAAAATTCAGTTTGAGAAACCCAAATATTTGCATCAATTCGCAAAATATTGACATCGTGTCTAACGCGAAAAACTTAGGGGTGATTTTTAATAGGTCATTAAGTTGGTCTGATCATGCGAATGTTGTTGCAGGACAAACCTATGCAAAACTTCGTGCCTTATGGATCTTTCACCAATTTACACCTATTAACATCCGTATTCTTCTCGCAAAGACATTTCTGATACCAGGCCTTATCTATGGATGTAAACTCTTTGCCAACTGCGATTCTTCCAGTATGCATAAACTGAATGTCGCTTTCAACAGCATTGTTCGTTACGTATACGGTTTGAATAGAACTCAAACTGTTTCAATATATGCTAAATCTCTCTTCGGATTAAGTTTCAACAATCTTCTTCAAGTAAGGACATTAATATTCTTACATAAACTTATTGTGAAACGAACACCTAAATACTTATTTAAAAGAATTAAGTTTGGTCAATCAAATAGAGGATGAAAGTTGAAACCATTCAGAAGACAAAGTCTTATGTCCGAACGACATTTCTACATTAGTACTGTAAGTCTTTGGAATTCTCTACCTTCCGATATACAATGCATCAGCAATGCAAGTACTTTTAAAAAACGGCTTTTTCAATTATTTGGCAATTAAATTAAGTTAAATTAAATTATTTTTCTTCAAATTAGATATTTTCAATTTATACTGCTTTTGTTAATTTCAATTTATTTTCTTTTATTTATTTTTTATTTTTTTATTCACTATTAACGATATGTGTTTTTTTTTCTTTGTCTCTTTTTATTCCTTGTGACCCCACGTAAATAGGATATCTCATGTAACTTATAAATCAGCACTCTAATTATAAGATTCAAATCTTGTTGCGTAGATCAAATAATAAATAAATAAAATAAATAAGGAACAACAATGAATTTTGTTTTAAATTGGCTGTGGCGGCTGTGGTAAATCGGTTATGGGGGATGAAACGAATCCATAAGCATACTATATTAATGTAAGGCTGGAAGTTATCACTCTTAAATCAGGAGTTATTGTAGATTTTAGAGGTATAAGGTTCCCAATTCCTCTAAAGAACATCAAAATATTCGAAGCCAACAATGAAAAAATCAGTGTTAATGTATTTGCATACCAAAAGAAACAGATCGCTGGACCTTATTACCTCACAAAAGAAAAATGTCGTCACATCAATTTGATATTGTTGCATATGGATTAAGGATTTGTCACGGTACTACAACATAATTATATAATTACTAAAATTTTTAACTAATAAATTTACATTTGTTTTTCTTTTAGTTTAATACGATCCCAATTGACAAATCATCATGGTACTATACATATTTCTAATGGGTGTGTACAACACTTCACAGTAAAAGCAGTATGCGAAAAACATAAGGAGAAATGCGGTGTTGAAAGTAACAAAACCCGGAAACAACATCCTCAAATTTATGGATTATTATAAAGAAGAACGACTGACTTTTGCTATATATGCGGATGCCGAATGTATTTTAGAGAATCGTACAACTGGGAGCAGCAATACTGAAACGGTAACTGAAAAGAAACATGTACCTTGTTATAGCTGTCGGAAAACTGGACACATGGCCCGAGAATGCAGATTGCGGCAAGCAAGGCCCAGATCCACCTCACCGCCATCAAAAAGCGACGACCAACTGGTTGCCAAGAATCTGGAAAGAGAGACATCAGGTGAATCAAAAAAAATAAATTCCGTCAAACACGAGGCGCCGCTGGCAGATGATGAAAACCATGGTCCCACAATCTCTATAGCCATAGTCCAGCAGGAGAATCACAACTTAACGGTTAAAGGCTTCATCAATGGTGTATTGCGTACATTGACATTGGACACCGGTGTAACAAAGTCCATTATTAGACCGGATTTGACGAAAGGGATTGTATTGCCGTTAAATGGAGCCAATTGCCTACAAAAGGCTGAGCATGGGTAGAAAATCGGTAAATTTCGATTTTATCGTGGCCGATATTGTGGACGAAGTTATACTTGGCGTAGACTTCATGATTGCCTTCGATATCAACCTGGACATAAAGCACCGTGTGATGACTTGGTCCAATGTGGAAATACCGATAAATGTGGGCTACAGTGAGAAGAAAAGCATACATCGCCCAAATGCAGAATCCGGCGAGATCGCTGTCGATGTCCGTACACTGAAGGTGGAAGCCGCCGACACTTGGCCCGTAGGAAAGCGGAAAAATTCCGCAACGAGGGGGAAAAAGCGAAGATGTACGTCGAGTAAAGGTCCATCGAAAAGCGGCCGTACAGCAAGGAAGGATAAGTCCGATGAAGAACATGTGGTACTTAGGAGGGTGAGCACGAAGAAAGAATGTATAACGTCGCGATTCCAGGAGAGAAAGCAACGTCGCCCAGAAGAGCAAAAGTCCAAAGCTGACGGCGTAGAGGGTACATCTAAATCGGTTACCACCACTACGGTACGAAAACTGTGTCTAGTCAAGAGGAACAGGCTTAAGCGGGAGGTAGTGTTACCAATGCCCATACCACCGAGAGCGAACTGTGCCTATTCGGGACGAACAGGCTGAAGCGGGAGGCAATGTTACGAATGTAACTGATAGGTTTAAGTTAATTTAGTTTAATTTCCGTTAATTTAAAAGTTTGAATTGTAACGTAAAGTTTATATTACGCAGTTACTTTATTTAAGCAAAAACAACTACCATGTAGAATTCTCTTCATCATTCTAGTTCTTACCTTACCTTTCATTAATGTGCTTTTGTTTGTTTTGCCATAATCATGTAATTATCGTTTAGTTTGCTACTTCGTTATTTCTTGCATTTGTTTGTTGTTGTAATTACGTCATTAGTGTCCTTGTCCACTTGTATTGATCTTCGCCCATGTATGTGAGTCTGGTTGTTCGCTTAGTGCGAATGTGTGTCTGTGTGTTCGTTGCACAGATTCGAGGTGTTGCCAGACGTATTCTAGAGGATTCTTGAACGAGGGAATTTTGAGATAAATACAGGTGGAACCAGCAACAACGAGATAGTTGTGTTTTAAGCGTTGAACTGAACAGATCGGTTAAAGAAGAGCTGCGTGCTTACAGAAACAAGCTGTGTGCTTAGTATAGTAATTAAAGTCGGTTCCGAATAAGTGTACATATTTTTTTCATAATTTTTCTTCATACGACTGTCATTTAATTGTAAAAGAGCTTTTGGATTCTATAGATGGAACAACAACGATTATTCCTCAGAATAAAGAAATGTATATTTCAATACCGCATAAAATTAAATTTAGTGAACAAGAGACATTATAGTATAGATTTCTAGACTCTCCTAAATTTATGCCATCTGGCTTAGATGCGCTAGCACGTTTTTGTGTAGAATCGGATATGTTTTCTATACGAAAACATTTCCATATTGATAAAGACTTTCGTTTTATGACACGGAAAGGAGTATTCTGCTACGAATTTCTTAATTCGTTTCGAAATTAAAGGAAACAGGTCTTCCACCCATCGAGACATTTTATAGTAAACTAAATAATATGGTTTGTAGTGAGGAAGATTATAGACATGAGATTGAAGTGTGACAGTCTTTTAACTGGCAAACACTATGTAACTATATGGAATTATATTTGAAAACAGATGTGCTTTTACTCACTGAAGTTTTCGAGAATTTCAGAAAATCATGTAAAAGTATTCATAAATTTGACCCTTTTCGGTTCTACACCGCACAGTTTTATCGCTTGATGCGATGCTTAGACAGATGTAGATATGTTCAATTTTATTAAAAATGGCATACGAGTTTGTCTTATATGCTGTTTATATTAGAGCTTTTTGGGAGGTTAACTTTCATTATTAGGATTTGTTTGACGTATTTGTAATGGAATTGACATTTAAAATCCAGAGGCTTTGTTAAATCCGGTTATATATAAACGTACTATAACAGTCTTCTAGGAGATATACTAAGGCAAATAATAAGCATATGAAGAACTTTAATAAAAGTGATCCATCAAGCTATATATTATATAGATGCCAGTAATTTATATGGTCGGGCCATGCAGAAATATATCCCCTATGGAGACTTTGAATGGGTAGAACGTGAAAAGATGATAATAGATCCGAAGGAAATTCGAAACTTTAAACCAGACACAGAAACTGCATTTATGTATGAGGTTGACGTAAGCTATCCCACATCGCTACATGATAAAAGAATGAAATGAATGCACACTTCGTATTAGTGAAAGATGTCTCAAAGTCAGAAAACAGTATCTAAATTAATTTTTTCGTTACAGATTGCTTTCACGGCACTTCACTTCAAGAAAAACACGATTGAAAATATGTAAGCAGTGTTTCTATTATACGGCTAGGATAGATTTAATTAACAAACATGGGAAGATGTGTACTGGGGTGGTTACAAACATGCCAGGGCCGGGTAAAGATGGTTTAAAATTAAAAATTTAAAAAAGCTGTTGTTTGTGCCATTCAGGAAATTTCAATCAGGAAATTTTTGGCCAAAACCCTATTTTTGAAGTTTCGAAATTTTAATATTTTTTTTTTTTGCACAGAATATTAAAAAACACATCAAGTCATCTGAAAATAATTAATGTTTGTAAATAACGTTAGTACCCGTTGATTGGCGCATTACCAAAGTTGACACATTTTTTATGTAAAAATAAAACAGACTTTGTGCTGTAAAATATACAATTTTTGTTGTATTACGTCGATGCATAAATATTGAGAAGTGAGACCAAAGTTATTATGAATCGGGAAGCTGTTAATGAGTACTTTCATAATATTTACAAAAAGAACGATGAAATTTGTAAAATTAGCGTAATAAAATCAATGTTTTTATATATATTAAAAATTATTTTTTACAAATATTGTTTAAATATACATAAACTTTTAAAAAAAATGTCCAAATATGTCCACATCCAAATCGAATTTGAAAGATAGCAGGGGGTCTGTACTAATAAATTCAGAAGTCAAACCGTGCTCTAATTTGCCACAGTTAAAATAAAGTGGATGTTTCTATTTTAAGATGGGAGAGTTTTTTGTAAATACCTGTTGTGACTGTACGTAGTATCCTATTGAAATAGAACGGTAATACACACATCTATCAACCGATTATCCTTAAAATTAATATTTAAGGGTTTCAGAGTGTAGAACACAAGTATGTATAATTTTTTTGAAAATAGGTCCATTTTTTGCCATAGCCCCCACATAAAAGTACCGTTCGATTTTAGATATTTTGTGGATTTTAGCGCCACTTTATGGCATTTTGACCTCTTGAAGATATGAATCCTTCGTACCAGAAATTATTAACATAGGTCAATGTTTTGGTTTAGACCCCACACAGCGGGACCACCTGTTCAACAAATTTTGGCAGTTTTTGGTCATTTTGGTCGATAAAAAGTAAGAATTGTTGTTTGTAAACGTTTATTATAAATAATAATTAATTTCAATACTAAATGGACGTTGAAATAGTTTTGGCCAGAAAATTTGGATTTGGGACCATTGTGCATTCGTAAAATATGCAGACTTTGAATGTGTATTAAATGACATGGGGGTAGAACGAAGTAAAATAAACAGGCGTGTTCCGTGTGCTTTCGCATTTCATATAAAACGTTCATTTGGCAACAAGCTAGATAAACTTGTTATATATACTGGTGAGGATGCAGCACAGAAATTTTTTGAAACCTTTGATGCGGAATGTAGAAAAATTTATAATAAATATTTGACATTAAACACACCAATGATCGTTTAACACCCGAACAAATGAAAACATTTAATGAAACGGTAAATTGCCATATATGTGATAAATTGCTATATGGTGATTAGGCCGGGAGATTTGTATGGAAGGAAAAAAGTGATAGTGGGCGCCTGGAGTTTCTGATTCTTGGGATTGTACTGAGCAAAAAAGTCCACTAGACCATATGTCTACGGTGAAAATCGATCACCCGGATTTTGACTTGAAATTTTTTCAATGATATTTTGGCCAAACTATATCTCAGAAACTTGACCTATCCTGAAAATTTCCTTTTGCGTTCTTAGTACACTCACCAAGGGCTTTCATCTCCAAAAGGAAATTTCCACCCACTGACTTTGTGTCAAATTTTGTAGCACAGTGTACATTCTCGGGGCCATACCTGCCTGAAGGAGCGTTCCAATGCTTTTGCTGTGTACTAGAAAGTTCTTAATTATTGTCTTGGCTACAATTTTTATCTTTGTGTTTGATCGAAAATCTCAGTGGTTTGGCTGTTACATATATGCCAAAATATCCAAAAAAAACCTTGAAAAAAACTTCAAGTCAAAATCCGGGGGCTCGATTTTCACCGTAGACATATGGTCTAGTGGGCTTTTTTGCTCAGTACAATCCCAATAATCAGAAAATCGAGGCGCCCGTGGTGGTGTTCAAATCGCCCCACTCTAATGGCGACAAAGTACGCGATCATTACAGGTCAATATAGAGGGTCTGCACATAACCACTGCAACTTGAACTATGTTATTCCTAAATTCATACAGATCTTTTTTCATAATTTTTCTTCATACGACTGTCATTTAATTGTAAAAGAGCTTTTGGATTCTATAGATTGAACGACAACGATTATTTCTCAGAGTAAAGAAATGTATATTTCAATACCGCATAAAATAAAATTTAGTGAACAAGAGACATTATAGTATAGATTTCTAGACTCCACTAAATTTATGCTATCTGGCTTAGATGCGCTTGCACGTTTTTGTGTAGAATCGGATATGTTTTCAATACGAAAACATTTCCATAATGATAAAGACTTTCGTTTAATGAGAAGGAAAGTAGTATTCTGCCACGAATATCTTAATTAGTTTTCGAAATAAAGGAAACAAGTCTTCCCCCATCGAGGCATTTTATAGTAAAGAAAATGATAATGTGTGTAGTGAGGAGGATTATAGACATGCGATTAATCCTTATCAGTTCTACAACGCACCAGGTTTATCGTTTGATGCGTAGACCTAGAGCTCCTAACAGATCTAGATATGTTCAATTTTATTAAAAATGGCATACGAGGTGGTCTTACACAGTGTACTAAGAGATATACTAAGGCAAATAATAAGTATATGAAGAACTAAGAAAATTGATCCATCAAGCTATCTACTATATAGATGCCAATAACTTATATGGTTGTGCCATGCAGAAATATCTCCCCCATGGAGACTTTGAATGGGTAGAACCTGAAAATATGATAATAGATCCGAGGGAAATTCAAAACTTTAAACCAGACTCAGAAACTACATTCATGTATGAGGTTGACGTAAGATATCCCACATCACTACACGATAAACAAAATGAGCTTCCATTTTGTGCAGAAGGAAAGGACAAATCATGTAAACCTAATACTACTGGAGGATGAAATGAATTCACACTTCATATTAGTGAAAGATGTCTCAAACTAAATTAAAAATTTCAAAAAGCAGTTGTTTGTCCCATTCGTAATATATGCGGACTTTGTGTATTAAATGACATGGGGGAGAAGGAAATGTGATAAACAAGCATGTTCCGTGTGCTTTCGCTTTTCATATAAAATGTTCCTTTGACAGCAAGCTAGAAAAACTGGTTATATATACTGTTGAGGATGCATCACAGAAATTTGTTGAGACCTTAGATGCGGAATGTAGAAACATTTATAATAAATATTTAACATTAAACTCACCAATGATCGTCTATCACCCGAACAAATGAAAACATTTATTTATTTAATTTAATAATACCTACACAAAAATATATAATTCTTATAATTACAGTGCAGGTTTATACTATTAAGTTAAAGTCCTTTTTAAGGTATTGACAAAATTATATTATATAGCGAAAAAAACAATTAAACATAAAGGTAATAACTAATGCTTTCATTTGAAAAGAAAATATATATATATTTATATAAATAGAATAAATGTATATATGCTTGTATGGGAGTACTGACAGTGATATAATAAAAAATTATTGAAATTAGTAATAGTACTGACAGTGATATCATAAAAATATTTTGAAAATTTATAAAAATTTAATTACTAAGGAAAGTGAAAAGCCTTTTCTTAAAAACTAACGCGTTTCTGATGACTTGAATGTTATTAGGTAGGGTATTCCAAAGACGTATGGCACTGCTAAAAAACTGCCATACAGAAACTAGACTTCTTCGTCTGAATGGAACCATTTTCTTGCCTCTTCTTGATCGAGTGAATCTCAGTCTATCGTAAGGATAGTTCGTTTTTTGCGTCACAACGATTTTATGTAAAAATAGTAAAGATCTGAAATGTGACAAATTGCTATATGGTGATAAAGTACGCGATCATATTCACATTACATGTCAATATAGAGGGGCTGCATATAACGACTGCAACATGAACTATGTTATTCCTAAATCCACACAGATCTTTTTTCATAATTTTTCTTCATACGACTGTAATTTAATTGTAAAAGAGCTTTTGGATTCTATAGATGGAACGACAACGATTATTCCTCAGAATAAAGAAATGTATATTTCAATACCACATAAAATTAAATTTAGTGAACAAGAGACATTAGGGGATAGATTTCTAGATGCGCTAGAAAGTTATTGTGTAGAATCGAATATGCTTTCTATACGAAAACATTTCCGTAATGATAAAGACTTTCGTTTAATGAGAAGGAAAGGAATATTCTGCAACGAATATCTTAATTCGTTTTCGAAATTAAAGGAAACAAGTCTTCCACAAATCGAGGCATTTTATATTAAACTAAATAATAAGGTGTGTAGTGAGGAGGATTATAGACATGCGTTTGAAGTGTTACAGTCTTTTAACTGCCAAACACTACGTGACTATATGGAATTATATTTGAAAACAGATGTGCTTTTACTCACTGACAGAAAATCATGTAAAAAGGATTCATAAACTTGATCCTTTTTTGTTCTACACCGCACCAGGTTTATCACTTGATGCGATGCTTAGACACATATATGTAGACCTAGGCCTCCTAACAGATATATATATATATATGTTAAATTTTATTAAAAATTACATACGAGGTGGCCTTACAGTCTGCTAGGAGATATACTCACTCTTATTAAAGTACATGAAGAACTTTAATAAGAGTGATCCATCAAACATTCTACTTTATAGATGCCAATAATTTATATGGTTGGGTCATGCAAAAATGAGGCCGGAGCTCGCGTTACGGTCAATGGAGATCGTTACCGCACCATGATCAATGATTTTTTGTTTGAAAATATGGATGACATTGATCCGGAGGAGATGTGGTTTCAACAGGATGGCGCTACGTGCCATACGGCGAACGCAACCATCGACTTATTGAAATCAAAATTTGGCGATAAGTTGATTTCGAGAAGTGGACCTGTCAATTGGCCTCCAAGGTCGTGCGATTTGACACCTCTCGATTATTTCCTGTGGGGCTACGTGAAGTCACTGGTTGATGCTGATAAACCAGCAACAATTTATGCCTTGGAGGCCAGCATTGTTCGTGTTATTCGTGACATACGGCCAGCAGTGCTCGAAAAAGTGGCCAAAAATTGGACGTCCAGAATGCACTTCGTCAAGAACAGCCGCGGTGCCCATATGCCCAAAATCATTTTCAAAAGTTAATGTCACGTATTGATCTTTCGAATAAAAGAAAAATTTTGATTACAATTTAATTTTTTGTGTTATTTTTTACAATTTCAAGTTCTATCGGGCTTAAAAAAACCTATAGTTGTATTCATTCAATGAAGTTATGCAGATCTTAGGGGAAATCACTTATGTTTTATGGTTTCGATAACCTACAACAAGACCATCAACGTTATAAAAAAATAATACTAATATAATGGCTGAATATGGAATTTATTGATTTAATACCTGCGATTGTGGATCAAAATGTGGAACGGGTAAATGTCACGGTAGATAATTCGTATTTTGAAAATATTAAGACAGCAAAAGTATGGATTTACAGCCTATGATCGTGGAACAAACTACAGAAAAGGTGAAAACACGATAGAAATTTTATGTATTGAAAACATTGGTGTATGACACAATCTGAGAGAACTATAAAATAGTTTAAAAATGGCGATAAATCAGGTCATCGTAATTTGATTCAAAGAAAAGAAACATTGGAACAGGTTTTAAATATGTGTTTGAATTTCCATTTTTCCAATAATGATGAGTTAATTATGCATTCATCCCTGTCTGAAAAAGATATTGCTAGTTCTGTTCGAATTACACATTCTCTTGAAAGGGTGAAAATAACAGTATTTCTGTTATAGTTATAATACTCGTAGTTATAACTTCAACGACGAATGATAGTATTACAGATGTTACTTTGGACACCGATAAACTGGCACAAGAATACCAAATTATAAGAGACAAAATCAAAGTTTGGAAGGATCCCAAAGTAATGGTTCAAATTTCTAATAAAAAAGAACAGTAAAAAAGTTACCATTGCCGTAACGATATTTTTTCGGATCAAGAAGAAAGATTTATAGATAATCTTTTGCAATATGATTATAATGACATAGTGCAATATTTGGCGGACATAGTTCAGCAAAAATTTAATACAATTAATAATGTCTGTCCTCTTTACTATTACACCAACTATTTTACAAAAGATGCTGTTCCAAATTTATACACTAAATGTCTCCATTACAATGAAGGATGCGAAAAATACAAATTTGTTGTGTCGGCAGGAGCGAACAAAAAATTGTTTATTTTTCTACCCAACTAATGTTATTCATCCCCCAAAAGTAAAACGCTACCAGTTACGAAAGATGCGGCTTAAAATTGCAAAGATTTAAAATGATCCAATTTTCAACCATATCGTCAATCTCGGTCACGTAGAAAACTAGGAAATAATGCAAGTTTGCTATCAAAAGAAGCTAGCCGGAAATTGAAAGTTGAAGAAATGTGAAAGAATAACCGTTATAATGACTTATTAAAATTTGCAAGGGTCAAAATTTTGGTATTCAGTATGTCTCAACACAAGACATATATTTATTTACCAAGCATAGTTCAAGTATTACAAAGTATAAAAAGCGTTGTAATCTTAGAAGAAATACCATATTTTTCGAAGCTACCTGAAGTATTATCCGGAAGCTCCATAAAGACTAAAGCAGGTTTACCTATATAGCATTGTTATGCACAAAACGAATAGTCTTGTTGTCCCTGTAGCTGAGGATTTTTCTTTCTCTAGAAACATACTGCAAGAAAAACGACATTACGGGGGCCAATATCAAAACGTGTTTGCACTGATTGGAGCTAGGATAATTTACAGAAGATGGTCAACAAATATAAAACTTAAATACACTCCACATCAGTAAAATAGAACACCTAAATTTCTTTTAATGTTAGCTTATTTATCCCGAAGCGAATGCATCTACGTTTTTAATCTTGTAGGGATTTAAAGCCTATGATGTTCCGTATCAAACACAGAAAAAATTATGTTCCTAGCTTTTCTCGAAATGATTTTCTGATAATTTTTCCGATAGTACTATGAAAAATAGGCATTTATTTTCGGTCATCAGGATAGAACAGTCATTTTATTTTGGTTAATTGTGGAGATATTAACGCCGAATTTTCTTTCAGTCGATAAGGCGGGGCTTTCTAACCATTTTTCACCAATAAAACCATATAAATAATTTCGAGGACTTCAAAATAACAGCGTAAACGGGTTTAAATTGACAGATAATAGAAACATCTCGGAATATCAATAAGAGTCGCGCAGCTATGTCATATTTTTTCACAATAAGATAGAATATGACACAGACAACCTCGACGGATACAATCGAGTGCTTCGGATGCTAAAAAGATGGAACATTTTCAAAATAAGTATGAAAAACGTCAAAATTTCTTATAAAAACCTTAATGTTTTGTGCAATGAAATGATTTTTCCGCGAAAAAGTCTGCCGTTTAAAGGTTTGGAAATATGCTCCACATTTAGAGGAAGATAATCTGATATGAAAACAATCGCTATTTTAATACACTGAGCGAAATTTTAGTACTTTTTAAAAGCAACTTACGCAACCTAAAACCTCAATTTCCATGATTGTGTTTTCCCGCGAAAACGGGGCTTTTACTTATGCGAGTTCAGTTAAAAAAACGACTAATTAGTAAAATCCGGTATGGAGAGCATAAGCTGGTCCATTATTATTGTAACATAACACTATTGAGAACAGTCGGGGACGCCGAAATAAGAACACATATAAAATGCAAAGTCGAAAGGGTGTGTTCAATTTGAAAAATGTGCTAAAATTTCCCTCAGTGTATTAAAATAGCGGATGTTTTCATATCAGATTATCTTCCTCTAAATGTGGAGCACATGTCCAAACCTTTAAATGGCAGACTTGTTCTCAAAAAAATCAAGGTTTTTATAAGAAATTTTGACGTTGTTCATACTTATTTTGAAAATGTTCCATCTTTTCAGCATCCGAAGCACTCGATTGTATCCGTCGAGGTTGTCTGTGTCATATTCTATCTTATTGTGAAAAAATATGACATAGCTGCGGGACTCTTATTGATATTCCGAGATGTTTCTATTATCTGTCAATTTAAACCCGTTTACGCTGTTATTTCGAAGTCCTCGAAATTATTTATATGGTTTTATTGCTGAAAAATGGTTAGAAAGCCCCGCTTTATCGACTGAAAGGAAATTCGGCGTTAATATCTCCACAATTAACCAAAATAAAATGACTGTTCTATCCTGATGACCGAAAATAAATGCCTATTTTTCATAGTACTATCGGAAAAATTATCAGAAAATCATTTCGAGAAAAGCTAGGAACATAATTTTTTCTGTGTTTGATACGGAACATCATAGGCTTTAAATCCCTACAAGATAAAGTCGTAGATTCATTAGTTTCGGGATACATACGCTAACATTAACAAAAATTTAGGTGTTTTATTCTACTGACGTGGAGTGTATGTTGTTTTACAATTATGTTGCGGGCAATTTATGAAAAATGTTATGAAGGAGCTACGTTCATTTTACGCAGATGAGAGCGTCAATCAATTTTTTAAATGGCAATTCTATGTAGCAGTAAATATAAACAAACGTTCATAATTTTTTGCGGGGCTACAGTGCATATTTATTCTCCTACTTTCGAAGACAAGAGACCAGTAAAAAACGAAAAATTTCGACCAACCTACCAAAAGAGTCCATTTTACTGTCAATCTTTAAAAGTTGTTTTGTGACTTTAAGAAAAGAATAACAACAAGCGGCATTTCGAATAGTTATCACTCACAAGGACTAGCAAATATTTTATTAAAAAATGCTCCCTATGCTCCATTGTGGACAAATCTGATAGGTTATTTTATTGACAACAAAAATAGTAGCATAGCCAGTTGAATGACTTATTAAACCGTTATAATGACTTATTAAAATTTGCAAGGGTCAAAATTTTGGTATTCAGTATGTCTCAACACAAGACATATATTTATTCACCAACCATAGCTTACTTACTTACTTACTTACTTAGCTGGCCCATTACAGAACATTTGCTCTATAGGCCGAACTAAGAAGAGATCTCCATTCCTCTCTATTTGTTGCTTTGCACTCTGGAATACCGCGCCTTTTCATCTCATCATCCACTTGTTTGCGCCATCTATTCCTTGGCCTGCCAATTCTGCGTGCACCGCCATGTGGCATGTATTCATACGCCTTTTTAGCGGGTTCATCATCGCTCATTCTTTTGATATGGCCTAGCCAACGCAATCGCTGCTTCTCGATACGTTTAACAATATTCATGTCGTTGTATAGCAGATACAGCTCGTGGTTCATGCGACGTCGATATTCACCGTCAACGCAGATTGGTCCGTAGATCTTTCGAAGAATTTTTCTCTCAAACACACCAAGCACTGCCATGTCTGCTTGCGCAAGTACCCAGGCTTCGGAGCCATACATCAGCACGGGTAGTATCAGTGTTTTGTAGAGCGTTATTTTTGTTTGACGAGATGTGGCTTTGTTTTTAAACTGCTTACTTAATCCAAAGTAGCATCTGTTGGCCAATACAATTCTTCTTTTTATTTCACAACTGATGTCGTTTGTTGTGTTGACGGAGGTGCTGAGGTAGACGAAGTCTTTTACTACCTCAATATTATAGGAACCAACTTCCACAGTCGGTCCGAGCTCAATGGACGCATTGCGCGTCGACACCATTAACTTGGTCTTCTCACCGTTTACCGCCAGACCCACTTTAGCAGATTCTCCTTCGACCTTCATAAAGGTATCAGTTACTTCTTTTACTGATCGGCCTATGATGTCTATATCATCAGCATAAGCAAGTAACATGTGACTATTGGTGTAGATTGTGCCACTTCTTTTGACGTTTGCCTCTCGAATAACCTTTTCTAGCAGGATGTTGAAGAGGTCACACGAAAGGCTGTCTCCTTGTCTGAAACCTCTTTTGGTACCAAACTCTTCGGAGAGGTTCTTTCCTATTTTAACTGAGGACCTCGTGTCAGTTAAAGTCATTTTACAAAGTCGGATGAGCTTTGCGGGAATACCAAATTCAGACATGGCTTGGAATACCTTTGAGCGCAGCGGACTGTCGAAGGCTGCTTTATAATCGACAAAAAGGTGGTAGGTGTCGATCTGCATCTCTTGGGTCTTCTCCAGGATTTGCCGCAGGGTAAATATCTGGTCAATGGTGGACTTGCCAGGTCTAAAGCCGCATTGGTATGGTCCAATAATCTCGTTGACCATTGGCTTTAGTCGTTCGCACAATATCCCTGACACGATCTTGTAGGCAATAGGGAGTAGACTTATGCCCCTATAGTTAGAGCATACAGTCTTATCTCCCTTCTTGTGGACGGGGCACAGGATACTCAGGTTCCAATCGTCGGGTACTCGTCGGGTACTCGTTCTTCCATAGCACTAAAGGTCAAACGGGCCATTTTATTGGCCAAAAGTCTTAAAGTTAAAACAAGTATTTGGTTTAAGTTAATATAGCGTTTTTAGATTCAGGGAGAAAAATGGAACAACGTGGGCCAAAAAATTAACCCTTTATGGACCAAATACACAACTAGTACGTTAACCCTTTGGGGACAAAAACTGGAAGGTCTGTTATTTGTCTACAGAATTGAAGGCATCGACGTCCGATAAGTTCAGAAGCTTTTTTGTTGTATTTCATTTTAGTTTTATTGAGAATATGCCTTAAATTATTACCTTGAAAATCCCACAATATGATGTGACATATTTTGACTATAACTGTATATATTTATAAAAGATTTGTAAATAATTTGACTTTAGAACACAGCAGGATGCTGTAGACTCCAATTTGGCTAACATTAGTTGGTAATAGGTTTAACCCTGACTTCAAAAAAATCAATATTATGGAAAATATGGTAACCTAAAAAAGTTGTATAATTCTTGTTGAGCAAATTTACGCAAAAGCACATAAAATTTTCTGCTTTCGGCACGAGTTAATGATCCAATTTCAATTTTCACTTTCATTGCCGAACGTTGCCGAGACTTTAAAAGCGTACATAACCTGAAAATGTTCGACTTTCTACGAAAATTCAAAGTTAACATCCATTTAATAACTATTTATACACATAAATGATGATAGGAGGGCATTTTTGATAAATAGATATCGAATACTTTCTAATCAAATCGTTACTTATGCTAATATTGTGATTTTGTTTCACCCTGAACGTATACAAGTAAACATATTTCTTTAACAAGATTTTAAAGATATTTGGATAATACATATTTGGCAGCCTGCCATGTAACGGTATAATTTCTCATACAAAAACAAAATTTATTTTTATTATATTTGAAGTGTTTGTTACAAGAAAGTAACACAAAATAAGTGAAAATACAAAGTGTGAAATCAGACTTTTGGCCAGTAAAATGGGCTGTTTGACCTATAGTGCATAGTTCAAGTATTACAAAATATAGAAAGCGTTGTAATCTTAGAAGAAATACCATATTTTTCGATGCTACCTGAAGTATTATCCGGAAGCTCGATGAAGACTAAAGCAGGTTTACCTATACGGCATTGTTATGCACAAAACGAATAGTCTTGTTGTCCCTGTAGCTGAGGATTTTTCTTTCTCTAGAAACAAACTGCAAGAAAAACGACATTACGGGGCCAATATCAAAACGTGTTGCACTGATTGGAGCTAGGATCATTTACAGAAGATGGTCAACAAATATAAAACTTAAATATGTAGTTTTACAATTATGTTGCGGGCACTTTATGAAAAATGTTACGAAGGAGCTACGTTCATTCTACGCAGATGAGAGCGTCATTCAATTTTTTAAATGGCAATTCTATGTAGCAGTAAATATAAACAAACGTTCATAATTTCTTGCGTGGCTACAGTGCATATTTATTCTCCTACTTTCGAACACAAGAGGCCAGTAAAAACGAAAAATTTCGACCAACATACCAAAAGAGTCCATTTTACAGTCAATCTTAAAATTTTTTTTGTGACTTTAAGAAAAGAATAACAACAAGCGGCATTTCGAATAGTTATCACTCGGAAGGACTAGCAAATATTTTATTAAAAAAAATGCTCCCTATGCTCCATTGTGGACAAATCTGATAGGTTATTTTATTGACAACAAAAATAGTAGCATATCCAATGGCCCTGACGAAAGCTACTTTAATATTACCAAAAATATTGTTTAAAAGGAAACCGAAATTTAAGATCTTCCGAGTACGTTCGAGAAGCGCACATTGCTCAAGTTGCTAAATTAAGGGATATTGAAGATAAATAGATAAATTAAACTGTTAAATATAAAAAACAGGACAAGTTGTCAGAAACGATCATTCAATGTAAGAAGCAGTAAACATAAACAATTAAAAACCAAAGGGAAGAAGATCGTCAGAAAAACTTAAATTAGTAACAAATTGGAAGCTAAGGAGAAGCCGCCTATTGAGAAAGATATAGTTAATGAACCCCATGAAAATTGAAGAAGATGAAGTAATTTGAGATGGGGTACCAATGAAAGTTAAAGAAAGCAAAATATCATTTTGTCATGAGTACATCAAAAACGTTAAAAAACGAGTCTCACGTTCCAGTGATACGACATGCTATGTACTGTTGCAGTACACAACATTATACCTTAATTTAGAGTTATCATTTCCATTTCCCCTTACTCTTAGTGTTGTGGAGCTCAATAGCCTCGAAAAGGATATAATTCTGTAGTTGATATATACTTGTCTATTCTTATATACGAAGACCCCGCCAAAAAAAATCTTGCCTTAATAAGTGAATACGATCGATATTTATTCTTTCAATCCGCATAAGAAATAAATATTCATTGTGATAAATACTTACAAATATTTATCTCCACTATAAACAACCGACATTTTATTCTTGCATATATAAACACATCAAACAAAACCTTCTCTTTTTTAGACACAAGAGAGGATGTGTCCCATTAGAACAAAATATGTTCGGTAAATTTAAAGCCTTATGTGATCAAAGCTGGCTTGTGATGGATGGAGTTCACTTACGTGTATTCATGTCACAGTATGTTGAGTTTGATAAATAAATGGAATCGTGTGTAACTAATAGATGTCGTATGAAGGAAACCTTAATTAAGTACAGCGATGATATGGCCGTGTTTTGTCTCCACTGTGGCACCAAAAATAAAATTGTTTCCAACATATGTTCTTGTAATCGTCCTGTTTGTGACAGTTATTCCAAATATCATCACAGCATTGATTGATTCATCACCATTTATATGTTTATCCTGTATGACAAATAATAAAAGTAATAAAGAATTACATATGTATTTATCTTATAATTTCCTGTTCCTATATAACTATACAAAAAAAACCAATTTTTTAATGGGAAATGATATTTGCAAAATTAAAAATGTTTCTTTCAGATTTAAAAGCTGCCATTATAACCATTTACTGTTAATTCCATTCTGCAAACGTCAAATTAAATCAATTGGATTTCAGTTGAATTTTTATATGACGTGTACGCAATAAAATTCCTAATAATTCCTTTACCATTATTATAACCATATATATCCAAAACTTTAAACAAAAATGAAAACTCAAGCCGGCCATACACATATCAAGATGTTTGAATAGCATCAAATAAATGATTTTCATTTACTTGGAAAGTTGTACGTAACGTACAGTATACTTAGTACACATTGTTGTAGGCCCACTGGGGAGCCGCCAACGCAAATAATGGCAACGCACAATGGTAGTACCTCTTCGGTTGTGTAGAAATCTACCACTAAATAATTGGGAGTGTTGGCGGTTTCGGTTGGGAAGACGACATCTATTTTGCTTTTCAAAATAGTTAGACCTAATCCCATAGATTAAGTCTGATTATTTTGAAAAGCAAACTAAATAATTAAAAAAAAAACAAGTGAAAGCGGCGTTAAGTTCGGCCGGGCCGAACTTTTTGTACCCTGGATCACTGGTAAGGAAAATAGTGAATGTAATGTGGCACCTCCATTCCAAACGCAGCTTTTTCTATAGGATCACTTAATAATACTTTTGTGTAAATCCGGATTAGTGCCAGGTACAGAATTGTACCTTGAAGTTACTTCCTGGTAAATAATTTTTATAAGACGAGTTTTTCCTACGCCAGCTCCTCCAATCGAACGTTCATAGCAATTTTTTGTATAAGATGCTGAAAATAAGATCGTTGTTTTCTGTTGAGCGTTTTTATTAAATGTTGAAGTTCTTCAACGTTTGCCAGTGGCAGGAGTCTAGTCAAATGTATGTTATCTCTGGACTCATCATTTTCTTGTGGCGTTTCTACTTCAAATACATTCAAATCTTCTCATTCTGTTATAGCCAATGCTCTAAACTCATCGTCTAGAAGTTTTTCGCTTGCAAAATTTTCATTACTGTTATGTGTATCGACCCATCAATATCTTCGTGAAAACTACGAAGAATTTCACTAAATTCGACTTCCCTCAATAGTTCAAACTCTTGGCGTTCGTTTCAATTACAACCCTGAGAATAGAATAAATGTCTTCATTGTAAAAATTTCAGAATCAGAAGGATGATTCTGAAACTGTTGTTTTGGTTTCAGCATGCGAACACGCTTTTCTGGCAATAGCGTGTTGATATACACATTGGCGTTGCTATACTGTGATAAATGCATTCCCGAGATATTGTAAGATGAAATGGGCAGAATTTCTGACCTCGTATTTCACGTCTGCCGTTCTACCATGGTTATGTTGTTGGTAGCTGACAACATTTTGAATCTCATGTATAGAAAAATCTGTGGAAACAATTATCTATAAAATTGAATACGGAAGCATTATTATATATACCATAGATATGTGGGAACCCGCGCTGTTGAAATTCTATTCTCCAATAAAATTTGAGGACATTAAGTTCATTGAATATTGTTCCATTTGCTGTGAAACTTTTAAAGAGAAGACGTATTCTGTGATCAAAGTACCTGGATCATGTAACAGGATCTGATTTAATAAGGTCGTACTTTTTTGAGTACTGAATGACGTGGCCTCTTCCTATGTAATATTCCTCCATGCGGCAACAAGGGATAGGTAAGTCGACTTTCGATTAATCGATTAGTCGACTTTTTGCAGTTAAAAGTCTAAAAATCGTGGTCGACTTTTGGCTGGAGAGAAAATCGCATAATCGATTATCTTGTGATCGATTTTCGAGTTTGCCCATTGATTGCTGATTTGGCGGTTTTACAGTTTTGGCGGTTTTACATTTTCAAAAGAAAACTCGAAAATCGACGAATAATCGATCATAATAGATTTTCTGCGGTTATGAAAAAGTCGAAAGTCGAGTTTTGTGACAAGTGAAATAATAGCCAGACCGAAAAATCGCATTTCTAGTTTTAGACCAAAATCGAAAATTCGAAAAATCGATTATTGCTTTCCATTACCTATCCCTAGCGGCAACGTTTACTAATATGACCAGCAATTCAGGCCATTGTGATTCTGCTGCGGAAAGAGTTATGAAGAATTTTGGTATACCAAATTGACCAATCATAGCCAACACTTTCTTTTTCTCTTCGTCAAAGTGTTCTGGAGAATAGCGCAGTGTGTTTTCGCCGACCAGATTTCTTCCTAAAGCAGGTGGAAATGATATATCGACCCCTGCACATTTTTTAAAGTAACGTCTGACTTCTGATTTGATGACCTTTGCAAATGTATATACTAGGGAAAGACAATTCATCTGAATCTTCATCCAAAATTAAATCCATTGGCGCTGCTGTCCTTCACCAGGAGCTATTGCAATATTTTCCAGTTGAACATTTTCCGCGGGGATATTATCCAAAAGAGTTTCTTGAGGGTTGTACTCATCGAGTTGTTCTTCTTCGGTGTTATGATTAATCATACTCGATAAAAAGTTGTGGTCTTCGCTGTTGGCAATAAAAGGAACTTCATCTGCAGTTCCCATATCAATCTGAGTAACTTCTGTTTGATCAGCAGTTCTCAGAAGAACATTTACTGAGTGAAATAGGAACATTCATTACGACACCTCTAACAACACATTGACGATTATAGCTTAGTAAAACAATTGTATTCTTCGAGAAATTAAAATTTATTCCATTTAATTGTTGTCTTATTAGGACGAAGGTAACGTAATTTGGGGACTACGTGGGTTCGAGTCCTTGGCTTTCCTTTTTCGCTTGCAAATAATTTCCGATCATCAAGCTTAACTCTAAGCGAGAAAATTAATATAAAATATTTTCTTCGGCTGTCAAAAATGCTACATCAATTTTGAAAAAGAAGAATCCAACCAGTATTAACTCTGCTATAAATATTGCTCGCCAAGTTATAGGTAAATCATTCAAGGGGAATAGGTCAAATGTTGTTATTGCTAGAATAATACGAGTACCAAAAAATTTTGGCTTTTTGCCCATAATACCTATATTACGAGCTCTCATAGCTGTTGGAGCATTGGCCACTGGTGGATCATCTATAGCTAAAGCAGTAAAAGCAGCAAAGAAAAGACTTGAAGAAAATATTCGGCATAACAAAACAATGGAGAATATTGCAATAGGTAATGGACTTCATCTCAAACCATTTAAAAGAGGAATAGGGATTATATGCAAGACAAAAAACTATTAAGCCAGCTACCCAATAGACCTCTAACCGATGCCGATATTAAAATGTTTGGTAAAAATATATACCACATTTTATAGGAGTTTGCATGAGAGGCA
Organism: Musca autumnalis; assembly: GCF_047663935.1. NCBI lineage: Eukaryota > Metazoa > Arthropoda > Insecta > Diptera > Muscidae > Musca > Musca autumnalis. The sequence continues at coordinate 85,180,248 of NW_027411866.1, forward strand.
GACTCCCAAAAACCACATGCCATTGAATCTGGAGTTGTAAACCTAGATGCATCTTCTGGGTCTGGTTATTTTGAAAAGCAAACTAAATAATTAAAAAAAAAACAAGTGAAAGCGGCGTTAAGTTCGGCCGGCCTAACTTTTTGTACCCTGGCTCACTGGTAATGAAAATAGTGAATGTAATGTGGCACCTCCATTCCAAACGCAGCTTTTTCTATAGGATCACTTAATAATACTTTTGTGTAAATCCGGATTAGTGCCAGGTACAGAATTGTACCTTGAAGTTACTTCCTGGTAAATAATTTTTATAAGACGAGTTTTTCCTACGCCAGCTCCTCCAATCGAACGTTCATAGCAATTTTGTAATAGATGCTGAAAATAAGATCGTTGTTTTCTGTTGAGCGTTTTTATTAAATGTTGAAGTTCTTCAGCGTTTGCCAGTGGCAGGAGTCTAGTCAAATGTATGTTATCTCTGGACTCATAATTTTCTTGTGGCGTTTCTACATCAAATACATTCAAATCTTCTCATTCTGTTATAACCAATGCTCTAAACTCATCGTCTAGAAATTTTTCGCTTGCAAAATTTTCATTACTGTTATGTGTATCGACCCATCAATATCTTCGTGAAAACTACGAAGAATTTCGCTAAATTCGCCTTCCCTCAATAGTTCAAACTCTTGGCGTTCGTTTCAATTACAACCCTGAGAATAGAATAAATGTCTTCATTGTAAAAATTTCAGAATCAGAAGGATGATTCTGAAACTGTTGTTTTGGTTTCAGCATGCGAACACGCTTTTCTGGCAATAGCGTGTTGATATACACATTGGCGTTGCTATACTGTGATAAATGCATTCCCGAGATATTGAAAGATACTTCTTAATCCGACACTTCGGACGCATATATAATTTTGAATCCAATATGCTGCAGGTGCTGTTTAATGGTATAAATCCCGCTTTGCAATTCATTAATGGATTCATGCAATAAACGAGGAACAGCCCTATTAAATTTGTTTATGTAGTTGACAATATACGATACACAGGCATACTCATACAGAACAAAGTGGATGTCCATGTTTGCTCGGTGCTTTTGGAGAATTTTTGTGTTGAAGTCATTGATCGCTCTATCTTCAAATGTTCTTTGGAGGAAAATTTTGGATTTCTTGATTGAAGATATTAGTGCAGCAATATATTGATCTTTCATCAAATTGCTAAAAATATTTCCAAATTATGCATTGCATTAAGCAGATTATAAAAGACGTAGTTTTCCTTATGTCGAGTTAATTCGCGCTTGTCTACGTCACTTGAAAATGGCAGAAAAATTTCCGTATTCGACATGGTATATGAAATCGGCAGAATTTCTGACCTCGTATTTCAAGTCTGCCGTTCTACCATGGTTATGTTGTTGGTAGCTGACAACATTTTGAATCTCATGTATAGAAAAATCTGTGGAAACAATTATCTATAAAATTGAATACGGGAGCATTATTATATATACCATAGATATGTGGGAACCCGCGCTGTTGAAATTCTATTCTCCAATAAAATATGAGGACATTAAATTCATTGAATATTCTTCCATTTGCTGTGAAACTTTTAAACAGAAGACGTATTCTGTGATCAAAGTACCTGGATCATGTAACAGGATCTGATTTAATAAGGTCGTACTTTTTTGAGTACTGAATGACGTGGCCTCTTCCTAGGTAATATTCCTCCTTGCGGCAACGTTTACTAATATGACCAGCAATTCAGGCCATTGTGATTCTGCTGCGGAAAGAGTTATGAAGAATTTTGGTATACCAAATTGACGAATCATAGCCAACACTTTCTTTTTCTCTGCGTCAAAGTGTTCTGGAGAATAGCGCAGTGTGTTTTCGCCGACCAGATTTCTTCCTAAAGCAGGTGGAAATGATATATCGACCCCTGCACATTTTTTAACGTAACGTCTGACTTCTGATTTGATGACCTTTGCAAATGTATGTAGGGAAAGACAATTCATCTGAATCTTCATCCAAAAGTAAATCCATTGGCGCTGTTGTCCTTCACCAGGAGCTATTGCAATATTTTCCAGTTGAACATTTTCCGCGGGGATATTATCAAAAAGAGTTTCTTGAGGGTTGTACTCATCGAGTTGTTCTTCTTCGGTGTTATGATTAATCATACTCGATAAAAAGTTGTAATCTTCGCTGTTGGCAATAAAAGGAACTTCATCTTCAGTTCCCATATCAATCTGAGTAATTTCTGTTTGATCAGCAGTTCTCAGAAGAACATTTACTGAGTGAAATAGGAATATTCATTACGACACCTCTAACAACACATTGACGATTATAGCTTAGTAAAACAATTGTATTCTTCGAGAAATAAAACTTTTTTCCATTTAATTGTTGTCTTATTAGGACGAAGGTAACGTAATTTGGGGACTACGTGGGTTCGAGTCCTTGGCTTCCCTTTTTCACTTGCAAATAATTTCCGGTCATCAAGCTTAACTCTAAGCCAGAAAATTAATATAAAATATTTTCTTCGGCTGTCAAAAATGCTACATCAATTTTGAAAAAGAAGAATCCAACCAGTATTAACTCTGCTATAAATATTGCTCGCCAAGTTATAAGTAAATCATTCAAGGGGAATAGGTCAAATAGAATAATACGAGTACCAAAAAATTTTGGCTTTTTGCCCATAATACCTATATTACAAGCTCTCATAGCTGTTGGAGCGTTGGCCACTGGTGGATCATCTATAGCTAAGGCAATAAAAGCAGCAAAGAAAAGACTTGAAGAAAATATTCGGCATAACAAACCAATGGAGAATATTGCAATAGGTAATGGACTTTATCTCAAACCATTTAAAAGAGGAATAGGGATTATATGCAAGACAAAAAACTAATAAGCCAGCTACCCAATAGACCTCTAACCGATGCCGATATTAAAATGTTTGGTAAAAATATATACCACATTTTAGAGGAGTTTGCATGAGAGGCAGACTCCCAAAAACCACATGCCATTGAATCTGGAGTTGTAAACCTAGATGCATCTTCTGGGTCTGGCACTCATTGGGTAGCATACCACACAAACAACGAAAGATCTGAGTGCTTTGATAACTTTGGTAATCTACAACCACCTTTAGAAATAATGCGATATCTAGGTGATAATATAACATATAATTATATACGAAAACAGAAATTTCAGTCATTAACCTGTGGACAATTGTGGGTGGGTGACGTAGGGGATGGAAGGTACCAAGGAACGGTCCATACTGCTTCGGCAGTATGGTAAAATCCAATCATAGCCAACACTTTGGGGTCTTGGGATGTTAATGACCAGGAATCAAATGTTTTCAATCGTGCATCCTCCCTGTGAAAACATTTCTCCAGGAAGTTTACAGATTCTAAGTTTTCAAAACCTGAGAAATGCATCTTTATAGTGAAACGTATTCTGGAACACTAACATTTAAGAAAAGAAGAAATAAAAGTAAAATTGAATATGTCATTTTTTTGTTGTCATTTGTTTTATTACTTCTTAAGTGCATTTTTTATATGGGGGAATAAAAGAAATTATCTTGTAACATATGCTTTAGCTCCAGCTTGTATGTATTGTTATCGTTTCCTTTACGTAAAATTTGCTTTATAATTGAAAATCCTCCATCATTTAGTTTGGTTACAGCATCATCTCCAAGTGAAAGGAATCTGGCTGGTAGATATAATATTTTGTCATCAAGCTTCAAAACAATTTTCTTTCCAAACTTGGTTTGTGTTTTATAAGCTCCATTGATTCTGTATTCTCTACTAGCTTCCATGCCCTTCATGCAAAGTATTTTTTAAAGTTGAGACCATTGAAAGAATTTTCAAGTTCTGTGCTGTAATTCATGGTTGCGAGACTAAATTTGGAATCTATAGTTCCTTTAAAAATGCGACAACAATTTATATGATAATTCAGTCACATATACATGCTTTTAACAAAATGTCTCTCTATATGATTATTATATATTTCTCATTTATTTACACTCCCCCCATCCACCACATTCAAATAAATATATTACGATTTTTTTTTTATTTTATACATTTTTATTATATATCTTTTGTTTTATAATTAATCTTCTTCGCCTTCATCATTTTCTTCACCTTCATCATTTTCTGTTGCTGGAGAAAAATATTCATTGATGAATGCATCTAGATCTTTTGCCATGTCCATGTTTTCTGGAGGTGTCATTTCTAGTCCCTCTTGTAGTATATGTCTGTTGACGTCTTGAGCTAGAAACCAGGAATCATTCGAGTTTAGGTAACATATATTTTGACCTTCAGAAATCAACGCGCCTTCTGGTTCCTCGTTCATAATTGCTGGGGCCAATTCTTTTCGCGGCTTCATCCATAATTTCAGGAGTATCCTCCACTACATCCATATTTTCGTGGTTCTGCTCTTCTTTTTTATATATTTCGAAAGAATATGTTTAGGATTATTTTTCATATTTTTTAATAATGTATTAATATCCGTGTGGTCAAACATTGTGGACTCAAGTGTAGCAGCTTCAGCGTTTCTAAACCTCAATTGAGTATTAAATGTACACACTTTAATATATTATATAACGATTTTTTTTAATTTTATACATTTTTATTATTTTTCTTTTGTTTTATAATTAATCTTCTTCGCCTTCATCATTTTCTTCATCTTCTGTTGCTGGAGAAAAATATTCATTGGTGAATGCATCTAGATCTTTTACCATGTCCATGTTTTCTGTAGATGTCATTTCTAGTCCCTCTTGTAGTAAATGTCTGTTGACGTCTTGAGTTAGAAATCAGGAATCATTCGTGTTTAGATCACTTATATTTTGACCTTCAGAAATCAACGCGCCCTCTGGTTCCTCGTTCATAATTGCTGGGGTCAATTCGTTCCTCGGCTTCATCCATAATTTCAGGAGTATCCTCCACTACTTCCATATTTTCTTGGTTCTGCTTTTCGTTTTTATATATTTCGAAAGAATATGTTCAGGATTATTTTTCATATTTTTAATAATGTATTAATATCCGTGTGGTCAAACATTGTGGACTCAAGTGTAGCAGCTTGAGCATTTCTAAGCGTCAATTGAGTATTAAATGTACACACTTTAATATACTGAAATATAGCTTCGTCTAACTCAATAGTGTTGACGTAGTTGTAATCTGTTATTCCTCCTATTTTTTAGACTTTTTTTTCTTGAATGTAATTTTCTTTGTTCAGTGTTTCTTAAATACTGAATAAATTTTAGAAAGTTGAACTATATTTTAAATGTTTCAGATATTTAAACTATGAAATCCATTCTCTCAGAAATAACGAAAATGTTCTATAGAATAGCCTTATCATAATATATATGTATATAGTAATGTCCATTGTAAATCTATCATAATATCGTAGGAATCATTGATGAAATATAAGATGAAGTTTCAACAGTCAGTGACGTTTTTCCTTATAATAAGTATAACTATTTACATGGGTATTTAGCTGCTCTGTACAAACCACACTTACAATAAATATACGCACACAATTGATTCTTAGTCATTCCTCTCCTCAGATGCATGCTTAGTAACGAGATGCAACAAGAATGAAAACATACCACCAAAAATTGGGGCACACTCACATGAATATTTAGCTATTTAGCACAATACACACTTTCAACAACAACAAGTACATCTTAACAACAAGAACCAAAACATGACCTTCAGAGTTCATTGCTCGCAATGTTTATTCCCTCAAAGTTTGAAGCTATGATTCAATTGTTTGATTGTCGTCACTAGCTTTTATTGAAACATTTATTAAGATTGCACCCAACGTTCCCCCCAAAGTTTTAAGCTATGAAATGATTATTTTTAATTGTCGTCCCTAGATTTTATTGTATATTAGGGTTTTAACTGTCATAACTGCTATAGATCTGTCGCGCTGAGTTGAAGTTCCCTGTTGTATACTACTGCGGTGGTACAGTTGAACATTTCAACAAACGTTGTCCAACCTTCGGGAGCACCAAAAACTTGGGTAAGTCCTATATTTTCGTATGATGGTACGGCACAATAACATGAGGGGACGCGGTTGACCGTGGAAGATTTGAATTCAGCGGTTCAAATGAGAGACACTGCTCACTGGGAAGTAGTATGTTTGTTCCAGATGCTGTATACCTTGAATTTAATCATCCAACTAGGTTTGAGAAGGATAAAGCCGCCCTATGTGGAAGCACATTGAGAGTAGATGTTGATTGCTGGTTTATGGACGTCGCTAAATCGGAAGTGCAAGTTGTAGGATTGGTTAAGCTAGGAGAGATAGTTGACGGAACGTTAGAGCTTGCAACGTTGACATTTGGCAAATTATTGAATCTTCCCATAGAACCTAAATACTCGCGGATTCGAATACTGCTTGTCTTCAGCATTGACTGAACAGCACTCATTTGACGAGCTATAGAGATTTGCATTTCCTCAAACCGTCTATCAAAATTTTGGGTTACCAGTTCTAAACTACTAAATGTTGTATTAGCCGTTTGTGAACCCATTGGTTCGCTAGATGTTGCATTGGATGTACTTTGTTCGATTTTGTCATTGTCAGGTGCATTTGATTCTTCAGACCGTTCCAAATGCATTGGTCTTTGCGGAGAGCGATGTAGCGGCATTTCGGCAGACGTAATTCTACCACTACGTAAAATCATACAATATTGAAGTAATTCCTCTTCTGGACATGAATAAAAAATCCGGCACAAAATCTACAACCTGACCGTTAAATTATTTCGCTGTGTCTTTCACCAGGCAAAGAAAGACCGACAATACCTCGTTGTGTCTTTCACCAGGCAAAGAAAGACCGACAATTACAAATGATTCCGAAATATCTATCTTATATCCTGCAAATTCTCTAAACCAACATGAAAACCAATTCGATATCCAATTATTTCAATTTGAATAAAGAAAATGTTGTTAACTTAAGAAAAACACATAAGGGCCTTTGATAAACATCTGATATGGGTCAGGTTTATTCACTAAAATAAAGACCTTATGTAGGCCTTGGTCATAACTTTCCGCAGAAGAGTTTTGTGGGAATTTGGTGTATCATATTATCATTTTGAAAAGGAACACAAAGTTCCTTTTATGATGTATGACACTTATTCTTAAAGCAATCTTGTAAAAATCAACAAGTAAGAACGACGTTAATTTCGGCCGGGCCGAAGTTGTTATACCCTCCACCACGAGTTGTACTGAAGTAAACTGGAACAGTTAGTTTCCTTTCGTTTATGAAGAAGACTAGAGCAATTTGAAAATACCGAAATGTAGATACTTAGTTATATAGCAAAAAATTTTCAACAAATTATTTTTTTTTTGTGTTTTTATGGGTTGTACGAGCTTGTTCCATAGAGTGCATCTTGTAAAATTGGTCGAACTAGGGTTCGATTATTTTTTGGGGAATTAAATTGGACTCTCTAGATACGGAATAACCACATTTGGGCTGCAAATCTTCTGATTACTGCACTTTTAAAATAAGGGATTATGCATGAAATTCATACAAATTTAGCTGTGCATTTGTATGGGAGCTGTATCAAAATATGGACCTATCTTGAGACATGTTTGCAAGGAAGAGTTCTACCCGCGGAGACACTATAATACCATATTATAGCTAAATATGTTAATAATTATGGGATAACAAGTAAAAGTTCAAGAATCGGGGGTACCATAAAAGGGGCTACATGGAAACATAAATCTGTATTGAAAACGGTTTTGTAAGAAGATTTTATACGCAGTGAGAAAATGGAGTGCAAAACTACAGCAAAGTCGGTTGAAAAATGTGGTCATTATATTCAAAATACCTTAAAACGGGAGGTACGGGTACATGGAGGCTATATCAAAACGTGCACCTATGTCCATATTTTTTGTGGAAATATTTTGTGACCACAAGGAACCCTAAGTACCAAATTACAACTAATTTGCTAAGAAAATGTGGCTTAAATCCACAAAATACGGAAAATCGGAAGGTACCGTTATATGGGGTCCATACCAAAACATTAGCCGATATTGTTCATATTCACCATATTATTACCCACAGACACAGACTAAGCTTGTACAAAATTTCAGTAACGTATCTCATTTAGTTTGCAAGTTATTAATTTCGCGCCGCTAGATTAGTGGTTTCGATCACCGTGGGACGGGCGGATAGACGGACATGATTATATCGACTTAGAATTTTACACTGATCAGAAAGATTATAATAACGGGGTTTAGTACAGTTAAAACAAATAGTTGTGCGGCTTCCTTTTAGAAGGAAAATACCCAAAAATTTGCAAGTAGTTACGTATTAAATATATAAATGCAATTCATTATTTTTACGTTATTAGCCCTTAAAAGTGCAGAGCAAATGTGACTTTTAGACTGCTCCAGAACTGCAAGTTAGGTTTGGGGATGTGCAGTCACTAAATTCACAGATTTGGCTTTGATATAGGCAAAGCCATTAAGTAAAATTGAAAAAAAGAAAGGTAATTTATAAGGAAGAAAAAGTTTGGGTGGTGATAGTTGGAAGAAATTTGGAAATACGGAGGTGGTCTATCGTCTCCTCCTCATCCTCACAGAGTCTGCAGTAGTCAGTAACGTCATCGTCCCATTTTATGGCAAAGGCCCTGATATAGCAGTGTTCAGTAATAACTTCCGTCATTACTATAACTTCAGCTTTCCTCAGGTTCAACAGTGAGTTCGTTCTTTTGGCTGACAGAGTTGGCCAGATGGATCTTGACACATTGCACCTAGGTTCATTATGCCATAATTCACTGGCTCTTTCGTCAGAGAACATCTCAATATTTCGGAAAAAGTGACAAATGGGTGGTGTGATGGAGTCAGCGATTGCTAGATCTGTAGATTGAGATCCTCGTCTAGTTAATTCGTCTGCCTTTTCAATACCCATAAAATCGCAATGTCCTTGTACCCAACATAGTCGATAGCTGTTAGTTAGCGTTTCCAAGGCTGTTCTACACTTAAAGACGACCTCAAACTTGATGCTACAGGATTTGATGGCTTTAAGAAAGAAAGATTTCTGCATCCAGACTTTGCACTACAGTTGCTATCTAACCTGTAAGTGTATTCAAGACCTAGCCTTTCACAGTAGGCGCCAGCCTCAATACCTTTTTCCATCTTGGAACCGTCTGTATAAAAAGCCAGACCGAGGGGGGTTACTGCGGTTAGAGTCGTCTCTACTAGGGATCACGAGTTCTATATCGCCAAATCTCAGGACTGGTGATATATAGACCGTTAGCCTTGACCAAACGCGACAGCGTCGATAAGGCTCCTTGCATAAACTCCGAAATGGTGGACGGGAACTTATCGGAAATCAATAGCACTACGTCGTCCGCATAGGCAACAACAACAATTTGATTATCCAGTTCCGTCAATATATTACTTATTACGAGTAGCCACAGTAACGGTGAGTTCACTCCACCCTGGGAGTGCCTCTACTTACTGTTTTCCCAATTTTATCTCCCCGATATTTGAATTTGAAATTCTGCTTGTTACCATTTTATTTGTCCAACGTGTTAGGGTTTCAGGTGTGTTAACTTTTTTAATGGATTCAAGTTCTACATTGTTGAAAGCCCCTTTTATGTCTAGAATGGCAGCCAAAGTAAAGTTTGAGTTTTCCATGTTCCTCTCAATATAACCTACCACCTCATGCAGTGCAGATTCCACAAATTTGCCTTTGATATAGACATGCTGCGAGCTGTTTATTGAGGCGGTATCTACATGACTCCTAATCTCCAGATCAATCTTTCGAGTGTCTTGAGGAGAAAGGATGATAGACTAATGGGTCTGTAAGTAACTTTTAACTCTTTCCACAGACCCGGTACACACGAGAGAGTCAAACACGACCTAAAGATCTCCTCCAGGATCTGATATAAACGTGGCGATGCAAATTGAGGCATCGCCGGTGTTATACCGTCCGGTCCAGGTGATTTATATGGTTTGAAAGTGTTGACAGCCCACTTAATCTTAAGGCCTCGACACATAAGAAGCATGGCATTCTTGTTGAAGTCATATCTGATAAAAGACTAAAGAGCAAGTTCGATCTAATAAAATGATTTCAGAATCACATTTGAATTAGGTCGAACTTGGTCTTGGTCGAGGCCTTTATTTCTGCTAACCTTGCCAATGATCCGATTCCACAGTCGCTTGAATTTGGATGTCGTCACACTCTCAGTTGACGGTATCCGCATCCTTGCAGCCTGGAAAGTGGGTTCCTGCTAGGACGTTAAGAGTCTCTGTACGCGATTCAGTCCACGCACCATCTTGTTTCTTGAAGCTCCCGATGGATGGTAATCATCGTCCTTGGAGAGTAATCTTCGAAACCTAGCTGCGTCGCTGACTCCTTCTATTGACTCACAGAAATTTACCCAAGGTTTTTTCCTTGCTCGCTTGATTTTACTCTTGTGTTTATTGAAACTCACTTTATAGTAGTCCCAATCTATGTCGTGTTTAGTCTCATGCGTCCAGTCGATTTTCCTACGTAAGTTCCTTGTTCCACCACACCGTCTGAGATTTCTTCCCAGGGTAAGTTTGTTGAACAGGATTCCTTATGGCAGCGGAGAAGAACGTCTGTAAGATTATTTACGGTCCCAATAATTTCCTGTGCTGTTTCTATGTTAGTACTTAGAGTCAGTTGAAAACTCGTTAGTTCCGAATATTTATCCCAATTTGTTCTTCTCGGGTTTTTATAAGGAGTTTGGCGACCTCCGTCGAAGAATATCTTCATATGATCCGAGAAGGAACATTCTTTGGATTCCCTGCAATTCCTGATGACGCAGTCTTCTAGATTCGAGAGGGTAAGGTCGATCTATCCCTAATTTTCACGGTTGGATCGTTACCCCTATAACATATTCGTAGACTATATGATAAAATAAAATATTATATAGACTCACCCCTTTTGTTGATGTCCTTATTACCCCATTGGAAATGGTGAACGTTTGAGTCGCATCCCAGGATCACGTTGCAGGTACCCATCATCTCAGCGAGCATATTTCGGACATCCAGGTTTGGTGGGTCCGGGTCTTCGAAAGGCATGTATACAGAGGATAGTGTTGTAGCCATCCCCGTACCATGCTGCAACTTGACCGTGCACATGTCACCGTTGCTGTAATTGGTAAAAAATATTAGATTTAAGCTCTTTTTACCTACTATACAAGTCCTCACCTTGTTCCCCTCGGATGCGGCGAAGATGTCGACAATATTTATTGACTTTAGTAAGGCGTTTGATACACTGCCCCATAACAAACTGATACGGACACTTGAAAGGAGCGGTATACGAGGACATACATTAAGGTGATTCGAAAATTACCTCGCATCAAGATCGGTCAGTGTTAAAATTGGTGACACATGCAGCACAATGATTAATGCTCCCTTTGGTGTTCCACAGGAATCCAAACCAGGCCCAATTATTTACATCGTCTATTCAAATGAAATGATTTACCAACACCGCTTTCACATACGCTGATGATACGGCCATTATCGTTAAGTGAACTTAACAAATTCAGTAGATGGTGTCACGACAACAGCTTAGTCGTCAATTCATCCAATGCCAAAATAATTAACACCAGGCCGAAACACAAAGCAAAATCGAATATTGACATAATGACATAAGACACAGAATGTGTTTGCGGGGTTATGTTTTTTATACTTAACCTTTTGCCTTTTTATTTCAAATTATAACACAATTATGTACGCTTTTAACTTAATTCTTCGGTTTTATTTTTATTTTAGATTTCCTTTTAGCATAGATTAAGTTTTTAGTTTCTAGGATATGTTTTAGCGTAGTGTAGTTAGCAAATTATTCAATTTAGTTAAATTTTAGGCAAATTCTCATAGTACAATTCTTTAGATTTATTTAGCGAAATTCACTAGGTTTAGGCTTTTATTTAGGGTTTAAGTAGTAAGATTTTATTTAGGTTTAAGTATTAGATTTCAAATAATACACTTTTAGGTAATATATTGTAGCATATAGGTAGAAATAAGGCTTTGTGCAATTCACTTTTAGGTAATAAATTTTTAGAGTATAAGTAGAAACAATTGCTTTCTTGAATTCAATTTAGGTTTAACAATTTTAGGTTATATATAAGTTAGTTTTCTTTAGCACATACAGTCAACCAAAAAAGTCTACATACACCCTATAAATCTCGGGTTTTATGGGTAAGGGATCATTTTTATGAAAATCCAAGTACATAGTTTTATCTCATATCCCTAATAAACAATATTACACACAACAAAAATATATTCCATAATACGAATAACGGTAAATTCTATAAAAACAAAAAAATTAATAGGGAAAAAGTGTACATACACCCAATGAAATATTAAGATTACCGTAAAATTTATGGAATAAGCAATACAAATGTTACATTTTATTGTTTTATCGAATGTCTCAGGTTGTCTATGATATATTTTAGACAAAATAGGAACATATTTGTGGATTAATTGCCGTTATTTAATGCCAGACTTCGCGTATAGCTCGTTAAGGCGGACCCTTGCAGATTTCTTTGAGTTTTTCAGACTGGTAGTTTATGAAACCCTAGGAAATACAGTGGGACTAATTATTTTGAGACCCTAAAGCGCTTTGAAGTTGTTCTTATGGATAATATATGCTCCTGAGCTTCGATAAATATGTGAATTCCTGAGTTTTTTATAAATTTTAAAGATTTCACAACATTCCAAGGAGCAAATTACATGCAGAAGCCTTCGAATTACCTTGTAAGAAGGTCTGGTACAATCCTCGAGCATGCCTTGAATCAGCAATGTAAAAGTATCCGACATTTGTTGCGCTTCAAGTGACCCTAACGGTCATAATACGAGGGCATACTAGTTAACAGTGTAAATTTCATACAAATTGCATGCATTCTTTGGTGGTGCTTTTATTTTGATGCTTTGGAAACTTTAGGAGCGGGTTTGGAGAATAATGTTGTACATTTCTGATTGAGTTAAGGTCCAAAAATGTATTACAAAGTAATTCCAAGGTTCTTGCTTGTAATTTGACCCTTGGAATGCTGTAAAACTATAAAATTTATAAAAAAAAAACTCAGGGATTCGCATATTTAGCGAAGCTCAGGATCATAAATTATCCAAAAGAACAACTTCAAAGTGCTCTAGGATCTCAAAATAATTAGTCCCACTGTATTTCCTGGGGTTTCATAAACTATCAGACTGAAAAACTCAAAGAAATCTGCAAGGGTCCGCCTTAACGAGCTATACGCGAAGTCTGACCTTAAATAACGTCAATTAAAGCACAAATATGTTCCTATTTTGTCAAAAATATATCATAGACAACCAAAGACATTCGATAAAGCAATAAAATGTAAAATTTGTATTGCTTAGTCCATAAATTTTACGGTAATCTTAATATTTCATTGGGTGTATGTACACTTTTTCTCTATTAATTTTTTAATGTTTATAGAATTTACCGTTATTTGTATTATGGAATATATTTTTGTTGTATGTAATATTGTTCATTAGGGATATGAAATAGATCTATGTACTTGGATTTTCATAAAAATGTTTCCTTACCCTTAAAACTCGAGATTTATAGGGTGTATGTAGACTTTTTTGGTTGACTGTAAGTATTTATTCTTTAGTACGTTAGTATTTATTCTTAGCACGTAAGTTTTACTTTAGTTTTTAAGCATTTATGTTTTAGCACATAGGGGTTTTAACTTTAGCGGGTAAGTATATACAAGGTAAGTGTTTTTAGGTAAGTATTTTAACCATTTAGTTTATAAGGATTTTATCACTTTAGATTTTAAGTTTTAATGTGTTAACTTATTTGTTCTTTAACTTTGTGTTTGTTTGTATGTACAATTTTTTCTATTTGTTTTGTGTTGTTAAATTTTTACTTTATTCACTGGGAGGGGAGAAAATGTTCCGGCGCTTTACAAGATAACGTGACGAATGAAAACTTCTTGAACTTCATTTCAACAGCAAACCTGTTTGCCGGTCTGCTGTTGGAAATATTTACATATTTACTTTGTTTTTTACATGCAAAACCGTTGCAATGTGTGAGTGTGTGTGTGGAAAGAACAAATGGCAAAATTACCACCACATAGCCACCACCCACAATTTCAACGGCGTTCACGCATGACATCTTAAGGCACGTTCACACTAGGGCACTAAACCCTATATGCGTTCACATTGTTGTGAACATGTTCTGGCCCCGCAGTGGTTAGTGTTAGCTATCTTAATAGGGATCATCTTGCGGGAGATTTCTAATTGGACCTGACAGCACATACCCCAGCCTGGTCTGGTACCCGTATACGTCGCCAACACCCGAGAAAGTCCGGCCCTCCTGCACGATGGCCGAATACGCATCCGCGCCCAACTCAACCTCTATCGGCGTATTACTCCTCGGGTCCACGTCAGCCAAGCTACCACCGCCAAAATCCCTGGTTGGGTCTTCAATTATTGGGTCAATGTATGGTCTGTATGGCAGCTCGTCTGTTACGAGTGCATGCACCCTTAGAGCCCAAGTTGAATTCTCGTTTCGGGCCTGGATTTTTAACGTGGTGAATCGCCTACCAAGATAGAGAAAGGAGCGAAGTCCTATTCGTTGAAACGACGCATACGAAATTCGCGACATCGCCTACCCTTGATGGACGAGAGCACGCACCGATGCCCACAACCTGGCCTCTTCTCCCATTATTCTTATGGTTGCTGTAGGGATCATGACTAGGTTCCAGCGTAGAACTTGGGATGGTGTCGGTGGCTGCAGTGAGTTGCTGAGTTGTGGGGCTCCATGAATCAGCGTATGATGGCGATGATCACAGCGTCGACATGCTGTAAGTGAGGGCAGTCCGGGGCGATATGACTGCGCACCAGGCAGTTGCGGCAGTAGCTTCTCCGCTCTACAGTTTCGTAGCGTTGGTAGGGTGTTAGCTGCAGAAATCGCTCACACAAACTGAGTGCATGGTCTTCGTGGCATAACCCACAAGCATACTGCCAGTAACTCGGTCTATCCCTCCTCTCTTCTCTTTGGCCTCTTCTTTGGTTGGTTCGACTGCGCTCTTCATGCCGCCTGACGTTCTGCTCTGCCTTGGGCTGACGGTTAGAGTTGGCAGCTGGGGCCCCACGTTGGGCACCTTCTTCCAGTCTCCAGTCTTGGTTGGGTAAGTAGGCGGCCATATCTGCAAAAAACAAGATGGGAGTACTAAATTCTTTTATTAGACATAACCCGACTAGTCAGTCGGAAAACAATTTGACAAGTTTAGTAATGGGTCTGCTTATTGAGCCACTAGCCGTCCGAACATCGACTACTCTAGTGTTCTGGTCGCTACCGGGATAAGTTTTATCAACGCGCCCCATTTTCCATTCATTAGGTGCGAGTCGGTCATCTTTTATAACTACCACTTCGTTCTGCGATGAAGTTCGTGGAGATATTCTAGTTTCCAACGATTACAAAAATATTGTGAAATGACCTTGAGTCGTTTCCAACGATTAACGAGACTGATATCAGTGTCAGAAATATCGGGTTCAGCTGGCGTAAGAAGAGCTGTGCCGATCAAGAAATGTCCAGGGGTTAAAGGAGTGAAATCATAAGGATCGTCGCTTGCTGGACTGAGGGGTCGCGAATTAAGACAAGATTCGATTCGAGCTAAAATAGTCGTGAATTCTTCAAAGGTAAAGTTCATCTTGGGAATACTTTTCTTCAAATGGGTCTTGAAAGATTTAACTCCGGCCTCCCACAAACCGCCCATGTGCGGAGCTCCGGGTGGAATAAACTTCCAATTAAGATCTTGGTGAAAGTTGTTCTGAAGAATACTATTTTGCAGGTTTTTTACAAAGGCAAGTGTATGGCCTTTGTCGCAAAGCATATAAATACACAGACGTATCCTTTGGTAAGAAAGCAGGCCCTGCCCGAATAACTTTTAATATTGAAGGGTCCCGCAAAATCAACACCTGTATTTGTAAAGGGTCTTGAAAGGAATGTTCGCTCGGGCGGCAGTGATGCCATTAGTTGATCTTGGGTCTTTTTCTTATGAATGATGCATACTTTGCAGTTCCGTATGGTTTTCTTTACAAGTGACTTAAGGCCGAATATCCAGAATTCTGACCTGAGCACTCTTAACATCAATAAATTACCGCCGTGTAAGGTTATTTTATGTGTAAAATCAACCAGCAGCTGACTAAGGGTCGCTCCATGTGGAAGAATTATGGGATGCCGCTCACTATACGTGAGGGCTGTCGACTGTACCAATCTACCATTGGCTCTTATGATTCCTTTAGGGTCTGAAAATGGATTCAGAGTTAGAAGTGAGCTAGTTCCAGAAATTCTTGCCTTTTTCTCCAAGGCCTCGTACTCGTCTAAATAAAAGAACTTTTGTGTCTGTATGATACTGGATCGTTTTCCATCTTGAATCTCGGCGGCAGTCAGCTCCAATGTTGAGGCTCTAAGGTGTTGCCGATTAATTCCAGTATTTTTCCAGAGTCTTAAGGCATATGCATATGCCCGATAAGCTTTAGATAATGACGAGAAATTTTTCAAGGGGTCATCTTTTTGCTCGAAAAGCGTTAGGGCCTTGACCGCCTTGGCTTCTAGGTCTGTTTCATTATGAATTTGATTCGATGGCCACCGGTCTTTGGGCATTGTGAGCCAATGAGGTCCATTCCACCAGAGTCTATGAGCTTTAAGTTCTGTGGGCGAGCATCCTCGGCTGGCTATGTCAGCGGGATTGTTTTCTGAGTCTATATGTCGCCAGTTCTCTTGGCCGACGTTTTCTGAGATTTCCGAAATTCGGTTTCCCACAAATGTGCTCCAGTGACAAGGAGGCTTTTTCAACCAGGCTAAAACAATGGTGGAGTCTGTCCAAAACTGTGTCGTATAATCCGATATCTGAAGATTTTTCATGGTGCTGGCCGCTAATTTGGAAAGTAAAACCGCACCACATAATTGGAGAAGTGGTATTGACAACCTTTTGATTGGTGCCACTCGAGTCTTTGCGGCTAACAAAAAGGTCTGAACATTGTTACCAGGGGTGTCTATTCTAATGTACAACGCTGCCCCGTATGCGCTTTCAGATGCATCGCAAAATCCATGTATCTCCACAGAACTATTCAATGTGAACGTTATCCATCTTGGAACTTTCAGTAATTCAATATCTTTGCTGTTTCTCACAAAGTTTTTCCAATTTATGAGTGTAAGAGGCTTAAAAGTGTCATCCCAATCGATTTTATCCAACCATATCTGTTGCATTACGAGTTTGGCGACAATTATGATCGGTGCTAGCCATCCGCATGGGTCAAACAGCTTGGCTATAGTAGACAGCACTTCTCGTTTTGTGTATACATTTCTATTTTCCATCTCTGGGGACATAAACGAGAAAAAATCGCCTGATATGTTCCATCTAATTCCCAACGTCTTGGTGGACGCATCTTCAGCGATGTTCAACCAATTAAGCGGCAATAAATTCTCTTCAGGGATATCTTTTATAATGGTATGATGATTTAAAGCCCACTTCATAAGTTTGAAACCCGCTGATTCAAGGGCTTTTACCAGTTCCTGTCGTGCCTGAATTGTTTCTTCAACCGTGTGTCCTCCAGCAAGAACATCATCAACATATAGATTTTGCAAAATAATATTGGCTGCTTTTGGATAAGTCTCTTGTACATCTTCTGCCAATTTAATAAGAGTCCTTAGAGCCAGGAACGGCGCACAATTTACTCCAAATGTCACGGTTAACAATTCATAATCCTCAACTGGGTCTTGTGGTGATCTTCTGAAGAGAATTCGTTGAAATTTAGTTTGTCTCGAGTCCAACAGTATCTGCCTATACATCTTTGTGATGTCAGCATTGAAGGCATACTTAAAAAATCTCCATTTTAAAATTTGTATCACCAAATCCTGTTGTAGAATGGGTCCAGGAAACAATGTGTCATTGAGACTAGTTTTGTTCGAGGATGGGCATGAGGCGTTAAACACAACTCTTAATTTCGTTGTGAGCCTATCAGGTTTAATCACTGCGTGATGTGGTAAATAATAGTTGGGTGTGTCATTAATTTCCTCAGGATTAATCTTTCTCATATGACCAAGCTCCAAATACTCGATAATTGATTTATCATATTCCTCTTTTATTTCGGGTGTTCTCATGAGTTTTTTCTCCATTCAGAAGTATTGGCCTAAGGCAATGTTTCTAGAATTCCCCAATTCCTCGCACTTTTTGAATGTGAGAGTCACAACATATCTTCCTTCCTTATTACGTACTGTTGTATCAACGTAATTTGTTTCGCAAAATTGGTCTTCTTCTGACCGTAAAACTTTTTTAGGGGTCTCTTCCACCTCCCAAAAACGTGTAAGTATATTTTCTATCGATGTTGTGTTGAGCAAAGCAATTTGTTTTCGTTGTATTGTATTCCCAGGAATGGGTCCTCCAACAATCCATCCAAATTTGGTTTTTTGTGTTAAAATCGATCCAAATGTTTTCATCGGAGTTCCAAGTGCAAATATCAAGGGTCCTATGTCCATACCTATGAGTAAATCGATAGGCTGACTGATATAAAACTTCGGATCGGCTAATTCCAACGATGTAATATCTTGTAGTTGAGATTTGTCCAAGTTTTGTGGCGGTAAGTTCGAAGGCAGGGTCTTTAAAACTGGAGCCCACACATCCAGTCTAAAATCTGGGTCAAATTTGGATCGCATTGTAAATAAACAAGATTTTGTAGATGACTCCGACACAAACTGACTTAAGCCAGTGACATGAACCAAGTTGCTCCTTGTTGGTAATTTCAAAAGATTTTTCAATTTTTCCGAAATGAATGTTGATTGTGATCCAGAATCTATCAGAGCTCTGGCATCATACAGCTGTCCTTTTGCTTCTATTTGTACAATGGCAGTGAACAGTAAAGTACCTCCAGATTGTTTTTCACCAATTTGTTTATCTTGGAGGGTCAAAGTTGTAACAGTTGCTGGTTCTAAGTTGGTTGTGGACTGTATTTGTTGTGTATGAGTGGCGGCACTGTTTCTAGGTTGTGTCTCCACTCGAGCTAGGTATGTATTTGAAGATTGGGTTTCCGTTCCCTTATGCAGCAAGGTGTGGTGTCTCATTGAACAATTTCGACACCAAAAGCGACTTTTACAATCTTTCACTCCATGATTGGATGACAAACAGTTGTAACATAAATGCGAAGTTTTTACTAAGTGAATCCGATCGTTGATACTCTTCTTTAAAAATTCTGAGCAATCTCTGATAAAGTGGTTCGATTTGCATAGTTGACAATTTTGAAAATTTGATTTTCATTTTTGATTTAATTTAAATTATTTTCCGACTGACTAGTCGGACACTTATCAATGCAAGAACATAGTACTCGCCTCTTGTTTCTTTCAGATATGGCAGCCTACCTCCCCATACAAGATTGGCGCTACCAGGACCGTAGCCACAGCCCCAGCATCTCTGCACGCAGCCGCAGTCCCAACCAACCAGACCGCAACCACAATCAAGCTGCCCGCATTCGGAACCAGCCAGCCAACCGCCCGAATCAGCCAGCCAACAGCCCGCAGTCGCAACCGTCCGAATCAGCCAGCCAACAGCCCTAACCAACCAGCCCGCAGTCGCAACCGCCCGAATCAGCCAGCCAACCGCCCTGAAAACAGCCCCAGCTGCCCAGGCCGAAGAAGTAGGTCTGAAGCCAGGCCAAATCCCCGATTGGTGAACGAGAGGCCCAGCCACTGGCAATTTTCCTGTGGCCTGTGCCAAGAGGACCACAGTCTCAGCTCTTGCCCTCACTTCAGGCGTCAAACACAGTTTCAGAGGTATGAGACGGTGGAGCGAAGGGGTTACTGTAGAAATTGTTTGGCCCGGAGCCACCTTTCCCCGGATTGTACGAGCCTCACAGGTTGCAGACGGTGCGACACAGTTAGAGGAAGTCCCGCTCAATGTGGAAGCCATTAATGCCCCTGCGTTCGCCTGGGACCTCGTGTTCATACCGACGGCAATGGTTAGATTGACGGCCGAGGGGATGGATGGCTTCTCCATGGTGAGAGCAGTCATCAGCCAGTCAGCGACGATGTCCAAGATTTCATATGCCTTATTCCGTCGCCTGGGTCTGAGGCATTTCCTGTTCCGGGGGCAGCGCTTTACAACTTTTTCAATTGCGCCCCGCAGAACGAGTATGATTTGGACCCTCCAAGTGAATGCTATGGTTGTAGGCGACCTACCACGGCGCTTGTATTCCGACCCAATTCTAGAAAACCCAACAAGATTCGTGCCGAATCCTGATCCAAGGGGCAATACTCCCGTAGAAATAGAGCTGTCTGCCGACACGTATACCGCCATCAGGAAAAGTGGTTGCACGGCTGCGGGCATCGGAGATGTGATGGCATACAATTCACAGCTGGGGTACTTTTTTGCTGGGCCGATCAAAAACCTGCCGCGTGAATGAAATGTATATATGTACATAAAGCAATTGTAAGTTACACTTGACATTCGGGGGGCAGAATGTTAAGTAGCTACTTAACTTTTAAGCTCCACTGTAAATTGCCGGTGATCGCAATAGCATAATGTAAATAATGTAAACATAACACATATACAACTATGCGATCACCGGTACATTTCATTGGAAGTAAATAAGTTTTGCAGCGGGCAAAACAGGTTTGCTGCTTTTTAGCAAACAAAAAAGAAGTCAGTTCAAATCGAATTTCTAACGCGACAAGTGCTCCCCCAGTGACAAGTGCAACATAAAATAAATAGAAAAAAAACCATACAGAACAATGAGACTGAACTTGTTAATATATCAACAGAAATTATAAAAAAAGTTGAACTTAAACACAGAAAACATTGTACATAAAACCACACATAAAACATTGAAAAATATCAAAACTAAAATCTAAAATATTGCTACAAACTAAAAGTGAAATTAAAAACACACAAACACACACATACTTACTTGAAATCTAAACCTAGCAAAGTGCCTAAAACTATATAAATTAAAATTTGTCTAAACCCTACTTGCTAAACCTACATACACCTAAAATCTATGAATTAAAATTTGTCCTAAAAATTGTCTAACTAAAACCTAAAAATTTGTCTAAATTAAAACCGCAAAATTTGCCTAATTAAAATCCTAAACCTACATTAAATTGTATACCTAACCTAATTGAATAAATAAATAAATACTATATACACTGAATTTAAACACAAAACCAACAAACTCTTATAACTAAAAAAAGGGCAAACAAAAAGGTAACACACAACCAAACATTGCAACACAAACAAGTCATAATACAAAACAGAATGTCTAAATAGCAACCACAATCAAAATTACCAGCACAAATGCCGTACAAAGATCGTGATATTGGAACCATACAAATATCTAGGAGTACAGTTAGATGATAACTTTAAATGGAAAGTACATGTACAACGTCTGCCAAATAAATTACGACAATCAGCTTACGCACTTTATCATCTTGGTAATGCTGCGCCATATTATGTCTTAAAGCAAGCATACTTTTCACTGGTTGAATCGCATCTTAGGCATGGTATTACAGTTTGGGGAAATGCGAAATGCACTAGGCACATACAAACGACACAAAAAAGGCTTGTGAAACTTCTTTACACAGAAATGTAGAACAACCGCAAAAACAATATACAAAAATCTGGAAATATTGAATATAAATCAATTTTACTCAACATCCGTTGTAAAAGAATTCATGGAAGATGGTAGCCTAGCGAAAAAACTGGACCACAATCAAAACACAAGAAGAAGAGCCGAAGCCAAATACGTCATACCGAAATACAAAAATGATTATGGAAAGTACTCGCTTTCTGTCACACTACCTACAACACTAAACGGATTGCCAAAAGAGATCACAAATAAAAGAAATAAGCATATTATAACTAAATCAATGTAAACTCATTATATAAAGTAATTAAGAGTACAATCAAAGTCTACGGCTAATTTTGGCCAATATATTATAACATTATAGATCGTTTACACACAAGATAACTACAGCTTCGTGGGAACCAGATAATAATGAAATGTTAATCTTTTAAAGGAAATAAATAAAAATAAAAAAATATTTATTCATTGAACGGGATGTAATGTGCTAGATTTCGCGACGTCGTATTATTTTGAAATAAATAATTCGGACGCAATTTGGTTCAATTTTATTAAATTATAGTTATTGGCTTCTTCATTCGACAAAAACAAATGTATTGCATCTGTTGGAACATCGTTCATATCATATCTTGACTTCATTATTTCCACATCTTCAGTAGTTATTTCACCATCAGATGTTTTGGTTAATGCTTGTGCGAAACTCTAATCTTCTCTTTGTCGCATTATTTCCATCATCTCGTAAAAATTGAACAGATCCCATAATCTGGAACCTACAATGAGTCCATAAGGATTAGAAGTGTTTTTACTAAAAACCCATTTATCTCCAACTGGCGGAAGTTGCTAAAAATCGCCAAATGCTAAAAGTGAAATACCTCCAAATGGATTTCAGTTCTTAAATATTTGCTTCAATCTAGCATCCAAAAATCCAAGCATTCTTGAACCGACCATTGATATTTCGTCAATAATGATGGCCTTCAACTAAATTAATTTTACAATTATTGAGTTAATAATATCATTGCTAAATGGTCGCAGATCACCTGAATATTGGTTTATTGGAAGGGGAAACAATGCATGTAACGTTGATCCCCCAAATGCCGCCTTGGAGTTGCCAATAATAATTTTGTAAGGATTATTTCCAGGAATATTGTTAAATCTATGGTTATAGATTGGTATATGCATTTAATTGAACGACTTTTGCGGTCTCCAGCCCCACAGCCTATATATTCATAAAACGTTTTATTTTCAATAACATTCTGTAGTATGTGATGCAAGTAGGCACGATGTTTAACATTAAGGGTTCTTACATCGGAAAGAAGGTCACTCTCAGTTATAAATGGTGGTAACTTTATAAACCTTACATTGTCCCTCGTTTCTGTGTCATTGTTATGGTCAACGTCAAATATATTTAACCCCGCATCAATTTCAGGTACTGCCAAAGCACCATACTAATCATCTAACATTTGTGATACAGCTGCATTATCATTTGGATTATTTATTGAATCGTTGGGTTCATCTTGTACTTCCATTAAGATTTCGTCAAGCTCGCCTTTATAATAATAATTGTTCCACAACATCCCATAGGGACAAGGGAGACTTCTCTCATATCAATGAGTGCACCCCGATTCATATTAGCTCAATGATATGGGACCTACAGTTTTTCGCCGAGTCCGAACGGCGTGTCTAAGACACCACTTTTGTAGAGAAGTTTTACATGGCTGAAATACTCAGGAAATGTCGCCAACATTACTGAGGGGTATTTTGCCACCGTTGAAAAGTGTTTTGATGTTACCTGGCCGGGGAATCGAACCCACGACCTTATGTGTGCAAGGCGGGTGTGCATACCATTGCACCACGGTGGCACCCGCCTTTAAATAACTTAAATTATGCACTATTTTCTTCAATGCTGTTTTTATGGACACGACAAATATCTTCATTATCGTTCGGCAATAACTCATTACTTTCATTTCTCCAGGGCAAATACAACATCGCGATCGAACCGAACTAGTCGTTCCTATTCGAATCAACTTTAACAGACGGAAATCGTAATATAGCTGGATTTTTCCGTTTATATACGTATCCAGAATTATTTCTCAATCGAGCAGGAGCTCCAACAGTATCGACGTTTGTAATTTCATCTTCCAAATAGTCATCGTCTTCCTCTTGTTGCCGAGATTTTCGTAATTTTGCCGAATAACTGTAATACGCTGCAAAGTATGCCAAACAAATGTGTTCCAAAATATCGGGACGTTGCTATAGTGCTCGAGAATGTTCGCGTTGAATATATTTGTTGATTCGAGATTTTGCAACTGTTGTTTTGATTTTAACATGCGGACACGAAATGTACTAATGTAAATTTCGTTACTGCTACACTGTGACATACACATACCAAGTATGTTATACAATTGCTTCTTGTGCGGAAACTTCGGATGTATTGATACATTTATTTCCAATATGCTGCAGTCTTTCTTTCACTGAATAATTTCTGATTTCATTCATAGCTTCTTGTAGAAGTCTTGAAACGCCCCTATTGGACTTATTAATATAATTGACAATATATGAAACACAAGCATTTGCATCCATAACAAACTGGATGTTCATATTCGACTTTTGCATCGATAAAATTTTGAGTCAAATGCATTTATTAATCTGCCCTTAAATGATCTTTTTAAGAAAACTTGAGGTTTTCTAATAGATGATAGTAATGCTAAGATATATTCATCTAGGCTCAATTCAATACGATTGTATGGTAAGAACGTAACAAATGACTGAAGTTCGTCTCTTGTATGGTTGATAAGTTAGCATTTAATAACATGTGATATTTTTTCAAAATTATCCTTGTGCTTTTTCTGTTCCCCAAGGTTTATATCTTGCGGTAAGGGCAATAATATTTGTGTGTATGGCATTGGAGGATGTGGAATATGGAAGCGACAGAACATTCGGCCTCTTATTTCCCGTTGACTTGATCTTGTATGATTGTGACGTTGAACATTTGTGAAAGTTTCGACATTTGTATTAGACGAATCTATTTATGAAATCTACTACGGGTAAGATGTTTAAATGTGGGACATCTTTTAACCAATAAATTCCATGTAAGTGTGGAGAACCCCGTTGTTGAAATTCAATTCTCCAGTAATGTCTTAAAACGTAATGTTCTTGGAACACACCTCTATTCGATTTGAAATGGTTAAATAAATGTTTTATTCTTTGATCGAAGTATCTCGAACATGTAACAAAATCCCTTCGTATAAGGTCGTACTTTCTTTGGGTAGAATATGACATCGCTTCCTCCTCAGTTATGACGTTCCCTTCTATAAATTTAATTAGAATCACTATCAATTCCGGCCATTGTGATTCTGCAGCGGATAGTGTAATACAAAATGTTGGTAGGCCAAATTGTCGTATCATTGCCAAAACCTTTTTTTCACCATTCCAGTGGGCAGAAGAAGAACGAATACTGTTCAGAATGTTATATCCTGGTCATCTAATGCTTCTTGGGCTGTTAAATGTCTTGCTCCAAATTGTTTTCTTAAGCATGTGGAAATGCTGTTTTCTATACGGGAAAACTCTAACTTTTTATAGGAATACAATACCTTGTCAAAACGAGCGCAACGTCTGTCATATCGCCAAACTTCAGATTGTATTATTTTACCTACGGTGCAGTACAAGTTCTTTCAATGCCGCAGTATATTGCAGGATTTGACAATTCTTCGGAGTTTTCCTCTATTATCATGTCTAGAGGCCCTTGTCCCTCACCCGAAGCAACTGAAATGCATTGCAAAGGAATATTTTCCACAGGATTATTATCTAATAAAGTTTCCTGTGGATTGTATTCCTCAACTTCATCTTCACATGTGTTGTTT
Organism: Musca autumnalis; assembly: GCF_047663935.1. Classification (NCBI taxonomy): domain Eukaryota; kingdom Metazoa; phylum Arthropoda; class Insecta; order Diptera; family Muscidae; genus Musca; species Musca autumnalis. Next base: position 85,205,663 of record NW_027411866.1, read on the forward strand.
ATTAATCTAAACACTATTTCTACATCTTCCAAGCCAATTATCAGATATGAAAATGTTGTGCTTCTTATAGAGTTTAGTGTTGGCGAGGTATCTTGCAGCTTGAAAAATGTTGGTCGGCCTGATTGTTTCCGTCATGAAACTATGCTTGTATATTAGTCTACGTTTTAGATGAACTTGAACAACTTCCGTTTGGTCTGCTGTTCGCAGAAGCACATTCACCGTTGTAGATAACTGTATAGGAACGTTAACCACAGCACGCCTATCGCCGCATTGACAATTGTACAAAAGAGAAACTATTCTCATGAAGGGAATTTGTGGTGAAACAAATCTTTCCTCTAATAACGTTAGCCCTTGAAGATTATGGGGAATATCTGGAAAATGTAGTCCATTCGAAAGGAAACTCGAAGGTACCTTCCACCTATTACAATCTTGTAGCAGGTATTTCAAAATTTATATTTATCACATGGCAGAACTAGCAGGTAGTGGTATCATACCAGCTGATCGAATATGAAAAGTCAAATCACTTAATAAAAAAAATTATGTTTGTTGTAATTTCCCCAACAACATAAAGAAAGTTTTGACATAACATATTCAAAATTTTACGATGCCACTACCTGGGTAATTGTGTCATGATTTATCATTTTCTGAAGGAAATTTTTCAGATAGAAACCATAACATATGCAAATTTCTGTTGGACCCTGTCTTGTTTTTTTTTTTTTTTTTTAACGCATCTAATTACCTTAATCTGTGTCTGTCGGAATGTAGTCGCAACATCTCCAATCTCGAGATTGGTGAAAGGTTTTGTCTAATATTGGCATTTCTGGCAGATTGACGAGTATTTTCGATTTCGCGATTTGTAGGATTCAAACGATGGAGACGGACGCGGCAATTTCTAATACGGTTCTGATTGTTAGCAGCAGCAGCAGTTGCGCGTCTTGCTATACGGTGTTGTTGTGTATTACGCCTCTGCTCAAAAGTGTGCTATACTACATCAGATCTTCTATTATTCCCCAGTCCACTAAAAAGGCGTCTCGTTTGAATTGTTTACACCTTTAAATATTACCTACTTTGAAATTAGGTTGGAACAAAGTTGTATAGTTACCGTGTAAGGTTTATACCGGTAGGAGAATTTTTCTACAATCTTCGTATATCTTAAGTCTACAGGTCCCGTTACATGGGGCTATAACAAAACCTTATGTTGGGGCTATAATAAAACCTTAACCAAAACGTGAACCCATATAGACATTTTTGGTAGAAGTGTTTTTGATATGTGGGAACACAAAATCCCAAATGACAACTATTTCTGATTTTCGTGTGCTGACCAATGCATTCTTCAATTTTTAATTTATTGTTGTTGGGCTTTTTTTCATTTTATAATTTTATAATTATAAAAATAATATACTATAAAATAATATAATATACCCTACACCACTATGTGGAAAGGGTATTATAAGCTTGTTTTGGTAAAAATGCATGTAACACCGCGAAATATTCGTCGGAGACCCCCAATGTGGTATACCAATCTTCATATCTCGTCGAGATAAAGCGATTTTGAGATGTGTGTCCGTGTGTCCGTCTGTCCATTATAAATTGTAATCAAACTCCAGGCCGCAATTATGGACCGATCGTCGAAATTTGGTATGGAGGTCGGTTTCACATCAGAATAGATCGCTATTTTAATTGGTGATGATCGTGAAATATTTAGCGGGTGAAATGGACTGTAAGAGACACCCACCATTCCAATACATTGAAATTTCTATGATTCACAACTGTCTGTGCATTGTACCTTGATATTTCACTTGGTATTTCTTCCCCTGCAATTGTCATCGATGAGCTCTGGACGAAAGCATTGAAGGTATCTTCCTTCACATCAGTGCCTTCAGTAGCGTCGATATGGCTATCGTATGAAACATTTTCGTATAACTCTGCCATTATTTTGCATTTTTCATGAGTTTTTTCCTACCTCACTTTGATCGAAGTTGTGGAGCTTATTGGCAGGAGGAAACAGAAATAGAGCTACTTTATGTAAGTCAGAAATGTATGGATATATCACAAGGTGGATGTGGTGTAGAAGTTTCTCTTTTAACTTTTGGATAATGTCCGAGTCTGATAATTGTGTGCACATATTTTTTAATTTGTGGATCTGAGGAATCACGCAGTGCAAAGTTGGATAGTCATCAGCCTCTAACATTCTCGACGAATCTTCGATAGGTTTTAAGACGCTGATGATATCGTTTATTGCACCCAAATTAATATTAGAAATTCTTCTGGTTTCGCCTTTCTCCTCAAGAATCCTAGATATATCAGGCCAGTTGTCTTTTATGGATTCTAAAAGGAAATATACTGTATTCCATCGTGTCGGTGAAAAACTTTTAAGGGTAGTTTTCAGGCAACTGTTAAGTCCAGCTTTTTTAAAATATTTTACTAATTTAGAGCAAACTTCAGAAATAGATTTGGCCTCTTCCACATCAGCAACTGATTTCTCGACCACATTGTTGAGAACAGGGACGTACGCAGGATTTCATTTCGGGGGGGGCCCACCATGACCAAAAATCATGAAATTTTAAAATGTTGGGTAGGGTTACATAGCGTTATTTTAAAGGCTTTTAGTCGATTTGTTAACAATTATTGAGACAAGGTGTATAAAATCAATGAAGAGAGAGTTTAAAAAATTTAAAATACAATTTTGGAATTTGGTACAGAGTAATATATATTATGTATTAGTTCTTGGATATTTTTTATTGAAAATTACCATATCAGACCACGTTCGGTATGGTTATCGGTATTTGTAAGTTGTACACCACATATGCTCACATTTTGGTATATCTCAGAATTTGTAATATCCCCAATTGTGTTCGCTAGATTTTCAGCATTCGAAGATCTTAATTTAATTTCTAAGAATATTGGCTATAATAAGGATTTTTGGATTTTTTTGGTTAGAGAACCTCTATGCTGAAAGTGGTTAAAATAGATCTATGTTTTAATGCTTATCGAGATATCGCCCTTTTTAAGACCCATTTTTCAGAAAGTATTTAGTGGACAAATCTTTGACGCCCATACATTACATATTAACATCTTATAAACCTTTTAATTGGAATTTGGTATACTTCAATATATCAAGGTATTTTAATATCTTTTAAGTTATTTCTATAAATTGAATACATCCGACATCGAATAATTCCAATCGAAAATTGTCTACTGCTATTGTGCGTATAACCTTATATAATATTTAAGAAAAAAAAATTTTAAATGCAAAAATTTTACTTCTTTAACCGAAATGATTGGAGAATCCAACTAAAAAATATATTTAAAAAAGAAGGCTGCTTTAGCCGGAGTCGGACAATACAGTCTATGAACTCCCAACCCTACTCGTAGTAAGTACTCTTTGAGAGTACGAAATACATGATTGGGCTTTGCCAAAACATGGTCGAATAAATATTTGAGAAAACAAGCAAGTCGTCTTTGTCGCCTGTGTGGATTAATACCTTTACTATCGACAGATCCAAAATCGGCTTCACAGACAATATATTTATCCCCAAAATTTGTATTCTTGGAGTTTACAAAATTTTGTGGCCTTTTTTGGACGTATGAACTTACCGGCAAAAATATCAAAATTTTAAGGGTACCTATCTTAGCGATTGTGGACGTTTCAAATTATTGCTCATAGCGCAAAAAGAGAGTGTTTCTGAATGTGCCGAATTAGTCCATAAAGCATGTGTATCTCATTATGAGAGTCATTCCTTTCGATAGTTATCGCGCCCACCAGCCATTTTAGTTGGTCACCGTACATTATGTCAGAAAGAATGGCCAAATAGGATGGATATATGGCGAAAACCAAAAATGTTTTCCAATCGATGAATCCGAGTTTCACCCATTCAGAATTCGCTAACTGTTAACATATTCTATATAGTATGATATACATTCTTTAAAATGAAGTGTTTTAGGAGGAATCCCATAAGGTCGACCATTAAAATTAATTTACGTGGAAGCTGTGTTGGCATCAATGTAGAAAAATAGGTAAAAATGCTTTTATGCTTCCTTCCGATTTCTGGCTTAACCTTACATTTTATAGACATATGTCCAAAGAAAGACTCAAAGAATACTTCATGGGCAATATGATACTAGTGTATCATTTTTCGATATATCCACTGCATCCACCTAAAATTGATGCTGACATTTTGAAGCCGGAATTTCGGGGTTTTTTGAATTTTTTTAATAGTTCGGACGCGCAACAAGATAAAATTCGAAACTCATAGTATGATTATAAAACTCGTGATTTTATGCATAATTGGAGTCTAAAGGCCAATATTTGATGCGTGAATTTTTTAAAAAACCTATTTTTTGCGTTGAAAAAAGTGTCATTCAATTTCCTTTGTTTTCTATGCGACGGATCTAATGAGCCCATCCGCGATCGAATCCATCCACTAAAACCGAGGATATAGATACCCTGAAAATAGGAAAATCAGCAAAAATTTATTTTGACGTATCCGGGTACTAAACCTCGATTTTCTTTATTTTTTTACGTAAATGGAATCCTTTATACGCGATTATAATATTTGCGAAAGCGCGTGTCATCAATTACAGAGATTCGCGAGTAATATAGATTTTTTACCAAAAACAGAATGTGGAGGCACATCCGGGGTTCTTGGAGAATCTGTTTGAAATATGTGTATACGCATCAAGACAACGCACCAGCGCACAAGAGTGTTTTAACAATGGCTAAAATCAACGAATTAAAGTACGAGTTGCTTGACCACCCACCTTATTCTCCTGATTTAGCTCCAAGTGACTTTTACTTGTTCCCAAATCTAAAAAAATTCCTTGCTGGCAAGCGTTTTACCTCAAATGAAGATGCAATTACAGTTGTAAACCACCATTTTGAAGACCTTGAGGAAAACTATTTTAATCAAGGGATAGAATTGCTAGAAAAGCGTTGGACTAAGTGTATTGAAGTTTCAGGAGATTATATTGAAAAATAAAAATATTTTTGAAAAACTTACTATTCTCTTTCATTAATAGGCTAAGAAGTTTCCGAACCGCCCTATAGACGTATTTTTGATGGATGCTACTGAAACCGGATGCGCATCAAAATCGTATGCAAATTGCGCGATGTTTCCTCACTTTAAGCTTTTTTGCATTGTGTGATGCAACTGGCGGCACACTTTGGCCCCTGAGTGAAACATCAAAATAAGCATTAATATTGAAAGAGATTGATTCGCTGTATCCAAAAACAATTGCGCATCAATTGATTTTAACTAATTCGCTTTTTAATTTCCACATTTTTTGAATGATTGTAATTTCAATATTACTCTTAATTTCCTATCCTTATAAGTTATCGCAGTAAGCAAATAAGCTTTCACGATGGTAAACCATATTTCTTGATGAAGTTTTAGCAGTACACATTAATTATTGTATGGGATTTTAGCGAAATAGTTGGAGAACTCCCAAATATTTTTTTCTAATTTTTCGAATCAAACCAAAAAATATATTTTTTGAGGGTTTGTATGGACTCTGGGACAGGATAATTTGGATTTTCCTCAATTTTTTTTTATTATTTGTTGATTTTCCGCGAAAATAATAATAAATTGAATAACTATTTAAACATCTACGAATAGATATGGAATAGAGGTATCAGATTTCAACAAACCGATCAAATGAAAACCCTATAATCTGAAGGAAAAACTGTGAACAATTATTTCTGCAAACATCTACCATACGCAAATTTCAATATTTGACGGAAGCTGGACATAAAGTTGTTTATATTACTTCTGTGGTACCCAGTATTACCTCAATACCATAAAGAATGTGAACAACAAATTTATCGAAATAAATATATAATTGGTTTTCGATATATAGTCCACGAAAACCACATTTCATGCACTTCCTTCCCACAATATTGAACTCGTCATATTTTTTTATACAGGATACCATAAACCTGAAAAATGAAACTGCAAAGATAGAGTGTAATCATTACGGAACTCCGAGTTCATTTATTTATTTATTTTTTTTTTTTTGATACTGGAACGATATGGCATAAAGCCGTAATACAGAAAAATTTGAAAATTTCAAGCAAAAAGTTAAAAATTTTCGAACAAAAAAATCAAAATTATTACTTACAAAATTTGTTAACGAAGTACATTTTCTGTACAGAAACTTCAGAAAATTTATGTTTTCATTTGAAATATTCAAACATAAAATTATTTTATGAAAAAGAAAAAGCTAATGATCTGTTACAGTAGCTTAAGAAATTTTTGGTCTACCAAACCATTTCGGGGGGGGCCCGGGCCCCCTGTGCCCCCCCCCCCCCTGCGTACGTCCCTGGTTGAGAAGATGGTGATCATATGCTGATCATTTCGAAATGCGTTCTTCATATTTGAACCTCTATCACTAACGACTTGAATTCGCAGCCAAAGTCCAATAAAATCTTTTCTATTTTAGTTCTTATGTTACTGCCTAAAATATGAAATAGAAAGAATATATTAAAAAGAAAAATTAAATACATACAATAGTTACCTGTATGTTTTGCATTATCCATTCCCTTCATAGCCAGAGTTTTATGTAAAAGTGTTCCATTATTTATATAATGAACAGTGGCACCAATGTATGTTGTCTTTAGGAAATTATCCTTCCATAAGTCGCAGGTTATGGCGAATCCATTATTAATTGCGGTCATTAATTCGTTCTTTAATATGGCGTTATGATCTTCATACAAAGAGGCAATATTTCTGGACACTGTAGTTGAATGTGGGAGTAGCTTTTTTATGTCAATATTTTGACTGAACAAATGACCGGTTTGCAATACGAAATCGAGAAAACTATGAAGGCCTTGGTCATTTACGATATTGAATGGCCTACAATTGCCAACAATCCACTGCACCACTAACACTGTGCCACAAATTGCACAGTGTAATTGTAAACATTTCTTTTTCAGTTCGTTATCTGGATCCACTTTAACATTATCCGATTGATTGCCTTTTTTATATTTCTTGTAACAATTATGTCTCAATAAATTTGAAGTACACTTTACATTCCACTTGTATAGGTTTTTACATCTGCTACAAATCACTATTTCTTTTAAAACCTCTCCATTTTCATTTTGTATATCCATAAACACATTGAAAACGTCACTTCTTCACAATCATTTTAATTGTCCACTCTTTATTGTGTCTTTTATATAACTGAAATTTTCCATACTGAAACCGCAATGACACAACGTTTTAATAGAAGTATGCTCTAATGAATGAATATCTTTTCACATTGGAAAATTGAATGAAAGAGGTTAAACGGGTTTACCTGTTTTTGAAGAAAATTTGTTCCTTAAAAGTGGGATTTTCTGCGGTGTTTTCATAACAATTCTACTATTTTCATTCAATTGTTTAAAAGTGTTAAGAATTTATACAAAAGTGAAAGATGCACACATATTTTACCTGTATTGGCGAAGAACACCATGACTTGACTTTCCCGAAATAGGAAAGAATAGTGTAAATGCTGAAAATGTGTACCTGTTTTATGTAAGCGAATCAGTGAAGGATTCCATAATGGAGAACTATACGAAATAAAGTTTAAAAAATTTTATCCGAGAACACGCAACCTGTTCTTATGCCTAAATGTTTTAACTTTTGTATGGGAGATACAGGATGAGGTGGACCGATATAGACCATCTTCGAATTTGACATACATATGTATGTAAGTTAGGCCTAAATCGACATCATTTAAGGTGGCTATAGAGTTTTTACAACTTAACTTCAGTAAGTAAAACTATACTGTAGTAATACAAACGACAAGGACCCGTTGTATTCTAGACTAAACCGCATAGCTTTGAAAATTTTGATTAGAAGTAGTAATAGTTGGATCGATATAGTGCAAATTCGCACTTGATTTAAATGTGAAAGTAATAATACGATGCGCGGCATACTATGAATGTAGTGGCCGGACTCAGAAATTATTTTCCATCTGTCCATAGGAGAAAGTCTCAAATCCCCGATCAAATTAAATTTTTGTAAACTTTCAGTCAAAAATATGTAAATCCGGCCACTACATTCAAATTGCTCCCGATGCGCAAAGGTTGGACCAATGTCGCAATCACTCCTTTCCATAGCTATGTCCGTCAGGCACTTTAGTTGGTCACCGTGGATTTTTTAGAACTTTTGGACCATTATGCCAGTAGACATGGACTTAGGAACTAAGAACATTATATCGCTGTAGACCACAAGAAGTAATCTCGCTAAAAATATTAAACGATCCTCGCACAGCCCTTAGACTGGACTTGAACAAAAATGTTAAACTTTTGTGAATTAGGTACCTTGTAAATTCTTGGAACTTGATGTACGTTTGTAAAAAATTTAGGATATGCAAAGTTTCGGCTAAATCAGATAATGAACTAAAATCTATAGGCAAAATCGACTACAACGATAAAAAAATATCGGCGCGCGCCATCAGCAATCGAGTTGACGGCGGCGATTTTTAGCCGATTTGAGCCGATATAATCGGCGGCGGGCTGAAACATTAAAACAAGAGAAGCGGCGGCGCGCCGCCGACCGAACATCGACTCGCTTCCACCTCTGATTCCATTTACTGGTCAGTTTTTACAATGATTGGTTTTTCTTCAAAATATTCTCGGTTTCATAAATTTATTGCATCAACATAGATTCACAAAAGGCGCACACAATTTTCACGATTTCAGCATACGAGCACACACAGGACAGGTAGTAGGGATGGGTGACATGGTGTCATGCTATCGTATATTGCTTTTGTGGGGGACAACCATGCAACCGTTCATGCCTTGTCATGTCGCGGCCAAATGCTAATCAATAGCACACATGAATGGAAATGGGTACTGTTGTCGTATGCCAATGTTTATCAAATACTCAGCACATGATTGACAGAATAAAGTCAGTATGTTAAAAAAGCACCATTCATTCCATGCAACAATTGCTAGCCCTTAATTTGGAAGATGATCTTTCCATTGATGTCAATTATGTTGATGTAAGTGATCAGATAACAGTTTTTTTTTTTTTTTTTTTTTTTTTTTTTTGTTTGTAGTGTAATCATAAACACGCTGTTATAGCTCAATTGGTCACAATTATTTTTTTATTTATTTATTTTTATTTATTTATTGATTCCTGCACAACAAGATTGAGATCTTATAAATTATAGTGCAGGGGTACAAGTAAAGAAAACATATCCATCTTAAGAATATTACAATATTATGAATGGTAAAAAATTGCATGATAAAAATAACAAACAGGTTTAAGAAGAGTTTACATTTAATTAAAACATATTTATATAATAATTTTGAAAAAGAGAAAAAAAGTAAGGATATCAATATGGTTACATTTGTATGACCGTTATTGAATTTTGGATGTAGTTATGAAGTTTATTCTTAAATGTTTGTGCATTGCTGATGCTTTGTAACTTATTTGGAAGAGAATTCCAGAGACTAATTGTGTTAATAAAAATTGACAATCTGATAGAGGGCTCCGTCTTGCCAATGGAACAAGTTTTTTTCCTCTGTCAGATCTTAACTTTTCAAAAAGATATTATGGAGTTTTTTTGTATATAATTTTTTGTAGTAGTGCGTTTGAGTTCTGGACAAGCCATAAACATAACGAGCGATACTATTGAAAGCTACGTTCAATTTGCGTTTGCTAACCGAATCACATTTTGCAAAAAGTTCGCATGCATAGATTTATCCAGGTACCAGATAAGTTTTTGCTAAGAGGAACCTGATATTGAGTGGAGTAAATGGATGAAGAAGCCACAAAGAACGTAATTATAGCTCAATAGCCACGAAATTTGCACGAGATAAGAGTTTAGGTTGAATAAAAATGCCTATAATTTTGCATGATGATCTGTTATTATTTAACGGGTGAAATAGACCATTACTTTTGTAAAAAAATATACTAATTTTATTTTTGGTCCACATTTTAATTCCTGGTGGGCATATACCGGCAAAGTAGCCTACATATGGAAATATAACTACTGACCTTTCCCCCTGATGCAAATTGCAATAACGTGTCTGCTAGATAATGGGGCTACTTCCTAATATAATGGGTTTTGTGTAGATAACGACAATTTCCTCCCATGATACAAATTGTCTCTATCATGACAGAGACATTTTCAGTTCAATTGTCCAATTGGATTTCTTATACAAATATTTCAGTATGGGGTCGCCTCGCCACCTATTTTATACCACAGGATTTTGGGTAAATGGGATACATACAATACGATCAAAGATGTGTCTCATCGAAATAATGGCTTTAGACCCCAAGTATGTTTGGACGAAATTCGTTTCAGACAATTTGGAGTCGATTTCGCCCTGCCCGTTGATCTGTTTCTCTTACTGTCTATCTGGCTCACGAGTGTGCGTTGAGCTGTCGAAGAGATCGGACGTTTTGTAATTCAGCGGAAAAATTAAAGTTAAAATTCGGTTTTACAAAAACAACGATTTTTGCCGTCTCGCTCTAATAGAAATACAAATTTTCTGACTCTGTCGGATACGATAAAAGTGTTGTTGGGGAATCCATAGTGATTTTCCCAATACGCGAATATTGTGTGCACGAGTGGTGCTGTGGACAATTGGAATTGGTTAAGACAAGTGCTTGGTTTTTGGCTTTGAGAGTCTTTTGTTTTGATTTGGATTGCTTTGGAATACCCTGGTTAGTGACGCGGATCTGTACCTGGACTTTGGTGAGTGTTTCTTTTGTTTTTAAATAAAATGCCTCCCAAGGGAGTGCCTCCTAAGGGGAAGCCTAAAAAGGCTGGTGCTAAGGATGGTGGTGGTGACCCACATGCCGGCGATCTGACGGAGACGTCAGACGTCGAGCAGGCGCGTGGTAGTGCCAGTGGGTTGGTGAGACGTCCAAATGCGGAGACATTGGAGTTGCTGGCTCCTCCTCCTGTAACTAGGAGGTTGCGCCACACAGAGTCAGAGGACAGTTCTGCTGATGGAGGGGATGCTGGGAAGAGGGCGAAGTTGGGGACGCCGACGAAGAAGTCGCCATCGAAGAAAGGCGCTGGTACGTTGCCGGCTGCAGCTGTCTCTGTCGCTGCAGCACCCTCTGTTGATGCATCGGTGATGAACGTGGATGATGTGGAGGAGAGGCCAGTTGTTGTTGAGAGTAGGTCAGTTGTTGATGCTGTTGAGAGTGCTACGTCAGCGGGTGCTACTGGTACTGAGAGTCGGCCGCGTGAGAGCAGGCCTCGCTTTAAGAGACCTACGGTCAGAGCGGCTGGGGGAGTCACTGTCGGCGATATTAAGAGTGTCACTGACATTCTCTTAGATTTGTTGAGTGAGAGTAGGTGTGACGCGGATACCACTAGGGAGGTGATCAGGGTGTCAAATAGATACGAGGAGCTGCTCATGCGTGCTATTGCAGAGAATGAGAGGTTGAAAGGGAAAGTGGAGGCCTATGAGAGTATGGCAAGTGCAGGTGTGGTTAGTGCGGCAGCTGGGCCTGTAAAGCAGGCCTTGCCTGTGGTTGCTCCTGTTGTGGCATCTGCTATGGCGCCCCCTGCTGCTGCAGCTGTGAGTGCGCCTGTGGTTCCTGTGCAGAAACCTGTTGAAACGTGGTCTGTGGTGGTTAGGCCGAAGAAAAAGGGTGTTTCAAGCACGGACGTAGTAAAGAAGGTGATGGAAGAGGTGGCTCCCTCTTTGAACGTACGAGTCCATGACGTTAAGCCCATCAAAGATGGTGGTGCTGTCATTAGGACTCCGTCGGTTGCTGAGCGGGAGAAGATAGCTGCCAACGAGAAATTTGCAGAGTGCGATATGGAGGTGTCCGTAAACGACAAGTTAGGCCCTAGAGTGGTGGTGAATCGGGTGTTGGCATGTATTCCTGTGGACGAGTTCATGGAGCAGTTATACATTATGAATTTTAAGCAGGTGATGTCGCATGCGGTCTATACCAGAAGTGTTCGGCTGGTGACTGCTCCTTGGCAGGCTAGTGGGGACAAGGCGGACAAGTTCAACCTGGTCCTGGAATGTACAGAGCGTGCTGCGGAAAAATTGTGTAATGAAGGGGTGTACATAAGGTGGCACCGCTTTACTGCCAGGAGACAGGATATAGTAGCTTCTTGTTATCGTTGCTTGTCCTTTGACCACAGGGTGAGGGATTGTCGTCTGGATTCGGATGTTTGTCGCAGGTGTGGTGGCACTGGTCACATTTCGTCCCTGTGCCCCAATCCGATAAATTGCAGGAACTGTGCCTATAGGGGTCTTCCAGCAGGGCATCTGATGATGTCCCTGGAGTGCCCAGTTTTGGCAGGATTGGTGGCCAGGGCGAATGCTCGACATTAATCATGATTAAGGTCCTTCAATACAATTGTCAGGGCTCGGCGAGTGTGACCCAGGAGCTAGGCCATGCTATGCTGAATATGGGTGCTTCCATTGCTCTTCTGCAGGAGCCTTATTGTAGAGATGGCTGTGTGAGGGGGTTGCCGGGGGGTATGCGGGTCTTTACGGACCAGAGTTGTGACTCTGCTATAGCTGTGGGGGACAGTGACCTTGACTGTACTGTTCTTTTAAGTAGCCAATGGGGGGTTTGTCTGTCCGTAGAATGGGCGGGGGGAAAGGTGTTGTTGGCTAGCATCTATTGTAGATTTAGCTTGCCCCTGGAGCCTTATCTTGGGTATATGGATGCGGTACTACTCCTTGAGAGTAGTTGTCCGCTAATCCTAGGTTTAGACGCGAATGCAACCTCCTCTTTGTGGTTCTCGAAGATGACCAGTAACACATCTGGCCATCAGAACCGCACAAGAGGAGATTTGCTAAGTGAATGGGTGTTAGCGAGGGGCCTGGTGGTATTGAATGAGCCCTCGGATCTGTATACCTTTGATGGTCCATCCGGAGTAAGCGACATTGACGTGACGGTTGCAAATGGGGCAGCAATGACAGCTTACCAGTTTAGTTGGCAGATTAGCGAAGACTGGGGTATAAGTGACCATAGGCTCATTGAGATTATGGTCACGCCACGGGGACGGACGCGGGCGACTGAGCGTTTCCGGGGTTGGATGGAACGAGACGTGAACTGGGACCATTATGCGAACTGTGTCAGGGAGGCAGCTATGCCATTAGCGGACTTCAGGGCACTGACGTTAGATGACCAGGTCAGCAAGTTGAATGAGTGGATGAGAAGCGTCAATGACGTACTCCTTGGCAGACGCCGTCAGGTGAAGCCAAGTAAGGTCAAATGGTGGACCCGTGAGCTGGGTCTGATGCGGAGGAGAGTTGCGCGCCTGAGGAAGCGTTTCCAAAGGGCAAGACGAACCAATGCGGAGGATCTGGCTCAGCGTAAAGCTGAATTCCTTGCTGCTCTTAGGACGTACAAGGACGAGCTATCTAGGAGTAAAGAAGACGATTGGAGGAGATTCGTACAGGACAACAGGGATGATCCCTGGGGAAAGGTATACCGTGTGTGCCGACATGGTGGGTCTAAGCGTCAGGTTGACCTACAGGCGTTGCGTTTTGGCTCCACGTCGACGGCCTCGGGGTGGGCGGGAAACGTAGGGATTTTGCTGGGGTCTTTCTTCCCAAGGTCGGAGACTCAATCACCTCCCCCGCTTGTGTGGGAGTTGGGGGAGCCTCCGGACTTGGAGCGTAATGAAGTTGCGGACAGTATCTGCCGGATTAGGAGTAGAAAATCGCCAGGTATCGACGGCATGACTGGAAGGATGTATAAAGCCATCTGGAAGGTCATGCCTGAGTATATTGAGTCCGTTCTTGGTGGTTGCATTAACCAGGGGTACTTCCCGCGTGCGTGGAAGGAAGCTCGTGTCGTGGTGCTCCTCAAGTCGCCTGATCGGGTAAGGAGTAATCCTCGCTCGTATCGGGGCATAAGCCTTCTCCCAGTGCTTGGAAAAGTGCTGGAGAGGATTATGGTGGCAAGGCTTGGGGAGTGCCGCGGCGTGAGTCCTTCACCGCATCAGTTCGGCTTTGTCGAGGGTAGAGGTACTGTGGACGCGTGGATGCATGTGCAGAACAGTCTGAGCGGGTCAAATGCCAAATATGTCTTAGGCATATTTGTCGACTTTAAAGGCGCATTTGACTTCCTTTCGTGGGATAGCGTGCTCGCAAAGCTGTCTGAGATTGGGTGTCGGGAGTTTCTTCTCTGGTCCAGTTATTTCAGTGGACGAAGGGCTTGTGTCGTGGGAGCCAATGAGACGGTCTGGACAGATGTGGAGCGAGGCTGCCCTCAGGGGTCTATCTGTGGTCCATTTATTTGGAACCTCATGATGGATTCTCTGCTGCGGGAGTTAGCGACCACTTTCAAGATCTGTGCGTATGCTGATGATCTCCTCATCATGATTGAAGGTGAGGCTCGTGCCGAACTGGAACGTCGTGCTGAGGAGGCCATGGGTATCGTGGGGGTCTGGAGTGACCGAGTGGGTGTTGAGGTGTCAAAGGAGAAGACTGAACTAATGCTGCTGAAAGGCAGATTAGCACACAGTCGACCTCCCCACGTTCGATTTGGTGACCACGGCATACGGTATGTCAAGCAGGTCAAGTACCTTGGGATAACTGTGGCCGAGAGAATGAATTTCCTGCCGCATTTCGATCGTTTGAAGGACAAGTTGACTGCTGTAGCTGGAATGGTCAGAAGGGTCTTGCGGACCGACTGGGGTTTGAGCAGACGTTCCGTGCGCACCATATATGGTGGACTCTTTGTTGCCTGTGCAACATATGGGGCGCCTGTATGGTGTGCTGCAGCAGAGTCTGTTGCTGGACGTAGGAAGCTCTTGTCGTGTCAACGTGTGGTCATGTTAGCATGCCTGCCAGTGTGTCGCACTGTGTCCACGGACGCAATGCAGGTGCTACTTGGCGCCCTGCCCTTTGATCTGGAAGCGAGATGTAGGACTGTTCTGTACAAGCTGAAGCGTGGTTTGCAACTGTCTGAGGATGATTGGCTCGGGCCTTCTGATCTGGTGGATGGGGATGTTAGGCGGCGCAGTGCAATCCTTCGGGAGCGTGCTGCTGTTAGGTGGCGGACTAGGTGGACGGACAGTGACAAAGGGCGGGTGACGTACGAATTTATTCGTGACGCAACGTTCGTACTGGACCGCCCAGACTTCAGCTTTAGCATGAGTCTGGGATTCTTACTGACGGGGCATGGCTCTCTAAATGCATTTTTATATGCAAGAGGCCTGTCCAGGACAGATTTATGTGGGTGTGGGATGACTGAGGACTGGAGGCATATACTGACGGAATGTCCTTACTATGATGACATTAGAGTTTTAGTCAATATGGGTATAACGTATGGAGGGGCGGGGTGGGATTTCAGTAGGGCACTTGGAGACAGTCGGACCTTTAGTTGTTTAAGTAGGTATGCACGTGAAGTGTTTGATAGGAGAAGGACTAGACTTAGTGGAGGTAACTCCTCCACATAGTCATCTCTACAGTTGGGCGTGTTGGTGTTGGAGAAGGTTGAAGGAGTTGTGGGATGCGGCGTTGGTTCCACGTGTGTATGTCGTGCCGGTCATCCGTGAGGGTGGCTTCGTTAATTGTTTGTGTTGTGTTTGTCTGTTGCCGCGGTCCCTGTGGGCCCATTGTGCAGTCCGTGAGGACAGCAAGTTAATTGTTTGTGGTCCTGTGTTGATTGTTGTTCTGCTGGCATAATTGGAGGAGGTCACCAGTCCGGGGCTGTTTGGAGTCCAACTGGTAGTGGTCACTGGCCACGAAGCCCGACCGGAGGCTATATTCTGGTACCGCGGGTGCCAGGTGCCCCCAGATCCTCGGATCTGGCCTGGCAGTTGGTGTTGGCCCCCTTGTGGGAGCATCGCGGTGGCTGTGGTTTAGACCCAAATCGCGGGGAGAGTTTCGGCTCGAATGTGGAGTTGCATTATCAACCGGGTGCCTGACCCATAGAAAGGCAGGAGTTTAGATAGGCTCCGCTCCTAACCAAGGTGGCGATCATGTCCAAATACGTGTGAGCGAATTGGTACTCGTACTTTTCGTGCGGGGGCGTTGGTAGACGCATTGTATTCACCCGGTGTTAAGAGCACTGTGGGGTAGACCGTAAGGTAGGTACCCACATTAAACACCACGACGCATGTCTATCTGGCTGGTGCGCACGATAACTCTCGAACTGATCTACCGATTCGAAATTTTATACTTCATAATATTTTGCCCAAATTTAATTTAAGTTCAAATATAGGCTTTATAGGTCCACATCTCCCCCACAAAAGTTAAAAATTTTGTCGAAAAATTGTGTGAACGATAACTGGCAATGTGAGCAATCGATCGATCGGGTAAGACTATATCGATCCACAACTTCGGGTGGAAAGTGAAATTTAAGAGTCCTCTCGAATCGTTTTGAATTTGTTTCAGCAGATTATCCTTGTGGTTCCCTTTACGATGGTACAATTGCAATAGCAAGTGCATACTTCCTGAGATGATGGCGCAAAAACCTCCAAGAAACCCTGAAAAAACAAGAAACCTAAATATAATGGCAAATCCGCAAGATAACTCTCAAGGGCATTTTCTGATCGGTCCAAACTTTGCACACCGTATTATTTCATTCTGTCATGTATTAGGTTGGAATATAGACTATATCGGTCCCGTCCTTCGAGCACCTCCCACACAAAATTTGGGTAAAGTGAACTTTGAGGACTCGTATCGGATCTATTTGTATTTTTTGAAGGAGGTTCTTTTCGCGGTCCCTAGGTCGGTCCAAGGAAGGCTTTTCTTATACATATCAATGGATTCATATTAAGTTATTGATAGTTTTTATCGCCAAGTCCGAACAGCTTGTCCTAAATTTCCAATTGTAGAGACGTTTTTCATGGCTGAAATACTCAGGAAATGTCGCCAACATTACAAAGGGGTTTTTTCCACCGTTGAAAATTTGGGGAATCGAACCCGGACATTCAGCTTCCAAGGCGGTTGAAAATTTGCAGCCCCAAAGAAGTCCAAATTCCAAATTTCAGCCATCTTGGTAAGATAATGTGGCTAAAACCTTAAAAATGGAAAATTGAGGGTATCGTTCTATGGGGAGCTGTATCTAAAAGTGGACCTATAATGACATATTTCTGGGAGAAAATTCAAAGACCAGGTTCAAAGAACACCAAGTACCAAATTTAAGCTATTTGGGTAAGATAATGTGGCTAAAACCTTCAAAATACCGAATATGCAAAAGTGTTTGAAAGCACCAATAAAAACTAAATACTAAATGTTAGCTATTTCGGATGATAATGTGGCTAAAACCTTGAAAATAACGAAAATCGGACGGTCCCTTGACGGCTTTACAAAACGTGGACCTGGATATAAAATTTTTGATGGAAATGTCTTTTAGCGTCTGGAAACACAAAATACCAAATTGCAACCAATTCGGTTGTCAGTCAAATGGGACGAACGCCTTCGAAATTATAAAATATTTTGAATAGAACATTGGTGGCGTCGTTTTTATTGGGATAGCTGGCTTAATCCCATTGTTGTTTTAAAACAACTAATTTATTAGTGGAAAAGGTTTGGCATTGTTCGCCAAGGGGTAAGGCAAGGAAGACTAGTTTCGATCCACGCCACTGGATCTCATCAGTTCCCTTGTTTGTTGTTTGTGGATATTCTCCACCGAAGTTATTTTTCAATAACTTCTTCAACAAGAAACTTTTTATACCCAAACATCAATCGTCAGCTCGAAGTATAAAGGTGTACAAAGAAAAAACTTCGATGAGAAGTTTTTCTTTGCCAACCTAACGCAACTCCGACGAAAGTGTCTACGAAACAAACCAAACCTTTTTACCACTGCTATGTGTCGTCGAATTTAGACGAATACACATAACAAAATGTAGTTGGTAGCTTGTCGCATCCAACCATAATAACGGTGTCAGTGTTTCTCAAATAGAAAATTTGTGGCGTCGTTTTTATTGGGATAGCTAATACAATTTTGTTTCTTCAAAATAGTCTGGCTTAATCCCAATGTTGTTGTTTTATTATTTTAAAACAACTAATTTATTAGTGGAAAAGGTTTGGCATTGTTCGCCAAGGCGTAAGGCAAGGAAGACTAGTTTCGATCCACGCCACTGGATCTCATCAGTTCCCTTGTTTCTTGTTTGTGGATATTCTCCACCGAAGTTATTTTTCAATAACTTCTTCAACAAGAAACTTTTTATACGCAAACATCAATCGTCAGCTCGAAGTATAAAGGTGTACAAAGAAAAAACTTCGATGAGAAGTTAGTCGATCAGTTCTAAAAACTTGATACTGATCTGACAAAATTTCAGTATCTCGTATATCAGGTCGTTTTTATTGGGATAGCTAATACAATTTTGTTTCTTCAAAATAGTCTGGCTTAATCCCATTGTTGTTGTTTTATTATTTTAAAACAACTAATTTATTAGTGGAAAAGGTTTGGCAATAAAAACGACGCCACCAATGTTCAGACTATTTTGAAGAAACAAAAATATAAAATATTTTTTTAGTCTCTAGAAACACAAAATACCAAATTGGAAAGAATTGGGACTAATACCTTAAAACGTCGACGCGTCAGTTTGTATGGGGGGTATACCAAAACGTGGATCTATGTAGCCCATTTTTTTATCGTTTCCAACGCCACTCTCACCCGCCCCTGCCGACCGAGGGGGCCACCCCACTATATCGTAGGGAGCGCGTACACCCCATAGTCCGAACTATGGAGGGTTAGCAGGAGGGAAAACCAGCTACAGTAAAACATCAGCCGGTTGAACATTTAAACAACAACTAAAAACTATACAAAAAAGCAGTAATACAACATATAGAACTTAAACTAAAATTCATCTGACAACTTCTGGCTTACTAATTCAACTTCGTAAAATATTATTTTGTATGACATATAAAGGTTCAGACAAAGATATGCTACTGTATAGTTTGTTATAAATATCACACAAAGAACTAAGAGGATTACTTAATTCATAGTTTGTTCTAGCTAAAGTAAGTCTAAGTGGAATATAATTTCGCGTATTACAAGAAGGGATGTTAAAGTTTAGTTCGCCAATTAGAAACTGCGAATCGATTTGACCACGCAACAATTCGATGATGAACATTCCTCTAAGCATTAGGCGTATTTTTTCCAGCGTTGGAAAATCTATAAGTCTTAGGCGGTTTTCGTATGGTGGAAGAGTTTCACTTGCATTCCATCCTAAACCTCTAAGAGCAAACAGAAGGAATTGAATTTGTACTGATTCTAATTTCTTGGAATATACTTTATAAAAAGGACTCCATAGTACACAGCCATATTCTAAAGTAGGTCGAACCAGGCTAACAAATAAGCGCTTATTTACATAAGCATCATCGAATTCCTTAGACCAGCGCTTAATAAACCCTAGCACGGACTTTGCTTTATTTACACAAGAATCAATATGTAGATTAAAGCGTAACTTAGAATCTAATAACACTCCAAGATCGATGAATGAATCTACATAAGATGCTATAAAATAATCATAATTCACAGACTGGGATCTAAACATTGATCACTTTTTAAATTTTTTTAGGTTTAACGTTAAAACTACACCAATTTACAAATCACAAAAATAAACTTTCTGAGTACGGTTTTGTAAGTATGATGATATCCAAGATAGAAATAGGGCAGGAAATCCCCTTGTTATCAAGTTTATAAACTAATAATTTATGGACGACCGTGTCAAATGCTTTACTAAAATCAGTGTAAATGACATCAGTTTGACATTTGTTCGAGAAGCCATTATGTACATGACATATTAGTTCTAATAAGTTAGTTACAGTAGACCTACCACCAATAAAACCATGTTGAAAAGGCGAAATTACTGATGAAGCGAAATGCTTTAATCTACGTGAAACCATTAACTCAAAAAATTTTGGTATTGCGCTTAGTTTTGCAATCCCCTATAGTTTTCATGGCAGATCTACTATCAGATTTATGCAACGGCACAATAAAACTGGATCTCCAGACTTCAGGAAAATATCCTGTAAGCTAACGATTCATTAAAAATAAATGTAAGAGGAATGTATAGTTCATATGCACATAACTTTAAAATATATGCTGGTACACCATCAGGTCCTGGAGAATTGGAGCTTTTCAAAGATAATAAACCCTTTAAAACCTCATCCTCTGAAATAACAATGCGAGGAAAATAATTGAACTTATTTAAATTATAAGGATAATAACACTGTGACACAAATTGGAACTCAAAGTCTGGGGGGTGGAAAATTTCTTTTGGAGTTGAAAGCCCTTGATGAGTATACTAAGAACCCAAAAGGAAATTTTCGCCATAGGTCAACTTTCTGAGATATCGCGCGATGAAGTTTTTGATTTTTTCCCTATAATACTTCGGAAAATAGCTCCATATCTCTGTTTGGCGTTGTTGTAGCTTCGTTTTGAGGTGACATGTCTTCAGTGAAATCGATTGGCGAATCTTTTTGTAGAACATTCATTCTTCTAACTCAACGCCTATCATGTCCTTTTCGTCCTTTATTTCTTGAACCGTAGTGAAAGTACCACAAGATGAGATTTGTCAGCATCCAAATATTCTACAAAAATGTTGCTCAGAAGATTTTAGGTACGGTTCTCATTGACAACTAATCGATTTTGTCCCGTTTTCATTGTCATTTTTGACATTTATTCGGACTTGGTTCAGAATTAAACTATGTTTTGTTTTTCTGTATAATCGTTATTTGTTATGTATAGGTATGTAGACATAAAATTGGTTATTGCTTATGTAGACATCTGGTGTGGTTCTGAAATATTTACGACAAATAGCTCTTGTAATGACGAACACGTTAATAACAAATTTTCTTGGAGGATAGATCCGGTTATCTCAATTTTTGAACCGCATATTCCGACATTAAAACCGAGTTTTGAACCGGTTTTAAGTAACCGATTAAACTTATATGTATATCATTAAAAAACTTATAGAGTTGTCAATCAAATTAAATTAATTCGCTTATGAAAACTTTGTTAGTTGCAGTTCTAGATAAAAAAAACCGTTTTCTTACACCGTTTTTAAAGAAAACAAGTAAACAAGTATCAGTCGGCTTTGCCGACAGAGATATACCCTCAGCATGGGCAAATTGAAACACTTTTTTCACAAAAAACTTATGTAGTTATGGGGTTTCAAAATTTTTGCGGAAAAGGTACATAAAGGAATTGACCGACACAGACCATGGGGGTGCCATAGGAGGTTTTTACACCCTTCGGGCTGTTTTCTCAAGAAGTATGGACTTGCCCCTGAAATAACTTTTACCATAGTAATTGAGGCAGCGAATGTAAGTTGCTTCAACAAAAATCAAAGTGATTCAATAGCAGGTCTTAAGGTGAACTTATCCAAAATTTTGTGTGGGAGGTACGGGATGGAGTGGACAAATATAGTCCATATTCGAACCTGATCTATATCTGGTAGATATTATGAGAATGTGTAAAGTATGGATCAAATCGGTCACTCCCATCAAGAGTTATCGTGCCCACAATTTTTCCGAATATTTTTGAACTTTTGTGGGGTAGGTACCTGAAGGCATGGACCGATATGGCTTATCTACGAACTTAAACTAAGTTTGGAAACAGTATTACGAAGGCCAAATTTTGGCCGGAATCGGCATTTCTGTTCGTGAATTATCTTGCGCTTCCACCCATAAACATGGTGTCATAGGGTTTGTTTTTCAACTTTCAGGCTATTTTTCAGGAAGTATGGACTTGCCCCTGAGGAAACTTGTACCTTCGTATAGGGGGCAGTGAATACAAGATGTTACAAAAAAACCAAGGCGATTCGTGAGCAGGTCCTAAACTGAACTTTTGCGAAATTTTGTGTGGGAGGTACTCGAAGGAGTTTACCGATTGAGTCCATATTGGAACCTCATCTAAGTCTGGTAGAAATTTCATAATGTGCAAAGTAATGACCAAATCGGTAACTTCCTTCAAGAGTTATCGTACGCACAAATTTTCCAAACATTTTCGAACTTTTGTGGGGGAGGTACCGAAAGGAGTGGACCGATATAATCCATCTTGAACTAAGTTTGGACAAAATATTACGAAAGCGAAATTTTGGACCGAATCGGCAGATCCGTTCGAGGGTTATCTTGCTCTCCAACCATTACACACGGTGTCATAGGGCTTTTTGTAACTTTCAGGCTATTTCCTCAGGAAGTATGGACTTGCCCCTAATGAAATTTACGGCGTCGTATAGAGGACAGCGAATACAACTTGCGTAAACAAAAATCAAAGCGATTCGAGACCAGGTCCTGAACTGAACTTTTCCGAAATTTTGTGTGGGAGGTACCCGAAGGAGTGGACCGATTGAGTCTATATTGAAACCTCATCTAAGTTTGGTAGAAATTACAAGATGTGCAAAGTATGGACCAAATCGGTTATTCCCTACAAGAGTTATCGTGCACACAAGTTTTGCGACAATTTTTGAACATTTGTGGGGGAGGTACCTGAAGGAGTGGACCTATATGGCCCATCTTCGAACTTAAATCGAATCTGGACAAAATAATTCGATACCCAAAATTTGAACCGAATCGATTGATCCGTTCGAGAGTTATCGTGCGCACCAGCCAGCCAGACAGACGGACAGACAGACAGACAGACAGACAGACGGACGGACATTGCTAGATCTACTCAAAATTGTCTGAAACGGATATCGTACAAACATACTTGGGGTCTAAAACCATTATTTCGATGAGGCACATTTTTGGTCGTATCAAAGTGTAAATACCCTCTTTAGCCTAAAGGCTGAGGGTATAAATATCAGTACACGCAAATACGGAGATCAAAGGCTGGGGGGTGAAAAATTCTTTTTGGCGATGAATGTCGATGAAGATAATGTGATGAACCAGGAAGGACAGTTCTGCAGTAGGTCAAACTTCTGAGTTATAGCAAAATAATTCTTTCTTGACAAACTATACATTAGGGATATAACTTTTTGCACTTTTTTGCAAATATCAAAAATACCACCACATAGCCGTGTATAGCATGAAAAACTATTGTGAAATACGGTGTCAATTTTTCTCTGCCGCGAAAAAAGTTTCCGCACCAAATGCATTGAAGTTCTGTAATGCATTTTTTAATTTTATCTGTCATAACAACATATTTGCTTTTCATTAAAATTTTTATTTTTTTGTAATCTAATTTAAAATCATTATCAAAGCGTTCTGGACCAATTTGTTCTAAAATCGCGCCATTTCGGACCATATTAGGATTTTTTGACACCATTGCAATTTTTGGTTTTTCTTTATAAACTCGTGAATTTTATGTTTATATTGTTTTAACCTATCGGCCAAGAGAATATGGAGTCATTTGCAACTAATTCACGAAAGTTACATGCTGTTTTTGTTGACTTTGCCTTTGAGAATTGTATTTTTTTCTATACATATTTATTCAAACAAAGCAAATTTAAAATTATAAGTAGAAAAAGCATCAAAAGGGTTTTAGTAATCAAAGTTGGTGCGGAGACTTTTTTCACCGAATCGATCTTAGAAACGCGTTTTCATTATTAGGACAAAATTCCCCACATGGCACTGGTGTTGTATTTTTGTAGAAAACAAATACGAATCTCACAAGCAAATTCAACAAAAACAGCCTGTAACTTTCGCGAATTCGTTGCAAATGACCCCATATTCCCTTGTCCGATAGGTTAAAAAAATATAAACATAAAATTGACGAGTTTGTAAAGAAAAACCAAAAATTGCAATAGTGTCAAAAAATCCTAATATGGTCCGAAATGGCGCGATTTGAGAACAAATTGGTCCAGAAAGCTTTGATAATGATTTTAAATTAGATTACAAAAAAATAAAACTTTTAATGAAAAGCAAATATGTTGTTATGACAGATAAAATTAAAAAAATGCATTACAGAACTTCAATGCATTTGGTGCGGAAACTTTTTTCCCGGTAGAGAAAAATTGACACCGTGTTTCATAATAGTTTTTCATGCTCTACACGGCTATATGGTGGTATTTTTTTGGTTATAGCCCTACTATACATACCTAAATGACAAAAAACCTAACGAAATTTGATCACGACGACAACTCAGAAGTTTGACCTACGGCAGAACTGTCCTTCCGGGTTCATCACATTATCTTCATCGACATTCATCGCCAAAAAGAATTTTTCACCCCCAGCCTTTGATCGCGCGTACTGATATTTTTCCTTAAAAACCGTTTAAGAAAACGGGTTTTTTGTTCTAGAAGTGCAACTAACAAAGTTTTCATAAGCGAATCAATTTAATTTGATTGACAACTCTTTAAGCTTTTGAATGGTATACATATAAGTTTAATCGGATACTTAAAACCGGTTCAAAAATCGGTTTTAATGTCGGAATATCCGGCTCAAAAATTGAGATAACCGGATCTATCCTCCAAGAAAATTTGTTATTAACGTGTTCGTCATTACAAGAGCTATTTGTCGTAAATATTTCAGAACCACACCAGATGTCTACATAAGCAATAACCAATTGTTATGTCTACATCAAGGCTTCGGAGTCGAGCCATTTTTGGGCAGACTCCGACTCCGACTCCAGTCAAATTTTTTTCTCGACTCCGACTCCAACTCCGGAGTCGACTCCGAAAATAGATAAAATAAAATTCACAAATTACAGTCATTTCAGTTTGAACTTTTAAGATACATTACATTGGGAGGATACCAAAACATAGTTGTTCGTTTTTTTTTTTGTTGACAATACAGAATACAAAGTAACAAGCACTTAAGTATACTTCACACTTCAGAACATGTAGCAAACCCCTTCAAAGCAACTGCAATCGGACGGTTTCGTTACAAGGTTTCTCTACCTAATAATTACTTTACGGTAACACTCTTTGTAATTTTTTTGAGTTATGGAAAATTAACGATATTTTAACACCGCATCGTGATAGAAGACCAAAATAGCATATTTCCCCTTAACATACACTTTCGTGGTTAAGTCCTATCGAAATAGGGCTAAAGAAAATATTGTTTCTGCAAAATTCACTAGAGGATTGACCTTTACAATTTCGTAGGTTTTACCATGGGACTTGAGAAAATCATAGCTGTGGAAATTCTCTACAATACTGACTTTTGCAATAATTTCCTAGGTTCTACCATTTTTGAGATGTATAAGTTTAAGTTGGTAAATTGTAGTCATGACATGAGTTTTATAAAGAGGCGATACAGTCAGTGCAGAGAAAATTTTCACTGCTACAACATTTTCTTTACATCATTTCCATAGGACTTGCGGTTTTCAAGCAAAATCGTGAAAATTTAAAAAACCTCTATAAGTGTGAAGTTTGACCGCGATTTATTTAAAAAGCCCTCCGGCTATTTCAGTTTCAGAACCCGCAAAAATTTCTCAGGTGTATGCTCCTTCCATTTAAATTTAGATAAGGGGCACCGTGGTAAGTCCTTCGTATGATTTCCCTTAGAGTACTACAAGGTCTTTCATAGAAGTCCAACAGGTTCTTTTACATCGGACATAAATGACTTTTAATAAAAAAAGAAGGGAAGAGAAGACCAGTGAGTCTTCCTTAAAATGACCTGTAAATCTTCTAAAAGATCTTACCCAAGTATATTTGGAGCATGCAAACATTATACCAATCAATTGACTCAAAAATGCTTCCGATATGCATTTTGTAGTCAAAATAGAGATTAAATTGATTGAAATCAAATCAATTTAACAAAGTTTGATAAATGTAGAACAGATTGTTGCCCGGAGTCGGAGTCGAGCTTTTTTTACGACTCCGGCTCCGACTCCAGCAAAATTTGCTAGACTCCGACTCCAGACTCCGACTCCAACTCCGAAGCCCTGGTCTACATACCTATACATAACAAATAACGAATATACAGAAAAACAAAACATAGTTTAATTCTGAACCAAGTCCGAATAAATGTCAAAAATGACAATGAAAACGGGACAAAATCGATTAGTTGTCAAAGAGAATCGTACCTAAAATCTTCTGAGCAACATTTTTGTAGAATATTTGGATGCTGAAAAATCTCATCTTGTGGTATTTTCACTACGGTTCAAGAAATAAAGGACGAAAAGGACATGAAAGGCATTGAGTTAGAAGAATGAAATGTTCTCCAAAAAGATTCGTCAATCGATTTCACTGCAGACATGTCACCTCAAAACGAAGCTACAACAACGCCAAACAGAGATATGGAGCTATTTTCCCAAGTATTATAGGGAAAAAATCAAAAACTTCATCGCGCGATATCTCAGAAACTTGACCTATGGCGAAAATTTCCTTTTGGGTTCTTAGTATATTCATCAAGGGCTTTCATCTCCAAAAGAAAATTTCCACCCCCCAAAAATGCTGCTGCACAGTGTAATTGGAATTTAATGAAGATTTTGAATATGTATTTTGAAAAAAATCTGCAAACATGTCGGCTATTTCACTAGAATCGGCTGATTCTTTACAACCAAGTTTCATACTAGAGGGAAATTCACGAACTTTGCGTTTTGAGTTTACAAATTTATAGAAGTACTTAGGATTAGTTTGTAGGTTATTTTTCATTCGAATTAGATAATTTGAATAACATTTTAGATTTTCGGCATTGTATGCATTACGAGCTTTTGAATAATTAGTAAAATTTACAGTGGAATAGCATTTTTAAATTTTTTGAATAATCTACTTTTTATATTACGTAAGCGTCTTAATTGCGAAGTAAACCAAGCTGGGCTAGTATCAGAACACATCTTTAAAATAGGAACTGATTTTGCAATTGCATCATTAAGAATTTTGTAAAAATGTGAAATACGTGAATTTATATTACCTATGTGCTCCCAATTACTATTGGATAGTGTAGAACGAAGGATACTAATGTTAGTCTTGGCGAAGTTTAATTTAGGAGTCTTAATGTTCTTTGTGTTAAAGTTAATTTGAGCTTTATTCAATTCGAAGGTGACAATAAGAGTAGGGTGATACTTGTCTTCAGGTTCAAAGAAAAATGGACATTTGCGTACAGAAATGTTTAAAATTGAAGAAAACACTAAATCCAAAATTTTATCTTTAAAATTATATATGTTATTCATTTGGTATAAACATTGATCAAAGATATTATGCCAAAAGCTATCTATAACATCAGACCCAGCTGTTGGTGAAACGGGTAGATAGCCCTCAAAATTTTCACCTGTAACCCATGATGTATTGGGTAAGTTGAAATCACCAAAACAAATTACTTCAGAATTGGATGAATGAAGCTGTGAGACTTCCTTTATTAATTCTGAATGTTTTAAGTAA
This sequence comes from Musca autumnalis, assembly GCF_047663935.1. Lineage (NCBI taxonomy): Eukaryota > Metazoa > Arthropoda > Insecta > Diptera > Muscidae > Musca > Musca autumnalis. The sequence continues at coordinate 85,232,816 of NW_027411866.1, forward strand.
ATGTCTACTTCTGAATTTGGAGGAATATACGAACAAGTTATAATAAAATTATAAGACCAGTACATATTTTATTTTGACGCAGACAAATTCAATATTCGTCACGTCAGTAAGAGCGATTTGTTCGGACACAATGGAGTTATGAACTGCTATGAGCACCCCTCCACCAATTTTATTTAGTCGATCAGTTCTAAAAACTTGATACTGATCTGACAAAATTTCAGTATCTTGTATATCAGGTTTAAGCCAAGATTTTAAGTAGATATGTTTAAGTTTAGTATTCAAGCCTCTAACATTTTGATAAACTATTGATAATGAATAATCTAGTTTTTTGACATATTCGTTACTAAAGTTACATGTATTCTAATGTTTGATCTTTCGCTAAATACAAATTCTTGGACAAGTGTACCACTAGGCCAAAATGAATCAATTACCCCCAGTTTTTGTAACTAATTTTTGTTCGTTCGTATATATTCGTAATAATTTGGGCATCCATAGCTCTGCCGCCAGATTACAAACAGACCTAATTTTTCGTAGACGCGTTCCATATTTAGCAAAGAATTCCTCATATAAAAATCAGCGCCCTACATTTGCGCTTAGGCGAATAAATCGATCTACAAAATTTGACAATTCGTGTGAGAAGGAAAAATTTTTTTACAAAAACAGGGGATTAATATTAAATCAAACAAATCAGACGGAACAATAACTTTAAAAGAGGATAAGTAACGCGGAGAAAATTAATTAAATTTAGTAATTTTACTAGCATTTCATCAAAATTTTGTATTCTGGATTTGATATAATTACTAATATATGGATGCAGTCTAGATATAAAAATACTTTTTCTAGGGACAACTACGATAAGTTCGTTATTACTCGTAGAAGGAGCATTTGAGGTATTTTCTGCAGGAACAGAATTTCCATTACTAAGGGATGAAGCTTCAACAACGGATTTTGGATGATCATTAGTATCTGCAGTGACAGATGGTTTATTACTATCTGCAGTAACAGATGGTATGTTAATAGCCAGAGGAGGTTTATTCACGACATCAGAAGAGTTAGCTTTGTGAGCCACAGCCGGAGCAGTTATGGGAGTCGGAGAATATAAACTAATTAAATTTTCCGAACTTACCCCAGAATTATCTACAGCAATGGCTGCCAATTTCTTCCTCTTCGGAGAACCATCAGAAAATTCAAATTTATTGACGAATTTTTCAATTCTATCAAAATTTTTTAGCACTACATTAAAATTTTTTTAAATTCAAAAATTCAGATTTAGTATCTTTAAATAGACGATGGAAATTTATTTCGAGGTCTCTACATTCCGGACAAGACCAACGAAGACCTTTGGTTTTATCCGTAATGTAGTCATACAGTTTGCCATTAAAACCAGCGCATTTAAAGTGTGCATGGTTATCACATAGCCAGCATGTAATTAGACGTTCGTTAATGTTTCTAACATTGCAATCATTATACAAGCATGCAATTTTAACAGAACTATATAGATTTAAAAAGCCTGAAAGTATGCTAAAGTATAGAAATGTTTGAATACTAGTTTAGTTTAGTTTATTTTTATTGAGACTTTTTAACAAAATCAAGGTATTTGAAACGTTATAAAGGAGGTACTTAAAACTGGAATGTATTATTTTAATGACTGATGAAAAGAATATAACCCATGTTATTAAAATCAGCAGTTAAACAATCATTATATATGTTTACAATAAAAGAGAAAACGCTTGCTCCCGGCGTTAACAGAACAAGGAGAGTTCTTCCCCAAAAATTAGATTTAAAAACTATGACTTACTAAGAGAATACAAAGAGTGTATTAACATAAAACTAGCTATTAACCCCTATGGGTGCCTGCTAATGCCTTTAAATAAAAATTTGGTATGTTTGAATACTACAGAATTATTTATAAAAGAAAGTAGCGACTTTATAATTAATGCCTAAAAGTATGCTTTAATTATGTAGAGAAATAATGTATTGTGGAGAGTATAGCAATTAGTTTAAATTCGTTTATGAAAGTACTAAACTCTTCTTTTTACTGCAATATTAGTACATATGTCCCAGTTGGTAATACTTCCTTCGTTGTTCTTTCCAAAACATAGACCAATATTTCAAATTTTTCGAATTGTGCGAAATACAAAAAAAAAAAAAAAAAAAAAAATGGGCAATACCGGTACACAGTTCTACCGAGGATGTATAAAACGTTGATCTGTACTGATAAAAATTCTACAGGAAAGTTTTGTAACTCCAGCGAACACTAAATACCATATTTAAGTTATTCCGGTTGAAAAATGTGGCAAAAACTTTCAAAATACCGAAAATTGGGAGGGACCGTTCTATGGGGGGCAAAATAAAGACATGGAAAATACCGGAAAATTTCAGGTGGAAAGTTTTATACCAACGGAGACCATTTCGGTATGGAACTCAGGCCACAACGCTGGAAATACCGGTGGGATATTGAGTATACGACCTTAAAAATACCGAAAATCGGTAGGTACCGTTCTATGGGGCTATATGAAGATGTGGACCTATACCGAAGGCTAAATATCAAATTTCAGCAATTTCGTGTTATGATGAGGTTAAAACCTTAAAATACCGAAAATCATGAGGTACCGTTCTATGAGGGCTATATCAAAACGTGGACCGATACCGACAGATTTCTGGGAGAAAATTTTGTGGTCCCACACAAGACTAAATACCAAATTTCAGCCATTTGGGTGTGATAATGAGGCTAAAACCATCAAACTACCGAAAATCGGGGGCAACCTTCTATGGAAGGTACCCAAAACATGGACCGATACCGACAAATCTCTGGGGAAAGTTTTGTTGCCCCGAAAAAATCTAAATACCAAATTTCAGCAACTTTTTTTTTTTTTCGTTTATTATATATACATTATCAATTTATACATTAGAAAATATATACCTCAGCGCCTCAAGGGCATTATTGAGGTTATCTGGCAACAAATTTAAAACAAATGTATAATAATATAATAACACATTTTTATAAAAACAAATTATCTCGATTAAAATTTAAATTTAATATAGTTTAAGAGTGTTATACATAGTATAGGTTAACGTTAATGGAAAATATATATTATATAATTTATATAAGAAGCATTTCTATGTTTTGAAACAAATACTCTTTTAGCCTGTTTTTAAAGACAGAAAGCGAAGTAGAATCTTTAATGAATTGCGGTACATTATTGTATTCGATACAACCAATATGTTCTATTCTTTGCTTCGTCAGTTCCAATCGACATCTAGCTACTAGCAAATTTAAATGGTTTCGGGTATAGTAACTATGCTGCAAATGTCGCAGTTCAATGGTATGATGACCAATATTATGTGTTATTTTGTACATGTATTTTAATAACTGCATCTTGTAAAGTGCGTGAATTGGTAAAATGTTCTCACCGAAATCTCTATACAATGCTACTGTTGGAAACATATTTGGTAAGTTGTGTATTATTTTCAGCGCTCTATTCTGTAGGATTTGTAACGACTTTAAATCTTGGCTCTGTTTATGTGCATATATGATAACCATGTAATTCAAATTACTTTGAACTAAGGATTGGTATATAATTAATTTGCTGTTTCTGTTAAGCTTGTTTTTCATCTTATATAACATTCCAATGACCGGTGATATTTTTGATTTTAAATATTCAATATGGAGTTTCCAGTTCAAAGTTTCTTGTAGATGTATTCCGAGATATTTTACACTAGATTCCTGGATAATCGGGGTACCATCAACAGTTATTGGACAACTAATATTGCGACGATTACGGCTGGATGAAAAAGAAATCAGCTTTGTTTTATTTGCATTGACAGAAAGTTTGTTTATTTTAGCATATTCAACAATAAACGCTGCATCTCTTTCTATATTATCTTTCAAGATAATGTCATGTTTGTATGGATAAAGTATACAAAGATCATCAGCGTACATGAATAGCCTTCCTGTTAACTCCAAATTATTGATGTCATTCAAGTATACTTTAAAAAGTAAGGGTCCCAAGACACTGCCTTGGGGTACCTCACTTTCAATATCTTTTACACTGCTGTTTACCCCGTTTACACGAACATATTGTTTTCTGTTAAGCAAGTAACTTCTAAACAATTGAAGTTCTTTATCGCAAATTCCATACATTTTCAACTTTTCACACAATGATATGATCTACAAGATCAAAAGCTTTAGAAAAGTCATAAAAAACCCCAGCAACATCGGTGTAACCACGATCAAAACATTCACATACATAGTTTACGACGTTAGTAACAGCTTCCTCCGTTCCACATCCACTTCTAAATCCGTACTGATTCTCAAACAGTATCCTATTATCCTCCAGATACTGTGTCAGTTGAGAATAGATAATTTTCTCAAAAATTTTGTCAAAAACTGGGAGAACAGAAATCGGTCTATAGTGGTCAATAGAATTAGCATATTTTTGCTTAGCAATGGGAACAACTTTATGTAGTTTAAAAACATTCGGATACAATGAGAAATTGATTGAATCATTATAAACTTTTGCCAAGTACGGGCTTAAAATCTCGGAGCATTCTTTAACAGCTGTGGTCGATATATTATCACTGCCTTTACTTTTAGTGTCGTCTAGATTTCTTATTATGTTGTATACTTGATCCTCTGTTGTTTCAATTAACATAAAACGGCTATTATGTGGAGAAAGCGTTCTTAAAGTGTTCCAATTCGGTACATCAGACAATCTCTGTCTCAAATCTCTAACAGCCTTGATGAAATAATCATTTAATTTAAAAGCTTTTTCTTCATCACATTCAATTCTTTCGCCATTATCTTTTCTAAGTTCAGTTGTATGCTTATGTTCCCTTCCTAGACTCTGATTTATGAATTCCCAACATTTTTTAGAATCATGTTTATATTTATTCAAATTTATCTCATAATAATCATCCATACATTTTTTTGACGCAACTTTTATGACACGGCTAAGTCTTTTTATATTTTCCTCCAAATTGAAAAACATATGCTTTTTCCTTAGCTTAAGAAGCTTATTTTTATGGTCAATTAGATGCTGTAAGTTTGCATTAATCCAAGGTGATATTTTATTCGTCACTTTTAACTTTTTCGTAAATTCTTTAGTCGAGTTTCCAATAGCATCAGTAAAACGAGAAACAATAATGTCCATATTATCTGAAGAATTAGAGCTTAAATCCGAAAAATTAAGACTTTGGCAAAGATACATTCGAACCTGTTGATAGTTACAGTGCGTTTTTTTTTAACATATATATACTGTGAGGAACGTAAATCGCTTTCAAAACTGCATACGATTAAATTGTGGTCTGAAATCTCACATTCTACAGAACTCACCAGCAACGATAGATCAAGATTGCTGTAAACATGATCAATATAGGAGCCGCTACAGGGCCGCGTAACGAAATCATGACAATTTCGATAGTTGAAGCAGTTGAGAAAATCCATTAAATGGGAGAGTTGAACTGTGTGTTTAATATCAAAATTTGAATCCCCAACAATAATAATACATGAAGACTGACCAAAGCGACATAAGATATTTTCCAGATATGAAAAAAACAGATTCAAATTGCACTTCGGAGATCTGTAGTATGACATTATTTTTAATTCGTTTCCACAAATCTTCTTATCGCTCAGAGTAACAACAATTGTTTCAATAAAATTCTTACTTTCGCATACTTCGACAACGTATGACAATTTATCCCTTATGTAGATAGATGTTCCACCATAATTATCTCCACGACAGCAGTGAACTGCATTATATCCAAATATTTCATACATTTGAACTAGTGCCTCATTAAACCATGTTTCTTGGACACATATAACATCAGGTAGCATAGGAAATCGGGAGATCATATTTTTAAATCGATTAAATTTCGTAACGGAAGAAATGCTTCTCATATTAATTGACAACATATTAAAATATTTATTTTTCAGATTTATTAATTCATTTTCAAAATTTGGGAATGATTTATAATATGAATTCATAATATAAAGAATAATAATAGATAATTATATACATCATATACATTCAATTGCCTGGTGATAAATAACGAACGTCGGTTTCATCGGCACTTTCCCCAGATTCATCTCTTCGCAAGTCAACTCCCACTTGAGATTTTCTTCCACGATTTTGAACAGTGGTTGCTTCTAAAAGTAACGTATCAACCATATCAGCGTTCAAAATTGGCTTCGGTTTAGATAACTCTGACATTTTTGCATATACTCGTCCACCAGCAGCATATACCCGACGATAGCCAACATTTTTTAGTGCTTTTGCATGATTTAGAAGTGTCAGTGTCTCTTTAGCCAAATAATCATTTACAAAAACAGATTGAGTTTTAGAGTTCTCCTTCAATTTTGCGACCATTACTTGCTGTTTAACTCTAACAGAAGTGAATTTTACCACCATAGATTGTTTTTTAGGATTTCTTCTATTTTTTAGGAAATACGCATCCTCTATTTCTTCATCTGTTATTTTCATACCAGCCTCATTCATTAAATTTTTAAACACCAACGATGCATCTTTATTTTCATCCACTTCTATACCATTAATAAGGCAATCCTTTTTTACTCGATTGTCATTTAACATCTTGACAGTCTGTTTTAATTCAGTGACTTCTTTCTTTAAATGTTTGTTCTCTTTCTTTATTTCATCAATACTTTTCTTGTTTGCATTAACACCCTTTAACATTTCATCAAATTGCTTTGACAGAAAATGTACACTTTTTGTTAATTCTTCCAGCTGATCTAGCTTATTTAATTTTTCTGTTATTGTACTAAGTTCGTTATGTATGTTTGTCTCTCCATTCTGTTTGCAAATTTGACACTTATATTCGATGCTCTCATCGTCCATTAGCTCTTTATATTGTTTTTCTTTGAGAGTAGTACAGCGAACATGGAATATTTTCGAACAGTTATCACATTGAATGTCATCTTCATCTCCTTTTATTTCTTTTTTACAGCGGCCACAATTTATTTTTTTCTATATTTGTACTACGGCGAGAGTTTTTAGGCATACTTGATATTGCCGAGATAGTTTTTCACTTGGTGAATGTCACACACAAAACAGAATTTGGCGTCAGGAGATATAAACTGAGAAATACTTATTTTAAAATTTATTTTAAAAATTATTTATTTAAAATAGTGAGGCTAAAACCTTCAAAATGCCGAAAATCAGGATATACCGTTCTACGGGGGATAAATCAAAACGTGGACCGATACCGAAAAATTTCAGTGAGAAATTTTTGTTGCTCAAAGAAGGACTAAATACCAAATTTCAGCCATTTTGGTTGTATAATATAGCTTAGGCGACCTGACATAACGCCCAACGGACATAACGCCCAAAATCCAATTTGGGCGTTATGTCCGCGCTAACACAGGACTTAACGCCCACAATGAAAGGCCCATTGGGCGTTATGTCAGTTTTCCTAAATAAAGGATTTTACCAGTTTATTTATTTAGAAATAATTGAATTGAATTATTTATATAATAAATAAGCTAACTGAAATCATATACAAATCTATACGGGTTTTCCAACAATTTGTCGACAAAATGGACACAATAGTAATGTATATTGATCGTTATGTTTTTCTTGTGTTTCCTCGAAACAAGGTTTACAAGCGTGCACAACTTTGGAAACCTGCAATTTTATTTTTAAAACGTATTTCGTATAAAAGCTTTTTGCTTTTGGCTTTCATTTTCGAACTCACTATCATCTGTAGAAGATTCGTTTAAAACCAGTGGGGAGAGATTGCTTATTGCTTCTCATTTGTAGAAACATCTTGGAAGTTATTTGTTTATTTGAATTTTTGTTGTTGTTCTTGTGTGCTTGTGATATTTCTACAACGCCATACAAAAAAAATTCAGTTATAAAAATAAAAAATTGAGTTATAAATAATCGCGGGCGCGATTTCTTATAAAATATTTTCAGGTTTGCTCTATAACATAATTTTATTTACAATAAGGAAGTTTAAATACATATCAACATTTAACTTTGCTTACAGAATCGAGCAAAAGTCGAAAACGGTGTATTTTATAAGAAATCGCGCGCGCGATTTTTTTAAAAAATATACCGTTTTCGACTTTTGCTCGATCGCTTTCAAGATGTTTAGGTTTGTTCTGTGACTCAATTTTTAATTTACAATAAAAAATAGATTACTCGACACGCTGTCAAACTTTCCGTTTTGCCATGTGTTCGCTATTTGTTCGCTTTTCGGATCAATCAAATCATTTTTAAAATCTACTACTACTTAACCATTATAGAAACTGAAAGAGTCTACCATTTTTCATTTTCAAAAATTTTTTATTTTTAAATTTGCAGTTTCTGGAACAGAGCAATTGAAACTATAAAGTTTTTACATATTTAACATCAAAACAGTTGCAAAATGTTCACATCTCTTTGAACAAAAATGGCGCTGAATAGGTTTCTCTTTAGAAACTTTTACACGAAAAATTGTTTGCCGGCTTCTGCTTCGCTAAAACGTCGACTTTGACATTTGTTCTAGTTTCCATGACGTTTCTGCAATTTTCCGTTCCCCTACATTTTCGAAAAATGTGTATGTGGAACTCATTTTCGTCGACTTGCTCTTTTGACACTTTTACCATTAAAAAAGTACATTAGTCCCAATTTACATTAGGCGAGTTTACTTGCGGCAATTGTCAGTTTGTAGGTGAGAGAGGGTGCTGAGAGGCAAAGGGTTACCATATGCCTCACCTCTCTCTCCATCAAACTGACAATTGCCGCAAGTAAACTCGACCAATGTAAATTGGGACTTAACGAAGCTTAATTTTAATTCATTAAAATATGAAAACAAAAACATAAAATAATACAATGCGGACATAAGGCCCACAAATTTTTTGGCGTTCTGTCCGATATTTATCCGGAGTTAAGGCGGACATAACACCAAATTTTATTTTGGGTGTTAAGTCCAGGGTCACGGCGGACATAACGCCCAAAATAAATTTACACAAATAATATTAATATGTCATGATCTGGCCTTTGGAATGGTTGTATTTGAACGTGTTTCAGCTTTTTGGATCCGTTTTACCGACTTTCAGAATAATGACTATTAAATATTTCCTAATGATGTCAGTGGGGATGTCTTCCCAATCATTATATGTCCGCGAACCCGATTTTGCATACTTTTTTGCTTGGTAAAAAATACAGTACCCAAAAATTCGGTATTCCAGCTTTTCTAGAAGGTGTACATATGGATAATTTCCACATTTGATGGCTTTTATTAGATTTGGCGCACTTTTTTTGGGATTTATTATGATAACAGAGTATAATATCTATGTCATGTTCACACGAGCGTTTCAATTACGTTGTTCGCCTGTCGAACGACGTACACGAATTAACCCGTTTCCACGACACCATTCGTAATTAACAGAAACATGAACAAAATTTCCTTCATTTTTGTTTCCTTGTTTTCACGAAAATTTGAACCGAAAACACATAAAATATACATTAAATTAATAGGAAAAGCAATAGACTTTCCTTCAAATGTATCTTCTATATTTAACTACACATCATTTTTTCCATAAATTCTGAATAATTTGTATTTTTAATTTTGTATATTCAATTAAAGAGAGAGAAACATGTCAAAACAATATTTGTGTATACAGACTTTCAGTTATTTGTTTCTGAATTTTTACGCGATTTTGAACTTATGGACAAGAAATATGTGTGGAATTAAGAAGGAAACACAACCATCATCCTTCAGCATCTATACAAAAAGTTAAGTTCATTAATTTTTCATTCATCTTTTTCCTTTTTTCTAAAAATTTTTGTGTTTTCAACAAATTTTTCAAATTTGAATTTAGACATGTCATAATTAATTTTTCGATAAATTCTCTCATTTGTTACCCTGCGTTTACAAATGCCAGTATTGGCAAGACAATAGCAAAAATACAAACCTTTTTCACAAATACATTTATAAATTTTTAAATACGTATAGAGAAAAGTATGAATGTATTGGTGAAAATGGTTTGTAACTTTGCTATTGTCTTGCCAATACTGTCTGTGTGTAAACGCCTAGTTAGGTCGTACGTTCATAGAATTTTGTGTGGGGAAATAAGTAATTTATTCGTAGTTATGGGTCGAACAACGAATAGAGAACGAACGACGCACAGTGTTGCCGCGTGGACAAAAATCAAAAAATGTGATGTTAACTTTTACATATATTTATATTTTTTTCTTACTTCTTACTTCCGATAAAAGGAATCTGAAAGAATTTTGTCGATATGTGCATCCATAATGAAGTTATAGCTCTTTAAATATGAAAAATATTTCCCAGGTAATCTAAGGCGATAATCATATGAAAATTAGACGACATTTAAAATAACATTTTTTGAAAAATTTGTTGATACTAAAAGTTTTGGATGCGGATTTGATGAGTGGGCTATAAATATAACGTTTTAGTACAAAAAGCTGAAATTAACTGCACATGGGAAATGTACGGTTATCAAGAAATCAAAATTTAAATTTGATAACAAAAATTCAGAATTCTTAATATTTAGTAGAGCAGATCTTTTGATTGCCACCTATTGCCACCTTGGCTCCTCTTTTCCGTTAATTGGACATCTCTTCCAAGTCAAAATGTGTAAAAACATTCTGCCCATCCCTGCAACCTTCTGTGATATATCGGTTCAGATTTTATATAGCACCCATATATATCTTTTCCCGATTTTGCTACAACTCGTTCAATTTTGATCGAATAACCTTCGAATTTAGTATGTGTTATTTTCTTAGGCCCCTGAATAGCTACACCGATTTTTACAATAATCGGTTCAGATTTCGATATAGCCCCTATATATATCTTTCCCCGATTTTGCTATAACTCCGTCAATTTCAATCGAATAGCCTTCAAATTTAATATGTGATATTTTCATGGACTCCTGAGTAGTTTCATCGATTTTAACAAAAATCGGTTCAGATTTGGATATAGCCCCTATATATATCTTTCCCCGATTTTGCTATAATTCGCTCAATTTTTGAGCGGGATTCCTCAGGCCCCTGTTCAGTTTTACCGTTGACTTGGGTTGATGAATGTTTGCCCAAGTACGTATGAGGGCACAGGCCTAAGAAAACATCCAGGTTAAATTTGAAGGTTATTTTTGAAAAAATGACCGATTTATAGTGTCCAGAGGTATTTCAATTTTGGTCTTTGCAATACATTTGCTGTCTAACTGCAGTTGTTTTTCGTTTATTCAGGCATGCAGACGCTTTTGTTGATTAAATATTTTAACGTCATATAATTTATTTTGGAGTTTAGAAACATTTTCGGAACTATTTTGTGAATTTTTACCATAAATAAAAAGAAGTGTTTTCATTTGAAACTTATATTGTTCGGATTATGAAGTGTTTTCGTTTTTTATTCCATTGAATATGGTGTGCCTTTTTTGCTCCCCTTTGTTGGCTCCAATTTTGCTCCTCCGGTTGCCGCTCTTTTTTGTTGTTGCCCAAATTGTGTTGACGATAAACAGTAACATTTCATAGCATCAATGAAACCCGTTCATTGATACAAAGAAGAACTTTTCTTTCAGTGTGGTAAAAGTGGCAAACGACCAGCCAAGATCACCCATATACATATGTATGTACGTTAACGTGACCACCACCATAGACCAGCATCAGGCAACCCATACCAACGCACATTGCGTTGTTTGCTCGCTCAATCCCTGCCAGCAATTGGAAGTGAGTTTCGCACTCCCTCGCCTAAGAGGCCGCTACGGAAACACGCCAAGGAAAATCGTTGGTGAATTACACAAACAATTTCTATAGCCTTATTGTGATTACGTTTTATCTCGTATGCCGACACTTCGGAGTGACTTCTGAGTGACTTCCAAGGCGATTGTTTACATTTATTTAACGATTCAACACATTTGAAGAAATATAGAACATTTTCCATCTGGTGATTATATGAGGCGGTGGTGCGGTGGTAAGCATACTCGCTTTGCACTCTGAAGGTCCGGGTTCGCTTCCCAAGTCAGGCAACAAAACATCACATTTTTAAAATCACAAAATTAATGTAGGCGGAAATTGCAAAGAATAATTTCTCTAAAAGAGAAGAAAAATAAAAAATAAAAAATTTAAATAAAAATAAATAGAAAAAAAATATTTTTTTTTTAATTTTTAGAACTATCGCGGAAATGATCTTCTAGAAGTTACACGCCTGCGTGGTTCATTTCTTCACAACGGAGGTCACTTGAGGGTGACTTCTGCGACTATCGCCGCGACTGTTTTCATCGCCCTGGGCGACATGCCTAAGTCACTTCCGCGATAGTTTTTGCTTGCTGGGATAGACCGAGAGAAAAAATGTGTGAGTTGACTGTGTTCTTGTTTATATTGTGGTAGTGTGGCAATTTGCCATTAAAATGGCAAAATATACTAAATCATGGATAGGCAATGTGCGCTTACTGAGAGCAAGTGAGCATACATTTCAATGCATTTTACATTGAAGTTTTCGCTCACTTGCTCCCAGTAAGCGCACATTGCCTGACCTGGCATTACAATTTCTCTGTATATACCGGTGGTGCTCAAAATATTTTGTGCATAATTCTCTCTGAGCGAGTCTTTCCTTTTCTAAACGACGACAGATGAGAATAAAGAGAACATATGTTGTTGTTGCAGTCACGTTAACGTATATGGGTGATCTTGGCTGATATATACATTCATTAGTCTATGACCGCAACAACATGCGCGTTCTGTCGTAGTTTAGCAAAGGAAAGACTCGTTCAGAGAGACTAATGGACAAAATATTTGTGCACCACCGCAAAAGAGGGAACTGTCAAAATTGCTCTCTCATGTCAAGTTTCACGGAAATGTAAGAGAACGAAAAATTGTATATCTGCAGTGTAGGGGTGAGCACGCCTGTGTGCAAACGTACTCTTAGTTTTTTGTGAACCATAAACAATTAAAAGTTTATGCAATTTTTTATTTATATTTTTTAATAATTTGCATTGTGGACGATTTTAGACAACATTAATGTTTAAAAAATGTTGAAATAAGTAATGAAACATCAAGAAAAATTAAATATTAATTTTCTCTTAAATTTGCCTCTCTCTCGATTTTGCTCATCTCTGCTGTAGTGCGATTCTCTAAATCATTTTTTGAGTTACGAACAAAAATCGGTAACATTAAAACGCAAAATTATGAATGAAAAGTTCAAATAAGAGTTGACAGTTTTGTCGGTAACTCACAGTCTGTTTTTGAAACACGCTCAAACTTTACTTTTCGAAATAATTTTACCTTTGCTTTAGCATCAACACAAAAAGCAAATTCGAAAAGCACACAAGAGTTTGGACGTGTTTCATTCGCACACATTCTTCTTTCGACATACAGAAACAGGCTGTAAAAATGGTAACAATGTAAAAAATACAAATTTAATTTTAATCTTTTATTTTGCTGTTTTTAGATTTGTTTTCTCAGCGTGTTTTTGCAATTTCTTTGATTCATTGTCAACTAATCAACGAATGTATTGTTACGGAATTAGATTTAACTAATCTCCGTGTAGACGTTGTTTTATTCCCCGACACGATTTGTACCAATTAAAACAGGGTTGGTTGCAGATTACGTTTCTACAATGCTTTATTTAATTTATCACACTTATTCGGATCTGACTGTTATAGCTAAGTACACAGCTTTACTTTACTAGTCGATGTTTACACTTCGGTATAAAATTCACAACTAACTCGTCATTGCCAGTTGCTCTGTATTTATACCCCAAAGTCTCCCTGTTCGAGAGTCCTCTAGAACATGTCTGGCAACTCCTCGAATATGTACAACGAACACACATTCGCACTAAGCGAACAACCAGACTCACATACATGGGGGGGGGGGGGGAGATCAATACAGTGGACAAACATTAATGACGTAATTACAACAACAAACAAATGCAAGAAATAAAGAAGTAACAAACTAAACGATAATTACATGATTATGGCAAAACAAAACAAAAGCACATTAATGAAAGGTAAAGAACTAGAATGATGAAGAGATTTCTACATGGTAGTTGTTGTTGTTGCTTAAATAGAGTAACTGCGTAATAAAACTTTACGTTACAATTCAAATCTTTAAATTAACGGAAATTAAACTTAATTAACTTAAACCTATCAGTTACATTCGTAACATTGCCTCCCGCTTAAGCCTGTTCGTCCCGAATAGGCACAGTTCCCTCTCTGTGGTATGGGCATTGGTAACACTGCCTCCCGCTTAAGCCTGTTCCTCATGACCTGGCACAGTTCTCGTTCCATAGCGGGCCAACCGTTCTAGATGTACCACCTTCATCTTTGATCTAGGGCTGTCGCTCTTCTGTATGCGATACACGACGTCATTTATTTTCGTGACTACCTTGTAGGGGCCTTCCCAGTGCGTTTGTAATTTGGGGCATAGTCCTTTTTTCCGTTGTGGGTTGAACAATAGTACCAGTTGCCCTTCTTGGAACCCATCAGTATTTGCCGCTCTATCGTACCTCGCCTTCATGCGGTTGCTGGCCATTTTTATCCGATGGCGCACTGCATCGTGGACTTCACTGAAAGAGTTTTGACTGTTTTCATCGTTATCAGTTTCGGGGTTTGGTGTGGCACCGAAGATCAAGTCACCAGGCAGCTTTAATTCATTCCCGAACAAAATTCTGGCTGGGGTTCGAGGTGTGGAGTCATGAATGGCCGACCTATAGGCTAGTAGGAATTTTGGAATATGCTCATCCCAGTCTCTTTGGCCGCTATCTACCACCTTTCGTAGATGCTCTTCCAGGGTGCGATTAAATCTTTCCACCATGCCATCTGATTGTGGATGCAGGGGCGTTGTCCTCGTTTTCTTGATGCCGTAGGTGTAACACATTTCTTTGAAGATCGCTGACTCAAAATTTCTTCCTTGATCGGAATGAACCTCGGATGGGATACAATAGCGACAAATCCAATTCTTGCTGAACACATCCACTATTGTCTTGGCTTCCTGGTTGGGAATGGCATAAACCTTTGGCCATTTGCTGAAGTAATCCATGACCACTAAGACATACCGGTTCCCAGAGTCGCTTATTGGAAACGGTCCAGCCACATCGCTTGCGATTCTTTCAAATGGAGCTCCTGAATTATACTGTTGCATGTGGCCTCGACTCTTCCGGGTTGGACCTTTAGCTCTTATACACCTCTCACAATTGGCAATTCAGTCTGCAATGGATTTCTGACAGCCGACCCAGTAGAACCTCTGCTTTATCTTTTCAGCAGTCTTTGTTACACCAAGGTGTCCTCCACTTGGCCCATCGTGAAACTCTGACAAGACATCTTTTATTTTTGAGTCTGGTACTACAATCAAGTTACGGTGAGTTTTTCCATCGTCGCTCTCCCACTTACGATGTAGGCACCCATCTATTAGAAGTAGACTGTTCCACTGGGCCCAATAAGATTTCAAAAGGGGGCTTTCGGGCGCTATTTCTTTGCGTCTAGGGCGTTCGCCCATTTCCATGGCAGAAATTATTTTGCATAGGGTGCGATCTTTTCTTTGTTCCGCCGACCAGTCTTCGTCCGACTCAACCTGCAGTAGCCGGACATCAACGATACTTGCTTTGCCTTCAGCCTTCGAGCAATGTATGCATTCAATTGTGCATGGCCGACGAGACAGGGCATCAGCATTACCGTGTTTTCCACCTTTTCTGTGCTCGATACTTAGGTCATAACTCTGAAGCCTCTCGATCCAACGGGCCAATTTACCTTCCAGTTTCTTAAACTGGAGCAGCCATCTCAGAGCGGAATGCTCGGTTCTTAGCAGGAAGTGCTGTCCATACAGGTATTTGTGATAGTGTTTGATGCTCTCCACAACTGCCAGCAGCTCTCTCCTCGTCACACAGTAATTCTTCTCAGGCTTTGACAATGTTCGGCTGTAGTACCCCATGATTTTTTCATGGCCGTCTATTTCCTGGGAAAGGACACCACCGATCCCGTATGCACTGGCGTCAGTGTCCAACACAAACTTACCACCGGGTACAGGGTACGCCAAAAGAGGGGCTTTGCAGAGCATGTCTTTGAGTTTTTGGAATGCCTGTTCCTGGTCGTTGCTCCATAGAAATTTCTGCCTTTTTTGAGTCAGTCGGTGTAAGCTTGCGGCAATGTTGGCAAAATTGGGTACAAACCGACGGTAATAGGTGCAGAGAAAGCTTCGTAGCTCATGGAGGTTTCGAGGCTGCGGCCAGTCTCTGACGGCTTTAATCTTCTCGCTATCCGTCGATATGCCCTCCGTCGTCACATGGTGCCCCAGGAACTTCACCTCTCGCTGGAAGAGGTTACACTTCTTCGGGTTATGTTTTAGACCCGAAGACGATAGCTGCTGGAGTACATTCCTTAAATTCGTGAGGTGTTCGTCGTTCAGCACCCGCTCCATCAGCCTTTCAAAGGTGGCCGGGGCGTTGCAGAGCCCGAATGGCATGACATTAAATTGGCAGAGACCGCCGTTAACGCCAAACACTGTCTTTTCCTTATCTTTTTCGGCTATCTCTACTTGCCAGTAACCACTCTGCAGATCGAGGGTAGAGAACCATGACGTCCCATCTAAGGTGTCTAGTGTGTCATCGATTCTTGGGAGCGGGTAGCTATCTTTCTTGGTGGCATCATTTAGTTTTCTGTAATCCACACAAAATCTGGTACTTCCATCTTTCTTCTT
Source organism: Musca autumnalis (assembly GCF_047663935.1). NCBI lineage: Eukaryota > Metazoa > Arthropoda > Insecta > Diptera > Muscidae > Musca > Musca autumnalis. The sequence continues at coordinate 85,249,471 of NW_027411866.1, forward strand.
GACCAGAACTACTGGGGAACACCAGGGACTCGGCGGTGGTTCGATCACACCACTCTCCTCCATTTCGCTTATCAACAACGCTTCTTGGGGCTTGTTTTATTGGTCTTGCGTTTGCCATGTTTATTTCATGTTTCACCACCGATGTTCTTCCTTGATGCCCTTTTGGAGACGCAAAGGTAGAGGCATGTTTCCATAACAGCTGCTTGGCCTTGTTCTTCTCGGAAGGTGATAAGTTGTGTGTCCACTCTTTGATGTAACAATCGAGGTGCTTCTTTTCCATGGTTGCCGATTTTTCGGTGTTATTTTCCAAATTGATTACAGCTTCAGCTGGTGTAAATTGTCCAACATCGGAAAATTGACAAATTTGTTCTTGTTTGTCTGACAGGTTCAAAACTCTACCTGGAATCAATCCATCATCGTTGCTTTTCACCAGGGCATTCGCTATTAAGATGTTACTATTTTTGTTTTCTGCTGGTTCCACCACCCACAATTTCCCGACTCCACAATCTCCATCCATTGGTACCCATATCAATGTTTCGGCACAAGGCGGTATAATCTCTGGATGTTCCGTAGTCAGACGTCGTAACCCGTCGTGTTTTCCTCGTAACCCATATTTAATGGAATTTCCACGTTGGACCATGTCATCACACGTTCTTTCATATCCAGATTAAGACCAAAGGCAATCATAAAATCTGCGCCTATTATAACTTCGTCTACGATATCAGCCACTATAAACTCGTAATCGACCGATTTATTGACAATAGTTAGTCTCACGGTTATCTTTTATGTACTGCCGCAGGCTCCCCTGTTGCGTTAGTGGCGTTATCTTTCCCTTGGCCAGATCTGATGATGGACTTTGATGCGCCTGTATCCAAGGTCAGAATTCGCTTGTCGCCATTGATATAACCAGTTGTTGTAAGGTTGTGGTTTTTCTGTTGTACAATCGCTATGGAGATTGTGGGGCCGTCGTAGATGGGAGCCAGTTCATGCCCCGCTGGACTGGCTCGATTTAGTTTAACGGTGACTCATTTGTGGAACGTTGAGCCACTCTTTTATTTTCTCTTGACGGGCGTGGTGACAATAACCTCGATCGCTTGCGCTTCGCTCTACATTCACGCGCAAATGACCCATTTTGTCGCAATTGTGACACCTACCCTTGGCCTTAGTTGGTGCTGCCGTAAAACTTTCTTTTATTGCCTGCTTCACTGCTGCCACGATCTCGTTAGTAAGAGATTTGGGTTCATCGAACTCGGTATCCAGTTTGCGGACCTTGTGAGTCTGGGGATTGGTGATTATTCTTGCCGTCTCTTGTGTAAGGGCGTACGACACGGTTTCAGCAAATGACGATTTTGGTGACGCATACGTTGCACGTTTGATCTCGGGGTCACGTATACCATTCACAAATGTTTCGATTTTCATACGGTCCAACAATGGATGGTTTTCTCCTGGATACGTCATTAGCACCAAACGTTCTACCTCCGTTGCGAAGTCCTGTAAGGTCTCATTTGGCTTCTGTATTTTTCCCCTTAATTCCATTAAGTCGATGTTTTGCTTATGTTCGCCACCGTACTTACGTTCGAGAGCAGCCATTATATTCCCATAACTGTTTCTAGAAGCGGCAGGAATAGTCTGTATTACTTCTGCAGCACCGCCCTGCAATGCCATAAGTAGTGATACAGCCTTGTCGTTGTCGTTCCAAGAATCTCTAGCAGCCACGGTCTCGAACTGTAATTTGAACACATTGAAAGACGTTGAGCCGTCGAACACAGGAGGCTTGATTTTTGACGTTTTATGAATAGCTCTCACTGGACCGCCTTTGATTTCCAGTTCCGACATTTTCTTCTCAAGGTTCACAAATTTCTCATCATGGGCCAGAAATTTCTCGTCAACAGACAAAATCTTTTTATCCAACTCTTTCATTTGTACCTCCACGTTTTCTACTCTCTTTTCAATAACCATCGTGATATTCTCGAGTTTCTCGTTAATTGTTCTAGAATTTACATCTGGTTTCTCTTTCATGCCCTTAGCGATTTTTCTAGAGTTCTCCTCTAATTTTCTGGAATTTTCTTCACTCTTTCTGGACATCTCCTCCAACATTTTACTAGAATTTTCTTCACTTTTCTGGACATCTCTTCTAACATCTTACAGTAGTCAGATTTCATTTCCGCCATAAGTCTTCTTGAATTTTCTTCATTTTTCTGATTCATTTCCAGCATCATCATAGCCAGCATTAATTTCAAATCGTCACCCCTGGCAGCTACCGACGAAACTTCCTCAACGCTGTATTCGCCCTTTGCCGATAACTCGATGTTCATTCCACGGCGCTCGAACTCTTCCGACAAGCGTTTTTGTAGTTCGGCCTTGTTGCCAGTAGAACACAACTCCAACTTACTTAGCTCCTTCGTCGTCCACTCGTAGATCCTTAAACTTCATTGTAGGATGATCGTAATCTCACTTCCTGACACCAATTGTTACGGAATTAGATTTAACTAATCTCCGTGTAGACGTTGTTTTATTCCCCGATACGATTTGTACCAAATAAAACAGGGTTCGTTTCAGATTACGTTTCTACAATGCTTTATTTAATTTATCACACTTATTCGGTGCTGACTGTTATAGCTAAGTACACAGCTTTACTTTACTAGTCGATGTTTACACTTCGGTATAAAATTCACAACTAACTCGTCATTGCCAGTTCCCCTGTATTTATACCCCAAAGTCTCCCTGTTCGAGAGTCCTCTAGAACAGAGTGAGGCAGAGAACATTTTTGGGTCTCTCTTGTGCTCTCAATGAGCGTAAATTTGTTGTTGTTCACAACGTGTTAGCATCTACACAGGCTGTGAGCGATAACAAATTTACGCTCACTTAGAGCACATGGGCTCTCTTGTGAGTCACAATGCCTCCTCCTGCTCTAGAACATGTCTGGCAACTCCTCGAATATGTACAACGAACACACAGACGCACATTCGCACTAAGCGAACAACCAGACTCACATACATGGGGGGAAGATCAATACAGTGGACAAACACAGTAATGACGTAATTACAACAACAAACAAATGCAAGAAATAAAGAAGTAACAAACTAAACGATAATTACATGATTATGGCAAAACAAAACAAAAGCACATTAATGAATGGTAAAGAACTAGAATGATGAAGAGATTTCTACATGGTAGTTGTTGTTGTTGCTTAAATAGAGTAACTGCGTAATTAAATTAATTAATTTTAAATTAACGGAAATTAAACTAAATTAACTTAAACCTATCAGTTACATTCGTAACAGTATTTTGAAAAATCGGTTTCATCGTTTTCTACCCGAAAAGGTTTGTCTGGTAGCATATAGAGAAAAATTAGCCATTTTTGTCCTCTCCCTTAAAAATTCCTTCCATTTTTTGGGGTAAAAGTCGTACCATAACCAACTTGAATGGCTTTTGGCTACCATAATCGAAAGGAGTGACTGACATTGGCCTAATCTTTGGACATCCTCTCAAAGTGAGTGTCGAAAATTTTCGGTTTACAATTTTACCAATAGTAAGACTTCAGTAGTTTAGAAACCGATACCCAAAAAATCAAAACCAAAAAATTATGGTCCTGTGGCAATTAAAAAATGTGTATAAAATGGATCAACAGATTCGGTTACCAATTTCAAGAAAATTAAGCGAGGTTTAGCCGTAATTTTTCAAAAAAGTAGATTTTTTCCGTCCGTGACATTGGGTTTGTTTCATGAAATCTGTTATTTCTATAATTTTGTGACTTTTGCATATCGCTCACTTACTCACAAGGTGGCATAAATCGAACAATGCGTTTTCTGAATAGGCAATTGTAATTTTTTCTAGACTTCTAATTTATCTTGTGCCAAATTTTCATGGTCATATCTCTAAAACTCAACGAGTTACTGGTCATTTAATACTGGTATGGCATAATTTAACAAACAAGTTTTTAAGTTTATGAAGCACTAAAACACTTCAAATCATGCTTGATCTTGCACAGAAATGTAGCGCTGGTATCTGCAGTGCGATTCTCTAACTCATTTTTTGGCATACAAAAAAAAATGGGTAACATTAACAATTATGAACGAAAAATTAAAATAAAATTTGACAACACTATTGATATCGGTAGAGCTTTAAGACTACATTTTATTCACCGCTAACTTACCGAATGATATTGATAATAATAGTTCGTTTATATATAACCGGATTTAACAAACCCACTGGGTTTCAAATGTCAGTTCCTTTGCGTACACGTCAAATAAATTCTCATTAAGAAGGTTAACCCTGCAAAAGCCTATAATATAAACATGGCCTTACCGAAATTATAAGCACTTTGTTAAAGGTTTATTTAATTGATTTTGCCGATTTTTGTCGGTAATTCAACAAATGGGATAGAGAATCGAACTACAGGCCAGCTGTTTGCACAATATGGATCAAGTTGTTATTTTATTTTTTATGTAATAGAAATTTAAAGTTCTATCCCCAATTTAAAATGCGTTTTTCTCGAAACTAGATTTTTTGAGATGTGTCACTATTTGAGTATATGAGCGACATGTGTTCAGATATATTCCAATAAACATTCAACAATGAGCAAAATTTCCTTTTATTTCTGCAGTTTTTGAAATAAAAAATAACCTATTTTCCTTTTTTTCGAAATTCGAAAAAATGGCTGAGAATTCTACAAAAAATTTTTTCTTTTTCGAAAAATTGTTGCAATTTTCGAATTTCGAAAAATTTAAGTTGTGCTGAATTGTGCCGCAAACTTTTTTTCGATAGCTCGTACCATTTTCGAAAAAAACCGGTATTTTCGAATACATGACAGAATTGCAATTTTCGAATGCCTAAAAAACAAAAGTTTTGCTGAATTGTGCTCATTTGTGCCGCAAAAATTTTTTCGCCTTACATTGCAAATTTCCATCTCTACTCGTTACTATCGCAAATAATGTTTTTCAACGAAAAATCACTGTAATATTTGCAAAAATGCAAATATCTAGATTATCTTTTTTGTGCTGAGTTGGATTCATCGACCACAATTTTTCGTCTACACATTGAAAATTTCCAACTTTACTCGTTACTCGCTGAAATGTATGCTAGGCGAGCACAATTTACAGAATTAAAAAAATATTTTTTTGCGGAAATGGTAGGAGATGCACGTGCATGGAAGAAGTAGTTGGAGATCACAGAGGAACTAAATAAAATCCCGTGTGCAGTCAAGAGTTCCGACCAATGGCAAACGGTAAGACCTCAGTTATTTGTTCTCATACTTTCATATTTCTAATGATATTATATTTTTTCAGGTTTGGCGCGACTTAAGATGAAAACACATCCAGCGCTTGGGTAAAGTTTTGTGTCGTGTTGGGGCATGATGCCGAAAAAATCAAATTCATTTGAAATATATGCTGGCAAACAGATCATCGATGGACTTTGGTGTCGGCGTCGCCCTGTTGTTGTTTTTTTCTCAACGCCTCACACGAAACCTTACTCAAACGTTGGATGTGTTTTCAGCTTTAAAGTCGAAAACGTCGACCAAATTCAAAACCCTAAGTAGGGAACGCAATGCCACGGTAAAAAAGCCACTTACCAAGGGCTTACTCACTCCCATAGGGGAACGGGTAGTGGGAATAGTGGGTTTGGAATACATGATGGGGAACGAGGATTGTCCCGATGGCCTCGATGTCGAATTGGTAAGTGATTTATCTTACAAATGCTTCCTGTGCTTATCATATTATTTTTACAGGCCAAGGATATAACTGAGCTGTTGGATGACAGCACAAAAAATACCGATGACATTGATATGGACATTGAGGCTTTAGATGAAGATGTAGACGAGTTACCTCAATGTAGTTCGACTAAACGTTTAAGGGAAATGGCAACGTAGATCTTTTATATATAGCAAAAAATAACAAGTAAGAAAAGCGTTAAGTTTGGTCGGGCCGAACTTTTTATACCCTCCATCACAAATTTCAGCCATTTCGGTGGATTAATGTGGCCACAACCTTCAAAATACCGAAATTCGGAAGATACCGTTCTATGGGGGCTATATGATGATTGGACCTATACCTACAAATTTCTGGGGGAAATTTTTATACGCCTAAAAAAGACTAAATACCAAATTTCAGCCATATCGGTGTGATAATGAGGTTAAACGTTCAAAATATCGAAAATCGGGAGATATTGTATTATGGGGGCTATATCAACACGTGGACCCATATAAACATTTTATGGTAGAAATGTTTCTTAGCCTCTGGAAACACAAAATACAAAGTTACAACCGATTCTTTGGTCAAATGGGTCTAATACATTCAAAATATATTAAAATGACGCGTACTTTATAAGGGGTCTTATGTGGGGACTATACCAAAACGTGGACCTATATAACCCAACTTTGGTAGGAATGTTTTCTGGCCTCTGAAGACACAAAATACCAAATTACAACCAATTCTGTGGTCAAATGGGTCTAATACATTCAAAATATATTAAAATAACGCGTACTTTATATGGGGCCTTATATGGGGGCTATACCAAAACGTGGACCTATATAACCCAACTTTGGTAGGAATATTTTTTGGCCTCTGGAGACACAAAGTACCAAATTACAACCAATTCGGTGGTAAAATGGGCCAAATATCTTAAAAATTCCTTAAAACGACGACGCGTCATTTTGTATGGGGGCTATACGAAAGCGTGGACCTACATAGCCCGCTTTCAATACCAAAAGTCCTACGTAAATATAACATATTTTCCCAAAATTTCATCAACCTACGTCAATCCGTTCGGACGCTAGAGTGATTTCCACAGACGGACGGACATGGCTATATCGATGTAGAATTGCACGCTGATCAAGAATATATGTACTTTGTGGGGTCTACAATGATTATTTCGAGTAGTTACAAACGTAGTGACAAACTTAATATACCCCCATCCTATGGTGGAGGGTATAAAAATTTATATATCTTTGTTTCTGCAAATCCCCATTTCACATTTTCACCTATTTTAAGCTCTCTATAGCGAACTTCTCTACAACGAATATTTCTCTATAACGAAGTTTTTTCAATCCACAAGTGGAAATTCTCAAACGAAATAATCTCTCTATAACGAATTTTGGAAAAATTTTACTCATTTCAGTTAACACAACAAGTGTGAAACGCAACACATTCACCAAAGCTCTTTATTATTGAAATTCACACTAAAAGAGAAAAGCAAAACATCTTTATCAACGCTCTTAGAATAAAATTTAATTCAAAGTATGTTAAAATTCCCATGAGTACTATGCGTTGTTTCATTTCATTGCTTTAAAATAGGGCTGCTCATACAACTATTACTGTTATTGTGTTGGTTTTGAAACACAAACATTTTGATAGTTTCCCAACATACCATTCAGTCTGATTTTATAAAATTTACGAAAAATGATTCGTATAAATACATTCTACAATTACACGGATAAGCTAATAATTAGCATACACATTCATTATTTTCAAGAGAATCAAGTTTCGATTATCCTTCAGTGGCTACACAAGAATTTATAATTCAAATATGATGTTTTTTTCGAGTAATGTTGGTTTGTTGGGTTGTCTTGTGTAATGGAAAAAATTGTGTATTGAAAATTTTATTTCAAAAACAAAAGCTCTCGTTTTTAATTGTGTGAGTGAGCAAATTGACACACACCGACAGCAGAAGGGCGCCCTTTGAACAGCCCTACTTTAAAATGGCTAGTTTGCCATTTTGCCCCGGTTTCTCTATAACGAATTTTCTGTATAACGTAGTAATTCGTCGGTCCCCAACCGCTACGTTATAGGGAACTTCGACTGTAGTAATACTTTCAAGTTCCCGGTGAACAACTGTCAACAAATTGTGCTACCAGACAACGTTCTGTAACAATTTGTACAAATTGTTACAAATTTATGAGCAACCAAACTTATGTTTATGTTACAGTAACCAGACAGACTTACCCCCTGTTTTTGTAAAAATGTTTATTCTTCTCACACGAATTGTCAAATTTTGTAGATCGATTTACTCGCTTTAGCGCAAATGTAGAGCGCTGATTTTTAAATGAGGAATTCTTAGCGATATTTGGAACGGGTATACGAAAAATTAGGTATGTATGTCTTCAGGGGGCTGAGCTATGGATGCCTAAATTATTACGAATATAGACGAACGAACAAAAATAAGTTACAAAAACAGGGGGTTAATATGTCACAGTACTCAAATTATTCCACAACTGTTTTGGTTTATATGTTTTGGAAAAACATTAGTTGAATGTAAAAACGAAAAGTATTTTGTATTAATTTATAATCAGTGGCAGATTATTTTAATACAAATGTCGGGATTTTACAAAAATTTGTTCTTCGGCTTCTTAAAGACAATTTTGGAATAACAAATAAACAAAAATCACAGTGCGAAAAAATGTTTTCCAAATGTAATGGAGGTGTTCCAAAATACGTAGTAAATAAATCTATATATATAAAAATGGTGTAAAAAATGTATAGTAATTCATAAAATGAGAACGGCTAGGCCGATTTCTGTAAAATTTTTTGTCAGTTATTCGTATTTTCGAGGAGAAGGTCTTTACGGGAGAAAATTTTGGAAAATCTCTCTGGAAAAGTCGGGAAATTGGAAAGATCGAAAATTGAGTTTTTGTATGAAATTTTATTCCTTAATAGCGAGACGAAGTTCGCCGGGTCCGCTAGTATAATATAATAAATAAATATTTCAACGTATGAATTTTATGCTTAATAACGATTAACTACTAACAAGCACCTCATTGTGTTGCTTTACTGGAAGAATCTTTTCATAAGCAAATATAGTGTGAATAAAGTCCTCGGAGTACTTCCCCCATCTATCGCAGGTGAGGAGTGTCAGCTGCCAATACAAACCAGAGTAGTTTTGGCTCAACTAAGCTGAGGATATTGCAGTCGCTTAAATTCCTATTGGGCAGGGATCTGTAACACCTGGCAAAACATCTGCCCAGTATGCGACGTGGGCCCGCACAACACACAGCATCTTTTTAACTGTCCTGCCAAACCTACTCATCTAACTCCAGTAGATCTGTGGTCACATCCCATCGAAGCAGCCACTTTCCTGGAACTGGAGATAAACCGAGAGTCAGATTGAGTAGAAGAACAAACACACAATAATAAACACTGTTACAACAACAACTAACAAGCATAAACAATGCTCGATTTCCGTATAATCAGTTGCTTTGTATTCGTGCATGAAACTGGGGGTTCTTAAATCGATTTCCACACTACTGCAATTTCATAAAATTACTCTAGTATGGAACTCGATTTAAGTTTCATGCATGAATACAAAACAACTGACAATACGGAAGTCAGCCAATATTAGGTGTATAATTCCACACTAAGAGAGTTACCATAGAGACCAAGCCATATAGAAGATCACTATACGAACTGCAGTCCCGAATTGTTTGCCTATGAAGTCTATAAACATGTCATGGGATCCAATTACTCAAAAACACATGATCGTTACCTGAATGTGTCTAACTCACATACATTGGAACAAATTAAAGGTGTTTTAATAGAAGGACGTAATATCAAAGAGGGACGTAATATCAAAGAGGGACGTAATATAGAAGAGATATGCCACAGGACCACCTAGTTATAAAAGATGTGGATTTACCCGAAGAAGACATAAAAAGTTTGGCAACAGCTGCAACAGCAAATTACAAACAGTTGTGGTGAAATATTTATCGAAAACACGTGATATTGTGAAACGTCCATTATAGTACGTTTATATATAACCGGATGTCAATTCCTTTGCGTATACGTCAAATAAATCCTCATTGAGGAGGTTAACCCTGCATAAAGGCTATAATATAAACATGGTCTTACATTTTGAAAGCATTTGTTAACATCTTCAATTATATACAATTATTGGTTATTACTGTTGATCAATATGGTTAACCCATATATACAGCTGTGTTCAAAATAATATGAGTGCCCATACACACCGAGGGAATGGTCAAAAAACATGGTTACACTTCTTTGTATTTGTTTAAAATTCCCAGCAAAATGTTCGATGCCAAAGATGACATTCAATCATGGGTGCAAGTGATCTAGCATGTCATCTTTTTAGCATCTTCATCGATGAATTTTATATGAGCGTGGACCCCAAAAGATGACGTTCTTTTCTGGATCCTAAGCATGTCATTTTAACCAATGCGTTGACATGTCATTTCCACCAATGCTTTGGCATGTCATTTCCACCAATGATTTGACATGTCATTTTCACCAATGCTTTGACACGTCATTTTCACCCATGCTTTGACATGTCATTTTAACCAATGCTTTGGCATGTCATTTTCACCAACCCCTTGGCATGAAATTTTCATGTCTTGTTTGGAAAATGGAAATGCTGTATTGAAATATGGTTTTCATGAAAAACAAAACTCTTTATTAATTCAAACGAATTCATGGAATAGCTACAACTAATTTATCAGTTTAGTTTTTCAAAAGTTTACATCCAAAATTGCAATGTAATCACCACCGCTGCAACGCAAAAGATTACTTCCTCCGTTCTCCGCAACCGATTTCATCTTACAAAAGGTTTTTTCAATTATCTTCCCATCACCAGTTCAGATTTCAACATGGACTCCAATTTCACTCCTTTAAGTATTTTTATTTCGTAAATTACTTCTATTTTATAATTTTGTTATTTTATAACAACATTTTGGTAATTTATACTCTTTTGTTTAGTGACGAAAATATGTAGGGATCTACAACCCAGCTTGCTTTAGGGATCTCTAAGAACAAAATGTAACGAACGGGGAGGAGGGACTTTTTATGGAAAATACCATTTATGCTTAATTAATTTATTTTTAATTGTTTCTTTCCAAAAGTAGTTTCTTCTTTATTTTCAGATTCTTGTTCCTTTTCGTTTCGGACTTTTTTTCAAATTCCAAGAAGCGAGATTTGATTGATTTCATTCTATGTCTGATATAGAACAGACAAGGGAACTTTTAAAATAGCAATGTGTGCAGTCCGATTGTATTTTTAGCTCGATGGTTGGGACTTAATATAATACCAATTGTTTAGAAGTTTTAGTTGTTTGATATGGAGGAAATGTAAGACAACATCACGACGACAGTTCTAACAACTTTGGTCTGTTCCAGAAACTGCAAGAATCTACTTATTTTTACTACGATAAAAAATTTTTCCTTTAGGTTATCGGAAAAAATAGTAAAAATTAGTAGATTTTTGCAGTACTGGAACATACCAAAATGAAAATAAACAGGTGTGTAAATAAAAACACAAACATCATCTCTATTGGAGCGATGGAATGGGTACAAATGCTGATGAAAAGATCGGATCTTTCACGACTTCCTTTGCATTGGTTCAAATCCTAGTGAAAAGATCGGATCTTTCACGACTTCCTTTGAACCAATGCAAAAGATGACATGAAATCACGTCATCGCAAAGAACCCCTTCCGTCAAATTTTGCTGGGTTGTTAACATCCCAAGTCTCAATTCATTAAAAAATGGGGCGATTTATTTTAAATTATTTAGAACTTACACCAACAAAAAATATGAATGTGGAAGAAAAACTACAATATTTTTTTTTATTTGAGCTTAGGACGAACATTGCCAATATTTAAGTTTGGATGTGGCCACGAACAGGCTATTGTCCTTGCAGCGACTTTCCTCATAATTTGAGCCCTTATTCGGAAATTTAGTGGATTTTACAAATAAAACCTTTATTGATTAGAGTTGTTTAACACTCTGGCTGTAGAAAAATATTGTACGGTGTATACCAAACCTAGTGTAGTCAAAGCCTGCCTATCAAAAAATGTTGTATAACTACATTTCAACTGATCACGCTTTAAAAATTTTTTGAACAGAAGCGAAATTGGTTGTATACGCAAAGCTTAAATCCTGAGGACCTCAAAATATTATTTGGTCGAGGAATAAATGCCTTATAAATGGGCATATTAGGCGGATCCTTACATAAAGGGCTAATGGAAACTGGCTTTAACTTGGCTCAAGGATCAAATTACACAAATTTATGGGGTACCAATCATCATATATTGTTCGAGGTAACAGCTAGAGTGGTAAACAACTCGGTTCAGTTTTGATATTTTCCCCATAGAACTGTACCCAAAGATTTTCTGTATTTTGAAAATTTTAGCCACTTTATCTAACCATGATTGAAATTTGGCATTTCTTCGATATGTACAACATTCCTATAGAGAATTGTGGTTATAGATGCAAGTTTGGATATAGATCCCATTTAAAAGGTACGTACACCCGATTTTCGGCAAATTTTAGAGCATTTTGCTATTTTGAGGATTTTAGCTTAATTTTTATATAAAAATGGTAATAATTCTCCATTTAAGGTTTAGAAAAATTGTCTACAAAAATTGTATGTATGCATATGTATTAACCCCATATCACCGTACCTTACGATTTATGCTACTTTAGCTACATGTTCTGACCAAAATAACTCTAATTTGCAATATAAGGTGTCTAGTAGTTCAAAAACTTATCAAAAAATAGTATATAGTATAGTTCTAGTATTTACATAATCAAAGATATTAATACATATTTCTTTCTTTTTTCAGGTTCTTGCAAATGCCCAAAAAGACACAGCGCAAGCATCGGTAAAAATTTCGAAAAATTAAGCATTCCTTGGAGAAGTTTTTGCGGCACAAAACAAGATACTAAATTCTGTGAATAACATGGAGCGCCGTTTAAGAGACCAGGATGAATCTTTTAAGCAACGGTCGACCTTCCTCATTTTTTTTCATAGCGAGTCAATTTTAATTACTCAGCGTACCTGTTAAATGAATTATTTAAATGTAATATAAGTAGTCATTACCATTGAATATTTCTACATATCGTCACCATAAATGCCGGAAGACGTAACCCACAAAACGAAAACTTTACAGGAGAAGCAAAAAACGTTATATAATTATATGGAATATTAATCTTATGAATGCGAGTATATGGGACATTATCGATCATATACGAAGGGTAATAAGTAGTGAAATCAAAACCGCTGAAGTGCTTAGTTTTGAGATCCTCCATTACAGCAAAATCTGCAATATTATCCCATTTTCCGAAATGCCATTTCTTGAATAGCATCGTTGTTTTCGAACGTAGAAGCTTGAAATTTTGCCAGAGCATGTATTTTAGCTTTATGTGTCAGATTAGTTAAAAAAACCAATTTCGATTTTTTATGTCGGTTACGTCTTCGAGCATTTATGGTGACGATATGTACCTTCATGGATTTTTTTATCAGCCTATCGGCTTTAAATGTGAATTAAATTTTATTCGAATTATATACCAAGTTAAATACATTTTTTTATTTCGTAATTAAATGGTGGTTAAATTTAAAGGACCGATGCATGGGCGTAGGCAGGAATCCTTGTTTTTCTTTCTAGGGGAGAGGGGAGGGTAAATGCTTGCTTTTCGTATTAGTTATATTTTTTTATATAAATGAACTTTTTTGTAAGATATAGGGGGAGTGGGAGGAGGAGGGGGCAGCTGCGCCCACCTAGCTATTTCTGGCTACGCCCATGGACCGATGTTGAATGTAAATCGAATTAAATGTAATCGTATTATTGCTCTGTTCCTTTACTTACTAGAATCCTCATGTTTTACCACTTTTTACTCGAAAGGCGTTCCTTCAGACACAATACAATTCATATGGGAGCAATTTACAACGTTTACTACCTTTCAATTTGTTATACAGTAAGTAACTTAATAAATTAAAAATGCGAATTTTTATTTTTTGCGGAAAATTTATTTTAGCAATTCATTCTACTAATTTTGAATTGTTTTTGATTTTAAAAATCTAGAAGGAAGTATATCACTATGCAACACTGAAAATACAAACAAGTACTAGTATGGTTTTTTGAAAGTACATATTTAGACTACCAAAACCCTAGTTGGGTTTTGTCCTGTCAGATCTAGTTCGGATTTTATGGCTTCATCTAAGCCGGACTAAAACTACACTTTTTTGCATTTATCAGGCCTTTATCTCGGAAACAAAAAGGAATTTTGCCTTGCTGTCTTTAGCAATATTGTAGCAATATTGTAGAATTTATTTTTCTGTTGAAAAGACCACATAAGAAAAACTTCATCTACGGCATCAAAATCGATAAAATATTGAAAATTCTACATAATTTCTGGAATTCTGGTCGGTATCAGCTAAACTATTAGGAGTTGAAGCAAGTAGCCTTTTGCAAAAATCATCCAAATAATGTTCTCAGCAATTCTTCAGAACATTCTGAAACTCTAAAATGCTAATTTCGTGTTGTTTCAGCGGTATTTGGTATCTCTTTCACAACACCTATTTCTAACACAGTTCACACCAACAGATTATTCTCGCATCTCGGATTTCACTACATTATTGACATATTTAGTAAATCGTCGTTGAAAAATATAGTAAAAACAACGTGATAGAGGCATTTTACAACAAAAGCATGTTCTGAAGAGTTCTGTATTACATTCCAGCGAATATTTTTCCAAAAGAAACATTAAGAAAAAATTAACAGTTTGGAGATATGTTTATGAGAAATGTATACAAATTATGGAATTTTTAGATATATTTTGAAATTTGAGGTAATAAATGTAGTTTTTCGAGTGCATTATTTCTCCAAATATTTTATACTTGTCCATATCTACAAAATCACTGCAGAGGTTAGAAGAAGATTCGCATTGGTTTCAGAGATATAGCCCCGCATTTCTTTAAAAACTCAATATTTAACCATGTGTAGATGGGACCATAATATCCGAGCTGGATCTAACACAACAAAACCCAATTAGGGTATTTTGTCGTTTGGGTATGTCTTCAGTTCGAATTGTTTGCACAAGATTGCCTTAAAAATGTTGAACAGTGTATTTGTAGTATATTAAAAAATGGATTTGGAGCACAATTAAAAAAATTGTTAAAGATGTAACATATTGTTCTATGATTTGATTTTGAATTCGTCGGGCAACAGATAACAATGGCTGACACTCAGGTACACATTCTCTGTCATTTATTATAGGCCCCTTTTTAAAAAAAGGAATCTTGAATTTCCTCGCTGTATTGGCATTTCATGTTGTAAGGGATTGTACAAGCATAACAATCCTTCCAGCAAATCCAGGATTGTATTGTAATACTCTGACGGGAAAGAGATCTCCAGGTATTTTTCATTACCCCGAATGCCCTTTTAATACAGTTTCTGGTTTTACAAAAGGCTTCATTATATGCGAACCTAGGCATTCCAGGGACTTCATTGGGTAATGGAAGCATAAGCCATGGTTCAAGTGGGATACCCACCTAAAATTACTTTCATTATATATTTTTAAATAATCGTTATTTTTATATATGTTTACCTATTAAAATGCCCTTCTTTCACCGCTGTTATATGCATTCTCCAATAGGGTTCTAACAGGGCTGCATCCCCATATCCCCGTTAACATTTAAAATGCGTAGCTTTGGATCGCAAATTTGAAATTTAAATATTATTGTGTTTTAATTACATGTTATTGGCTTACCATTTGAACATTTAGCGAGTGGTAACCGTGGTGGTTAACATATGCTCTTTCATTTCTTATTGGAGCTAATATTGCAACATTCGTACAATCAATAGCACCAATACATCCTTTAAATGGGAAGGAACTGTTACGAAATATGTATATCCTTCATAATATTCCGTTCATATGTTGATTTGGGAAATTTAACCCACTGTCTTAAAATAACATTATTAATACTATCTGTGACCTTATGAAGAGCTCTGCTAACTGATGATTGACTTAGAGAAATGCCCCAGTGTTCGCCAATAGGTCTTCGGAAACTGCCGGTTGCGTAGAACCAAATGAAAATAGTTACCATTTTCTCAGAGCTTATTCCCGTAATTCTGGAGGGTTCCAAATGACTTCGGATGGCATCAATTATTTCATAAATGGTATCCTTCTTCAAACTGTAAAGTATCATATATTCCCTATCACTTAGGTCGAAAGGATCCTCCATATGCCGCATAATTCATCTTTCCTGTGAACGCAAATTTGTCTCAGCTTGCCTTTCTAATTGCGAAACAATATATTTCAACGCCATTTCTTCAATTTTTAGTTTTCATAGATTTTTTGTTTAAAATATTAACGTTTTTATTACGTCGGTAGACTTAACGACTCCTTTTTTTCGATAATTACCGCCAAAAATCGATTAAATTTGCATACAGAGTAGCACTTACCGACAAATATCGCTAACTATCTACATACATTTGTCGTTAATTCCATCGGTAGAGAGTTACAAAATATGTTTCAAATTACATGTAGAAAAATTCAACTTAAAAATTGAAAAAATCGCAGTTAAAACTATAAATCTACGTTTACATATAACTATATTTAATAAATCCAGTGGATTTTCATTGTCAAAACCATTGCGTATACGTATAAATTCTCATAAAGGATGTTTACCCGACAAGCTCTACTGTAAACATGGTGTAATATTCGACAAATTAGTTGAATTGTTTTTTTTTTTCAAAATTTTTATGATGTGGAGGTGTATTTTTAATTCCATCGAATATAGAGTGAAACGGAAGATGTAGAATCCTAACATTTCATATGTATACATATATTGAACATTAATTTTTAAATTGTGTATATTGATCAATATTTCAGAATTACGTATTATTAGGGTATATGGCGACCATGGTGATATTCTTCCTTCTTTTATTGTTGATGATGTTACAAAATATATCCTTAAAAATATTTCGTTCGTACTGAAAATAGTTATTATTTTCTCAGAGATTTTTCCCGCAATTCTGGAGGTTTCCAAATGACCCCCAATTTCATCCATTATTTCATAAAATGTATCCATCTCCAATTTGTAATGTGTCATAAGCCTCCTATCACTTAGATCGAAAGGATCCTCCATATGTCGCAGAATGTTTTTTTATGTGTAAAGAAATGCATATCTGCTTACATTTTTATTGGCAATTAACTATATACTCCAACGCCATTTCGTATAAATGTAATTTTCGTCGATTTTTTTTGTTTAAAATATGAAAATTCTTTTATGTCGGTAGACTTAACGACTCCTTTTTTTCTTCGGTAAATGGCCGGTTATTTTCGATAATTACCGACATAAACTACCGACAAAAATCGGTAAAATTTGTATACGGAATAACAATTACCGACAAATACCGCTAAGTATCGACATTTGTCGTTAATTCCATCAGTAGAGAGTTACAGAATCGCACTACAGGCCGCCAAAAAAGTTTAAGGTCTGTTTGAGGATTGTTTTGACATTTTCATTGAATGCATTGCTCATTGCATTGCAAGCTTCTTTTGATAATGACCGAACAGCTTAGTCTTGTCTACAATATAATAGTTTTTGCTAGGGCTGGCAATACTTTCTATAAATTGGGCCCCAAAATGGCATAATACTCATTCATACATCTCCTGCAAGCAAAAACGATCGCGGTAGAGGCTTAGGCGTGTCGTCCAGGGTGATGGACGCCGGCGTGACGTCTTGAAAGTCACTCCTGGGACACTTCTTGGAGATAATTTCCGCGATAGTTCTTGGAATTAAAAAATATATATTTTTTATTTTTTTCTATTTATTTTTTTTTCCATTAATTTTTTATTTTAATTTTTTATTTTTATTTTTTTTAAGTGCGCTCCTTTAGAGAATATGTTCTTTGAAATTTCCACCTGCATTAATTTTGTCATTTTAAAAATGTGATGTTGTTTTGTTGCCTGACTTGGAAAACGAACCCGGACCTTCAGAGTGCAAAGCGAGTATGCTAACCACTGCACCACCGTCTCATATAATCATCAGATAGGAAAATGTCCCATATTTGTTCAATGTGTTGAATTATTAAATAAATGTTAAACAATTGGGTGACGTAGGGGATGAAAGATACCAAGGACCGGTCCTGACCGGCTTTAACATGGTAAAGTCCAGGATTTATCTTGGTCCCTCTCTCATCTCAAGTGGACACTGACAAACGTTTTAAGGACCATGATCTGCGAATCTGCACCTGGAATGTTCGCACTCTTTACAGAGAAGGTGCAGTTTACGCGCTGGCAGATGTACTGAAAAGTACAAGGCCGACATTACTGCCATACAGGAAATACGATGGACTGGGAAAGATGTCACAACAACACCTAAAGGTGACGCACTGTATCATAGCTGCCATGACACAAAGCATGAGTTTGGTTGCGGTTTTGTAGTTGGTCAGAGGTTAAAACATCTGGTCTTCAGCTTCACCCCAGTGAATGAAAGACTTGCTACAATTCGATTAAAAGCAAAATTCTTCAACATCAGCTTTATCTGCGCTCATGCTCCAACCAAAGACAAGGACGAACAGACCAAAGATATATTCTACGAGCGCCTAGAAAATAGCATCCGATAGCAGTGAAGATGGCGAAGATACCACAGATCCAATCCCAGAAGTTGGTATTGAATGTATACCGCCCAGCCAAGATGAGGTAATGACAGCAATAAACCGGCTGAAGAATAATAAGGCGGCAGGAGCAGATGGCTTACCAGCCGAGCTGTTCAAAACCGGAGGCGACACGCTGATAAGGTGTATGCATCAGCTAGTTAGCACCATCTGGCAGGAAGAACGCGTACCCGACGATTGGAAAGTGAGCATCCTATGTCCAGTCCACAAGAAGGGTGATAAGACTGTGTGCTCCAATTACAGGGGCATAAGTCTGCTCCCTATTGCATATAAGATAGTATCTGGCATATTGTGTGAGAGACTAAAGCCTATGGTCAATGAAATTATTGGACCCTATCAGTGCGGCTTTAGACCTGGCAAATCCACCATTGACCAGATATTTACCTTGAGACAAATCCTGGAAAAGACCCAAGAAATGCAGATCGACACCTTCCATCTTTTCGTCGATTATAAAACAGCATTCGACAGCCCTATACGTTCAAAGGTGTCCCATGCCATGTCTGATTTTGGTATTCCTGCAAAGCTCATTCGGCTTTGCATTTTTAATTCTGAGTGAATAAACTACCTCCTTGCAAAAAATATTCAATATAGGTCCACGTTTAGGTATAGCCGCCATATAAATGTACCGTCAGATTTTCGGTATTTTGACAATTTTAGCGAAATTTTCCAACTCATTTGGCTGTAATTTGGCATTTTGAGTTCTGAGTGAACCAAATAGCTCCACGCAAAAAATGGTAAATATCGGTCTACGTTTAGGTATAGCCCCCATATAAACGTACCTCCCGATTTCCGAAATTTTGACGATTTTACCCACATTTTCCAACCGATTTGGCTGTAATTTTGCATTTTGAGTTCTGAGTGAGCAAATTTCCTCCTTGCCAAAAATGTTCAGTATAGGTCCAAGTTTAGGTATAGCTCCCATATAAACGTACCTCACGATTTTCGGAATTTTGACGATTTTACGGGCGTGGTATAAGAGGAATAACTTAGCGGGTTGGCAGATGGGGGCAGCTGGACTTTTTTTAATCGTAAACCAGAGACTTTCCCCTGCATTATAAAAAAATTTCGAGACTCACAACATTAGTAAAACTCAACATAAATTAAAAGTAATTATATTAAAAATAGCAGAAAAAGTCATTTATAAAGAATTTATTTTTAATGAAGTTAGAAAACGAATTATGAATTTGTTTTTTCGTAAAAACATTGCCAATGCCATCACCTATAAATTTCATTTTGAAAATTGCACATTTACCTCTCCAATTTTTTATAATTTTACACATAACCTACGAAAGCTTTGCGTACGTATTTTTCGTTTTTAAGGCCTTACATACAAATCACAACTTCTTCGACTTAACTTGGCGTATAACCGCTGTAGATTTACAAAAATAACGCTGGATGTTAAAAATTTGATATGTTTAGAGAATATTTATTTCAATCGCAATAAAATTTGTCGCCATCAATTTTTCGATTTTTGTCCACGAGCGGAACCACTGTGCAAAAGAGGTTTCAGACAAGGAGACGGCCTGTCGTGTGATCTATTCAACATCCTGCTGGAAAAGGTCATACGAGACGCGAAGGTCAAAAGAAATGGAACGATATACACGAACAGCCATATGTTACTGGCTTATGCCGACGACATTGGCATCATGGGTCGATCGGTAAAGGAAGTAACTGACACCTTTCCAAAAGTCGAAAGAGAGTCTGCTAAAGTTGGTCTGGCAGTAAACGGCGAAAAAACCAAGTTTATGGTATCGACGAGTAATCAGTCCACAAACCCCACACCATCTGTGAATGGTGGTACCTACAATTTTGAGGTAGTAAGGATTTCATCTACCTCGGCACCGCCATAAACACAACAAATAACATCAGTTGTGAAATTCGAAGAAGAATAGTGTTGGCTAACAGATGCTACTTTGGGCTGAGTAAGCAGTTTAGGAATAACGCCACCTCTCGTCAAAAAAAAGTAACACTTTACAAAACACTGATACTACCCGTGCTAATGTATGGTTCCGAAGCATGGGTACTTGCTCGAGCAGATAAGGCAGTGCTTGGTGTGTTCGAGAGAAAAATTCTTCGAAAGATCTACGGGCCAATCTGTGTTAACGGCGAATATCGGCGTCTTATGAACAACGAGCTGTATCAACTATACAATGACATCAATGTAGTTGAACGAATCGAGATACAACGATTGCGATGGCTAGGCCATGTTATAAGAATGAGTGATGATGAACCCGCTAAAAAGGCGTATAAATACGGGCCGCATGGAGGTTCTCGCAGATCTGGAAAGCCAAAGCTTCGTTGGAGCGAACAAGTGAAACGAGATGTTATAAAGCTACATATCCCAGATTGGGAAAATACAGCAGCAAACAGAGAGGATTGGAGATTTTTTCATAGTTCGGCTTATGAAACAAATGTTCTGTAAAAGGCCAGCTAAGTAAGTAAGTAAACAATTGCCTTGGAAGTCACTCCGAAGTGTCGGCATACGCGATAAAAGCTAATCATACTAATGTTATAGAAATTGTTTGTGTAATTCAACAACGATCTTCCTCGGCGTGTCTCCGGAGTGACGTCTTAGGCGAGGGAGTGAGAAACTCACTTCCAAATGTTGGCAGGGTCTCTCGAAATAAAGTTTTTAATAATCTTTTTTAGAATCAACATTTGTATTCTGTTAGCGGAATACTTAGAGTCCCAGCAAAAATTGGAAGTTGTGCAATTGTAGTTATGATTTCACAACATCTTTCGATGTAGTCCAACAGGGTTATGAAAAATGCACTCTGTTTGATACATTTTATAAGCAGTTGCTTTAGAGATCCCTACAAAAAAAAAAATAAAAACAGTTGGTTGATCCCTATTCAGCGTTAGCATTTGTTTCTAAAGACAACAAAAAAAAACTGTCTAAATTTCTAAGAATTTGTTATAAAATAAATAAATACATGCTAAACACGAACATTTTTGCGGTAATTCTCGAGACGGAAATTCTTAATGGAGTGGAGTCGAAATCTGTACTGGCAACACAAAAAACCTTTTGGATGATGAAGCAAATTCAGTTGGGGTTGTATAAAATGCAGAGCAGGAGGAAGTAGATTCAGTTGTGATTAAATTTAGAGACGAATTTTTTATAATTTGTTGTAATGTAATAAAGTTCTTAAAATTTTTGTTTTAAACAAATAAAAAACAGATGAGCATCCGATCAAAATTACGACCTGTAGCTTGATTGCAAAAAATGGAAGAATTGGATGCATTACCGACTATTGTGGTATCTCCCTTGTTTGACCAACCTGCTTTACAGCAATGTAAAGGTAATATTTTCTTCTTCCATTGACAGGCTTTGCCGTTGGAATACCCCTACTAGAAGCCGACATATTCACAAAGAATAAAACTCTGAATTTGTCTCCAAATGAGTTTTTCCCCATTCCGAACCCTAAATATTATCCGACTATCACCAAAATCAATAGGCTTCTTCCCTGTGCCCCTATCTACCCCCAAAATTTCGTGACGATCCGATCAAAATTGCGACCTGTAGCGTGATTACAAAAAATGGAAATATTGGGTATATTACTGAATTTTGCAATATCTCGGTTTGCTCACTTACGACAACATACGTTGCATCAATATAAACGAGATCTTTTATTCTTCCATTGACGGGTATTCCTTTTGGAATACTCCAACCAGAAGCGGAGATATTCGCATAAAAAAACGTTGACTTTTCTCCACATAAGCTTTTCGCTTAGTCCGACTCCTGAATATTATCCGACCATCACCAAACGAAATAGGCTTCTTCCTCTGGGGGACTCGCATCAACTCCCAAAAAAATTCGTGACGATCCGATCAAAATTGCGACCTGTAGCGTGATTACAAAAAAATCGGAAAATGGGATGCATTATCGACTATTGCCATATCTCTGCTATTTGACCACCTACGATAACCTACTTTACATCGTTGTAAAGGGGATATTTTCTACTTTCCTTGACAGGTTTTGCTTTTGATATACCTTTTAAATTAACAGAGATATTGGCTTTGAAATAAAACGTCGACCTTTCTCCAAATAAGTGTTTGCCCATTCCGACCCCTGAATATTATCCGACCATCATCAAAATCAATAGGCTTCTTTCTCTTTGGGACCCCCATTAACCCCCAAAATTTCGTGACGATCCGATCAAAATTGCGACCTGTAGCGTGATTACAAAAAAATCGGAAAATGGGATGCATTATCGACTATTGCCATATCTCTGCTATTTGACCACCTACGATAACCTACTTTACATCGTTGTAAAGGGGATATTTTCTACTTTCCTTGACAGGTTTTGCTTTTGATATACCTTTTAAAGAAACAGAGATATTGGCTTTAAAATAAAATGTTGACTTTTCTCCAAATAAGTGTTTGCCCAGTCCGACCTCTAATTATTATCCGACCATCACCAAAATCAATAGGCTTCTTCATCTATGAGACCCCCATTAACCCTCAAATTTTCGTGACGATCCGATCAAAATTGCGACCTGTAGCGTGATTTCCAAAAAAATAGAAAAATGGGATGTATTACCGACTATTGCGATATCTCCGTTATTTGGTTACCTACGCCGACCTAGTTTGCATCATAGTAAAGACGGGATCTTCTACTTTCAGAGTCAGACTTTGCTTTTGGAAAGCTTTTAACCAAAGCTGTGATATTCGTCAATATAATTAAAATCGCAAAAATGAAAATTGGGGTTTTATTTGCTACTATTGTGATATCTTCGCTGTTTGATCACCTACGAGCACCTGCTTTACATCATTAGAAAGTTGATATTTTCTACTTTCGTTGTCAGGTTTTGCTTTTGGTATACCCCATATTCGCTTTGGAAAAAAACGTTGTCATTTTATCCACCTAAGTTTTTTGCCCTTTCCGACCCCTAAATATTATCCGACCATCACCAAAATCAATAGGCTTCTTCCCCTCCGGGACCCCTATCAACGTACAAAATTTCGTGACGATCCGATCAAAATTGCGACCTGTAGCGTGATTACAAGGTTTAGATGGACAGACGGAACGACGGACGGACGGACGGACTGACGGACGGACACACATAGCCAGATCGACTCAGACATTCGTCGAGACATTCATTTTGGTATATATAAGTATGGGTCTGCGACCATTATTTCGATGCGTTACAAACTTTTTGGCCAAAACCAACTTATAATACCCTCCCCACATAGTGGTGTAGGGTATAATGAATTTTATTTATTCTGGGATATTGCGCAATAGCTTGCATGTTTACTTCAAATTCAATCCAGAACACTACATCAAAATCTGTGATTTGGATCGGAAACGGAGTGCATCCCAGCTGTGTGCTGTGGAAGCAAAATGGAGTGCATCCTAGGTGCGCGCTCTCTTATAAAATTCATAAGTGAATTCATAGAAAAAGATGTACTCCAACGGCACTTGTACTGTACACTTGTATTGATTCAACTGCATCCGCGGATGCAAGCTTTTTTCTGGGGTGTTAATGATACCCAGCAAAAAGTTTGCATCCGTGGATGCAGTTTAATCAGTACAAATGTACAGGATATTTGCCGTTGGAGTACATCTTTTCCTATGAATTCACTTATGAATTTTACAAGAGAGCGAGCAGCTATGATGCACTCCATTTTGCTACCACAGCACACAACTGGGATGCAGTCCATTTTCGATCCAAATCACTGCATTTGATGCAGTGTTTTGGATTGCATTTAAATGCAGTCTAAAGATGCTAAAAAAGTGCAAGCCATTGCAAAATATCCCAGAATAAATAAAATGTGTTTATTATTTGTTTAAAACAATAATATTAAGAACTTTATTACATAAACACAAATTATACAAATTCTCCGTAAATTTCAATCGTGACCGAGTTTACTTCCACTGCTCTGCATTTTATGCCATGCTTTTGTACATATTGTCCTCCCAATCCAGCTCAGATTTCGAAATTTACTCCAACTCCACTCCAAAACTAATTTCCGTCTAGTGAATTACCGCAATGTTCGCAACTTTAGTTTGTATTTCTTTATGTTTTTAACAAATTCTTAAAATTTTAGATACTCTTTTTTATATTTGGAAAAAATACTGCGACGTCTTTTGTAAGGATCAACAAATTGGCGTTTGCCTGTAGGTATCATTAAGCGAGTGCTTCTAAAATGTATCGAACGGAGTGCATTTTTCATAATTCCGTGCGGACTGCATTCAAAGATGTTGTGAAATCATAACTCTGCATTGCACTACGTCCAAACTTTTTTGCTGGGTACCAATGTCACAAGTGACTAAAAATATACGCTAAAACTTCCAAAATTTCGTTTGTCATCAGCGTCGCACAATGGTGCCTCAGTGGACAAAAATCGAAAAAGGTGTTGTTGATTTTTTATAATTTTATGGTTTTATTTTATTGAAAAGAAACACTTCAAATAGGACAATCCTGAAAGAACTTCGCCGGTATGTGGTGTAACTATAAAATTATAGCTCCTCAAACATAGAAAATGTTTCTAGGTAAGTTATATGGAAATTTATATTTATATAGTCCAATAGTCTTACTTTTTGTGAACCACGTTATCATAAACAGTTTGTATAAAAAATTCAAGTTGCCTGATTTTGCCCAGATTACCAATTCACTTTATTTGACTGTTTTGCTAATACGTTGCCGAAAACACATCATGAATCTGAAATAATTTTGCTGATAGCTAATATCACTATTTTGATAGAAAAGGTATATTGTTGTTATATGTATGATAAATTCTAACTACAAACGTTCTAATTTTAGATGTATAGTATATCACAACTTTTAAATTGGGAATTAAAGAGTGAAAAAAGTTTCCATACTTATGATAATAGTTCTATCTTGATTTGGTTGGCAGATATTTTTAGATATTTCACGTCAAAGAAATCGAGCTAGAAAACCGTTTGTATACACATGACTACAGTTTCAATTACATTTATTTTAAATTCAAAACACCTGTGTGCCAACTTCAGACAGGTTATTAAAGAGGGAATTGTTAATATTCAGAAGTACCCTTATTAGGGACTACATTCAAATCTGATTCAATTTTTATTTATATCGGCAAAACTGAACAGGGACCTTAGAAAATACAGCATATTGAATTAAAATTGACTGAGAATGATATATCGGTAAAGCTGATCAGGGACCTAAGAAAATATCGTTTTATTGCAAAATCGGGGAAAGATATATATGGGGACCGATACGAACCAAAATTGGAATTTTTCATGCTTATGCCCTCACGTGCACGTGTGCACTAAGTAAACGTTTCTCTCTCCACACCAGAAATCGGCACACAACAACAAAAAATTGAGCAAACATTGTGTGATTGCATGGTTTTTCAGTGAGTTAATAGAGAGAGAAGCTCTCTTTGCTTGCTCGCGAGTAAAGGGCTGCCGAATGCCGCTCCACACACACAATTCAACTAATTACCCAGCAAACCAAATGTGGGATGTCCGACATATCTAAACAATTTCGGAAGCAAAATCGTTCAGATTTCGTTGCGATTTCTATACGATTTTTCGTAGGAGAATTCGTTCAGATTTCGGAAGTAAATTTCCCGTCGAATATACCAGGGGTTTTCTTCCGATTTCGGTACGAATTCCGAGCGAAATGTTGGAAACAAATTTCCCTTCGCACAACAACTTCATTTTGTATGTATCTAATAACAAGGGATTGGTTTCATTAGTTTGTTGTCAAAAAACAAAGTTATTGGTTATAAAATTCGCATATACAATTTTTAGATATTTTAAATATAAATGCATCATACTATAATTGAAGCTAGTGCTGATAGACTCAACATATTCGTACACACAGTTTACATTGTTCTACTATAACTACAAAATGATAACAACAGTGAAAAGCATTAGAAACGTTTGAAATTAGAATCTTCCCTTAAAAAAAACATACGACATTATTCCAAAATCATTCAGAAATCTTTACGAAGATTCGGAAGGTACCTCCGATTTTCCTACGACGTTATTCCGAAATCGTTCCGAAATCTGTAAGAAAATTTGGATGAAAAAATTCGCATTCCGAATTTCCCAAGGATTTTCTTCCGATTTCGCTCCGAATTCTGACGGAAATCGATCTGACATTTCTTTCCGAAATTATGGCAAACACTTCATACAACTTTCGTTAAGATATCGTAACGATTTCGGATCCGACATCGGACGTAGCGTCCGAATTTTGTTCCGACTTCGTTACGAAGTCGGTTCGAATGGTTTGCTGGGAAAAAAGTATGCACTCACACAATGACACTTCGTAAAGTATGCAATAGAAAAATATGATGGAGATCCCTGATTAATACCCTACACCAGCTTCCGGTATGAGAATAACATCAGAACAACCACCATTCAGTTTTCGTTCAGAAGTCAATGAAGAAGGTTCTGCTGTCGCTTGTTTCAATGATTTTTTAATTTTAGCAATGCATTAACGCACACGCTGTTTGCGGAGAGAGTCGAATGCGTGAGACAGCAAACAATGCGTTTTTCTTAGTGCCAATACCTGTCCTACACCACACTGGGGTAAAGGTTATTATGGATAATAGATATTATGAATAAATAAATGCTTTTTTAAATCATAAAGGTCAGTCCTCTAAAGAATTTTCACAGCTACAACATTTTCTTTAGTCCCATTTAGATATGACTTGCGGTTTTTAAGCAAAATCTTAAAAACCTATAAAACGCTAAAAATCTCAAGTTTTAAAAATCTCTCCGTCGAGTTTTTTGTTTTTCTCATCTATGAAAATTGTAGTTTCAGGTGTAAGTTGATTTCATTTAAAGTTAGTTCAGGAGCACCATGAAGATAGACACTAAGTTGAGTTTGATAGAAATAAAGCCTTCGAAAATTCATCATATCTGTAAAATCGAACTTTGTTTAGCCATCACATCTTATATAGGAGAAATGCACCAGTAGTCGGCTTCTTAACTTTTGTTCATTTTTAAACTGATGCCACAGTTCATGGATTTAGTATTTTCCGGTAAAAATTTAATTTTAAGTTCATTAAGGGGTTTTGTTTCAAATTTTTATATTAAGTATTTAGGAAGTATTGATCATTTACGTAATTAGGAAAAAAACACCTAGTGTACCAATAGTCGGCATGCATGTTCCTTAGTTCGGCCACTGATGCGCCAATAGTCGCCCACCCCATTTACCGTTGCAGAAAAAGTAATGATTTAACTTCAAAAATTTTCTGCTAATAACTTTTACATATTTGCAGAATAAGCTTAACAGAAGTCGTAGAAAACATATAAATTACTAACTCAGAAAACACATTTTTTGAACTATTCCACTCTTTGAGTAACAGTGAGTAAAAAACAGTAACTGATTCTTTTTCGTTCCATCGACTTATGGAATAAATATTGCGGCATCCCTTTGGAGCTAATATCTTTCCGACTTAGGACAAACAAAAACTGGTCTCATCGTCGTTAATGGTTCTCGATGGGTCATTCAAAGTATCAAAACAATTTTAGTCGAATAAAAACTGCTCAAGATCTGCGAACCTGTAATGAGTGATTGCAACCAAAGCCGTAGCATACATTTCTTGACTATGAATTGTCTTTATATATTTCTTTAACTATACTCATTCATAATTGTTTGCTGGGTAATCTTAGTATCTCCATTTTTCATCATCATGATCTTCATCACCCCAGCAATTCATCGATACCACCTCCCACCTTATTCTGAGTTATGCTTTGCTCTACCCTCTTTTCGATATTATCTATTATTAACTCATTCTTCTCTTATCACACGTATGTGACACCCCCCAAACTTTCACATGTGTGGGTGCACACAACACGGCAAGCTTACGTACACTCTCGGCTGCATTGTAAGTCAGGCTTGTCATAGCCTAGTGGATAAGAAGCCGATCTCCGATGCCAGAGACTCAGGTTCGCACCCAGGTCCGCGCAAAGTTTTTTGTCCGATTTGATTTTTTTTTTCCTCTTTTGTTCTTTTTGCTTTGGTAAATCCGAGTATGTGGGGTAGAAATACGATCATAGAATATACTCCAGATCACTAACAGTATATGTTTCAATTTCGAGTGTTCCGTTTATAGTTAATCAATTTGAGAATGTAGGAAGAGGTGAGATTCTATTGTGCCTGCTCTCCAGGTACATGAGAGGGCTAAAGGTATACAAAGCAAAATGCAAATGATCTTTTTCTTTGTGGCTTTGTAACGATACAGATCATGAGAATTTTGTGAACATTCGAATAATAGTTCAAGTTTGATTATGTATTATTATAAAACACCTTGATTTAATCATTAATTATCTGATTAATCAAACAACAAAATATAAATCAAACCACAAATTGAAAAGTAACTAAAGTCCTTCTCGTCAAATCGGTCGAAATTTTCACAAATCAAATAAAAGTGATTTTGACGATGATTTTGTAAAATCGAAATTGCCACAAATATAACCCCGCTTGTCGAACGCAAACACAAGTGTTTGACATATACCACACCAAAAATTTGTTTAAAAAGCAATCAGCATAAAAATAAGCACAGGTAAAATAAAATTTGGCAGAATTTTTTTTTTCGGAAAGTGAATTTGTTTATTTCTTCCATCCATAGCCCTCTTGTAGTCTTTATTGGCTATCTTTCTGCCATTTTTGTGAACGCTTATGGTGCAGGAGGAGGGCTGCGCTATTGTAAGATCAACTTTACCAATCTTCTTGATTCCAAAGCAAATTCTTGTGCTTGTGAAGGAATAAAACCCAATCGACATATGTACATACGACTTTCAGTGGAAAGGCCAAATATCCAGAGCTGGTTGTGAATTTAGAGAAAGTGCCAGAAATAATCAGCCATAACCAACTTCGCCCAAATACATCTTTATTAATCCTCTATACCGGCATTGTGTGAAAATACTCTACTCATCGAAATCATACCTCGGAAAAGAAGTTCCTGTCTAGATTATCTTCTACATTAATCAGTTTAACTAGAATAAGGAATATCAAATCACAAAAACACCATAAAACACACAACAAGGATTTCGAATTACGTAACATACATGAAGCATAATTTAATCATTTTGTCCAGGTATCCACATTCCGTCCATAAGGAGATCATCGAGGCCTCGGCGTTCGTCAAAAAAGGACTGAAGATAGTGGTAAGTCATAGAAAGTATTGTATGCTCCAATTTTGGGAGAAATTATTATGCTTACCTATGTTAATTACATAATTTGAAATCCCCAAACAATTAATCATAATCTTGGTGTAAATCAGTTTATAAATTGGTATTTAGTTTCCACTTTATATCGCTTTCACATTATTTTTATATTTTTGAATTTTCACTGTTACCTATGAACAGATCATCAAAGATATATTGAAGTCATATCTTACTCCGAGATTTTTTTTATCATAATAAGAAATGCATGAATTCTAATCATATCTTCTCAAACATTTTCTTAAGAATATAAACCGCCAGTTTTTCTACTCAAAGGGGTGTTTTTTTTCTGAAACCTCCATTTTGTAACCTGTAGTCAATTCTACACTCATTTAAACGTACATCATCATCTGCAAATTGGAGTAAAATAAGACTTGTTAATTATCATTAACATCCATTGATTGTACCACTAAGTTTCAGTACATACGTTGCATTCTAATTCACTTTTCTATTAGAGCATAAGTATACAGATATCAAACAAGTTCTATCAAACTAGTTTGATTATACCCAAATAAATTTAAAGTAGCTTTGTAAATGAAATTTACAGTAGGTTTTATTATGTTAAATAAATGAATTCTGTTGTCAGATCTGATCTTAAAATGAATCTGTAAAGTTTTGATTTTATGGCTATGATGTAGGAGTAGAACGAAATACCATTGCGGCTAAGGGGGTCTTTGCTAAAACATACGTGCCAACAAGACCAAGGTTGGGAAGGGTCAAGAGGGCACAGATTCCAAAACACCAGGAATCTTTCATTGTTTTGTAATCGAAAACGGTAAATAATGCAATCTGTTTCCAATAGTTGGGGTTACTATTTCTCATTCTCATTATGAGTTGTGGTTTTTTATTTTTTTTTTTTTTGTCATAATATAGTTTCAGTTTATGGGAGTCTATATACAAAATTCTTTGTTTATGTTGAGGGTAGGTGCTAGAACGTCAAGGGGACACGAACCCCCCCCAACTGACTGAAGCTAGCTTCTTATGGCTCCCAGTCCTTTTGGCGTCTAGAGAACTGTTTTGATTTTTAGCTACTTCCCTACTTCTCATACAATGAGGTAATTAGGTGTCACCTAGTTAACCGAAGTTGTACATTACATAAATAAATGGCGCCTGGCGTGGGGCTTAAGTGACTCTAAAAATTTGGTATACATATTGTTTTCGATATTTTTTATCTGAAGACAAATATGAGCTTGAGATTGTTTTTGGTTCAGTAATCGTTTAACCAAATTTTATCCCAAGATTACCTGATTTTCAGATTTCTTGTAGAGCCCTAATAGACAATAGACCGGTGATATAAATAGAGTTCTTTTTTAGAAACGGTGGTAAGGTGTCATTTGTTCGGTTTGAACTACGTATTTGAATAGTTATTGGACTTCTACGGATATGCTATTATCTGATTGTGTCGGATAGTAGACCTGGAAACTATCCAATAACCTTTTCAATACGAGATCAAATCGACCGAAGGGCGTTTTATTATTCGTTCGTGATTATTTCAGTATGGGTTGCTCATTCTTTGACTAAGCTACGAGCCTCCTATTTTATAGTGGATTCACTTTATCTCAGCAAGTTGCGTCATAAAGTCCCTAGATAATAGTTCAGATTAAAGAAGGTAATCGGCAGGCTTGTTTGTCAAAGTATCATCAATGCTTACCAGAAATATTCACACCATAGCCCAATTATAGTAATTAAATTGTTTGTCGTTTTCTCTATATTATCGTTCTACTCCATTAATACATCATCACATAGCCATATGGAAAATATATGTTAATACTTATCTTTTGATTATTTCAACGTTTTTTGGAACGGTATTGAAAAATTTTACAAAGGAAATACAAATTTTCTTTTGCGTCAACTCATAATTTTTTTTTTAATTTTGTGGAAATTAAACTAAGGTTTAAAAATGACTCAACGTAGTCCCCCTCCTTCTTTGCTAGGTTTTTCTTTAGGAGCACATTCCATTGCTTCTGCTGAGGATAAATGCAGTGTTTGCGAAGAAGTTATACAGTTTGATTCTCAAGAATGTTATTCTATTAAAACGTGTGGTCATAAGTTTCATCGCACTTGTGTTGAGCAGGCGTTGTCTACATCGGCTGAATGTCCACACTGTAAATTACCATGTCCGCTAGCAGACTTGCGAAAACACCATAGTGCTACGGACATAAACGAAAATACTTTGGTGGAGACCGCCACCCAAACAACCAACTTTCAAAAGCTTAAGGCAATAGCAAATAGAGGCAAGGGTAGAGGAGCGCAGGCAAGTCGACCTATAACACGAAATTTCAGTAAAGCACTTTCTACAGAAATTTTTGACTTCAATACTACTTCTCAAACAAACCCCGATAGCTTGATGGACATAATTGAACCTTATTCTCCGGTGGGGAATAACAATAATCCGCCTCAAAACAATCCAGGGAATAATAATCCCAAATCTTCATCTAAAAATTCAACCAAAATTGACTATGCCAAAATCAATGACATGATTGAAAAAAATATTGCAAAATTTTTTGAAAATTTAAATCTACAATCTTATACTGAAACAAATGGTCCACAACCAGGAGTTCAAGACCCACAATTTCTTATAAACAATAATCACAATAATCAACAGTTTAACAGTCGTAGACAGAGTTGTAGCCAAATTGACCAAATGATCTCTTCAAGGCCAGAGAAGTTGACTGCAATCATCCAAAATTGGAACGTCAAGTTTGACGGCTCCAGTACTGGACTTACAGTCGAAGAATTTCTCTATCGCATAAAATCATTGACTCAAGAACATTTTGAGAATAATTTCTCTATTATATGCAAAAACCTCCCCGTCCTGTTAACAGGAAAAGCTAGAGAGTGGTATTGGAGGTACCACAAACAGACAGACTCCATAGAATGGTCCTCTTTTTGCGCTGCTTTGAAATGCCAATTCAAAGACATGCGATCAAGTTTCGAAATTAAGGAGGAAATAAGAAATCGCAAGATGAGATCAGGAGAAAATTTTGAATCCTTTTATGATTCCGTCTGCTCTATTGTGGACAGGTTAGAACATCCTTTGCCTGAGGAAGAACTCGTAGAGATTTTGGTCAGAAATCTAAGACCAGAAATCCGCCATGAGCTGTTGTATGTCCCAGTCTTTACCATTGCTCATTTACGGAATCTGGTTCAACGACGAGAAAAGTTGTTTGCAGAGGAGTCTTATAGAAAAAATGTCGCAATAAAATCACAATCGAACCCAAATACAGCTTTTAGGCGAAACATAGCTGAAATCGATAGTTCTGAAGAATTAAATACTGATTCCAATGGCCAAGTTTTCGTTGACGCAGTCAACCACAATTCAAATCCACCTAAATGTTGGAACTGCGACCAGTCTGGACATTTCTGGGACGATTGTGTGCAACCTCGCACAGTTTTTTGTTATGGTTGTGGCACAAAAAAAGTGTATAAACCACAATGTGTTTGCTGTGCCGAAAAAAAGTTAGGACTTGCAAAAAACTTCTCACGCCCCAATCAACCCCAGAAACAACCATAACTCATACTGAATCCACAAATACAAATTTACATTGCGATTCACCACCCCTCATAACTATTTTAAAACGACCTGAACCCATTGTTAATGACTCAGCCAAAATATTACGGCCCATTCGTCCTTATCATGTGCGTTATAAGGAATACTTAACTAAACGTGACCAAATTTTTCAAATAAACAGTATTCAAAATATCCCTAGGCAAAGACCAAAACGTTCGACACTTCGGTTAAGATCGTACTTCAAGAGACGAAAACTAACCAGCAAACTTATTATCTCATCCATTGTAAATAATACCAACGACAAAAGGTATTACGCCCGAATTAAATTCCTAAAATACAGTGAGTGTGGTCTCCTGGATACTGGGGCAAATGTCTCCTGTATAGGGTCTAATTTAGCACTAGAAGATTTCTCGGACCTCGAACAATATGTGCCTAGCAAGTCAGGTGTTAAGACAGCTGATGGTACTATACAAAAAACACTAGGATTTTTAGATGTTGAGGTTACTTTTCGTAATGAGACTCGGCGGTTAAAAATGCTCATCGTTCCTTCCATAACCCAGAGGGTCATATTGGGTTTAGACTTTTGGAGAGCATTCAATCTCGCTCCTGATCTGTTTGAACCAGCAATTGTTTCCGATCCATCAGCCTTTCAGAATCCACAAACTGACTACTTACAATTTCCAAATTCAGAACTATGTAATATTTCTAAATCAGAAATTTCAACCAAGACCCAAAAATGTCCTCTGACTGTCCATCAGCAGAACCAACTCAACTGTATAGTTGAGCTTTTTCCAAACTTTTCAAAACAGGGCTTAGGGCGAACTAAACTAATTGAACATGAGATAGACGTTGGGGACGCAAAACCCATTAAGCAGCGATTCTATCCAGTTTCTCCCGCTGTTGAGAACTTAATGTTCCAAGAAATTGATAGAATGCTTGCTGTTCATGTGGGCACGTTACGTTCGAAATTATAACCTGTAACGTTTCTATATTTGTACCCCACATGAACGTCTTTCTCCCATTGTCTTCTCTAATGGTTTGTTTACATTTATTTCCTGATTCCACTTTGTGTTGTTATTCCAATTGTTTCCTTCATTTCATTTGTTTCTTTATTCCACTCTTTCTTCTTCACTCTCGCTTTTGTTACAGACTGGTAAAACCAGTATTTTTGCAAAGAACAAGAAAAACTAAAATTGCCTTTGGAAACATCACTGTGAGCAAACCATTAGAAAGAATAACATATCCAAGAAAGAACCGTTCTAGTTACTCAAGAAAAAAAGAGTTATAGTTTTAAACAAATTAAAATCACATTGGAGTGTATTTATTTTCAAACTAATCATCAATAAAACGTTTAAAATCAAAACCCAAAACTAGTGTTATTTTTAAAGATCGAAAGTGTCAAAACTCTTGTCCAGAGAGAAAAGTTTTAATATTGCCCAAAGGCAATTAAGAAGCAAAGAGGTTATACTTGCCCAAAAACAACCACAGCGCTACTCTTGCCCAAAGGCAATTAACAAGGTGCTTTCCACTGTAAATCACTAAGGAGGTGATCGCTGAATCTTGCCCACAGGCAGTAGGGGAACTCGCTATTTGAACCAGTGCAGACAAATAGTGTTGACCGGGGACAAATCAAGAAAGTTTATCCATAGTGGTCAGCATTGAAACGTTGGTGAGTGCATTAACATCTGGTCCTTCAAAACCGTCAAAAGGCACCACAGATTGGAAGCAAAGTAAGTACCAAAATACCACTCGAAATTTACTTGGCATCAACTGGCTCAGTGTCATGGAAGTTTAAAATTACTCTAAAATATAAAGGAACAAAATATTTGTTACATGTAAAACTCAAAAGATCATTGACATTGCGCCGTTAGAAATTTGTCCGTCCATAATTTGCTTTCCCATTGTGGTGTTGTTGTGGTGAACCGGCACATTCTGTTTGCCTGCACCTTGCCGTTCCCGCTGTAAAAACTTTGTTTTTGTTTTTTCAAATTGCTCTGCCCGCCTGTTGGCTTACTGGCTGTGCTTGGGCGGTGCTGCTGACGTTGCAGTGTGTGCGCTGACGCTGCTGTTGCGCTGTCTCGGTGGCTGTTTATACATTTATCTTACTCTATTTGTGTGTGCGCGCATTAGTATATTTGAACCAAATTTGATGTGTTTCTCTTTGATTGTTTGCGCTTGCTCTTTCTTTTAAGAGAATATACAAGGAAAAATTAAAATTAAAAATTAAATAAATAAGAAAGAGAACATATACATTGAATAATTTGTTTTGTTTTTCTCATTACCTTTCCCAACATTTTGTACCTCCGCTTTTATAGAATGTGGTGGCTTGAAGCAAATGTAAATAAAAGCTTTGTTGATGAGTAACTCACAATTTATGGATTGACGTTTAATAGGATCATTAGGATTTGCTGTTTTAAACGTCGTTATTGCATTTATGTAGATAATTAGTTGCAAATATCTTACATTAAATGGAAATATCTTGCGCACAGAAAAGTTGTCTGTGGGGAAAGGAATTGGTCGTTCATAATAAATGAGAATAAGTGAATCATAACAAAACAAAAATTAGATAGAGAATAAACAATAATAGAAACTTGCTCTTGGAAACCCCAGAAATAAAGCACACAAACTGTTAGCCTTTGATAAATTGTTGATGGTTTACGTATTTGGCTGATGGGTTAAAGTTAAAATATGTTTTGATAACACAAGTTTAGATACATGGTTACTGTGTATTTCGAAACATCGTTTAGTTAGCGTTACTCTGGTTT
This sequence comes from Musca autumnalis, assembly GCF_047663935.1. Lineage (NCBI taxonomy): Eukaryota > Metazoa > Arthropoda > Insecta > Diptera > Muscidae > Musca > Musca autumnalis. Next base: position 85,285,321 of record NW_027411866.1, read on the forward strand.
GCGTTTGTTTACATTCTTTTTCATCCTAAAATTCGTAAACAAATGACTGTTTAAAAGAAATCTTGCTCTGTTTGAAACTGAATGGGTTGGTTGAAAAATATTAAATATTGCTCAAGAGAATATGTACTTTGAGTAATTTGTTTTGATTTTACTAACATTGATTACTGGTCGCCACCGCTGTGGACAAAGTAGTGGTTGGGAACGAATGTAAATAAAAACTTTCTCAATAAACATTTGAGGTAGAATTCACAGTGTGATGAATAGACGTTTAATAGAATCATTCGGAATTGCTACTTAAAACGTCATTGCTGTATTTATGAAAAACTAGTTGCATTTGAAATACAGTCAGAGTCATATGGCACAAATTTACATACATTAATACTGGATGGATGGTTCATTTGGATAACAAAAAGAGTGTGTGTTTTCAAATATCTTGCAATTGATGGACTTCTGGTTGTAATTTGATTGTGGTCTTTCTCATCATAAACAAGTTAATGTTTATAGGAAATCTTGCTGGGATAATTATTAATGGTCTGGTTGGAAAAGATTGAATGTTAATCAAGTGGATTGACGTGCTGATTGCAACTGAAAATTTTATACTTGCTCACAAAAAAGTAATCTTTGGCTTTCAACAATTTCGCAAAGAATTATAAGAAAAATTATTGAATATTTCACTTGATGCTGTTAATAAAGATAAACTTATCCGAGCGGGGTCTGTTTTGAGAAATTGGTGGGCGTCAATGCGCAATTATTATTAGCTCTTGGGCGGATTTGTGTGACTCTGAACAAATTGTTTTGAATTCTTTTTCGTACATAGTATCCTCTTGGGAGATATTGCTGTTCCGAATAAATTACTTTCTCGTACAAAGTATTGTCAATCGGATACTTTCTCTTGCACATAGTTTTGTGCTGTACTAAATCTTGTTTCTTACTCTAAACCCTTTTTTCTTACTGGTATATTTTCCTCGGGGAAATGGCGAACATAGAGGATTTTTTGATACAATGTGAGGAACTTGCTTCGTTTGAAGAAAATCTTAAGGAAACTGATTCTTCAAGATTCAATGAAGCAACCATCGAAGCGGAGCGTTCAGATATCCAAAGTTTATGGGTCGAATGGAAGGAGGCTTACAAAAAATGCATAGCTGATCCTGAGTGCAATAAGAAAAATAAAGAGCTCCTCAAAACCAAAAAGAAGCTTGCTCATGATAGCTATTTACAGTGTATCACCATACTGGGGGATTTAAAAGATAAATTGAAAGTTATGCCGACAACGTCTACCACAAAATCTTCTTCCTCAATTAATGTCCCGCCATGTGACATGGAAATTTTTCAAGGGGACTATGTATCATGGCCAAGTTTCCGTGATTTATTCACGGCCATATACATTCAAAATAAGAAGCTTAGTTCAGTTGAAAAACTTTATCATCTTCTCCAAAAGACGAGTGGTGAGGCAAGGGAAATTAATCGTCATATTCCTCTCACAGCTGATGGTTTCACGATTGCTTGGGACAATCTTAGAAACCAATACGAAAATAAGAGAATTTTAATAAACAATCAATTAAGGGTATTGTTTAATCTTACTCATTGTGGGCAAGAATCGGCAAGTGGCCTCAAAAAACTACAAAGAGATGTCACTAATTGTATATCGGTTCTTGAGTTGTACAAGATCGATGTCAATTCATGGGATCCGATCTTTGTTTATCAATGTTCGACAAAAATGCCAAAACTCACTCTTTCTCTTTGGGAGCAATCGTTGGTAAACAAAACTGAAATTCCTCGTTGGGAGGATTTGAACAAATTTCTCACTGAGAGATATCAGGCCTTGGAAAGTGTGACGGATATAACTTCCTCGAATGTGTCGCAACAAAACCAAGGATCTCGGCAAAAATTTAATAATTTTGAGAAATCGAGGCAGTTTAAAGTTCACCACACAAAAGTGAATGAGAACAAATGTAAATTGTGCAAAGGCACTCATGCCTTAAAATCTTGCCCAAAGTTTCTGAGCATGGAGTTCAGAGGTAGGCTAAACTTTGTGAAACGGGAAAACAGGTGTATAAATTGTTTAGCACAGGGTCACAGAGCGGCGGACTGTAGGTCTCAAAATTGTCCGAGATGCAAAGAGAAGCATCATAATCTTCTTCATAAAGAAATAATAACTCAAAATGGTAGTAATAATATGAGCAATTCTTCAAGTCGAACTCAAATGCCGACGCCAATTGAAAATATGCCCTCTTGCCCAACAACTTCCTCGAATGGAAGAAACTTTCATACATCTGTCTCGAATGGAACGATGCTCGCCACGGCGTGGGTGTACGTTTGGAAAAATGGTGTTTCGTATGAGACTCGTGCACTAATTGATCCTTGCTCGGATGATACATTCATATCCTCAAGGATTCAAAGGATGTTAAAGTTGCCCACCAGTTCTATCTCAGCGGATATTTCGGGCTTAGGAGGTGAACATATAACCAAATGTTCTAAAATAGCATCCGTCACAATTGGCTCAATGAAAAACCATTCTTTCTCTTTGGACTTAGAGGCATTTGTTGTACCAGAAATAACTGGTAATATTCCAACACAGCCCCTGGACCGAAGTTGTATTGATAGTCTTCCGGATCTTGAATTTGCAGATCCCAAGTTCCATCAAAGCGGTCCAGTCGATATCTTACTCGGTGGAAACGTTTATCCGATTATCTTACTCAATGGGGTAAAGAAAAATATACTTGGCTCCCTTTTAGCACAAGAAACAGTGTTTGGTTGGGTGTTAACAGGCCCAGCATCGAACATAGTGAAGTCAAATTCGTTAAGGGTTTCACACTGCACCAGGGTGTCAGTGCAAGACGAATTGGCGAGATTTTGGGAGATTGAGGAAGTTCCGAAAATAAATATTTTGTCAGAAGAAGATAAAATATGTGAAGAAATCTTCCAATCATCGACGACTAGAGGATCTGATGGGAAATATACAGTTGACTTGCCCTTTAGAAGGGACTTATCTTTCTCCTTTGCCTCGAAATCCAGTCGTTTCATAGCTCTTTCCCAATTTCTGCGGAATGAATCTTCATTGTTGCGAAAGCCCGACAGAAAATTGGATTACGACAAAGTAATTCTAGAATATTTGTCCATGGGCCATATGGAAAAGTTAGAAGGGTTCACTGAATACCAAAACTGTTTTTACTTGCCCCATCATGGTATATTTAAACCAGAGAGGACTACAACGAAATTAAGGGTTGTTTTTAACGCCTCTTGTCCCTCAATTGAAGGAAAAAGCCTTAATGACGCATTATATGTTGGCCCAACTCTTCAAAAAGACATTATTTCATTGATTTTGAATTGGCGCCTATATAAATATGTGTTCAATGCTGATATTTGTAAAATGTATCGCCAGATTTGGATAAATCCAAAACATGCAAAATATCAGCGCATCTTGTTCAGAACTTGCCCAGATGAGGAAGTATCAGATTTTCAATTAAAAACTGTAACCTTTGGCGTTAATTGCGCGCCATATTTGGCACTGAGGACGCTGTTGAAATTGGCTGAAGATGAGGAAGACCGCTTCCCGGTTGGCTCAAAAATACTAAGAAATAGTATGTATGTGGACGATGCATTGGTGGGAGTTCACACTATCTCTGAAGGTTTAAGGGCAAGAGGTGAACTGGTCGGTATACTTAAGTCCGCAGGGTTTGAACTTAGAAAGTGGACATCTAATTCGAAAAAACTTTTGACTGATCTTCCTCGTGAGCATCTGTTGAACGAAGATTTCTTGGACTTCGGCGACAAAAGTTCAGCGAAGACATTGGGTATTCGCTGGAATGCTTGCTCGGACAGCTTCTACTTTGTAATAGAGAAAGTAGATGGGCAGAATTCTTACACAAAAAGGCAAGTTCTTTCATGCATTGCGAAAATATTTGACCCATTAGGATGGCTTTCTCCAATTGTCGTAACTGCAAAAATCTTATTGCAACAGTTGTGGCTAGACGATATTGGATGGGATGATCCCTTAAAACCACTTGCTCTTTCGACTTGGAAAAATTTTGTATCAAATTCTTTAGAGATTGAAAAAATTAGCATTCCCCGATGGCTAAACTTTTCTCCAGCATGTAAAATCGAAGTTCATGGTTTCTGTGACTCGTCGGAGTCAGCATACGCAGCTGCGTTGTATCTTCGGGTAGAGGTCGATAATTCTACTTTCTCTAATTTGCTTTGCTCTAAGTCAAAGGTAGCCCCTTTAAAGAAAATTTCGTTGCCCCGTTTGGAGTTGAGTGGTGCTCTGCTTCTAGCAGAATTGATAGATTCGGTCACACCTCAATTGGATATACCTAAAGCTCGCTTATTCGCTTGGTCAGACTCAACGATCGTTTTATCGTGGCTAAAGAAACCATCTTACTCATGGACAACCTTTGTGGCAAACAGGGTCGCAATTATACAAGAAAAGGTGGGAAATGATTGGCGCCATGTTCCGACAGACCAAAACCCGGCAGACCTAGCAACCCGGGGGCGAACTCCTTTAGAACTAAAGGATTGTGAGCTTTGGTGGCACGGACCAAGCTGGCTCATTCTAAGCGAAAATGAGTGGCCTGTTAGCACTATAGTACCGGAAACCAATTTAGAATCAAAGCCGGCCAAAGTGCACCTTGCTCGGTCTACCCTGGATGAAGATGTATTAAAGAGATTTTCCCGTCTCTCGACCGCTGTCCACGCTATCGCCTACGTCTTTCGTTTTTTCAATAGGATACATCCCACCAGGAAGAAAGCTGCCTGTTTCGAAAGTGTCAGCCTTTCTCCAGAGGAAATAACTTTTGCTCGATACCGCTTGATGGCACTATCTCAGAAAATATATTTCCCTGTGGAATATGACTTGCTCACGAAGAAGCGAAAGCTCGAATCTAGTAGCCCTCTGCTATCTCTGAATCCTTTCTTGGATCAGGACGGTCTTATTCGAGCCAACGGACGCCTGAGTTCCAACTTGACCATACCCTACAGCGAAAGATACCCCATAATTCTGGCGTACAAGAGCAAATTTGCTGAGCTCTACGTGGACCACGCCCATAGACAAACTAATCATGGTGGTATACAGCTTACACTCGCGACGACGCGTCTGGAGTGCTGGATAATCAAGGGAAAGAATCTGGTGAGATCGCACTTTAGAAGGTGCACGAAATGTGTCATTGCTCAGAAGAAGCGCCAAACCCAACTAATGGCTGCCCTTCCTCCTGAGAGGACAACCTTCGACAGGCCCTTTTCCACTTCTGGTGTCGACTTTGCTGGCCCCTTTGAGATAAAGAACTTTAGCGGTCGTGGCTGTCGTATCTCAAAGGGGTATATATGTCTGTTTGTGTGCTTCATCACCAAGGCTATTCATCTCGAAGCAGTTAGCGACTTATCCACACCCGCTTTCTTGGCCGCTCTTACACGCTTTATTTCTAGGCGCGGCTGTCCGCTTCACATTTACTCGGATAACGGGAAAAACTTTGTTGGTGCAGATCGTGAGCTTCGAGATAACTTTATTAAGACTGTGGCGGAACTAAAAAACGAAGCCGTTGCTCGCTATGGCTTCCAGAAACTGGAATGGCACTTCATCCCTGCTTCCGCCCCGCATATGGGTGGGCTTTGGGAAGCAGGAGTGAAGAGTTGTAAAAGCCATCTTAAAAAGATTTCTGGACAAATTCGGCACACCTTCGAAGAGCTTACAACGATTCTGGCCGCTATCGAAGCCTGTCTAAACTCTAGACCACTTACCCCACTGTCCGATGATATTGAGGACCTGAGCGCCCTTACCCCAGGACATTTCCTCGTTGGGGGGTCTCTGCTGGCCCCCGCCGAACCCGTCAATACCGAAACCAAACCTTCCCTTCAAAATCGTTGGCGTCGCTTGAAACTACTTACTCAAGAGCTCTGTCGTCGTTGGAGAGCAGAGTATCTTAAAGAATTGCATAAGCGCACAAAATGGAAGAATACGCAAGACGACATCCAATTGAATGACTTAGTCGTACTTAGCAGTGAGTCATTCTCACCGAACGAGTGGCGGATGGGTCGGGTTGTTAAATTACACCACGGTCACGACAATCACGTCCGTGTGGTGGATTTGAAGACGCATAATGGGGTCATATCTCGACCAGTCCACAAACTTACTCTTCTTCCACGTTCTTGCTAAGCCATTGTTGTTGTCAAAATCTTGCTCATACATTTTACCATTGTCGTTCCCTAATTATGCTCTTTATTTCAGATGAATTACAACCACAACTTTAAATGCCCAATGTGCAAAACCCGCCATTCTCTACGCCACTGTAGAGTCTTCTTGCAAATGTCCCCGGAAAAGAAGCTAACATATATTCGCCAGTCGAGGTTCTGTGTAAACTGTTTGGGGATGGGTCATCTAATCACATCCTGTCCGGCTAAAGATGCCTGTCACACCTGCCATTTAGCGCACCACACTCTGATGCACCCCCTGAATTCGGCTAATAACTCCTGGCTCAGAATGACCGCCGAGGTACTATTATACAGCAAAGGTGCTATTGATCCTCCGATGAAAGTTCGAGTTCTCTTTGACCCTAGAGCCATGGACAGCACAATCCATCTAGGAGATCCCTTGCCCGAGAAAGGCCCTCAATTTCTACCACTTATTAAGGTGGTGATGACATCCACAACCAATAACGTGCGTACGTACACCACCGTGCTACGTTTAAGTTCGAGACGGCCTCGTACCGAACCTGCACATGCGCTCGACCTGCGTTGTATTCGGCGCACTTACCCAAAAAAGGCTGTGGCCGATACAAAATTTGAAACACCAGGCCCTATCAGCGTAATACTGGGCCAAGACGCTTCCGATGGAGTTTTCCTTGGATTACCGATTTTGGAGGAGAAAATGCCATATGCCCAGAATACAATTTTTGGTTGGGCTTTCTTCGGCGAGGTTCCATTGAAACGTTAGACAACTTACTCAAGAATTTCATCCTTACTCAAACTGGGATACAAACTCTTCTTTCTCTACCTCAAGGTGATGGCTCAGGTTACTGTCCGTTGCAGTTAATTTTTATTCATATTTAAAAAACAAAAAAAAAACCTATCTATATCTTGAATTATATTTTGTTAATGGAATTAAATAACTATTTTATTGTCATATGGGACATAGTCCCATGGGGGGAGGATGTTCATGTGGGCACGTTACGTTCGAAATTATAACCTGTAACGTTTCTATATTTGTACCCCACATGAACGTCTTTCTCCCATTGTCTTCTCTAATGGTTTGTTTACATTTATTTCCTGATTCCACTTTGTGTTGTTATTCCAATTGTTTCCTTCATTTCATTTGTTTCTTTATTCCACTCTTTCTTCTTCACTCTCGCTTTTGTTACAGACTGGTAAAACCAGTATTTTTGCAAAGAACAAGAAAAACTAAAATTGCCTTTGGAAACATCACTGTGAGCAAACCATTAGAAAGAATAACATATCCAAGAAAGAACCGTTCTAGTTACTCAAGAAAAAAAGAGTTATAGTTTTAAACAAATTAAAATCACATTGGAGTGTATTTATTTTCAAACTAATCATCAATAAAACGTTTAAAATCAAAACCCAAAACTAGTGTTATTTTTAAAGATCGAAAGTGTCAAAACTCTTGTCCAGAGAGAAAAGTTTTAATATTGCCCAAAGGCAATTAAGAAGCAAAGAGGTTATACTTGCCCAAAAACAACCACAGCGCTACTCTTGCCCAAAGGCAATTAACAAGGTGCTTTCCACTGTAAATCACTAAGGAGGTGATCGCTGAATCTTGCCCACAGGCAGTAGGGGAACTCGCTATTTGAACCAGTGCAGACAAATAGTGTTGACCGGGGACAAATCAAGAAAGTTTATCCATAGTGGTCAGCATTGAAACGTTGGTGAGTGCATTAACACTTGCGTTAGGGGTTATTGAACCATCGTCATCTCCATGGAGTTCCCCAATGCGTTTGGTTTTAAAGCCAAACAAGGTCAGACTTTGTCTTGATGCTCGTCGGCTTAATCAAGTCACAGCAAAAGATGCTTACCCACTTCCCAGCATCGAGGGTATATTCGCTCGTTTGCCCAAAGCCCACGTAATTACCAAACTTGACTTGAAAGATGCCTATTGGCAAATTGGATTATGTGAGAAGTCAAAACCTTTAACGGCGTTTACTATACCAGGTCGGCCGTTGTACCAGTTCACGGTAATGCCTTTTGGTCTGTGCACTGCACCGCAGACCATGTGCCGTTTAATGGACCAAATAATACCGCCAGACCTGAAGCATTGCGTGTTCGGGTACCTCGACGACCTGGTCATCATAACCGAAGATTTTTCCTCTCATATATCCATCCTTGCCAGAATAGCACAAGAATTCAGAAACGCCAACCTGACTCTAAACATAGAGAAGTGTCAGTTCTGTGTAACACAGGTGAAATACTTAGGCTATGTCATCGGCCATGGTGGCATACAGACAGATCCCGATAAGGTCGAATCGGATGCACGATGGCCTGTACCAAAAACCATCAAGCAAGTTCGTGGATTCTTGGGACTAGCTGGTTGGTACAGACGCTTCATTGAAAACTTCTCTTCACTTACATTTCCAATTACGGAAACATTGTCCACAAAGAAAAAGTTTATCTGGACTCCGGAAGCAAATGCCGCTTTCGAAGAAGTGAAGAAGCGTCTGACCACCGCTCCCGTTCTTGCCAATCCCGACTTTAGGAAAAAGTTCTACCTGCACTGCGATGCATCGGATTTTGGTATTGGTGCAGTCCTTGTGCAACTTGATGATAAGGGGGAAGAACGACCGATAGCCTTCATGTCAAAGAAGCTAAATACATCCCAACGCAACTACAGCGTAACGGAAAGGGAATGTCTGGCTGCCATCGAGGCTATAAAGAGATTCCGATGTTACCTGGAGCTTCAGGACTTCGAGGTCATTACGGATCATTCCTCCTTAAGGTGGCTTATGAGTCAACCAGACCTGACTGGCAGGCTGGCCAGATGGGTTTTTAAGCTCCAGCCATATCGGTTTACCATAAGTCACCGTAAGGGGAAGGATCACGTAGTGCCCGATGCCTTGTCCCGCATTCCCTCCGAGGAAGTATCTGTTTTGGAGCTCACAGAGCCGGAAATAGATCTCAATTCCCCATGTTTTGAAGAATCGGATTATACAGCCCTAAAATCCAAAATTTTGGAGAATAGCTCGAAGTATCCGGACCTTAAAATAGTCGACAAATTCATTTACATACGCACCGAGCACTACTCTGGCGATATTCACCAAGAAGAGAGTGCTTGGAAACTATGGATACCAAAAAATCTTCGCCTATCCATTATATCTCGTTTCCATAGCTCGCCAACAGCAGCCCACGGGGGCATGTATAAAACCGTCGAACTGATTCGTCGAAACTTTTATTGGCCAGGTCTACTGACCGATGTGCGAAATTTTGTAAGAGACTGTGAGGTTTGTAAGGTTACAAAACCTCCTAATATGATATTGAAACCAGAGATGGGTAATCAAATTCATACCACAAGACCCTTCCAACGACTATATGTCGATTTCCTGGGACCATACCCTAGGTCCAAGAATGGTCACATTGGCCTTTTTATTGTGTTAGATCACCTAACAAAGTATCATTGGTTGTGCCCACTGCGAAATTTCAATTCTACATGTGTTCAAAAATTCCTTTTGGAACAAATTTTTCACGTTTACGGCGTACCAGAGTATTTAGTAAGTGATAACGGCTCACAATTTAAAGCCCATGCATTTAATGTTTTTCTGACCAAACTTGGAATAAAACATATTTATACGGCGTTGTACAGTCCCCAATCCAACGCCTCGGAGAGGGTCAACCGTTCTATTATCTCTGGTATTCGTTCGTATTTAAAACAAGACCACAAAATGTGGGATGAACACATTTCTGAAATAAGCTGTGCCCTCAGGAACTCAGTTCATCAAACCATAAAATACTCTCCTTATTTCGCAACTTTCGGCTTAAATATGATAACGCATGGAGATTCCTATAAATTACTGCGAAATGTTAGCCTTTTGGATGAGCCCACAGTTCGGTTAAATCGAGAAGATCAGCTTTCACTGATCAGGAGAGATCTGCGGAAAAACATATCCGAAGCTTACCACACAAACAGGCAACATTATAATTTGCGTACGAGGCCCAATTCATATACCGTCGGTCAAATTGTATATCGTAGAAATTTTTCTCAGAGCAATGCATCAAAAAATTATAATGCCAAGCTCTCCCCACTGTTTGTTAAGGCCACTGTTCAGTCAAAAATCGGCAACCATTATTATATTCTGAGAGATGTGGATGGAAACTCTTCTGGCACGTATCATGCAAAAGACATTCGTCCTAAATAACAGATCGTTAATTGTATACGCCGGTTAATATTATCATCCAAGGAATTAATATTACCCGGGTTGTAATGAGTGATTGCAACCAAAGCCGTAGCATACATTTCTTGACTATGAATTGTCTTTATATATTTCTTTAACTATACTCATTCATAATTGTTTGCTGGGTAATCTTAGTATCTCCATTTTTCATCATCATGATCTTCATCACCCCAGCAATTCATCGATACCACCTCCCACCTTATTCTGAGTTATGCTTTGCTCTACCCTCTTTTCGATATTATCTATTATTAACTCATTCTTCTCTTATCACACGTATGTGACACCCCCCAAACTTTCACATATGTGGGTGCACACAACACGGCAAGCTTACGTACACTCTCGGCTGCATTGTAAGTCAGGCTTGTCATAGCCTAGTGGATAAGAAGCCGATCTCCGATGCCAGAGACTCAGGTTCGCACCCAGGTCCGCGCAAAGTTTTTTGTCCGATTTGATTTTTTTTCCTCTTTTGTTCTTTTTGCTTTGGTAAATCCGAGTATGTGGGGTAGAAATACGATCATAGAATATACTCCAGATCACTAACAGTATATGTTTCAATTTCGAGTGTTCCGTTTATAGTTAATCAATTTGAGAATGTAGGAAGAGGTGAGATTCTATTGTGCCTGCTCTCCAGGTACATGAGAGGGCTAAAGGTATACAAAGCAAAATGCAAATGATCTTTTTCTTTGTGGCTTTGTAACGATACAGATCATGAGAATTTTGTGAACATTCGAATAATAGTTCAAGTTTGATTATGTATTATTATAAAACACCTTGATTTAATCATTAATTATCTGATTAATCAAACAACAAAATATAAATCAAACCACAAATTGAAAAGTAACTAAAGTCCTTCTCGTCAAATCGGTCGAAATTTTCACAAATCAAATAAAAGTGATTTTGACGATGATTTTGTAAAATCGAAATTGACACAAATATAACCCCGCTTGTCGAACGCAAACACAAGTGTTTGACATATACCACACCAAAAATTTGTTTAAAAAGCAATCAGCATAAAAATAAGCACAGGTAAAATAAAATTTGGCAGAATTTTTTTTTTTTCGGAAAGTGAATTTGTTTATTTCTTCCATCCATAGCCCTCTTGTAGTCTTTATTGGCTATCTTTCTGCCATTTTTGTGAACGCTTATGGTGCAGGAGGAGGGCTGCGCTATTGTAAGATCAACTTTACCAATCTTCTTGATTCCAAAGCAAATTCTTGTGCTTGTGAAGGAATAAAACCCAATCGACATATGTACATACGACTTTCAGTGGAAAGGCCAAATATCCAGAGCTGGTTGTGAATTTAGAGAAAGTGCCAGAAATAATCAGCCATAACCAACTTCGCCCAAATACATCTTTATTAATCCTCTATACCGGCATTGTGTGAAAATACTCTACTCATCGAAATCATACCTCGGAAAAGAAGTTCCTGTCTAGATTATCTTCTACATTAATCAGTTTAACTAGAATAAGGAATATCAAATCACAAAAACACCATAAAACACACAACAAGGATTTCGAATTACGTAACATACATGAAGCATAATTTAATCATTTTGTCCAGGTATCCACATTCCGTCCATAAGGAGATCATCGAGGCCTCGGCGTTCGTCAAAAAAAGGACTGAAGATAGTGGTAAGTCATAGAAAGTATTGTATGCTCCAATTTTGGGAGAAATTATTATGCTTACCTATGTTAATTACATAATTTGAAATCCCCAAACAATTAATCATAATCTTGGTGTAAATCAGTTTATAAATTGGTATTTAGTTTCCACTTTATATCGCTTTCACATTATTTTTATATTTTTGAATTTTCACTGTTACCTATGAACAGATCATCAAAGATATATTGAAGTCATATCTTACTCCGAGATTTTTTTTATCATAATAAGAAATGCATGAATTCTAATCATATCTTCTCAAACATTTTCTTAAGAATATAAACCGCCAGTTTTTCTACTCAAAGGGGTGTTTTTTTTCTGAAACCTCCATTTTGTAACCTGTAGTCAATTCTACACTCATTTAAACGTACATCATCATCTGCAAATTGGAGTAAAATAAGACTTGTTAATTATCATTAACATCCATTGATTGTACCACTAAGTTTCAGTACATACGTTGCATTCTAATTCACTTTTCTATTAGAGCATAAGTATACAGATATCAAACAAGTTCTATCAAACTAGTTTGATTATACCCAAATAAATTTAAAGTAGCTTTGTAAATGAAATTTACAGTAGGTTTTATTATGTTAAATAAATGAATTCTGTTGTCAGATCTGATCTTAAAATGAATCTGTAAAGTTTTGATTTTATGGCTATGATGTAGGAGTAGAACGAAATACCATTGCGGCTAAGGGGGTCTTTGCTAAAACATACGTGCCAACAAGACCAAGGTTGGGAAGGGTCAAGAGGGCACAGATTCCAAAACACCAGGAATCTTTCATTGTTTTGTAATCGAAAACGGTAAATAATGCAATCTGTTTCCAATAGTTGGGGTTACTATTTCTCATTCTCATTATGAGTTGTGGTTTTTTATTTTTTTTTTTTTTGTCATAATATAGTTTCAGTTTATGGGAGTCTATATACAAAATTCTTTGTTTATGTTGAGGGTAGGTGCTAGAACGTCAAGGGGACACGAACTCCCCCAACTGACTGAAGCTAGCTTCTTATGGCTCCCAGTCCTTTTGGCGTCTAGAGAACTGTTTTGATTTTTAGCTACTTCCCTACTTCTCATACAATGAGGTAATTAGGTGTCACCTAGTTAACCGAAGTTGTACATTACAAACCATTTTCGTCTGTCTGTCTTGCTGGCTGGTGCGCACGATAACTCTCGAACGGATCAACCGATTCAAACCACATTTTGATTATCGTAACATTTTGCCCAAAATTAGTTTAAGTTCGAAGATGGGTCATATCGGTCCACTCCTTCGGGAAGCTCCCAAACAAAAGTTAAAAATTTGTCTGTAAAATGGTGTGAACAATAACTCTCGAAGATATAGATCGGGTTCGAATATGTAATATCTCGGTCCACTCCTTCGGGTACCTCCCACACAAAATTCGGATAAAGTGAAGTTTAAGAGCTCCCCTCGGATCGTTTTTAAATTTTTTTAGTAACTTGTCCTTGCGGCACTCTATACGACGGTACAATTTGTTTCATGTGCAAGGCAATAGTTCCGAGGATATTGGCCTAAAAGCTCCAAGAAACCTTGACTCGCCAAGATTTTCTGATTGTTGCAAACTTTGCACATCGTATTATTTCATCCAGTCATGTGTCAGGTTGGAATATGGAATATATCGGTCCACTCCTTCGGATACCTCCCAAACAATATTCGGATAAGAAGAAGTTCAAGAGCTTCTATCGCATCGTGTTGATTCTTTTTTCAGTAGGTTGTTCGACCGGCCTCATATACAACGGTACATTTTTTCCGAGTAAGTCAATACTTCCTAAGATAATGGCATAATTATTGTGTTTGGTTTGATAACAGTTCTATCTTGATTTGTTTGGCAGATGTTTTCAAATATTTCACGTCAAATAAATCGAGCTAGAAAACCGTTAGTTTACACATGACTACAGTTTTAATTAAATTTATTTCAAATTCAAACCAACTATGTGTCAACTTCAGACAGGTCATTAAGGGGAACATTAAAAACAAAATTACCGTTATATAGGGACTACATTCAAATCTAATTCGATTTTTATTTATATCGGTAAAACTGAACAGGGACCTTAGAAAATATAGCATATCAAATTAAAATTGACTGAGAATGATATATCGGTAAAGCTGATTAGTAGGCATCGGATTTTTGCATGTTTTTTTATTTCTTATCCGATTGAAGTCAAGTTTTTGATCTAGGCGTTTTAAGGGTAAATTTTTCGATATTTGGGGTCATATTAAAATATGCAAAATATATGTAAAAAATATGCCAAAAATATGCAAAAAATTTTCAAAATATGCAACAAATGTGCAGAATATGCAAAAAATATGCAAACAATTTTTGGCCGAAATTCGTCATAAAAGTCGTAAAATTGGCAATTAAAGTTGGAAAAAATCATAAAAAAAACTTCAAAGTATCCTAAATTAAGATTGTTGGCCACTTTACGTCGATTATTTAGCATATTATTATGTTATTTAGATCTCTTACTTAGGGTACCACCGTGGTGCAATGGTATGCACACCCGCCTTGCACGTTAAAGGTCGTGGGTTCGATTCCCCGGCCATTCAACATCAAACACTTTTCAACGGTGGCAAAATACCCCTCAGTAATGTTGGCGACATTTCCTGAGTATTTCAGCCATGTAAAACTTCTCTACAAGTGGTGTCTTAGAACACGCCGTTCGGACTCGGCAATAAACAGTAGGTCCCATATCATTGAGCTAATATGAATCGGGGTGCACTCATTGATATGAGAGAAGTCTCCCCTGTCCCTCCTGGGATGTTTGTGGAACAATATTATTAGATCTCTTACGACAGTGTGGTGTAGGGTATAATAATATGGTACTGTAATACCAACAACAAATTGCATTTGAAAGAGTAAAAGTTAGATGATAGAGAAGACGTCCCACATGCGATATGTCTGAGGAGCCTTCTTTACCAAAGGCGAAACATGTCATGTCACATAGCGGTGAATGTATGGGTTCGAGTCTTCGGCTTTCCTTTTTCAGATGCATTATTGATCATTAAGCTCGATTTCCAACGAGAAATTAATTAAAAATTAATAAAATTTTATCTTTTTTAATTAATAGTTTAATAATACAAAAATGGTATTACAATGTAAGGGGTCTCAATAACATAATAATCTGCTAAAAAAGCGAAGTTAAATGGCCAGCAATCTTATTTAGGACAGTTTGAAGTTTTTTTGATGACTTGTTTCAACATTAATAGTAAATTTTACAACTTTTATGACGATTTTCGGCCAAAAACTGTTTGCATATACTGTATATTTTTTTGCATATATAGCATATTATTTGCAATATTTTGCATATGCACAAAATATGCAAAAAAAAAAAAAAATACAAAATATGACCCTGTTATTGAATTCAGATTGCTTTGAAACGAATTTTGATCCAACCAGAATCTACGTATCTTTATTATTAAAAAAAATATGCAAATATGCTAAATCCGATGTCTACTGATTAGAGAACTAAGAAGACATCGAATATTAAATTTCAATAAATATGGCCGATTTATTGCCAATTTTTCATTATTATACCATCATAAGTACTTGTACAAAAATGCATCGACCTAGGTCAACTCCTTTTAATTTTGTCCAAGTTACAAGGAAGCGGCGCCACTGTGTGTCGCATAATTAGGCGAACGTGTGCGCTAAGTAAACGTGTCGCTCTCCACACACACAATTCAACTAATTACCCAGCAAACCAAATGTCGGATGTCCGACACTTCTGAACAATTTCGGAAGCAAAACTGTTCAGATATCGTTGCTATTTTTCGTAGGGGAATTCGTTCAGATTTCGTTCCGTTTTCGAATATACCAGAGAAATCTTCCGATTTCGTTATGAATTCGGAGCGAAATGTCAGAAACAAATTTCCCTTCACACAACAACCACCTTTTGTATGTATCTAATAACAAGGGATTCGTTTCATTAGTTTGTTGTCAAAAAACAAAGTGATTGGTTAAAAAATTCGCATATACAATTTTTAAATATAAATGCAACATACAATAAATAATTCAAGCTAATGCTGATAGACTCAACATATTCGTATACACAGTTTACATTGCTCTACTATAACTACAACATGATAACAACAGTGAAAATCATTAGAAACGTCTGAAATTACAATCTTCAAAAGAAAAAACATAAGGAAAAATTGTTCAATATAAAAGAGGCATAGGAGAAGAGTTTTTCCTTCGATTTTTATACGACATTATTCCAAAATCGTTTAGAAATTTTTACGAACATTCGGAAGGTACCTCCGATTTTCATACGACATTATTTCGAAATCGTTCGGAAATCTGTATGGAAATTCGGATGAAAAAATTCGCATTCCGAATTTCCCAAGGATTTTCTTCAGATTTCGCTCCAAGTTCTGACGAAAAACGATCTGACTTCGCTCCGACGTTTTGTTCCGAAATTATGTCAACCACTTCATTCAACTTTTGTTAAGATATCGTAACGATTTCGGATCCGACATCGGACATAGCGTCCGATGTCGGATCCGATTTCGTTGCGAAGTAGATACAATTGGTTTGCTGGAAAAAAAGTATGCACTCACACAATGACACCCCGTAAAGTATGCAATAGAAAAATATGATGGAGATACCTGATTAATACCCTACACCAGCATCCGGCAAAAAGGGGCACACTTGCGCTTGATGAGAACAACATCAGAACAACCACCATTCAGTTTTCGTTCAGAAGTCAATAAAGAAGGTACTGCTGTCGCTTGTTTCAATGTGTTTAATTTTAGCAATGCATTAACGCACACGCTGTTTGTGGAGAGGCCGAGAGAGAGTCGTATGCGTGAGACCCCAAACAATGCGTTTGTGTTAGTGCCAATACCTGCCCTACACCACACTTGGGTAAATGTTATTATGGATAATAGATATTATGAATAAATAAATGCGATTTTGCCAGTCC
This sequence comes from Musca autumnalis, assembly GCF_047663935.1. Taxonomy (NCBI): domain Eukaryota; kingdom Metazoa; phylum Arthropoda; class Insecta; order Diptera; family Muscidae; genus Musca; species Musca autumnalis. Next base: position 85,302,306 of record NW_027411866.1, read on the forward strand.
TCTAGAGAATTTTCACAGCTACAACATTTTCTTTAGCCCCATTTCGATAGGACTTGCGGTTTTCAAGAAAATCGTAAAAACCTAAAAACCCTAAAAATATGAAGTTTTAAAAAAATAAGCAGGTGTAAGCTGATTTCATTTAAAGTTAGTTCATGAACACCATTAAGACATACAATAGGTTGACTTTGATAGAAATAAAGCCTTTGGAAATTCTTCATATCTGCAAAATCGAAATTTGTCTAACGATCACATCTTTTATACCACTAGTGTCAGAGATAGCGTTATGAACCTTCTGGGCTCAACTAGTTTATCTCTATAACACAATACCTCTTTAAAACGTATTTCTTGTTTTAAAATATTTTCTTATAATTTCCTGTGTGTATTTTTAAACTAATTACCACGATGTTTGAAACATTTAGCAAAGCTCATCATTAAAAACATCTTTTCGGTTTTGTGGAAAGGAAATGAAAATATTTGTTGTTTTCATTAAGAATCTTAACGAGATTGAAATGCGTTTAACGAACTAAATTTGGAAAAAATGCAAAGTTTCTAAAGTATTTCAGTGGGTGTTGACGCACTACTTGTTTACGTTTGGAACATAAAACCTCAAAAACTCATTATGAACGCATTTTGCACATGAAAATCAAACCGAAATAATGTAAGAAAAATTCTCATATAACATAACGAGGGTGAGTGTGAGTTAGACCACATAATATACCACCATATTATAGTGTGTCCATTGCGAACACATCAGTTTTATTGTGAAACGGATATAGGCATAAACCACCGGATACAATATACAAATAACACACAAATATTTTTATGTGCATTTTTGCCAGGCTCAGCCGCAAAGTTGGCAAATACCAAAATAATGGAAACCAACAACGCTTTCGCCTTAGATATGGCGATGGCGGTTTCATTGTCTATTTGTGGAAAATATACAAATATTTGTAACGTTTGGTAAGGGGGAACTTACATAGGATTTCGGCTTCATTTGCTTCGAAATGTCGTAAAATATATAAGCATTTACTGCACTTTTAAGGTATTATGGACCACTTTTCTTATAAATAAATGAGACTTTGAAAAAAACTTAGTTGCACTGCGCTGTTCTGTGGATGATTAATATATTTTGGACAAACGATTACACTTTTTGAGCATTGTAATACTGTTAATCTATGTATAGTGGCAGTAGTAATGATTTGAGCTAATTATCGCTTCAATTATGTCTCTTGCCGAAAATTGCAATTTTTACAAGAGTGAAAATAGGTGAATCTAATAATGTTAGTCTACTCTATCTACTACATTTATGGGAATCAATGATGTTTAAGAAAACGTAATAATTTCCACTGTTGAATAAAAAGTTTTTTAATGTAATCTTATTCATTGTCATTACCAGCCAATAGTTTCAGTGTTAAATGGTCGACTGTCAGAAAAATACATCCGGAAAAGAACAGAGAAGATTGTTTGAAAGGAATTCTGATGTTAGAAAGAGCATTTATGCTAATAAGTTGTGACAGCTTTCCTTTGTTTTCTTGGCTAAGCGATTTTACACAATAACACGTCCGGAAAGAACGACAGATTCCTTATGGGGGTCTATATGTTTGATAGAGAGCTGAGAAAAGGACTAGCAACTATTGTCTTTAGAAGAAGTGTTTAAGAAAAATACAATAAAGCATGAAAAATGACTGCAGGAAATTACTTTTGTCACATGAACGCTGAAGCTGAAACAACTTTAGACAACTTTTACAGACACACCAGCGGAAAGATGTGGATGGAACAATGATGATGGAAACGGTTTAGTTTGGACGTTGAAATTATGAAACACATTAAAAAGCTGAATGAAAAAAAAAATAATGGCCAACGGGAGCAGTAACAACAACAATAGCATCATTGTTCATTTCAATGTTACCCTCAACGTTGTTAAGGCAGTTACTCAGCAGGGGTAATGAGTAACACGTTTTTTCTTAATGAAAATTTGTTTAAGAAAATAGCTTTTGAAATCACAAAAAACAATCGGAGTTTTTCAGCAGATTTTAAACCTTTTTCCTTTAAAAACGAAATACTTTATTGTGTAAAATATTGTACATAAATTAAGGCACAAGGAATCAACAATAATAACAATTACTTTACGGAAGGAAAAAGTTCACATACCTATATAAACAAACTTTTAAAACTTCCATTCACATATTTATATCATCTTAATAAATAGCAGCTTTACGAAAGAGCATGAATGATGTTTCGCCGCGACTTACCTGTTATTAAAATCTTATTTTAGCGAATAGGGATCGACAGATGGCTAACCCCTTCCTAATACTAAATAGAATGGGGGGTACCATTCTATGGGGTACATCAAAAGGGGGTCATATCACCCATTTTCAATAACAAAAGTCCCTCAGACATAAAACTAATTTTAGAAAAATTTTATAAATTGATGTTTGGTGTTGAAAATGGGCTATATCGGTCCACGTTTTGATTTTCGTCATTTTGAAAGTTTTAGCCTCATTATCGCACCGAAATGGCTGAAATTTGGTATTTAGTCTTCGTTGGGCGGATATAGAACGGTATTAAGTCTTCATTGGTAGTATAAAGGTCTAGGTTCTGTTTTGATGCTAAACGCTTCGTAAAATCTGAAGAACCATCTGTTCCGAAAGTAATCAAGCGCGGCTTCAACAATAACTCCTAACCATGAAATTGTCATTGCTGCTGCTAAGATGTAAAGTGCCCTATATGAACGTTAGTAGTATCATTTTAGCTAAAGTAGAAGCTCTCGAAGAGGATCCCAACACATATAAGATCTTTAGAAGCTTTATCCGTTTATTTCGGAGAATAAACAGTGAAAACTACTCGCAACAACTTCAAGGAAGGGTTAAGATTCCCCAAAACAAGGCTATTTGCGTGCACTGGCATGGAAAACAACTACCAGGTATTCTCAAAACAGAGCAGAAAGAACGGGTTGCTGTTCTGGTATCATCTGGTATGGGGGTAAAGAACAACTCCTAGGCGTTACTAAAACTGACAGTAGCTCAGGGGAGAAACAAGACCTAGCAGTGTACGAATGCCTAGAATAATGGGGTCTCACCAGCTTGAGCAGATGTTAGGTCGAGAGTTTCTGTACCTGCGTACAGACTTATTAGAAGTATTGTTGAGAGGGATTTTGACTGCAAATTTGGCAGCACATCCAGACATCAACCAAATTCATATTCAAGCGATTTCTATAAGAATAGTCTGCGATTGAGAAATCCAAGTTCGATGTAGGCGAGAATGTTTTAAAACTACTTCCCAGCTCACTTTCCAAGAACAAGAGGCCGTAGAAGCACCTTGTGTTTTCATCCTTCGAGTCTGGTTTAACGCACCCAGAACGTTTTTCTTACTTTGTTTATTTATTTTGTATCAAACGACAACAACTGAGTGTTATAAATGAGAGTGTGGGTTATTAATTTTACAAAACGTATAATGAACAAGATAATGTATATATAGATATAATATAGGATAGATTGGGTAAACATAATCAATAGGTTGAAAAGATTAGAGATAATAGATTGAGTTTAATACAAAACTATTGAAAACGAGATTCAGAAATATTTTTAGGTCAAAATCAAGACCTAAACCGCATTGAAGATTTATTGAAATATCAGATAAAGGAAATAACAAAATGACAAATCATCTGTGGTATCTTAGTCCTGGACTTATTGCCCTGGCATTGTTTGATCTGATAGTTCAAACCACCCTAAAGAGCCAAATGCGACAAAAATCTTAACAAAGCAAGCAGTAGAAGTTGGAAGAAACCAAACTAACAAAAGAACAACTGCCGAAATTCCTAGAAAAAGTTTACCAGACGTAATTACAAGGGATAGTTACTTGTTGTTCAAGAGATTAGGCATTAAATCCGAATTTCTTGAAAAAGATCCCGCAAGGTGTCGAGTTCATCGCCAAGTCCTTTGAATAAATTTAAATATGAACAAAATGTAAAAGACATTTGTTTTCATTCCCAAAAATTTATAATATGGGAAGAAATAAAAATTAATTAAAACAAGTGAGCCAAGGCTATAGTCGGGTCGGGGTCGACTATGTGATACCCTACACCACTTCTCCTGTGCATAAGCTTTTGACTGATAAAATTCAAAATATTAAAATTGGGATAGCTTAGCGCCTTTGCTCTGAATGTCTTCATTAATACAGGTCGATTTTATTGAAACGTCAGAATAACTCAAATAAAAAAATGGAAAAGTAGGATGTACGCCAACCATTAACCATTAAATTCCGACCCCTGAATAACATCCGACCATTACCAAAATCAATAGGTTTGTTCCTCTGTGGGACCCCCATTAACATCCAAAATTTCGTGACGATCCAATCAAAATTACGACCTGTAGCGTGATTACAAAAAATTAAAAAATAGGATGTATTACCGACTATTGCGATATCTCCGTTATCAGAAGGTTTGGTTTTTGATATACCCCTTATAGAAGCGGAGATATTCGATTTGAAATAAAACGTTGACTTTTTCTCTAAATACGTTTTTTGCCCATTCCGACCCCTGAATATTATCCGACCATCACCAACATCAATAGGCTTCTTCCCCTCCGGGACCCCCATCAACACCCAAAATTTGGTGACGATCCGATCAAAATTGCGACCTGTAGCGTGATTACAAGGTTTAGAGGGACAGACGGACAGACGAACGGACGGACACACATAGCGAGATCGACTCAGCTCGTCAAGACATTCATTTTGGTATATAAAGGGTGTTTTATTAAGCTAGATAGAACTTTAAGTTGTAAAAAGTAACACAAAAAATTAAATTTTGATGAATCTTTTTTTTATTTGTTTCAGTATACTCTGACAAATCATCATGAATAGATTTACGCTTGAACAACGCTACGGAATTATTCAAATTTACTTTGAAAATCAGTCGTCGATTCGCGCAACTTATAGACGACTTCGTCATTTGTATGGCGTACATAATCGTCCATCTGAACAAGCGCATTTTTGGCTAAACGGGTTTGTTAATAAGCAAAATTTCCGCATATGGAGTGAGACCAATCCACAAGAGACCCTACAGACTCCATTACATCCAGAAAAATGCACCGTTTTCACGCTGGTGGCATCATCGGACCTTATTTCTTCAAAAATGATGCTAGAGCTCGCGTTACGGTCAATGGAGATCGTTACCGCACCATGATCAATGATTTTTTGTTTGAAAATATGGATGACATTGATCGGGAGGAGATGTGGTTTCAACAGGATGGCGCTACGTGCCATACGGCGAACGCAACCATCGACTTATTGAAATCAAAATTTGGCGATAAGATGATTTCGAGAAGTGGACCTGTCAATTGGCCTCCAAGGTCGTGCGATTTGACACCTCTCGATTATTTCCTGTGGGGCTACGTGAAGTCACTGGTTTATGCTGATAAACCAGCAACAATTGATGCCTTGGAGGCCAGCATTGTTCGTGTTATTCGTGACATACGGCCAGCAGTGCTCGAAAAAGTGGCCAAGAATTGGACGTCCAGAATGCACTTCGTCAAGAACAGCCGCGGTGCCCATATGCCCGAAATCATTTTCAAATATTAATGTCACGTATTGATCTTTCGAATAAAAAAAATTTTGATTACAATTCAATTTTTTGTGTTATTTTTTACAATTTCAAGTTCTATCGGGCTTAAAAAACACCCTGTATAAGTATGGGTCTACGACCATTATTTCGATGCGTTACAAACTTTTTGGCCAAAACCAACTTATAGTACCCTCCCCACATAGTGGTGTAGGGTATAAAAATTAAGTTACAATGTTTTATTTATAAATGCACTTGTCGTTTAATATTATCACTATTTTTAATTCAAATGCAAGCGTTTTATTTGAGAGATTTCATCATTAAAAATTATTTTCTAGTTTTAAGTGCACTTATAAATAAAACACTGTAACTTAATTTTTTTAATTATTTTTTTATTTTTAACTTTTCAGCAATTACATTTTTTGACCACTGAGAACCTCAAAACAAAATTATAGCCAATTTTGGTGAGGAAGTTTCTGTACCATTGCACATAGGTTTCAAACAGAAAATTTTTGGCCAAAACCCTATTTTTGAAGTTTCGAAATTTGAACTTTTTTTGCACAGAATAATAAAAAACACCTCAAGTCATCTGAAAATAATTAGATTTTGTAAATAACGTTAGTATTCGTTGATTGGAGCAGTACCAAAGCTGACACTTTTTTATGTAAAAATAAAACGGACTTTGTGCCGTAAAATATACAATTTTTGTTGTATTGCGTCGCTGCATAAATATACAGAAGTGAGACCAAAGTTATTATGAATGGGGAAGCTGTTAATGAGTACTTTCATAAAATTTACAAAAAGGTGATGAAATTTGTAAAATTAGCGTAAAAAATCAATTTATATATATATATATATATATATATATATATATATATATATATATATATATATATATATATATATTAAAAGTTATTTTTGACAAATATTTTTAAAATATATTTAAACTTTAAAAAAAATTTCCAAGTTTGTCCACCTCCAAATTGATTTTGAAAGATAGCTGGGGGTCTGAACTAATAAATTGAGAAATAAATTCTTGCTCAAATTTGCCACAGTTAAAATAAAGTGGATTTTTCTATTTTAAGATGGGAGAATTTTTTGTAAATACATGTTGTGACTGTACGTAGTATCCAATTGAAATAGAACGGTAATACCCACATCTATCAACCGATTTTTCTTAAAATTCATATTTAAGGGTTTCAGAGTGTAGAAAACAAGTATGTGTAAGTTTTTTGAAAATAGGTCAATTTTTTGTCATAGCCCCCACATAAAAGTACCGTCCGATTTTAGATATTTTGTGAATTTTAGCGACACTTTATGACCGATTCGGCTGAAATTTGGTATTTCGACCTCTTGGAAGATATGAATCATTCGTACCAAAAATTGTTAACATAGGTCAATATTTTGGTTTAGACCCCACACAATGGGACCACCCTGTTCAACAAATGTTGGTAGTTTTTGGTCATTTTGGTCGATAAAACGTAAGAATTGCTGTTTGTACACATTTATTAAAAATAATAATAAACCCAAATGCCTAATGTTAGCTAATTCGTTCAGGTAAAATCGGGCGGTACCATTATATGGACCTATAACATAACGTGGGTCAATGTTCACAGTTCTTGACAGAAAAGTTTTTAACCACTGGAACCATATATGCCAAAGGACATCCTATCTTGCCCGGAAATGTAGATAAAAACTAAAGAACCTGAAATCGGTGCTACGATTTTATAGCCCTCAGCAATATTGACGACATTTCTTGAGTATTTCAGCCATGTAAAACTTCTCTACAAGTGGTGTCTTTAAGACACACCGTTCGGACCCGGCAATAAACAGTAGGTACCATATCATTGACCTAATATGAATCGGGGTGCACTCATTGATATGAGAGATGTCTCCCTTGTTTACCCATATTGACAATTTTTTGTAACTCAAAATACTGATTACCCTCCATACAATGTTAGAGGGCATAAATAATTTCTTGATTAGTTTGGTGCAGTAGTTGTTCCAGAACAATGATAGTCTTATAGCCGTCTTCTAGTATTACAAATTCTCTCTCGAATCGAATAATTTTACTGTCTTTGGAGAGATCTTTAAGTCCCATCATAAGGAGGGCGCATACCACCTGCTTCTTCTTGTGGAAGACTTTCTATTCTTTCAAGTCCCTTTTTTGTTTTCAAGACCAACGACTTCGAGAATGCAGTAAGTGTTGAATCGTCTGTCCCAACCTCTTACGTACAACGAGGGATGTGCAATTTCCAATTCCATTGCTATTGTTGTTGAAAACGAGAAATTGTCGACCCCATTGTATTCAAACAAATAAATGGTGACGCAAAATTTGTCCTGCAAAAATCACTATTATCACAACAATCATCATAACGAACATCAAAGAAATTATTTTCGTCCTTTCTCCTCCCTTTTCTATTAACATTCATTCATATTTTTACAGCGTTTTATTCTCCATTTACTATGTAGTAATGCCAAACAAACTAAGGGCAATGAGAAAACAAGTTTTCTTTTTATGACAAATGAAAATTCAAGGAAACTGTCTATACTCGCATCGTTGGACGGGCTTTGGACGGTCGTCAGGGAATCATGAAATATGAACTACAACACTGTGCAACATTTTTAAAGTAATCTTGTGAAAACAATTTGAGCTGAGGATTTTTTGAATATATAGACCCAAACGACAAAACCCCTAGTTGGTTTTGTTGTGTCATATCCAGAATGGATTTTATGGCCCCATCTAAACATGGTTAAACATTGACTTTTTAAAGCAATTCTGGGCTATATCTCTGAAACCTATGTGAATCTTTATCTGAACTCTGAAGCAAATTTGTAGATAAGGGCGCGAATAAGCTACTTACAGAAATATTGAACTCGAAAAACTACATGTATTGCCTCAAATTTTATAAAATATCAAAAATTTCCATAATTTGTATACATTTCGCACCATATCTCCAAAACCGTTAATTTTTCTTAATGCTTTCTTTTGGAAAAATGTTCGCTGGAACGTAACACACAACTCTTTAGAACATGCCATTGTTGTAAAATGTCTGTATCAGGTTATTTTCAGTTTATTTTTCAACGACGATTTAATAAATATGTCAATAAGGTGAAATCCGAAATGCGAGAATAAGCTGTTGGTGTGAACCATGATCCAAATAGAAGGTCATCCAATAAGACAAGCTGATACCTCCATTTCCTGTCAAAATATATTGCCGTAGTTTGAAATTGAACAAAAACAAGTAAAAAAAGTATCAGTCGGCTTTGCCGACAGAGATATACCCTCAGCCTGTGTATATTGAAAAAAAATTTTTCCAAAATACGTTTGTATTTACTGGGTTTTCAAAATGTTGGGCGTTTGAACAGACAAAAATGTTGATTAGGATTAAAGATCAAATGTTTTGCGGAGGAGATACTAAAAGGAATGGATCTACATTGACCATTATGAAAGTGGATCTCCAGCCACTACATATGGAGCCATAGGTGGTTTTTACACCCTTCGGCTGGTTTCTCAAGAAGTATGGAATTGCCCTTGGAAAAACGTTTACCATCGTAATTGAGGCAGCGAATGCAAGTTGCTTCAACAAAAATCAAAGTGATTCGATAGCAGGTCTTAAAATGAACTTATCCGAAATTTTGTGTGGAAGGTACCGGATGGAGTGGAAAAATATAGTCCATATTTAAACCTGATCTATATCTAGTAGATATATTAGGATGTGTAAAGTATAGACCAATTCGGCCACTCCCTTCAAGAGTTACCGTATAAACAATTTTTCCGAACATTTTTGAACTTTTGTGGGGGAGGTACCTGAAGGAGTGGACCGATATGGCTTATTTTCAAACTTAAACTATGTTTGGACAAAATATTACTAAGGCCATATTTTGGACCGAATCGGCAGATCCGTTCGAGAGTTCTCTTGCGCTCCAACCACCTCACACGGTGTCAGGAAGTATGGACTTGCCCCTAATAAAACTTGTACCGTCGTATGGAGGGCAGTAAATACAAGTTGCTAAAACAAAAATCAAAGCGATTCGAGTGATGGCCCTAAACTGAACTTTTCCGAAATTTTGTGTGGGAGGTTCCCGAAGGAGTGGACCTATTGAAACCATATTAAAACCTCATATTCCTCTGGTAGAAAGTTTACGCTATACAAAGTATGGAGCAAATCGGTCACTCCCTTCAACAGTTATCGTGTGCACAAACTTTCCGAACATTTTCGAACTTTTGTGGGGGAGGTACCGGAAGGACTGGTCCGATGTAGCTCATCTTCGAACTTAAACTTAGTTTGGGCAAAGTATTACGAAAGCCAAAATTTGAACCGAATCGGTTCATCCGTTCGAGAGTTATCGTGCGCTCCAGCCAGCAGGACAGACAGACAGACAGACGGACGGACATGGCTAGATCGACTCCAAATTGTCTGAAACACATTTCGTCCAAACATACTTGGGGTCTAAAACCATTATTTCGATGAGGCACATTTTCATCGTATCAAAGTGTATATGAGGAAAAGTCAAAATTTTTTAGTTTCCATGAAGCCAAGGTTTGCACTATTATAATACGCGAACTATTGTAGTTTACCAATAACTATGACTATTGATGGATTATTTTAGATGTTTTTGTACAAAGCTCAAAAATTTAGCAAAAAAAATTAATTTACGTGGTAGTTACGACCGCGTAAAGGAAAAAACATAGGGAAAACACGTTGAAGCGAAACAGGTTTTTTACATTGCTATTCGATTTCTGATTAAACCATTCAAATGACGGACATCTGTCCAAAGTAAAAGTAGGAGAATACAAAATGAAGATTACACTTCTAATGTATCACTTTCCAAAATTTCCACTGCATCCACCTTTTATGGATGCTGACATTTTGAAGCCGGATTTCAGGTGTTTTTTGTATTTTTTATGTAACTGGGACGCGCATTCGGATATTTCGAAAAACCAATTATAGGATTAAAGAACTCGCGATTTCGCATAATCTGATATGTATATTGAGTATGTAGCCCACACAACAGCAGAGTAATCTACTGCCAAAGGCCAAAATTTAGTGTGATATTTTTTCTAAAAAACCTATTTTTTGGGTACAGTATTTACAATATTGTTTTGAGTGTGCTGGTACCCCGCGATATTTTAGTTTTTCGGCGATCCGGATCATATGAATCACAGATCATAAAAATCCATCTACTAGAACGGCGGAAATGGCTACTGCAAAAATTGAAAAATTTGCGAAAAATGTTTTTCAAAATATCGCTGACTAATTCGCGTTTTATTTGGATCGTTTCCATTTCAATGAAGAAAGTGAATCATCACTCGCGTTTGTGCGAAAACAGCGGTTTGAAAAATTTAGTGGCGTGGGAGCTGTATCCGATTTATCCAAAAAATACTGTGTGATGCTACATCCACGGTTCTTGATGGATTTTATTGAAATATGTTTAGATCGATGTATTTTTTCACGGTTGATAGTGAAATCGGATGCGCATAAAAAGTGTATGCACTTTGTGCAATATATAAGCGTTATACAGTTTGTTGCACACTAAACTGCAGACGATGCTACATCTTAGCGGCCAAAGTAAATCCTGGCAAATGTGTACAAATTAAAAGAGAAGAATTCGCTGTATTGGTAAACCGCATGCGCATCAAGTGATTTTGAGGATTTCGCGATTTACACGCATTTCAAAATGAACATTACCCGATACAATTTTATTTCAAGATTATACCCCATTTAAAGGAACCCAACATTTATTTGAAAGATATCCATATCTTCTGCTAGATGTTAGCGTGTTATCGAGAAGTGATTAAAATAAAAAAATGTGATTTATTGCGTGAAATTTAACTAAAATAGAAGAAAAACTCCGACCTATTTTTCTTACATTTTGTTCAACTAACTCACAAAATAAATTTTAATAAATATTTTCTCTTACAAAAATTTTATAAATTTCCTCAATATATTTTTTTCTTTTCGCTATAATATGAAAACCACTAAACGGATTTGTATAGATTTGGTTTCATTTGAATCTTCGCGATGTTTAGATTACGTACATATTTTTTATATATTTTTCAGATGCATAAACAGCTTGAATTTTATTAAAACAAGTTGTAAGCTACCAATTGTTTTGAATGCTTTCCTAATTTCCGCGAAAATTTACAACTTTTTCACTAAAGTTATGGGACCTCAGTAAACATATAGTATGTAGAGAGCCACTAATTAAGAGAGTTTCTCAGTATAATGATTCGAGTCTTTTAAAGATTTTTTTCTTTTTATCAGAATTGAAACCGCCATAACTTTTGCGCGCAACAACCAAAATTAGTATCTCGCACAGATTTAAGAATGGGATTTTTTTCCCAATCTATGCACCAAAAATCTTTCATGTAGCTTAAAAAAAAATTTTTAAATTTTTTTTTATGGAAAACTAAAAAATTTTGTCTTTTCTTCATATACCCTTCTTAGCCTAAAGGCTGAGGGTATAAACATAGTCAGCCATAGCAAAGTTATCAAAACAAAATTTGGTGATTTCAACAAATGTTTAAATTCTTTTGAAATATCGCGAATAAAACATTTGTCTACAATTATCTTTGTGTTTTGTGGCGTTTATTGTTGTGTGATATAAAAGAAACCAAAAATAAATAAACATTTTTAATAATCAAAACGAAATGACAATTTATATACATCTAATTCGATTTGAAATGAGGTCAATATATTCAAAATACGTGAAATGGTCTATTTTCCAAACTAAGTTGGAAAGAAATATTAATTTGCCTAAAGTTTTGTCCAAATCGTTTACTCTTTTCGAGAATTATCGCACCCGGCAGCCAGACAGATGACCGAACATGGCTAAATCGACTCAAAATGCCTTAAACAGATTTGGTCTTAACATATCGCCCATTAACTCAAAGAGTGTCACATCTCAAAAACTGCAGTTTTGAGAAAAACGCATTTTAAGTTGACTTCTTAACTTAACAAAATTACTACACAAAAAAAAAATAACTACTTGGACCATTTTTTGTAATGAGATAGCCAGATATCAATGCTAAATTTCTATGCAAGACCAAGCATAATTTCATGTATTTTAGTGTTTCAAAACATAAAAATCTTTTTTGTTGATTTATGTGAAACTCCCAGTAAATGAGCTCTAACTCGTTAAGTTTTAGAAATATCAACATGAAACGTTTACGCAAGATCAAGTAGAAGTCGTAGAAAAATTAGAAAGTACTAACTCAGAATACGCATTTTTTAGTTTTGCCACTCTTTGATTAAATGAGCGATACGTTAAATGTAACATTAAAGCAGTATTTACAGCTATACCATTATTTAGATGAATGAACACAACAATTTTTCGTAGCTGCAGCTATTTTTGGAACTTTCAGGTAGTATCTCGGTAAGTGTGTAGTCCCTTGAGAAGAGCTAAAAGTCTGGCTGAAGGTATAAACATACCTAAAGTCGAGCAGAATAGTTGTATGGACCCGACACAAAATATAAATTTACTACCATTTCGGTGGGAAAATGTGCCTCAAGTCGTCAATATACCTTATGTGGGGATCTATACCAAAAGTATATCCAGTGTATACATGTATGCCCTATTTTTATACCCTCAGCCTTTAGGCTAAAAGAGTATATGGCGAAAACCAAAAATGTTTTTAATCGATGAATCCGAGTTTCACCCATTCAAAATTCGCGAACTGTTAACATATTCTATATAGTATGATTGAAATTCTTTAAAATAAAGTGTTTTTGGAGGAATCCCATAAGGTCGACCATTAAAATTAATTTACGTGGAAGCTGTGTTGGCATCAATGTAGAAAAATAGGTAAAAATGAGTTGAAGCCAACAAGTTTTTTATGCTCCCTTCCGATTTCTGGCTTAACCTTACATTTTATAGACATATGCCCAAAGAAAGACTCAAAGAATATTTCATGGGCAATATGATACTAGTTTATCATTTTTCGATATATCCACTGCATCCACCTAAAATTGATGCTGACATTTTGAAGCCGGAATTTTGCATTTTTTTAATAATTCGAACGCGCAACAATATAATATTCAAAACTCATAATAGGATTATAGAACTCGTAATTTTACGTCGTTTAATGCATATCTCATGAGTGTGCTCCTTACAGCATCCTAGTAATTGGAGTCTAAAGGCCAATATTTGATGGGTGGATTTTTTTAAAAAACCTATTTTTTGCGTTTAAAATTTACAAGTGCCATTCAATTTCCTTTGTAACCCGCGTGAATTTAGTTTTTTTTACGCGACGGATGTAATGAGACCTTCCGCGATCGAATCCATCTACTAAAACAGCTGATATAGATACCGATATTTATTTTGACAAATCGGCGTATTAAACCGCGATTTACTTTAAAATTTTTTACATAAATGAAATCCTTTATACGCAATTATAATATGTGCAAAAACGCGTGTCATAAATTACAGAAATTCGCGAGTACTATGGGTTTTTTACCCAAAATAGAATGTGGAGGCACATCCACCGTTCTTGAAGAATCTATTTGAACTATGTGTATATAGACGTATTTTTGATGGGTGCTACTGAAGCCGGATGCGCATCAAAATCGTATGCAAATTGCGCGATTTTTACCCACTTTAAGGTTTTTTGCATTGTGTGATGCAACTGGCGACACACTTTGGCCGCTGAGTGAAACTTTGAAATATGCATAAATATTGAAAGAGATTGATTCGCTGCATCCAAAAAACGAATGCGCATCAACTGATTTTAACTAATTCGCGAATGGTAGGCTTTTTAATTTTCACATTTTTTGAATGATTATAATTTCAATATTACTCTTAATTTCCTATCCTTATAAGTTATCACAGTAAGCAAATAAGCTTTCACGATGGTAAACCATATTTCTTGATGAAGTTTTAGCAGTACACATTAATTATTGTATGGGATTTTAGCGAAATAGTTGGAGATCTCCCAAATATTTTTTTCTAATATTTCGAATCAAGACAAAAAATATATTTGCAACAATATTGTCCAATAATAAGTTTTTCTCTTTTGTTGTTGCTATAATATGAAATTTATGTACCCAATCTCTATAAATTTGGTATCATATTTTTCTACGCATTGTCTAGAATCCGCATATACATATTTTTTAATTTATTTTTTGAGGGTTTGTACGGACTCTGGGACAGGATAATTATTTGTTTGTTTGTTATTATTACAGAATATTATTTATTGATTTTCCGCGAAAATAATAATAAATTTAATAACTATTTAAACATTTACGAATAGATATGGAATGCTGTTAACGATTTATGCATACATTTTCTCATAACAACAAATAAGATATTTTTAAATATTTTTTCTATATATAAGAATAAAAACCGCTATAACTTTTGCGCGCGTCGTCCAATTTTGTGAACGCGAACAGATTTGAAACCAGAATTCTTTTCTTAACCTCCATGCCAAAAATTGTAAATGTGCTCGCAAAAAATTTTTTAATTTTTTTCAAATGGAATTGCAAAGGATTTTTGGTTTTTGCCATATACACTTTGATACGGCCAAAAATGTGCCTCATCGAAATAACGGTTTTAGACCCCAAATTATGTGGTACTTGCCATACTTCCTGAGATATTGGGAAAATGTTCAAAGAAACCCTGACGGCACCACCCAAAATGGCAAATCCGCAAGATAATTCTCGCAGGGAGTTTCTGATTGGTGCAGACTTTGCACATCATATTATTTCATCCAGTCATGCATCAGGTTGGAATATGAGCTATGGTCCACTCCTTCCGGTACCTCCTACACAAAATTCGAAAAAAGTGAAGTTTAAGAGCTCCTCTGGCATCACTTAGATTCTTTTTTCGATTCTCTCACATCGTTTAGATTCCTTTTCAGTAGGTTGTTCTAGTGGCCTCATTTAAAACGGTACAATTTTTTCCGGAATAAGTTAATACTTCCTGAGATAATGGTTCAAGCTCCAAAACCCTGCCGGTACATACTCAAATAGCTATCGTGCAAGATAATTCTAAAATTTTTTGAAAAATTTCTTCCAAACTTTGTTTAATGCGATTTAATGATTTGATACAAAATCAATATATTTTATATACGGCATAATTATTTTGTTTGGTTTTTATACCCTACACCACTATTGGTAAGGAGTATTATGTCTTTGTGCATTTGTATGTAACATACAAAAGGAAACGAAATAGACCCATAGTTCCGTTTGGAGATATACATATAATCACTTTCGGAGTCGATTTATGCATGTCCGTCCGTCTGTCTGTCTGTCCGTCTGTCCATGTTCGCAACGTACAGGTCGCCTTTTTTTGTCCGATTCAGCTGAAAATTGGGGACTACAACTTTTTTAGCTATAGGAAGAACGCTATTGCTTTTGGTGAAAATCGGTTCAGATTTAGAAATAGCTCTCATATATATTTTCGCCCGATTTGACGTATTTGCTGCACCAAACACGCTATATACGTCCATTTTTGATGAAATTTCGAATGTGTGACTAAATTCCGTCTAGAAATAAATGTGCCGAATTATATCGAAATCGGTTCAGATTTGGATATGGCTCCCATATATATGTTCGCCCGATTTCACGAATTTGATGCACCAAACACGCTATATACGTCCGATTTTGATGAAATTTGGAATGTTTGTCTGAATTCGGTCTAAAAATAAGTGTGCCAAATTATATAGAAATCGTTTCAGATTTGGATATAGCTCCCATATATATTTTCGGCCGATTTCAAGTATTTTCTGTACCACACATGCTATATACATATGTCCGATTTCAATGAAATTTGGAATGTGTGACTGAATTCGGTCAAGAAATAAGTGTGCCAAATTATTTCGAAATCGTTTCAAATTTGGATATAGCTCCTATATATATGTTCGCCCGATTTCACGAATTTGCTGCACCAAACACGCTATATACGACCGATTTTGATGAAATTTGGAATGTTTGACTTAATTCGGTCTAGAAATAAGTGTGCCAAATTATATAGAAATCGGTTCAGATTTGGATATAGCTCCCATATATATTTTCGGCCGATTTCACGTATTTTCTGTACCAAACACGCTATATATTTCCGATTTCGATGAAATTTGGAATGTGTGACTGAATTCAGTCTAGAAATAAATGAGCCAAATTATATCGAAATCGGTTCAGATTTGGATATAGCACCCATATATATTTTCGGCTGATTTCGCGTATTTGCTGCTCCAAACACGCTATATAAGTCCGATTTCAATGATATTTGGAATGTGTGACTGAATTCGGTCTGGAACTAAATGTGCCAAATTATATCAAAATCGGTTAAGATCTGGATATAGCTCCGATTTATATTTTACATATTCACAGTGGAGTAGGGTATCATATAGTCGGCCCCGCCTGACTTTGATTCTTTCCTTACTGTTTTTTTTTTGGGTCAGTGCCTGAGGGTATATCTATGTTAGTACAGCTGGCTGATACTTTCTTACTTGTTAATATCAAAAGTTTAACTGAATTCACATCACAATTATAGTATAAATATGTACATAAAATAAGTAAGAACAACGTTAATTTCGTTTAAGGCTTTTTTATACCCTCCACTTGAGTTTATACCCTCCGCCACGAGTTTATGCCCTCCGCCACGAGTTGTATTGCACTGTGTGTAATTTTTTGTGTCATGGCAAATTAACCATATTCTGACACCGCAGCGTAATGGAAGACGAAAAATAAGAAGACACGTGTCTCGGCGTTTTCCCTGTTACTTCGAATTTCGCGGTTATGGGCCCCAAAAACCTGAGGCCTTGATGTCAAAAAGGACCATTTTGTCAGGCTCATATCTTCTAAACCGCTAAGAATTTTGGTTTACTCGTGGAGGCAAAGTTGTAGCTCTCATCTTAAGGAATAATAATTGTGAAGACATAAAATCCATTCAACCTTATCTTCAAGGTCAAAATCGTTAAGGTCAAGTTTCCGTTATAATTTTTTCTCAGATTTTGGCCTACACATATCAAACCGATCAAAATTAAATCAAACAACCAACTACAAAAATGTACCTTAGATCTCAGTAAACAACTTTCTAGAACATACGAAGTGGTTCTTAAAGGTCAAAATAGAAAAACAAATGCAATTTTTATTTTCTTTTTTCGGTTTCTGCTCCATAGAAATTAAACCATTCAAGAAAACATTCAACCACAATAATGTAGCGAATATATAAGTATACAACTTTGTGGAACATCAGAGTCCACTACGAACTGTTTTTAAAGGTCAAAATAACAAAAAACTTTAGAAAATATTAGATTTTTATACTTTTTTCTCCGATTCTGGTCCATAGATACCGAACCGTTCAAAATTCAAGAATACAAGCAACTATAAAAATGTACCAAAGATCTCAGTTGAGAGCTTACTAGAACATTTGAACATTCTAGGAACGGTCCTTCATGTTCAAAATTCACTAACAATTATATTATGGTTAAGCTCAGGCCTGGAAATAACAAACTGTTCAACACTCTAGAAAATTTGAAAGGTTTGTTATTTACGGACCTGACCAGGAAAGAATGAGTAAAACTAATGGAATTTTGAGCTTAAAGGGCCGCTCCTAGAATGTTCATATGTTCTAGAAAGTTGTTAACTGAGGTCTTGGGTACATTTTTGTAGTTGCTTGTATTCTTGAAGTTTGAACGGTTCGGTATCTATGGACCAGAATCGAAGAAAAAGGTAAAAAAATCTAATGTTTTCTAAAGTTTTTTGCAATTTTGACCTTTAAAAACAGTTCGTAGTGGACTCTGATGTTCCACAAAGTTGTATACTGATATATTCGCTACATTATTGTGGTTGAATGTTTTCTTGAATTTTGAATGGTTTAATATCTATGGAGCAGAAACCGAAAAAAGAAAATAAAAATTGCATTTGTTTTGCTTTAAGAACCTTTAAGAACCATTTCTACAGGGTTCGTATGTTCTAGAAAGTTGTTTATTGAGATCTAAGGTACATTTTTGTAGTTGGTTGTTTTATTCAATTTTAATCGGTTTGATATCTGTAGGCCAAAATCTGAGAAAAAATTATAACGGAAACTTGACCTTAACAATTTTGACCTTGAAGATAAGGTTGAATGGATTTTATGTCTTCACAATTATTTTTCTTTAAGATGAGAGCTACAACTTTTCTTCCACGAGTAAACCAAAATTCTTAGCGGTTTAGAAGATATGAGCCTGACAAAATGGTCCTTTTTGACATCAAGGCCTCAGGTCTTTGGGGGCCCATAACGGCGAAATTCGAAGTAACAGGGAAAAACGCCGAGACATGTGTCTTCTTATTTTTCGTCTTCTATCACGCTGCGGTGTCAGAATGTGGTTAATTTTTTTCGTGTCGCACAGTGTTGTAGTAAAATGGAAAAATTAGTTTCATACCGTTTATGAAAGCACTTAGCTCTTCCGTATCATCAAGACTTATATAAACAAGGTTTTATTCGCGTGAGACATCTATGTTTTTTACATCTAGATGTCGTTGGGGTATACAATTATGTTAAATTACAATATTGTGACATTATGTTAATTTTTGAGTTAATTACTTATTCTCGGAAATGCACTGGAAATTCTCAAAACAAAGAGAGAAATAAGCAAGTGAGCAAAGGCTGTAGTCGGGACGGGACCGACTATGTTATACTCTACACCACTACCGCTGTGCATAAGCTTTTCACAAAAACATTTTTTTGGTAGATACTGAAGTTATATGCCACCTAAGCTATTATAACAGATGACTTAGGACTAAATGAACCAAAATAATTACAGCACTCTCGAAATCAAGGTTTTTTCATATATGTAAATCGACTACTGCAAAGCTTTGTCCTAAAGAAAATTGAAGAACTGGGGCAATAAAATCGACACAATCTATATTCATTTAAAGATGAAAGTCCTCAGAAATGGTTCCTTCTAAAAAATTATAAAGGTCAAACTTGTAGATAATTTTTCTGTCTACAATATTTACTTTAGTCACTTTTTGATTAGATCAACCGTTTTCAAAATATAAATCCGAAAATCTAAAAACCCTTAAAATTTGACCTTTGACCCCGAATAACTTGTTTTGCACACATAGGATCGATGGGGACTTTTAGGACGTTGCTCCTAATGGCCAACCCTAGCTCTCCACAAAAATTCAGCTTTGTGGGAATTTTTGCTATTTCCTCCTTTTACGCATGTCTATTTTGACCGGACTATTTATGCCATTATGAATTACTTCTTTATTGACTATAACTCGACAACTAATTAGAAATTTATTTCGACAAATTTGTTGTACCACCAGGAATAATATAAACAAAGTTATGTCCTGCTTTCGAAAAATATTAAAATTTTTGTACGGCAGACGTTGCAGAAATATTTATTCACAGCTTTCCCTTCGGTTTTTAGATTTTCATTTGATCGGTTTCCTGAAATCCGATGCCTTTTTCAAAACGTCGATCTATACCGACAAATTTCTGACGGAAAGTCTTTAGACTCAAAGAAGACTAAATACCAAATTTTCCGAAAATCAAGTAGTACGCTTCTATGGGGATATAGGAAGACGTGTAGCTATACTGCTAAGACTCATTTGGAATATTTTATAACTCTTAGAAGATTAATAAGGAATTTCAGCCATTTAGGTGGGATATTGACGTCACAATCTTCAGTATTACAAAAATCGGGAGGTACCGTTCTAAGGGGGCTATATCGAAAAATTTCTGACTAACATTTTTATATCACATTGAAAACTAAATACCAAACTTCAGCCATTTTGGTGGAATATTGAAGCCACAACCTTCAAAATACGGAAAATCGGGAGGTACCTTTCCATGGGGGCTATAGGAAGGCGTGGACATATACCGAAATTTGAGTACCCCCAACGAAGTCTAAATACCAAATTTCAGCCATTTCGGTGGAATATTGAGGCCACAACGTCCGAAATACCGAAAATCTGGAGGTACCGTTCTATGGGGATTCTGTTTGGATTCACTCGTGGAAGCAAAGTTTTAGCTCTCGTCGTAAAGAATAATAATTGTGAACACATAAAATCCGTCAACTTCATCTTCAAGGTCAAAATTGTCAAGGTCAAATTTCCGTTATAATTTTTACTCGAATTTTGGCCTACAGATATCAAACCAATCAAAATTGAAGCAAACACTTAACTACAAAATTGTATCTTAGATCTGAGTAAACAACTTCCTAGAACATAACACAAATATTTTCTTAGGTTATCGACACAATAGCAGCAGATTGGAATTCGATTGGAATTATTCGATACAATTCCAATATGCATTCGCCTATGCGAGTTATTCTTCTTTTTGGAGATATTTAATTCATAGAAGTCTTTTAGTGTCTATTAAGATAAATAATTTAAAAAAGATAACATATCCTGACATATTACATATACCAAATTCCAATTAAAAGGTTCATAAGATGTAATTTATGGGGGTCAAAGATTTATCCAACTAAAAATTTTTTGAAACATGGGACTGAAATTAAAAGGCGATGTCTCGATAAACATTAAAACGTGGATCTATTTTAATCACTTTCAGCATGGAGGTTCTCCAACCAAAGGAATCCCAAAATCCGTATAACAGCCGATATTCATAGAAATTAAGGTAAGATCTTCAGTTACTGAAAATCTTGCGATAGCTAAAACATTGGCAATTCTCTGTGGAAATTAGAAACCAAAATACCAATTAAGAGCGAATGTGCCAATTAAGAGCGAATGTGGATGTACCAAAATGTGAGCATATGTTGTTATTAACTTAAAAATACGAATAACCATACCAAAGGTGGTCTTATATGGTTAATTTTCAATTTAAAATATCAAAGAAGTAATGCATAATATATATTACTCTGTACCAAATTTCAAAATTGCATCATAACCCATTAATGCCCATTGCAACTTAAGTTGCCAACTGGCTTCTTCCCCTTTTTGTGCTCTGAGAATGAAATAGGAATTGGGACTAGAATAGTAACTATGTATACTATAACTAGAATAGTAACTCATTTCATGTGAGACTGCTGTTTTAAAATTAAAGTTTTTCTATTATAGTAAATAATGTGTTGTTGTTATTGTTGACTTGTCCTTAATTTTTATTCGTTTTGGTTCTTTTGGCTTAAAGTCAAAATTAAAAGAATTGGGGTTTTAATTTTTATTTTCTTTTTATTATTCCAATATTTCGACTGTATTCTTCAGTCATCTTCAGGGAAATACTGCAAATGACAAAAATTAACAAATGGAAATAACGTAATAATAACACAAATTTTTACATTGTTGAGAAAAGCGGCAGGTTTGTTACACCGTCGATGCTAAACTAAGTTTTTGTCAGCTTATGCTTATGAACTAAGTTTCTATAAATATGTGCACAGTGGTCCGTATCAGTCTTAAAATTCATTCTTTTATCGTTTGGAACATTTATTATATTTAACATTTCCAAAGTGAACCGCCTCTTATAATTATTTTCTTGTGTCAATATTTTAACGTCTTTAAAATTTGGTTTATGTCCAGTTATAGTGCAATGTGCTGCAAGCGCCGTCTTTTGTTCGAGTGGTTTGTCTGCTCTCTGATCCGATTTGTGTCCTGATATCCTAGTCTTAAGTTTAGTTTTAGTTGTACCAACATATACCTTTTGGCATATGTTGGTTCCGTCTCCATTACAACCTATCTTATAAACTACATTGCACTTATCTTCATTATTTATTTTGGACTTTGTTTTGCTAAATAGGCTATTGACACTATTTTTAGATTTAAATGCTAACTGGTGTGTGTCCTTATTGTAGATATTTGAATTACATAGTCTCTCTGATAGTCCAGGTATATACGTTATTGGCTTGTATAGTTTCTCCACTTTTTCTTCTTTGGTGATTTTCTTTAAGGCGTATTTGAATAACTCATTTATGGTCATCTTCGGGAAATCGTTCTTCGATAGTATACTTCGAATTCTTTTTTCATTTTCCTTATGAAATCGTTTGTCGCTTATGTTAAGAACTCTGTCAATAAAGTTTATGGCTGTATTTATCTTTATTCGTCTGGGATGCTTAGAGTAAAAATTGATCAATCGTCCTGATGCTGTCGGCTTTTGGTACCAATCTAATATTAATTCCTTGTCATCTCTGATTATTACCGCGTCCAAATAAGGTAATTTTCCATTTTCTTCTATTTCGTGTGTAAATTGTATACTTTTATCGAAGGAGTTTAATGTTTTTAGCGTGTTTTCAATTTCTGACTTCTTGACAATACAAAAAAGATCGTCTACATATTTGATTATTAGTTTCGGTTTTATCGTCAATTTCTCCTTTGTAGCGTCCAATAACTCCTCCATTACAATGTCTGCAATTATCGGTGACGCTGGAGATCCCATAGGAAGTCCTTTTTGTTGTTGGTACACCTTGTCATCATACATAAAATATCTAGATTCTTTTATACAAAGAGTCAGTATTTCAATGAAGTGGTCCTTTGGTATTTGTGTGTGTTCTTTGATTATGTTCCATTTTTCTGAGATTGTTTTTAAGGCTAGATTTATAGGCACGCTAGGAAATAGTGATATGACGTCAAATGATAATAATATTTCGTCCTCTTCAATCTTCGTATCTTTGATTCTGTCTTTTAACTCCAGCGCGTCCTTGATATTATACACAGAATTCTTCGTCAAGTGCTTTAAAATTTCAACCATATATTTAGAGAGCTCATATGTTGGGGAATTTATGGAAGAACAAATCGGTCTTAAAGGCGTCCCTTCTTTATGTATTTTAGGGAGGCCGTAAATCCTTGGCGCAACCGCTGTGTTTGTCGTCATTTTCCGTTTTTCGTTGATGTTTATGATATTCATTTTAAATAATTTTTCGACTAATTTGTTGTTCTTGTTCTGTAGGTTATAAGTAGGATCTCGTTTTAATCTTCTATATATGCACATGTCCAGTAATATATCCTTCATTTTAGTTTCGTAGTCCTTTTTATACATAGCAACCGTCTTTCCTCCCTTATCAGAATTTAAAATTAAGATGTCTTTGTTTTGTTGAAGAAATTGTTTGGTTTTTCCCACTGTGTCAATAATAATCTTATCCCTAGTACTCAATTTTGTCCGTTGTAAGTGGTCGTCAATTAGAGAAACAACTTTTATTCTCGAGTTCTCTTGGTTTTCCTTGCAATTTAATGTTTGCACACATTCTTCGCTCTCTGCGATTACATGTAACAGGGGGAAAGTGGATTTTGTTGTTTATTAGCTTCATTAGAAAAACACAACTACAATTTCCACATAAAAATACTCAAGCTTTTAATACAACACAAACATAGAGAATTATACAAAAACAAAACCATATTATCTCAAATTAAAGAAACACTTGAAAAAACAATGGACGAGAATGACTTTTACCTTTTCATGGAGAGTGAAAATATTCTCCGTAACAGCTACGATAACAACAACAAAACAAGGCACATCAACAAATACCAAACTCTATTACAAAGACAACAAAAAGAACTCAACATAAATCATAATAATGAGTGGTTTACAAACAATACTAACAAAGACATACCCACCGATGTTCAGTGGCTTCTCTCAATGGGACCAAAATATGCGTTACCAACAACAAAATCCACTTTCCCCCTGTTACATGTAATCGCAGAGAGCGAAGAATGTGTGCAAACATTAAATTGCAAGGAAAACCAAGAGAACTCGAGAATAAAAGTTGTTTCTCTAATTGACGACCACTTACAACGGACAAAATTGAGTACTAGGGATAAGATTATTATTGACACAGTGGGAAAAACCAAACAATTTCTTCAACAAAACAAAGACATCTTAATTTTAAATTCTGATAAGGGAGGAAAGACGGTTGCTATGTATAAAAAGGACTACGAAACTAAAATGAAGGATATATTACTGGACATGTGCATATATAGAAGATTAAAACGAGATCCTACTTATAACCTACAGAACAAGAACAACAAATTAGTCGAAAAATTATTTAAAATGAATATCATAAACATCAACGAAAAACGGAAAATGACGACAAACACAGCGGTTGCGCCAAGGATTTACGGCCTCCCTAAAATACATAAAGAAGGGACGCCTTTAAGACCGATTTGTTCTTCCATAAATTCCCCAACATATGAGCTCTCTAAATATATGGTTGAAATTTTAAAGCACTTGACGAAGAATTCTGTGTATAATATCAAGGACGCGCTGGAGTTAAAAGACAGAATCAAAGATACGAAGATTGAAGAGGACGAAATATTATTATCATTTGACGTCATATCACTATTTCCTAGCGTGCCTATAAATCTAGCCTTAAAAACAATCTCAGAAAAATGGAACATAATCAAAGAACACACACAAATACCAAAGGACCACTTCATTGAAATACTGACTCTTTGTATAAAAGAATCTAGATATTTTATGTATGATGACAAGGTGTACCAACAACAAAAAGGACTTCCTATGGGATCTCCAGCGTCACCGATAATTGCAGACATTGTAATGGAGGAGTTATTGGACGCTACAAAGGAGAAATTGACGATAAAACCGAAACTAATAATCAAATATGTAGACGATCTTTTTTGTATTGTCAAGAAGTCAGAAATTGAAAACACGCTAAAAACATTAAACTCCTTCGATAAAAGTATACAATTTACACACGAAATAGAAGAAAATGGAAAATTACCTTATTTGGACGCGGTAATAATCAGAGATGACAAGGAATTAATATTAGATTGGTACCAAAAGCCGACAGCATCAGGACGATTGATCAGTTTTTACTCTAAGCATCCCAGACGAATAAAGATAAATACAGCCATAAACTTTATTGACAGAGTTCTTAACATAAGCGACAAACGATTTCATAAGGAAAATGAAAAAAGAATTCGAAGTATACTATCGAAGAACGATTTCCCGAAGATGACCATAAATGAGTTATTCAAATACGCCTTAAAGAAAACCACCAAAGAAGAAAAAGTGGAGAAACTATACAAGCCAATAACGTATATACCTGGACTATCAGAGAGACTATGTAATTCAAATATCTACAATAAGGACACACACCAGTTAGCATTTAAATCTAAAAATAGTGTCAATAGCCTATTTAGCAAAACAAAGTCCAAAATAAATAATGAAGATAAGTGCAATGTAGTTTATAAGATAGGTTGTAATGGAGACGGAACCAACATATGCCAAAAGGTATATGTTGGTACAACTAAAACTAAACTTAAGACTAGGATATCAGGACACAAATCGGATCAGAGAGCAGACAAACCACTCGAACAAAAGACGGCGCTTGCAGCACATTGCACTATAACTGGACATAAACCAAATTTTAAAGACGTTAAAATATTGACACAAGAAAATAATTATAAGAGGCGGTTCACTTTGGAAATGTTAAATATAATAAATGTTCCAAACGATAAAAGAATGAATTTTAAGACTGATACGGACCACTGTGCACATATTTATAGAAACTTAGTTCATAAGCATAAGCTGACAAAAACTTAGTTTAGCATCGACGGTGTAACAAACCTGCCGCTTTTCTCAACAATGTAAAAATTTGTGTTATTATTACGTTATTTCCATTTGTTAATTTTTGTCATTTGCAGTATTTCCCTGAAGATGACTGAAGAATACAGTCGAAATATTGGAATAATAAAAAGAAAATAAAAATTAAAACCCCAATTCTTTTAATTTTGACTTTAAGCCAAAAGAACCAAAACGAATATAGTAAATAATTTTATAGCAAAGTGTGTTTGTATTTATAGAAATATATCTTAATAATGATTTAGATAAAAAATATGTAGATATACTGTTTAATGATTAGATTAATGATTTACATATGTACCAAATTTTAGCCCAAAATTCCGAAAAACATCTTAATAGGTTAAGTATTGTGAACTCTTTCTCATTAAATTTATATAATTTGTCTCAATAATTAATAAAAACAAAAACTGACACCCTTTAAAATAGCGTTACGTAACCCTATCCAACATATTAAAATTTCATGATTTTTGGTCAAGGTTGCCCCCGAAATGAAATCCTGCGTACGTCCCTGCTCATGTGCATAAGATTTTTACTGGTAAACATTTCTTTTAGGGAATATTACCTGACTTCCACCAAACTCAATATGTTCATTCCTCTCTGGGAGCCCCATTAGCCCCGATCAAAATTGCGACCAATTTTTTCATTTTTTCTAATCACGCTACAGATTACAAGAAATGAAAAAATTTGATACATTACCGACTATTGTGATATCTCCCTTGTTATCTTTCGTGATGATCCGATCAAAATTGCGACCTGTAGCGTGATTACAAAAAATGGAAAAGTGAGATGCATAACCGATTATTTCGACATCTCCATTGTTTGATCCCCTACTCGAACCTTCTTTGCATCATTGTAAAGACGGGATTTTCTACTTTCATAGCCAGGCTTTGTTTTTGGAAAGTCCTCAACAAAAGCTGTGTTATTGGTCATTATAATTAAAATCGAAAAAATGAAAAGTTGAGTTTTATTTGCGACTATTGCGATATCTTCGTTGTTTGACCACCTACGACAACCTTCTTTACATCGTTAAAAATATGATATTTTCTACATTCATTGTCAGGTTTTGCTTTTGGTTTAGATGGACAGACGGACAGACGGATAGACGGACGGACACACATAGCCAGATCGACTCAGCTCGTCGGTCTACGACCATTATTTCGATGCGTTACAAACTTTTTGGGCAAAACCAACTTATAATACCCTCCCCACATAGTGCTGTAGGGTATAATTATGTTCAATGGCAGGACTAGACGAGAGTCATTTAGTGTCATTTAATGCAAAATTATCCCACATAAACCACCTGGAGCGACTTTAATGAAAACTGTCTGATTTGTTTGAATTTATGTCCAAAGGTAGCGTTTGTAGTGCTGATTTCGGTTATTTGACCCGAAAGGCTAGAAAGAGTCAACATTTTATTTCAAAACGAATATCTCCGCTTCTAAAAGGGGTATATCAAAAGCAAAAGTGATGAAAGTAGAAATATCACCTTTGCAACGATGTTACGTAGGTGGTCAAACAACGAAGATATCGCAAAAGCCGCTAATAGAACACAACTTTTCATTTTTGGATGCATTGCGATATCTCCGTTATTTGCCCACATACGCCAACATGCTTTTCATCATTATAAAGATGGGATTTTCTAATTTCATAGCCAGACTTTGCTTTTGGAAGGTCCCTAGCCAAAGCTGTGATATTCGTCATTATTTATAAAATCGCAAAAATGAAAAGTTGGGTTCTATTAGCGGTTATTGCGATATTTTCGTTGTTTGACCACCTACTACAACATACGTTACATCGTTGAAAATATGATATTTTCCACTTTCATTAGAAGTTTTTTTTTTTGCTTTTGATATACCCCATCTAGAAGCGGAGATATTCGTTTTGAAATAAAATGTTGACTCTTTCTCCAAATAAGTTTTCTGCCCATTCCAACCCCTGAATATTATCCGAGCATCACCACAATTAATAGGCTTCTTCCCCTCCCTTGGTGACGATCGGATTAAAATTGCGACCTGTAGCGTAATTACAAAGTTTAAATGGACAGACGGACGGACACACCTAGCCAGATCGACTCAGCTCGTCGAGACATTCATTTTGGTATATATGTGAATGTATGGGTCTACAACCTTTATTTCGATGCGTTACAAACTTTTTGGCCAAAACCAACTTATGATACCCTCCCCACATAGTGTAGTAGGGTATAATTATCCACAAGAATGGTCTTTATGATTTTAAAAAGGAGTGTCCTAAAGAAAATTGAAGAACTGGGGCAATAAAATCGACACAATTTATATTCATTTAAAGATGAAAGTCCTCTGAAATGCAATTATATTGTATATCATGTAATGCGCAACATTTTTAATCGTTTTTAATTAAAATTGGTATAACTTGACGCCTTTTGTTTTAACCGCTATCGATAATCTATTTGATACTGATTTAAAGCTTTGCTAGTCTTTTTGCATATCAGCTTAGGACAAAATTTGCTGAGCTACTATACCAAATTATTACATTCTTGTAAATATAAATATTTTTTCGACAAATTTGTTGTACCACCAGGAATAATATAAACAAAGTTATGTCCTGCTTTCGAAAAATATTAAAATTTTTGTACGGCAGACGTTGGCGTGCATCCCACATTTCTATTTTTTTATTTGAGTTGTATTGACGATGCACTTATATGCGCTAACCTATCCCAAGTTTAATATTTTGAATTTTACCAGTCAAAAGCTTATGCACAGGGGTAGTGGTATAGGTTACCACATAGTCTGCCTCGACCCGACTATAGCCTTGGTTCACTTGTTTTTGAATGCACAACTTTTTCTTTAGCAGAGTTTTGGTAAATCTTACTGTTTTTGAGAAAAATGCAAAAAACTTAATAAGGCCTCCAAAGAATTACCTTTGACCTGTACTTTATTTTGCATACATAGGATCGATGGGGACGTTTAGGACATTATTTCTAATGGTAATCCCTAGGTCTCCACCAACAGCTTTATGGGAATTTTTGCTATTTCCCCCTTATACGCTTGTCTATTTTGACTGGATTGAAAATAATTGTGTTTGCAAATATTCCGGACATTGGTACAAATAAATTCTTTATTAAATATGTAAGGGGGAAGAAAATCAAAAACTTGGCAAGTACACAAAGTTTGAATAGTAATAAAAGTATGCTTTCATTTTGAGTTTGTATTTCTACAACACCAACATTAAAATATACACAATAAATATCCCAACTATCCAAATGGCTATTTAGTAGGTAATAACATACGAGTATCTAATTTATCAATAAAAATCATCATCTTGAGATTTTGTTAGGCAGATCTCTATCGGACTAAGTGATACCCTACGTCACTACCACCTGTGCTTTTCACAGATCAACATTCATTTAAGGGATGTACTAAAGTAATTTGCCATCCAGATTAAAATATCATGATGACTTAAAGATAACTCAAGCAAACAAATCTACAGTCGCAGTATCGAAATAATTGTATTTTCATAAATCTACATCGATTATTCCGAAGCTATTTCCTATAGAAACTTGAAGAACTGGACCAATTACATCGAAACAATATGTTATAATTTAAAGATGAAAGTCCTCTGAAGACTTTACTCTGGACAGTACGCTTTTTGAGTATCAGAAGAGCTTGAATCCATCGGAGAATATTTACTTTGTCAGTGGAACTTTCTAACGCTAACTTCCACATTGACAAAGGTATTATTTCCCTAAAAAATATTCCCTACCACTAAATGGTCATGCCACTTTTTGTCATTATGGTAATAAAACAAATATGTTTTTTCTTAGTTTCTTTAATCATATAACCTTATATTAATAACATCCTTGTTCAGACACTTCTAATAGCCTGTCTGTAAGGTATAAAGAGTCACTTTAGGAGAACATGACTATAAAACACTTCCTGTACGTCAAGTGATTAACATAATTACCGGCAATTGCTGTTGCTCTGAAGCATTATCAAGTTGAATTTTCTTTACTTTCATTTATTTGCAGCAATGATATCATCAAGGAGCGTTTAGTCTTCAGCACTTAGGATAAACATCTGAATAAAAAACACGTTTCATGAATTTCATATAGAACACCTTTGACTCTAACGACTTTCGTATTTTCGACATTGTCTAATTATTTTATTTATACAGAAAAGCGTCTCCCTTACCCACTTTTTGTGGTATGCGAATGCTGCAGCCAAGAGTGGGTTTAAAAAAAGGAATACAATGTGAACATGAGTTCACATTGGCTGCATGCAAACTTTTGAAACATTAGTGCAATTAAACAGGTGTTCAAAATGTTCCCCTTTTCAGTTTACATTATATTAAGACACACGCAGACAGAGGGGATTATGTATAATCAGTGGCAGTCATCGTCTTTAACTGTTGATGTAGTTGTTAATAAGAAATTGTTTTATTAATGTAACGGAAATGTTTTCAAAACGATGATTAGGATGGCGATGATGATGTTATGCCAAATGCAGAGATTATGAAGATGCTGAAAGAGAAGGCCCTCTTAAAAGTGTGAGAATAAGAAAAAGACTAAAGTATTATTGATGGACTTGTTTTTTCGCAATTGTTTCAGGCCATGATGATGATTTCTATTTTTACCCTAAAAGTTGGTACCATGGTATAATGAAATAATAAAATTTACAATTTCTTATAAATAGACCTGTTTTAGTCAAATTGTCCCCCTTTGAAATGTACGTAAAAACTGTTGTAAATGTCAAAAATTTGTGTATCGATATTTGTTGGGAAAATCTCATAACATTAAGGAAAATTTAGAATTAATAAAATGAATAGAATGGATCATCACAATTACACAATTTTTATTTTCTAAAATTTATCATAAAAAATGCAAAATATAGATAAGTACCTTATACATACATATGGTAAATTTAACATTTCCTTTTCAATACCATGGAAAAAATTAAATTTTCTTTTTGCGAGCACATCCGCTATTTTTGGTACTTAGGTTAAGAAAAAAAATTGTGGTTTCAAATATGTTCGCTTTCACAAAATTGGATGCTGCACCCAAAAGTTATAGGGGGTTTTGTTCCCTTATAAAGAAAAACATATTTAAAAATTCCCTTTGGGTATTAATAAGAAAAAATATGTATACATCGTTAATGTTATATCTATCTGCTGATGTTAAAATATTTCTAAATTTGTTTTTATTTTCGCGGAAAATCAACAAATAATAAAAAAATCTTAGAGTAAATTTAATTTATTCTAACACAGAGTCCATATAAATCTCAAAAAAATAAATTTAAAATCTCTACAGAATCTAGACAATACCCAGAAAAATGTGAGACCATAATTTTAAAGACTGGTTTTTTAACTTGCAGATTGCAGCAACAACAAAAGACAAAACCTTATTGTTGGAATATTATTTCAAAAATATAATTTTGGTTTAATACGAAAAATTGGAGAAACAGTTATTTCGCTAAATTTCCATACAAAGCCTGAAGTATTTTTCTAAAACTTCTTCAAGGAAAATAGTTTGTCATCCTGAAAGTATATTTGCTTAGTGTGATTAGCAATAGAATTAAGAAGTACAGAGTAATATTGAAACTACAATCAGAGAAAAAACATAGAAGTTAAACACCGTATAATTCGCGAATCCGTTTAAATCAGTTGAGGTGCATGTGCTTTTCGGATACAGGGAGTCCATGTCTATCAATATGCATAGATTTTCGCATGTTTCATTCATAGGCCTAAGTGTGCTATCAGTTGCATCATACTATTTAAAAAATCTTCAAGTGGGCAAAAATTACGCCATGTGCATATGATTATAAAGTGCATCCGATTTCAATGGCCGCCTATTAAAAATACGTCAATATAAATTATTTTAGGCAGACTCGTTAAGAACTGCGGTTGTACCACCACATTCTATTTTGGGATAAATAGGGATATTACTCCCGAATCTTCGTAATTTGTGACACACCTTTTTGGCAAATATTATAATCGCGTATAAAGGATTATATTTATTTAATTTATTTAATTTAAAAAATCCTTTAATTCCGCTGTTATTCATTTTTGCCTCAATTACCTATTAAAAAATCCTTTAATTCCGCTGTTATTCATTTTTGCCTCAATTACCTATAGTGTACAGCGATGCCTCCTCGATGGATTGTCATCTCAAGCGCGATGGGGAGGTCTAGTAAGCGTGAAGATCCTAAGAGCGATACCGGCGGTAGCGTAGCTACTGGTAGGGCCACCCATGTCGGTAAGGTCGATGGTGAACGCTGAAGCTAAGAACAATCCACAACGTGGGAAGTCAACGGTGCGTGTTATCTACAACTGCGGCGAATGAACTGATCACATCAAAGCGGCGTCTGTCTCATATTGAGCGGCAACAAACAGCGTCTGAACTCCAGGAGGAGCGGCTGAATACAGAAAAGGAAAATTCTAAACCCTTCAGAAGGCAACGGGAAACCACTGAAGTACTATCCCTAGAAAACCATACAATCATGAATACAAACAAAAACAAACGGCCCTTAGTCTCCGGCATCACAAGGGTGCTAAGAATCCCCGGAGGTAAAACAAAATCAAAACTTAACATCGGTACATGGAATGTACGCAGTCTTTACGAAGCTGGAAAACTAGCTAATACTCTAAACGAAATGAATAGACTTCACATTGATATACTTGGTATAAGCGAAACGTGGTGGCCAGATTGCGGAGAATTTATATCGCAAAACTCGAAAATGTTTTACTCAGGCAATCTCAACAAAACGCATAGGAATGGGGTTGGAATAATTGTAACAGACCGCATAGCTAAAAATGTTTTAGGATTTGTACCAAAATCCGATAGAACAATGATGGTAAAAATTGAAGCGAAACCTCTCAACATCAATGTTATTCAAGTTTATGCTCCAACGTCGGACAAAAGCAATGAAGAAATAGAGGCGTTCTACAGTGAAATCGAAGAATTACTTCACCTGACAAAACAACATGAAATAACCATCATCCAAGGCGACTTTAACGCTAAAGTAGGAAAAGAGGCAGTAACAGGAGTTACTGGACAATATGGATTGGGAGAAAGAAATGAGAAAGGTGACAGACTCATACAGTTCTGCCAAGAATACCAGATGAAGATAACAAACACGATGTTCTGTCTACCAGCTAGAAGACTCTACACCTGGAAATCCCCCCAGGATAGCATTGGAAACATAATAAGAAACCAAATCGATTTCATTCTGGTTAACAAACGTTACTCCACTTCAGTATCGAAAGTATCTACATATCCAGGAGCAGACGTACCATCTGACCACAATCTCCTTATGGCCAATATATACATCAAAATTAGGGCTCCGCTGAAGAAAAAACAACATCGAAAACTTGACCTTGGCAAACTTGACGATCCAGCCACTAAAGTACATGTAAAAAGTCTTATTAATTCGGAACTAAGTGACATCCATAGGGAAAATGTTGAAAATATATGGGATAAAATCAAAAATACTATACATAACATCGGAAAAAATACGCTGGGAAATTTCGTAAGACCAAAAACAAAAGACTGGATGACAACTGAAATTCAGGAACTATTAAACGAAAGACGGCAATATAAAAACTCGAACTATGAAAAGTATTGGGAATTGAACCGAGAAATTCAAATACAGATTCGAGCTGCAAAAAATAAACATTTAAATAACCAATGCCAGGAAATAGAAAAATTGCAAAGCTTGCACGACGATTTTAATTTGCACAAAAAACTGAAAGAGACAGCAGGAATATATCGCAGAACAATTTCGCCAATTCTTTACAACAACAAAAATGAAGCAGTGTTTGAAGAATCAGAGAAGAAAGTAATTTGGAAGGAGTATATCCAACATCTATTTACTGATAATAACAGAACATGTTTTAATGACCAAACACCAGAACCGTTGACTGGATCAAGTATTACGAAGATGGAGGTTGAAAGTGCTATAACATCACTGAAAAATAGGAAAGCAACGGGACCAGACGAAATTCCCGCTGAATTGCTAAAAATGATTGACGAAAATAACATTGATCTCTTGACAAGTTTGATGAACCACATATACAATACAGGCTTTTACCCACAAGACTGGCTAAAATCAACGTTTATAGCGATTCCTAAAAAAAGTCACGCCAAACAGTGTAGCGACTACCGCCTAATCAGTTTAATGAGCCACACCCTAAAAATATTTCTACGAATTATTCACAAAAGAATATATCAAAAATGCGAACAAGCTATGGGATCAAATCAATTTGGCTTTAAGGAAGGGATGGGGACGAGAGAAGCTCTACTTTGTGTCCAGGTCCTAATACAAAAATGCCGAGATGTTCACAAGGACATTTTCTTGTGCTTCATAGATTATGAGAAAGCGTTTGACACAGTGCAGCACGATAAGTTAATGGAAATACTTGTGTCTATCGGAATTGATGATAAAGAAATCCGGTGCATTAGAAACTTATACTGGCAGCAAACTGCACAGATAAATGTCAATGGAAGTCTGACAGATGAGATATCAATATCGAGAGGAGTCAGACAAGGATGTATTTTATCTCCACTCCTATTTAATATATACTCAGAGAGAATTTTCCAAGAATCCACTACAAATATCCGGGAAGGAATACAAATAAACGGCACCTTTATAAACAACATTAGATATGCAGATGATACTACTATAATCGCTGATAGTATATCAGGACTACAAAAATTAGTAACCCAACTCACCTTATGTAGCGAATCATATGGACTAAAAATTAATACTAACAAAACAAAGCTAATGATTGTTAGTAAGAAAAATCAACATAATGAAGCTAAATTAAAAATAAATAATGCATATGTCGAGAGAGTACATACCTTCAAATACCTGGGTGTACTTATTAATGACGAATGGGATTGCACGAAGGAAATACGATGTCGGATAGAGATGGCAAGAGATGCATTTTTTAAATATAAGAAAATCCTTGTCAATCATGATATAAACATCGAAACAAAAGCAAGGTTTATAAAATGTTACATCTGGTCAGTTCTACTGTATGCCGTGGAGACGTGGACAATTAAAGCTGCTGATATACGACGACTGGAAGCCTTCGAAATGTGGGTCTACCGCAGAGTTTTAAAAATACCATGGACTGCGCACGTGACAAATGCCGAAGTATTGACAAGAATGAATCAAAGAAGAGAACTCATAGCTACAATCAAAAAACGAAAAACCTCATATCTGGGACACATCATGAGAAATGTAAAATATAGATTATTACAAAAAATCCTGAAAGCAACAGTTGAAGGTCGGCGTACCAGAGGCCGAAAAGAGATGACCTGGCTAAAGAACATAGAAGAATGGACAAAATATAATAATTCGGCAAACCTTCTAAATGCGGCAAGAAATAGAAACACTTTTGAGATAATTGTTAATAATTTATAAATATATAGTACTAAATAATGTCAAATTTAATATGTATATAAATAAGTAAATGAAATGTACCTCGATATGTATTGTATTGTATGGTCGCTTACATTCGAAAATCGAATTAGCAAATAAAGAAGAAGAAGTACAGCGATGAACTGGTAAAAATTTCTCATCGATTGGACAATAAATACGGCCTTTAGATCAATGTCGTAAAAATTCACCGATTATGCTCAAACTTTGGCTATCTTAAAATCTAACAAAACTGAACTCTTTAGGGGGTTGTCGCCTAAAAAATCCGACATCGATTTTTTAAAACCACCCTTTTAAAAGCTCTTCTTTGTAGTATTCGAAATATATGTAAATATGTCACGTGCCGCACGTTAAAGTTTATGAAATGCTATTAATGACATATGGTTTACAAGTATATATGTAGGTGTTGCCATCGAATATTTATATATTTATACCCTCCACAGAAGTTTATTTTACTCCTAGGATGTTTGGTATTGAAAATATCGGTCCACGTTTTGATATAGCCCCTATAGAACGGTACCTCCCGATATTCCGTATTTTGAAGGTTATAGGCTCAATATCCCACTGAAATGGCTGAAATTTGGTATTTAGTATTCACTGGGTGTATAAAACCTTTCACCTGAAATTTGTCGGTATAGGTCCACGTTATCATATAGCGTCCATAGAATGGTACCTGCCAATTTTCGCCATTTTGAAGGTTGTGGCCTTAAAATACCACCGAAATGGCTGAAATCTGGTATTTTCTCTTCGTTGGGGTATACAACTTTCCACTAGAATTTTTTTTGGTATAGGTCCACGTTTTCATATAGGCCCCATAGAACAGTCCTGTCGATTTTCGGTATTTTGAAGTTTTTGGTCTAAATATCCCACCGTAATGGCTGAAATTTGGTATTTAGTCTTCGGTGCGGGTATAAAACTTGACACCTGAAATATGTAGTATAGGTCCACGTCTTTCGGTTTATTGACGATTTTGGCCTCGACATCCCACCGAAATGGCTGAAAAATGTTGTTTAGTCTTCGTTGGGCCAACAAAACTGTTCACCTGCAATTTGTCGATATAGGTACACGCCTTCATGTAGTCCCCATAGAACGGTATTGTGATTTAAAATACAAAGAAACTCAAATCACAATAATATAACATCTATTATGTTTGTTGTAAAAGGTTGTTAACAGAACTCTGAATGGCCGACCTTCTATAGGCCTTGGCTGTTAGTACATCTTATTCTGATTATAAGGATAAACTTTTTTCCTGCGGAAGTCGATGCCTCCAAATTTACATATCATAATATTTCTTCCAAATAAATATTAAGTTTGAAGATTGAAAGTCCTTGGGGACTTTCCTTATAAAAGGCAACTTTGGAGGACTTTGTGATCTTTGTAACAAAGGTAAAATTAAAAAAAAAATAAAATGTAAAGTGTCTTCTTTGGCACATTAATCTGAAAGATTTCTCTTTGACCTGTAGCTATGGGCCCTAAATTAAAATTCGTACCTACATTTTATTTATTATTATTGGGCCCTTTTCCAATTTGGAGTTTATACCTTCGACACAAATGCATCTACTATTAATTAAGTTCATATTTCATCCTTATTTCCTTTTTAAACCCAAGGAAGGTAAATAACCTTTACCTATATGTTTGTTTATTGATATCATCAATTAAATAGTGTAAGCACATGAGAGCGTAGCTCATTAATTAAAAATAATGAAACTACTAAGTGAAACTTACGGATATTGAAATTGTCATCATAATCATCAGACCAAGTTAATACCCAAACAAAAACATGGTTACATAGAGATTTGGAAGGTCATGGCTTATCTTGTTAAATTGCGACAATTTTCGTTGGGGATTTAACCTGTTGTGAGTTGAGATCAAATGAGTCTTCTTGACAACATCGAATGCATTTAAGCCCCTCTTCCCATTTACACTTTCCCCTCCTTTCAAGACACTATCGTTAAAAGAAGTTTTCAAAATGTTAGCATAGAATGTCGCCCAATGTTGTGAAAACAACTTCATAAAACTCTTGCTTGAAATGAAAGTTTTTACGTACCGGATATGCGATATAAAAGTTATTCTGCTTCTATTCAAGTTCGTACTACTATGTGTATATGTATGCTATTGTAATGTGTAAATGAATGAAATTGTCGTCAATACGTCTTCAAAGAAAAACTTTTCCTTCTATTATTTCGAAAACCTTTCTTATGTGGAGTGGTAATTTCATTCCCAGGCCATTGTTGGTTGTTTTCTCAGAATGATTTCATGGTGGGTTTTCTGTTAACCTGTAAATATTAAGTTTTGTGATGTCTTTGTTTTTGCTAAGTCTTAATGTTACCCTTGTATGTGTATGAAAAATACACTCGGGTAATAATGTTCGTTGGTTTTAAACAATATGACATAGTCTATATTTTCAAATAATTACAAATTCCAATTGTTTTTTTTTGTCCTTTTGTAGTTTTCCCCTAAGTTACTGCAATTATAAATCCACTGTACTATTTAAGTCTTGAAGCTCCAGAAAATAAACATATTTTTCGACAACTGTGGTTCCGCAGTCAAATCGTGGTAGTTTATAACTTACATGTTTGGTATTGTGGTTTATCATCAAATCATGTATTAAGTTATTTCTGAAATCAACATAAAACGATTATTACACTAAAACTAAAATATGTACACGCAGAACAATATATGTTAGAAATATGTTTGGATCCAAACAAATATTTGTTTGGGACTGATTGCAAACAAATATATGTTTGCAACATTTTGTAACATATCTCAATTTTATATGTTTGGGTAGCAACATATTTTTTATGTTAGAACATATTTTTCATGGGTGGAGAGAGGATGCTTGCCAAAGAGAGTAACAGCAGGGCTTTCGGGGCTGCGGAATGCCAGTTTATAATAAAGAGCTGTGTGTATGTTGTAATCGGAGACGCAGAAGTTTTGTGATGTGTATGCGTAAAACACGTGTGTTTCGTGCTTTGTTGTTGTTAACCAACGTAGCAAGCGAAGAGGAAACGAAAAAATGGTATTAATTATGTTGGTATTTTTTCTTCAGTGTTCTAGAGACAATCGTTGAGTAAAGACGGTAAAGTGAGTGAATAAATCAGTGTTTTGTCTTTTCTTAAATAAATTGCGCTTTTTAGTAAATTAAATGTACAATTATAACGAGTGGTTTTACCGAAGGCTAGGTTAGCTCAGCCGTTTCCAGGGTCGACTTAAGGACCCACGAACCTTAAGTAAGAACAACAGTTAATTGTGCTTCAATGCTTTATTGATACAATTACGTATATATGAATATTCAATAGTTTTGAGATTAGTCGGGGATGTAGTGTATCTCGGATGGATGCTTGAGCGAACGAATCGACAGGAGCGAACAAATCGCAAGGAGCGAACGAATCGGAAGGAGCGAACAAATCGCAATGAGCGACGAATCGACAGGAGCGAACAAATCGCAAGGAGCGAACGAATCGACAGGAGCGAACGAATCGACAGGAGCGAACGAATCGACAGGAGCGAACAAATCGCAAGAAGCGAACGAATCGGCAGGAGCTAACAAATCGCAAGGAGCGAGCAAATCGCAAGGAGCGAACGAATCGCAGGCCGACGGCTGTTGCTAGGTTCGGTTCAAGTGACTGCGGACAATGCCACACGTCTTATCTTGTACTTCGTTTAACGCCAGCACTCGATAAATTCAGCGACGAAAACTAAACATCTTATCCATCCGGGTTTACGGAGTGAATGAGAATTATTTGTAAGGCGAGACAACCAGGAAATACACTGAAGTTTAAATAATGTATGAATGGAGTTGTAATTATGCGTGAAGTTGGGATTATGCATGCACTGATGAGGTAGTTTTGTATTGATACTGGATGTAATATCAGAGGGGCGGTTTTGCAATGTAGCGGTCACGTTACATCCCCCCCTTACTTCATAAAAAAAAACATATTATGTATGTTTTTTTTTTCGTATTCTGGTTTCCCTTTTGTTATCAGGTGTAGGAGCGGTCAAGTCAAATCATTCCTAATCCTTTATTACTCTTAGATGCTTCGGCTTCATTTTCGCGACCGGTTTATCCTGCGGCGAACCAGTCTCGTAACCATCTGTCTTCCTTGGCGATGTCTTTACCATTGATCTTCCTACCAGTAAGTTCCCGGTTGCGGACGGTGAGGTTTGGTTTGGTTTAGAAATTTTAGAACGGGAGCATTTTATCTTGGCTTGCTCTGGTCTAGTCATTGCGCCCTCCTTAGGCTGGTGATCGTCGACGTTGTAGAGCTTGTGTCGAATTTGACTCGGAAACGGTTTTGTGCTTCTGGTCTTCTTGTGCTT
This sequence comes from Musca autumnalis, assembly GCF_047663935.1. NCBI lineage: Eukaryota > Metazoa > Arthropoda > Insecta > Diptera > Muscidae > Musca > Musca autumnalis. Next base: position 85,342,080 of record NW_027411866.1, read on the forward strand.
GGTAACACCATCAGATTTTAACGGGTTCTCCATTCTTTCGGACTGAGATGGACGGGTTCGGTTTGAGTTCGTTTGAGATTTTAAAGGTTCCCGCTTGGAGTGGGATATAACGGTGTGAATGTATTCCGTGTGCTGCTCGGCAATGGATGTTGACACGGTCTCTCCGTCAAGGGTTAGGCTGCAGTTTCTTTTTGCCACGAAATCCATCCCTAACACAAGGGGCTCGGCCAAAGTTGGGATCACCGTAACAAAAAGATTAGTCGTTTTTCTTCGATACTGTACTCCTAACCGAATATCGGTTTCACACTCTGCAAGCCTTTGATCTGCCATCTGGATAGCTCTTTTTGACGTACCCGGCTGCACACCTCTTGACTGCAACATTTATCGCATTTTCTCGTCGATGTAGCTAAGCGATGACCCCGTGTCGATGAGCGCATTGACCTTTATCCCTTCCACTGATACTGGGATAAAATATCGACTGTCTCGTGAGGAAGTATTCGTCTCTGAATTCATCAGTTCCTTTTTGACACAGCTACACTCCCGAGAAAGTACGTCATCCTTGCCACAACGCGAACAGAACTTAATAGGAGTTCTCCGACACTGCCACCGAAAATGACCTGGGCGTTTGCAGCGCCAGCAGTGTGTGTAACGAGCGTAGGGCACCTCGGCCTCTTGAATCATATGAGAGGTATGCGGCTTTTCTAGTCTGGCTTCATCCCTTTTCAATATCTCGAAGTCATCGGTTAACTAAATCAATTCGTCCAACGTTGTAAAATCTTGACGTCTTACATAGTGCCTGTATTCTGGTCGCAAACCATCGTAAATGCGATCCAAATGGTTCATCTTGCGTAGTTGCGGGTGTCGTCGAGAGGTTGTCAGCATTGACAATATATAATCCTTCGCCCTTTCTTTATTGTGCTGCCGTCGGTTGTAGAACGAATGCTCTATTTGGCTCATGTATCGCTTGGACAGGAAAAATCGCTCAGCCTCGGCCCGAAACTCCGACCATGGCTTGATCTCGTCTCTTTTGACCCGATACCATTTCAACGCGTTCCCCTCCAAAACAGTGACGGGAGAAGACGGTCAAATGGGATGGAATGACATTCCGCCAATTCTTCGAACCGCTCTAGGAACTCGACGAGATCGCTGTCACCCGAGAATTTTAGGGACCATCGGTGAATTATATTGATGACGTCCAGGTCTGACATACTCATCCGTTGGAGTGGTGCGGGTACCTCAACGAAGAGTGGCTATGGTTGCGTCTCGTGTACCGATGATTTAACCTCCTTCTCTAATTCTCGTAGCAAATTCTCAGCAGAAGCTCGTGTCTTTTTCTCCCTCAGATATTTGCTAAGCAGTTTCCGGAGGTGATGCATGATATATCCTTCGGTCACTATGCCTACCTTCTCGCACTGCTCCACCAACTGTTCTCGTTTTAGTAGGTATATCCAACTAAGGGATTCAGGACTCAGTGAGTTCTCCAACTCTGAATCTCCAACCATGCTGCTCGTAGAACTCGACAAATTTCCGGTGGCGACTGGTTTAGGTTTTTCGCTATTCGTTTCTTTGTCTTGTCCCTGCTCGGGCGCCATTTATAACGAGTGGTTTTACCGAAGGCTGAGGTTAGCTCAGCCGTTTCCAGGGTCGACTTAAGGACCCACGAACCTTAAGTAAGAACAACAGTTAATTGTGCTTCAATGCTTTATTGATACAATTACGTATATATGAATATTCAATAGTTTTGAGATTAGTCGGGGATGTAGTGTATCTCGGATGGATGCTTGTCGGCCCGATGATGATCGGTTATGGGGATGGGATTAGTGATAGTCGGTTGGCTGTCGGCTCGACAGTCGTCGGATAGGTGGATCGGCTCGGTGATATTTGGTTGTTGGTCGCTCGTCGGCAATCGTCGAATGTTTTGCTCGGCTCTGGGTAATCGGATGCCGTCGGATACGGTCGGCTCGTTGGTAGTCGTCGGGTGTGTTTGCTCGGTTCTCGGGTGCGGTCGGCTTGTTGGTAGTTGTCGGCGATATTCTTCTCGGCAGTACTCGGCTCGGTGTTGGATCGACAATCGGCTGGACGGCTTTCGGGTGATTGACCGTACTCGGCTGTTGACGATCGGTTCTGCTACTCTGCAAAGAGAAGAGTCGGAAATGGTTAGGTAACGGAGCGAACAAATCGCAAGGAGCGAACGAATCGACAGGAGCGAACGAATCGGCAGGAGCGAACAAATCGAAGGAGCGAACGAATCGGCAGGAGCGAACAAATCGCAAGGAGCGAACGAATCGACAGGAGCGAACAAATCGCAAGGAGCGAACGAATCGGCAGGAGCGAACAAATCGCAATGAGCGAACGAATCGACAGGAGCGAACAAATCGCAAGGAGCGAACGAATCGACAGGAGCGAACGAATCGACAGGAGCGAACAAATCGCAAGAAGCGAACTAATCGGCAGGAGCGAACAAATCGCAAGGAGCGAACAAATCGCAAGGAGCGAACGAATCGCAGGCCGACGGCTGTTGCTAGGTTCGGTTCAAGTGACTGCGGACAATGCCACACGTCTTATCTTGTACTTCGTTTAACGCCAGCACTCGACAAATTCAGCGACGAAAACTAAACATCTTATCCATCCGGGTTTACGGAGTGAATGAGAATTATTTGTAAGGCGAGACAACCAGGAAATACACTGAAGTTTGAATAATGTATGAATGGAGTTGTAATTATGCGTGAAGTTGGGATTATGCATGCACTGATGAGGTAGTTTTGTATTGATACTGGATGTAATATCAGAGGGGCGGTTTTGCAATGTAGCGGTCACGTTACACAATACATTTTTTTATACCCTACACCATTATGTGGGGAGGGTATTATAAGTTGGTTTTGGCCAAAAAGTTTGTAACGCATCGAAATAATGGTCCTGGACCCATACTTATATATACCAAAATGAATCTCTCGACGAGCTGAGTCGATCTGGCTATGTGTGTCCGTCCGTCAGTCCGTCCGTCCGTCTGTCCGTCTGTCCATCTAAACCTTGTAATCACGCTACAGGTCGCAATTTTGATCGGATCGTCACCAAATTTTGGGTGTTGATGAGGGTCCCGGAGGGGAAGAAGCCTATTGATTTTGGTGATGGTCGGATAATATTCAGGGGTCGGAATGGGCAAAAAACTTATTTGGGGAAAAAGTCAACGTTTTATTTCAAAACGAATATCTCCGCATCTATAATGGGTATAACAAAAGCAAAACCTGGCAAGGAATGTAGAAAATATCACCTTTACAACGATGTACAGTAGGCTGTCGTAGGTGGTCAAACAACGAAGATATCGCAATAGTCGGTAATGCATCCCATTTTCCGATTTCCTTGTAATCCCGCTACAGGTCGAAATTTTGATCGGATCGTCACGAATTTTTTTGATCGGATGGTCACGAAATTTTGGTTGCTTATGGGGGTTCAGAGAGAAAGAGGCATATTATGTTTGATGGTATTCGGATTATATTCCCTAAAAGAAATGTTTACCAGTGAAAAGCTTATGCACAGGGGTAGTGGTGTAGGGTAACACATGGTCGGCCCCGTCCCGACTATAGCCTTTGCTCACTTGTAATTGAATCAAAAAGGTGAATGGAAATATTTTATTGGACAAGGAAGAAATCGTATTTAATATTGGTAATTATATCAATACATTTTTCATATACATATATATGTATATTTGAAATATGGATATATCTATTTATTACATTATACTAGCAGACCCCGGTCCGCGTTGCTGGCCCGTCGTAATGAGTTTTAATTCAAAAGTAGGTATTTTCTACCTCACTTCTTCGGTCCATTGTCAAACCGAGAAGGATTTTAAATTTATCAACAGATTTTGTCTGTAACCTTTCTTTTCTCTTACGGACTTTGTCGGATTTTTCGCCAATTTTTGCCTTTTAGGATTTATTATCGTCCATGTCACTGTCTTAATCCTAAAGCGATCTAATAATAAAAGTTAAACAAATGATATACCTATATGTTTTAGCTTTTCATGGCTGATGGACCGCTGAGCCTCACCATTTAAGTTCATTTGTAAATATATAGTTTTTCTTGATCGGGGGACAACCACCGTTGTCTCGAAAACTAATTTGCAACCTGATGCACTCATAAGTTTAACAAATACACCGATTATAAAATAATAGGCCTGAAATTCGTCTACAAATATATAGCATTTTGGACCACTGGACATTCCTAAATATTTTCTGAAAATTAGGTTCAGTAGTTTTGGAAAGATAATGTTTTGAAAAGAGTGGGCGTGGTCATCAGTTTTCAAGATATAACATATTAAAAAAGTGGGCCTGGTCCGGTCCTAGGGTGCACACAACTTCATTGCCTACCAAAATGTATGCTGAAACCGATATAATCATAAGTTTGGCTTATACATATAGCGTTAACAGAAAGGCATGGGGAAGGTACCCCACATAACAACGGCAAACATTGAGCTTTTGCTGCAAATTTTATGGAAATCCCTTCAGTAGTATTGGAGTTATGACATACTAAAAAAACAGGCTTAGTCGGGCCTATAGGCCCCAAAGAAGTACCTAGATTGTAGATTAATCCGTAAATTTTTATTCCGATACGTACATAATTTTTGCAAATATAACGTTTTTTTTAAATATCGCATAGGGGATGTACCCCGCCCCCTCTGGAATTCAATAAAATATGTAACCTGTTTTCGGGGGAGTGGTAAACTTTTCTTTCTAAAAAACCTAAGTTGGGTTATGACAGCATTTGATTTTTATTCATAAAGGTAAGGCGTTTTTTTAAATATGCCCTCTTCAAAAATCAAGAAAATATGCCTGTACATTCCCTGACATTTTCACGAATATCGGTTCAGTAGTTTTGTAGATGTAACATATTTTAAAAAGTGGGTATGGTCAAGTCTTTGGTTCCTAAAAAAGTAGGTATGGTCGGAGACACAACCACAATTGTCTCGCAAATTAACTTCCAAATAGATACATTCGTAATTATTGTAAATATAACATTTTTAAAAAAGTATGGTATAGGGGAAGTTCCCCGCCCTTTCCGAAATTCAACTGAATTTGTAGCCTATTTTAAGCGGGGACCATCTCTGTACATTCCCTGGCAATTTCAGGAAAATAGGTTCAGTAGTTTTTTTTAATGATAAAAATAGAAAATTTGTCAAATTTTCTTTGCATAAAAACCCAGGTCGAAAATCGGTCCAGCCGTTCTCAACTGATGTCATTACCAACGAACGATATTTGATTTTTATTTATAAAGATTTAAAAGTTTAGACAAATCGCGATTTTCTTGAAAATCCCCTGTAGATATAACCTAATTAGAAAGTGAGCCTGGTCGGATCTTAAGTCACAAAATCAGTACGTACGGTTGGAGACACAATCGCCATTGACTCGCAAATAAATTCCCAAACCGATACATTCGTATTTGTTGCAAATATTGCATTTTTACAAAAATAGGGCATAGGGGAGGTACCCGCCCGATCCGAAAGTCAAAAAATATGTAGCCTATTTTTATCGGGAACCAACCCTGTACATTCGCTGAAAGTTTCAGGAAAATTGATTCAGTAGTTTCGTAGATATAACATATTTAAAAAAGTGGGCGTTGTCCAGTCTTAATGCCCCAAATAAGCACGTAAGGTCGGAGACACAATCGCCATTGACTCGGAAATTAATTTTCAAGGCGATACATTTGTAATTGTTGCAAATATTGCATTTTTACAAAAATAGGGCATAGGGGAGGTACCCCGCCCGATCCGAAATTCAACCAAATATTTAGCCTATTTCAACCGGGGGCCATCACTTTACGTTCCCTGCAAATTTCAGGAAAATCTATTGAGTAGTTCCGTAGATATAACATATTTATAAAAGTGGGCGGAAAAGTGGGCGTGGCCAATTTTCCTTTGCATAAAAACCTAAACTGGACTATGACTAACATTTCCACAAAAAATTATCCAAATCGCTCTAGCCGTTTTCAACTGATTCAATTACCAACAAACGACAATTGAGTTTTATATATAAAGATAATCATTTGATTCCAGATGCTGATTTCCCGCTGGTGATTTTAACTTTGAAGAAAATGTGTTTTATTTCACAACTAATTTTTTCTCCTTAAAAGTGTGACTTTTTATAAGTTATTTCATCCAGTTTTTTCTTTTATTAAAGTCTGTTTTGTCTTTCTTTGGAATTTTTTATGTACCTATGTGTCTGTTGTGCTTTTGCTTTTTTTCTAAGCCTTTCATAAAACACCACCATTTATAAATGTGTGTATATGTTAGAGATAGCCAGTGAGCGCTTGCTGAGAGCAAGTGAGCATACATTTCAATGTGTTTCACATTGACATTTACGTTCCCTTGCTCTCAGAAAGCGCCCACTGGTGCATGTGTTTGTTTTCTTGTGGCTTTTGAGTTTGTATTTGTTTGCACACAAACATATAGTTTGTTTGCACCCAAACATATATTTGTTTGCAGTACCCAAACATATGTTATGTTTGGGACTTTAATGTCTCTAAATTGATTTATTTCGCGTTTTCAAATCCATCCAATAGTAAAAGAAACCACATAATAGTGGCAGTTAGTCTTCGTTTGGAATTTAGCACAACTCACACCAAATCGATTCGGAACGTGGGCATGGGAAGTACCGGTAAAATGGGGCTATAACAAAATATATACCAATTTTTAAAATATTCTGCAGGTAGATTTTCTACTCCCAAAGAAACTAAAATACAAGTTTTCAGCTAAATGTTTGGGAAATGTGACCATGGCCCTCGAAATAGGTAAGATGAGGAGTTATCTTTATATGCGTGCTACTTCGAAACATGGACCTACATTGAAACAAATTTTTTTTCTGTGAAAAGGTGTGCTACGAAGATGTCAAATTAGAGCTTAATCAATTGTAAAAAATAGCCAAGACCCTTAAAATAGCTATAATGAGAGGGTACCTATATATGAGGGCTATACAAAAACGTGGACCTATGTATATTGGGGGTAATCGTGGATAAAGTTCTATGGAAGCCATACGAAGACGCAGGTTTATACCGACATATTTCTGGTGGAAACTTTTATATTGGAGCCAGAATCTCCAAAATACCGAAAATCGGGAGGTAAATTTTTACATGAGCTATATGACGACGTGGGCCTATATTTATTGTGGCCAAAACTTTAAGAATACCGAAAATCGGGAGGTATCTTTCTATGGGGACTATATGAAGGCGCCTACCTATACCGACAAATTTTAAGTGAAAAGTCTTGCACTTCCATCAAAGACTAAATGCCGAATTTCAGCCATTTCGGTGGGATGTTGAGGCCACAAACATCAAAATACCGGGAATCGGGAAGTACCGTTCTATGGGGGATATATATATATATATATATATTAGGCCGGGGCGATTTGAAAACCTTAATGGGCCCTTCGCGTTTCTGATTCTTGGGGTTGAACTGAGCAAAAAAGTCTACTGGACCATATATCTACCGTGAAAATCGAGCCTCCCGATTTTGACTTTAAGTTTTTTTATTGACGTTTTTTGGATATTTTGGCATATAACAGCCAAACCATTGAGATTTTCGATCCAACACAAAGACAAACATTGTAGCCAAGACAGTAATTGAAAACTCTCTAATATATCGCAAAAGCATTGGAACGCTCCTTCAGGCAGTTTTGGCCTTAAGAATGTGCAAACTTTTCGGAAAATGTCGATAAATGAAATTGTGCTACAAAATTTGACCCGAAAAATATTCAAGTGTTCTGATGCAAAATTATATCGTGTTGGGATCCATGGACAACGATAATGCCTTTATTTCGGTTGGGTCACTTCGTTTTATTTTGTTATAACGGTAAAATTAGTGAAAATCTGGGTTTCTTACATTTTCAAATTTAAACGGGCATATCTTATTTTTTCCACAACGGATTTCTTTTGATCCTTCTTCCTTTTAAAGGGGTGAATAATGTCTTTTGAATAAGCTATTATTGTTTTAAATCGGTTAACAAATGGCTAAGTTACAGTGGTTTATGTCTGAAAAACCCCACAAAAAATCTATAAAGGAATTTCTCATAATTTTCAAAAATATAATGTTTTTTTGTTTTGTTCAATATTTATTTTGAAAATTATGAGAAATTCCTTTATAGGTTTTTTGTGGGGTTTTTCAGACATAAACCACTATAACTTAGCCATTTGTTAACCGTTTTAAAACAATAATAGCTTATTCAAAAGACATTATTCACCCCTTTAAAAGGAAGAAGGATCAAAAGAAATCCGTTGTGGAAAAAATAAGATATGCCCGTTTAAATTTGAAAATGTAAGAAACCCAGATTTTCACTACTTTTACCGTTATAAAAAAATAAAACGAAGTGATCCAACCGAAATAAAGGCATTATCCTTGTCCATGGATCCCAACACGATATAATTTTGCATCAGAACACTTGAATATTTTTCAGGTCAAATTTTGTAGCACAATGTCATTTATCGACATTTTCCGAAAAGTTTGCACATTCTTAAGGCCAAAACTGCCTGAAGGAGCGTTCCAATGCTTTTGCAATGTATTAGAGAGTTTTCAATTACTGTCTTGGCTACAATGTTTGTCTTTGTGTTGGATCGAAAATCTCAATGGTTTGGCTGTTATATGCCAAAATATCCAAAAAACGTCAATAAAAAACTTAAAGTCAAAATCGGGAGGCTCGATTTTCACGGTAGATATATGGTCCAGTGGACTTTTTTGCTCAGTTCAATCCCAGAAATCAGAAACGCGAAGGGCTCATTAAGGTTTTTTTCCTTCCACACAAATCGCCCCACCCTAAAATATATATATATATATATATATATATATATATATATATATAAATATAAAATAAATGTTTATATCCACAAAAAAACTAAATGCCAAATTTTAGTCATGTCGGTGTGATAATGAGAGTTAAACCTTCAATATACCGAAATTCGGGAGGTACCGTTCCATGGGGGATATATCAAAACGTCGACCGATATAGCTCATTTTCAATACCAAACATTCTATGAGTAATAGAAACTTCTATACCAAATTATAAAGCTCTATCTTTACAATTGTGAGATGTATCTTGATTTCAACAAACGGACGGACATGGTTATATCGACTTAGAATTTTATGCTGATCAAGAATATCTCCGACGAATATTTCGGTCTGTTACAAATGGAATGACAAATTTAATTGTACCCTTTATATTATGGTCTCCACCATAATTAATAATTATGGTCCTAGAAGCACAATATATTCTATTAAATGATGGACCATAATAATATCGAATTTATATTTATGGCAGGTATGCTCACCATATACGTTAACGTAACTTTATATTATCTGCCGTGGTTAAGCACTTCTATACTTTCGTGTGTATCACAGAATATATTGTGTTTTTATTATCAGTACCTTGACATTATTCCCGTTCATTCAGAGTCTTTTCTAATTCAACACTGTCGTAAAATGACATTAAGTAATAATCACGTAAACATCCTTTTGAGAATTTTCAAGAATTATGATATTATATATTTATGAATGTAAGTGTGTGTTTGTGTGAATTCCGTCTACAGTCTTTCCATAAAGCTTTTTGTCAATGGGAATCACGTTTTCTTCTTCGCTTTCACCCTTTTTTTGTGACGAGAGTTTTGTGACACATGTTAGTAGTAGACAGTTTTGTTGTTGGTCCAATTTATAAATTGATTGCATTAAATTAATATGTGTGTAACGAACGAAGTTCTTTTAGCCACACTATTGTGGCTATGAGCAAATAATATTTAAGATTATCACCATTCCTTCACGCTCGAAATCATCATAATGCCACTCTATTCACAGAATAGCTAAAGGGTTCAACGAAATAAAATGAGAAATGAAGCACATGGCTAAATTAAATTTTTTCACAATTGTAAGAGATAAAAACACAAGAATTTCTTAAAGCTTTTTTTTTATTTTTAATCCCATTTATAAAACACTTTTATATTTGTGGAGAGGGATGCATGTTTAATGTAAATGAATTTCAAACATAAATAAATGTAAGTTTATTGTCAACATTCATTAAGCAAAGACATTTTCTCTTTTCTTTCAGTTTTACTTTGTTGGATTATGCATTTTACTATTAAATTATTTTTTGTGGTGGCAGATAATAACTCGCCAGTTGTTCGGGTAACTAAGGAATAACTAGCAATTTTGCTGGTTACTGGTAAACACAACTAGTTACCACTCAATCTACTCGGCATGCTATAGACTGGTGAATTTAACATGGGATATCATAGGAAGGGGTATACAGTCTCCTCACTGCATTACCAGTAACCACCCAATTCGACAGTCGTGTGAAAGGCAATTGTATCTTCATTGCATTACCAGTAACCAACCAATTCGATAGTCTTGGGAAAGTCACTTCTCCCTTCATTGCTTTAGCAGTAACCAGTTAATTCGGTAGTCAGAAATGATCAGTATACCAGTTTAAACACTAAATTTATAACAGTTAATCTGTTAAAAGTTTGAAAAATTATACTGTTATACAAAATTTGAAAAGAGTTGGAGATGTTCTGATGTACTATTTATACCCTACACCACTATGTGGGGAGGGTATTATAAGTTGGTTTTGGCCAAAAAGTTTGTAACGCATCGAAATAATGGTCCTGGACCCATACTTATATATACCAAAATGAATCTCTCGACGAGCTGAGTCGATCTGGCTATGTGTGTCCGTCCGTCCGTCCGTCTGTCCGTCTGTCCATCTAAACCTTGTAATCACGCTACAGGTCGCAATTTTGATCGGATCGTCACCAAATTTTGGGTGTTGATGAGGGTCCCGGAGGGGAAGAAGCCTATTGATTTTGGTGATGGTCGGATAATATTCAGGGGTCGGAATGGGCAAAAAACTTATTTGGGGAAAAAGTCAACGTTTTATTTCAAAACGAATATCTCCGCATCTATAATGGGTATAACAAAAGCAAAACCTGGCAAGGAATGTAGAAAATATCACCTTTACAACGATGTACAGTAGGCTGTCGTAGGTGGTCAAACAACGAAGATATCGCAACCCAGCAAAATTTGACGGAAGGGGTTCTTTGCGATGACGTGATTTCATGTCATCTTTTGCATTGGTTCAAAGGAAGTCGTGAAAGATCCGATCTTTTCATTAGGATTTGAACCACTGCAAAGGAAGTCGTGAAAGATCCGATCTTTTCATCAGCATTTGTACCCATTCCATCGATCCAATAGAGATGATGTTTGTGTTTTTATTTACACACCTGTTTATTATACCCTACACCACTATGTGGGGAGGGTATTATAAGTTGGTTTTGGCCAAAAAGTTTGTAACGCATCGAAATAATGGTCGTAGACCCATACTTATATATACCAAAATGAATGTCTCGACGAGCTGAGTCGTTCTGGCTATGTGTGTCCGTCCGTCAGTCCGTCCGTCCGTCCGTCTGTCCGTCTGTCCGTCTGTCCATCTAAACATTTTAATCACGCTACAGGTCGCAATTTTGATCGGATCGTCACAAAATTTTGGATGTTGATGGGGGTCCCGGAGGGGAAGAAGCCTATTGATTTTGGTGATGGTCGGATGATATTTAGGGGTCGGAATGGGCAAAAAACTTATGTGGATAAAAAGACAACGTTTTTTTCCAAAGCGAATATCTCAGCTTCTATTCGGGGTATACCAAAAGCAAAACCAGACAATAAAAGTATAAAATATCACCTTTCTAATGATGTAAAGAAGGTTCTCGTAGGTGATTAAGCAACGAAGATATCACAATAGTCGCAAATAAAACCCAAATTTTAATTTTTGCGATTTTAATTATAATGACGAATATCACAGCTTTGGTTGGGGACTTTCCATAAGCAAAGCCTGGCTATGAAAGTAGAAGATGCCATCTTTACAATGATGTAAACTAGGTCGGCGTAGGTGACCAAATAACGGAGATATCGCAATAGTCGGTAATACATCCCATTTTTCCACTTTTTTGGAAATTTTAATTGGATCGTCACGAAATTTTGGGTGTTATTGGGGGTCCTACAGAGGAAAAAACCTTTTGATTTTTGATAATGGTCGGATATTATTCAGGGGTCGGAATGTGAAAAAAATAATTGGAAAAAAGACCAACGTTTTATTTCAAAGATAATATCTCCCTTTTGTAGGAGGTATATCGAAAGCAAAACCTGGCAAGGAAAGTAAAAAATATCACCTTTACAAAGATGTGAAGTAGGTTGTCATAGGTGGTCAAACTACAGAGATATCGCAATAGTAGTTCATGCATCCCTTTTTCCATTTTTGTGCAATCACACTACGAAATTTTGATCGGATCCTCACGAAATTTTGGGGCTGATGGGGCTCTAACAGAGAAAGAAGCATATTGATGGTTGGCATACATCCCACTTTTCCATTTTTTATTTGGGTTGTACTGTCGAAGCACTTAAATGCGTTTCAAAAAAATTGACCTTTGTTAATAAAGACATTCAGAGCAAAGGCGCTAAGCTATCCCAATTTTAATATTTTGAATTTTATTAGTCAAAAGCTTATGAACAGGGGTAGTGGTGTAGGGTATCACATAGTCGGCCCCGACCCGACTATAGCCTTGTTTTCATTTTGGTATGTTCCAGTACTGCAAAAATCTACTAATTTTTACTATTTTTTCGGATAACATAAAGGAAAAATTGTTATCGTAGTAAAAATAAGTAGATTCTTGTAGTTTCTGGAACAGACCAAAGTTGTTAGAACTGTCGTCGTGATGTTGTCTTACATTTGCTGCATATCAAACAACTAAAACTTCTAAACAATTGGTATTATATGAAGTCCCAACCATCGAGCTAAAAATAGAATCGGACTGCACACATTGCTATTTTAAAAGTTCCCTTGTCTGTTCTAAATCTGACATAGAATGAAATCAATCAAATCTCGCTTCTTGGAATTTGAAAAAAAAAGTTCGAAACGAAAAGGAACAAGAATCTGAAAATAAAGAAGAAACTACTTTTGGAAATAAACAATTAAAAATAAATTAATTAAGCATAAATGGTATTTTCCATAAAAAGTCTCTCCTCCCCGTTCGTTACATTTTGTTCTTAGAGATCCCTAAAGCAAGCCGGGTTGTAGATCCCTACATATTTCCGTCACTAAACAAAAGAGTATAAATTACCAAAATGTTGTTATAAAATAACAAAATTATAAAATAAAAGTAATTTACGAAATAAAAATACTTAAAGGAGTGCATTTGGAGTCCATGTTGAAATCTGAACTGGTGATGGGAAGATAATTGAAAAAACCTTTTGTAAGATGAAAGATTATCCGTTGCGGAGAACGGAGGAAGTAATCTTTTGCGTGGTGATTACATTGCAATTTTGGATGTAAACTTTTGAAAAACTAAACTGATAAATTAATTGTAGCTATTTCATGAATTCGTTTGAATTAATAAAGAGTTTTGTTTTTCATGAAAGCCATATTTCAATACAGCATTTCCATTTTCCAAACAAGACATGAAAATTTCATGCCAAGGGGTTGGTGAAAATGACATGCCAAAGCATTGGTTAAAATGACATGTCAACGCATTGGTAAAAATGACATGCTTAGGATCCAGAAAAGAACGTCATCTTTTGGGGTCCACGCTCATATAAAATTCATCGATGAAGATGCTAAAAAGATGACATGCTAGATCACTTGCACCCATGATTGAATGTCATCTTTGGCATCGAACATTTTGCTGGGAATAGTCGGTAATGCATCCCATTTTCCGATTTCCTTGTAATCACGCTACAGGTCGAAATTTTGATCGGATCGTCACGAATTTTTTGGGAGTTGATGCGACTCCCGCAGAGGAAGAAGCCTATTAAGTTTGGTGATGTTCGGATAATATTCAGGAGTCGGAATAAGCAAAAAGCTTATGTGGAGAAAAGTCAAAGTTTTTTCTTATGCGAATATCTCCGCTTCTGGTAGGAGCATTCCAAAAAGAAAACCCGCCAATGGTAGAAGAAAAGAGCTCCTTTATATTGATGCAAAGTATGTTGGCGTAAGTGAGCAAACAACCGAGATATTGCAAAAGTCAGTAATATATCAATTTTTTTTTTTCATTTTTTGTAATCACGCTACCGGTTGGAATTTTGATCTGATAGTCACTAGATTTTGGGGGTAGATGCGGGCCCCACAGAGTAAGAAGCCTATTGATTGTAGTGATAGTCGGATAATATTTAGGGGTCGGAATGGAGAAAACCCATGTGGCGACAAATTCAAAGTTTTATTCTTTGTGAATATATCGGCTTCTAGTAGGGGTTTCCAACGGCAAAGCCTGTCAATAGAAGAAGACAATATTAGCTTTAAATTGGTGTAAAGTAGGTTGGCGAAGGTGGCCAAAACAAGGGAGATACCACAATTCATCCAATTCTTCAATTTTTTGCAATCACGCTACAGGTCGCAATTTTGATCGGATGGTCACGAAATTTTGGTTGCTTATGGGGGTTCAGAGAGAAAAAGGCATATTATGTTTGATAGTATTCGGATTATATTCCCTAAAAGAAATGTTTACCAGTGAAAAGCTTATGCACAGGGGTAGTGGTGTAGGGTAACACATGGTCGGCCCCGTCCCGACTATAGCCTTTGCTCACTTGTTTTTATTTTATAACAGCAAATGCGTGACTAATATCTTTCGATTAAGCTTTATAAAAGTGGTTAACCTAACCATTTGTTAACCACTTTTAAAAAAATATAGCTTATGATTATATAGTTATGGTGAGTGAAGTGTAAGAAACGCATAAAAACAGGAAAATGGTTTTCCTCGAGCTCTAGGCTTATTAGAAGATACCAAGCCGTATAATTTATTTCTTATTTTATAATATTTAATTTGTTATTTGCAATTAAGCTTTCGTAAATTGGAAAAACCAATGAATTCGGTTGAAAAATAGATGAGATGTGTAATTTTTATACGCATAACCATAGTATTGAGGGTAGGTATATAAAGTTGGGTTTTCCGTTTGTTACGCATTGAAATACTTATTTGCAATCCTATAAAGTATACATATTTTTGATCAGAATAAAATTCTGAGTCGATCTAGACATGTCACTCAGTCTGTAGAAATTAAAATCTATCCCAATTATTAGATCGGTCCGAACATAGCTTAACTTCGAAGAGGGCCATATCGCTCCACATTTTAATTATTTGTGATGTCAAAATGTGTTAAATAGATATTTTTGTTTAACCATTGAAAACGGTTTTATTTAAGAAAGCATAGATGAAATTCTTTAAAGTATGTTTGGACGATCAATGTGTCGTAGAAACATTATGATGTGCGAAATATGGACCAGAGTTGCTGTGCAAGCCATTTTAGCGAAAAGTTTCGAATGTTTATGGGGGAGGTACCTGAAGAAGTGGACCGATATGGCTCATCTTCGAACTTAAACTAAGTTTGGATTAAATATTACGAAAGCCAAATTTTGGACCGAATCGGTTGATCCATTCGAGAGTTATTGTACGTCCAGAATGCCAGACGGAAGCAGCTAGCTAAAGCGACTCCAAATTGTCTAAAACAGATTTCGTCCAAACATAATTGAGGCGCTCAGCGCCAAAACGGCATAACCCACATGCCCACAAAAATCAAACAGACTATAAAGATGTAACCAGAACCTTTTGAAACAACTATTAAAACAATTCTATACTCGTATACCATTAATTAACACTAGGTAATATACCTTCTAAAATAATACAATATGGCATTTTTTAGAATTTGTTTCAAAAGGTTTCAGTTAAATCTTTACAGTCTGTTTGATATTTTTGGGCATGTGGGTTAGGCCGTTTTGGCGCTGAGCGCCTCAATTAGGATCTAAAATAGTTATGTCGATAAGATACATTTTGATCGTATGAAAGTGTATATAACCTCGTTAACCTAAATGCTGAGGGCATACAAATGCCATACCAAAACGTGGACCTATGTTCACATTTTTGAGGAGGATATTGTCTTTTCGGTGGATAAATTTTTTGACAACCTTGAACTTAGATAGCCAATTTAATAACTTCCAAATACCTAAACCCTAAATTCAAAATTAAAGCAAATATATTTGTAGATAAAATCTTTAAAATAACTGAAATCGTGCGGTACCGTTACATGGAGGGCTATACCTATGTCCATAAGTTTTGGTGCAGATGTGATCACCCTGAATGCCAAATAATAGCTAATTTCGTCTTTCCAAAACTCCATTGTCCTATCTGATCATGGATGATCAATTTTACCATAGTAAAATGGGTGTTCGAAATTGGCGCGACACTATATGTGTAGAAGTAAAAAATTGACAAACATATCGACACCTCCAAATAATAGTTTGCTAATTCTGAACAGTGAGTTTTGCAGGACAAGCTCTAAAAGTTTGGAAATTTCTTTGACCATCAGTACTATGCTAAGTAAATATTTGTTTATAACTTCTGTTCGGATTGTCCGATTATTACCAAAATTTGACAGAATTTAAGTTAAAGGACGTTAATTATAAAAATGTAAAGAACTTGAAAACATGCTAAGTCGACTTAGCATACTATTGTTTGGAGGCGTCGATATATGCTGTTTTATTGATTTATTTTATCATTTCACGGTGCTCTTGAATCAAATTTAAATGGAAGGTGCTTACACCTGGGAAGTTTTTGCGGATTCTGAAACTACAATGTTCATAGATTTGAAAAAAAAAGACTAACAAGTAACAAAGGCGTTAAGTTCGGTCGGGCCGAACTTTTTATACCCTCCACCACAAATTTCAGCCATTTCGGTTGATTAATGTGGCCACAACCTTCAAAATACCGAAATTCGGAAGGTACCGTTCTATGGGGGCTATATGATGGCGTGGACCTATACCTAAAAATTTCTGGGGGAAAGTTTTATACGCCTAAAGAAGACTAAATACCAAATTTCAGCCATATCGGTGTGATAATGAGGCTAAAACGTTCAAAATATCGAAAATCGGGAGATATTGTATTAGCCCCCATAATACAATATCTCCCGATTTTCGATATTTGGAACGTTTTAGCCTCATTATCACACCGATATCAACACGTGGACCTATATAAACATTTTATGGTAGAAATGTTTCTTAGCCTCTGGAAACACAAAATACAAAGTTACAACCGATTCTTTGGTCAAGTGGGTCTAATACATTCAAAATATATTAAAACAAGTGAGCAAAGGCTATAGTCGGGACGGGGCCGACCATGTGTTACCTACACCACTACCCCTGTGCATAAGCTTTTCACTGGTAAACATTTCTTTTAGGGAATATAATCCGAATACCATCAAACATAATATGCCTCTTTCTCTCTGAACCCCCATAAGCAACCAAAATTTCGTAACCATCCGATCAAAATTGCGACCTGTAGCGTGATTGGAAAAAATGGAAGAATTGGATGAATTGTGGTATCTCCCTTGTTTGGCCACCTTCGCCAACCTACTTTACACCAATTTAAAGCTAATATTGTCTTCTTCTATTGACAGGCTTTGCCGTTGGAAACCCCTACTAGAAGCCGATATATTCACAAAGAATAAAACTTTGAATTTGTCGCCACATGGGTTTTCCCCATTCCTACCCCTAAATATTATCCGACTATCACTACAATCAATAGGCTTCTTACTCTGTGGGGCCCGCATCTACCCCCAAAATCTAGTGACTATCCGATCAAAATTCCAACCGGTAGCGTGATTACAAAAAATGAAAAAAAAAAAATTCGACGCCTCCAAACCATAGTATGCTAAGTCGACTTAGCATGTTTTCAAGTTCTTTACATTTTTATATTTAACGTCCTTTAACTTAAATTCTGTCAAATTTTGGTAATAATCGGACAATCCGAACAGAAGTTATAAACAAATATTTACGTAGCCTAGTACTGAAGGTCAAAGAAATTTCCAAACTTTTAGAGCTTGTCCTGCAAAACTCACTGTTCAGAATTAGCAAACTATTATTTGGAGGTGTCGAACGTTCCTTAACTTAAATTCTGTCAAATTTTGGTAATGATCGGTCTATCCGAACAGAAGTTATAAACAAATATTGACTTAGTATAGTCTTGGAGTTCAAAAAAATTTCCACACTTTGAGAGCTTCTCCTGCAAAACACACTTTTTAGACTTAGCATACTATTATTTGGAGGTGTCGAATTGATATATTACTGACTTTTGCAATATCTCGGTTGTTTGCTCACTTACGCCAACATACTTTGCATCAATATAAAGGAGCTCTTTTCTTCTACCATTGGCGGGTTTTCTTTTTGGAATGCTCCTACCAGAAGCGGAGATATTCGCATAAGAAAAAACTTTGACTTTTCTCCACATAAGCTTTTTGCTTATTCCGACTCCTGAATATTATCCGAACATCACCAAACTTAATAGGCTTCTTCCTCTGCGGGAGTCGCATCAACTCCCAAAAAATTCGTGACGATCCGATCAAAATTTCGACCTGTAGCGTGATTACAAGGAAATCGGAAAATGGGATGCATTACCGACTATTGCGATATCTTCGTTGTTTGACCACCTACGACAGCCTACTGTACAGCGTTGTAAAGGTGATATTTTCTACATTCCTTGCCAGGTTTTGCTTTTGTTATACCCATTATAGATGCGGAGATATTCGCTTTGAAATAAAACGTTGATTTTTCCCCAAATAAGTTTTTTGCCCATTCCGACCCCTGAATATTATCCGACCATCACCAAAATCAATAGGCTTCTTCCCCTCCGGGACCCTCATCAACACCCAAATTTTGGTGACGATCCGATCAAAATTGCGACCTGTAGCGTGATTACAAGGTTTAGATGGACAGACGGACAGACGGATGGACTGACGGACGGACACACATAGCCAGATCGACTCAGCTCGTCGAGAGATTCATTTTGGTATATATAAGTATGGGTCCAGGACCATTATTTCGATGCGTTACAAACTTTTTGGCCAAAACCAACTTATAATACCCTCCCCACATAGTGGTGTAGGGTATAATGACGCGTACTTTATAAGGGGTCTTATGTGGGGACTATACCAAAACGTGGACTTATATAACCCAACTTTGGTAGGAATGTTTTCTGGCCTCTGAAGACACAAAATACCAAATTACAACCAATTCTGTGGTCAAATGGGTATAATATATTCAAAATATATTAAAATGACGCGTAGTTTATATGGGGCCTTATATGGGGGCTATACGAAAGCGTGGACCTACATAGCCCGCTTTCCATACCAAAAGTCCTACGTAAATATAACATATTTTCCCAAAATTTCATCAACCTACGTCAATCCGTTCGGACGCTAGAGTGATTTCCACAGACGGACAGACAGACAGACGGACGGACATGGCTATATCGATGTAGAATTGCACGCTGATCAAGAATATATATACTTTGTGGGATCTACAATGATTATTTCGAGTAGTTACAAACGTAGTGACAAACTTAATATATCCCCATCCTATGGTGGAGGGTATAAAAATCGCCGGACGCTTTTTAAATAAATCGCGATTGAGGTTGACATATTTAAGGGTTTTCACGATTTTGCTTGGAAACCGCAAGTCCTATTGAAATGGGACTAAAGAAAATGTTGTAGCTATGAATATTCTCTGCAAGATTGATTTTTATGATATCTTCGTAGTTTTTACCGTTATTGAGATATAGAAGCTCAAATTAGGACTGTATCGACTCCTTATAAAACAATGTCATAACTGCAATTTCCCAACATAAACTTATATATCTCAAAAACGGTACAACCTAGGAAAAAATTACGAAAGACAATCTTGTAGGGATTTTTTACATCTCGAAAGATTTGAAGTTTTCAAGCTAAATCCTTAAGACCTTGTTGGGAATTTTCCGAGAAAGAACACACACGCAGTTTAATAAAAGAAATATACCAAACTCGTCTTTATTGAACAAGGCAAACACAGCGAATGAAAAATATTTTTTATTTTTGCCTTATTAAGGCGAAGACCATTTATAGTGATATTTAATTAATTCTCTTTCGAGTTGAGCTGTTAGGCCTTTAGAGCGTCTTAGCGTTCTAAGCCACCATCAACTTGTCAAAACTTTAGTAGACAATAATTGATGATCAAATCAAAAATAACATCTTCTGATATAGAAGAGCAATTACTAATGAGGTAGGAATAAAACTTACCATAGTATTTGTGAACATTGAAAAATAGGATTACCAAGCAGGACTACAGGAAAAGTTTGGAGTTTCAATTAACTGACATAATTTCGCATATACATTTATCTAATGAAGTGCGATATATATACTAGTTTCCAAGCTTTGCCTTCGTCTGCCACAAAAACAACATCCTAATACACCTGAAGATCGGCTTTACCACCCGTGAAACGTAGTGTAATGGTTGGATGCGTGGGACTTCGGTAGACTCCTAATTTTTCAATGTATCTTTAAAGGCCTTACAGCTCAACTCGAAAGAGAATTAATGAAAAATATTTTAATCGTACAAAAAAATTTTCAGAAAAATATGACACATAAAGTGAAAGCCTACTTATTATAATACAAATTATTTTGTCTTTAAAAAATACAGTTTAATTACCAAGTAATTTCAACAGACCTACGAAAAAAATTTGAACGTTTGATCTGAGCCTTTATGCCTGAAAATGGTAAAACCTAGGAAAATATCAATCAGCCAATCTGGTACAGAATTTTCACTGCTACAACATTTTCTTTAGTCCCATTTCGATAGGACTTGCGGTTTCCAAGCAAAATCGTGAAAACCTAAAAAAACCATAAGAATGTGAACTTCGATCGCGATTTATTAAAAAATCCATACTGCGATTGTTTGGTGTTTTTGGATTTTTCTCATGTATAAACATAGATGTTTCAAAACCCGCAAAAACTTGCCTGGAGTAAGCGGTTTTCTTTTAAAGTTAGTTAACATTTTTTTATAAGGAGGCGATACAGTCAATCCATTGTCCTAATTTGAACTTCAATATCTCAATAACGATAAAAACTACGAAGATATCATCATATCATTTTGAACGAAAAAATGATTAAAGAGTGGTATTGAGTCTTCTGTGAGCCTACAAAACTTTTCCCCGGAACTGTGTCAGCACTGGTCCACGTTTTTTATTACCCACCATAGAACCGTACCGCCCGATTTTCGGGGGTTTTCAGGGATTTAGCTTCATTATCCTATAGAAATGGTTGCAATTTAATACATATTTAGCCTTCTTTGGGGCTACTAAACTTCCCTTCAGAAATTTGTCAGCGCTGGTCCATGTTTTATATAGCCTATAGCGATTTTAGGAGTTTTTAGGATTTTAGCCGTACTCTCCTACAGAAATGGCTGAAATTTAGTATTTAGTCTTCGATGGGGCTATAATAACTTTTCCCCCTACTTTGTCAGTTATATGTTAGATAGCCCCTGAGATTTATGATAAGTACCAGTGTTCGAAACTTCGATCAGTCAACTTTGCACATATGTAAAGTCGTGCTTGAACATCTAAATCATCTTCTTTATATTTTGTGAAACGGTTCCATATATTGACAATAATTCACCATGATTACTTTTAAATTTTCTTAAATTTCCTCCTCCGTCTAGGAGGAGAGGGAGTTTTCAAGGAAGATTTTTTTATTTGCTGACAGATGAGACTTAAAATACATACTAAAACTTATTTTAAATTTGTTAACTGTTCAAAAAATCGAACACCAAGTACGAAATGGGTTAAACAGGTAAACAGAGACATACATATGTATATTAACATTATCTAGGTATGCTATATGTATATGTTAAGAAATTACTATGCTCGAACCGCAAGAGAATGTGCATCCAATGTCATTAGGTGTATATTTCCCTTGTTTCCGAATATATCCTGTAAAATGGTGTGAACAATAACTCTCGTTGGGAGCAATCGATTTGGTCCAATATTTGCACATCGTAATATTTCATCTAGTTATGTATCAAGTCGGATATAGTCCATATCATTCCCGTTCTTCGGGTACCTCCCATTCAAAATTTTTGTTTTTATTTACATTTAACATTTTTTTATAAGGAGGCGATACAGTCAATCCATTGTCCTAATTTGAACTTCAATATCTCAATAACGATAAAAACTACGAAGATATCATCATATCATTTTGAACGAAAAAATGATTAAAGAGTGGTATTGAGTCTTCTGTGAGCCTACAAAACTTTTCCCCGGAACTGTGTCAGCACTGGTCCACGTTTTTTATTACCCACCATAGAACCGTACCGCCCGATTTTCGGGGGTTTTCAGGGATTTAGCTTCATTATCCTATAGAAATGGTTGCAATTTAATACATATTTAGCCTTCTTTGGGGCTACTAAACTTCCCTTCAGAAATTTGTCAGCGCTGGTCCATGTTTTATATAGCCTATAGCGATTTTAGGAGTTTTTAGGATTTTAGCCGTACTCTCCTACAGAAATGGCTGAAATTTAGTATTTAGTCTTCGATGGGGCTATAATAACTTTTCCCCCTACTTTGTCAGTTATATGTTAGATAGCCCCTGACATTTATGATAAGTACCAGTGTTCGAAACTTCGATCAGTCAACTTTGCACATATGTAAAGTCGTGCTTGAACATCTAAATCATCTTCTTTATATTTTGTGAAACGGTTCCATATATTGACAATAATTCACCATGATTACTTTTAAATTTTCTTAAATTTCCTCCTCCGTCTAGGAGGAGAGGGAGTTTTCAAGGAAGATTTTTTTATTTGCTGACAGATGAGACTTAAAATACATACTAAAACTTATTTTAAATTTGTTAACTGTTCAAAAAATCGAACACCAAGTACGAAATGGGTTAAACAGGTAAACAGAGACATACATATGTATATTAACATTATCTAGGTATGCTATATGTATATGTTAAGAAATTACTATGCTCGAACCGCAAGAGAATGTGCATCCAATGTCATTAGGTGTATATTTCCCTTGTTTCCGAATATATCCTGTAAAATGGTGTGAACAATAACTCTCGTTGGGAGCAATCGATTTGGTCCAATATTTGCACATCGTAATATTTCATCCAGTTATGTATCAAGTCGGATATAGTCCATATCATTCCCGTTCTTCGGGTACCTCCCATTCAAAATTTTTGTTTTTATTTACATTTTCTCTATAAATTGGGTGCAATTTAAGGGTTCATAGGGTTCAAAATACTTCTCCGCCAATAGTTGAAGACATAGGTCCACGTTTTGTTATAGCCCCTAAACAACAATACCGCCCAATTTCAAGTATTGTACAAAATTTTAGCTGACCAGATAAGGTTAGGTAGTAAGTAATTGGTTTACGAAGTGGTTAAACGAATTCGCCTAAAATTGTGGGCAATGGTACTATCGTAACGGAAAGAGAACTATCTATTTCATATTAGTTCAGAATACTTCATGGTGGACGTTTTTTACTTGTTCTTCATTAGGTAAGTACCTAAATAATGGTTTTAAAATTTTGTATGTAAAAACTATACACATCACAAAAAAATTAGTTGCCTGCCCATAGGGTTTTTTGCAGCTTTCAGACTATTTTCTCAGGAAGTGTGGACTTGCCCCTGATGACACTTGTACCGTCGTATGGGGGGCAGTGTATATAAGTTGCTACAACAAAAATCAAAGAGATTCGAGAGCGGGCCCCAGACTGAACTTTTCCGAAATTTTGTGTGGGTGGTACCCGAAGGAGATTAAGTCCATATTGAAACCTTATCTTAGTCTGGTACACATTTCACAATGTGCAAAGTATGGACCTAATCGGTTACTCCCTTCAAGAGTTATCTTGCGCACAAATTTTCCGAACATTTTCGAATTTTTGTGGGGGAGGTACCTGAAGGAGTAGATCTATATGGCCCATCTTCGAACTTAAACTAAGTTTGGACAAAATATTACGATAGCCAAATTTTGGACCAAATCGTCTCATCCGTTTGAGAGTTATCGTGCGCACCAGCCTGACAGACGGACGGACATTGCTAAATCGACTCCAAATTGTCTGAAACACATTTCGTCCAAACATAACCATTATTTCGATGAGGCACATTTTGCCCGTATGAAAGTGTATATCACCAATATTTTTGAAAATTTAAAATAGCTGAAGCCAAGCTTTACCCTTTTAGAACACGCGACTCGTGATTGTATGTTGTACAAATTAAATACTTTTGGATAAAATGAAATGTTTTTGGACGTGGTAAAAAATATTGGCTTTAAAAGATAATTTGCGTGGAAGCTGTGGCTATATTTATGTTAAAAAATTGGTGAAAATGGGTTGAAGCCACCATGTCTTTTTTTGTTATCTCTCGATTTGTGAGTAAACCACACTTCCCTCGAGTTTCATGTCAAAGTAAAAGCAGAAGCAAACTAAATAAGGATCATCTCACTAATGTATTACTTTTCAAAATTTCGTCTGCTTCTACCATTAAATGATGCTGACATTTTGAAGCCAGATTTACAGTGTTTTTTTTGAAATTTTCTTCTAATTTCATTCCGCAAACAGGCTTTTCAAAAAATCGTGTATAGGATTGTAGAACTCGCGATTCTGAGTTATTTGATACGAATATTGTGAATGTAGTCTGCACAGCTTCATAGAAATGTGCATACAAATGCGAAAATTTTGTGCGAACATTTTTCTAAAAATCATATTTTTCGGGCCTAATTTTAACAATTGTCATTCGATTTCTTCTTCCTTGATTTACATTTTAGTTTTTTACGTTCCTCATCCAAAAAATCATTCCCCGTGAAAATCCATCTACTAAAACGCGAGTTACAAGAAATTCCATTAGATTCCTATAGATTTTTCCAATATTTTCTACTACATAATGCATGTGAAAAAATATTTTTTCAAACAAAAAATAATTTTTTTGACCAAAATATGTGTTTTTTTTGGCTGTAACATCGAAACTAAAACACCATACCGCGAGTTCTGTGTAACATTTTGCAGGTATTATGCAATCTACTCGCTGAAGTCACTTCGAGAGAACTTTTTTGTAACAATTGTGCTCATTAAAATAATTAGCGTTTTCATAATATTTTCTTTTTTAAAAGCCGAAACAAAACCGCCATAACTTTTGTCCGCAACAACCAAAAATTGGCTCGCGACCAGATTCGTACTGGGAATTTTTTTCTTAACCTACATATCAAAAATCGTTGATGTAGCGCGAAAAAAATGTATCCTTTTTTCTAAAATGAAATATGAAATAATTGACAATATTCGTGATATACCCTTTCTAGCCTAAAGGCTGAGGGTATAAAAATAAATTTTATACAAAATGACAAAACATTTATTCAATTTTTTTTTTTCAAAAAGAGAAATTATTCTGAAAAGAGATTTCAAGAGAGAAACATTGTATATTTCGCTATTCATCAGTAGTCTATAAAATAGTCAATATATTACACGCCGCATTACCTGTAACTAGAGAATTGGCATGACAGGCAGGGAAGCCAATTTCAAGCGATAAAAGCAAGCTATATGCCATTTTGTGTGGCATTTTTGGGTGTAAAGCATTGATGCACAAGATAAGCACTCGCCTTACGTTATCGTACAATTCGCCATACAAAGGCTCTCTTCGTGTTCTCGTACGATTCGCCATACAAATTTTCTCGTTTAGAGTTAAGCTTTATGATCGAAATTTTTTTGCAAGTAAAAAATTAAAGCCATGGACTCGAACCCGCACAGCCACCAAATTATGTGACTACCCTGTAGGAAGCATGGGGACATGTGTCGACATGTCACCACTTTGTCTACTATTCTGGTGACAAAGTCAACACTTTGTCAACAGGTTGTCAACAATTGATACTTTTACCTTAATAAGAAGAAGCACTGTTTATATTGAATACTGATAGTCCAACAAAGCATCTTCTTATTTTTTCTTACTTGTTTGGAGTAAAATAATTTTGGCGGTTCGTTTAAAAAATTGTTTTTGTGAAAAATCAATAAAATATATAATTTTAATAACAACAAGTATGAGCAAAGGAAATCAGGAAAGGAAAATAACAGAAAAGTGAAAAAATAGACAATTTTATATCAAAATACAAATTCTGAGGCGGCTGACAACATTTGTGGTGAAACTTCGACAACTAGACATTTTATGGAATCTTTAGAGAATATTGTGGAGCCTGACGAATATATTGTCCCGTCTCGCTGGAAATGATGAACGCAACTTACATCTGATATTTGGACACGGCATAATAATGAGTTAAAATGTTGAAGGGTTTTTGGCAAAAAACGATTGCGAGATTTTTTCCAATGTCAATACAAATGCAATGTGTAAGCAAATTTAAAGACATTTTGTTTATTTATGCTTATTTATACATGTTTATTCTTTTCAATTCCTAGATGTTATATCAATATTCAGCGAATCGCCTGAT
Organism: Musca autumnalis; assembly: GCF_047663935.1. Lineage (NCBI taxonomy): Eukaryota > Metazoa > Arthropoda > Insecta > Diptera > Muscidae > Musca > Musca autumnalis. The sequence goes on from NW_027411866.1 coordinate 85,368,383, forward strand.
AAAACGTTAAGTGCAGCAGAAGAAGAAATATTTTAAGCAGATAAATCACACCAATCCTTATGGAAAATAAAAAGGCGATGATATTTCTGACAATGAAAACAATTTTTTTTATTATTGGTTAGACAGCCTTGAAAACATTGGCTTTATTTACTAATTTTGTGCTTATGTGGAATCTTGGGCTTAGCCCTTTATAAAGATAAAAAAGACTGTAATACGCAATTCGTACTTTTTTAGTATTTTCATAATTATGTATATGTTTTTCTTTAATAAAATATACTGACAATATATAGCTTTTTAATCTATAAAAAGTTCCAAATAGGCCAAAAAATTAGTAGTGAAAATCTGGAACTATTGACTCACTACCTCCAATGTCTTTATTGACTCACTACTTCCAATTTTTCTACTGACTTACTACCTCCTATGTCTATACTGATTCACTACCTTCAATGTCAACACATGGTTCCTCAGCAACTACTGACATACTAGTTCCAATGTCAGTACTGACTTTCGAATGACACGTTCATACAAAATGTCTATAGGAAATTACATGAGTTGTCTACAGTTTGTCAGTAGTACTGTTGACAATGTCAGTATAGATTCACTATTAACATTTCCTACAGGGTAGTTTCGCAGTTAGTTAGGCAGCTCTTCAGACATATCGACTGTGGAATGGCTTCTCTGTCCTCGAACTTTTGGTTTTTCAAATGCAAATGTATATGTATTTGGCCGTTGAGTTGTATTTCTTCATGACAAACGCTTTTTTTTTGCACCGCCTTTAAAGTTATGAGTTTGGCTTTGAACGCTAACACGCCGTGACAACATTTTTTCATATGTTTTCAAGGATTTTCAAAAAATAAAAAGCGGGCTGAGCCCGGCTGGGATTTGAACCCACGTCCTTAAAAACCCATGAAAAAATTTTGTCACGGCGTGTTAGCGTTCAAGCCAAGCTCATAACTTCAAATACAATTCAACGGCCAAATATCCGTTATTGTATAAAAACACATTTGCATTTTAAAAACCAAAAGTTCGAGGACAGAGAAGCCATTCCACAGTCGATATATCTGAAGAGCTGCCCAACTAACAGCGAAACTAGTAGGTTCGAGCCCCTGGCTTTCCTTCTTCACTTGCAAATAATTTCGATCATCAAGCTTAACTTTAAACGAGAAAATTAATGGAAATATTTTTTATTGGAATGAGCAAACTTTTTTAAATACTTTTGACTGAAATATCCGGATTTGTATTAAAACTCGAAACATAAAAATTTTAATCTTGCCAATCCGTGCAAATAAGAAATGACAAAAACATGAGACAAAACACATTAAGGAGTAAATAAAGCCGTTTTGCTAACGGAAAGAGTCATAACTAGAATATGTCACCGCACTTATGGAATCATATTCATTTCACGGATATATTTAAAAAACACCGTAACCGACATATCTACAAGGTCATTTTCAAGCAAATCATATTCCCCGCTCCACTTCATCGACCACGTAATGACGAGGGTCCCTGGGAAATGATATAAATCTCAGGTATAAATTACTTGAAAAAGAAACAGTCACATTGGTCTTACCCATCGACACACCCCAGGAATGAAAATCATTTTATGCTTAGAATGTTAAGTCTTGTCGTTTGGCACAGTGTTTCTTATCCAAATAAAAGCGTTGAGATATATGTAACCTAAAACAATTAATTTATTTAATTTTGACGTTTAGCACTTTGTTTTATTGTTAGTTAAAAAACGTTTAGACGGTCTTTTCAAAAGGATAATATTTTTTGTAATTAGAAGATAAGGGATAGGTAAGTCGACTTTCGGTTAATCGATTAACCGACTTTTTGCAGGGAGAATTAATAATTTAAGGGAGAATTAATATTTAATTTTTCTTTATATTTCATTACTTATTTTAACATTTTTTAAACATTAATGTTGTCTAAAATCCTCCACAATGCAAATTATTAAAAAATATAACTAACAAATTGCATAAACGTTTAATTATAATTGCACCACCTTTTACAAAATGCTGTTCGATTACAAACTTGTTCATTAAAAGAGAAATGGGAAGTAATTGCAAGTACTTGCAAATACTTTTTACTTGCGAAGTTATCGAACAGGCGTATTGTGTATGGTTCACAAAAACTAAGAGTACGTTTTCACAATTTGCATGTGTGCTAGCACACATGCGAGCTCAGCTGTGCCATAGATTGTTGACTTGGCGGTCTTACACTTGTGGCGGCTTTACAGTCTCAATAGAAAACTCGAAAATCGACGAATAGTCGATTATAATCGATTTTCTGAGGTTATGTCGAAAGTCGAGTTTTAAGACAACTTATATAATCGCAAAACCGAAAAATCCCATTTTGAGTTTTGGACCAAAATCGATTATTTTTATCCATTACTTATCCCTATAACAGATACACAAGCAATGGCCGGAAAGTTGCAAATTAGTTTTATTTTTTATATTTATGTTGAACTAGTTTGATACAAGTCGTTGGTGGTAAACACTATTGGAATCAATTTAACATTTTCCAACACACTGTATTACAATTCAATCAACAATCGTAATAGAGGTGCTGTTAGTGTTCTTATAATGAAAAATCTCTAGACATGAACTTTATGAAAAAAACGAAGCGTAACACCACAGTCATAAAATCGAAACACTCCATAAATCTAACAAGTAATGAAGGATTTCTTAACAAGAAAACAGCCAAAGAACAGTGATGAAGATGGGGGCCATTACAAGAAACTAACGCTATAAAAGTAAGCAGAATAGCTCAAAGATATCACATTTTTTAAAGCTGGAAATGAGCAAACAAAAAAGTCTTCTCTTTCTGTTCGTGTAGGGGAATTGTAACTACTGTCCTTGACGCAGCCATTACCGCAGTCTATTTTTCAATGAATGTTGCAGAAAGGAAATATTTTATATTTCTAACACGAAATGTACACAACGAACACTTGTTTTTGACAGTTTCTGCCATAAATGAGCGTTAAAACACCTGAACATTATGGCACAAAGGAAAATTTGAAATTATAATATCGTTGTATGAACTTGAAAGTGTCTCTTAAAGTGATTACAAAGTATTTAAAATGTTTTCAAATTGCTAAGTGGTTTCTGGTGTCGTTGATGTACATTTCATGATTCATAACCGGCGGCACATTCACTAAGTCTAGCAAACATTCTTGTTTCGATTTCTAAGGGTTCAATGTAAAATAATTGTTACAGAATTATAAAGTTCATATTTTGTGAAAGAACGTTAGCCGAAAATTATAAGAAAATTAACATATGTCGTATAGCCCTTTCACTGTCTTTGGGAAATTATAGCTAACATTTTCGAATGCCAGAACTTTTATTCTAATTTTTTCCTCTTTATACCCTTCGCCATAGTATTGGAAGTATGAGTATATTCAGTTTGTCATTTTATTTGCACTTGGGGACCGAATAATTACTACGTTATAAAGAAAATTCGTTATAGAGAAACCAAGGCAAAATTGCTTGTTTGACCCATATACTTTAGTAAATAGAGAGCGGAATTTTACGCAACCCCTATTTTTGATCCGATTAATGTCAAATTTTGAGAATGGGCATATTTTTGGCTTCTGATTATATTGCAATCTAAACATATGATAATGCAAAATGCATAAATTAGGCATATGCAAATATTATTTTTTGCATGTGCAAAATTTGTGCATTTTACATATTTTCGTATGCAACAAATATTTCAAAAATATCTTCAACAAGTACGAACGGCGTTAAGTTCGGCCGGGATGAACTTGTTATACCCTCCACCACAAGTTTTATTGAAGTAAAATGGAATATAGTTTCCTTTCGTGTATGAAGAAGACTTAATACTTAATGTCAGCAATTTCGGTAAAACAATGTGAGGCACCGTTCTATGGGGGCTATTTCAAAACGTCGATCTATACCGACAAATTTCTGACGGAAAGTCTTTAGACTCAAAGAAGACTAAATACCAAATTTCCTATATTTCGGTAAGAGAATGTGGCGAAAACTTAAAAAAATACCGAAAATCAAAAAGTACGCTTCTATGGGGATATAGGAAGAGGTGGACCTTTACTGATAATACTCTTCTGGCATATTTTATAACTCTTGAAAGACTAAATTACGAATTTCAGCCATTTCGGTGGGATATTGACGTCACAATCTTCAGTATTACGAAAATAGGAAGGTACCGTTCTACGGGGGCTATATCGAATCGTGGACCTATACCGACGAATTTTAGTCGAAAATGGGCAATATGAAAGCGTGAACTGATACTAACAAAAGTCTTGGGGAAAGTTTTATACCCCTTACGAAGACTACGTACCAAATTTCAGCCATTTTGGTAGGATAATGAAGCTAAAACCTTAAAAATACCGAAAATTGGGGAGGTATCGTTCTATGGGGGCTATATCAAAACGTGGACCGATATATCCCATTTTCAATACCAACCATCCTGCAAGTAATAAAAACTTCTGTACCAAATATTGACTCTCTATCTTTAAAATTGCGAGCTGTAGCTTGATTTCAACAGACAGACGGACAGACGGACATGGTTAAATCGACATAGAATTTTATGCTGATCAATAATATATATACTTTATAGGGTCTCCGACGAATATTTCGATGTGTTACAAACGGAATGACAAATTTAATTATACTCTCCTTATGGTGGAGGGTATAAGAATGTTTATGTACAGCCACAACCTTCAAAATACCAAAAATCGGAAGGTATCGTTCTATGGGGGCTATATGATGGCCTGAACATATATCGACAAATTTCATTTGGAAAGTTTTATATCCCCAACTAAGACTTCTTAGCAAAAATTTGTTAAGCACATGTCATTACTTCCTGCATTACCTGGTAATGAACACTCATTACCCTCCGCATTATCAGGCAGTACATATAAGACAGTTTACACATAACTAATTACTTCCTTACTTACTACTTACTTACTAAGTAGTGAGTGCGCTGGCACAGAGCTAGTGTGTCTGACTACAAATTCTAGGGTCGTGTGTTCAAAGCTCACCGGCGGCATGGGAATTTTTTGTTTACAAAATTACGAAGAAATGTTGATGTACATGGGTGCTTTTAAACAACCCTTAGTGTTAGTACGAGTAGACTAATGTGTAGTGTGTTTGGCTACAAATCAGAAGTTCGTGTGTTCAAAACCGGGAGAGAGCGAAATAAAAGAAAAAAAAAAACAAAACAATGTGTTTTTATATTATTTCACCTCAATTGTTCTAAAAATAGAACATATGTTTTTCATCTTTTTTTCGACTACCGGTATGTGGTTAAATATGTACTTAAAACATATTTATGGAAGTACTTCCTTCCTATGACATCCCCATGTAAAAATAATGACTTTTACGGTTAATTTGTAAATAGTTACTACTGCCAAAATTTACTGAATTAAGTCTTTATTTGGTAATGTCATTTTTTGCTGGGTTAATACCACATTTCAGCCATTTCGGAGGTATATTGCGGCCACAACTTTAAAATATACAAAATCGGCAGGTACTGTTCTCTGGGAGTTATATGAAGACGTGGACCCATACCAACAAATTTAAGGTCGAAAATTGTATACCAGCATCGAACACAGGCAGAAAGTTGTATATCCCCAACGAAGACCAAATATGAAATTTCAGTCATTTCGCTGGGATATTGGGGACACAACCTACAAAATACCGCAAATCGTAGGCTTAATGAAGGCGCAGACCTATAACGACAAATTTCAAGTGGAAAATTACTTCATTACTTCCTGCATTACCTGGTAATGAGCACTCATTACCCTCCGCATTATCAGGCAGTACATATAAGACAGTTTACACATAACTAATTACTTCCTTACTTACTACTTACTCACTAAGTAGTGAGTGCGGTGGCACAGAGTTAGTGTGTCTGACTACAAATTCTAGGGTCGTGTGTTCAAAGCTCACCGGCGGCATAGGAATGTTTTGTTTACAATATTACGAAGAAATGTTGATGTACATGGGTACTTTTAAACAACCCTTAGTGTTCGTACGAGTAGACTAATGTGTAGTGTGTTTGGCTACAAATCAGAAGTTCGTGTGTTCAAAACCGGGAGAGAGCGAAATAAAAGAAAAAAACAAAACAATGTGTTTTTATATTATTACACCTCAATTGTTCTAAAAATAGAACATATGCTTTTTATCTTTTTTTCTACTACCGGTATGTGGTTAAATATGTATTTAAAACATATTTATGGAAGCACTTCCTTCCTATGACATCCCCATGTAAAAAAAATGACTTTTACGATTAATTTGTAAATTGTTACTACTGCCAAAATTTACTGAATTAAGTCATTATTTGGTAATGACATTTTTGCTGGGTTAATACCACATTTCAGCCATTTGGGAGGGATATTGCGGCCACAACTTTAAAATATACAAAATCGGCAGGTACTGTTCTCTGGGAGTTATATGACCCATGGACCCATACCAACAAATTTCAGGTCGAAAATTGTATACCAGCAACGAAGACAGGCAGAAAGTTGTATATCCCCAACGAAGACCAAATATGAAATTTCAGTCATTTCGTTGGGATATTGGGGCCACAACCTTCAAAATACCGCAAATCGTAGGCATAATGAAGGCGCAGACCTATAACGACAAATTTCAAGTGGAAAATTGTATACCCCAACGAAGACTTAATAAAAAATTCCAGCCATTTCGGTGGGATATTCAGACCACAAATCCTTGCATATGGTTTTGCAATTGTTCTTTTTATGCAAATGTGTCCAAATATGCAAGATAAGTAAAATTGTCTGGGCTTAATTCGTATTATTTTGTGATAAAACGAGTTTCTGTCTAATCAGATTTTCACTACGATATATGCATTTGCATAGGATTCCGCTGTCTAGTAATAAAGAACCAAAATTGTGTGTATGAATAAACGTAAATTTCATGTTTATGTAGGAGTTAAAAAAGAAGTGGTTTTAATTTGATTTTGGCTCTTTGATTTATTAAATTCTTCACAATGAGCAATGTAAGAAAACATATAATAGGAAACATTGCTTCGGGTCTCCGAATAAGGGATAATTCATAGCTTAAGTGCCGCAATCGACTTTAATTAACATGGTTCTCAATCGTAACACCTTCCACATCATTTATGTACATATTGAGACCCTATTTTTGTCATATTAATATTGTGTTCTTCAAAATCAGCAGCTTCTTTAGCTCTACCAAGAAAACCAACCTTTTTAGAACAATGACCATTTGTTTCACTTTAGATGTCTAATTACGAGAAACTAAGTACGATAGTCATTAAAAGTTTAACTATTTTGAAGCAATTTTCATTTTAAAGCGCTGATAAATGAGTTTTGCTTCTCTTTTTAGGGTGCACTTCAGTAAAAAGAGCGTTATGAATATGTTTTGTTTCTCATTTATTGTGTAAAATATCAATGAGAAAAATTTTGACAAAAATTCGTTATAGAGGGATTTTTTTGTGTGAGATTTCTTACTTGTGCAATAAAACCCTTCGTTATAGAAGTATTCGTTATAGGGAAGTTCGCTATAGAGAGGTTAAAATAGGTGAAAATGGGCTGAAAAAAACTGTGCTTTCAATTTTTCTTCGTTACAGAGAAAAAATCGTTATAGAGAAGTTCGACTGTATTTGAAGAAGTTTTCTTGAGGTAGAAATCCTTCTAGTGAAGAACGTCCTGCATGAACTCATGTTTTGAATAGTCTCTAGCACCTCCATTTTGTTTTTTTTTTTTTTAAGTTCAGTAGAAACGAAGGGAGTTTTTTGTTTTTGGAGTGTCCCATGTTGGAGGTTATGAAAAATTCTTCATGCCACAAAATGCGAAATATGGCTTAATTTTTAAATTCAGAAAATTGTTTAGTAACATTTTGAATGTGATGCCTTTTTTACTTATTAAATGTAAATAATTTTACTTAGTGTTGTACTTTTTAAGTCATTCGTAGTTATTAGAAACCCCTAATGGTAATGCAGTAATGTATGACTGACTACTCAACTCACTGCTGTCGTCATCACGCCCATACCACACACTTTCCATGTACTCATACATCCCAAATTGTGTTATCGCTACTGCCGTTTTTAACTGTTAATAAGCGCCAGCTTCAACAGCATATGTCGAACATCATCATCGCATATTTTTTCAACAAAATAAACTTTATTCAACCAAAAAATGGTTTCGATGAAGATGTAACTTTATAGTTTAACAAGTAAGAACGGTGTTAAGTTGGGGCTGAACTTGTTATACGCTCCCTGTTAATAACCGCCAGCTTCAACAGCATATGTCGACGCTGTCCATCATTATCTTAGTATCATCAATAAGCCTTCTGTGTTTCATTAGTGCAGTGAAAAATAAATTTAACATTTCCCAGATTCAAAGTGAAAACATCATCATCGCATATTTTTTCATCAAAATAAACTTTATTCAACCAAAAAATGGTTTCGATGAAGATGTAACTTTATAGTTTAACAAGTAAGAACGGTGTTAATTTGGGGCTGAACTTGTTATACCATCCACCTAACTATTAAGCTCTTTTTGTACTCTTTCTTATACTGATAATTTTCTGTGCGGAGGTTTTCTACCCATTGAGATTCCAAAATGTAGAAACACTCTTTAAAAGACTTCATCGTTGTTCTATCTATCCTCTGACTAAACACAATACCAAATTACAGCAATCTCGGTTCGGAAATTTGACAAAAACCCCTCGAATTAATAGAATTGGACAATACTGGTCCATGAGGGCTAGACTAAAACCTACATATTGTCGCCAGAAATGCCCGAAGACGTAACCCACATGAAAATCAAAATTCGTTTTTTCTTAGAATCAGATACATAAAGCCAAAATACATGCTCTGGCAAAATTTCAAGCTTTTATGGTGAAAAATAATGATCCTATCAGGAAACGGCATTTCGAAAAATGGGATAAATAGAATATATGCATCAACATTCGTGTGTTTTTATTATCCTAGCTTCAAAAGGTTCCCAGAGCCAAATATTGGGCACAACTTATACAGAGATACTATCAAGGCCTACACAAGATCCGACAACCAGCCCGCCTGATTGTTTGTTGTCAAAAATATTATTGTGATTTAAAATAGAAAGGATTTCAAATCAAAATAATGAAATATATATGATGTTTGTTGTCAAAAATATTCGGAATGGCCGACCTCATGTTGCCCTTGTTGCTACCCAGTTGTTCAATAAATAGCAATTGTCTACTTTGGCGTAGTTATGTAACTAGTTACTCATTGATACTAGTTACTTTAGACTCACACATGTCACACAAAATAGCGTATAACCTGCTTTTGCCACTGGAAATGGGATTTCCTGCCTATCATGTCAATGCACTAGTTACAGGTAATGCGGCGTGTAATATATTGACTATTTTATAGACTACCGATGGATAGTGTAATCGACAATGTTCCTCTCTTGTAATCTCTTTTCAACATTATTTCTTTTTTAAACAAAATATAAAAAAAAAAATTCTGTCACATTGTTTATTCATAATTAAAATAAAAATAGGTAAAAAAAACTTTTTAAGTTAAACGGTTTTATGTTAAACATACATTGCAATGTTTAAGATAAATGTACAGTCGAAATCGCTTATAACGTCGGCCAAAGGACCGACCAAAATCGGACGTTATAAGCGATAGTCGTTATAAACGATACTTATGAAAGAGGTGAAATTATATTATGTAGAGTGACTTTGGGTATAAATACATTGTTTTATTACTTTTTCATCTATATGCAAACAAAATAATGAAAAATAACTATATTAAATACATTCAGCAGATATAATAACGCAAATATGGGATATGGTTATCTGGTTATGTTTAAAATAGCCTGTTACATATTTTAGTTTGGGCTTTTGAATTCCAACATAAGCTTTAAATTTAGCTCAGATCTGAGTTTTGAAAGGGTCTTTTAAACACACATTCTTTACTTGTAACATCTTCTGAGTAAAAAAATTTTTGAAGTGTTTCTACAGCTAGACATTCCTCTGACACTGACGGTAATTGAAATTCTGGTTCTGTAGTATCCTCAATTTCTTCGTTAGAATTGTCTCCATCTTCCAATATTATGTCGTCATTGAAAACATTGTCATCAATGGGAACTTATTCATCAATATATTCTGCGTGCTGGGAGAAATGAGAATGAAGATAAATGTCTTCAGAATCGTTTAAAGGACCATTGACAATCGCGCATAATGAAAACAATTAGCAATGGCAGACGACGTTACATTTTTCCACCCTTCATCTAACAATAACACGGCATCCAACACACTTAAAATTTCGTAATTTGATCCTTTTCTGTTCTTGCAGGATAGTGGATATTTTCCGATTCAGGCAATGTCATTTTAATACACCTTGGTACATGGGTTGAAAACAAATGTGACATTGGGTGGCAACAATTTAAGCTTTATTGACTTCAGAGCGTCTCCATGTGAGTCGTAATTCAGTGGTTCAACCCCATCTTCGATCATGTTGCGCATATGTTTGGTATTTTGTTGCTGTTTGAGTTTGAAAAAATATACATACAACAAAATATTGAGAGAATTTTTTCTTCTTCGTATGGTTCGACGTTATAACCGATAGCAAAATTCAAATATTTCACAAAAAAACCGACGTTACAACTAGAGATGGACAGTGGGTAAATACCCAATGGGTAAATACCCGGTAAATTGGGTAAATTGGGTAAATACCGGGTAAATACCCATTTGTGGGTATTTATCGCTAATACAACATCTTAGACCCTATTTCTGGGTTTAGGCTATGAAATCGATTCAAAATGGATAGTTTTACAATACTTTAAACAAGTGGGTAAATACTTGGGTAAATACCCGAGTATTTACCCAAATTTTGGGTAAAAACTCTTTAACTGCCGAACCACTTGACGTACGCTGACGAAATTTGGCTCAAATCTTACTTATATCAAGAGAATATTTAGTATTGAAAATGGGGTCTCTAGGTCCATGTTTTAATATAGCCCCCATATAGCCGTACCTCCCGATTTAAGGTATTTTTTACCTATTAGCCTCAATGTACAATCATAGTGGCTGAAGTTTGGCATAGTGAGTTCTCAATATGTAGAAAATACCCTTGCAAAAACTTGTCAACATAGGTCCACGTTTTCTAATAGCCCCCATATAAGGGTACCCCGATTTCGAGTATTTACCCAATTTTTTGGGTAAAAACTCATTAACTGCCAACCCACTTGACATAGGCTGACAAAATTTGGCTCAAATCTTACTTATGTCAAGAGAATATCTAGCATTGAAAATGGGGTCTCTAGGTCCATGTTTTAATATGGCCTCCATATAGCCGTACCTCCCGATTTAAGGTATTTTTCATCTATTAGCCTCATTTTACAACGAAATTGGCTGTAATTTGGCACAGTGAGTCCTCAAGGAGTAGAAAATATCCTTGCAAAAATTTGTCAATATAGGTCCACGTTTCCTAATAGCCCCCATATAAGGGTACCCAGATTTCAAGTATTTACCCAAATATTGGGTAAAAACTCTTTATCTGCCGAACCATTGGCGTAGGCTCATAAAATTTGGCTAGAAACTTTCTTATATCAATAGTATTAAAAGTATTGAAAATGGATCCCCTGGGTCCACTTTTTGATATAGCCGTACCTCCCGATTTCAGAAACCCATATTGGGGCCACAAGAAAACGTGGACCTACGTCGACAATTTTTTGCAAGGATATTTTATACATATTGGGAACCCACTGTACCAAATTACAGTCAGTATGATTGTAAAATGTGGCTAATAGTTAAAAATACCTTAAATCGGGAGGTACGGCTATATGGGGCCTATATCAAAACATGGACCCAGGGACTCCATTTTCAATACCCTTATTACTATTGATATAAGAAAGTTTTGAGCCAAATTTTGTCAGCCAACGTCAACTGGTTCTACAGTTATTGAGTTTTTACCCAATTTTGGGTAAATACTCGAAAACGGGGTACCCCTATATGGGGGCTACAGGAAAACGTGGACCTATATTGACAAATTTTTGCAAGGATATTTTCTGCTCCTTGAGGACTCACTGTGCCAAATTACAGCCAATTTGGTTGTAAAATGTGGCTAATAGATGAAAAATACCTTAAATCGGGAGGTACGGCTATATGGGGGCTATATCAAAACATGGACCCAGAGACCCCATGTTCAGTACCAGAAGTTCTGTTGACATAAGAAAGACGTAAGCCAAATTTTGTCAGCCTACGTCAAGTGGTTCGGCAGTTACTGAGTTTTTACCCAACACTTGGGTAAATACTCGGGTATTTACCCAAGTATTTACCCACTAGTCTATAGTATTGTAAAACTATCCATTTGAAACGAATTTACAACCTAAACCCAGGAATAGGGTGTAAAATGTTGTATTCGCCATTCAATATAGTAAATACCCAAATAAATAGCTACAAATGGGTATTTACCCGGTATTTACCCACCGTGTGGGTATTTACCGGGTAAATACCCGGTAAAAACCATCTCTAGTTACAACCGATATGACGTTATAAGCGATATTTATTTGTGTGGAGTATAAAGGGCAGAAATTCGGGACTTTTGGATTTCGTCGTTATAAGCGATATGACGTTATAAACGACGACGTTATAAGCGATTTCGACTGTACTAAAAACAAAAAAATAATAAAATAGATACAGTCGTGGGAATTATAAACATATGCATAGACTAGACTAAAATAAAACCGTGGGGCACGTCAATTGTCTACAATCTTTGAATAAAATTTTCGTTTTGTATAGTATAACTATAATTAGGCAGTTGTTCACCCGACAGCGATGGACGTGTGATAAGTAGGGCTAGAATGTGCAAACAAGCTAGCAAGCTCGATTATAAGCGAGTTTTAGGGTTTCATAGTGGTGAGCGAGTAGTACTTTGTCGATTAAAGACAAACTACGAGCAGTGAAACGATTCCTCGCCAGCCAGCAGTGTGAATGTCCAACGATAAACTAGTTGAAACATCTCTTTTATTTACATGGAGTGTATAACTATTGGAATTTCCATGAGCTAGAAAATAGTAAGTAATTTCTTCACCGTCTGCGGGCCAACTGCCTAACGACGAATTAAACGATTCTTCTATCGCACATTAATTCGATAATTTGTAGACAATTGACGTGCCCCACGGGTTTATTTTAGTCTAGTCTATGCATATGTTTATAATTCCCACGACTGTATCTATTTTATTATTTTTTGGTTTTTAGTACATTTATCTTAAACATTGCAATGTATGTTTAACATAAACCCGTTTAACTTAAAAAGTTTTTTACCTATTTTTATTTTCTAGTTTTTAGTTTTTATTTCGCATTCATTTAGTGCTTCATTATTGCAAGGTTTCTTGCCCGTTAGTTTATTGCAGGCCAACTCCTCTATACGTAGGCTTGACCTTCTCCAAACAGTTTCGCACCTAAGTATATGCCTGCGTGATCCACAGTGCTGCCCTGCATTTTATGTATTGTAGAAGCCCATGATAGTATTAAAGCCAATATTCTTCTTTCAGCCGTCCCGTAATTGTACTTAGCTGGAAACTGTATGGCTTTCGGGTATATAAGATGTACTGCATTCTTCTTATCAAGGTCTTTTATTTGATACCCATATTGGTAGGATTGATAAAAAAATTTTTATCAGTCATTTGGTAGCGACGGCCATCTTAGATTTCAATTTTGCATAGTAAATTGTATTCTACTTGTTGAGACCTCTCATTTGATACCCATGTTGATGGGATTGATAAAACCTAAGTTATCCGCCATTTTGTAGCGGCCGCCATCTTGGATTTCAGTTTTTTATAGTATATTGTATTCTGCTTGTTGAGCCCTTTCATTTGATACCCATATTGATGGGATTGATAAAACCTACGTTATCCGCCATTTTGTAGCGGCCGCCATCCTGGATTTCAATTTTTTATAGTACCTATATTGTATTCTCCTTGTTGAGCCCTTTCATTTGACACCCATATTTATGAGATTAATAAAACATAAATTATCCGCCATTTCGTAGCGGCGCACAGTGGCCGAAACCACTGATCTAGCGGCGCGAATTTAATAACTTGGAAACGAATGAAGTTATCTTTCTGAAATTTTGCTCAAACTCAATCTGTGTCTGTGGGTAATTATGGACTAAATATGAACAACATAGGCAAATATTTTGGTATAGCCCCCATATAACGGTACCTCCTGATATTCGATATTTTGAGGATTTAAGCCACCTTTTCCTCCCAAATTAGTTGTAATTTGGTACTTAGGGTTCCTAGTGATCACTAAACCTTTCCACCAAAAATTGTGGACATAGGTCCACGTTTGGGTATAGGCCCCTTTTAAGGTACTTCCCGACTTTCAGTAGTTTGGGGATTTAAAGCTACATTTTCCGACCAAATTAGGTGTAATTTGGTATTTGGGGTTCCCAGTGGACAAAAAAATTCTCCACCAAAAATTGCGAATATAGGTCTACATTTCGATATAGGCCCCATATAACCGTACCGACAAATTGTTGGTATTTTGAGGATTTAAGCTATTTTTCAAGACCATTTATCAGCAAGATTTGCAGGTATTTGCAGCTAAATTTTGGTTATTCGGAATCTAGGAAGTCCAATTTAATTACTAAAAAAATAACTGGACCGAACCTCGGTGGACCTTTGTAGTTACGCTCCATCCAACAAAAGTATATTGCACTAAAAACATACAAAAAATAATAATTTTTGAAAATTTATTGCTTACATAGTTATAGTAACTTCTGGCCCAAACATTTTATTTTAATTTAAATGAAGTTGAGCCAATGGGGGAATACTCCACTCAAACAATCGAAAATGAGATTGAACTTCAACAATAAACAAAACAAACAAAAAACAGCCGAGGCACTGGCGGATTGGAGCTTTGTTAAAAACAAAAAAAAAAAACAAAATTCCAATAAACAACCTCACAGGCAACTGTGTTGGTGTTCTTTTCAACTCACAGAATTCGAAGAATTCTTAGTTGATACGTGCTGACATGTTGCAAAATATTTTGATTTTGGTGTTTCTTTGGAAAAGCCGAAAAGTGAGTGTGATTCTCATTCATATGAGAATACTAGACACTTAAAGAGTTCGGTTTTTCGCTAAAAAGGCATCATTTCAAAAACTGAGAAGCCAATTGATAATTCCCTTCGCCGGGATGAAATCATGATATTGGTAGCGATCAGTAAAATTTTGCAACACTGTCAGTTCGTTTTGAAAAACATTACTCTCTGTAATAGAGGGTAATAAAATGAAGTTGAGCCAATGGGGGAATACTCCACTCAAACAATCGAAAATGAGATTGAACTTCAACAATAAACAAAACAAACAAAAAACAGCCGAGGCACTGGCGGATTGGAGCTTTGTTAAAAACAAAAAAAAAAAAACAAAATTCCAATAACAACCTCACAGGCAACTGTGTTGGTGTTCTTTTCAACTCACAGAATTCGAAGAATTCTTAGTTGATACGTGCTGACATGTTGCAAAATATTTTGATTTTGGTGTTTCTTTGGAAAAGCCGAAAAGTGAGTGTGATTCTCATTCATATGAGAATACTAGACACTTAAAGAGTTCGGTTTTTCGCTAAAAAGGCATCATTTCCAAAACTGAGAAGCCAATTGATAATTCCCTTCGCCGGGATGAAATCATGATATTGGTAGCGATCAGTAAAATTTTGCAACACTGTCAGTTCGTTTTGAAAAACATTACTCTCTGTAATAGAGGGTAATAAAATGAAGTTGAGCCAATGGGGGAATACTCCACTCAAACAATCGAAAATGAGATTGAACTTCAACAATAAACAAAACAAACAAAAAACAGCCGAGGCACTGGCGGATTGGAGCTTTGTTAAAAACAAAAAAAAAAAAAACAAAATTCCAATAAACAACCTCACAGGCAACTGTGTTGGTGTTCTTTTCAACTCACAGAATTCGAAGAATTCTTAGTTGATACGTGCTGACATGTTGCAAAATATTTTGATTTTGGTGTTTCTTTGGAAAAGCCGAAAAGTGAGTGTGATTCTCATTCATATGAGAATACTAGACACTTAAAGAGTTCGGTTTTTCGCTAAAAAGGCATCATTTCAAAAACTGAGAAGCCAATTGATAATTCCCTTCGCCGGGATGAAATCATGATATTGGTAGCGATCAGTAAAATTTTGCAACACTGTCAGTTCGTTTTGAAAAACATTACTCTCTGTAATAGAGGGTAATAAAATGAAGTTGAGCCAATGGGGGAATACTCCACTCAAACAATCGAAAATTTTAATTTAACTTAAACCTTCCCCTATCAATAAAAAATAAACTTTGTTTAGTTTTATTACGAATTTATTTAACAATTAAACAAATATGAGATCAGGTTTTTAGCAACAATTTTATTAAAATCTGATCCGTCAAAATTTCTTGCACTTGACACTGAATAACTGAGTGAATATTTACAACAACAAAAAAGTAAAAACAAAATCGTAGTCAGCAGAGTGTCTGTAATCGATATAATGGAAAACATATCGCAATTTTATACTTTGATTTATTGACTTTCGTGCCGCTAGATCAATGATTTCGTCCTCTGTGCGGCGGCCATCTGGAATTTATAATGATAGTGAATAAACACCAAAATCCAAAGTGTATACAAAATTTCAGATTAATCGGTTGAAAGGAAGAGGGTGAAATTTGAATTACTAAATTTGACCCAAGAACAATAAATAAAACAAACGGGGTGAGCTAAATAAAACCATTTAAAAACGTATTTGCTGCGCCAAAATTTAAGATGCCAAAAAGAACGTGTTACGAGCTAAATCATAGAAAGGATGAACAATTTAAGTAGAATATTTATAATATATCTGTGGTAAGTATTGATATCTATCTTGACGGAAAACATTATCGCGTCATTTCATTAAACTTGTACACATTTTATTTTAGGAACTTTTGAATGATCTGAAGGACACACGAAAAAAGCATTCCAAGGACCAAATAAACATAAGTCGCTGTATCAAGTAGTAACGCACTTGTTCCAGTATCAAGGATCATGATGGACTTGTCATATCCATAATTATACAATACGAGTATTATATTGTCATTTGTAAAATTTTTGCACACCATGAAATAAAATAAAGTGTGGCTAATGCATACATATTATCACCACCATTTATTAGTAATTTTGGCTATAATTTCTGACTACCGAATTGACTGGTTACTGGTAATGCAATGAAGGGACAATTGGCTTTCCGAAGACTATCGAATTGACTGGTTACTGGTAATGCAATGAAGAGATAATTGCCTCCACACGACTATCGAATTGGGTTGTTACTGGTAATGCAGTGAGGAGACAATAGACCCCTTCCTATGACATTCCCATGTTAAATTCACAAGTCTATAACATTGCGAGTAGATTGGGTGGTAACTAGTTGTGTTTACCAGTAACCAGCAAAATTTCTAGTTATTCCCTAGTTACCCGCACAACTGGGTATGTACACATGGTACAATTACCAATTACAATTATAATTGTGCCGTGTATGTATACATAATAATTTATTAATAATTTTAAGCAACTTTTATTCGTTCCTGTTTAAATTTTAATAGTTTAGGCTTCGGTTGCTTTGCCTCAAATATATTTTTTATTTGAAATCATTTTCGAGTCGTGAATGACCAATTAAATTCAAGACAATGTATGCTTTGCTATCAAAACGATTCATTTTAAATTTACTACATCTTTGAGAAATTTACTAAATTCGCTATTTGTTTTACTTTCCCAAGGTAAAATGTTTCCTTTCATGGAGGACTATCTCTGACCCTTATGCAAAACCTGATATTAAGTCAGACTTTGTCTTTGTGCATTGCTGTTAATGTAGGATTGGAGAATTACCCAATATTATGTCCAAGTTACTGAATGTTACGGAAATGTAGGAATAGTCACACCGAAACTGAAACCAGAGTGCAGTACACATTGTCAGTTTTGAATTTCGACTTTTCGCAATTATCGATAACTGTACAATCGTCCTACAAAGCTGTCATTCAAAACTGACACTGTGTACCCGGCTTAAAACACCACACCACGACACGCAGCGTTGCTGCAGTGCTATTTTGTCTACCTTGAGGGTATAAAACTTTGCACCTGATATATGTTGGAATAGGTCCACGTCTTTATATAGCCCCCATAGAACCGTATTTTGACTATTTTAGCCGGCCAAATTACGCAACCGAAATGGCAAGAATTTTGTATTTAGTCTCATCCATTCCTGCAAATAATTGTAAAGGTCCACGTTTGCATATAATCCCGGTAGAACGAATACTCCCGATTTTGAGAATTTTAATGTTTCAGCCATATATTGCAACCGAAAGCCACTATTTTGTTAAAAAATATGTATGATTTTCATGAGATGCAAAATCACATCCCTTTTACCCTACATTATTATTATTTGCTCTCATATTTCCTATCTTGTTTGGTGAATGCTCTCTACCTTGTTCTCTTTTTCTGTTGAATGGCCTCACCTCGTCTCACCATCCTATTGACACTGTATCAACAAACCACAACACAGCAGCCTAACTGAAATACAGCTAAACGCTTTACGCAAAACTACCACCGTCGCAACAACTAATAAACTAAACACCTACAGTGCGTTTGTTGTCGAAAAAACAAAGTGTTTGATTGTACGATATAGTTCGCATCTACAATTTTTTAATTTCTTTAATATAAATGCAACATCTAATATCTCAAACTGGTGCTGATATACTCAACATGTAAATACATATGGGTCATATTGTTCTGTTATGCTCACAAGGACTACAGTGAAAATCATTAGAAGAAACGGTAAATTAAAATAATACAAATTAAAAGCATTATAAAATAAAAAGCAGCAAAACTTGTCTCTGGTTTGGATGGTGGTGGTTGGTTGGCCAATAAAAACAACAACAACAAATTGCCAAAATTGTTTTCTCAATCTCTCAGATGAAACCAGTATTTTTTGCTTTATGAAAGGCGTTCATGCAATGCAGAAATTTTAACCTTGGCAAGACTTTATGAACAGCATTCCTAAAATGCAGTAATTTTTTCCTGTGTATTTGCACGTCCGGTTTAAATTATATACATCTTAGCCACATTTTCTATACGAATTAGTTGCTAATTGACATATTGTATTGCCAGAGGAGAAAACTGTTTGAAGGTGTTAGCCATATATTTGCTTTGCTGAGGATAATAAATACTCTAATATATGTAATTTTGTTAATATATGTATATTCACTTGTCAGTGTAGCCCTATATAACAATACCATCCGATTTAGGGTATTTTGATGATTTGATCCACATTGTTTACTAAAATGACTGTAAACTGACATTTTGTGTTGACAGAGGACAGCAATTATCCAATTACACTTCGTTTTAGTCATAGTTTTACGTTTGAGTATAGCACTGTAAATCTGCTGTCAAACTTCACTATCAGTTCGTGTATACGTCTGCATGACAAGTGTGTAGCAAAGCCTTCAGTCAATACTCGAAATCTGAAATGAACGAATTTTATGATTTTTATACCCTCGGCATTTTTGCTAAAATTTTCTTCTCACGCTACCTCAACGATTTTTGTGTACACAGGTTAAGAAAGAATTCCCCAGAGCAAATCCGCTCGCGAACAAGTTTTTGGTTGTTGCGGACAAAAGTTATCGCGGTTTTACTTCTGCTTTTAAGAAAAAAATCTTATTAAACCGATAATTATTTTAATGAGCACAATTGTCACTAAAAAGTTATCACGAAGCGACGTTAGTGAGTAGATTGCATAATATTTGTGAAATGTTATTCAGTATTCGCGGAATTTACAAAAATTGACAAAATTTTAAACGTAATATGACTTTTTTACAAAATATTGGTCCATTTACGAGTCAAAAATTACAGTTTTCAATAAAAACTTAACGGGGAATCAAATGAGACCAAATTATAATGATCGGGATAATAGTTTGGCAGTTATAGCCAAAATAAGCACATATTTGGGTGACCAAAAATAAATTTTGGTTTGAAAACATAGTTTTCACATGCATTCTAGGGTTGAAAATATTGAAAAAAATCTATAGGAGTACTTCTTTTATTTTTCTTGAAACTCCCAAGAAAATGGGCGGATTTTGTTTTATCTACATTCAAATAGAAAGTTTCCCATTGGGGAAAATTATCGGGTTGTTGAGATAAATCATTAAGCTTCTTAAACGGAAATAGAACTCAAATAAACCGTTTCAATTTATATGCATTTGTAATATATGTGTAAATGGCGTAATTATCAAAATCATTTTGTCCGCATGTGATTTTCATGTACAGCAAGACCATATTATCTTTTAATTTGTATATAGTTTGCGAAATATAATTTGGACGCTAAGATGTGGCATCGGCTGCATTTTAGCATTAAAAAACCTATAAAGCATCGGTAATTTGCCCAAAGTGCATACAATGTCGTTCCGCATCCGGTTTCAGTGTTTACTATGAAAATCTACATCGATGTATATGTATCTATTTCAAGGCGATCAATCAAGAACCGTGGATGTAGCATCAGACACTATTTTTTAGGATAAAATGAATGTATCTCCCTTATCAGTGAAGTTTTTAAATCTATGTTGCAGTGGAAACAGCCCGCAGAATACGCGATAAAATGAGTGATATTTTCAAAAACAATTTTATGTGATTTTCCTACCTTGGAATTTCTCGTATCTCGCACTTTAGTTGACGGATTTTTACAAGTTATGATTTATTAAATCTGCAACGTAAAAATCTAAAATTTGCAATCAAAATTGGACCTGAAAAATATGATTTTTAGAAAATTGTTCGCACCAAATTTTCGTATTTGGATACAGATTTCTGTGAAGCTGTGTAGACTAAATTCACGACACATGTGTATATCAAATAACTCAGAATCGCTAGTTTTACAATCCTATACATGATTTTTTGAAAACCTTGTTTGCGGAACGAAGTTAGAAGAAATTTTCAAAAAAAAAAAAACACTTAAAATCTGGCTTCAAAATGGTAGACGCAGATAAAATTTTGAAAAGTTATAGATTGGTGAGATGATCCTTATTTAGTTGGCTTCTACTTTTACTTGACAGGAAAATGGTGAAGAGTGTGTTTTAATCACAATTCGAGAGAAAACAAAAAAAAGACACGTTGGCTTCAATCCATTTTTACCCATTTTTTAACATAAATATAGCCACAGCTTCCATGCAAATTAACTTTTGAGATTTTCAAAAATATTGCCAATATACACTATAATACGACAAAAATGTGTCCTATCGAAATAACGGCTTTAGACCCCAAGTATGTTTGGATGAAATTAGTTTCAGACAATTTGGAGTCGGTTTACCCATGTCCGTCCGTCTGCCTGTCTGGCTTGGTGGTGCGCACGATAACTCTCGTACGCATCAATCGATTCGAACCAAATAGTGCACTTCGTAATATTTTGCCCAAACTTAGTAAAAGTTCGAAGATGGACCTCATCGGTCCACTCCTTCGGGTACCTCTCCCACCAAAGTTCAAAATTTCCTTGTAAAATGCTGTGAACGATAACTCTTGAAGGGAGCAAGCGATTTGGTCCAAGCTTTGCACATCGTATTATTCCTTCCAGATATAGATTCCAGATAGGGTTCGAATATAGTCTACATCAGTCCACTTCTTCGGGTAGCTTCCACACAAAGTTCGGCATATATGAAGTTTAAGAGGTCATCTCGGATCGTCTTGATTTTTTTAGCAGGTTGTCCTTACAGTCCCCTTTACAACGCGTCATCGGCCAATTTTGTGAACGCAAACACATTTGAAACCAGAATTTTATCCTTAACCTCCATACTACAAATCGTAGATGTGCTCGCAAAAAATTTTTGTATTTTTTTTTTCAAATGGAATGGTAAAGTAAATTTGGTTTTTACCATATAAATCTGATTTCATCCAAAATTGTAACATTGTCTTCTAAGCTAGTTTTGTAGGAATGTACCAATTTACAGCTTGATCGGACCTATACTACGCTTTTAGTGCATTATTTACCTCATATCCGATGCTAATATATATGGGAGCTATATCCAAATCTGGACCTATTTCCATTATTTTCTACAAAAATAGTCCTTGGACCAAAGATATGATTTGTGCAAAATATTATATCAATCGGATTATAAATGAGGTTTTTAGGAGTTTTAATCAACTTTTAACATACATTACTCCTATGGGGGTAATGGGTAAAAATGGGTTGAAGCCAACAACTTTTTTATGTTCCCTTCCGATTTATGGCTTAACCTTACATTTCATAGACCTTTGCCCAAAGAAAGACTCAAAAAATACTCCATGGGCAACATGATACGAGTGTATGATTTTTCGATATATCCACTGCATCCAACTAAAATTGATGCTGAGATTTTGAAGCCGCAATTTTGGGGTTTTTGAATTTTTTTAGTAATCCGGACGCGCTACCAGATTACACACTTTAAGGTTTTTTGCATTGTATGATGCAACTGGCGGAATACTTTGGCCGCTGAGTGAAACGTCGAAATATTCATAAATATTGAAAGAGATTGATACGCTGCACGATGGGGCCAATAGCAGGTTTTCGAGGCAAAAAGTCAATTTTTGAAGTGAACAATTTGAAAAAAATAATAACGGATTTCGATTGCCAACACTCTGAATCACTAAAAATAAAAAAATAAATCAATCTGGTAACATCACATAGCGACATACTGATCTGGCAATGGTGACATATTTTCTTATGCATTATTTTCCGACATTCATTATAAATAAGTAGTGAAAGCATTTTAGGCGCCAAAAAGAACATTTCAACATTTTTATATTTTTTAAACATGGAAAGCTCTTTAATGGGTATGTAAAATAAGATAGTGTTAACATATAATAAAAATGTTATGTGTGGTAAATGTGTTTTTGAGTTAAGATGGTATGTCTTTTTTGGAGTATTTTGCTTTGTTATCCATGTGTTCTCTGGAGTATAACTTTTGAGATCTAGGTAGATCTAGGATATTATATATATGTGGTGAAAGATATTAATGTGTACTATCATTTTGTGAAAAAATTAGCTGCGCCTAGCTGCGCATTTTCATAAAAATCTGATTTCAGATGTCGTAATTGTTAAAAATATAGACATTTTTATATTTTGGTTGGAGAATAATCGGAAACCCATTAATGTTATCAATTGGATTTCGGAAAAATTTAATAGATGTATATAATAATATATAATTTCTAAGATATCACAGACAAACTTTGGCTTTCGTGGCGGAATCTAAGCCGATTTTTACTAAATTTGGAACCTTGTTTTATTAACTTATAACAAACCACAGACAAAACCATGAAATTTGAACATATGTATATAGGGGAGCTATTTCTATATCTGAAACGATTTCAATATAACTTGAAAAACTTATTTGTAGTCCGAATTCCGTAAATTTTTCCAAATTTTATTGTAATTTGATGGAATTTGCATGCTTGGTCAATCATTTGCCTGAAATCGGGCGAACATATATATGAGAGCTATATCCAATTCTGAATCGATTTCAATATGATTTGCCAAAAATGTTTCTATAACAAAATCCGTCACACATTTTAAATTTCATCAAGATTGGACATACATAGCGGGATTGGTGACCAAATACCTAAAATCGGGCGAAAATATATATGGGAGCAATATCAAAATCTGAACCGATTTCAATATAACTTGGCAAACTTATTTGTAGTACTAATTCCGTGTTATTTCCCAAATCGCATAAATATTGGGCAGAATTTGCGTGTTTGGTCCATCAATTGCTTGAAATCGGACGAACATATATACGGGAGCTATATGTATATATGAACCGATATGAACCAAATTTGGCATATTAGTTTCTAAGCCCATTATAAACATCTGTACAAAATTTGGAAGGTTTAGCTTGTCCCAGTGATTTGTTGCCTAGAAAACCTTTCATTGGCCCCATCGTGCGCTGTACCAAAAAAAGATGCGCATCAACTGATTTTAACTAATTAGCGAATAATAGGCTTTTTAATTTTCACATTTTTTGAATAATTGTAATTTCAATACTACTCTTAATTTCCTATCCTTATAAGTTATTACACTAAGCAACAAAGCTTTCGCGATGGTAAACCATATTTCTTGGGATTTTAGCGAAATAGTTGGAGAACTCCAAAATATTTTTTCTAATTTTTCGAATAAAACCTATAATATAATATGCAATTTACGTACCCAATCTCTATAATTTTGGTTTCATATTTTTGAGGTTTTTGCACGGACTCTGGTACAGAATAATTTTGATTTACTTCAAGATTCTTTTATTATTCGTCGATTTCCGCGAAAATAAAATAGATTTTGTAAATACTGAAATATCCACGAATAGATATGGAATGCTGTTAACGATTTATGCATACATTTTCTCATAACAACAAATAAGATATTTTTAAATAATTTTTCTTTATATGAGAAAAAACCGCTACAACTTTTGCGCACATCGCCCAATTGTTTGAACGCGAGCAGATTTGAAACCAGAATTTTTTCCTTAACCTCTGTACCAAAATTGTAGATGTGCTAGCAAAAAAATGGTTTAATTTTTTTCAAATGCAATTCCAAAGGAAATTTGGTTTTTACCATATGCCCTCCAGGAAATAAAATATAGACCACAAAAATTTTATTATTTTTCATACAAAAGTAATGGCCCATATCACCCGCTAAATAATATCAGATCATCATCCAAAATTGCAGGCATCTTCTTCTACCTAAACTCTTACCTCGTGCAAAATTTCGTGATTATTGAGCTATAATTGCGACCTCTAGCGTATTTATGATTACACTACAAACAAATAACTGAGTATATTAGGCTGTAACTGTGTTATTTTATCATGTACACCAACACAATTGACATCAATAGAAAGGTCAAGCGTTCCGCTTCCAAGTATAGTTTACTTGTCCGGAATCTCTCTTCCTGGAATAAAGATATTTATATTAAATATTTTCACAATTTTCACACAAAAGTTGTGGTCCATTTAACCCTCTAAATATTATCGGATTGCCATCTAAAATTGCAACTTTTTCTTTGTCATATACTATTACCTTATCGGACTATTATTGCGACCTACAGAGCCGGTGCAAAATAGGATAAATATTATGTTTTTGGTCCATTTCACCCGCTAAATATTTCACGATCATCACCAATAAAATTAGGGATCTATTCTGGTCTAAACCCGACCTCCATACAAATTTCATGAGGATCTGTCCATAATTGCGACCTGGAGTTTGATTACAATTTATAATGGACAGACGGGCGGATGGGCGGAAGGACGGACGGATACAAATCTCAAAATCGCTTTATCTCGTAGGGATATGAAGATTGGTATACCACGAATATCCGACGAATATTTTGTTACATGAATCTTTACCAAAACAAACTTATAATACCCTTTCCACATAGCGGTGTATGGTATAAAAATCGTCTCGGATCTATTTGAAAATTTTTGACTGATACTCTCTTAATTGTTTTTTTTTTTGTTATTTAAATTTTTTTTTTATTTTTTCAAAATGTATATTGACAATTTGAAAACAAACACAATTCACCACAATGCACTATAGATAATTTGGCCTGTTTTTAGGTAAAAATTAATAACGATGGACTTATGATCTTTTTATAAATTTTTAATGATTTATATACAAAAATGGACTAAATCAAAGAAGTATACAGTAGAATTCGGTTATAGCGAACATCAGTTATAAGAAACTACGTTTATAACGGACAAGGTTTTTTGTTTCCATAGAAATTTCCTTAAGATTGGCATACACATCACATTTCTTAAAACGACCACGAATACAAAGAATAAATAAAAAAGTTCACCCCTCTAGTAGAATTACTTAAAATTCAAGCCGATAGCGACGAATTTGAACACTGTTTAAAATATTTTAATAATAACACCGTGAACCTGACAAAAAATGGAATAAAATGACACTTAGATTGTTGGTCAATTTGTCGTGAGGACAGTGATAATCACAAACGTCAAAGTAAAAGTATCTACTTTTCTTAAGTAATGTTATTTCAAATATCTGCGAATAATTTAGATTCATAAAAATATGTTTCTATTGTAGAAAAAATACTTTGTTTTCCTAGAAGAATTTTATGCAAATATTTATTAAAAAATAACCTACAAATACAGAATACTAAAACTTTGGGAAGTGTTGCACTACATAGAGGAATTTAACAGATATTTTTTTGGAAATAATTGCAGAATATTTTCAATGGATTTTTAGTATTTAATTTTTCAAGGACATTTTTGATGTCCTTATTATCCTTGAACGCAATAAATGAAAATTATTATATAAAGCCAATATTCTCCTCTTTAATATGACACCAACACCAGCTTCATGCGATGGGTACAAATATTTAAAATTTTTTTCTGCAAAATGTTATGAAATTTGAATGCTCTTTAAAAATCTACATGGTGAGAAAACGAAAAAATCTTAAGTGCCATTTTACTCAATTTTGCCTATAGTTTCAGCCGTATACATATATTCCGGTTCATGTGTAAATCTGGCTGTCGGACAGTGTAATATTTAAAAGTAAGCTGAATTAAATAAATATGGACTTACATTAGGCAATTTTCGTTCTATTCTTATTTTACCTATTTTCTTCATTCCAACCCAATGAAAGCGGTTAGCACGAAAACACGGATATAACGAACTGAAATGTTGACCCGCCAAAAGAGTTGTATAAATATTTTCAATTTAAAAATGTTGATTCACGTAGAGATCTTTATAAACATTTTGTACTTAAAAGGACCAAATAAATCGTGTAAACATGATACGTGGATACCTTTTTAGCAAAAAGTCTTTTTAGTCCTAAACTAATGCTTTTTTGTTTAATATTTCCTTCTCCAAATCAAAAATTAAACAAAATATATTTTTTCTGCAAGGAGGGCACCTACAAAAAATTTATATAACTCAAAAAACGCAACAAATCCCAACTTATCATTTAATCCCAGCAAAATGTTCGATGCCAAAGATGCTATTCAAGAATGGGTGCAAGTGAAATGGAATGTCATTTTTTCAGCATCTTCACTCATTCTTTTTACAAGAGCGTGACCCCCAAAAGATGCAATTCATTTTCAGATCCTAAGCATGTCATCTTTACTAACTCGGTGGAATGGCATCTTCAACAATTCTTTGGCATGGCATCTATACGAATCCTTTGGCATGCCATCTTAACCAATTCCCAAGAATAGCATTTTCACTAATCTATGGCATGTCATTTTCACCAACCCTTTGGCATGTAATTTTCACGTCTTGTTCGGAAAATGGAAAATGCTGTATTGAAAAATGATTTTCATTTTTTTTAATTTATTAATTCAAAGGAATTAATGAAATAACTATAATTTATTTATCATCATAAAGTTTTCATCTATAATTGCAGTTTGTTCTCGTTGTTGTAACAGTAGTTAATATGTTTGTATTCTCATTTTTCTGCTTTATCTGACTCTGGGTCTATCAGTCGTATGAATGTGGCTATTTCGCTATTTATATGGTTTGTAACCACAAAGCTGCAAACTTAAGTTTCTTAGCAGGATTGGTAGGGCAATTGAAAAGGAGCAGTGTGTCGTGGGGGCCTGTGCTGTATGCTGGGCAGATGTTTTCCACGGTGTCATCAGTACTTGCCCTATAGGAATTTTGACGTCTGCACCATCCCGAGCGTATTGACCCAAAACTACTCTGGCGCTTCTCAGCTGCGATAGATGGTGGATGTTCTCCAAGGACCGCATTCACACGATAACTGTTTACTGCATCTGCGACTGCATTCTTGTGAATGCTACTTAAACCTGGTTGAAAGGCTTGTTGATCTAGAGGTTCTCTCTTGTAACGTTACACTTCTCTTTCTAGATTATGAGCACGGCTTGCTCTGAGTGAGTCCTCTGCTAATATGGAGATGGAGATGGCCTTCTGCGCAGTTGTTGTGCTGCTTACGGATCCTATGCTATTGATCGGCAACTGGAAAGTTATTTCTGATGCTGGAAGAACTATAGCCTTGCTACGGGCGACAAAAGCGAAATCGGGTTGTAAGATTCACCTTTGCTGGCATCCTTTTCGGGCTTCAGTAGCTGGCCTATTTTCCAGACTTCGGGAACGATGTGTTTGGCAAGCGACAGGTTGTAAATTTAAGTGAGAAACTTGACTTCCGGCCGTCCCAGCTGTTGCAGTCTAAACACTGCCGCTGCACGCAACAGAGATTACTTCCTCCGCAACAGGTTTTGATTCATCTTACAAAAGGATTTTACTTCCCACCAGAGCAGTGCAGATGTCGACATTGACTCCAACTGCAGATTACTATTTCGTGAATTTTATTTTACAACTTTTTGGAAATTTTTGTTGTTTTGTAGGGATCTACAAATCGACTTGTTGAGCAGGGTTCTCTAGAGCAGGCAAGGAAACTTTTATAATTGGTATGTTCCTTTACTTTTAAAAATGGCAATTGTTGCAAAAATGGTAAAAGTGGTGAACTGCTCTCATATAAATTGTATGCTTTTAAAAGTAAGGAAACACTTTGCGGGTTAAAACTGGTAACCTCAGGCATGTAAAGGAACACGACTAATACCAAAGAGTGCAGTCTGACTTTACTTTTAGCTCAATGATTGGGACTTTCTAGCATAATAAATCTTACATTGCTTTAAACGTACATATTTAGATAAATAAAAGAATATATACATGTGTAAAAATAAAAACACAAAATTCATCTCTGTTGGATCGATGGAATGGGTTCAAATGCTAAGGAAAATATCGGATCTACCACGACTTCCTTTGAATTGGTTCAAATGCTGATGAAACGATCGGATCTTTCACGACTTCCCTCGAATGGTTTCAAATGCTGATGAAAAGATCGGATCTTTCACGACTTCATTTGAACCAATGCAAAAGATCCAGTGAAATCATGGCATCTCATGGAACCACTTCCATAAAATTTTGCTGGGATGTAATTGATTCTGAAGATATTCTCGGTGGTAGAATTTCAGACAAAGTCAGACAATTTTGTAAAAGTCTAAAATATAAATCTATAATTTTGTAATAAAAAATTCTTAGGTTGTATCCTATATGCCGACTTTTCCCGCAATTTAAAACTTTTTAAAAAAATTAAATCATAAAACAGAAAGGACACACCACGGAATATCATATACAGTAGAATCTCATTAATTCGTAATCCAAGGGACCGGTCATGATATACGAATTACCGAGGTTTTCAATTTAACGAGGTAAAATCCGAAGGGATCGACAGCTTATACGAATTATCGAGAATTTCAATTTATCGAAGTACGAAAATCTTACAATTACAAAAAGCGTTTAAATTCTGCTTTGAGTATTAATCCTTTTTAATATTTTTTATTTTGCATTCAAAATTTTGACTTTGACTTCGAATTACACCGCGAAATTTTTATATTTTTAAAACAAATTGCATATCTCAACAATTTGACATGATATTTCTTCAAATCAAATTAGAATACTCTCGTTATTAAAAGTGCAAAAATTGAGTTTTTGCCTAAAAACCTGTCCAAATTACCTATAGTGCAATGATGTGCATACCAAATGCGGATATTATTCGAATGTCCGGCAAAACTTTCGAAAACGATATCACATTCGAAGGATTGGCAAAAGTTTTTCGGGTGTACACAAGCACGTTGTTCTTTTGTCGTCAAAAGTTTAAAAACGATATCATTTTCGAACATTTGGCGAATGTTTTTTTCTTTACAAGAAAAATTGTTCCAAGAAACATTTTGTAATTCGGAAATTTGTTTGTTTTAAAAAATAATTATATGTAGTTCGTATAAAATTCTAATTTGCTTTTTTCAAATAGTTTCGATATAAATGCTACGTATCATATAAACAAGAAGTGTTGATAAACACAACATATGCCTGGATTACAAAATACAAAACAACAATATTTATAAACAGTTACCGCACATCGCATCGCAGATAAAGTTAAAAACGTCATAACACTGAAACTCCGTCAAAAAATCCTTTTCCGCACTATCGAAAAGGTATCATCTTTCATTCGCTAATAATATTATGAACGATGTTCGAATTCGAGGGTTTTCCTGTCACAAACTGAGTGACGAATGAATCGTTTTCAATTCGTTCTCGTGTGTCGTTCTCGAACAATATATCCGCAAAACTATCGAAAAACATTCGTAAAACGAATCGTTTGCGATAGCAATGGTATGGTGGGTAGTCTTGAAGAACTCACACATACATTCTAAAATTTTCAAAAATTTATACATCCCCCCATACCAAGTGCGGATATTATTCGAATGTTCGGCACAACTTTCGAAAACGATATCACTGTCGAAGGATTGGCAAATGTTTTTCGGGTGTACACAAGCACGTTGTTCTTTTGTTCGTCAAAAGTTTAAAAACGATATCATTTTCGAACATTTTGCGAATGTTTTTTCTTCACAACAAAAATTGTTTCGAGAAACATTTTTTACTTCGGAATTCCCAATTCCCATTTGCTTTTTTCAAATATTTTCGATATAAATGCTACTTATAATATTAACAAGAAGTGATGATAAACACAACATATAGCTTGGTTACAAATACAAGACAACAATGTTTATAAACTGTTGCACGCATTGAATCGCAAACATTACAAATAAGAAAAGGTACATAACAGAAAATCAAGAGACTTCAGATAAAGTTAAACATGCCATAAAATCGAAACTCCGCCAAAAATGCTTTTTCGGCGCTATCGTAAAAACTATTATCTTTCATTCGCTAATAATATTATTAACGACATTCGAATTCGAAGGTTTTCCTGCCACAAACTGAGCGACGAATGAATCGTTTTTAATTCGTTCTCGAGTGTTGTTTTCGAACAAAATATCCGCAAAACTATCGAAAAACATTCGAAAACGGATCGTTTGCGATAGCAATGGTATGAGGGCATACTATCACAAAGGCTGTCGTGCCTAAAAGTAAAAGCGTCCTTTGTTTTACATATTCAAATTCATTTCATTTATTCTGGATTGTTTGGATTCCCACGGAGTGTATTTTTATTGCACAATTAAAATTATTCAATACACATTCCTAAGTAAGCCTTTTAATTTATTTAGACGAATGCTAATGTTTGACAAAAACTTTAATCATGGCACACTTACCAAGGTAGTGGCATCGTAAAATTTTAAATAAGTTATGTCAAAACTTTCTTCATGTTGTTGGGGAAAGTACAACATATTTTTTTCTGTTAGACTTCGTGTGTTATAATTTAAGAAATTTCCCCTATGTCCGGCTCATTTGCTCTACTCTAAGAATACATATTCGTAACACAATTATCGAAAGCACCAGATGCGAAATAAAAGTCTGCGCAATTTCCACAGTAGCTTAACAAAAGCATATTTCATAATTATTTCCACCTATCACAAAGGTAGCATTCGTCGTTAAAGGACATACTCCCACCTTGAGTATTAATTACGTCTACTTCCAAAAAATCAACACACACATGTACTACGAAATAAGATTATTAATTCGAAAATGATAGCCTCAACATTGCGTGAAATGTTCATTATTGAAATGGAACATTAAATTGGTAGTCCCAAAAAATATTACAACAGCGAGAATTTTCACAAATAAAGAAAACGGAAGCTTGTTCACTGTATAGTTTGATGCGTGTTTCGGAATATGTTCAAATATTTTCATACTAATACCAAAAATTACAGCATTTTTCGAAAAACAAGGAATTCAATTCATTCAAATGTACATATGTGAACAAAGGGGCAATATTCTATGTCAAATGCAACATTTGCTGTATTTCCCAAAATTGCCAACTCCTAATCCTTAAATCTTACTAAAATTGAATTATAATATGCTTTAGCAGGAATTACAGAGCCGAAAACTGCTAGTTTGTGCAGTCTGGGCGCGATAAGTTCTTTCAATTGTTTAGTTGCCACTTGCGGCGGAGTCTAGTGGCAGGATTATAAAAGTTTATGATTTATTCTATAGCGATAAT
The DNA here is from genome assembly GCF_047663935.1 of Musca autumnalis. Classification (NCBI taxonomy): domain Eukaryota; kingdom Metazoa; phylum Arthropoda; class Insecta; order Diptera; family Muscidae; genus Musca; species Musca autumnalis. The sequence continues at coordinate 85,400,357 of NW_027411866.1, forward strand.
ATAATATATTGGGACTTTTGTGGTCCTAAAACCAATGCAGCCATTAATTTATTAGCTTTGTCTCCAAAAATAAAAATCAATTCATTAAGTGGAATAAATTGTTTAAACTAATATCTACCTAGGCGCTTAACAGTTCCTCCTTTATTGTTATGTATTTGGTTATGGTAAATGTTGTGGCTTTAAATTGTAGATTATAGCCAGAAGGACAATAAGTGGCGCGGTTAAACCTTTTTTGTTGGTTATTTTCTATTTGAATAGTTTTTCGTTGACTATTATTTAGGTAAATTTATGGCTGTGAGAGAATTTTTATTCAATAAATTAAATTTATTTCCATTAACTAATAATAATAATATGAACACTAATATGAATTTTTAGATTCACTTTGGCAGTTTTGTTGAGATGTGTGTTTAACTTACTGTTTGTAGGTAAGTCAAGCTTAATCTCATATTTGTTGTTTTCAAATTTAAAAACAACAAGTTTAAAGTGGAATATAGTTAAAATTGATTAATTCGTCCAACGCCACTTGGACTCATCAGTTCTCTTAGTTCTTTGTATTGAAACAAAGAACCCTTCCCCAATTTTATGACGACTCAAGCTCAAGAATAAGTGTGACTGATGAATTCGTTTGAATGCGAAGTCAACCGAAACATCTAAAAACTCTCGTAGCCGCATATGTAAACTAAATTAATTAATCCCACTGTCATGTGTCATCATAAAATTGGGGAAGGGTTCTTTGTTTCAATACAAAGAACTAAGAGAACTGATGAGTCCAAGTGGCGTTGGACGAAACTAGTATTCTCTGCCATCCCCTAAAGTAATCAATTGTAACTACATCCCATTTTAAACTTGTTGTTTTTTTAAATTTGAAAACAACAAATATGAGATTAAGCTTGACTTACGATTACCTACAAACACTAATATGAATTTAAATGTTATAAATGTCGAATACTATTTACTTCACGACGCCGCAGCGTCTATAATGTCTGCAAACTCAGAGGTGTAATTAATGGAAATGAGGAGATTTAAACGAAGATGCCTATGTAATTCATAGGGCCATCTAAATAATTAATCAATTCTAACAAAAAATCATTACCAAATATTGTTTTTTTTTTTTAATACTTTTTGGTAGTCTTAACTACTTACAGAACACCCTGCTAATCCATTATTTTAACATGTGCATGTCGCACTGAATAACTAGTTATTTTATAACCACTAGAATAACTAGCTATTCTATGGCAACTAGAAGTTGAGAAATAAGCTAAAAAAGTATTTTATATTTTTAGAACAGTTGAAGCGAAATTTGTATTCAATTTCAACATACCTCATATTTTTATTTTATTTTGCTCTCTGCTGGATTTGGTCATGCGAACTTCTGATTTGTAGCCGAACACACCACACAATGTGCCACCCGTACGAACATTAAGGTTTGTTTAAACGCTTACATGTGCACTACCAACTTTCTTTATTTCGTTAACAAAAATCTCGCGAGCCGACGGAGTGCGTTGAACACGCAACTCTCGGATTCCCTGTCGGACATACCGTACTCATTACTTAGTAAGGAGTAAAGTAAGTAGTTTAGTCTTGTAAAATTTTTATAAATAAACCATTAATTTTCAGCTTACTGGTAATGCAGAAGGTAGTATGACTAAAGCATCCGAAGTAAAACCAACATCTGAAGTTATTCACGAATTTTAATTGAACCACAAACCAAAAATGCTTTTTCGGCGCTATCGTAAAAACTATTATCTTTCATTCGCTAATAATATTATTAACGACATTCGAATTCGAAGGTTTTCCTGCCACAAACTGAGCGACGAATGAATCGTTTTTAATTCGTTCTCGAGTGTTGTTTTCGAACAAAATATCCGCAAAACTATCGAAAAACATTCGAAAACGGATCGTTTGCGATAGCAATGGTATGAGGGCATACTATCACAAAGGCTGTCGTGCCTAAAAGTAAAAGCGTCCTTTGTTTTACATATTCAAATTCATTTCATTTATTCTGGATTGTTTGGATTCCCACGGAGTGTATTTTTATTGCACAATTAAAATTATTCAATACACATTCCTAAGTAAGCCTTTTAATTTATTTAGACGAATGCTAATGTTTGACAAAAACTTTAATCATGGCACACTTACCAAGGTAGTGGCATCGTAAAATTTTAAATAAGTTATGTCAAAACTTTCTTCATGTTGTTGGGGAAAGTACAACATATTTTTTTCTGTTAGACTTCGTGTGTTATAATTTAAGAAATTTCCCCTATGTCCGGCTCATTTGCTCTACTCTAAGAATACATATTCGTAACACAATTATCGAAAGCACCAGATGCGAAATAAAAGTCTGCGCAATTTCCACAGTAGCTTAACAAAAGCATATTTCATAATTATTTCCACCTATCACAAAGGTAGCATTCGTCGTTAAAGGACATACTCCCACCTTGAGTATTAATTACGTCTACTTCCAAAAAATCAACACACACATGTACTACGAAATAAGATTATTAATTCGAAAATGATAGCCTCAACATTGCGTGAAATGTTCATTATTGAAATGGAACATTAAATTGGTAGTCCCAAAAAATATTACAACAGCGAGAATTTTCACAAATAAAGAAAACGGAAGCTTGTTCACTGTATAGTTTGATGCGTGTTTCGGAATATGTTCAAATATTTTCATACTAATACCAAAAATTACAGCATTTTTCGAAAAACAAGGAATTCAATTCATTCAAATGTACATATGTGAACAAAGGGGCAATATTCTATGTCAAATGCAACATTTGCTGTATTTCCCAAAATTGCCAACTCCTAATCCTTAAATCTTACTAAAATTGAATTATAATATGCTTTAGCAGGAATTACAGAGCCGAAAACTGCTAGTTTGTGCAGTCTGGGCGCGATAAGTTCTTTCAATTGTTTAGTTGCCACTTGCGGCGGAGTCTAGTGGCAGGATTATAAAAGTTTATGATTTATTCTATAGCGATAATATAATATATTGGGACTTTTGTGGTCCTAAAACCAATGCAGCCATTAATTTATTAGCTTTGTCTCCAAAAATAAAAATCAATTCATTAAGTGGAATAAATTGTTTAAACTAATATCTACCTAGGCGCTTAACAGTTCCTCCTTTATTGTTATGTATTTGGTTATGGTAAATGTTGTGGCTTTAAATTGTAGATTATAGCCAGAAGGACAATAAGTGGCGCGGTTAAACCTTTTTTGTTGGTTATTTTCTATTTGAATAGTTTTTCGTTGACTATTATTTAGGTAAATTTATGGCTGTGAGAGAATTTTTATTCAATAAATTAAATTTATTTCCATTAACTAATAATAATAATATGAACACTAATATGAATTTTTAGATTCACTTTGGCAGTTTTGTTGAGATGTGTGTTTAACTTACTGTTTGTAGGTAAGTCAAGCTTAATCTCATATTTGTTGTTTTCAAATTTAAAAACAACAAGTTTAAAGTGGAATATAGTTAAAATTGATTAATTCGTCCAACGCCACTTGGACTCATCAGTTCTCTTAGTTCTTTGTATTGAAACAAAGAACCCTTCCCCAATTTTATGACGACTCAAGCTCAAGAATAAGTGTGACTGATGAATTCGTTTGAATGCGAAGTCAACCGAAACATCTAAAAACTCTCGTAGCCGCATATGTAAACTAAATTAATTAATCCCACTGTCATGTGTCATCATAAAATTGGGGAAGGGTTCTTTGTTTCAATACAAAGAACTAAGAGAACTGATGAGTCCAAGTGGCGTTGGACGAAACTAGTATTCTCTGCCATCCCCTAAAGTAATCAATTGTAACTACATCCCATTTTAAACTTGTTGTTTTTTTAAATTTGAAAACAACAAATATGAGATTAAGCTTGACTTACGATTACCTACAAACACTAATATGAATTTAAATGTTATAAATGTCGAATACTATTTACTTCACGACGCCGCAGCGTCTATAATGTCTGCAAACTCAGAGGTGTAATTAATGGAAATGAGGAGATTTAAACGAAGATGCCTATGTAATTCATAGGGCCATCTAAATAATTAATCAATTCTAACAAAAAATCATTACCAAATATTGTTTTTTTTTTTAATACTTTTTGGTAGTCTTAACTACTTACAGAACACCCTGCTAATCCATTATTTTAACATGTGCATGTCGCACTGAATAACTAGTTATTTTATAACCACTAGAATAACTAGCTATTCTATGGCAACTAGAAGTTGAGAAATAAGCTAAAAAAGTATTTTATATTTTTAGAACAGTTGAAGCGAAATTTGTATTCAATTTCAACATACCTCATATTTTTATTTTATTTTGCTCTCTGCTGGATTTGGTCATGCGAACTTCTGATTTGTAGCCGAACACACCACACAATGTGCCACCCGTACGAACATTAAGGTTTGTTTAAACGCTTACATGTGCACTACCAACTTTCTTTATTTCGTTAACAAAAATCTCGCGAGCCGACGGAGTGCGTTGAACACGCAACTCTCGGATTCCCTGTCGGACATACCGTACTCATTACTTAGTAAGGAGTAAAGTAAGTAGTTTAGTCTTGTAAAATTTTTATAAATAAACCATTAATTTTCAGCTTACTGGTAATGCAGAAGGTAGTATGACTAAAGCATCCGAAGTAAAACCAACATCTGAAGTTATTCACGAATTTTAATTGAACCACATTATACACGATGTTCTACGTGTAATAACATCTTCGAAGGAATCGAAAGAAGAATGTGCCGATAGGAAAGGTTGATACGGTGAATAGGTAACACATAATATAAGAAAAAGTGCTGCTCAAAATCCATGACACTGATGTGTTTAATACGCAGACTGCTTTTTTTAATCCATTGAAGATTTGAAATCAAATAGTTTACGTAAATAAACAGACGACTAACTACAGTGCAAATAAAGTCCTATGTTTGTATAATTTCATTTCGAGGAGCTCTCAATATATAGCTCTATATCAGTCATTATATAACAGTATCACCAGTTTTGAGGTTATCTCTTTATAGAGAAATGTACAGGTTTGCCCCCAATAAAATATTTGGTTGAATTTCGGTGGCAGCGGGGTACCTCCCCTATTCCTTATTTTTTTGAACAACGCACAATGGTCCCAAATTCAAATTTTTTGGCCAAAACTATTTCAACGTCCATTTAGTATTGAAATTAATTATTATTTATAATAAATGTGTACAAACAGCAATTCTTACGTTTTATAGACCAAAATGACCAAAAACTTCCAACATTTGTTAAACAGGGTGGTCCCGTTGTGTGGGGTCTAAACCAAAACATTGACCTATGTTAATAATTTTTGGTACGAAGGATTCATATCTTCCAAGAGGTCAAAATACCAAATTTCAGCCGAATCGGTCATAAAGTGTCGCTAAAATCCAAAAAATATCTCTAATCGGACGGTACTTTTATGTGGGGGCTATGACAAAAAATGGACCTATTTTCAAAAAAATTATACATACTTGTTTTCTACACTCTGAAACCCTTAAATATGAATTTTTAGGAAAATCGGTTGATAGATGCGGGTATTACCGTTCTATTTCAATTGGATACTACGTACAATCACAACAGGTACTTACGAAAAATTCTCCCATCTTGAAATAGAAAAATCCACTTTATTTTAACTGTGGCAAATTTGAGCAAGAATTTATTTCTCAATTTATTAGTTCAGTTCCCCAGCTATCTTCCGAAATCATTTTGGAGGTGGACAAACTTGGACATTTTTTTTAAAAGTTAAGGAATATTTAAAAAGTATTTGTAAAAAATAATTTTTAATATATATAAAAACATTGATTTTATTACGCTAATTTTACAAATTTTATCGTTCTTTTTGTAAATGTTATGAAAGTACTCATAAACAGCTTCCCGATTCATAATAACTTTGGTCTCACTTCTGTATATTTATGCAGCGACGCAATACAACAAAAATTGTATATTTTACAGCACAAAGTCTGTTTTATTTTTACATAAAAAAGTGTCAACTTTGGTGCTGCGCCAATCAACGAATACTAACGTTATTCACAAAAACTAATTATTTTCAGATGACTTGATGTGTTTTTTATTATTCTGTGCAAAAAAAAATTAAAATTTCGAAACTTCAAAAATAGGGTTTTGGCCAAAAATTTCCTGATTGAAACCTATGTGCAACGCTATATTTGAAAAAAAATATGAATGTATCGCTTTAAAAATTAATTTGCGAGAGAATGGTGGTTATATGAAATTTGCAGACAATGTTCAAAGTTGTCCCATGGTGAAAATATAAAATATATTTTGATGAATTTCGGAGGGAGTGTGGTACCTCCCCTATTTATACCCTACACCGCACTGTGATAAGTGGTATTATGTCTTTGTGCATTAGTTTGTTACATGGGAAAGGAAACGAGGTAGACCCATAGTTCCTTTTAGGAATATACATAGAATCTCTATCTGAGTCGATTTACGCATCTCCGTTTGTCTGTTTGCACATGTGTTTTTGTAAACAACCTTTATGGTCGCATTCATTTTCCGATTCGTATGAAAATTGGGGAAGTTCATTTTTTTGCCAAAGGAGGAACGCTATTTATTTTAATTATAACTGATTTAGATTCAGAATTGAGTTTTTTCCTTTCCTTACTGGTTTTTAAAACGCTGTATTTGTAAAATTGCCTCAAAAATGTCGGTTGCATTTCAGAATATAGGTACATCCTTGGGGCCATAAGTTATAACATATTTCAAAAAATGGGTCAGATTTTTAAAATATGTTATAACTCAAAACTACTAAACCGTTATTAATGAAATTTGCAGTAAAAATTTAAGGTTTGTCGTGGTAATGTATTTTTTTATGATTTTCAGAGGTGTTGGGGTACCTTCCTCACGTCCTTTTTTAAACGCTATATATGCAAAACAAATGACCATATCGGTCTGAACACTTATTTTTGGAGGAATGACAACGCCCACTTTTTTAATACGTTAAGAAATTGCATAAAGAAAAGAAAGATTACATATAAAATCTTTTCATAGATTTTAAAACCACGATGAATAACTCACTTTGACGTTGGACCCAAAGAAATGAGGTAGAAAATACTTATTTCTGAATTGTAAAATATAAAATACATAACAAGCTGCCATTAAAATAACAAAACGAGGGGCCAGCAAAGTAATTTTTCGGATTCATTAAAGCAAGTTCATTTGCCCAACCCAAAGAGATGGCGACTTAAGTTTCGTGTCTGTAGTGTCGATGACAATAAAAGTCATAATTTTACCTTATAGCATGTTCCCACGAGCGTTTGAATTACATTGTTCGCCTGTTGCCTTTCTAACTTCTTGTTTCCACTTTTAGGGAAATGTGAATAAAAACGAACATAAAATACTCTATGTTGAACAGATCAGACAATAATCTTCCTTTCAAATGTATATTTTAAATGTTTTTACACACTTTTCATTAATTCTGAAAATTTTGGCATTTTCAATACATTTTTTATTTGTGTCTATTTTCAAAATTTCATTTATTGTTTTCGATTTTATTTCTATTTTTTAAGCGATTTTGAACTAATGGACAAGAAATGTGTCTGGGATTAACCCACTTAGCGCCGATAAATTAAAATTTATATAAAAATTACAGTTTTGAGACTTTTTAAGCATTTTCTAATAAATAACTTTTTTCTCTAAAACGAGTAGATTTCCTGCATGGGACCTTCTTTTAAAAATGCCGGAAACTTTGGAGAGCAATATAGGTGTATTCTTACACGCCAATCCCTAGGTTTTTGATTGAGAAAATACTCTTCCTACATTCCTAACAAATCGTTGCCTTTATGCGAATGTAAAATTTATGATTACATTTTTATCGCATACTAAAATTTTTCATCAAAAGTCGAAAATTACAAAAATTTCGTTTTTTTTGAATTGTGGTTTAGCCCAATTGCGTGGAAATGCATAGGGCATATGAACCTTTATAAGCATAAAAAATTTGAAGCTTTATAAGCATAAAATATTCGAGTATAACGTCAATGTTTGCAACTATTTTTTGTGGCGTTTAAACGACCAGTGGCTTTATATAGGCTAAGAATGAAACACCACCTTCTTCCTTCTGCTTCTATATAAAAGATTTAGTTCATTACTTTTCATTCATCGTTTTTATTTGTTTGTGTATTTTTTTGTTTTTTTTTTTTTCAAAAAAATTATAAATTTTGAATTAGACATGTCATAATTTATTTATTTTTTTTTATAAACTCTCCCATTTGTTAGGAATGGGAAATGTTTATTCTTCGTTTGGAGAGTATTTAAACTCGAACAACGTAGAAAAATCGCCGTCTGCTCACAGAATTTTGTATGGGGAAATAAGTAATTTATTCGTAGTTATGTGTCGAACAACGAATAGAGAACGAACGACGTACCGTGAATACGGAACATCAAGTTTCGGGTTGATTTCAGTGATTTCAGAACGTTGCACATAGAGGAAATATAGGCCAAAAGTTGTTCAAAGCTCAAAATATGACAATCACGTTTTTATAAAAAAAAGTTTAAGCAAATTAGCGAACAAAATATAGAAGTCGATAAGCTCTACCGTTAGCAATAGTGTTGTCGACTTTTATGTTTACATTTCCTTTGTAATTGTGCATTTTAAGTTTCCCGATTTTTGTCGACAAGCAAAAAATGAGTTACGAGATCCCACTACTGATTGATTTCTGTTATTTGTGAAGCAGCCCACACCTTACGTGCGATTTTCTAACACATTGTTTCAGTTACCGACAAAAATTTGTTAAACTTAAACACATAACATTGAATGAAAAGCTAAAATTGAAGGTGACAATGTTGACAGAGTTCTTGCTATCAGTTGAACTTTAAGACTATTTTTTTGTCGCTAACTTACCAAAAATATCGTTAATTACGGGAATTTTACCATTTTTGACGGTAACTCAAAAAATGAGTAAGAGAATTGCACTACTGATGAAAGTGTCATTATATTTCGCCTAAACTTCAACTCAAATCACAACAAGAGATTGAAACTCTTTTCTATGGACAGATCGAATACCAACTACATAATCAAAATCCTTGTTATTATATGGGTTTCGGAAGTGTAAACTTTTTCGGAAAGTGTGGCTCCTGGAAATTGTGAACGTTGCGATTAAAAACTTGAGCTGAAGAAGTTCAGAAGTTATTGGGGGCACCAGCCAAACTGTCTAAATAACATAGCTAAATAGACTTAGAATATTCTGAAATGGATTTGATCTTAACACATTTCGATGAAACACATTTTTGATTGTATCAAAGTGTACATACCCATTTTGAACTGAATCCATGTATTCACTTACAAATAGTTTTTAAACCAACGGAGGACTCCACTTCTATTGGCATTATTTTCGCAATTTTCAAATAAAAAAAAATTAATTTGTGAATAACTTCAATTTCAAATCGTTTCTTTCGAACATTTAAATAACCGCAATAGCTATGGTCAATGGCAGCATCTGTTCAAAAGTCAGCAATAATTTAGCCAAATCCTGATGTTGGTCATGTTCTGCGGAAATTTGATAGTCAACGTTATTCTAAATGGACAATAAGTACATCCTACATACTCTGCAACATTTTGGGGGATGTAAACGCAAGGATGTTTTGTAAAGCTATGAAATAAAAACGGAAGGGTAAGTCTATAAAATCTCATCGATTTCCAATTAAAATTGTTAAAATGCCAACCCGGCTAACATACCCAATGACTGGAATTAATATTGCCTGTCCAATGGGTGGTGTTTGTATATTATGATAGTGCAGATGCGACGCTTGTTCATTGACACTTACATTCCAATTTGCTATCCTTTTTGCTACTCTTTGTTATGTTTATTGCATGTACTCGCTCGTCTGCAACATTAAAAAAGATGGCAGAATTTATGGGTTTAATATAGCAAATACGTGGAAGACGCGCTTTTGTAAATAATAGGTCGTTGTTTGTAAAAAGACATGATAGAATTATCAGAGAATTGGTGGACAGGCCTAAAGTAGGAGCTAAAGCTGAGTAAAATTCCATTGGAAAAGTAAAATCTAGATCTGCTATAATAGAATAATAGCGTTGTATTGGCACTGAATTATGTAAAAAGTTCAAAAGAACTTCAAGCTAGCAGGAGTGTATAAATGGTCACCAATGTTCTTCATCTATCAAAATTGGTTCATAGATATTTCGAAAAAGTCTTTGAAACACATCCGCTTTTGCATGTACCCGTTCTTCTGATGCCATATAACAAATAGGAGGACTTTTGTCTGAAGATATTTTGTTTGAACTGCTGCTTAGTTCGAGGTAGTATGTGTTGGCCTATATGATTTTTAGTTTTATCCCAAATAGTCCTGAGGTAGACGAGTCCTTCACTGTCTCGAAAATCTATTTCTCAACAGGTCAACAGTAAATTTATTGCTACGTATGTGTGTACTTTGCTTTTTCGAGGTTGATTTTTAAGGTTCTTTTTATGCCCTTTACTAAGTTTGTCATTCCACTGGCAACTCATTGAAATAATCATTTTAGACCCCACAAAATATATATGGGCAATATTTAACATCGTTGAAGCCAAGGTTAACCCTTTTATAACTCGCTAATAGTGGTTGTATATTTTACAACTTAAATGCTTTTGGACAAAATTAAATGTTTTTGGACTTGGCAAAAAATATTGGCCTTCAAAGTTGATTTGCGTGGAAGCTGAGGCTATATTTATGTTAGAAAATGAATAAAAATGGGTTGAAGCCAACGTGACTTTTTTTGTTTTCTCTCGATTTGTGATTAAACCACACTTTTCCCGATTTCCGTGTCAAAGTAAAAGTAGTAGTAACAAGGATCATCTCACCAATATATAACTTTTCAAAATTTGATCTGCTTATACCATAAACATACCACATAACATTTTGAAGCCAGATTTTAAGTGTTTTTTTTTGCAAATTTCTTCTAATTTTTCTAATTTTTATTGGACCTAATTTTTAAAATTTTCATTCGATATACTCATACTTGATTGCAAATTTTACTTACAATATTAACAAGATGTACAAGATCTACAATGCCACTTTACCAACATGAGTGAATACCGCTATAGATTTAAAAAAGTCACTACATTCATTTTATTCCAAAAAATAGTGTGTGATGCCACACCCACGGTTCTTGATTGATCGCCTTGAAATAGATATATATCGATGCGAATTTCATGGTGACACTGAAAGCAGATGCGGAACACAATTGTATGCACTTTGCGCAAATTAGCGATATTTTTATAGGGTTTTTAATGCTAGGATGCAGCCGATGCTACATCTTAGCGTCCAAATTATATTTCAAAAAATATACAAATTAAAGATATGGTCTTGCTGTACATGAAAATCACATGCGGACAAAATGATTTTGATAATTAATTACGCGATTTACACATATTTTATCAAAGCATATAAATTAAAACGGTTTTATTGAACTCTATTTCCGTTTAAGAAGCCTAATGATTTATCTCAACAACCCGATAACCTTGCACAATGGGAAACCTTCAAAATGATTTTGATAATTAATTACGCGATTTAAATCCGACCATTTTCTTGAGAGTTTCAAGAAAAATAAAAGAAGTACTCCCATAGATTTTTTCAATACTTTAAATTAAAATTTTTAGTATCGTGTTTTAAGACAGAGAAGAAATATATTTTTGGAAAAATATATTTTTTTCAGAATTTCAGATGCTGTGTGGTAGAGTTGGGCAATCTAGTTCCCGGAGCGGATCGATATTTCTAGTTCCTTTTCCCAAAAGGAACTAGTTCCTTAATACAGTTCCATAGTTCCAAATAGTTCCGAGAGCGATATAGTTCAATGAACTTTTCTCTTTCAACGTTCTTTCTGTTCCCTTCGTTCCAAATAGTTCCGAGAGAAATATAGTTCCATGAATCTTTCTCTTTCATCGTTCTTTCCGTTTCCTGTATTCTAAATAGTTCCGAAATCGAAATAGTTAAACAAATCTTTCTCTTTAGTCGCTCTTTTTGTTTTCATCGTTGGTGAATGAATTGACATAAAAATAAGTAAATTGCTGCGATGTAAAGTGCATGTGATTTACGTTTATTCTGAATAAGTGAGTGTGGAATTAAATAAGAAAGGAATTATATGCACGAGAGGAACTATATATACTAAAGGAACTATATTAACGCAAGAACTGGATATAGTTCCAATAGTTCCTTGTCCGGAATAGTTCCTTGGAACTAGTTCGTTCCGGAACTACACAACTCTACTGTGTGGGTTATGTCTTTTGGTATCGTATTTTTCTGAAATTACAAAAGACGTAACCCACAGTTTATTGAGCATACATTTAAAGAAGCTAGTATAAATTAAAAATTATAATCATATTAGAACTGAATTATTGGCCTACGCGGTTAAGCGAACTTTAAACTAGAAATTTGAAGGTGTTGGGTTCAATTCACAGTCTTAATGGTAATATTTCAATGGACCATAATTAGGTGAACTGTCTATTCCAAACATCACAATCAATTGTATTAGAATATCATATTTATTGTTGTATTTAAGTCAATTTATGGACAAAATATAGTTAATATAAATTAAGTGATCTGTAACAATTTAAATGTAACTTTTAATTCTCATAAGGAATGTTGTCATACAAGTAGTGACCATAACTTGGAATTAAGCGTTTTAAGTCTTGCAGGTCTTAAAATTTCTTTTTGGAAACTTTTAGCCTTTGTGTGTACATCTAAGGAGGATCCCGGAACTTTTCTGTGGTAGAATCTGGTAGTCGTCTTTGATATCAGTTTTAAACTAAATTATACTGCTAACATCATAAGCCAATGCACGCAGTTTATTGACTGTAGGATCTCCTGTTTTTCTGTAAAAGTAAACCAATACAGATAATTTGCGTTTTTCTCTAGACCTATTTGATTACTGCAATCAGTTAAATTTATCCAATTATCTCTATTATACTAATGGTTGGTTGACAAGACCATCTTTTTCAAACTTACAGCCTAATCGTATCCATCTTTATTTGTATTAGAACGACGTGAATTTTGAGGATAACACGTTTTCGTATCAACACCTCAATATTCTCGTTACGTGCATCTTTTTTTGCTGTTAGAAATTTTGAATATTTCGTCCTTTCTCTTGGAAAAATAAGCAATATCGAGACGACTTGCTTTACAACCGGGCTTCATTTGTCTTGCATTGCCTTCCGAATAACCACTTCCTTTTGTCCGGTTAACATATTGTTTTCCATATGTGCGTTTTAGATGTTTATTTAAATTAGGGCATAGGGCTTCTGTCTTCAAATATTTCAGTTATGGACTTTTTCTGTAAGACCATTAAAAATCGTCTAAAGTAAAAGTTGTTGATTTAAAAATTAACTAAAATAATGGTCTTTGTGATTTTTTGAAAAAGGCTACCATTTTTGAGATATCGTCACCTAAGACCATCTTTTTCAAACTTAAAGCCTAATCGTATCCGTCTTTATTTGTATTAGAACGACGTGAATTTTGAGGATAACACGTTTTCGTATCAACGCCTCAATATTCTCGTTACGTGCATCTTTTTTTGCTGTTAGAAATTTTGAATATTTCGTCCTTTCTCTTGGAAAAACAAGCAATATCGAGACGACTTGCTTTACATCCGGGCTTCATTTGTCTTGCATTGCCTTCCGAATAACCACTTCCTTTTGTCCGGTTAACATATTGTTTTCCATATGTGCGTTTTAGATGTTTATTTAAATTAGGGCATAGGGCTTCTGTCTTCAAATATTTCAGTTATGGACTTTTTCTGTAAGACCATTAAAAATCTTCTAAAGTAAAAGTTGTTGATTTAAAAATTAACTAAAATAATGGTCTTTGTGATTTTTTGAAACAGGCTACCATTTTTGAGATATCGCATACGTTATGCATTTCGTAGTAATCGGTTCAGTAGAACCGGGTCTAACCCGGTTTTGAACCTGGACTTTCGGGTCAAATAACCGTTTACCGTATCCGCCCCCGTGGAAATTATACAATATGCTCAATAAACCCTACCTCTCCCTCCTGTAGGTCACTGTTGGCGCGAACAAAGTTTAATGTTTTCAATGAAATCATTTGATTCAAAAACCTTTTTTGTTCAGTTAAAAATCTAGTGATAGCTAGAGCCGCATTTAGTGGTGTAGGGTATCACATAGTCGGCCCTGTCTCGACTATAGCCTTTGCTAACTTGTTAATGTTACGTTACTTATTCACACAAAAATTAACAATACTATACATATATCTTAATTCAACTATACACACAGCTTTCCTTTACGTAGTTAATGTTTCCTATACTGACGGTTTTAGTTCGTGGTATGATTTAAAGCTCACTCGCCCACCTATTTAATTACTATCAAAATATAAATATTCCCAAAGCCTTTAAATATATTAAATTCTTCATAAACGTTTTGTTTCCCGTTCTTGAGTTCTCTTTAATTGAAGAGAGAACTACTAAATGTGAATTCTTTGCATCGTAAGTGAAAATGGTTGTTGAAACATTTAATAAATGCAATATAAATCATTACCAGCATTTCATACTTCGTCGCTCACCCACACTATGGCACCCAACCTCAACATAAGGACAATTGACTACACATTTGTCCCCATATTCCACAGATACTCGTTTCGCTTTTACCACCATATTCACTGGCCACCATATTCACATGTGGGTGAACACCTCAGACAGATTGTGAGCAACAAACGCAATATAAATAAAATTAATATGGAGTCATAGCGTGATGATGTGATAGAAGATTTGGAAACGAAGGATAATGTAATGTTTTGAATGTTCGTTCGTATATAAATCAGATCTGATGAAAGAACAGTTTTGAATTTGTTAAAATGGCATCTTAAATACCCACATTCTTTTTGACAAACGGCGTAATATTTCATGGGAATTGCTGAGTTTTTGCTCTCACACAAAAACTACAACAATATCTTTTGAAATTAATTTTTTTTTGAGGTTGAGGTCAGTATATGTTATTTTATTGTTTCACATTTTCTCAATATTTTGAACATTTTTTTTTTGTTAAGAAGTCATATTTGGTCAAGGGGGCCCTCCGAAATGAACTTCTGTATACGTTGGCGGATGTGACCTTTTCGCAGGAAGCTTTCATGCATTCTTTTACTACAACTTTGAAATACATGAAATGAAATAAAAACTTATTGAGTGAGCCTCGTAGATATGCTTTGCAACCGCTTATTCATTTCTCTTTATATGCGTGCAGTCTCACTAAACTCCACAACACAACAATCTCACATTGACAGCATTTGGGGGATAGACATCTTTTTATAGCCAAATTCTTGTATCATAGCAACCATATTATGAAGCAGCTATGTACTACCAAAAATACCAAAACAGGGATTCAACTGTCACAACAACAAAACATTGGTCACAAACCTGTAGGAATACAAAAAGTGCTGGAAAAAATATCCTGTATGAGGTCATCATAGTTCCATTCAAGTCTGCTGAATATGTGAACCCACACATACATTAATAACACTGTGATACAAAAGTGGACAAAATTTTTTCCAGGGGTTCTGATGCATAAATTCGGTATTGTCGGAGTCCATTTAAGACGAAAATACCTTTGGTTTCTTTGGGTCACTTCGTTTTTTGATTTTATAACGGTAAATGTAGTGAAAAACGGCGTTTCTTGGATTTTCAACTTAAAACGGACATCATTTCTTTTTTCCACAACGGACATTTAGAGCTTATTTTTTATATATTATTAAAATTAAAAATCGGGTAACAAATGGTTGAGTTATAGTGATTTAAGTGTGACAAAAACGCATTAAAAACAGGAAAATGCTTTTCCTGGTGCTCTAGGCTGCGTAGAAGACACCAAACTGCGTAATTATTTACCTTTATCAAGGAGGAAATTTAGTTAGCTTGACAAAATGGGGAAAACCAATGATATCTGTTGAAAAATGCGTGAGTTATGCCATCTTTAGTGTGTTAACTTTTTGGTTTCTCCTTTATAAAAGATTGGTACCTTGTGCGTAATTGTTAACTAGACAAATTCAAACTACAATCATACACACCAAGGTACCAACTTTTATAAAGGAAACCCCAAAAAGTTAAAACACAGAAAATGCCATAACTCACGCATTTTTCAACCGAATTTATTGGTTTTCCCCATTTTGTAAAGCTAACTAAATTTCCTTCTTGATGAAAGTAAATAATTACGCAGTTTGGTATTTTCTACGCAGCCTAGAGCACCAGGAAAAACATTTTCCTGTTTTTTAATGCGTTTTTGTCACACTTAAATCACTATAACGCAGCCATTTGTTACCCGATTTTTAAAAATTATGGCTTTTTCGAAAGCCATGATTTTCACTTTTTAAATAAGTAAGCTGTAATTTTCCATTGTGGAAAAAAGAAGTTATGTCCGTTTAAAGTTGAAAATCCAAGAAACCCCGTTTTTCACTACATTTACCGTTATAAAATCAAAAAACGAAGTGACCCAAAGAAACCAAAAGTATTTTCGTCTTCCATGGACTCCCACAATACCGAATTTATGCATCTGAACCCCTGCAAATTTTCACTGTAGCACAGTGTAATGTTTACAACATTCTAACCTTCCCCCGACCCCAACAACAAGACAATAATAACGGAAGCAGTAGCGTATGTTGGCAGCATTAACACGCAACATTAGTTCCTACTGTTCCCAGCTCTATGCTTGTGGGAGTGTTGCATTACAACAAACAATGTGACAAGTGTATGTTACATCGCAACGCACAAAGTGCCAATGTAAAGGAATGGGACACGGGATGTTACCTGCAGACATTGAAATGCCCTTATGATTTCACGAGAGTCCGACGGTTCTTTTATTTCATAGCAATGGTGGGGGTCATACGATGATGCATGTGCCAACATACATGTTATATTCATTATTGCAGATGTTCGTCTACGTCTTCCACCTAGGAATTGATACAGGACAAAACCCATAGTTTTTTGGCATGCTGCGGTCATTATAATGTGACCGTTTTAAGTCTTGTTGTTGTTTTGTATGTTTTACCAAAAACACAAGCAACATTAATTGCTCTCCATAAATCAAAAATATACTTTTTCTACTCTTATATTTGGATATTTTATACAAGTCGTTATTGCTATAGTTAACACAGTAAATTTTCGGTTGAAGAAAGTCGTCTCTTATGAATGTTAAAGTTTTTGGTTAACTCAAAGCAATGTTATAGCCTGTTTATATTATAGGTTTTTGTCGGATTAACCTTCTTTATGAGGATGAGTAATCTAGTTCCTTGTACTAGTTCCAAAACGTATGAGTAACATCATGAAATATAACGTGTGATAATAAGTATACGCAGTTTGTTCAAAAAAAAATGTGGGTCATTGAAACTGCGAAGTGAACTCGATAGTTCCATATAGTTCCTTTGGCACAACTCTAAGGTATACCCAATGGAAATGACATTTAAAACCAAGTGGGTTTGTTAAATCCGGTTATATATAAACGTACTATTACAGTAAACATTTTGAACTTTCGAAAGCATCTTCCATATTACAAAAAAAAAAAAAAATAAAATCAAAACTTATATTGTCCTTAAAGCGTTGGTGCCGTATAATTAACATTTACTAACATATGCTGTTTCTAATACGTTCAGGTATTGCTTTGGTAAAAGAAAATGTTTTAAAATACTGCCACAGAATCCGCGTTAGGCCACCTGCGACCGATTAAAGTGTAATATGAGCACTCCAAGAAATAAATGTAACCAAAATCTGTAGCGATGGTTATATGGAAGAATGGCAAAAGATACGGCCCATAAATGGAATATATCGGTATAGCAGTATAGTATGGAACTCCCAAGGTAGAGGTGGCTAATGGGTACATAACGCTGCTAAATGACTGAATTTTGCGTTATAAAATATCATCAGTTCACTTTCGAAATACAACACGCGCCTGTAGATTGGAAATTTTAATGAACGCCCGGGGAATGGGTCCTCAGTCCATGGTAATGATTCGGTGGTACATCACTGGTCGAGCAAAATAAATATATCTAAATTTAGCTATGAAATTTAGCTCTCTGCCGAAGCTCACCAGACATCTGTGGCATCTGCTCCAATAAACCGCCTATCCCGGAACTCGTTGTTTACCTCGGATAAGACCATTATATACACATATGTACATATGTTCCCACAACACTCCCGAAGGACAAGGGAGACTTCTCTCAGACTATCATCTGCGTAAAAAGAAAACAACCGACATTATAATCTCTTAACGCGGTATTTTAACCAATCACCATCTTGATAGCCGACCTTTCTCTCAAATTCTCGGGTAACTATGATAACTTTACGGGACATGAGAAATGATACCAAGTTTCGCAGCAGCTATAACGGGACTAGCAAACAAGCGTATTAAGATTGGTAAACGAAATAGAGAACTTATTCTTGAAGTTATCAGGTGGGCAACAGGGAAAAAGTGGCCAGACCTGAATCGATACAATATTGTTACAGGAACAAGTTGTGGGCTACGGTTAAATCATCCTCGAATCCCAGAAAAAATGAAAACGTAGAAAAAGCTGTTGTTTTTTTCAGCGGTTAATATAGCGAAGACTACTCCTGTGAAGGTTGCGCTCACTGTTCTCTTCGACGCCAATGGCATGGTGCATCATGAATTATTGCCGTAAGGTCGTATGGTCAATATGGAATACTACCTTGATGTTATGCTTCGGTAGCCCGAAGCAAATCTGCAGAAATGAACAGAATTGTGGAAAAACCAATCATGCATCGATGTTTGCGTGTGAGTTTTTGGCCAAAAACAAGACCGTCGTTATGCCTCAAAACATTAAACAGTAGATGTTGGCTTGCTAAAAAGCGCGTTTCAGAAATGTTTTGGGGATTGGAAAAAAACGCTGGCATAAGTCTGAGGTTAAAATGACGGTTATTTTTTGATCAGATCTCGTATTAGTTTCATAAGTATATTTTACATTATGAGCACTTTAACTCAGGAACTGTTAAATTAAATCGGTTTAATAATAACACTGTGAAGACAAATTTTGAGGCAGAGATAATTCCTTTTGGAGATGAAAGCCCTTGGCCATCAGGAATTAGCGTTATATCTTTGTTCACTGTTGCTTTAGCTTATTTTTGATATGACATGTCTTCATTTAAATCGAATGAGGATTATTTTCGTAGAGCACTTCGACCTTCTAAATCGCTTCCTTCAATGTCCTTTTCGTCCTTTATTTTAAGAGCCCCTATAAAAGTACCACAAGATGACGTTTTTTAGCTTAGACCACGAAAACACGACAAAATCGATTAGTTGTCAATGAGAGCCGTACCTAAATTTTTTTGAGCGACATTTTTGCGGAACATTTCGAAGCTGAGAAACGTCATCTAGTGGTACTTTTATAGCGGCTCTTAAAATAAAGGACGAAAAGGCCATTGAAGGAAGCGAGTTAGATGGTTGAAGTTCTCTACGAAAATAATCCTCATTCGATTTGACTGAAGACATGTCATCTCAAAAATAAGCTAAAGCAACAGTGAACAAAGATATAACGCTAATTCCTGATGGCTTACAGGGTCTCTAGCAAAAAATTCATCACGCCATAACGCGGAAGTTCGACTGACGGCGGATCTGTCCTTCGGTGTTATTAATATACTCACCAAGGCGTTTCTTCCCCAAGTGGAATTCTCCGTGCCCCAGACTTTCACCTCCACACTAAATTTCAATATTTTCCACACAAGTGCAGTCAAGAAGATGTCCATATTTCTTGAAACACGAACCCCAAAACCCGAGCAGGAAAACTTACGAGTTGAGTATCTGATTTGGCCGAAAATTTGCACATAGCAAAATTTCTGCCAAACGTACTTCTAAAAGGCTCTATATCGGTCAAAACTTTCGGGTTTCTCCCTTACTAATGTTCATAATTTTCGCTTTAGAGCAGTTTCAGAACACGGTGCTCTTGAACCAACTTTAAATGAAAGAAGCTTACACATGTAAAGTTTTATCGGATTCTGAAACTGCAATGTTCATAGATGAGAAAAATCCAAAAGAAAGAAACAATCGCTGGAGGGATTTTTAAATAAATCGCGGTCAAATTTCACATTTTTAGGTTTACACAATTTTTCTTGGAAACAAAGTGCAATCTTATAGAGAATTTTCACGCTATAAGATTTTCTGTAGTGTCATTTCGATTAGACATACCGTTTTCAAGCAAATCGCTAAGAACTATATCTCAAAAATGGTGAAACCCCTGAAAACATCTGAAAAGTCAATCTTGTAGAGAATTTTTACAGCAAAAATATTTTCTCTAATACCATTTCAATAGGACTTGCGGTTTCCAAGAAAAATCGTGTATACCTAAAAATGTGAAATTTGACCGCGATTTATTCAAAACTCCCTCCAGCGATTGTTTCTTGTTTTTTGATTTTGCTCATCTATGAACATTACTGTTTCAGAATCCGCAAAAACTTCCCAGGTGTAAGCGGGTTTTATTTAAAGTTAGTTAAGGCGCACCGTACATGACATTGTTTTATAAGGAGACGATACGGTCAGTGCATTGTCCCAATTTGAATTTTTATATCTCAAAAATGGTAAAACCTACGAAAATATTGTAAAGGCCAATCTTGTAGAGCATTTTCCCAGTCACATTATTTTTTCCATTCCAATGTATATAGGACTTGCGGTTTCCAAACAAATCGTGGAAACCTAAAAATGTGAACTTCGACCGCGATTAATTTAAAATGCGCCCCGGCGATTTTTGTTTTTTTATTTTTCTCGTCAATGAACATTGTAATTTCAGAATCCGCAAAAACTTCCCAGGTGTAAGCTCCTTTCATTTAAAGTTGATTTAAGAGCACCGTGATACTCCTTGTAATCATGATGTGTTTCGTGGTCCATCCTTCCACCCACACATAGTGATCCAAAGCTCTAAGATTCATAAAATGGCTGTTTGGCACGATAACTATCGAATGGAATGACTTCCAATATTAGAAATTTTGTGTTCCTGACTAAAGCATTATATTTTTTTGCTAGAACAGCCCAATACTTCCTGAGATATGGGTCCGAAAGGTTCATAGTTATCTCAATAATGGTCCCGCGCAAATGGTATTGTCTGTCTGTGGAGTAACATGCTGAGGTCATTTATCCTTCGGCAATTAAATGAATTTTGTTGTACCGTATGTACAACCAACAATCACCGAAATTACAGTAATTGCTTATTCTTATAAACAATTTTAAATAGACATTATTGTCGTAAATCCTCTTTACAAAGATTATTGTGTGAGCTGTTTGTCCTTTATAATTAAAGGCCATTCGATTACACATTTATTGTATAAGTATTAACAACAAGTGATGGAGAATAGCTATTTAATATTCGGTGGTGTCAACTTTGAACTTTTCATTAGTCATTGCTAATGAAAATTTTAGCAGATACACTCAAAATTAATAAAAAATGCGGAAAATAATACCATGGAAAGTTTAAACTTTATTAGAAAGAAATTGAATGAATGAACTTTACACCTTCTATTAAATTAACTTCTTGACGCCGTTTACAACCATTGCTGACTAGGTCTTAAATTCACATTGACCGGTAATAAACTGTTGATTCTATTGGCAAAAGAAACTCATAGCTAGAATCGAATTTTACAGTACTCAGTATCACGTGTTTCCGTAAAACTAATTTGCATACTTGAGGGTGAAAATAGAAAGAAAGTTAAATATAGGTTTGCCCAAGCCTTTTGTGTGTAGCCAGTCAAACAATTTTCTTATTATTTAGTATGGAAACCTATTTTCCAGTTGAAACCAAGTATTGCGGTTATAAAAATGTTTTCCTAATAACATTTACTTGGAACGAGATGATCAGTGAAGCGATAACAACAGAAACGTAATGTCATAAAAAAACCACACCGTACAACATTTTTACAAAAACTGCTCTTAAAAATGGTGAATAGATGCGAAAGGTAAAGCAATTTTTTATTCTTTTTCCGCTTTTTGAATTGCAATTTTCCCTTCGATTCCACACGTTTCGTCGCAAATTTGTTGGCCGACTAGCATATAAATATTTGGGCCATTATCGCTTTGAAGTTGTATTGGGAACTATTTTTTGCAGCTCAGGTTTCTTAGGATTTTGTGGGTTGGCGTATGGGGTATCTTGATGATGGTTTGAGTAATGGATTAGATTTCTTTGTAGCTTGTTTATTTCAATGTGCGTGTGGTTTCTCTTCTTTTTTCTTCTTTAATGGTATTATGGTGAAAACTTTTCTATTGTAATTTTTGATGTTATCCTTCGGGATAGTAAGGGTAGTTGGGAATTAAGGCGATGTGCTTAAAAGTGATTCTACCTGTTGTTATTTCCTATCAATGACATGGCTTCTAATGTGACCCTTGTAGGCTCATAAAATTGTGTTCTTTTGTGATGGAGAGTTTTGAATAGGGTGTGGGGGCGTACTGAATTTAACAGCCTTTGAGATTGTTACAGCACACTTTTTCTAGAGTTTATTTAGGTTGACTAAACAAATTAATATTATGTTTTCCGTTTGCTTCCATGTTCACGTCGAATGTTTATTGAAATGTAATTCAATTATTTATTTTAAGTGGCTAATGGCAATTTCTTTAACTGCTACATAAACAGTTCCTACATTTTTGTATCTTTAACACTACTCTGTAAAGACGTTTGATTTATTCACTTTAAACTATCTTTGCAGCGTGAATTAAAGTCACACATTGGCATAACTGTAATTTGTAATCCATGCAGTTATTTCAGCCAAATATATACAGTGGCGGCCAAAACTGAAGCACCCCCTCAGTAAATTTTTTTCATAATGATTTTTTTAAGAAAGCTTTGTTGTATTGTTGTATATCTTTATTATTGAACAACACAAACTTAAGAAATTCTCTATAAGAATTTATTAACTTTTATCGACTGAAAAGTTGTTAAAATTTCTTTTGTTATTGTAACAACTACAAAACAAACAAATGATATTGTTGAAAAACGAACAATAAATAAAGTTGTTAAAAAGTTACTGAATAGGCCCCTGAATTTAATAAAAAAAGTTAAAGTTCAAAAAACATTTTAGGTCGCAAATATATGTGGACAAAAATAAAACACCCCTAATTTAACGGGGGGAAATAGTGAAATCAATATTTCGTTGCTTATTCTTTATTCTGGATGACACATGCACATCTTTTGGGCATTAGGGTTATGACTTGTTAACAACCTCATATCCCTGTATCATAGCATGATACAGGGATTCTGCACAAGGTTACATAACATCTTAATTATAAGGTGATTCGGTAAAAAAACCTCACGCACAAAATTATTTTAAGATTTGAATTTATCAGAATTATAGGAAATTTTTAAAATTGAAAATAAACTTTAGAGCCACATGATATAATTAAGCTTACATAACGGTTGCTTCTCACGACTTCTCTTTAATTTTGAGAATCATAAAATTGTCGTAAATGCTTTTTTCAAAGATATAATTTGTTGGTTTTCAAAATAGTCTGGCTTAATCCCATTGTTGTTGTTGTAATATTTTAATGGGCTGTTTCACTAAGACGATTCGAATACAAATTCGTTCGAACTACTACAAAACTTGAGTTTTTTGAAAAATATGTGATTCATTTTTCTTTTCAATCAAACAAAATTTTTCTAACAAACAGGAGTTAAGTAGTAATTTGAACGAATTTGAATTCGAATCGTCTTAGAGAAACAGGCCATAAAACAACTAATTTATTTGTGAAGAAAATTTGGCATTGTTTGCCAAGGGGTAAGGCAGGTCACCTTTATTCTTCAAGCTGACGATTGATGTTTGGGTATGAAAAGTTTTTTGTTGAAGAAGTTATTGAAAAATAATCTCGGTGGAGGAGAAATACGGGAACTGATGAGATCCTGTGGCGAGGATCGAAACTAGTATTCCCTGTCATACCTGCGAACAATGCCAAACTTTCGTTACTAATAAATTAGTTGTTTGAAAATATTAAAACAACAACAATGGGATGAAGTCAGACTATTTTAAAAACCAATTTTCAACAGCTATCCCAATAAAAAATAATTTTAACAAAAAAAACTTTTTTGGGCATGACTTTTTTAATACTTGGCTTAAGTTTATTCATTCGTGCAACAATAAATAATTTTTGAGAATTATTTTTTCATATCATAAATTTTTTCAAAAAAAAAAAAAAATATTTTTTTTAAATCGATTTGTGCGTGAACTTTTTTATATTTCAATGGAATAAACCTCATTTTAGTGATTAATAGGCAAAAGGCCATTCATCCGTGCTACAGGAAATCATTTTTGAAAAAGTGTCGAAAAATCATAACCCTAGTGGACATACATAGATGATATTAAATTATTAATTATTTCAGGCGATATTGCTTTCCAGGCTACTTTTGCGGGTTCAAATAAATTTTCTTTGGTTGTGCAATTTTTCCCTTGATTTTTGAGTTAACGATCTCCCAAAAATCTCAATCAGTAGCTAAGATCAGGGGACTGGGCAGGCCAATTGAGAACTTCTGTAAATTTTTTTTAATCACTCCTTAACCACTTTCAGTACATATTTTAGCTCGTTATGTTCCTGGAATGTCCATCTAAGTGGCATCTCTTCTTCAGCTTAAGACAACATAACGCCTTTTAATACGTTGCGATACTTGAAGCGATCTATAATCCCATAAATTTTATGAATTGGTCCATATGATATTCTAATTGGTCCCAGACCATTATGGATCCTTCCTCTTCTTGGATCCTTCAAATCAAATCCAATCGATTTAAGCAGAAGCTGTAGCATCATTTTTGGATGAATATGAACCATTTGGATGAATATGAACCAAAAATTGTGGACTTGGGTCTACGTTTGGCTATAGCCCCTGTACAACGGTACCTCCCTATTTTCAGTATTTTGAGGATTTAAGCTACATTTTCCGAAAATTAATTATTTCGCCTACATCTATGCCCACAAGAAGGCTTGTGTCAGAATAAAGGATACGCAACGAAATATTGTTCCTTAAATTGGGGGGTGTTTTAGTTTTTTTTTATATTTGCGACTTAAAATGTATTTTAAAATTTAACTTTTTTTATTCAGAATTCCTTAATGTTGTGTTTCTTTCAATAATAAAGATATAAATAAATAAAAAGAATAATAAAAAAATACAACATTGTTTTCCTAAAAAAACTACCATTTTAAAAAATGTACCACCCCATCAGTACGTTTTTTAAAGGTAATTTAGCTTTGGCCGATACTGTATGTTGTCTGTTTGTCCTAATTTTTGTTGTTGTTTTTTCTTTCAGCCTTGGGTTACTTGAATTTGGCGTGTATGAGATTATCTTTAATCAAATCGACATGGCCTCCAAAAAGTTTTTGACAACTTTATTCGACCCAATTGCAAAATTCGCACATAGAAACGTAATTTAAAATTGTGACACTACTTGCCTGTATGACTTTTTCATAATTTCACATTCGAAATTCTTGGGCATAATTTATAGATTACTCATAATGACGATGATTAATATACTGTTTTTGTAACAAAAACTTTCCGATTCCTTCGTTTATTTTACACACAAAAGTACATTTTGGTTTCAAATGTTTCTTGTGTGTTCGTTTTACAAACAAACGAAACTTTTGATTTTTCACATATTTTCCTCACAAAAAAACCAAAACCTCTGAAAAACGACGAACCGAAATTTGTTGATTTTTGCAGAATTTCGCTAAAACACATGCATATGATGGGAAAATGATTTGCAGACATTTTTAGATAGCCATACATATAAAATCGTGTCGTACAGAATATATCAATATCACCATCTTCTCAAAATGGTTTTTGACATTTTTTGAAAAGTGTTTTAAAATTTGCCTGTATATCAGGCCTGTGCACACAAATTCATATATATTTTGAGATTGTGTTTGCTTGAAAACCCCCCATACCAAGTGCGGATATTATTCGAATGTCCGGCACAACTTTCGAAAACGATATCACTGTCGAAGGATTGGCAAATGTTTTTCGGGTGTACACAAGCACGTTGTTCTTTTGTTCGTCAAAAGTTTAAAAACGATATCATTTTCGAACATTTTGCGAATGTTTTTTCTTCACAAGGAAAATTGTTTCGAGAAACATTTTTTACTTCGGAAATTTTTTACGTTTAAAAAAATAATTTTATGTAGTTCGTGAAAAATTCCCATTTGCTTCTTTCAAATATTTTCGATATAAATGCTACTTATAATATTAACAAGAAGTGATGATAAACACAACATAGAGCTTGGTTACAAATACAAGACAACAATGTTTATAAACTGTTACACGCATTGAATCGCAAACATTACAAAGAAGAAAAGGTACATAACAGAAAAATCAAGAGACGTCAGATAAAGTTAAACATGTCACATGTCGAAACTCTGCCAAAAATGCTTTTTCGGCACTATCGTAAAAACTATCATCTTTCATTCGCTAATAATATTATTAACGACATTCGAATTCGAAGGTTTTCCTGCCACAAACTGAGCGACGAATGAATCGTTTTTAATTCGTTCTCGAGTGTCGTTTTCGAACAAAATATCCGCAAAACTATCGAAAAACATTCCAAAACGGATCGTTTGCGATAGCAATGGTAGGGGGAGAACACAAACATTTTCCATATTTTCCCAGCATACCATTTTGTATAATTTTAAGAAATAACAAATATATATATATATATATATATATATATATATATATATATATATATATATATATATATATATACTAGCAAGTGCCCGCTACTTTGTTAGCGGAGAATTCACACGAATATAAAGGAGGATAATAAATAAATAAATTAAAATGCAGAGTATAGTTTCACCCGTTCCTATTTACAAATTCTTTAACCAGTAAAGTACGACAGTTTAAGGTATTACCACATATTCTTTCGGTAATTACCGAAATTATAAGCATTTTAATTTTACCGGGACTTGTCGGTAACTCACAAAATTAGTTTGTGAATCGCACTACTGAACAGATTTCATTACACATTTGTTTTAAAATAGTTGTTTGGTGGATAGAATATACGGAATCGGGAGAATATATGGGAGCTATATCCAAATCTCAACCCATTTTCGTCAAAAGCAATGGGTATAGTCCTTTAGTCAAAATTGCGACCATCATAAATTTTAACCCGGATAGGATAATAAATGCGACAAATGTGCATTAACGGATGGACGGGTACGTATAAATGGACTCAGAATGTGACGCTATGTAGATCATCGAAAGGAACCTATTTCCTATATTTGACCTATTTCGTTTCCATTTGCATGTTACATACAAATGCACAAATTGATAGTACCCCTTAAGCTACTTTGCTTCATCAAAAAAGTCATCCCAATGAGCAGTGGGAAAACAAATATGATCGGGAACTTTGTTTCGCAACTATTTCTTAAACTGGGAAAGAAAAGGCAATTCAAAACATATTGCACGATTCATCAGTCTTCGAATCTAAACAAAACCAAATTATAAACTTGCTGATCTCTACAATTTTATCGTAGTTTGCGTTCGATCACCACAAAAAATATTTTAACTGATATTTTTCCTCATAAACCACTGTTTTGTTTTGACACATTGTGTGCGCAATGTAAAAATAAAGTGGACTTCAATAAGAGCGCTGTTGAAAGATATTGTTTTTTAATTCGTTATAGGGAGGTTATTTTGTGTGGGAAATATAACTTGTGCTTAAAAAACTTCTTTATAGAGAAGTATTCGTTATAGGGAAGTTCGTTATATAGAGGTTAAAATAGGTGAGCATGGACTGAAAAAACTGTGTTTTCAATATTTCTTCGTTATAGAGAAAAATTCGTTATTGGGAAGTTCGTTATAGAGAAGTTCGCGCCATACTTTTTGGGTCCCCTCGTATTAATACAACATAATGTTCGTCTCATTAGAAAATATAACGTCATCAAAGTACTTTAAAGGGCTTGAAATCTTCTCTGTAGAAAATTCGTTTCCCTATATTTTACAGGGAGAGCAGTGGTTTTTCCTATCCCTTCGTGATAATGCTTTTCTGACTTTTTCACGTAACGCACATATTCCAAAATCGTTTTCAATTACAAAACCAAAATTTGATTCTGGTTTGTGGTCTATTATTGATTTCCTAAATTTCTATATACCAAGAACGCCATAATAATTCTTAATTTCAAACAGAACAACTCAATTAAAAACACAATTTTTAAAACATCTTCTTCTAACAAAAACTGTATGGGGTTAGTTTTTGACGGAATCGACATCCTCAGATGTAAAAGAAAATCTTGCAATTTTTTTTCAAAAATCGACTTCGAAAAATGTTGAGTATTTTGGTTTGAGTCTGTTGACAGCACTCAACATGAGTAATCCTTTGTCTATACACTTCATTTGTCTATGCCCATACCATAACTTACAGTTCTCCGAACTTTACAGTATGTACTGCATTTTCATTTTCCAGGGCTGTGAGAGGGTTGCGCCATATTTTTTGGGTTCCGTCGTAATAGTGCAACATAATTTTCATCTCATCAGAAAATATAACGTCATCAAAGTACTTTAACGGGCTTGAAATCTTCTTAGTAGAAAATCTGATTCGTTCCTTTATATTTTGCGGGGAGAGAACTTTTTCCTAACCCTTCGTGATGAATACTTGTTATGTAATACTTTTCTGCCTTTTTCACCTAACACACATACTCCAAAATCGTTTTCAATTACAGAACCAATCTTTTGTCTCTGGTTTGGGGACTATTATTGATTTCATTAATTATTTAGCGATTTCTTCAAATTACAGATTTTAAAATTGAAAATTGAATAGTTATGACTGTACATCTCCATATACGATAAAATTCTTAATTGCAAATAAATCGTTGTAATATGCACAATTTTATTGCACTTTCATTGATTTGCAAACATTTAGTTATTACCAAAAAGTCAGGTCCATACAGTTTTTAGTAGTTGTTATTTCTGGCCGATTTCTGAATTTATTCCCCTAATGTTGTCATCAACATCAACTCATTTGTTCAACAAACCCAACATTATTTATTGAAAGAATTTTTGTTTTAATTTTAAATTGAAAATCAAAATTTTTACAAATGCATCGTTTGTAATCATTTTTTCTAACTGGATTTTAACGAATGAAAATCTTTTGTGCGACACCTGTTATGTGAAAACAAAATCAGGATCGGTTTGTATTTTTTGCGTAATTGTCTTTCTATTATTTAGTGGTTTACGAAAAATAAGTGCGCCTAAAAGTAAACTACAAAATTTGAAATTATGTGTGATCTCTTACGATATCAAGAAGTGATAGCATTGTTAATTTGACACATGTCTTGCAGAGGGCCAACTAAGTGAATAAGTACGTAATAGTAATGAAAAATAAGGATTTTTGTTGTTGTTATTTTTTGTGGTTCCAGGACGAATTTTCTAAAACCCGCCCTTATCTCGCACATTTGCATCAACAGTGACCCACTGGTAAAATTTCAAGCTCCTAGCTTTAGCCGTTTTGGCTAAATATATATATCTCATAGATATATATATATATATATATATATATATATATATATATATATATATATATATAAATGAGCTTGGTGATAAGTGATTGACTGACTGACTGACTCATCATCAACGCCCAGCCAAAACGGCTATAGCTAGGAGCTTGAAATTTTACCAGTGGGTCGCTGTTGATGCAAATGTGCGAGATAAGGGCGGGTTTTAGAAAATTCGTCCTGGAACCACAAAAAATAACAACAACAAAAATCCTTATTTTTCATTACTATTACGTACTTATTCACTTAGTTGGCCCTCTGCAAGACATGTGTCAAATTAACAATGCTATCACTTCTTGATATCGTAAGAGATCACACATAATTTCAAATTTTGTAGTTTACTTTTAGGCGCACTTATTTTTCGTAAACCACTAAATAATAGAAAGACAATTACGCAAAAAATACAAACCGATCCTGATTTTGTTTTCACATAACAGGTGTCGCACAAAAGATTTTCATTCGTTAAAATCCAGTTAGAAAAAATGATTACAAACGATGCATTTGTAAAAATTTTGATTTTCAATTTAAAATTAAAACAAAAATTCTTTCAATAAATAATGTTGGGTTTGTTGAACAAATGAGTTGATGTTGATGACAACATTAGGGGAATAAATTCAGAAATCGGCCAGAAATAACAACTACTAAAAACTGTATGGACCTGACTTTTTGGTAATAACTAAATGTTTGCAAATCAATGAAAGTGCAATAAAATTGTGCATATTACAACGATTTATTTGCAATTAAGAATTTTATCGTATATGGAGATGTACAGTCATAACTATTCAATTTTCAATTTTAAAATCTGTAATTTGAAGAAATCGCTAAATAATTAATGAAATCAATAATAGTCCCCAAACCAGAGACAAAAGATTGGTTCTGTAATTGAAAACGATTTTGGAGTATGTGTGTTAGGTGAAAAAGGCAGAAAAGTATTACATAACAAGTATTCATCACGAAGGGTTAGGAAAAAGTTCTCTCCCCGCAAAATATAAAGGAACGAATCAGATTTTCTACTAAGAAGATTTCAAGCCCGTTAAAGTACTTTGATGACGTTATATTTTCTGATGAGATGAAAATTATGTTGCACTATTACGACGGAACCCACAAAATATGGCGCAACCCTCTCACAGCCCTGGAAAATGAAAATGCAATACATACTGTAAAGTTCGGAGAACTGTAAGTTATGGTATGGGCATAGACAAATGAAGTGTATAGACAAAGGATTACTCATGTTGAGTGCTGTCAACAGACTCAAACCAAAATACTCAACATTTTTCGAAGTCGATTTTTGAAAAAAATTGCAAGATTTTCTTTTACATCTGAGGATGTCGATTCCGTCAAAAACTAACCCCATACAGTTTTTGTTGGAAGAAGATGTTTTAAAAATTGTGTTTTTAATTGAGTTGTTCTGTTTGCAATTAAGAATTATTATGGCGTTCTTGGTATATAGAAATTTAGGAAATCAATAATAGACCACAAACCAGAATCAAATTTTGGTTTTGTAATTGACAACGATTTTGGAATATGTGCGTTACGTGAAAAAGTCAGAAAAGCATTATCACGAAGGGATAGGAAAAACCACTGCTCTCCCTGTAAAATATAGGGAAACGAATTTTCTACAGAGAAGATTTCAAGCCCTTTAAAGTACTTTGATGACGTTATATTTTCTAATGAGACGAACATTATGTTGTATTAATACGAGGGGACCCAAAAAGTATGGCGCGAACTTCTCTATAAAGAACTTCCCAATAACGAATTTTTCTCTATAACGAAGAAATATTGAAAACACAGTTTTTTCAGTCCATGCTCACCTATTTTAACCTCTATATAAAGAACTTCCCTATAACGAATACTTCTCTATAAAGAAGTTTTTTAAGCACAAGTTATATTTCCCACACAAAATAACCTCCCTATAACGAATTAAAAAACAATATCTTTCAACAGCGCTCTTATTGAAGTCCACTTTATTTTTACATTGCGCACACAATGTGTCAAAACAAAACAGTGGTTTATGAGGAAAAATATCAGTTAAAATATTTTTTGTGGTGATCGAACGCAAACTACGATAAAATTGTAGAGATCAGCAAGTTTATAATTTGGTTTTGTTTAGATTCGAAGACTGATGAATCGTGCAATATGTTTTGAATTGCCTTTTCTTTCCCAGTTTAAGAAATAGTTGCGAAACAAAGTTCCCGATCATATTTGTTTTCCCACTGCTCATTGGGATGACTTTTTTGATGAAGCAAAGTAGCTTAAGGGGTATTATCAATTTGTGCATTTGTATGTAACATGCAAAAGGAAACGAAATAGGTCAAATATAGGAAATAGGTTCCTTTCGATGATCTACATAGCGTCACATTCTGAGTCCATTTATACGTGCCCGTCCATCCGTTAATGCACATTTGTCGCATTTATTATCCTATCCGGGTTAAAATTTATGATGGTCGCAATTTTGACTAAAGGACTATACCCATTGCTTTTGACGAAAATAGGTTGAGATTTGGATATAGCTCCCATATATTCTCCCGATTCCGTATATTCTATCCACCAAACAACTATTTTAAAACAAATGTGTAATGAAATCTGTTCAGTAGTGCGATTCACAAACTAATTTTGTGAGTTACCGACAAGTCCCGGTAAAATTAAAATGCTTATAATTTCGGTAATTACCGAAAGAATATGTGGTAATACCTTAAACTGTCGTACTTTACTGGTTAAAGAATTTGTAAATAGGAACGGGTGAAACTATACTCTGCATTTTAATTTATTTATTTATTATCCTCCTTTATATTCGTGTGAATTCTCCGCTAACGAAGTAGCGGGCACTTGCTAGTATATATATATATATATATATATATATATATATATATATATATATACTACATAGATAAACCTACAATAATCGTGCATATTAAATATTTCCCATAGGATACCGTTTAGATAATTTTCCATTTATTACACATTCATTTTAAAACGTTTATGTAATATTGTCTCAAGTAATCTTAGTTGGGTTGTCTTTTGCAATAGAAAGAATTTGTGTGTTTCAAAATGTGTGTGTGTGTGTGTGAGCAAATTGACAGACACCGATAGCAGAAGGCACCTTTGAACACCTTTTCTGTGGTTATCAAGGCACATTTATAGAAGGTAGAAGTGACAATCAGCTGTATTTTTACTTTTTTGTAAGTTTGGTTTTCAAAATGTAATAGGGTCTACTAATGAAATTTGAAACTTCGAAATTTTCTACCATAAAACACATGGTAGAATACGAAAAGGTAGCAGCAATACACAGCTGACTGAACTGGGTTGTAACGTTAGTGTCAAATTTCATATGACATTTTATACCTTTATTTATATTTCGATGTACATTAGGGACATATATTTTTTGAGAAAAAAATATATCATTCGGAAAAACCCATTTCCTAGAAAGACTTCTTCATATTAATGATAAGTAACCTCCTCCAAGTTCGAACGATAAGCCGCGCAGTAAATCCCCGCTTGTAGAGGCGATACAACGTTTGTTAATATTTGAGGTATTTGTTAAAATTTAAAAAAATAAAGCCCTATTAAACATGTGCTTCTTTGATTTCTAAAACAAAACATTGAAACAGCTTCTCCTTTTTCTATGAATTTCCAGTGACCCCAAACTTTTCTGAAAGAATTCTACTTTCTGCGAGAATTTATGCATTTAGTGGAATGATGTGGAAACATAAACATTGAAAATGTAACGAATTTTCATTCATGTTTTCCAAAATATTCAACCAAATGTTATAGACATTTCCTTTACGTTACAAACAAAAACAAATTCCTTTGTGGTTGTTGTTCGAGTTGTATTTGTTGTAGTATTAACTTTACCTTATATTTGTTCTACCATGCATAAAACACTTATTTGCATCCTAAACGTGTAGTAAAAATTAAATACGACAGTTCTGAATGCTTTATATTTACATTTTGATTCAAATTTGTTCTATTTTCGAGGATTTTCAACATGTGTTTATGTTTTTAATTATTAGTCAATATTTTCGTTGACACTTTTAATGGGAACAATTAAAAAAATGTTCAAAATGTACATATTGGAAATAATGATATGAAAAGCTTTTTGGAATCAGACGAATGCTTTTCATTTTTTATAAAAAACAAAGGTTAAACAAATTCGTTTTGTTACAAAACACTCGTTTCAAAAAAAAATTTTTTACAAGAACAGGCTGTAAAGCCGTAATGAAGACAAGTTTATTTGTTGTGAGATTTTTTTTTTTAAATATTAAGATTTTACAACTTCTGCTGTGTTCCACTGTTATTTGTATAGACTTCAGAAAAAAATTTTTTCCAGATAATTCTTTCAGTATTCCTGTTGCACCAGCCTTTGATAAAGCACACCCAGCTTGATAACCACGATCATGGTTTCGTCATCTTGAATTCAACCCTTCCAAAATATTAGAGTTGTTAAATCTAGTGAACTAGTTCAGTAGCATAGTTCGGTTGCTTATGAGTTATTTCAAGAAAACAAAGAGATAATATAACTCGTTCGCAGTTCGTTCATACAAACGACCGGTGTCCACTGAGCTATATAGTGAACTAGTTCATTCAAACAAACTAGATTTTAACAACTCTACAAAGTATTTAACGCTTGCGTCGAATTTCGATTCTAAAAGCCCAAATATCGCAATCAAACTTCGAATTCCGTAGCCAAAATTTCAAAAAAAGCAAGATCAAAATTAGAGTGGGACAAGTCGCAATCCTTTCACCGATTTTGAACAATCTTTATCTTGCTACGAGGGCGGTTCGGAAACTTCTTAGCCTATCAATGAAAGAGAATAGTTAGTTTTTCAAAAATATTTTTATTTTTCAATATAATCTCCTGAAACTTCAATACACTTAGTCCAACGCTTTTCTAGCAATTCTATCCCTTGATTAAAATAGTTTTCCTCAAGGTCTTCAAAATAGTGGTTTACAACTGTAATTGCATCTTCATTTGAGGTAAAACGCTTGCCAGCAAGGAATTTTTTTAGATTTGGGAACAAGTAAAAGTCACTGGGAGCTAAATCAGGAGATTAAGGTGGGTGGTCAAGCAACCATTGTTAAAACATTCTTGTGCGCTGGTGCGTTGTCTTGATGAAAAATTATTTTTTTTGTGTTGTAAGCCAGGACGTTTTTCTCGAATTTGTACATTTAATTGATCCAAAAGGTTGCAATAGTACTCTGAATTTATTGTTTTACCCTTTTGCAGATAGTCAATCAATAAAATACCTTTGAAGTCCCAAAAACCCGTTTCCATAACCTTACCAGTCGATTGAATTGTTTTCGCCTTCTTTGGGGCACTTCCTCCAGCTTCAGTCCATTGTTTGGATTGTTCTTTTGTCTCTGGAGTATAGTGGTGGATCCATGTCTCATCAACAGTTATGAAACGACGCTTAAAATCCATTTTATTTCGCTTAAAACTATCCAAACAAGCTTGAGAAATGTTCATTCTTATGCGTTTTTGATCGACTGTTTACAAATGCGGCACACATCTTGCAGAAAGCTTTTTCATCTGTAGTTCTTCATGCAAAATTAAATGGACTCGATCATTTGAGATGCCCATGATATTAGCAATTTCACGCACTTTTGTTCGTCGATCATTTAATACCATATCATGCACTTTCTGTTGTTGTTGCTGTTTTTGGACGTCCACTACGTGATTCATCTTCAATGCTTGTACGACCACGTTTAAATTCAGCAACCCAATTTATTACTGTTGCATATGAAGGAGCACTTTCACCTAACACATTCACCATATTATTATGTATTTCTTGTCCCGATAAACCTTTTTTATGTAAATATTTAATGACAGCACGCATTTCTAATTTTTCCATTGTAACAAAATTGCGGATGTGTCTTTTTTGAACACCTGGTTCTATATGAAGGAGTTGCCAGATCGAAACAAAATTTAACATGTTTTCATAACAGAGATGGAAGTTTCCAAAACACTTAACTTTTTTCTGTTTATTCCGCGCTTTTTGTGCCAGGCTACGAAGTTTCCGAACTGGCCTCGTAAACTTCCCATTCCACCAGCAATTGCTTTTCATTTATTGTGACTACTTAATTGCTAAGATATTCGAACAGAAAAGTGACAACACTGTCGGGAATGTCTTCCGGGAGCACAATATTTCTACATCCTGGACACAAGGGTGATGACGAGGGACATACGCAGGATTTTATTTCGGGAAGGCCCAACTTGAGCAAAAATTATGAAAGTTAAAAAAGTTCTGTACCATTACACCTAACACATTCACCATAGATTCCTCAAAGTTTTGTTTGTTGAGGAAGTTTAGGAATTCAATAGGGAAAATTCAATAATTAAGATACAAGTTTGAAATTTGCAACAGAGTATAAAATATTAATCCTTGGATATTTAGAATTCGTTCAAGTCCCGCCCAGTTTTCGGTATTTATATGTTTTTAATAGAATTGAAGCAATGGCTAAAAAATCGTTCAAAGGAATATTACCCTTTGTGCCAAACACATTAGCTGTTATTTTGATTTTTGTGTTTGATTTCAATTTCGCAAAATTTTTAATATTTCGCATTTCTGTAGATGCTAGAGTGATTACCACAGTCATACGGACGGACATGCATAGATCGACTAAGAATTTTACCCTGAGAAAGAATATATAAACTATAAATGGGTTGCAAATGACTATTTCAATGCGTTACAAAGGGAAAAAGAAAATTAATATATGTTCCATGCTAAGGTATACCCCCACCTTAAATGCAATAAAGCACATAAAATGGAAATAAAATAGCTAGCTTTTATGTAAACGTAACACTTTAAAATACTAAATTTCACATATCATCCACAACATGGTTTCTACTATTGAAGCCATACCATAATACATATATCTTACATCCTAAATGTGCGTTTTATTTTTAGAAAAATATAACCCCTTTTTTGTAGGAATTTTCTTATTTTAATTGCTAATTATGACACTTGCTATATTCGTGCTCTTCATTTTTCACCATTTTTATTGTTTGCTCACTGCTGACTGGCTGTCAGCGGAGGGTAACCGTAAAATAAAGCCATTTACATATGCTAAATAGAACAATGTCCTTAGCACAAAACAAACCCCCGCCTAAGCATATCAAAATATAAGACTGGTAAAGTGTCGAAATCAAATCAAATATTTTGTTTACTTTAAGAATAAAGTGAGGAGAAAATCGGAAGACTTAAACAAAACAAGAAAAACAAAACAAATAAAAAAGTAAAACAAAAGTTTAGGGAAATTCCAGTGAGTTAGATGTCGTTATAACGCCGACATTGGCGCCCTACTGGGTGGGTTAGAAATAGAAAAATAACCAAATTTTTGTTTTTTATTTTGTCGCGAATAACAAAAATAGAGAGATCTATGTTGTATGCCCCCTTAAAGTTCTTTAAAATACGCTAAAAAACCCCTAATGATATCTATAAGAAACAAAAGTGTCGAGAATTATTATGTTTTTCCGAATATTGTTGTTTTATTATGGCGCACCAACAAAGTTCATTATGTATCTCTGTGGAAAAGAATACATTTCATTTCCCATTTAAACAAGTGAAACAAAAAATGTAAATTTATTCAAAGCAAACTGTCTTGATTTGACACAGAATGTTTTACTGTTTATTTGTGTGTGTGAAAATATATCTGAATTATACTAGAAATGTTGCAACTTTTGAATAACGATATGTTTATATTGCTTCCGTTTTATTCTTCTTTACCTTGTAATATATTACACAGGGTTGTTGATTGTAAGTGATATTATGTTAAATTCTTGAGATTTTTATATAATATTGAGGTATTATAAATGACATTGTTTTAAAGACATAGAATAATGAACAAAAAACTCGAATGAAGAACAGACAACAAACGAAATGTACGTGGAAGTTATTTTTCTACTGAATTTGTAATGAGTATATCTATACGCTAGTTGCACACAATTCTTGAGTTCAATGGCATTTAAGTATACCGTTTTTAATTTGGCATTACTTAAGATAAATATTCACTTGTATCGTTCCTCTAGAAACTAAAACGAAGTCGAATTCAATGAACCAAAATTGCACTACGAAGGAATATTTAATAATTTGACAATTTTCCACACATTAAACTTTAAGTTAACCTTTTTTTTCAATACAATTCGATAAAGGAAAAAGTGTTTCGCCTTGACAATGGATAACTAAAACGGAATGTGAATTACATGACAAGTTTTGTCAAGTAGCCATAAAATACGAAGTTACAATCTACACAAGTTTCCCTCATTTGTTTGGGTATTAAACTTCATTGTTCCTTAAAGTGGCCAGTTTATTATAGAGTTTAACAATTCACCCCCACTAGAAAAAGTTTGCAGTTCTCGACCCTTAGATATTCGAAAACACCCTCATGCTTGATTGACACATGTTTACATGTTTTGGCATATGTTCTTTAGGGGTATAACCAACAAAATACCACGCCAGTACCATGTGCGGAATATTGTCCTGATAACGAAAACTCGTGATTTAGTTCGAATCGGTCAAAAAAGTTTCCGCACCGACTGCGATTACTAAAGCCCTTTTGATATTTTTCTATTCAAAAATTTAAATTTGCTTTGTTTGAATAAATATTTGTAGAAAACAAATACAATTCTCACAGGCAAATTCATTATCAGTCTGTAACTTTAGCGAATTCGTTGCAAATGACCACATATTCTCTTGTCCGATAGGTACAATAAATATAAACTTATAATTCGCGGCTTTATAAAGAAAAACAAAAAATGTCAATATTGTCAAAGGTGCATTAAATGCTCTGAAATATCGCGATTTGATAAGAAAATTTTCCAGAATGGTTTGATATTGATTTTAAATTAGATTAAAACTATTAATAAGTTAATACGAAATGCGTATATTCGTATGACATTATAACAAAAAATATTAAACATTTCATTACTGCATTTGGTGCGGAAACTTCTTTCGCGATAGAGAAAAATTTACATCGTATTTCACAGTAGTTTTTCATGCTCTACTCGGCTATGCGGTGGTATTTTTGATATTTGCAAAAATTGCAAAAAAGTTATAACCCTAATGTACATATTGTAGCATATTCATACGTTGATCGCTACCCTTTCGTTTAGATAGCTAGTGTAAACTGTTCTAGTTATTAAGCAATTAGAAAGTAAGAGATATGTATAATAGGTGTGTTCGTTTACTCAACAATTTGTACAAATTTGTACAAGTCCAGTAACTTCTTGTAATCGACTAAAGTCTTTTGCATAGTACTGTAGAGTATACGAGCAACATCCAGTAACAATTTGTACAAATTTTGAGTAAACGAACACACATAATAGGTCTGTCTGGTTACCCTAAAATTTGTAACAATTTGTACCAATTGTTGCTGGAAGTCGTCTGTTAACACAAAAAACCAGCAAAGAGAGCGATTCGAGAGAGACATTTCGACAGTTCTTTCACTGAGAGATTGCAAATTCTTGCTGGACAAATTTCTTCTAGCAGCAACTAGCAATTCTTCTTCTTCCTAAAAACAATCATTCATCTGTTTTTAATTTGTTGTTGATTTATGTTTGTGAAAATTAAAAACAATTTTATTGTGGAAATAACATAGTCTAACCCCCATTATTATAAGTCTTCTTTTGTTATAGTTTGGGTTTACCGAACAGATTTATAGCGTTCCGGTTAACTTAAAGTTAAAAGTGATGATGGAATTTCAAGGAGGAGCTTCTTTTCATTAACTTTCAGCGTGAAAAATATATTTTTAATGCCTCTAGATTTGTTTATTTTGCATTTTCAAATCCATCAGATAGTAAAAGAACACATGTAATAATGGCCCTAATTGTATTGTTTTATGGAGAACAAATTTGTAAAGTGGAAAAATACTTTTTTGTTTCATTTTCTTTTTTATCTATATATATAAAATTGAAATTTGTTTGTACGTTTGTTTGCTTGT
Source organism: Musca autumnalis (assembly GCF_047663935.1). NCBI lineage: Eukaryota > Metazoa > Arthropoda > Insecta > Diptera > Muscidae > Musca > Musca autumnalis. The sequence continues at coordinate 85,439,764 of NW_027411866.1, forward strand.
TTGTGCCTTATAGACTCGAAAACCGTTAAACAGATCTTACTGAAATTTTTAGGGTACATTGATACATGGCCTGGAATGAAAATAGGCTATATCATTTTTTGAAATTTCGCGTTGATCTGGAGATATAGCATCAAAACCGGAGGTACCTCCAGAAAATGTAGAATTTGTATGCAAATATATTTAGAACTATTACAGATACAATCTCCAAATTTTGTATGTGTGACAGAATTTGATGTAGAAATAAATTTACCAAATTATATTCAAATCGGTTCAGATTTGGATATAGCTCCCACATACATATATTTTCGGCCGATTTCCTTATTTTATGTACCGAACATGCTATTTATGTCCAACTTCAATGAAATTTGAAATGTGTGACGGAACTTGGTCTGGAAATAAACGTGCCAAATTATATCAAAATCGGTTCATATTTGGATATAGCTCCCATACACATATATTTTCGGCCGACTTCCTTATTTTATGTACCAAACACGCTATATATGTCCAATTTCGCTGAAATTTTGAATGTCTGACGCAATTTGTTCTAGAAATAAATATGCCAAATTATATGGAGATTGGTTCAGATTTGGATATAGCTCCCATATACATATATTTTCGGCAGATTTCCTTATTTTATGCACCAAACACGCTATATATGTCCAATTTCGCTGAAATTTAAAATGTGTGATGGATATTGGCCTAGAAATATATGTGTTAATTTATATCGAAATCGGTTCAGATTTGGATATAGCTCCTACGTATATTTTCTGCCGATTTCATGTATTTGAAGCACCAAACACGCTATTTATATCCAATTTCAATAAAATTTGGAAAGTGTGACTGAACTTGGTCTAGAAATACATGTGCCAAATTATATCGAAATCGGTTCAGATTTGGATGTAGCTCCCATATATATTTTCGGCCGATTTCCTGTAATTTATGCACCAAACACTGTATGTATGTCCAATTTCGCTGAAATTTGGAATGTCTGACGGAATTTGGTCTATACATAAATGTGCAAAATTATATCGAAATCGGTTATAATTTGGATATAGCTCCCTTATATATTTTCGGCCGATTTGCTATATTTTATGCACCAAACACACTATATTTTATGCCCAATTTCAATGTAATTTGGAATGTGTGACGGAATTTGGTATAGAAATGAATGTGTCAAATTATATCGAAATCGGTTCATATTTGGATATTGCCCCTATATATATTTTCGGCCGATTTCCAGTAATTTATGCACCAAACACGCTATGTGTGTCCAATTTCGCTGAAATTTGGAATGTGTGACGGAATTTGGTCTAGAAACAAATGTTGCAAATTATATCAAAATCGGTTCAGGTTTGAATATAGCTCCCATATATATTTTCGGCCGATTTCTTGCATTTTGTGCACCAAACACGTTATGTATGTTCAATTTCATTGCAATTTGGAATGCGAGACAGGATTTGGTGTAAAAATAAATGTGCAAAATTATATCGAGATCTAATTTGAATAAAATTTTGAAGATACTTAGAAGTCATCATTATATACACAAGTACGAGTACTTATAGTTGAGAAGGAATTGACCAAGGCTACAGCATTAAATATTATATCTTTGATTGACTTCTTCAGAATAATGTTTTAATATGATATAACTAAATCATTATTTGAGTAAAATTTTTGAATACGAGTGGGAGTTATCCTATGGGTAATTTCAGATATCACAATATGTTAATATGTCTATGACCTGGAAATAATAAGTCCCATTTATAAAATAAATTACAACTATCCTCAAACCTAAAGTTCTCAAACCTGGTTCTATTCTTAATTTTATTCATTCCAAATCCAATCTGTACAAATAAAGAGAAATTAATATTGTAAGAGTATATAACTACCGTAGGAATACTTATAGTCGAAAAGGCTTTAGGAGGAGTGTTACCTCCTTAAACATACAAAAATACCATAGTTGCTCCAAAACAGCCCTGAATGGTTAGAGAACGCCTTCATATCTCCTATATTTATACGTTAAGATATTAAAAAAGCATTGCACTATATTTTATCTAAGTCGGCGCACCAAAGCGCACCGGGTTCAGCTAGTTTTTAATAAAGTACATCGTGTTTGCTTACTTTATTGGCGAACAAATTGTTCTGTTTTGGCAAGCAATTTGAAAACCACAAATCTGTGATTAAGCTGGGTCTTACTTAAAAAAAAAAAAAACATTTTATTGTGGAAATAGCAAGCCTAATTGAGTTGTTTTTTTTGGCGAAAAAAGTTGCAAAGTGGAAAAAATACTTTTTTGGGACATTATCTTTTTTTATACCCTACACCACTATGTGGGGAGGGTATTATAAGTTGGTTTTGGCCAAAAAGTTTGTAACGCATCGAAATAATGGTCGTAGACCCATACTTATATATATCAAAATGAATGTCTCGACGAGCTGAGTCGATCTGGCTATGTGTGTCCGTCCGTCAGTCCGTCCGTCCGTCCGTCTGTCCGTCTGTCCATCTAAAGCTTGTAATCACGCTACAGGCCGCAATTTTGATCGGATCGTCACGAAATTTTGGATGTTGATTGGGGTCCCGGAGGGGAAGAAGCCTATTGATTTTGGTGATGGTCGGATAATATTTAGGGGTCGGAAAGGGCAAAAAACTTAGGTGGATAAAAAGACAACGTTTTTTTCCAGAACCAATATCTCAGCTTCTATATGGGGTATACCAAAAGCAAAACCTAACAATGAAAGCAGAAAATATCACCTTTCTAATGATGTAAAGTAGGTGCTCGTAGGTGATCAAACAACGAAGATATCGCAATAGTAGCAAATAAAACCCCAATTTTCATTTTTGCGATTTTAATTATATTGACAAATATCACAGCTTTGGTTGAAAATTTTCCAAAAGCAAAGCTTGACTATGAAAGTAGAAGATCCCGTCTTTACAATGATGCAAACTAGGTCGGCGTAGGTAACCAAATAACGGAGATATCGCAATAGTCGGTAATACATCCCATTTTTCTATTTTTTTGGAAATCACGCTACAGGTCGCAATATTGATCGGATCGTCACGAAAACTTCAGGGTTAATGGGAGTCTCACAGATAAAAAAGCCTATTGATTTTGGTGATGGTCGGATAATATTTAGGGGTCGGAATGGGCAAACTCTTATTTGCAGAAAAGTCAACATTTTATTTCAAAGCCAATATCTCTGTTTCTTTAAGAGGTGTATCAAAAGCAAAATCTGGCAAGGAAAGTAGAAAATATCACCTTTACAACGATGTAAATTAGGTTGTCATAGGTGGTCAAATAGCATAGATATGGCAATAGTCGATAATGCATCCCATTTCCGATTTTTTGTAATCACGCCACAGGTCGCAATTTTGATCGGATCGTCACGAAAGTTTAGGGGTTAATTGGGGTCCCACAGAGGAAGAAGCCTACTGACTTTAATGATGGTCGGAATGGGCAAAAACTTATTTGGAGAAAAGATCTACGTTTTATTTAAAAGCCAATATCTCTTTAAGAGGTATATCAAAAGCAAAACCTGGCAAGGAAAGTAGAAAAGATCACCTTTACAACGATGTAAAGTAGGTTGTCGTACGTAGCTGCTCAAACAACAGAGATATCGCAATAGTCGGTAATGCATCCCATTTTCCGATTTGTTTGTAATCACGCTACAGGTCGCAATTTTAATCGGATCGTCACGAATTTTTTTAGAGTTGATGCGGGTCCCACTTAGGAAGAAGCATATTGATTTTGGTGATAGTCGGATAATATTTAGGGGTCAGAATGGGGAAAAACTCATTTGGAGACAAATTCATATTATTATCATATTATTTTTGGTGGTAGTCGGTTTATATTCCCTAAAAGAAATGTTTACCAGTGAAAAGCTTATGCACAGGGGTAGTGGTGTAGGGTATCACATGGTCGGCCCCGTCCCGACTATAGCCTTTGCTCACTTGTTATTTTTAATGAAATACAACATTTTTGCTTCCTTTGGTTCCTTCATTGGCGGACAAATTGTTCTGTTTCGGCAAGTCAGCTGATTGCTTGCTGGTTTTTGCTGGGAAGGTGTCTGTTTACTTTTTACAATTTTCTAGCAAAAGAGAATAAAAACCCCTTACTTTCTGAGAAAGTTCTTCTTAGAAAATGACCAGACAGACTTAATATTTGTTTACTCTCTGGAGAGCGCAAGAGTGAGTGTGGTGTTATAATGCTAGTGGGCGTTGTTGGTCGAGAGGTAACCAACGATTGTTGAACGAGATAGTCACTGTTAGACAACTAAAAGAATAAACACACACTCGCCCTCGGCTCCCGTCAATTGTTAATTAAAATATAAATTGCTAATTAAAAACAAGTGAGCAAAGGCTATAGTCGGGACGGGGCCGACCATGTGATACCCTACACCACTACCCCTGTGCATAAGCTTTTCACTGGTAAACATTTCTTTTAGGGAATATAAACCGACTACCACCAAAAATAATATGATAATAATATGAATTTGTCTCCAAATGAGTTTTTCCCCATTCTGACCCCTAAATATTATCCGACTATCACCAAAATCAATATGCTTCTTCCTAAGTGGGACCCGCATCAACTCTAAAAAAATTCGTGACGATCCGATTAAAATTGCGACCTGTAGCGTGATTACAAACAAATCGGAAAATGGAATGCATTACCGACTATTGCGATATCTCTGTTGTTTGAGCAGCTACGTACGACAACCTACTTTACATCGTTGTAAAGGTGATCTTTTCTACTTTCCTTGCCAGGTTTTGCTTTTGATATACCTCTTAAAGAGATATTGGCTTTTAAATAAAACGTAGATCTTTTCTCCAAATAAGTTTTTGCCCATTCCGACCATCATTAAAGTCAGTAGGCTTCTTCCTCTGTGGGACCCCAATTAACCCCTAAACTTTCGTGACGATCCGATCAAAATTGCGACCTGTGGCGTGATTACAAAAAATCGGAAATGGGATGCATTATCGACTATTGCCATATCTATGCTATTTGACCACCTATGACAACCTAATTTACATCGTTGTAAAGGTGATATTTTCTACTTTCCTTGCCAGATTTTGCTTTTGATACACCTCTTAAAGAAACAGAGATATTGGCTTTGAAATAAAATGTTGACTTTTCTGCAAATAAGAGTTTGCCCATTCCGACCCCTAAATATTATCCGACCATCACCAAAATCAATAGGCTTTTTTATCTGTGAGACTCCCATTAACCCTGAAGTTTTCGTGACGATCCGATCAATATTGCGACCTGTAGCGTGATTTCCAAAAAAATAGAAAAATGGGATGTATTACCGACTATTGCGATATCTCCGTTATTTGGTTACCTACGCCGACCTAGTTTGCATCATTGTAAAGACGGGATCTTCTACTTTCATAGTCAAGCTTTGCTTTTGGAAAATTTTCAACCAAAGCTGTGATATTTGTCAATATAATTAAAATCGCAAAAATGAAAATTGGGGTTTTATTTGCTACTATTGCGATATCTTCGTTGTTTGATCACCTACGAGCACCTACTTTACATCATTAGAAAGGTGATATTTTCTGCTTTCATTGTTAGGTTTTGCTTTTGGTATACCCCATATAGAAGCTGAGATATTGGTTCTGGAAAAAAACGTTGTCTTTTTATCCACCTAAGTTTTTTGCCCTTTCCGACCCCTAAATATTATCCGACCATCACCAAAATCAATAGGCTTCTTCCCCTCCGGGACCCCAATCAACATCCAAAATTTCGTGACGATCCGATCAAAATTGCGGCCTGTAGCGTGATTACAAGCTTTAGATGGACAGACGGACAGACGGACAGACGGACGGACGGACGGACTGACGGACGGACACACATAGCCAGATCGACTCAGCTCGTCGAGACATTCATTTTGATATATATAAGTATGGGTCTACGACCATTATTTCGATGCGTTACAAACTTTTTGGCCAAAACCAACTTATAATACCCTCCCCACATAGTGGTGTAGGGTATAAAAACACAAATAAAGAAAATAAACTGCATAAACCGAATACATCTAATAAAAGTCTTTCACTCTAAAATATATACATGTGAATGTATGAATGCCCAATGAGAAAAAGTTTCTTCTAAAGTTGACCATATCTATAAAGCCAATCCTTCAATTAATTAGATAATTGGGTTTTTGTCCTTAGCCAAAATGAACGAAATGACTTCTTTCCCACTTTCATCATAATACAAAATATTCTATGGAATTAGAAAACAATTCCAAAATGCATATTGTTCTATGAATCATAACCTCTCTGTTCTCTCCTTTATTGATTTAATCATTAGTTTTATACGAAAACAGAAACTATTTTGCGATTTTATGTACTTTTGGATAATTAAATGGCAAAGCCATTTAGGTGTATTACTAGATGATGAGACTCGTCTTAAATATTGATCGTTTAGAATTGAACACTTCTGATTACATCAAATTGGGGTGAATGTTTTCCACATTGTGCTAATATAGTTCTTGTTTAATTGCTTTTATTTCAAAATTTCGCGCCTTGAAAATGTCGAATCCTGTAAAAATTTTATGCAACGAAATAACCATAAATTATTTTATATTGGTCCAATTAGATTTTTTTGTATTTTTTGTTTTTTATTTATTTTATTTCTGTTTTTAGAAAAAAATTCACAGTAGGTATGGATGCAATTTTTGCTAGGCGGACCGATACCGACAAATTTCTGGGAGAAAGTTTTGTAGCCCAAAGGAGGACTAAATTCCAAATTTCGGCCATTTTGGTAGGATAATATAGTTAAAACCTTTAAAACACCAATTTTTTGGTAGAATTGGTTTTTAGCCTTTGGAGACACAAAATACCAAATTACAACCACTTCTGTGGTCAAATGGGACTAAAATATGCAAAATATCTTACAATGACGCGTATTATAAATGGGGGCTATACAAAAATGAGGACCTATATAAACCATTTTTGGAACAATAGTTGTTAAGCCTCTGGATACACAAAATACAAATGGGACAAATATCTTAAAAATTCCTTAAAATGACGTCGCGTCAATCGTCACTTTGTATGGGGCTATACCAATCCAATTTCATCCACCTACTTCAATCCGTTCGGACGCTAGATGATTTCCACAGACGGACGGACATGGCTATATCTATATAGAATTGCGCGCCGATCTAAAATGATTATTTCGAGTAGATACAAACGAAATGACAAACTTAATATACCCCCCATAGTATGATGGAGGGTATAAAATTTTTATACCCTACACCACTATGTGGGGAGGGTATTATAAGTTGGTTTTGGCCAAAAAGTTTGTAACGCATCGAAATAATGGTCGTAGACCCATACTTATATATACCAAAATGAATGTCTCGACGAGCTGAGTCGTTCTGGCTATGTGTGTCCGTCCGTCCGTCCGTCCGTCTGTCCGTCTGTCCGTCTGTCCATCTAAACATTGTAATCACGCTACAGGTCGCAATTTTGATCGGATCGTCACAAAATTTTGGATGTTGATGGGGGTCCCGGAGGGGAAGAAGCCTATTGATTTTGGTGATGGTCGGATGATATTTAGGGGTCGGAATGGGCAAAAAACTTATGTGGATAAAAAGACAACGTTTTTTTCCAAAGCGAATATCTCAGCTTCTATTCGGGGTATACCAAAAGCAAAACCAGACAATAAAAGTATAAAATATCACCTTTCTAATGATGTAAAGAAGGTTCTCGTAGGTGATTAAGCAACGAAGATATCACAATAGTCGCAAATAAAACCCAAATTTTAATTTTTGCGATTTTAATTATAATGACGAATATCACAGCTTTGGTTGGGGACTTTCCATAAGCAAAGCCTGGCTATGAAAGTAGAAGATGCCATCTTTACAATGATGTAAACTAGGTCGGCGTAGGTGACCAAATAACGGAGATATCGCAATAGTCGGTAATACATCCCATTTTTCCACTTTTTTGGAAATCACGCTACAGGTCGCAATTTTGATCGGATCGTCATGAAATTTTGAGGGTTAATGGATGTCACACAGATGAAGAAGCCTATTGATTTTGGTGATGGTCGGATAATATTTAGGGGTCGTAATGGGCAAAAAACTTATTTGGAGAAAATAACAAGGTTTTTTCCAAAGCGAATATCTCAGCTTCAATATGGGGTATACCAAAAGCAGAACCTGGCCATTAAAGTAGAAAATATCGCCTTTCTAATGATGTAAAGTAGGTTCTCGTAGGTGATCAAACAACGAATATATCGCAATAGCCGCTAATAGAACCCAACTTTTTATTTTTGCGATTTTAATAATAATGACAAATATCACAGCTTCGGTTGGGGATCTTCCAAAAACAAAGTCCGACTATGAAAGTAGAAAATCCCATCTTTACGGTGATGCAAAGTAGGTTGGCGTAGGTGGCCACATAACGGAGATATCACAATAGTCGGCAATACATCCCATTTTTTCATTTTTTTGTAATCACGGTACAGGTCGCAATTTTGATCGGATCGTCACGAAATTTTGGGGTTAATGGGGATCCTACAGGGAAAGAAGCCTATTGATTTTGGTGGTGGTCGGATAATATTCAGGGGTCGGAATGGGCAAAAAACTTATTTGGAGAAAAAGTCAACGTTTTATTTCAAAGCCAATATCTCCGCTTCTAAAAGGGGTATATCAAAAGCAAAACCTGCTAATGAAAGTAGAAAATATCACATTTGCAACGATGTTACGTGGGTTGTCGTAGGTGGTCAAACAACGAAGATATCGCAATAGCCGCTAATAGAACACAACTTTTCATTTTTGCGATTTTAATAATAATGACGAATATCACAGCTTTAGTTCGGAACCTTCCAGAAGCAAAGTCTGACAATGAAAGTAAAAAATCCCATCATTACAATGATGTAAAGCAGGTTGGCGTAGGTATCCAAATAACGGAGATATCGCAATAGTCGGTAATACATCGCATTTTTCCACTTTTTTGGAAATTTTAATTGGATCGTCACGAAATTTTGGGTGTTATTGGGGGTCCTACAGAGGAAAAAACCTTTTGATTTTTGATAATGGTCGGATATTATTCAGGGGTCGGAATGTGAAAAAAATAATTGGAAAAAAGACCAACGTTTTATTTCAAAGATAATATCTCCCTTTTGTAGGAGGTATATCGAAAGCAAAACCTGGCAAGGAAAGTAAAAAATATCACCTTTACAAAGATGTGAAGTAGGTTGTCATAGGTGGTCAAACTACAGAGATATCGCAATAGTAGTTCATGCATCCCTTTTTCCATTTTTGTGCAATCACACTACGAAATTTTGATCGGATCCTCACGAAATTTTGGGGCTGATGGGGCTCTAACAGAGAAAGAAGCATATTGATGGTTGGCATACATCCCACTTTTCCATTTTTTATTTGGGTTGTACTGTCGAAGCACTTAAATGCGTTTCAAAAAAATTGACCTTTGTTAATAAAGACATTCAGAGCAAAGGCGCTAAGCTATCCCAATTTTAATATTTTGAATTTTATTAGTCAAAAGCTTATGAACAGGGGTAGTGGTGTAGGGTATCACATAGTCGGCCCCGACCCGACTATAGCCTTGTTTTTCTATGTGGAATATTTCTTAGCAGAATTCTACTTTTCAAGGCGCGATGTCTCTGGAACCGTTAGTCAAAATATCTTAAAACACCACTTTTTGTCTTTGTTCGATTTCACTCAGAATTCCCCATATATATTCTTGATCAGCTTCTAAGTTGACATAACGATGTCCGTCTGTCTGTTAAAATCAAGATAAGCTGGCAATAATTAAGATAGAGCTTCATAATTTGGTATGGTAGCTTATATTACTCCTATGATGTTTGGTGATGAAAATGAGCTACATCGGCCCGCATTATACCACCGCGTTATTATATAAAACTTTCAATTTTCATATAGCCTCCATAAAAAGGTACCTCTCGATTTTCGGTATTTTGCAGGATGTGGTCTCAATATCCCATATAAAACATTCCACCAGAAATTTGTCGGTATAAGTCCACGTTAGTTGCAAAATTGCTCATAATTGACAAATCTATATAAATAAAAATCAAATGTCGTTCGTTGGTAATGGCATCAGTTGAGAACGGCTGGACCGATTTGTATAATAATTTTTTTGAAATTTATAGATTCACTTTGCCAGTTTTGTTGAGATGTGTGTTTTACTTACTATTTGTTGTAAGTCACGCTTAATCTCATATTTGTTGTTTTCAAATGTAAAAACAACAAGGCTATAGTCGGGTCGGGGCCGACTATGTGATACCCTACACCACTACCCCTGTTCATAAGCTTTTGACTAATAAAATTCTTACTTACTTACTTACTTAGCTGGCCCATTACAGAACATTTGTTCTATAGGCCGAACTAAGAAGAGATCTCCATTCCTCTCTATTTGTTGCTTTGCTCTCTGGAATACCGCGCCTTTTCATCTCAACATCCACTTGTTTGCGCCATCTATTCCTTGGCCTGCCAATTCTGCGTGCACCGCCATGTGGCATGTATTCATACGCCTTTTTAGTGGGTTCATCATCGCTCATTCTTTTGACATGGCCTAGCCAACGCAATCGCTGCATCTCGATACGTTTAACAATATTGATGTCGTTGTATAGCAGATACAGCTCGTGGTTCATGCGACGTCGATATTCACCGTCAACGCAGATTGGTCCGTAGATCTTTCGAAGAATTTTTCTCTCAAACACACCAAGCACTGCCATGTCTGCTTGCGCAAGTACCCAGGCTTCGGAGCCATACATCAGCAATAAAATTCAAAATATTAAAATTGGGATAGCTTAGCGCCTTTGCTCTGAATGTCTTTATTTTTGAAACGCATTTAAGTGCTTCGACAGTACAACCCAAATAAAAAATGGAAAAGTGGGATGTATGCCAACCATCAATATGCTTCTTTCTCTGTTAGAGCCCCATCAGCCCCAAAATTTCGTGAGGATCCGATCAAAATTTCGTAGTGTGATTGCACAAAAATGGAAAAAGGGATGCATGAACTACTATTGCGATATCTCTGTAGTTTGACCACCTATGACAACCTACTTCACATCTTTGTAAAGGTGATATTTTTTACTTTCCTTGCCAGGTTTTGCTTTCGATATACCTCCTACAAAAGGGAGATATTATCTTTGAAATAAAACGTTGGTCTTTTTTCCAATTATTTTTTTCACATTCCGACCCCTGAATAATATCCGACCATTATCAAAAATCAAAAGGTTTTTTCCTCTGTAGGACCCCCAATAACACCCAAAATTTCGTGACGATCCAATTAAAATTTCCAAAAAAAGTGGAAAAATGCGATGTATTACCGACTATTGCGATATCTCCGTTATTTGGATACCTACGCCAACCTGCTTTACATCATTGTAATGATGGGATTTTTTACTTTCATTGTCAGACTTTGCTTCTGGAAGGTTCCGAACTAAAGCTGTGATATTCGTCATTATTATTAAAATCGCAAAAATGAAAAGTTGTGTTCTATTAGCGGCTATTGCGATATCTTCGTTGTTTGACCACCTACGACAACCCACGTAACATCGTTGCAAATGTGATATTTTCTACTTTCATTAGCAGGTTTTGCTTTTGATATACCCCTTTTAGAAGCGGAGATATTGGCTTTGAAATAAAACGTTGACTTTTTCTCCAAATAAGTTTTTTGCCCATTCCGACCCCTGAATATTATCCGACCACCACCAAAATCAATAGGCTTCTTTCCCTGTAGGATCCCCATTAACCCCAAAATTTCGTGACGATCCGATCAAAATTGCGACCTGTACCGTGATTACAAAAAAATGAAAAAATGGGATGTATTGCCGACTATTGTGATATCTCCGTTATGTGGCCACCTACGCCAACCTACTTTGCATCACCGTAAAGATGGGATTTTCTACTTTCATAGTCGGACTTTGTTTTTGGAAGATCCCCAACCGAAGCTGTGATATTTGTCATTATTATTAAAATCGCAAAAATAAAAAGTTGGGTTCTATTAGCGGCTATTGCGATATATTCGTTGTTTGATCACCTACGAGAACCTACTTTACATCATTAGAAAGGCGATATTTTCTACTTTAATGGCCAGGTTCTGCTTTTGGTATACCCCATATTGAAGCTGAGATATTCGCTTTGGAAAAAACCTTGTTATTTTCTCCAAATAAGTTTTTTGCCCATTACGACCCCTAAATATTATCCGACCATCACCAAAATCAATAGGCTTCTTCATCTGTGTGACATCCATTAACCCTCAAAATTTCATGACGATCCGATCAAAATTGCGACCTGTAGCGTGATTTCCAAAAAAGTGGAAAAATGGGATGTATTACCGACTATTGCGATATCTCCGTTATTTGGTCACCTACGCCGACCTAGTTTACATCATTGTAAAGATGGCATCTTCTACTTTCATAGCCAGGCTTTGCTTATGGAAAGTCCCCAACCAAAGCTGTGATATTCGTCATTATAATTAAAATCGCAAAAATTAAAATTTAGGTTTTATTTGCGACTATTGTGATATCTTCGTTGCTTAATCACCTACGAGAACCTTCTTTACATCATTAGAAAGGTGATATTTTATACTTTTATTGTCTGGTTTTGCTTTTGGTATACCCCGAATAGAAGCTGAGATATTCGCTTTGGAAAAAAACGTTGTCTTGTTATCCACATAAGTTTTTTGCCCATTCCGACCCCTAAATATCATCCGACCATCACCAAAATCAATAGGCTTCTTCCCCTCCGGGACCCCCATCAACATCCAAAATTTTGTGACGATCCGATCAAAATTGCGACCTGTAGCGTGATTATAAGGTTTGGATGGACAGACGGACAGACGGACAGACGGACGGACGGACGGACTGACGGACGGACACACATAGCCAGAACGACTCAGCTCGTCGAGACATTCATTTTGGTATATATAAGTATGGGTCTACGACCATTATTTCGATGCGTTACAAACTTTTTGGCCAAAACCAACTTATAATACCCTCCCCACATAGTGGTGTAGGGTATAACAATTTTTACTTTTGGGGATGTCAGAGAAGACTAGTTTCGTCCAACGCCACTTGGACTCATCAGTTCTCTTAGTTCTTTGTATTGAAACAAAGAAACCTTCCCCAATTTTATGACGACTCGAGCTCAAGAATAAGTGTGGCTGATGAATTCGTTTAAATACGAATTCAACCGAAACACCTAAAAACTCTCGTAGCCGCATATGTAAACCAAATTAACTACTCCCACTGTCATGTGTGTCCCCATTGCAGAGAATGCACATAACTATTTTGATAGTTGTCGAAAAATAACAACAACCAATCGTCCACCGTGCTTTGTGTATATTTTTAGATTCACTTTGGCAGTTTTGTTGAGATGTGTTTTTATTACTATTTGTTTTAAATCAAGCTTAATCTCATATTTTTTGTTTTCAAATGTAAAAACAACAATTTTCAAGTGGGATGTAGCTATAATTGGTTACTTTTGCGGATGGCAGAGAAGACTAGTTTCGTCCAACGCGGACCCGGTTCTGCTAGTTTTAAATATTAATACATCTCAATAAAAATTTTGATTGTTTGTTGGTATCCATCCCTGCATTCGACTTTCACAATTTAAATGGAGACGCCATTGGATTATTTCGCGAAAATGTTAAAATGCAATATTCAATATACATATCGTACATGTTAAATAAAAGTTACTACCCTTTTGTTGCTATTGCTATTTTTAGTTACTCTGAAGACATGAATACTGACAAAACGGTATTTTTTGACGAAAGAGTAGATAAAATAATGGGAGATATTTATAGTAGATGGAGTTAATCATTATGTATCATTATGCATCAAACAGATGTGAAAATTTAAAAATTATGAATTACAACCTTCTTGTGGAACATGTGCGATATATAGGTAAAATTAAAGCTTCTATAATTTTATGTGCCGTTTCAACGGTACTTCGATCGTTCTCTATTCTTTGTTCGACCCATAACTACGAATAAATTACTTGATTCCCTATACAAAATTCTGTGAGAGAACGTTGTTCAAGTAGAAATTCTCTCTGAACGACGAATAGATATGTCCCATCCCATGAGATAATTTATCAATAAAATAAATTATGACATGCATAAATTCAAAATAGAAAAACATGTTAAAAAACAAATATTTTCAGAAAGAAGATAAATCATGAATGAAAAGTAGTGAACTAAACGTTTCTTAATTCCAAAATCATTTCCTATGCATTAGGTCTAAATCGCGTACAAAATTAGAAACAAAAAGGAAACAATCAACTGAATGTCTGTATACGCAAACATTGTTTTGCATGTCTCTCTCTCCTTAATTTTGAAAATAGAAAGGTGTGTAATTGAATGTAAAACATGTAGTGTATTTAGTGTTTTTATGTGTGTTTTTTCGTCAAATTTCCCTAAAAACCAGGAAATAAAAATTGAGAAGAAATGAAGTATGTTTTTGTGATTATAATTCTTCATCAAAATATGGTCATATATTCTTGATTAGGCTAAAATTCTGAGTCGATTTTGCCATGTCCGCCTGTCCGTATATTGTAAAAATTCTAGCTTCAGCAATAATTGAGTTAGAACGCTATATTTACGTACCCAAGTGTATAGGCTGACCAAGTTTGAATATGGTCTTTATCGTTCCACGTTTTGGCGTAGTCCTCATATAACGGTACCACCCATTTCAAGTATTTTGACGTTTTTAGCTAAATTTGCAAACAAATTAGCTATAATTTGGCATTTACGGTTCAAGTGGTCAACAAATATCTCCATTAAAAATTGTGGATATAGCCTCACATTTTTGTATATTGGAACCGCCAGATTTCAGGTACTTTTAAGTTTTATTTACATTTTAACCTCAATTGGCTGTAATATAGAATTTATGTTTAGTAGTAAAAAAGCGTCTCCACCAAAAGTTGTGAACACAAGTTCACGTTTTGGAATAGCCCCCATAAAAAGTTACCGCCCAGTAAATATTTGGATGCCATTTGGAATTTAGGGTTCAAAGTGGTGCGGACATCGCATATTTCAGGTTTTTTAAATTTTTATCTACACTTTCGGGCAAATTTGTATGTCAGTTGGCACTTCTGGTTCCCTGTGCAAATGCGTATATAGGCCTACAATGTGGTATAGTCCCAATAAAACGGTGTCGCCCGAATTCTAAACCGGGTATTTGGAGTTTCCGGTGGTTATCGTTATCGTAACCATCAGCTGTTTTAAAACTATCCTTGAACTGTACAAAAGCGGATATTTTAAACGTGTTTTTTCGATATATGTAGATCTTCTTCGTACATAATGTACGTTTGGAAGATACGTTTCGGCCAAATCGAATAATCAAGTCGGCAGATGGTTTTGACATTTTTAGTGCATTATATCAGGAAGTATTGCCTTTCCCCCGAAAACTATTGTAAGCTAAATCGACTCAAATTTTCTGAAAAGGATTTCGTCCAAGTATACTTGGGGTCTAAAACAGAATTAAACCACAAAAAAGTGAATGTATTTTAGAAAACGCAAGTATTGCAAATGTGTTGGCAAATTGATCGGTCAAACAAGCTGTTGAAGAAGAAGTCGAAACAATTGTTCTCTTTATTACGTTCTTTCTTAGCATTAGTGTCGTATGTGTATAAATTGCAGAAAAAATCGACTGGCCGCATAGAGTTCCCACCGTGCGTATGTGTAACAAAAATCTTTATAAATGTGTGACATTTGTTAAACATACGTATATTGGATCTCTACTCTTGAGCTAAAAATCCAATTTAGAGATTAGGGCATAACAAACCTACAACAAATTAATTTTGTTAACCAGAAATGTCGTGATTTTATATCACTTTATATATTTTTAATTTTGAATATCCCATTTATTGTAAAATTTGGAAGTCAGTGAAGTTATATTTTAAAATAAAGGCATTTAAAATATCCGCTGAATTAAAGTGGACGCCTTGAAATTGGTTGCAAAAGTATAATTACAAAATAGGCTAGAAAGGGCTAGACAAGAGGTTTAGATAAAAAGATATAAGCTACAATAGGTTGAAACAGTTACAAGATATGTATCACACTCTTGGGTGTGTAGTTTGTCGATAACACGTATACGACATTTTGTTCCACTAATAACACAGTGCTACAAAAGTCGCCCAAAAAATGTTGGAGTTCATGAAAGACGAAAATACCTATGGAGTTTACAGATGACTTAGTATAGTGTTTTTATAACGGTAACTATAGAGAAAATGGCTTTCTTGGTTTTTCAACTTTAACAAAAAGTGGACCTATTCGTGGTAAAAATCTAGAAGTTATGCCCGTTTAAAGTTGAAGATCCAATAAAGTAATTTTCTCTATAGTTACCGTTATTAAATCACTTTACGAAGTGATCTTTAGCAAATGTAGCCAAATCTTTTAAAAGAACAGAGATATACCCTCAGCCTGTGTGAGTTGAAACTTTCATCTATGGATACTATAGAATCGAATACCGCATACGCAATCAAAATTCTTTTCCCCAATAATTTTGTATTTAGGAGGTTTTCACATTTTGTAGCCCTTTTTGGACGTATGAATTTTCGGGCAAAAATATATTTGCATAAAAGTGTTGCGGTGGACGTACCTGAAGGAATGTATCGGCATATTCCATTTTGGAAACTAAAACCTAAACGAAAACAACTGACCTAAAAAAAATGTTGAACTTTTGTGGAGGTAGTGACCCAAGGGGAGGACGGATAGGAAGCGTTACGAAGTTAATCTAAATTTGGACAAAATATTAGGAGATCCAAAGTTTGGACCACATCGGTTGCTACATTTTAGATAATCGCGCGTAGCGTTTAAGAGAAAAGTTTTGAACTTTTATGTGGGAGGTAACGGAAGAAGTGCACCCATATGATCCATTTCCGAACTTAAACGAGCTTTGAACAACATATTGCGAAAGACAAATTTTGGACCGAATCGGCTGATGTTTTCGAGAGTTATCGTGCGCTCCAGCCACTACACATGGTGCCGTAAGTCTTTTATAGCTTTCGGGTTATTTTCCCAGGAAATATGGTTTCCCGTGAAAAAACTTGTACCGTCGTAATGAGAGCAACGAATATAAGTTGTTACAAAAAAAGCTCTCTATAATTGCACTTTTTCGAAAATTTGTGTAGGAGCTCCATCTATGCCTGGAGGTACCGGAAGGTCTGAACGTAACGTAAACCAAGTTTGGACAACATATTGCGGAGGCCAAATTTTGGACGGAATCGGTGATACTTGAGGTCTAAAACCGTTATTTCAATGATGCACATTTTGCACGTATGGGAAATGTTTCAAATTTTTTCATATTAATTTCCCAAAAAATGTAATTTTTTCTTTTTGTCCTACATCAAAGATTTTTGGTCGTGGAATTTACAAAAAATGAAAAATGTTTAAATGTAACATAACATTTTGCCATAATATAGTCATAAAATTACATAAAAAATTGTTTCGAATCAAAACATCACGGCGAATCTACAACGACCACAATTATAAAAATATAAATCATAAAGATTATATTATAGTATAGTTTTATCCAAACTAAGCTCATATTTGGGACAAATAAAAATGTTTTTTGTTCACAAAAATAGTTTTTACATGCTTTCTTCAGTTGAAAAGATTGGAAAAATGTAGGGGAATACTTGTTTCTAATTTTTCTTGATTCTCCAAACAAAATGGTCGGATTTTGCTCTATTTAAATTTATATGAAAATTTAGCAATTGAGGCAAGGGCGTAGCCAGGATCAATTCTAGGGGGGGGGGATCAATTATGCGTAGTTAATTGATTTCTTCAAAATAATGAATGAAACTGCCTTTGAAACGTGTCTATAAAATGTTTATTTTGTTTCAAGAATGTGTTGCATATGTTTGGTTTAAGATTTTCGGTGTTATTCGCGAGTTTATGTTCTACTCGGCAGCTACAAAGCAAGTGAGTGATTTTTGACACTCTCTTTCTATAAGAGACAGTCCTTTCGAAATACATAAACCCAAATTTAATGGAAAAGTGTACTTTTACGTGTTATTTCGTATGGCTTGTCGGTCGCATAGACTTTCGTTTCGAAGGCGTTTACATGAACAGAAAATGATGTTTTTCCACTTCCGAAGCGCAAAAAACCTTTCGGTCGACATACATGAACAGGCTGTAAGTCGTCTCTGTCAGCAAATAAAAAAAATCTTCCCTTGAAAACTTCCCCCCACCTCGATTGTAGGGGTGCATTTTCGAAGCCTATATTTTTGGATACTTTTTTAAATTAATTTTAAAAAATTAAAAAAAAACATGAATTTGAAAAAGTAATCATGGTGATTTATTACCAATACATAAAACCGTTTCACAAAACATAAAGAAGTTGAATTAGGTGCACAAGCAGGACTTTACATACATATGTGCAAAGTTGACTGTTCGAAATTGTCATAAATGTCAGTGGCTATATCAAAACGTGGAAATGTATGGACAAATTAGGGGGAAGAGTTATTATAGTCCCATAGAAGACTAAATATTAAATTTCAGTCATTTCTGTAAGATAGCCGTACTATCCTACAATATCCTGAAAACCTCTAAAATCGGGAGGCACCGTTCTAGTTTGGCTACATAAAACATGAACCAGTGCTCACAAATTTCTGGATAGAAGTTTAGTAGGCCCAAAGAGGACTAAATATGTATTAAATTACTTCCGTTTCTATATGATAATGCAGTTAAATCCCTGAGAAATCGGGCGGTACCGTTCTATGAGGGGTAATCCAAAATATGAACCAGCACTGAAACATTTCCGGGGGAAAGAAGATTCTATACTACTCTTTAATAATTTTTGCGTTCACTCTGGTCCATACTTTGCATATCGTTATATTTTTACGCGACATAGATCGTCCAAACATATGTACTTTGCATTTTGACATCACAAACAATTAAGAGGCGGTCTCACTTGTATTGAAAGGAGTGCCAAAAATAGTTCTAATCGAGCTACCGCCTCGAAATTTTACAAGTGCCTGCTTTTTGGTATTTTGAAGAATTTGGACACAGTTTCCAATTGATTTGGTTGAAATTTTGCATCCTCGCAAAAAATTTTCAATATAGGTCCACGTTTAGGTATAGCCCCCATATAAAGGTGTATTTTTTTAAAAACACGGAGTCTCCCAAATACTCCCAACATTAGTAAAACTCAACATAAATTTATAGCACTGATTTCAAAAATACCAGAAAATTTATTTACAAAGAATTTATTTTTAAGGAAGTTAGAAAACTATGTATGAATATGTTTTTACGTTAAAACATTGTCAATGCTATCAACTATAAGTTTAAATCTGGAAATTGTACATTTATTTCACTCATAAGCTGCGAATGCTTTTCAAATTTTTCGACTTTTCTTGACATATTACCGCTGTAAATTGGCAAAAATTGATGTGCTTAGGTAATATTTACTCAATCGAAATTAAATTTGTTGCCATAAATGTTCGATTTTTGTCCACGGCCGGAACCACAGTGCGATATGGCCCTCTTCAAACATAAACTTATTTTGGACCGATATAATAAAAACTTCTTTAACAAATTTTTAATTTTGATAGACTATATCAGTCAATCTAACTATATCGACTCAGAATTTTATCCTGATAACAAATATCTATACTTTATAGGGTTGCAAATAAGTATTTTAATGCGTGACAAACGGAAAAATACACCATCCATTCTATGGTGGAGGGTATAAAAATTGCATAATAATAATAATTGTTCCAAAAACATGTCAGAAGGGGCAAGGGAGACTTCTCTCATATCAATGAGTGCACCCCGATTCATATTAGCTCAATGATATGGGACCTACTTTTTATCGCCGAGTCCGAACGGCGTGTCTAAGACACCACTTGTAGAGAAGTTTTAAATTAAAAATTGCATATCTCATGTATTTTTCAACAGAATTCAAAGTTCACTTAGAAATAATAAATTATGTTTGGTATCTTCTAAGCAGCCTAGAGCAGGAGGAAAAGCATTTTCCTATTTTTAATGCGTTTTACACTTCTATGACTATAAACCAAACATTTGTTAACCGCTTTTAAAAAAATATAGCTTATTCGAAAAATATTAGTCGTCCATTTGCCGTTATTAAATTTAAAAAATAGTATATCAGAACAACTGCAGTTTTTTTATAATTTTTTAAACTTTTTTGACGGCTCTAGGGGGGGGGGCAGCTGCCCATAGCTGGCTACGCCCATGAATTGAGGAGGATTATCGGGTTATTGAGCTTCTTAAATGGAAATAGAGTTTAAATGACCCATTTTAATTTATATGAATTTTTAAAATATGTGTAAATCGAAATTCTCAAAATCACTTTGTCCGCATCTGATTTGCATGTGCATAAAGACCATACATAATTTGGAGGGTATGCATTTTAGTGTCCAAATTGGAATTTTGGAATTTCTCCTATTTTGGAATTTTTCGTAACTCGAGCTTTATTAGATGAATTTAGTAATGATTTATTAGATCTGGAAGTAAAAATCTAAAATTTGCAATGAAGCACGAGGAAATCGAATGACAATCATAAAAATTAGGCCCGAAAAATATGATTTTTAGAAAAATGTTCGCACAACATTTCTACAATAGGATGCAGACTTATGTGAAGCTATGCAGACTTTACGATATACATATTATATAACTCTAAATCGCCAAGCCCAAAAACATTTAATTTTATCAAAAAACATTTAATTTGTATAATATACAATCACAATAAGCGGGTAATAAAAGAGTAAACCTCTTGTTCAGCTATGTTAAATTTTCAAAAATATTGCCCATATACCATGCTAGCATAAATACTGAGGGAATAAAAATATAGGTATTGTGTATACAAAGCAATAACAAAGCTGTATTACACCGCAAAGTTAGCTGTCCTTTTGAACGGGCAGTGACAAAATTCACTACCGTATATTTATAAATCGAGGGTGAAAAGTTCAACGAAGACTGGAATTTCAGATTTTCATTGTGCTAATTAGACTTAGACCTTGAAAATGCCAAAAATCGGGCGGAACTGTTATATAAAGCCTGTATTGAAAATTTGTTGGCCACTAGGAACCCTAAATGCGAAGTTATTCCTAATTCGATCTGACAATTTGGATAAAATCGTCAGAATACCTCAAATCGTACGGTACAGTTATACAGCCAATCTTTGAGCTTGAACTGCCTAAAAACTCGTCGTACCAAAATTTCAGCATCCTACTTAAATTTTTGTGGATGATAGTGTGATTACCATAGACGGATGTATGGATATGCATAGGTTGACTCAATATTATTTATTTCAATGCGTTAGAAAAGGAAAAACAAACTTAATATACCCTCCATATTATGGTGGAGGGAAACCAAAGGTATGTATTTTCTTCCATGGAAATAGTACATCAAAACCATTGAAATTTTTTTTAAATTTGTATCACAGTTTAATTTTCCAGAAATTTTTGGTAGGATCTAGGGGCGGGGTTTTTTCTAAAACATGGACCAATATTTAAAATTTTTTCAAATTGAGCTTTTGTATTCTCTGACAACTCACAATATCAAATTACAGCAATTTCGTTCGAAAATTTGACAAAATATGTATATATAAAATTAAAAAAATAAATTTGGTTTGTTACCCAATTTTATTTTTAATTTTATATATTTTGTCCAATTAAATGAGGTGGTAAACTTATCTAGGTCCATACCAAAACGTGGACTATATGAAGACGTCGACCTGTACGGACAAATTTCAAGTGGAATGCTTTACACCCAAAGCGAAGACTATTTGCCAAATTTCAGTCATTTCGGTGGTATTTTGAGGCCACAACCATCAAAATAGCGAAAATCGGGAGGTACCGTAATATTGGGGCTATATGAACACGTGTACCTATACCGAGATATTTCAGGTGGGAAGTGTTATACCCCCAACGAAGACTTAATGCAAAATTTCAGTCATTTCGGTGGTATATTGAGGCCACAACCTTCAAAATACCGAAAATCGGGAGGTACCGTTTTATGGGGGCTATATGAAGACGTGTACCTATACCGGGAAATTTCAGGTGGAAAGTATTATACCCCCAACGAAGACTTAATGCAAAATTTCAGCCATTTCTGTGGTTTATTGAGGCCATTGGGGCCACTTTCAAAATAGGGAAAATCTATGGGGGTTATACGAAAACATGGAACAGAGTGGCGAATAACATAATTATTTTCCTTAAAATTTTGAACCGTGAAAACCCTATGCACAGCGTTATTAGTAAAGGATATCACGTTATCGACCCGTCGCGACTATAGCTTTCCTCAGCTGTTAATACCCTGTGCTAACGAGGTTTTAGACCCCAAGTATGGTTTTAGACCCCAAGTATGTTTGGACGAACCAAATTTTGGGTATCGTAATATTTTGCCTAAACTTAGTTTAAGTTCGAAGGTGGACCATTTCGGCCCACTCCTTCGGGTACTTCCTCCACAAAAGTTCGAAAATGTTCGGAAAATTTGTGTGCCTCAAAGTTGCAAAAAACTTCTATGACACCGTGTCTAGTTGTTGGAGCGCAAGATACTCCCGAACGGATCGGCCGATTTGGTCCAAAATTTGGCCTTCGTAATATTTAGTATAAACTTAGTTTAAGTTCCAAGATAAACCATATCGGTCCACTCCTTCAGATACCTCCCCAACAAAAGTTCAAAAATGTGCGGAAGAATTGTGCGCCCGATAACTCTTGAAGGGAGTGACCGATTTGGTTCATACTTTACACATCCTAATATATCTACCAGGTATATATCAGGTTCGAATATGGACTATATTTGTCTACTCCTTTGGGTACCTGCCACACAAAATTTCGGATAAGTTCACTTTAAGACCAGCTCTCGAATCACTTTGATTTGTGTTGATAAAAGTTTTTTCACGGGCAAGTAAATACTTCCTGAGAAGATAGTCCGTTGTAAAAATCCCTATGGCGCCATGTGTAGTGGCTGGAGCGCACTATAGCACTCGAAGTGGTTAACAGATTTGGTCCGAAATTTGGCCTCCGTCATATTTTTTCCAAACTTAAATGGGCCATAGACTATAAAATTTTCATGTCAATATTTGTAGTAGTATGGATTGAGGAAATTCAATCTAGTTTTGATTTTCAAAATAAAACCCAATCAATCCGATGAATATGGTTTATTTTTAAAGTTGTCAAAAATAAATGTTGAAAAAAAAAACAAAACATTGTGTTCGGTGAAGAAATAAAAAAATTTAAGTTCATTCATTTTAGAGGAAAATTTGAAGATTTCGGTTGCAGATTGAAGGCTGATTGAATGCTTTGCTGCACACTTATCAAGCACACACGTGCAGAAGGGGTTCATCAGCTGGACAAGCCAATTGTATAGTGTATGTTTAGTTTCAGTTCGAAGTTCGATCCACAACATCCAGTACTTCCCCCCAAAATTTAAGAAATGTCACTAAAAGGGTATGCACGATACACTTTCCTGAACGGGGTAACCAATTTGGTCCAAACATTGGATCTTCTAATGTCTAAATTTAGTTTAAATTCTAAAATGGCCCGTATTGGTCCTCTCCTTAAGGTACCTTCCCTGCAAAAGTTCAACATTTTTGTTTATTTAATATATTTATTACAATTAAAAATTATAATAAACTTACAGCTAAAAGCACTAGCGCGTACGACTATTGGCTTAACATTTTTGTTTAAGTGCAGTTTAGGGTCTGCTAGAAGATTCTTTTGGTTCGTTGTGATCCTGCCCAGCAAACACAATGTCGGACGTCCGACGCGTCTGCTCAAAGTCGGAAGTTTTTTCCGAGGCGTCTGACCGACTTCCGTCCGAACTCTGTCCGACTAGTCTGACGAACTTTTTCCTGTCCTCTCTCTCCCTCTCTGAAGGAAATTTTTCTATTTTCTCTTGTGCTGCTTTGGCAAAATTAAGTGTAAATAAGCAGAGAGAAAAGAATTGTACATGTTTCGCTCGCACATTGTAAATGTGTAATTGTTGATGTGCCGACATTGATGCAGTACGAACATGGTCCAATTATAGGTCCTCCGGCAAAATCAGATGATTTCGATTTGAGCTGTCAAAATTCATATTTGTCATTTGAATTCGCTGTGAGGTATTGAAATGTCTAACTGTATAGAAACAGGTAGATCTATCTCGAAAAATGAAAACAAATAAACTTAATGTGTAATGTGTAAAATGTCGACATTTGTTGTGTTTGTATGAGAATTTGATTTACAATAACTTATTTTAGCAGTTCAAGTTCGATCAGCTGGTATTTTCTGTTTCGTCAAACAAAAATAACTACGGTAACAACTTTTTCTCGGAAAATGTTTTGTATGTATCTACCTGAATTGACAGAGAAGAAATTCGCTTCAAAAATTGTTTCGCCTCTGATTATGAATGTTGACATTTAAAAATCTTCGTTTTTCTTTGAATTCGCTTGATGGAGGACCTATTATTGGGCCATGAGTACGAAGAAAAATTGAGTGCTCGGGTTTTAATTTCTGTATCGGAGAACAAATTTGGTTTATTTTTGTTATGCGTGTTGATGCATGATAGTGTTTAAATGTTATTCATAGTGATCGGTGGCATACATACATATTTCTTTATTTTTGTGAAGTTAATGAAAGTAAAGATTTTCCTCGTCAAACTTCAACACTATGTTTTATATTTGTATATGGCCAAAGGTATATGAAAATTTTTTGCATGTGAGGACATGTATTTCCACAGATCGTGTTGATGAACTTGTTGTTCTCCACAGTTTGTTTTCCGCATTTAACACAGCATAGGATGATATTAAAACCTTTAATAAGTTTATAGTAGATAAACTTTCATAGGATTTGGATATTTCTTAACTAAAACACTTTCGAATTTCATAAGATTTTATTTCCGAATTCGGACCGATGGCTGTCCGAAAGTCGGTAAATAAATCAGAAATTTATACGATAGTTCATCAGAGTTCGGACCTAATTCGGTCCGAAAGTCAGCTAAAACATCCGATTTTCATCCGAATTTCGGTCAGAGAACACGTCAACCACGCCATATGACTTTCGGTCAGAGTTCGGACCGATCAGAGTTCGGACTCCCAAAATAAGACCCACTCTCATAATGGACTATGTTGGTTCATTCCTTCAAGTACCTTTTCCGCAACACTTTTGAACTTTAATCCTAATCCACATTTTTGTCTGAAAGTTCAAATTTTCATTCGATCTGTCCGTAGATGAAAGTTTCAATTCATATAGGTTTAGGGTATATCTCTGTAGGCAAAGCCGACTGATACTCTTTTACTTGTTTTTGTTGCACTTGCTGGAAATTCGAATTTGAAAGATGCTGGTAATGTCACTTCCAAATCCGAATAAATGGGAAAGAATTTTAAGAACCGTTCAATTGTGAAAGACTATGTAACAACATCTCTTTTCAACATTATTTTTGTGAGAAGATAATAAGGGCTGCGAATTAATAGGCATTGAGGACTATACACAAAACGACACTGACCACCTGACCAAAATTTTGAAAGTTCATGTTAGCGAAAATTTCTTATTTAGCAAAGTCGTAAACCTAATTTTAGACTTATATTACTGATGAAATAATGTTCATTACTATATTTTAAATAAAATGACGTAAGACTTCTTGGCCAATGTCCCTTGTCTTTTTGACAATATATCAGAGTTAATATATGTTCAAAATAATGGAAATTCTGGTTTCCTATCGTGGATCTTCTCAAAAGTTGATCAGGAACTAGGAATACTCTGGCAACCAGTCTTGAATTTTTTTAAAATTAAATTCTGGCGCCAATCCAAGGTCTATACATGTATACAAATCCATAAACACAATTTTCCCCAATCTACATTTTTTATACTCTTAGCATTTAGTCAAAATGTGCCTCATCGAAATAATGGGTTTAAGGGCAAAGAGTGTTTGGAAGAAATGTGTTTCAGAAAATTTGGAGTCCACTTATATATGTTCGTCCGTCTGGGACGATAATTCTCGAACAGATCAACCGATTCTGTCCAAAATTTGGCCTTCGTGATATTTTGTCCAAATTTCGATCAACTTCGAATATGGACAATATCGATCTACTCTTTCGATATCCTTCCACAGAGTATTTCTAAAATTTTCAGAGAAGTGCAGTTTAAGACCTCTCTGGATAATTAGTAAATATGGTTTCACTTCCTTTATGATAATAATTTAGCTATAAGTAAAATATGAAATAAATAAACGCTTTGCTTTTTTGCAACAAGCGTTCTCGGGTCCGCTATTTACTACAGTACCATGTGCGCACAACAACTTTCAAACCGGATACTACGTTGGTCCAAACTTTGTTTATCGCCATATTTCTGCGAGCCTTATATAAAATTCGAAGATGGTGATTTTCGGTCTACTCCTTCTGGTATTTCCCCACAAATTTCAAGAATTTCAGCTAAAGCGGTATGTGCGATTTTTCTTTAAAGGAGCAACAGATTTGGACCAAACTTTGGATTTAGTAATATTTTGTCCAAACTTAGGTTTAGCTCGAAAATGAACCACATTGGTGAAGAACTGAACTGACTGGTGAGCGCAATATATTTTAAAAGGAATGACCCCCAAAATAAACTATGTTGGTCCGGTCCATTTTTTAAGGTACTTTCTTCGCAACACTTGTGATCAATGATAAAATCTATATTTTGTTGGCAAGTTCATACGTCCGCAAATGGCTACACAATTCTAAAAATCTCCTAATACATAGCTTCGGGTTAAAGGATTTTGGTTATGAAGCCGCTATTCAATCTCTCCATAGATGACAGTTTCAGTTTACACAGGCTGAGGGTATATTCCTGTCCGCAAAGCCGACTGATACTTGTTGAGATTTTGACGAAGAAGAATCTGTTTCCGACCAGTTTTTTTATACCCTACACCACTATGTGGGGTGGGTATTATAAGTTGGTTTTGGCCAAAAAGTTTGTAACGCGTCGAAATAATGGTCGTAGACCCATACTTATATGTACCAAAATGAATGAATGATCTACAAAAAATATGCATGAGAGAGTTTTAACCGATTTTTGGGTATTACGGGTCCATTTTTATACCTTCCACCATAATTAAATTTTCATTCCGTTTGTGATACATTGAAATATTCTTCGTAGACGCTAAACAGTACATATGTATATCACATAAAATTCTAAGTCGATATAACCATGTCCGTTTGTCAATTTTGAAGATAGAGCTTTATGATTTGGTATAGAAGTTTCTATTACTTCTAACATGTTTGGTATTGAAAATGGGCTATTTCGGTTCATGTTTTGATAAAGCTCCCATAGAACGGTACCTCCCGATTTTCGGTATTCTGAAGGTTTTGGCCTCATAATCACACCCAAATTATTGAAATTTGGAATTAAGCCTTCGGAACGTTAAATCATCCAAAGCGTTGGGCCATGATGGAATCTCCATCACCAAAAGTCTAAACTTGTCGCGACCCTTCCCCATCGTGTCCAAAGTGTGGAAAATACGAACGGGGGTTCCGGTACTAACTATGCCATCACGGTGCAATGGTAAACACACCGGTCTCGCCCGGGTTTAATTCCCAAAGTAGAAAAAATCACATTTCCATCCTTGGCAGCACAGGACTACAATAACGCAGACGGTAGAGTGAAACAGGTGAGGAGATATCTTCAGAACCATTAAACCTCTACCTTTCCTGCTCCCGACATCCTCAATACAGCGTTGAGATCTTGGTGTCGGGTACCTTCCCTAAAGACATTTGTGAAAAGCTATACTCCTTATTAACTGATATTATCGCTTTCCTTCGCACGATTTTTATCAAATATCCGTCTCTATCTTTCCTAAATTGCACCTACTACATTGATATGAAAATATCCGCCACTATATCTTCGTCACAGTGGTCATCACATGAACTGCGGAGATGAGCACAGAATGTCGATGGTAACTGAATTCTGTTCACTAACTACCACTACATTTCAGGCGTAACATTCGATATAATGTTCACGTCTACCGCGCATGCAATATCTATCAACGACAAACTGAGATGAGCCCAGCAAAAAATCATTACCAAATAATGGGTTTTTACAGTACATTTTGGTAGTCGTAACTACTTACGAAACCCCCTACTAACCCATTTAGGGTCATTATTCCTGAAGATGCAATTCATGAAATTGCGAAATATCGAAAACAAATAATTACAAATTTGTAAAAATGTTTGTATAAATAGAAGTTATCAAAATCAGCCTTTGTCTTCTAGCCATTAGCATTTAAATACGCCTGATGAGGCTGGCTTAAACCACCAGGCGAAACGATCGTAGCGTAATGGTTGAGTGTGTGGTATTTCGCTAGAATTCATTTTTCAATACAAAACTCCTTAGGCCATGTTAGCTCGATTAATCCAATTAATTAATTAAAAACTTCATAAATAATGGCCTTCGTCCTAAAAAGACAATAATAAATAAAAACTTCACAGCAGAGCCCGGCTGCCCCGGCTGAGGTTTGAACCTGGGTCCTCTCCAACAAACAGACAATGTTGTCGAGATCTCAGCGTTCTGAGCCACTGCCAATGTATCATATCAACAAACTAGTCGTAATGATATCCAAAAACTTCAAAAACTGAAGGCATTACAATTCATGAAGGAAACCCCCCTCGATTGTATATGTGTATGTATTGAGAAAATGATTCCTAGACAAGACACTAGGGTGACTTGATAAAGAAAAAAAGACTTCAATAAATACGTCATAATTACAAATTTGTAAAAATGTTTGTATAAATAGAAGTTATCAAAATCAGCCTTTGTCTTCTAGCCATTAGCATTCAAATACGCCTGATGAGCCTGGCTTAAACCACCAGGCGAAACGATCGTAGCGTAATGGTTGAGTGTGTGGTATTTCGCTAGAATTCATTTTTCAATACAAAACTCCTTAGGCCATGTTAGCTCGATTAATCCAATTAATTAATTAAAAACTTCATAAATAATAGCCTTCGTCCTAAAAAGACAATAATAAATAAAAAAATAAATATGTTGTTAATAATTTTTATTTCGAGAATAATTAAAAAAATAATTGCCTTCTGCAAAAAAGCAGAATAAACTAAGTTACTAAAAATTTCATTACTGAAACTTACCTAAATTCCAGACATACTTTCTCCCTATGAAAAAATAAAACAATATTGAGCTACCAACTTTTGTTGTTTGCTTCTCTTGTTGCTTATTGTGGAAATTAATCAATTTTTACTTTGTTGTTGTTTTTCCACTGTTGTTGTTTTTGTAATAATGTTTCAAAAAATATTCCCTTAGGCAGTTTACAGGTTGTCAAAGCATATTCCTGGATCGTTTCTGCCCTAATATTTATATGTCCGTCTATCTGTCGCTGAAAAAGCAAAAATTTATTTACTCGTTGTCGACAATGAAGATGTCGGCCGCACTAGGATACAATTTCCTTAAAGTCTCCAAGGATTTAAACTTATTCTGTTATCAACAAATGTGGGGCGGGATATTTTCATGCCACTACTAAGTTAAAGTTATTTCGAAAACATTCCGTTTTATGAGAAAGAATTTGAAATTTTGAAATAAGCAATTGTCTTTTGTTGTTTGAAGGACACAATTTTTGGGGAAATGTGTTTTTCTTGCGTTTTGCCAGAAGCGAGAAATTAACAATCTGTAAAATTTTTATCAGAATTGTTAAGTTGTTTTGTTTCCTTTGGTAATACGTCGTTTGACTTCGATAGCACGTCAGATTTCTACTTTATCAAAATTAATATGTAATTTTGCCTGTTAGGGCGAAGATCCTTTTTATACCTTCCACCATAGTATGGAGGGTATATTATGTTTGTTTTTCTGTTTGTAACACATTGAACTAATCATTTGCGACCCTATAAAGTATATATATTTCTGATCAGGATAAAATTCTAAGGCGATCTAGCCATGTCTGTCTGTCCGTCCGTCTGTTGTAATCACTCTAGCGTCCAGAATAATTGATATAGAATGCTAAAATTTTGCACCCGATAGCTTTTTTCCATAGGCAGGTCAAGTTCGAAGATGGGCTATATAGGTCCACGTTTTGCTATAGCCCCCATATAACGGTACCAACCAGGGTTTAAAATGCTAACGCCAAAAGCACCGAATATTTGCAGCTTTGCCTGCTAACATTTCTTGAAAATATGTTTAGCAACAATGAACAACGGCAACATGTAGCAACAAATTTCACAAAAATATTGCTAGCGATGCTGATGCTATTTAATATTGTCGCTATAATAAAATAGCATCGGACACGCATACTCATATTTTGAATCACACATGATCAAAGCATATCAGAAAAGAAAAAAGGCAACAAAGTTTCAACGGCTTAGCCAGGTCTTCAGCTAACAATTGTTTTTGAGATCAGGGTTACCAGTGTAATGCATTAAAAATCACGATATAATTAATTTAAATTTTTCTTTCAAAGGTCATGTGAATTTTTTGTCAAGCCGTTGAATATATTTATTTTTTTATTTTTAAACAATACATGTTGTGTATTTATTTCAGCTAAAGTCCATATTTTGTTGCTTCAATATTTGAAGAGGACTTTAGCTGAAATAAATACACAACATGTATTATTTTGCAGTCCAACAATACAAAGCCAACAAAATTTTTAAAAAATAATAATTAGTATTCTTTAGGTTCTACCATATGATGGAGGCATTTTGACATTGAATGACACATTTTTTATTACTGCGTTGGCAACTCTAATCACAAAAACACCCTCTGTTGCTAATTCGCTGCGACGAATGGTCAGCCGACTGCTAAATATGTAGCGTGGTTGTCGATTAAAAGATTAGGCGTAAAAAACGAAATAACCAAAAATGTACAAAAATATTTTGGGGATATTATCTAAATTTTTTGACCAAACTAGCTGAAATTTGTCATTAGAGGTCATTAATGTTCTTCTCCACTAAAACTGGTCAAATAAGTCCACGTTTTGGTATAGCCCGATATAACGGTACCACCCGATTTAAGGTATTTTGAGGATTTTAGCTACATTTTTTGACAGAATTAGCTGAAATTTGACATTTGAGATTCACGATGACCAAAAAGCATCTGTACTAAAAAAAGATCCATGTTTTGGTTGAGCCCCCATATAACGGAAACGCCCGATTTCAAGTATTATGACGTTTTAGCTACACCTCCAGACCGAATTAGCTATAATTTGTTATTTAGGGTTCCCAGTGATCAAGAAACTTCTCCAACAAAAATTATAGACATAGGCCCAAGTTTTAATGTAGCCCCCATATAACGGTGCCGACCGACCGATTAAGTATTTCGTGGTGGAGGGTATAAAAAGTTCGGCCCTGGCGAACTTACCGCTTTTTTACTTGTTAATACATATTAAATTTTAATAATTTCTTTATTTATGGGGATTTCTGAGCGAAATCGGACACTTTTTCAAGTTGAGGTTTTGATTTCCTTTATTTTTTGCTGTGGTGATGCTGCTGATTAACAAAACATTTTAGTATATTTTTATTTTATTTTTTTGACGAACGGTTCCAGAGATATCGGACAAAGGTATTAAGGAAAAATTGTATTGACAAATTTTAAAAGATTCGGAAAAAATAGTAATACGGCGTTTATATTATAGTTTTTTGCAGGGTTAACCTTTTTTATTAGGATTTATTTGAAGTATACACAATGGAAATGGCATTTGAAACCCAGACCCACTCCGAACCCCATTACCATATAGGACTTAAAATTTTTGTAATTGAACGTAGTTTAATACAAAAAAAAATTAAAGAAAATCGAATGGGTCGAACATGTTTAAAAATTGATTTTAAATATTAAATCGCGAAAATAGCATCCAAGCCCACTGTGCAATTTTTTTTGATATTTTTTATTTAATAGCTGATAAAACAACAATACATACAAAAAAAGATTTTTTTTTTTTTTCAAATTGGACCAATATTAAAGAAGTTATGAGTATTTCTTTGCATGTAGTCTTTACAGAATTTGACTTTTTCAAGGCGCGATATCTCTGGAACCGTTAGTAAAAAAATCTGAAAATATACTAAAATGTTTTGCTAATAAGCAGCATCACCACAGCAAAACATAACGAAAATCAAAAACCTCATCTTGAAAAAGTGTTCGATTTCACTCAGAAATCCCCATATGTATTATTGATCAGCATAAAATTTTACGTCGATATAACCATATCCGTCCATCCGTCAGTTGAAATCAAGATACAGATCGCAATTTTTAAGATACAGCTTTGTAATTTGCTTAGAAGTATCTAGTACTCCTAGGATGTTTGGTATTGAAAATGGGCTATATTGGTCCACGTTTTGATATAGCCCCCATAGAACGAAATTTTGAAGGTTTTAGTCCCATTATCACACCGAAATGACTGAAATTTGTTGTTTAGTTTTCGTTGAGGGTACAACACTTTCTACCTAAAATTTGTCGGTATAGGTCCACGTTTTCATATAGCCACCATGTAATGGTACCTCCCGATTTTTGGTATTTTGAAGTTTGTGCTCAATATCCCACCGAAATTGCTGAAATTTGGCATTTAGACTTCGTTGAGGGTATACAACTTTCCACCTGAAATTGGTCAGTCTTTATATCGGTACATAGAACGGTACTCTACGATTTTCTGTGTTTTGACAGTTTTAGCTACTTATTCAACCGGAATAACTGAAATTTCGTATTTAGTCTTCGCTAAAGGTACAAACATTTATACACGTACAAAACTTGTCTTTAAAAAAATCACACAGTATAGATCCACTTTGTTGCATAGGCCACATATAAGCGTAGCCACCACTTAAGTTTTTTTGAAGATTTCAGTTTTTCTACCGAATAGGTCATTAATTGAATTTTTGAGTTCTCAGAAGATAGAAATCTTACTAGCAAACAAATTGTCCATATATACAATGGTAAAAGTATTGCCCAATTTTATGTATTTTGAGAGTTTTTTGTCAAATCTTCGAACCGAGATTGCTGTAATTTAATATTGTTTGTTACCAGAGGATACAAATAAATATTCAATTCAGAAAATTTAAAGTATTGGCCCGTGTTTTGGAAAGAACAACAATGTCGTCACTTTCGACTCTTTTAAAGGGAGTATTTATTATCAGTTAAGATATTATAATCATTTCATTTCGTAAACGAAAGAAAACTAATTGTTCCTATTTTCTTTAATCTTCTTCTTAAAGGAAAGCCGCAGAGATTCCCACACAACAACCAAATTATTCTACCGACTTCGTTCTTAGTTACGCAGCTTATCAGGCATATATTTTCTTATAAATTGTAATTGCTATCTAAACGTGTTGTATGTTTTCATGTCTCTACAATTGTCATTTACTATCAATATTAATGTTTTAATTTTATTATTTTTCAGTTAAGGGTAACCGCTCAGTGTAGTTTATGCCGAATTTTATGATCAAATTACAAGTAATTATCCTCCTACTGCAACAATAACTGACCATTGCCAATTGAATATTTCTTTTAATTTGTTTACCATTTTAATTCAGCAAAGAAATGCTGCAATAAAATCGAAAACCAACCAAAAAACAATGAAATTTAGCTTCTCTCCCCCTCCAATCGACCTAAAGTAATGAAACTAAATAACTTTAGTTGACCAAATGACTTTTACACATGTTAAAAAAATAAGATATGGACAACTATCCACGACCCTTTGATTTGTTGTATTGTGACCTATGCTTGTCATTTGTGCTTGAGGGAGAAAAACGTACCACTTGGAATAATGAGTGGCCTCTATTAAATCACTTGGAAACAAACAAACATGGGAAGTGAATACTCTACTAAAAAAACTAATAAAACATAAGCAAATTAGGAATTCAATACAACGGATTTTTTAAGGCAGATGGCATTGCCAACTTTAACAATCTTATTCATTTACGATTTTTTTGCAGGGGGGACTTTATTTCCACACAACTGCAATTTTCTCCCACAGGTAGTCACGTTTAACAGCGTGTTTTTGTAAAAAGTTTTTGCCCATTCGTTCGTCGATTTCATGAACGATGACACAATTTGGTTTTCATAGCGATTAGCAAAAATAAACGAATGGAAACGGCCCATCGTGTTGAATGAAATTGAAAATACTAAGGCAACCAACTAAAATTTTGGGCACAGTAACTATCATCCACATAGGCCACAACATTCTAAAAACTCCCGGAATACATAATTTTTGGGGGAAAATATTTTGTTTATAGTCGCAAATTCACACAGGCTGAGGCTGAGGCTGAGGCTGACATATCCTGTCGGCAAAGGCGATTTATAATTTTTGACTTATTTTTCAGAAACCAAAATTCACGATTTTTTAGTTCGTTTCCAACCGTTTACAAATATAAAACGCTTTTAGGCACAATTGGTCAATAGACAAGGGTTTTATTAGGTATTATTAGTGAATAACTATGTGCGGTTCTTTAAGGATTGACTGTTATTTTTCAAAACTAGTTCCAATAAGTTGCAAGACCTGAGTCCAGCAAAGTGTTCAATGTCATTGAGTACAAAAACTTCTACCCAGGTGTACGCACCTTTCAATTAATGTTAGTTAAGGCGCACCGTGTTCTTCTTTAACAATATACCAAAAGTAAAGAATGCAGCCGGAACAACTATCCTGAATATTTTCGACTTATATTATTTTGTCACGACTTAGCTAGAGTTTATCGATTGGATTCTGATATTTGTTTCTGAGATATTTGTTCGACCATGCTGTGGCATAGCCCAAACATGAGTTTTGTAGTCTCAAACAGTACTCCGAGAAGGATTCGGAGTCTATGAATCGTAGTCTGTATTGTCTGTTTTTAAATTTCTAAAGTTTTTAATTGGCTTATACAGCCTCTATCACTTCTGGTAAAAAATCAAAATTGGCGTTTTTATGGTATTAAAGAATATTTTATTCTTAGGTTATCGACACAATAGCTATATATAGAAGTCGTATAGGTATCTCGATATGTAATTAAAAAAATGAGGCGTTATATTCGGGTCGAACTATAGCTATAACTCCTGTATAACTCAATTCGTCCTACTCGCGAATATAGTTGCGTAGGGATTGGATTAAAGCGTGGATATATTTTAACCATTTTCTGCATGGAGGCTCTTCAACAAAAAGGAATCCCAAAATCTGTATTACAGCTGATATTCTAAAAATTAGATTAAGAGCTTTGAAATACTGAAAATCTTGAGATAGGGGAAATAATGGCAATTCTGTGTACTTTTAATATTCTGGGATATACCATAACGTGGACCAATATTTTTTAATCATATAGGTCCAAAACACTGAAAACGGGGCGCAACTTTTATATGGTTCGATATGGTTTATTTTCAATTCTAATTATCCGAGGACGTATATTTTATACTATGTAAAAAATTGTATTCTATATATTGTGAGCTTTCTCTACTAAATTTATATACTTTCATATTATATACTTTCAATATTTCATATAAAATCATCAACAAAACCTTAAAAAATCTATACGTAACGTTACACACCATTTACAATTTTCATGATTTTTGGTCAAGTTGGGCCCTCCCCGAAATGAAATCCTGCGTACGTCGCTGTTACTTACAAAAACAATTTTCTTTGTGTTGTTGTTACTACAACACTTGCCTCTATCTGTAAAATAATTGTACCATGTACCAATACAATACCATACCATTGCCATATATAAACAAACAAAGGAAAATATGAAAAAAACCAAAAAGTTGAAACACAAAAAATGCCATAACGCATTCATTTTTCAACCGATTTCGTTGGTTTTTCCCATTTTGGAAAGCCAACTAAATTTCCTACTTGCTAACAGTAAATAATTGTACTGTTAGGTGTCGTTTACGCAGCCTAGAGCACAAGGAAAAACATTTTACTGTTTTTTAATGCGTTTTTGCAACACTTAAGCCACTATTACTTAGCCATTTGTTAACCGATTTTAAAAATCTATGTCTTGTTCGAAAGGCATTACTTTCCCTTTATAATGAAAAACAGTGTGTTCAAATCGGTTGTGGAAAAAATAAGTAATGTCCGTTTAAAGTTGAAAATCCAAGAAAGCCCATTTTTCACTACATTTACCGTTATAAAATCAAAACCCGAAGTGACCCAAAGAAACCAAAGGTATTTTCGTCTTCTATGGACTCCCACAAAACCGAAGTTGTGTATCAGAAATCATGCAAAAAAATTTTGTCCACTTTTGTATCACAGTGTTTTTAACCTACCTTTATGTTGTATTTATCAACACTTATTGTTTATATTATAAGTAGCATTTATATCGAAATTATTTGAAAAATGCAAATGGGAATTTTATACAAACATAAAATTATTTTTTGAAACAAAAAATGTCCAGTGTAAAAAATTTTTCTCGAAACAATTTTTCTTGAGAAGAAAAAACATTCACCAAATGTTCGAAAATGATATATTTTTGGAACTTTTGGCGAACAAAAGAAACCCGCAAGAAAGACCTTTGCCAAACGTTCGAAACTTGTGGCAAACATTCCAAAAATATCAGCAACTGGTATGATGGGATAATATGAAAACTCTTTGTGTAAACTAAAAAGTTGCCTTTTGAAAATAGCATACAAAAATATTCCGTTCACAGTACCTTTACACTAAAATTTTACCAAAAAACAAAAAATGGATATTTTTAAATTGAGCATTGAAAATGATGCACCACAATAATCAGTCAATAATTTCCAAATTGTTCGCGTTTTATGCCATTTTAGGAAGCAGAATGGTTGTCATGGATTCCGACAGAAAGAATGATGTTCTTGACGTAATTGTGGTATGATCGTAATTAGTGTCCCTTTATTGGCAATTTGGCTAGAAATTTCTACCTTTTGAAGATATTTTCCAACAAATGAATATGAAAAATCATTAAAGTTCTACCGATAGCAAAAGTGCTGTCGACTTTTTTAACTTTCCATTGATAACACTGTGCAGCAGCATTTTTGGGGGGTGGAAATTTTTTTTGGAGATGAAAGCCCTTGATGAGTATACTAAGAACCCAAAAGGAAATTTTTGCCATAGGTCAAATTTCTGAGATATCGTGTGATGAAGTTTTTGATTTTTTCCTGTAATACTTGGGAAAATAGCTCCATATCTCTGTTTGGCGTTATTGTAGCTTCGTTTTGAGGTGACCTCTTTTCAGTCAAATCAATTGGCGAATCTTTTTGTGGAACATTTCATTCTTCTTACCCAATGCCTTTCATGTCCTTTTCGTCCACAAGATGAGATTTTTCAGCATCCAAATATTCTACAAAAATGGTGCTCAGAAGATTTTAGGCACGGTTTTTTTGACAACTAATCGATTTTGTCCCTTTTTCATTGTCATTTTTGACATTTATTCGGACTTGGTTCAGAAATAAACTATGTTTTGTTTTTCTGTATATTCGTTTTTGGTTATGTATATGGCAAATTCCATTTGAAAAAAAAAATTATAGCGGTTTTTATCCTCTTATACAGAAAAAATATTTTAAAATTTCTTATTTTTTGTATTGAGAAAATGTAAGCATATATCAGTAACAGCATTTGATATGCATCCGTAGATGCACCAAAATTTCCAAAATGTGTTTTTATTTTCGCGGAAAATCCACATTCAATTTTTGGCGAAATACCCATATTACTCGCGTATCTCTGTTTTTTTATGGCACGTGTTTTCGCAAATATTATAATCGCGAGTAAAGGATTCTATTTATGTAAAAAGGAAAAATCTGGTAACAGCATTTGATATGCATCCGTAGATGCACCAAAATTTCCAAACTGTGTTTTTATTTTCGCGGAAAATCCACATTCAATTTTTGGCGAAATACCCATATTACTCGCGTATCTCTGTTTTTTAATGGCACGTGTTTTCGCAAATATTATAATCGCGAGTAAAGGATTCCATTTATGTAAAAAAGTTTAAAGAAAATCGCGGTTTAGTACGCGGATTTGCCAAAATATATTTTTGCTGATTTACCGATTTTCAAGGTATGTATATCCGCGGTTTTAGTAGATGAATTCGATCGCGGAAGGCTTCATTAGAACCGTCGCGTAAAAAATTTAATTCACGTGGGTTTCAAAGTAAATTGAATGACAGTTGTAAATTTTACACGCAAAAAATATGTTTTGTAAGAAAATTCACGCATGAAATTTTGGCCTTTCGACTCCGATTACTAGGACGCTGTAAGGAGCACACTCATGACATATGCACCAAACGATGTAAAATCATAAGTTCTATAACCGTGTTATGAGTTTGGAATATTATCCTCTTGCTCGTCCGGATTATTAAAAAAAAAATCAAAAAACCCCGAAGTTCCGGCTTCAAAATGTCAGCATCAATTTTAGGTGGATGCAGTGGATATATCGAAAAATCATACGCAGCTATCTTATTGCCCATGGAGTATTCTGTGATTCATTCTTTGGGAATAGGTCTATAAAATGTAAGGTTAAGCCAGAAATCGAATGGGAACATAAAAAAACTTGTTGGTTTCAACCCATTTTTACCCATTTTTCTACATTGATGCCAACACAGCTTCCACGAAAATTAATTCTAAAGGTCGACATTATGGGATCCCTCCTAAAACACTTCATTTTAAAGAATTTTCCTTATGTAGACACCAGAGGTGTTTCTGAAATATTTAGCACAAATAGCTCTTGTAAAGATGAACACGTTAATAACAAATTTTCTTGGAGGATAGATCCGGTTATCTCAGTTTTTGAACCGGATATTCCGACATTAAAACCGATTTTTGAACCGGTTTTAAGTAACCGATTAAACTTATATGTACGGTGACCAACCGTACTCTATTATAGAGGACAGTACTCTATTTTAAGTGTCCGTACTCTATTTTTTCAACGTACTCTATTTGTCCTCTTTTTTCATCATATGTACACTATGTCCTCTATTTTTGATTTGTTTTACAAATACATGTGAAAACAAGGGTAATACAATGAAATCCGAGAAACCTAGGCAGAAATTTAACCAAATATTGTCGTTGTTGAATGAAAAGTCACTGCTTATTGATTTAAACACTTCTGCTCAAATCAATTGTTCAAACACGTTTTCTACTCCTATTGAAACACCTCAAAAACGTGGTTTTTGAACTTGTCAACAACATGTTCTGTCGATTGCTGTTTTGTTTCGGGCTTATACGCATCGTATAAGGCTTATACAGCGATCGATTTTTTTTTGAAATTTCTTGCACCAATCGGTACTGAATCCATCGATAAGAAACATTTTTTTACGGCCAGGTTTTCATGCAGTATGTAATGTAAACCGGTAAAAGAAATGTCCAAGGATGCCTATATCATGACGATCTTGCATTATCAGTTTACTCTCAGCTTCAACTGCAATTTTTTGGACCACCCTTACTACTTTTTCGTCGAGCGAGCGTCCACCACGATTGAATTCATTTAACCATTTTTTCACAGAACTCTGCCAGTAGTCAGACGTAAACATTTTTTGGTAAAGTAAATTGAGTTTTTGGGATACAGCTCTACGTTTTGCACGGTAAATGAGGACGGCAAGTGTCACAGACATAACCATCGTGTCACTTGGTCTGACAAATGATGTCGTTTCTCTTGGACGTATAAAGTTTGCCGTAAAATATATTATGCTAGAAAATGTTAAGCTTTCCAGTGGAAATGGTAAATGGCTCCTGTCATTGTTGTCTAGCCCAGAAACTTATGTAGTAGCCCTCGTATGTGTACTCTATTTTCATCCAAAAATATTGGTCACCGTACTTATATGTATACCACTAAAAGGCTTATAGAGTTGCCAATCAAATTAAATTAATTCGCTTATAAAAACTTTGCTAGTTGCAGTTCTAGAACAAAAAAAGCGTTTTCTTAAAAAGTTTCCTACACCACTGCTCCTGTACACTAACTTTCCACGGAATGTTTTGAATTTAAATTATATTAAAAAGTATATTTTAAATGCTTATATTTCTAAGTTATATATGTAAGGACAACACTTTGATCCCAATATATTGTGCACATAATGTCAATGTTATGCAGAAATATGTATATATAACGAAATCTAATAAACACAGTAAAAATGAACCACTTTAATAACACATTTGGTACTATTAATAATTTGACAGGAATACGTTTGGTTAGAAAGTTTGGATATTATTTATGTGGGGTCGATTTCAAGAGATCTGTTGCATATTAGAGGCTATACTATACATGTTACAGATCCTTATTGAAAGGAAACTATATTATCGGCTTAATTTTTAGAATTTCAGAAAGCACATGCCGTAGCATTGCAAACAGGCAAAGTCAATTATTTACGAAGGATTGAGTCGTAATATTTTATATTTGGACAAAAACACTCAGAAACCCTGGCGGAACCAACCAAAATGGGAAATCCGCAAGATAATTCTCTAAGAGAGTTCCTGTTTGGTACAGACCTTGCGCATCGTATTATTTCTTACAGTCATGTATCAGATTGGAATATAGTCCATATCGTCCGCTCCTTCAGGTACCTCCCACACAAAATTCGGAAAAAG
Source organism: Musca autumnalis (assembly GCF_047663935.1). Taxonomy (NCBI): domain Eukaryota; kingdom Metazoa; phylum Arthropoda; class Insecta; order Diptera; family Muscidae; genus Musca; species Musca autumnalis. The sequence continues at coordinate 85,480,159 of NW_027411866.1, forward strand.
TGAAGTTTAAGAGCTCCTCTCGCATCGTTTTGTTTCATTTTCAGGAGGTTGTTCTAGCGGCCTCATTTACAACGGTACAATTTTTTTCCGGAGTAAGTCAATAATTCTTGAGATAATGGCCCAAAGAACTGTCCGTTGCTCTCTATTGCGATGCGTAAGAAAAATGCGATGCGCAAGGAAATTAAATGCGTCGTCAATGCGTTTTCGTATCTCCTTTCGAAACTATTTGTTTCCATTTTCCTTTCTGTCATCATCAAAAATGAATTTTGCCCGAAGTCGGAGTCGAGCTTTTTTTCACTACTCCGACTCCAGCAAAATTTGCCCTACTCCGACTCCAGACTCCTGCTAATAATACATTTAAACATAAAAAGGAAAGCACAAAAACTGTCAACTCATACTTTCTTCCCTAAAAAGTTATTCATAGTTTTTCTTTTTGTTTCGAGTTTAGATGGCGGCATTTTGGCTGAGGGTGGAACATCGTGTAAAACTTCCAGCGGCTCTAATGACGATTCGCCACCATATGATTTGGGTCTATTGAAGCGTTTGTTGTTGACAGATCCAGTTTGGTTTTTACCCTGCATTCATCGTTCATGTACCGCTCATTTTCTGGAAGGAATTTTCAAAGTTTTTAGTCAATGCCTTTTTTATTGAAAGTACAATATCTGTGGAAATGAGAACATGGAGAAGCGTCATACATACATATATCGCTTTGTGTTTTTTTACCCTCTGCAAAAAAAGAACCAATTAACAAAGGGCAATGGGAATTTGTCTCTCTAAAAAGCCATAATAATGAATACTTTTAAGTTTTCCGACATTTTCATTCATCACAAAGCATGAAAACATCAAAGGAAAATTTTCCAAAATTCACATTATTTGTTGGGAGATTAGGGAAATTAAATTTTTAGAATATTGAAAATATTTGGTTTTAAGGCGAAGAATAATTTGTAAAGAATAAAAGACTGATGTGTTTCATGTTAGATATAGTACAGTTTGTCAGATCCCCAGCAGCAATTTGGGAGCCATACGAGCAGTAGAACCCATTACAAAGTAATGTAAACAAGCTAGTTTATGCTAGCTATGCTAGTTATTTGAAACAGAACTTGTGGGCGCGAAAATCGACAATTGCGAGTTCAACGTTCATCGTCCGCAAACGAACAGTTGATTATGTACCTTAATGTTCGTAATCGCGACACTGTACCACGCTACAAATCAGAAGTTCGCATCTTCAATTCCGCCTTTTCCGTTCCAAGAAACTTTCTGTAAAGAGGTAATATCCGCCCTATACTTTGCAAGTGCATCAACTAGTGTGCAAATGTTCCCAAATCATGGTTTTAAAAACGTCTACAATATTAGGGTCAAATCTCAATCATAATAATATTTTAAATTACATTGCTAATTTCTAATTGTTTAGTTATGTTAACAAATCTTATATTATTTATTTTTACATAATTTATAACAAATAATTAAAATTTGTCACCGACGTGTAACGTTAATTTTTATTTTTAATTACGCTGATTTATTTGTTTTATATTATTTATTTTCGACATATGTTTTATCAAACATTATATAGCCACCACCCCGTTGAAAAATGTTTTAAATTTCTGAAGTTGACAACAAACATCACTTAATTACATTTATCCAGAGAATTATTTACAAAGGATGTTATTTTACCTAAACGTTCATAGAATTGAATAGTTTCAAACATTATAATTTTATTCGTTCTATTAGTTTTTGTTTTGTTTTTGTAATGCAATTAAATTCAACAAATATTCATATGCATTCGCAATGACTGCAACAAATGATGTTCATCTATATCTATATTAAGTGTACCAAAATTTTTTGTTCACAAAATGTTTGTCCCAATTTACATTAGGCCGCAATTGTCAGTTTGTAAGTGAGGGAGAGGGCTGAGGGGCAAAGGGTTACCATATGCCTGACCTCTCTCTCCATCAAACTGACAATTGCCGCAAGTAAACTCGGGACTTTTTTAACAAATTAATTTTTTTCAATCTATCCCAGCCAGCATTTTTTTTAATTTTAAATCAAATTCGAGTCGTTTTTGATCCGAATGCACGACTAAAAAGGTGACCCCTTTGTCGGGAGGAAAACGTAACCTCAGGCGACTCTTCTAAACAAATCACAAATGAGTCTTCCTCTGCATTAGTTTCGAGTCATTTTTGTCCATTTTCTGTTGGAATATAAAGTCTTTTTCGAGTCGTATTTTAATCATTTATTGGTGATTTGTTGATTAATTTGTTTCTCTTTTTCGAGTCTTTTTTGAGTCATGTTTATAATCGTTTATGAGTCCTTACGGAGTCATTTTATCAGACGAAAAAATTAAAAGATTTTTCTCTTTTATTCTTCTTTGTTTTTTGTTTCATTTCTTTTCTGCTTTGTTGTGACTTTTAATTATCCCTTTAGTATACTCTTCATTCACTTTCTTCATTTCACTTGGCAAAACCTGTAGGCCTATTCTGTAACTTTTAACAACTATCTATATTTTTTAAATTTCTTTTGTTTTTGTAACAACAATAAAACCAACAAATGAAATTGTTGTAAAATATTTTACAACATTTTCATTTGTTTGTTTTGTAGTTGTTACAACAACAAAAGAAATTTTAACAACTTTTGAATCGATAAAAGTTACAGAATTCCTATACTGGACATGTGTTGTCTTTGTCAATATTCATAATAATATACTTGAAATTTATATCAAAATTTTGTAGAAAGTGTATATGAGAATTATATACAACCAAACCGTTATGATCAGAAGATACGTAATTATAATCACCTTTCAAACACCTGAATGACCCTTTTTTGATTAAGCATTTTTCAGTCGTCAGATGATCAATTACTCGGTTTCTTCTGTCGGTTTTTTTTTGGAAATCACTGTTAATGTTTCACATACGCAACTTATTTGAGTATGCAAATGAAAAAAGTGGTGTCTAGCGGAAGGTTATTTCCCTGCAAACATTTCGAAGATTGTTGGACGATTTTGTGATCAGATTATTCTTCTGCGCTTCTTTCCGGCGATCTTTTCGCGAATTTTTATACAAAATTCACCCACGCGAGTAAACTGCCATTCGTAGACGATTCTCAAAAATTATTGTTTATAATCAATCGCCACGACTAATCTTCTTCTGCTATGCTTCTCGGCGATCTTTCCGCGAATTTGTATTATGTTTCGCTTGTTGTTAGTGCAGGCGACTTATATATTATTCTTCCGAACCCCGATCACGCGATTGTTACTAACATTTTTGATATATGGAACATATAATTCTCATATAAAAATTCTACATAACTGTGATATAAATGGCACGTATAATATTATGAGTATTGACAAACACAACACATGTCCGGGTTTTGCCAAGTGAAATGCAGAAAGTGAGTGGAACCAGTGTATAAGCGTTACAACATAAGGAATAATTAAAAATTATAACAAATAGGAAAAGAAAACAAAAAGGGTAAAAATCGAAGACAACAAATGAAAGAAACTAAAAACAAAGAAGAATGAAAAATAAATTTCCTTTAATTGTTTCTTTATATTTTCTTCTTCTTAAGATCTTCCATATGATTTGTCAGCGAATCTTGATCGCGATTCGCATTGCATAAACACTTACTTTAGGTTGGTGATACGCAGAAGATTTTTAGACGATATTGCCTTCGAAAAATTAATCGCCCAGGAGAATCGCGAATTATTCTTAGGCGATAGAAAATGTTTGCAGGGTTATAATAAGTAAAATCCCCGTAAAAAATTTTTATCGCCTAAGAATAATTCGCGATTCTCCTGGGCGATCGCCGAGAAGAATAGCAGAAGATTCGACGTAGCGATTGATTATAATTGATTGATTGATAAACAATAATTTTTGAGAATCGTCTACGAATGGCAAATTACTCTCGTGGGTGAATTTTGTATACAAATTCGCTAAAAGATCGCCGGAAAGAAGCGCAGGGTTATTTATTACACACCTACATATAACGTTGATTCAACAGGTCTGTTCGATAACTTCGCAATCAAAAAGTTCTTGCAAGTTCTCGTTTATTGAACAAGTTTGTTATCGAATAGCATTTTGTAAAAGTTTGTACAAATTTTTGGGTTATCGAACAGAACTAACGAGTTTAAAGTGTAGTACAAATTGCCAGTTTTGATTGTCGATTTTTCGCCATTATCGATAGCTGTTCAACAGTCCCGCAACCACAAAATGTTATGTGGTTGCATGATAATTGACAAAAATGAACGGCCATACTTGCATGCAACCGATTATTTGAACAAAACTGATCGTGAGTACTCCGCTTAAGAATTTGCATGAGTTATATGAGTGATGCATACTTTTAGGCAAATCACTTATGAGTTACTAAGTAAAGCCGGAAATACATAAGCGGCTGGCTTTTTTACTTAAGTAATTTTTGGATTCTTTATATCGATAAGAAAATGAAAACAAACGAAACATAAATACATTTTAGTTTTCAGTGCAAAAAAAAATAATGAAAACACAATCATTACGAACTTCGACATTCAATGCCTCCAAAAGCAAATTTAGTTAACGCATACCGCCAACTCTAACGAGGTGTAGATGCAAAACCAAAACAATAGCACAACAGATCTTAATAGTGAAGAATATAGTGGATATTTATGGAACCAAATCAAGCGCTTTTTGTGCGGACGTAATATTTGAATGGAAAAGGAAATACGCCTGCTATTTATCATTACCGGCAATAGAGAAAAAACTACGAAGAACGCTTTTCTCAACTGAAAACGAAAGACAATTCAATACGTTTTCATACAAATAAAAGAACAATAAAGCAATGAATGAACGTAAAAACATTTAACGTAAACTAACATATTCATAAAGGCCCCCACTCATTACCCAGTTGTTCGGGTAACTAGGGAATAACTAGCAATTTTACTGGCTACTGGTAAATACCCCTAGTTACCACCCAATCTACTCGCAATGTTATAGACTGGAGAATTTAACATGGGGATGTCATAGGAAGGGGTCTATTGTCCCCTCACTGCATTACCAGTAACCACCCAATTCGACAGTCATGTGAAAGGCAATTGTCCTCTCACTGCATTACCAGTAACCACCCAATTCGATAGTCGTGTGAAGGGCAATTGTCTTCTCAGTGCATTACGAGTAACCAGTCAATTCGGTAGTCAGAAAGATAGCCAAAAATACTAGTAACTTGAAGTCAGATTAATGGGTTAATGCCTATATGCATTAGCCACACTTTATTTTAATACATGGAGTGCAAATATTTTACAAAGGACAATATAATCTTGTATACATACACATTTTGATCCTTGATTCTGGAACTAGTGTATGACTACTTGATACAGCGACTGATGTTTATTTGATCCTTGGAATGTTTTTCTCCTGGGTACTTCAGATCATTCAAAAGTTCCTGAAATAAAATGTATAAAAGTTTAATGAAATGTCGCGATAATGAATTGTGACAAGACATGTATCAATACTTACCACATATATATTATAAATATTCTTCTTAAATTATTCATCCTTCTTATGATTTAGCTGGTAACACGTTCTTTTTTGCATCTTAAATTTTTTCACAACAAACGCATCAATAAGTTTTTTAATTATGAACAAACAAACAAAATGACAGAATATTTTTTCTATTTTGTTAAAAAAAAACAGATAATGTTGAAAAGAGATTACAAGAGAGAAACATTGTCTATTACACTATCCATCGGTAGTCTATAAAATAGTCAATATATTACACGCCGCATTACCTGTAACTAGTGAATTGACATGATAGGTAGGGAAGCCCATTTCCAGTGACAAAAGCAGGCTATAGGCTATTTTGTGTGCCATTTTTGGGTGTAAAGTAACTAGGATCAATGAGTAACTAGTTACATGCCTATGTCAAAGTAGACAATTGCTATTTATTGAACAACTGGGTAGTCAGTCTGACTGCCAGCATTTATGGTAGTATGTGTAAATTTTTGAAATTTTGAGGATGTATGTGTGAGTTTTCCAAGACTGATGAAAATCAAACAAGTTTTGATTTCAAAATGAACCCCCATCAGTCTGGGTGAATTGTGTTTATTTTCAGATAGTCAATAAATAATTTTGAAAAACAGAAAATAATGTTGGTGTTGGAACACAAAAAACGTAGAATTCATTCATTTTTGGAGGAGAAATTCAAGATTTTTAGACTTGACTGATGGTTCTTGCTACACACTTGTCAGTCACACATACAGAAAGGGTTCATCGGACTGACGGCACAGACTGATAAATGAGTGGGGGCCTTAAGGGAATTTGAAAAGAAGTCAATTTTCGACAAGTGAAATACAAACTGCCAACAAAACTTCCCAGGAACCAAAGAAAATGAAAACAAGTAAGAAAACGTTAAGTTCGGCCGGACCGAACTTTTTATACCCTCCACCAAAATTAAATTGAAAGAGAATGGAATAATTAGTTTCCTTTTATCTACGAAAGTACTTAGCTCCGCCCAATTACCAAATTTCAACCACTTTGGTGGGATAATGAAGCTAAAACCTTCAAAATACCGAATATCTGGAGGTACGTTCTATGGGGGCCCTATGAAGGCGTGGACCTATAGCAACAAATTTCAGGTGGAACCATTTTTTATATCCTCAACGAAGACGAATTACCAAATTTCAACAATTTTGGTGGGATACAGAAGCTAAAACCTTCAAAATACCGAATATCGGGAGGTACCGTACTATGGGGGCTATATAAAGGCGTGAATCTATACCAACAAATTTCAGGTGGAAATTCTGTACACCCAACGATAACTAAATACCAAATTTCAGCCATTTTGGAGGGATAATGAAGCTAAAACCTCCAAAATACCGAATATCGGGAGGTACCGTTCTATGCGGGCTATATGAATGCGTGGACTTATACCAACAAATTTCAGGTGGAAAGTTTTATACACCCAACGATAACTAAATACCAAATTTCAGCCATTTTGGTAGGATAATGAAGCAAAAAACCTTAAAAATACCGAAAATCGGGAGGTACCGTTCTATGGGGGCTATTTCAAAACGTCGAGCGATATATCCCATTTTCAATACCAACCATCCTGCAAGTAATAAAAACTTCTGTACCAAATATTGACTCTCTATCTTTAAAATTGCGAGCTGTATCTTGATTTCAACAGACAGACGGACGGACAGACGGACATGGTTAAATCGACAAAGAATTTTATGCTGATCAATAATATATATACTTTATAGGGTCCCCGACGAATATTTCGATGTGTTACAAACGGAATGACAAATTTAATTATACCCTCCATATGGTGAAGGGTATAAAAAAGCAAGGAAAACCAGGTAAAAAACAAGTAAGAACCTCGTGGTCTGGCTGAAATTTTTATACCCTCCACCACAAACTGTATTTAATTAAATATGAACAATTAGTAACTACTAAGTTCTTCATCTACGTTGAGACTAATTCCTTGGAGGAGAATAATATTTTAACTGATAATCACACAATCTTCTACAGATCACCTTAATAATTCAAAGGTCAAGCATACTGTCGCCAAATTAAGAACGAAAAATAAAACAAATGATGCAAGAAGGTTTCTTGAGGATATTTTTGAAAATGATGATTCCCCTATATGTTCCAATGAAAAGGTTAGTAAAGCTAGTTCTAGTTTCCCAAATATGGATTCCGCTGAATCTGGTCAATCTCAAACCAAAAGGCCGAGAATGTACGATGCCTCCGTAATGTCCCAAACCCTAGAAACAAATTCTCAGAATCGTTTTGCCTTGCTAGGAGATATTGATATTCTATTCGAACCGTCTGTGCCAAGAGCCCTTCAATCACACGAGTCCATCGATACTAATTCCAATGAGCAAACCAATCCAGTTACTCGAAGTAAGAACTCATCTAAAACTTTAAATAACCTTAACGGATTCGGTCAAACAATATTTCTGTTTGATGTTAATGTATCAGACCTCATACAAACACTAAAATCTAAAAACTTAGTATTTAAAATCATTAACAAAAGCCAAAGGAAATCTAAATTGTACCTCAAAGATGCTTCTGTAAATTCGGAAATGATTGAACTGCTAAAACTTATAGAAATACCTGCTTATACGTATACCCCAAACGACCTAAAGTGAAGTGAGCCGTAGGATAGAATTATGAGGTATTTTAAATTTAAACAAAAACGACTTCGGTTTCATACAAGAAACTCATCTAAGGGATGCTCACAGAGTTAGATTGGAAAATTTTACACTCATTAGGGACTACAGCTCCCAGAGTGTAGCAATTGCCATAAGGAATTCTTACAAATTTAAAAGAGTAAATATTTCAAATTTTCATTTCCCTGGAGTGTTCATTAGCATACAATACGCCGAAAGCTTGTCAGCTCTTTATCAGGTTTCTCAAAACTATTATGGATTAATAATGGGTTGAGATTTTAATTCTAAACATATGTCGTGGGGTGACACCATGAACAATGTTAATGGAAATGTGTTATATACGAGGCTACAACAATCATCTGTAGATTTTATAAGAATTTGGGATTCTCTTCTTTTTTTCCGAATGGAGCTTCCCTTCTTGATCACTTTATAATAAGCACTAAATTAATTGATCCCATATGTTCAATTTTTCAAATAAGTACTTTGCCAACATTTTCAGATCATTTTCCTCTTAAATTACATTTAAAATTAGCTTCACTATCAATTTTATTAAACTCCCCAAGATGTTACACTTCTTATAAAAACACAAACTGGGATAATTTTAGGGATGATACAGAAAATGCTTTGCTATTAGTCTTTCCGGATTCAGATAGAAATCTTTCTAACTCCGAAATTGATGTTTGTATTGATAAATTTACAGAAGTTATAAATAATACACAGACCACAGACCATTCTCCCCACAGTCCTAGGTAAAATAGAAATATTAGAAAGAAAAGTTTTAAGGCACTGTATTGGCAAGTATTACGAATCAAGTTGTAAACGTTACTCTAATAGGCAATGAATGTAAACAGACAAAACGATTCTGGTACCAATCACACAACGCCACGAACTTTTCAGCTTCTCCGTATCGTTTCATTCTCACAACCTAAACAAAACCACAAACTTTTCAATGTAAAAAGATGAAAACCGTACGATTGCTCAAATGTACTTCGGCTATGCTTTGCCGAGTTGTTTCATTCACCACCGAAACAAAAAGATTTTTTGGCAAACGTTTGCCGTGCGTTGTGGTCAATGACACACATGTGATTGCATAACAACCCTATAAACCAACATCAACATACCACAGTGAATATTTTATCAACCACCAAACGTTTTTGATTTATTCACATGTGTTTAGTACTATTTAGTTTTTTATCTGCTCTTGTGGAGTTGAGTACTTTTCGCTAATCGTTTTGTTCGCACTCGCGAATGTAAACAAAACGAGACTAAACAGCGACCTCCACCAGCGTGGGTTATGTTTCGTTTTGTATTATTCCTATGGAAAATACGACACGAAACGATTGGAAATGTTATTATTATATAAACTCTGTAAAATGTTTATCGATTGTGTGAAAGGCTTAATAAATTTAATTTTAATCTTAATCTGATAATCACATTGATGTTGACATGGAGCGTTCGGCGGTGGAATTTTCTTTATTTTTTGGACCTGTAAATGTCCACAGCCAACGAAACTGGGTGGAACCCATCGATTTGCATTCACTTTCCTGAGATAAAATATCAAATTTTGGATTGGAAAGGTTGAAATTTGAGTTATCTTTACCATATTTCCTCTGTTTCGGACTCTTAAACCTATCAAATGTGACTTTCTTGTAATTTCATTGTAGTATTGAAATTTTTGAACATAATTCAGTATAAAATTTTGTCTTTATAAATTGTTTTTACCGATTTCTTCATAAAAATATTTTTTGGAGCTCTAAGCATCGATTTTCATCAAATTTCAAGACCCTAATACACATTTTTGCACAATATTTGATAGCAATTAACACTCACGGCATTTATTTATAATTATGAATAGTTTTTTGTTAAAGTTTATCACATCTAACAAAGGATTTGTGTAAATTCTTCGGATGGTTCTATCCTGGTGAACCTGCTAATATTTTGACATTTTTTCATAAAGCGAGTAAAAAGTACCGTTATGACGCTTATGTGAAACATGTAAGGTATTGAAAATATCGGCTACTATATACTCTACATGTCCACAAAATTATAATTTGCAATTCCTCTCCTTTCGTCAGATATAACGGTATTTGTAGACAAATATTGGCTGGTTCTATTCAGATGAACCGGAGTGTATAATATAATAAAGGCGATAACATTGAACCTGTCAAGGAAGTGCTAGATTTTGCACAGCTTTTAGAGCTCCTTGTAAGATTTTAAAAAGAAAAACAAAACGGAAAAAACTGCTTTGAATATTTTACAAAAAAGGCAAGAAGTAGTTCACAAATGTAAACGTAATAAACCCAACCAAGAGATAACGCCCGATCAATATAAAGTGAAAGGAGCAAGTGTGCCGTTGAGCATTACTCTCTAACAACAAAACAATAACTAAGTGCAAGCTGCCATCTAATTATAATACGATGAGGGAAGAGAAGCTTGTCATATTACATCAACTGGTGTCTTTGGATTCTTCCGGCCTTGTCCCTTAGCATCCATCTATCCATTACTCCCTGTTTACCTTACATATTAGATAAGGTATTCTTTTTTCGTTATTGGTTGTTTCATTGATCTTTTTCCTCCTACGCACGTACATTTTCCACATAAGATGTAGTTTACACTATCCACCAATGTCATATGTACCGAAATAAAAACATTCCATATCTACCCACACAGACAATGCGGAGACGTAATTCCACTGCATTTTTGCTGGTGTGGTCGCAAATAGTAAATGGCGTAAGGAAAATATCCAATATTATGCACATTAGCGACTGTATAAGGATAGAAAATTTCAGTACATATAACATTGATAGCTAGTGTAAACTACCTATAATAAAGCTCATTTTACCGATTTAAATAAAATATGAGATTTTTTATTATTGAAGCAATATAAACTAATGAACTCCAATGGGATCATAATAATACACGCAATCTTAAAAGTTCATATTAATATTGAAATTACGAAAGTACAGATTTCACTGTTTTTTATTGAAGAGATGAGAATTAGATTCGTTAATAACATTTGGAGTATTTATTAGGCATTTCAAGGGAAGTAATTTAAACGATTTATGAATTATCAACATTTCAATATCCACTAAGACCTCATATGGCCCCATAAATAATAAGGCTACCGAAATTTTACAAAAAATATGAATCACATACAATTTAACATTATTAATAATTACCTCTTGCTCGAAATGCGATCTTGAGAAATTGCCCCAAACTTTGTTTCCTTTAATCCATCACACTTTCTTTATCGTTAGCATTAATTCCTTCCATTGATTCTTCATGTAATTTCTGAAATTTCTCTTTACAATCTTCGAATTGTTGCAAATTTTTATGTTTTATTTGATTTGTCTTTTCCATGGATAATCGTAAAGCTTCTTGAATGTCATCCAGCTTATCAGCTGTAGCTTTTTCCAATATCCGAACAGTATCGAATAATTTTTGTCGCTGACGAAAATTATTTACATCAATTGCATCCAAACTAGCCAATTGTGTCTTGACAATTCGATTCAAACGTTCATGTCTTGGAGTTGTTGGTGGCATCATTTGTTTTGGGGGATTTATCATCTTTTTATCGATTTCCTTTTTCAGCTTTTCCAAAAGTTTTAAATTTTCTCCATCTAATTTGTATACTTCATCCACGCGTGCTTTTAATTCGTCATGCAGCCTTAAAGCTCTTGAGACTTTAAATGATGATTTTGGAAGAGACATGACTTTATTTTTTGACCAATAACAAAACTAAAATTCTTTTTGAAGTTTAAAAAATTAGTTTAGTAGCTTCTTGCAGGTTCTGGAACAAAGCAAAAAAAAAACAGGAAACAGAACCAGTTGAAGTTTAAAGGCAAAACCTAAATTAGTGCGTGTGCGTTATTCAAAACAAAAACAAAATACATGTATTTCAAATTTGAAATTGTGCTTGTTATTGTGCTCAAAACTGGACGAACAGATAGATGGACGGACAGGGCTAAATCCACTCCAATCTTAGGTCATCTTCACTCCGAGTTCAAACTCCTACTGTAAAGAAGACAGCCGGAGACAGGAACACACGATCTGTGTGTTTCTGCATGTTTAACATTGCACTGGGGGAGTGTCTCAGTGGTGCAATAGTTAAACAGTATTTCAGACATGTAAAACTTCTCAACAAGTGGAGTCGTTAGCACGGCGTTTGTACACGCAGAAAAATATATGTTAGAAACATGTTTGGATCCAAACAAATATTTGTTTGGGACTGATTGCAAAACAAATATATGTTTGGATCCAAACAATTCTTCCATTTTTTGCAATCACGCTACAGGTCGTAATTTTGATCGGATGGTTACGAAATTTTGGTTGCTTATGGGGTCCCAGAGAGAAAGAGGCATATGATGTTTGGTGGTAGTCGGATTATATTCCCTAAAAGAAATGCTTACCAGTGAAAAGCTTATGCACAGGGGTAGTGGTGTAGGGCATCACATGGTCGGCCCCGTTCCGACTATAGCCTTTGCTCACTTGTTTACTCATCGAATAACACGTTTTATTATTACAAGTGTAGTTTTTGGTTTTCCTGCACAAGATTCGTTTTTAGGGTTCACTTTACTGCATCCTCCACCATTGTTTTGAAAATTCCAAGCTTTTCTGTAATTTTCTAAACGAATTTCCTTCTAAGTAGAGTTATCATAACGCGCAGTTCTACCCATATTTGCAAAAAAAAACCTAAAACATATCGGTAGATTTTACATTTAATGAATAGAAATAAATTAATTTTAAACTTTTACTTACAGGAAGGATTCGCAAAAAATAATATTTTATTTTCAATAAAACGAAAAATTGTCCTTATTATTTTTCACAGCAGAAATCTCGCATTTTACGAAAAATATTAGTTTTGTATAAAAACGAAACAAAAAGAAACCGGAAACGTAACGGAATTGCTTATGGCAATACATGAACATTTTCAAAAACAAATTTCCTTCGCCAAATCTTCCATTTTACACATTTTAAGAGCGAGCAAAAGCAGTGAATGTCACTGTCCTTATTATTTTTCACATAATTGTACAGTGGTTCATTTAATTATTTTGCCTCTTTAGAAAATTGAAAAAAATTCTATAAAGTCGTTTTAAACCATCAAATTAATGGTCAATAAGTGCAATATTTGTATGTAGTATGTTTGTAAATATATAATATATGTAAATATATAATATATGTAGTATGTTTGTAAATATGTTTGTAAATATACTATACAAACTATAGTTTAAGATCCAATATCTGCAAGAACCGCTGAGAGATGTGTAATGGTCTTCTAGATATTGACAAAAATCTAAAACAACACAAACTATTTTACCTCAAAAAAGTATTTTGCCTTTTACATATTTTTGAGAAAATTACATTTTTGTTACACGCTAAAGATTTTTATAGTAAGCGTTGGAGATTATCACATTCTACAACCCTTTTTGCACCAGTTCCACCGTCTTGCGACATGTTATCGCGGGTATTTTCTCAAATTTTACTACATTAAGTTACTAGGGTAAAGTTTTGTAGCCCAAAAGAAAACTAAATGCCAATTTTCAGCCTTTTCGGTGGTATAATTAAGCTAAAACCTTAAAAATACAGAAAAACGGGAAGTACAGTTCTACGGCGTTTATATAAAACCGTGGGCCCGTGCTGACTAATTTCTAAAAAAATGTAGCTCAAATTAAGATTAAATACAAATTTTCAGTCATTTCGGTTTGATTGTAAGCTAATGTCTTTAAAATACCGAACATCCGGAGGTACCGTTCTATGAGGTCTATATCAAAGAGTGAACCGATATATCCAATTTTCAATCCTGGGTGTTATATACATTTCTGTACCAAATTGTAAAGTTTTGTCTGATTTCAACATAGGAAAATCGTTATTTCGACTTTGGATTTTGACATATACTCGTACATAAATAGATTTCATAGACATAGATTTTATGTTAAAAAGTAAGCTATAAAGGAAAAGCTCTTGAATTTTAGACACTGCGTGAATCTAACAAATTTTGAATTAATTATTCACAACAAAACAGTCAAACAACATAAAAACTTTTCACCTCAAAGTGCGTTATGGTGTCGGCAATGACAACAAGAAACCAACTTAACAGCAAAAATCCTTTAAACGCTAAAAACAACCAGAAAATCTGCAAATACAGATTGATGATATTTGATCAAGGTTAGAAAAAGTAAATATTTTATAATTCTTATGAGAACTGTACACAGCAAGCACGGGTTGGTGGGAGTTGATGCATTAAAGTACACAGAAAAAAAATGTAGCCATTTGATAAAGAAATTCAAAGATTCAACCAAACATTTATCGATTTTCCGGCAATAAAAAAATTGTCATATTGACAAAATTCGATAAAATTATTTGATCACAAAGTAAAAATACAGTTCGATAAAATAAAATTGTAATATTGACTAAAATATTTATCGAATTTGTTTGTCTTGAACTGATAAAATATTTCACATATTGCCAAAATATTTATCAAAATATTCCACATTTTGCTTGATAAAAACAAAATATTTTCTTGATTAAAAAATTTGTTGAATGCATTTTTTTCAATCGATAAAAAATGTTCATATTTACAATTATTTCGTTTTTTTTTTTTTTTTTTGTTAAATACAAACCCAAATGCCACAAAAAGATACATACACACATTTATAAATGGTGGTGGTGGTTATTTATTTAATTAAAACGCATAAAAATGCCAAACAAAAAGCTACTGCACACACTTAGGTACATAAAAATAACAGATACATACAAGAAATAACAGATGAAAGAAAGAAAAACGGAATGGAATAATAAATAACAAAAGTAAATAATTATTTGGAGCCACACTTCAATTTTAATAAAAGAAAACGAAAAATTCACTTTTAAATATAGAATACAGGGAACATCGTTGAACGCTTCTCGTTATAAAATGTATTGGGAATTTAATTTACTTGAAAGACACCTTTACTTTAAGAAAACACAGAACCACTAATTTATTTCTGCGCTACCGATCCACACACAACTACTGCTTTAAAGAGACTGCCAAAATTAACCAAACTGACGGTTAAAAAATATTATCTGCCTAACTTGACCACCAAACAGAACAAAAGATGAGAACTCGTACCATTTTTTCCTTCCCTCTTCGTTTGTTAGGTTCATAAAAAAAAAGTAAGACACTTATTGTACACATACAAGCCTTCACCCGAGCACAAGTAGATAAACAAACGCATCATTCCTCCATTCCGCAAAAATGCCCATAAACATAGCAACGACACTCACATCTCAAGAAAAAACACAGCCCATTGTTGTAGCGCGCTCTCTCTCTATGCCGTAAAAAAGTTTTTTCTCTCGCTCTTGAGAGCGAGAACATGCGACAAACGTTGAAACCCATTTTAACAACAGAAATTCATTAATAACCATAAACAAATTTCAATAAATTTGTTGTTTGAAATCGTTTATCGATCGCTTTCTAGTAACATTTTCATGTTTGATAAACATTTTCCCTATATATACGTAATATTTTATCACCATTCGACAAAAATATGGTGATAAAGCTTTTAATCAAAATTTTCAGTGTGGCTTTTTTTCTGTGTACCTGAACATGATGTCACGAAAGAAGCGATTTCGGGGGAGACGTATCGACATGCAATGTCAGAAATGAGAAAAAATTAAGTTATAACTTTTTTGTTTGTACTTCAAAGAGTGACAAAGCAGGACTATAAAGTGTTTAACTGTATTCTCTACTTGGTTTCGTGGAATGTACATGGGAACACTAATGTTTTCTAAGGATTCATTTCATATCAAATTTCCTGACGATCGAAACCCCTTCAATTTATTTATTTGACATTAATTGTCATTTATGTTTATTGAACTTTTTTATTGAAATATTTGGACCAAGGCCAAGAAAATAATTGCATGCATTACAACAACAAAATTTTTTTTACAAAAACAACATTGCTGTTATTGAAAATAAAATTTCAACGAAAATAAATAAAATCCTCTATAATA
The DNA here is from genome assembly GCF_047663935.1 of Musca autumnalis. Classification (NCBI taxonomy): domain Eukaryota; kingdom Metazoa; phylum Arthropoda; class Insecta; order Diptera; family Muscidae; genus Musca; species Musca autumnalis. The sequence goes on from NW_027411866.1 coordinate 85,496,288, forward strand.
GAATAGATTTGAATCCAAATGTACAAATAAGGAGGTGTTTTATGGTAGCAAGTTTCGTATTTTTAAATTTCATGAGTAGGACTAAACATTTAGTAAGAACGATGTTAAGTTCGGCCTGCGGAACTTTTTATACCCTCCACCACGAACTGCATTGAAGTAAATAGAAAAATTTGTTTCCTTTCGTTTATGAAAGTACTAAGCTCTTCCTCTTATTTCTTGTAGAAGGAGAATATCATAACTGATAATACTTCTTTTAAAAGACTTCCTATAGGGCGTCATCGTTGTTCTTTCCAAAACATTGACCAGTATTTACAATTTTCGAATTAAAGTTTTGTATCCTCTGGTAAAAGTTCGGCAATACCAAAAGCAACGAAAATTTGCAGCTTTGCCTGCTAAAATTTCTTCAAAAATTTCTTCTTGATATTGTTGCTATAATAAAACAGCATCGGACACGCATGCTCATATTTTGCAGCACACATGATCAACACATATCCGAAAAGAGAATAAGCAACATACTTTCAACGGCTTAGACAGGTTTTCGTCAAACAATTGCTTTTGAGATTGGGGATACCAGTGTAATGCATTGAAAATCACGATATAATTAATTTCACTTTTTCGTTCAAAGGACATGTGAATTTTGGTGAAGCCGTTTAATATTTTTTGTTATTTTTACATTTGCAACAAAATTGTACGTTTTAGGAGTATTTTATTTAAAATATTTTTTTTTAAAGTAAAATTAAGTACTTTTTTGAAATATAAGAAAATAAAAAGTTTTGACACGTTATATAACACAAATTTTGAAAACATATGACAATTCACACGCCTTAAAATTTAAAGGTAAAATCATATGCAACTGAACCAAATCTGTTGCAAATATCTTTAATATTTTGTAAAATATCATGTTTCGTATATCATTTAAATCATTTGTTCTTGTTTTATGGAAGATTAAAAGTTAATAAAATTTTGTAACTGATATCAGTCATACGTACTTCTTGGGTAGAGTGGCGGGTCGTACGGAAGAAGGATGGACATGGGTCCAAAGGTTAAAAACTTCAAAAGTAATGGAAATTTCTTCATATTTCAGTTGTCAATTTAATAAAATTCAAAGTTTAGAGTGCAGTTGCATCATTTATTAGCAAAAGTCAGAAGTGTGGTCTCCAAAAACATAGGATCGTAGGGATCGGGTCCACATCAGAATGATGGATACTGATATATTGAAGTTATAACGGGTGGTATCATTTTAAATGCTGGATTCTATAAACTTAAAAAGTTTTAGAAAACTCTGAGATTATAATTCAGCACAAATATTGAGTATATAGACACTTCCAGAAAAAAAAAAACGCCGGTACCAAAAGGAAAATCTTGCAAGACATTTAGAACTTGCCAGAGGCCATTAACATTACATTATAACTACCGTGTTTTATAATCTTCTGAGTGAATTTTTGATTGTATTCTTATTTTTGGAACAATAAATAACTTCTGTGTCATCTAATTCCATTATAAACACTTTTTTACAAATTGTTGGGGTATTCCTCATGCATACTAGCAAAGCCTAATTGTTGTAAAATATTTTCATTTTGATACCGACGCACAGTGCGAGATAGGGGGACTTTAGTGGAACTTTACACATAACTTTTAATGTGAAGAACGTAGGTTACTAAAATTTTCCAAAAATGTTTCTTAACATTGAGGGTCGTATGTGGATAAATATGGTCCACATAAACCTGCGGTTTCCTATAACCCCCACATATCGGTGGTGACCGTTTTTACGTATTAGGTTAATTTTTTACTTTAAAATTTGTCTTCATTAAATAGAAAATATTCTAAAAAAAAAACAATTCAGAGCACAGATGCTTGCTTTAGCCCCTCCCCCCAAGCATCCACATACATTAGTAAATGAAAATAAAAAAATAATTTTTGAGATGTTTTATTTTTAGTATAGTATCATTTTTACACGGTTCTGCAAATGAGTATATCACCTAAAAGCATCTGGTGCAACTATGCTTTGACTTAGGTACTTAACGATGTCCTGAGAAAACTGCTCAAATTTGACCATTTTTTTTTCTATAAAATGTGAATTCGCAAAAATACTCATAAAACTATTAAAAGCAACACTTCTTATTGGAAAACCCATTTTGAGATAAACGAAAATAACATTGACGTCAAATACCGGTCCTTCTATCAAATTTTCAAAAATATAGATATAAGAATATTCCAATGACTTTCTGAAAAAGTCGCATATCTCTCAAACCTGCAGCTACTTTTTGGTTTGTCCTTAGAAAAATATCCTACCTCTCAGAAAATGTGCGATTTTTTCTGCAATTCACCACAATACTTAAAAAAACCTCCAAAACTTATAAAAAAAATAATTTAATAGACTTTTAAAAAAGCACATTTTTTGGGGAACGAATAGCAATCAAACTAAATTAGATATTATAACTTTATAAACGCCAAATAATTAAAAAATTGTCAATAATTATACCACCGACAAAAAGATGGTCAATTAGTTTACCACTTGTTTGTATCACTATATTACTTAAGCAAAGCTAGAAGCAATTTTTAAGGAAAATAAATATTGTAAAACAAAGTGCAACTTTTAAGTGCATTTCTAGTTGCTTCGCAGGGTAAATCACAAAACTGAATATGAGGCATTTGTCGTGGGATAATTAACAATGGATCCCAACAATAATATCGTTATTTCTATGTACTTTAATATTTGAGTAAAGTTCCACTAAAGTTCCAAATTTCCCACTGTGCGGCGTTTCCTTTTTTTGAAAGTGTCTATATACTCAATGTTTGTATTTAGTTATCATTTGGTTAACATTCTAAAATTATTTAAGGTTATGGAATCCAAAATTTCCAATGATACCACCTGTTATAACTTTAATAGATCAGCATCCGTCATTCTGATATGGTCCCAAAACCTACGATCATACGTTTTTCGAGACTTAGAACTTCTGACTTTTGCTAATAAATGATGCAACTGCACCCAAAACTTTGAATTTTGTTAAATTGGCAACTGAAATGTGAAGAAATTTTCACTTCCTTTGAAGTTTGTGACCATTGGATCCATTTCCACGCTTCTCCTGTACGACCAGCCACTCCCCCGAAAAAGTACGTATGACTGATATCAGTTTCAAAATTTTATTCACTTTTAATCTTCCCAAAATAAAAATAAATGTTTTGAATCGTTTAAAAAAATTATATTTTACAAAATATTGAAGATTGTTGCATGGGATTTGGTTCAATTGTATATGTTTTGACCATTAAATTTTAAAGCGTGTTATGTATTTTCATATTTTTTCAAAATATTTGTTGTATAACGTGTCAAAACTTTTAATTTTCTTATATTTGAAGCAATGAACTATAAATACTTGCAAAAAATTCTTAATTTTACTTTCAAAAAAATAATTTTAAATAAAATTATCTTAAACGTGCAATTTTGTTGCAAATGTATTGGCCACCACTGTGTATGTGGGTAGTTTTTTTCGAGTAAGTTTTCTATCTTCTGGAAACACAAAATTCCAATTAACAACTAATTGGATAGAAAAATGTTACTGAAAACTTCGAAAAATCTTAAATCGGACGTTACCCTTACATGAAGGCTATAGCAAAACTCGGACTTATACAGTTTTTTATTTGCAAGGAGTGTTTTGTACTTGTTATGATATTTTGTACACCTAGCAAAGACTAAATACGAGATTTCAGTTATTCTGAAAATCGGGAAGTACCCTTCTATGGGGGCTATATGAAAACGTGGACTTGTACCGATAAATTTCTAGTGCAAAGTCGTATACGCCCAACGAAGACTAAATACCAAATTCCAGCTATTTCTGTGGGATACTGAGGTCACAATGTTAAAAATACCGAAAATCCAGAGGTACCTTTCTACAGGGGCTGTATGAAAACGTGGACCCTTACAGACAAGTATCTGGTACAAAGTCGTATACCCCAAGCGAAGACTATATACCAAATATCAGCCATTTCTGTGGGATATTGAGGCCACAAACTTCAAAATACGGAATATCGGGAGGTATATTTCTATGGGAGCTATATGAAAACCTATATAGTCCTATATAGTCAATATAGACCTATATAGTCAAATTTATGGTGGAAAGTTTTATACCACCAACGAGGTCTAAGTACCAAATTTCAGACATTTCAGTATGGTATTGAGGCCGTAACTTTCAAAATACCGAAAATCCGATGGTACCCTTCTATGGGGATCATATGAAAATGTGGGCAACTAAGAATAAATACCAAATTTCTGCTATTTCGGTGGGATATTGAGGCCACAACCTTCAAAATACCGAAACTCGGCAGGTACAGTTGCATCCAAGCCCAGTGTACAAAACTTTTTCTATTTCTTGTTAGTTAGTTGATAAAAACAAAAACCATAAATACAAAAACATATTTTTTCCATTTGGACCAATATTAAAGAAGTTATGAGTATTTTTTTTGCATATATGTGGGTTTGGTTACCTTTTGTTCCAATTAAAAACACTTTGGCGAATGTCTTGGAGACAAAATGTTTATTTATTGATATTTTTGGTTCATTAATTAAATAAAGATTAGAGTATAATATTTACAGAGTTTATAAAATAGTGATTAATTCAGACTTCACATTTAATCTTATATTAACTTCAAATTTACTTCATTAAAAAAACTTAAAACTTCTTCGAACTTCACTTTACTTCTAATGCTTCACTTTACTTCTAAACTTCTTGTCTGCTCAACTTCTATACAGCGACTGTGTACGTTCGTCTTGTTCTCGTCGTTAAGTGTAAGGTCGTCCAATCAATGAATACGTCTAGTCTGTTGTGTGTGTCGTCTTCGTCTATGTCCGTCATGTGTAATCAAAGCAACAGCACAAATGTGAGCGGCTGCGCAACACCGTTCCTACAATCGGCCATCCTGATACACATTCGGCCTCGAATGTGCTCTCCAAGATTCCACTTGCTCACACACATCGGTACGACGCTTAAAACCTTCATACTCGTCTACCTTTTCGACGACATGTCTCCTATGGTTCGGCTTTCGGGCACATTCATATAGTAATTTATGGTTAGTTTTCAGTTTTAACTCCATTCCATCATAGAATTGTGTTTGCTTGATGGCTGTCAATTCATTTTTATGGTATGAAGTCGACCGTACTTTCTTCCTCCTACATTCTTTCTCTTCGTGTAAGAAATTGGACTCTTTTCCAAATTTTCCTAAGATTCTTCTAAAGTTAGAATAGTCTTCTGTCCTCACATTTTTCCCAGTAATACACTCATTTTTAATTTTGGACGTTGGAACTCTCTTTATGTGGCTTCTATTAATGCCTTTAACTTCAGTCTCCACATCAGCATTAGAGAATTTTAGTTTCGAAACAATTATCTTCTCATGGCTGTCTTTCAAAGGCTCTATTTTCGACCTGTCTTTTAGAATGGTAGTCACATATAAGTTATCTGCATACTTCTTTTCAAACTCCGAGACAGGATTGATGTCCTGTGGATTTGGAACTGTGTTTACAGTTACCTTACATTGCTCTTTACATATCGCAACTCCACCATTCCTACTTGTAAATCTAGCTCCATTGGAATTAATAAAGACATCAACTTTATTTAAAATGTCATTCCCTAAGACAACTGGGTAAACTACATCTGCATTTCCAATGATGTGGAACGTAATGTTTATTTTACACTTGTCAATCATTGTTTCGCTTTCAATACTTCCTAATGTGTAAATTTTCTTGCCACCTATGCCACTGAGAGTTTTCTTTTGGCCATTTTTATCCACATTTCCCAAAACATCTAGTATATCTTTACGGATTAAGCTTACGTCGCTTCCTGTATCTACCAGTGCAACAAATTTATTGCCAAGAATGTTAACTTCTTTAAAAATTCTACTCGTACACTGTAAATCTTCTTCGGACACTATATTATTGACCATATATTTTACCTCAGCATTAATCTGTTCATCTACTTTCTTCGCTTCCGCTTTGCACTCGAAGGACTTATGACCTAAGCCCTCACACTTAAAACATTTGGTTTCAGGGACCTTGCATTGATGTGAAAGGTGTCCCTTTTCACCACATTTAAAACAACGGACTGACATCTTATTAAAATCACCCCCACTTCTGTTCACTTTACCTGCTGTTGAACCGGACGGACTCACACTCACTTGCATCTTCTCATATATTTTAATTTTCATTTTTAAGTCTTCTACTGAAGTTGACTGATAAAGAATACTTTTATTAATCGTGGAATCGGGAATGCCTTCTATAAAGTAGGATATAATACTTTCATCGTCTATATTAATTGGTTGACCTATCTCCATGAGATTGTACAGGTATTCCCTAAGGCTTTCATTCTGTCTCTTTCTGCGATTGGATAATTTCCTGTGAACCTCTATGGATGAGATCTTTGCACCAAATTCCTTCTTAAGCGCCTGTTTCAGAGTGGGCCAATTCTTTATGTTAGGTTGACTCCTGACAAAAATTTTTGCCGCACCTGTCAACAATTGCTTCCCATAAATGAATTTGCGTAAGTCGTCCCATCCAACGGTATATGCACAATCTTCATATTCCCTCAGCCATTCCTCGATATTCGGCAGCTGATCACCGCTGAAACTCGAAACCGAATCTCTTATGTCCCTTAATGTAAACATCGCTGTACTATGCCCAACAGCTGATGATGCCTCCCCATAATCTGATCCGTCGTCTTCAGGTGTGGAATGACCGTAATGTTTCAGGAGACGGTCCTGCAACTCACTCTTATTGCCACTCTTCGCTAAATTTAGTTCACCTAGCTTGTCTTTCAGTCCTTCAACTGTTAGCTTCTCAATACTTTCCTTGTCCATTTTTGTTCGTTGTCTCTAGTCGCTTTACACAAACAAATTATAAAATTTCAAAATCAATATTCTTCTAGCTCAACACTTACAAAGTATGAGCACTAATCGAATAAATAAAAACCAAAACTTCTCAAAATTCTTTTACGAAAACAAATTTAAAATTCTTCAACTCTTTCTTACAACAAAACATATACAAAATCATAAAACACTTAATGCCTAACGTTACTTCTTTTCAAATGCATCAATCCTTGCTGTTAGATTACAAAAACAATTCCTTAACAATCACCCTAAATAAACAAAATTTTACTCTATGCCGCTAGTTCGCAACAACAATGCAGACAATTTTCCCCCTCACAAAAAATTTTATGCGTAATACTTCTACTTCTAAACATAAACATTTACATCTAAACATAAATTCTAGAATATTAACTTATGATACTGTTATTCGCGGCTCCACTCGATCTTGTAGTCAGGCAAATTTTGGGGTAGAAAAATTTTAATTGCGATCTCGTTAACGTTGTTGTTTGCGCACACTCAGGTCTCATATGTTTGTTGTTGCAACGGTCTTCTTATTTTGTTTTCGTTGTTGTTGCTACAGGCGCACACTCAGCATTCATATGATTGTTGTTGTCGTCGTTTTGTTATTCTACTTTGTTGTTTTGCATACACACTGCATTTACTTTGTTGTTGTTGGTTTCATTGAATGGCACTCTTCTTATGATTTCGATACGCAAAGAAACCCTTGTTGTTATTGGATTTTGCACAAGCAGTTTTTGTTCTTGTAATTCTTCAATATTATCACAATGATCATAAACAAATCTCTGTACTTCTAATTTGATCATTAACGTTGCAAATTGAAAAGTTAACTTTCGCTAATGAAAACTGTTCTTTTTTTGATTTGATGATCATTAATAGAGTTTCATTAGCAAGTTCTTTATCATCATTCGATTGAACTCCATAAAATGTTTATGCACGTTTGTAAATTATCTTTACACTTTTGTAATGTATTTTCGATATGTTCTTCAAATAATAATTGTTTAATGGTTGGTATAACGTCTCTTCATTAGGTAATAACTCTGCAATATTACTTTAGTTCATTAAATAGTTTATTAATACTTCTATGATTTGGTTTTTTACATCAAATTTTCTTCATTATTTTCACAGAGTTCACTTCGTTCACTTTATTTAATTGAACCGGGCGAGCCCCCAAAATTGTGGGTTTGGTTACCTTTTGTTCCAATTAAAAACACTTTGGCGAATGTCTTGGAGACAAAATGTTTATTTATTGATATTTTTGGTTCATTAATTAAATAAAGATTAGAGTATAATATTTACAGAGTTTATAAAATAGTGATTAATTCAGACTTCACATTTAATCTTATATTAACTTCAAATTTACTTCATTAAAAAAACTTAAAACTTCTTCGAACTTCACTTTACTTCTAATGCTTCACTTTACTTCTAAACTTCTTGTCTGCTCAACTTCTATACAGCGACTGTGTACGTTCGTCTTGTTCTCGTCGTTAAGTGTAAGGTCGTCCAATCAATGAATACGTCTAGTCTGTTGTGTGTGTCGTCTTCGTCTATGTCCGTCATGTGTAATCAAAGCAACAGCACAAATGTGAGCGGCTGCGCAACACCGTTCCTACATATATTTATTACAGAATTCGACTTTTTCAAGGCGCAATATCTCTGGTTATTAGTAAAAAAACTGAGAATATACTAAAATGTTTTGCTGGTGAGCAGCATCAACACAAAAAACTGAAAATGTACCAAAATATTTTGCTGATGAGCAGCATCAACACAGCAAAACATAAAGGAAACCAAAAACCACTTTTTGCAAAAGTGTCCGATTTCACTCTGAATTCCCCACATACTTTATAGGGCCTCCGACAAATATTTCAATGTGTTATAAACGGAATGACAAGTTTCATTATACCCTTCATATTATGGAAAATTGTATAAAAACTCGCCGACTATAGTACGAAATGCAAAGTCGTGTTAACCAGTACAGTCATTCATACCGTAGAAGAATTTATTAAAGTAATCATGTACATTTCCTTTCTTCCTTCTAACATGTGGACTCCTTTCAAGAATAAATCAATTATCGAAAACACCTGGTGTAAAGTAAAAGTCTACGACATTTTTGCAAAAGAAAGAATAAACCAATTATCAAGAATAAATCAATTATGGAAAACACTTGGTGTAAAGCAAAAGTTTACGAAATTTTTGCAAAACAATATTATGCAATTTGACATATGTATGTGTATTGAGTAATTATTTTCACCTACGACAAATGTAACCTTTGTTGTAAGGGCTGTAAGGGCATACTTTCACGTTGCATATTTAATATGACCATTGCAAATTAATTGCATTCGTGATCTTGTTTCACTTATACACGCATACGAATGCAGAGAAATAAGATTATTATTAATTCAAACATTTTAGCCACAGCATTGCGTAAAATGTTCATTAATAAAATGGAATGTAAATATCCAGGGAAGGGAGCAGGGAGTTAGAAAGAAAAAGGTAGGGTGTTAAATTGATAGTCATCAATTCAACCAATATTACAACAATGAAAAGTTTAGCAAACACGGAAGCAGTTTGCAAAAGTTAGTGCGGATATCTGAAAAGTGTTTGTTTATATGTGCTGCTACCATTTGAAACTCCTAGTCGGTATTACTGCACAATTGCTTCTCCTGAAGCATTCAATATTTATGATATTACAAACGTTTTCGAATTACACACATACACACAAAGAAATGTGACCATTTATAATGTGTATGTCATATACCACTTTTGTTTCCCAATAATTCAAACTCCTTATCCTTAAATCGAACAAAAATTTAATTATAATTTACTCTAATAAGAATTCTAGTGGTGAGTGTGTTTGCCGTCTGTGATATGTATTTGCGCTTGAGACGTGTTTTTAATTGTTTCAATTGTCACATTCGGCTGCGTATGGTAACAGAATTATAAATGTTTATGATTTATACTTAAACGATGGTTTTCTAAATACGTCTTTATCGTTATTTTATGCGAAAATATGTATATGTTATTGGGCTTTGAGTTCCGATATAATAAATTGTATACAAACCAATACAGTGATTAATTTATTCTTCTCACCTCGAACCAAAAGTATCAATTTATTAATGCCCGTAATTTCTACACATAGTTATCTATGAGTTCATAGATTTCCCCCGTGCAAGCAAAATTTCATAATTTCAATCCATAGGTAACGTTATCGGGTCGAAAACGGCCGTGTTACTTACACCAAGGATTTTGCCTGGTTGATCGTTGCCAATGTGTAAAAAATTCTAAAACACTTATATGTGGCAATGTTTTTACGAAATCATGAATGAAAATCACCAATGTTACCACATGTTTTCAAAATTTACGCGCCTCGGTAAATGTCACGTAGAAATTACCAAACGCGTAGGTAAAGATAACTAATAGGTAGCTACCTACCCGGTTACCTAGGGCTAGAAATTACGGGCATAAGTGCCACAAACTATTAAAACTGAAGTGCAGACACTTAAAAGATTTTCAGTCATTCTTATTTGGTTATATTTAAAGCTTAGGCTATAAATTTTAGCGTAGTCTACTCTGTTAAAAGGATTGTATTTGATATTTTCTATCATTATTCATTTACAATGCAAATGTAAATTTTACACATATGTATTTCGAATTGTGTTTTTTAACTGTCCGTTTGTAAATTTTTTAGCTGCGATGGAATTTTAGCCTTATCGCAGGGGCCACGCCAGAATGGCATGGAGATAATTTAAAGTGCAATTCAGAAACAAAACAGGACAATGAATGGCAATACCAAACAAATCAGTATTTTTCTTTTTCATAATTTCCAAATTATTTGATATAGTTATACCCTACACCGCTTTGTATTAAGGGGTATTATGTCTTTTGTATGTATTATATCTTTTGTATGTAACATGCACATAAAATCACTTTCTGAGTCGATTTAGGCATATCCGTCTGTCCGTTCGCAACGCACAGGACGTACTTATTGTTCGATTGCTTTTGGTGCGAATCGGTTCAGATTTGGATGTAGCTCCCATATATATTTTCGACCGATTGGATGCACCAACACGCTATGTATGTCTAATTGCAATGAATTTCGGAATGTGTGACGGAATTTGGCCAAGAAATAGTTTACTAAATTATATTGAACTCGGTTCTGATTTATATATAGCTCCCATATATATATTTTTCGGCCGATTTCATATATTGGACTCCCCAGTCACAATATTCGACAGATATTTTAATGAAATTTGGAAAAAGTGACACAATTTGGTAAAGAAAGAAATTCTCCAAACTACTTTGAAATTGTGGTAGTGTAGCGTATCATATAAGCTTCTCCGCCCGACTTTGATCCTTTTCTTACTGATTTTGTATGTTTAACTTAACATCTGTTTAAAAACTCTGTGATTTTTATAGAAAACTTCATAAGTCGAAAATTTTCAATTTATTTTCACCTATTTTAACCTCTCTTTCACTAACTTCTCTCTAAAGAATACTTTCCTATTACGAAGATTTTTTTATTTTTGAATCACAAATGGTATCTCTCACACAAAATAGTTTCTACTATAACGAAACAGGTAAAAATCTTAAAGGCTTTATGAAGTCTCGAAATAATGTTCATGTTATGTAACTCCTTAACGACAGAATTAACGACGAATGTCGGTAGTTAACCATAATTTTCGGTAAGAGCTACTCTGTATTAAATTGTTGTTAAACTTTGTCGTTAAGTCTTAACGACTCCACATTATTCCAATCTTTAGCCGATTTCTTTTAACAAATGCGTTTTTATATGAACATGCATATGTTAAAAAGGCTGGTATACAAGGTAAATCGCCATTATTGCCAAATTTTCCATAGGCATTTACATAAGGATCAACTATATACATACATATGAAGGCTACGCTAACCGTTGTCTTATTTATAAGATAAGAAAACCGTTTGCTAAAGCTTTAAAAGGGCACCAAGGGGTTCTCTTATATAAGACCTTTTCCAAGGGTCTTAACAGTATTGTAGGAGTATATTGCTTTCTAGAAGACTTCCGTTGACTTTATTGCCAAAATGTATATAGTATTATTATGACCAGCTTTGTTTTGCGGCAATCTTATAAATTTAAACTCTATATCGCTAACAATCCGAATACTAAAAACACTCCACTATAAGAAATTCTATTCCACCTTGGCGTGAAATGAATATATGAATACGTTAAATCAAATGACGGTAATGTGGACACAGTACATCCCTGAAAGGGCTCAGCTCATGCCAAAATTTAATCCTCAATATTCATCTAGTTCTTCTTTTTATTGCGCTGACCAATAATTCTGATTACATATGTACATCTATTAAACATACAGTGAGTCAGTATCCACTTCTGTTTCTTTCATTAAAACTGCGATTGCTAGCAGTAAATTAATGAAAATGATTTTGTTTTTTTTTATATATATATTTTTTTAACTTAAAATTAATAAAATAATATTATATTTCCTATTTTAATTAGATCAATTTATTTCATTCTTCAATAAAAATTGAATTTTTTACTTTATAAAATATTCCAACAGAGGCAATATCCCACAAATCCCGCAGTCTCGAAATTGCCCCGAAAAATCCCGAAGACCTGGGATAAGGAATTTCGAAAGCCCTGGATTTTTGAAAACCTGTCCCGTTCGACATCCCTAATAGTACATATGGGTCATTGTGCAAGAAAGAAGGTGATACAGTAATACCAACTGATGTCTTCATTTGCCGTCAAGACGTTTTGTTTCAATTAAAAATAAGTACTTTTTTCGCAAGAATATATGTGTACAACGTATAATTTTTTAATGTGTTTCATAAATATTGTTGTTTTATTTGTCCCCGGTGGATAGGTTAGGCCTTAATTCGCCGTTTCTATCACCTTCCTCAATTCGTCTTGGTTAGGGACTTGAGTTCATCTCGGCTTTGAAGTTATGCAGCTACACAGCCTGATTTTTTGCGAGATATTTTCTATTTATACTAGGGTTAGGTTTCTAGTTATACTAGGGTATAACCGCCTAGCCGTGTAGAACTTGAAAAACTACTTTGAAATGCAGTAAGGCATTATTTAATTTTATTTGTTATGATGACATATACTCTTATCGTAATAACTTATTAATAGTTTTAATCTAATTTAAAATAAATTTGTTATCAAATTGCGACATTTCAGAGCATTTAATGCACTTTTAAAAATATTGGAATTTTTGTTTTTCTTTATAAACTCGCGAATTTTATGTTGGGTGGTATTTTTTGGTTATGACCCTAATGTATACAGATAAATGTGTGTTCGAAAAATTAAAATCAAAATTTTTACATAGAAAAAATGATCAAAAGGCCTGTAAAAATCTTAATCGGTGCGGAAAAACACACATTTTCGTTATGAGGACAATATTCCGCACATGGTACTGGTGTGGTATTTTTTTTATGAACGATGTATTAATTGATAAATCGAAGGGCTTGACCTTATGCGACGAGTCAGCTCGTATGAAATAAAATAAAAAAGTTATACTGGATCGAGTATAAGTACAGTGGTTGGCACTGAAAATGCCGCAGCCTGAACAAAAACTATAAACATTGATAACTTCGAAACGAGTTGAGATTTTTTAACACTACCAAAATATACCATTTACAGTACTGTTATATTAAAATTTTACGCGAAAAAGGTCATTTTAAAATTGAGCATTTAAAATTATGCACCGCAATAATCGATTAATAATTACTAAATTGAGGGCTTTTTATCACATTTTGGTAATCAGAATGGTGGAATAATTGTTTCCCTACAGTTTTCAGTAGTTTACAGCCTCTTTTTGTAAAATGTTTTGCCCATTCTTTCGTCGTAAAATGACTATGATTTCAACGAAGTACATTTACATTTTATGCGCATCCGATTTTAATGATCACTATTAAAAAATACATCATTCTATGCCGTTTCAATGCGATCCATCGAGAACCGTGGATGTAGCATCTCTCTCAATTTTTAGGAAAAATCTATTATATCTCTGGATTTGCGATAGTTTTTAAATATCTGTTTTCGCAAATTTTAAACACGCGTATCGATCTATTTATTTAAGTAGAACTGACACATCCAAAATTCGTTTTACTACGCGATATTTTCAAAAAAAAAAATTTGAAAATTTTCGAAATTTAGTGGACCGATTTGGACGCGTTGCGGGCCTTGCGGCTTATTAGATTCAGAACGCAAAAAAACTAATTTTACGCGGGTTTCCACGGAAATCGTAAGACAGTTGTAAAATTTGGACCAAAAAAATAGGTTTTTCAGAAAAATTTACGCACAAAAATGTTGACTTTGAGCGAAGATTGCTGCGATCCTATGAAGACTACACGCTGGACTTACATTTCAAAAATGCGAATTCGCGAGTACTACAATCACATAATAAGCTTTTAGGCAAATCTAGTTGCGCGTCCGGATTAGAGCAAAAATTCCAAAACCACCTGTTTTTTGCTTCAAAATGTCAGCATACTTTTGACGCGGTTAAAGTGAAAATTCGAAAAAATGATGCGTAGGAATTTTAATGTCTGAAGTGTATTCTTTAACTTTCTCTTTGAGCATTAAGCTGTGCATTGTGTCCTAAAGCTAATAATTGGACAATCTATACTTATAAAAGAGTTCAGTAATGATGACTCACTGACTCACTGATTCATAATCAACGCCCAGGCTAAACGGCTGGAGCTAGAATCTTGAAATTTTGAGGGAGTGTCACTCTTGGTCTCAAGGTGTCAGATAAGGCTGGATTTTTGGAAATTCGAACTAGAACGGTACGAAAAGTACTAAAAGGTACTAAATATGGTACCCTTAGTATTAGGCAAACGCGAAGAGCTAGAATTCTGAAATTTGGAATGAGGTTCACTGATGGAGAGTTAGAAAGGTGTACCAAAGGGTTTTTGGAAATTCGAACTATAAGTGTACGAAAAGTACTAAAAGTTACTAAATTTAGTACCGTTTGGTATTACGTGAACGGATAGAGCTAAAATCTTGAAATTTGGAATGAAGATCAAGGTTTAGAAGATGAGTTGATATAAGGAGGTGGTTTTGAAAATGTGTACTCATGTGTACGAATAGTACTAAATGGTACTAAATTTGGTACAATTTGAATTTGGGCGAACCTATAAAGTTGGAATTCTGAAATTTGGAGTTATTATTACTCTTGGAGTGTAGGTTTGAGATATGGAGGTAGTTTTCGAAATTCGTACATATGGGTACGAAAGGTACTAAATAGTACCAAATAAAGTACAATTTGGATTTGGGGGAACGGATGGAGCTGGAATCCTGAAATTTAGAATAACGATTACTGTCGGAGTGTAGGATAGAGGTATTTTGGAAATTCGTACTTTTGGATACAAAAATTGATAAATGGTACCAAATTTGGTACAATATGAATTTAAGTGATCGGATAGAGCTGCAATAGTGAAATTTGGAATTAAGATTACTATTGGAGTATGGGATTGGGATACTTTTGGAAATTCGTACTTATGGCAACAAAAAGTACTAAATTCGTACTTATGGGCACGGCAAGTACTGAGTGGTACTAAATTTTGTACAATTTGGATTTGGGTGAACGGATATAGCAAGAAGTTTGAAATTTGGAATTAAGATTACTGTTGGAGTGCAGGATTGAGGTAGTTTTGGAAATTTTTGGTTATGGGTACGAAAAGTACTAAATGGTACCAAATTTTGTACAATTTGGATTTGAGTGATCGGATAGAGCTGGAATAGTGAAATTTGAAATTATGATTACTATTGGAGGATGGGATTGGGATACTTTTAAAAATTCGTACTTATGGCTACGAAAAGTACTAAATGGTACCAAATTTGGTACAATTTGGATTTGGGTGATCGCATACATTTGGAATCCTGAAATTCGAAATTAAGATTACTATTGGAGTGTTGGATAGAGGTAGGTTTGGAAATTCGGACCTATGACAACAAAAAGTACTAAATGGTACCAAATTTGGTACAATTTGGTTTACGGTGATCGGATGCAGCTGTAATCCTGAAATTTGCAATTAAGATTACTGTTGGCGTACTCATGGGTACTAAAGGGTACCAAATTTGGTACAATTTGGATTTGGGTGAACGGATATAGCTGGAATCCCGAGATTTGGAATAAGGAGTACTGTTGGAGTGTAGGATTAATAAAGTTTTGGACATTTTTAGTTATGGGTAGGAAAAGTACTAAATGGTACTAAATTTGATACAATTTGGATTTCAGTGATAGGATACATTTGGAATCGTGAAATTCGGAATTAAAATTGATGTTGGAGTATTGATAGAGGTAGCTTTAGAAATTCGTACTTTGGATACGAATAGTACTAAATGGTACCAAATTTGGAATTGAGTGATCGGATATATCTAGAATCCTCAAATTCGGAATTAAGCTTATTGTTTGAACATAGCACTGAGGTCTTTTTGAAAATTTGTACTTATGGATACGAAAAGTACTAAATGGTACTAAATTTGGTACAATTTGGATTTTGGTGATCTGATGTAGCTGCAATCCTCAAATTTGGAATTGAAATACCTGTCAAAGACGTATAGCAATAAAGACTAGAAGAAATGCATTTTCCAAAAACATATGCTAATAGTTCCACATTTTGGTTACAGATGGCTACACAACTCACTGGAATTGATAACAGCAATGCCAATCGTTTTTGATTCCCATTTCTCGCGGCAGAAAACATTAACGTTGTGTTTTGTGGCTGAAATTTGTTTCTTTATTTTTTTTATTGTTTATTTAATAAAAAAAATCAAAAGTGAATGCCGTCAAACTTGAGTTTTAATGTTTTTCTTGTCAATATTCCAATGAATAACAGTTTTCGTTTAACAGAATGTTGCTATGATGTCGTAGCAACAGAGGTTAACTCCACCTACAGTTAATTTTTCACAATTGACTTTTCCTATCTTATAATATTGACATCTTTGTACCTGTTGAAGTGTGGGGTTAAGGTAGTTTTGGAAATTTTTGGTTATGGGTGCCAAAAGTACTAAATGGTACCAAATTTGGATTTGAGAGATTGGATAAATCTGAAATCCTGAAATTTGGAATTCAGATTATTGTTGGACTTAGCATTGTGAAAGTTTTAGAAAGTCATAGTTATGGGTACGAAAATGGTACTAAATTTTGTACAATTTGCATTTGGATGAATTAATAGAGCTGGAATCCTGACATTTGGAATTACGATTACAGCCGAAGGGTAGGATTCAGGTAGTTTTGAAAAATCGCACTTATGGGTACGAAAAGTACTAAATTTTATACAATTTGGATTTAGGTGAACGGATAGCGATAGAATCCTGCAATTTGAAATTATGATTATTGTAGGCCTGTTGGATTGAGGAAGGAAAATTCGTACTTATGAGTACGAAAGTTCTAAATTGTTCTAAATTTGGTACAATTTGGATTTATTTTAACGGATAGGGCTGGAGTCCTGAAATTCGGAATTAGGATTACTGTTAAAGTGAAGGATTAAGGTAGTTTTCGAATTAAGGATTAAGGTAGGTACGAAGAATGCGAAATGGTACTAAGTTTGGTACAATTTGGAATTGCACGAACGGATACAGCTGGAATTTTGAGATTTGGAATTACGATTACTGTTATTATTTTGTATTAATGTCAGTGTAAGGTTGAGATATGTCGTCGAAATACATACCATAAGTATACGAAAATTACTTATTGGTACTCAATTTGTTGTTGGGTGTAGGGACAGTGTTGGATTCTGTATTTTTTGGATTTAGGGTGAGTATTGGTGTGCAACGTTGGTGTCGCTGTTAATGTGTAAGGGTGATATACGGCTGATATTTTTGAAAACCGAACTAAAGGGGTACCGACAGTACTAAAGTAAAAATAAATATTGATTAAAATTGGTATTAGTCCAACAAAATTTTCAGTGTTCGCCATATTATTTATTGTTTATTTGCGTTTTATATCATTTCCGCATACGAAGTAGCGGGTACTTTGCTAGTAACAAATAAAAAAACATACGTTTCAACATAAGTTAAATTTCTACAAATATGCCCATACACTTTCATACGGGTAAAATGTGCCTCATCGAAATAATGGTTTTAGACCCCAATTATGTTTGGACAAAATGTGTTTCAGACAATTTGGAGTCGATCCAGCAATGTCCGTCCGTCTGTCTGGCTGGTGCGCACGATAACTCTCGAACGGATGAACCGAATTGATCTAAAATTTGGCTTTCGTAATATTTTGTCCAAACTTAGTCTAAGTTCGAAGATGGGTTATATCGGTCCACTCCTTCCGGCACCTCCCCCACAAATGTTCGGAAAATTTGTGCGCACGACAACTCTTGAAGGGAGTAACCGATCTGGGCTGTACTTTGCACATCGTCATATATCTACCAAACTTAGATGACGTTCCAATATGGACTCAATCGGTTCACTCTTTCGGGTACCTCCCACACAAAATTTCGGAAAAGTTCAGTTTATGACCACCTCTCTAATCGCCTTGATTTTTGTTGTAACAACTTGTATTCATACGACGGTACATGTTTCATCAGGGGCAAGCCCATACTTCCTGAGAAAATTGGTCCACTCCTTCTGGTACCTCCCTCACAAAAGTTCTATGCTTTCGCTAAAATGGTGTGCACGGTAACTCTCGAATGTAGTAACCGAGTTGGTCCATACTGTGCACATCGTAATATTTCTACGATACATAGATTAGGTTCGAATATGGACTATATATGTCAACTCCTTCGGGTACCTCCCACACAAAATTTCCGAAAAGTGCAGTTTAAGAGCTACTCTCGAATCCCTTTGATTTCTGTTTTAGCAATTTGTATTCGTTGTCCCCATTACGACGGAACAAGTTTTTTTCGAGGGCAAGTCTATAATTCCTGAGAAAATGACCCGAAAGCTGTAAGACCCCTACGACATCAGTAGCTGAAGCGGACGGTAAGTTTCGAACGGATAAGCCGATTCGGTCCAAAGTTTGGCTTTCGTAATATTATGTCCAAACTTGGTTTAAGTTCAAAGGTGAGCCATATCGGCCCACTCCAAAGGGTACCTCCCCCACTAAAGTTTAAAAAATTTCACTTAAAAGGTACGCACTATATCTCTAAAACGTGCTTGCCGATTTGGTCCAAGGGGATCTAAAGATCTCCCAATATTTTATCCAAATGTAGTTTAACTTCCAAAAATGTCCATATCGATCTTCCCTTTAGGGTACCTTCACACAGGCTGAGGCAAAGCCGACTGATACTTTTTTACTTGTTTTGTAAAAAGTTTTGCCCATTCGTTCACGATTTCATGAACTAACCCCCTGTTTTCGTAACTATTTTTTGTTCGTTCGTCTATATTCGTAATAATTCAGGCATCCATGGCTCAGCCCCAGATGACATACGGACCTAATTTTTCGTAGACGCGTTCCATATATAGTTAATAATTCCTCTTTAAAAATTAGAGCTCTACATTTGCGCTCAGGCGAGTAAATCGATCTACAAAATTTGACAATTCGTGTGAGAAGAATAAAAACTTTTACAAAAACAGGGGGTAAAACACAATTTGGTTTTCATAGCAATTGACGTTCGCAATTGTTCGTATGACAAACAAATGAAAGCTTTTCATTCTCATAATTTGTTGGTTTTCGTAACAAAATCAGACGAACGAACACGTCAGAAATAAACGAATGGAAAAGACCCATCGTTTTGTATTTGTATTGTATTATTTGAGTAATGCGGCCCATATTAAATTTGTTTGAATACTTCTACTAAAAGTCGTGTTTTCGACGAAAATTTATCATTTTTGGAATACGGATTGAAGGAATGCTACACATTATTCAATCACACACGTACACAAGTGGTTCATCGGCAGCAGCAGTTTGGCAGTAAATGTATGGGCCGCATAATAAATGGCACAAAACACACGAAAACTGGCGTGGAATGTAGGGTTTTGGGTAGGGAAATCCCGCACCGGGAATTCCCGGGAATTCGCGGTTTTTTTGGTTACGGGATTTTCCCGGGAAACAAAATCATATTTCCCGGGAAATCGGGAAATATCTTTTTATATTTATCACAACTAATATTGAATGAATGTATTAATTATGCCAATCACTTTTATACCATAGAATCAGAATTCGATTAGATTTTACAGAATCAATAAATTAGAAAAGATTTGGAAATAACTTTTATCCACAAAACTGTTTTCAGGATTTTTATTCTGTTTTGTTTATGTGCGAAAGAATATTTTCTAGTTTAAAGTCCCATTTTTATACCCTCAACCATTGGGCTAAAGAGGGTCCGGCTTGCTGCCTGGTGCGCATGATAACTTTCGATCAGGTCAAAAATTTGGCATTCGAGATTTTTTCAAACTTAGTTTAAGATCGAAGTTGGGCCGTATCGGTGGCCCACTACTTCCGGTACCTTCCTCACAAAAGTTCAACAATTATCGCTAAAATGGTGCGCACGATAACTCTCGAAGGGAATAACCGAATCGGTCATAATTTTGGATATGGTAATATTAGTTCCAGGCATAGGACCGGTTCCACACAAAATTCGGAAAACGTGAAGTTTTAGAGCTACTTTCGGATCGATTTGAAAATTTTCAGCAATATGCCCTTACGGCCCCCTTTACGACGGTACAAATATTGTCGGGGGCAAGTCCATACTTCTTGAGATAATGCCTTACAAGCTCCAAGAAACCTTCACGACAACAACTAAAATGGAAAATTGGCAAGATAACTCCCGCAGGAAGTTTCCGATTGGTCCAAACTTTGCATATCGTATTATTTCATCTAGTCATGTATCAGGTTGGAATATTATTATTTCATCTAGTCATGTATCAGGTTGGAATATGGACTATATCGGTTCAGCCCTTCGGGTACCTCCAACACAAAATTTAGGAAAAGTGCACTTTAACAGCTCATCTCGAATAGTTTTGAAATTTTTCCAAAAAGTTCTACTTGTAGGCCCTGTTACGGCGGCGCAACTTTTTTGGGAGGGCAAGTCCACTCTTCCTGAGGTAAAGGCCCAAAATCTCAAAAAAAGTCTGCCGATACCAACTACATTGGGTAGTACGTAAGATAACCGTCGAAGGGAGAAATCTCCCACACTCTCATTTTTAAATGTTTGGCAACATGTTTTGTGTGCGGCCCTAGTTAAAACGATACAATTTTCCGGGGCATATCCATACTTCCTCAGAAATTGGCTCAAAAACTCAAAAAGAGCCTAGAAACGTCAGAAGTATTGTGTTTGCTTCTTTTTTTAGGTCCGAGGCTGAGGGTATATCTCAGTCGGCACAACTGACTGATACTTACTTACTTGTTTCAATAAGAATAAAACATACGATTTTCGAGGTCCATAAAATTGGAATTTCTGATCAATAACTTTCCATAGAGCGATTTCATTAGCTTTGAATAATGAAAATGGTCAGTGTGTGCAAAATCCGGGCAACATTGTGCATTTTTCCATATTTTTAATCGATAGAGCAAACCGTGTCATTCATTTTTGAGCCCACAACTCTTTGAAATAATTGTATTTCATATAAGTTACTATGGGAAGATAAAAAAATCACGGAAATATTGATCCACTCTCGTATTTTAAAATTTCCCGGGAAATCCCGGATTCCCGGGAATAGCGTTTTTTGGATTCCCGTTTCCCGGGAATGATAAAAACCGGGAAAACCCAAAACCCTAGTGGAATGTCATTTTATTGATTTTCACAGAAGCACATAAGAAGAAGTACTGCTGATTCTTCATATTATGTGAAATATTTTTTGACAAATTTGTTTACATTTTTGTCTTCTTTGTTGTTTGTCATCTGTTCATCGTGGTTGCCACATATTACGTACAGATGAAGATGCAAAAATCACAAAATAAGCGTTACGGAAACCATGAAATATAAAAGCTTTTCCGAAATAGACGAAAACTTTTAGATAAAGACGAATGGTTCGTAAAATATTACAAGAACCAAATTTTGAACGTATACGTTTTATTGCGAACGGTTCGTGTGACAGGCAAGCATTTTTACAAAAACAGGCTGTTAGTAGTTGATTCCGACCGAAAGAATGATGTTACTGACGTAATTTTGGCATGTAGTAGTAAGTAGCGTCCCTTTTGAAGCTGTTTTCTAACAAATATATATGGAAAATCCATATAAGCTAATCTGTTGGGTTTTCCTAATATATTCTTTAGAAAAGACATTCGTTTGAATATAATATATATTTTTGTGGGCTTATCAAGGACAGCAAAGACCAGTTCTTCATCGATGGATAGAAAAAGTCAAATTTTCAATTGCTGGCTTAAAATAGAAGTTTTTGGACATAAACGAGCATACACAATTTGAAAAAAATCGATCGATGTATTACTAGATTTTGATGTCTTTACTAGATTTTCATTGAATCACCTAATAATTAAGATTTTATCTAATCTTATGTGAAAGCTCATCAATATATGATATGGGGTTGTTAAAAAGTCTACTGTGTCAATCCGAATATCAACATAGTTAACTCATACGAAATGTACCGAAATACATAAACATACCGGTTTTTTGAGAAAAAAACGGGTAAAACTGAGAAAGGACTAAAACGTGACAAAATCGATATCTTGGATGTGGGGAATCTACATAAAATGTTCGGAGGAACATTTTTGTAGAATTTTTTCATGCAGTAAATCTGATCTTGTATTACTTTTTCAATTCAAGAAAAAAAATGATATGGAAGGAACTGAGCAAGAATGACAAAATTTTCTATAAAAAGATTCTTCATTCTATTTAACTGAAAACATGTTATCTTAAAATGATCGCCAAACAAAGATATCTACAAACAAGTGAGCAAATGTTATAGTCCCCGACTATGTGATACCCTACACCACTACCCCTGTGCATAAGCTTATCACTGGTAAACATAATTAATAAAAATAAATAACTAATAATTTTATATCTGTCTACTGTCGACAATGTACTTGGTATTGATTCAAAGCTGGGCTGGAGAGAAAAATAAGAGAAGCAGCGGTATTTGTCATTAAAAATACTTCAAAATATTAAAATTGGGATAGCTTAGTGCAGTCTATAATAACTCTGATATTTCACCATCAATGTCAACACAGATATCCGCATGGGAAACAAAATTCCACAAATTAGAAATAGGGATATCTGAGCTTCTTTAGCTATATCTCAAGTATTTGAACACTTTGGTAACACAATTGGGATCACTCAAAACCTCAGAATGTCATGATTGTTCGTTTGTTGACATGTACCTACACAAACCTGGGATATTCGTCATTACAATTCAAGTAAAACATGTTACGCCAAACTATATTGCATATTTTTAAAAGTAAACTTTTCTTCTTCCATTGACACACTTTGCATTTGCAATAACCCTGCCGGAGATATTTTTATAGTTGAACATTCCGAAGCCTGTATATTATCTAACCATCACCAAAATCAATAGCTTTCTGCCTCTCTGGGACCCTCATCAGCCCTCAAAATTTCGTGACGGTCCGATCAAAATTGCGACCTGTAGCCTGATTTAAGAAAAATGAAAAAATGGGATGTATTGCCGACTATTGGGATATCTCCGTTATTTGGACACCTGCGCCAATCTACATTGCATCATTGTAAAGATGGGATTTGCTAGGAGATATTAGCTTTGAAATAAAACGTTGACTTTTTCTCCAATTAAGTTTTTGGCTCATTCCGACCCCTGAATAGCCAGATCGACTCAGCTCGTATATATACCCAGCAAAATTTGAAGGAAGGGGTTCTTTGCGATGACGTGATTTCATGTCATCTTTTGCATTGTTTCAAAGGAAGTCGTGAAAGATCCGATCTTTTCATTAGGATTTGAACCAATGCAAAGGAAGTCGTGAAAGATCCGATCTTTTCATCAGCATTTGTACCCATTCCATCGTTCCAATAGAGATTATGTTTGTGTTTTTATTTACACACCTGTACTGCAAAAATCTACTAATTTTTAATATTTTTTCCGATGACATAAAGGAAAAATGGTTATCGTATTAAAAATTAGTAGATTCTTGCAGGTTCTGAAACAGACCAATGTTGTTAGAACTGTCGTCGTGATGTTGTCTTTCATTTCCTGCATATCAGACAACTAAAACTTCTAAACAGTTGGTATTGTATGAAGCTCGAAATGTCTGCAATAAAAATTAAGTCCTTATGTAGTGTATATCAATATTATATTTCATACACATGGCAACACTGATTCTATGTTATGCTTTTTCTATTCTATCAATGTATTATTTGTACTAATTAGTATTCGTTACATTTTGGTAACTGCCATTTTGCCTACTAGTTATGATTAGCTTGTTCACTTCGATTTCAACCATCAAACAGATCACGTTCGACTCCATTTTTATAATCAACCTTTAATCTTTGTTGTTATTATTTATTAAATAAAGCATTATTATTTAAACATTAATCAACGCGTGCTTACTTTCAATTTAAATACACAACAAAGAATTGGCGACGAGGACAAACTCAAGTGCAAAGAGTACAAATAAGATTTTGTGCAAAAAAATTATTTTCAAGTTCAACAAAAAGCCATAACCTAAAATGGTTGTAAATCAATTGGCGCAAATACTGGATGCCATTACGACAATGGCAACAGCAAAGAAACCCCATCAACACCTTCAGCAACATCTTCCAATCAAATTGCGAATCAATGAAGAAGAATAATAAATAAACGAATCAACGCTAAAGTGCCGTGTATGTGGAAAAAGTGGTCTACAACAAGTATGACGAAGATCAAACAAAAAGAAAATAAATGAACAACAACACACACATGCACACACGGACGATCAGTGCAATCAGCTGTTCAATGCAATTCATTTGGCACTCACTGAACATACCTTATCAACGGGTGCGTTGGTTTGAACAAAATTATCAACACCTATCATTACAATCAACTCATCAATTCAAAATCAATAAATTCAAATTCATCAATTTAAATCAACATCAATCAAAACTTCAATCAATTTCAATACATATTCAAGTGATAATTAAGCCCGGGAGAAATAGTGCATATTCCCGAGTGCAAGGGAAATCTCCGGCTGTTTCAACAATTTCAAAGAAAAACAAGTAAAAAAGTATCAGTCGGCTTTGCCAACAGAGATATACCCTCAGCCTGTGCAAATTGAAACACTTTTTTTCACAAAAAACTTATGTATTTAGGGGGTTTCAAAATGTTGGTCTCGTATGAACCGACAAAAATGTTGATTAGGATTAAAGTTCAAACATTTTGCAGAAAAGGTACTTAAAGGAATGGACCGACATAGATTATGGGGGTGCCACAGGGGGTTTTACACCCTTCGGGCTGTTTTCTCAAGAAGTATGGACTTGCCCCTGAAACAACTTTTACCATCGTAATTGAGGCAGCGAATGTAAGTTGCTTCAACAAAAATCAAAGTGATTCAATAGCAGGTCTTAAAGTGAACTTATCCAAAATTTTGTGTGGAAGGTACGGGATGGAGTGGACAAATATAGTCCATATTCGAACCTGATCTATATCTGGTAGATATTATGAGAATGTGTAAAGTATGGACCAAATCGGCCACTCCCATCAAGAGTTATCGTGCCCACAATTTTTCCGAATATTTTTGAACTTTTGTGGGGTAGGTACCTGAAGGAGTGGACCGATATGGCTTATCTACGAACTTAAACTAAGTTTGGAAACAATATTACGAAGGCCAAATTTTGGCCGGAACCGGCATTTCCGTTCGAGAATTATTTTGCGCTTCCACCCATAAACATGGTGTCATAGGGTTTGCTTTTCAACTTTCAGGCTATTTTTTCAGGAAGTATGGACTTGCCCCTGAGGAAACTTGTACCTTCGTATAGGGGACAGTGAATACTAGATGGTACAACAAAAACCAAGGCGATTCGAGAGGAGGTCCTAAACTGAACTTTTCCGAAATTTTGTGTGGGAGGTACTCGAAGGAGTTTACCGATTGAGTCCATATTGGAACCTCATCTGAGTCTGGTAGAAATTTCATAATGTGCAAAGTATGGACCAAATCGGTTACTCCTTTCAAGAGTTATCGTACGCACAAATTTTCCGAACATTTTCGAACTTCTGTGGGGGAGGTACCGGAAGGAGTGGACCGATATAATCCATCTTTGAACTTGAACTAAGTTTGGACAAAATATTACGAATGCCAAATTTTGGACCGAATCGGCAGATCCGTTCGAGAGTTATCTTGCGCTCCAACCACTACACCCGGTGTCATAGGGTTTTTGTAACTTTCAGGCTATTTTCTCAGGAAGTATGGACTTGCCCCTAATGAAACTTACAGCGTCGTATAGAGGACAGCGAATATAACTTGCGTAAACAAAAATCAAAGCGATTCGCGACCAGGTCCTAAACTGAACTTTTCCGAAATTTTGTGTGGGAGGTACCCGAAGGAGTGGACCAATTGAGTCCATATTGGAACCAAATCTAAGTTTGGTAGAAATTACACGATGTGCAAAGTATGGACCAAATCGGTTATTCCCTACAAGAGTTATCGTGCGCACAAGTTTTGCGACAATTTTTGAACATTTGTGGGGGAGGTACCTGAAGGAGTGGACCTATATGGCCCATCTTCGAACTTAAATCGAATCTGGACAAAATATTTAGATACCCAAAATTTGAACCGAATCGATTGATCCGTTCGAGAGTTATCGTGCGCACCAGCCAGCCAGACAGACAGACCGACAGACAGACAGACAGACAGACGGACGGACATTGCTAGATCTACTCAAAATTGTCTGAAATGGATATCGTACAAACATACTTGGGGTCTAAAACCATTATTTCTATGAGGCACATTTTTGGTCGTATCAAAGTGTAAATACCCTCTTTAGCCTAAAGGCTGAGGGTATAATTATCAATCATCTTCAACAAATAATCAACCTGTTTCAAAATGTAAAAGCTGTTTTCGATAAAGTGACATGCCATCAATTCAGTCAACAAGATCTCTGCCTGCTACATCTGATGTGCAAGACGTTCAAGCAGAAGGAAACTACATCCTGCTCTCCTGACGGACCAAGCATTATTATTTAAACATTAATCAACGCGTGCTTACTTTCAATTTAAATACACAACACCTTATCATCGAGCTAAAAATAGAATCGGACTGCTCACATTACTATTTTAAAAGTTCCCTTGTCTGTTCTAAATCTGACATACATAGAACGAAATCAATTAAATCTCGCTTTTTGGAAATTGAAAAAAAGTCCGAAACGAAAGGAACAAGAATCTGAAAATAAAGAAGAAACGACTTTGGAAAAGAAACAATTAAAAATAAATTAATTAAGCATAAATGGTATTTTCCAGAAAAAGTTTCTCCTCCCCGTTCGTTACATTTTGTTCTTAGAGATCCCTAAAGCAAGCCGGGTTGTAGATCCCTACATATTTTCGTCACTAAACAAAAGAGTATAAATTTCCAAAATGTTGTTATAAAATAAGAAAATTATAAAATAAAACTAATTTACGAAATAAAATAAAAATACTTAAAGGAGTACATTTGGAGTTCATGTCGAAATTTGAACTTGTGATGGGAAGATAATAGAAAAAACCTTTTGTAAGATGAAAGAATATCTGTTGCGGAGAACGGAGGAAGTAATCTTTTGCGTTGCAGCGGTGGTGATTACATTGCAATTTGGATGTAAACATTTTGCTGATCAATTAATTGTAGTTATTTCGTGAATTCGTTTGAATTAATAAAGAGTTTTGTTTGTCCATATTTCAATAGAGCATTTCTATTTCCCAAACAAGACTTGCAAATGTCATGCCAACGGGTTGGTGAAAATGACATGTCAAAGCATTGGTTAAAATGACATGTCAAAGAATGGGTGAAAAATGACGTTCAATGCATTGGGTGAAATGACATGTTTAGGATCCAAAAAAGAACGTCATCTTTTGGGGGTCACGCTCATATAAAATTCATGAGTGAACATGACAAAAAGATGACATGCCAGATCACTTGCACCCATAATTCAACTCATGATTTTGCATCGAAGATTTTACTGGGTAAGTATGGGTCTAAGACCATTATTTCGATGTGTTACAAACTTTTTGGCCAAATCCAACTTATAATACCCTCCCCACATAGTGGTGTAGGGTATAATCATTACGTTAGAACTCAGAACCATCAGCTACCCAGCAAAATTTGACGGAAGGGGTTCTTTGCGATGACGTGATTTCATGTCATCTTTTGCATTGGTTCAAAGGAAGTCGTGAAAGATCCGATCTTTTCATTAGGATTTGAACCAATGCCAAGGAAGTCGTGAAAGATCCGATCTTTTCATCAGCATTTGTACCCATTCCATCGATCCAATAGAGATAATGTTTGTGTTTTTATTTATACACCTGTTTATTTTCATTTTGGTATGTTCCAGTACTGCAAAAATCTACTAATTTTTACTATTTTTTCCGATAACATAAAGGAAAAATTGTTATCGTAGTAAAAATAAGTAGATTCTTGCAGTTTCTGGAACAGACCAAAGTTGTTAGAACTGTCGTCGTGATGTTGTCTTACATTTCCTGCATATCAAACAACTAAAACTTCTAAACAATTGGTATTATATGAAGTCCCAACCATCGAGCTAAAAATAGAATCGGACTGCACACATTGCTATTTTAAAAGTTCCCTTTTCTGTTCTAAATCTGACATAGAATGAAATCAATCAAATCTCGCTTCTTGGAATTTGAAAAAAAAGTCCGAAACGAAAAGGAACAAGAATCTGAAAATAAAGAAGAAACTACTTTTGGAAAGAAACAAATAAAAATAAATTAATTAAGCATAAATGGTATTTTCCATAAAAAGTCTCTCCTCCCCGTTCGTTACATTTTGTTCTTAGAGATCCCTTAAGCAAGCCGGGTTGTAAATCCCTACATATTTCCGTCACTAAACAAAAGAGTATAAATTACCAAAATGTTGTTATAAAATAAAAGTAATTTACGAAATAAAAATACTTAAAGGAGTGCATTTGGAGTCCATGTTGAAATCTGAACTGGTGATGGGAAGATAATTGAAAAAAACCTTTTGTAAGATGAAAGAATATCAGTTGCGGAGAACGGAGGAAGTAATCTTTTGCGTTGCAGCGGTGGTGATTACATTGCAATTTTGGATGTAAACTTTTGAAAAACTAAACTGATAAATTAATTGTAGCTATTTCATGAATTCGTTTGAATTAATAAAGAGTTTTGTTTTTCATGAAAACCATATTTCAATACAGCATTTCCATTTTCCAAACAAGACATGCAAATTTCATGCCAAGGGGTTGGTGAAAATAACATGCCAAAGCATTGGTTAAAATGACATGTCAAAGCATGGGTGAAAATGACGTGTCAAAGCATTGGTGAAAATGACATGTCAAATCATTGGTGGAAATGACATGCCAAAGCATTGGTGGAAATGACATGTCAACGCATTGGTTAAAATGACATGCTTAGGCAGAAAAGAACGTCATCTTTTGGGGTTCACGCTCATATAAAATTCATCGATGAAGATGCTAAAAAGATGACATGCTAGATCACTTGCACCCATGATTGAATGTCATCTTTGGCATCGAACATTTTGCTGGGTATGGGATGCTTTGGGGTTCTTAATATACTCAATAGGGGCTTTCGTTTCCAAAGGGAATTTTACACCAGCAGGCGTAGACTTCCATTTTGTGTCACAGTGTAATCAATAGGATTTCCCATAGAGACCACAATGGCTCTCATAGGAGTCCCACAGGTCCTTTAAAGTCATTCTTGTCTTTTATTAAAGGACCTGTTGGACTCCTATCAAAGACATTTTGATCTCATTTGGTCTTTGATCTCGGGGCTATATCTCTAAAAGCAATGCGAATATTCTTCTGACCTCTTAAGAAAATTTTTAGATATGGAAAAGAATAAAATATTTGGCGAAATAATGAACTCGAAAAACTACATTTATTGTCTCAAATGTTATAATATTTCTAAAAATCTCATAATTTCTATACATTTTACACCATATCTCCAAAACTGTCACATTTTTCTTAATGTTTTCTTTTGGAAAAATATTAGCTGGAGTTTAATACACAGCTCTTGGGATCATGCCATTGTTGTAAAATGCCTCTGTCATGCTGCTTTTAGTATATTTTCCAACGACAATTTAGTAAATATGTCAACAATGCAGTGAAATCCCAAACGCGAGAATAAACTGTCTGTGTGAACAGTGTTTAAAATAGGTGTTGTAACGATATGATACATAAAACCACTGAAACAACATGAAGTTAGCATTTTTGAGTTTCAGAATATTCTGACGAATTGCTGAAAACATTATTTGGAAGATTTTTGTAAAAGGGATTTTGGTTCAACTCCCAATAGTTTAGCTGATACCGACATTAATTCCAGAAATTATATGAAATTTTGTATACTTTATCGATTTCGATGCCCTTAACCCTTCTACACTCCTTGGATTTGTGCCCTTCTTATAAATTTGACCCAACATAGGTATTAAACACAAAATCTCGTAGTTGACGAAGGAAATTCATTTTATATGTTTATTTTTATTTAATGAAAAATAAAATAAATCAGCTTATTCTGAGCAATTATAATATAGTAATTATATTTTTAATAATAATGTCTAAAATGTTAAGATCTTGGATGACAATTTAAGCACAATGGTACTGTGTGCTCTTTGCATATAAAGTTTGCACATGAATCACATTCAGTGAAATGCTTACTGGAGTTCCTTCCATGTCTACAGAGAAAACAACGTTGTCTTTAATTTGATAAATAAATCGGCAATGTACTATTTTGTTTAGAACATTTTGAATCATCTATGAGATCATTCTGTGTCTTAATTTTCTTTCTTTCGTTTTTTCATAGTAGGCTGTTTTTTCCAGGGGAGGGTTACTAACCCGACGCCCAAACCCAAGTTTTTTGCGTTCTTATGGGTGAACGCGCGGCACATGTTAGCTCACTACCTTTAACGGGTGTTAAAGGCAGCTCCCCAGGTGACACCACGGGGAGGTCAGTGTCTACTTGGGATGAAAGAGGGACCAAGATGAATCCTGGGCTTTGCATTGTTAAAGCCGGTCAGGACCGTTGCACAGTTGAAAAAAGTACCGATTTAGCGCGCCAAAATAAAAGTCTGTGTTTTATTGTATGTTTGTCCATAAATTCGATATGAACAGCTATAAATTGACAATTTTACTTCATTTATTAATATATTTGGTAAATTTGTATTTTTACCGTAGAGTGGTACATACCGATTTTCGGTATTTTAAAGATTTCTACCACATTATCCAACCGAAACGGCTAGGATTTGGTATTTAGTCTCCGTGGGGATTATGCATACACTCCTATAAACATTTTCGGTATAGGACTATGTTTTCATATAGCCCCCATAGACCGATACCACCGATTTCGGTAATTTTGGAGGTTTTAGCCATATTATCCAACCGATATAGCTGAAAGTTGACATTTAGTCTTCGTTGAGGGCATTGATATGGCCCCCATAGAAATTTACCGCTATAATTTCAGCATTTTTACATAAAAAATGATATTAATAAAAATAGTAATAAAATAAAATGTTGCAGTTTGTTGCAGCTAAAATTTTACAAATTAGTTAAGAACTATGTGTACTAAAAATAAAATAAAAAATCTACGCGCCATCCCGCGATACTCCTTAGTAATAGCTTTAACAAAGTGCTCAATTTGGAAAAAATCGGATGTCACATGTTTTAAGTGTAAAATCCGAGTTGCAATAAATAACATCTTACATTCAACATTTTTTAAGTCACCTGCTTCACGAAATGTTCAATTCAATAAAGCTTTAAAATGACTTTGTAGGAAGAGTGCATGCGACGATCACAAATTTACTACTAAACTATATTATGAAAACTAGTTAAAAAAATGTCAACCAAAAACGGACCGTTATTCCGCTTAGACTGATGCAAAACAAATTATTTTAAATGCCGTTGCATTCTGTGGACACATTAGATTAATACTGCAACAATCATTTTTAAATTGGCGTATGTGATTTTTTTGACAGGTATTTTTTTCCGCTGTGCGTTGCTTGGTATCTTCCATCCCCCTACGTACGTCTGTGTCTTAATACTTTTAATAATAATTCTTGCTGATGGCCAATGTGGCAAAACTTTTCTTCGCAAAATGTGCTGACTTACTAGCTGATCTGCAAGTTCTACTAGATAAAGCCTGCGTCTCAAGTTTTTGTTAGAATTCCAGGCAGGATTCATATCAGTCCATATGACATGTGGTGTAATCAGCACCAAGTTGGTCATGGGCATCAACTCCCGCTTTCGTTTTATTGTAATGGTGTATTATTTCATGTTTTTTTGTGCATCATTTCTTACATCGGCTGAATGATGAAGAGAACTTAATAGGAGAACGTATTTATTTTTCTTTGGAACATAAGATGCTATAGTAACATCATTAGAAAATAAAAAATCTGAATGAAATACTTTTTTCATATCCAGAATTTTTAATGGCAAGAAAGTTTTATTCTTACGGATGGTGCCAACTAATGTAATATTACAACGAAGTAGTTGGATAGCAAGATTGTATGTGGTAAAAAATTTTCACATGGAATTGTGCATCCCTTTCGGAGAGGATCTGATAATCTTAGCACACGTTCTCATCTAAGTAACCCCCCGTTTACACATGCAAGTGGCAGTTCGAAAAACACAAATACACTCACACATATTCATTGCCACACCAACTAACGACCTCACTGCCGACAAAATTTTCTTGTCAGTAATCAATGTAAGTGCTTTGAAAGTAACTTCAATTTTTTTCCGAACGTCTACACATGCAAGTGTCAGTTCGAAAAAATTGAAGTTTCGACTATAATATGTATACACAACTGTCTGTAAGTTACTTGCATGTGTAATCATTGGGTTAAAAAGGAAATAAAGCAAATACGATAAGAAATACATACAAAATTCTCACCTTGATTTTTTTCTGGTTGTGTATTTCTTGCCCTGCCTGTGTATTAGGCCGGGGCGATTTGAAAACCTTAATGGGCCCTTCGCGTTTCTGATTCCTGGGATTGAACTGAGCAAAAAAGTCTACTGGACCATATGTCTAAGATGAAAATCGAGCCTCCCGATTTTGACTTTAAGTTTTTTATTGGCGTTTTTTTTTGATATTTTGGCATATAACAGCCAAACCATTGAGATTTTCGATCCAACACAAAGACAAACATTGTAGCCAAGACAGTAATTGAAAACTCTCTAATACATCGCAAAAGCATTGGAACGCTCCTTCAGGCAGTTTTGGCCTTAAGAATGTGCAAACTTTTCGGAAAATGTCGATAAATGACATTGTGCTACAAAATTTGACCCGAAAAATATTCAAGTGTTCTGATGCAAAATTATATCGTGTTGGGATCCATGGACAACGACAATGCCTTTATTTCGTTTGGGTCACTTCGTTTTATTGTTTTATAACGGTAAAAGTAGTGAAAATCTGGGTTTCTTACATTTTCAAATTTAAACGGGCATATCTTATTTTTTCCACAACGAATTTCTTTTGACCCTTCTTCCTTTTAAAGGGGTGAATAATATCTTTTGAATAAGCTATTATTGTTTTAAATCGGTTAACAAATGGCTAAGTTATAGTGGTTTATGTCTGAAAAACCCCACAAAAAACCTATAAAGGAATTTCTCATAATTTTTCAAAATAAATATTGAACAAAACAAAAAAACATTATATTTTTGAAAATTATGAGAAATTCCTTTATAGGTTTTTTGTGGGGTTTTTCAGACATAAACCACTATAACTTAGCCATTTGTTAACCGATTTAAAACAATAATAGCTTATTCAAAAGATATTATTCACCCCTTTAAAAGGAAGAAGGATCAAAAGAAATTCGTTGTGGAAAAAATAAGATATGCCCGTTTAAATTTGAAAATGTAAGAAACCCAGATTTTCACTACTTTTACCGTTATAAAAAAATAAAACGAAGTGACCCAAACGAAATAAAGGCATTGTCGTTGTCCATGGATCCCAACATGATATAATTTTGCATCAGAACACTTGAATATTTTTCGGGTCAAATTTTGTAGCACAATGTCATTTATCGACATTTTCCGAAAAGTTTGCACATTCTTAAGGCCAAAACTGCCTGAAGGAGCGTTCCAATGCTTTTGCGATGTATTAAAGAGTTTTCAATTACTGTCTTGGCTACAATGTTTGTCTTTGTGTTGGATCGAAAATCTCAATGGTTTGGCTGTTATATGCCAAAATATCAAAAAAACGTCAATAAAAAACTTAAAGTCAAAATCGGGAGGCTCGATTTTCATCTTAGACATATGGTCCAGTAGACTTTTTTGCTCAGTTCAACCCCAGGAATCAGAAACGCGAAGGGCTCATCAGGGTTTTTTTGCTTCCACACAAATCGCCCCACCC
Organism: Musca autumnalis; assembly: GCF_047663935.1. NCBI lineage: Eukaryota > Metazoa > Arthropoda > Insecta > Diptera > Muscidae > Musca > Musca autumnalis. The sequence continues at coordinate 85,530,537 of NW_027411866.1, forward strand.
TACTGTGTATACTTCCATATTACAGGCATATTTATTTGTCGAATCGCAAAGTGCCCAAATTTTTATGCCATATCTGGCAGGCATTGATGGAATGTATTGCCTAAAACTGCTCCGGCCTCTAAATGGAACCAATTGTTCATCAACAGTAACATTTTTGTTTGGATTGCGAAAACTTCTAAGCTGATTACTCCACTTGTCCCAAACATTTCTTATTGGTGCTAATTTGTCACGAAGTCTTCTTTCTTCTCTATCCTCAGAACTATCAAACCGTAGATACCTTGATATGGCCGCAAATCGTTTGAGACTCATTGTTGCTCGTTTTTTTCATCCCACAAGCATGTGAGATTTTCTCCATAAGATTTATAAACTCCTGTCATTATTTGTAATCCCAGACATGCATCGAACTCGATCATGTTTTGCCAATCATTTCCATATATCTCTACACCTTTTTGATTTGTCATTTAAATCACAACATTTTTTATATTTGGTGATATAAACAAATCGAACGAAGACTTTATATCTGTAACCATTGCTTTTTTGGTAGGTCCAGGCTTTTTCGACAAAATTGGGTTTTTTGGTAACCTGCAGGTTCGAAGTGTTGGCTGTTCTCTCCACACTACGCTTTGGTCCTCAGACAAATATGTTACTGAATTGCTGTCATCAATTTCCACTGCATCGTTTACTTCTATACTTTCAAAGATATTATTTTATGAAGAATACGATTCATCTGTTTCATCGCCGTCGTTTGAGAAAAATTCACTTTGTCACTGTCATCAAAAATGTCACGTCTTAGTCATTCATTATATGTTCCAACTGAAGATCACTTAGAACCTGAGGAATTTTACTGTGAAAACACCTGTTTTATAAATTTTGTTTTGCAATACCTACTTTTCTTCTTTGTGCCATTATGTAGAAATATTCAGCAGTAATATGTTTGCACGTTTACCACCAAAAAATAAACTAAACTTATGAAAGAAAATATTATAATGGAACAGGGCGTTTGTTTACATTTTATCTCTCATACAGTAGTGATTATTTCTGCCGCGAGTTTGAGATCATTTATCTTGTTTACTTTTTATCTGGTTGAGAGAAAAAGAAGGTACTCTCGCTCTCTCTGATCATACTCGAATGAGACAAAGTTTCGTTCTCATGTACATAACGGGGAATTACCGAATATGCATCTTTTAATTCCCCGTTTTGTGTCAAAATGTTACCATATCAAGTATCAATGCGTTACCATACCATCATAAAACAAATTTCAAGATACACCTTTGCGGGATTTTCTTATTTACCAACCTTTGGAAACGATTTTATTGATTATTTGACTGGAAAAATTATGGATTGAAGATTCTACGTGAAGCAGACATTTATTCAATTATATTTAATAGGAAAAAACTTATTAATTGCAATTAAGCTTGCAATACCGCATGTTGGGTCGTATTGACCCAAAGGATACTAAACGTCAGTAAATTGTGTTTTTGGCTTTAGAGGGGGAGTGGAATTTCAAGTTTTTTTATTTTCTTGTAAAAATATATTTTTTGACCCTGTAATGGAAAAATAAAAGTTTCAAGTACATATCTAATTGTTAAAAGGGCAAATTTTGAGTTTGAAAAACAAAATTGGGTCAAATTGACCCAAGGAGAGTAGAAGGGTTAATGGAGTTTTTCTTATATGGCCTGTTCAACAGATAGGTTCTGCTAGTTTTGAACTACAATACTGCTAAAGACAGCAATACCAAATTCATATTCCTATAAAATGCGTACTGGATCTGACAGTACAATATGTACTTTCAAAAAATGCATACTAGAAATTGTTTGCATTTTCAGTGTTGCATAGTGTTATTATTCGATTGTAGCTTTCTTTTAAAATAAGTAATGATTTTCGAAAAAATGGTGTACCGAATTTGTTATATGTTATATTTCTATAATGTAGAAAGAAATGTTCCCGGAGTCGAGTATTTTTTCGACACTGACTCCGACTCCAGAAAAATTGCTCTACTTGGACTCGTAGAATCCGACTCCGAAATGGTAATGACAGGATAGGTTGGAATAATCTTATAGAACCACTATATTCCTAAGTGGAATAAATGTTCTCCACTGAATTTCACTATAAATCACCAAAGAAAAGTCGTGAATTCCTAGTAGCATGTGACTTGCTGTAGAGAATCAGGTGATCATAATGACATTGTAAACATGTTTGCTGAATTTTTTCAAAATACCTAATCCAAATTTTCATTTAACTCCCTTAATAATAATTGTTCCACCAACATCCCAGACGGGACAAGAGAGACTATAGAGGTATTGCAAAACTAAGTGCAATTCCTAAACTTTTTGAGCTTCTAGTTTCACGCCGAATAACTCATTTTGCTAGATCTATAATATCACCTTATCAACATGGTATCGTTAAGGGTTGGAGCTTACACCCAGAGAAAATATGACACCATGCGTGGGGAGGTAATATCCATAAAGTTAATAAAAAATTTCACATTAGCGGATTTTGTATCATACACAGTATTGATGAAGATGACACGTATTATGATATTTTAAAGCTAATGTTTAAAACATTTTAAAACATGTATCCAAACAGCCGAGAAATGATTTAAACTTGAACACTGTGACACAAAATGGAACTCAAAGTCTGGGGGGTGGAAAATTCCTTTTGGAGATGAAAGCCTTTGATTAGTATGTTAAGAACCCAAAAGGAAATTTTCGCCATAGGTCAACTTTCTGAGATATCGCATTACGAATTTTTTGATTTTTCCCCTATAATACTTAGGAAAATAGCTTCATATCTCTCTTTGGCGTTATTGTAGCTTCATTTTAAGTTTATATGTCTTCAGTCAAATCGATTGGCGAATACTTTTGTAGAATATTTCTTTCTTCGAACTCAATTCCTTGCATATCCTTTTCGTCCTTTATTTCTTGAACCGCAGTTAAAGTACCACAAGATGAGATTTTTCAACATCCATTTATTATATAAAAATTTTGCTCAGGGGATTTAATTTTTTTGTTTGTTTTGGCTTTTAACTCCTCCTTGGATCACACCGCTAGCACCATAAAGCCAAATGAAAATGGTGCAAAAATATGATAATGATCCACGACTAAGTGTGTAGACTGACTACATGTGTTTGCTCTCCTTTTAGATTGAGTTAGGACATGCGTTGAGATCTAACGTGAAATTAAAATAGAAATGTTAAGGCATTTAGCCATACGATGTCAACGTGATCTTCTTCTGCGAAGAGCACGTTCGTGTATCAGGATTATATCCATCTAATGAATCAGCAATAGAAAGGCTTCTTTATGTTCATCAAAAAAGCAAAACGTTTGGTATGTGTTTATAAATTCGTTAACTTTTACTCGCCACTGTCCGGTTGAATTAGCGGTGACTGCATCAAAATTCAAAACATATGTAAAATATGTAAACAACATAAATAATCATAGCGATCATGAATACTCACGTAGGGAGCTTCTCACGAGTGAGTTGCAGCTCACTTCTCGCTTCTCGACCTATCACAAATGACAAGGGAGGAGCGAAAAAAGTGAAGAAGGGCTCACAAGATGGAAAATTGAAAATAGTGCCGCATTTTGTGAACCCCTGAAAATATAATTTGTGTTGCCATACCGTTATTTTATTTTAAAATAATTTTGCAATAATTAAATTCATAATTTTTTTATAAAACACTATTTTATTTTGAATTAAATAAATATTTCTAAAATGAAAAATATTTGTTGTCAACAATCCACTTTAAAAATACTTGGTAATGGATAAAAAATTAATGCATGTTTGATATGTGGCAACATCTGTAACAGCTGTTTTTTGTTTTGAGAATTTCTGCAATTTGCAAAAAAATGAACAAATATCATTTATGAACTTTAAATAGCAAAAAGAAAAGAAAATCTATAATAGGTGTGTTCGTTTGCTCAACAATTTGTAAAAATTTGTACAAGTCCAGTAACTTCTTGTGATCGACTAAGCTCTTTTGCATTGTACTGTAGAGTAAACGAACAACATCCAGTAACAATTTGTAAAAATTTTGTGTGAACGAACACACATAATATTGCATTTTGGATGATGGCCGAAACGAAAAATGATGAGGAAAGTTGTAAAAGTCGTAAACGATTTTCATATAAATATTGTGTACGGGAACGCAAAATGTGTAAAAGTGGTAAAAATTGTAAAAACTTTTTAGTTCTGGAACAGAGCTTATGTTGTGAAAACCCCATCTTCAGCATTTGAAGGAATTTCAAGAATTGTAAATAAATACAATACGTGAAACATCCGATCTTTTCTCCAGCATTAGGACCAATAATAAGAATAATATATGTAATGTTATCTTTCTTTTTGTTATGTTTTTATTTATAATATTTGTATATATTACTTTATGAATGTAATCCTTACTATTTTGAGTTCTTCTTGTTCTTGTCATTTGACATGCCAAAGCGTGAGTGATACCATGCCATAGGTTTGGTATAGATCCAATGCCAAGATGTTGGTTTAGATACCATTCCACTGGGTTATTGAAGATGCCATCCAAAATGATTTGGATCTTTTGGGGCTCATGGTCTTGTAATAAGAATGGACGAAGGTGGTAAAAAGGTGACATGTCACTTGCACTCATGCTTGAATAGCATATTTGGCATCGAATATTTTCATGTCATCATGTTGCCATCCTATGATTCTGAACCGCTTCCCATGCCTGAAAAATCTTGACCAACTTCAACTCCGCCTCCAAATTACTCCAAACTCGATTGAGGTCTTCCTTGCTTCATTGATACACCGATAAACATGCATTGTTGCCAAAAGAATTTCTAATTGTTTTTTATTTGTTACTTTCAACGTAAAACACAAATAAATACAATTTATTGTCATTACAAATGCAAAATATTCGTTTGTGTCGATTTTTTTCTATAAAAAATGTCCATAATTAAATTTTTTGTTCAACTCACCTTGATTTCTGAAGTGAGAGAAAATTGCCTCACATTCTCACTTTTTGACATTTATGATAGCTACTTTTCTCACGAACGTGAGTTTTGTTCTCCCTTATGATGTTTATAATAGGGGAGGAAGCGAGAGTGAGAAAACTCATGGTGAGATGACGTTTATGATTGGGCTGAATGTAAATAGTGCACTCACACAAATACGCAATCACCGGTAAATTCCAACTGGACTGGAAGTAAATAGGCAGAAAACAGATTTGCAAACTAGCCTACTAAGCTGATGCAAATTATTGCATCGTTCAGTTCCTTTTATAATCGCGACCGCGCCAGTTAAAGTTCTTCAAAGTTGCCTAAAACTTAACTTAAACCTAAATTGAATTTGCCTAAAATTGTCCTAAAACTTACCTGCTAAAATTGTCTATTTAAAATCACCTAAAAATTGCCTAAAAATTATCTACTTAAAACCCTAAAGAATTGTGAATAAAACACTGTAAATAATGCCTATTTAAAACTAAAACCTAATTTGAATTTTCTAAACCTAACCTAAAGTTATAAATAAAAACACCAAGTGAATTTAAAACGAACAACAAATCTTATTACTACAAAAGGACAACCAAAGGTAAGCCGCGCGCATTTGATCCTTCAGTGCCGGATAAAAATTACGTTTTTTAAATAACTAAAAACAAAAAAGTACATACGTACAGGGTTTGAATTTGCTACCAGCACAGCACTGAAATCACTATAAATATGCTATTGCTATGCTGTGCTGTTTTCAAAATCAAAATCTAAAACTGTTGCTGTGCTATGCTGCGAACATAAAAGTAGCACAGCACATGGTCTATGATGTGCTTCTGAAATCTTCGCAGCACATAGCATAGCATAGTCATCCAAAATAAAAACGAAAACTGTTGCTGTGCTATGCTGCGAACATAAAAGTAGCATAGCACATGGTCTATGCTGTGCTACTGAAATCTGCGAAGCACATAGCATAGCATAGTCATCAAAATCAAAACCGAATGCTATGCTGTGCTGCAGACATTTTAACAGCATAGTAAACAGCCGCAGTCAAGAAAACAAAAACGAAAGCTATTGCTGTACTGTGCTATGAACAAAATCAACAGCATAGCATCAAACATAACCCAGAAAAATGTTTGATGGCAAAGAAGTATGTATTTGAAATATAACAGAATTTGCTATTGAGCTGTGAAACCATGAATAATTGCACATTTCGATATTTTTAACACACTACTATTATTTTACCGCATTATTGCTCTGTTCCAGAACCTGCAACAGTCTACTATTTTTGAAATGTTGACACTTTTTCTTTCTAAATTAAAAAAAAAAAACTCAAAAATAGTAGATACTTTAGGTTCTGGAACAGAGCATATCTTTCTACCCTATGGATCTTTTATAGACAGTCTACTTACCAAATAGCCAGTTATATAACAAACAGCAAATTAGTGGAAATATTCAACTGCTGCTCAACTATAAGAATGTATTTGTCTGAGTGCTTAGATACACAAATAAATATATTTTTAAAGTAAGGAACATTTAGAATGTTTAACGGAAATTAGAAAAATGCATAACGATGGCTAATTATAAAAAAATTTGCACTAATCTTCTTGATTCTGGTCTTCAAAAAGGGACAATTTGTTTATAGCTTCGTTTATAAAGGCTGAATTTGGCTTTACTAATAATATGTCTTCTAGAGTTTCGTGATTCATTCGGTTTCGCCTGTTTTGTTAAAAATTAAGATTGCCAGAGTTTGAGCTCAATCGGAGTATGTTAACACGTGCCACTGGGACCTCAAAGTTTCCATGGGCCCTTTATATAGCCAAAATTAAAATCTGACCCGATTTTCAAAAATGTTTGTGGGATTACTTGTATAGCAACTTGTAAATGTTTTCATCGATTGGACAATAAATGTGATCTGTAAAGTGATTTTGTGAAAATTCGCCAATACAAATTAAAATTGGTGCCCATTTTATAGGGCCAAAGGCGAATTTTCACAAAATCACTCTATAGACCACAATTATTATCCAATCGATGAAAAAAGTACCATGTAGGCACCTTGTAAGCAATAAACAACACTGAACAACTCATAGGGTCATTATTATAAGTTTTCTTTTACTATTGGATGTATTTGAAAACGCAAAATAAACGAATTTGAAGACATTAAAAATATAATTTTCACATTATAAGTTAATGCCAAAAAAGTTCTCCTCGAAATTAAATGATCCCTTTTAATATTATTTTAACCGGAACGCTAAAAAAATCTAATCGAAAAATCCAAACTATAACCAAAGAAGGCTAATGTTTGGTTTACATTTACGAAATCCACTCGATTTCAACTGTCAAATCCATATGTTATATGTCAAATGAAATCCAGATGAAATTTCATTTGACGTTTGAGCTATGGAATTGACAGTTGAAATCGAGTGGATTTCGTAAATGTAAACTTAGCATTATTTATAATAATGGGGATTAGTGATTTTGCTGGGTTAACATTAATTATGCTATGCTATGTAGAAATGTTTACAGCATAGCAGAGCACAGTAATCGTTTTTCGATTTCATGACTATGCTATGTGCTATGCTACTTTTATGTTCGTAGCATAGCACAGCAACAGTTTTTGTTTTTGAAAACAGCACAGCATAGTCATAGCATTCGTTTTTGATTTTGATGACTATGCTATGTGCTGTGAATATTTCAGAAGCACAGCATAGACCTTGTGCTATGCTACGTTTATGTTCGCAGCGTAGCACAGCAACAGTTTTCGATTTTGTTTTTGAAAACAGCACAGCATAGCAATAGCACTCGTTTTTATTTTTGATGCTGTGGCTATGTGCTATGCTGCGTCACTTTCACAGCACCACCATTTGTGCGGTGGTGTGAAAAACTAGTAGCAAATTCAAACACTGCATACGTACATAAAAAAAGTGCGGTCAAAGTACAAAATACAGCAAAAGCAGTGGTTGGGAAAAAACAAGTGGCAAAATATACATAAAGCCATACACACAAATATTAGTGCGTGACAAACAAAAAACTCAAAAGTACATACATATTTAAAACAAGAAAGTGCGAAAACAATTTACAACAAGTGACATAAAATCCGTGAGTACATACAAGTACATACGTATAGTTTGTCAAGTAACTATTTTCGAAAAAAGAAAACTAACATTTTCCTGTATTAATTTATGAAAAATTACTGATAATTGGAATAAAAATGTCGGGTTTTTTGCAGAAAATAGTTGGTAGACATATTAAAGACACGATAGGATGTATAAATAAAACATTGACCCACGTAGTCCAACAAAAATAAACGAAAACCCATAACTACATATAATTCAAGCTGTCAAATAAATGTTTTCGAAATTTAATGGAGGTTCCAAAATAACCCATATTTTTGGTAAATTCGTGAAAATCATGACATTTTATGAATGTTATTCGTGAAAAGGGTTAACTACTAACAAGTATACAACAATATTAGTCATAGAATATCCCTACTAGGAGGGTTACCATATAGATCAAGGGAGTACCAGGTCATATTACATGTAAACAGAGTCCTATAGGTCTTAAACCGGGAATATCTGAAAACTAAGACGTTTCATGAGTTTTTTAGTTCACGAGGATCGACTGCCATCCAATACAATAAATATTACCTACAGCATAATTAGATCAGAAGGGTTGCCAGATCGACTAAAAAGGTACGAAGTTATATAAACAGTGAACGAGGACACCTGGATCCATAAACAGGGCTTAAAATTTGTTTATTTAACTCAAATTGAATTAAGGGATAAGGGAATTCTCCAACATAAACCAAAACATGACATTAAAGTGCAAAAATCGCTTAGAAATGAATATATAAGATATTGTCAGTCTATGTTGATTTTTAATAGATCTCCGATATCACCTGTTTATAGCCAGTTCAGAGGAATTCTCTATGTTTTGTTGCGTCCATGCTAACACAGAAGCATTATTTACCCATCAACATAATTTTCAACTTAAAAATGTACTACAATAGTATTGCAAAGTACGCGAAATGTGTCCAATAGGTCGAAGTGTGCATTTCTGATAATTGTCGAAACCTTTACCCTATACATTTCTAAGCAATATTGATCTCCTACTGCGATATGCCCGATTGTTTAGTGAAATGCCATTATCTCTTATTTAATTTTAAGTAAAAAAAAACAAACTTACGTGCCTTGTTTTGGGGCCCAGGTGGCCTCGTTCACTGTTTATATAACCTGGTACCTTTTTAGTCCATCTGGCAACCCTTGTGATCTAATTATGCTGTAGGTAATATTTATTGTATTTGATGGCAGTCGATCCTTGTGAACTAAAAAACTCATGAAACGTCTTAGTTTTCAGATATTCCCGGTTTAAGACCTATAGGACCCTGTTTACATGTAGTATGACCTGGTACTCCATTGGTCCATTTGGTAACCCTCCTAGTAGGGATATTTTATGCGTAATATTGTTGATACTTGTTAGTAGTTAACCCTTTTTAAGAATAACATTCATAAAATGTCATGATTTTCACGAATTTACCAAAAATATGGGATATTTCGAAACTTCACTACTTGACAACTTGCATTACATTTAGTTATTGATTTTCGTTACTTTTTGTTGGACTACGTGGGTTAATTGTTTTATTTATTCATCCTACCTTGTCTTAAATAAGTCGCCCAACTATTTTTGGCAAAAAACCCGACATTTTTATCACAATTATCAGTAGTTTTTCATAAATTAATACAGAAAAATGTTAGTTTTCTTGTTTCGAAAACAATTACTTGACAAACTGTATATACAAAAGTACAAGATCGGCACACAAAAAAGAAAAAAAAAGATAAAATAAAATAAATACGTTTCCCTTCTGTGAACAAAAAATTGAACACTTATAAAACAAAAGGGAACGAAGAAAATAACTAAATTTACAAAAGAAAAGGGAACAAAGATAATTACACTGAAACACAAAAGTGAACGGATACAGTGCAGCCCAAAATTTGACGTACAGAAAATAAAATTTTTCAAAATAAAATTACTAACAAAACGTGGAAAAAAATAAAGCGGAAAAATCGTTGCACAGTGGTACAAAAACATATATAGCACATAATGCGACCCTACACAAAATATATGAAAATTAGCGTTGCACAGTGGTACAAGTCACAAAAATATACAAAATATTAAAATCACAAAATTTAATACAAAAAAGTGAACGTATATAAACATACAGAAAAAACAGAAGTTACACAGTGATAAAAACGGAAAAAATTGCACAGGGGTACGAAACAAACAAAATCGAAAAACCGCAAAAAATACAAATAGACATTTTTACACAAAAAACAACAGCAAACCACAAAACATCACACAACGACCCAAATACAACGTCAAAGTGAGTATTTTTGGAAGTTTTTTTAATAAAAAAGAACCAAAAAGCATATTTGGAGCAGGCAGATCATTAATATTTGCCCTGACCCATTAGTGGAAAGTAGTGGAAACGACATATTTTTTGCTGAACGTGGAGTTCGGCAAAATACATAGACGCCACATTTTTGCATACATAAAATTTTTACATACAAATAACATTGGAAAGTCGGCGTCCCTAGAAAAATACATAACCGCCATATTTTTTGTGTGGAAGTTTAGAAAAATACATAAACGCCATATTTTTACGTACACAAAATTCGTCATAAACAAATAACGAATACATAAACCGCATATTTAATTAGTACATACAAATATTGGAAAACATAACGCCGTCGAAAATACATAACGCCATATTTCAAAACAATACATAGCGAATTAAATAGCAAGGTCTGGTGGACAGAAAAATGCTTGTGCAATAAATCTTAACCTAGAATATTCTACGAAAATATTCTAAAATTAAATCAAACTTTTTTTTGAATTTTTTTGATATTTTTGGCGGAAAGACATATCATTATTTACTAACATTTAACCTAAAATAATTTTTTGAGTTTTTCTGGTAAAAATACTTTACGTCTGAAACAAACCTTGAGCATCAATCTTAAACTAGAAAACATTTTTGGAAAAAACATTTACATTACGTCTGACGGACGGACACGGCGAGTACATACCCATACTTAACCTACAAACTTCTATTTGGATCTTTTTTGGAAAATAAGTTTTGTCTGTTGGAAAGATGCAGAGATTATTAAACAACAATACATAACCTGAAAGCATTTTTGGAAATTTTTAGAAAAAAAAAAACCTTACACGTCTGGTGCAAGACATACAAAATACGAAAAAATACATAACCTAGAAGCGATATAAATTTCAAGCGAAATATAGTAAGCGTCCGTTGGACAGACGGCTCAGCAACCCAGCATACAAATACGTCGATAATTTTAAAAAACTGTTTTTTGCCAAAGTAGTTAGTCTAACCCATTACTATATTATTTCATGCTTTTATACCCTTCTATAACTTTTCAGCAACTTTCTGTGATTTATTGCAGAAATATTTTGCTGTTAAAAATTTGTTTTTAAAATAACCACTTTTTGGTAAACTATGATTTTTTTTTTCGAATTTTACGTATTTTTTAATAATTTGGAGACCTGTTGGTATTCCACGTTGCATTTTTGACCCAAAATACCGTCGTCTACCGCAATATTTTTTGCCTTGTTGAACAAGCTTTTAAGGTTTACTTAAAATATTTGCCGATTTAGACAAATATTCAGACTATACTCTAAATAAAACATATTTTTGGAAAAAATATTTCGAAAAGCCATAAGATCCTCCTAGTAAAGGATACTCAACAAGAGATTTTATGCAATTTTGGAATATTCGGATTTACAAATCGTTGATATTCGTCGTTTTGACTTTTGCGGCAACCCAGCAAACATTTTCGATGTTGGCCAAATCTCGTTTGGTGGACGGATGAAACAGCTAATCACTCTAAACTCTCCTGGATTTTTTTTTCAATTTCTCTGACATTTTTGATTTGGATTTGGTCTTTTATTCGATTGTTTTTCGCGTGATTGATTTTTTTTGTTTATAATTGGATCAAGCTTCTCTCGTTTGACTTTTCGCTCACCCAAAAATATTTGCAAACGTTTTAAAAACGTATTTTGCGAAACATTAAGATTTTCTCCTTTATAACAGTTTAGCGGCGACCAGAACAAAGAAGATATTTTCGATTTTCTTCAAATATTTTCAAGATTTTTGCGTAGTTTTGGAAAAATTTACACTCTAGTTCATTGTCAGCTATTTTAAAGAGAAAACTTTCTTACATTTGAGAATCAAAAAGTTAAGAAAAGTTCAAATCTTGAACAAAGTAAGTCCTTCTCGTTGGGCTTCTTTCGGGTTTTAGACAAGACATTATGCTATAGATACGCGAACAGCGTCAACGACCTGTTGGATTATATTTAAATTTTTTCAATCACCAACACAGTGGACACGTTAGAAACAACCCGTATGGAGTTAGATTCACATTAGTCAAGAGAGCGTATGTTGAATGCAGAGAACATAAAGCAGAGGAAGGAGGAAAAGATATTGACAAAAATAAATTAAGGAAAAATTGTATGGAGGCGATGGACGCGTACAAAAAGGCGTTAAGTGTCATTAATATACAATTGCAAAGTGTTCGTGATAAACGGATGTTGGAACAAACAAAAAGAGAATCGTTAATGACCCAACAAGGAACGGAAAAAGAGTTTACTGGTATATCTCGCTTAGCACCATGCGATACAGAGAGCCTTAAAGGAGGATATCGGGAATGGCACACATTTAGAGATTTATTTACTGCAATTTACATTAAAGGATCAAAACTAAACAACGTAGAAAAGCTATTCCACTTGAAGCAGAAGACCGCTGGGGAAGCAAAGGAAACTATTTGTCACGTACCACTAACCAATGATGGATTTGAGCTTGCATGGAGAAATCTTACTGATCGTTACGAGAATAAAAGGATGCAAGTAAAAGAGGAAATAAAGACACTGGAGTTTCTGCTGACTCAAATCACTCAATACAAAAATTACAAAGAAATGTCAATAGCTGCATACAAACTTTGGAAATATTGGAAGTCGATGTTAAGGGATAGGATCCCTTTCTTATATACATTCACAATTGCAAAATTCTACCGAAATGGGAACAATTCGATACTTTCTTAACCAACAAGTTCAATACGATGGAATCTGTTGGAAATATAAAACCATAAACTTTGAAATTCAGCCAGCAGAAACAACCTACTTACAATAAACCTAAATTTTTGAATACATTTCAAGCAAGTGTTACAAGGAATACAAATAATTCTGGAGGAAGACCCAATTCTAGTCAGAATCAACAACAGAATAGAACTCAAAATACTACACAAATTGCCCAAACCTGCCTAGTTTGCAACTCTAAACATTTTATACGAGACTGTACGGAATTTCAGAAGAAGAGTGTAAACGATCGAATTCATATCGTTAAGACCTCTCATTTATGATACAACTGCTTGTCTTCTAACCATGGGGTAAAGGATTGTAAAAGTCGTTTTGGATGTCGAACATGCACGATGAGACATCACACTTTGTTACATAAGGGGACGGAAACCCAATCTTCAAATACATACCTAGCTCGAGTGGAGATACAACCTAGAAACAGTGCTGCCGCTCATACACCACAAATACAGTCCACACAAAACCTAGAACCAGCTACAGTTACAACTTTGACCCTTCAGGAAAAGCAAATTAGTCAGCAACAATCTGGATGTACACTACTCTTTACTGCCATGGTACAAATAGAAACCAGAGGACAACTTTACGATGCCAGAGCAAGTCAATTTGTGTCGTAGACTTCAAAGAAATCTTGCCTGTTCACATTAAAATCCAAGTTTGATTTTTGTGGACATGTGGGTTAGGCCGTTTTGGCGCTGAGCACCTCATTTACGTTTGGACGAAAACTGTTTCGGACAATTTGGAGTCGTTTTAGCTATCTCCTTCCGTCTGGCTGACTGGGCGCACAATAACTCTCGAACGGATCAACCGATTCGGTCCTTCGTAATATTTTATCCAAACTTAGTTTAAGTTCAAAGATGAGCCATATCGGTCCACTTCTTCAGGTACCTCCCCCATAAACATTCGAAACTTTTCGCTAAAATGGCTCGCACGGCAAATCTGGTTCATACCTCGCACGTCATAATATTTCTACGAGACATAGATCGTCCAAGCATAGTTTGAAGAATTTCATAAAACAGTTTTCATGATTAAACAAAAATATTTATTAAACACATTTTGACATCACTAATAATTAAAATGTGGACCGATATGGCCCTCTTCGAAGTTAACTAAGTTTGGACCGATATAATAATAATAATAATTTTTTAAAACTTTTTGAAGGATCTAGGGGGGGGGGGGGGGGCAGCTGCCCATAGCTGGCTACGCCCATGACAGTACTCATTTCGAACAAGATCTATATTTCCTGCAATGTAATCAAATTCAATTCTAGGCAAAGAGATACTATTAGTTACAAAGTGTTTTTACTTATTGGTTGCGTGCAACTTTGATTGTTCTTTTGGTTCGTATACGCACGTATACAGATTGTTTGTTTTTAAATTGTTTTTAATGAACGAATGAAATAGGCTGTTATACCCTATGTGCGTCCATGCGTGTCAACCAAGGGTAAGCCACTTGCATGGGAGACAGGGTGACTCAAATAAATTTAGTTGGGTTGTCAGAGTAGAAGTGATGAGAGAGAGCGAACTCCGAATTTTAATAGGTTAAAGCCAACCACCAATTGTGTTTTTGTTTCTTTATTCGTTTTGATATTTTAACCAATAAAAAGCAAAATAGAGCCAGCCCGTAAATTCTTTTATTAAAGTGAATTAAAGTTTCTCTAAAATATATTTTGTAAATATAAAGAGGCTGGAGCCATAAGAAGATCGAATTCCTGCTGTGTTTTTATTTATTCTGGCGATAAAGGGTAAAGCCTATCACCGATTCCTGTGCTTGGGAAAAAGTCACAAACGAAGATAAGTTGCAGTTGCTGCGTTCTGGAAACAATTTGCCCTCTCCATCATCTGCTGCTACAAATTGCCTTCCCGATCGGAACCAGGAATTTTTGGCCAGTAATCACATCTATAAAATATTTTGAGATTTTTCGTTTAAAATATTAAAATGAGTCTTTAATTTTAATTTTTCAATTGAAAGCCATCTAGTTGGTGCTTCTGACATGTGACTCTTTGATCAATGTGTTCAAATGTGCTACCAAAGAATTTTCTGTTGATGCACACACAGCTAATTGCAGCGAATGACAAACGCATACTATTACAGCCATTCCATTTGGACGATGCAGTACAACAGGGAGACCCAAAAAAAGAAAAAAAATGAAATGCCGTTTTATAAAAACCTTTATATTATTTTTTACGATCTGTTAACGATAAGCGATATTTATTTGTATGACACCCAAGTTTTCGTTGTACAAAATTATGAAGCTATATCTTAAATAGTGCGAGCTGTATCTTGATTTCAACAGACGGACATGGATTTTTTTCCAATATATGTATGCATATGAGTGAAAGTTTTTATAGGTGAAGCCAAGGTTTGCATTATTATAATACGCAAACTTTTGCAGTTTAACATAGAAAATGACTACAGTTGGACTAAGTGAAACGTTTTTGAACAAAGGTGAAGAATGTGGCTAACAAAATTATTTGCGTGGAAGCTATGGTAGCCTAAATGAATAAAAATATTCATGGTGTTTAATTTAAAAATCAAACTTTTGTTTCGTTTTCGTTTTACTAATTTTCATAAATTTGCATACGTTAGAATTTCTTTGCTACTTTGAAGTACAACTTTGCGCTTACGGCACAAAGTAGTACTGTCAAACTTCTAACGAGTAACTAATACATTGAGCGCCACTTTACAACACCTACGCTTTTCGTTGTGTTTACATTTTTTAATTCGTTCTTGAATTTCGCCAAAGCAACAGCTTTTACAAAGGTAAATGTTATCTACGATAATGTTATAACCCAAAATTCCTCAATAAAACCAATATTATTTTGAATTATTTACTGCCAAAAAATTTGTGTTTTTATTTCTTCTTTTTTCCATATTTATTTGCTACGCAAACATTTGGTCCTGAGCGAACCGGATAAACAATTGTTTACGACAATTATAAAGGTTTTTCTCTTCTTCTATTTCCATAGAAGCAAGCCAACCACAACACATCCATCACCTCATCAATTCACCCTCATTTCCCTCATAATAATCATTAAAAAATCAAGGTACGTACCTCTATTTAAGAGTGCATTCGCGAGCGTTTCAATTTGTTTAATTTTTTCGAAAAAAAAAATAATTGCAAACAAAAGACATAACCTACGGTCGTCTTACAATACGCGGCTTGTTGTTGTCGTTGTTTTCATTCTCCCGTCAAACCTACTCGTCGCATGCAAAGTGATATTCCTTAAGAGATATTGCAAAACAAATAAAAATACATAAAACAAGTGAGAACAGTGAAAAAGTGCCTAATTATCGTTTCAGTGGTTATTAATATTTTTTTATCCACATTTCAAAAGCCAGTACTGTTGTTGTTGTTAATGTTGGATGGTCTTCTCACTGTTCCCACATCAAACCTTTGTATGCACGCGAATAGGGTTACCCAAGTGGCGTAATAAATTTTGGTAACAATTTTTTGTCGAATATAAATTAAATTTTTTTTGGAAAATATTTTCGGGTATTTTTACGAATACGTACGCGGATAAAAAATTGTTGGAAATTGGGGGTGTACTGTACAGTCGGTCCTCGATAAATACGAATATATATTTTTTATTACGTAAATTATAATCTATATATTTCGAAATTTGATTTTTAATTGAATTTTAAATTTTTGGGAAAAATTTTAATACAGTTAACATTTTGTGTCCGTGTGCATCTTACAGTCCGTGCACACTACATTGTTGAATTAGTGTTTTTTTGTGATTTTTTGAATTTTCTACGAAAATTTTCGGTGTTTTTTGAAAAAGTGTTGAATTTTTTGAAAATTTTTGGTGTTTTTAATCAGTGATAGTATGTTCCGCATACACTGAGAGAAAATTATAGTTTTTTTCACACACTGAAAAAAGTGAAATTTGTTTTTTTTTCTATTTTTGTCTCGAATTGGTGTAGTTTTCGCTACATTTTAAGGAAAAGTTTCTTCCATTTCATATTTACCGTGCAGTTTATTGGGTTTCGCTGCTCATTAAATATTTTTGTTGGTTTTTAATAGAGTTTTTGTCCAATTCTTCTTTCTTTGAGATACAAATCACATTGATTTTTGGGTTTTACTCTTTAATTCAAGTTTATTTTTTCGCAAGCTGTCTCAGTTACAGTTTTCTTGGTCAATTATTGAATTTTCAACAATTTTTTGTTGGAAATTTATTGCATACTTGTGGTTTTAGTCTTTGATTTGGTTTTAAAAGTCAACTAACCCATCAAAATGCCTTTGAGTTCTCTTCAATCCTTTATCAGAGCCACTGATTCTCTGGTAGAGTTCGTTGTGAAATTTTAAACTCTTCCAGATGAAGAGCTTGACACGTATTCCTGTCCATTAAACAAGAATTCATAGGCCAACTTGATCTCGGACACTCTAGGACGAATTGTCTACGACAATTTCTTCGTAATGAGGCATCACTCCTTAAAAGACCAGAAGTTAAGGAAATTTACGATGGAGTGGTTCGTGAATATTTAGAGTTAGATCATATGAGGCCAGTTTCGACAACGTCGACAAACTCTACGGTTTGTTATCTCCCTCATCACCCCGTTATCAACCCCGATAAACAAACAACCAAATTAAGGGTAGTTTTTAACGCATCTAACAAAACATCTAATGGGAAAAGCCTCAACGACATTCTTCACGTCGGTCCGACTTTACAACTGGACTTGGTCCTCCTCATAATTCGATGGAGATTGTATAAATATGTTTTTAATTGTGACATCTTTTTACAAATTTGTCAATTCGAAACGTAAAGCCAGCGGTTTTCCTGCAACTTTAAGGTACGGAAACACAGAATCATCCGACAACACTGTTATAAACAACTTATTCGCAGATTTTTTCACAACAACATATTCAACTAAAACCTATTCTAACAACATATACCCTTTTCAACTCAACTCTAACCAATCAATATCAATTACACTATTGGACAGTACAATGGTTTTAAAAGAATTGAAACATTTAAAATATGGCTATGATTTTGGACCGGATAAGATCCCAAGTTGCATTTTGATAAAATGTGCAGAAGCTTTTGCTTTACCTTTAACTATACTGTTTAACGCTTCGATTAATCAAGCCGTACCACTCTTTAAAAGTGGAAATAAATCCGATATTGCTAATTATCGTGGAATTGCAAAATTAAGAGTGATTCCAAAGCTCTTTGAAAAAATCATCACGGATAACATTTACCACCATGTTAGTTCTCTCATTTCTCCCTATCAGCACGGTTTTCAGAAAAAGTGTTCTACAGCAACTAACCTACTTCACTTTTCCATGATGCTGTTTACACGGACTTCAGCAAAGCATTCGATAAAGTAAATCACAAGCTTTTACGAATAAAACTTGAGTGCTTAGGATTTACTAACAGGAGTGTCAACTGGATTTATTCATACCTAAAACATAGGACACAAAATGTAAATTTTAACAATACCATATCGAGAAGTATTGTAGTTTCCTCTGGAGTACCACAAGGTAGCCATCTAGGACCACTCCTGTTTTCCTTATTTATAAACGACTTGCCTCAAACAATAAAGTTTTCAAATATCTTGATGTACGCCGACGATGTGAAAATATTTCTCAGTTTTACAGATATGTCATTTAATCATCAGCTGCAAGATGATCTGAATTCTTTTGCTAATTGGTGTAATATTAACCTTATGGAAATAAATCACTCGAAATGCAAACTCAAGAGATTTACGAGAAAGAGGTTAATAGATACTGGTTATATTCTCAACGACTACTCTCTGGAGAAAGTTAACACGTTTGTGGATCTCGGAGTTCTTTTGGATCGTAAACTGAATTTTAAGTCACACATTTCGGTAACAATAAACAAAGCCAAGTCAGTGCTCGGATTTGTTAAACGGTGGAGTAAGGAGTTCATGGATCCTTATGTCACAAAAAATTTATACACAATGCTTGTTCGCCCTATACTAGAATATTCATCGACCATATGGGATCCTATATATAATACCCACAGCGATAGCATCGAGTCCGAAGCCACAGTGGCTTCGTCAGGATTCTTCTCAGTGGGATATTCAGTCTGCTTCTGTCCCTGATACGGACATTGAAATGCGCCCAGTAAGGTGTCATGTTTCTTTCTTCTCGGAACATAAAGACATATTGGATGATTATTCAAACCTAGACAAAGCGTTACGCGCTGTTGCAATGGTTTACCGCTATTTCCATAAAACTCATCCTTTGCATAAAGGTCGACATACTTTCGATGGAAAACATCCTACGGCCATGGAAATAAAAAATGCAAGATTACGTCTTGCTATAGTAGCTCAGAAAGTTCACTTTCCGGATGAGTATTATTGTTTAATAAACAAAAGACCGTTGAGTTCAAAAAGTTCTCTGCTCCCCCTTAATCCTACGTTAGATGATAGGGGAGTTATTCGACTCAATGGACGGTTAGCACAATGTCCAACATTGCCTCTTACTGAGAAACATCCAATTATATTACCATACAATTGCAGGTTATCGCTTCTTTTGGTGGAATACTTCCATCATATATCCTTTCACGGAGGAATTCAGTTGGTTTTACGTATGTAACGCATGCAATATTGGATACATCGGGCAACGTCGTTGATTCGTAAGGTTATAAGAAGATGCAAACCTTGCATTTTAGAAAAGAAAAGGTAGTGTTCTCAAATTATGGCATCTCTACCTCCGGAGAGGACTGTCATAACAAGGCCATTTGCCACTACTGGCATAGATTTCGCTGGTCCTTTCGGCATCAAGTCTTTTACAGGTCATTGTTGTAGAATTACTAAGGGCTACGTATGTGTATTTGTGTGCTTTTCTACGAAAGCCATACATCTAGAAGCCACCTCAGATTTGTCAACGACAACATTTTTAGAGGCATTTCAAAGGTTTATTTCACGCCGTAATTGCCCAAAAACAATATTCTCAGACAATGGTACCAATTTCGTTGGTTCGTCTAGAGAATTAGAACGTGACTTCAAGGCTGTACTTCATGAAGGTCGTGATAGGGTGTGTTCACAATATAGTTATCAGGAGCTTTCATGGAAATTCATCCCAGCTAGAGCACCACATATAGGTGGGCTCTGGGAAGCTGCGGTTAAGAGTTTTAAGTTGCACTTTACACGCTAGCAACCAAAAATATACTTTCGAAGAGTTATCAACGATACTCTCTCGAATCGAAGCGTGCTTGAATTCTCGGCCTTTGTGCCCAATGAATGATAGTCCCGAAAATGCTGTAGCGCTAACACCGGGTCATTTTCTAATAGGGTCGCCAATTCTTGCCCCTGTAGAACCATTAATTGACGAAGCTCCGTTGCATATCGTGAATCGGTATCGTAAGATAAAAGCGCTTACTCAGCAATTCTGCCAACGGTGGAATGAAGAGTACCTGCAGAGTCTGCAAAAGCGTTACAAATGGCAGCACCCGCAGCGCGATATACAAACGGATGATATCGTAGTCATTCGTCATGAACAATTGCCTCCCACATCGTGGAAGTTAGGTCGCGTAATTAACGTTTTTCCCGGTAGCGACGGTCACGTTCGAGTTTTACTCTCTTAACTTCGCGGCCTCTCTATCTTTTCACAGAATGGAAAACATTAGCAAGATGGCCGCCACTCTTCCCGATTATGAGGGTCTCACCCCCATGTCTGACGAGGAGAGAGAAGTCGACGTCCCAATGGCCCCATCTCAGGAGGTTTTGTCTGACCCCACCGTAGAGGTGGCCTCAACAGAACCAGGTCCTACCACTGAGGCTATGGAAGCTGACACTCCCATTCAGGAGATTCCACCAGCGCCCCTATCACAAACTTTGGAAGAGCCGATCCAGGCCGGGAGCACCGAATCCGTTCCTCCCTCAGAGGAGATCGTGGGTTCTGGTGTAATACCTGATTGGAGTAGTTCAAATTCTTCGATTGCTTGCATTAAATGCTTCATTTTTGAAATTTCACTAAAATCAAAATATTTCAAAAAATTGTAATTTTATTATTTATTTATATTTATTTTATACTAAAGCTCTGTATATTTGTTATGGAGTAGTTTAACATCCCTTTCATTTCCTGGAGAATAATAATTCAATCAATCAAAATGTTTTATATTCAATATAGATTAATTATAATTACTACATATATTTTTATACATAGTAATTGAGTTTTGGAGTAGTATTGTTATCCCTCCCTTAAATTACTTAATTTTAAATTATAATGGCATTATATTGTAGTGTACAGCCTTAAGGTCGAAAGACTGGGCATAAGAGAATTGAAATAAATTAAAATTAAATTAAAAAGGTCCGGACGTTGGTCTCTCGACACATCTGCTCCAACTGCCTTTGCGCATCCCACTCCTTCCGAGAGTGCACAAGTGAGCAGAGGTGTCGAGAATGCAATGAGAAGCACCACACTCTTCTGCACCCCTGTTTGTCGCAAGAGGAATCTAAGAACCTCCAACAACTTCGTCCTTCTTCGGGTCTGTCCGTCTCGACACGTCTGCCTGCACTCCCTTGTCCGTCTGTAGTGAGGTACAACCCTGTACACACATTCAGCATCCAACCAATGGTAACCCTGGGTCCCACTGTTGTGTGCAACTTGGTGTTCGGTGATCGACGTTATCCAGTACGGGCCCTGTTGGATCCGTGTGCAGGTAACAGTCGCATCTGTCGATCCTTGGTAGAGTCAATGCGGCTCTCTCCAATTAATGTTGACCAGGACCAGTACTGTCCCCTCAACTTGGAGTCCTTTTACAGTCGAAGTGAGAGACTGTTAGTGTCTGCAACGGTCTCCGACATGCAGCACATCATAACTCCATCAGCAACAGCTTCGGAGACCATTAAGGACCACTACGGTGGCATGATGCTAGCGGATCCCCAGTTTTTCAGGGCTGGCCGCATTGCTATGGTGTTAGGCCCGGATGTTTATCCCCGAATCATGAAGCCACAAACATATGCGAGTCCGGGTTTCCCGTGGGCACAGCTCACCACTTTTGGTTGGGTTGTCTCCGGTACATGTCCCATGTAACCCTTTTTTGTGATGGCAGCCATACGGTGTCCCGCGACCTGCGTGCTTTACGAGCTCGTTTAGTAGGTAGTTTGAAAAGCAATATTATAATTGCGTTGGCTCTCCGAGCACCTTGATTTTGAAAAAATGAATTTAAAAAATATACATATATACTGAAATAAATTAAAATTACTTTTTTTCCACTTTGTTTTATGTATATATATAATTCTATCTTGTTGCAACATGGTTAGATGTTGCAATGCTGTTTAATTTAAATGTTTAATTTAAAAATCAAACTTTTGTTTTGTTTTCGTTTTACTAATTTTCATAAATTTGCATACGTTAGAATTTCTTTGCTACTTTGAAGTACAACTTTGCGCTTACGGCACAAAGTAGTACTGTCAAACTTCTAACGAGTAACTAATACATTGAGCGCCACTTTACAACACCTGCGCTTTTCGTTGTGTTTACATTTTTTAATTCGTTCTTGAATTTCGCCAAAGCAACAGCTTTTACAAAGGTAAATATTGTCTACGATAATATTATAACCCAAAATTCCTCAATAAAACCAATATTACTTTTAATTATTTACTGCCAAAAAATTTGTGTTTTTATTTCTTCTTTTTTCCATATTTATTTGCTACGCAAACACATGGCGATTTTTAGGTTATGGCCGAATCATGGGCGCTATGAACTTTATATTATATATTTGAATACTGGACTATATAGTAGACACCCTAAGTATATCCGCATTGCCATATGAAGATCCTATGACTTCCCCCGATGACGTAATTACAGCTTAAAGTGCGCTAAATACGAAATTTTTACAATATCCGTCGTATGTTTTCTATATTTTTCTATTGTAATTATCTCAAAAACTGTTTGTATCGAACGTACAGTGTCGAAATACCCACAACAAATATTACTTTGCATCCGGAAATAACGAAATTCTGGGGAAACTTGTATAAACCGATTTTGAGACATATCTCAAGAACAAGAGCTGATAGAGAAAACCCTCGACCGGATTTCAAAATAACTCGCCGATTTCGTTTAGAAACAACAAAAACTTTGGTTGAAACATTCAACTTTTTCAATTTTGTTGAGAAGTGTTATCTTTTATAGGGTAGACGAACTAAACATCCATAAAAATGGCGATCTATTAAATGATATTAGTTTGCAAATTACTAAGTGAATCTCATATGAACGAACAATTAGGTGCCGAAGCAGGTATTCCTGGTGGCGACTGCTTAGAAGAATAGAAAACCACACCACGAATGTCCCAATGGCATCTCCTGAAAAAAATGGGGAAATTAATAATTTGAACGAACTTGATTGAGATCAATCTATTGGAAATGTATGTGACGAGGAAATTATTAATGTAAACGATTTCAATTCAAACCATTCAATAGAAAATGTATGTGACATTAGTTTCAAAACATTTTTAAGTGAATGGTCTATTAAACATGCATTATCAGTAAATGATATGAACTAACTCATACCAAAAATCAAACTCGGTTGACGACACGTTACCCTAAGATGTTCGCACTCTCATAATACTCCCAAAAATACAGCTATAGTAGAATTGGTTAGCGGGACATACACGCATTATGGTATAGAAATATATAATACTAAATTTTGGAATAGATGATCTCCCTCTATTCAAGAGCTCCAGCAAATGTCTTTTTCCGATAATGGTCAGCACACAAAACTGTGAGACGGTTTTCCTCGTTGGTGCTCATATTAGCATTGATATGAATAATAAAGTAGAAAAATTCTACAAACTAAACGACCCAAATCTGTTTATGAAATACGTAATTTCATCTGTGACGCTCCAGCCCGTGCTTTTGTGCTCAGCATAAAATCTCATTCGGGTTACTATTGCTGCGCAAAATGTACGCAAAAAGGGGACCATTTCGAGAAAAGGGACGAGTCCTTCAAACAACGAAACACCATACCAAATTAGAAAATTTGGCATTAGAGTCGATTGACATTGCTTGCGTTCTTCCATTCCCCCTTGATTATATGCATGTTGTATGCCTCAGGGTAATGAATGACAACGGGGGCAAAATTAAAAAACCGCAAATTTGAATGGGGATAAGTCGACAAAACTCAAAATGTTCCTTCCGAATTCAATCGAGTCCCTAGGACTCTTGACGAAATCGACAGATGGAAAGCTTCAGAGTTTCGTTCTTTTTATATTACAGATCCATTGTCGTTTCAGTGCACTAAATTTGAAAACAATCTATATCAACTAAAGGAGAAAGTCATGGTAGAACAATAAAAGGTAACAGCAATACCCAGCTGACTGAACTGGACTGTAATGTTAGTGTCAAATTCCATACCACATTTAAGGGCGAAACCTATAACTCTGCGAGCTGCGTGTGCGTTCAAAAATACAAAAACAAAATACATGTATTTTTAAATAAAATTCTTTATTGAGCTTGAGGTCAGTGTTGGTTGATTTTATTGTTTCATATTTTTCCCAATATTTCGCAATTTTTAAATTGCATCTTCAGGGGATGATCTACAATGACATTAAAAATTGTATAAATATAAATACTTGTATCACAGTAGTTTTAAGATAAACACATTTGCAAATATTAAAGCGATTATAATTAACTTACAATACGTAAAAACTATTAACAGTCAAGTATTTCTTAAGAACTAATGTAGTTTCACTACCATTGTCTGTTCTTTGTAAATATTGCACTGAAGTTACTACGTATTGCATGATCTCTTTTTTGTCAAATATCTATAACAGTAGGCTGTGTTGTCAGTATCGCTCTTATAGTTTATCTTCTTCTTCGTTGGGATGTTGTTGATGTGCAGCATCTCCAATGTTAGCGATGCCAAGTTCCATAAAAATAACAAAAATAAAATAATGGAAATACTAACCAAAAACAGTTTCCCTGATTCTTTAATTGAGAACTTAATAAACAATTGCAAAACACGTCAAGCCGAAGGAAATTATGAAGGGAATAAACAAGAGAAGATATATAAAACTATGTTATATGTACATAGATGGGCTTTCACGCACGCCAGCGTTGCTGTGGTTTGTTTCTCTTTTTCGTTGTTACAACATAAATAAACATTTACATGTTGTTTAGTTATTTTATTATTTATAAAATCGTTTTTTGTAATTGTTTAGATGTCGTCTGTGTGTTAAAAATATTAAAAAAAGTAAAAAAATTCTAACACAAACGCTGTTATATTTTTCCCTTAAAACATATTTAAGAGTAATTTTGACCATCTATGTATATGTACCAGTAATTTCAGAACGATTCCAACATTCCAATTTCTTTGACAATGATAAATATAATATAGCCCAAAAAACAGGCAACACATTAAAACGTCTGTTCAGCCAAACCAAAAACAAAATTCCTAAACTTGACAAACATAACGTAATATATAAAATTGAATGTGATGGAAACGAAGATGATAAATGTGGAAAGGTGTATGTGGGGACCACGAAAAATAAACTAAAAACAAGATTATCGGCACATAAATCTGATATAAAATTACGACATCAGAATACAATCCAAAGAACAGCGCTTGCGGACCACTGTAAGCTTAACAACCACATACCAAACTTCGACAATGTACGTGTACTGCAAATAGAGAACAATTATAACAGACGTCTAACATTGGAGATGCTGCACATCAACAACATCCCAACGAAGAAGAAGATAAACTATAAGAGCGATACTGACAACACAGCCTACTGTTATAGATATTTGACAAAAAAGAGATCATGCAATACGTAGTAACTTCAGTGCAATATTTACAAAGAACAGACAATGGTAGTGAAACTACATTAGTTCTTAAGAAATACTTGACTGTTAATAGTTTTTACGTGTTGTAAGTTAATTATAATCGCTTTAATATTTGCAAATGTGTTTATCTTAAAACTACTGTGATACAAGTATTTATATTTATACAATTTTTAATGTCATTGTCGATCATCCCCTGAAGATGCAATTTAAAAATTGCGAAATATTGGGAAAAATATGAAACAATAAAATTAACCAACACTGACCTCAAGCTCAATAAAGAATTTTATTTAAAAATATATATTCAAAAGGTCGAATAAACACAAATTTATAAAATTTCAATAAGGAGAGCACGCCTAAAAGGAATACCAAACATGATCTACAACACACAACGGAACAACAACATACGGCACAGTATTAACAGACACAAGAATCTTAAGGTAAAAGTAACAAAATTAAAAACAACCTTAACTTTTCTAATAAGATGCCGAAACTATGGAATCATTCCAAAATTCATCAAGAATTCGATGAAAAACATACACTCGCTTTTTAAAGCCCAACATAACCATCACATTCAAAATTTATTACGAAAACACGTTGACATTTTTCAAAATAAAATACTCAATTTAATAATAAAACAAACACACGATGAAGTTGACTATAAGAATAAAGAAATACAAACGATATACAAATCAATGCAGAAACAAATGTCAATAGAAGAACTAGAAAACATACGAAACAGAGAAGATATTATTACCACAAGAATCCAAAACAAAACAAAAAACATACAAAAACAAAAATTTGACAAATTGCAAGAAGAGCAAATTAGAGAATTAAACATACAAAATAATGATAATTGGTTCGTTAACAAGACGAACATAGAATTTCCACATGACGTCAAGTGGTTACTCTCATTGGGAGATAAATTCAATCTACCAACAAAAAAGTCCAACTTTCCGCTCTTCAAGTTTATTGCTGATGGAGAGGACATTATACAAACGAGCAACGATAAAGAAAAACAAGAAATGATGCGAACGAAATTTACAACAATGCTGGACACTCATATAAACAAGATGAGAGAGAGCAAAATAGACAAATTTATCAACAGGACAGTGGAACGCAGCGAAAAATTTCTCAGGCAAAATAAAGATATTTTAATATTAAACGCGGATAAAGGTAATGTTACGGTTGCAATGAAGAAGGATGAATATAAACAGAGGATGATGGGAATACTCTCAGATATTATGACGTACCAAAGGTTAAATAAAGATCCAACAACAAATCTGAGTAAAAAGAATAATGAACTGGTGGAAGAATTATATAAGAACAATATAATTTCAGCGACAGAACGGAAGAGGTTAAAAACGGACGTGGCAACAGCGCCTAGGATATATGGACTACCCAAGATTCATAAACAGGACTACCCACTGAGACCTATATGTTCTTCTATCAACTCGCCTTCAATAGAATTATGCAAGTACGTAGTAAATATTTTAAAAAACTTAACGAAGAATTCAAAATACAACGTAAAAGAATCATTGCAATTTAAAAAAAAAAGAAAATACAAAACGTGACTATTAAGGAGAATGAAAAGATGGTTTCGTTCGATGTGGTCTCTCTATTCCCTAGCATTCCTGTAGATTTGGGTCTATCTATAATTGAAGAAAAGTGGGATGTAATAAAGGAATATACGAATATGTCTCAGAGCCTATTCTTAAATATTCTGAAATTTTGCATTAAAGACAATCGGTACTTTCAATACGACGATAAAATATATAAGCAAAAGAAAGGATTACCGATGGGGTCACCGGCTTCTCCGATTGTGGCAGATATTGTTATGGAGAAACTACTTGACGACTGTATGGGAAAATTAATGACGAAACCAGCAATATTGACGAAATATGTCGATGATTTATTTGTTATTATAGAAAAATGTGCAATAGTAGATACATTAAGGACATTAAATAGCTTTAATAAAAATATAAAATTTACAATGGAAGAAGAGGACAATGATTCCATTGCTTACTTAGACATGCTGATAAAAAGAGTTAACGAAAACAGCCTACTGTTATAGATATTTGACAAAAAAGAGATCATGCAATACGTAGTAACTTCAGTGCAATATTTACAAAGAACAGACAATGGTAGTGAAACTACATTAGTTCTTAAGAAATACTTGACTGTTAATAGTTTTTACGTATTGTAAGTTAATTATAATCGCTTTAATATTTGCAAATGTGTTTATCTTAAAACTACTGTGATACAAGTATTTATATTTATACAATTTTTAATGTCATTGTAGATCATCCCCTGAAGATGCAATTTAAAAATTGCGAAATATTGGGAAAAATATGAAACAATAAAATTAACCAACACTGACCTCAAGCTCAATAAAGAATTTTATTTAAAAATATATATTCAAAAGGTCGAATAAACACAAATTTATAAAATTTCAATAAGGAGAGCACGCCTAAAAGGAATACCAAACATGATCTACAACACACAACGGAACAACAACATACGGCACAGTATTAACAGACACAAGAATCTTAAGGTAAAAGTAACAAAATTAAAAACAACCTTAACTTTTCTAATAAGATGCCGAAACTATGGAATCATTCCAAAATTCATCAAGAATTCGATGAAAAACATACACTCGCTTTTTAAAGCCCAACATAACCATCACATTCAAAATTTATTACGAAAACACGTTGACATTTTTCAAAATAAAATACTCAATTTAATAATAAAACAAACACACGATGAAGTTGACTATAAGAATAAAGAAATACAAACGATATACAAATCAATGCAGAAACAAATGTCAATAGAAGAACTAGAAAACATACGAAACAGAGAAGATATTATTACCACAAGAATCCAAAACAAAACAAAAAACATACAAAAACAAAAATTTGACAAATTGCAAGAAGAGCAAATTAGAGAATTAAACATACAAAATAATGATAATTGGTTCGTTAACAAGACGAACATAGAATTCCCACATGACGTCAAGTGGTTACTCTCATTGGGAGATAAATTCAATCTACCAACAAAAAAGTCCAACTTTCCGCTCTTCAAGTTTATTGCTGATGGAGAGGACATTATACAAACGAGCAACGATAAAGAAAAACAAGAAATGATGCGAACGAAATTTACAACAATGCTGGACACTCATATAAACAAGATGAGAGAGAGCAAAATAGACAAATTTATCAACAGGACAGTGGAACGCAGCGAAAAATTTCTCAGGCAAAATAAAGATATTTTAATATTAAACGCGGATAAAGGTAATGTTACGGTTGCAATGAAGAAGGATGAATATAAACAGAGGATGATGGGAATACTCTCAGATATTATGACGTACCAAAGGTTAAATAAAGATCCAACAACAAATCTGAGTAAAAAGAATAATGAACTGGTGGAAGAATTATATAAGAACAATATAATTTCAGCGACAGAACGGAAGAGGTTAAAAACGGACGTGGCAACAGCGCCTAGGATATATGGACTACCCAAGATTCATAAACAGGACTACCCACTGAGACCTATATGTTCTTCTATCAACTCGCCTTCAATAGAATTATGCAAGTACGTAGTAAATATTTTAAAAAACTTAACGAAGAATTCAAAATACAACGTAAAAGAATCATTGCAATTTAAAAAAAAAAGAAAATACAAAACGTGACTATTAAGGAGAATGAAAAGATGGTTTCGTTCGATGTGGTCTCTCCATTCCCTAGCATTCCTGTAGATTTGGGTCTATCTATAATTGAAGAAAAGTGGGATGTAATAAAGGAATATACGAATATGTCTCAGAGCCTATTCTTAAATATTCTGAAATTTTGCATTAAAGACAATCGGTACTTTCAATACGACGATAAAATATATAAGCAAAAGAAAGGATTACCGATGGGGTCACCGGCTTCTCCGATTGTGGCAGATATTGTTATGGAGAAACTACTTGACGACTGTATGGGAAAATTAATGACGAAACCAGCAATATTGACGAAATATGTCGATGATTTATTTGTTATTATAGAAAAATGTGCAATAGTAGATACATTAAGGACATTAAATAGCTTTAATAAAAATATAAAATTTACAATGGAAGAAGAGGACAATGATTCCATTGCTTACTTAGACATGCTGATAAAAAGAGTTAACGAAAACCTAGAAATAGATTGGTACCAAAAACCGACGGCATCTGGTCGGATTGTAAACTACCACACTAAACATCCAAAACGTATGATCATAAATACAGCCCGTAACCTCATAAACAGAGTCCTTAATGTGAGCGATGCCAAGTTCCATAAAAATAACAAAAATAAAATAATGGAAATACTAACCAAAAACAGTTTCCCTGATTCTTTAATTGAGAACTTAATAAACAATTGCAAAACACGTCAAGCCGAAGGAAATTATGAAGGGAATAAACAAGAGAAGATATATAAAACTATGTTATATGTACCAGTAATTTCAGAACGATTCCAACATTCCAATTTCTTTGACAATGATAAATATAATATAGCCCAAAAAACAGGCAACACATTAAAACGTCTGTTCAGCCAAACCAAAAACAAAATTCCTAAACTTGACAAACATAACGTAATATATAAAATTGAATGTGATGGAAACGAAGATGATAAATGTGGAAAGGTGTATGTGGGGACCACGAAAAATAAATTAAAAACAAGATTATCGGCACATAAATCTGATATAAAATTACGACATCAGAATACAATCCAAAGAACAGCGCTTGCGGACCACTGTAAGCTTAACAACCACATACCAAACTTCGACAATGTACGTGTACTGCAAATAGAGAACAATTATAACAGACGTCTAACATTGGAGATGCTGCACATCAACAACATCCCAACGAAGAAGAAGATAAACTATAAGAGCGATACTGACAACACAGCCTACTGTTATAGATATTTGACAAAAAAGAGATCATGCAATACGTAGTAACTTCAGTGCAATATTTACAAAGAACAGACAATGGTAGTGAAACTACATTAGTTCTTAAGAAATACTTGACTGTTAATAGTTTTTACGTATTGTAAGTTAATTATAATCGCTTTAATATTTGCAAATGTGTTTATCTTAAAACTACTGTGATACAAGTATTTATATTTATACAATTTTTAATGTCATTGTAGATCATCCCCTGAAGATGCAATTTAAAAATTGCGAAATATTGGGAAAAATATGAAACAATAAAATTAACCAACACTGACCTCAAGCTCAATAAAGAATTTTATTTAAAAATATATATTCAAAAGGTCGAATAAACACAAATTTATAAAATTTCAAAATACATGTATTTCAATTTGAAATACATGTACTTTGTTTTTGTAGTTTTGAACGCAACACGCAGAGTTATAGGTTTCGCCCTTATATACATATATTTATTTCTATGTTCGGTGTACATTAGGGATATATGTATATATTTTTTTTTTAAGAAAACATTGATTCATCAGGAAAAAACTATTTCCCAAAAAGACTTCTTCATATTATTGACGTGTAACATCCTCCAAGTCCAAACTTATAGAGGCAGTACAATATTCGTTAATGTGTGTGGTATTTTTAAAACTTGAAAAAATAAAGCCCTATTAAAGTTGTGCTACTTTGATTTCAAAAACAAAAGATTGAAGCAGCTTCACCTTTTTCGATGAATTGCCAGCTACCCCAAACATTTTTGCAAGAATTCTACTTTCTGCGAGAAATTATGCATTTAGTGAAATGATACGGAAACATTCAAATTGAAAATCTAACGAGTTTTCATTCATGTTTTCCAAAATATTCAATCAAATGTGAAAAAATATTAGTTCTTTAAATTCCAATAATTTATAGACATTTCCTTATTTTGTTCACATTCACCGTGGAATTCTAACATGGAAGAAAGTTAAGAGTGGAAATATTATTCTGTCTCAAATTTCGAATAGACTTGTTGAGCAGAGTATTATCCTTAAAGAAAAAGGACAATAATGTGTTCTGAAATATGCTATGGGCGACGAATTGTACACATTATTCAACAAACCACCCAATAAATTTAATAGGGTTCTGTAAAAGTATTTACGTCATTAATAATGGTTCCACAAACATCCCAGACGGGACAGGGGAGACTTCTCTCATATCAATGAGTGCATCCCGATTCATATTAGCTCAATGATATGGGACCTACTGTT
This sequence comes from Musca autumnalis, assembly GCF_047663935.1. Taxonomy (NCBI): domain Eukaryota; kingdom Metazoa; phylum Arthropoda; class Insecta; order Diptera; family Muscidae; genus Musca; species Musca autumnalis. Next base: position 85,562,602 of record NW_027411866.1, read on the forward strand.
TATTGCCGGGTCCGAATGGCGTGTCTTACGATACCACTTTATAGAGAAGTTTTACATGGCTGAAATACACAGGAAATGTCGCCAACATTGCAGATGGGTATTTGCCACCGTTGAAAATTTTGATGTTGCCTGGCCGAGGAATCGAACCCACGACCTTCTGCGTGCAAGGCGGGTGTGCATACCATTGCACCACGGTGGCATCATTAGAAAGATTAAAAATACTAATAATGGCATAACTTTAATTTGCAATAAAGTAATTAATCTTAGGAATTTTTCCAACACAATCGGAAATTTATTGTGACAACGATATTGAAATTCAAGTTTCTGACATCACTAGAAAATGTATTAAGTTGCCTGTAGAATTATTTACAGTTTTCCTACCACTTTTATAAAATGGAACACCGTAATACCGTTTGTTTGCAAGTGAAGTTGCTAGAGTTTAGTTAGAGCCAAAGAAATTCTCGATCAGAGTGTTTCTTTGCGCACGTATCTATTTGAGCTAGCAATTGACACTTGGGTATAAAAAGTTTCTTGTTGAAAAACAAGAAATAAGGGAACTGATGAAGATCTGTCTCGAGATCTGAAACTATAGTATTCCCTGCCTTACCCCTTGGTAAACATCGCCAATTTTTTCCCACTAATAAATTAAAGTTGTTTTAATAAAATATTAAAACAACGACTATGGGATTAAGCCTGACTATTTTGAAAAACAAAATAGAAGTCTTCATCCCAAACAAGAAAACGCCAACCCACCTTATTTAAAATTCCTAAAAATTTTTTTAGGTCGACATCTACCTTTTTTATTGTGATACACGTGTTGCAATATTTGGTTAATTTTTTCACCTTGTTTACGAATATTGAAATTTTAAATTATTTTTGTTGTAGCAAGTCACTGATGCATCTATCTTGTTTCTTCTGCCAGCTTGCAACTTTTTGTATTTTCTTGCAACATGTTGCAAAAAACAGAGTTGTATACGAGGATTTATGCCGGATTTAAAACAAATCCACTCAATACTAGGATTTTTGTATAGAAAATCTTGTATGTTTTCGCAGGATTTAGCAAATAAATCCTGATAATGCGATAAATCCGGCTAATGATGTCATACCTAAATGGCCAATCATAGGTATTTCAATGCTGCATACTAACTTTTACAACCGACTGTATATCAATATTACATATTAAGGTACTTCCATGGTATAATAAGGAAGGTAGAACAGGTTCGAAAAAACCATAGAAAATCAGTCCTACACGTATGCCCGCTTCCTTTCAAAATTGTCTATTGTGACAAACGTCAAGTTTTGTTTTTGTTTGTGTTTGTTTCTTATTCAAATTTCAAAATTAATGAAATGTGGAAAATATAAATGGCACACAATAAATGTTTATTCGGATCTACTAGTAACGATGTTGTTGTGGCCGGTTCCTCTGTATCCCGACTCAAAATTTCTTCAACCTGGACTGGTTGCGTCCATAAAGAATCAGGAGACATGTGATTGGGGTTGGATAGGCAGCTAAACAAATGCATGTGTGGGCATGTGTTGGATATCATGACATCAATTCGGGACCGATACGAATTGAGGCGGCTGCGTCGTCCGAATCTTAACTGGGCGAAAACCACTCGTGTTTGCCTTGAGAGCTGGCGTTATTCTGTTGGGATGGATGCGCAAGTACGGCATTCACACTGTAGAGCCTTCGCGACTGCATCAGTGTGAATGCTATCCATGCCTTCCTGATAGGCTCTTTGTTCTACATGTTCTTATTTATACCTTTTGACCTCTCAATCTCCCTAGATCATGACGTTCCCAGGCACTGTCTGTCTATTAAATCGTGATAGGGATGCTCACTGCGATGAAACCCATGCAGGTACTGCATCGAAAAAATCCTGTTGTGCTGATGCCCCGGCAAAACCTTCGTCTCCTCATGAAGATGGTCTACTGGTGTGATGAAGAGGCATCCTATTGCACTGGGTAGAGCTAACATTTGCATACCACGTTGGCTCTGCATAGCTTACCAGAGAACGGCCTATTGCTTTGTATAGGCCTCGGCACATACAACCTATTGAGTGCCGCGTTCCAACAACCACATGAAAACTTCAAGAACTAACTTGCTGTCACTTACACATTTTTCATGCGGTTGTTGTTTTCCACGAGTGACGCGACTAACAACGGACTGTATGTCCAGAACCTTATAAAGTCAACAATATTTCTTTGTCAGCACCCCAGGCGCTACCGGTCAGCGACTTAAGAACTTTGTTCCTACTTCTCATCTTATTGCAAATAGCTGTGGCCTGCGCGGACGACTTAAACCTGCTATCGTTTCTAGTGGAGATTAAGATACCATATAGTGATAAATAAATGAAAAATCTGGAGAACATTATTGATTATTTTTATTCACTGATAAGATACCTTGTTAAATAGCTAACACTTGAGGGGGAGACTTGTCTCATTCCAAAGATGTATGCATTACAATGTTTTTAATTATTCTTTGTATGGGGAAAGCATGCAAATTCTAAAAATGTATCCATTTTACTTTCCAATCAGGTTTTTGCACACGCGACAGCTTCTCATTTTGTTGTTCCTTCCTTTTTGATTTATGAAAATAAAATGTATGTACATATGCATTTTGTTTTTTGAAATTTGTCATAATCTGAGCATTAAAACAAAACATTTCAAAATGAGTTTGAAACAAGTCGGTCACCAATGGAAAAAAAATTAATCAGCTGTGAGCTCTGTCATACCTTTCTTATTATACCATGGGTACTTCTTAAAAAGAAAAATAACAGTTTTATTGCAATTTGATGAATATCCAAGTCACATAAACAATTATCAGGTTATCAAGTAATTTATCCCATAAGTAATCATCAAACACACATATGTGGGTTCATCAAACAAAATATCGAAACAAGCGCAAGTGAAGAAGAAAATATAGCAAATGTTATCAAAGTTAAATCTCGTAAATATTAGCTACAAAATTTCCTTTAGAAGAGATGCTCAAAAAGAAAAGCAAAGAATTGGCAAAATATTGGAAAATCATAGATCCAATGAAGAATCACCATCAGTGCCTGCAGTTGAATATACTCCACAATTACTTCGGAAGTTGAATATACTCCACAATTACAAACAACTCCTTTACGTAAAAAATAAAGAAGTGGTATTTGGAACACAACACTACCGTGAAATGTTGCAACAATCTCATTAAAATTTTGTAAGAAGAAAATTTGGATGTTTCTGTCATATTGGAAGAAAGTACGAAATGTGTAACAAGGACAGTGACACTTGACCAATACGTGCATATAGAGTTAAAGCAACAGTTGGAAAAAGCTATGAAAGTGTTGACTAACAAAAATGTTCTGCAACTGAATGTTGGAATAGACGGTCTTCCATTATATTAAATTTCGGCTGTTGGCGTATAACCTATTTTGGGGAAAATAGTGGATGAACGCAGTGTTGGTGTATTTCTAATAGGCACATAGTTTCGAAAACAAAATCCTGCTAATGTAGATTCCTACCCAGGAAAATGTTCGATGACAAATCATGAGTTGAATCATAGGTGCAAGTGACATGTCATAGGTGAAAATTTAGGTGAATCACCAATGACATTTACAAGGAAAATTATGGAAAACCCTAAAGTATTGAGGACACATTTTCAGAAGTACCTTGCCTGTTACCTGCGAATGCAAAAAATGGGTTGGAACGATCATTCTATCCTACCTAAGAATGAAAAATGAACCTTATAAGAACGCTCCTTCTTTGTCTGTCTCATTCAGCGTATCTGATAACGTCAATTTTGAAATCAACATGGAAAACCGTGCGTTATTTAACCAAGAACTATATAACCAGATTTTGACTGGAGCCGTCCATTCCCCATACAACGAAGAACAGAAACAAGTTCTAATTATCAAAGTATTGCTTGGCAAGAGGGCCTACATAAACGATAAGCTTCTCCAAGGATCACACTGTCCCGATGTTGTCGATGTTGATGAGTGGCTACCTAATTTCCCAATCGGATTCTCGAATGCAACAACAACAAAACTCAGACAATTTTTTGGAACCATGGAGGAGAATCTCCGAATGTGCGTTCTGTCTTTTGAGGCACTAAAAGTCGAAGACGAAGAAGTACACTCTCAGTATTGCTTCCTACTAACCCGCATATATATCGATTGGACCCTTCTCATCGGCACCTTGGGTCTGCAACAGTACACTGCACACAACTTAACGGAGATGTTAACAGAAGTATACAGTTCAGCTGAAAGCATCGGAGCTAAGATAGTAATGTCAGTCTGTGATGCATGTCGCCTGCATCAATCTATCGTTTCGCCAGATTACGAAGAAGGACATTTTTATTATCAAAACAAACTTATGGCCTTCGATATGTATCACGTTCTTATAAATATTGGGAGAGCATTCTTAAATGGGGATATAATATACCAAGGAACGACGCTTAATTTTACATTCGTCGATGTGTATTGCAATAATCAAAATAATTTGAGGAGAGGATATTTCTAGAAGAATGCCAACATGGAAAACCGTGCGTTATTTAACCAAGAACTATATAACCAGATTTTGACTGGAGCCGTCCATTCCCCACACAACGAAGAACAGAAACAAGTTCTAATTATTAAAGTATTGCTTGGCAAGAGGGCCTACATAAACGATAAGCTTCTCCAAGGATCACACTGTCCCGATGTTGATGAGTGGCTACCTAATTTCCCAATCGGATTCTCGAACGCAACAACAACAAAACTCAGACAATTTTTTGGAACCATGGAGGAGAATCTCCGAATGTGCGTTCTGGCTTTTGAAGCACTTAAAGTCGAAGACGAAGAAGTACACTCTCAGTATTGCTTCCTACTAACCCGCATATATATCGATTGGACCCTTCTCATCGGCACCTTGGGTCTGCAACAGTACACTGCACACAACTTAACGGAGATGTTAACAGAAGTATACAATTCAGCTGAAAGCATCGGAGCTAAGATAGTAATGTCAGTCTGTGATGCATGTCGCCTGCATCAATCTATCGTTTCGCCAGATTACGAAGAAGGACATTTTTATTATCAAAACAAACTTATGGCCTTCGATATGTATCACGTTCTTATAAATATTGGGAGAGCATTCTTAAATGGGGATATAATATACCAAGGAACGATGCTTAATTTTACATTCGTCGATGTGTATTGCAATAATCAAAATAATTTGAGGAGAGGATATTTCTAGAAGAATGCCAACATGGAAAACCGTGCGTTATTTAACCAAGAACTATATAACCAGATTTTGACTGGAGCCGTCCATTCCCCACACAACGAAGAACAGAAACAAGTTCTAATTATTAAAGTATTGCTTGGCAAGAGGGCCTACATAAACGATAAGCTTCTCCAAGGATCACACTGTCCCGATGTTGATGAGTGGCTACCTAATTTCCCAATCGGATTCTCGAACGCAACAACAACAAAACTCAGACAATTTTTTGGAACCATGGAGGAGAATCTCCGAATGTGCGTTCTGGCTTTTGAAGCACTTAAAGTCGAAGACGAAGAAGTACACTCTCAGTATTGCTTCCTACTAACCCGCATATATATCGATTGGACCCTTCTCATCGGCACCTTGGGTCTGCAACAGTACACTGCACACAACTTAACGGAGATGTTAACAGAAGTATGCAATTCAGCTGAAAGCATCGGAGCTAAGATAGTAATGTCAGTCTGTGATGCATGTCGCCTGCATCAATCTATCGTTTCGCCAGATTACGAAGAAGGACATTTTTATTATCAAAACAAACTTATGGCCTTCGATATGTATCACGTTCTTATAAATATTGGGAGAGCATTCTTAAATGAGGATATAATATACCAAGGAACGATGCTTAATTTTACATTCGTCGATGTGTATTGCAATAATCAAAATAATTTGAGGAGAGGATATTTCTACGATCGTTTCAACATGGAAGTATATAAAGAAATTTTCTGTGATCAAGTTGTGTGGGATCTAATGGAACTGGCGGAGTGGTTCCCAGATGCAGAGGATTTACAGGACTTAAATCATATGATAACATTTGTCAGACTCATGTCAGAATGTTATCAACAGATATAACAAATGTGTCGGAAAAAGTTGCAATTATTGAAAACCTGAATCTATTTCCAGAAATAGCTGAGATTCCAAATAGGATGATATTCGTTGGGACGTTGACAGTGTGGGATATGATGCTGGTCGCACACGAAAATATTAATATTACAAAATTAACAACACATTGGACCATAGAAAGATTTTTCTACGGTATAAGAGCACGTGTAAATACCTTAAATATAGGATCTCATTTTAATACACCCAGTTCTTTGACTATGCACTATGCCAAGAGGAGATTTGATGCGGCTATTGAGCACACAAATACTTACGAACAAGCGGTAATACTATATAATAGCGACTTAGAATTTCCAAAGTAAATAACTTTTAAGATTTAAGAAATATATGTAAATTTTAGTGTTAATGTAAATACATATATAAATATAGACAATTTAATTTAATTATGCCTTGTTTAATAGTGAAATTTAGAGGAGAATGAAATGAATGGAAAAGATATTTAGAGTGTGTTCTATGTTATCAAAAGTTTCTAACCTTTTCTTTGCTTGCCTTCCTCTATTGCTTCTTTGGTTCCAGAGTTAGGGTAAAGAATATGAGATGATGAGTTGATGGTGCAGTGCAGATGAAGATGTAAAGTTGATGCCGAGGTATAGATGATGTGCTGGAAAAGTAGAAAAAGTCTGATTAGTATTTAAATGTTTGGCAAAGTTGAGTAGAACAATGGGATCTATATTAGACAGGAAGGTCAGAGTGTCTATCTCATATCTACCTAGTGTTCGGTATCTCCTTGTTTGCTTCAAGGGATACCTACAAAGCAGATGTTCGACAGTCTCTATCTTCTCCGCATCTTCACATATCTGTAGTAGTCAATGCCACTGTAGTCCCATTTCGAAGTTAGAGATCTCACTCTGCAGTGACCTGTTATAATCCCACCGCGATTTTCATCCCTAACTTATCAAGTGAGAGGAGGCCTTTGATGCTGTTGTGCCTGGTAGCAGAATTAAAACACGCGTTGTATTATAAAAGAGACTACATTTATTAAAATACAAATAATAAAGTAAGCGCTTACTGTAACATTAATATGAGACAGAGAAATGATAAATACATATCGACACCTCCAAATAATAGTATGCTAAGTCTAAAAAGTGAGTTTTGCAGAAGAAGCTCTCAAAGTTTGGAAATTTTTTTGAACTTCAGTACTATGCTAAGTCAATATTTGTTTATAACTTCTGTTCGGATTGACCGATCATTACCAAAATTGGACAGAATTTAAGTTAAAGGATCTTCGACACATCCAAATAATAGTTTGCTAATTCTGAAAAGCGAGTTTTGCAGGACAAGCTCTAAAAGTTTGGAAATTTCTTTGACCTTCAGTACTACGCTAAGTAAATATCTGTTTATAACTTCTGTTTGGATTGTCCGATCATTACCAAAACTTGACAGAATTTAAGTTAAAGGACGTAAAATATAAAAATGTAAAAAACTTGAAAACATGCTAAGTCGACTTAGCATACTATTGTTTGGAGGCGTCGATATGATCGTAAAGACATAGAAAAACAATGATGCAAATAAACAATTATTAAATCAGTGATGTCAACTCGAGACACTACAGTGATGTCAACTCGAGACACTTGGAATCTTGTTGGCATTCTTCTAGATCTGGTCGAACGTCTGAGACTTAGCGTCTCCACACATATTTGTCGAGGACTCAACCAGGAGCGGCCGTGTGACAGAACAGTGATGGTGGCGCTTGGCTTATCAAGATACTGATACTGTCAATCACTCCACGCGGTTCGAGGACATTGAGCAGACAACCCTCCGGCCAAGTCTGAAACGTTGGATAATCAACTATATGTGTGGTCGCCAGTCGTATATGGAGACCATAACATGGTAACTATTACAGGATAAGCTTTTTCTTTGAAATAAAATAACAGAATTCAAATTTATACTAGATTTCCCAAACGATGAGCTTGGTTCAGAGATTGACACATAATTCATCGAATATTGGAAAAACGGAACCCCCCAAGTTGAAAGAAGTATCTTGCAGCCATCGGAAGAGATAAATATGATATTGCAGATTAATAAAATATATATATTTTTGAAAATTACATACAAAATAAAGAAAAATAACATCTGGCGATACAAATCATCTGCGCATTGTATTCTTATTAATTCAACAAATTACCTAATTGTATTGCGAATTTTATTTCTGATTGGCGAAAATCCGGATCCAAAGCATTGTTGCAAGAAGCTATGACAATGAACTGGTGCAAGAAGCCATGACAATGAACTGGCGCAAGAAGCCATGACAATGAACTGGTGCAAGAAGCCAAGACAACGAACTGGTGCAAGATGCTATGGCAATGAACTGGTGCAAGATGCTATGACAATGAAATGGTGCAAGATGCTATGACAATGAACTGGTGCAAGATTCTATGACGATGACATATTTTTAAAAATTAAAAACGAATATTCAATGGTTGCTTCGCCACAATGTGTCACTCCCTTGTAAATGTATTTGGTGATTCTCCTAAATTTTCACCTATGACATGTCACTTGCACCTATGATTCAACTCATGATTTGTCATCGAACATTTTCCTGGGTATATAACCGATTTCGTGGAATAAATTCCGAGGTTATGTTCACAATTTCTATAGGAGCTCTTATTTGTGACACACCAGCCAAATCCTATATGTGTGCTACCAATTGTCAAAATTCTTTAAATGGTTGTCATTGCTGTCGATAAGAATGAGTCCGAATATGTAACCGGACAGTCTTCTCATCGGCCGCTGACCTGAGAAAATTAGATGAAGATTTTAAATGTAGAAATCACCCTGACTTCCATAAACCAAAGAGAATCTAAGGTCGAGTCATTGGGAATAGAAATGGTGAAACAGTTCCCATTAGATTGTATGCAACATTTGGATCTTCGTGTCACTACAAAATATTAATTTTGCTTTTAACAAACAAGGCCACCTTTTTTTTAAATCAGCCATTTCCAGTACTTTATTTTCATTTGTCCCATTTTTAACGGCAGAGTTTTCCAGACGACCAAGGCCTCTTGAGGAGTGGGTAAGGTAGAATTCCGTTGAATTTCGATAATTTGTTCTTTACACTGGTGTCGTTTTATTGAAGGAATATGTGGATATCGATTTTTTCAAGCATTTCTGTTTACTATCATCTGGTTACAGGATCTTCGCTGGTTCACAAATATACAATGAAGCAATAACTTTCAGGAATGCTTCACAAAGGTTCGAAGAATTTGTTGAACACTTTCATTTCTTACATTTCGTAATATAATAATAATAATAATTGTTCCACTAACATCCCAGAAGGGACAAGGGAGACTTCTCTCATATCAATGAGTGCACCCCAATTCATATTCGCTCAATGATATGGGTCCTACTGTTTATCACCGAGTCCGAACGGCGTGTCTAAGACACCACTTGTAGAGAAGTTTTACAAGGCTGAAGTACGCAGGAAATGTCGCCAACATTACTGAGGGGTATTTTTTGCCACCGTTGAAAAGTGATTGATGTTGACTGGCCGGGTAATCGAACCCACAACCTTAAGCGTGCAAGGCGGGAGTGCATACTATTGCACCACGGTGGCACCCAACATTTCGTAATATATGTGTACATAATATGCTTCATATATTTTAATGTCATAGTGAGTTTGGCAATCTTTTGAACTTTTGCGCTTATGATTTGATGAAAATGCCAAGGGGTATACCTCAACGAATTTAACCAACATGACATCGTATTACCTCCTAAGTTCGAGTTAAAAAGTCAGTTACCGTTAATAGGTTTATATCCAAAACAACATCACCCGACAATATTTGTTGTATCGATAACGCAACGTATTTGATTATAACAAAAAATCAACGAAAATGGATGTTTTGATGGAAAAAGTTCCTAGAATTAATTTTGATTTTCCTATTAATTCCTTAGATATTAGCATTGCAAACAGCGAAACTTTGCAAACAACGGATACAGATCAAAGTATTAATTTTAATAGAAATATTAATTTCTGGGCCCATATGGGGATTCAGCACCTCCCGTAGTGTAAATTTTAATTGGTGGTGTAGATTTATTCTGAATAATAATGCTATGAAAGCTATTTCATATTTCAGACATTTCAGTTCTTCGGTGACCTCTTTTTTCCTAAGAACTTTAGAGAGTAGCTAAAAAATTAAAAGAAAATCATAATACAATGTATGCAAACGTGAAAATCTGAAAATTATATTTGGTGATTGTTTACTCTTTGTTTTGTCTTCTACGTGTGTATTATAATTTTTTGATCCGTTTCCAAATATTTGTCTTGGCATAAATTTATTATTCTGCCAACTGGCGGAAAATCTGTTTTTACCACAGCGATCAGTCCAAGAATGTCGGCTGCTATTCTTCAAGACCTTAAAGCTGCCTCGCCTGCTTGCCTTTCCTGCTTCACAACAAAAATAAAAGAATAAAGAAGTCCGAGCCAATTTCTAACTTAAGAATGGTGGGTATTTGCCCATAGATAGTCCACGCAGGTATAATTTTAATAGATGGTCAATGTTAAGACGACGAACGTTGTTGCTGGGATTTAAGAGCACTCTTTCTGACTTTGGCTTTTTCCCCAGATTTATGTAGCGTTCCTTTGTCAAAGAAGTTTGTTCAAAACAAACAATTTACAAAATTATGAAAACTCGTATAATATAAAAAAGCAAGAAACTAATAAGAACACACAGACTAATAGTAACGAAGGTAGTAATTTCAGAAAACGTGGGAGGAATAAAATATGACATCAAAAACACCTGTATAACCAGCAACTCACTTCTGGAAAAGGAAATAAAAAGTAAGTATTGAAGAATACCGTTCAATTTTAGCAATTACATACATAGGTACCTATTACTACGATTTATTCACTATTCCAATTGTCACCAGATTTTTAGGTAAACTGATGGTAAAATAAAGAAAGGTAGAACAGGGGCTATATTCTTGTTCAATGGAGGAATAAAATATGACATCAAAAACACCTGTATAACCAGCAACTCACTTCTGGAAAAGGAAATAAAAAGTAAGTATTGAAGAATACCGTTCAATTTTAGCAATTACATACATAGGTACCTATTACTACGATTTATTCACTATTCCAATTGTCACCAGATTTTTAGGTAAACTGATGGTAAAATAAAGAAAGGTAGAACAGGGGCTATATTCTTGTTCAATGAAAATTTGAAATGAAAAACTTTTTATGCGCATCCCATTTCACTATTAGCCATGACAAAATACATCGATCTAAACCTATTTCGATAAAATCCATGAAGAAACGTTGGATGAATCGAATACAGCTCTCATGCCACTAAATATTTTAAACCGCTGTTTTTGCAAAAACGCAAGTGATGTGTTAGTTTCCGGTAGGGAATTAGCAACAGTAAACTCAGAGAAAGCAAAGCCACTAAATGCGTCTCGTCTAGATTTAAAAACTTGAAAGAAATACCCACTTATCCTCATGGAATAGAGGGGAAATACGGAAACCACAAAAATCCTAGGGTGAGAAAAAAAAACTAAAAACCTATTACTGTTAGGTAACACAGAGTTGAGTAGTCTTACAGGTGTCCTTACAGGTCACGTGGGTTTACAAGCTCATCTGCACAAAATTAATTGTTCAGATAAGGGCATATGCAGGGCATGCCGAGAAGCTGACGAAACACTGGAACAACACTCCGTCTTAATGATGGCTAGGAACCTTTAAGGGGTTATCCCTAGCTGTGCAGATAAAAAAACACATTTTTCATAATTTTTTTCAAAAAAACTACTAATTTTTTAAGTCGTTATTTCTTTCATCTGAAAGAGCACATCTTATACTACATTATTTCGATTTTTTCTTTTTTATTTTTAATTTGTTGTTGTAATAAAATGAGAATTCCCAACAAATTTGCCCTGTTCAGAATTGAAATAGAATTTACCGTTATTCGTATTATGGAATATATTTTCGCTGTATTTAATTATGTTCATTAGCTATATTAATGGTCTGTTCCTTTACTTTTAAAAATGGTAAAACCGACAAAAGTAGAAAAAGTTGTAAAGTGCTCCAATATGAATTGTATGGCGCCAGAAGTAAAGGAACGCTTTTCGAGTAAAAAGTGGTAAAAATTGAAGATTCTTGCACGTAAAGGAACAAAACTTAAATAGAACTATGTACTTGGATTTTCATAAAAATGTTTCCTCACCCTTAAAACTCGAGATTTATTGGGTGTATGTCAATGGTGCACAAGAAGAACATCCTATTTTGGGTGACTGTATAGGAAAGAGATACCTATTTTTCTAAGAGTAATTTAAACATTTTATGTTATGATTTTTATTAGTTTTTTTATTGTTAAATCAGTAGGGAAAATCCAAAAAGGTAATTTAAATAAATAACTATGTGTTAAAATTTATAATTTTAATAAAAAACAATAATTTTAATAAATGTCGAAGCAAATAATGTGTATGTCCGTGCGCATGTTAATCCGTTGCCTTTTCAGCATCGACTAAACAACTGCGCGTGAGTGTTCGTGTGTGTTGTATTTAACTCCCTGCTAGCATTTGGAAGTGAGTTACTCACTTTATCTACAAAAAGCAATCGCAATCAACTCTTATTTTCTGTAAAAGAACGACACTTTAGCATTTTACAATAACAATTTTATTGCAGTGCAGTTTGATCGTCTTGAATAACTACATAGTGTCAGCGAAAAATATGGAAATGCGGTTATTGATTGTTTACACAAACAATCCTTACGGCGTACGACTATCGCGTGTGCAGACACTTTCTATCGGCTATGCAGACACTATTGATTGTTTACATTCATTTATGAAGTGTGCAAACTTGAATTAAGATAAGCCATTAGTCTACCCGATGCTTATATGACACGGTGGGGCAGTGGTATACATGTTCGTTTTGTACTCTTAATGTCCCGGGTTTTATTCCCAGGCCAGGCTAGACAACATAACATTTTTAAAATGAAATAATTAAAATAGACGACAATTTCAACTAAGAAAAGTTCTTTAAAATCATATATACTTTAAAAAAATTATTATAATAATAGAAAATACAAACGAGTGTTTACATTGTCATGCAGTGACTATTTCGAGTAGTGCGCGATAGGAAATGCTTTTTCGGGCAGGGCAGGGCTTTTTCGTAAAGACGAGTGCATGGCTGGTGTATGTAGACTTTTTTGGTTGTCTGTTTATAAAACGAAACTTGCAATTTCTAGAATATGGATTAATAAAGAGTTTATTCATTTTTAGGGATGTACGAATATGAACATTGCGTACTTTACCTACGCATATTTAGTTTTTTGTGATGGTAAATTTAGAAAATTATCAGTTATGGCTATATCACACAATATTCTTTTTCACATGTATGACATCAGCTGGTCTGTATATTAGTATACCCAAACTGCCAACATACATGTAAAAAAGCCATATGGTGTGATATAGCCATTATGAATAGTTGAAATCATTTTTAAATGCAGCTAACTAGTATCTCAATAAATGCGTTTAATTGGTAAGCTAATCAAGATTACTAAATTATTACTACTCATATGCACAGATGTACTCAATTCCCTAATAATTGTGTTTTACGCGTTTACCCAAACATGGATGTATCATATGGAAGTCGTTGCAGATTTTAAAACAAAAATCAAATCAAAAGATTGATTTTTGAGTTTTGACTAAAAATCAAAAGAACGATTTTTGAGATCTAAGTAAAGCTGGGTACACATTGTCAGTTTTGGATGTCGATATTTCGCAATTATCGATAACTGTCAAACCGTCCAGCAACCACAAAACATTTTGTGGTTGCATGATGAATGACAAAAATGAACGGCCACACTAGCAAGCAACAACAAAGCTGTCATTCAAAACTGACAATGTGTACCCAGGTTAAAAATCAGTAGTGGAATTCTGTAACTCATTTTTTGAGTTACCGACAAAAATCGGTAACATTAAAACGCAAAATTATGAATGAAAAGTTAAAATAAAAATTGACAGCACTCTTGCTGTCGGTAGGATTTAGCAACAGCTTTATTTTGGTTGTTAACTTACCGAAAAATTTCGTTAATTGCCGAAATTATAAGCATTTTAATTTTACCGATATTTGTCGGTAACTTGAAAAATGAGTTACAGAATTCCACTACAGAAGATAGATTTTTGAGTTTTAACTAAAAATCATAAGATCAAAAAGTCGACTTTTGCTTTGTAATACGTATCCCTATTCTTCTTCTCCGAAAACAATCAATCACGCAGTGTTGCCTGTAGTGGGGATTTTTCCCAAAAATGGGGGATATTTTTCGAAAATGGGGAACAAAATTTAAGATTGAGGAACTGGGGATTTGATGGGGAAAGACATACGAAATTGGGGATTTTATGGGGAAATTTTGTGTACAAATCAAAATGCATTTTTATGAAATAGAAACACAATCGTCAATCAAATATGAATATTTGCATTTTGTTGGAACATGCTGACATTAATAAAATATATAGCAAATAATATACGACAAGACATGTAAGTAAAGTTCCTATGATGGTATGAATTACTTCATATTTTCAAATGATTAGGTGGAAAATGCGATTATTTTTGCTGCCATCTCAGTTTGAAACTGACATGATAACACCAAATTTCTCACATTTCTAAATATTTCGACTATATAAAACTTTATTGAAATAGTGTCGTACCATGCGCGCAAAGTTATTTGAATTCAGTGTTAAGCCGGTCAGCAGATTTGATGCTTTTAAATAAAATTGGTTTACAAAAATTGATTTGCAACCTTTGGAAGAAGAAATTTGAATTTATGAGTTAGTATATGGCGATGTTGCAAGTTAAAAGTTGTTATCAAATCAGGTACTATCGATGAAATAAAGAGAGCTTAAGAAGGTATGCAAGACAATTCGAAAGAATTTTTCTCATATACATACAAATTACAGTTGTTTTGTTCACATTCCAAACACTTCTTACAATTTTAAAATCGATAGAGTCAAGGAAATTTATA
The DNA here is from genome assembly GCF_047663935.1 of Musca autumnalis. Taxonomy (NCBI): domain Eukaryota; kingdom Metazoa; phylum Arthropoda; class Insecta; order Diptera; family Muscidae; genus Musca; species Musca autumnalis. The sequence goes on from NW_027411866.1 coordinate 85,577,691, forward strand.
TACGGGACGCACTAACATTGAGTCAAAAGCAATAAACCAAAAACATTCCCTGATAGTAGTACTAAAAATGAGAAATGTCGTGGACAGATCTACCATTAACACCAAGAACGGGATGGAGAAATTATCGTTTTCCTGAACATCCCGGCAATAAAGTGAAATATTAATACAATTATTAAGAATTTTCACTAATTTTCGTCCAAGTATTTCTTGGGGATTTTTTCTGAGGAAAAGGGAATATACTTGGGGATTTTTGGGTATGAACGATTGTGAATTTAGGGATGAGGCACAGAAAAATACTGGCAACACTGCAATCATCTGTTTTCAAATTTTCGTCGATTTATGTTTGTGAAAATTAAAAAACGATTTTATTGTGGAAATAGCAAGCCTAATTGTATTGTTGTTGCACAGTGGAAAAATCCTTTTTTGGGTCACTCGATAATAAATGGCTTCAAAGTATGTGTTTTTGGTTTTACCTTTTGTGTTTGTCTTTTGAAAATATAAGATTTGTTGTTGTTTGGTTTCAATTCAATGTAGGGTTTTATTTATGCTTTAGGTTAGTTAACAAATTCAATTTATGTTGTAGTATTATGTAGGCAATATTTACAGGTTTTTATTAGCAATTCACTAGGTTTTAAGTAGGAAAATTTATAGCAAACTTTAAAAAAATTTAAGTAGGTAATTCTATGTTTTAAGTTTTAACAATATTTTCGTGTTTTAGCTTTTAACTTATCTTTCACTTAGTGGTATTTTGTGTTGTTTTTCTATGTACAATTTCAATATGTGTTTAAATCCACTTATTTTTTTTTTAGTTTTTTTGCTATGGCGTAATTAGTAAAGCCTCGAGTGGGGTCTTCCAACAGGGCTTCTGAATATAGACGTCTGGGTAGATCGTCGACGATTCTAGCGCTGACCTGTTAGGTCCAATTGGTACTAACTCTCCGGGGTGATATAGTAAACGACGTCAAGCGAGCCCCATTTAACGTCCTTTGCTGCAGGCCAAAACGTCTGAATGCAGCGTATGATGTCTTAGACCAGAGCTCTCACCATAACGAACCCCTCCATCCCCTCTGCCGTAATTCTTATCATTGCGGTGGGAACAAACACAAAGTCCCAGGCAAAGACCGGCGCATTTACGGCTTCAACGTTCAGAGGCACTTCGTCCAATTGAGATGCAATAAAGTGTGGTGCCGACTGTCACACCTCCGACAGCCGACCAAACTGGGACAATCGGGGGCTAAATGGTTCCTTGCCAGACAATTGCGGCAATAGCCCCGGCGCTCCACTGTTTCGTATCGCTGGAAGGGGGTCTGTCGCCGAAAACGATGGCATGAACTTATGCTGTGGTCTTCCTGGCACAGTCCACAAGCAAACTGCCAAAAGCTTGGTCTCTCGTTCACCAGGCGGGGGTTGGGCCTTGCTTCCGAGCGGCTTCTCCTTGGGAATCAATTGGGGCTGCGGGCGGGCTGATTTTAGGTGCGGGCTGGGCGGTTGGCACTGCTCGACTGACTGCTGGGACTGCGGCCTTCATAGCGCCAATCTTGATTGGGGAGGTAAGCTGCCATGTCTGAAAGAAAAAGAATGCGAGTACTAAGTTCTTTTACGAGTCCGACTAGTCAGTCGGAGAATAATTTAACAATTTTTGTAATGGGTCTGCTTATATTGCCTCCAGAAGTCTGTACGTCCACTACTCGAGTATTCTGATCCGTGCCCTGATAAGTCCTTAAAATCCGTCCCATCTTTCATTGGGAACGAGTCTGTCATCCTTAATAACCACTAGATCCCCCTCTTTAAACTTTTCTTTTTCGTCCTTCCATTTTGTTGGTCGATGGAGTTCGTGCAAATATTCTAATTTCCATCGATTGCAAAAATATTGAGAAATTACTCTGAGTCGTTTCCAACGATTTACTAAATTGATGTCTGTGTCTGAAACATCAGGCTCCGCTGGAGCAAGAATAGAATTTCCTGTGAGAAAATGACCCGGAGTCAAGGGTGAAAAATCATCAGGGTCGTCGCTAGCTGGACTTAAAGGCCGTGAATTGAGACAAGCTTCAATTCGGGCTAAAATTGCTGTAAATTCCTCAAACGTAAAATTCATTTTAGGTACACTTTTCTTTAAATGTAGCTTAAAAGACTTAACGCCGGCTTCATACAAGCCGCCCATGTGGGGCGCGCCAGGTGGGATGAACTTCCAGTTAAGATTTTGGTAAAAATTGCTTTCAACCGTAGTTGCTTGTAAGCTTTTCATGGGCGCAATTCTATCACTTTTTGTGAACTACGCCAACAAAATTCGTTCCATGATCCGAATAAACGCAAGAAGGGCACCCTCGGCTAACGAATCTTGAAAAAAAAAAAAACAGCGAGAAATGCATGGGTGGAAAGGTCGCTTGTAGGCTCTAAATGTATTGCTTTTGCAGCAAAGCAAATAAAAAGGCACACACAACCTTTTGTGATAAAGCAAGCTCTTCCAGAATAACTTTTGATGTTAAAGGGTCCTGCGAAATCGACACCTGTGTTCGTGAAAGGTCTAGATAAAAGCGTACGTTCAGGCGGAAGAGAGGCCATTATTTGTTCCTGTGTCCTTTTTTATGTATTATGCATAGTTTACAGTTCCGAAGAGACTTTTTTATCAGCGATTTTAATCCAAATATCCTGAATTCGGATTTTATTATTCGGGTCATCAACTGATTTCCGCCATGTAAATTAAGTTTATGAACAAAGTCTACCAATAACTTACAAAGGACTGCTCCGTGCGGCAATTATTGGATGGCGCTCATTATATGTAAGTGCAGTAGATTGTACCAATCTTCCATTGGCTCTCAATATTCCTTTCGAGTCTAAAATTGGATTTAAGGTCGAAAGCGAACTTGTTGATGAAACCCGAGTCTTTTTCTCTAATGATTCGTACTCGCTCAAATAGAAGAACCTTTGAGTCTGTATTATGCTTGCCCGTTTTCCATCTTGAATTTCGGCAGCTGAAAGCTCCGTTGATGATATTCTAAGTTGTTGTCGGTTTGATCCGGTGTTTTTCCAAAAACGTAAGGCATATGCATATGATCTGTAAACTTTTGCTAGCGGTGAGAAGTTCTGTAGAGGATCATCCTCTTCCTCAAAAATCATTAGGGTTCTAACAGATTTTGCTTCCAAATTTGTGTCGCTTAGAATTTGGTTCGATGGCCATCTGTCCTTGGGCATTGTGAGCCACTGAGGTCCATGCCACCATAGGTCTTGAGTCTTCAAGTCGGCAGGCGACCATCCTCGATTTGCTATATCAGCTGGAGTGTCCTCCGAATCAACATGTCTCCAATTCTCTTGGCCAACGCTCTCTGAAATCTCTGGTACTCTATTTCCCACGAATGTGCTTCAGTAACAAGGAGGCTTTTTTAACCAAGCCAAGACAATTGTGGAATCTGTCCAAAATTTGGTTAAGTAGTGGGATATTTGTAAACTGTTCATTAAAGATACTGCTAGTTTGGACAGCAGAACCGCACCGCAGAGTTCAAGTCGCGGAATAGAAAGCTTTTTAATAGGAGCTACTCGGGTCTTTGCGGCTAACAAGAAGGTATGCGTGTTTTCTGAAGCGTCACAAAATCCATGAATTTCTACAGAGCCATCTACAGAGAATTGTATCCATCTTGGAACTTTGAGATTTTCAATTTTTTGGCTATTTGTGACGAAGTTTTTCCAGTTCGTATGAGTCACTGGCTTCAGTGGGTCATACCAATCGATTTTATCCAGCCAGATTTGCTGCATAATAAGCTTCGCTACTACCACCACTGGCGCCAGCCATCCACAAGGGTCAAACAGTTTCGCTATTGTCGATAAAACTTCTCGCTTTGTATATTTATCATGATTTTCCATTTGTGGTGGCGTAAAAGAGAAGAAATCTCCCGAAATATTCCATCGAATCCCCAGTATTTCCTCCGGTATATCTTTAATAACATTGTAATCATTGGATGCCCATTTCATAAGGGTAAAACCAGCAAAGTCCAAAGCTGAGACTAATTCCTTTTGGCCGTGATAGCTTGTACTAATGTGTGACCGCCAGCTAATACATCATCGACGTATGAATTGTTTAATATTATATCTGCTGCTTTCGGATGCAGGTCTTTAATATCTTCCGCTAACTTAATGAGCGTCCTCAATGCTAAAAATGGCGCGCACTTTACTCCAAAAGTTACTGTTAACAGCTCGAAATCCTCTACAGGGTCTGCCGGTGATTTTCTGAATAAAATCCTTTGGTATTTTGTTTGATTTGGGTCCAAAAGTATTTGCCGATACATCTTAGTGATGTCGGCGTTAAAAGCGTATTTGAAAAATCTCCATTTCAACATTTGAAGTACTAAGTCCTGTTGTAGTATGGGTCCAGGAAATAAGATGTCGTTGAGACTTGTTTTATTTGATGATGGGCACGAAGCGTTGAATACGACTCTTAGTTTCGTTGTAATACGATCAGGTTTTATTACTGCGTGATGTGGCAGGTAATAATTTAGCATATTGTTAATTTCATTTGGGTTTATTTTCCGCATATGACCAAGTTCTAGGTACTCGAGTATCGATTTATCATATTGTTCCTTAATATCTGGTGTTCTCATAAGTTTCCGTTCCATTCTATAGAATTGTGCTAAGGCAATGTTCCGGGAATTTCCCAATTCCTCACATTTTTTAAATGGGAGAGTCACCACATATCTTCCATCCTTGTTTCGTATTGTTGTATCAATGAAGTTGGTTTCGCAAAATTGGTCTTCCTCTGACCGTAAAACTTTTTTAGGGGTCTCCTCCACCTCCCAAAAACGGGTAAGTATTTTCTCAATTGAAGTTGTATTCAGCAATGCAATTTGTTTTCGTTGGATAGCATTTCCAGGAATGGGTCCTCCAATTGGAATTCCAAGTGTGAATATCAAATGTCCTATGTCCATACCGATGAGTAAATCTAGGGTCGAACTTGGATCTCAGTGTAAACAGGCAAGATTTCGTTGAAGTCTCCGAAACAAATTGATTTAATCCTGTGACATGTACTAAATTGCTCTTGGTTGGTAATTTCAGCAAATTTTTAAGCTTTTCCGAAATAAATGTGGATTGTGATCCAGAATCAATAAGTACTCTGACATCGTAAATTTGTCCTCTGGTTTCTATTTGTACCATGGCGGTAAAGAGTAGTGTACCGCCAGATTGTTGCTGACTAATTTGCTTTTCTTGAACGGTCAAAGTTGTAACTGTAGCTGGTTCTAGGTTTTGTGTGGACTGTATTGTGGTGTATGAGCGGCGACACTGTTTTTAGGTTGTGTCTCCACTCGAGCTATGTATGTATTTGAAGATTGGGTAACATTTGCTTGAAAAACCATTTGCTTGAAATGTGTTCAAAAATCTAGCTTTTTTGTAAGTAGGTTGTTTATGCTGATTGAATTTCGAAGTTATATATTTCCAACAGATTCCATCGTTTTGAACTTGTTGGTTAAGAATGTATCAAATAGTTCCAATTTCGGTAGACTTTTGTTGAGTGAGTTCTCGAATTCCGCCAAAAAATTCTCGGCAATTTTGAAGCACAAATGTATATTAGAAGGGGATCCCATCCCTTAACATCGACTTCCAATAATTCCAACGTTTGTATGCAGCTATTGACAGTTCTTTGTAGTTTTTGTATTGAGTGACTTGAGTCGGCAGAAACTCCAGGCAGATTAAAAAGTGTCTTTATTTCCTCATTTACTTGCATACTTTTATTCTCGTAACGATCAGTAAGATTTCTCCCTGCAAGCTCAAATCCATCATTGGTTAGTGGTACGTGACAAATAATTTTCTTTGCTTCCCCAGCGGTCTTCTGCTTCAAGTGGAATAGCTTTTCTACGTTGCTTAGTTTTGATCCTTTAATGTAAATTGCAGTAAATAAATCTCTAAATGTGGGCCATTCCCGATATCCTCCTTTAAAGGTCTCGGTATCGCATGGTGGCAAGCGAGATACACCAGTAAACTCCTTTTCTGTTCCTTGTTGGGTCAATAATGATTCTCTTCTTGTTTGTTCCAACATCCGTTTATCACGAACGCTTTGCAATTGTATATTAATGGCACTTAACGCGATTTTGTACGCGTCCAGCGCCTCCATGTAATTTTTTCTTAATTTATTTTTGTCAATATCTTTTCCTCCTTCCCGAAAAGAATCCCAACGAGAAGGACTTACTTTGTTCAAGATTTGAACTTTTCTTAACTTTTGATTCTCAAAAGTAAGAAATTTTTGTCTTTAAAATAGCTGACAACGAACTATTGGGTAAATTTTTCCAAAACTAGGCGCCTCCATGTAATTTTTTCTTAATTTATTTTTGTCAATATCTTTTCCTCCTTCCCGAAAAGAATCCCAACGAGAAGGACTTACTTTGTTCAAGATTTGAACTTTTCTTAACTTTTGATTCTCAAAAGTAAGAAATTTTTGTCTTTAAAATAGCTGACAACGAACTATTGGGTAAATTTTTCCAAAACTAGGCAAAAACCATGAAAATATTTGAAGAAAATAGTTCTGGTCACCGCTAAACTGTTATATATCCCGTTGCATATCCAAAGTCTGGAGAAAATCTTAAATTTTCGCAAAATACGTTTTTAAAACGTTTGAAAATATTTTTGGGTGAGCGAAAAGTCAAACGAGAGAAGCTTGATCCAATTATAAACGAAGAAAAAATCAATATCGCAAAAAAATTGCAGTAGACGACGGTATTTTGGGTCAAAAAATGCTACGTGGACTACCAACAAGTCTCCAAATGATTAAAAAATACGGAAAATTCGAAAAAAACATAGTTTACCACAAAGTGGTTATTTTAAAAACAAATTTTTACCAGCAAAATATTTCTGGAATAAATCACAGAAATATTTTGGGTCACAGAAAGTTGGTGAAAATTTATAGAAGTTTATAAAAGCATGAAATAATATAGTAATGGGTTAGACTAACTACTTTGGCAAAAACTACTTTTTTTGAAATTATCGACGTATTTGTATGCTGGGTAGCTGAGCCGTATGTCCAACGGACGCTTATTATATTTCGCAAGAAATTTATATCGCTTCTAGGTAATGTATTTTTTCGTATTTTGTAGGTCTGTGCACCAAATATGCTTTCAGGTTATATATTGTTGTGTAATAATCTCTGTATCTTTCCAACAGACAAAACTTATTTTCCAAACAAAAAATCGAAATAGAAGTTTGTAGATTAATTATGAGTATGTACTCGCTGTGTCTGTCTACCAGACGTAATGTATATTTTTTTCTCCAAAAATGTTTTCTATATTAAGATTGCTGCTCAGGTTTTGTTTCAGATGTAAAGTATTTTTGCCAAAAAAAAAACTCAAAAATTAATTTTAGTTTAAATGTTAGTAAATAATGATATGTCTGTCCGCCAAAAATATCAAAAAATACTAATTAAATATGCGGTTTATGTAGTCGTAGTGACGCTAACTTCCCAAAGTTATTTGTATATGACGAATTTTGTGTATGTAAAAATATGGCGTTTATGTATTTTTCTCAATTTCCACACAAAAAAATATGTATTTAGACGAACTCCATGTTAAGCAAAAAATATGTCGTTTCCACTAATTTCTAAGTCTGTCCGTCCGACAAAATGGCTCCCTAATCGAATTTTTGCCAATTTTAGGTTAGAATTCCCAAAAATTGCGCGAAAAATGTCGGTGGGGCAATAAGTATATTCCAGAAAATGTCAAAAAATTTTGCATATATGGGTCGGGGCAAACATTAATGATCTGCCTGCTCCAAATATGCTTTTTGGGTCCATTTTATTAAAAAAAACTTCCAAACGTACTCACTTTTAAGTTGTATTTGGGTCGTTGTGTGATGTTTTGTGGTTTGCTGTTGCTTTTGGGTAAACATGTCAATTTGTATTTTTTCGGTTTTGCGGTTTTGTGTTTCGTACCCCTGTGCACAACTTTTTACTTTTTATATCACTGTGTAACGTTAGTTTTTTCTGTATGTTTATGTACGTGTATGTACCACTGTGCAACGTTAATTTTCGTATATTTTGTGTAGGGACACTTTTTGCATGTTAATTTCTGTATTTTTTCTAATTTTCTATTTGTGTATTTTTTCCACTTTGTACCACTGTGCTAGTTTTGCGTTCTGTACCACTGTGCACTGTTCTGTACCACTGTGTTTTGTACGTAAAATTTTGTGCCGGACTGTATTCGTTCACTTTTGTTCGTTAGTGTAATTCTTTTCTTTGTTCCCTTTTGTTATTTATGTAAAGTTCAATTTTTGTTCACTAAAGGGACCGAATTTATTGTATTTTTCCTATTTTTATATCGATCTTGTACTTTTTATGTACTCACGGGGTTGTGTTTGTTGTAAATTTGTTTTCGCACTTTCTTGTATATATGTATGTACATATGTACGGATTTTATGCTTTGTGTTTTTTCTCATTTTTTTCATGTAACTATGTACTTTTGACTTTTGTATTTGTAACGCACTAATATTTGTATGTATGTCTTTATGTATGTATATTTTGCCACTTTTTTCGTCCACTCACTTATTTTGCTGTATTTTTGTAATTTGACCGCACTTTTTTTTGTTTTGTGTTTATGTAAATAGTGCTCTCACACAAATACGCAGTCACCGGTAAATTCCAACTGACTGTAAGTAAATAGGCAGAAAACAGATTTGCAAACTAACCTACTAAGCTGATGCAAATTATTGCATCGTTCAGTTCCTTTTCTAACCGCGAACGCGTAAGTTTCAAAGCCAAAGTCCATATGACCAAAACAGGCTGCCAATGAAAGCAATGAAGACAACTTTAACCTGTTTTGGTCATATGGACCAATTAAGATATACCGGCTTGGACCCTAAATACACAATTTCAAAAGTAAAGGAATTCCATTTCTTATGGTTACTGTCCTGCTTCCAAGTTTTAATGTTCTTGATGTCACGTCTTCATACAACCATATCACAATGTATTTGCTAATCACTGCTTCTGAAAGGATTGATGCTAGTATTCCAATATCCGTGTTGTCAAAATCCTTTTCAATATCGATGCAGGCACCCAAAACAATTTTTCCAGCACTCCGTTGTAGTTCAATTGAATTCACTAAATCATTAATGCAGTTTGTCGTAGATTTTCCAGGGGAAAATACATAAGATCTCCTTGGAACCACTTGCTTTTCGTCAATGATGTTTGAATAATTTGAATAAAATATTGGAAGCGGCGCTTAACAATATTTTTGTGAAGTGCACATCAACGCCACTGGCCTGTGGTTTTTAACATCTGTTGGATCCTTGCCTTTTTAGGCATCGGTGCAATTTGAATCGTCCTCCAGACTTCAGGAACCTTCCCCTTAATCCACACATTATTCAAGATGTTAAAGAATTTCGTTTTCTCGTACTGATTTATGTATATTAATAATGAGATTAAGTCCGGTCCTGGTGCTTCAAAATCTTTCCATTTCTAGTATGACCAAGATAGAATTTTCTTCCTCATCACATTTAATTATTACATCCTGTGGTTCACTTCCTACTAGAGCTGTGCTAGTAATGTGTTCTAGAAATTCCCCATTTTGATCACAGTTCCACGCATTATTAATCGGTTTGATCTTCTGGTATTTTTGAGGTTATTCAGACGGCTCGCACTCGGACAACTGGGTCTGAAATTCCTTAAGGGTTTTCCTCTTCAATCTGGATATCTGTCTGTAGAGTTTCTTTTCTTTCGTACAGCCTTCGTTGAGCGGTCCTTTCGTCATAAAGCCTTTGAATATTGCTGTTCCACCAAGCTTTTGGCACGTATCTCTTATTATTATCGATCCAAATGGTGTTATTTTCTATAGTTGCCTTTAACGCTTCTTGTGCCTCTTCCAGACTATCCCCAATACTGAGGTTTGGAAGTTGCTGAGCCATCTTTTTTTTGAACAGAACTTTAGTATGTTTGTTGACATATAATTACTGTTAGTAATCTTTGTTTCCCCACCTTCCAGTTGAATTTAAATTTGGAACTATTAATGAAGGCTACATATATGGCGGACTGGGAATTATCATTTAGTCTAAAGGTAGATTAACCTGTATTTAAGCATATAAAATGATTTTGATTGGCTACTCTATCTAAGATCTCACCTTGAGGATCCGAAAGCGCGTTGCCCCAGTTTGTCGATTTTGCGTTAAAATCCCCAGCTAACAGAGTTGGGAACTTTAAATGCTCTTAAACACTGTGTTCACAATGCCATTGAAAGTATTCCTATTCGAGTTCGGAGGAATGTATACCACCACTAGATTTATGCTATTCTTCAAATTCAATGTCGTGACCCCGACCACCTCAATGTTTTGATCAAACTTAATCACTGCTTCTTTTTAGATAAACGCCCACACCACCATACCCGTCACTTCTATTTTTCCATAAAAATTTTAATTGGTAATATTTGTCATTGTTCCATCCCTGACCCATGTCTCTGTCAGGAGAGCAACATCGATTTTTTTCACTTTCTAGAAACAACTCGAGATCATTTCTTTTTATTAGGCTTTGTATATTGTATTGTAACACTTTAAATTAGTCACGATAAGATTGATAAGAGAAAATGCAAATAAGATTAAGATATTTAATGATTAAAAGATAAAAATAAGATAAAGTTTATAATAACTTTGGATAACGCTAGTACCATTATCCTCACTTTCTTTGTGACTTGCTTTGATCAATGAAATTTCTATATTTAAAACTTCTTCTGACAGATTGCTTCTCAATTGATTGAACATTTTGATTTGCTTATCAATTCCCTCTTCTAATAAGTCATATCTATTTGGAAAGTAATTACTGTGTCTGTCTCTCACTTCCTTTCTTGCAAGGTTTTCAATCGTCATAATTTTTTCCATTTGCAAACTGTGCACTGCTGTTTCTTTTTACCTTTTTTCTCACTTTAAGCTTGTGTTTAAGGTTATATTCGACAGTTTAATGCCACTTTATACCAGTTATTTTTTAAATTGGGGTAAAACTAAAAAACGTTTGTTAAAAAAATACAATTCACAGTAATTGCATCGAAACCCGTTTCGGATCCATTTGTTTTGTTAATTTGAATAACAGCTCTATTTTTCTTTTTTCCTGTTTAGAGTATCGAAACACCACTACTATTGCTGCCTCAATTGTTCTTTATGTTCACACAATTCATTGTTTGTGCGTTTGAGGTTATATACCTCAACGGTTTACTTCACTTCCAACGAATTATTGAAATTTTTAATTAGGCAGACAATTCCGATTAAAATAAAGTTAATCATCAATAAAATTCACAGAATAAATTTAAATTCCGATATTTCCGTATCATCAACTGATTTAATTTAAATTTCTTAACGAGAGTTCAGATTTTCCACTAGATGGCACCGCTTATGCACAATGTTACGCTACGGCGTTCAGAGAGAGAGTGTGGAAGATACTTTTTCTTAGTCGATGTTTAGACCAGCCCGGCCGAACTTAACGCCGTTCTTACTTATTCCTCGTTATTTTTTCCTACTGTTTAGCAACAAATTTGTCTTAAATAGAATAACAAAGTTGTGGTGAAGGCTGTGAAAAAAATTTCTAATTGGCTTTCAAGATATTGTCAAAGTGTTGCTCCTACTAGGGGTATTCCAACGACAAAGCCTGTTAATGGAAGAAGAAAAGATTACATTTATAATGATGCAAAAAGTTTGACGTAAATTCCACTTTTCCATTTTTTATTTGAGTTCTACTAACGATGTACATGGATGCGTTTCAACAAAATTGACCTGTAGTAATGAAGACATTCTGAGCTTTAAATTAACATAGTCGGCCCCTTCGCGACTATAGCCTTTGTTCACTTGTTTTTTAGATACAGATGAATGTAAAGCCGAGAGACAAAAGTGGAGTATATTCACTACACGCAGAGAAAAAATATTTTTCGCTTTTGTTGGAACAAAAATATCTGCTTTGGTTCCAAAAATGTATTTGCTTTGTTCAAACATTGTAATCCAAATCCAAAAATACCATCTTTTGTTCCAAACATATAAAACAAAAACAACTTTCGAATTTCCGCAATATTGTTAAAATCGTTAACAATACCGATTGTAGGAACAATCATAATCTAATTTTGTTTACAAAAAGTATTGTCAATACAGAAAACCAGCCCAGAAATTTTTGATTTGAGTGCATATACTTCTCATATACACTTTTCGCATAACTTGGATATAAATGTCGCGTATAATATTGCAATCATTGATGAACACAATACATGGTTTGCTGCATTGGCTGACAACAAAGCCAAACAAAAAGCCACAAGAACCCACCACAACATAAGGAATAATTAAACACCATAACAAACATGAAAAGGAAAGAAGAATGAAACAAAACAGAAACAAATGAAAACAAGAGTCTCACAAGTACATACACACAAAAACAAAGGTAAAGGCAGCATGTCATACAAACACACCACAACTCACCAAAATTGTTTTTTCAACACGGCATCGAATAGCGAGAGAAGAGAAACAAATTTTCGAAGAAAAGAGAGAAATATTGTTCAGTTGACACAAACTATTTTTGGATTTACAATACTACATGATGAATCCAACAATATGTTAACAATACATATTTTGCTCTTGGAATATTGTTGGATCAAACATATATTTTTTTCTCTGCGTGTACTGAATATTTTTTTAATAGTGGAATGATGGGACATGAAGAATTAAGGAGTATACAAACAAATTGAAAATATTTCTTACAAAACTTGGTAAAGATGTATATTTTACAGCTTTGTGTTTATTTCAGCTCGAGTCCATAGTTTTTGTATTCAAACATTTGAATAACAACAAAATGTTTTACAGTGGATATGAAATTGAAGACCTAAAAATGTGAACTTTTACCGCGATTTTTTTAAAAAAAATCCTCCGGCAATTTTTTATTTTTTTATTTTTTAATCTATGAACATACATAGCTGTTTCAGAATCCGCAAAAACATCCCAGGTGAAAGCACCTTTCAATTAAAGTTAGTTCAGGAGCACCGTGTCTAGTCAACAAGGACTGCGCACACACTGATGACTCATATGTGCCCAAAAGCGTTTAAAATTAGTCATAATTCCCCAACGGTTAAAGTAAACTTCATGAAAACAAGAAAAAGATATCAGTTTGTGGCTTTTTTGTAAACGTATGAACTTGCCAACAAAGACATAGCATTTTTTTAAGAGTATGGACGTCGCGAAAAAACTTTATGTTTTGCAAATAAATTTGATTTGTATTAAAGCGCAAAAGGTTTGCACTTTTGCGGAAAATGTACCTGAGATAATGGACAGAATGCATTTTGGAAGTGGGTTTTATTTTTAGACTCATTCCTTTTGATAGCTATCACCATAGGATTTAGAGCTTCTGGGCCATTACGACAGAAAGCACGGACTTGCCCACGAAAAATATAATACCTATATGTTTCCATAATTTTTTATGGAGAATTTGTTATCACTGGGAACCTCAAAAATCGTACAACCTTAGAAAAAAATTAAAAAAGCCAATCTTCTAGAGAATTTTCTTTAGTCCCATTTCGGTATGACTTGCCGTTTTCAAGCAAAATCCTGAAAACTTATTAATGTGAAGTTTGACCGCGATTTAATCAAAAATCCCTGCGGCGACTTCGCAAAAACTTCCTGGGTGTAAGCACCTTTCATTTAAAGTTAGTTCAGAAGCAACGTGTTGGTTGTTTTAAAATTGTAAGTGTACAGGGACTATTAAACCAAAGCCATTAGGCTGCCAACCATCTAGATTCCGATGTTTTTTTAGATCTTATGAAATAGAAATTTGTTCCAGACAGAATTTGTTCAGCATTTGCGTAGTATATACATTTAGGCAAAAATTATTGAAAACTTAGTATATGATCTGAAAAATTTAACTATTCAATTATTCATTTCTATTTTGATATTACAATAGTTGTGTGATTACAATCTTGCTTGAAATAACAATTTATATCTTTGGAGTATTCCATTGCAGTCGAAAATGAGAAATTGTCCACCCCATTATATTCAAAAAAGGAAAGGGTGACACAAATATTGTCCAGTAAAAAAATCACTATTATCATAACATCGTCATAAGAAACATCAAAGAAATTATTTTCGTCCTTTTTCCCTCCTTTTCTTTTAACATTCATTTATATTTTTCTCCATTTACTAGAAATGCCAAACAAAATAAGGAAATGCGAAAACATGTTTTCTTTTATGACAAATGAAGATTCAAGGAAATTGTCTTTTCTCGCATAGATGGACGGACTGGCTTTGGTTGGTCGTCTTGCTATCATGAAATATGAAATGTGTCTAATAATCATTACAAAGGCGACAATTGGCTACAAAAGTTAACGCATTATTTATCATTAGCATACTTTTGTTTGTCTGTGTTGGCGGTTTCCTCTATCTTTAAGTCCTTCTTCCACCCGTTACTTTATTATTGTATGATTGCCTTTTTACGATTGTTAGTTTGTTGCTTGCAAGCTATTGTCGTTTTCATCATTCCTATTCATTTCAGCCAGATTTTAGTTACGATTCATTGGACTATGATTTTGCCAATATTTATAATGGAAATTACTTGAAGATTTTCCTTTGCTCTTGTTTATCACCATTTATACTACATACATATGGTATGTATATTCGGTAAGGGTGAGTTTTTGTCCATATAATTCTTTGGAGCAAGGATAAATGACACTTATATGGTTTACATAGCATTTATTCCAATGACTATGATTAAACCTCTTATGTTCACTCGTGTATATGATAATATAGTTTTGTATTTGTTTTTAGATTTAGCATTATGATGGTCATTGTTTTGGAAACATATGTTCCACTTCAGAAAACTAGGATATAAAAAAGGCAGGGAACCAAACAACTTTAACCTGTACCGAAAAATTTGGCTGAATCCTTTTGTGTATTTAAAATCGAGGACTTTAATATGACACATTTTTAAGCTTAAACAAGTAAAAACGTAGGTAACGGATTTCATGACAGATATTTACCCTTAGCCTGTGTGAATTGAGATTCTCACGTTTTTTCCCACAAATTTTAAGAATTTTGCGGCCTTATGTATGGAGTAAGAACATGTCAGTTGTAGACACTTTAAGGAATTTTTTTCTATATTTTATATATTTTTTACATTATCGTACCTACGTGGTTTAAATTTGGTACTTAGTCTTCGCTAGGGGTACAAAACATTACGACCGGGATATTAAATCGTGACTCTAGATTTAATATAGTCCCCATATAATGAGACTGCATGTTTATCGGTTTTAACCTCATTATCATACCGAAATGACTGAAATTGGGTAATTAGTCTTCGATATGGGAAAACAACATTCCTACAGAGAATTGTGGGTATAGATGTAATCTTTAATATAGCCCCCATACAAGAAGTACACCCGATTTTAGGCATTTTCATACCCTCAGCCTAGCCTAAAGGACATATGGGCAATATTTTTGAAAATATAACATTATTGAAGCCAAGGTTTACCCTTTTATAACTCGCGAATTGTGGTTGTATATTTTAAAAATTTTGGGTAATATGAAATGTTTTTAGACTTGGCAAAAATATTGTCCTTAAAATTAATTTGCGTGGAAGCTGTGGTCATATTTATATTAAAAAATGGGTAAAAATGGGTTGAAGCCAACGTGTTTTTTTGTTTTCGCTCGATTTGTAATTAAACCACACCACTAGAACTCGCGATTCTGAGTTATTTCATATATGTTTTGTGAATGTAGCGTAGACAGCTTCACAAAAATCTGTATCCAAATACGAACACTTTGTGCGAACAATTTTCTTAAAATCATATTTTTCGGCCCTAATTTTTACAAATGTCATTCCAATTTCTCGTACTTGATTGCAAATTTTATATTTTTTTCGTTACGGATCTAATAAACCATTACTAGTGAAAATCCGTCTACTAAAACGCGAGATACGAGAAATTCCAAAGTTGGAAAATCGCCTACAATTGTTTTTGAGAATATCTCCCATTTTTTCGCGTATTTTACGGGCCGTTTACACTGCAATTAAAAAACTAGTGCAGCATCTTCGTTTTTGCGCAAACAGAGATTTAAAAACGTCAGTGTAGCTCCATTACATTCATTTTATCCCAACAATAGTGTGTGATGTTACATCCACGGTTCTTCATTGATTGCCTTGAAATAGATACATATATATCGATGTGGATTTTCATGGTGACATTGAAACGGGATGCGGAACAAAAAAGTATGCACCTTGCGTAAATGAGCGATGTTTTAAAGGCTTTTTAATGCTAAGATGAAGCCGATGCTACATCTTAGCATCCAAATTATATTTCGAAAAATATTACAAATTAAAAGATATGGTCTTGCTGTACATGGAAATCACATGCGGACAAATTGATTTTGATAATTACGCGATTTACACATATTTTGAAAATGCATATAAAATGAAACGGTTTATTTGAGCTATATTTCCGTTTAAGAAGCCTAATTATTTATCTCAACAACCCGATAACTTTCTTCAATGGAAAACCTTCTATATGAATGTAGATTAAGCGAAATATGTCCATTTTCATGGAAGTTTCAAGAAAAATAGAAAAAGTACTCCTATAGATTTTTCCAATATTTTCAACTCTAGACTGAATGTGAAAACTATTTTTCCAAGCCAAGTGTATTTTTTGTCACCCAAATATGTGCTTATTTTGCCTATAAAATCCAAACTATTATCCCGATCAATATAATTTTGGTCTCATTTGATTCGTCGTGAAGTTTTAATTTAAAACTATTTTTTGTAATTTTTGACGGGTACATTTAAAATTTTGTACATTTTTTGTAAATTCCGCGAATACTGGGGAACATTTTAAAAATATTATGCAATCTACTCACTGACGTCCCTTCGTGATAACTTTCTAGTAACAATTGAGCTCATTAAAATAATTAGTGTTTTAATAAGTTTTTTTTTCTTAAAAGCAGAAGTAAAACCACGATAACTTTTGTCCGCAACAACCAAAACTTTGTTCGCGAGCGGATATGTACTTGAAAATTCTTTCTTAACCAAATTACACAAAAATCGTTGATGTTTTTGAAATGGAATATGAAAGAAATGGCAACATTTCCCTTATACACTTTTGGCCTGTTCCCGTACTTTATAAAGTGATAAAAGTCGTAAACGATTTTCATATAAATTTTGTGTACGGGAACGCAAAATGTGTAAAAGTGGTAAAAATGGTAAAAACTTTTTACTTCTGGAACAGAGCTTTTGATACGATGACCTCAATTAGACCCCAAAATTTGGTTCTCATAATATTTTCTCTAAACTCAAATGGCTGACTCACAAATGGAGTATCCGATTGGCCGAAACTTTGCACATCGTAAAATTTCTTCCAAACGTACATCGAGTTTCAAGAATGTCTATATTGGAAAACATATTGGGGTAGCTCCCTCACAAAAGTTCAAAATTTTTACTTTAAAATTGTTACCGAAAGTAATTCCTGTGTTCCTGTTTACAGCGATAATATATTCTTCGTGGGCACTGTGACCAACTAAAGAGTCTAATGTGCACGATAACTAACGAAAGGAGTAATTGACATTGGTCCAGCTTTGCGCATCGTAATATCTCATTCACGCTTAAATCTTGTTCGAATATGCATTCTTGGTCCACTGCTTGGGTACCTCCCACTCAAAATTTCAAAAATGTTCGCAAATGTCTAATATCGTTTTGAAATGTTTAGAGCAGGTAGTCCTCGCGGCTAATGTTACAACAATTATAATTGTATCAGAAGTCTAAACCGGCAATCGGCACACAACAACAAAAATTTGAGCAAACAGAATTGTCATTGTGTGAGTGCATGGTTTTTCAATGAGAAAGAATTTCAAAATATTGGAGAAATTATATACAGTTTGACAAGTAATTGTTTTCAAACTGAGAAAACGAACACTTTTCATGCATTAATTACTAAAAATGACAAATAGTTGTGATAAAAATGTCGGGTTTTTTGCAAAAATTAGTTGGTCGACTTATTTAAGACCAAAATGAATGGATAAATAAAAAATTAACCCGCTTAGTTCAACAATAATAACCAAAAGAATAATTAACATGTAATGCAAGGTGCCAAGAAAATGTTTTCAAAATGTAATTGAGGTTCCAAAATACCCCATTTTTCGGTAAATACTGTTATGAATTTTATTCTTAACAAGGAGTAGTTGCTAACAGGTATCAACAATAGTATGCATGGAATATCCCCACTAAGAGGGTTACCATATGGACCAAGGGGGTACCAGATCATATTACATGTAAACGCTGTCCTATAGGTCTCAAACCGGGAATATCTGAAAACTAAGACATTTTATGAGTATTTTAGTCCACCAGGATGGACTTCCATCAATTACAATAAATATTGCCTACAGAATAGCTCGATCAGGAGGGTTGCCAGATCGACTAAAATAGAGCCAGGTCTTATTAACAGTAAAAGGGACCAACTAGGCCCACAACCACAGCCTACAAGTGGTTCATTCAACACAAAATTTATTAAGCGATAAGAATATTTCATGAAACAGTCGAAAACAGCACATTTGGAGGCTAATATTCCTTAGAAATTTGTGGGGTACAGATTTCTACAATTTTCGCAAATGCTTACTATGACCTACTGGAGACATTTTGTGTACTGTGAAGTAATACTGTGACAAAAATTTCTGAGTGATGGGGAAATAATGCTACAGTGTTACCATGGTATACCACCAAAGCCAAAAAACTTACGGGAATTCCTCAATCTGGCTGTTAATAGATAAAATTGGATGTCTATAGCAAGCTCAGTATTATTTAGCAATATCTTCCATATGCATTTCTAACCGATTTTTGTACTTCTTGGTTATATTTTGGTTTGTTTTAGTGAATATCCTTATCCCTAAATTAAATTTCAGTTAAATAAACCACTTTTAACATCTAATTGTGGGCCTAGGAGGTCCAGTTTACTGTTATTAAGACCTGGTACATTTTTTGTCGATCTGGCAACCCTCCTGATCGAGTTCTGCTGTAGGTAATATTCATTGTAATTGATGTCATACCATCTTGGTAAACCAAAATACTCATAAAACGTCTTAATTTTTATATATTCCCTGCTTGAGACCTATAGGACATTGTTTACATGCAATATGATCTGATACCCACTTGGTCCAAATGTTAACCCTCTTAGTGGGGATATCCCATGCCAAATATTGCTGATACTTGTTAGCAACTAATCCTTGTTAAGAAGGAAATTCATAAAATGTCATGATTTTTAAGCATTTACCGAAAACATGGGGTATTTTGGAACCTTAATTACATTTTGAAAACATTTTCTTGGCACCTTGCATTACATGTTAATTATTCTTTTGGTTATTATTGATGAACTTAGCGGGTTAATTTTTTATTTATTCGTTCAATTGGGTCTTAAATAAGTCGACAAAAATTTTGCAAAAAACCCGACATTTTTATCACAACTATTTGTAATTTTTTAGTAATTAATGCATGAAAAGTGTTCGTTTTCTCAGATTGAAAACAATTACTTGTCAAACTGTAAATAAATAAACTTATTTTGCTGACCCCAAACTTGAATAATTTTATTAACCCATAAAATAGAAAGATCGAAGAAAAACACAAAAACAACTAGTTCAGGAAACTATTCTACGAAAAAATAGTTTTATTTGCAAAATATAATTTTGCTGAAGTTTAACGGTTATGATACTAATTGACATTATGTTAATAAAATAAATATGTTTTCCTTTTTAGGTTCTTTAATCATAAACAAGTGAGCCAAGGCTATAGTCGGGTCGGAGCCGACTATGTGATACCCTACACCACTACTCCTGTGCATACTGGTAAAATGTGACTGGTAAAATTCAAAATATTAAAATTGCGATAGCATAGCGCCTTTGCGCTGAATGTCTCCATTAATACAGGTCAATTTTGTTGAAGCGCATTTAAGTGTATCGCCAGAACAACTCAATGGAAAAATGGGATGTACGCCAACCATCATTAGGCTTCTTTCTCTGTGAGACTCCCATCAACCCCCACAATTTCGTGAGGATCCGATCAAAATTCCGACCTGTAGTGTGATTGAACAAAAAATGGAAAAGGGGATGCATTACCGACTATTGCGATATTTCTGTTGTTTGACCACCTATGACAACCTACTTCACATCGTTGTAAGGGTGATATTTTCTAAATTCCTTGCTGTTCCTTCTGGGTGCCACCGTGGTGCAATGGTATGCACGCCCGCCTTTCACGCAGAAGGTCGGTGGTTCGATTCCCTGGCCAGGCAACACCAAACATTTTTCAACGGTGGCAAAATACCCCTCAGTAATGTTGGCGACATTTCCTGAGTATTTCAGCCTTGAAAAACTTCTCTATAAGTGGTGTCTTAGGACACGCCGTTCGGACTCGGCGATAAACAGTAGGTCCCATATCATTGAGCTAAATATGAATCGGGGTGCACTCATTGATATGAGAGAAGTCTCCCTTGTCCCGTATGGGATGTTGTGGAACAATGTTTTTGTTGTTTTTTGTTTTTCTGTATATTCGTTATTTGTTATGTATAGGTATGTAGACATAACAATTGGTGATTGATTATGTAGACATCTGGGGCGCTTCTGAAATATTTACGACAAATAGCTCTTGTAATGACGAACACGTTAATCACAAATTTTCTTGGAGGATAGATCCGGTTATCTCAATTTTTGAACTGGATATTCCGACATTAAAACCGATTTTTTAACCGGTTTTAAGTAACCAATTAAACTTATATGTATACCATTAAAAACCTTATAGAGTTGTCAATCAAATTAAATTAATTCGCTTATGAAAACTTTTTAGTTGCAGTTCTAGAACAAAAAACACGTTTTCTTAAACCGTTTTTAAGGAAATATATCAGTACGCGCAAATATGGTGATCGAAGGCTGAGGGGTGAAAAATTCTTTTTGGCGATGAATGTCGATGAAGATAATGTGATGAACCCGGAAGGACAGTTCTACCGTAGGTCAAACTTCTGAGTTATGGCGTGATCAAAATTTCTTTAGGTTTTTTGTCATTTTTCTGTTTATACCGCGCTTTTTGTGCTAGGCTAAGAAATTTAAAACTGCCCTCGTAAGTATGTATAGTTTGTCAACAAAGAATTCATTTCGCTATAAATCAGAAGTTTGACCTACGGCAGAACTGTCCTTCCGGGTTCATCACATTATCTTCATCGACATTCATCGCCAAAAGGAATTTTTCACCCCCAGCTTTTGATCTCCATACTTGCGTGTTCCGATATATTCCCTTAAAAACGGTTTAAGAAAACGGGTTTTTTTGTTCTAGAACTGCAACTAACAAAGTTTTCATAAGCTAATTACTTTAATTTGATTGACAACTCTATAAGGGTTTTAATGGTATACATTTAAGTTTAATCGGTTACTTAAATCCGGTTCAAAAATCGGGTTTAATGTCGGGATACCCCGTTCAAAAATTGAGATAACCTGATCTATCCTCCAAGAAAATTTGTTCTTAGCGTGTTCGTCATTACAAGAGCTATTTGTCGTAAATATTCAGAAGCACCGCAGATGTCTACATAAGCAATAACCAATTGTTATGTCTACATTAGGCCGGAGCGATTTGTATGGAAGGAAAAACGTGTTAGCGGGCGCCTGGAGTTTCTCATTCTTGGGATTGTAGCAAAAAAGTCAACTAGACCATATCGACGCCTCCAAACAATAGTATGCTAAGTCGACTTAGCATGTTTACAAGTTCTTTACATTTTTATATGTAACGTCCTTTAACTTAAATTCCGTTAAATTTTGGTAATGATCGGACAATCCGAACAGAAGTTATAAACAAATATTTACTTAGCATAGTACTGAAGGTCAAAGAAATTTCCAAATTTTTAGAGCTTGTCCTGCAAAACTCGCTTTTCAGAATTAGCAAACTATTATTTGGAGGTGTCGAACGTCCTTTAACTTAAATTCTGTCTAATTTTGGTAATGATCGGTCAATCCGAACAGAAGTTATAAACAAATATTGACTTAGCATAGTACTGAAGTTCAAAAAAATTTCCAAACTTTGAGAGCTTCTCCTGTAAAACTCACTTTTTAGACTTAGCATACTATTATTTGGAGGTGTCGATATGTCTACGGTGAAAATCGAACCCCCGGATTTTGACTTGAAGTTTTTTCAAGGATTTTTGGATATTTTGGCATATAACAACCAAACCACTGATATTTTCGATCCAAAACACAGACAACAAATGAAGCCAAGATAATAATTTAGAACTCTCTAGTACATCGCAAAAGCATTGGAACGCTCCTTCAGGTAGTTATGGACTCGAGAAGGTGCACATTTTTCGGAAAATATCGTTAAATGACACTGTGCTACAAAATGGGACTCAAAGTCAGTGGGTGGAAAATTCTTTGTGGAGATGAAAGCCCTTAGTGAGTGTACTAAGAACCCAAAAGGTAATTAATTTGTGAGAAAATAGCGTTTTATCTCTTTTAAGCTTTATTGTAGCTTCATTTTGAGATTACATGTCTTCAGTCAAATCGAATGGTGATTTTTTTTGTAGAATATATCATCCCTCTAACTCAATTCCTTCAATGTCCTTTTCGTCCTTTATTTTTTGAACCGTAGTAACAGTACCACAAGACGAGATTTTACAACATCCAAATTCTCTGCAAAAATGTTGTTCAGAAGATCTTAGGTACTGTTCTCATTGATGATCAATCGATATTTCTCGTTTTTATGGTCCTTTTTGACATTTATCCGGTTTTTGTTCAGAAAACTATGTTTTGTTTTTTTGGAGGATAGATCCGGTTATATAAATATTTGAACCAGATATTCTGATATTAAACCCGATTTTGGAACCGGTTTTAAGTAACCGATTCTTAAACCGATTTTGATGTAAAATATCACTGGAGTGAAAAATTTTGAGAACCGTACCTAAAATCTTCTGAACAACAATCTCGTCTTGTGGTACTTTTACTGCGGTTATAAAAATAAAGGACGAAAAGGACATGGAAGGAATTGAGTTAGAGGGAGGAAATATTCTACAAAAAGATTCACTATTTGATTTGATTGAATACATGTAATCTCTTAGTACACTCACTAAGGGCTTTCATCTCCACAAGGAATTTTCCACTCACTGACTTTGAGTCCCATTTTGTAGCACAGTGTCATTTATCGATATTTTCCCTAAAATGTGCACCTTCCCGAGTCTATTACTACCTGAAGGAGCGTTCCAATGCTTTTGCGATGTCCTAGAGAGTTCTTACTTATTATCTTGGCTACAATTGATGTCTGGTTTGGTTGTTATATGCCAAAATCTCCAAAAATCCTTGAAAAAAACTTCAAGTCAAAATCCGGGTGCTCGATTTTCACCGCAGACATATGGTCTAGTTGACTTTTTTGCTCAGCGCAATCCCAGGAATCAGAAACTCCAGGCGCCCACTATCACTTATTTCCTTCCATACAAATCGCCCCGGCCTAGTCTACATACCTATACATAACCAATAACGAATACTATACAGAAAAACAAAACATAGTTTAATTCTGAACCAAGTCCGAATAAATGTAAAAAATGACAATGAAAACGGGACAAAATCGATTAGTCGTCAAAGAAAACCTTACCTAAAATCTTCTGAGCAACATTTTTGTAGAATATTTGGATGCTGAAAAATCTCATCTTGTGGTACTTTCTCTACGATTCAAGAAATAAAGGACGAAAAGGACATGAAAGGCATTCAGTTAGAAGAATGAAATGTTTTACAAAAAGATTCGCCAATCGATTTGACTGGAGACATGTCACCTCAACACGAAGCTACAACAATGCCAAACAGAGATATGGTGCTATTTCCCCAAGTATTATAGGAAAAAAATCAAAAACTTCATCGCGCGATGTCTCAGAAACTTGACCTATGGCGAAAATTTCCTTTTGGGTTCTTAGTATACTCATCAAGGGCTTTCATCTCCAAAAGAAATTTTCCACCCCCAGACTTTGAGTTCCATTTTGTGTCACAGTGTTATTATATAATTATTTACAATAGGCTTGATGTTGTCGGAGACTCGAAATCACAACCAACATTGTTAAAACTCTCGTCGTAATGATAATGTCATTGCAATGGGTTGGTGAAAATGACATGCCAAATCATTGGTGAAAATTACATGTAAAAGCATTGGTGTAAATGACATGCTTTGGATCCAAAAATGAGTAACATATATTGGGGTCCACGCTCATATAAAATTCATCGATGAAGATGCGAAAAAGATGACATGCCAGATTACTTGCACCCATGATTGAATGGCATCTTTGGCATCGAACATTTGGCTGGGATCATTGTAAAGATGGGATTTCCTACTTTCATAGTAAGACCTGCTTTTGGAAGGTCGCCAACCAAAGCTGCAAATGAAAAGTTGTGTTCTATTAGCGGCTATTGCGATATCTTCGTTGTTTGACCACCTACGTCAACCTAAGTTACACCTTTCCAAAGGTGATATTTTCTACTTTCACTTGCAGGTTTTGCTTTTGATATACCCTTATAGAAGCGGAGATATTCGCTTTGAAATAAAACGTTGACTTTTTCTCCAAATAAGTTTTTTGCTCATTCCGACCCCTGAATATTTTCCGACCATCACTAAAATCAGATTTCTTCATCTGTAGGACCCTCATTAACCACTAAAATTTCCTGACGATAAGATCAAAATTGCGACCTGTAACGTGATTACAAGGTTTAGATCAGGGATGGCCAAAAACACACATTTGCAGATTATACATTGCGCTTGTGTGAGTATAAAAAATCCGAACGACCAACATTAGTATTACACTAACAAACCAACGTTCTTCTCATCGACCGATTTGCAAAATGTAAACAACACGCCAACCTAACGAAGCCACACGAAGATGTTTACTCTATACGTGTGAGTACGATCGCTTTGCCTATGTCCGCGGGCATAGGAAATTTGTTGTTGCTGGCCATCTCTGGTTTAGATGGACAGACGGACGGACACAAATAGACTCGTCGAGACATTCATTTTGGTATATATATGTATGGGTCTACGACCATTATTTCGATCCGTTACAAACATTTTGGCCAAAACCAACTTATACGAGTAATTCCATCCCCACATACTGGTGTAGGGTATAAACATTATATTTAATAACATCCTCCTCCAGACACATCTAGCCGTGTGTCTTCTACTTAAGAAAAACTTAACTATAAAAGACTTCCTGTACATCAAGTAAATTAACATAATAACCAATTGCCGCTGCTCTGAAGCATTATCAAGAAGAAAAAGCTTCTTCTTCAGTTTCATTTATTTGCAGCAATAAAATTATCCTAAAGCGTTCAGTCTTCGGTACTTAGCATAAACCATCTGAATATAAAACACGTTTTATGACTTTCATGTATAACAACTTTGACTCCAACGACTTCCCTTTTTCGACATTGTCTAATTATTTTATTTATAAAGGAAAGAGACTCCTTCATCCACCTTGTGTGGTATGTTGCAGCCAAGAGTGGCTTCCGACAAAAAACAATATAAACTTGGAAATCCACCTGTGTGAACTTTTCTAACATTAGCGCAATTAAACAGGCGTTCACAATGTTCCTCTTTTCTGTTTCGATCAAATTAAGACACACACAGACAGTAGAGTTGTTAGAATCTAGTTCGTTTGAACGACTATATAGTTCAGTGTACACCGGTCGTTTGTATGAACGAACTGCGTATGAGTTATATTATCTATTTGTTTCTATGAAATAACCCATACCCAAACGGACTATGGTAGTGAACTAGATTTAACAACTCTAACAGACAGAGTGGACTATGTTGACAGTTTACTCAGTGGCAGTCATCGTCCTTAACGTTTGATGCAGTTGTTAATAAGGAATTGTTTTATTAACATAACGGTAATGTTTTCAAAAAAGATGATTAGGTTGGTTATATTGTGTCGAATGCAGATATGATGAAAATGTAATGATGATAGAGTGGAAGGTCCTCTTAAAAGTATGGGAATGAGATCTTACTTCACCTTATAAATAATATTTCGTGAACACTGCTTTACTATCCTATAATGCTGTTACTTCAAAGCTTGGATGAACACCAAATTTTATTATAGCATACTTTAAGCAGCCTACACAATAGTGTATGATTTTTCAATTAGTTTAATTGTGTTTGAAAACTCTAGTAAGTGAAAATGAGTGTTTTTCTGTTTTTTTTTTTAGAATGTTGCCCTACAATGAAAGCTGAGACCTTAGAAAATAACAATATTTAACCATAAAAATGGATGAAGAATTTATGGACTCTTATTATGTATTCTATTTTCACCCTAAGCATTTAGTCACTGTACACATAAGCTATGTTCCTTTACTTTTTTAATAGTAAAAGTAGCAAAAGAGAGAACTGTCAAAATTGCTAACACGTAACAAGGTTTGCACAAAAGTAAAGGAACGGAAAATTAGTAGATCAGAGTGTAACGTCTTAAAAAACAAATATGGCGGCTTAAAAAATAACAAACAATATAAATGTCACTGTGAGGTTTTAATTTTTTATTATTAATATTTTTTTATTTTTTTATACCCTATACCACAATGTGGAAAAGGGTATTATAAGTTTGTTTTGGTAAAAATTCATGTAACACCTCGAAATATTCGTCGGAGACCCCCAATGTGGTATACCAATCTTCATATCTCGACGAGATAAAGCGATTTTGAGATGTGTGTCTGTCCGTCCGTCTGTCCATTATAAATTGTAAACACGCTCCAGGCCGCAATTATGGACAGATCGTCACGAAATTTGGTATGGAGGTCGGGTTCAGATCAGAATAGATCCCTATTCTTATTGGTGATGATCGTGAAATATTTAGCGGGTGAAATGGACCAAAAACATAATATTTATCCAATTTTCTAGCGGCTCTGTAGGTCTCAATAATAGTCCGATTAACGCGTAATTTTAAATAAGGTAAGAGTATATCACAAAGGAGAAGCTTGCAATTTGAGATGGCGATCGGATAATATTTAGAGGGTTAAATGGACCAAAACTTTTGTGTTAAAATTGTGAAAATTTTTAATATACATCTTATATCTTAATTCCTGGAAGTGACATTCCGGACAAGTGAGATACACTTGAAAGTGGAACGCTTGACCTATCAATTGATGCCAATTATGTTGGTGTGCATGATCAGATAACAGAGTTACAGCCTAATATATTCCGTTATTTGTTTGTAGTGTAATAATAAACTCGCTAGAAGTCGCAATTATACATCAATAGTCACGAAATTTTGCACCGGGTAAGGGTATAGGTCGAAAAAGATGCCTACAGTATTGAATGATGATCTGATATTCTTTAGCGGGTGACCATTAATTTTGTATGCATAATATAAAAATTTTATTTTTGGTCGATATTTTAATTCCTTGAGGACATATATATTTCGCAAAGTATCCTACATATGGAAAAAACAACTGACATTTCCTCTGATGTAAATTGCAATAAAGTGTTTGCTAGATAACGGGCCTACTGCCTAATATATGTATAATAGGTTCTGTGTAGATAACCACATTTTTATCCCATTCTACATATTGTCTCTCCAAAAGTTTATGTAACACCATGAAATATTCATCCTAGACCCCTTTTTTGGTATGCCAAAATTCATATCTCGACGAAATAAAGCGATTTAGCGATGTGTGTCCGTCCATTAAAAATTGTAAACAAGCTTAAGGCCGCAATTATGGACCGATTGTAACGAATTTTTTAAGGAGGTTGGGTTCGGACCGGAATAGAAATGATTAGTGTTTGGTGATGATCGTGAAATGTTCAGGGGATGAAATGGACCAAAAACAAAATTTTAACCAATTTTGTAGCGGCTCTGTAGGTCAAAATAATAACCCGCAAAATTTTAAATAAAGTTTGAGTTTATGATGAAGAAGAAGCGTACAAACCAACGTGAAGATCAGATCATACTTAGCGGGTTAAATGGACTGAAACTTTTGTGTGAAATTGGTAAAAATTTCAATAACGTTGCGGTTAAGCAACGGAAGTAGTAGTACTACATAAGTGGGTTTCATTACATTTTAGTTTGTGTGAACTACATTTCCCTTTCCTGCTACAAAAATGTCTTTGTCATGCTAGATAACTTTTTGGTTTTGGTCATAAGTATTATACATTACATCTCGGATATTTGACAATTAAATTTTCACAATCAAAGAAGAGAAGTTCCGTGGAGAGCTATTGTCCAGTGATAGTGGTATAGGGTATCCCATGGTCGGCTCCGTCCGACTATAGACTTTTCTTACTTGTTTCTTTTTATTTTGCTTTGACAGTGCGCGTGGTTTTCTTTTTCCTTTTCCCTTAATTGTCAAATAAATGCCAAATCAGCAGTTTGACAGATTTTTTCCACTTTTTACACCAAGAAATTTGTCGAGCAGAAAGTGGTAAAAGAGAAATCCATTTTGGCATGCTCTCTTTTAAATTTTGCTTCAAGTTTTATTACTTTTTGGGGTTTAGGAACGCTTTCTGAGTTAAAAATGGTAAAACTGGTAAAATTTTTAAAAACTTTAACGTAAAGGAACAATGCTATATATACAAAATCAGTCTTTTAAAATTGTCTGACATCATCATTATACGCATCACAAAGGCGAATTTAATAAGGCGATCCAAAAGGCGAATTCAGGTCGTAGTCTTCATTTGCTGTCAAAATTTTTTGCTCGAAATATACCCAAAAGGTAAAAGAAAACGGTAAAATATACTTCGCGAAGCTTTAATAAAGATGTTGTATACAGATGTTCTTTATAGAAGTAAATATTTGTTATTTATTTTTGATTAAATATGTTTTGACAGCAAATGAAGACATCAGTTGGTGTTATTGTATCACCTTCTTTCTTGCACCATGAGGCATCACATTGCGCACGTGACAATTATATCGTTATAGGGTCCGGCCCCCGGGCCCCTCTTGCTACGTCGCACAGTTGGCGCAGTAAACACATGAGATAAAGAATTTTGTCGATTTGTGCATTAATAATGAAGTTATAACTCTTTAAATATGAAAAATATTTCCCAGGTAATCTAAAGCGATCATCATATGAAAATTAGAAAATTCGGAAATTAGCAATTTCCGAAAATTTTGCTGATTGCATTAAAAATCTCCCTTGTCCCAGGGATGTTTGTGGAACAATTATTA
The DNA here is from genome assembly GCF_047663935.1 of Musca autumnalis. Taxonomy (NCBI): domain Eukaryota; kingdom Metazoa; phylum Arthropoda; class Insecta; order Diptera; family Muscidae; genus Musca; species Musca autumnalis. The sequence continues at coordinate 85,606,796 of NW_027411866.1, forward strand.
TATATTACATTAAAAGTATTGGATGGGATTAGATGGGTGGGCTTTAACTATAAAATTGTAGTACAATAAGTTGACTGGATATGAGCAAAGTACCGTTATCATGTATTAAATATTAAAATTTATTAAAAAAATAAATTCTTAATATTTCACAGAGTAGGACTTTTGATTGGACATAACGTTCGAAGCGAAATGCGTTAAAACTTTCTGCCCATGGCTGCAACCTTCTGAGATATGTCAATTATATATGAGTGAAAAACAATATCATTTCTCTTACTTTATGACAGAGTTCCCGTTTCCTTTTTAAATATAAGGAATTGACCTGGGTTGATGAATTTGTGTAAGTTACCGAATTAAATTATGGCAATGGGAAAAAGCACGGTCAGCATATTCCCACAGTCAATGTTATTCTCACGGATAACGTGACACAGCGACCACGGCAACAGCAACAGCAGCAAATGCAACAAAACTCCACTTTGAAGTTAGTCTGCCGACTGCAACTCGTGAAACAACAAACTAAACGTTACCTACCCCAATAATAAAAATACGTTAATATTAACAGTTATTGTGAATAATAAATAAAATAAATAAATTGTAATAAAAATATTAAAAAATATTAATTAGTACAACGTATGATGGCATAGAAATGAGAAATTCCAACTTTGGTCCATATCGGTTCAGATTTGGATATAGCTCCCCATATATATCTTTCCCCCATTTGCTGTAACTCGGTCAGTTTAAATTGAATAGCCTTCAAATGTGATATGCGATATTTTCTTAGGAACTTGATCAATTTTACAGATTGCGATAAAATCGGTTCGGATTTGGATATAGCTTCCATATAGCTTCCCGATTTCATGTATTTCATACACTCAACACGCAGTGTTCAAATTTTGATGAAATTTGGAAAATGTGAAGTAATTATTCGAATTTGGTAGAAAAAAAATTGTGTGAGTTATGTAAAACTTTCGAGAACATGTGTAACTTATATCCAAATCTTAACAGATTTTTGTCAAAATACACACAGACTAGCCAAATTCATTACAAATTCTTTACATGAAAGAGATCAGACATAAAATCCATGATTTATATCCATAACGGTGAAATGCGTATGTATTTATATGGGGGGCTATACCCTAATCTGAACCGATTGTTGAGAACATACACATATGAAATTTGAAGGCTATCCGATCGAAATTGACCGAAATAAAGTTGAAATTTTTCATTCCTATGCCATCATAAGTACTTAGAAAAAATGCATCAATTTAGGTCAACTCCTTCTGCACTTTTCAGATGTAATTCGAAACATTTAGATGTAATTCCTAACATTTCATTTGTAATCGAGAATTCCATCTGTAATTCGAATTATTCCATTGTAATTCGAATTATTCCATTTGTAATTCGAAATATTTCATTCGTAATTCGAATTATTCTATTTATAATTCGAATTATTCCATTTGTTATTCGAATTATTCTGTTTGAAATTCGAAGTATTTCATTTGTAATTCTAATTATTCCATTTGTAATTCGAATCATTCCATTTGCCTTCGAATTAATATGAGAATTGTTTTAAAAGCAAGTAGTATTTCTGTTTCTTGTTATAACGATATATTTTTTCGAGAAGAAAAGGATGCTTCCTGATATATTGGCTTTAAAGCTTTAAAAATCGAATCAAATTTTGTAATATTTCTTATAAAAAAAGAGCAAGTTTGACTATATCGGTCAATTCCTTTGGAAACTTTCCCCAAAAAAGTTCGACATTTTTGCGTTTAAATTTATTTAGTTTAATAGGCCGTTTATATATAACAAGGTTAACCCAGTGGGTCTGGGTTTCAAATGTCATTTCCATTGTATATACTTCAAACAAATCCTCATAAAGAAGGTTAACCCTGCAAAAAACTATAATATAAACGCCGTATAAGGCTCTGTCTTGGAACACATTGAATTTTTAATATCAGGTGGATATTGGGGAATTCCTTACCTCCCGAGATATGGGGATTTTCCCAAGTACTCTGTAGCAACCTAAGAAAATGCCGTATTGTAAACAACTTCTGTCATACAAGCTCATATTTATTGTCTTTTTCAGCCGAAGTGACGCCTGTTAGCAAATATTTTATAGCCCTATTTCAAAACTGATTTACTAATGTGACTGTCGCAAGTTAAAACCAACTACCCGAGATTTTTTTTTGTACTACCAGAGACGTTTAATGAAACCAAATGACTTATTTAATGCACCCACACATATAAGAGTAAGTTATTAATTAAAAATAATGAAACTTTAAAGCCCATCCCAAATTACGGAAATATAAATTGTCATCATAATCATCAGACCAAGATAATACCATAACAAAAACACGGTTGTAGAGAGTGGTTGGTAAGTTAGTGGTTTATCTTTTTAAATTGAGACAATTTTCGTAGGGGATTTAATTTGCTGTTGAGTTGAGATCAAACGTGTTGTCTCGACAAAATCGAATGCACTTAAGCCTCTCTCCTTCAGTTAGACTTTCTCCTCCGTAAAAGACATTATATGTATTTCAAAAGAAGTTTTCAAAATGTTACCATAGAATGTCAAACAATGTTGTGAAAACAACTTCATAAAACTCTTATGTGAATTGAAAGTTTTTGCGTACCGGATATGGGGTATAAAAGTTATTCTGCTTCAATTCAATTTCGTACATTCTATGTGTATATGTGTTGTGTTAACATGTGTAAATGAATGAAATCGTCGTCAATATGTTTTCATAGAAAAACTTTTCCTTCAATTATTTCGAAATCCTTATTTAGATGGTGTGCAATTTTTATTCCCAGTCCATAGGTGGTTGTTTTCTCAGTATGATTTCATGTTGGTTTTGCAATGTTGTCTTTGTTTTGGTTATGTCTTAATGTTGTCCTTGTACGTGTATCAAAAATACACTCGGATAAAAATGTTAGTTATTTTTGAACAATATGACATAATCCTTGTTTTCAAATAACGGAAGCGCATGGTATTGTGACATTACATATTGCACCGACGTAGCCAGTCCCGCCGGCCCTATCCTGTAGATATTTTGTAGATTTCGTGAAAATTCACCTACGGCCCCATACAAATTACTATGGAAATAAAGCTTACGTGTTATCATTAAGCGATAGCCATATATTTAGATCAAATGGCAAAATGTTGTAGGGCTTATATTTCAATATATTTTTATACCCTCCACCATAGTATAGAGGGTATGTTTAGTTTGTTTTTCCGTTTGTAACGCTGTGAAGTAATCATTTGCGACCCTATAAAGTACATATATTCTCGATCAGGTTAAAAATCTGAGTCGATCTATGCACGTCAGTTAGTCCTTCCGTCTGTGGTAATCACTAGACAGCGGAATCCTATGCAAATGCATATATGGTTTTATCACAAAATAAAACGAATTATGCCCCGAAATTTTTGCATATCGTGCATATTTGGACATATTTTTACATATTTGCATAACATGAGCATATGCAAAACCATATGCAAAAATATATACAAGGATTTGTGGTCTAAAAATCCCACCGAAATGTCTGAAATGTGGTATTAAGTCTTCGTTGGTAGTATAAAACTTTCCACCTGAAATTTGTCAGTATAGGTCCACGTCTTCATATAGCCCCACTATCACTAGACAGCGGAATCCTATGCAAATGCATATATGGTTTTATCACAAAATAAAACGAATTATGCCCCGAAATTTTTGCATATCGTGCATATTTGGACATATTTGCATAACATGAGCATATGCAAAACCATATGCAAAAATATATACAAGGATTTGTGGTCTAAAAATCCCACCGAAATGTCTGAAATGTGGTATTAAGTCTTCGTTGGGAGTATAAAACTTTCCACCTGAAATTTGTCAGTATAGGTCCACGTCTTCATATAGCCCCCCATAGAACGGTACATCCCGATTTTCGGTATTTAGAAAGTTGTAGCCTCAATATCCCACCGAAATGACTGAAATTTGGTATTTAGTCTTCGTTGGGGGTATAAAACTGTCCACCTGAAAGTTCTTGGTATAGGTTCACGTCTTCATATAGCCCCCATAGAACGGTACCTCCGGATTTCTGGTATTTTTATGGATGTTGCCGCAATATCCATCCAAAATGGCTGAAATTTGGTATTAGGTTGTGCGAGGTTTATGTATTTTTTAATTGAAACAAAGGCACATTTATAAAAAGTAACAAAACGTATATTTGGTTCGAATGAAATACAAGAACTGAAAATTATAATTTCAAAAAGAAAAAAGTATTTTTCTGTCAATTTAAAATTCAAAGAAAAGGTGATGTAAGTTTACAAGTACAAACATTGTAAAGTATGCACCTACATTACCCCCTTCCTAGTGAAAACGATACAGATTTCTCTTTAGATTTAATAGGGGTCATCTGTTGACTTAAATCAATTTCTAAATGTTCAATTTCTGTAAATGCTGGTTATGATGTTATCTGTCTTGCTTCCGATTTGAAGGGTAAAATATTTTGGAAATCTTTTGATCACTCTGTAAGGTCCATGAAATTTTTGCTCAAGAGGTTTAAGTACATGATCACTTCTTATCCACACATGGGAACATACATTCAATTCCTTGTTGATAAATATATTTGAACTGTTCTTATTTGAAGTTGTTGCGGGTTTAATTCCAGACATTAATGTTTGAAGATGTAACAGAAAATCATCTGAATCTAGAACGACATTACTTTCGGTGAACATTTGACCAGGAACATGAAATGTTTCGCCATATACCATTTCAGCTGGAGAGCAATTAATTGCATCTTTTACCGAAGTTCTTAACCCTAGCAATACTAAAGGCAAAGACCTTGTCCATTGAGTTTTGTTGTGGCATATCAATGCGGATTTAAGAGTTCTGTGAAGACGTTCAACTAATCCGTTCGATTGTGGATGATAAGAAGTCGAATGTTTTAATCGAGTTCCTAACAACTTTAATAGATTCCGAAAAGTATTCGATGTGAACTGACGTCCTCTGTCTGTGTGAACAATATCTGGTGGACCAAAACGAGATACCCAGCCATTTAAGAAACTTTGCGACACAGTTTCCGCTGTAATATTCGGCATTGGTATTGCTTCCATCCATCGGGTAAATCGATCAATGCAGGTAAGAATATAGCGATGACCATCTGATAGTGGAAATGGGCCAACTATATCTAAGTGCACATCAGCAAAACGTCGCGATGATAATGGAAATGTCCCGATAGGACTTTTTGTATGGCGAGTTATTTTTGATCGTTGACAATACTGACAAGATTTCGTCCATTGTACACAATCTCTTTTCATGAAAGGCCAGCAATAACGTTCAGTGACAAGTTTTACGGAAGATCTTGAACCAGGATGAGATAAATTGTGTAAACCATAGAATATTGATTTTCGCAATTGAACTGGAACATATGGTCTTGGATTATTAGCTTGAGAGACGTCACAAAATATCTTCGTATTTGAGGCAGGAATTGTAATGAGTTGTAAATTCATTGATGTTTCGGATTTAAACAAATCTTGAAGTTCTTGATCGCTTTGCTGAAGTTTTGAAAGTTCTTTAAAATCCAATAATGATAATGATTCTACACGGGAGAGTGTATCTGCAACGATGTTTTCATTACCCTTAATGTACCTCAAATCCGTTGAAAATTGGCCAATAAAGTTTAATTGTCGTAGTTGACGAGGGCTTGCTTTTTCTGGCTTTTGAGAAAAAGCGTAAATTAATGGCTTGTGATCAGTATAGATTGAAAACGAACGGCCTTCTACGTAGTCCCGAAAATACTTAACAGCTTCATAAATCGCTAATAGTTCTCGGTCGTAAGTACTATAGCGTTGCTGAGTTTTGCTTAGCTTCTTGGTAAAGAAAGATAATGGTTGTAACTCACCATTTATTCGTTGTTCCAAAACAGCACCTAAAGCAAAATCTGATGCATCTACTTTAATGGATAATTCTGCATCACTAACGGGATGAAATAACAACACTGCATTTGATAAGCTTGACTTACATTGCAAAAATGATTTTTCCGCTTCTTTAGTCCAAATGACAGGTCGTTTATCATTTTTCACTACATTCTTGAGAAGTTGGTTTAGTGGGGCTTGTTCTGTCGCTGCATTAGGTAAAAATCTTCTATAAAAGTTTACCATTCCGAGAAAGCGTCGTAAGTCCTTTATAGTCGAAGGCTTAGGGATACTTACAATTTCATCAACTTTGCTTCGAATGGGTTGCATTCCAGTTGATGATATTCGGAAACCAAGGAAATCGATTTCACTATTACCGAAAGAACATTTACCTTGATTGACGACAATGCCATATTTCTGAAACCTCTCAAAAACAATCTTCAGATGCTCCAAATGTTCAGCAGGCGATTTTGAAAATATAAGGACATCATCAATGTAGACAAAGACAAAAGGTAAACCGCGTAGTACTTCATCCATTAAACGTTGGAAACTTTGGGCGGCATTTCGCAATCCAAACGGCATTTTGACAAATTCGTATAAACCAAATGGAGTAGCGATAGCAGTTTTTGGTACGTCGTCAGGAAATACAGGGATTTGATAGAACGCGCGCGCCAAATCCAACTTTGAAAATATGCAGCTACCGGCTAAGTTAATGTTGGCATCAGTGATAAAAGGTATTGGATAACGATCAGGTACCGTAATTTTATTTAAAAATCGGTAATCTCCAACACATCTCCACTCACCATTTTTCTTGGGAACCATATGAAGAGGGTTCGACCAATTACTACTTGATGATCTAATAATCCCATGTTCGAGCATATACTCAAAATCTTTTTTGGCAATTTTAAAACGATTTTGATCTAAGCGCCGTGGTTTTGCATGTACGGGTGGTCCAGTCGTTTCAATATGATGATATATTCCATTTTCCGTTTTAATTCCAGGAAGAGTGGAGGCTTGATAGACATCTGGATACTTCATTAACAATTTGTTGTACACAGATTCATTTTTCACCAATGTTGTTATGCCTAGTGACGGAGATTTAGAAATTTTCGCTGAAACTTGCAAATCAGTTTTGCCATCAATCAATGCTTTACGCTTAAGATCAGGAAGAAGATGAAAATGTTTTAAAAAATCAGAATCAATAATGGTTTTTGTAACATCTGCTATAATAAAGGTCCAAGAAAAATTTCTGCGTAATCCGAAATCTAAATGCATGATTTTCTGACCGAAAGTACGAATTGAAGAACCATTTGCAGCAACAATTTTAATACCACAGTCTGACGTTTTTGAAGTCTTGAAGCTCGGAGGAATTACAGACACATCGGCTCCGGTGTCAATTAAAAAATCTCTGTTGGAAAGCTTATCTCTAACAAAAAGGCGACACGAGATACCACTGTAATCTGGAATTGTCGCAACTTCCGAGTGGTCCTCTAGTTTTTTGAGAAAGAGCATGGGGACACGCATTTTGTTGCCTTTTCAGCAAACCGATTATGGTACCAACACAAGTCTCTGCGTCGTGACTTACTTCTGTTACGCGACCTGCTGTTATTACCTGTGTCTGAACGAGTCTGAGAGCGGTTTCTAGAAAAGTTGTTGAATTTCTTTTCTAAAGCTTCAATTTGACGGGATATTTTGGTCAGATCAATATTGCCAGCTGCAGCAGTTACTTCATAAAGTTGTGGCGAACGTAGACTCATGATCTTATCTGCTTGCAGAGCTAACGAAGGCAATTCACTTACTTGACTTATTGTTAAAATAGACCGAACATCTTCTGGAAGTTGTTCCAAAAAGAGTGTCTTGAGAACAGCATCATTTAATTGACCAGAAGCAAGATTTTTCATAATTTGCAACAAATGCGATGGCTTTTGGTCTCCTAATTCTTGATTTTTCAGCAGTCTGCGGAGTTTTGATTCCTGAGATTCGGAAAATGTTTCCATAAGGCGATTTTTAACGGCAACAAATCTACCATCAGCAGGAGGGGATTCCAAAATATCACAAATGTGAGGAAGAAAATTTGGATCGATATTTGCTACAACATATTGGAATTTGGTCTCATCGCGAGTGATACCAGAAATTGCAAATATAGCTTCAACCTGCATAAACCATAGTTTAGGATTTTCTTTCCAGAATGGAGGCAGCTTGTGGACACTAGAAGCAGCAACATTACGGGCTTGAGAATTTTCATTCCGACCATCTGCTAATTGATCCGAATTTTCCGAGGGCATTGTTACACTAGTTTTGTGTTTGATTTTTGTATGCAACGATTTAAAACGCGAGGTCACCAATTAATGTGCGAGGTTTATGTATTTTTTAATTGAAACAAAGGCACATTTATAAAAAGTAACAAAACGTATATTTGGTTCGAATGAAATACAAGAACTGAAAATTATAATTTCAAAAAGAAAAAAGTATTTTTCTGTCAATTTAAAATTCAAAGAAAAGGTGATGTAAGTTTACAAGTACAAACATTGTAAAGTATGCACCTACAAGGTCTTCCTTGGGGGTATAAAACTTTCCACCTGAAATTTGTCGGTATAGGTCCACGTCTTCATATACCCCCATAGTACGGTTCCTCCCGATTTCCGGTATTTTGAAGGTTGTGGCCTCAATATCCCGCCAAAATGGCTGAAATTTGGTATTAAGTCTTCCTTGGGGGTAATCAACTTTCCACCTAAAATTTGTCGGTCCACGTCTTCATATAGCCCCCATAGAACGGTACCTCCGGATTTCTGGTATTTAGAGGGTTGTGGCCTCAATATCCCTCCGAAATAGGTGAAATTTAATATTAAATCTTCATTGGGGGTATACAATTTTCCACCTGAAATTTGTCGGTATAGGTCCACGTCTTCATATAGCCCCCTATAGTACGGTACTTCCCGATTTCAGGTATTTTTAAAGTTGTTGCCTCAATATCCCGCCAAAATGTCTGAAATTTGGTATTCAGTCTTCCTTGGGGGTAATCAACTTTCCACCTAAAATTTGTCGATCCACGTCTTCATATAGCCCCCATAGAACGGTACCTCCGGATTTCTGGTATTTAGAGGGTTGTGGCCTCAATATCACTCCGAAATGGGTGAAATTTAATATTAAGTCGTCCTTGGGGGTAAACAACTTTCCACCTAAAATTTTTCGATTTAGGTTCAGGCCTTCATATAGCCCCCATAGAACGATACCCCCCGATTTTCGGTATTTTGGAGGTTGAGGCTGTGGTTATACATTTCCCTAGTTTATTGACTTGTCTGAAAAGAACTTTAAACAGAAAAATTGTACATACAAACATTTTTGTACCTATTATTGAAATATTTGTTGCATAAGAAATGCATAAATTTTGCATATGGAAAAAATTTTTGCATTTTGCATATGTCATATGCTTCGATTGCAATTTAATCAAAAGCCAAAAATATGCCCAGTCCCAAACTTGGACATGAATCGGACCAAAAATTGGGGATCCTCCCGATTTTCGGTATTTTGAGGATTTTAGCTACAATTTTTAACCGAACTTGCTGTAATTTGATATTTAAGATTCTCAGTGATCACGAAACTTCTCCAACAAAAATCGTCAATATATGTCCATGTTTCGGTATTTTGAGGTTCCCTGCAGTTATAAAACTTTTCCGCCGAAAATTGTAAAGATAGGTCGACACTTTGATACAGCCCTGTTGGTTTTACCTTTCACCTGGCTGAACACATTTTTTAGATTAGATTAGGTAATTTAGGCATTTGGAGTATCCATGATCGAAAAATATTTGCATCTAAAATTGTGAAAGGAAACTAAATATACAATTATAATAAAGACTATTTTATGATGGGGTTTATAAAAAGTTCGGCCCGGCCGAACTTATCGACTTTTTACTTGTTGTTTTTTTGGACGTGTTTTCTTTGGCTCAGATAAAGGGCCTGTAGTCTAATATATACATATAAGGTCCCACAATTTCAACTATTTGTGTTAACCTAGTGAAAACTAAACAGACATTTAGTGTACCTTAAACTTATGCTCCTTCTTACTTTGTGTAACATTAATAAGAATTATACTTGCGAGTGTTTCACGCAATAAATTGTTGTTTTTATTGTCAATGCTTTGACATATTCCCGTCCACTCAAAGACTTTCCCAATTCAACGCTGTCGTAAAAGGGCATTAAGTAATAATCACGTTAACATCCTTTGCAGTATTTTCAGGAATTATGATATTATATATTTATGAATGTAAATGTTTGTGTGTGAATTCCGTCTACAGTCTTACCACAAAGCCTTTTGTCAATGAGAATCACGTCTTCGTCGTGGCTTTCACCCTTTTTTGTGACGAGAGTATGGGACATGTTAGTGGCAGACAGTTTTGTTTCTGTTCCAATTTATAAATTGATTGCGTTAAATTAATATGTGAGTAACGAATGAAGTACTTTTAGCCACGTCATTGTGGCTATAAGCAAATAATATTTAAGATTGTCACCATCCCTTCTCACTCGACACCAACATAATCCCAATCTATCTACTGAATCGCTAAAGGGTTCAGAGAAATAAAATGAGAAATGAAGCATAAAGCAAAATTAAATTTTTTCACAATTGTGGAGTAGATGAACATTAAATGCAAATTAATTTCAAACGTAGATATATAAATAAATGTAAGTAAATTGTCAACATTCATTAAACAAAAACATTTCTCTTTTTAGTAGTAAGTCGGTTCAGAGGTTAATGTGGAAACAACGCAATTTTGATTTTTTTAGAAAAATATCTCTTTCGAAAAGCCAATAAATTTTCAGTTTTAGGGGCAATGATTATCAATATCGCCTTGCACGCTGAATGCCTTAGCTCGGGTCGTTCGGACTTGCCCATGAAAAGGAGATCTAATATAATTGTCCTAAGAATGTGTATATGTTAGCGCTGCACTTATTGATACTAAAGATTTTCCCCTTGTTCCATTGGAAATATTCATGTGGTGATGCTCGTAGTACCATATTTTCCTGATAACACGGTCCAACACAGATACAATTAGGATTTTATCACTTCAGTGATCTATTGGACACGGAAAAATTTTCATCTAGCACCCCAAAAACCGATAAAATATAGAAAATTTTAAATAATTTATGGAATTCTGGTCAGTAGCAGCTTAACTGTTGGGTGTTTAACCAATTAACCTCTTGCAAAAATCTTCCAAATAATATGCTCTGCAATTCTTCAGAATTTTCTAAAACTCAAAAATAGTTACATATATCATGTAGTTTAGGTGGTACTTTATACCAAATCTTCTAAAAAACGTTGAAGAAGCAACTTAAAACAATGGCATGTTCGGAAGAGTTGTAATACACAACGAAGCGAATATTTATACAAGATTAAAAATGGACATTTCAGACTATTTTGACCGCCCTATTGTTTCATGTTTACCATGTATGAGCGAATCATTTACCTCTTATCTATTTTAAACATCTCAAAGAAGACTTTTGTTACAAGGGAAGAAGAATGTGGTAATGTGGCAAAGTATGGATTTGTGAGAATTATTCTTTAAATGTCTATTTTAACCAGCCTACGATTTCATGTTTTCATTATCACCGTGTATGAGCGAATCGTTCCAAATACTTGCCACTGAAATATGCTGGATTTGTATCAAAACTTCGAAATGTGAAATTTAAATCTTGCCGTTCCGTGGAAATAAAAAATGACAAAAAGCATGAGACAAACCCCATTAAGGAGTAAATAAAGCCGTTTTGCCAACGGAAAGAGTCATAACTCAAATATGTAACCGTGCTTGTGAGAGTACGTTCATTACAAGGATATACAAAGAAATGTAGCAAAACGATGTTATTGAATTTTTAATAAACACCGTAACCCACATACAAGGTCCCTTTTAAGCAAAAGATATTCCCCACTCCATTTTGTCAACCACGTAATATCCCACCCCCTCCACCCCCTGGGAATCGGCATAAGTCTCAGGTGTGAATAACTTGCAAAAAGCAGTCGTATTGCTCTTACTCATCGGCACACTCCTAGAATGAAAACCATTTTATGCCCAGAATGTAAAATGTCCTGGTGGCACAGTGTTTCTTATCCAAGAAATAGACAGTCTTTACAGTGATAACCTTTGTTTGTAATTGTAATTTTTAAATTAATTTTTACAGTGTTTCCAGGGGCTATCTGCACTTTAATACGACACTGAAAAAATTTGATAAAATTTTTTGGAGATTAGCCTCATCAGAATTACTCTTTAAATCTAATATTTTCCAAAACACTGTACCACAATCCTATCAACAATAGTAATAGAAGTGTTGCTCGTGTCCCCGCCGAACTTTTAACGAAAAATCTCTAGACGAATATTTCATGCTAAACATGAAGCATAAAACCGCAGCTCATAAACTGGAAACACTCCATAAATATAACATGTTATGAAGGATTTCTTAGCAACAAAACAGTCAAAGAACTTTTTACAGCCATCGGGCCAAACAACCTACTCCGATGAGGGTGAACATGACGGTGATGAAGATGCCGGCGACTACAAGAAACAATATTATGAGAAAAAAGCATTTAAACGCTATAAAAGTAACCAGAATAGCTCAAAGATAAGACATTTTTTAAGTCTTAAAAAAAATAAAGGAGCGAATCTATGGCGATGGCTCTTTCTTTTCGTGTGGGGGAATTGTTACTATTGTCCTTGTCGCAGCTATTACGCCAGTCTGTTTTTCGATGAATGTTGCAAAAGAGAAATATTTTATTTTATATTTCTAACACGAAATGTACACAAGGAGCAGTTGTTTGTGACAGTTTATGCCATAAATGAGCGTTAAAACACCTGAACATGTTGGAAGCGGCTGGGGCAGGGATAGCGTTGCGTTAAGCAATGTTAAAAATTAAAAACGTTTGAAATGATAATTTCGTTGTATGAACCTGAAAGTGTTTCCTAAAGTGTCTATAAAGTATTGTAAAGTATTTAAAATGTATTCAAATTGTTAAGTGGTTTCTGTTGTCGTTGATATACATTTTATGATTTATAACCGGCGGCACTTCCCTTAAGTCTTTCTTGCTTCGATTGCTAAGGATTCAATGTAAAATAATTGTTACAAAATTATAAAGTTATTGTGGGGAAACAATTTTGTAAACGCACTCTGGAAGAAGGGTATAAGAGCGGCAAACATACATATGTCGTATCCCATTTTACTGCCTTTGGGAAAAGATAACTGATATTCCCAAATGACAGAACGGAGGATATATTAAGTTTATCATTCTGTTTGTAACTTATCGAAATAATCATTTAGACCGAAAAAGTATACATATATTTTCTTGATTAGCGTAAAATTCTAAGTCGATTTGGCCATGTCCGTATTCGTATAGCCCCATATAACGGTACCGTTAAACTTTTCGATATTTTTAAGTTTTTAGCTTATTTTCTGACCAAATTAGCTGTATTTAGAGTTTGCAGTGGTCAAAAAACTTCTCCACTAAAAATTATGGTACTTTTCCATGAAGAATACCTTTAGATTTTTGTTATTTTTTATGTTTTTACCTACATCTTGTTACCAAATTAGATGGAGACCTTATAAAGTATTGTTACGGAATGTAGACGTTGTTTTATTCTCCGATACGATTTGTACCAGATAAAACAGGTTCGTTTTGGATTACGATTCTACAATGTTTTATTGGCGTTATTCACTTCAGTTATTCACGCAAGACTTTATTTCTCTACTAGCACACAGCTAATTCTCCAGTAAGCACAAAGTTTTACTCTATTCAGGTTACTTCGTTACTTACACTTATGCCAAGTTTATACTTGCGCTCCAAAATCCACTGGATTTCACGAAATCCTGAAATACACCCCGGTGTTTACACTTATTTTTTTGTTGATTTCGAACATATCACAATAATCAAGGTAGATGCATATGCGCAGCTGATCGAACATGAATTTTCAAAACAAGTTGTTGTAAATTGAATTAGTCATCAAAATATACGACAAAATAGAACTTTGCAACTTTATTTCGAAAATTATCGTACAATTATCTATATATCGTATAAATTGTGTATAGTATTAACAAATGAAAAAATACAAAATGATTTTATCGTTGAGACATAATAATAATAAATTTTGATAGATAAAATTTGTGTTCAGAACTTGCAAAATATTAATATTTGCAGCAGTTTTCCCGTTTGGTGCTAAAAATGTGTTCCCGTACTCCGAAATCTAGCAAGATTTGCACTTCTCTTTGAACAAAAATAGCGCCGAATAAAACCCTATTCTCCTGTTTTTGGCAATACAATTTTGGCCTAGTATAAACTAGCTGCATGTTAATTGGTATCTAGATACGATAGCTGATACGTTGATTTTGACATTTCTGCTGCAGTTTTTGCAATTTCCGTCATTTTTTCGTTCCCGTATTTTTTAAGAAATTTGTATGGGGAAGCAATTTTTTACAATTCGCTCTTTTTTTAACATTACCATTAAAAAGTACGGGAACACAATGAAAAATAGCATTGTAACAAAGTAATTTAATATTTCTTTCACATTGTTTACAAATTTTGATGCAAAAATTTTTTTGTTGCAGCAATTGACCATCTACCTTGTTTATTGTGATACGTGAAAAGTGTTGCAACTTTTGGTACTTTTTTAGGCAAAACCAGGGTTGTATATCATGTGTACTGTGATTTCGATGTTGATTTCGCTGAAATCACGAAATAAGATGATTTCATTTTTGTATGCGAAATCATGATAAATTTTGCATGATTTCGCGCGAAATCACGAAACGCCTTCGAAATCACGAAAAGACGCCGAATGTAAACCAAACATTACGGTTTAAAGCTCGCGGTTTATCAACAACTAACTCAGCACTCGCTACATGCCCATATTTATATCCGCTTGCGTATACATAGACTGTTCAAGTACCCTTCATCTGGGAGGTTCTATAATATTCAAACGAGTTCCATATGCACATACACACATACTCGTATACAAACAGACGAATGAATATAAACAACGCATCAATGCGCCAGCGGAAACAAATACAAGGGGGTACGAGAGGTTACAATGACTTCACAATGTAGAAGCATAATTCAATTATGATAATTGGATAGTCAAAATGAATGAGAGTAAGAGAGAGAGAGAGAGTACATGGAATTAAGACTAAGCAATAATTCCATGATTTCAGTAATAGTTGTTGTTGCAGAAATAAATAAAGCTGAAAACACATCCTACGTTTGAGTAAAGTTTTGTGTCATTTCTGGTAGATGAATAAAAGGCAAAGTGCTGCCTAGTTTCAATTTTTCGAAACATAGAAAAGTAGTGATTGGAATTCTTATATTGTTGTTGTCCACGTTTTGATATAGCTTCCATAGAATGGTGCCTTCCGATTTTCGATGTTTTTAAGGTTTTATTCTAATTATTCCTCCAAAAATTGGCCATATTTTGATATATGCCCCATAGAACAGTACCTCCCGATTCTCGTTATTTTTTAATTTTTAGCCTCATTATCCCACTGCAATAGGTGAAATTTGGTATTTAGTATTCGTTCGGGATGTAAATCATGGTGTATGTAAAGTAAACAAATGCATTTTTGTTGGCTAGAGGCAAACTATTTTTTGTACTTTATGTCAGCTTGCTAATATAATTCATTCATATATTTGGTTTTTGAAATTGGATACACAAGACTGCTTTGCATTCTTCTTTACTTACATAACTTTTCCTTTCTTGGAAACTCCTGCTTTTATTATTGTGAAAGTGATCGCGCCGGTTGGTGGCAACGCACAGTGTCCGATTTTCCAAAAAACCTGGCAAAAAATCGAAAAAAAATTATCAATTTACACTAAAAAGGGTCAGATATTGTTTATAGGATTCCAGTGCGTGTAGTTATGAAAAAATATATACATTTCTTGTTTAATAAGTGGGTATAAATGCAGGTCAAAGTGACCCTATTTGGAATTTGTTTTTTTTTTTTTTCAGTATTTAAGTTGTTTATAAATCTATGATAATATTTTCTTTTTGTAATTGTAATGAAAGGTATGTGAAACGTATTTAAGATGTTCAGTGTCGCCAAAGAATTCTGCGTTCTTTAATAATTGATGTCCGTACTTGTTAATTTTTTTCAAGATCAATTTTCACAATAAATTATGAAAATAGTTGTGAGTAAGATCGAGTTGGGCCGTGTAATTTATCATTTCATAAAAAAAGGGAGGGTTTTTTTTACCAATTTCCATCGAAACATCCTGCACATATTTGCACTTTTTTATGTGATATTTTGTCTTGCAGGTATGTACAGATTTTCTTTCATTCAGAATGTCATAATATAGGATAGGGTCACTTCTTGGCGTTTGGTTATAATTTAGAGTTTTGATGTATTCTAAGACATATAGTAAAATTTTATGGCGAAAAAATTTCTAGAATATTTTGATCTGATTCCGTCATATTTTATAGGCGATTTTAAAGATTTTCAGAAAAAGGGACCAAAAAGACCACTTTTATGACTCGCACGAGGGTTAATTTTTTTAAGAAAAATATTCCTCGCATTCTTCTCAGTAAAGTTGCCAAAGACATTATATACCTAAAGTGCAAGGATTCCAAGTGATCTTAACTCAAACATTTCCAAAACTGTAGAAATGGTAGAAGCTTGCAACCCTATTTTAGTTTCTTGGTATTTTGGCAAAATTGATACTGATATTTGCTTTGTATGTAATGCAAATAGAGATTTCATTTCTTTAATGACTTATAGTGAAATTTAGCGGAGAACATTTTTGTCTTTGATGCCATTCTTCTAAAATGATGCTTTGTATGACAATTTTGCCAAAATCCATATAAATTACGTCATTAACCCTAAAATGTGTTTATAATTTTGCATATTTCTGGTAATTAGGTAAGATATAGAGTTTTGGTGTGTTCTAGGACCTATTAGAAATTGATGGTGAACAAATTTGTAGAATATTTTGATCCGATAAGATCACATTTTATAGGAGGAGGGACCAAAAAGACCCCTTAAGTGACCGCCTGAGGGTTAAATAGTATCAAAAATGTAATCAGCGGCCCGAAAAACATAAAAACCAAAGGTTAGGTCAAAATCCATTCATTTTTCGAGTTTTGGCCAGGTTTTTCGGAAAATCGGACACTGTGCAACGTTCAGAATTTTTTGTATTCCATTGCTTCCTTTTTCTTTATTGTTTATTACTTTATTCCAAACTATTGATTAAACTGTGAAACCCTTGAGAACGAAGAAGTCTACCCATTAAATAGGACGAGAAGAAGCAGTATCAGTATTTAAATTCAAAACAGGGTATTTTTTTAAACTATCCCAGTTGGGATTAAGCAACTAAATTGTCCAGCTGGAAGAACAACTCCGGCGACTTACATGTATTGTTACTCGTATTTGTCTGTCCCCGTAAGGCTATCATAAAAGTGTATTGTGATTGTGTCCAAGTGAGTTTGGCCAAACAGCAGAAATATCCCAGCTCGAAATATCCCAACCTTGGTTGTTCTATTTATATACCCTCCACCATAATATGGAGGGTATAATTAAATTTGTCATTCCGCTTGTAACACATCGAAATATTCATCAGATACCCTATAAAGTATATATATTCTTGATCAGGGTAAAATTCTAAGTCGATACAACAAAGCCCGTCTGTCCGTCCGTCCGTCCGTCTGTTGAAATCAAGATAGAGCTCGCAATTTTTAAGATAGAGCTTTGTAATTTGGTACAGAAGCTTTTATTACTCCTAGGATGTTTGGTATTGCAAATGGGCTATATCAGCCCACGTCTTGATATAGGCCCAATAGAACGGTACCACCCGATTTTCGGTATTTTTAAGGTTTTAGCCTCATTATCACACTGAAACAGCTGAAATTTGGTACTTAG
The DNA here is from genome assembly GCF_047663935.1 of Musca autumnalis. Lineage (NCBI taxonomy): Eukaryota > Metazoa > Arthropoda > Insecta > Diptera > Muscidae > Musca > Musca autumnalis. Next base: position 85,624,563 of record NW_027411866.1, read on the forward strand.
TCTTCGTTGGGGGTATAAAACTTCCCCCAGAAATTTGTCGGTTCAGTTCCACGTCTTCATATAGCCCCCATAGAAAAGTACCTCCCGATTTTTGGTAATTTGGAGGCTGTGGCCACAATAATCCATCGAACGGTACCACCCGATAGAACGGTACCACCCGATTTTCGGTATTTGGAAGGTTTTAGTCTCATTATCACACCGAAATAGCTGAAATTTGGTACATAGTCTTCGTTGGGGGTATACAACTTCCCCCAGAAATTTGTCGGTGCAGGTCCACGTCTTCATATAGCCCCCATAGTTGAGTTGAGTCAACAACAGTCGCGAGTGGACGTGTTTTGAAAAGCTCCCAATAAAAGTCATAAATACAGTCGTTAAAACATATCTTTGTAATAAATAAACTTATATTTGTTTAAACAGTGCACCCTGTGCCTACAAAACAAAAAAAAAAAAAAAAAAAAAAAACAATATATACTCCGGTCTAAGCTCGTGTTGCAATAATATCAAAATTAAATTTTCTTGCAAACAAGTCATAATAAAAGCATCTAGTAAATAAACAAACAACTATAGAGAAAGTGAGAAAAAAAATAAAAGAAAAATAGAGAGTGAAACAACAGTGAGAGTTCACGTCAACTAAAAAAAATCTCTCTTTGTCATAACTCGGCAAAAGCGCTCCTTTAGATAAATCAAATCATCTAAATATAAATTAATCTTGCCGTTAAATTCAAAACGATTAATCAAACAAATTCAGTAATACAAAATATCGAACTAGCGCCTAAAACTATACTCTAGTTTCTCTACATAAAACTGTGCCACCCTGTGTGAAGAGCATTTCTTTAACGCGCCTAAAAGTCGTCTAATATTAAATCATCGTGAAGTTCAACTCCTTACACGACACACCCAGTTATTTATTAAAATCACTAACCATATTTACACACAATGATGAATGATCAAAACGAACTAGACACTACACAGGCAAATTTGTCTATAGATTACGAATCTGTAATAAAAGACTCTAGGGCACCTAAACGCCACAGAGAAAGTTTTACACAACGTCTCATCGGGAACTCCCCGAAAACACCACGTATGGCAGACTCCCCCTTCAGACTAATGCAAAAACTGGATGAACGGTTCTCCAAACTAACAGATCGACTTATGAATCAATTCAAAGTGATGCTACAAGAGACGGAAAATCGCATTCTGAAGGAGTTAGATGCTAAACTGTCTGAATTCAGAACTGATCTCAACAATGTTCATCAACGAGTTTCCAAGCTTGAAAAAGTGGCTGATGACTTTACAAACATCAAATCAGAAATTGAAGAACTAAGAATACAGTTATTAAGACAAGATAATGCCCCCGTTGCCTGCGAAATTAGGCTTAATGGAATCCCGTTTCATAGCAACGAAAACTTAACCGATGTATTTACCAACATTTGCACATGCTTAAATATAAAGGTGCCAAATATTAAATCGATCCACCGTCTGCATAATCGGAATAACACGAAAAAAGTTAATTCGCCTGACGCAGTAATTATTATCAAATTCATGTCTCCTTACGATAAAAACTACTTTCTTAAATCGCTTTCACACTATCGTAAGGCCAACAACTACAAATTGTTACTCAATTCTATTGGTTTTAATTCCACTGCACAATTTTACATACACGAAAACATTTCAAATGCAAATTATGCACTACTACAGGATGCTTTACACCTGAAGAAGAAAGGGTTAATAAAGGCAGCATATACCTTTCGTGGCCTCGTTCACATCAAGCGCCTCAACTGCAATGAACCGATATGCGTATCTCACAGTAAAATTCTTGATGATTTCGAAACATTGGAAAACGGATCGAGTGTTGCTCAACTCACCTAATAACTACATTATCACTTGGTCCATCATCACTATTTATTTTCCTGCTCTCAGTTACATGTTTACACTATTCAGTACTAATTTTTATATCTTATATCCCTTAAATAACGTTGATTATACATACAATTACGAACTTAAATTTTTATCAATCAAATTGAAGATATTATCACCCAACTTCCTTATGAACGCTGCTGATGCATTTTCCTCTAACCCTTGTAACATCAGTCATGACGTTTATGGCTAGTACAGTCAGAGATTCCCAGAATGGTACCAAGACTATGGTTAATATTTTATCCAAACAAAGAAGTGGCTTAAACATATGCCATTTTAATTCCCAGAGCCTAATAAATAAAACATATGAGTTTAGATACATTTTTGAAACATCTAATATTGACATTATTTGTGTATCGGAAACATGGCTCTTTTCTACTATCCCTGATGCTCTTATTAATTTAAAGGGCTACTCCGTTTATAGGTCGGATCGGGAACGTCGTGGAGGTGGAGTTGCCATATTTGCAAAAAAAAAACCTTAAATGCCAAATTTGTGTCAAAATCCAAAATAGGTGACGTAATTGAAAATGTTTTTATTCAACTCTAGTCTAACAATACGAAAATGTTAATAGGGTGTATTTACAGACCTAATAATAATATTGATCTTGAACTTGTCCAGAATTTGCTACAAGATGTCACTAGGGGATATAATGAAGTGGTCATATCAGGGGACTTTAACTCAAATTTATTAGACAATCCAGCTCTGGCTATTAACATGCAATCACTGGGATTGTATACTGTCAATAAGACGAACCTCACTCATTTCACATCTACTTCTAATACACTATTAGATCTGTTTTTTGTTAACAATCCATCTAAAATCCTTCTGTACGATCAAATTGCAGCGTCATGTTTTTCTAAGCACGACTTAATATTCCTTACCTATGAATTCCATTCACCACATTTTAACCAGACATCTGCTTTCCGAGATTACAGGAGTATTAGCTACAGTGATCTGAATGACAGATTAAGTCAGATAAATTGGTGTGAAGTATACAGAATACCTACAGCTGATCTACAATTACAATTTCTTCAACATAACATTCTTCAATTGTATGATTCCACTGTTCCGATGAAATATAAAAACAGCAACCCTAATTCGAAGCCCTGGTTTAACTCAAATATTAAAGTCCTAATTATAAATAGAGATGCAGCGTATTTCCGGTGGAAGCGCTTTAAAACAACAGAACTCTACGATATATTTCGTTCCTCCCGTAAGTTAGTGAATAGAGCGATTAACACAGCAAAAATTGAGTACTACGCCAGTCGTTTTAGTTCTGCAATAGATTCACAAAGTACTTGGAGAACAATTAATGACATTGGTCTTGGGAAATCGAAGACTCCGTCCACCTTTCAAGGTGATGTGGATGAATTAAACAAAACATTTATTAATATTCCGTCTCTTCGAGCAAATTCTTCTTTTTATGATAATATAGAAGTCTTTGCTGATGGACATTTTGAGTTTAGAAACGTCACTGTAGATGAAGTCTTACAGAGCTTCGCTGCCGTCAAATCTAATGCCATTGGGCCTGATGGACTTGACCCCAAGTTCTTACGGATACTTCTCCCAAGTCTTCTGCCATTTATTACACATCTTTTCAATACTATTCTCACAACCAGCACTTATCCTGTGCAATGGAAACATGCGAAGATTATACCTGTTTTGAAGTCTAACTTGGAATACCGACCAATTGCGATTCTATGTTATTTGTCCAAAATATTTGAGAAGATACTGCACAAGCAAATATCTGACCACATCCATCGGAATTCGTTGATAATAGGAACCCAATCGGGTTTCCGGGCCGATCACAGTTGTACCAGTGCACTAATAGAAATCTCTGAAACAATAAGATGTGCGATAGATGATAATGATCTCTGCTTTCTAGTTCTCCTCGATCACTCTAAAGCATTTGACACAGTTGATCACAACAACCTTTGCTTCAAACTACGTAGATTCTTCAACTTTTCAAATACATCGACACATCTTATACAATCCTATCTCTCCAATATATCTCAATCCGTATACTCGGGAACGAAAGCTTCTAGAGCCTTGATGGTTGATAAAGGAATACCACAAGGATCTATTTTAGGACCTCTACTTTTCACACTCTATGTCAATGACCTTCCCCTCCAATTAGTACATAGCAAGGCACACATGTATGCGGATGATGTACAGGTCTACATTAGTTGCCCTTTGAACGATATTGTGCAGTGTACACGGAAACTAAATGATGACCTCGAAAATGTTTCCAAGTGGGCCAAAGCAAATGGCCTTTTACTGAATCCAAATAAATCCAAATGCATTATCTGCCACAAAAATAAAAAGATCACCTTTGAAAGTGTTGACATTTTACTGGACCACAATATAATTGAAATTGTGTCTAGTGCTAAGAATTTGGGGGTCATTTTTAACTCATCTCTTAGCTGGGGAAGTCATATTAACGTTGTGGTAGGACAAACTTATGCTAAGTTACGTGCTTTATGGTTAACCCACTCGTTCACTCCACTTCATATACGTGCTCTCCTAGCAAAAACCTTCCTGTTACCCGGACTAACCTACGGATCCGAGCTCTTTGCAAATTGCGACGCAACGAGCAAACGTAAATTAAATATAGCATATAACAGCATTGTGTGTTATGTTCACGGGATTGGTAGAACAGAACATGTGTCACCTTTTACTCGATCACTTTATGGAGTTAATTTTGATGATTATTTGAATATGAAAAATTTAATTTTTCTTCATAAGGTCTTAGTCAAACAAAAACCTATTTACCTGTTCAATAGATTAAAATTCACAAGATCTAATAGAGGCAGAAAAATTATTCCCCTAAAACGCCGTAGTTTGGTGTCTGAACGGCAATACTTTATTGGCACCATTCGTCTGTGGAATTCTCTTCCAAGTCAATTGCAACGCATCAGCAACGTTCATACATTTAAAATTAAACTTCAAAACTATTTTCGAAACAATGAAACTAACACCTAATCCTATATCATTGTTTTATATCATTGTTTATGTTTATTTTTATTTTTTCACTTTTTTTTCTTTTTCTTGTTTAGCTTTTGTGTTAAAACCCATTATTTAGTATTAATATTAATCTTGTATTGTGCTTTTTATTATATAACTGTTATCCCGTAAATAATTTTTTTTAAGAAGGATATGTATCTACTACAATAATTCCTGTACTTTAATTTATAAGATTTTTATCTTGTTGTGCAGGAATATCAAATAAATAAATATCAAATATCATAGAAAAGTACCTCCCGATTTTTGCTATTTTGGAGGTTATGGCCACAATAATCCATCGAAATGGCGGAAATTTTGTATTTAGTCTTCGTTGGAGGTACTCAACTTTCTCCTCCGGTAGAGGTCCACGCCTTCATACAGGTCTTATAGAACGGTACCTCCCGATTTTCGATATTTTGAAGGTTGTGGCCACAACAACCTACCGAAATGGCTGAAATTCAATCGATAAAACGTCCCTTTATTGTAAAATTTTGATATTTAAAAAGAAGTGTGAAATGAAGTTTTAGAGTCACTTGGTGTAGGCATCCACGTCCCACCCATGAGGCAGCTTTGCCACTTTTTAGACATTTTGTAAATTCTCAAAAATTATATTTTAAAAACAAAGTTGTAAACATTTATATATCAAAACTTATAGCCAAGATATGCTTATATTTTTCCAAAAATAATATTTGAAAAACTTTAACGGTGTTGTTATTAGAACATTTTGAACAAAAACTTGGCACATCCTCCCCATGTTATCATATATAACGTACATAACTTTATTTCGCTTTTTGTTATGATAAATTTAAAAAAATTTTATATTATGATGTATTCTAGTATTTTGATTTATCCCAGTGTTAAATTATGAGAATTCCTCAAAAGTATAAATGTTAGAAATGTTTAAAATTTGTTTACGTATTTTCCAATGGTGGTCAATTTGAATCATTCTAATTCAAAATTTTAAAATTTTGTTTTTGCCAAAGTAAATTTATGGAAAATTTGTAAAGGTCTGTGTGCATGACATTGCCTTGCAATAATTATATCATGGTTTATTGCACGCAGAAAAATATATGTTAGAAATATGTTTGATCCAAACAAATATATGTTTGCAATATTTTGTAACATATCTCAATTTCTCAATGGGTGGAGAGAGGATTTTTGTCAAAGAGAGTAACAACAGGGCTCTCGCGGCTGCAGAAAGCTGTTTTATAATAAAGAGCTGTGTGTATGGTGTAATAGGAGACGCAGAAATATTTGCGGTGTGTATGCGGTAAAATACGCGAGTTTCGTGCTTTGTTGTTGTTAAACAACGTAGCAAGCGAAGAGGAAAATAAAAAAATGGTATTAATTATGTTGTTCTTTTTTCTTCAGTCGTTTAAATACAACCGCTGAGTAAAGACGGTAAGGTGAGTGATCAAATCAGTGTTTTGTCCTTTCTTAAAAAAATGGTGGTTTTTAGTATTTTAATTACTGTGAATTACTTGCTTACCTTTTGTATGTAATTTTATTGACAATAATGCAGTTTGACAACTAATGTAATAATCAGCTGTTTTCGTTATTGTACCTGTATTATTGTGCCATGGTCGGATATTATTCAGGTTCGGAATATAAAAAAACTTATTTGGAGAAAAGACCAACGTTTTATTTCAAAGCGCATATCACTCTTCTGTAAGAGGTATATCGAAAGCAAAACCTGGCAAGGAATTCAGAAAATATCACCTTTACAACGATGTGAAGTAGGTTGTCATAGGTGGTCAAACAACAGAGATATCGCAATAATCGGTAATGCATCCCTTCTTCCATTTTTTGTGCAATCACACTACAGGTCGGAATTTTGATCGGATCCTCACGAAATTTTGGAGGTTGATGTGGCTCTAACAGAGAAAGAAGCCTATTGATTGTTGGGGTATACCCCACTTTTCCATTTTTTAGTTGAGTTGTACTGGCGATGCACTTAAATGCGTTTCAACAAAATTGACCTGTGTTAATGAAGACATTCAGAGCAAAAACGCTAAGCTTTCCCAATTTTAATATTTTGAATTTTACCAGTCAAAAGCTTATGAACAGGGGTAGTGGTGTAGGGTATCACATAGTCGTCCCCGACCCGATTATAGCCTTGGCTCACTTGTTTCTTTTTAAAAGTGCGACTTTTTATAAGTTACTAGCTGACCCGGTCCGCGTTGCTGGCCCGTTTTTAGTTTTCCGTGTAAACATTTATAACCCATCTACTGATTTATATATATACACCTTTTCACATTCAATTCGAATCATTTTAGTTGTAATTCGAGAATTCCATTTTTAATTCGTAATATTTTATTTGTAATTCGATAATTGCAATTGTAATTCGAAACATTTCAATTGTACTTCGAATTATTCCATTTGTAATTTGAATTTATCTATTTGTAATTTGAATAATTATATTTGTAATTCGAATTATTCCATTTGTAATTCGACTTATTTTACTTGTTATTCGAACTATTTTATTTGTAATCCGAATTATTCCATTTGTTCCTTTTTGTTCCTTTCCTTTTCATAAATGGAATAATTCGAATTACAAATGGAACAATTTGAATTACAAATAGAATAATCGAATTACGAATGAAATGTTGCGATTTTCGAACCGAATTGACGTAACTATGCATTCCTCTTGAAACTTCATAAATAAAATTTTTAGCAAAACTCTCATGTAATTGTATCTCCAGATTTAAAATAGAAAATTCTTTTAACTATACCCTCCACCATACGATGAAGGGTATAACTAACTTTTTGTTTCCCTTTCTAACACAATTGTTTTTATCAGAATAAAAATGAGGTAATGTAGCGATGTTCTTCAGCTTAAATCAAGATACAGCCCGCAATATTTAACATTGAACTTTGTATTAAATTTCTCCTAGGATGTTTGGTATTGGAAATGGGTTATACCGGTCCACGTTTTGATATAAACCCCATGGAACTGTACCACCCGTTTTTCGGCATTCGCCATTAAATGGGATTTAGTCTTCCTTGGGGTATAAGCAATCCCATTCTGTGTCCAGTTTTTGATAAACCACCCGATGTTGGGTATTTGCAAGATTTTAGCCAAATTATTAAACTGAAATGGATATAATTTGGTTTGTTGGGGGTCGTAAATACTTCTGCAGAGTATTGTCGCTACAGGTCCACTTTTTGATAAAGCTCCCATAGAACGATACCTCATGAATTTATATAGTAAAGAGGTTTTGCCTAATTTTCCCACCGAAATGGTTGTTGTTGGTCGCCGTCGAGGGTCGTAAACATACCTGCAGAGACTTTTCGGTATAAGTCAACATTCTGATATAGGTACCATAGAACAGTTTGGAAGTTTCCCACCGTCATGGCTACAATTTGGTATTTAGTCCCTACTTTCTGCATTACCAGTAAGCTGAATAATAATGGGTTACTTCTTAAACATTTTAAAAGGAAAAATTACATTGTGATTAGGGGTTCGACTGTAGTCCTTGGCAATATTTGGTTTTCTCCGTCATAATTGTTCGTAAAGAAGACCTGCTCACCTAGGGACCTAGCTGACCCGGTTCCGCGTTGCTGGCCCGTCGTTTTGGATTTTCATGTAAGCATTATCAACAATTTATCTATCTAATATTGATATATCTAGATTTTCGAACCGAATTGACGATATGTCGATGTTTTGGTATAACCCTCATACAATGGTATCTCCAGATGTAGAATAGAAAGTTACTTAAATTATAGCTTCCACCATACGATGTTTAAGGGTAATTTCGGTATTTGTTCTAATACATCTACCATAGGACTGTACCTCCCGAGTTTCAATATTTTGGAGTTTTTAGAGTCATTATTCCACCGAAAAGGCTACAATTTGGTGTTTAGTCTCCGTTATGGGTATAAAACATTACCGGTATAAGTTGTTATGTGGCCTCCATTGAACGACACCTTCCGGTTCTCGGTATTTCCAAGGTTTTAGCGGCATTATTCAGCATTATTTGGTATGTAGTCTCCTTTAGAGGTATCAAATATTTTAGCGGAGAATTGTCGGTAAAATTCACGTTTCCATATAGCCCCCATAAAACGATACCTACCGATTTTTGGGTATTTTTTTTCAACCGAAATGTCGGAAACCTGATTTCAATATAATATATGCTGGTGGGAAACGTCGTTTTTACTTGTGGTTAGCAAAGTGCTGTTTCATTGAGCACGTTATTATTTTACACTTTTAAACATGAAACATCGGTGATTCATAAAAAATGACTTCAAAATGCTAGATGAATTTATTTAGACTCTGCTGTATTTCAAGCCCTAAAGTTAATGTTCACGGCGTGTTTGCTGCCCCCTTATTAAATTAGTGAATCTGATCAGAAAGAATAAAGTTTTCAAAAATTGGACGCAATCGCGATATTCTGTGTGTATGGTGTAATAGGAGACGCAGAAACATTTGCGGTGTGTATGCGGTAAAATACGCGAGTTTCGTGCTTTGTTGTTGTTAAACAACGTAGCAAGCGAAGAGGAAAATAAAAAAATGGTATTAATTATGTTGTTCTTTTTTCTTCAGTCGTTTAAATACAACCGCTGAGTAAAGACGGTAAGGTGAGTGATCAAATCAGTGTTTTGTCCTTTCTTAAAAAAATTGTGGTTTTTAGTATTTTAATTACTGTGAATTACTTGCTTACCTTTTGTATGTAATTTTATTGACAATAATGCATTTTGACAACTAATGTAATAATCAGCTGTTTTCGTTATTGTACCTGTATTATTGTGCCATGGTCGGATATTATTCAGGTTCGGAATATAAAAAAAAACTTATTTGGAGAAAAGACCAACGTTTTATTTCAAAGCGCATATCACTCTTCTGTAAGAGGTATATCGAAAGCAAAACCTGGCAAGGAATTCAGAAAATATCACCTTTACAACGATGTGAAGTAGGTTGTCATAGGTGGTCAAACAACAGAGATATCGCAATAATCGGTAATGCATCCCTTCTTCCATTTTTTGTGCAATCACACTACAGGTCGGAATTTTGATCGGATCCTCACGAAATTTTGGAGGTTGATGTGGCTCTAACAGAGAAAGAAGCCTATTGATTGTTGGCGTATACCCCACTTTTCCATTTTTTAGTTGAGTTGTACTGGCGATGCACTTAAATGCGTTTCAACAAAATTGACCTGTGTTAATGAAGACATTCAGAGCAAAAACGCTAAGCTTTCCCAATTTTAATATTTTGAATTTTACCAGTCAAAAGCTTATGAACAGGGGTAGTGGTGTAGGGTATCACATAGTCGTCCCCGACCCGATTATAGCCTTGGCTCACTTGTTTCTTTTTAAAAGTGCGACTTTTTATAAGTTACTAGCTGACCCGGTCCGCGTTGCTGGCCCGTTTTTAGTTTTCCGTGTAAACATTTATAACCCATCTACTGATTTATATATATACACCTTTTCACATTCAATTCGAATCATTTTAGTTGTAATTCGAGAATTCCATTTTTAATTCGTAATATTTTATTTGTAATTCGATAATTGCAATTGTAATTCGAAACATTTCAATTGTACTTCGAATTATTCCATTTGTAATTTGAATTTATCTATTTGTAATTTGAATAATTATATTTGTAATTCGAATTATTCCATTTGTAATTCGACTTATTTTACTTGTAATTCGAACTATTTTATTTGTAATCCGAATTATTCCATTTGTTCCTTTTTGTTCCTTTCCTTTTTATAAATGGAATAATTCGAATTACAAATGGAACAATTTGAATTACAAATAGAATAATCGAATTACGAATGAAATGTTGCGATTTTCGAACCGAATTGACGTAACTATGCATTCCTCTTGAAACTTCATAAATAAAATTTTAAGCAAAACTCTCATGTAATTGTATCTCCAGATTTAAAATAGAAAATTCTTTTAACTATACCCTCCACCATACGATGAAGGGTATAACTAACTTTTTGTTTCACTTTCTAACACAATTGTTTTTATCAGAATAAAAATGAGGTAATGTAGCGATGTTCTTCAGCTTAAATCAAGATACAGCCCGCAATATTTAACATTGAACTTTGTATTAAATTTCTCCTAGGATGTTTGGTATTGGAAATGGGTTATACCGGTCCACGTTTTGATATAAACCCCATGGAACTGTACCACCCGTTTTTCGGCATTCGCCATTAAATGGGATTTAGTCTTCCTTGGGGTATAAGCATTCCCATTCTGTGTCCAGGTTTTGATAAACCACCCGATGTTGGGTATTTGCAAGATTTTAGCCAAATTATTAAACTGAAATGGATATAATATGGTTTGTTGGTGGTCGTAAATACTTCTGCAGAGTATTGTCGCTACAGGTCCACTTTTTGATAAAGCTCCCATAGAACGATACCTCATGAATTTATATAGTAAAGAGGTTTTGCCTAATTTTCCCACCGAAATGGTTGTTGTTGGTCGCCGTCGAGGGTCGTAAACATACCTGCAGAGACTTTTCGGTATAAGTCAACATTCTGATATAGGTACCATAGAACAGTTTGGAAGTTTCCCACCGTCATGGCTACAATTTGGTATTTAGTCCCTACTTTCTGCATTACCAGTAAGCTGAATAATAATGGGTTACTTCTTAAACATTTTAAAAGGAAAAATTACATTGTGATTAGGGGTTCGACTGTAGTCCTTGGCAATATTTGGTTTTCTCCGTCATAATTGTTCGTAAAGAAGACCTGCTCACCTAGGGACCTAGCTGACCCGGTTCCGCTTTGCTGGCCCATCGTTTTGGATTTTCATGTAAGCATTATCAACAATTTATCTATCTAATATTGATATATCTAGATTTTCGAACCGAATTGACGATATGTCGATGTTTTGGTATAACCCTCATACAATGGTATCTCCAGATGTAGAATAGAAAGTTACTTAAATTATAGCTTCCACCATACGATGTTTAAAGGTATAATTAACTTTGTGATTCTGTTTGCAACACATCGGAATATTCGTCGGAGAACCTATAAAGTATGTATAAATTTGTGATTAACATAAAAAATAAGTCGATATAACGATATCCGTCTGTCTATCTGTTGAAATCAAGATACAGCTCGCGATATTTAACATAGAACTCTTCAAGTTGGTACAGAAGTTTCTATTTATTACTCGTAGCATGTTTGGTATTGAAAAGTTATTATATCAGTCCACATTTTGATATAGCCGCCATACCACTGACCGCCCGATTTGCAGTATTTCAAGGTTTTAACAGCATTATCTTACCGAAATGACAATAATTTGGTATTTAGTCTCCCTTGGAGGCATAAAATATTTCTGTAATAAATTATCGACATAGGTCCACGTTTTGATAGAGCTACTCTAAAACGGTACCTCCCGAGTCTCAATATTTTGAAGGTTTTAGTCTCGTAATCCCACAGAAATGGCTATTAAGTGTTCAGTGTGGCTTTAAAATATAGAATATTCTATAAATAGTCATTGCTAGATTTCTAATGTCGGTATTTGTTCTAATACATCTACCATAGGACTGTACCTCCCGAGTTTTAATATTTTGGAGTTTTTAGAGTCATTATTCCACCGAAAAGGCTACAATTTGGTGTTTAGTCTCCGTTATAAGTATAAAACATTACCGGTAGATGTTGTTATGTGGCCTCCATTGAACGACACCTTTCGGTTCTCGGTATTTCCAAGGTTTTAGCGGAATTATTCAGCATTATTTGGTATGTAGTCTCCTTTAGAGGTATCAAATATTTTAGCGGAGAATTGTCGGTAAAATTCACGTTTCCATATAGCCCCCATAAAACGATACCAACCGATTTTTGGGTATTTTTTTTTCAACCGAAATGTCGGAAACCTGATTTCAATATAACATATGCTGGTGGGTAACATCGTTTTTACTTGTGGTTAGCAAAGTGCTGTTTCATTGAGCACGTTATTATTTTACACTTTTAAACATGAAACATCGGTGATTCATAAAAAATGACTTCAAAATGCTAGATGAATTTAGCTAGACTCTGCTGTATTTCAAGCCCTAAAGTTAATGTTCACGGCGTGTTTGCTGCGCCCTTATTAAATTAGTGAATCTGATCAGAAAGAATAAAGTTTTCAAAAATTGGACGCAATCGCGATATTCTGATTCAAAAAAACCCATTATTGACAGAGGCCACAATTACTATTCTTTTTAATAATACGTCTAATAATCTCTGAGTTTCGAGGTTTGTTAAAACCTGTTATGGGAGAGGTCCCCCATCCCCTCCATTTTCTGTATTCTATCACCTTATGAACCTGCACACACGGAAGTCTAATTTAGAACATCATGTCAGTCTTAAAGAATTTATAAACATTTAGATAGATCATAGCATAGTTTACCCGTCGTTTTAGTGACCATTTCACATTTTTAGACGTTCCAGTTACTTAACCATCTTTGAAATTACGTTTTGCCTGATTTCTCAATCAATTTTTTTGGAATTTCGATCACGCAGCATTTTACATTATCGAGGTTGTACTGTATTCTAATATGTGGGTTGATCGCACTTTCCCACTTATTAAAGCCAGTGTTTATAGCGTTTGTGTAGTCACGCTTTCTAAAATTAAGGATATTATCTATAATATTACATTTTTCAAAAATTGGGCTGACCGCGATGTTCCACTTCCGAGATGACCATTCAGGATCGAGGCAGTATTTACCATAGTATTGCAAGTAATTTGTAAACAATACGTTCAAAAATATCATTAATTTCACGTTTTCTTAAAAAAATTTGTGGGGGAGGTACCCTAGTCACTCCACTGACCAGTATGAAAAATAGCTAAAAACCTATTCTCAGATCTAAAAACTCCACATACAAAATTTCATCGAATTCGGTCCAGCCGTTTCGGAGGAGTTTAATTTCGAACATCATGGCAGACTCGAAGAATTTTATATATCTATATATATAAATGAGCTTGGTGATAAGTGATTGACTGACTGACTGACTGACTCATCATCAACGCCCAGCCAAAACGGCTAAAGCTAGGAGCTTGAAATTTTACCAGTGGGTCACTGTTGATGCAAATGTGCGAGATAAGGCCGGGTTTTAGAAAATTCGTCCTGGAACCACAAAAAATAACAACAACAAAAATCCTTACTTTTCATTATTACTACGTACTTATTCACTTAGTTGGCCCTCTGCAAGACATGTGTCAAATTAACAATGCTATAACTTCTTGATATCGTAAGAGATCACACACAATTTCAAATTTTGTAGTTTACTTCTAGGCGCACTTATTTTATCGTAAACCACTAGATAATAGAAAGACAAGACATTTGTTATCTTCCATTGCAACAGATGTCGCAGTTGGTGATCAATTACGCAAAAAATACAAACCGATCCTGATTTTGTTTTCACATAACAGGTGTCGCACAAAAGATTTTCATTCGTTAAAATACAGTTAGAAAAGATGATTACAAACGATGCAGTTGTAAAAATTGTGATTTTCAATTTAAAATTAAAACAAAAATTCTATCAATAAATGATGTTGGGTTTGTTGAACAAATGAGTTGCTGTTGAAGACAACATTAGGGGAATAAATTCAGAAATCGGCCAGAAATAACAACAACTAAAAACTGTATGGACCTCACTTTTTGGTAATAACTAAATGTTTGCAAATCAATGAAAGTGCAATAAAATTGTGCATATTACCACGATTTATTTGCAATTAAGAATTTTATCGTATATGGAGATGTACAATATTAACTATTCAATTTCAAAATCTGTAATTTGAAGAAATCGCTAAATAATTAATGAAATCAATAATAGGCCCCAGGAATATAGGAATTTGGTATGGAAATCAAGGTTGGGAAGTGGTGCTTCTAAAAGGAAATGGTTTGGAAAATTACCAATCATGTGTACGAAAAGTACTAAATGGTACTAAATTTAGTACAATTTAGATTTGGGTGAACGTAAAGAGCTGGAAACCTGAAATTTGGAATTAAGGTTACTGTTGTAGTGTAGGATTGAGATATGAGGGTAGTTTTGGAAATTCGTGCTTATGTGTACGAAAAGTACTAAATTTGGTACAATTGGGATTTGGGTGAACGGCTAGAGCTGGAATCCTGATATTTGGAATTGAGATTACTGTTGGAGTGTAGGATTGAAGAACTTTTGGAAATTCGTACTTATGTGTATGAAAAGTACTAAATGGTACTAAATTTGATACAATGGGGATTTCGGTGAACGGATAATAGCTGGAATCTCGAAATTTGGAATTGAGATTACTGGTGGGGTGTAGGATTGAGGTAGTTTTGAAAATTCGTACTTATGGGTACGAAAACTACTAAATGGTACTAAATTTAGTACAATTTGGATTTGAATGAACGGATAGAGCTGGAAACCTGAAATTTGGAATTAATATTACTGTTGAAGTGTAGGATTGAGATATGAGGGTGGTTTTGGAAATTAGTACTTATGTGTACGGAAAGTACTAAATGGAACTAAATTTTGTATAATGGGGATTTGGGTGAACGGATAGCGCTGGAATCTCTAAATTTGGAACTGAGATTACTGGTGGAGTTTAGTATTGTGGATGTTTTGGAAATTCGTACATAGGGTACGAAAAATACTAAATAGCACTAAATTTGATACAGTTTCGATTTGGGTGAACGGATAGAGCTTGATTCCTCAAATTTGGACTGAGGATCACTGATGAAGAGTAAGAAAGATGCACCAAAGGGTTTTTGGAAACTTGAGTGTACGAAAAGTACTAAATGGTACTAAATTTAGTACAATTTGGATTTGGGTGAACGGATAGAGCTGGATTCCTGAAATTTGGAATTGATATTACTGTTGGAGTGTAGGACTGGGGAAGTTTTGGAAATTCTTACTTATGTGAATGAAAAGTACTAAATGGTACTAAATTTGGGACAATGGGGATTTGGGTGAACGGATATAGTTGGAATCTCGAAATTTGGAATTGAGATTACTGGTGGGGTGTAGAATTGAGGTAGTTTTGAAAATTCGTACTTATGGGTACGAAAAGTACTAAATGGTACTAAATTTAGTACAATTTGGATTTGGGTGAACGTATGTAAGTAGCTGGAAACCTGAAATTTGGAATTAAGATTACTGTGAAGTGTTGGACTGAGATATGAGGGTGGTTTTGGAAATTCGTACTTATGTGTTCGAAAAGTACTAAATTTGGTACAATAGGGATTCGAGTGAACGGGCAGAGCTGGAATTCTGAAATTTGAAATTGAGATTACTGTTGGAGCATAGGATTGGGGAAATTTTGGAAATTCGTATTTATGGGTACGAAAAGTACTAAATGGTACTAAATTTATTAAAATTTGGATTTGGGTGAACGGATAGAACTGGAATCCTGAATTTTAAGTATTTTAATTTTATTTATTTTAATTTAAAGTATGAATTTTTGTAAACGGAAAGAGTTAGAATTTGCAACCCGTTCGCGGTAGGCTATAGAGGTAGAATTTGGATTTGGGTGACGGATAGTGTTTGAGTCCTGAAATTTGAAATTAGGATTACTATTGGAGTGTAGGACTGAGGTAGTAAGGGTACGAAAAGTACTAAGTGGTACTACCTGTGGTACAATTTGGATTTGGGGGAACGGATAGAGCTGGAATCCTGGAATTTGGTCAGACTGCTGTTGGAGTATAGGATTGAGATGGAAGTAGTTTTTGAAATTCGTACTTATGGGTACGAAATGTACCAAATGGTACAACTTGGATTTGAGTGCACGGATAGCGCTGGAATCCTGTTATTTGGAATTATGGTTACTGTTGAAGTGAGGGATTAAGGTTGTTTTGGAAAATCGAATTGTACAGAATTTGGTATAATTTGTTTTTGTGTAAAAGGGTTTTTGGAAATTCGTCGTATAAAGGTATGAAAAGTGCTAAAGTGTACTAAATATGGAATCCATTGTATTAGGCAAACGCGAAGAGCTAGAAATCTGAAATTTTGAACGAATGGTCATTGATGGAGAGTTAGGAAGATGTACCAAAGGGTATTTAGAAACTTGACCTATAAGTGTACGAAAAGTACTAAAAGTTTCTAAATTTGGTATCAATTGCATATTTTTAATGGATAAAGCTAGAATCTTCAAATTTGGTATGGGAATCAAGGTTGGGAAATGGCGTTGAAATAAGGAAATGGTTTTGGAAGTTCGTATTTATGATTACGAGCAGTACTAAATTTGGATTTGGGTGAACGGATAGAGCTGGAATCCTAAAGTTTTGAATTAAGATTACTGTAGGGGTGTAGGATTGAGATAGTTTTGGAAATTCGTACCTTTGGGTACGAAAAGTACTAAATGGTACTAAATTTGGTACAATTTGGATTTGGATGAACGGATAGAGCTGGAATTCTGAAATTTGGAACTAAGATTACTGCCGGACAGTAGAATTGAGGTAGTTTTGGAAATTCGTACTTATGGGTACAGAAAGCACTAAATTTGGTACAATTTGAATTTTAGTAAACGGATAGTGTTGGAATTAGGAATTAAGATTACTGTGGGAGTGTAGTATTGAGGAAATTTTGAAAAGTCGTACGTATAGGTAAGAGAAGTACTAAATGGTACAATATGGATTTGGGTGAACGGGTAGAGCTGGAATCCTGAAATTTTTGTTTGGGAAAGAAATGGTACTAAATTTGATACAGTTTGGATTCGGGTGAATTAATAGAGCTGGAATCCTGAAATTTGGAATTACGATTACAGTCGAAGAGTAGGATTCAGATTGTTTTGAAAAAGCAAACTTATGGTTACGAAAAGCACTAAATGGTACTAAATTTAGTACAATTTGTATGTAGTTGAACGGATAGCGGTGGAATCCTGCAATTTGAAAGTATGATTATTGTAGCTCTGTTGCGTTGAGGAAGTTTTGAAATTTGGTACGAAAATTATAAATTGTTCTAAATTTAGTACAATTTTAATTTGGTTTAACGGATAGAGTTTGAATCCTGAAATTTTGAAGTAAGATTACTACTAAAAAAGTGAAGGATTGAGGTAGTTTTGGAAAATCTTACTTATGGGTACGAAGAGTTCGACTTGATACTAAGTTTGGTACAATTTGGAATTGGACGAACGGATACAGCTGGAATCTTGAGATCTGTAATTATTATGGAATTTACTGTAATTATTTTGTATTAATGTCCGTGTATGGCTGAGATATGTCGTCGAAATACGTACCATAAGTATACGAATATTACTTAATGGTACTCAATTTGTTTTTGGGTGTAGGGACAGTGCTGGAATTTTTATTTTTTGGAGTTAGGGTGTGTATTGGTGTGCAACGTTGATCTCGCTGTTAATGTGTAAGGGTGAGATACGGCTGATCTTTTTGAAAATCGAACTTAAGGGGTACGTACAGTACTAAGATAAAAATAAATATTTATTAAAATTGGTATTAGTGCGACCAAATTTTCAGTGTTTGTCATTTCCATATTATATATTGTTTATTTGTTTTTTTATATCCTTTCCGCATACGAAGTAGCGGGCATTTTGCTAGTATATATATATATATATACATATATATATATATATATATATATATATATATATATATATATATATAGATTATATTATTATTTATCTGTATTATAGACAAAGAAATCCTCTCACCTAAATGTCTATACTTATTTTAGTCTATGATTTAACGTAAAATACATTCAATATCTTCTTGCATTCTCTTCAATGCTGGTCGTTTTGTTCTTCGTCAGTCAGTTGATTAATGTGTACATATTTTGCATGGCTTCTCTTATTACTCTTTAGATCAGACATGACCAAAAAGAGAACGGAGAAAATTCAAAATATTGGCAACTTATAACAGTGTGTTAGTAAGTTTGTATTCACACAAGCTATAAAACAATAACAAATCAAAACATTTGTTCTCTTTTGTACGCTCTTTCTGTGCATTCGGGTCGTGTGTGTGTAAATTGACGAAAATCATCGGCACCGCCGTGTCAAAGAAGAACACATTTGCTTTAGATACATCCTTTCGTTCATTCACCATATAATAAACAGTGAGTCCATACTCTGCAGTTCACCCTTACAGAGAGTTGGACAAGTTTTTTTTGCAAAGTACTCCAAGTCGAACAACAATCGGCATTCTTTTTTCAGTTAGTTTTTTTTTCAGTTAGTACAACAACTTTTGCGGTGTGATTACGCTGTATAAGGCTTTATCGTTTGCGTACGCGTGTTCCTTGTGTTTGCATGACGCAGATCAAACGATGTAGATCAAAGTGCCAGCCTGTTATTGTTTGTTTATCGTGTAGTAGATATGTATCTGAAAGATACAACTAGTTGCGAATATCTGCCAGTTGTTGATTTCGATAGAGGGAGGGTGTAATGTTGATGCTGTTTTTTTGCATAAATGTGACATAGGAAAATCTAAACGACTCGACAAAAATCTAACGGATATTAAGTAATTTTGTGCTTCATTTTTTCGTCGTCCCACTTTAAGAAAAATAGTGGAATAATTATCGTAATTATGAGCATGTGTGCTTTTTAAGGAATGTGTATAGTATGTTCCAAGCTTCTAAGTTTATGTGAAATCTGAGAATAGGTGCAAGCAACAAAAGCCCTGCAAAAAATATTTTTTATACCTACTAATGTGCAAGTTTATTCATTAAGAGTGAAGATATCGTGTTGTCAATGTCGATCTTTGTCCCATGATCTTGAATAGCTGTTGGTCATACAAACGCTTTCGCGTAGTGATATCCGATCATCCAGACACACAATATAGTGCAACATCATTTACACTACCTTGTCGCTCTGTCGGTCGGTGGTATGTGTGGGTGTTGTTAGAGTAACATAAATAAGAAAGATGAATCATTATCATCCTCGTCATTTATACATACATATATACAGTTTGACAAGTAATTGTTTTCAAACTAAAAAAGGAACACTTTTAATGCAGTGAAAATGACGAATATTTGATAAAAATGTCGAATATTTGTAAAAATCAGTTGATCGACTTGTGCAAGACCAGATTAAATTCATAAATAAAAAATTAACATTAATAGAGATGGGAAATGGGAAATGGGTAAATACCCAAATGGTAAATACCCATCAAAATGGGTAAATTGGATAAAAATGTGTAAATACCCGGAAATTTACCCAAAATGTGGGTAGAAATTATATTACATACAATGTTCAAATTAGAGGAGAAAACACGGTGGATTAGCAAAATTTAACTTAACAATCATGGTATCACATATGTACATACATATATCAAGTGAAAATATCCTCGATTTTCGTTGATTATCTTGAGATTTGGTCCTCTCTGGAAAAATTGTACTTTTTGCAGCCTGCAGCACACATCAGATGTTAACAATAGATGTGAAACATATAAAATATTTAAACCGCGAATTTTAACCGATTTTCTTTTCTCTTTTTTGCAATATTTTTGTTTTTCTACATGACAGAAAAACAAAATATTAATTTCAAAATACATTTTTAAATACCCAAATAGCCAAACCAGTATATACTGGGTATTTACCAGGTATTTACCCAAGTTTTGGGTAAATACCGTGTAAAATCCCATCTATAAACATTAATTAAGATCACCAAAAAGCTAAATTAGCATTTTAGTGGATAACGATTGGATTTGCTTTTATTAATAATAAGGTTGGTATTTATTACAGTTTTTGAAGTGTAATAAAACAAATTTCAGTCAAATTGGACACTTCCGATCAGTTTTGCCATTTAAGATGTTCATTTTAGATTAATAACACTGTGCTACATCAAAAAGATGCAGGGGTTCTCATGCGCCAATTCGGTGTTGGTGGAGTCCATGCAAGACGAAAATACCTTTGGTTATTCCATAGAGAAACATGACTTTCATAGATTTTCAACTTTAATCGGGCATAACTACTACATTTCACCATGGATTTCTATTATCTTTTTTTTCATTAAAAGGGGCGAATGCTACCTTTCTAACAAGCCATATTTATATACGCGTCTTTTGTTTGCGGGCAGGTCAAATTCAGAGATGGACTTTATCGGTCCATGTTTTGTTATAGCCCCATATAACGGCACCGCCCGATTTCAGATATTTTGCCGTTTTTAACTGCAATTTCAGACAGAGATAGCTATAATTTAGAATTTCAACAAAAGAAAATATAATAGAAAACCGTGGTGGAATGTTGAAGTTATGCCCGTTTAATATTAAAAATAACGACATTAAGTTCTCCCGAACCGAAATTTGTTCCGAGTTGTATTGAAGTATTCAAATATTAGTTTCCCTTCATTTATGAAAGTATGAAGTTCTTCCGTCACGTCGAGGCTTTAAAAGACATTAATGTTAATTACCCATTGCAAATCCGAGGTACCCCGTTATAGTCATTCCATTTAGACAAGTAAATACGTAAAAGCGGGAGGTATCATCATATGGGGAATATACCAAAATATGCTTGAAAATCCGAAATACCAAGTTATTGCCACTTCATTTCAAAACAAGACTTAATGTCGGGCGGTATAATTTACCTTTTTAATCTGGAAACGCGTTGACCACGACTTTTTTCTTGATGTGCGGGAATCAAAAGAATTCATTGGGTGGCAAGTCAGGCCTGAGAACCGAAAACCCTTTTGGGATTTTGATCTACTAACGAAATACAGTCACACCCACTTGGAATTTCCCACCCCCAGATTGTCTGTTGTACAGTGTAATGAATGTGCTGATCTCCTCATTTTATATGAATTTTAATGCCAGGTGAATTGTGTACATTATTGACCTAAATTATTTATATGAACTGCATTTTTATGTTAATTATTTAGTATCAGTTTAAATGATTTTTGTGTATAAATTATCTGTGCGCCACAAGTGCGGATATGGTATATTCTATTCGCTCACATCTTATAAACAATACAGAAGATAATCTCGCGTGTAATAGCTCATTTAGACTAGTCAAACCTCTATTGGATTTAATAAATCCAGTACAAATCTCATTGCATTTAGATATACCTTTATATGGCAGTCAGCTGATTTTTGTTCATAGCACAATTGCCAAGGTAGATGCATCAACCCATCTCATCGAATTTGAAAAAAAGAAGTTGTTGTAAATTGTATTCTTCTCAAAAAACATACGCAAATTACAAATTTATTGTTTAATATTGAAAATGTTAGCACATTATGCTACTAATGTTTACTAAAGAGCAAATAAAGAATTATTTTATCGTTTAGACATCGTAAATATTAGTATTGGTTGATTAAAATCAACTTTGTATATCAAAGCTCATTTAATTTTGCCGCCTTGTTTACAAATTTTGACATTTTAAATTATGTATTTTCTAGCAACATTTTGCAAAAAACAGAATTGTATACGATTTTTTATGTCGGATTTAAAACAAATCCACTCAATGCAAGGATTTATTTTTGTATGGCAAATCTGGTAGATTATAGCCAGTTCGATTGGATAAAATGTTGAGGTGAGGGAGGGGTGATCCATAGGTTATGTTTCTCAGTTACCGTATATGATGAGCAGTGGAGGGAGAAAAGAACAAGTGAAATAAGAACAACCAGTATTAATTCTTTATATAAATATGATTGTTGTTTATTGTGATATTCAATTCTTTTCTAACAAAGAGATTACCTTTTGTAATCGTGGGTTGGCGCAGAGGCCTTGATGCTTTCGCTTCTATAGATAAAACAAAAGTGAACGCAGAGGTTCACGTGGATCGCAGAGGATCGTGTTGATCGCAGAGGATCTTCGTTTATTACTACTACAACTACAATTATTCCAGTGAGAAAACAGTCTCTCCTATGTATCAAAATGAGCAAACCAACAACAACCGTCGCCCGTTGGTATCTACACTCTCCGGTCTCCGCAGAGGGAACTTGTAGAGGTGATACTAGTGTTGGGCAATCTTGTTCATTGAGCGGATCGATCTTTTTCATTCCGATCACCAAAAAGATTCGTTCGTTGGCTCTTTTTCATTCAATAAAACATGTTAGTCCATCATTTTCTTTTGAATATCGTTCATGGTTCCTCTTTTCTACATTGATTGTTTTGTGTGTGTCAGTTTGTGATCCCTGTCGGACTTTTATTAACCAGTTGATAAAATGATTGATAATAGATCGATAAATTTTAAACTGACTAAAAACTGGCTGAAAAGTTATCTATAGATGAACCACTTTGAACAGAACAAATTTTCGGCAATTATCCATGTCTAGATAACTTTTCGACCAATATAAAGTTAGTCGAAAAGTTATCTAGAGATTAACCACTCTGAAAACAGAAACATGTACCGTCTGCAAAGTATTTGTGTTTGTCGACGAAATAAGGCACAAATCTATAATTAATTCGCACTTGTTTTTTCTTAATATTCTTCGTATAAATGCAGCATCCAGTTATAGAATACAGTGTTGATGGACTGAACATATTCGTACATATTACTCATATTATTCTGGAATTAAAAAGGAACACAAAGGAAATATACAAATTTGCCCCTTCTTCTCTCTAACAAAAAAGAGAGAGAGACAAAGAGAGGGAGAGAGAGAATATGAAAAGTCAAAAATAAAAAACATACAGAAACAAAAATTGTTTTTTTTCACATTATGTTTTCAACCGACTAAAAATAGGCAAAAAAAAGTTAGTTTATTATCAGTCGAAAAGTTATCTGGCGTTGGACAATACTGACTACTCAGGCGCTCATCGCCTTGTAAAATTAGTCAGTTGGCATAAGGCAAAATTATCGATAAAATGCCACTTATGTTTAAAAAAAAGCTAGCTTTATGTGGGCTTTAAATCGGCCACAGTCCCTACAGGGATGCTTTCGGTAACGCAGCTTGTGTGAGTTTGTTTGTGTGCAAAGAATGGTGGTTGTTTTCTTAACGTGGTGGTGGTGATTTTGAATATGAACGAAAGAAGCAAAAAGAACAAGGGAATCTAAAATAACGAGATGAACGAAATGATCTACTGAACGATACGAGCCAACTGAATCATTGATTGTTTTGTGTGTACAAATTTGTAATGCTTGCGCTAACGCAGCTTGCGTAAGTAGATTTTGTGTGTTAAACTAATTATGGTGGTTTTGCTGCAAATTTTGTAAGCAGCGATGTCTTGGCCATCAGAGATCTAAGTGAACGAGATAAACGAATGTGCTGGATACGGATCCGTTCGTTCTTTTCACGGAATCGTTCCTTTGAGCCGGTTCGTTCATGAACGACACAACTCTAGGTGATACCCGAGCTGTCAATCAGCATCCGTGATCGACTGGGCTCGAGAAGTTGAAGGCCAACGTATCTAACTTATACAGCCGGATTTAGCAAATAAAACCTGATAATGCAGTAAATCCGGCTAATGAAGTCATATCTAAATGGTCTATAAGATTATAGAAAATTATTACGCCTTTACATAATTGATTTTTTTATTTTTCAGACTCAAGCATGAAAACTTGTTGAGTTCATATTAAAACTGGTCAATGACTGTGGAAGAAACTTTCTTCCTCTCTCTACGCACATGTATCTGTTTTACCCGCATCTTTACATAGTTTTTCAAGTTGTTTTATTATTACTTAAGTTTGAACACATTTTTCCTAACTTTGTAACTTTATCTCGATAAACTTGATGTTCAGACCGCAGACACATGTATGGGGCAGCAACATGAACATTATCAACCATCATTGAACCTTATATGAGGAGTCCAGTGCAAAAGTTGAAAGTGCTTTTACACTATGAGTTTATACATGAACACAACATGTGAGAGTTTATATGACTTTGAATACGATTCGTGAATATTTTCAAGTACATTCTGACTTCCAGAACACATCATGATTTAAAACAATAGCAAAACATTCCACAAATTGAAATCCCTTATATTCTTCTAAGGAGTCACACTGGATGTATGTACCTACTTTCCAAGGAGGACATAGCAGTACTTTATTTCCAGTCGATAAGGGAAATGTTTAAATAAAAAATTATTTTCATCCTCATATCCATTGATTAGAATTGTAAGCTATTGGATATAAACTTAGAAACCTTAGAAACAAAAAGCGTTACGAATCCTGTGCTAAAACTACAGAAGCGCTACACTTTTTATGTATTTGTTTTCTATTAGTCTATAAATTAAAACGAATATTAAACAGCTTAATTAAAGTGCACAGACTTTATAGGACCGCTTTAAAAACTCTCTCCAAATTCCAATATGTATATTTTTGCTAACATTTTCATCACAACTGTGTGAACATATATGTACTTATAGTAGAAAATTATGACGACTTATGATTATGACTTCATAATAAAACTCTGTTTAGCGTTCTTCTTTATTGATAGAATTTTGATAGTTGATGTGAATGGATGTGGCATGGTTGAACACAAATGAATTCTTCTTGCAAATATGCGTGGAGCAAACAAGTCTTTCTCCTCACAAACAGATTTGCACTGTTGCAAGCAGCATCACATAACTGGCCAGTGCATTGACTTCTTTGCATTGGAACTCACTCTTCGTTACCCTATTCAGCGTCAAGGCTCAAAAAGCTTAGAGGTAGTCCAAAAGTTAGTTTTGTCGTTATTATGTTTGTCTGCCACGGAACGCTATTTGAATAATAAATAATGTTTGCCACTTTATTAAAAATGAAATGAACTTATTAAACCAAATTTTGTTTCAAACATACAAAAATATTCATGTGTTTAGGTGAACTATTTTTGTTAGTTTATTACTGCATTAAAAATTTATTTTAGTGAAAATTAAAAAGAGTGTATCAATTGAAGTCTGTTATCCTGAAACAATCTGTTTAAAGTTCTACTGTGTATAGTTTTAAAAATTATAGGGATAGACGCAGAAGAGAGTATGTTTCACTGAGACCACGCAGTGGTAAACCCAGTTGATATATGTAACCGAATTTGAACTATAATTAATATAGGAAAATATTGCTAAATTTGAGTTTTGTACTATAAAAAACTAAAAAAATTACTGGTACTATATAAATTTTCTTTTGGTAGATTGATTAAGAAAAAGTGTCAACTTCAATCTGCTTCAAGTAGTAAGCTTCGTCGTTGTACGCATACGATACATCGGTTTTAATTCTAATAACACTTTGACACAAAATGGAAGGTCTGGGTTTGGAAAATGTCTCTTGGGATGAAAACCCTTATGGTTTTACTATGAACGCAAAAGAAATTTTTTGCTATACATATATCAAGTTTCTGAGTTATAGCGTGATGACTTTGGCCCTTTTTTATCAAACGTTAACATGAGATTTTGTAACATCCAAATATTCTACAAAAATTTGCTCACAAGACAAATAACCGATATTGTCACGTTTTAATTGTCTTTTTAATTCTCGGTACAAAATCGTCTGGTTTATTTTTTTGCTCAAGATATTTTTGGTAAAAGGCTAAAAAGCATAGGGTAACCTAGTTCAAATTTGACTGGGTCGTTCTTTATTCTTTTACCAGAAATGATTCAAGCAAGCATATTTATGTACCGAGGTCATTACTCAGTCCTTGGTCAGAAAAAATGTTATGTTTTTTTGTTATAGTCACTATTAGTTATGTAGATATCTGCAGTACAAATAGTACTCGATATGCCCAATTTCATTTGGCCATAATATGGGGGGTATAATTACCTTTGTCATTCCGTTTGTAACACATAGAAATATGCGTCGGAGACCCTGAAACTATATATGTACATATATTCATGATCAGAACGGTACCAGCCGATTTTCGGTATTTCGGTATTGGGGCCACAAACTTCCCCCCAGAAATTTGTCAGTACAGGTCCAAGTTTTGATATCGCCCCAATATAACGATACCTCCTGATTTACGGTGTTTTTCAGGTTTTATATGCATTATACCACGAAAATGACTCAAAAATGGTATTTTGTCTTCTTTGGGGCTACAAAACTTTACCCCAGAAATTTGTCAGTAAAAGTCCACACTTTGATATAGCCCCTTACTCCTGGGAAGTTTTTGAGAATTCTGAAACTACATTAAAAAAAGAAAAACAAAAATATCAACGAAGGGATTTTTAAGTAAATCGAGGGGTTTTTTAGGTTTTAACGACTTCATGATCGGTTGAAAGTCTTAAATCCACCCCAAAGGCCGACAATTCCAAGAAAACGTACTATTATAAACAAAAAATTGTGCGGTGTGTTCTATTTAATTTGGGTTTTGTGGGAGGAGGTCACAACGGTCAAAGTGAAAATGGGCATTGGGCTATATTTTAGGCCTCGATTGCTGTATAACATAGTTGGTCTCCGCAGCGTTTATGACTACTTTTGATTCGTTGTATGTCTCCTCAGCAATCTTCCTCTATGAATTCTTCTCAAAATCCGATGAGCCTCCAGTTGAGTTCTCAGCCGTGATAACTTTTTTCGTGGTCATGGTCAGTTCCGCTAAGAATTCTCGGAGGAGTATACCTTGAGCTCGAAGCATAAGAAGGCGGGAAGCGCATTTTCTTCTTCTGCGGCTTAGCAGTGTTCTGCTCTTCAGAAGATCTGTAGTGCGATTCTCTAACTCATTTTTTGAGTTACCGACAAAAATCGGTAACTTTAAAACGCAAAATTATGAATGAAAAGTATCAATAAAAGTTGACAGCACTGTTGCTATCGATAGAATTTAGCAACAGCTTTATTTTGGTTGTTAACTTACCAAAAATTTTCGTTAATTACCGAAATTATAATCATTTTAATTTTACCGATATTTGTCGGTAACTCGAAAAATGAGTTACAGAATTCCACTACTGATCAGCTTTGGCGCTTTAAAAAAGATGAAGGAGTGTTCGTGATCCTGCCGTTTACCTTAACTCGTTTAATAGTCTAATCGTAGAAATCGTCCCGCAATTGCTTTTAAGTGGTTATGACAAAAACGAGAAAGAACACACACCATCTCTGGTTTTTAATTTTGTAATCTCTGTATTGTAATGTAATTCTTTGAAAATTTTGCCTATTAGGGCGAAGATCATTTTTAAATGGTTTTATTTAGCTCACCCCGTTTGTTTTTTTTTTTTTATTTATTATTTATTCTTGGGTCAAATTTAGTAATTCAAATTTCACACTCTTCCTGTCAACCGATTAATCTGAAATTTTGTATACACTTTGGAATTTGGTGACAATACAATTATATTTATTAATTATCATTATAAATTCAAGATGGCGGCCGCTACAAAATGGCGGATAACGTAGGTTTTATCAATCCCATCAATATGGGTATCAAATGAAAGGGCTCAACAAGCTCAACAACAATATACTATAAAAAATTTAAATCCAAGATGGCGGCCGCTACAAAATGGCGGATAACGTAGGTTTTATCAATCCCATCAATATGGGTATCAAATGAAAGGGCTCAACAAGCAGAATACAATATACTATAAAAATTGAAATCCAAGATGGCGGCCGCTACAATATGGCGGATAACGTAGGTTTTATCAATCCCATCAATATGGGTATCAAATGAAAGGGCTCAACAAGCAGAATACAATATACTATAAAAAATTGAAATCCGCTACAAAATGGCGGATAACGTAGGTTTTATCAATCCCATGAATATGGGTATCAAATGAAAGGGCTCAACAAGCAGAATACAATATACTATAAAAAATTGAAATCCAAGGTGGCGGATAACGTAGGTTTTATCAATCCCATCAATATGGGTATCAAATGAAAGGGCTCAACAAGCAGAACACAATATACTATAAAAAATTGAAATCCAAGATGGCGGATAACGTAGGTTTTATCAATCCCATCAATATGGGTATCAAATGAAAGGGTTCAACAAGCAGAATACAATATACTATAAAAAATGAAAACCAGGATGGCGGCCGCTACAAAATGGCGGATAACGTAGGTTTTATCAATCCCATCAATATGGGTATTAAATGAAAGGGCTCAACAAGCAGAATACAATATACTATAAAAAATTGAAATCCAAGATAGCAGCCGCTACAAAATGGCGGATAACGTAGGTTTTATCAATCCCTTCAAAATGGGTATCAAATGAAAGGTCTCAACAAGTAGAATACAATATACTATAAAAAATTGAAATCCAAGATGGCGGATAACGTAGGCTTTATCAATCCCATCAATATGGGTATCAAATGAAAGGGCTCAACAAGCAGAATACAATATACTATAAAAAATTGAAATCCAAGGTGGCGGATAACGTAGGTTTTATCAATCCCATCAATATGGGTATCAAATGAAAGGGCTCAACAAGCAGAATACAATATACTATAAAAAATTGAAATCCAAGATGGCGGATAACGTAGGTTTTATCCATCCCATCAATATGGGTATCAAATGAAAGGGCTCAACAAGCAGAATACAATATACTATAAAAAATTTAAATCCAAGATGGCGGATAACGTAGGTTTTATCAATCCCATCAATATGGGTATCAAATGAAAGGGCTCAACAAGCAGAATACAATATACTATAAAAATTGAAATCCAGGATGGCGGCCGCTACAAAATGGCGGATAACGTAGGTTTTATCAATCCCATCAATATGGGTATCAAATGAAGGGCTCAACAAGCAGAATACAATATACTATAAAAAATTGAAATCTAAGATGGCCGCCGCTACCAAATGGCTGATAACAATTTTTTATCAATCCCACCAATATGGGTATCAAATAAAAGGGCTTGACAAGAAGAATACAGTGCACTATACAGTACATCTTATACACCCGAAAGCCATACAGTTTCCAGCTAAGTACAATTACGGGACGGCTGAAAGAAGAATGTTGCCTTTAATACTATCATGGGCTTCTACTATACATAAAATGCAGGGCAGCACTGTGGATCACGCAGTCGTATACTTAGGTGCGAAACTGTTTGAAGAGTAAGATCTTTGCAGGGACTACGTATAGAGGAGTTGGACTGCAATAAACTAACGGGCAAGAAACCTTGCAATAATGAAGCACTAAACGAATTAAACAGAATGCGAAATAAAAACTAAAAACTAGAAAATAAAAATAGGTAAAAAAACTTTTTAAGTTAAACGGTTTTATGTTAAACATACATTGCAATGTTTAAGATAAATGTACTAAAAACCAAAAAATAATAAAATACATACAGTCGTGAGAATTATAAACATATGCATAGACTAGACTAAAATAAAACCGTGGGGCACGTCAATTGTCTACAAATTATCGACTTAATGTGCGATAGAAGAATCGTTTAATTCGTCGTTAGGCAGTTGGCCCGCAGACGGTGAGGAAATTACTTACTATTTCTTTCTCATGGAAATTCCAATAGTTATACACTCCATGTAAATAAAAGAGATGTTTCAACTAGTTTATCGTTGGACATTCACACTGCTGCCTGGCGAGGAAGCGCTTCACTGTCTGTAGTTTGTCTTTAATCGACAAAGTATTACTCGCTCACCACTATGAAACCCTAAAACTCGCTTATAATCGAGCTTGCTAGCTTGTTTCCACATTCTAGCCCTACTTATCACACGTCCATCGTTGTCGGTTGAACAACTGCCTTATTATACTGTGACTTTACAAAACGAACATTTTAATCAACGATTGTAGACAATTGACGTACCCCACGGTTTTATTTTAGTCTAGTCTATGCATATGTTTATAATTCTCACGACTGTATCTATTTTATTATTTTTTGGTTTTTAGTATGTATGTTTAACATAAAACCGTTTAACTTAAAAAGTTTTTTTGCTATTTTTATTAATAATAATTTTTAATAAATTTCTCTTTGGAATCGAGGTTAATGACAATTTATTTTTAAAAGTGAAAAATTTCATTTCTCTTAGTTTAAACTTATAACGCTATAAGTTTTTTTTTCATTGAACTGAACTTTTTGTTGTATGTCCCAGTTCTTCTGCAAGTTCTTGCATGTTAATGGTGTGCCATAATGAAGGTAACACTTATCGTGGTTCACTGATGTCCATCTCATTGTTTTCTTTCTGTTTGCATTCCGAGTGTGAAGTTCTTGGGAAACATGTTGACCACTACTCCATTGTTGGATGTTTTTATGCAGTTATGGATTACTATCAATTATTAAGGGAGTGATTTATGGCAGGTTAGTGCGAATGGTTTTGTTTTTTTTTCCCCTGTTCGACTGTTTATTTATGAAGGCATTAAAAAGTCGGCTGTCACTGTTTAGTATGTGTCGGTAGAAATAATTATTGAAAATTGTTTCACATGTACACGATTTAAATACTAACGTGTTATGTTATTTAAACATGGCTGGAATAATTTCTCACACTTGAAGTAATTAGTGGAATAGGTCAAGTTGTGCAAATAATCAGAAAGCATATTCAGGGAACATGTTTGAAGTGGCTTAGCTTGGCATTAAATCGAAACTGGCCATCTTGAGTAGTATGTAATGATGCTACTATAAAAATTTGTTGTGATCTATAAGTTTAACAGATTCAGAGTTTTATCGTATTAACTGCGTTGTATGCATTAAAACTTTCGGGAAACTGATATACACAAGTTTTCGGAATCAGAAATATCTTCATACTCGTACTAGAATTTATCTTACCTTATACTAGATACTTTTCACGATAGAGCCTACAAGCAAATACCGATATACCTAAGAAAAGGAATTCTTGATATATTTGATTTATGGACACTTAAAATATATAAAAATTACCAGAATAAAATTCGAATTCTTGGAGAAGTAGTTTTGACTTCTCTTCATGATGCAGTACAATCACAGTCGTGTTTTAGTTCATTAACCTTTATTTCTCACAAATTGATTCAAACACATACATATGTATGTATTCGAAACACATAAATCAGCTATCTAGCCCAATCTATGCATAAGTTCCTAATAATTACATTTCATTAACACTTAATTATATTAAGATTCACAACGCATTAAGAGATTGATACAAAGAAGCATGGAATATGTAAATATATTCCATGGAGGAATACATACATATGTATTCAATGTTCAATGCAAGGGAATTCCTATCGAATACCAACATCGTAATACAACATGCCGAGCACAAGCAGAGCAATGACTCAGCTAATTGTCGAATAACTCCCAAAATAACACAGAAACGAATCATATCCCGCATCGTCAATGAACCCAGCGAAGATTGTAACCACTTTCGGTGAGCATAGAGCTATGCCATGGTGTTCATCTTTCAGTGCAAAAGTCATTGCTTATTTAGTTGCTCCACATTGAAAAGATGCTTCAACATCATTCATTGGAATGCGCACATAGATGAATACATATGTTTCTAATACATGAATTCCATCCACATTTGATTCTTGTGCATTTGCATCAGCATCGTTTGTCCATGGTGTGATGTTCCTTGTGGTTTTTGTCAATAAATGAGATTCATCAACTTCAAGCCCTTGGTATAAG
Organism: Musca autumnalis; assembly: GCF_047663935.1. Classification (NCBI taxonomy): domain Eukaryota; kingdom Metazoa; phylum Arthropoda; class Insecta; order Diptera; family Muscidae; genus Musca; species Musca autumnalis. Next base: position 85,656,727 of record NW_027411866.1, read on the forward strand.
AATTTCGTTGTTTCTAATTTCATGATTGTTTTTTTTTTCTTAATATTTCATACACAGATAATATTTTTGTTTAATGCTAAGTTTTTTGTTTATTTCTGTGTACTACAGTAGTCATTGTCGCCATAAAATGCATACTACCACGATATTACTCCAATGAAGGTAGAGTGCTCCCTCGTTTAACTCGTTCGCGGACGTGAATGCTATAGCATTCATTTTCATGGTGACGTAGGATGGCGTGAATGCTATAGCAATCTCATGCAAAGACAAGTTTTAGTCATTCACTTGTATACAATCGTATGTTTTTGCGATTAGTGTACATAATACGACTGATTTCATAAATGCTCAAGGTAGATATTTGGCAGAATTTGTATGTGACAAAAAAAGAATTATTCTTCTGCATTTATTTTTTAAGAAAAAATCTTTTGGGTGGGTGCTAACCACTGATGTCAAAAATCTACTCAAAAAATTCCGATTATTCGTTTACACGGAAGAAAGTGTTTGAAATTTCGAACACTGGCGCTTATCCTATGTATATTTCTTGTATGGAAGTAAAAACATAGATTTTTTGCTGTTCTATTGATTTATTTTATCATTTTGGATTGAAAAAAATGGAGGTTGAAAAAAATTTTGCTGGGGGTTCTATTCAAGTGAGCGTCAGTGTATATTTCTTGTATGGAAGTAAAAACATTGATTTTTTGCTGTTCTATTGATTTATTTTATCATTTTGGATTGAAAAAATGGTTGAAGACTGGTATTGAGTCTTATGTGGGCCTACAAAACTTCTGCCCAGATATGTGTCAGTACTGGCCCACGTTTGCCTCCATCACAACTTTACAACTTCAATAATCATCTACAATAATAACACAATTAACAGTAACGCAAAAGCCCAAAACCTTCACTTTACAGATAGTTCCGTAAAAATTTGTAGCTAAAATCCCCAATATAACGAAAATTGGTAGGTATCGTTATATGAGGGATATACCAAACTATGGGCCTTTGTTCGCAGTTTGTGGTGGAGATGTTTTGTTATCACTAGAAACCTCAACCGTAAAATTAAATACTGTAGCTCGGTTAAATATTGTAGCTAAAATCCTCAAAATACCAAAAATCGGGAGGAACCGATATAGGTAGGGTTATACCAAAACATAGACCTATGTTCACATTTTTGGTGCAGTAGTTTTGTGGTCACTGTGAACCCCAAACGTCAAATTACGGTCAAAAAATGTGGCTAAATCCCCTAAATACCAAAAATCTGGAGGTACCTTTATATAGGGGTCATACCAAAATATGGACCTATGTTGAAGATTTTTGGTGGATATATTTTGTACCACTATGAACCTTAAATGTCAAATTGCAGCAATTTCGGTTAAACATTGTAGATAAAATCCTCAATATACCGAAAATAGGGAGGTACCGTTATATGGGGGCTATACCAAATCATGGTCTTATGTTCACAGTTTTTGGTGGAGAGGTTTTGTGGCCATCGGGAACCACAAACGTCAAATTACAGGTAGTTCGGTCGAAAAATGTGGCTAAAATCCCCAAAATACCAAAACATGTTGACGATTTTTTGTGGAGATATTTTGTGACCACTAAGAACCTCAAATTTCAAAAAAGTTGTAGCTGAGATCCCCAAAATATCTGAAGGTACCGTTATATGGGGGCTATACCAAAACATGAACCTATCTTGACAATTTTTGGTGAAGAAGTATTGTGACCTCTGAGAACCTTAATTGTCAAATTACAGCTATTTCGGTTCAACATTGTAGCTAAAATCATCAAAATACCGAATATTGAGAGGTACCGTTATATGGGGGCTATACCAAAAAATGGACCTACATTTACGATTTTTGGAGGAGAAGTTTCGTGGCCATTGAGAACCTCAAATATCAAATTACAGATAGTTCGGTTAACAATTGTAGCTAAAATCCTCAAAATATCGAAAATCGGGAGGTACCGTTATATGTTGACGATTTTTGGTGGAGATGTTTTGTGGCAACTGAGAACCTCAAGTGTCAAATTACAGGAAGTTCGGTTAAAACTTATAGCTACCGTACCGTACCGTTATATGGGGGCTTTACCAAAACATGGGCCTATGCCCATCATTTTTGGAATATAAGTTTGATGATCACTAGGAACCCTAAATGTCAAATTACACTGTGCAACAAAATGGAGCTCAAAGTCTGGGGGGTGGAAATTCCTTTTGGGGATGAAAGCTCTTGGTGAGTATATACAGAACCCAGAAGGACAGATCCGCCGTGAGTCGAACTTTCGAGATATGGCGTGATGAATATTTAGCTTGAGACCCTATAAGCCCTCAGATATTAGCGTTATATCTATGTCCGCTGTTGTTTTAGCTTATTTTTGAGATCACATTTCTTCAGCAAAATCAAATAAGGATTATTTTCGTGGATCATTTTGACATTCTATCTCGCTTCCTTCAATGTCCTTTTCGTCCTTTATTTTAAGAGCCGCTATAAAAGTACCACAAGATGACGTTTTTCAGCTTCGAAATGTTCAGCAAAAATGTCGGCCAGAAAATTTTAGGTACGGCTCTCATTGACAACAAATCGATATTGTCGCGTTTTCGTGGTCGTTTTGTGCATTTACCCTGTTTTTGTTAAGAAAAAGACTATATTTTGTTTTTTGTATATTCGTTACAGAACATACAAAAACACAAAACAAAGTTTTTTCTGAGCAAACAGGGGTAAATGTAAAAAATTACTATGAAAACGCGACAAAATCGATTAGTTGTCAATTAGAGCAGTACCTAAAATTTTCTGAGCGACATTTTTGCAGAACATTTCGAAGCTGAAAAACGTCATCTTGTGGTACTTTTATGGCGGCTCTTAAAATAAAGGCGGCTCTTAAATGAAGGAAGCAAGATAGAAGGTCAAAATGCTCTACGAAAACAATCCTCATTTGATTTGGCTGAAGAAATGTGATCTCAAAAATAAGCTAATACAACAGCGGACAAAGATATAACGCTAATATCTGAGGGCTTATAGGGTCTCAAGCAAAATATTCATCACGCCATATCTCAAAAGTTCGACTCACGGCGGATCTGTCCTTCTGGGTTTTGTATATACTCACCAAGAGCTTTCATCCCCAAAAGGAATTTTCCACCCCCCAAAATTTCGGTTCACAGTGTTATAGGTAATACGGTTTGAAAATATGACTAAAAACTTCAACTAACTAAAATCGCGCTGTACCGTTATATGGGTTATACCAAAACGTGGACCGATATAGCCCATCATCGAACTTGACCTGCCTGCAAACAAAATACGCACATTCCCAAAATTTCGGCGTCCTATCTCCTTTATTGTGGATGCTCGACTCAGAAATTTACCCCGATCAAGAATATATATGGGGATTTCTGAGTGAAATCGGGCACTTTTTCAAAATGGGGTCTTTGATTTCCTTTATTTTTTGATGTGGTGATGCTTTTCATCAGCAAAACTTTTCAGTATCAAAATCAAAAACCTCATTTTGAAAAAAGTGTCCGATTGTAGGTTCGCAATTGATTATGTATTTCAATGCGTTATAAAAGGAAAACCAAACTTAATATAACCCCATATAGGGTATAAAAAAATAGGTCTATATAAATCTGAACAGATTTGAACCAAAATTGGTACATTGTATTCTAGGCTAGTACTCGATACATGTATCAATTTACAGCTTGATCGGCCCTATATTGCATTTTCAGAGTATTATTTGCTAATATATATGGGAGCTATGTCCAAATCTGGACCGATTTTCATTATTTTCTACAGTCTTTAGAACGAAGATATCATATGTGCAAAATATTATATCCATCGGATTATAAATGAGCTTTTCAGGAGTTTTAATCAACTTTTAACATATATTTCCCCTTATATAGTATCTCTCTTATGTTATATCAAATTAAGCTCATGAAACATCATTTTGTTCTATGTGACAATAGCTAAAACTATTGCCTCATTCAACTTTCAATCAATTTTAGAAACAAGATCGTCAATTTGTACCGCACATATTGTCGTCTTTTTGGGGCTAAAAGTTGTGAGAATACATACAGTTCCGCAATGTTCTATATGCGTGTGAAAACGGACCACCGCTATAAATAAGAATGCAGTCAGCATTTTTTATTAACATCGTCCAAATGTAATTCCACCATCACCACCATATATTGTGGGTGATTTCATTCGGCACTGATTTTGCATTTCGAATTATTTACCTTGTCTCGTTTGAGAGTTTTGCATGTTCGTTGGTATTTGGTATGCATTAAATGTTCTCTCAGTCGTTGTATACAAATATTTCTTCAGATTTGAGTCTGAAAGTTGTAAATATTAATGTACCTTTGTGCACTCACACTCACCTACGACACAAATCTTAGAGGTGCGAGATGGAAGAAATTATTTGAAGTTACCTATTGCCAGAATTTATATTTTGAATGCGTGGCAAATTGTTTGCTCTAACGATGAACATCTGAGTGTGTTTCTTTGTGGCGAATTTTGCTCTTAGCAATATTCTTTTAAGGTAACGAGTTGTTAATGGCTGTTTTACATGTATGATATTATTATTGATAGGTAGTGAGTATTGTATCAATTGTTGTGGCAAATGTCAATGTCCTGAGAAAAAAAAAACAAAACGTATTTATTCTTTTTAATTCTAATAGAATGTCATTGGCAATTCAAAATATTTGTTGTTAATTTTGGGGAAGACGGATAGGATAAGAATTTTCCATTTTCCCTCCGACTATAATCCTGTACCACAAAAATATTGACGATTTAATGAGAACAATATTTTTGACTGCATTTTATGAAAAACACAGGTAAAAATTGTTCTTGCCTTGCAATCGCAATATTCAGTGACGTGGGTTCTAATGCAAATAGTCCAGTGTAGTTATAACCAGATAACACTTGGACGGCATTGTTGACCACAGATCAATATTTCACTTTACACAAGGCTTGTTGGCCTAATTATTATTTATAATATTTTAGCACTACATGTATTTTCATCTAGTGGTTTTAGGGCCATGCTCAGCATGTCGCAGATATTATTGGCCTGTGCCGGTTTACATATCTAACATATATGGCACGAAGATCTTTTCATAGTTAAACTGGAAGAATTTCCAAGTTAATGTGTTGGTAGTAGCCCAGTTAAGATTTTTTTCCGAAGGCTCTGATTCACGATTTTTTCGATATCTTCTAAATATTATTTAGAAATTTACAGATTTTTCCAAATTTCTCCTAAAAATTGGACCGATTTTCTGAATGTTTTTTCGAATCTCTGCACATTTTCTGAAGAATCTTCTTTCTGATTTCTAATCGATTTTCTAAAGAATTTTTTGTTCGATTTTTTCGAAAAACAAAGTGTTTGGTTCTAAAATTAGCATGTATAAGTTTATTTTTAAATAAATGCAATATATAATAACACTGTGCAACATTTTTGAGCTAATCGCGTGCAAATAACTTCTGTCGAGCACTTTATGAAAGTAGAGGACCAATGGGCAAAAACCATACTTAGGTTTGGTTTTCTTAGATCGGGTTCGGATTTTATGCCCTCAACTAAACATGGTAAAATATTGTCTTTTTAAAGCAAATCGGGGCTGTATCTCTGAAACCAATACGAATCTTGTTTTGACATCTGGCGCTAGCTTGGTATGTTATGAAATATTGCTTAAACAACATGAAAACAATTTTAAAGTTTCAGAATATTCTGAAAAAATTATGGGCACATTATTTAGAAAATTTTGTTCAAGTTTATATAGTTCAACTCCCAACAGTTTACCTGCTACTGACCAGAATTTAGAAATTATGTAAATTTTCTATAGTTTAATTCTTATTAATTTCTGCGATAAAGCCCGATCAGTTGAAAAAGGCTCATTTTAGCCCGGTTTAGGTGAGGCCATAAAATCCAAACCTAATCTAACAACACAGAACCCACTTACGTTTTCGTAGTCTCAACATGTACTTTCAAAAAATGCCCATTGGAAGTTTTTTTCATTTCTAGTGTTGCACAGTGTTATTAAAGCTTGTGTTGTTAGTTTCAACATAGTCGTGCACATCTGACATTGTCCTACTATATAATTGTTCCACAAACATCCCATAAGGGACAAGGGAGACTTCTCTCATATCAATGAGTGCACCCCGATTCATTTTAGCTCAATGATATGTGTCTGAGACACCACTTTTGTAGAGAAGTTTTACATGGCTGAAATACTCAGGAAATGTCGCCAACATTACTGAGGGGTATTTTGCCACGGTTGAAAAGTGTTTTGATGTTGCCTGGCCGGGGAATCGAACCCACGACCTTATGTGTGCAAGGCGGGTGTGCAAACCATTGAACCACGGTGGCATTGTCCTACTGTTAATCACAAAATGACAACAACAAGGAAAATCATAAGAACGTTTCAAATTTGAATAATCAATAAATAGCGCATTAAAAGAAAATTGACTCTGGGTTGAGTTTTGTTCAGTGTTGTGTCAATATCAAAGGCGTCAACGCCCAAGAATTTTTTCCGATTTTTTTTTTTTTAAAAAATCTAAACTTTTCTTCGAATTTTTCCACAATTTTTTCAGAAATCGGACCGATTTTTTCAGAAAATCTAAATTTCTCTCTTAATTTTCCAGATTTTTTTTTAATTCGGACCGATTTCTTTCGGAATATCTAAATTTTTCTCCGAATTCGGACCTTATTCGTCGACAAACTCTAATATTTTTTAGAATTTCCTTAGAATTCGGCGACAACGTCCATACAACATTCGTACTGAATTCTGCATTAGAATCGGAAATTTGTTTAGAGATTCTGACCGAATTCGAAACGTATTCGGAAAAAATCGTAGCTGGGAGGTTAGTAAAGAAAAAACCCCAAAAAGTCCATATTTTGGTGTGTACTCCATATAAAGATACCTCTCGATTTTACGTCCTTTAAAGGTTGGAAATAGAATGAGTGAAACATGGATTTTGAATGGGTAGGAAACATCTATGCCTCATTCAAATTAAACATAGTTTAAAATAAAGTGATATTCTTCAGTTCGAATATTTCACTTCGCCTAGAAATAAACCTTGATGTGAGGGAAGAGCTTAGTACTTTCTAATTTAACTCGTGGTAGAGTGTATACAAATTTCGACCTGGCGGAATTTAATGCCGATCTTACTTTTTTTTATCGTATCCATGATAGATAAAATAACTTCGCCTTCATATCCTTTCAAAGATTTATGTAGCAAATGGTTTGATGTCTGTTTCTGTAACATTTCTGTCACGAAGGCCTCTTGGTAGCAGTTATTGTTTTTGTCACCTTACAGTAGTCAATTCCAAAAATTTTGTTGTAAAGGAATGGGTTTCCTTAATCCTATCAAAAATACCCCTTACAAAAGCCCTTACTTACCCATTATTTTACAAAGGGCAAGTCGGGGGATAATAAAACGCGGTAATTTTTTGGCCACTAAAGTAGGTAGTTAAATAAGTAGTATGTGATTACTAGTCAGTAAAAGTCGTAACTATTTATTGTAGTCGTCAAAAAGTAATGGGTTAGTAACGGATTATTTTGCTGGGTAGTTTACATTTTTTCTAACAGTTTTGGAAAGGTATTCAATTTTACAATACCTCTGTAGTGCTATTTCATGACTTAAAGTGCAATAAATATAGAACTCATCCCAAGTTTCACCGAAATAGCAACAGTAGCGTGGTTTTAAAAAATTGATGTCATATTTTTTGTTTATTTTGTTAAAAATTAAGATTGCCAAAGTTTGAGCACAATCTGAATATGTCAACACATGTCACTGGGGTCTCGAAGTTTCCATAGTAATTTGTACGGGGCTAAAGGCGAATTTTCACGAAATCGCTCTACGGACCACATTTATTGTCCAATCGATGAAAACAGTTTACCAGTTCTTTGTAGTGGCAAAAAAACTAATCCTACAAAAAATTGTGAAAATCGGCTGGGATTTTAATATTAGCTATGTATATGGCAAATAACAAAATTCCTTTGCAATTCCATTTGAAAACAAGTAAAAAAGTGTCAGTCGGCTTTGCCGACAGACAGATACCCTCAGCCAATGTGAAGTGAAACTTTCACCTCCGGACAGATCGAATGTATCTAAGGTCTCTTTAGAAATTTGTGTCCCTTATTGGACATTTGAACTTGCCGACAAAAATGTGGATTAGGAATTAACTGCACTAAGACACAAATGTTGAACTTTTGTAGGGCAGGTACCCTTAGGGAGGACCGATATGGGCCATTTTAGAAGTTAAACTAAAACATTAGGAGATCCAAAGTTTGGACCAAATTGGTTGCCCCATTCAAGTGATATCGTCCTAGAATTTTAGTGAAATTTTTTAAATATTGGGGAGAAGTACCGAAAGTTGTGGACCGGTATGGCCCATGAAACTAAGTTTGGATATAATAAGACGAAGACCAAATGTTGGACCCAATCGGTTGAACAGTTCGACATAGGGGGTTTTTACACCTTTCGGGCTGTTTTCTCAAGATGTATGGACTTGTCCCTGAAACAACTTTTACTATCGTAATTGAGGCAGCGAATGTAAGTTGCTTCAACAAAAATCAAAGTGATTCAATAGCAGGTCTTAAAGTGAACTTATCCAAAATTTTGTGTAGGAGGTACGGGATGGAATGGACAAATATAGTCCATATTCGAACCTGATCTATATCTGATAGATATTATGAGAATGTGTAAAGTATGGACCAAATCGGTCACTCCCATCAAGAGTTATCGTGCCCACAATTTTCCGAATATTTTTAAACATTTGTGGGGTAGGTACCTGAAGGAGTGAACCGATATGGCTTATCTACGAACTTAAAGTTAGTTTGGAAACAATATTACGAAGGCCAAATTTTGGCCGGAATCGGCATTTCCGTTCGAGAATTATCTTGCGCTTCCACCCATTAACATTGTGTCATAGGGTTTGTTTTTCAACTTTCAGGCTATTTTTTTCAGGAAGTATGGACTTGCCCTTAAGGAAACTTGTACCTTCGTATAGGGGACAGTGAATACAAGATGTTACAACAAAAACCAAGGCGATTCGGGAGCAGGTCCTAAACTGAACTTTTCCGAAATTTTGTGTGGGAGGTACTCGAAGGAGTTTACGGATTGAGTCCATATTGGAACCTCATCTAAGTCTGGTAGAAATTTTATAATGTGCAAAGGATGGACCAAATCGGTTACTTCCTTCAAGAGTTATCGTACGCCCAAATTTTCCGAACATTTTCGAACTTTTGTGGGGGAGGTACCTGAAGGAGTGGACCTATATGGCCCATCTTCGAACTTAAATCGAATCTGGACAAAATATTTCGATACCCAAAATTTGAACCGAATCGATTGATCCGTTCAAGAGTTATCGTGCGCACCAGCCAGCCAGGCAGACCGACAGACAGACGGACGGACATTGCTAGATCTACTCAAAATTGTCTGAAACGGATATCGTACAAACATACTTGGGGTCTAAAACCATTATTTCGATGAGGCACATTTTTGGTTGTATCAAAGTGTAAATACCCTCTTTAGCCTAAAGGCTGAGGGAATAAAAATTAAAAAAATTTTTCGCGAGCACATCTGCGATTTTTGGTATAGAGTTAAAGGAAAAAATCTGGTTTCAAATCTGCTCGCGTTCACGAAATTGGCCGATGCGCGCAAAAATTATAGCGGTTTTTATCCTCTTATAAAGAAAAAATATTTTATAATTTCTTATTTTTCGTATTGAGAAAATGTAAGCATATATCAGTAACAGCATTTGATATCCATCCGTAGATGCACCAACATTTCCAAAATGTGTTTTTATTTTCGCTGAAAATCAAAAAAAATGAAAAAATCTGGCAATAAATTTAAATTATACTAACTCAGAGTCCGTATAAACCTCTAAAAACTAAATTAAAAATACGTACAGAAACTAGACAACGCGTAAAAAAATGTGAAACCAAAATTATAAACATGGGCTTTATAAATTGCATATTATAACAACAACAAAAGATAAGCAACTCATTGTTGGAAAATATTGTTACAAATATATTTCTTGGTTTGTTTCGAAAAATTAGAAAAAAATATTTGAGAGTTATCCAACTATTTCCCTAAAATCTAATACATAAATTAAAGTATTCTGCTAAAACTTTTTCAAAATATATGGTTTACCATCGTGAAAGCTTAACTGCTTACTGTGATTACTTATAAGGATAGGAAATTAAGAGTAATATTGAAATTACTATCATTTAAAAGATATGAAAATGAAAAAGCCTGTAACTCGCGAATTAGTTAAAGTCGGTTGATGCGCATCCGATTTTGGATAAAGCGAATCAATCTCTTTCAATATTTATGTATATTTCGATGTTTCACTCAGCGGCCATTGTGTGCCGCCAGTTGCATCATGCACTGCAAAAGACCTTAAAGTTGGTAAAAGTCGCGCAATGTGCATACGATTTCATCAGCGCCCATCTAAAATACGTCAATATACACCTATTTCAAATAGATTCTTCAAAAACCGCGGATGTGCCTCCACATTCAATTTTTTGCGAAATACCCATATTACTCGCGTATATCTGTTTCTATGACACGCATTTTCGCAGATATTATAATCGCGAGCAAATGACTCCATTTATGTAAAAAAATTTTAAGAAAGTCGCGGTTTAGTACGTGGATTTGTCAAAATATATTTTTGCTGATTTCCCGATTTTCAAGGTATCTAAATCCGCGGTTTTAGTAGATGAATTCGATCGCGGAAGGCTTCATTAGAACCGTCGCGTAAAAAAACTAAATTCACGCCGGTTTCAAAAGAAATTGAATGACAGTTGTAAATTTTACACGCAAAAAATATGTTTTGTAAGAAAATTCACGCATGAAATTTTGGCCTTTCGACTCCAATTACTAGGATGCTGTAAGGAGCACACTCATGAGATATGCACCAAACGACGTAAAATCACGAGTTCTATAATCGTGTTATGAGTTTGGAATATTATCTTTTTGCGCGTCCGGATTATTAAAAAAATTCAAAAAACCCCGAAATTCCGGCTTCAAAATGTCAGCATCAATTTTAAGTGGATGCAGTGGATATATCGAAAAATTATACACAGCTTTCTTATTGCCCATGGAGTATTCTGTGATTTATTCTTTGGGAATAGGTCTATAAAATGTAAGGTTAAGCCTGAAATCGCATGGGAGCATAAAAAAACTTGTTGGCTTCAACCCATTTTTACCCATTTTCCACATTGATGCCAACACAGCTTCCACGAAAATTAATTTTAATGGTCGACATTATGGGATCCCTCCTAAAACAGTTCATTTTAATGAATTGTAGTCATACTTTATAGAATATGTTAACAGTTCGCAAATTCTGAAAGGGTGAAACTCGGATTCATCGATTGCAAAACATTTTTGTTATTTACCATATAGGGCCCATGGAAATTTTGAGGCCCCAGTGGCACGTGTTAACATATTCCGATTGTGCTCAAACTTTGGCAATCTTAATTTTGAACAAAACTAAAAATTTTAGGAGGGTGCCGCTTAAAAAATTCGGCGTCGATTTTTCTTTTTGAGTTAAAACCATTCTAAGCAACAACTTAACAAATTGAGATATAATATTGGAAGCGGAAATGGAACCATAACCGCGCTTGGGTAACCTGATCAGTTATTATTAGTGTACTACGCGGGTAAATCTTTTTTATTCATATATTTAATATTGTCTTAAAATGTCGACGAACAAAATTTTTCCCAAAAGCAAAAAAAATCTACAATATTACCACAACTATTTGTCATTTTTCATCAATTATGTTCGTTTTCTTTTACATTATAACCCAATAGAAAATGGAATCGTTGATGACATTTTCGTCGACGAATCATTGACGAAATATTATAAATTGTCATGCACGACAAGGTGCATGACCATGTCTTGATATGTGTCGTGGCAACAAAACCAACAATTTTCAAAAAAGCGTGCTATGAAATGCCCTATAGAAAATGGAATCGTTGATGACATTTTCGTCGACGAATCATTGACGAAATATTATAAATTGTCATGCACGACAAAGTGCATGACCATGTCTTGCAATGTGTCGTGGCAACAAAATCAAAAATTTTCAAAAAAGCGTGCTATGAAATGATTGTTCACATATTGATCGAATATAAAATTTTTATTTTGTAATAAATGTAAGATAATAAAGTTATCAAATTCTGAAATCGCGTCAATGATTAAAGATTTTGATTTTACCAAAGAACGGTAAGTAAGAACAATTAACATATTAAGGAACTTTAAATGTAATTTAAGTTATTCTTTTAATACATATATGTATGTAGGTTGAAGTTATGGAGAATGCTGTTAATTCCAGCGGCTTTAAAAGATGCGGCATTGGTATATGGTAAGATTATAGATTATATTAGTGGTTATTGTATTTATTCATAATGTGTTTTTTTGCAGAATCCGTAAATAAAGGAGGTCGGTTGTGATGAGAAAATGAGGCGCGGAAAAGCTGTATCGGAGAATATTCAGGAACTAATTGATATTAATGTAAGATCAAAATTGTAAAATACATATTACATATTTTTATAATGTAATAAAAATAAAAATTTGACACACGGCAAAAAAACGAAATTGTCTTTAGTAGGGTCGTTAATGACAAATAGCAAGACAGTGTCTGTAAAACTGTCGTCAACGAAATAACGGGCTTTTTGTCTTCCAACTCGTCATCGACGACAGCTTCGCTTACCCTGTCGCCCAAGTTGTCGTGCATGAATACTGGGACACTTGTGTGAAAAAGTCGTCAACGATTCCAAAGGGCTGTCTGCAAAGAGTCGTGAACGAATTAGAAATGTCGTGTACGATTCATCAATGTTGTCTTAAAGACACTTTCTATTGGGAAGTATCATGACAAACTGTATATTTTCATAGAAAGTTCAACAAGCCTGTATTTGTTTAACTTTGTATGGCAAATGCTATAAATATATAATTTTTCACTTTTCGTTTATTTTCACTTCTCTTTAACTTGGTTAACACATAGTGTTAACATTTATTATAATAAAAACATATTGCAATTATTACTTACACTTATACAGATAATAAAATCGGACAACTAAAAAATTCAAATTACTTTGTTTTCACTTTTCAGAACATCTTAAAAAGCGTATCTGTAATAATATCAACGACTTTAGTGTAACCAATTAATGTGAGCCTTGAAGTATGCAACAATAAATGTCAACATGACAACAGACGAAGTTATATTGCGGAAAATCTCCATAGTCTCCACTTTTTAAAAATAAAAATAAATTGTTAATACAAGAATAAACATTTTAACTTGTTACTTTCGCAACTCGTAATAAATTTTCTGCTTGAGTACCCTTGGCCTTCATCAAACAATTGAATACGTTTCCCCCAACACAGTCAAAGATGGCTGGGAGATGATGTCTAACTAAATCCCAGTAGCTGCGCTACGTGTTTCAATGTTAGACTCACTCCCCCATCAAGGGCTTCCATAAACATAAAATATCAAACATTAACAATTTAACATTTAACTTTTTGGGGCTTTTCGTTACGAATAGAATTTTATTAAGGGAGTGTGTATTTGTGACTCGCATTCTTCTCCTTCTATGTTTGCTACTTAGAATGATGTTGAAAAACAACAAACAAGTCTGATACTTTTATACATTGCAATGAAAATTACCCAAGAAGCTGTCTCGTAGCAAGCAAACATCTGAAAGAGTTTTGGTAACAATAAAGACGAATGCAAATACGTTGTTTGTTGTAGTTTCAATGGCTGGGTATTATCCTTGGTATACCGCAAATAGCTGCGGCTTTGCAAATGCCTTTTTTTCAATTGTTCCCCTCCACAATCACCATAAACAAATGAGCCCCACACTCTTTTGGGGTTAGGATACTGGTAGCAACTTCCTTTAAATCTACAAAACAAAAAATCACTTGCATAGAACCGAACAGTGGTTTCAGGCACACTTTTAGGAGATTAACACACTAGTGTCTGCGTATAATAAGTTCCCTTCGAACGAAAGCTCCTGTTCAATTCGACCAACCCGAAATTTGTTGTTATCTAGCTTAAGCATGTACTAGCTTCGTTGGTTAAAGTAATTTAGTGTTAGTTGATTTTCATTCACTGGAATGAATAGCAGCATCCTTACTGTCGTTGTTCGAAACAAATCCAACAAAATTATTACGTTTTCTCCAGCAAGTATTCCCCTGGTAATATGTCCACGCCACAAACCTAAATAAAAAATAATTAAAAAAATTAAGTTACATTGTTTTATTTATGAATGCACTTAAAACTAGAAATTAATTTTTTATGATGGGGTCTCTCAAATAAACCGCTTGCCGTTTAATATTGTCACAATTTTTAATTCAAATGCAAACGTTTTATTTGAGAGATGTGATCATAAAAAAGTATTTTTTAGTTTTAAGTGCGTTCATAAATAAAACACTGTAACTTAATTTTTTAACTTAACTTAACCACTGAGAACTTCATAACAAAATTATAGCCAATTTAGGCCGAAAGTGTAGATAAAACTTTAATGTTTATTTAATGAAAATAAAATCCTTAAAAAAGTTTTAGTTCGGTTTGTCAACTGCAACTGTGTTGAAATAGAGTTACTAGATTTTAACTGAAATCGGGTGGTACCGCTATATGCGGGCTATAATAAAAATGGACCCATATTGTTTTTGGTTTCTTATTCATGTATTGTCATCCAAATGTGAAAAGTGTGCAAAGTTTTAGTTCGATTGGTCAACTGCAAATGTGTGGAAATTGAGTTACTAGATTAGAACTAAACGAACATCAAAGTATGTTAAATAAAACACTGTAAAAAGGGTCCAAAAAGGTGAATTTTTATAAAAAATAATATTCACAAATAATTTTTTAATACGAGCTTTAATTCTTTCAAAAATGATGAAAATCGGTTCAGATTTGGATACAGCTCCCATATGATTTTCAGCTGGCTACCATGGTAATTCTCAGTAGCAGTAAAATTCCTTGAATATTTACCAATTTCACTGCGAACCCACTGTATCCTTCACATCATTTTAATACTAAAATAGCACAATAAAGTTTCCCTTTCCTATTATTTCATGTCTCATCCTCCTTTCATGGTGGCAAACATATCGTGCATCTATTCATACCAACAGCACAGCTGATCTCTTAGTTGTTTTCAGAATCCAAGTAAATTGCAACAATTTGTTAACCTGACATTCTCGACGAAAATCAATAGCTTTTGTTGTGGCTGAAACATATTCAGGATGCATTTAGACGGAAGACAGTTTTGAGGTGAGCTGTTAACTCCTTGGCGGATTCTTGTTACAACAATAAAGATTTTTTGTCGACTCATTATCATTGTCATTGACTTTTGTTAGTTGGTTGTGGCAAAAGCCAACTTTCCTTCATTCTTTTTCTTTCTATTGCCAATTCGCCATTACAGTTTGGTGGTTTTTTGTTTGTTATAAAGGATACATGAATATGTATGTGTTGGAGTAATGGTGATGCCGTTTTTAAACAATGCGTCGCTAAACAACGAGGCGTATTGCATACCAAAATATGTTCATTTCATTCTTATTATATGGCCTATCCAACGCAATCGCTGCATCTTGATACGTTTAACTATATTGATGTCGTTGTATAGCAGATACAGCTCGTGGTTCATACGACGTCGATATCACCGTCAACGCAAATTGGTCCGTTGATCTTTCGAAGAATTTTTCGCTCAAACACGCAAAGCACTGCCTTATCTGCTTGCGCGAGTACCCATGCTTCGAAACCATACATCAGCACGGGTAGCATCAGTGTTTCGTAAAGCGTTATTTTTGTTTGACGAGTTGTGGCTTTGTTTTTGAAGTGCTTACTTAAGCATCTGTTGGCCAATACAATTCTTCTTTTTATTTCACAACTGATGTCGTTTGTTGTGTTTACGGCGGTGCCGAGGTATACGAAGTCTTTTACTACCTCAAAATTATAGGAACCAACTTCCACAGTTGGTCCGATCTCAATGGAAGCATTGCGCGTCGACACCATCAATTTGGTCTTCTCGCCGTTTACCTCCAGACCCACTTTATGAAGGTCGAAGGAGAAACGACCTTCATAAAGGTATCGGTTACTTCTTTTACTGATCGTCCCATGATGTCTATATCATCAGCATAACCAAGTAACATGTGGCTAATTGGTGTAGATTGTGCCACTTCATTTGACGTTTGCCTCTCGTATAACCTTTTCTAGCAGGATGTTGAAAAGATCACAGGAAAGGCTGTCTCCTTGCCTGAAACCTCTTTTGGTACAAAACTCTTCGGAGAGGTTCTTTCCAATTTTAACGAAGGTCTTGTGTCAGTTAGAATCATTTTACAAAGCCGAATGAGCTTTGCGGGGATACCAAATTCAGATATGGCTTGGAATACCTTTGAACGTAGCGGGCTGTCAAAGGCTGCTTTATAATCGAAAAAAGGTGGTAGGTCTCGATCTGCATCTCTTGGGTCTTCTCCAGGATTTGCCGCAAGGTAAATATCTGGTCAATGGTGGACTTGCCAGGACTAAAGCCGCATTGGTATGGTCCAATTATTTCGTTGACCATGGACATTAGTCGTTCGCACAATATCCCTGACACTATCTTGTAGGCGATAGGGAGAAGACTTATGCCCCTATAGTTGGAGCATAAAGTCTTATCTCCTTTCTTATGGACGGGACACAGGATGCTCAGGTTCCAATCGTCGGGTACGCGTTCTTCCTGCCAGATGGAGCTAACTAAGGTATAACAAAAGTATTAAATCTTAAAAACAGATAAGTTATTTCGGAAGTGTTTATACCCTACACCAAACTGTGATAAAGGGTATTATGTCTTTGTGCATTTGTATGTAACATGCATAAGGAAGCGAAATGGATAGTTCCTTATAGGGATTTATGTACATAGAATCACTTTCTGAGTCAATTTATGCATGTGCGTCCAAGTATTTTTTCGCAACGTATATGCCGCATTTTTAATTTGGTGGTTGTGTGGTTTCGAATCTTCGGCTTTTTTTTCACTTGCAAAAATATTCGACCACCAAGCTCGACTCTAACTATAAAATTAATAAAAATAAATGAATTTTCTCGTTGGAGTTGAGATTTTTTCCAAGTGAAAAAGGAAAGCCAGCCATTATTGGATAACCATAGATCACATTTTATTTTTTGTCGAATTTGTGATAATATCTGACTGAATTTGGAGAACATTTTTTAATAGTTATTATGTCTATTAATTTTCTTAAGAGGCTTAAGAGGTCAAAGTACATATCTTGAGGTAAGTTGCCAAGACTTTTTAAGTAGTTAATCATATTATTTTATAAAAAAAAATATATATATAAATTTTGTCACACCTCATTCGTTGTGATACAACGAATCTTCAAAAGAACCACTTATTTACATTGAAGCATATCGCTACAAGTTAGCAACACATACTTGTATGTCATAGTAAAACATCCAGCATTCTGGCTGTCTGCTGCCTGGATTGTTGGATGATCCGTTAAAAATATGTGGATGGTGCTGTGGAGAATATCTCCTGCCTGCTGCTGATTTATTAACAGAATTTTAATGGGCATCAACCATCTAGCAAATCAGGTTGCCTGATTCAGTTTGTCACGACAATGGAAGAAAATCTGCCGATAGGCAGTTCTCTAAACAGATGTAATTTATAATGTTGTTATTGTCCAATCGTTATCTTCATGCAGTACGTCTACGGCATCAAGCGTTTTCATCTTATGTTTATTCGTGTGTTTCTCGCTATGGTTGGTATTTTTCACACATTTGCAGTCAATTTAGTACAGAACTGACAAATATTCGTTTTAAAAATATTCCCCAAAGCTGATTATTTGGTACGCTTTCGCTCTTTTGTTTTGGCTGCTTCCCCCCACGCTCAGTTTCTCTCATAACTGAGAAATCGCAGCATTGTCTTTATTAGAATGTGAATAATGTTATTGCTTCCACCAATAAAGCTGGAGTTAATGAAGTAATAACGAAATTGCCCATATCCGAAGTGCACAATATTACGCATGAAGTGGGTAGACAATTACAGTTTTAAGCCCAATTATGTATCTATTATCGATTAGATCGACCTACAAGTTCCTATGTAATCCATAATGCAGTTGTATGGGAACGTTCGACAAAAATAATTGTGTACAGCGGCTCTACACTCCACGTCAGTAGAATAGAACACCTAAATTTTTGTTAATGTTAGCTTATTTATCCCAAAACGAATGAATCTACGTTTCTAATTTTATGGGAATTTAAAATCTATGATGTTCCGTATCAAACATAGAAAAAATATGTTTCGCGAAATGACTTTCTAATCAATTTTCCGATGGTACTATGAAAAATAGGCGTTTATTTTTGATCATCAAGATAGAACAGTCACTTTATTTTCGCGAGATATTAACGCCGAATTTTCTTTCAGTCGATAAAGCGAGGCTTTCTCATCATTTTTCATAAAGGAACGCCTATAAATTATTCCGCGGACACCGAAATAACAGCGTTAAAGGGTTTAAATTGACAGATATTTAAAACATCTCGGAATATAAATAGGAGTCACGCAGTTATTTCATATTTCTTCACAATAAATAGAATATGACACAGACAACCTCGGCGGATACAATCGAGTGCTTCGGATGCTGATAAGATGAAAACCATGATGTTTTCTTCAATAAAATGGTTTTTCCGCGAACAAGTCTGCCGTTAAAAGGTTTGGAAATATGCTCCAGATTTAGAGGAAAATAATATGATACGAAAACAATCGCTATTTTAATACACTGAGGGAAATTTTAGTACATTTTTCCAATTGAACACAACCTTTGGACTTTGAATTTTATATGTGTTCTTATTTCGGTGTCCGCGACTGTTCTCAACAGTGTTAAGCTCCAAAATAAATGCTCCCCATACCGTATTTTACGAATTAGTAGTTTTTTTAACTGAACTCGCAAATGTAAAAGCCCCGTTTTCACGGGAAAACACAGTCATGGAAATTGAGGTTTTAGGTTACCGTATGTTGTTTTAAAAATTACTAAAATTTCCCTTAGTAAATGAAAATAACGGTTGTTTTCGTATTAGATTATCTTTCTCCAAATCTAGAGCATATTTTCAAATCATTGAACGGCAGACATGTTCGCGGTAAAACCATTTTATTGAACAAAACATCAAGCTTTTTATAAGAAATTTTGACGTTTTTCATAATTATTTTGAAAATGTTCCATCTTAGCATCCGAAGCACTCGATTGTATCCGTCGAGGTTGTCTGTGTCATATTCTATCTTTTTGTGAAGAAATATGACATAACTGCGCGACTCCTATTGATATTCAGAGATGTTTCAAATATCTGTCAATTTAAACCCTTTAACGCTATTATTTCGGAGTTCGCGGAGTTATTTATAGGTTTTCTTTGGAGAAAAATTATTAGAAAGCCTTGCTTATCGACTGAATGTTCTATCCTGATGACCAAAAATAAATACCTATTTTTCATAGTACTATCGGAAAATTATGATCAGAAAATCATTTCGCAAAGAACTAAAAAGATAATTTTTTCTGTGTTTGATATGGAACATTATCGACATCAGATCCCTACAAAATTAAAAACGTAGATTCATTCGCTTCGGGATAAATAAGCTAACATTAACAGAAATTTAGGTGTTCTATTCTACTGACGTGGAGTGTGTTTGACTTTATCAGCAACGGTTCTTACAGAAATTAGATTCACATTTAGGCATAGTACCATCTAATTGTATTGGTCGACTTAAATTTATTTGAAGACATTAGGCATCTATTTTATGCGATTTGCCTATAATGAAGATTAGCTTTAGTTTGCAGACATTCTTGCAAAAAATCTTCATTATGGATCCACATTAGATTTTTCCCCGAATAACCTTACCGCCTAAACTTTGAGTATTTTTTTAATTATGGTGATATAAATCGATTTTACTGAAAATAGACAAGTGTGTTCTGCTTGAGTATCCAAATTCTCCGCAAAAAATCGTTAAATAGTTTCCTTCTTTGTTTTTATATCTCATTTGCTATTTACATTATTGAAGTGCCCATTACTTCCCTTAACAGACAACGTAATGAGATAAACAACTAAGGAGAAATAATTCGAACAAATAAATGCGACCCTGACATGATTTGTTAATAAAACATGGGGAAACAGAACTCGTGCACTCTGCTTGTCATCATCGGTTTGGAAGGATAGAATGAAATACTGATGTGCAAAATAAAATTCTAAAATGATAAATTGGCTTTGGGTCCTTAAAAAGGAACAGCCAAACAATTTTTAACGTCTTTAGGAAGAAATTGTTTATAACCGCTTGTGAAAAATATGATTACATTAGAGGCCAATAAAAGCAATTTGCAAAAGCAACGGAGGCATCCAGCAGCATCAACAGAAATGATGAAAGAACTGTAATAAAAGTTGGTCATACCTCGGAGGTATAGTTAAATTTCAATGATGTCTGCTATTTTGTTTATTTAAGAGCACTCAATAGACCCAAAACAAAATTATAGACATACTGACTCACGAACTGTCTATTTGTTTGTGCGATTGACCATTCGCCTGCATGTTCGCATGTTCCATAGCTACTACTAATAAACTATGAGTTGCATTGTGTGTACATAGATTTGCTGTCCAGCTTTGAATATTTGCTTAGTTAGTTCAGCATTCATTCACAGACAAACTGTCATTTATTTTCATAATTTTTCATATTAATTTGCGAAAACCCCACAGGGGTCCGACAGCGCTTCTTTTTAAGTTAAGTTTTTGTAGTCATGGTTTGTTACCCTGTAACTTCTTTGTGAACTGGTAAGAAGGGTGTTTAGATTATGGCGAGAGGAATGGTATGTATATAGCAGACAAATTCAAGTGACACTTGACTCTTGTGAGACATATCATCTGCACATACAAACAAACATATGTCTATCTGGTGTTTATGTCTAAATATCTGAAAAGTTGTTTTCAATTGTTATAAAAGCTTATCGGCATCTTCGATAACTCCGACCAAATGTTGATCAGTCAAGTCTGTGATTTTGTTTGGAAACGTTCTAAATTGATTTAATTAAATGTTAACTTATTGGTTCCACTTTGTTGTATTTTTGAGAGGTTGGCATTCAAAATATTATTTTAAAAGACTCTGTATTTTTCAGAAAAAAAATAATTTGATACACAATGAGGCATTTTTATACCCTCCACATCACATAAATCATCTAAATATTTGTCGGAGACCCAATAAAGTATATATATTTATCTGCATAAAATTCGAAGACGATAAAACGGCCATCTGTCCGTCCGTCTGTCTGTTGAAATCAAGTTTCGTATAGCCCCTATAGAACGGTACCTGCCAATTTTTGGTATTTTGAAGGTTGTGGCTTAAGTCTTAGTTGGGGATATAAAACTTTCCACATGAGTTAAAAATTTCGGTCCGGTCGTACTTAACGCCGGTTTTACTTGTTAAATAATCAAAGAAGTTGCCGTTTTAATAAAAAGACAGTTTTCAAATTCTCTTATTATATTTATTTTAACAAAAAATTCTTTCTAAGCTCAAGAATAAGTGTGTTTGGTAATTTTTTGAATGAGAATTCTCCCAATTTACTTAAACCACTCGTAACCACGTAAATACTCCCTAATAGGGATCCGTAGTCAAATGAAATAATCGGTTTTTCTTAATTGGATTAATCGAGCTAACATGGCCTAAGGAGTTTTGTATTGAAAAATGAATTCTAGCGAAATACCACACACTCAACCATTACGCTACGATCGTTTCGCCTGGTGGTTTAAGCCAGGCTCATCAGGCGTATTTGAATGCTAATGGCTAGAAGACAAAGGCTGATTTTGATAACTTCTATTTATACAAACATTTTTACAATTTTGTAATTATGAAGTATTTATTGAAGTCTTTTTTCTTTATCAAGTCACCCTAGTGTCTTGTCTAGGAATCATTTTATCAATACATACACATATACAATCGAAGGGGGGTTTCCTTCATGAATTGTAATGCCTTCAGTTTTTGAAGTTTTTTGGATATCATGTCGACTAGTTTGTTGATATGATACATTGGCATCATGTCGACTAGTTTGTTGATATGATACATTGGCAGTGGCTTAGAACGCTGAGATCTCGACAACATTGTCTGTTTGTTGGAGAGGACCCAGGTTCAAACCTCAGCCAGGGCAGCCGGGCTCTGCTGTGAAGATTTTTATTTATTATTGTCTTTTTAAGACGAAGGCCATTATTTATGAAAGTTTTTAATTAATTGGATTAATCGAGCTAACATGGCCTAAGGTGTTTTGTATTGAAAAATGAATTCTAGCGAAATACCACACACTCAACCATTACGCTACGATCGTTTCGCCTGGTGGTTTAAGCCAGGCTCATCAGGCGTATTTGAATGCTAATGGCTAGAAGACAAAGGCTGATTTTGATAACTTCTATTTATACAAACATTTTTACAATTTTGTAATTATGAAGTATTTATTGAAGTCTTTTTTCTTTATCAAGTCACCCTAGTGTCTTGTCTAGGAATCATTTTATCAATACATACACATATACAATCGAAGGGGGGTTTCCTTCATGAATTGTAATGCCTTCAGTTTTTGAAGTTTTTTGGATATCATGTCGACTTGTTTGTTGATATGATACATTGGCATCATGTCGACTAGTTTGTTGATATGATACATTGGCAGTGGCTTAGAACGCCGAGATCTCGACAACATTGTCTGTTTGTTGGAGAGGACCCAGGTTCAAACCTCAGCCAGGGCAGCCGGGCTCTGCTGTGAAGATTTTTATTTATTATTGTCTTTTTAGGACGAAGGCCATTATTTATGAAAGTTTTTAATTAATTGGATTAATCGAGCTAACATGGCCTAAGGAGTTTTGTATTGAAAAATGAATTCTAGCGAAATACCACACACTCAACCATTACGCTACGATCGTTTCGCCTGGTGGTTTAAGCCAGGCTCATCAGGCGTATTTGAATGCTAATGGCTACAAGACAAAGGTTGATTTTGATAACTTCTATTTATACAAATATTTTTACAATTTTGTAATTATGAAGTATTTATTGAAGTCTTTTTTCTTTATCAAGTCACCCTAGTGTCTTGTCTAGGAATCATTTTATCAATACATACACATATACAATCGAAGGGGGGTTTCCTTCATGAATTGTAATGCCTTCAGTTTTTTATTCGGTTTTCGTGAAAAACTTAAAACTCGATTTTCGGTTAGTCATTACACTGTAACACAAAATGGAACTCAAAGTCTGGGGGATGAACAATTCCTTTTGGAGATAAAAGCCTTGGTGAGTATATTAAGGAAGGAAATTTTTGCTATAGGTCAAGTTTCTGAGATACCACGTGATGAACTTTTGGGGTTATTGTAGCGTTGTTTTGAGAATACATAGAATATTTTATTCTTGAACCGTAGTAAAAGTACTACAAGATGAGATTTTTCGGCATCCAAATATTCTACAAAAATGTTGCACAGAAGATTTTGTGTACGGATCTCAGTGGCATCTAATCAATAATGTCCCATTTTCATTTTCTCTTTTTCATTGTGCTCTTTGACATTTAATCGGTTATGGTTCAGAAATAAACTATGTTTTGTTTTTCTGTATATTCGTCATTGGTTATTTATTGACATATAAACATACCAATTGGTTATTGCTTATATATACATCTGGCGTGATTATGAAATTTTTACAACAAAAAATCCACCCAAAATAATGGGTTTTGTAAGGGATTTTTGGCAGCCGTAACTACATACAAATCCCCCTACTAACCCATTATTTTAACAAGGGCATGTCGCACTGATTTACTAGTTATTTTATGACCACTAGAAAAATATGACCACTAGTTGAAAAATGACCACTAGTTGAAAAATAAGCTATTTGAAAAAAAAAACATTTTTTCATTTTAGAACCGTTTAGGGGGAATTTGTTTTCAATTTCAACACATTTCATAACTTCTGCTTTGTAGCCGAACACACTACATACTAGGCCACGCACACGAACATTAAGGGTTGTTTCAATGTTTACATGTGCATTGTTTTTTTTAACAAAAAGCACCCGCCGGTCTGTGAGCGTTGAACACACAACAATCTGAATTGTAGTCGGACACACTAGCTCTGTGCCACCGTACTCATAACATAGTAAGTAGTAATATATGTAGTTATTTTTGTTTACATTACTTTGTAATGGGTTATATAATGACTAACGGATCCGAATTTTTGCTGGGTTGTAATGATGAACACGTTAGTAACAAATTTTCTTGGAGGATAGATCCGGTTAATTAACTTGTTGTACCGGATATTCCGATATTAAAACCGGTTTTAAGTAACTGATTAAACTTATATGTATACCATTAAGAAGCTTATGGAGTTGTCAATCAAATGAAAATAATTCGGCTGTTAAAACTTTGCTAGTTGCAATTCTAGAAAAAAGTGTTCTTAAACCGTTTTTAAGGAAAAATATAAGTACGGGCAAATATGGAGATCAAAGGATGGGGCGAAAAATTCCTTTTGGCGATGAAAGTCGATAAATATAATATTACGAACCCGGAAGAACAGTTATGCCATAGGTCAAACTTCTGTGGCATGTGCTCACATATTCCGAAAAATGTTCTGGTAAAATCTATTTTTTTTAGCATGTGGGAGTAAGTCAATGCTTCCTGAGATAATGACCCAAAATCTCCAAAACCCGTACCAAACTACAAAAGTTACGGTTGATAGGTTATTTTCTGAGAATGCATAAACTATGCTCCCAACAAAAACGAGTTGGAGTATGAATACGGTGACCAACTATTCTATTTTTAGCGTACTCTATTTGTCCTCTATTTTCAATGTCCGTACTCTATGTCCCCTATTTTTGAATTGTTTTACGAATATGTACATGTGGATACATACATAGGTAATCCAGTGAAATCAGGCAGAACTTTAACAACATACACAGTGTGCCTTAACAAATTTAAATGGAAGGTGCTTACACCTAGGAAGTTTTTGCTGATTCTGAAACTACAATGCCCATAGATGAGAAATATCAAGAAACGAAAAAAATCGCCGGTGTGATTTTCAAATAAATCGCGATTTAAGTTCACATTTTTAGGGGTTGTTTCACAATATTGCTAAGAAACCGCGAGTGCTATGTAAATAGGCCTAAAGAAAATGTTGTAGCTGTGAAAATTCTCCACAAGAATGACCTTTATGATATTTTCGTCGGTTTTACCGTTTTTGAGATATAGAAGTTCAAATTGAGACAATGCACTGACTGTATCGCCTCCTTATAAAACATTTCATTTTCATATGACTTGCGGTCTTCAAGCAAAATCGTGAAGATTTAAGATCAAAACCTAAAAATTTGAATTGAACCTCTATATCTCAAAAACGGTAAAACCTACGAAAATATCATAAAGGCCAATCTTGTGGAGTATTTTCACAGCTACAACATTTTCTTTAGACTCATTTCGATACGACTTGCGGTTTCCAAGCAAAATGAAACCCTAAAAAAACCCAAAAATTGTGAATTTTGATCGCGATTTATTTAAAAATCCCTCCGGCGATTTTTTTCTGTTTTTTTTTTATTATTTTTCTTATCTATGAACATTGCTGTTTCAGAATCCTCAAAAACATTCCATGTGTAAGCGGTTTTCATTAAAAGTTAGTTAAGGGGCACTGTGCATATATTGTTTTAAAAGGGGACGATACAGTCAGTGCATTGTCCCAATTTGAACTTCCATATCTCAAAAACGGTAAAACGTACAAAAATATCATAAAGGACAATCTTGTGGAGAATTTTCTCTGCTACAACATTTTCTTTAGACCCATTTACATAGAACTGGCGGTTTCCAAGCTAAATCGTGAAAACCTAAAGAACCCCTGAAAATGTGAACTTAAATCGCGATTTATTTTAAAATCCCTCCGGCGATTTTTTTCGTTTCTTGATATTTCTCATCTATGAGCATTGTAGTTTCAGAATCAGCAAAAACTTCCGAGGTGTAAGCACCTTCCATTTAAATTTGTTAAGGCACACCGTGCATATTGCACTGGTTTAACTGAAATTTGTGATTTTAAAAAATTTGAAGGTAAATTTTTAATAACATAAACATTATTGAGCAATAGCAATTTTTCATGAATAGTTTACAAGAATTCTACAAAACTTTTTTAGAAGATTGTTTTTCAACTAAAATGTCATACCTTGAGCTAATTTTTGTTGAAAAGAATTGCATAGATTTTCTTATTTTTATGGGATCATTAATAACATAATAATCTTGTACTTAAGCGAAACGGAATTAAAAAATATCTATTAAAAAAATGGCGAACTGTCAATGTCAACATTTCAATTTTAATGGAAAAATGGATAGTTTTTCGCACTAAATCAGTCAAAAAATTAAAAGAGTCTATCGCTTAAGGAGCTCTATTATCCGTAATGGGCAGGACCGGAGCATTACCTATAATCGATTTTCCCGTATAATGGAGTAACACTGTATCTCGTATATTTTTAATCAATACGTTGTTGCTAGAGTTGTGCCAATGAACTATATGGAACTATCTAGTTCACTACGCAGTTCCAATGTCCCACATCATGAACAAACTGAGTATACGTAATATTACGCCTTAGATTTTATGACGTTACTCATACGTTTTGGAACTAGTAGAGTGAACTAGGAACTACATTAAACAACTCTAGTTATTGTAAATATTGATCAATAGGAGAAATTTTGAATTTAATGTGAAATTTAAAAGATTGAAATTGTTCTAAAATAATTCAAAAAGTTTTTGTCCATTGAAGTTTGCTCGAATGAATTATAACCCCGGATCATAAACATTTTACGGTTAATCGGTGTAAAATGAAGAAAAATCTCTAAGTTTTCCTTTCCCGGATAATGGAGGTTAATGGCTAGTCGATTCCCGGATAATCGAGGTTCGACTATATTAATGACATCAGGGGACATCACATTCAAAAATACGTTTGAAGTTTTTTCATTCCTAGATACTCGTAAGTAGTGAATTAAGGTAGCACCACCTTAGAGGATAAGGAAATTCGAGTGAATATTACAATAGACCCATACGAATACCACAAACATTTCAGAACAGGGATAATACAAATAACCTACGCTTCTACACACAAACTACACAACGGGTTCTAACCTTTCAACATTCATATCTCAACCAGTTTGTCCGATCGGCTCGGAATTTTGCAACATATTATATTCTACCTATATTTTAAACGAGCCAAACAATTCGAATTTTTAGAACTTGCAAGTGGCTTTATATAGCCCTTTAAAATTAGTTGAATTTTTTGTTAAAGTATTGCCAAATGCTCGTCCTCTATTAGGCCTGCTTGATTCGTAAACTGTTAATAGTAACATTATTCCAAACTCTGTATCTGCAATAAATTTGGGAAACATTTTAATTTCAGAAGAATATGTCTTGGATGCTATTAATAAAATCAAGAATAGTTTCAAAAGTGAAACTATTCAATTATTACTCCTCATCCACACGGATTTCTGGTAGGTTACTACTACTATTAATTTAATACTATTTACTATTTATTGAGCTTTTGAGCGTGGTATTCAAGTTGATGCAATTTACACTGATGTCGCCAAAGCCTTTGATAAAGTCTCACATGTGATTTTATTATCTAAATTGGAACAAATAGGTTTGCATTCTAATTTTTTACAATGGATTGCTTAATATCTGCATAATAATAGATTATGCAAAGTAAGAGTTGAGGGATTTGTGTCTGTGTCTTACATTCAAACTTCTTGGGTACCACAGGGAAGTACACTGGGGCCACTACCTTTTAGTTTGTTTATTAATGACATATCTTTGTCCACACATCGATTTTGTTATTCCAGAAGCCTACAAAATCCTCGTATTAATTAAGAGAAATTGTTCAGAATTTACTGACCCCAATATTATTAAATTGGTTTATACTGCTTTTGTAAGATCAAAGCTAGAATATGCATTCATTATTTGGGACCCTTATAGTTTATCCCAAATTAGTTGTGTTGAGCGATTTTAAAGACGATTTACAAAATTTGCTCTGAAACCAATTTCTTTTGTTGAACTTCCACCATATCGATCACGATGTTTGCTACTAGGATTACAGAGCTTGAAATGTCGCAGTCAATTCCAGTCTTCTGTATTAATTTATGATTTGATTAATAACAATGTTGATTCACCGGATTTTCTGTCTTTAATTCCGTTTTCTGCTCCCTCAAGGAGATTACGACTTAAAGATTTGTTTTATATATCTCTACATCGGACTAATTATGCATGCAATGGGCCCTTGGCGCGTGCACTCAAAAATCTTAACATATTAAACCTCAACTTCCAAAAGGATCAGAAGCCATGCATTGACATTAGTGCTTCTAAAGATTGACATTAGTGCTTCTAAAGGACACACGGTGGGGCAGAGTACCGGTCTAGCGCAACAAAAAACAAAAATTGATGTATTATTGCATATTTATTCATAATTATGATAAAAATATGTTTAGCTTGACAAGTTTACTTCATTTATTAAGATATTTGGTAAATTTTTATTTGTTTAAGTATATCCCGATTAGAACGTCACCTCCGGAATTTGGCAATTTTCAAGATTTTAGCCACATTATCCCACTGAAAAAGCTAACATTTGGCATTTAGTCTTCATTGGCGGTATACAATGTAGAGAATTGTCGGTACAAGTCCATGTTTTGATATAGCCCCCATAGAACTGTAGCGACCGATTTTGGGAATTTTTAAGGTTTTAGCCACATTATCCAACTGAAAGAGCTGAAATTTGGCATTTAATCTTCGTAGGGGATATAAAATATACCGACAGAGAATTGTACCTGTAACAAGTCCGCGTTTTGATAGAGCCACCATAAAACTGAAAACATATAGATCAGAAAATTCCTTTGTCCACCGTTTAATGAATCCTAAAACTACATTTGCTTTATTTACCATTGATATTTACCAGCAATAGAAACAATAGCGACTACTGCGATGTGTCCGTTGTTTGACCACCTACGCCAACCTACATACTACACGCAGAGAAAAAATATTTTTCGCTTTTGTTGGAACAAAAATATATGTTTTGGTTCCAAAAATGTATTTGTTTTGTTCAAACATTGTAATCCAAATCCAAAAATACCATCTTTTGTTCCAAACATAGAAAACAAAAACATCTTTCGAATTTCCGCAATATTGTTAAAATCGTTAACAATACCGATTGTAGGAACTATCATAATCTAATTTTGTTTATAAAAAGTATTGTCAATACAGAAAACCAGCCCAAAAATTTTTGATTTGAGTGCATATACTTCTCATATACACTTTTCGCATATCTTGGATATAAATGTCGCGTATAATATTGCAATCATTGATGAACACAATACATGGTTTGCTGCATTGGCTGACAACAAAGGCAAACAAAAAGCCACAAGAACCCACCACAACATAAGGAATAATTAAACACCATAACAAACATGAAAAGGAAAGAAGAATGAAACAAAACAGAAACAAATAAAAACAAGAGTCTCACAAGTACATACACACAAAAACAAAGGTAAAGGCAGCATGTCATACAAACACACCACAACTCACCAAAATTATTTTTTCAACACGGCATCGAATAGCGAGAGAAGAGAAACAAATTTTCGAAGAAAAGAGAGAAATATTGTTCAGTTGACACAAACTATTTTTGGATTTACAATACTACATGAGGAATCCAACAATATGTTAACAATACATATTTTGCTCTTGGAATATTGTTGGATCAAACATATTTTTTTCTCTGCTTGTATGCATCATTGCGAATACGATATGTTATTCTTCTGTTATATATCACTCAGAGAAGCGGAGATATTCGCATAATAAAACGTTGGTTTTCTCCTCAGAATATAATCTAACCATTACCAAATTCAACGAGCTTCTTCCTCTCTGGGAGCCCCATCAATACCCGATCAAAATTGCGATCTGTAGAGTGATTACAACGTTTAGATAGGAATTGAAACCAGGGTTTCGGAGTCGAGGTATTTTTGGCTCGACTCCGACTCCGACTCCAGGCGAGTTTTTTCACGACTCCGGTTCCGACTCCGACTCCGGGTCGACTCCGAAAGTGAATTCCTATACCACTAAAAATGAATAAAATGTGCACACATTTTTAACTTTTTCCTATATTTTGGCCTATATAGGCTAAATTCGAATACATTCGAACATATCAATATTGTTTCTGCGAATATTTCATTGAAAATAGCAAACTTAGAATTTTTTTTTTTTTTTTTGAAAATTTTGCCTTTTTAGGCGAAGTTAATTTTTCGTATTAATTTTTAATTAATTTCTCGTTGGAAATCGAGCTTAATGATCAATAATGCATCTGAAAAAGGAAAGCCGACGACTCGAAAGTTTTTGTCGGTTTTCATTTTTGGCACGAGTATATTCTGGACAGAATTCTTCTGCGTGAGAAAATCTTTAAGCTTTCATAATATGTGAAAATGAAGGGAAAATACAAATCATAAGGACTACATGCAATAAAAATTATAAGCAATTCAAACTGGATGTAAACCAACATTTTAGTGCACTTAGCCTTAAAAGGAGACCCCCAGTTGTAAAGCTCAAGAAAAGCCATTTTTCATGCTTTTTTCCGAAAAAACTACGTAACTTTTTGCGTGATTTTTTTCTTCATCTGAAAGCGAAAAATATTACGAAGTTTTGAGACCGTCTACGAAACCCTGTTTTTATTAAAGCATTTTGCGGTGCCAACCAACTCTACCTACCTCGAAAACTGATAAGCCAATTGTCATATATTTTGGTGGCCGATTTCGAGAAAAACACAGTTTATTTGCTGCATACAAAATAAAATAAATTGTTCCCATCCAACGCTTATACTATGGCAACATTGTTCCGATCGACTTAAAAATTTGATCACATATTCTATGCTATTCTATTTATACTAAAATTCAGCGCTCACATTTTGAACTTTGGTGTGGAGTGGATAATTTTATTGAAATATTTGAGATATATTTTCTGTAAACAAACCATCCCGTAGGCAGAAAGATGATTTCTGGAACTGAAAAATTAACACACGAAAAAGAAATCGGATACACATGAACTATGTCTGTTCCTGGCGGACAGATCCGGTTATTTGAATGTCTACATCTAATGCCCTCATTGATTAAATAAAGAATCCTAGAAGAAAGATTCGCCGTTTGTCAGACTTCTGTTCTTCCATTCTTAATTTTATTGTCATAGAACTTTACTTTTGTTTGCAAAAATGTAAAGAATCATTTGGATCAACAAAATAGGGATGAATAGACTACACTTCAGAGGATAGTAAGTATCCTGTGAATTGTCCTTTAAATTAGTATAAAATACCGTTTGCATATATGTTTTCTTATAATTTTCTTTTAAAATAAATAATGATTTAAAAAAATGTTCCCCGACTCCGACTCCGAAACCCTGATTGAAACATTAATTTTTTGCACTTTTGGGGGAAGTTACCGGAAGGAGCGGAAACTAAGTTTGGACAAATATAAAGAAGGCTAAATTTTGGACTGAATCGGCTGTTCCTTTCGAGAGCTATCGTCCTCCAGGCATTACACATGGTACCGTACAGCATTTTACATCTTTCGGGCAATTTTCTCAGGAAGTATGGACTTGTTGCGTCATAATGGGGGCAGCGAATACAAGTGTTTGCAAAAAAGAATCAAAGCGATTCGAGAACAGGTCCTAAACTAAACTTTTCCGAAATTGTACGGTGGAGGTACCCGAAGAAGTAGACCGATAGAGATCATATTGGAGCCTCATCTATGTCTGAAAGAAATTTCAAGATGTGCAAGGCATGAACGAAATGGATTACTTTTGATTCAAGAGCTATCGTGCGCACAATTTTGCCGAACATTTTCGAACTTTTGTGGGGGAGGTACCTCATAGAGTGGAACGATATGGCTCGTCTTCTAACTTTAAATATGTTCGCACAAAATATTACGATTGCTAAATTTTGGACCCAGTCTACCGATCCGTTCGAGAGTTATCGTGCGCTGCAATCCCTACATTTGGTGCCATAGAGTGTTTTTACAACTTCGGGCTATTTTCTCAGGAAGTATGGAATTGCTCCTGATAAAACTTGTACTGCCGTAATGTTGGCAGCAAATACAAGTTGCTACATCCATCTTCGAACTTAGCATACTTGGGGTCTAAAACCATTATTTCGATGAGGCACAGTTTGCCTGAATGAAAGTGTATATACCCTCGTTAGCATAACTGCTGAGGGTATAAAGAATGTTTGTACGTTTGTTTGTAATTTATGGACTCGAAAACCGCTGAGCCGATCTTCCTAAAAATTTGAGGGTATGTTGCACTATCGCCTGAAAGTAAAATAGGTTGTATGAATTTTTGAAATTCCGCGTCGATCTGAAGATATAGCCTCAGGATCGGAGGTACCTCCAAAAAATGTAGATTTTGTATTCTGACATCTAACGAATGGTTACAGATACAGTCTCCAACACGCTATGAATGTCCAATTTCCTTGACATTTAAAATGTGTGACGGAGTTTGGTCTAGAAATAAGTGTGCCAAATTATATTGAAATCGGTTCAAATTTGGATATAGTCCCCATGTATATTTTCGGCCGATTTTATGCACCATACACAGCACTGAACGGGTAGTGGACGCTTTCTTATCTCCTTTATTTGTTCATTATTCATTCATTCAATATTCATTCATTAGTCGGGGTAGCGAATCGCACCGGGTTCAGCTAGTTAATTCAAATTGTAAACTCCACTTTAACTCCAAAATTCATTGTAAAAATTGCTACTATTTTCCCATTTACGCATATCTGCTCTGACGGGGCTAAGAGAGTACATACATAACTTTGGTTGAACAGTCAATGCTCTTTAAAATAAATTTTG
This sequence comes from Musca autumnalis, assembly GCF_047663935.1. Classification (NCBI taxonomy): domain Eukaryota; kingdom Metazoa; phylum Arthropoda; class Insecta; order Diptera; family Muscidae; genus Musca; species Musca autumnalis. The sequence goes on from NW_027411866.1 coordinate 85,689,580, forward strand.
GAGAATTATGCAAAAGCTGTTTTCTTTGGGTTTCTTTATTTTTTATACCCTCCACGATAAGAGGGTATAATTATATTTGTCATTCTGTTTGTAACACCTCGAAATATTGACCAGAGACCCTATAACGTCTATATGTACTGGATTCTAAATCGGAAAACCGATGTCCGTCCATCCGTCCGTCAATTGAAACCAAGATACAGTTCGGAATATTTAATTTAGAGCTTTATAATTTGGTACAAAAAATGGGCTATATCGGTCCACGTTATGGTATAGGCCCCATAAAAGATAACTCCCGATTTTCTATATATTTCAGATTTAAGCCTCATTCCCACACGGAAGTGGCTGAAATTTCGTATTTAAACATTCGTTGGGAGCAATAAACTTTCCCCTAGATATTTGGAGCTATTTTCCCACGTTATGATATAGCCCCCATAGAACAGTTCGTCCCGATTTTCCGTATTTTCATGGTTTTGGCTGAAATTTGGTATTTATTCATCGCTAGCGGTATAAAGCATTCCTACAGAGAATTGTAGGTGGTATCCACTATTTAATATAACGGTATCGCTCGATTCTTTTATTTCGTATTTATTTTGTATTTATGAACCCACATTGTCACATTTTCGGACCGCAATGAGCATACGAAAATTATATTCGGAAAATTTTCGATTGCTTGAGTGGAGTATTCCCCCATTGGCTCAACTTCATTTATTGCCCTCTATTACAGAGAGTAATGTTTTTCAAAACGAACTGACAGTGTTGCAAAATTTTACTGATCGCTACCAATATCATGATTTCATCCCGGCGAAGGGAATTATCAATTGGCTTCTCAGTTTTTGAAATGATGCCTTTTCAGTGAAAAACCGAACTCTTTAAGTGTCTAGTATTCCCAAATGAATGAGAATCACACTCACTTTTCGGCTTTTCCAAACAAACACCAAAATCAAAATATTTTGCAACATGTCAGCACAAATATTCGGAAAATTGTTAATACTAAGCAATGTTTGGAACGCGTTTTTAGGAGTTCTTTTTGTCGAAACATGAATATTAAAAAATATTTTACAAACAAAAGGCAAGTATTATCAAAAATTAAGAGTATTGTATATCATGTTAAAGTTGTCCATTATCTTGATTTAATGTTATCCATTGTAAAAAGTTATAATTTTAAACAACATCGTTGGTATTCCAAACAATTACTCAGTTATTTATACATAGACTGAAAGTAGTACTAATAGTAATCGAATAATTCTGTAACCTCGATATTCCCTGGCAATGTAGAAGGAACACGCGTAAACGAAAACGTCCCTTCTAAGGGTTTAGCATTTAATAAAATGTTCTAGGTATTTCAACTTACATACAGTGCATTCCACTGATTGATAAACTATCTAACGTAGAACATTCATTATTAGACAGCGGAATCCTATGCAAATGCATATATGGTTATGATGGTCGTAGAGAAAATCTGATTATACAGAAACTAGTTTTATCACAAAATAAAACGAATTGGGCCCAGAAATGTTTGTATATTTTGCATATCGTGCATATTTTTAAATATTTGCATAAAATGAGCATATGCAAAACCATATGCGATATGTGGTCTAAATAATAATAATAATTGTTCCACAAACATCCCATACGGGACAAGGGAGACTTCTTTCATATCAATGAGTGCACCTGATTCATATTAGCTCAATGATAAGGGACCTACTGTTTATTGCCGAGTCCGAACGGCGTGTCCTAAGACACCACTTGTAGAGAAGTTTTACAAGGCTGAAATACTCAGGAAATGTCGACAATGGCTACCTTGTGTTTTAAATATCCCACCGAAATGGCTGAAATTTGGTATTAAGTCTTCGTTAGTGGTACAAAACGTTTCACCTGAAATTTGTCGGTAGAGGTCCACGTCTTCATATAGCTCCCATAGAACGGTACCTCCCGATTTTGGTATTTTGAAGGTTGTGGCTCCAATATCCCACCGAAATGACTGAAATTTCTTCGTTGGGGGTATAAAACTTTTCACCCGAAATTTGTCGGTATAGGTCCACGTCTTCATATAGCCCCTATAGAACGGTACCTCCCGATTTTCGCTATCTTGAGCGTTGTGGCCGCAATATCCCACCGAAATGACTAAAATTTGGTATTTAATCTTCGTTGGGGGTACAAAACTTGTCACCTGAAATTTGTCGGTATAGGTCCACGTCTTCATATAGCCACCATAGAACGGTACCTCCAGATTTTCGGTATTTTTTAGGTTGCGGCTGTAGTTATACATTTCTCTATTTTATTGATTAGTCTGAAGAGAATTTTAAACAGAAAAATTTTACAAACAAACATTTTTGTACCTATTATTGAAATATTTGTTGCATAAGAAAATATGTAAAATGCATAAATTTTGCATATGCACATATTATTTTTTGCATATGCAAAATTTATGCAATTTGCATATGTCATATATTTTGATTGCAATTTAATCCGAAGCCAAAACTATGCCCAGTCCCAAAATTTGACATGAATCCTACCAAAAATAGGGGGTGCATTAAATTCCGCTGTCTATTCATTATAAATGTAAGGACCTTCCTTCCTTTTACACTTGCAAAAAATCTTCGGTCCTTAATTTCGACTCCAAAGAGAAATTAATTAAAATTAACCTATCCCGTTAACTACCCTAATATATATATAACTAGCAAAATGCCCGCTACTTCGTATGCGGAAAAGAAATAATATTCAAATAAACATTTAATATGGTGAACACTGAACATTTTTATGTACTTATAGCTATTTAAATTGATATTTAATTTCTTTCAAGTACTGTTCGTGCATGTTTAGCTCGAATCTCAAAAAAAAAAGACCTCTACACTTCAACAGCGACCTACATTTTAAATTTCAGTACGAATTTTGGAATTTGTGATATCAAAATGTAGAAAACCGATCGATTCCCCGGTCAGGCAACATCAAATTTTCGACGGTTGTAAAATACCCCTCAGTAATGTTGGCGACATTTACTGAGTATTTTAGTCATGTAAAACTTCTCTACAAATGGTGTCGTAAGGCACGCCGTTCGGACTCGGCGATAATCAGTACGTCCCATATCATAGATCTAATATGAATCGGGGTGCACTCATTGATATGAGAGAAGTCTCCCTTGTCCCGTCTGGGATGTTTGTGAAACAATTATTACATTATTTAGAAACCGAATTCGTGTTAACATAGAAACAATAGAACATTATTCAGTACAATTTTTAGAATCCAGAACCTTAGCTCATTAGCTTGTTACAGTTTTAGCTCTACTTGTTCACCCAATGTCAATAGTATTACATGTGGAAACCTTTCATACATTTAAAGGTAGATTTTAATAAACATTCTGATCCAATCTCAACAGTGATCCTCACAACAAATTTCAATTATCGATTCACCCAATACCAGTGCTTCAATATTTAGTATTACTTAATACTCTAGAACTAGTACATTAATTGTACGACCACTTCTAAAAATGAACCTGTCAAATAGATAATATACCTATTCCTTAGCCCAATACCAAATTGATTGCAATTTTTACTTTTCACACACTAATTATATTATTCCAGCTTCAATGCTACACCAACGCCAAATTTAATACCATTGTGTATTTCTCAATAAGTCAGCCAGCCCTAAGCCTAATTTCAGAATTTGTATGCATTTAAAAAAAAATTTTATCTAAACACCAATACCATCCCTCAACAACAATTCGAAATTCCACTTTATCCCTTCAACGCCAAACTGGTACCAAATTCAGTACCTATAATATGTATAAGTTAAAAAACTACTGCCTTTTATCCAAAACATAATCCCAACCGCAATTTAGTATTTTTCGTATACATAAGTACGTACTAATACTACTAATTTACACGACAACAGTTTGAACCAAATTCTGTGCCATTTTGTAATTTTGTAAGTATATCCACAACCATCCATATCTCAACCCTACACATCAAGAGGGTCTATAATACCAAATTTCCGAATCCCATCTCTATTCATAATACCATTAATACTTTTCGTATGAAAGTACGAATTTCAACAGTAATTCCAACAGTAATTCCAAATTTCAGGATACTACCCTATCCGTCCACCTAAAACTAAATTGTACGAAATTAAGTACCATTTACTACTTTTCGTAACCATAAGTACGAACTTCCAAAACTATCTCAGTCCTACACTCCAACAGTAATCTAAAATTCAGGATTCCAGCTCTCTCCGTTCACCCAAATATAAATTGTACCAATTTAGTACCACTTAGTACATTCCGTGCCCATATGTACGAATTTCCAAAACTTCCTTAACCCTACACTCCAACAATAACCTTAACTCGAAATTCCAGGATTCCTGCTCTATCCGTTCACACAAATATAGATTGTACTAAATTAAGTGCCACTTAGTACATTCCATACCCATAAGTACGAATTTCCAAAACTACCTCAATCCTACACTCCATAAGTAATCTTAATTATAAATTTCAGGATTCCAGCTCTATCTGTTTACCCAAATCCAAAATGTACAAAACTTAGTACCATTTAGTACATTCCGTACCCATAAGTAAGAACATCCGAAACTACCTCAATCCTACACTCCATAAGTAATCATAATTCCAAATTTCAGGATTCCAGCTCTATCGGTCCACGTAAATTTCAATGGTACCAAATTTAGTACTTTCCGTACACATAAGTACGAATTTCCAAGACTAACTCAATCCTACAGTCCAACAGTAATCTTAATTCCAAATTTCAGGATTCCAGCTCTATTCGTTCACCCAATACTAAAGTATACCAAAGTTAGTACCATTTAGTACTGTCCGTACCCATAAGTACGAATTTCCAAAACTACCTCAATCTTACAAGCCATAAGTGACTTTAATTATAAATTTCAGAATTCCAGCTCTATCTGTTCACCCAAATCCAAATTGTACAAAATTTAGTACATTTAGTACCTTCCGTACCCATAAGTATGAATTTCCAAAACTACCTCAATCCTTAACTCCATCAGTAACCTTAATTCCAGATTTCAGGATTCCAGCTCTATCCGTGCACCCAAATCCAAATTGAGTACCATTTAGTACTTTCGTACAAATTTCCACAACTTGTTCAATCCTACAGCCCAATAGAAATCTTAATTCAATATTTCAAGATTCCAGCTCTGTCCGTTTACCTAAATTTAAAGTGTACCAAATTTAGTACCATTGTACCAAATCTTGATTCCAAATTTCAGGATTCCACCTCTATCCATTCACCCAAATCCAAATTGTACCAAATTTAGTACTTTTCGTACACATAAGTGCGAATTTCCAAAAATAACCCTCATATCTCAATCCTACTCTTCAATAGTAGTCTTAATTTTAAAATTCAAGTTTCCAGCTTTATCCGTTCACTCAAGTCCAAATTGTACTAAATTTTGCACACTATAGTACGTTTCGTACACATGAGAACGAATCAAAATATACAACTGGTACTAAATTTTATAACTTTTAGTACTTTTCGTACACTTCTAGGTCGAAATTCCAAAAACCCTTTGGTACATCTTTCTCTCCACCAGTGACCCTCATCCCAAATTTCATCCCTAGCTTTGTTCCGTTTGCCTAATACAAAGCGTACCATATTTAGTACCATTTAGTACTTTTCGTACCCTTCCAGTTCGAATTTCCAAAAAACCGAGCCTTATCTCACGCCTACATACCAACACCAACCTACACTCAAAATTTCAAGCTTCTAGCTTCATCCGTTTCGTCTGGGCATTGATTATAAGGCCGTCAGCCACACAAATGAGACAATTTCTAGTACATTTTAGTGCTTTTCGCATCCTTCTAGGGCGAAACCCAGCCTTATCGAGCACCTTCGCCCCAAGATTAACCCTCACCCAAAATTTGGGAATTCTAGCTTCAGCCGTTTCGTCTGAGCGTTGATTATTAATCAGTCAGCCATACAAAAAGTACCATTGTTAGTACATTTTAGTACTTTTCGCACCCTTCTAGGACAAATTTCCAAAAACCCAGCCTTATCGGGCACCTTCGCCACAAGTCTAACCCTCACCCAAATTTTCAAGATTCTAGCTTCAGCCGTTTCGTCTGAGCCTTGATTATTAATCAGTCAGCCACACAAATGTTACCATTTTTAGTACATTTTAGTGCTTTTCGCACCCTTGCAGGACGAATTTCCAAAAACCCAGCCTTATCGAGCACCTTCGCCCCAAAACTAACCCTCACACAAAATGTCAGGTTTACAGCTTCAGCCGTTTCGTCTGGGCGTTGATTACACTGTGATACAAAAGTTGACAAAAATTTTTTGCAGGTGTTCTGATGCATAAATTCGATTTTGTGGGAGTCCATTGAAGACGAAAATACCTTTGGTTTCTTTGGGTCACTTCTGTTTTTGATTTTATAACGGTAAATGTAGTGAAAAATGGGCTTTCTTGGATTTTCAACTTTAAACGGACATTACTTCTTTTCTCCACAACCGATTTGCACGCCCTATTTTTCACTACAAAGGGGAGAATTATGTATTTCGAATAAGCCATAGATTTTTAATATCGGTTAAGAAATGGCTAAGTAATAGTGGTTTATATGTGACAAAAACCCATTAAAAAACAGTGACATGTTTTTCCTTGTGCTCTAGGCTGCGTAAACGATGCCTAACAGTACAATTATTTACTGTTAACAAGTAGGAAATTTAGTCGGCTTTTCAGAATGGGAAAAACCAACGAAATCGGTTGAAAAATGAATGCGCTATGCCATTTTTTGTGTTTCAACTTTTTGGTTTTTTTCATATTTTCCTTTATAAAAGATTGGTACCTTAGCATGTGTGATTCTAATTGTGATTATCTTGCTTAACAATTACGCACAAGGTTCTAATCTTTTATAAAGGAAAATATGAAAAAAACCAAAAAGTTGAAACACAAAAAATGCCATAGCGCATTCATTTTTCAACCGATTTCATGGGGTTTTCCCATTTTGGTGCCAACTAAGTTTCCTACCTGCTAACGGTAAATAATTGTACTGCTAGGTATCGTTTACGCAGCCTAGAGCACAAGGAAAAACATGTCACTGTTTTTAATGGGTTTTTGTCACATATAAACCACCATTAGTTAGCCATTTGTTAACCGATAAAAATCTATGGCTTATTCGAAAGACATTATTCTCCCCTTTGTAGTGAAAAATAGGGTGTGCAAATCGGTTGTGGAGAAAAGAAGTAATGTTCGTTTAAAGTTGAAAATCCAAGAAAGCCCATTTTTCACTACATATACCGTTATAAAATCAAAAACCGAAGTGACCCAAAGAAACCAAAGGTATTTTCGTCTTCTATGGACTCCCACAAAACCGAATTTATGCATTATTAGGCGGTCAGCCACACAAATTTGAAAATTTTTAGTACATTTTAGTGCTTTTCGCACCTTTGTAGGACAAATTTCCAAAAACCCAGCCTTATCGAGCACCTTCGCCCCAAGACTAATCCTCACCCAAAATTTGGGAATTCTAGCTTCAGCCGTTTCGTCTGGGCGTTGATTCTTAGTCGGCCCCCACACAAATTTGACAATTTTTAGTACATTTTAGTGCTTTTCGCACCCTTGTAGCAACAAATTTCCAAAAACCCAGCCTTATCGAGCACCTTTGCCCCAAGACTACTCCTCACCCAAAATTTGGGAATTCTAGCTTCAGCCGTTTCGTCTGGGCGTTGATTCTTAGTCGGCCCCACACAAATTTAACCATTTTTAGTACATTTTAGTGCTTTTCGCACCCTTGTAGGACGAATTTCCAAAAACCCAGCCTTATCGAGCACCTTCGCCCCAAGACTAATCCTCACCCAAAATTTGGGAATTCTAGCTTCAGCCGTTTCGTCTGGACTTTGATTCTTAGTCGGCCCCCCACACAAATTTTACCATTTTTAGTATATTTTAGTGCTTTTCGCACCCTTGTAGGACAAATTTCCAAAAACCCAGCCTTATCGAGCACCTTCGCCCCAAGACTAATCCTCACCCAAAATTTGGGAATCTTCAGCCGTTTCGTCTGGGCGTTGATTCTTAGTCGGCCCCCACACAAATTTGACCATTTTTAGTACATTTTAGTGCTTTTCGCACCCTTGTAGGACGAATTTCCAAAAACCCAGCCTTATCGAGCACCTTCGCCCCAAGACTAATTTTCACCCAAAATTTGGGAATTCTAGCTTCAGCCGTTTCGTCTGGGCGTTGATTCTTAGTCGGCCCCCCACACAAATTTGAAAATTTTTAGTACATTTTAGTGCTTTTCGCACCTTTGTAGGACAAATTTCCAAAAACCCAGCCTTATCGAGCACCTTCGCCCCAAGACTAATCCTCACCCAAAATTTGGGAATTCTAGCTTCAGCCGTTTCGTCTGGGCGTTGATTCTTAGTCGGCCCCCACACAAATTTGACAATTTTTAGTACATTTTAGTGCTTTTCGCACCCTTGTAGGACGAATTTCCAAAAACCCAGCCTTATCGAGCACCTTCGCCCCAAGACTAATCCTCACCCAAAATTTGGGAATTGTAACTTCAGCCGTTTCGCATGGGCGTTGATTCTTAGTCGGCCCCCCACACAAATTTGACCATTTTTAGTACATTTTAGTGCTTTTCGCACCCTTGTAGGACGAATTTCCAAAAACCCAGCCTTATCGAGCACCTTCGCCCCAAGACTAATCCTCACCCAAAATTTGGGAATTCTAGCTTCAACCGTTTCGTCTGGGCGTTGATTCCTAGTCGCCCCCCCACACAAATTTGACCATTTTTAGTACATTTTAGTGCTTTCCGCACCCTTGTAGGACGAATTTCCAAAAACCCAGCCTTATCGAGCACCTTCGCCCCAAGACTAATCCTCACTTAAAATTTGGGAATTCTAGCTTCAGCCGTTTCGCCTGGGCGTTGATTCTTAGTCGGCCCCCACACAAATGGTACCATTTTTAGTACATTTTAGTACTTTTCGTACCCTTTTAGGACGAATTTCCAAAAACCCAGCCTTATCGAGCACCTTTGCCCCAAGACTAATCCTCACACAAAATTTGGGGATTCTAGCTTCAGCCGTTTCGTCTGGGCGTTGTAGATCACATCATCACTTTACTCTTTTATATATATAGACTAGCAAATGCCCGCTACTTCGTATGCGGAAAGGGAATAAAATATATACATATAAACAATATTTAATATGGAAATGGTGAACAATGGAGATTTTGTAGTACTAAAACCTATTTTTATTACCAATATTTAATCGATTTAACTCATTTTACTACTGTACACTGTAGTTAGAATTTCAAAAAAAAAAAAAAAAAAAAAAAATCTGCCGTGTCACACCCCTACACAACTACCATATTTTTTATTTCGAATTTCCAAAACTACGACCTCATATCACAGACATACACCAACAGCGACTCATATTGCAAATTTCAGAATTGACTTTGGTTTTACAGCATTCCCTTCCAGTACGAATTTCCAAACACTAAACATTCACTAAGCATTCAAAATTGGCATAAAAATCCACGATTTCGTATATCCCCATATAACAGTACAACTCGACTTAGTGTATTTTAGAAACAGAACAAATCTATATTGTCCAATTTTCTTTAAATTTGGAACTTGAGTACTCGGAAGATATAAAAGTTTAATTTAAAAAATGAGATATTTTGAAGATTTTATGAAAATTTCCTAAAGGAATTTGTGGCATGAAAGGTTAGAAAAACTTTTTTACAAAAAATGTTACTTACATTTCAATTTAGACCTCTTTATTATCAGGGGTAAAAACATTCTAGTCATAACAAATATTTTTCCATTTCGTATTTTTGCACAAATAGCGTATTTCCAAATTGTTTCTACACCCAACACCAAATTTAGAACTATTTAGTACTTTTCGTTCCCCTATAGTAGGTATTTCTCACCTTAACCGTTTACACAATACCAAAATGGTTTTGGTACAAACATGTTACCAAACTTTTCGTACACATAGGTAAACGTTTCACAAATTACTTCCTAATATTCAACATATATCCCAACCGCAATTCACTTTTCCAGCTTTATCTGTTCAGATGAAACCAATAATAATACTATTTAGTACTTTTTGTATAAATAAGTAAGAATTTTCAAACCTCCTCTCTAAACTCCAATTACTAATCGAATACCGAATTTTAAAATTCCAGTTCTACCCCTTTACAAAATTACAAAATGAACAAAATTATGTAACATATAACAAATATTAAAATGTACCAAATTTTGTACCATTAAGCACTTTTTGTACACGACTTTCCAATAACAACTTTCATATACATATCTGTTCTATCAGTTCACCTAACTCCAAATTATAGCCAATGTAATTCCATTTAGCACTTTTCCACAAGTACGTATTTCCAAAACTAAATCAATCATACACTCCAACAGCAATCTGTTCACGCAAATACAAATTGTATCGAATTTAGTACCATTTAGTACTGCTTCGTGCACATTAGTACGATTTTCCAAAGCTACCTCCATATCTCAATTCTACATTCCAACAGTAATCTTAATTCTAAATTTCAGGATTCCAGCTCTATCCGTTCACCCAAATCCGAAGTGTACTAAATTTAGTACGTTTCGTGTACTTATAGTTAGAATTTCCAAAAACTTTTCTTTGTTACTTTTCAATTGCGACCCTCATTCCCAATTTAAGGATTCCAGCTCAATCCGTTCACCCAAATTCAAATTGTATTAAATTTAGTACCATTTCGTACTTTTCGTGCACTTATAGTTCGAATTACCAAAAACCTTTCATTGTTACTTTTCATCAGTAACCCTCATTCCAAATTTCGGGATTCCAGCTCTATCTGTTCACCCAAATCCAAATTGTACTAAATTTAGTACCATTTCGTACTTTTCGTACCCTTATAGTTTAAATTTCCAAAAACCTTTCATTGTTACTCTTCATCAGTGGCCCTCATTCAAAATTTCAGGATTCCAGCTCTATCCGTTCACCCAAATCCAAATTATACTAAATTTAGTACCATTTAGTACTTTTCGTGCACTTATAGTTCGAATTACCAAAAACCTTTCATTGTTACTTTTCATCAGTAACCCTCATTCCAAATTTCGGGATTCCAGCTCTATCTGTTCACCCAAATCCAAATTGTACTAAATTTAGTACCATTTAGTACTTTTCGTGCCCTTATAGTTCGAATTTCCAAAAACCTTTCATTGTTAATCTTCATCAGTTGCCCTTATTCCAAATTTCAAGATTCCAGCTCTATCCGTTCACCCAAATCCAAATGGTACTAAATTTAGTACACTTCAGTACTTTTCGTGCACTTATAATACGAATTTCCAAAAACCTTTCATAGTTACTTTCCATTAGTGACCCTCATTCCAAATTTCAGGATTCCAACTCAATCCGTTCACCCAAATTCAAATTGTACTAAATTTAGTACCATTTAGTACTATTCGTACCCTTATAGTTCGAATTTCCAAAAACTTTTCATTGTTACTCTTCATCAGTGGCCCTCATTCCAAATTTCGGGATTCCAGCTCTATCTGTTCACCCAAATCCAAATTGTACTAAATTTAGTACCATTTCGTACTTTTCGTACCCTTATAGTTTAAATTTCCAAAAACCTTTCATTGTTACTCTTCATCAGTGGCCCTCATTCAAAATTTCAGGATTCCAGCTCTATCCGTTCACCCAAATCCAAATTATACTAAATTTAGTACCATTTAGTACTTTTCGTGCACTTATAGTTCGAATTACCAAAAACCTTTCATTGTTACTTTTCATCAGTAACCCTCATTCCAAATTTCGGGATTCCAGCTCTATCTGTTCACCCAAATCCAAATTGTACTAAATTTAGTACCATTTAGTACTTTTCGTGCCCTTATAGTTCGAATTTCCAAAAACCTTTCATTGTTAATCTTCATCAGTTGCCCTTATTCCAAATTTCAAGATTCCAGCTCTATCCGTTCACCCAAATCCAAATGGTACTAAATTTAGTACACTTCAGTACTTTTCGTGCACTTATAATACGAATTTCCAAAAACCTTTCATAGTTACTTTCCATTAGTGACCCTCATTCCAAATTTCAGGATTCCAACTCAATCCGTTCACCCAAATTCAAATTGTACTAAATTTAGTACCATTTAGTACTATTCGTACCCTTATAGTTCGAATTTCCAAAAACTTTTCATTGTTACTCTTCATCAGTGGCCCTCATTCCAAATTTCAGGATTCCAGCTCTATCCGTTCACCCAAATCCAAGTTGTACTAAATTTAGTACCATTTAGTACTTTCCATACGCATATGTAAAAATTTCCAAAACCATTTCCTTATATCGACACCACTTCCCTACCTTGATTTCCATACCAAATTCCAGGATTCTAGCTATATCCGTTCAAAATATACAATTGGTACTAAATTTTGTACATTTTAGTACTTTTCGTACACTTAGAGGTCGAATTTCCAAAAACCCTTTGGTACATCTTTCTAGCTCTCCATCAGTTACCCTCATTCCAAATTTCAGAATTCTAGCTCTTCCCGTTTGCCTAATACAAAGGGTACCATATTTAGTACATTTTAGTACTTTTCGTACACTTCTAGGTCGAATTTCCAAAAACCCAGCCTTATCTCACCCCTACACACCAACAGCAACCTACACCCAAAATTTCAAGTTTCTAGCTTCAGCCGTTTCGTCTAATAAAAACAAAGCCAAATTGAACATTTAACACTATCCAAAACCATTTTAATTCGAATATTATGTTTTATGCAAATCTTTTATATACGAATTGAACGAAAGCAAACAATACTAACGAATCCAATTGCAAACTACACAAATCTATGCTAAAACTTGAATACAACCAATGTAATTTGAGCTGAGAAAAATCGACAGACACATAGACTTTATGTCCAACAAAAACTGAACTTTTAAAACTACAAATTAAGCAACGACCGCGAAGATTGTTGGACATATTTAGTTAATCCTATGTTAGAGACAAATTGCTAAAATGTTCAATATCACCATGAGAAGTGTTTTCGATTTTGGATTTCACAACAGTTCTTAATTTGCATTGAAGTAGTGGTGGTCGTTGTGATTGTAACAGTCATTTCGATTGCAGTTGAATTCTGCATATATTGCTTATTGCTGATTGTAGAAAATTGCAGATATTAATTAAACTTTTAAAACTAATATATTTTCGGTCTAAATATTTCTGAATTTCTAATATTTTTGTGTTATTTTTATGGAAATATTTTAATTACAATTGTTTGTAATTGTTTGCTTGTGCGCAATTAGTGATTGCAGGTCAGGTAGAAATAGGGCCAGACACGATCAATAAGTTTGGTCTTCATTTTATACTACAACGTTACAATATATTTCACAGAAACGTATTGCATATGCCCCAAAACATAGATAAAATACTATGAGACCGCCCATCGCCTTCCTGCTACATATTAAAAAGTCGTTTCGCACTGAGTTCACAGTAGGGGTTCTTGAATAAACACGTATCTTGAAACTGGGAATGCGCGTCAGGAAATTGGTTAAGGTAGGTTTACTCATACACGGACACCGGAACAGCTGCCATTCTACTCCGATACCTTGTCATGTCCCCCACAAGTTAAGATGGGCAGAACCACAGTTACATAGAGCCAGTGTATGATTTGTGGTGAAAGTTCCCAATATGAAGTTTCGTCCGCTCATTCATATTTCATTCCATCTTAACCAAGCTAATGAGCTTCGAAAGAAAGTTCCTGGTATATATGCTTTAGAGTTCTACGAAAGGATCCTACACCAGGTCAGAGAAAGCTGATTGCCCGAAAGTTTTCCGACAGAACAACTCCACTCTACTCTAATATCTGCAAATCTGTTTTGCCAATTACTATATTTTACAAATATAAGTTGCTATTATACGTTTTTAAGTTATTACAATCAATAGGCTTTCCCACCCTACCATTTAGTGAAAATCAAACTGCATTTGAAACAAGAAATCATCATGATTTAAAAATAGTGAGGTGCAGATTGGATTTGACGAAACATATTGTACCACATCTGAAAAGTTGATGAATGCTTCTAATGTTGAAATTATAATTTTTCTTCTATTATTTTTTTATACACTCAGCATTTATGGTAACGAGGGTATATACACTTTCATACGGGCAAAATGAGCGTCATCGAAATAATGGTTATAGACCCCATCTATGTTTGGACGAAATCCGTTTCAGACAATTTGAAGTTGATTTAGCACTGTCCGTCTGGCTGGAGCGCACGATAACTCCCGAACGGATCAACCGATTAGGTTCAAACTTTGGTTATCGTAATATTTTTCCAAACTTAGTTTAAGTTCGAAGATGGTTATATCGGTCCACATCTTCCATCTTCGTCCACCAAAAAAGTTCGAAAATGTTCGGAAAATTTATGTGCACAATAACACTTGAAGGGAGTAATTAATTTAGCCCATACTTTTCACATCGTGAAATTTCTACCAGGCTTAGATGAGGTTCCATATGGACTCAATCGGTCCATTTCTTCGGGTACCTCCCACACAAAAGTTCGGAAAAGTTCAGTATAGGACCTGCTCTCGAATCGCTAAGATGGTACAAGCTTCATCTGGGGCAAGGCCATACTTCCTGAGCAAATAGCCTGAAAAGTGCAAAAAACCCTATGACACCGTTTAGTGGTTGGAGCGCAAGATAACTCTTGAACGGATCTGCAGAGTCGATTCAAAATTTGGACTTCGTAATATTTTGTCCAAACTTAGTAGAAGTTCGAAGATAAGCCATATTGGTTGACACCTTCAGGTACCTCCCCCCAAAAATTCAAAAATGTTCGGAAAAATTGTGCGCACGATAACTCTTGAAGGAAGCGACCGATGTGGTCTTTACTTTACACATCCTAATACATCTGCCATATGTATATCAGGTTTGAATATGGACTATATTTGCCACTCATTCGGATACCTTGCACACAAAATTTCGGATAAATTCACTTTAAGACCTGCTCTCGAATCACTTTGATTTCTGTTGAAGCAACTTGAATTCGCTGCCTCAATTACGACGGAAACTGTTTATTCAGGGGCAAGTCCATACTTCTTGAGAAAACAACCCAAAAGGTGTTCAAACTTAGTTTCAGTTCGAAGATTGGCAACAACTTCCTGTACTTCCCTCCAATATTTAAAAAATGTCACTGAAATGGTATGCACGATATCCCTTGAACGGAAACCAAATTTATCCAAACTTTGGATCTCCTAATATTTTGTCCAAATTTAGTTTAACTCCTAAAATGGCCGAAATCGATCTTCTCTCTATGTTACCTCCCCCACAAAAGTTCAACAATTGTGTCGATCTGTCCGTAGATGAAAGTTTTAATTCACATAGGCTGAGGGTATATCTCTATCGGCAATAGTATCAGTCGGTAATTTTTTTCTTGTTATAATTAAAATCATCGAGAAATACAGCAGTACATACAGATGAGAAATGGAGTGGAAATCGGAATTGCTTAATCTCAGATGTTTGATCAGGGCACATATGTATTTATGAGTTTTAACTCTTAACAGTAAGTTGTGATTGCACGTGGTGAACTGGCCATTGATTAGAATATTTCTGATTAATTTGTTAAACAAAACTAACATTTGAATGTTGAAGAGATACGCATGGCAAAGTGCCAAGTAAACTCGTTCAGGGACAAAGAACAAAATCTACTTAGTTTGTTGATTCCGTGGAGTATATTGGGGTTTTTATATGTCATAGAACGAACATACACTAAAAAACAGTGCCTTCACTGTCGTCACTAGAGCAAACTTGAAAAGTTGTTGCCGTTTACTTTCAAAGCTAATTTGTTTGCTGACTCTATTGTCTCTTGCGGCTAGACGAACTGTTTCAGTTTTATTTGGTTTATAGTTCGTTATTGAAATGGTAGGCTGATCATTAAAAAAAGACGAAAACCAATGCGAAAGAAAGCAGTCACTTACTTCAGTCCAAAATGGCGTTCTTGTATTTCGCAAACTATTGCGCAAAAATGCTATGCAAAATGCTACTAATTTGAATGTACATTTGTACAACTATATTCCATAAATCTTTATATATAAAGTAGAAAAATGTTTGTACGTTTGTTTGTTTCATGTTTATGATCTTCCTATCTTCCTGAAATTTTCAGAGCATATCAATAAATGGCCTGAAAGTAACATAGGCTATAAACATTTCGTTGATCCGGAGATATAGCATCAGAATCGATGGTACCTCCAAAAAAATTAGATTTGTTGTGCAAATATCTATAGAATGGTAGCAAATAGTGTCTCCAAATTTTGTATGTCTGAAGGAATGGTCTAGAAATAAATTTGCCAAATTATAGTGAAATCGGTTCAGATTTGGATATAGCTCCCATATCTCAAGCTTTTGTAGAAAATTAACTTATTTTGAAACTGAGGTATTGGGTATTGGATTTTAAAAATAATAATTTAAACGGAAGTTGTGTTCGTATTAATGTAAAAAAAAAATCGGAAAAAATCGTTTAAAGAAACGAGTTAAAGTTAATTTTCAATTAGAGGTTTTACAACACAATGTGGAGCTTAATGCGCAAAGGAGAAGATAAAGATTACACTTCAGAGTTGAAGTTTCTAATGTATGATTTTTTAATGTATCCACTGTACCTTCCTCAAACGGATGCCGACATTTTGACGACTGAATTTTTTTTTTTTTGTTTTTGAATTTTTGCTCTTATCGGGATGCGCAGCTAGATTTATCTAAAAGTCTTTTATTTGATTGTAGTACTCGCGATATCGCGTTTTTTAATGTATAACATGAGAGTGTAGCCTTGATAGGATCACAGTAATTTGCGCCCAAACCCGAAATTTTTGTGCATAAATTTTTCTAAAAAAACCGTTTTTTGGTTTAAAATTTACAAATGTGATTCGATTTCCGTGGAAACCCGAGTAAATTTAGTTTTTTTACGTTTTGAATCTAATAAACCAAGGCGCGTCTAAATCCATCCACTATATCGGCGAAAATCTGCAACAAATGTTTTTAAAAATATCGCGTATTAAAAAGTTTTTTGGATGTGTCATTTCTACCCAACTAAAAAGAGCGAAAACAGATATTCAAAAACTATAGCGAATCCGGAGATACCATTGATTTTTTCTAAGAATTAAGTGCGATGCTACATCCACGGCTCTTGATGGATCGCAATGAAAAGACATCAAATTATGTATTTTTTAAAGGTTATCATCGAAATCGCATAAATTAACTTCGTGGAAATTATGACAATTTTACTGTGGCTACATCGTGGCCGCCTAATAGAATTTCTCAAACTGTACATCAAATAAAACGGATTGATTCGCTGTATTGGAAAATCGGATGCGCATCATGTCATTTTCACTATTACGCGGTTTATATGCGTTTCAAATTTTGAAATATTCAATATAACATTATTTTAATGTTATGCCACAATTGGAATTCCTTGTGATTTCAAATAGTGTTCTGAAAATATTCGCCAATAGGAAAACTATAAGCGAAACATTTGTTGCAACGGAATATCTTCATTATTGCGTGAAATTTGGACGAAAATGACGAAGAACTCAAACATTTTTTCTTCAACCTTTCCTATAAATAAAATTAGAATAACATAATTTTTTTTTTCGTTATATTTTCTTTGCATTTTTGCAAATAACATAACATATAGCTCCAACCTTCACGACTTAGGTTTCATTTTATTTCTTTTTTAATATATAATATTTGTTTATATATATTTTTTTTGTAAGTATAAGCGCTATTGTTTCAAAAATATGTTTGTAAATACGTGAAATTATTTAACAAATTTGATTTTTCGCGAATCCATTGAGACTTTTCGAATTTTTTTGCATCATCGCAAAGGGTACAAATTCAGTTAACGAAAATAGGATATAACAGCTTACTATATGAAGCCGCGATTATTTTAGAATTTTTTCTAATTATCTGTTGTAACTATTTATTGTTTGGATGATGGTGTCTGCTGTGCGGTTGAATAAAAGACGATGTGTTGCTGTTGAGTGCTTTATTACGAGTGATTTCTTGTTCTCTTACACACTACACACTCCTTTATAAAAGGATAGTCCGAGGATTCACATTTTCGTAGAAACAGAATTGAGCCCCAGTTCGCCACTCTTACCATTTTTGAAACAATTACTATTTTTAAAAGTAATACAGCATTTTCCATTTTCCGAACAAGACGTGAAAAGTACATGCCAAAGGGTTGGTGAAAATGACATGCCAAAGATTAGTGAAAATTCTATTCCTGGGAATTGGTTAAGATGGCATGCCAAAGGATTGGTATAGATGCCATGCCAAAGAATTGTTGAAGATGCCATTCCATCGAGTTAGTAAAGATGACATGCTTAGGATCTGAAAATGAATTGCATCTTTTGGGGGTCACGCTCTTGTAAAAAGAATGAGTGAAGGTGCTGAAAAAATTACATTCACTTGCACCCATTCTTGAATAGCATCTTTGGCATCGAACTTTTTGCTGGGTATTTACAAAGGGTTGTGTGTGCGTCACACATTGCGAACTGATCGCTACTAGTCTTATGTGTGTTGTGTGTTGTTCGAACGTATCGTGGAGATCCTAATTATACAACATTATCATAGTTAAAACGGTCATATCTTTTGCGCGCAACGATCAAAGTTGGTAACGAAAACAGATTTAGAATGACGATTCCTTTCTTAATCTATGTACCAAAACTCATTGATGTAGTATCAACATATTTTTTTTATTTATTTATTTATTTATTTATTTATTTTTTTTTTTTTTTTTTTTGAAATGGAAAAGACGATTTTATACATTTTTCTTGATATAATTTCGGCCGATTTTATTTATTTTATGCATTAAAGACGCCATGAATGTCCAATTTCAATGAAATTTGGAATGTGTGACGGAATCGGGTCTAGAATTAATTTGGCAAATTATATTGATATCGGTTCAGATTTAGATATAGCTCCCATATATATTTTCGTCCGATTTCATGTTCTTGATGCACCAAACACGCTATATATACCCGATTTCAATGAAAAGTGTGTGACGAAAATTGGCCTAGAAATAAATGTATCAAAATATATTGTACCTTATTGGTGGTAGCGAAGCGCACCCGGTTCAGCCACATATACATACATACAAACATTGCAATTTGTGTGATTTGTTTTGTTTTAAGAAACTAAAATTTGCCGGTATTTTGAATTATATCGCTCATTTACTCAAAGAGTGGCATAACTTAAAAAAATAGTTTTCTGAGCAACGACTTCTACTTTATCTTGTGTCAAATTTTCGTGCTGATATCTCTAAAACTCGACGAGTTACAGCTCATTTACAACGAGTTTCGCATAATTCAACACAAAAGTTTTTTGAGATTATGAAGCACTAAAACCCTTTGAATCATGCTGGATATTGCACAGAAATTTAACACTGATATCTGGCTAGCTGTTTGCAAACTATGGCCCAAGTAGTTATTTTAGTTGTTGTGCAATGATCTATTTAAGTTGGGAAGTTAAATTTCAATCGCCAACTTATAACTCGTTTTTCTCAAAACTCGATTTTTTGAGATATGTCACTCTTTGAGTAAATGATCGATATTATTTAATTAATTTCTTCAAAACAACGAATGAAACCACCTTTAAAACGTGTCTTTAAATTTACGTTCTATGTCGATATCTCAAAATTCAAAAAGTTACAGCTGTTTTACTATAAGTTCGACATAATAAGTTTTTTTTAGTTTATGAAGCACTAAAATCATGTTTGATCTTGCACAGAAATTTAGCATTGATATAGCCAGATATGATATATAGCAAAATATGATCCAAGTAGTTATTTTATTTTTTCTGTAATATTTTTTTAAGTTGGGAAGTCAATTTCAATCTACAACTTAAAACCCGTTTTTCTCGAAACTGGATTTTATGAGATGTGTCACTCTTTAAGTAAATGGACGATATGTACAATGTTCATTAAAATTATAAGCGGTTGAAATCCGTGCTTTTTGAGTTTATAGTATTAAGTTGTCCGCTCTCTATCTGTCAACGTAAAGTTAACAGACAACTTCTATGTATGCAGCGGAGAACCCTGTGGAAGAAAAAGCTTGATATTTTTGAACAAAATATATATAAATCTGTATCTAATCCTCTGGAGGATATTACCCTATACAAACTTGTATGGGACCAAAGGCGAATTTTCACAAAATCACGCTACAGACCACATTAATTGTCCAATCGATGAAAACAGTTTACCAGTTCTTTGTAGTGGCTAAACAAGTAATCCTACAAAAAATGTTGAAAATCAGGTCAGATTTTAATTTTAGCTACATAAATGGCCCATGGAATCTTTGAGGCCCCAGTGGCACTTGTTAACATATTCCGATGGCAATCTTAATTTTTAACAAAACTAAATATTTTAGGAGGGTGAAACATAAAAAAAATCCGTCATCGATTTGTTAGAACCACTCTAGTAGGGTAGGGGGTATTATGTCTTTGTGCATTTGTATGTAACATACAAAAGGAAGATAAATAGACCCATCCCTGCAAACATTTTTCAAAAATATTAATCGCTTAATAATCATCTGAGATTCGCGGGGATGATCAATTCAATAGCGGAAGAGCGCACCTAACAATCCCCAGCATAAAGTAACTGTGTCTGGGAAGCGAATCCCAAGGAAGAATCGCAGATTAATCATATGGAAGATCTTCAGAAGATCAACATGTAAAGAAAAATTAAAAAAAGAATAGAACAATTGTTTTTTGTTTCTTTCATTTGTTGTTTAGTTTTCTCATTTTGTTTTCTTTTCTGCTTTGTTATGGTTTGTAATTATTCCTTTATGTTGTGGTTATTTGTTATAGGCACTGTACTCAGTACTGTTTCCTCAGTCACTATGTTGTCTTTTGGTTAAACTTGGCAAAACCTGGGCATGTGTGGTTTGTCAATACTCGTACGTGCCATTTATATCAAAGTTCTGTAGAAAGTGTATATGAGAATTATACACAACAAAATCAAAAATGTTAGTAACAATCATCTGTTGCTCTTCCAGAAGAGTCTTCCGTGATTCTCTAGGACGATCATTTGAAAAGTCTAAAAAAAAATTGTAAACAATCGTCCAATGATCGCCGTTGGGAATCACAGAAGATTGATCTGAGCGAACAATCTTCCACAATTTTGAGAAATGTTTGTTTTCCTATTAGTGATAATACATAGAATCACCTTCTGAATCGATTTATGCATGTCCGTCGGTCCATGTATTTTTTGTAATCAAATGATAGAACCTCAGTAGTCCATTCTTTTGTACTTATTCGTGTTTGTTTTTGACTTGTTAACAGAAAAAAACTTTTTGATCTGACTATATAGGTATTACAGCACTATAAAAGTCGGCAATATCATGCCCCTTTGACTTAAATTTGTTTTACAATTTTATGCTCTATTGTCGTCAAAGAGACATTCTTCCAGATACATTTTCGAACATTTATGATACATGTGGTCAACTATGGTGGATTTGTGAGCATGAGATTACTTAAATTTGTACTGCAAGGATAGTTAAAAATTAAACCTGATCTAAAATACCAACTATTTTCAATGACCTTTCTAATTTATCCATCCTAATAATATGGCTAACACTTGGTATTTGCTTTCAGACAATTTTCGAAGCTCAGAAGAGATCTAACGAAATCAAAAAGTCATTTAAAGCAGGTTTATAAAACGTTTTTGTTTAAATATTTCTTGATTTTATCTGAAAGTTCGTGGTCATGAACCCACGTTCCTAATAAAGCGGGTCAAATTTGTTGTAGGATTTATCGAAAAAAACTAAATAGTATGGATATGTAATACGAACACATCAGAAGATACCTTAACATATAAAAAGAAAAAATTCAAACCTATTCAGATGATCGCTAGTGTATATATATATATATTAGGTATTTGGAAAACCCATCACGGTATATACATATGTCAAATTTTGATGAAAGAAACTTCTAGAAAAAGTTTCCAAATTATATCGGTTCAGATATGAATATAGATTTAAGGTATTGATTAAATTTGAAAAGTGTGACGGAAGTAGGTCTAGAAAAAAGTTTTGCCGAATTATATTGAAATATATATATATATATATATATATATATATATATATATATATTCGCTCGAATTTTATCTATTTGATCTACCAAACACGCTATATATAAACGATTTCAATTAAATTTGGAATTTGGTCTACAAATAAGTGTCCCAAATTTTATTGAAATCGGTCGAGATATGGATGTATCTCTCATATATGTTTGACTTATTCACAGTGGTGTAGTATATCATATAATCGCCTTAGCCGGATTTTGATTCATTCCTTACTGGTATTTAGTTTGTTCGCGATAGCTAAATTTTATAGTTTGTTTGTATGTTTGCTTAAATCTGGAGTATTTCCCAATGACTTAACTTAATATTACTGAGGCACCAAGAAGAGTTTTCTCCATCAAACGAACATTTAATAATACAGCAAAAAACGAAAATCACTGGCCAAATATAGCGTCGAGCAATTGATATTTTTCAGCAAATTTAATATCTCGATTAAGGAGTGGCAAAGTATTGAAATTCGAACTTAAGTAAGATTTATAATGTGATCGTAGTTTTTGTTTTATTCTGAACTATCAATTACAAATCCTTTTCTAGAGTATTTTTTGTTAACTTTTACGTGTTAATATTTATATAATATAAATTACGAAATTAACAAATAATTTGTTTTATTCAGAAGGAAAAAATTCGTGTTATTTATGTTAAAAACCATTTTTGCGTTCCATTGCCATGCATCACAAAAACACTGAAATGAGAAAACGCAATGAAATTTTATATTTGTTTTTGTCCGAAGCAAAGTCATTTTCTACATAGCATAGCGCATACGGTAGCTGCGGGCTGCGCCAGATAACCATCAGCTTATTTGGTTCGGATGAATGCTAAGCTTCACTGAATTCTGATCTCTTTGAACGCATCAGTCTCGTGCTTTTGTGCCAGTACTATCTTCAACGTCAGCTGCCAACTCTTTAAAGTGTCATACAAACGTAATGTTGGGCATCAAAGGTTCTATATTAAGGAAGAATCGTGCAGCATATTTACGTGTTGCCAGGCACTGTTACTCAATGAGTTTTTATTTTTTGTTGGCGTCGGGCATTTTATATCAAAAGTATCCAAGATTATTTCATTTTGAGGACTGAAGGTGTAGGCCGTAAATCACTTACGTGGATGAAACAACTGGTGTCCGTGTACGAAATCATGTGAATAAATGAATGCAGATCTGTACTGACTTGTGAATCTATAATTTAGAAAAACAAACATGTCAGATTGTTTTACAGATAAAAGTAGAAAAATATCTATTATCTGCTCAAAGAGTGTTTTAACTAAAAACAACTTTACGTTAGGATTTTGCAAAAGTTTTTCATCTCGAAATATAAAGAAGTTGAAAAGTGGTAGGTTCTGCCGAGACAAATTCAGGACAATTGTATTTTTTCAGAACACTTTGATCAGAAAAGCAACGAAGTAGACCCGCAGCTCATTAAGTGCCTCTTTATAAGAAGTCTTAATTTGAGAGAATGTGGATGCAACTAATGTAAAAAATCAGATCCGCGCCGTAAGCACCGTTCGGATCGGAAACAAGTAAGAACGGCGTTAAAATCGGTCGAACTTTTTATACTCTCCACCACAAACTGTTTAGAAGTTAATAGGAACAATAATTTTCCCTTCGTTTATGAAAGTATGAACTGAGCTCTTCCTCATACTACTTACAGAAGCAGAATATGTTATGTTGTTAATGTTAACCCTAACCTTGGGATGTACGGTTTTAATTGGATGGTAGAAAAAATGAAGGCGTGACCTATAACAACATATTTCAGGTGGAAAGTTGTATAACCCCAACGAAGACTACATACCAAATTTCAGCCATTTCGGTGTGATAATGAGGCTAAAGCCTTTAAAATACAAAAAATCGGGAGATACCATTTTCTGGGAGCTATATAAAGACGTGACCTAAAACTACGAATTTCAGATGGAAACTTTTATACCCCCAACGAAGACTAAGTACCAAATTTCAGACATTTCGGTGGAATATTGACGCTTAAACCTTCAATATACGAAAAATCGGGAGGTCCCGTTCTGGAGCTATATGAAGACGTGGACTTGAACCGACAAATTTTTGGTGAAAAGTGTTATACCACCAATGTAGACTAAATACCAAATTTCAGCCATTTCGGTGTGACAATGGGGCTAAAACCTTCGAAATACTGAAAATCGGGAGGCACCGTTCCATGGGATCTATATCAAAACGTGGACCGATATAGCCCATTTTCAACACCAAACATCCTAGGATTAATAGAATCTGTTATACCAATTTATAACGCTATACCCTTAAAACTGCGGATTGTATCTTGATTTCAAAAGACGGATGGACAGACGGACATGGTTATTTCGACTTAGTATTTTATGCTGATCAAAAAGAATATACATATACTTTATATGGTCTCCGAAAAATTTTTCGATGTGTTACAAACGGAATGGCAAATTTAATTATACGTTCCATATTATGGTGGAGGGTATAATAAATTATTACAGGTATAGAAATAGAAGCATTTAAGACGAAGTCAAAAGAAAGGTGTGAAAGCTTTTACGTGCCCGGTAAATACCATCTCTAGTCAAGGAGATACCACTACAAATTACGATGAATGATAATGGTAATGCTTAAGCAACTGGATGATCGTTAGCCACCCATTTTGTACCAAAAGTCTGTAAAGTTAGCAGAGTCAACCCGCATCAGAAGCCATACAAGGATGCCAACAGATGCGGCTCGTACAGGCCGATTTCTCTTCTGTCGCCCGTAGCCAAGATTCTAGAGACACTAACCTTTCCTATTAGGTACTATTCTTCCTTTGTTTTAAAACTGTGGCCAATCATCAGCATGGATTCAGGAAAGTGCACACCACCAAAACAGTATTACACGCCTCATCGACACATATTAGCTTAGTAACAGAACAGGCAGTGCGACCAAACAGTTCTGGCGTCTTTTGACTTCAATCCAGTTGTGTTTTGGACGTTGGATAATATATGTTAACTTCTAACTTTACTAAATTTCGTACTCCACGCACGGCAGAGAGATTATAATGTATGCGAATGATTGTACTATATTGGCCTCGGATCCTTTCGTCGATGACACTTCTCATAGGATAAATATGTATCTACAAATTTAAATCTTATGCCACTATGGTCACCAAATGGACGGCTGAAATGAGGCTCTCAATGAACATACTGGTTGATTTCGTCGGCTAACTACCTCAAGATATTTGAGTTAACGTTCGATAGCACTGCTATTTGCGACAAGATCAAATTAGGTACAAGGTCTTGAAATCGCTTGAAAACGTGAAAGAAACTCACTTGATCCATAAGGAGGCAATCTGTTGCAGTCCTCAAGGCGGCATTCTGGCTGGTTTGAATATTCTTCATAGCTTATCACATACCTGCCTATTGCTTTATAAGAGTTGACCTTCTTTGGTGTTATCGGCATGAGATTCCTGCTACAATATTGTGGACATGCTTCACCCTGGCAGAAATGATATCCATGATCTAGGCGGAGATGTTCAAAGACACATAGGAGAACCTGTAGATCAACGATCCCGTCAGGCAGACTTAAATGGAATTCACACTGATGCAGTAGTTCGAAGATATTGTACTATACTGAACCGAAGAACGCCCGCTGCCAAGAATTTATACCAAAATGTTTACGAAATAATTAAAATTGAGTGCGTTAAAGTTTTCACGTCCCTGTTTCTTGTGTACAAATCCCATCAAACACAAGCTAAACGCAAACAACGGTGAAGGTGCATGCAGAAACGCCTGTATATCTGTCTGACTGTAAGTCATGCCTGCTAACTATTTTTTGAATACCGGCAGTTAGTTACAACTTATAGGTGTCTATTTTTAGCAATTTGCTATTGTAAGTGATGTACGAACATCTTTTATTTCCCATATAATCTAAACGTTCATCTATCTTACCGCGCTCTCAACATTTTCCTGCATCGGGATCTCGTTTGGTGTATCTACAAAGAATAACTTACGTGACATAAACACGTCTTTTTATGTCTGTTATGCTTTAGTATATTAGTCCTATAACGTACAATTCATGATCACTTGAAATGGAAAAAGTGACGGCAGATGAATTTTCAACTGCAACTGATATCTTCTTATTGTTATAAAAACTCCTCTTCAGTTGATTTACGGTGCTTTGGCTCTTTCCTTTGTATTCTAACGTGTGGGTTGTTTGTAAATAGATATTGCAATTTTTAGGGATATTGACTTGCATTTAGAGTAAATGATCATTTTCCTCACTGAGAGTCTTTAAAATCGATCACATTATTCGTTTAAGTAGACACACACTGAAAAAGCATATTGCGGAAGATGTGGTATGGGCCATGCAGGTTATCTGCAAGATGGAATGGACATTACTGCAAGATTGAATGGATGCAATGCAGTTCAAAAGATCAGTTGATATATTGAGAATCAAATTTTCATGGAAAATATAGAAATAAGTTGATGTGAGTGTTGTTGTGTGTACACTAGGGCTATAACCAAAAAAATACCACCACATAGCCGTGTAGAGCATGGAAAACTATTATGAAATACGGTGTAAATTTTTCTCTATCGCGAAAAAAGTTTCCGCACCAAATGCATTGAAGTTCAGTAATGCATTTTTAATTTTATCTGTTATAACAACATATTTGCTTTTCATTAAAATTTTTATTTTTTTGTAATCTAATTTAAAATCATTATCAAACCGTTCTGGCCAAATTTGGTCTCAAATCGCGCCATTTCGGAGCATATTAGGAACTTTTGACACTATTGCAATTTTTGGTTTTTCTTTATAAACTCGTGAATTTTATGTTTATATTTTTTGTACCTATCGGACACGAGAATATGGGGTCATTTGCAACGAATTCGCGAAAGTTACAGGCTGTTTTTGTTGACTTTGCCTGTGAGAATCGTATTTGTTTTCTACAAAAATACCACACCAGTACCATGTGGGGAATTTTGTCCTAATAATGAAAACGCGTTTCTAAGATCGATTCGGTGAAAAAAGTTTCCGCACCGACTGTGATTACTAAAACCCTTTTGATATTTTTTTACTTAAAATTTTAAATTTGCTTTGTTTGAATAAATATTTATAGAAAATAAGTACAATTTTCACAGGCAAAGCCATTAAAAACTGTCTATAACTTTCGCGAATTCCTTGCAAATGACCACATATTCTCTTGTCTGATAGGTACAAAAAATATAAACATAAAATTTACGAGTTTACAAAGAAAAACCAAAAATTGCAATAGTGTCAAAAGTTCCTAATATGCTCCGAAATGGCGCGATTTGAGACAAAATTGGTCCAGAACGGTTTGATAATGATTTTAAATTAGATTACAGAAAAATAAAAATTTTAATGAAAAGCAAATATGTTGTTATAACAGATAAAATTAAAAAATGCATTACTGAACTTCAATGCATTTGGTGCGGAAACTTTTTCGCGATAGTGAAAAAATTACACCTTATTTCACAATAGTTTTTCATGCTCTACACGGCTATGTAGTGGTATTTTTGATATTTACAAAAAAGTGCAAAAAGTTATATATAAACTCGGATATGGCTTGGATCATAATTGGCGACTTTACAGTCCACATATAGCTTGTTTTGTCAATTGACTTATCGGTTTTTTTGCTATGTTTGTCATTGCCTGTAAATTTGGTTTATGTTGGATTTACATGTATCCCCAGCAAAAATTCGGATCGGTTAGTCATTATGTAACCCATTACATAGTAATGTAAACAAAGCTAACTACTTATATTGCTCCTTACTAAGTTATGACTACGGTGGCAGAGAGCGTGTGGGTCCGACTACAAATCCTAGGGTTGTGTGTTCAATACTCATCATCGGCACGCGAACTCGCGACAAAACAAAACACATATGGTGGTGCACATGCAAGCGTTTAAACAACCCAAATCAGAAGTTCGCATGGTTAAATCCAGCATAGAGCAAAATTAAATAAAACAAGTAAGAAAAGTCTATAGTCGGACGGAGCCGACCATGGGATACCCTATACCACTATCCCTGGACAATCGCTCTCCACGGAACTTCTTTTCTATGTTTGTGAAAATTTAATTATCAAATATCAGAGATGTAATGTATAATACTTATGACCAAAACCAAAAAGTTATCTAGCATGACAAAGACATTTTTGTAGCAGGAAAGGAATATTTAGTTCACGTAAAATGCAATGAAACCCACTTATGTAGTGCTACTACTTCCGTTGTTTAACCGCTACGTTATTGACATTTTTACCAATTTCACACAAAAGTTTCAGTCCATTTAACCCGCTAAGTATTATCTGATCTTCACGTTGGTTTGTACGCTTCTTCTTCATCATAAACTCAAACTTTGTTTAAAATTTTGCGGGTTATTATTTTGACCTACAGAGCCGCTACAAAATTGGTTAAAATTTTGTTTTTGGTCCATTTCATCCCCTGAACATTTCACGATCATCACCAAAAACTAATCATTTCTATTCTGGCCCAAACCCAACCTCCTTAAAAAATCGTTACAATCGGTCCATAATTGCGGCCTTAAGCTTGTTTACAATTTTTAATGGACGGACACACATCGCTAAATCGCTTTATCTCGACGAGATATGTATTTTGGCATACCAAATAAGGGGTCTAGGACGAATATTTCGTGGTGTTACATAAACTTTTGGAGAGACAATATGTAGCATGGGATAAAACTGTGGTTCTCTACACAGAACCCATTATATATTAGGCAGTAGGCCCGTTATCTAGCAAACACTTTATTGCAATTTACATCAGAGGAAAGGCCAGTAGTTTTTTTTTTCATATGTAGGCTACTTTGCGAAATATATATGTCCTCAAGGAATTAAAATATCGACCAAAAATAGAATTTTTATATTTTTTATACAAAAGTAATGGTTCATTTCACCCGCTAAAGAATATCAGATCATCATTCAAAATTGTAGGCATCTTTTTCGACCTATACTCTTACCCAGTGCAAAATTTCGTGACTATTGATGTATAATTGCGACTTATAGCGAGCCTAGTATTACACTACAAACAAATAACGGAATATATTAGGCTGTAACTCTGTTATCTGATCATGCACACCAACATAATTGGCATTAATTTAAAGGTCAAGCGTTCTTCTTTCAAGTATATCTCACTTGTCCGGAATGTCACTACCAGGAATTAAGATAAAGCTGTATGTTAAAAATTTTCAAAATTTTCACACAAAAGTTTTGGTCCATTTAACCCTCTAAATATTATCCGATCGCTATCTCAAATTGCAAGCTTTTCCTTTGTGATATACTCTTACCTCATATAAAATTAAGCGTTAATCGGACTATTATTAAGACCTACAGAGCCGCTAGAAAATTGGATAAATATTATGTTTTTGGTCCATTTCACCCGCTAAATATTTCACGATCATCACCAATAAGAATAGGGATCTATTCTGATCTGAACCCGACCTCCATACAAAATTTCGTGACGATCGGTCCATAATTGCGGCCTGGAGCGTGTTTACAATTTATAATGGACAGACGGACGGACGGAAGGACGGACGGTCGGACACACATCTCAAAATCGCTTTATCTCGTCGAGATATGAAGATTGGTATACCACATTGGGGGTCTCCGACGAATATTTCGCGGTGTTACATGAATTTTTACCAAAACAAACTTATAATACCCTTTTCCACATTGTGGTATAGGGTATAAATATGAAGTGTGTTGAAATTGAAGACAAATTCAAACTAAAAATGAAATTTTTTTAGCTTTTGGTGGAACACCTAGTGATCACAGGATAACTAGTTATTCTAGTGGTCATAGAATAACTAGTAATCCAGTGCGTAATCCGTAAGTAGTTACGACTACCAAAAAGTACTATAGAAACCCATTATTTAGTAAGGATTTTTTTGCCGGGTCTTAGCCAATGTAATCGTTGTAGCTTCTCCATCGAAAAATGTGTGCATAGGTCCACCTTTGGGAATAGTCCCCATATAACGGCAACCCCCGAATTCTATTATTTTGAATTCTTTTCTTCCTTGAGAGGTACAAGAATGTTACAAGTGACTTCATGTTGAGATGTAAGAGTAACTATTTCTTGGTATCTATAATTCTTAAAACTAATTACATTAAATTTTGCTATGAATAGACAGACAGCTTTTTGTAAAAACAATGCACCACTTACAGATTCTGCATAATTGGAAAGTAAAAAACTCTGATCTTTATAAAATGTGGCAGCAGATACCGAAATTATTTTCAACAATTAAAGTGTCCGATTGTTTTTTGAATACTAATATTATTGATGAAAGAAGACCAACCAAACAACCTACCGTCATCATTATTTACTTCACTGTCTCCTGACTCTTACGTTTCTTCACACGCATAGTGGTAGCGAATTCATATTTTGCATTGAAGTGTCTCAAAAAATCGTCATTCAAAACTGACAATGTGTACCTTGTCAGTTTTGAATGAAGATTTTTTGTAATTATCGATAACTGTCCAACCGTCCAGCAACCACAAAATATTTTGTGGTTGCATGATGAATGACAAAAATGAACGGTCACACTAGCAAGCAGCAACAAAGCTGTCATTCAAAACTGGCAGTGTGTACTCAGCTTTAAAACTCTTGACACTTCGTTCAACATCAATCCACATGACTTCAGTCTGGGCTAACGTCTGCCATCTATATATTTTGCAGTTGTATTTTTAATCATGATAAAATTGTTTAAATTAATTTTATTTTGACGTGTAGTTCGACAAACATTGTGAAAAAGGCAACTATGCTCTGTCTCATATTTATGCCAACAATAATACATAAATACTCGTATGTATGTATTTCAAATAGAAATATTTATTTTTGGAGTATGGTTTTATAAAAAAATCTATTTTTACAATATATATTCAGTCAATGGAGCACCACCTCGGGCAAAACTGAGTACATGTTCACTAATATTAACATATTTTGTAAATAATAATACTGTATTATACGAACAAATTAATAATATTCTGACTCTGCAGCGTAATAGAAGACAATACGTGTCTCGGCGTTTGTCGCTATAACATGCATTTTTCTCCCTAAACGTTTGAGGCTTTGATATCAAGAGGAATATTTTTTTCAGCCTCATAGCTTCCAACCAATTAAGAATATAGATTTACTCTCAAAGGCAAACGTGTAGCTCTTGCCAAAAAGAATAATTATTGTGAACATATAACATCCCTCAAACGCCATTTTGAAGGTCAAAATCGCCATGGTCGCACTTGTTTTATATGTTTTTGTGAGCGGTTTTTTCTTTGAAGGCCCATAACAGCTCAAGTGGCAGACAAGTTCAAGTGACAGACAAGTATATTTTCTTTTTTTGTTCTTCAATCGCGCTGTCATCATTTACAAAATACGTTAAAATTAGTCAACATGTACACATTTTTGAACGTTTGAAGCTAGAGCTTGGTCAACTGAGTAGTTTTTGTCCTCAATTGTGAATTCTACAAACTAGTAACTAATTCGTCAAGTAACAAAAATTAAAATTATTTTTAATGCAGCAAATGAATGCGCTTCATGCATAAACGAAAGATGTATATATTATTATTCATCGAAATAATGGCCTTAGACCCTAAGTAGGTTTGGACGAAATCTGTTTCAGACAATTTGGAGTTGACTTAGCCATGTCCGTCCATCTGTCTCTCTTTGGCTGGAGCGCATGATAACACTCGAATGGATCAATCGATTTGGTTCATTTCGAATCGTTTTGAATTTGTGTAACATGTTGGCCTTGTTACGACGGTGCAATTTGTTTGATGGCAACTACATACTTCCTGAGATAATGGCCCAAAACCTTCAGAAAGCCTTTTCCGAACAGTGGGTAAGATAATCCTCAAAGAGCAAACCCGATTTTTCTGTAAAATGGTTTGAACGACAACTCTCGAAGGGCGCAATCGATTTGGTACAAACTTTACACATTGTATTATTACTTTCGAATATAGATCGAATAGACGTGCCACAGTTCCAAAATAATTATGTTTAAGAGCACCTCTAGGATCGTTTTAAAAATTTTCCAGCAGGTTGCCCATGCGGCCCCTTTGCGACTTTTTGGAGCAAAACCATACTTCCTGAGATAGTGGCCTAAGAATTCCAAGAAACCATGGCAAATCTGCAAGATGACTCTCGCTGGGAGCTTTTGATTGTCTCAAACGTTGCACATCGCATCAGTTCATCCAGTCATGTCTCAGGTTGGAATATGGACTCGGATCTATTTGAATTTTTTGCTGATAATTTCTTACTTGTTAACCTTAACACATATAGTAAAATAAAAGATGTTTATTGTTGAGTTCTTATTTCAAGACTGCTTTATTATTTGTTCATTCAATGTTTATAAATGTTTTTGGAGTTTGAAAATAAAAAATGCATATTTGGCAGTAATGTTTTTCTCGTGGAAAAACATCCGTACATACATACATACATGTTTATCATTAAAAATATACATACATGTTTATAAATGTTCTTGGAGTTTGAAAATAAAAAAATTCATATTTGGCAGTAATGTTTTTCGCGTGGAAAAACATCCGTACATACATACATGTTTATCATTAAAAATATGCATACTTTCAACGAGTGCAAAAAAAAATAAAATGCTTACTTAGTACTAGACATAACATGGGAAAAAATTTATTTATTAACACGTGTATTACGTTACCCCTCTCCCCTTAAAGTAGAGCCCATGTTTTATGGTGCTAACGACGGGTAAAGTTTGGGTAATTGTTGTTGCGGCGATTCTATTTCGGGAGATTCGACTTTTTGCTGTTTCTTAATTTTTGAATAGATCATTATAATTGGGTTTATGGTTACACATTTTAAATATAAAAATATTATAAGGAATGCAATAACAATGCTTGCGATTATTACGTAAATTAGTGTATTATTCTTCGATACAATTGTTACGATATCTTCATGTTTGATAGTTTTTACTTTTGTTATTTTAATTGGATTGTATAATTGCGTTAGGTCAATTTGAGGTGATAACATGTTTTGATATAGAATGATATCATTTATTTGAAGTTCACATGTATTGATTCTGATAATTTTGTTGCCTTCTATATTTATGTTAGTGTTTGATTGACAATTTTGTTTTAAAGATGTAACACTTAGATTCCACGTTACAATTATGTTTGGCTCTACATATTTAATCAATTCTGTTGTTACAATAGGCTTAAAATTACAAATTGGTGTTGAATGCATGAGAATTTTGGATATGCACTCGTCATTAATTTGTTTATTTGAATCAGTATAAATTTTATTGTTTATTTCAAAATATGATGAAGTGCTCTTATAATCTAGTTGATATCCATTTTGGTCGGGATAGGGAATTATTTTTAGAGTGTTGAAGGTTTTAAAGTTAATGGGGATATGTGAAATTATAAGTATAATATTGTCTTGGTAATTAATCCATGTTGAAGTTTTTATTAGTAAAATATTTCTGTTGTTTATGTTTTCTAATTTGTCGTAATTTAACCATTTGGGATTAAACAATCCTAATCTAGACATTTGCATGCCCATTTCGACGTCTTCCACGTATTCTATGAATTGCATTAAATCGAATATGAATGAGTCATACATTTTTTGATTTATTTCTAATTTTTGGATGGTATCATTAACTTGATTAATAACGTCATTGATTTCATGTAACTGTATAGAATTTTGCTCCATATTTTTCTTGGAATTTAAGTCGATCGTCTTCATCTAAAGTTCCAAATAGAAACTTAAAGATTGAACCTGCGATGTTAAAAAGCCCTCGTTTTTGTCTACTTTCTTTATGAAGTGTTAAGCCATGTAGTTGGCGTTGCAATTTATTGTATAAATAATTAAGATGGGGAGATTTCGTATAGTTCGATAAATGCTTGCGAAATATGTTGTTTGTTTTGTCTATTTCTGTAATGTTGATCTGTAAGCAATGATGCTCGAATTCAGTAGGTAGTTCCAATGATTTATCAGAGAATATCAGGTATCCGTGGTTGGTGTCAATATTATTTATTTCAATCTGTTGAGCATGACATATCATTACAGCGGTAAGTAATATGATTATTGTGTACCATGGTCCTGTGAATATGGAATTTGATTAATTTTCTTCTGTTTTTTAAATTGTGATTTGTAGTAATGAGTGACTACATTTCGATTAATAATTTTGTAGTGATCTGGTTGTGTCTGTTCTACGTTACTGTTGGGTTTAAATGAATTCTCTAGTTTACCTTTCTGCAATGGGCCTTTTCTATATCTTGTATCTATTTTGTTTATTTTCTTCTCTTTTTCTTCCTGAACATTTTTGGTCGACTGTCCATTAAAAAGAAAAATATTTGCTGGTGTTTCTCCTGTGGTGTCATGTTTAGTCTTATGATTATAAATATGAAGTATTGTCCCAATTTTGCTTAGTTTTGCTTCATTATCATCAGATGTTTTTATTATTCTTATCTTCTCATTTATAGTTTTATGAAATCTTTCTATGTCAGCTACGCCTGTTTTCGATGTATTGAGTTGCAATTCAACTCCTTCACTTTCTAACCAGCGCTTCAGTGCTAAGCTAGAAAAAGCTCCATCTCTGTCGGCTTTTAATAACTGAGGTTTGCCTAACTGATTAAAAATTCTCATGAGGGCATTTTTGCACTCAACCCAATCTTTAGTGGGTATTTGTTCCAATGTTGCGAACTTTGAATATACATCAACACAACTAACATAGTGTTTTCCTTCAGATGAATAGATATCTACCATGTACTTCTCACGACAGAAATTAGGTTGTGGTGTGATTTTCATTGGCATTTTGGTGTTACGATGTTCTATTTTAGTTAAATTGCAAATATGACATTCATTGAGAATATTTTGTATTAGTAATTGACTGTTGGGGAAATAATATGTTTCACTGAAAAGTTTACTTGTTTTTTGAATTCCGGGGTGTAGAAGTTTTTCATGGGTTTTCAGTATTAATTCTTTAAATTCCGCATAAGTGGATATATTTTTCAGCAAGATAAGGCTACGGACAATTTTGGTATGTTTCGTGTTAATAACTAATTGGTGTACGCTTTGGATTACTTCAAAATCGGCATCGTTCTCTATGTATAGAACGCTATTTTTCCCACAGAAATGATCAATTAAGTATTGCTCGGCCTTTTCAGTGGTCATGATATCATAAGAAATGTAAGTAATATGCTTCTTAAAATATTTTTCATGACTTACTTTGGGTTGACCCTTTGAAAATATAATTTGTCGTTTGAAGGTATTGACTGGTTTTTCGGTAATGAAAATTAAATCACTATTGTCATTTTCAGCGCTATGCTGTGTTTGTTCGCTAAAATATAACTGTTCTATTTGTATCCTAGACAATGCGTCGGCCACATGGTTTTCTTTCCCTTTTATATATTTTATGTCGAAATCATACTCTGACAATTTCACTCTCCAACGAGTCAACTTTGAGTTTGGATCCTTCATTCTATACAACCACACTAATGGTTGGTGATCGCTTGCAATTTCAAAGTGTCTGCCTAATAGATAATGGCGAAAGGTTTTAGTTGCCCACACAATGGCAAGGAGTTCTTTCTCAATTGCGCTGTAATTTGTCTCATGGTCATTTAAAGTTCGACTAATGTAACTGATAGGATGCCCATCCTGTGACAATACAGCTCCGAGTGCTACATTACTAGCGTCTGTGGTCAATACAAATTTCTTTTTGAAATCTGGAATTTTCAAAATAGGGTCTTCTGAAAGAAGTTGTTTCAATTTCTCGAAAGCAAAAATGTATTCTGGATTTTGAACATTCAGCTTTGAATCCTTCTTAAGAACTTTGGTCATTGGTTTTGCGATATCTGCAAAATTTGGAATAAATTTCCTGTAGTACCCAACTAGCCCTAAGAATGCTTTGATGGCTTTAGTTTTTGTGGGTATAGGATAATTTTTAATAGCTGCTTTTTTTCTGGATTTGGTTTGATGCCGTCTTTTGTTATAATGTGGCCTAAGAAGGAAGTTTCTGACCGTAGAAACTCACATTTATCGAGTTGTAATTTTAAATTAGCTTCAGACAGTTTTTCAAATACTAAACGGAGTGAATTTAAATGTTCTTCAAGTGAAGTGGAGAATATGATTATATCGTCTAAGTAGACGAGACAATGCTTTCCGAGCAGTGGTCTAAGAAGATCATTCATGCATCTTTGGAACGTTGCTGGGGCGTTTTTCAACCCGAAGGGCATGCGAAGATATTCGTAATGCCCAAATTTGGTAGAAAAAGCAGTTTTGGAAATTGAATCTGGATCCATTTCTATCTGGTGAAAGCCCTTTGCTAAATCTATAGTGGTGAAATAGTTACATCTACCTAGCTTTCCTAAGATCTCATTTATGTTTGGAATGGGGTGTCTATCACTAACGGTTATTTCGTTTAGTTTCCTGTAATCGGTAACGATTCTAAATTTCTGTTTTCCTGAAGCATCATGTTTTTTTGGGACTATCCATATGGGACTACTGTAGGGCGAATTACTGTTTCTTATTATGCCTTGTTCTAACATATTTTTAATTTGTGTTTCAACTTCTTCTTCATAAGCTTGGGGGTAACTGTAAAGCTTTGAATATATTGGAGAATTATGCACTGTGTTAATGGTGTGTTTAATGTTATTTGTGAAAGTAAGTTTATCACCATCGTGATACTGTATATTTTGATATTGACGTAACAATGAACATAGTTTTGTTCTTTCCTCATTGTTTAAATGTTCTAATCTGAATAATTCTGTTCTTGGAATTGAAACATTATTTGATTTATGATGCACATCT
This sequence comes from Musca autumnalis, assembly GCF_047663935.1. Lineage (NCBI taxonomy): Eukaryota > Metazoa > Arthropoda > Insecta > Diptera > Muscidae > Musca > Musca autumnalis. Next base: position 85,726,422 of record NW_027411866.1, read on the forward strand.
TCTGTTGTGTAAGTTTCTTCTTGAAATGTTTTAGGTTTGGAAACGTGGTTTGTCAGTTTGTATCTTTCATTGTAGAGAGAAACAGTTTGTGTATTGTAATCTATTAAAGCCTTCGCTTTATCTAGCAGTTTCCTCCCTATTAAAATATCATAATTATTAGAAAATGGGTGTATTAGAAATTCATGTTGACCCGGAAACAAATTATTGGATGGAAGGGTGACACTCTGATTGATATTAAGTGGACCGTTACTAGTATGAATAAGATATTCTGTATCGTGGATTGGCAAATTAAACAGGTTACGAGTTATCATATTGACCGTTGATCCGGTATCTATAAGACATTTCAAATCATTTCCCTTGTATGTAATTACTATAAATTGTTGGTTTCCGAGGCCGGTGGCAGAAAATTTTCGTTTTGTTCAATAATTAATTCTTTCTTTTCATCATTTTTGTCGTCTACAGATGTTGCAACTGATTGTGTGTATGGGTAATCAAAAAGCTGTTCAGGTTGTTGTAACTGATATTCGATATTGTCATAAATCGGATCATAATAATTATTGAAGGGATTACATTGTTCATAGTAAGATACTTCCTGATTTCTAAGTTCATCTAAACTCATTTTACTTTGACCGCTATCAGATGGTCTGGGTCGCTTAGTTGGTTGATTGGTTGGAGTTGAGTATGTATTGTGTTGTTGACCTTGGTTTTGGTTAAAACGGTGTTGGTCAAATACATTTTGTCGTTGCAAATTTGGTCTAGGTGCATGTCTGACAGAGGCTGTTAAGTTGGGTGGATAGTAGGGATTAGGTCGATGACTGTGAATGGGTGTTGTAAAAGTTGGTGTAGAAGCAAAATAGTTAGGTGAGTCATAGTATGGTTGTGGATTTGGGTAAATTACAGATGGCTTATAGAATGGTTGAAATGGTGTGATATAATTTTGTGTATTTAGTGTGGGTGATTTCTTATACTGTTTTTCTGATGATGAAATATTTTTATTTGGGCTTATCTTTTGTGCTTGGGTATCCTCTTCATACAAATTTTTTTCTTGTAAAATATTAATAAGAGATCTTAAATCAGAAATTTCACAATTCACAATCCTAATGTAAATGTTTAATGGTAATTTTTGAATTAGACTGTCAATACTAGTTTTTATTAGCCTAGAGTACAAAAGTTTTTCGGTTGTGTCATTTTCTAACTCTAACATACTTGTCAGTTTCTGTTTTCGTCGCTCGGCCTCCTCCAGAAACGATCGTACACTACCCTTGTACTGCGTGTTGCGAAATTCCTCTAGTAACTGATGATTTGGTGTTTGTGTTTTGTAGTTGAGGATTAGTTGTTTTCTGAGTTCAATCCAGGTATTGGTGTTGTTGTTTCCGAGTGTTGATATTACATCACTGCTGAGGCAACGTTGGATATGGCCCATCAATATGTTTTGTTGTCTCTTATCATTTGTCTGGTACAGAGCCAGGATATAATCGATTCTGCTTACAAACGCGAAAAGTGAAGATGGACTCCCGTCAAATTTTTCAACATTTCCAATTTGGAAAGCCACTTGAGACATTTCGCTGTCTGACAGGGCTGATGGTGCTGCTCCTTGTTGGGCCATTTTTATGATTTGGTTTTATTTATTTGATTCTTAATAGCGTTTTTATAAATTGTTTTTGTAGTGTTCTTTGCTTGTAATTTGTTGTGCACTTGTTTGACTTAGTCACTATTGGGTTTGATTTTTCTTTATTTATTTTTTTATATGTTTTTGGATTATTTAAGTTTTTATACTGTTTTTAATTTGTAGTTATTAATTTTGTATAATGTTCTTTGTAGTTTTTTAAATTTCTTTGATTATTTTGATTTGTTTCAGTTTGTATCTTATAATTATTCACTTAATTTATTTTAGACACTAGGTCACTTTGCACCGCAGCTGTTTCGTATCCTTGTGAGGTAACCGAATTGGATTTAAAAGCCTCTACGAATTCTGTGGCGTCTTCCCGTTTTGTATAGGGTTTTATTATTTTGTCAGGCAATTACGAATCTTAGGTGTCGCGTTATTGTTGACGTTCTCTTTGTTAAAACTTAACACGATGTAAACCGACGTAAGGGTGCCTTAGCGTGTTCTTTTTCTGACAACTAGCAAATCGAAAGACTTATTGAATTGGTAGTCTAGCATCGCATCAATAATCTTTGTTTTGCTTTTTGTTATCGTCGCCGACTGCGCCAGTAAAATAAAAGATGTTTATTGTTGAGTTCTTATTTCAAGACTGCTTTATTATTTGTTCATTCAATGTTTATAAATGTTTTTGGAGTTTGAAAATAAAAAATGCATATTTGGCAGTAATGTTTTCCTCGTGGAAAAACATCCGTACATACATACATACATGTTTATCATTAAAAATATACATACATGTTTATAAATGTTCTTGGAGTTTGAAAATAAAAAAATTCATATTTGGCAGTAATGTTTTTCGCGTGGAAAAACATCCGTACATACATACATGTTTATCATTAAAAATATGCATACTTTCAACGAATGCAAAAAAAAAAATGCTTACTTAGTACTAGACATAACATGGGAAAAAATTTATTTATTAACACGTGTATTACGTTACTATATAGCGCATAAGTGTCCACCCTAAGGGGTAGATTGACTTTCATCCTAAGATTCACTATCATCCGTATGTGTTTGGTCTAAATTTTATATTTTGGTAAAAAACAACAACCAGATGATAGTTATCATTTGTTTTGTTCACGTACAGTGTTCGAGAGAGCGAGTAGCGAAGAAAAGCTTCCCTGGTCCAAAACACTTGGGCGAGATTGTTGTTCTTATTTGTCATCACTTGTAGGAACACCTTGGTTGTTATTTGTTTAGAGAAAAGTTGTGTTGTACATATTTTTACTCTACATCACTGTGAATAAGCTATATCCAAATCTCGACCGATTACAATATAATTTGAAACATTGATTTCTAGACCAAATTCTGTCAGACATTCCATATTTCATTTAAATTGCTTGATTGGTGCATAAAATACATGAAATCGGTCGAAAATATATACGAGAGTTATATCCAAGTCTGCACCGATTTCAATATAATTTTACACATGTATTTTTGGACCAAATTGCGTCACACATTTCAAATTTCATTGAAATAAGACAAACAATTGCGTTCAAAATAATAGGAGTGCCCATACACAAAAGGGAATGGTCCAAAAAAACATGGTTAAACTTCTCCATTTTGGCCTATTTTGTATTTGTTTAACATTGTGCGCATCCAAACTGTTAATTCATTAACAGAAATTTGGCAATTTGTTTTAAATTATTAACTGTTTACACTAATAATATAAATCGTCTCCAAATTTTTTGTTCAAAAAATAGGAGTGTGGAAGAAAAAAGACAATAAAAATATTTTTATTTGAATTTACGACCAAAACTGAAAATATTTTAATTGATAGTACTAAATCCAATCCATTTGAAGTTTGTTTGAAAATAAAAGTCCTTTGTAGTATCCAAAAACAGGCTATTGTCCCTGTGGCTACTTTTCCCATGCCCCATTTGGGCAATTCAGTGGATTTTATAAACAAAACTTTTATTGATTAAATTTATTTAACACTCTGGATGTTACCTCAAAGAAAACACAATGGTTGGTATCCCATAAATTAATGTATTTTGTAGTATGAGCCAAGTGTTAGCCAGTTTCCATTAATCCTTTATGAAAGGATCGGCCACAAAACCGCATCTATAAGGCATTTATTCCTCGACCAAAAAATAGTATGAGGAACTCAGGATGTTAACTTTGTGTATACAATCAATTTCACTTCTATTCAAAAATTGTTTAAAGCGGTTTTGATTACACTATGGTTGGTACTCACCGTACTATATTTTTTGTCATATTTTTGGCCACCCTAATATACACATTCAACACTACTTCTATATTCTATATTCTAATATTTTTACTTAGCTACTACCGTTTGAGTTACCCTCTTAGTGATATACGGATACAATATCATAGTGTTTATCCAGTACACGAAACTTGGAATAGGGATTACTGTATTATCATGGAAATTATGCAATGTATAAAGTAATATATTTTGCAATTTTTAACAACGATTGTTTAAGTCTGGAGTATTCCCCCATTGGCTTAACTTCATCATTACAGAGTAATGTAACAAAGAGTAATGTTTACAAAACGCACTGACAGCCTGCAAAATTTACTGATCGCTACCAGTATCATGATTTCATCCCGGCGAAGGGAATTACCAATTGGCTTTTCAGTTTTTGAAATGTAAAACCTGAACTGTTTAAGCATCGAGTATTCTCATGTTAATGAGAATGATGCTCACTTTTGGGCTTTCCTAAAAAATACCAGAACAAAATATTTGCAAGCTGACAGCACCATTCAACTAAAAAATCATCGATTTCTGTAAGTTGAAATACCATCAACACAGTTACCTGTGAGTATGTTGTTGGAATTTATTTAAAAATTCCCTATTGCGCGTGCCTTCGCTGGTTTCTTTTTGTTTTGTTATTGTTGAAGATTCAATCATATGATTGCTTAAGTTGGAGTATTCCCCCATTGGTTTAACTTCATCATTTCTTTCTTTACAAAGAGTAAAGTCATATATCGTGAATAATAAAGTGTAAACAATAACTAATTTTCCTCTGTCTGTCTGCCTGCTCACAATTGCTGTATTCATTTTATATAGCAAACAACAGGCGCTTGCTAATGCAGTATTTACTTTAATGATTTATGCAAAATCCTCAGCTCTCTAAGATCAAGGGTAATACTTTATATACTTATTGCAGATTGCATTGCATGTTACTTCTGACTGTCATTTACAATTATACGGTTTCTTCTTCTAGCACAACTTTGTACTTGCGTGTGAATGCAAAATAAATACAGTGCAACGGATTCGAATTTAAACATAATCGTACTAATAAAAAGTGCCCGGCAGAGGAGGCCACATTAAATACTTGTAAGGTAATGTGAAACCTTTCAATTTCAACACTTGCATTGAACTACCATTGCTCTCCTACACTTATTTGGCAAAGGTAGTAAACATTTAGCAGCAGTAGTTGGTAATCGCCTTGATGAAGTTTACCACCGTTTAATAACATTTTTAGGAATTGGAATACGACTGATGATAAATTACCATTTAAAGAGTTTCCAATCTTCAAACAGAAACAAAGCAGTCTATAAATCGTTTACAGACGTGAAAATGAAGCAATCGACTGATAAAGGCGAATGGTAATGTAGTGTTTAAAAGAAATATGTAGGTCTACCTGCATATTACTACCGAGGAGGTCAACTGTCAGAAATGTCATGACATTTCGCAAACTGAAATTTGATGTGTAATGGTCTGGAGGAATCATAATTTCAATATCTTGATTAAACTTAATATTTCTTAGAAAATAACAATTGCTGTTATGCATTTTGTTGCAATGAATTTGCTGTAATTGGAAATTAAAAGAGAAACAATGCAATGCGAAACTGCGCACATAGAAAAAAACAACATTTTCTCTTATGATATATGCAATAAATCAGTTTTAAATAAATTACCTATACCATATGATTTTTTACAAGGCATATTTTGTACCTGCATAAATGTCTTGTGCCGTCAGCGAAGACTAAATACCTAATTTCAGTTATTCCAGTTGAATAATGCGGCTAAAATTTTCAAAACACAGAAAATCTCAGGGTACTGTTCTTTGAAGATGAGGACCTAACATATTCTATATAGTATGACTGAAATTCTTTAAACTGAACTGTTTTAGGAGGGATCCATAATGTCGACCATTAAAATTGATTTTCGTGGAAGCTGTACTGGCATCAATGTACAAAAATAGGTAAAAATGGGTTTATGTTCTCTTCTGATTTCTGGCTTAACCTTACACTTTATAAGCCTATGCCCAAGGAAAGAATCACAGCATACTCTATGGACAACATGATACTGGTATATGATTTTTCGATATATCCACTGCATTCACCTAAAATTTATTTATGCTGACATTTTGAAGCCGGAATTTCGGGGCATTTTTCATACGGTTCATACGGACTCTAAGGTAGTATAATTTAGATTTGCTCCCAGATTTTTTAAGTTTTTTTGATTTTCCGCGAAAATAAAAACAGATTTTAGAAATTTTAGTGGATCCACGGATCGCTGTCAAATGTTGTTACAATAAGAAATTTTAAATAATTTTTTCTTTATAGGAGAACAAAAAACTTTTGCAAGCATGTGCCAATTTTGTGAGCGCGAACAGATTTGAAACCTGATTTTTTCCTTAATCTCTATACCAAAAATCGTAGATATGTTCGCAAAATTTTTTTTTAAAAATGCAATTGTATAGAAAATTTGGTTTTTACCATATACTTTATAGGGTCTCCGACGAATATTTCCATGTGTTACCAATGGAATGACAAAGTTAATTATACCCTCCATTTTTTGGTGGAGGGTATAAAAATAAAATAGTCTTGGACTACATTATATGCTCCCAAGGGGCTTTCTCACTAATCGCAGGGCATGTAGACGATAGAAAAAAAAAACGAAATCGATTTTCGGGAAAGAAACTGCTCAACACCACTTCTTAAATAATATTGCTTATCATTGCCAGCCATCAATGGTTGAACGGTAGAAAAATCAACCGACAGAATATGATATTAAATTTCATATTAAAATCTGCGGTTAAGAGTGGCTAGTCGATAATACGGAAAGAATATTGAGGTCCGGATTATCGAGGAGAGAAAAAATTGTGATGTCCGGATTACCGAGTCTACTATGTAAATAATTCTAGTGTCCAGTTTAGCGCTTATCCTGTACATATTATTACATTCATATCCAACAACATTTAAAATTTTACAAAAACTCATGCAATTAAAAAATTCTGATTTAAAAAAAGAACTGCATCTTAAAGCCTTGACACATAATAAGAATGACATTCCTGCTTAAGTCATATCTAGTAAATGACTGAAGACCAAGTTCGACCTAATTCAAATGTGATTCTGAAATCTTTTTATTAGGTCGAACTTGGTCTTTAGTCTTTTATCAGATATGACTTCAGCAAGAATGCCATGCTTCTTTTATGTCGAGGCCTTAATTCCAATTTTCGACATTATATATAGAGAACATCTTTTAAAACATTCTTAAATAAAACATTTTTCAACATTCGCATATCTATCTCTAAGCAAATTTACAATTGGCGCCGTTTTTATACTGCGGCATTCCGATCTTGTCACACATTGTGATTCAAGTTCAATCATTTGGCGACTATGGTCGCTTCAAACATTGCTTTTGCTTCTTGTGCATTACTACGGGACTATTAAAAACAATAACAAATGTTCCTCCATTAGCGCTTACTTTCTGACTAGCAAGATAGTGAATGGTTGGTTGCACGAATCGGTGCTCTCTGTGTGCCTCATCAGAACTAAAAACCAGTATCTACCTCAACATAAAATCCATTCGGATAAGATAATGTTTTTGAGCGTTGCATTTTAGTGAGATCATAACAAAATCAACAAATTGTACTCAACAGGTTTCAAAATTGAACTCAAAATAAAAGAAAAATCTCCAATTTTTATCGCGGCTGAGAGAGTTAACATTGCTGCTGATCAGTACACACATAGTGTTCAGTAAATACAGATACCCCACCACTCAGCACTATTTTTGGAGAGTTGGATATTCAACACAGCCGGCAACCACATCTTGATTATGTTGTTTTTCTAGTGTGCTGTATTGACAATTGTTGACTAAATGGGGAGACTTTCCTAACTCCGCAAATTGTTGTGGACATTTAGTCGATCGAGACTTTAGCTGTGGTAACGTAATGAAAAGACTTGCGCGCGTAATGTCGCAAAAACATAAGTGTGCTTTGTTGAAAATTGCTCTGGAACCACAACCGATTTCAAATTCGCATCTTATGGATACGCGTTTCTTGTTAACCCAAAAGTAAAAAAATAAGAAAGCCTAAAGAAATTTAAACGCCTCGTTGTTGATGTAGCCAAAAAATGGTAAAGTGAAGCGAGAAAAAATTATGAATAAGAAAAATTAAATATTTAATTTATTATTGCATTACTAAGTTTAAGATAATAATAATGTGTCACTTAATTTGTTCTAAAAATACAAAGTGAATATGTTTTTCTTCTGAAGTTCTTCAAAGAACACGACTAGCATTGCACCGTGACAACAACACCAATAATAAGGAAACATACATAGCAAAAATATTATCTCAACTTGCTGTCAAAGCTATAAATGGGCAAGTGCGACTTTTTTGTTCATAGTGAATCGACAAAGAATAGACTGGAGTTATCGAAGAAATTGTATAACAAATAAAAGTAAAATAATCCGTATCTAAAGTGATCTAAACCCCATTTGTGGTCGTTTAAATAAATCTACCAGGTCAACTTGTTTTGTACAGTGATATTTGTGTTTGTGTATGTGTGTGTGGATCTTTTTATTTTTATTTTGATTTATAATTTCTGTTTTGGTTTGCGGAACTCCTCTTCGCAATTTCAAGTTCAACGCTTTAATTCGTTTTCGATGCCGGTGTCATTTATGGCATAACGACTACTACGATGACAGTGTCTTCTGCAAAAACAACAAAACAGTCAATATAATGATGATGTTGCCAAGGATGATAATGTTCCTTGGTATTTCTATGTGTTTTATGTGCCTTCTTTGTGTGAATTCATGCAATCATTTTGCGTTCCCCATCCATCATTTTGTAGTGTTGGTTGATGTGATCCAGTGAAATGTTTTTGAGCTATTTTTAATTCAGTGGTAATAATACCTCGCTATTTAGTGTATTTATCAGATACGTCTCGATTTTTGATAGTGAGGCGTACACATGAAATCGGATTAAACACTCTCGCTTTTGTAGACGGACACACACGCTTTGTGCCACCGTATTCATTAATTAACTGGTAATGCAGAAGGTAGCTTGTTGGCATTATTTAATAATGGGTTATTCCGGTCATGTGGCTCTTTTTTAGCCTCCACCATAATATGGAGGATATAATTAAATTTGTCACCGCGTTTATAACACATCAAAATATTCGTCGGAGACCATATAAAGTATATTCTGGATCAGTATAACATTTTAAGACGATCTAACCATGTCTGACCACCCGTCCATCTGTTGAAATCAAGATATACATAGCTCGCAAATTTTTAAGATAGAGTTTTATATTCCGATACAGAAGCTTCAACTACTCCTAGAATGTTTGTTATTGAAAATGAGCTATATCGTTACAATTCTTGATATAGCCCCCAACAGAACGGCACCTCCCGATTTTCGGTATTTTGAAGGTTTGAGCCTCAAAAATACTTCAGAAGATAATTATCCATGTTTTCATATCGACACCTCCAAATAATAGTATGCTAAGTCTAAAAAGTGAGTTTTGCAGGAGAAGCTCTCAAAGTGTGGACATTTTTTTGAACTTCAGTACTATGCTAAGTCAATATTTGTTTATAACTTCTGTTCGGATTGACCGATCATTACCAAAATTTTACAGAATTTAAGTTAAAGGACGTTCGACACCTCCAAATAGTAGTTTGCTAATTCTGAACAGTGAGTTTTGCAGGACAAGCTCTAAAAGTTTGGAAATTTCTTTGACCTTCAGTACTATGCTAAGTATATATTTGTTTATAACTTCTGTTCGGATTGTCCGATTATTACCAAAATTTGACAGAATTTAAGTTAAAGGACGTTAAATATAAAAATGTAAAGAACTTGAAAACATGCTAAGTCGACTTAGCATACTATTGTTTGGAGGCGTCGATATAGCCCCCAATAGAAGGGGGCGACAAAAACAATCGAAATGGCTGAAATTTGGTATTTTGTCTTTATTGGGGGTATAAAACTTTCCACGTGAAATTTTCCCCATTGAAGGGTACCTCTCGATTTTCGGTACTTCGAAGGTTGTGGACTCAAAGTATTGAATTGTGGTATTTAGTCTTCGCTAAGAATACAAAACATTATTACAGGTACAAAATATCCCTTGCAAAAAATCAGACAGTATATGTTCACGTTTTGCTATAGATATATAAGGCTAGCACCGGATTTAAAATTTGCTGAAGATTTTAGTCACATTTTTCTATAGAATTGGTTGTAAGTTACAATTTTGTGTTTCCAGAAGATAGAAAACTTCCTATCGATATATATCCAGGCTCATGGGGGCTGAACCGGTATAGCCTAATACTACGTATTTCGAGGATTATTTGTCAAATTTCTCAGAGGATCTAAAATCGCAATTCGGAAGCTTGTAAATAGATATTCCGTTTGACATAATTCCATTATTAATGGCTAAAAAAATAATTTACCCAGTGAAATCGTAAATTCTCTGGCAACCAATTTTGATTAAAATGAAACAAATAAAAATATGCTTTAAGTAATATGTCGAAAAATCCGCTCAATCCATTCATGCATGTAATATCAAACACCAGTTTGTGGTTTCTTTTTAATTTTATACCACACGATGGGAACACCTCCCACCTTCCGCACAGCGGAGGCACGAGTTTTTTTTGAAAATTTAATGTGCAGATTGTAATCATCATAAATGAAGACATTCAAAATAAGTCCAACTGCATGACGCCGCCAACACATTCTACACAATTTATTGACGAACGAAGAAAAAAGTATTAATATAGAGAAATTCTGATATTAATAAGCACAAGTGAAGACACAATAAAGAGAAAAAATCAATAACAAAACGACAGGACGATCGTATCAATTTTGTTTAACATCTAAAATGGCACATATAGGTCCTCTTCTTAGGGTACCTCTCTCATAAAAGTTCAACGTTTGTGCCTAAGTGCACTTAAGGCTCTGTTCGAAGATCGTAAATGTATAACGATGGTGTTCGTTGTGGTCATATCTAGAACGATATTATGTATTCCGTAAACAAGTCCATGCTTCCTGAAATGACTAGTGGGAGCGATATCTATCGAAAAGATATTACTCCCTATAATAGTCTGCCTCGCAAGAAAAGGTCGTAAGTCTACTCTTTATGAAAATCGCATTTTTGTTACAGAACGAAAATACAAGTCAAAATACATCATATGAGGTAAAGAATATGATATGCTGTCGCATTTTTCATGTGTGTTACTTTTAGTAGAAAACGTCGTAAGTACATCTGACCTTATCATGGATACCAATTGTGAAGATGTATGTATTCAAATACACACAAAATTTGCACAAAAATTCTAACATCTAACATCATCCTTTTTTATATATATTTACTAGGGGATGGCTTTGGTTCAAACCTATTATACTATTATTGCTATCTCGTTGTCGAGTTCAATTGCAAATGTTTCTTTGTTTTCAACTATAAGGACGATCTTTGACGCAGATGCACATTAGACAATAGTACTTTCAATAATTTCAGTTTGTGGAAGAAAGAAGGTACTGAGAAGCAAAGTGTTTCTATTTCCCTCGAATTATATTTTCTTTTTAATCAATTAACCTATTTCGAACAGAGGGATCCGATTACTCCAATACTTTATAAAGAAACCATCTTCTTTTCTTTCTGACTTCTCTGTTTGAAGTGATGTCCCGAATTCGAAAGTTCGGAATAAAATCATAGGTGAACACGAATCCTATTTTACCTTAGAGGGGAGCACTCTTCTTGTTCATCTCTGAATTGTCGCTACAGTAGTTGTATTTGTAGATGACCATTTTTTGTGGATTTTACGATCCAGTGTACGTCGGACTTGTCACTATAAGTACTATTACTGCCATTAAAACCAATTAATATACTCTTTATGATCTTAAGTCCAGATTTAGTTTCATTTTGCTCAAAAATATCGAGAATTTTTTACACAGTTCCACGAGGATTCTCCGTTGTATACTAACTTTTGCGACATAAATTTTGGTCTTTTTGGGATTCGCACCGTACATTTGCTAATGTATGAAAATATTGCGCACTTTTAATTGTTATTATGGAAGACAAACTTCATGTCTATCAAATAAATCTAATTGTTTGTTGTTTTCAATAAGTTATAGTGATATTTATCCCTAATACATTTTGGTTTCAATGGTGTATACTAACTTTTGCGACAGACTGTATTTCATCTCCTGGAATAGTATAATTGGAAGTGTTTGTCTGAAAACTAAAGGTGAGATGGTTCTTAAATTACTACGTGTCATCGTAAATTCGTTCCTGGTGATAACTTATATTTAATATTGCATATGAGCCCTTCATTCACATAAATGTCCAGTGGCAACTTAAGGGCAGCTGTGTCGTTCATCCACCTTCTTATAATGTATATCTTATATACCTGATGTATCTATAGCTATCGATATGTTGCCTTCTAATTTAAATACTTGCTTTCGAATAAGACCAAAGCTTCGCTATGCTCCGCCTTCTTTATTCTTTTACTTCTATTATGTCAGAAATGAACCAGGAAAGCAAGGCAACCAGGCGAGGCAGCTTATGTACCCAGGCCTTTACATCTAGTATTTCCATTGATTTGTGACGTATTTAAGTAAGTGGGATTGGTCGGGTCTTATGGTTTGTAAACTTTACATATATAGCGCATTTAACAAATAGGACGCAGGTTATAACCCGTACCTCCGAAATTTAACAAAATTTCTAGCCTTCATAACATATTTAAAAAAGCGGGCGTGGTCGGACACCATTGTTTATCGAATTAATTTTCAAATCCCGCTTCCCCGAAATTCCACAAGATATATAGTGCATTTTCTCCAGGGGACATACATATATGCAGCCTATTTTCACCAGGATTATCGCGGTACATTCCCTGAAATTTGTAGGAAAATCGGCTAAGAAGTTTCAGAGATATAACATTAAAAAAATGAGCGTGGCCGGGTTTTAAGGTCCCAAAATGAGTCCCTAGGGTCATAGACACAACGAAAATTGCCTCGCAAATTAACTTTCTCAAAATAGCGTTTTTTAAAAATACGGCATTGGGGAGGTACTCCGCGGAGCAGGGTGGATCGGAGGCTGGAAGTTCGGAGCAGGGTGGTTTGGAGCAGAGTTGTTCGAAAGGTAGAAATTCGGAGCGGGGTGGATCGGATGGTGAAAGTTTTGAAATAGGGTGAATCGATGGGTGGAAGTTCAGCGCAGGGTGGTTCGGAGCAGAGTTCGATAGGTAGAAGTTCTGAGCGGGGTGGTTCGGAGGTGGAAGTTCGCAGCGGTGTGGTTCGGAAGGTGGAAGTTCGAAACATGGTGAATCGGAGAGTGAAAGTCCGCAGCAGGGTGGTTCTGAGGGTGGTAGTTCGAAGCAGAGTTAATCGGAGGGTGGAAGTTCGGAGCAGTGTGGTTTGGAGCAGAGTTCGATAGCTAGAAGTTCGGAGCGGGGTGGTTCGGAGGGTGGAAGTTCGGAGCGGTGTGGTTCGGAAGGTGGAAGTTCGAAACATGGTGAATCGGAGGGTGGAAGTTCGGAGCAGTGTGGTTCGGAGCGGGGTGGTTCAAAGGGTGCAAGTCCGCAGGTAATAGTTCGGAAGAATTAATTCAATCGTTCATTTCAGTTTAGCTCAAATAGCGTTTTTATTAAATCATACATAGAGGAGGTACCCCACCCCTCCGAAATTCAACAAAATTTATAGCCTATTTTAACCACAGTTCCTTCCTGTACATTCTCTGAAAATTTAAGGAAAATCGGTTCAGTAGTTTTGGATATGTAACATATTAAAAAGTGGGCGTGTTAAAATAGTGTTTATATAAAAGTAGGGCAAGGTAGGTACCCCGCCCCCACCGAAATTCAAAAAAATTCATAGCCTATTTTCACCACGAGTACTCCCTGTATATTCTCTGAAATTTTCAGGAAAATAGGTTCAGTAGTTTTAGATATGTAAAAAGTAGGGCATGGGGGAGGTATCAAAAAAATATATAGCCTATTTTTAACACAAGTGTTTCCTGTACATCCTCTGAAATTTTTAAGAAAATCGGTTCAGCCGTTTTTGAGTCTATACGGACAAACAAATAAACATACTAACATACGCATACACACATTGTCTTTTATATATATGGGGAATTCCAAGTGAAATCGGACAGCTCGGAGAAAAGTAATTTTTGATTTCAATTGTTTTTGGTTCAATTTATGTTCCTAGCCAACAGAACATTTTAGTATATTTTAAAATTATTTTTTGACCAACGGTACAGAGATATCGCCTATTGAAATTATCGCATTTTTAAAGAACTATGTTCATATAAATACTCATAACTTCTTTAATATTGGTCCAAATGGGACCATCTTTTTTTTGATTTGTTTGTTTTTTTATCAGCTATCGAAAGAAATACTTAAAAGAAAAATGCACAGTGGGCTTCAATGCAATTTTCGGGATTTAATATTTAAAATCAATTTTTAAACAGGATTGCACCCTTCGATTTTTTCAAAAAATATTTATGTTAAACTACGTTCAATTACAAAAATTTTAAGCCCTATGTGGTAATGGGATTCGGACAATTACTATTTTTTCTGAATTTTTTAAAATTTGTCAATACAATTTTTCCTTTATACCTTTGTCCAAAATTTATTATTTTATTTAAAAAAATAAAAGTTTCATTTATAAATATTTGTTTTGATTTTATATTTATGAATTTATCTCAAACATCTTAAAAACTGCGTCATTTTTCGGTTTTGAAAATGCATCAGCGAAAATTCCATTAAAGTCCACTGTGGATTTTTTTTCTATTTTTTATGATAAATATATAATATATAAAGATAAATATGTACTCTTAGCTTCAAAAATACAGGAAATACATATTTTGGGCAAAGGTATAAAGGAAAAATTGTATTGACAAGTTTTAAAAAATTCAGAAAAAATAGTAATCTTCCGAATCCCATTACCACATAGGGCTTAAAATTTTTGTAATTGAACGTAGTTTAACATAAAATTTTTTTGAAAAAATCGAAGGGTGCAATCATGTTTAAAAATTGATTTTAAATATTAAATCCCGAAAATTGCATTGAAGCACACTGTGCATTTTTCTCTTAAATATTTCTTTCGATAGCTAATAAAAAAACAAGCAAATCAAAAAAAAGTTGGCCCCATTTGGACCAATATTAAAGAAGTTATGAGTATTTCTTTGCATGTAGTTTTTACAGAATTTGACTTTTTCAAGGCGCGATATCTATGGAACCGTTATTAAAAAAAAAATTTGAAAATATACTAAAATGTTTTGTTAATCAGCAGCATCGCCACAGCAAAAAATAAAGGAAATCAAAAACCTCATATTGAAAAAGTGTCCGATTTCACTCAGAAATCCCCATATATAAAAATGTTTTTAGTCTATTTCACCCCTTTACGATTATCACCAACAACTTATGGGGTGAATTCTGGTCGGAACTCGACTTCCCCACAAAATTTCGATTCTGGAGTTTAATAACAAATTTTAACAGACGGACGGAGTAACATATCTAGGTCGTTTTCTCTCGTCGAAATAAACAAGAGTCTATTTCGTCTACGAAGAATATTTCCCGATGTTAGATAAATATTGGGGAAGACAAACTTACCTTTTTCACATTGTTGTTTAAGGTATAAATATTTTATTTTATAGAACTCACAAATCGAAAGTCCCAACAATAATACAAAAACTATACAAGGAATAGGTCGTAAATCCCCCAAACGCGATAGAATTTAATTAAACAATAAATGAATAAACGAAGAATACTTTACCACCGCAATAAAAATTTGAATACATAAAGCGCTGAAAATATGTTTTGGCAGCACATTAATGCCTGAATTAGCCTTTTGTGTCACCCTTCTAAATTTGCGTCGGTATAAACGTTACTTTAGTCGTTAATAAGCAAAAGCTAATTCATTTCGGTTACACGAAATATTTTTGAGAAAAAAATCGAGAAGTCACACACTATCAATCACCATTCAATATATTCACTGTACACCTGAACGTATGAGTGTGTATGTAATTCATGCAGAACTCATACGCACTGTTGAATTCTTTGGTAAAATAGATGACAGATGGATGATGGATTAGAATTCCGTTCCTGAAAGAAAATCCCTATTTTCCTAGCCATCAGATTTACGACATCAGTTGGGCGGTGGGAACATTTTTAACTAATATGTTTATTGTGGTTCAATCTTCAATTGGTTCCTGTCTCGGAAGTATAATTTTATCGTATTGGGCCATGGACAGTCCTTCCCGATTCGTGTCGGACCTGGCTTCAGAGTGTAAGTAAGTGTTTGCTATTGGGGCCGAGTTCAGTTTAACAACGACTGCAGTTGCTGGGACAACTGCCCTGTGTATTATATTTTGCACTAACTGACGCATTTATACTAAGGATGTTTTCTATGAAAATTGATGTTCAACTGTTCTTGTACTGGGACCTGTTTATTGGGCCATGCATCCCTTTCTTTACAAAAACTATGTCATGAGACTTGTGTTTGAGAGTAAAATACATAAAAACAGAAAATGATGATAAAATACGTTTACGTCGTTTTGACTTAAAAGAGAATCAATAAATATTTTAATTTCATTGTCCTACGAAATGTTCTAACTCGTCTTGTGTTTTTTTTAATATATTTGCGATATATTGCTGCATATGTATGTATGTCGATATGACAATTATAACCACGTTGTACCAATAAATCAAAATTTACATAAGACGACTTATGTATTTTTCTTAAAAAACCACAGAAATTATAAGATCATGGCAAATGATAAGTTGACAGTGAAGGTTGCTAATTACAACCTTAAGGTATTGAGACATTTTGTCTAACTCTGAACAGCCATCAAGAAATTAAACAACATCAGCTTTGATGTAAAAATGGTAATACTTGTCAATAGGTGTTACAAACACCATACAAACATATATTTCCCACGTTCATCCCGGAAGGCGTTAGGAAGCACCTATTACATCAACGAGTGCGCCCCTATTCATATTACCAATATGTAATTTTCATGACCTTTGCTTTATCATTTATAGCAACGATTTGAAAATGTTTTTGAAGTTCATAGACTTATTAAAAAACAAGAACTTCCAGACGGATGGTAATTGGACAGAAAAAGTCGAAAGAAATAATAATACTTTTGTTTTTACAGAGTTTTATTTAACTTGCTTTGGCCCGTTTAGTTCAAATCTGGTAACTCATTTTTAACACAGTTGCAGTTGGCCAATCGAACTGAAACTTTGCACACTTTTTAGATTTAGATGACAATACATCAATATGGAATCAAAACCAATATTGGTCCATTTTACAATGTTTAACGGTGTTTTATTTAAATTGAATTTCAAATCTGGTAACTCAATTTTGACACAGTTGCAGTTGACCAATCGGACTAAAACTTTGCACAATTTTCAGATAAGGATGACAATACATGAGTATGATATTAGAACAAAGATTGGTTCATTTCACAGTGTTTTAACGTGTTTTATTTAAATTGCATTTCAAATCTGGTAACTCAATTTGGACACAGTTGCAATTGACCAATCGGACTAAAACTTTGCACACTTTTCTGATTTGGATGACAATTAATGAATATGAAATCAAAACCTATATTAGTCGATTTTTCCCATTTTTACAGTGTTTTTACGGTGTTTTATTTAAATTGCATTTCAAATCTAGTAACTCAATTTTGACATAGTTGCAGTTGACCAATCGGACTAAAACTTTCCACTCTTTTCAGATTTGGATGACAATACATGAATATGAAATCAAAACCAATATTGGTCCATTTTTACCATTTTTACAGTGGTTTTACGGTGTTTTATTTAAATTGCATTTCAAATCCGGTAACTCAATTTTGACACAGTTGCAGTTGACCAATCGGACTAAAACTTTGCACACTTTTCAGATTTGGGTGACAATACATGAGTATGAAATTAAAACAAAGATTGGCCCATTTTACAGTGTTTTAACGGTGTTTTATTTAACTTGCATTTCAACTCTGGTAACTCATTTTCCACACAGTTGCAGTTGACCAATGGAACTGAAACTTTGCACACTTTTCAGATTTGGATGACAATACACGAATGTGGGCTGAATTTTTCCTACAGCCCCCATATAGCGGTACCACCCAATTTCAGGTATTTTGGGGATTTTATCTTCATTTTTGCCCCAATTAGCTACAATTTGGCATTTCCAATGATGCAGACATTTCCCCACCAAAATTGTGAACATAGGTCCAGGTTTTGATATAGACCCCTTATAGCGGTACCACCCGATTTCAAGTATTATGAGGACTTTATCTTCATTTTGAGGCCGAATTGGCTGTAACTTGGCATTTGGAGTCCCCAATGGTACAGAAACTTCTCCACCACAAATTGTTGACATAGGTCCAGGTTTTGATATAGCCTTAATATAACAGTACTACACGATTTCAGGAATTTTAAAGTTTTTATCTAAATTTTCTGCCTAAATTGACTATAATTTTGTTCTAAGTGGTCAAAAAAATGTTAGTAAAAAGTTACAAATAAAATATATTTTAAACAAATTAAATTTCAGTGTTTTTTTTAGAAATGCACTTAAAACTAGGTAATAATTTGTCGCTTAGCCTCAATAAATATATTCTTTCTCATGATGGAATCTCGCAAATAAAACGCTTGCATTTCAATTATAAATGGTGGCAAAATTAAACGGCAAGCGTTTTATTTTTTATTTATTATTGCCTTTTTAGGACGAAGGCTATTATTTATGAAAGTTTTTAATTAATTAATTGGATTAATCGAGCTAACATGGCCTAAGGAGTTTTGTATTGAAAAATTAATTCTATACCACACACTCAATCATTACGCTACGATCGTTTCGCCCGGTGGTTTAAGCCAGGCTCATCAGGCGTATTTGAATGCTAATGGCTAGAAGACAAAGGCTGATTTTGATAACTTCTATTTATACAAACATTTTTACAAATTTGTAATTATTAAATATTTATTGACGTCTTTTTCTTTATCAAGTCACCCTGGTGTCTTGTCTAGGAATCATTTTCTCAATACATACACATATACGATGGAAGGGGGGTTTCCTTCATGAATTGTAATGCCTTCAGTTTTTGAAGTTTTTTTTTTTTTTGGATGTCATGTCGACTAGTTTGTTGATGTGATACATTGGCATCATGTCGACTAGTTTGTTGATATGATACATTGGCAGTGGCTTAGAATGCTGAGATCTCGACAACATTGTCTGTTTGTTGGAGAGGACCCAGGTTCAAACCTCAGCCGGGGCAGCCGGGCTCTGCTGTTGTTTTTTTATTTATTTATTATTGTCTTTTTATGACGAAGGCCATTATTTATAAAAGTTTTTAATTAATAAATTGGATTAATCGAGCTAACATGGCCTAAGGAGTTTTGTATTGAAAAATGAATTCTAGCGAAATACCACACACTCAACCATTACGCTACGATCGTTTCTCCTGGTTTTATTTGAGAGATTCCATCATGAGAAAGAATTAATTATATTTTATTTAATGTTAATTTGATTTATGGAATAATTAAAAAAGCCCAAACTGTGGCCACCAAAAATCGTCAACATAGGTTCCGGTTTTGATACAGCCACCATATTTGGCAACATGGGGCGGATTCGCCACTGGGGCGCCTCAGCCCTTGCTGATTTTCTTGAAAACTACAAGTGCTATTAAAGAGCCGTTAAAGGGAAAATTGTGAGTATAGATAGATAGATTTGCCATAAACTCACAATTTTCCCTTTAACGGCTCTTTAATAACCCTACGAGTATTTATACTCCCAAGATAATAATTGTTCCACAAACATCCCATACGGACAAGGGAGACTTCTCTCCCAAGATGGGTAACAGAAAAAAAACCGGAGGTGTTGCCGATATTGACCTTCTTCGAACTTGGTGTACTTTTAAGAGGAATATTACGATATGCACCGTTTATACCAAAGTCAGTCATTGGATTTTGTAAGATTTTTAGAGCTTTTCTACCATTATGTTTGGAACGTGGACATGCTCTCGTTGTAAACTGAACTTCAAGGAGTACCTTTGGTAAGAATTTTAAAATGATCTTGGGGATAGCGTTTAAAGTACACTTAAACGAAAATTGTTTACTTTTGTGACGGAGGTACCTTAAGATGTTGTCCGATATGGATCTCTTAGGAACTTGAGGCACATTTCGAAGGTATTTTACTATGTGCAACGTTTCGGTCAAATCGTATATACGATTCGTAAGTTACCGTGCTCATTATGCTGCCCACATTGTACCGCCAAACCTATTCTGCCGATGAACCCTTGTGTACACACAAATTTTAGCTGAAGTTTTCAAAAAATTTTAATACACGTATTGATGTTTTTGTTTCGGCTGAAGGTCATTAAAAATCAATGTTTTTCACAGAAATATCATTTCAAAGTGGTTTGTGCGCAACGTTTTTGCCCTTTAAATGGAACACACGTCATTTTAGCCGTTAATAAGCAAACGACTCTTTTCATTCATTTCTGTTAAGGACAAAAGATTTGAGAAAAAATCGAAAAGTCATCACCGTAATCACCACCGTAATTCACTGTACAAATGGTAAATGTGTGTATGTATTTCATGCAGAACTCATACTTTTTGTTGTAATAGATGAGGGATGATATATTGTACGAGAGTTCCCTTCCTGAAGTTATGCATCGACCTAAGATGAGCCACCTTTTCCTAAGCCATCAGATTCACAACATTAGTTAAGACGGTGGGAACATTTTAACTAATTTGTTTATCGAGGTTCAATCTTCAATTGCAATCTGTATTGGAAGTGTCGGGCCTGGCTCCATAGTGTTCGTGTTTCCTACTGGAGACGATGTCAGTATAACAACGTCTGTAGTCGCTGGGACAACTGCGGTTTCAAGTTCATCCCCAGATACTGACCCTGACAACGACTCAGAGTCACCCATTGTTCCAGTAGGGCTTGCTATTGGTTGGCGAGGCTCCGTTTTAATGCGGTTCGTACCCGAACTTCAAACATTGGAACGCCGTAAATTTATCATCCCTAATTAGAGGGTCTATGATACGTAGGATATAACTACATGGTGGGTCAAAATTTCTTGCACTTACGGTATCCAGGATATTCACGGTGCTCTTGAGCCAAACTTTAAATGAAAGGAGCTTACGCCTGGGAATTTTTGTGCGGATTCTGAAACTACAATATTCATAAATGAGAAAAACTAAAGAACTAAAAAATGGCCGGAACGCTTTTTAAATAAAGTTCACATTTTTAGGGTTTTTTAGGTTTTCACGATTTTGAAAGTTCTATCGATATGGGACTAAAAAATTTTGTAGCAAAGAAAATTCTCTACAAAATTGAGCTTTATGAACCCGGCGAACTTCGTCTCGCAGTCTGTTGTACATTGAAATTAACGGGTTTAATTCAAATAGTGGATTAAATCACAATTAAGTAGACTGTGCAATGTACCCTTCCTTTATTGAAGCAGCTTACTAACAGGTGTGAAATTATCATCAGATGTGAGATAGATCAACGTAGTCCTCAATGGCCTTGTTATTCATTGATGGTTATGGGCAATTGTAAATTGAACTCAAATGAAACATCGAATTGGATCATCAAAATTTTGGTAATATAAGCATGTAATTATATTAAGATGGGAAAAGTCAACTATACTATGGATTTGGTAGTAACCTTGTTACATATCGTTGCGATCCATATGCTGCAAATGTTTCGCAATTTCTCTCCTATGATCTTATTTTTCCAGTAGAATATCATAATTTTAATATTCAGTCAGTATTCCAAGGGTGTAATACAACTTTGCCCCACAGCTTCCCTCCAAGAAGCCGTAGATGGCGATCTAGTCATTGCCGTAATATTTATTTCACATCGGTGGCCTAAGGATGTGTTTGTAGGAAATAGATTGTACAGAAAAAATCTAAAATGTATACATTTTATTTTGTATTAATTTTTAATTAAGAATTTAAATCATATTGACCAAAATTTTATTGCATTTTAGGGAAACTGAAAAACTCGGAGGACAAACTTTAAGGTATCATGTCCAGTATGAAATACCGCTGTACCTTCTGTGGCTTTATGTATGGAAACTAAGCGGAAAATTCGTTCTCCGCTCCTGGAATAACGTCTAAATATTTCAAATATGACCGTTAACAGGAACAAATCTGTTATATGAATGGAAAATTACATGTTTTTCCGCTGCCAGGATATATATCGCAACGTAATGTAAAATATTACGACCTAATCCTTCATATATAGTAGACTTTACCTGTCAGGAATGCTCGGACAGTCAAGTGGATAATGTTATATATTACGTAAAGTTTTTGGGGCACCTTACTGCAACAAAGTTCCAAAGTTAAACCGATAATATATTTTCCTTACAATAAGGACCATGTATAGCAGGAAGATTGGGGTGCAGTCCGATCTAATGTGCAATAGATCATTTAGAATCGATACAAAATTTTTCTAACCAAAAGTAGTACTGTCTAATGCTCAATAGTAACAAATTTATTAGATTTCGTTATATATCTTCCTATACATATCAGAATGACGTTATAAGGACAATATATAAGCCAAGTGTAGTCCTTACCGATCAAACATACTCCTTACCGATCAAACTTAGTCTTTACCGATCAAACTTTGTCCTTACCGATCAAATTTAAAAAATACTTTTTAATATAATTGTAAAACATTTTTGGACATGAAGGTGGTTCTCTTTCGGTGTGAGTCAATATTATCCTGTGTAGTGTTGATCGGAAAGTATTCAGGGGGTGAAAAGCACCAAAGACATAATTTTATCCGATGTTGTTGCTGCTGTGTATGTCGCAATAATTGTCCGATCTCTGGTATCTTATCACAATCACGGAAAAAAAATTTCGTGGAAGGCTAGGCTAACATGATTTTGTTGCTACCTTTCGATGTAAGATACAGCAGATTCTCAATGGAACATGAATTTTACATCATATTTCATTACAAAATACCTTAGAGAAAACAACATATAATCACATATGGTCCAAGTATTGGAAAAAGTTGAAAAATGGGGCATATTATATTAATTTTCCGTGGTGTAGGAAATTACCCTCGGAGTCGACTCCGGAGTCGGAGTCGGGAAAAAAACTTGTCTGGAGTCGGAGTCGCAGTCGAAGGAAAAATGGTTCGACTCCGCAGCCATGGTCGTGAGAGACAGCATGTTATGTTTCTTCTCTGAGAGCAGACTTCATTCATTATTTCAATGTCTGTGAAAATTAATTAGTAAACAACTCCAGCGCATCTGCCCATATTTATTTAGACGCTTACCGACACTGTACAACCTTACGCGATATAAACACGAATTTAATTATAAAATCACAATAAATTGTTAAAAAACGTAAACAAATTAATACAAAAATACTTTATTAATAGTATTACATTGAATCTACCAACATTTTATTAATATTTAAGCAGGTATTCATGTTCGATAGGTAATAAAATTACATATCCAACAATATCCTAGGGAGCCGAGATATCGACAATTTTATGTATGCTATTTGATATATGCCGAAAGGCGCTTGAACTAATTGACCCGCTTCACAGGAACTGCTCCGCATGACATATAGCGACATAAGCCTGAAACGTTTTAGGACATGAGATGTAAGTTATTTTATTTATGCCTATGGCCCGATGGTCAGGAACGGTCCCGCGTGCAACACAGCGCATATATCATTGGAATACTCGTGAAAATTCTGTTCTGAGAGTACTTCTTTTATATTCCGAAAAGTTTCGGGAGCCGAAATGTCGATTATATAATATATGCCTGAACGCCCATTACATGACAATGGACCGCCCTGCAGTCTTCAGTGGTTATTATAGATCTTGTATTTGTGCCCTACATTAGAGTTGTACAATCTAGTTCATTTGAAAGATCTAGTTCAATAGCTCAGCTCTCTTAACTGAACTAGTTCAGTAATCTAGTTCATAGTTCACTATACAGTTCAATCACTCGGATCAGAATCGTTCACGGGCTCTTATCATTCGCTTGATGAAAACACACACACATACCCCAAATAGGAACAAACATTAGAATAGTATAATTAAACTACAAAAATATTACATTTAGACATTTTTATTCAATTCATAAAGGAAGATTAAGTTTGTATTAAGTGTAGAAAAACGTCCTTCGGAAAAAATTATAATTAGAATTTCATTTAAGTGGCTGGCAAAAAAATTTTATGTTCTGTGTTTGTAGAAATTGTAACTGCGAAAAAGTTTTATGTAAGTTTCTTTTTATACCCTCCACCATAGGATGGGGGTATATTAAGTTTGTCACTACGTTTGTAACTACTCGAAATAATCATTGTAGACCCCACAAAGTATATATATTCTTGATTAGCGTGCAATTATACATCGATATAGCCATGTCCGTCCGTCTGTCCGTCTGTCTGTCTCTCTGTCCGTCTGTCCGTCTGTGGAAATCACTCTAGCGTCCGAACGGATTGACGTAGGTTGATGAAATTTTGTGAAAATATGTTATATTTACGTAGGACTTTTGGTATTGAAAGCGGGCTATATAGGTCCACGCTTTCGTATAGCCCCCATACAAAATGACGCGTAACGCGTCGTCCTTTTAAGAAATTTTTAAGATATTTGGCCCATTTTACCACCGAATTGGTTGTAATTTGGTACTTTGTGTCTCCAGAGGCCAAAAAATATTCCTACCAAAGTTGGGTTATATAGGTCCACGTTTTGGTATAGCCCCCATATAAGGGCCCATATAAAGTACGCGTCATTTTAAAATACTTTGAATGTGTTAGACCGATTTGACCACAGAATTGGTTGTAATTTGTTTTTTTTTTGTCTTCAGAGGCCAGAAAACATTCCTACCAAAGTTGGGTTATATAGGCCCACGTTTTGGTATAGCCCCCACATAAGGCCCCTTATAAAGTACGCGTCATTTTAATATATATATTTTGAATGTATTAGACCCATTTGACCAAAGAATCGGTTGTAACTTTGTATTTTGTGTTTCTAGAGGCTAAGAAACATTTCTACCATAAAATGTTTATATAGGTCCACGTGTTGATATAGCCCCCATAATACAATATCTCCCGATTTTCGATATTTTGAACGTTTTAGCCTCATTATCACACCGATATGGCTGAAATTTGGCATTTAGTCTTCTTTAGGCGTATAAAACTTTCCCCCAGAAATTTGTAGGTATAGGTCCACGCCATAATATAGCCCCCATAGAACGGTACCTTCCGAATTTCGGTATTCTGAAGGTTGTGGCCACATTAATCCACCGAAATGGCTGAAATTTGTGGTGGAGGGTATAAAAAGTTCGGCCCGACCGAACTTAACGCTATTCTTACTTGTTTCCTTTTTAAATGGTTTTATTTAGCTCACCCAGTTTGTTTTATTTATTATTTATTCTTGGGTCAAATTTAGTAATTCAAATTTCACCCTCTTTCTGTCAACCGATTAATCTGAAATTTTGTATATACTTTGGATTTTGGTGACAATACAATTATGTTTATTCATTATCATTATAAATTCAAGATGACCGCCACTACAAAATGGCGGATAATTTATGTTTTATTAATCCCATCAATATGGGTATCAAATGAAAAGGCTCAAAAAGCAGAACACAATATACTATAAAAAATTGAAATCAAAGATAGCGGCCGCTACAAAATGGCGGATAACGTAGGTTTTATCAATCCCATCGATATGGGTATCAATTGAAAGGGCTCAACAAGCTGAATTCAATATACTATAAAAAATTGAAATCCAAGATGGCGACCGCTACAAAATGGCGGATAACGTAGGTTTTATCAATCCCATCAATATGGGTATCAAATGAAAGTGCTCAACCAGTAGAATACAATGTACTATATAAAATTAAAATCCAAGATGACGGCCTCTACAAAGTGGCGGATAACTTAGGTTTTATCAATTCCATCAACATGGGTATCAAATGAAAGGTCTCAACAAGTAGAATACAGTTTACTATGCAAAATTGAAATCTAAGATGGCCGCCGCTACCAAATGGCTGATAACAATTTTTTATCAATCCCACCAATATGGGTATCAAATAAAAGGGCTTGACAAGAAGAATGCAGTGCACTATACAGTACATCTTATACACCGGAAAGCCATACAGTTTCCATCTAAGTACAATTACGGGACGGCAAGAAACCTTGCAATAATGAAGCACTAAACGAATTAAACAGAATGCGAAATAAAAACTAAAAACTAGAAAATAAAAATAGGTAAAAAAAACTTTTTAAGTTAAACGGTTTTATGTTAAACATACATTGCAATGTTTAAGATAAATGTACTAAAAACCAAAAAATAATAAAATAGATACAGTCGTGGGAATTATAAACATATGCATAGACTAGACTAAAATAAAACCGTGGGGCACGTCCTGAGAACCTCAAATGTCAAATTACAGCTAGTTAGGTTAAAAATTGTAGCTAAAATGCTCAAAATACCGAAAATCGGGAGGTACCGATATATTGGGGCTATACCACAACATGGACCTATGTTGACGATGTTTCGTGGAGATGTCTCATGACCACTGAGAACCTCAAATGTCAAATTGCAGATAGTTCGGTTAAAAATTGTGGCTAAAATTCTCAAAATACCGAAAATCGGGAGGTACCGTTATATTGGGACTATACCAAAACATGGACCTATGCCCATATCTTTTGGGATATAAGTTTGTTGATCACTAGGAACCCTAAGTGCCAAATTATAGCTAATTCGGTCTGCAAATGTGGCGAAGAACGTCAAAATACCTCAAATCCGGAGGTACCGTTATATGGGGGCTATACCAAAGAGTAGACCGATATAGCCCATCTTCGAACTTGACCTGCCTATGGTAAAAAGACCCTCGGGTGCAAAATTTCAGCGCTCTATCTCAGTTATTGCGGACGCTAGAGTGATTACAACAGACGGACAGACAGACGGACAGACGGACATGGCCAGATCGTCTTAGAATTTCATCCTGATCAAGAATATATATACTTTATAGGGTCGCAAATGATTAGTTCGATGTGTTACAAACGGAATGACAAACTTAATATACCCTCCATACTATGGTGGAGGGTATAAAAACGTCAACATTTCTTATAAAAACGTTGATGTTTTGTTCAATAAAATGATTTTTCCGTGAACAAGTCTGCCGTTTAAAGGTTTGGACATGTGCTCCACATTTAGAGGAAGATAATCTGATATGAAAACGTCCGCTATTTAAATACACTGAGGGAAATTTTAGCACATATTTCAAATTGAACACTCCCTTTGGACTTTGCATTTTATATGTGTTCTTATTTCGGCGCCCGCGACTGTTCTCAATAGTGTTATGTTCCAATAATAATGGACCAGGTTACGCTCTCCATACCGGATTTTACGAATTAGTCGTTTTTTTAACTGAACTCGCATATGTGAAAGCCCCGTATTCGCGGGAAAACGCAGTCATGGAAATTGAGGTTTTAGGTTGCGTAAGTAGCTTTTAAAAAGTACTGAAATTTCGCTCAGTGTATTAAAATTGCGGTTGTTTTCATATCAGATTGTCTTCCTCTAAATGTGGAGCATATTTCCAAACCTTTAAACGGCAGACTTGTTCGCGGAAAAATCATGTTATTGAACAAAACATCAAGGTTTTTATAAGAAATGTTGACGTTTTTCATACTTATTTTGAAAATGTTCCATGTTATCAGCATCCGCAGCACTCGAATGTATCCGTCGAAGTTGTCTGTGTCATATTCTATCTTATTGTGAAGAAATATGACATAACTGCGCGACTCTTATTGATATTCCGAGATGTTTCAATTATTTGTCAATTTAAACCAGTTTACGCTGTTATTTCGGCGTCCGCGGAATTATTTATATGGTTTTATTGGTGAAAAATGACTAGAAAGCCCCGCTTTATCGACTGAAAGAAAATTCGGTGTTAATATCTCCACAATTCGCGTAAATAAAATGACTGTTCTATCCTGATGGCCGAAAATAAATGCCTATTTTTCAAAGTACTATCGGAAAAATGATCAGAAAATCATTTCGCGAAAAGCTAGAAACATAATTCTTTCTGTGATTGATACGGAACATCATAGGCTTTAAATCCCTACAAGATTAAAATCGCAGATTCATTCGTTTTGGGATAAATACGCTAACATTAACAAAAATTTAGGTGTTCTTTTCTACTGACGTGGAGTGTATGTACATACAACGTGAACATTTTAAACAATGAACAATATCCATATAAAAGTGGACATATAAAAAGGTTCTAACAAAAAGAACAATTACATTTTTTCACAAATACAACAATAAAAATGGTTCGGTACGCGAAAAACAAACCACAGTTTCAACAACACGAAAAGTCACAACAACAAAAAGCAGCATGGCGAATAGGACACAAACCCAAAACCCACACGTAACTAAACCCATCATACAAAGTGAGTACTTGTTGGATTTTTTCATTACGACAAAAGGAGAATGTCGGGAGCAGGCAAATCCTCAATATTGTGACACACCAAAAATTTTGACCCTTGTAACACTGCCTATTGCCACAAGACTCAAAAATTGTTGACACTGACTCGATAAAAACAGTTTTTTATTCCGCTATTTAGGACGGACATTTAACGGAATGTGTATATATTTACTGGAAAAACATAATGGAGCTTGCGGAACGTGGAGTTCCAACAAGTAAATAAACGCCATATTGAGACTGTAACTAATACATAGGAAACCTACCCAGCATACATAGGTGCCCTATTGATTCGGGAAGATACATACAAGTTTTTTTCTGTTATTTTGGGAAAATTGGCGTCGTATATACAACCCGGAATACATAAAAATGAGTACATACCTTATGTAGCAGATGACTGGTGGACAGACATATTATTTAATAGTAGTTAATACTAACCTAGAAACCATTTTTTGGCAAAAATACCTTATGTCTGGTGGACAGACACAAAATTTACAAAACAATATTAATAAAAAAGCGTTGTTTGGCAAATTTAACTTACGTATTGTGGATAGACACACAAATTACACAATAACCCTTAACCTAGAACTCATTTTTGGGAAAAATTATTGCCCGTCTGGTGGACAGACACATCGATTACACAACCACACATAACTTATAATTAGTTTTGTGGAAATTTTTGGAAACATCATTGCCCGTCTGGTGGACAGACACATCAGTTACACAACCATGCATAACCTACAAAAGTAAAAATGCTTATACTAACCCCTATTATATTGCTTCTTGATTTTATAAACTTTCATAACTTTTCAGCAACTTTCTGTGACTCAAAATATTTCTGTGAGTTATTGCAGAAATATTTTGATGGTAAAAATTTGTTTTAAATAACCACTTTGTGGTAAACTATGCTTGTCTCTCGAATTTTAATCATTTGGAGACCTGTTGGTATCCTACGTTGCATTTTGACCCAAAATTGCCATTCCTACGAAATACTTTGTGGATAATCCGATAACTTTTAAGCGATTTTTTTAATGTTTGTCGATTTAGACAAATATTAGACCCGTTTAAGTAACGTTTAGTGGAAAATTACTGGTGTATGTACAATAAAATCCTCCTAAAAAAGGATAAAATTAATTTTATAAATTGTTTAGCAATTATTGGCGCTTAAGACATTTTTTCTGTGGATTTGTGCGGTGCAACCCAGCACACATTTGGATTATGCTTCGGGAGTTCTTATTTTTTCAGAATTTTTCTTGGTTTTGGCCTTATTCTCGTCTGGTGGACAGACAGCTTAGCCATACAATTGTAAAATCAAATACTTTAACTTTGAAAACAGTTCGTTTTGTTTGTTCTGGCCATTTTAAAGATTTTGCAATTTTTTTTTTTTTTTTTTGACGTTCAATTTGTTGTCAAGTATTCAAATTGCTTTCTCGCCATTAATTGATTTCAAAAAATTGTGTTTGGTGATACCCAATTGCCTTATGTTCTAAAATTTATCTCTAAACAGATACATATTTTTTAAGGAAAATATTCGATTTCCGCCACATATTGGCTCGAAAACCTGTCCTACAGTCAAATATTTAAACGTTTATTTAAATATCGTCAGATATTTTCGGTTTTCCGACAAAATAAAAAGGATTTGTTACCAAAAACTGTATCGTCCAATGCGATTTTGTATAGCGAAATGAGAATATTTGTCGTTTTCCTTGGACAAAAATTAAGACACTTCTCTAAACATGACACTAAACCAAGGATACTGTAAGAGATTTTATGCAAATTTTGATTATTCCATGGTGTTTGTATGAATTACAACACCTAACAACATTACAATGACATAATTTTATGCGAACTAAATGTCAATGGCAACGTTTGGATACTAGCGTCTTTCCAAAATAGTTCAAAAAAATGCACAAGAAATTAATAAAAAGATTTAAAATTTAATTCTAATTGACATCCAAATTACTCTATATATAATTTGATACATTCTACACTTCATATATTTATTGCGCGGCACTGAATAGAAAAGATTGGACATCTATTTATTTAATTTTGGAATATTCGGGGTAGATTCTACAGTTTATAGTTTATAAAAAAATTCAAAGCCGTATGATTGTCACTTACACCTTTTATTATTAAGCGGGCCATAGACTATCAAATTGGCTTGTCCATCCGATGAACTCCTTCTGTACGTGTGCCCTTGATAAGTGTGTAGCAAAGCATTCAATCAGCCTTCAATCTGCCACCGAAATCTTCAAATTGTCCTCTAAAAAACGAATGAATTTAAAATTTTTTTATTTCTTTCCAAACACAATGTTTTCTTTTTTCAACATTTCTTTTTGACAATTTTGAAAATAAACCCTATTCATCGGATTGATTGGGTTTCATTTTGAAAATCAAAACTATTTTGATTTTCCTCAATCCATAATGTCATGTTCACAAGAGCATTTGAAGTACGTTGTTCGAGAGACGAAATACGTACACGAATTAACCCGTTTCCACGACACCATTCGTCGTTCACAGTAACATACTTCATTTCTTCACACTTTTTTCCTGTTTTTTTTTAAGGAAATTTGAACAAAAAACACACATAATACACATTAAATGAACGGGAAAAACAATAGCCTTTCCTCTGAATGTGTGTTATATATTTAATTACACACTTTTCTTTCATATTTTCCATTAATTCAGTAAATTTTGCTATTTTCACTATATTTTATGTATTTCTTTTTTTAAAAATTAAGGAGAGAGAGACCAGTCAAAACAATATTTGTGTATACAGACATTCAGGCAGGTATTTGATTTTTGTTTCTAGATTTGTAAGCGAATTTGAAACAATAGACAAAAAATGTAACTGCAATGAAAGAGAATAGAAAATTTGATATGCTTTGAATGTGCACTAATCGTTGAACCGTTTACTTTTCATTCATGTTTTGCACATGGTTTAATAAGAAAGGCTAGCCAAAGCTTTATGTCAATTTAATTTTTTTCATTCGAGTATGCCTAAAACTTCAAAACAATATAAACAAACTGTGTATGTGTGTGTGGTGTTTGAATAATATGCCAAACAATTTTAAAAACAATCGAATTCAATGATTTTTAAAATTGTTTTTAGACCATTTGTACGGAAGAAATTGGTGAGATTTGCATGGAAACAATCAGTTTATCATATTCACACCTCGATTATGTGGAGAAAACAACTCTTCATTCATTTTTCGCGTTTTTTATAAAATGCTCAAAAAATGCATTGTAAACAAACCAACTTGTTGTTGGTTGAAAACAAGGCGAATTTAACAAGGTGATCCAATATTCGAATTCGGGCGAATTCAGCCCGAAGTCTTCATTTGCTGTCAAAAATTTTTTGCGAAATATCCACAAAAGGTAGAAGAAAACGGTAAAATATTCTTCGCGAAGCTTAAATAAAGATGTTGTACACAGATATTCTTTATAGAAGAGAAATATTTGTTATTTATTTTTGATTAAAAATATGTTTTGACAGCAAATGAAGACATCAGATGGTATTATTGTATCACCTTATTTCTTGCATCATGGTTCAAAAGTTATTCCACTTGAAGCAGAAAACCACTGGAGAAGCCAAGGAAATAATTTGTCACGTTCCACTAACCAATGATGGATTTGAGCTTGCATGGAAATATCTTACTGATCGTTACGAGAATAAAAGGATACAAGTAAATGAAGAAATAAAGACACTTTTTAATCTGTTAGGAGTTTCGGTCGACTCAAGTCAATCAACACAAAAATTACAAAGAACTGTCAATAGTTGCATACAAACTTTGGAATTACTGGAAGTTGATTTCAAAGGATGGGAACCTCTCCTGATATATATTTACTCATCAAAATTACCGAGGGATTTTTTGGAGGAATTCGAGAACTCACTTAGCAACTGTAAAATACTCCCATTTTTAACGAACAAATTGAAAACAATGGAATCAGTTGGAAATATCAAGCCTTCGACTTCGAAATTTGCTCAGCGGAAACAACCCACTTACAACAAACCTACATTTTTGAACACATTTCAAAGAAATGTTACAAAGCCCACAAATAAATTTGAAGAAAGACCCAAAACGAGCCAACCTCAACAAAACAAGACATCGAATGTTCAAACTTGTCAACTTTGCAATTCGAGCCACTTTGTTAGAGATTGTTCCGAGTTTTTGAAAAAAAAGCATCAACGATCGGATTCACCTAGTAAAAAATTCGCACTTATTTTACAACTGTCTGTCATCAAATCCTCGAGCGAAAGATTGCAAAAGTCGCTTTGGTTGTCGAAATTATTCAATGAGACACCAGACTTTGTTGCATAAGGGAACGGAAACCCAAAACATCAAATCTTACCTAGCTCGAGTAGAAGTACAACCTAGTACTACAAACAACACAAATACAGTCCACATGAGCAGTAGAGCCAGCTACTGTTACAACTTTGACCCTTCAAGATAACACACATTGGTAAAAACCATCTGGAGGTACATTACTGTTCACTGCCATTGTACAAATAGAAACAAAAGCACAGCTGCATGATTCCAGTGCTCTGATAGATTCTGGATCACAGTCAACATTTTTTTCTGAGAAACTGAAAAATCTTTTCAAATTACCAACAAGAAGCAACTTGGTTCATGCCACTGGCTTACGTCAGTTTGTCTCGGAGACATCTACAAAATCTTGTTTATTTACAATGCGATGCAAGTTTTACCCAGTTTTAAAGACCCTACCTTCGAATTTATCGCCACAAAGCTTGGACA
Source organism: Musca autumnalis (assembly GCF_047663935.1). Classification (NCBI taxonomy): domain Eukaryota; kingdom Metazoa; phylum Arthropoda; class Insecta; order Diptera; family Muscidae; genus Musca; species Musca autumnalis. Next base: position 85,759,500 of record NW_027411866.1, read on the forward strand.
AATCTCAACTATAAGATATTACATCGTTGGAATTAGCGGATCAGAAGTTTTATATCCGTCAGCCTATCGATTTACTAATAGGTATGGACGAATGACCCTTAATATTTACACTTGGAACTCCGATTAAAACATTTGGTTCAATTTTAACCCAAAAAACTAAATTTCGATGGATTGTTGGAGGACCCATTCCTGGGAACATTATTCAACGAAAACAAATTGCTTTGCTCAACACAACATCGATGGAAAAGATACTTACATGTTTTTGGGAGGTGGAAGAGACCCATAAAAAAGTTTAACGGTCAGAAGAAGACCAATTTTGGAAAGAAATTACATTGATACAACAGTACATAACAAGGAAGGAAGATATGTTGTGACTCTCCCATTCAAAAAGTGCGAGGAATTGGGGAATTCTAGGAACATTGTCTTAGCCCAATTCTTTCGAATGGAGAAAAAACTTATGAGAACACCCGAAATAAAAGAGGAATATGATAAATCAATTATCGAGTACTTGGAACTTGGTCATATGAGAAGGATTAAGCCTGAGGAAATCAATGACACACCAAACTGTTATTTACCACATCACCCAGCGATAAAAGCTGATAGGCTCACAACGAAATTAAGAGTTGTGTTTAACGCCTCATGCCCGACCTCGAACAAGACTAGTCTCAATGACACATTGTTTCCTGGACCCATTCTACAACAGGATTTGGTGATACAAATTTTAAAATGGAGATTTTTTAAGTACACCTTCAATGCTGACATCACAAAGATGTAAAGGCAGATACTTTTGGACTCAAGACAAACTAAATTTCAACGAATTCTATTCAGGAAATCACCACAAGACCCAATCGAGGATTATGAGTTCTTAACCGTGACATTTGGAGTCAATTGTGCGCCTTTCTTGGCTGTGAGGACTATTATTAAATTGGCAAAGGATGTAAAAGAATCATATCCAAAGGCATCCATTATTATTTTGCAAAATCTATATGTGGATGATGTTCTTGATGGAGGACCCACAATTGAAGAAACTATTCAGGCCCGAAAAGAATTGTTTACAGCCCTAGATTTGGCGGGTTTTAAACTTATGAAGTGGGCTTCAAATTATCATGCTATCATAAAAGATATCCCTCAAGATAATTTATTGCCGCTTAACTGGTTGGACATTGCTGGAGATGCATCCACCAAGACATTGGGAATTATATGGAATATTTCAGGCGATTTCTTCTCGTTTACGCCCCCAGCGATGGAAAACAGAAATGTGTACACAAAGCGAGAAGTGCTGTATACTATAGCCAAGCTAACCAAGGATGGCTAGCACCGATCATAATTGTAGCCAAGCTCGTAATGCAACAGATATGGTTGGATAAAATCTATTGGGATGACACTTTAAAGCCCATGACTCTTATAAATTGGAAAAACTTTGTGAGAGCGACAAAGATATTGAGTTACTGAAAGTTCCAAGATGGATCACATTCACACTAAATAGCTCTGTGGAAATACATGGATTCTGCGAAGCCTCGGAAAGCGCGTACGGGGCAACTTTGTGAATTCGAGTAGAGGCCCCTGGTAACAATGTTCAGACCTTTCTGTTGGCCGCAAAGACTCGAATAGCACCAATCAAAAAGTTGTCAATACCACGGCTCGAATTATTATTCCACAATTATTTTAGCCTGGTTAAAAAGGCCTCCTTGTCACTGGAGCACTTTTGTGGGAAACCGAGTTTCGGATTCGACAAGTAGAATCAGAAAACAATCCCGCTTATATAGCCAGCCGAGGATGTTCACCCACGGAACTTAAAGCTCATAAACTATGGTGGAACGGACCTCATTGGATCACAATGCCCAAAGACCGTTGGCCATCACATCAAATTCATGATGAAACAGATCTAGAAGCCTAGGCGGTCAGAGCCCTAACGCTTTTCGAGCAAAAAGATGACCCCTTGGAAAATTGTTCGTCGTTATCGAAAGTTTATCGGGCATACGCATATGCCTTACGACTCTTGAAAAATACCGGAATCAGTAGACAACAGCTTAGAGCCTCAAATTTGGATCTGACTGCCGAAATTCAAGATGGAAAACGATCCAGTATTATACAGACCCAAAAGTTCTCCTAATTGAATGAATACGAGGCTCTGGAGAAAAAGGCAAGAATTTCTCCAACCAGCTCGCTCCTAACTTTGAATCCATTTTTAGACCCTATAGGAATCATGAGAGCCAATGGTAGGTTGGTGCAATCGACAGCCCTTACGTATAGTGAGCGACATCCCATAATACTTCCACCCGGAGCGACCCTTAGCCAGCTGCTGGTTGACTTTATTCATAAAATCACTTTACACGGTGGCAATTTATTGATGTTAAGAGTGATAAGGTCAGAATTCTGGATATTCGGCCTTAGGTCACTTGTAAAGAAAACTATATGGGATTGCAAAGTGTGCATCATCCGTAGGAAAAGGACCCAGGATCAACTACTGGCATCTCTGCCGCCCGAACGAACATTACTGTCAAGACCCTATACAAATGCAGGTGTTGATTTTGCGGGACCCTTCAATATTAAGAACTATCCTGGCAGGGTCTGCTTTCTTACCAAAGAATACGTCTATTTGTTTATAAGCTTTGCGACAAATGCCATACATTTAGAGCCGACAAGCGACTTGTCGACATATGCTTGTTTGGCCGCCTTCTCGAGGTTCGTAAGGGCGGCTTGTATATATTCCGACAAAGGTACAAACTTTGTAGGGGCAGTTGATCTTTTAAAAGGGATAGAATAGCCTTCGTAAAACAACTTTCAGAATAGTGTTCTTCAAAACATCTTTCACCAAAATTTTAATTGGAAGTTCATTCCACCCGGAGTTCCGCACATGGGCGGCTTGTGAGAGGCCGGAGTTAAATCTTTCAAGACTCATTTAAAGAAAAGTATTCCCAAAATGAACTTTTCCTTCGAAGAATTCACAACTATTTTAACTCGAATCGAAGCTTGCCTTAATTCGCGACCCCTCAATCCTGCAAGCGACTACCCAAATGATTTATCTCCTTTAACCCCTGGACATTTCTTAATAAGCACAGCTATTCTTACACCATACACATATCAGTCGTGTTAATCGTTGGAAGCGACTCAAATTCATTTCACAATATTTTTGTAATAGCTGGAAGCTAGAATATCTCCACAAACTTTATCGAAGAACAATGTGGAAGTATGCTATGGAGAACATTAAAGAGGCGGATTTAGTTGTCATAAAAGATGACCGACTCGCGCCTAACGAATGGAAAATGTGACGCGTTGACAAAACATATCCCGGTAGCGATCAGAACACGAGGGTGGTCGACATAAGGACAGACAGTGGCACAATAAGCAGAGCCATTACAAAACTTGTCAAATTGTTTTCCGACTGACTAGTCGGGTTATTTTTGTTAATGAATTTAGTACTCCCATCTTGTTTTTTGCAGATATGGCCGCCTACTTACCCAACCAGGATTGGGGATTGGAAGAAGGAGCGGAGCGTGGGGCCCCCGCTGTCAACCCTAACCGCCAGCCGAGGGCAGAGCCGAACGCTAGGCGTCAGAATGAGCGCAGTCGATCAAATCAACGTCGAGGCCAAAGAGAGTAGAGGAGGGACCGGCCGGGACACTGGCCGTATTCTTGCGGTTTATGCCAAGAAGACCTTCCGCTCATCTCGTGTGACCGTTCTCTTCAACTCACACCCTACCAGCGCCATGAGACGATTGAGCGAAAGAATTACTGCCGTAATTGTTTAGCGCGCAGTCATTTGGCCCCGGATTGTCCCTCCCTCACCGCATGTCGACGCTGCAACTACAGGCACCACACCCTGATTCATGGGGCCCCACAGTTGGACAATTCAATTCAGCCCCCAGCGCCCGCCTCGGTCCTTAAGTGGAATTTAGTATTTGTCCCGACGGCTACGATAAGGGTCGTAGGCGACGATCTATATTCCTGGTCGACACTACGGGCGTTGATAAACAAAGGTGCGTCCATGTCCAGGATATCCTACTCTTCGTTCCAAAGGATGGGGCTCTGATAGTTCACGTTTCTTGGAAGACGGTTCACCACGATCAAAATAAAGGCCCGTAATCTGAATGCCACCTGGACGGTCAAAGTTCATATCCGACGAGCTGCCCTACAAGCCATACTGCGACCCCATTATAGAAGATCCAACCCGAGATTTCACGGGGGGGCAGCTTAGGCGATGTCGACCCACGAAGCAACACCCCTATTGAGATTGAGCGGGGTCGGAGGTTCTCTGGTGTTGGAGGCGTGTTTGGGTACCAGACGGAGTTGGGCTATGTCTTGGCGGGCCCCATCCGGAACTTGCCGCTCAATAGCCCATATTAGATTCTCAAACACAAGTCACTGTGGGGAGCAGAGCATGTTGACAATGTGAACACATATGGGGTTTAATACCCTAGTGTGAATGCGCGTTAATGTTTTTTGTGTGAACGCCGTTGAATGTTTGGGTGGTGGCGGTGTGGTGTTAATTTTGTCGTTTTATTTCTTTCTCACGCACACACTCCCACCGAACAACGGTTTTGGTTTATTTACAGAGTAAATATGTAAACATTTCCAACAGCAGACCGGCGAACAGATTTGCAGTCGGATTGGAGTTTGGAAAATTTTCATTCTGCGAGTCCACTTACAAAGCGCCGGAACATTTTCTCCCCCCCAGTGAACATACAAAACACAAAGCACATTTACAAAGTAACAAAAAAGATTAGTTAAAACACAAAACGAATATTGAACATTGTACATATAAGGTCTGTACGATAACCCAAAAATTTGTACAAATTCGTACAAATTTTTACTGAATGCCGTTCAATAACACAATTATACAGCAAGACAGAGCGAGTTTGGAGAGTTTTGTGACTGAGAACTTGCAAATTCTTGCTGGGAAAATTTGTAAGTCTGATCAGCTGACTTTTAATCACCTGTTCAATGTAAACAACTCGAAATATAAACATTTTTGACATTTTGAAGCATTGTGGCGTTTTTTTTATTGGGATAGCGTTTGCAATTTTGTTTTTTCAAAATAGTCTGGCTTAATCCCATTGTTGTTGTTTTAATATTTTAAAACAACTATTTTGTTAGTGGAAAAGATTTGGCATTGTTCGCCAAGGGGTAAGGCAGGGAATACTATAGTTTCGATCCATGCCACTGGATCTCATCAGTTTTCTTGTTTGTGGATATTCTCCACCGAAGTTATTTTTCAATAACTTCTTCAACAACAAACTTTTTATACCCAAGCATCAATCGTCAGCTCGAAGTATAAAGGTAAGCAAAGAAAAAAGTTCAATGAGAAGTTTTTCCTTGGCAACCTCATACAACTCCGACGAAAGTGTCTGCGAAAACAATTCAAACCTCTTCCACTTGTATGTGTCGTCGAATTTCGACGAATGCACACACCAAAATTTGGTTGGTCTGCTTTACAGCAAAAACAACATACGTCGTGCCAGTGTCTTCAATTTGAAGCATTGTGGCGTTTTTTTATTGGGATAGCGTTTGCAATTTTGTTTTTTCAAAATAGTCCAGCTTAATTCCATTGTTGTTGTTTTAATATTTTAAAACAACTATTTTATTACTGGAAAAGATTTGGCATTGTTCGCCATAAAAAAATTCACAATTGCATATTTTTTTAGCTTCTAAAACTTGTGGATTTTAAAATGTATGTTTTTGTTCCCTTTGGTTTAAAATACCTAACGAAACAAAAACAAATTTCATACATATTCGTTTTTGCAAGATGTTGAGCGGAGCGTGAGACCCCCGCTGTCAACCCTAACCGCCAGCCGAGGGCAGAGCCGAACGCGAGGAGTCAGAATGAGCGCAGTCGATCTAATCAACTTCGAGGCCAAAAGATAGTAGAGGAGGGACCGGCCGGACACTGGCAGTATTCTTGCGGTTTATGCCAAGAAGACCTTCCGCTCAGCTCGTGTGACCGTTTTCTTCAACTCACACCCTACCAGCGCAATGAGACGATTGAGCGAAGGAATTACTGCCGTAATTGTTAAGCGCGCAGTCATTTGGCACCGGATTGCCCCTCCCTCACCGCATGTCGACGCTGCAACTACAATTCAATTCAGCCCCCAGCGCCCGCCTCGGTCCTCAATTAGAATTTAGTATTTGTCCCGACAGCTACGATAAGGGTCGTAGGCGACGATCTATATTCCTGGTCGACACTACGGGCGTTGATAAGCAAAGGTGCGTCTATGTCCAGGATATCCTACTCTTCGTTCCAAAGGATGGGGCTCTGATCGTTCACGTTTCTTGGAAGACGGTTCAAGACGTTCAAAATAAAGGCCCGTAATCTGAATGCCACCTGGACGGTCAAAGTTCATAGCCGACGAGTTGCCCTACAAGCCATACTGCGACCCCATTATAGAAGATCCAACCCGAGATTTCACGGGGGGCAGCTTAGGCGATGTCGACCCACGAAGCAACACTCCTATTGAGATTGAGCGGGTTCGGAGGTTCTCTGGTGTTGGAGTGTTTGGGTTCCAGACGGCGTTGGGCTATGTCTTGGCGGGTCCCATCCGGAACTTGCCGCTCAATAGCCCATATTATATTCTCAAACACAGATCACTGTGGGGGGCAGAGCATGTTGACAACAATGTGAACACATATGGGGTTTAATACCCTAGTGTGAATGCGCGTTAATGTTTTTTGTGTGAACGCCGTTGAATGTTTGGGTGGTGGCGGTGTGGTGTTAATTTTGTCGTTTTATTTCTTTCTCACGCACACACTCCCACCGAACAACGGTTTTGTTTTATTTACATTGTAAATATGTAAACATTTCCAACAGCAGACCGGCGAACAGATTTGCAGTTGGATTGGAGTTTGGACAATTTTCATTCTGCGAGTCCACTTACAAAGCGCCGGAACATTTTTACACGATATGTTTTTTACAAATGGGTTGTCACTTATTATATACAAAAGTAATATGCAAAGTTTAAACACATAGCCCAGAAAGTCTGCGTTCACCCTACAACTTTTCAAAAATGATAGGAAAACATTACATAAATGGGTAAATGAGAACAGTTTTTCTTTCATAATTATTTTATTCGCACTCATTAGTACAGGAATAAAATGAAAAATTCCAGAAAATACATTACTATTACGATGATAATGGTATAAAAGTGTCACAAACTTCTAAATTAGAGCCCCAAAAAGTCTGTGTTCACTTTGTATGTTGTAATAGTACCGTTAGTTTTTTCTGACATTTTTGCAGTTTTCTCCCATTTTTAATCAGTACAGTTACAATTTTTCTTTCTGTAAGCTCGTTTGCACACATAAGTTAAAAAAGTAAATTATTGCTAGAACGGAAAGCAAGGGCAAAGAAATTAGCATTGACAAAAGGAAAATTCTAGCTAAATTATGGAAAAAGCTATTAGTTCATACAGAGACTGATAATTAACTATAAACAAACCAGAATTTTTACTTCAAACCGCAGATCTGGACATTATATAGAAGCCAAAGCATTACAATCTCAGCAGTATGGTTTGTTGTTGCAACCAAAATGTCGTAGCTAAGCCAAGTTCTTCTGTTTTTGGTTCAAATTGTGTTTCATGATGTTTAGGTAACCATACGTGTCCATTGTCGATTCAATAAATGGGTGAATATTGCAAAAATACTAGTTTCTGTGTCACGAGGCATTTAGGTTTACAAATATTGAAGAAAATTAAATATTTAGAAATGGAATAAGTAAAGCAAATTCTCCTTTAACGAGGTCCAAGAAACAAAATAAAATATTTTACATATTTATATGCAAAAAATTGGTCGCAAGGTGCAAAACGTCATTACCGTGCGTGTCCCCAACCGTTTTGTGTTAAAAAAAAACACTGATATTCATTAATTGATTAAAGTATTTTATATAAATGAAGTACGCCGAGTTATTCTAGAAGTATGAACCAAACCAATTTTGGTTTCACAAATATAATTTTATTTTTTAAATTATGTTTTTGAGACATTTTAGTCGTGTCCCAATTTTTTTCGTCATTACCGTGCGCCATTGTATTTATTACGAAAAAAAATTATTTAAACCGGTGTTTTGTTTATGTGTAACCTGCGAAAGTAACGACAATTCCCGTTAGTTTTAATGATAATCGACAGAAGTGAAAAATGTAGTCAGTTGTGTTAGACCTGTTGAATTCTTTAGTGTTTTTTGTGCATGTTCCACAAATTTCGTCATTCCCGTGGTGAGTATTTTTTCCGTTGTTTATGTTATAATTTCCAAATTAATGGTTTGTGTATGTTAATCTTTTTAGTCTGTATTTAATTATTTTAAATTTTAAAAAAAAAAATAACATTTGCCCATTTTAATCCAAGAATACTCACGTTTCCATCATTACCGTGTGTATAATTAATGTAAATTCGAGATTATTCAATCTATGATAATTATTAAATAAATTTATCATAGGATTTTTAAACAAACCATCAAATACAACATGGAACCATAAAGAAAAAGTAGAAATGCAGAGGAAAAATAAATAGTCAATAAGGAAAGGTTCATGTCGACCGGGCCCGACTAAATGATTCTAATATGTTTAATTGTATTTGGGAACTATATCCAAATCGGCCAATTTCAAAGTCAAGGCTGTACTTTATTTAAACAATGAAAGGACAAATGAATCTTACAAAATTTAATATTTAAATATCATTCCCCTGGACTACCGTCATTCCAGTGCTTTGAAAAATTCTTTAAATATACATGACCCCCGCTAATTAATGCATAAAATAGTCTTATGCAACAGTATCAAACGAAAAATAGTTATTTAAAGCCATTTTCGGACTTTGCCGTTTCCGACCCCAAAAACTAGTCTTTTCGCAATATTCACCCAAATATAAGTTGGCCCACTTCAGATGCTGCTACATACCCCCAAACTATAACAGCACCGCCACCATATTTTACCGTGCAAAACAGGATTTTGTTTTTCGAGCGCTGTTCCAGTTTTTCTCCAAACAATTTGAAGTAATTTCATTGCAAACATGCAGAACATGCTTTCGTCCGAAAATATGACTTGATTCCGGAATTCTGGAGGCTTGTATATGTATTCATTAGCAAATTCAATACGCTTCTGCCTGTTCACTGGTGATATATATGGTTTTCGCCGTGCGACTCTACTGTGATAACGAGCAGTATGCAGTAATTTTCTGGCGGTTTCAATACTTTTTTGGATGCGACTTTCACATTTTCAACAATCAATTCGAATTAGTTACCGGGCGGTTTGTTTTAACTATTTTAATTATGTTACGCTTCTCCCGTTCTAATATGTTTGACTGTCCAAATCTGGGCTTTGACTTAAAAATTCCGTTTTGTTTTTAGTTAATTATCACTCTCTGTATGGACTAATATGTTCTACATACAGTTTCACCAATATATCGATCGATTTTTCTATCTTTTACTTATACCCTGTTTCTCTAAGACGATTAGAATTCAAATTCGTTCGAATTACTACCAAACCCCTGTGATTGTATAAAAATTTTGCTCGATTTAAAACAAATATGAATCAAATATTTTCTTAAAAGATAGAAGTTCGGTAGTAGTTCGAACGAGTTTGTATTCGAATCGTCTTAGTGAAACAGACCATTAGAATTTTCATTTTATCAATTTCAATTTTTTTGCCCTTGTTTTTCATTCTTGAATTAATTTACTTTTTTTATTAAGTGTGAGCTCACAGAATGACCAGTTGTGACAATATTGATTAAAAATGGGAGAAAACTGCAAAAATTTTCAAAAAAAACTAACGGTACTATTACAACATACAAAGTGAACGCAGACTTTTGGGACTCTAATTTTTTCTTTTTATTCTTGTACTAAAGAGTGCGAATAACATATTTATGAAAGAAAAACTGTTTTCATTTACCCATTTCTGTAATGTTTTAGTATCAGTTTTGAAATTTAGTAAGGTGAGCGCAGACTTTCTGGGCTATGTGTATGTAAAACAACATATCGTGTAAAGTACCCATTACCTTGTACATAATCCATTCCCAGTTGGTTGGGAGACAGCGGACAAATGTATGTATGTGTTAGTAAATCAGAGTTGTATTTGCAGACAGACTGTCTTGCGTATATGCCTTGCTAGATATCAATTCCAATGTGTATACGTCAAATAAATCTTCATAATGAAGGTTAACCCGAAAAAAATAAACTTTGATATAAACAAGCTATTTATTAACTTCTTGAAGCTATATTTGTATTTAAAGGGTCACACCAAGTTGTGCAGATCAAAAAACATAATTTTTTCCAAGGAAACTACCAGATTTTTTTAACAGATTTTTTTTCATTCACTTTTTTATCTACATTCGGAAATTTTTTGTTGGAAATATTGCATAGTTTTGTAGCAAATGGCCATCTACGAGACACTGTTTCTAAAAAGCCTTTTAATTGGCACTGAGGGTCATGGACATTACACGGTAGATATCGTCCGGGATATGATATCAAGAATACACCATTAAGCTGAAAGCATTGGACTCAATGTGGTATGCAACGTCTGCGATGCCAATAACATTCACCGGCCATTGTTGCCAATCTACAAAGAAGACAATTTAGAGGTTGATGGAAAAATATGGGCATATAATATGTACCACATACTTGTTGCCGTAGTAGGAAGATTCAAAAGAGGAGAACTATATTACCGAGGACATCCTCAAGGATGTTTTCTTGATTTTAACTACGTCCGCACTTACTGCAGAATAAATCCAGATGCATTAACAAGAGGGTATGCCTACGATGAATTCAAAATAGAAAATTATACACAAATGTTCAACGATGAAATTGTGGATGTTCTTCTAGAACAATCGGAAGAAGAGAACATTCCGGGAAGCATCTTGAGTCGAACAAGAACAAACAATGACTGCATTCATTCCATGTTGACAGATCAAGCAGATTGTAGTTTAGACGATAAACTAGAAGTAATAAGGGAACTGAAATCAGCTCTATAAAGAGTTGTCTGGGATAATATATATACAAGTAGTAGGAATATTCAAAAGAGGAGAACTATATTACCGAGGACATCCCCAAGGATGTTTTCTTGATTTTAACCACGTCCGCACTTATTACATAATAAACAAGAGAGGTATGCCTACGAAGAATTCAAATTAGAAAAGTATACACAAATGTTCAACGATGAATTTGCGGATGTTCTTCTAGAACAGGCGGAAGAAGAGAACTTTCCAGGAAGCCTCTTGAGTCGAACAAGAACAAACCATGACGGCAATCATTCACATATTGACAGATCAAGCAGATTGTAGTTTAGAGGATAAACTAGAAGTAATAAGGGAACTGAAATCAGTTGTATGAAGAAGTTTAGAGGATAAACTAGAAGTAATAAGGGAACTGAAATCAGTTGTAAGAAGAATTGTCTGGATTAATACATAAATTTTTGCCTTCGCACTGGCTGCCTGTGAAATAATGCTGACTAGTTTCGGCAATTTCAACTAAATGTCTTGCCAACACACGCTAGTGTGGAACCATGTTTCTTCCGGGTAAGAAGATGGGTAGACTGTACTCCAACCGTACGTACTATGGCATAAGTGAAGGCCAGATTCGATAAGGCTCTTTAGGTCACAAATAGTATTGAACATGCTAACAAATTATTTTGCACAGAATTTTTAGATTAAGAAAAACTGTAATACATATTAAGAAATAAATTTTATTGAATATATAAATAAAGAAAATCAATTTTAATTATACCTCGTTTTATTTAATAATGTTCTTTAAAATTACAAAATATTATTAAAAATCAAAATATTCAAAAGAATCCTAGAACTTGATTTACGTGAGATTTTTACCCTTAAAATGCCGATTTTTACTTGTGGCAAATTTTTGACATAAAACTTGCGTTAATATTGTGTATTAGTGTATTTTTTTATAGGGGTCAAGTTGTGCAGATCAAAAACATAATTTTTTCCAAGAAAAGTTCAAAACTTTTTAACAGGTATTTTTTATTCACCTTTTTTATCTACCTTCGGAAATTTTTTGTTGGAAATATTGCCTAGTTTTGTGGCAAATGACCATCTACGAGACACTGTTTTCAAAAAAGCCTTTTAATTGGCACTGAGGGTCATGCACATTACACGGTGGATATCATGCGGAATATGATATAAACGATACACCATTAAGCTGATAGCATTGGACTCAATGTGGTATGCAACGTCTGCAATGCCAATAACATTCACTGGCCATTATTGTCAATCTACAAGGAAGACAATTTAGAGGTTAATGGAAAAATACGGGCCTATGATATGTACCACACACTTTTTGCTGTTGCAGGAAGATTCAAAAGAGGAGAACCATATTACCGAGGACATCCTCAAGAATGTTTTCTTGATTTTAACCACGTCCGCACTTATTGCAGAACAAATCCAGCCCTATTAACAAAAGGCATACCTACGAAGAATTCAAAATAGAATATTATACACAAATGTTCAACGATGAAGTTGTGGATGTTCTTCTAGAACAGGCGGAAGAGGAGAACATTCCAGGAAGCATCTGGAGTGGAACAAGAACAAGCCATGACGGCATTCATTCACATATTGACAGATCAAGCAGATTGTTGCTTGGAGGATAAACTAGAAGTAACAGTAACAGTTGTAAGCAGAATTACAGTCTATCGCAATAATTAGTATACACCGTTGAAACCAAAATGTATTAGGGATAAATATCACTATAACTTATTGAAAACAACAAACAATTAGTTTTATTTGATAGACAAGAAGGTTGTCTTCCGTAATAACAATTAAAAGTGCGCAATATTTGCATACATTAGCAAATGTACGGTTCGAATCCCAAAAAGACCAAAATTTATGTCGCAAAAGTTAGTATACAACGGAGAGTCCTCGTGGAACTGTGTAAAAAATTCTTGATATTTTTGAACAAAATGAAGTTAATCAGTACTTAAGATCATAAAGAGTATATCAATTGGTTTTAATGGCAGTTATAGTATTTATAGTGACAAGTCCAACGTACACTGGATCGTAAAATCCACAAAAATTGGTCATCTACAAATACAACAACTGTAGCGGGAAAATTCCGAGTGTTATGTCCTGTTTATGGATTCTAAAGACATGAAATGCTCTAAAAAGCTCTAAAGTTTTAATATGGGGTGATCTTGATCGAGTTTCGGCTTGTCCTGTTTGAAAAAACGGAAATTTCTTGAAGGAAATCCATACTTTTGAGGCCAATGTCCTTTTGAAATATGTAATAATCCTTAATCCTTACACATAAGGAGTTTCCTTTTGAGTCAATTTTCTCACAAATGTTGCCCCTTTTCATATTCCCACCAAAAGTAAATAGTAGGAGAACCTCAAGGTCCGTTTTAAGCCCTACAGTTATACTGTCCTACCGGCCTTTCAGCAGTATCGGACATGCTTCTCGTATCCCTAGTGTATAATTTACTACTAATGTCTAATGAACTACTTCTAACTGATCCATTTAGTTGTATTTTGGTCCTAAGTGAAGCGAACACAGCTTTTCAGAACGTTTTTGCACAATCCATGCGTTATAACACCAGAGAAAGCTCTGTATTACAATTTTAAATTAGCTATCATATCCTTCTGTGGTGGTGGAGTATCACTGTAGAGCTTACACCAGAACTTGAGGTTCTCCTACTATTTATTTTTGGTGGGAATATGAAAAGGGGCAACATTTGTGAGAAAATTGACTCAAAAGGAAAGTCCTTATGTGTAAGGATTAAGGATTATTACATGTTTCAAAAGGACAATGGCCTCAAAAGTATGGATTTCCTTCAAGAAATTTCCGTTTTTTCAAACAGGACAAGTCGAAACTCGATCAAGATCACCCCAAATTGAAACTTTAGAGCTTTTCTGAGCATTTCATGGCTTTAGAATTCATAAACAGGACATAACACTCGGAATTTTCCCGCTACAGTTGTTGTATTTGTAGATGACCAATTTTTGTGGATTTTACGATCCAGTGTACGTTGGACTTGTCACTATAAGTACTATAACTGCCATTAAAATCAATTAATATACTCTTTATGATCTTAAGTACTGATTAAGCTTCATTTTGTTCAAAAATATCAAGAATTTTTTACACAGTTCCACGAGGATTCTCCGTTGTATACTAACTTTTGCGACATAAATATTGGTCTTTTTGGGATTCGAACCGTACATTTGCTAATGTATGCAAATATTGCGCACTTTTAATTGTTATTACGGAAGACAACCTTCTTGTCTATCAAATAAAACTAATTGTTTGTTGTTTTCAATAAGTTATAGTGATATTTATCCCTAATACATTTTGGTTTCAACGGTGTATACTAATTTTTGCGACAGACTGTATCTGCAATAATATATATATTTTTGCTTGCGCAATGGCAGCTTGGGAAATAATGTTGACCAGGTTCGGTAATTGCAATCTAAATATCTTGACAAGACACGCTAACGTGGAAAAATTTGTCTTCCAGGTAAGAACACGGGTAGACCGTACTCCAACCGTGCGTACTATGACATACGTGAAGGCCAGATTCGATGCGGCTCTTCAGGTCACAATTAGTATTTACCATGCTAACAAATTATTTTGTAGTGAATTTTTAGATTAAGAAAAACTGTAATACATATTAAGAAATAAGTTTTAATGTACACATAGCCTAGAAAGTCTGTGTTCACCTTACTACTTTTCAAAAATAATACTAAAACATTACATAAATGGTTAAATTAGAACAGTTTTTCTTTCATAAATATTTTATTCGAACTCTTTAGTATAAGAATAAAAGAACAAATTCCTGAAAATGCATTACTATTATGAAGATAACGGTATAAAAATGTTAAAACTGCTAAGTTAGATCCCCAAAAAGTCTGCGTTCACTTTGTATACAGTAATAGTACCGTTAGTTTTTTTTAAATTTTTTGCAGTTTTCTCTTCATTTTTTAATCAGTATTGTCACAACTGATCATTCTGTGAGCTCGTTTGCACATTTAACCTAAAAGTAATATATTCCAAGGATGGAAAAGAAGGGCAAAGACATTAGCATTGATAAAAGCAAAATTCTAGTTAAATTATGGAAAAAGCTATCGAAATTGAATGTTCGTAGTCCGTCAACTGACATGGGAGTGTAGAGAGTGTTAGGAAATACTTTTAAGAGCTACCCGTTTGTGCGGTGGCTAATACATTCACTCCACTTTCGGGTGTTGTTCCACTTCACTTCCGGGTGTTGTTCCACTCCACCTTCGGGTATAGGTCCGCTCCACCTTTGGGTGTTGTTCCACTCCACCTTCGGGTGTTGTTCCACTAGTCAGTACTTGTAGTATACTGTAGAGGTTAACTTAGAACTAACACTAACTAACGGTGACCCGAACAACCCCTACAAAGCCTAGTGGCAATGGGGCTTATGAAATATAAATAACACCGAATCACATGATTACCTTCAAATTGCCTATTAACCAACAGCGAATCACCGAGTTCCCGATTATCTTCAGATCGCTCAGTACCGAACAGCGAATTGCCGATCATCATCAAATCATTTGCTACCCAGCAGCGAATCCCCAAGCCGGTCGGTCTTCAGTCTATTACTGAACACCGAGTCATCCAGCTCCAGGGCATCCACGAATCGCCGCATCCAAACCACTCCACCAGCCACTTATCTCGTACGAGGCTTCCAACCACAAATACTTAATCCATGTTGCCTATTCCCAGTCAATTATCCGATATACCATTTGCTATTTAAACTCTTTTTATCGTACTTAGACATCGATAGATTATAAATTACATTTACATCAATAAATATCCGATTTAAATCCCCACGAAAGGGAGATTACTCGTCTTATTATTCCATAAGGTTTAGTGGGACCTAATTAAGTCTACCCCAGCCTACGTCAAATCCACGTTACAAGGTGTGTTTTGGTTACTTTGAAGAGCACTGGAACCTAAAAAATTGGATCCTACGACCTAAGGTCTATCTTCTATAGTTTTAAAACAGAGACAGCATTATTTATGTGCCTTTGCAACTTTTTTAGAGCACTCGCCGACTCTTGAGAACATTGTTTTGTTTGTTTTCGTACTGATTTTTCAGGTTTTCCACATAAGTGTTGATTAATTTGCCTAGCTTCCCCACTAGTCTTTTGGAACAGGTGATACAGCTTTTCTAGTGGGCGCAGCTTTCTATTTTTTACGAAGATGGTGGTAAACAATGCCCGAAATCTGGGCCAATTTAAGTAGTCTCCATTAAACACTTCGCACTGAGGGACAGAAATTGACGAGCCAACTTGTTGCAAAGATTTTGGCGGCATTTCTTATAAGAGTGAGACATCTCGTATAGCTCTTATGGGTTCCGCCTTACTATTAGTAAGCTTTTTCTATTTTCTGTTGGTCGGGGTCAGAATTACATTGCTTTTAGACAGATTTCCATTCTACCCACAAACTTTCAACTTCGTTCTCCAGGGACAAATCATTGTATGCCATTAAATTTGTAGCTTCCAGTTGTTTGGCGTACGACATTATCTCTTTGCACTGAACCAAAAATTCTTCTAATGCCCCCATGATGTTTCGAGTTAGTTGTACAAATATTGTATTTCTTAATAAAAATAAAGAAAAGTTCTCTTGGAAATCGAGCTTGATGATCGAAACATGTCATGTCACATAGTGGTGGGTGTTAGGTTAGAGTCGTCGGCTTTCCTTTTTCAGATGCATTATCGATCATCAAGCTTTATTTCCAACGAGAAATTAATTAAAAATTTATACTAAAAATGATCTTCGCCTACAAAAGCAAAATTTTCAAATAAATAAAAAATCAGCTCATCTGGCTGGGGTTTGAACCCACGTCCTTGAAAAACACAAGGTAAAAGTGTTGTCACGGCGTGTTAGTGTTCAGAGCCAAAACTCAAAACTTTCAAAGACTACGCTAAGCGTTTGTCATGAAAGCTATACAATGACTGAAAAAAACATTCAGCACTGTACAAAACAATTTGCATTTGAAAGAGTAAAAGTTAGATGATAGCGAAGCCGTCCACCCACATCCGATATGTCTCTGGAGCCTTCATTACCAAAGGCGAAACATGTCATGTCACATAGTGGTGGGTGTGTGGGTTCGAGTCGTCGGCTTTCCTTTTTCAGATGCATTATTTCGATTTCCAACGAGAATTTAATTAAAAATTTATACTAAATAAATAATATTTATACTAAAAAGTCAAAATTATCAAATAAATAGATAAAAGGTCGCTAAGCAGTCAAGAGGGACAGTTTATCTGAGAATGTTCCTAAACAATGTTGAAATTAACTGGACGTTTTTACAAAATTTTATTTTAAACTCTATTTTATTGTAAACTCGTCTTGAATTAATTTTTCTTTTGAAGATTTTTCCTAGTAATAGTTATTGTTGACCTTTGGACTTTTAATATCTTATTATTTTATTGATTGGCTCGAATTCAGAAAAAAAAACAAAGTTTTGTTTAAATTTTTGCCAATATTTCAATCATATTCTATGATCATCATCAGGGCATTTTCACTTTAAAAGCAAACAATAAAAGAAATTTATATAAATATATTAGCAAAAACATTTGTCCCGTTTGAATAACTATTTCTTTCTTAGCACCAGTGTTCGGTATCTGTTTTGTAGTTAATACTTTTTTCTGGGGGAATATTGATAATATCAGGCATGTCACAGAAACCAAATCCGATCGAAAGTGGAATTGCTTCCGTATTTACCTTCTTCAGAAACCGAAAAACGAAAATTTTTTTCGGAATGAAACCACTGTCGGTTTCTCAAGTGGAATTGTATTTTTTTGGAAACATGGGACTTTAAAACACTGCAAAACCACTTAAATATAATAAAAATATTGTGTTATTACCAAAATCACATTTATTTTAATATTTTTTTAACTTTTTAATTGAAAAATTTGCAAATTTTCATTATTTTTCAATCAATGAAACCACTTGTTAACAATGTGTTGCCACATACTTTTTTCGTGAAAATCGATTTTTTCTTCGAACAAAGATTAAAAGTTTGCAAAAAATAAACAATCTGGCATTACGAATGATAACTTAAAGCACAGACAAAAAATCAAAACAAAAAATAACTCAAACAAGGAATTTCGAACAAAATGTAAGTATTTTTAAATATGTATTTTTTATGTATTAATTAATGTTTAATATTTAAAATTTAGGGGCAAACACAGAAATTCGGCACAAGAAAGAATCTTTATAGATTTTATGGAGATCCACCAGGACCTTGCCAGAGGATATGTCAAAGGTGATCGAGCGGTTGCCGAAACAAATTGTTCACAACTTACTGAAGAACTAAATTCCTGGGGCCACCCACTATAGATTTCAATGGATGGAAAAAGACGTGGGTAGACAGGAAAGTATACTTTAAGAAGAAATTGTGCCACAACAAGAAGGAGAATGCAAAAATTGGGAGTGGTCCTTTAAACAAATATGTGCTGAGTGAAATTGAGGAATCAATTGCAATATTGTGTGGTCTCCATAAAAGTGTTGATGGTATTGAGGGAGCAAAAGCTTTTGGAGAGACGGATGTGGTTGCCCTTTTCAACGAATTAGAGGAAGAAAGTGACAATAATACGCTCGACGAGACACCATCCATTTCAAAGGGCCTAAAAAGAGCAATTTCAGCAAATAAATAAAACAACAACCTGGTATCCTTATCATGCCATTCTCGCACACCATTACCTAACCCGAAACGATTTAGGGCACGTACTCCATGTACTCCGAAAACTGATTTAAATAATATTTTAAAAGAGGAGAACAACCACTTGAAAAGAATTGTCAAGAAAAATGCTTAATGTAATGGATGTACAGTGAGTGGAAATGAAGCAACAAAATGAAAAGCTAGAGAGGTTATGCAATATTCTACAAGATCATTACAAAGGCTTCATATCAAACAAGAAAAGGCGAAACAACATTAATCAAACTTAAGATCTCGGCAAATGAATAGTACAAACGTTATGATAATTTTTATATTTAATTTAATCCTGCAGCGATATTGTCCCTCAATCGTTTTGCAATATTATACATATTTCTTTCAGATGTCTCTTCCTCGCCGTCTAGGTTTATGTCATCTCCTGTACTTTCTTCGATTATAGGTTCTTCCTCCCATTCCGCATTTAATGTCCTGCATATGTTATGGGGGGCACCAAAAACATTTGTTGTAACAACCACTTTTTTGGGGGAAATTCTAATGTGCCGAGTAAACACCGAAATCGGCTTTTTAAGACGCCAATTGTCCTTTCAACAATGTTACGGCCGCACACATGACTTTTATTGAATGCATGTTTTATTGTACCGGCAGCAACATCCTTATATGGCCGAGCAGCCTGGAATTTGTATCCCCCTGGTTGTACTGATTTAAATAGTATTCCCTGGCACTGCTCATGTTCCATATAAAGGAATCGTGGCAAGACCCAGGCCTGGAAGCATCCACAGCAAGCACTTTCATCCTATAATCGCAAATCTACAAAGAAGTTGTAAGCTGAAAAACTTAGTGATAGTAGTGAATTCCCTTGTTTAAGTATCACTGAATTAAGGTATGTTAAGTTTTTTTTTTTTATTTTGTCACTGAGGACTTTCTTTATTGATTACATTATTTTTACGAAGCCCATAAAGGCTTGTCTGTAAAAAAATATAAATTTTTGTTTTTATATAAACTTAAGTTTTATGATGGTATGTTATGAGCTGTAGACTTAATTTTAAGAGTGTTTTGTGGTAGTATTCATATAATTCCATGTTTACATAGTTTTATTTATACAATAATATATTTTATTATTAATTACTAAGATCTCTCTGGGAAATTCGTTCAGAATGGTTGGAAGGGCGACATCAAGCGATAGTTTGCCATATTCATTTTTAAATTTTGGTACTGCGTAACGTCCTTCTAGTCGCCTTCTTGTGCTCTGTTGATGATTTATTTTCCTTGCTATGTTAGAGTCATTAGCGAATTCTCCAGCAACTGTCACTGAGAAAATTTCTTTGATGTTTAATGTATGCTGGGTTTTGTATACGTCTTTATTGTTGTTGTTTTGTATGGCGTAATTTGAAAAATTATGGGAACGATCCGATTTTTTATGAAGAAATTTAACGATGCGGTCTTGTGTTTCTTGTAGAGTTCTGCAACATCTCGCATTTCTCCAAGCTGTAATACCGTGACGCAGTGTGGATTATACAAGCGAGTAGTATGCTTGTTTTAGTACGTAGTAGGGTGCACAGTTTCCAAGATGGTAGAGGGCAAATGCCGATTTTCTCAATTTATTCTTCACGTTTTCGATGTGGTTTTTCCATTTGAAATTGTGGTCCAAATGAATACCCAGGTATTTGTACTCTTCAACTATTTCTAGCTTCTTCGTACATTTTTCTTGATATTATGGTTCTGTAATTTGTTTGTGAAGGCAGTTGTTGTCATGAAAAACAATCTGTATGTTGTGTCTTGGTACACTTCGAGGCCTCATGTGCATAATCTTTGTTTAATCTTTGTTTAGTGATTGTATTAAATTCCTGCTGCATTGTGGAAGTTGCTTCTGCGATCTCTTTATGGGATGCTATTATAGCTGTATCATCAGCATATGTGAATGAAGTACTGTTGTATAGAGTTTTTAGTAACGCTGTTTATCTTGTCAATTCTGACGCATAAAGTTCTGTAGGTTACATATTCTTGGAACCATTTTAGGCAATTACCCCTTATCCCTGTTTTTTCGAGCACTTTAACAATTTTTTCATGGGATAGTGTGTCGAAGGCTTTGCTAAAGTCTATAAACAGGGCAATACAGTGTTGTTGTTGACTTAATTTTTTATTAACGTGGTTTGAGAAGTATCCTAATAGCTGATTTATATTTTTGTTTTTTTGGAAGCCATATTGGTTTTTGTTAATTATTTTATATTTTGTTAAAAACCCGGTCAGCCTTCTCACTATGACCTCTTCCAGGACTTTTTCTAATATTGGGAGAATTGAAATTGGTCTGTAGTTTGCGTAATCTGCTCTGTTGCCTCCTTTATGAATGGGCCTGATTATTGACTGTTTTTATATCTGAGGTATTGAGGATTCGTATATGCTCTGATTTATTAGTTTTGTGATTATTGGTGTGATATATGTTGCATTATTTTTGATATCAATAGCCCTGCAGATTTATTTGAGTTTAGTGTGTTTAGTATTCCATTTATCTCACCTTCGGACGCAAAATCAATGAAGATTGAGTTAGTTATGATTCTTTCGTGACGTGTATTTAATATTATTATGTCACATTGGTGTATAATGTTCATAACATTATGGCCATAGTTTGTAGCAAAGTTATCAGCAATTTCTTTCATGTTTTTATTAGCGAAACTGATCCTGATATGTTCATCAATATTTGTGGTTCTTTACCAATTACTTCATTAATTACCTTCCAGGTTCCCCGGATATCATGCTTGTTTTTAATGAACTCATTATATGTATGATCGTTTTAGCTTTGGCTATTATTTTATTAAGTTTGTTATTAAACTTTTTGTATATATTTTCATTTGTTTTGTTCCATATATTTTTATACCACTTTTTATATAAATTGTCTCTGATACTACAAGATTTTAATATGTATTCGGCCATCTATGGAAGATTGTTTCGACTTTTCTTTTTTGACTGCTCACAAGTTGCTTGTTCGTAAATATTATTGAATATGTTGTAAATCTATATATGAGCCGCTCAGTGCACACTTCGACTAACTCCACTTTTTGAAAAATTTGAGATTTTAGTGTCAAAGCCTTTGATATCGCCATATCTATTTATGATTAGAATATCTTTCCTGAATAATAAAGATGAGCACCTTTAAATAACAAGTTTTTATTGGCCACTGAATAATATGCAATTTTTTTCAGTGCACACTTCGATTAACTCCACATTCAAATGTAGCTCTGCTCGCAACGTGCACATGCAATACTCTTTCGGCTTTTGTTGAAACCATAGATGGCCTTTAGAAAATTATGACGTATATAACATACATTTTTGACGTATATTACATACGTCGAAAACGTCGTAAACCTAGCCATGAAGAATGACGCTAACATGAATTAATTACAAATATTGTTTTATAACCGAACTAGCAACTTTAATTTTTATGTGAAACCTGTAATATATGTGTATAAAACTAAGTTTTTCGTTAAAAATAAAAAAATCAAAACCTAACTTTATTACTTTTTTCAGTGCACACTTCGATTAACTCCACCATTACCACAACATTACTAACGATTGTTTGTTGACTATTGTTTTTATTTTATTTTATATACCGTTAGATGAAAGCTATACCTGCTATTATGCATTCTACATTATATATTTGAATCCATATTATCAGGGGAATTTTAAAAAACAATATACATTTCATCATTGCTTTTCTCAACTTTTTGTTTTATGGAGTTAGTCGAAGTGTGCTCTGAACGCTTCATATATAAATGAGCTTGGTGATAAGTGATTGACTGACTGACTGACTCATCATCAACGCCCAGCCAAAACGGCTAAAGCTAGGAGCTTGAAATTTTACCAGTGGGTCACTGTTGATGCAAATGTGCGAGATAAGGCCGGGTTTTAGAAAATTCGTCCTGGAACCACAAAAAATAACAACAACAAAAATCCTTATTTTTCATTATTATTACGTACTTATGCACTTAGTTGGCCCTCTGCAAGACATGTGTCAAATTAACAATGCTATAACTTCATGATACCGTAAACGATCACACATAATTTCAAATTTTGTAGTTTACTTCTAGGCGCACTTATTTTACCGTAAACCACTAAATAATAGAAAGACAAGACATTTGTTATCTTCCATTGCAACAGATGTCGTGAATAACTAAATGTTTGCAAATCAATGAAAGTGCAATAAAATTGTGCATATTACCACTATTTATTTGCAATTAAGAATTTTATCGTATATGGAGATATACATTCATAACTATTCAATTTCAAAATCTGTAATTTGAAGAAATCGCTAAATAATTAATGAAATCAATAATAGGCCCCAGGAATATAGGAATTTGGTATGGAAATCAAGGTTGGGAAGTGGTGCTTCTAAAAGGAAATGGTTTGGAAAATTACCAATCATGTATACGAAAAGTACTAAATGGTACTAAATTTATTACAATTTAGATTTGGGTGAACGTAAAGAGCTGGAAACCTGAAATTCGGAATTAACGTTACTGTTGTAGTGTAGGATTGAGATATGAGGGCAGATTTGGAAATTCGTGCTTATGTGTACGAAAAGTACTAAATTTGGTACAATAGGGATTTGGTGAACGGATAGAGCTGGAATCCTGATATTTGGAATTGAGATTACTGCTGGAGTGTAGGATTGAAGAACTTTTGGAAATTCGTACTTATGTGTATGAAAAGTACTAAATGGTACTAAATTTGATACAATGGGGATTTGGGTGAACGGATAAAAGCTGGAATCTCGAAATTTGGAATTGAGATTACTGGTGGGGTGTAGGATTGAGGTAGTTTTGAAAATTCCTACTTATGCGTACGAAAAGCACTAAATGGTACTAAATTTAGTACCATTTGGATTTGAATGAACGGAAAGAGCTGGAAACCTTAAATTTCGAATTAATATTACTGTTGAAGTGTAGGATTGAGATATGAGGGTGGTTTTGGAAATTAGTACTTATGTGTACGGAAAGTACTAAATGGAACTAAATTTTGTATAATGGGTATTTGGGTGAATGGATAGCTCTGGAATCTCGAAATTTGGAACTGAGATTACTGGTGGAGTTTAGTATTGTGGAAGTTTTGGAAATTCGTACATAGGGTACGAAAAATACTAAATAGCACTAAATTTGGTACAGTTTCGATTTGGGTGAACGGATAGAGTTTGATTCCTCAAATTTGGACTGAGGATCACTGATGAAGAGTAAGAAAGATGCACCAAAGGGTTTTTGGAAACTTGAGTGTACGAAAAGTACTAAATGGTACTAAATTTAGTACAATTTGGATTTGGGTGAACGGATAGAGCTGGATTCCTGAAAGGACTGGGGAAGTTTTGGAAATTCTTACTTATGTTAATGAAAAGTACTAAATGGTACTAAATTTGGGACAATGGGGATTTGGGTGAACGAATATAGTTGGAATCTCGAAATTTGGAATTGAGATTACTGGTGGGGTGTTGAATTGAGGTAGTTTTGAAAATTCGTACTTATGGGTACGAAAAGTACTAAATGGTACTAAATTTAGTGCAATTTAGATTTGGGTGAACGTATGTATGTAGCTGGAAACCTGAAATTTGGAATTAAGATTACTGTGAAGTGTAGGACTGAGATATGAGGGTGGTTTTGGAAATTCGTACTTATGTGTTCGAAAAGTACTAAATTTGGTACAATAGGGATTCGAGTGAACGGACAGAGCTGGAATCCTGAAATTTGAAATTGAGATTATTGTTGGAGCATAGGATTGGGGAAATTTTGGAAATTTGTATTTATGTGTACGACTAGTACTAAATGGTACTAAATTTATCACAATTTGGATTTGGGTGAACGGATAGAACTGGAATCCTGAATTTAAAGTATTTTAATTTTATTTATTTTAATTTTAAGTATGAATTTTAGTAAACGGATAGAGTTAGAATTTGCAACCCGTTCGCGGTAGGCTATAGAGTAGAATTTGGATTTGGGTGACGGATATTGTTTGAGTCCTGAAATTTGAAATTAGGATAACTATTGGAGTGTAGGACTGTGGTAGTAAGGGTTCGAAAATTACTAAGTGGTACTACCTGTGATACAATTTGGAATCCTGGAATTCGGTCAGACTGCTGTTGGAGTATAAGATTGAGATGGAAGTAGGTTTTTTAAATTCGTACTTATGGGTACGAAATGTACCAAATGGTACAACTTGGATTTGAGTGCACGGATAGCGCTGGAATCCTGTTATTTGGAATTATGGTTATTGTTTAAGTGAAGGATTAAGGTTGTTTTGGAAAATCTAATTGTACAGAATTTGGTACAATTTGTTTTTGTGTAAAGGGGTTTTTGAAAATTCGTCGTAGAAAGGTACGAAAAGTGCTAAAGTCTACTAAATATGGAATCCATTGTATTAGGCAAACGCAAAGAGCTAGAATTCTGAAATTTTGAACGAGTGGTCATTGATGGAGAGTTAGGAAGATGTACCAAAGGGTATTTAGAAACTCGACCTATAAGTGTACGAAAAGTACTAAAAGTTTCTAAATTTGGTACCAATTGCATATTTTTAATGGATAAAGCTAGAATCTTCAAATTTGGTATGGGAATCAAGGTTGGGAAATGGCGTTGAAATAAGGATATGGTTTTGGAAGTTCGTTTTTATGATTACGAGCAGTAATAAATTTGGATTTGGGTGAACGGATAGAGCTGGAATCCTAAAGTTTTGAATTAAGATTACTGTAGGGGTGTGGGATTGAGATAGTTTTAGAAATTCGTTCCTTTGAGTACGAAAAGTACTAAATGGTACTAAATTTGGTACAATTTGGATTTGGATGAACGGATAAAGCTGGAATTCTGAAATTTGGAACTAAGATTACTGTCGGACAGTAGAATTGAGGTAGTTTTGGAAATTCGTACTTATGGGTACAGAAAGCACTAAATTCGGTACAATTTGAATTTTAGTAAACGGATAGTGTTGGAATTAGGAAATAATATTACTGTACGAGTGTAGTATTTAGGAAATTTTGAAAAGTCGTACGTGTGCGTACGAGAAGTACTAAATGGTACTAAATATGGTACAATGTGGATTTGGGTGAACGGGTAGAGCTGGAATCCTGAAATTTTTGTTTGGGAAAGAAATGGTACTAAATTTGATACAATTTGGATTCGGGTGAATTAATAGAGCTGGAATCCTTAAATTTGGAATTACGATTACAGTCGAAGAGTAGGATTCAGGTTGTTTTGAAAAAGCAAACTTATGGTTACGAAAAGCACTAAATGGTACTAAATTTAGTACAATTTGTATGTAGGTGAACGGATAGCGGTGGAATCCTGCAATTTGAAAGTATGATTATTGTAGCCCTGTTGCGTTGAGGAAGTTTTGAAAATTGGTACGAAAATTCTAAATTGTTCTAAATTTAGTACAATTTTAATTTGGTTTAACGGATAGAGTTTGAATCCTGAAATTTGGAAGTAACATTACTACTAAAGTGAAGGATTGAGGTAGTTTTGGAAAATCTTTCTTATGGGTACGAAGAGTTCGACTTGATACTAATGTTTGGTACAATTTGGAATCGGACGAACGGATACAGCTGGAATCTTGAGATTTGGAATTACTGTAATTATTATGGAATTTACTGTAATTATTTTGTATTAATGTCCGTGTATGGCTGAGATATGTCGTCGAAATACGTACCATAAGTATACGAAAATTACTTAATGGTACTCAATTTGTTTTTGGGTGTAGGGACAGTGCTGGAATTTTTATTTTTTGGAGTTAGGGTGTGTATTGGTGTGCAACGTTGATCTCGCTGTTAATGTGTAAGGGTGAGATACGGCTGATCTTTTTTAAAAACGAACTTAAGGGGTACGTACAGTACTAAGATAAAAATAAATATTGATTAAAATTGGTATTAGTGCGACTAAATTTTCAGTGTTTGTCATTTCCATATTATATATTGTTTATTTGTTTTTTTTATATCCTTTCCGCATACGAAGTAGCGGGCATTTTGCTAGTATTAGTATATAGTTCATTTGAGTTATATGAGGTATTAATAATGTCTTCCCAGTCAATGTTTCTGATTTGACTATTTACAATATTCGTATTGATTTTATATTTTGTTGCTGTTTGTGTTTCTTTAGTTGTTTTTGTTGTTACGTCTTCTACACAGGTGAATAACGATTGGTGGTCTGATATTGCAGTCGTTACTACTGCTGAGTAAGTTTCCTTTAGTTTTTTGTTCCATCTGAGGAAAATGTGGTCTATACATGTGCTTGTGTTTCGATTTGTGTCTTCTCTTGTTGGTGTATTTATCATACATTTCAAGCCATTTGTTGATATGATGCTAAGATATTTCGACGTTATTTCATTTTGTTTTATGATGTCTATATTAAGATCTCCTAGTAATAATAATTCCTTTTTGTTACCAACAACAGTTAAATAACTTTCCAGTTCACGGGTAATATCAATTCTTGTTATTTCGGAAGTCATCATGTCTATCTCCACGTTATTAAATTGGAGTGCATCTTTTATGAAAACAGCAATTCCCCCACCTTTACCGACTCTGTTTAGAAAGATGGAGTTAAATCCATCTATCTTGTAAAAGGAATTCTCTTCATCAGTTATGTTTGTTTCACAAAAAACGATTAGTTGTATATTTTTTATAATTTTTGCAGTATTTCTTAAGAACGTCAAGAAGTTCTTCCTTAGCGATCTTATGTTAATGTGTATCATGGACATAGGCAAATTCATATATTTTTCCTTTATTTCATTGAAGTTGTTTATTTTTTTTACTTATATAATTCATATTTTTAACAAAATTAATTTAAAATTCAATTGAAAAAAAAGTTGTTGTTTATTAAAAGTTTTTTTATTATTACACTGTGCAACAAGGTTTCTGTGCGGTGGAAAATTCCTTTTGGAGATGAAAGCCCTCAGTGAGTATATTAAGAACCCAAAAGAAAATTTTCCCCATAGGTCAAGTTTCTGAGATATCGCTCGATGAATTTTTTGAATTTTCGCCTATGATGCTTGAGAAAATAGCTTTATATCTCTGTTTGCCGTTATTGTAGCTTCGTTTTGTAGCTTGGTCAAATCGAATGGCGAATCTTTTTGTAGAACATTTCATTCTTCTAACTCAATTCCTTTCATGTCCTTTTCGTCCTTTCTTTCTTGAACCGTAGTAAAAGTACCACATGATGAGATTTTACAGCATCCAAATATGCCACAAAAATGTTGCTCAGAGAATTTTAGGTATGGTTCTCATTGACAACTAATCGATATTGTCACGTTTTCATTGTCTTTTTTGACATTTACCCGGTTTCTGTTCAGAAAAAACCTGTGTTTTGTTTTTCTGTATATTCGTTATTTGTTATGTATTGGTAGGTAAACAAACCCATTGGTTATCGCTTATATTGACATCTGGGATGTATCTGAAATATTTACCATATATAGGTCCCGTCATGCTGAACACGTTAATGGCAAATTTTCTTGGAAAATAGATCCGGTTATCTAATATTTTAAACCAGATATAGCGATATAAAACCCGGATTTTGTACCGATTTTAAGTAACCGATTAAGCTTATATATATACCATTAGAAAGCTAATAAAATTGATAAAATTTAAGGAAAAATATTACTGCGCGTAAATATGAAGATAAAAGCTTGGTGGGTGGAATATTCTTTTTGCCGATGAAAGTCGATGAAGTTAATATTGTGAACCCCGAAGGACTGAAATACTCAGAAAATGTCGCCAACATTACTGAGGGGTATTTTGCCACCGTTGAAAATTGTTTGATGTTGCTTGGCCGGGGAATCGAACCCACGACCTTCAGCGTGCAAGGCGGGTGTGCATACCATTGCACCACGGTGGCACCCTATGGTTACATTACAAAATTTTACTTGAAACAAATCATTTTTAGAGTAATTCACATCTATAATTTAAAAACAAAGCAACTTACTTTAATAGCAAGTATTTATTTGAAAAATTATAAGACTAAAGCGTATTTCTTGTAATATAGTCGAATAACTACATGGTATGTTAATGTATAATTTTGATGTAAGCGACAATTCGCTGTCACCCAAAAATGTAAACAAAATAAAAAAGGCGCTTACATCAAAATTGTTTTTGCTCTAATTTCGTAACGGTACGTGGCAGAGTTTTAAAAACTTGGGATATGGTGTGTTGAAATATTCTTTATCGATTTTCGTAAAAAAAGAAAATCGAAAAAATGTCGCTTACATCTTTTTCGCGGGAAGGGCTCGATATTATTAAGGAATATACGAATTCGTTAATCACTTTCAGTTTGGCTGTAGCCTTCAAAGTGAACGCACGCATACGCGCAAACTACATACATCAAGTTTCGTCTGTGAACGCAAATTCAAGATAAAGTCAAATAAAACATTTTGTTATATTTATCAACTGGGTTTTAAATAAATATACCAAAAAAAAACTTGTATTCAAAAATGTCGGGTATCGAGGAGCAAACAAAAAATATTTGTGTGACAAAGTTCTTTAGAAATAAAACCATTTAATTATGTTCGTTGTCATCATTGCAATCCACAATTCCATTTCTCCCCGTGGTGCTCACTCTCCGAGAGCTCATATAAAGGCATGGGCCAACCAAAGAGAGCTTTATGGAAATATAAATACTGCTCACAAAAATCTCCCAATATTGGATATTTGGTTTTACCTCCGGAGAATGATAATCAACATCAACAAGGCAAGCAACAACGGTGTGACAGTGATGAGGCTAGCAGCAGCAAGAGGTTTAGAACCACGACTACACCAACATCATCGCTAAACAACAACAGCAACGAAAACAAAGATGTGGAAGATCTAAAGCAGGGAAAGGCAGAGAATTTTTTTGGGTCTCCCTTGTGCTCTCAATGAGTGAAATTTGTTGATGCTCACAATGTGTTAGCATCTACACAGGCTGTGAGCGATAACCAAATTACGCTCACTTAGAGCACATGGTCTCTCTTGTGAGTCACAATGCCTTCCACTGATCTAAAGTCAAGCTTGTTTAACATAGAAAGCTGCATAAAGCAACCCAAGTTGAGTATCACAACAATGAGTGCAAAAAATGGAGACAACAGCAGACGACATAAACAACAATATGGAGACTCTAACAACACAAATCCATGACTTGTACGAGAAAGATTTCCTTATGTTGTACAAATACAACATCTTAATGAAAGAGATCGAGAAAAAAATTACCAAATTGAGATGTTAAACAACAAAATAGATCAATTAGAACAAAAAGCAATAAATAGAAACATTGAAATTTGCAATGTTCATGATATGAGTATCGAGGTCAATGTACTGGTATCCCTTATAGTTGAGAAAACTGGAGTACAAATCCAGGAGAGAGATATTGAGAGAACTTTCAAAATAGAAAAAAGAAAGAAAATTATTATTGAATTCTCATCGTTGAACAAGAAAAGGGAGATAATGAAAAAAATAAAGAGACACCGACTGCAGATAGGTGGGGGAAGTGAAGAGTCAGCTGAAAAAGAAAACATCATATATTTAAACGACGAACTAACACCGCATAGTAGACATTTGCTATGGATGATAAGAACAAAAGCAAAGGAGTGTGGATGAAGGTACGTCTGGTTCAGAAATGGATACATTTATGCAAGAAAAAATTAGAATGCCAAATTCATACTAATAAAAAATGCCTCAGATTTGGAGAGTATAAATGAAACAAATTGAAGTTAGCACAGTTTACCACCAAAATATTTTACAAATAAGACATTATCAAGAGTAAAGAAGTGAAAGGGTAGATTATCAATAATCAAAATCTAAACGAAAATAGTAACGTAGTAATCGAATTAAATTTTTTTCTTCAACAAATATCTAATCTAATATCTAATAACACTGTGCTACAAATTGGAACTCAAGGTCTGTGTGGTGGAAAATTCCTTTTGGAGATGAAAGCCCTTAGTGAGTATATTAAGAACCCAAAAGAAAATTTTCCCCATAGGTCAAGTTTCTGAAATATCGCTCGATGAATTTTTTGAATTTTCGCCTATGATGCTTGAGAAAATAGCATTATATCTCTGTTTGTTTCAGTTATGCCATAGGTCAAACTTCTGAGTTATAGCGAAATGGAATTTATGTTACGGGTTTATTGTCGTGCTCTTAAATTTCATCAAGAATGTATGCATCACGCCATAACTCAGAAGTTTGACCTATGGCATAACTGAAACAAACAGAGATATAAAGCTATTTTCTCAAGCATCATAGGCGAAAATTCACAAAATTCATCGAGCGATATCTCAGAAACTTGACCTATGGGGAAAATTTTATTTTGGGTTCTTAATATACTCACTAAGGGCTTTCATCTCCAAAAGGAATTTTCCACCGCACAGACCTTGAGTTCCAATTTGTAGCACAGTGTTATTAGATATTAGATTAGATATTTGTTGAAGAAAAAAATTTAATTCGATTACAACGTTACTATTTTCGTTTAGATTTTGATTATTGATAATCTACACTTTCACTTCTTTATTCTTGATAATGTCTCCTTTGTAAAATATTTTGGTGGTAAACTGTGCTAACTTCAATTTGTTTCATTTATACTCTCCAAATCTGAGGCATTTTTTATTAGTATGAATTTGGCATTCTAATTTTTTCTTGCATAAATGTATCCATTTCTGACCCAGACGTACCTTCATCCACACTCCTTTGCTTTTGTTCTTGTCATCCATAGCAAATGTCTACTATGCGGTGTTAGTTCGTCGTTTAAAAATATGATGTTTTCTTTTTCAGCTGACTCTTCACTTCCCCCACCTATCTGCAGTCGGTGTCTCTTTATTTTTTTCATTATCTCCCTTTTCTTGTTCAACGATGAGAATTCAATAATAATTTTCTTTCTTTTTTCTATTTTGAAAGTTCTCTCAATATCTCTCTCCTGGATTTGTACTCCAGTTTTCTCAACTATAAGGGATACCAGTACATTGACCTCGATACTCATATCATGAACATTGCAAATTTCAATGTTTCTATTTATTGCTTTTTGTTCTAATTGATCTATTTTGTTGTTTAACATCTCAATTTGGTAATTTTTTTCTCGATCTCTTTCATTAAGATGTTGTATTTGTACAACATAAGGAAATCTTTCTCGTACAAGTCATGGATTTGTGTTGTTAGAGTCTCCATATTGTTGTTTATGTCGTCTGCTGTTGTCTCCATTTTTTGCACTCATTGTTGTGATACTCAACTTGGGTTGCTTTATGCAGCTTTCTATGTTAAACAAGCTTGACTTTAGATCAGTGGAAGGCATTGTGACTCACAAGAGAGACCATGTGCTCTAAGTGAGCGTAATTTGGTTATCGCTCACAGCCTGTGTAGATGCTAACACATTGTGAGCATCAACAAATTTCACTCATTGAGAGCACAAGGGAGACCCAAAAAAATTCTCTGCCTTTCCCTGCTTTAGATCTTCCACATCTTTGTTTTCGTTGCTGTTGTTGCTTAGCGATGATGTTGGTGTAGTCGTGGTTCTAAACCTCTTGCTGCTGCTAGCCTCATCACTGTCACACCGTTGTTGCTTGCCTTGTTGATGTTGATTATCATTCTCCGAAGGTAAAACCAAATATCCAATATTGGGAGATTTTTGTGAGCAGTATTTATATTTCCATAAAGCTCTCTTTGGTTCGCCCATGCCTTTATATGAGCTCTCGGAGAGTGAGCACCACGGGGAGAAATGGAATTGTGGATTGCAATGATGACAACGAACATAATTAAATGGTTTTATTTCTAAAGAACTTTGTCACACAAATATTTTTTGTTTGCTCCTCGATACCCGACATTTTTGAATACAAGTTTTTTTTGGTATATTTATTTAAAACCCAGTTGATAAATATAACAAAATGTTTTATTTGACTTTATCTTGAATTTGCGTTCACAGACGAAACTTGATGTATGTAGTTTGCGCGTATGCGTGCGTTCACTTTGAAGGCTACAGCCAAACTGAAAGTGATTAACGAATTCGTATATTCCTTAATAATATCGAGCCCTTCCCGCGAAAAAGATGTAAGCGACATTTTTTCGATTTTCTTTTTTTACGAAAATCGATAAAGAATATTTCAACACACCATATCCCAAGTTTTTAAAACTCTGCCACGTACCGTTACGAAATTAGAGCAAAAACAATTTTGATGTAAGCGCCTTTTTTATTTTGTTTACATTTTTAGGTGAAGCGAATTGTCGCTTACATCAAAATTATACATTAACATACCATGTAGTTATTCGACTATATTACAAGAAATACGCTTTAATCTTATAATTTTTCAAATAAATACTTGCTATTAAAGTAAGTTGCTTTGTTTTTAAATTATAGATGTGAATTACTCTAAAAATGATTTGTTTCAAATAAAATTTTGTAATGTAACCATAGGGTGCCACCGTGGTGCAATGGTATGCACACCCGCCTTGCACGCTGAAGGTCGTGGGTTGGATTCCCCGGCCAAGCAACATCAAACAATTTTCAACGGTGGCAAAATACCCCTCAGTAATGTTGGCGACATTTTCTGAGTATTTCAGCCATGTAAAACTTCTCTACAAGTGGTGTCTTAAGACACGCCGTTCGGACTCGGCGATAAACAGTAGGTCCCATATCATTGAGCTAATATGAATCGGGGTGCACTCATTGATATGAGAGAAGTCTCCCTTGTCCCATCTGAGATGTTAGTGGAACAATTATTATAATGTAACCGCCACTTCTTAATGTAACAGTCTGATTGCGTGACAGCGAAAAAGATGTAAGCGACACTAATTACCGTTATATTGAAGATATTCCACAAATTACTTGTTTTTTTAGTAAATAGCATTTAGTAACGGAACTATACCAAAACTTAATTAAAATTTTTGGTTAGATCAAAAGTTATTCAATAAAAAGCGTGTCCTGTAAAATTTGCTTTTTGTCGCTTACACCTTTTTCGCGGGAAGGGATCGATGTCATTTTTCTTTTATAGGCTAAGTTTTTCTTTAGCTGTGAGCATAAATATTCGTGGAAAGTCTTTTTAAATAAAAAATGGGCTGAGTTGCGTGTCCAAATAAATCTTTTTTTTATTTATACATGTAACAAAGTTCCAGGAGACTAACGAATTTGGGCTATGTTGTAGCTAGATAGTATTCAAAATATATGTAGAGAAAATTTTCCTCCCCAGTAGAGACAGGCGAATAAAAATTCCACCTGAAATCCAATATTTTATAGGTTGAAGCAATTTGCCGCTTCAAGGGGCAGTAATTTATTAAAAAAACTAAAGGGCCTTTTAACGAAACAGGCCAATACCAGTTCGATTGCAGCAATGTTGTGATCAAATATGCATGGGATAGATGAAAATGTATTTGCTTCTTTGTTATTATTTTTGTTGGTTTTCGCTATTGGGACAAAAAGCTCATTTATTATTACTCTAATGTTATATTAACTTCCCAGCAAACCAAAATTTGGAGAAACATCCGAGTTCGGTCCGAACTGTGACCGAAAGGTGTATGGCGTGGTTGACGTGTTCTCTGACCGAAAGTCGGATGGAAATCGGAAGCTTTTGAAGACTTTCGGACCGAATTCGGATTAACTATCGTATGGATTTCTGATTAATTAACCGACATTCGGACATATATCGGTCCGAATTTGGAAGTTTTGGACGACTTTCGGACCGAACTCTGATGAACTTCTGATTTAAGTACCAACATTCGAACAGAATTTGTTTTATTACACTGTGTTTGAGTCATGTTTTATTAACCATATTCTGAAACCGCAGCATGATATGAGACCAAAACTAAGAAGACACGTGTCTCGCCGTTTTTCCCTACCTCATAAACTTTCGCGGTTAGAGGCCACCAAACATTTGAGGCTTTGATGTCAAAAGGGGTCATTTATATACTTCCAAATCGTTAGGAAATTTGAATTAATCTCAGAGGAAAAGTTGTAGCACTTCTCAAAAAGAACAAAAATTATGAACAAAATTAGGTCAGAATCGCCAAGATGTAATTTCTTTTTAATTTTTTTCGGTTTTTGGTCTACAGATATCAAACCGATCAAATTTGAAGCAAACAACCAACTCCAAAAATATACCTTAGATCTCAGCAATCGTCTTTCTAAAACATACGAGCTCTGTATATACGTTTCTTAAAAGTCAAAATAGTAAAGCAAATGGAATTTTTATACTGTTTTCTCTGGTACTGGTCTGCAGATACTAAATCGTTCAACATTCAAGAAAACAATCAAGTACAATAATGTAAGGTCATGTTTATATTATAGCATTTTGGAGGGTTAACCTTCTTGATGAGGATTTATTTGAAATATAAGCAACGGAATTGACCCAGTGGATGTGTTAAATCTGGTTATATATAAACGTACTATAACAAAGATTGAAAATAACAGCGTGTTTTTGTAAAAAGGTTTTTGCCCATTCGTTCGTCGATTTCATGAACGAAGACACAATTTGGTTTTCATAGCGGTTGATGTTTGTATTGGTGTGACAAACAAATGAGAGCTTTTTGTTTTCGTAACTTTTTTGGTTTTCGTAACAAAATCAGACGAACGAATACGTCAAAAATAAACGAATGGAAAAGACCCATCGTTTTGAATGAAAATTAAATAACTTGAGTAATAAATGGCACAAAACACACGAAAACTGGAAGGGAATCCAATTTTATTTATTTCCATAGAATCACACCCGTATATGTACATCCGTTTCTTCATATTATCACAATTATTTTTGGACAAATTTGATTAATTTTTTTTCTTATTTTTTGTTTGTCATCTGTTTATCGGGCTTGCCATCAAGTAACACATTTTACGTGCAGATGCCTTCGAAAAATTCACAAAATAAGTGTCATGGAAACCCTGAAATATAAAAGCTTTTATGAACGGTTCGTGTGACAGGCAAGCATTTTTACAAAAACACGCTGTAAGGATCCGCAGCGTGGAAAGAACAAGACGTCTTTCCCAGTTGAATGATATACATGCACTGTTTATTAAAAGTAAAATTATTCTAAAGTACTAAAAAGTAAAATATTACTTAACCTACTTAACTAGTGTGTAATAAAGAGAAAGAGTGTACATACATATGTATGTGTACGAACGCATCTGCCATACAATCTTATGGAGAGTTCATAACACCCACCCCATGTGGCAAGCAGACATGTCGCACATGCTTATCAGCCTGTAATACTATGTTTACATTTACGAAATCCACTCGATTTCATGTGTCAATTCCTTTATGTATACGTCAAATGAAAACTCATCTGAAATCGATTGGATTTCATTTGACGTTTGAGCAATGGAATTGACAGTTGAAATCGAGTGGATTTCGTAAATGTAAACATAGTATAACTTAGATTGCTCGCCGTAATCTAAAACAAACATACAACATGTAGCAATAGAAAACTCCTATCTATTTTTAGTTTATTCTATCTACCTCCTACGATAAGGCGGTCTGCTTACCACATGTTTACCCTTTTCAAGTGGACTGTATTGAAAGTAGATCCCTATTTAACAACATGATCTCTTTAATCTACACACGCAACCCTCACCAAGACATTCAAAAAAACAAAAAAAAAACATTGTTCCACAACATCCCATACGGGACAAGGGAGACTTCTCTCATATCAATGAGTGCACCCCGATTCATATTTAGCTCAATGATATGGGACCTACTGTTTATCGCCGAGTCCGAACGGCGTGTCTTAAGACACCACTTATGGAGAAGTTTTTCAAGGCTGAAATACTCAGGAAATGTCGCCAACATTACTGAGGGGTATTTTGCCACCGTTGAAAAATGTTTGATGTTGCTTGGCCGGGGAATCGAACCCCCGACCTTCTGTGTGCAAGGCGGGCGTGCATACCATTGCACCACGGTGGCACCCAAGACATTCACTATCCTTATTATAAACTATGTCTGTTTACTACGTAAACATCTTGAGGCCCAAAAAATACACATTAAATATTAAACATAATTTTAAAATATAAAATTTAAAATAAAAATATCAAATAAAATTCTTAATGATAAAAAATCAATATTATTCTACAAGCAATATAAGTGATAGCACCCATAAAGCTCCTCCATCTTTCCAGCCAGTTGTTTTGGCACGTTCCACCTTTGTCTTCGGGCTTCATCTTCCAGGTTGAATCGTATTTATTTGGCGGTTTCTTCACTCTGGTAGTAGCAACGTCATCGTTCTGAGGTGCCTTCTTCTTACTGGCTTTAGACAGCTTACTTTTCCAACGTAAACAGTCATCCTTCTTTAACAGCTTAACCCATCTGGCCATAGGTTCCCTTTTCCTCTGGCTTTGAAGAAAGTCTTCCTTCGTAGGTTCTCTGGATGGATAATACTGATTTACCTTCTTATCAACGCTGAAGAACATTTTCTTCTCATCCCTCTTTGTGCATCTGGCTTTTCTTGTGACCACCTTCATAAGAAAATTCTTCTTTCTCCAATCCAATAAAGATCCGTCAATCTCTTTATTGTGTGCTTTACATTTTGTGCGACATACATCATTCGTCTTCCGTGTACTGCTGCTGATACTTATAGCAGTTTCGCCGACGGAAAACAGACAGGCCTTCTGAACGCATCTTCACAATTGTTAACTCTTTCGCTAGCGACATATTTTCAGCATCCATGCTTCTGGTTTTAATCACTGCACCTTTGTTGGCAGTTACTTTTACAGTCAATACATCACACTTCTTTTAAGCTAAATGTCGCGCTCTCTCTAAGCGAGCCAATTGTTCACTCAATTTTGTCATCTCTGCCGATATTTGCGTCGACAACTCATCACGTTCGATTTCCGTTAAACGAAGTGCTTTTTCTGATGTAACCAATTCTTCTTTTATTTTCAGCCGTTCTGCTCTCAAAGCCTTGATTTCGCGTTCTGCCTCTAGGTTAGCCGCTATTAATTCTTCCTTGGCTACCCTAGACTCCTCAGCCTCACACAAAGCATTCTTGACTTGCTCCTGCAGAGTCTCGGCAAGCTTCACTGCATCTTCCTTCTCGTCTTTGGACATCATCATGGCTACTTTCATTGCCTTGACCTCCACTTCCATCCCCTTCATGGCCTTGCGTTCCAATTCATGCTGCTTGTCCAATTCATTCCTAAGGGCACCGACTTCCATTTTGGCCTCTTCAGCTTCATTCTGAAGGATTCGCAGTTTCTCTGTGGCTTCTGCATCTTTCTGTTGTAGGTCACGTTCGGCGTCCTTCAAATTAGCTTTGAGTTTGCTATTCTGTGCATCCAATGTATCCACTATACTCTGCAATTTCGACCTTACACACTCTGACCTTTTCCTTTTCGTTCGTATTAATCTTAAGAATTTGTCGCTCACTTCCTTATTTATGGCTGCACGTCGCGATGCGACATCTCGCTGACGTTTGACGTATTCATAAATCTCATTATGGAACGGTTCGTTCCACGTTTCCTCAATCTGTTGGATGCCCCAATCAATACATTCAAGAAGCTTCTTTACTTCTTCCTCGACTCCTGCCACCGTCTCGTTTTGCTGCATCATGATGAATGTGCCTTCCCCTACGGACAATATCCTCCTTGGATATTAAGACTTCACCTATTGCCACTTGCTGACCCAATATCCTCCCTGTGAGGCAAATTGTCAGCTTTCCAGATCTTTGGTGTCGGCCACTGATCCGGCTCGAAGGACCAATGTAAATAAGGATCCGTAGCGTGGAAAGAACAAGACGTCTTTTCCAGTTGAATGATGTACATGCACTGTTTATTAAAAGTAAAATTATTCCGTAACTTAGATGCTCGCCGTAATCTAAAACAAACATACATCATGTAGCAATGGAAAACTCCTACCTATTTTTAGTTTATTCTATCGACCTCCTTCGATAAGGCGGTCTGCTTACCACATGTTTAACCTTTTCAAATGAACTATATTGAAAGTAGATCCCTATTTAACAACATGATCTCTTTAATCTATACACGCAACCCTCACCAAGACATTCACTATCTTTATTATAAACTATGTCTGTTTACTACGTAAACAAAGATATCTCTTAACAACTTTCTGGAACATACGAACTGTCAGTAATAGGTTCTTAAAGGTCAAGATAACAAAACACTTTTGAAAATATTTGATTTTATATACATCTCCGACTCTGGTCAATAGAAACCAAACCACCCAAATTTAAGAATAGAGTCAACTACAAAATCTACCTTAGATCTCAGTAAACTTCTTTCTAGTACATATGGCCTATAACTGCAAAAGTTGATGAGATACGATAAAACGGCGTTTGCTAGGTTGGTACCATTTACCTGTTTTTGCAATGTGTATGAAATATCTTCCAGTTATATAGTGAGCGGATGGTACATACAATTTGAATTGGTGACACAATTTGTAGTTATGTTTATGAGACAGACCGTGGGTTAGAAAATTTGTAGCAAATTAATTGTGTAACTCACAACTGATATAGGCAAAGAGAAAATAAGTTTTGTTTGCTGTCACTGCAACTGACGGAAAGGGCCAGAAAAAAAAAACAAATCTCTTTTGTGTTAGTACACCAAAACAAAATTTAATTAGGTGCTCCGTACACTAATAAGTGTGTAAATGTGACGCATCATATTTATTCAACATAGAAATGCCCCGCTTCGAGGAAGTTGTTTCTTTATTTTCTTCCAATATAAAATGCATTTTTCCACCTCTGAATGTTTGCATTCACCCCACTGTGTTGGGGTATTTAAACTCTCCTTCTTCCTTACAATAATAAGGGACAGAAAGAGTTGCTTAAAGAGATCGCAGCAATGTAATCAAATAACTCTCTTTAATGCTTGGTTTACATTTACGAAATCAACTCGATTTCAACTGCCAATTCTTTTGCGTATACGTCCAATTAAAACTCATCTGAAATCTAATGAATTTCATTGGACGTTTAACACGTTCGCGGACGCAAGCAAATTCAGAGAGGTGAAAAAAATGACACCCAATTATTTTCGAAATTAGTTTTTTGTTTTTATTTATTAATTATTGATTATTATTATTGTTTTTTATTTATTATATAATGTATCTTGTTGAAATAAATCGTATTATGTATATTAATAACCAAAACTTAAGATTGTATACAAGTAAATGAACAAAAATTGACTGACAATGTGAATGCTATAGCATTCACGTCATTTTGCATCGGAATGCTATAGCATTCACGTCCGCGAACGTGTTAAGCAATGGAATTGATAGTTCAAATCGAGTGGATTACGAAAATGTAAACTTACTATTACATTCGTTTGTATGTGTGCTTAAGCCGCCAAAAATTCTTTCTATTTTCTTTTGTTTCTTCTCTTCTTATGTAGGCGATGGCACTAACCTACCGCAAAAACAAAAACAATCGCTTGGTAACGGATTGTGTTTATTCTTATTTCCCCCCTTTTTTAGCAAAAAATATGAATTTTGCAATACCGCATTTTACAATAACACCAATAACAAGGGAATGGATGGAGGACAGGTTTATTCTAATTCTCTTGAAATACCATGACGCAGTTGAAGCCGGTCATCTCGGAGTGTTCAAGACCTTATAGGGAATCCCAGAAAAATTTTTTCGCCCATGAACACGCAAGATTTGGGAAAACACATTAAAAAGCGACACTTGCCTGTTCATCGTCTGCCCCTCAATAACAGCACAGAATTTTCAGAGCTTGTTTATCCTTTAATTTCGTTGGCTCTCCTCATTAATAACATAGAATTTCTCTGTTTTGGTTCGGCTTGGATCTGGTACTCCCTCGTTCGGTCTCTCCTCGCGACGTACATACGTCCTGTCGTAAGCATAGAAGGCACAAAACAACACAATGACCGGTTGTGAGAGAACACCGGGTGGATGGCAGAGTGTAGACCAGAAGGAGGGAGAATTTCATCGCCACAAAAGAAGGTGTTGAATGTTTTTAATTTATTCGTTTTCTTGATCTCAAAATGTGCACTTGTGCGTGAGCCAAAGTTTTTGTTTTCCATCAAAGATTGAATTTGTGATAGCTAATACTTAAGTCACTCATTATTGAACATTAATATTTGTTTGTCAAAGACATAAAAATAAGGAAAGGCTGAATTGTTCCTTGGTAAAAAATATCCAAAGCTGAATTGTTTTCTTCAAGTTTATTACACGAATAAATCAATAAATTATTTGTAAAAGAAAAATAGAAAGTGGTGGCTGCAACAACGTGTGTTTCGTATCCTGCTTTGGAAAGGTGCTGTGCATTTTACAACGATAACATTGTGTTGCCCCAACAATTCGGTGTTGCCTCCCCGTCTCCCGTTGTCTCGCAGGGGAATCTGCTGGTGCGCACTTAAGGGCCTACGTACATAAGCTGGCTTGCCCGGTTGCCTTGCTTGCTTCTGATAAAAGAATGAAAAAGAAAAGGGCAACCCAGTTCGAAATTTGCTCGGCCCCCTTTATCCTTTTATTTTTATTATGTCAAAAATGAAGTAGGAAAGCAAGGCAACCAGGCAAAGCTGCTTATGTACCCAGGCCTTAAGCGACTTAACCCGAATATCACATCGAGGGCGAAGGTGCAGGTGGACTGGGCTGTCCAGGGAAGGAGTCTCCGTGGTGGCCAGCCTTCGTCAGTTGGGTAAGTGGCCCAAACAGGCCAGGTTTTGCGCGGGACGTAAGGCATTACATAAGGAGCTGTGGTATATGTGCTCGATATTAGCTCGACCAGACTAGTAGATGTAGAAAGTCTTTGCCAACTCAAGTGCAAACAAAGATCCTAAATGAACATGACCCTAAACAAACATTGTCCATATGTACGCATAGGGGGGTTGGGGCGTCCTATAAATTAGAATATCACACATAGGTCTGAAGTATTTTGAATTCTAGTATTCAAATGATCCCTGCTTGTGATCCTTTTTTTAATTATGATTATTTAGACGTCATTTTGTGTGACTTTTTTGAATGTTCTTAAATCAGGTGTGCAGTGGGATAATTTCATATATCAAAATGTTCTTTGGCTTATGATTCTTTTTATGGTTCGTGTTTTGAGATTCCCAATCACAATTTCACACATAGGTGTGAGGTGGGTTAATTTCAAGTATCAAAATATTCTTTGGTTTGAGATCCTTTTTATGGCTTGTGTTTTGGGAGTCTCAATATTAGGATAATACAAACTGTGTTATAATACATATTTCTGAATGTAGACATATGGGTTCATGTGGGTTATTCTTATTGTTGGTGAAAAAAATTTTACCCCGATATCCCCAAAAACGAAAATTCTTGATGTGGACATAGGGGTTATTCTTATTATTGTTGTTGTAATCCCAAAAGAAAAAATCCATTTTATGGTCCAATTTCTATTAGGAAGATACTTCTGAGTGTGGGGACATGGAATATATTTATTATTGTTGGTATAAAGAAAAAAATCATTTTCATTTGAGACTTGAGCAAAAAGAAGCAATGGCTACCCTTTAGTACTCACAATGCAAGATCAGCGACACCAAAGAGGAGAAGCATTTCAAAAACGACGATAGAAACGATTCATCGAATAAATTGGAATATCATCTACGAGATGATAATATGGCAAGGCATCATGCAGGAACTGTTGGAAACCTTGCCGATCAGTCTTCGGAGAATCGTGAGCCACCACATCCCCAGCCAAGTAGTTAGGAATGATGTAGAAGTGTGGGAACTATCTTCAGAGTATTCTGAAGACTATATACAATTGTCTGGAGAACTAGTAGAAGAAGGACGTTCACAGTCGAGTGAAGATGAAAATCAGCGTATTGTGGATTACTAATTACCTCTACTCAGTCAATCATCGATACCTAACCACTAATTTCAAATCCTAAGAAATGCCCAAAACTCTATACATTCACAATTCGATGATATTTTTTTGATGATTTTTTTAAGTAGTAGGAATATAAATATTTGTACCAATTTTTTTTTTTTTTTTGCCTTATGACTTGAAGTATTTTCGTAACTATATGATTATTTCATATACATAAAGTTTCATATGCACACAGAGTAGTGATAACATACATATGGTCTGTTCCAGTACTGCAAGGACCTACTAATTTTTACTATTTTTTCCGATAACATAAAGGAAAAAATGTTATCGTAGTAAAAAATAGTAGCTTCTTGCAGGTTCTGGAACAGAGCAATATATGCAATATAATGTAATTCATTTTAATTTGCACGATGGCTTAGAATTGTTGTAAAGTTGATTAATAAATAAATAAAATAAATAAATATCCCTCTTCAAAATGGTCAACGGCTAGCAGATTTGAATAAAAGTGCTGTTCGGTTCACCCAAGATAGCTGTGATATTGAAACAGACGATATTCCTCTTCAAAATGATCAACTGCTATAAGATTTAGATGAAAATTATGTTTGGTTCATCCATGATACAGCTGTGATGACGAAACAAGAAGAAGAGATGCATTCAAGAAGAAGCTACTATTAGAATTTATGGAATATGTATCTCAACATATTGAAACACTTAGAATACAAATGCAAAATAGCCGACAAACATCGGGGGGAATTACAGTATAATATCAAGACTCAGCAAGTATTGATTTCATTAATTCTTT
The DNA here is from genome assembly GCF_047663935.1 of Musca autumnalis. Classification (NCBI taxonomy): domain Eukaryota; kingdom Metazoa; phylum Arthropoda; class Insecta; order Diptera; family Muscidae; genus Musca; species Musca autumnalis. The sequence continues at coordinate 85,802,639 of NW_027411866.1, forward strand.
TAACTGTCTAAACCATAAAAAAACACAAAGCCTGAAGGATTTGGAGATAAATAAGCAGTACTTAATTAATGGAGCCTATAAGGTGAAAACTAAGTATGGAAAGAAGATAGTTTTGAAGTTGGGTGATTCAATTTTCTATTTACCAGCGAGATTTCTTTCCCTAGGAGATGTAGCCATAGCCCAATTAAATTAGGGCGGATTTTCAATAGCAAAAAAGGCGCTGCGTGAGAATTACAACAGATATTATCAACAGAATGTTTTATTCTCCTAATTACTCTATTTAAAGGAACAAATAAAGAGATGAGTTATTAAAAGAAAATTGGAACAATGTAGTACATTTCATTTTTTGTTTTCGTTAGCGCAAAATAATTTTTGCTATAAAACCTGTCTTCCTTAGGCGAAACATAAATAGTAAAAAAATTTATATTTTACTATTATAATTTCTGTTCCAATACCGGCAAAAAGATACTTATTTTAAATGCCCAATGCCCAAAACTCTATACATTCACAATTCGATGATATTTTTTTGATGATTTTTTTAAGTAGTGGGAATAAAAATATTTGTACCAATTTTTTTTTTTTTTTGTTTTGCCTTATGACTTGAAGTATTTTCGTAACTATAAGATTATTTCATATACATAAAGTTTCATATGCACACAGAGTAGTGATAACATACATATATGCAATATAATGTAATTCATTTTAATTTGCACGATGGCCTAGAATTGTTGTAAAGTTGATTAATAAATAAATAAAATAAATAAATATCCCTCTTCAAAATGGTCAACGGCTAGCAGATTTGGATGAAAGTGATGTTCGGTTCACCCAAGATAGCTGTGATTATGAAACAGACGATATTCCTCTTCAAAATGGTCAACTGCTATCAGATTTAGATGAAAATTATGTTTGGTTCATCCATGATACAGCTGTGATGACGAAACAAGAAGAAGAGATGCATTCAAGAAGAAGCTACTATTAGAATTTATGGAATATGTATCTAAACATATTGAAACACTTAGAATACAAATGCAAAATAGCCGACAAACATCGGGGGGAATTACAGTATAATATCAAGACTCAGCAAGTATTGATTTCATTAATTCTTTTAACTGTCTAAACCATAAAAAAACACAAAGCTTGAAGGATTTGGAGATAAATAAGCAGTACTTAATTAATGGAGCCTATAAGGCGAAAACTAAGTATGGAAAGAAGATAGTTTTGAAGTTGGGTGATTCAATTTTCTATTTACCAGCGAGATTTCTTTCCCTAGGAGATGTAGCCATAGCCCAATTAAATTAGGGCGGATTTTCAATAGCAAAAAAGGCGCTGCGTGAGAATTACAACAGATATTATCAACAGAATGTTTTATTGTCCTAATTACTCTATTTAAAGGAATAAATAAAGAAATGAGTTATTAAAAGAAAATAGGAACAATGTAGTACATTTCATTTTTTGTTTTCTTTAGCGCAAAATAATTTTTTCTATCAAACCTGTCTTCCTTAGGCGAAACAAAAATAGTAAAAAAATGTATATTTTACTATTATGATTTCTGTTCCAATACCGGCAAAAAGATACTTATTTTAAATACGATAATTTTTTTTTCCTTTACGACTCCGGTACTAAAAACTCAAAAAAATCAAACTTGTGGGTTAATGGTTTACATAGAGAGGATATACGTTTGCAAACATTTAATTCATGCCCATTGGAAAAACCGAGAGAGATGGTTATGTTTGGATATTACTATTCAGGTGAAACCGATAAAGTAATATGCTACTTTTGTGAAGTTAAAATTTGTTGCTGGAAAGAAACTGATTCACTAATTTCTGAAAATACGCGCTGGTCTAGTAACTGTCCACTTATAAGAAGATATAAAGCTCCCAGCAAAGAAAATCCTCCAAAGCTAATGGGTTTTGTAAGGGATTTTTGGCATCCGTAACTACTTACAAATCCCCCTACTAACCCATTATTTTAACATGGGCATGTCGCACTGAATTACTAGTTATTCTATGACCAATAGAATACCTAGCTATTGTATGGGCACTGGAAGTTGAAAAATAAGCTATATGATATGTTTTGTTTTTATTTCTAGAACAGTTTGTTTTCAATTTCAACACACTTCATACTTTTTATTTCGCCCCTTACTGAATTTGAACACACGAACTTGTACTTTGTAGCCGAACAAACTACATACTAGGCCACGCACACGAATATTAGGGGTTGTTTCAATTTTTACATGTCCACCGCCAAATGTTCATTGGTTTTTTTTAACAAAAATTACCCGGCCTTCATCATTCCTATTACCTTCTTAAGGATAGGCTGATGTATCGAAATAGAGATCAATGTCCGCTCTAATATCTGCATATATATCTTCTGTATGTACTGTATATATGAAGGAATCTGTATCCATATAATTTAAAATTACTTGTTCCCCAAATTTATTCTTAATATTGTCATAATGAAAGTCATATATCTTCCATTTAGCTAGTTCTAATATACAAACCTCTAAATATATCGGTATCTAACTATATCGGTTTTTTACACTTCACACAAAGTCTCTCCATTTGAGTTGCCCAAAGATCATCACAAAATTTAGTGGCGCTATGAAAGTTGAGTTTTCCTTTTATTCCTATTAATAATTTCCCTATGATTTACTAATTTAATACTTTTGCATTTGTCGATATTTTCCAGTCTGCATTGTTAAACAGTTTAAACAAGTTCTGTAAAAAATCGTTGTCAGCCTTTTGTCTTTCCTCAGCGTTTCTATCTATATAAGGAGGTAACCACGCAGATTGATTAAATGAAATAACGCCGTGTACTTTTTCTAAAATCAAACCATGATCAAGGCATTCCTTCAACGTCATATAATGCATTGCATATTTCGTCTTTTTTTTTTAATCTGCATTTAATTTAATAAATTTTTTTTTATTTTTTGAGCAGAGTGGCAAATCGTTACGTTTCTCATGAAAATTTTTTGGATAACCTAAGTCTACTTCATATATATACCCAACATCAGAATCTGATTGGAACTTCCGTATTTCCTCTGAAAATATTATCATATCTTCAATCTTTACCCAATAAAAATTACCTGTGTGGAGATATTGTTTCATGGCCCAACCGTACAAAATTATCTGCATCTATATAAAGTAGATAACTCCATGGAGAATTTTTATCAAAATTCTTCATATATTTATTATTTGCTTTAGTATATCTTCTCTAGCATTGGAGCTATATTATATGGAGCTATATTTGAAAACAGGTGTTTTGCTTCTCACTGATGTTTTCGAAAACTTTAGAAAATCCTGAAAAGGGTACATAAGCTCGATCCTTGCCAGTTTCATACAGAACCCGGATTGTCATTCGATGCTATGCTTTGACATACTAAAATTGATCACGAGTTATTAGTCGATTTGAATAAGTTTAATTTAATTAAAAAAGTTTGACAATTAAAAGATTGCCATACTGCTTTTGCGTGATTATATTCCTCTATACGACATTTATTATCCATTAATTTGCTATAAAATGCTTCAATAGGAGTAAGAATAGAATTGTTTAATTTATTGAAATTATTCAAGTATTCATATGGGAATATTTCCTTTTTCCTCATAAGTTTAAATAAGTCCTCACTGTGGAAATGTTTTCTAATAGAAGTTAAATCTCTATCTAAACTACTAGCCGTATACCGGAAAGAATCCAAAAATCTATATTCTAGTACATTTTTTTTTCATTAGGATCCATTTTCAGCTTATGCGATAAGGATATATATAATTCTTTGTCCTGAGGGATTATAGTCGTTTCACCTTCTAAGGTTATCAGACGCTCCTTGACAAACAAATGACAACAATCCAGAGAAATTACAAAAAGGGGATAAATTTTGGAACTTTATATTTTATATTACATTAATTATGGACAGCCCCCCTAAATTTAGCAGTGATATGACAGTGGTCACGAACTTTATCTGTTCCCAATAAACCATCACATATATGACAAATTAGTGTTGAGTCGGATGTATTTCGTTCGGAATGTAAAAGCGGTGTCATTGGGGTATTAGCACACAAATTATTATTATAAATTAGAGTTGTATAGTTCACGAACGAACTAGTTCAATTGAACGATTCATTGAAAAGAGCGTACGAACTAGATCAGTCGATATAGTTCATTATAGTTCAGTAGCACACTGAGCACTGACCGAAAGATAAAAGAAGATCAAAACAAAAAACGAACGATTCAGCACGTCATTCACGTATCATAATGTGACGCCGTTGTCAGAGTTAACTGTTGCCTTTGTAAAGGTAATAGTTTTGTTTACATTTTGAATTTTACACAGATACCCACACACATCTTTATTCATTGTAATTTTATAATTTTAATATTTTAAATTATTTTTAACTTAATTACAAATTTAAATTCTAAAAAAACTCCAAATTTGCTTTTCAATCACACCAAACGTATTCCGTTGCTAGGTTCTTTAAAATATTCGTCTGTTATTTGTTCTTTATCGGTCTACATATGTATGTGTGTTTGTATACAAATGAACGAACTTGCAAGCGAACGAGTCAGAGCCGGTGAACGATAGAACGAAAAGACAGCTGACTGACAGAGCTTTTCGACGAACGATTGAACTACTGAACTAAAAGAACGACCTAGTTCGTTGAAAAAAGCTGAACTAAAAAGAGAGATCAGCTAAAAGAGCTTAAAAGTACAACTCTATTATAAATAGCTCTACATTTACTATCTAATTTATTAATAAATTCTTGAGCTGTGTTATTATCAGTATAATGATGATATCAAGACTACTATCTAATGAGCATTTGATGTTGAAACCAAATGCACATGGAACATGCTTGCTTATAATCTTTCCTCCTTCTTCTACATCTTCTAATGCGGATTCAAAAAAGTGAATGGGACATACATTTGTTTATGGTAGTTTTTAAATGGTAATTTACCTTCACCCTCTAGAGGCATGTGTGATACCACTTTACTGCAATCCTTTTTATGCAAAATTCATTAAATCCATTCTGGCAGTGTAGTAAAAGCATTGATTACATACTTTTAGATGTGTTTTGGCTAAGCTGACTCCTCAATGATCTGAATGAAAAAACATAATAAGAATAATATAAGTAAAAAGATTATTACATGATATTTTATAATACATACCTAGAAGCATCTGTCACTAAAATAAAATTAGCCTTATCATCCTCCTCCAGCAATATGAAATTAGTATGAATTTGTTTCACATCTTGTATTATAGAGCGGTCCAACTACATTTGTATCAAATCCGAATACATTTATACTTATATTCGGATTGTTGTTTTCGAATGTTGATATGGTGTTTATTTCTAGTGAAAAGTCCATACCTTCAAAGTTGAGGACAAAACCATTTTGGAGAACGATTACATCCGCTTTTATGTTCATAATACCGTATCATATTGATCTTATTGGATTTTTATTCTCTGTTGTATCTAATGCAGCAATCAAACAACATTATTAACTAAATGTTAACCATAGTATTTTGGTTAGTGCCCATCCAGAGTCTCTATCTTGTATTTCAGATATGCGACCAATATCACCTGCAACAATAATCTGAGTCATTTTAGTTATATGACCTATGCTCTCATATTTTGTTCTATTCTCACATTTTCACAAACAACCTCTACATTGAACTTTAATACAATCAGTCGTTTTAAAGAATCTTTACATTTGTTGAAGAAGTCATCAAAATTAATTATAATTTTACTCGTCTTATAATGAAAAGATTTGATGCCATTTTGGAGCTATATGGAGCTATATTTGAAAACAGGTGTTTTGCTTCTCACTGATGTTTTCGAAAACTTTAGAAAATCCTGAAAAGGGTACATAAGCTCGATCCTTGCCAGTTTCATACAGAACCCGGATTGTCATTCGATGCTATGCTTTGACATACTAAAATTGATCACGAGTTATTAGTCGATTTGAATAAGTTTAATTTAATTAAAAAAGTTTGACAATTAAAAGATTGCCATACTGCTTTTGCGTGATTATATTCCTCTATACGACATTTATTATCCATTAATTTGCTATAAAATGCTTCAATAGGAGTAATAATAGAATTGTTTAATTTATTGAAATTATTCAAGTATTCATATGGGAATATTTCCTTTTTCCTCATAAGTTTAAATAAGTCCTCACTGTGGAAATGTTTTCTAATAGAAGTTAAATCTCTATCTAAACTACTAGCCGTATACCGGAAAGAATCCAAAAATCTATATTCTAGTACATTTTTTTTTCATTAGGATCCATTTTCAGCTTATGCGATAAGGATATATATAATTCTTTGTCCTGAGGGATTATAGTCGTTTCACCTTCTAAGGTTATCAGACGCTCCTTGACAAACAAATGACAACAATCCAGAGAAATTACAAAAAGGGGATAAATTTTGGAACTTTATATTTTATATTACATTAATTATGGACAGCCCCCCTAAATTTAGCAGTGATATGACAGTGGTCACGAACTTTATCTGTTCCCAATAAACCATCACATATATGACAAATTAGTGTTGAGTCGGATGTATTTCGTTCGGAATGTAAAAGCGGTGTCATTGGGGTATTAGCACACAAATTATTATTATAAATAGCTCTACATTTACTATCTAATTTATTAATAAATTCTTGAGCTGTGTTATTATCAGTATAATGATGATATCAAGACTACTATCTAATGAGCATTTGATGTTGAAACCAAATGCACATGGAACATGCTTGCTTATAAACTTTCCTCCTTCTTCTACATCTTCTAATGCGGATTCAAAAAAGTGAATGGGACATACATTTGTTTATGGTAGTTTTTAAATGGTAATTTACCTTCACCCTCTAGAGGCATGTGTGATACCACTTTACTGCAATCCTTTTTATGCAAAATTCATTAAATCCATTCTGGCAGTGTAGTAAAAGCATTGATTACATACTTTTAGATGTGTTTTGGCTAAGCTGACTCCTCAATGATCTGAATGAAAAAACATAATAAGAATAATATAAGTAAAAAGATTATTACATGATATTTTATAATACATACCTAGAAGCATCTGTCACTAAAATAAAATTAGCCTTATCATCCTCCTCCAGCAATATGAAATTAGTATGAATTTGTTTCACATCTTGTATTATAGAGCGGTCCAACTACATTTGTATCAAATCCGAATACATTTATACTTATATTCGGATTGTTGTTTTCGAATGTTGATATGGTGTTTATTTCTAGTGAAAAGTCCATACCTTCAAAGTTGAGGACAAAACCATTTTGGAGAACGATTACATCCGCTTTTATGTTCATAATACCGTATCATATTGATCTTATTGGATTTTTATTCTCTGTTGTATCTAATGCAGCAATCAAACAACATTATTAACTAAATGTTAACCATAGTATTTTGGTTAGTGCCCATCCAGAGTCTCTATCTTGTATTTCAGATATGCGACCAATATCACCTGCAACAATAATCTGAGTCATTTTAGTTATATGACCTATGCTCTCATATTTTGTTCTATTCTCACATTTTCACAAACAACCTCTACATTGAACTTTAATACAATCAGTCGTTTTAAAGAATCTTTACATTTGTTGAAGAAGTCATCAAAATTAATTATAATTTTACTCGTCTTATAATGAAAAGATTTGATGCCATTTTGGAAACCGGTAGATACTAATGTAACGTTATCATCAATAACTACAGCACTACTTTCTCTATGGCATTTTGTTCTGTAATGACTGAACCATAGTTTTGTTTGCACATTAATATTGCAGATATCGCAATATTTATATGCATATTTTTTCTATATGTTCAAGGTTCTCTTGTTGATGTTGCTGATATTCTTCCAGGTTTTCTTGACGTTGATTGTCTTGCATTTGTCGTTGACTAACCTGATTCTGCACTTAAACTCGGTGTTGTGATTGATATATTTCATATTACTGGTCCATTAGTTGTAGATACTGATAGTGCTGATATTGTGGCAGTTGTCCATAAAGCTGGTGTTGTGGTTGATGTATTCCATAATGTTGTTGGTTATAAAGTCCTTGTCTAGGTTTCGAGGGAATTGATCTCCATTATATTGATTGGGTTGATAAATACATATATACATTCTCATTAAATTGTTGATGATGCATTTGGTGCTGATGATAATAAAAATCTTGATCTCTCTGTTGATGGAATGCATATTACTGATTTTGGCAATATTGAATTGGTTGGGGTGTTGAATCGCATAGTGCAACTCTAATGTTTGCCAATTAGAATTAAAAAATATAAAATAATTGTGAGATTTTATTCATTTTTTGTGGAAGAACGCTGTTTTTAGCTGGTCTCAAATAAAAAGAATTTTTTTCTTTTGGGATAGCGGAGGAAAATTCTGTTTATAATTGTTCCACAAACATCCCGATGGGACAAGGGAGACTTCTCTCATATCAATGAGTGCACGCCGATTCATATTGGCTCAATGATATGGGACCTACTTTTTATTGCCGAGTCCGAACGGCGTGTCTTACGACACCACTTGTAGAGAAGTTTTTCATGGCTTAAGTACTCAGGAAATGTCGCCAGCATTACCGAGGGGTAATTTTGCCACCGTTGAAAATTTGATGTTGTTTGGCCTGGGATTCGAACCGCAGACCTTCTGAGTGCAAGGCGGACGTGCTAACCATTGCACCACGGTGGCCCCAAATTCTGTTTACACCAACAATAATAAGAACAAGTATCTACATAATACTGATAATCTCAAAACATTAACCATAAAATGGATTTTTTTTCTTTTGGGATTACAACAACAAAAATAAGAATAACCCATATGTCCGCATCATGAATTTCCTTTTTGGGCATAACAGGGTACTTTTTTTACATTAACAATAAGAATAACCCACATGAACCCATATGTCCACATTCAGAAATATGTATTATCACACAGTATGTATTATCCTAATATTCAGACTCCCAAAACACGAGCCATAAAAAGGATCTCAAACCAAAGAACATTTTGATACTTGTTAATTTCACGCCTATGTATGAAATTGTGATTGAAAATCCCAAAACACGAGCCATAAAAAGGATCACAAGCCAATTAACACTTTGATTTATGAAATTATCCCACTTCACAACAATGTCTGAAATTTCTGTTTAAGGATCGTGCTAAATGTGTAACATTCAAAAGAGTCACACAAAATGACGTCTAAATAATCATAATTAAAAAAGGATCACAAGCAGAGATCATTTGAATACCAGAATTCAAAATATTTCACACCTATGTGTGATATTCTAATTTATATGACGCCCCCCAAGTGACCCCCATATGAGTACATATGAACAATGTTTGTTTAGGGTCATGTTTATTTAGGATCTTTGTTTGCACTCAGACTGCACCCCGAGGTCATATGGACACCATGGAGTGCAGTTCGCCGTGGGAGAATATCTGCGCAGATTTTGTGGGGCCATTACCCCGTTTTACTAAGGGGAGCACAATGCTTCTGGCAATAGGAGACAAATTTAGATGGATGGATTTGTGTCCAACATGACAGGGAACTGCGAAAGACGTCGTGCGTGCTCTGAGGGAGAAGGTAAGATTTGGATGCCCTAATACCTTTGTGAGCGACAACGGTGTACAGTTCACGAGTAAATCTGTTAAAGACTTTTTTGCGAATCTCGGAGTCGATCATCAAACTATTGCTTTTTACGACCCGAACGAGAATTCAATTAAGAGGACGAACCTGTCGTGAAGATATTTATCGCACACCAAGTGGGATCCGATCATCGCCATTGGGATCATTATCTACCTGAGGTCGCGTTTGCGATTAATAGGGCTACGCATGAATCCACAAAATTTACACCAGCGGAGATTTTGTGTGATAGGTATCTGATAATGGAAACACGACTACTTCTTGAATACCTGGCGACACATCAAGACAACAAAAATGACTTGGAGCAATTGCTGCGTAGTTCAAGTGATCAAAATTCCGCCGATCCCAAAGAAAAATTAAACTTGCAAATTAATAATATAACGTAGAGGATACCCCATATACGTTTATCAGATCCATCAAAGCTGCAGATGATGAAAATTGTAAACAATGGAAAGCCTTTTGCTATTGCTTTTCGAAGCTGAGATTGTAATTTCAATCCAACATTTCATGGTGCAACTAAATGTTATTGGAATGTAAAATTATCGACTAATAGAGAAAAACCACGTTATATTACCCGCTCTCGAAAAAAGAAGGGAAATTCATCCTCTCCAATTTGGTTAATGTAAAATGTCATTTAAATTCGGAAGCATATCCGTATGATGATCTAAACCAGAACAAAGTTTTTTATTTGCTAAACTTTTTAAAAGGTCGTCGATCAAAGGGATCGGATAGTTATGCTTTGCTGTAATTTTATTTAAACTTCGAAAATCTACACACATACGCATGTCTCCGGTTTTTTTTTTCTAACTAACACAATGGGTGAAGCATATTCTGATTCACTAGGCCTGATTATCTCTTTGTCCAAATAGTCGTCCAACAATTTCTGTAACTCTTGCTTCTCCGCATAAGAAAGTCGCATTGGGGGGCAATTGAAGGGTTTTGGGTTTTGTAGAACCAACTTCATCTCACACCGTATCTCTGGCAAATGTAACTGTTTAACATCTGCATAATTTTGTTTAAACAACGTCTTTAACTTATCTGAAACTTGCTGCGCAATGTTTGTAACTATCTTCAAATCGAAATCTTCATAATTATGTGACACATCAATTTGTAGCAACTGATTCATACAATTTTGTTCTTTACACAAATAGGTGAAGCATGAAGTAGTGTGTAATTTTTGTTGTGGCATAATGTTTTGACAGTCTACTGAACTTGTTTCTAAACCAAATAGCATTAATTTGGTATTTGTTATATCTAAAAAGCCTCGACCCAACAATACTGCATATTTCATTGAAGAACTATCGACCACTATCATTTTGAGTTTAAAACATTTTTCTTTTTGTAATATTAAAAAAGAAATACAGAATCCAATTGTTTTTAATTTTGAAAAATTAAGACCGTAATAGGCTGTATCTTGTAAGGGGAAATTTTAGTTCCATGTGGCAACACATCTTCTTTAACAAAACTTATTGAGCTACCAGTATCTATGAGGCTTTCTAAATAAAATTTAAAATTATGTCTGGAATTAAAAGCATAACTAAAATATTTACGTAAAAATTCTCCATTGCATTCTTCTTTTTGTTCTTTCGCAGCGAGCTACCGTGTGGTCGTCGCCGCCGCAGGCTAGCAGGTTCCCGGTTGTCGCCGAGGCTTGCTGCAGTCAGCCGCATAATGGCCTACACTATTGCAGTTGTAGCATCTGACTTCTAACTTGGCGGCAGGCGCAGTGCGGCCAGCATCACTCACTCTCGGCAACGTAGTCGCAGCCAGGGCTTTGCACAAATCAGAAACGCTCTTATACTGCTGCATTACCGTCTGACGTCGCAGCTGAATGTTTGGAATGCCCTCAGCCACGTACTCTAGTAGTTCATCCTCTTCGAGTTTTAATTTGCTCGCCAACTTTATTTTGTCATTGCAATAGTCGGTTAAATTTTCGTCAGTCTTCCACACGCGACGTTCAAATTTTTTCCTCAACTTCAGTTTACTCTCGTTTGAACCAAACATCGAACAAAATTGTTCAAACATTTCACCTACCGTTTCCTTGAATGTGTTGCGGCGTGAATGTAGCCAGGTTAGCGGTCTGCCCACTAATTTTTTTGCAAAGAGCGCCCGCAACATCTCATCGGAGAGTTTGTATGACTGTTGCAAGTCTCTCAGTTGAGTTATCAAAAATTCTGCATCGGTGGTACCATCAAACTCAAATTTCTCACTAGCATCAAAGAAACGTTGCCCTCTGTTGTCTGAACATTGTCGTCATTGTCATCTTTTTGGCTGCATTGTTTTGTCGGTAACTGTAAATTTGTTTTTTTCGAAGGGCTATCAGTATTTTTAGTGTTGTGTTTTCGCCACTTTTTTCTGGAATATCGCCATCTGTAGATTTTTCTAATTTCTTGTCTTCTTCAAATGTTTCTTTTTGTACCGCAACCGTGGACTGTACTTTTGTCTGAACTTCTAATGCCGCACTTTGTTCCTTCTCGCTGTCCACCAACAACGGCACAATATTTTTTTTGATCGTAGCGTTACCTTGTCTGCATTTCTATCATCACCTTCTGTAGTTGTCGTCATTTCTGTATCAACACGTAGCTTTTGACCTTCCATTTTTAATGTATTGGCCGAAGGGAAAATCTTGTCAGCAGCAACTTATTCGCTTATTTATTTGTTCTTTTGTAGGCACAAAAAAGTCGTACACCCACTTCTGGGATTGTGGTATACCCGCTGTTTCTCCAAATCAAAAACACTTCGGTGATTTAGCTGTTTAATTATCTTTTCTTTATTTCTTAAAGTACTTTGGTGTTTTAGTTTTTTGATCGTTTATTCTATACTTTTTTTATGGTAAGCTCGGCTGCGGTGTTGTGTGTCTAGTTTAGAACTAACTCTTTTCAATCCGTCATGGTCGTTAGGTAGCCATCAACGCCCACACAACAACGCACCCACCCTTGCTCTCGTAGTAGAGTGAGTAATTATCGACTAAACTGGTTTCTTACTTGCTAAGTGCTTAGAGACTAGACATATTTACAGTATGTTAAAGAGTAAAGAGTAATGACTAGCATGCTACAATATGTATATTCTAGAGGACTACGACGGTAACCCCATCAGATGTGGATTCTATAAAGAAGAAATTAAACTTACTCGTTTTCCAAACACATACCTCGTGGAAAATTCTGAAAAAGGAAGGTGATAGGTTATACGTGAAATGGCTAGGTTTTTCACACTCTCGTAATTCATGGGTAAATAAAAATGGTATTTTGTAAGATATATTTTAAATAAAGTAATATAATAAAACAAAGAAAAATATGTATTTTCATTTATAAACTATCACTCATAATGTCAATAACTTTAGCACTAACCGGAAAGTCTTCAGTTTTAACAGGAAATTATTTTCCACCAATTCAACTAAATGGAGATAATGACTGTGCCTTAATCGATTTCCACTCATATAATTCGATACCAAATGTAGATTTTGATAGTAATTTATTTCATATTGGGAAACAAATAATAGAAACTCTCATTGGTTCATATGAACTTGAAGATATTGCTAATTATATTTAATCTTCATACGACAACCAAAACAATGTTACAACTATAGAGATTATTGCTAATAATAACATTCTGCAACTTGAAATTTTCTCATAGCACGATTCAATTTATTTCAATCAAGGAAGGTCTATATGTATATGTATCTTAACATCAGAAAAAAGACATTGTTCACATATAATATTTTAAAAGTAAGCGCAATACAAATGTAATGTAACATAACTACGGGGCATATATGAATAATACTCCTGTGCACACCATACATTAATTTGGAGTAAATGTTTCCCCAGGATATAAAATGGATGATATACCTAGTAACTTGATATATTTACCTGTGAACGTGAAAGAAATAAGTTCACTAAAGTTTGGATCACTGATCAAGAATAACGTTTAATAAATTTGCCAGTTGAAGAAATTACTCTGCGACTGCATTTGAAATCAATACCGAAATGATTATATATAATAAATACATGAAAAAGCAGAAAGATTCGCACATTCCAATAAAGTCAATTAAACCAAAACCACCATTGTTTACGGGGAAAAAATAAAGAGTTTTTCAAATCAATTAAACTAAATTTAGAGGAAAATGTCTGATTTTAATATTGAAGACACACCATGCTCAGAAAATAACATCATTAAAAAAGATGATCATACCATAAATTCGCTCTTTTAAAAATAATGATGAAATAAGAATCACGATACAAAATCAAGACTTGGATGATTTACCGAGCGAGACTTATGCTTGGTTTACATTTACGAAATCCACTCGATTTCAGCTGTCAAATCAATAGGTTAAACGTCAAATGAAATCCAGATGAGATTTCATTTGACGTTTGAGCTATGGAATTGACAGTTGAAATCGAGTTGATTTCGTAAATGTAAACTTAGCATTATATCTACGTTAAAGGTATAATAACATCATTAGCAGGAGACATGACAACAACAATCAGCATAGAAAGTTTTTATTCCCTTTTCTTTCTAAATTAAAGTGAAAATGAATGACATAGTCAAATTTTAATTGATTAAATGTATGGGCTTACCTACCTTAAATTTCAACTAAATATTCCCAGAAAAAGAGTAAATCCGTTAGGAGCAAATATTATAATAAGATAGTCTTAAGTTATTAAACTTTGTAAAGTATTATATGGGAAATAAAATCTTGAGACATGACAACCAATTCTCGTTTACACAACAACTGTGTAGCATACTTAATTGATGAATTTCGATATGAGCTAAATGGTTTTGAAGTTGATCGTACTCGCTATTTGGCAGCATCGAGCACTATAAAAAATTTTGTTTCTCTGACAAGCACTGAGAGTAATATTTGAATGCTGGCTTATTACAGCATTTATTAGTGTCGACATAAATATGAATACTTTGAATTTCTGTATACCACTTAAAATGCTTTGGGATTTACAGAAGATTATAACAAAGTAATATTAAATAGTAAACGTGATCTTATAATGCTGCGTAGTTCAAGAGATCAAAATGCATTCTATTCCACCGATCCAAAGAAAAATTTAACTTGCAAATTAATAATATAAAGTGGAGGATAGTTCATTTAATTTGGAAGCATATACGTATGATGATTTAATCCTGAAATTTGTTGAAAACAAATATGCAGTACTTTATGATATGTACGCTTATTTCAACAAGACTACTTTATGAAAGTGCCAACACCAATTCTATCATGGGATAAATTTAACGAAACCCCAATTGTCGTATTTGATGTTAGTCATCAGAATTAAGTTGTTAAAAGCGGCAAAATAGATGTAAAAGTGAAATTTGAAACTAATACGCAAATACCAAGCGGAAGATCTGCATACTGCCTAATTCTTCACGATCGATTGATTGAATATATACCATTTAAATTTATATTGCTTTATATTATAGATTAAATTCAAAACATTCAACTTTTTTATACTTAATATTAATTGTTATATAAAATGGAGGCAATTTCCATTGCTTCATTCAAAAGATTCATGAAATTATATTCAAGCTCTATTCCCACATGACCCCAAGCATATGTATTAATCTTATCATGTCTATCCATTCTTTTTGTATCCTTAAAACTGAAGACTACTTTATATAATTCACTAGTATATACTTGGTGTATTTTTGAGCGGATATTCAGCATAGTATGATTTTTTTAAGTAGTAGGAATATAAATATTTGTACCAATTTTTTTTTTTTTTTTGCCTTATGACTTGAAGTATTTTCGTAACTATATGATTATTTCATATACATAAAGTTTCATATGCACACAGAGTAGTGATAACATACATATGGTCTGTTCCAGTACTGCAAGGACCTACTAATTTTTACTATTTTTTCCGATAACATAAAGGAAAAAATGTTATCGTAGTAAAAAATAGTAGCTTCTTGCAGGTTCTGGAACAGAGCAATATATGCAATATAATGTAATTCATTTTAATTTGCACGATGGCTTAGAATTGTTGTAAAGTTGATTAATAAATAAATAAAATAAATAAATATCCCTCTTCAAAATGGTCAACGGCTAGCAGATTTGAATAAAAGTGCTGTTCGGTTCACCCAAGATAGCTGTGATATTGAAACAGACGATATTCCTCTTCAAAATGATCAACTGCTATAAGATTTAGATGAAAATTATGTTTGGTTCATCCATGATACAGCTGTGATGACGAAACAAGAAGAAGAGATGCATTCAAGAAGAAGCTACTATTAGAATTTATGGAATATGTATCTCAACATATTGAAACACTTAGAATACAAATGCAAAATAGCCGACAAACATCGGGGGGAATTACAGTATAATATCAAGACTCAGCAAGTATTGATTTCATTAATTCTTTTAACTGTCTAAACCATAAAAAAACACAAAGCCTGAAGGATTTGGAGATAAATAAGCAGTACTTAATTAATGGAGCCTATAAGGTGAAAACTAAGTATGGAAAGAAGATAGTTTTGAAGTTGGGTGATTCAATTTTCTATTTACCAGCGAGATTTCTTTCCCTAGGAGATGTAGCCATAGCCCAATTAAATTAGGGCGGATTTTCAATAGCAAAAAAGGCGCTGCGTGAGAATTACAACAGATATTATCAACAGAATGTTTTATTCTCCTAATTACTCTATTTAAAGGAACAAATAAAGAGATGAGTTATTAAAAGAAAATTGGAACAATGTAGTACATTTCATTTTTTGTTTTCGTTAGCGCAAAATAATTTTTGCTATAAAACCTGTCTTCCTTAGGCGAAACATAAATAGTAAAAAAATTTATATTTTACTATTATAATTTCTGTTCCAATACCGGCAAAAAGATACTTATTTTAAATGCCCAATGCCCAAAACTCTATACATTCACAATTCGATGATATTTTTTTGATGATTTTTTTAAGTAGTGGGAATAAAAATATTTGTACCAATTTTTTTTTTTTTTTGTTTTGCCTTATGACTTGAAGTATTTTCGTAACTATAAGATTATTTCATATACATAAAGTTTCATATGCACACAGAGTAGTGATAACATACATATATGCAATATAATGTAATTCATTTTAATTTGCACGATGGCCTAGAATTGTTGTAAAGTTGATTAATAAATAAATAAAATAAATAAATATCCCTCTTCAAAATGGTCAACGGCTAGCAGATTTGGATGAAAGTGATGTTCGGTTCACCCAAGATAGCTGTGATTATGAAACAGACGATATTCCTCTTCAAAATGGTCAACTGCTATCAGATTTAGATGAAAATTATGTTTGGTTCATCCATGATACAGCTGTGATGACGAAACAAGAAGAAGAGATGCATTCAAGAAGAAGCTACTATTAGAATTTATGGAATATGTATCTAAACATATTGAAACACTTAGAATACAAATGCAAAATAGCCGACAAACATCGGGGGGAATTACAGTATAATATCAAGACTCAGCAAGTATTGATTTCATTAATTCTTTTAACTGTCTAAACCATAAAAAAACACAAAGCTTGAAGGATTTGGAGATAAATAAGCAGTACTTAATTAATGGAGCCTATAAGGCGAAAACTAAGTATGGAAAGAAGATAGTTTTGAAGTTGGGTGATTCAATTTTCTATTTACCAGCGAGATTTCTTTCCCTAGGAGATGTAGCCATAGCCCAATTAAATTAGGGCGGATTTTCAATAGCAAAAAAGGCGCTGCGTGAGAATTACAACAGATATTATCAACAGAATGTTTTATTGTCCTAATTACTCTATTTAAAGGAATAAATAAAGAAATGAGTTATTAAAAGAAAATAGGAACAATGTAGTACATTTCATTTTTTGTTTTCTTTAGCGCAAAATAATTTTTTCTATCAAACCTGTCTTCCTTAGGCGAAACAAAAATAGTAAAAAAATGTATATTTTACTATTATGATTTCTGTTCCAATACCGGCAAAAAGATACTTATTTTAAATACGATAATTTTTTTTTCCTTTACGACTCCGGTACTAAAAACTCAAAAAAATCAAACTTGTGGGTTAATGGTTTACATAGAGAGGATATACGTTTGCAAACATTTAATTCATGCCCATTGGAAAAACCGAGAGAGATGGTTATGTTTGGATATTACTATTCAGGTGAAACCGATAAAGTAATATGCTACTTTTGTGAAGTTAAAATTTGTTGCTGGAAAGAAACTGATTCACTAATTTCTGAAAATACGCGCTGGTCTAGTAACTGTCCACTTATAAGAAGATATAAAGCTCCCAGCAAAGAAAATCCTCCAAAGCTAATGGGTTTTGTAAGGGATTTTTGGCATCCGTAACTACTTACAAATCCCCCTACTAACCCATTATTTTAACATGGGCATGTCGCACTGAATTACTAGTTATTCTATGACCAATAGAATACCTAGCTATTGTATGGGCACTGGAAGTTGAAAAATAAGCTATATGATATGTTTTGTTTTTATTTCTAGAACAGTTTGTTTTCAATTTCAACACACTTCATACTTTTTATTTCGCCCCTTACTGAATTTGAACACACGAACTTGTACTTTGTAGCCGAACAAACTACATACTAGGCCACGCACACGAATATTAGGGGTTGTTTCAATTTTTACATGTCCACCGCCAAATGTTCATTGGTTTTTTTTAACAAAAATTACCCGGCCTTCATCATTCCTATTACCTTCTTAAGGATAGGCTGATGTATCGAAATAGAGATCAATGTCCGCTCTAATATCTGCATATATATCTTCTGTATGTACTGTATATATGAAGGAATCTGTATCCATATAATTTAAAATTACTTGTTCCCCAAATTTATTCTTAATATTGTCATAATGAAAGTCATATATCTTCCATTTAGCTAGTTCTAATATACAAACCTCTAAATATATCGGTATCTAACTATATCGGTTTTTTACACTTCACACAAAGTCTCTCCATTTGAGTTGCCCAAAGATCATCACAAAATTTAGTGGCGCTATGAAAGTTGAGTTTTCCTTTTATTCCTATTAATAATTTCCCTATGATTTACTAATTTAATACTTTTGCATTTGTCGATATTTTCCAGTCTGCATTGTTAAACAGTTTAAACAAGTTCTGTAAAAAATCGTTGTCAGCCTTTTGTCTTTCCTCAGCGTTTCTATCTATATAAGGAGGTAACCACGCAGATTGATTAAATGAAATAACGCCGTGTACTTTTTCTAAAATCAAACCATGATCAAGGCATTCCTTCAACGTCATATAATGCATTGCATATTTCGTCTTTTTTTTTTAATCTGCATTTAATTTAATAAATTTTTTTTTATTTTTTGAGCAGAGTGGCAAATCGTTACGTTTCTCATGAAAATTTTTTGGATAACCTAAGTCTACTTCATATATATACCCAACATCAGAATCTGATTGGAACTTCCGTATTTCCTCTGAAAATATTATCATATCTTCAATCTTTACCCAATAAAAATTACCTGTGTGGAGATATTGTTTCATGGCCCAACCGTACAAAATTATCTGCATCTATATAAAGTAGATAACTCCATGGAGAATTTTTATCAAAATTCTTCATATATTTATTATTTGCTTTAGTATATCTTCTCTAGCATTGGAGCTATATTATATGGAGCTATATTTGAAAACAGGTGTTTTGCTTCTCACTGATGTTTTCGAAAACTTTAGAAAATCCTGAAAAGGGTACATAAGCTCGATCCTTGCCAGTTTCATACAGAACCCGGATTGTCATTCGATGCTATGCTTTGACATACTAAAATTGATCACGAGTTATTAGTCGATTTGAATAAGTTTAATTTAATTAAAAAAGTTTGACAATTAAAAGATTGCCATACTGCTTTTGCGTGATTATATTCCTCTATACGACATTTATTATCCATTAATTTGCTATAAAATGCTTCAATAGGAGTAAGAATAGAATTGTTTAATTTATTGAAATTATTCAAGTATTCATATGGGAATATTTCCTTTTTCCTCATAAGTTTAAATAAGTCCTCACTGTGGAAATGTTTTCTAATAGAAGTTAAATCTCTATCTAAACTACTAGCCGTATACCGGAAAGAATCCAAAAATCTATATTCTAGTACATTTTTTTTTCATTAGGATCCATTTTCAGCTTATGCGATAAGGATATATATAATTCTTTGTCCTGAGGGATTATAGTCGTTTCACCTTCTAAGGTTATCAGACGCTCCTTGACAAACAAATGACAACAATCCAGAGAAATTACAAAAAGGGGATAAATTTTGGAACTTTATATTTTATATTACATTAATTATGGACAGCCCCCCTAAATTTAGCAGTGATATGACAGTGGTCACGAACTTTATCTGTTCCCAATAAACCATCACATATATGACAAATTAGTGTTGAGTCGGATGTATTTCGTTCGGAATGTAAAAGCGGTGTCATTGGGGTATTAGCACACAAATTATTATTATAAATTAGAGTTGTATAGTTCACGAACGAACTAGTTCAATTGAACGATTCATTGAAAAGAGCGTACGAACTAGATCAGTCGATATAGTTCATTATAGTTCAGTAGCACACTGAGCACTGACCGAAAGATAAAAGAAGATCAAAACAAAAAACGAACGATTCAGCACGTCATTCACGTATCATAATGTGACGCCGTTGTCAGAGTTAACTGTTGCCTTTGTAAAGGTAATAGTTTTGTTTACATTTTGAATTTTACACAGATACCCACACACATCTTTATTCATTGTAATTTTATAATTTTAATATTTTAAATTATTTTTAACTTAATTACAAATTTAAATTCTAAAAAAACTCCAAATTTGCTTTTCAATCACACCAAACGTATTCCGTTGCTAGGTTCTTTAAAATATTCGTCTGTTATTTGTTCTTTATCGGTCTACATATGTATGTGTGTTTGTATACAAATGAACGAACTTGCAAGCGAACGAGTCAGAGCCGGTGAACGATAGAACGAAAAGACAGCTGACTGACAGAGCTTTTCGACGAACGATTGAACTACTGAACTAAAAGAACGACCTAGTTCGTTGAAAAAAGCTGAACTAAAAAGAGCGATCAGCTAAAAGAGCTTAAAAGTACAACTCTATTATAAATAGCTCTACATTTACTATCTAATTTATTAATAAATTCTTGAGCTGTGTTATTATCAGTATAATGATGATATCAAGACTACTATCTAATGAGCATTTGATGTTGAAACCAAATGCACATGGAACATGCTTGCTTATAATCTTTCCTCCTTCTTCTACATCTTCTAATGCGGATTCAAAAAAGTGAATGGGACATACATTTGTTTATGGTAGTTTTTAAATGGTAATTTACCTTCACCCTCTAGAGGCATGTGTGATACCACTTTACTGCAATCCTTTTTATGCAAAATTCATTAAATCCATTCTGGCAGTGTAGTAAAAGCATTGATTACATACTTTTAGATGTGTTTTGGCTAAGCTGACTCCTCAATGATCTGAATGAAAAAACATAATAAGAATAATATAAGTAAAAAGATTATTACATGATATTTTATAATACATACCTAGAAGCATCTGTCACTAAAATAAAATTAGCCTTATCATCCTCCTCCAGCAATATGAAATTAGTATGAATTTGTTTCACATCTTGTATTATAGAGCGGTCCAACTACATTTGTATCAAATCCGAATACATTTATACTTATATTCGGATTGTTGTTTTCGAATGTTGATATGGTGTTTATTTCTAGTGAAAAGTCCATACCTTCAAAGTTGAGGACAAAACCATTTTGGAGAACGATTACATCCGCTTTTATGTTCATAATACCGTATCATATTGATCTTATTGGATTTTTATTCTCTGTTGTATCTAATGCAGCAATCAAACAACATTATTAACTAAATGTTAACCATAGTATTTTGGTTAGTGCCCATCCAGAGTCTCTATCTTGTATTTCAGATATGCGACCAATATCACCTGCAACAATAATCTGAGTCATTTTAGTTATATGACCTATGCTCTCATATTTTGTTCTATTCTCACATTTTCACAAACAACCTCTACATTGAACTTTAATACAATCAGTCGTTTTAAAGAATCTTTACATTTGTTGAAGAAGTCATCAAAATTAATTATAATTTTACTCGTCTTATAATGAAAAGATTTGATGCCATTTTGGAGCTATATGGAGCTATATTTGAAAACAGGTGTTTTGCTTCTCACTGATGTTTTCGAAAACTTTAGAAAATCCTGAAAAGGGTACATAAGCTCGATCCTTGCCAGTTTCATACAGAACCCGGATTGTCATTCGATGCTATGCTTTGACATACTAAAATTGATCACGAGTTATTAGTCGATTTGAATAAGTTTAATTTAATTAAAAAAGTTTGACAATTAAAAGATTGCCATACTGCTTTTGCGTGATTATATTCCTCTATACGACATTTATTATCCATTAATTTGCTATAAAATGCTTCAATAGGAGTAAGAATAGAATTGTTTAATTTATTGAAATTATTCAAGTATTCATATGGGAATATTTCCTTTTTCCTCATAAGTTTAAATAAGTCCTCACTGTGGAAATGTTTTCTAATAGAAGTTAAATCTCTATCTAAACTACTAGCCGTATACCGGAAAGAATCCAAAAATCTATATTCTAGTACATTTTTTTTTCATTAGGATCCATTTTCAGCTTATGCGATAAGGATATATATAATTCTTTGTCCTGAGGGATTATAGTCGTTTCACCTTCTAAGGTTATCAGACGCTCCTTGACAAACAAATGACAACAATCCAGAGAAATTACAAAAAGGGGATAAATTTTGGAACTTTATATTTTATATTACATTAATTATGGACAGCCCCCCTAAATTTAGCAGTGATATGACAGTGGTCACGAACTTTATCTGTTCCCAATAAACCATCACATATATGACAAATTAGTGTTGAGTCGGATGTATTTCGTTCGGAATGTAAAAGCGGTGTCATTGGGGTATTAGCACACAAATTATTATTATAAATAGCTCTACATTTACTATCTAATTTATTAATAAATTCTTGAGCTGTGTTATTATCAGTATAATGATGATATCAAGACTACTATCTAATGAGCATTTGATGTTGAAACCAAATGCACATGGAACATGCTTGCTTATAATCTTTCCTCCTTCTTCTACATCTTCTAATGCGGATTCAAAAAAGTGAATGGGACATACATTTGTTTATGGTAGTTTTTAAATGGTAATTTACCTTCACCCTCTAGAGGCATGTGTGATACCACTTTACTGCAATCCTTTTTATGCAAAATTCATTAAATCCATTCTGGCAGTGAGTAAAAGCATTGATTACATACTTTTAGATGTGTTTTGGCTAAGCTGACTCCTCAATGATCTGAATGAAAAAACATAATAAGAATAATATAAGTAAAAAGATTATTACATGATATTTTATAATACATACCTAGAAGCATCTGTCACTAAAATAAAATTAGCCTTATCATCCTCCTCCAGCAATATGAAATTAGTATGAATTTGTTTCACATCTTGTATTATAGAGCGGTCCAACTACATTTGTATCAAATCCGAATACATTTATACTTATATTCGGATTGTTGTTTTCGAATGTTGATATGGTGTTTATTTCTAGTGAAAAGTCCATACCTTCAAAGTTGAGGACAAAACCATTTTGGAGAACGATTACATCCGCTTTTATGTTCATAATACCGTATCATATTGATCTTATTGGATTTTTATTCTCTGTTGTATCTAATGCAGCAATCAAACAACATTATTAACTAAATGTTAACCATAGTATTTTGGTTAGTGCCCATCCAGAGTCTCTATCTTGTATTTCAGATATGCGACCAATATCACCTGCAACAATAATCTGAGTCATTTTAGTTATATGACCTATGCTCTCATATTTTGTTCTATTCTCACATTTTCACAAACAACCTCTACATTGAACTTTAATACAATCAGTCGTTTTAAAGAATCTTTACATTTGTTGAAGAAGTCATCAAAATTAATTATAATTTTACTCGTCTTATAATGAAAAGATTTGATGCCATTTTGGAAACCGGTAGATACTAATGTAACGTTATCATCAATAACTACAGCACTACTTTCTCTATGGCATTTTGTTCTGTAATGACTGAACCATAGTTTTGTTTGCACATTAATATTGCAGATATCGCAATATTTATATGCATATTTTTTCTATATGTTCAAGGTTCTCTTGTTGATGTTGCTGATATTCTTCCAGGTTTTCTTGACGTTGATTGTCTTGCATTTGTCGTTGACTAACCTGATTCTGCACTTAAACTCGGTGTTGTGATTGATATATTTCATATTACTGGTCCATTAGTTGTAGATACTGATAGTGCTGATATTGTGGCAGTTGTCCATAAAGCTGGTGTTGTGGTTGATGTATTCCATAATGTTGTTGGTTATAAAGTCCTTGTCTAGGTTTCGAGGGAATTGATCTCCATTATATTGATTGGGTTGATAAATACATATATACATTCTCATTAAATTGTTGATGATGCATTTGGTGCTGATGATAATAAAAATCTTGATCTCTCTGTTGATGGAATGCATATTACTGATTTTGGTAATATTGAATTGGTTGGGGTGTTGAATCGCATAGTGCAACTCTAATGTTTGCCAATTAGAATTAAAAAATATAAAATAATTGTGAGATTTTATTCATTTTTTGTGGAAGAACGCTGTTTTTAGCTGGTCTCAAATAAAAAGAATTTTTTTCTTTTGGGATAGCGGAGGAAAATTCTGTTTATAATTGTTCCACAAACATCCCGATGGGACAAGGGAGACTTCTCTCATATCAATGAGTGCACGCCGATTCATATTGGCTCAATGATATGGGACCTACTTTTTATTGCCGAGTCCGAACGGCGTGTCTTACGACACCACTTGTAGAGAAGTTTTTCATGGCTTAAGTACTCAGGAAATGTCGCCAGCATTACCGAGGGGTAATTTTGCCACCGTTGAAAATTTGATGTTGTTTGGCCTGGGATTCGAACCGCAGACCTTCTGAGTGCAAGGCGGACGTGCTAACCATTGCACCACGGTGGCCCCAAATTCTGTTTACACCAACAATAATAAGAACAAGTATCTACATAATACTGATAATCTCAAAACATTAACCATAAAATGGATTTTTTTTCTTTTGGGATTACAACAACAAAAATAAGAATAACCCATATGTCCGCATCATGAATTTCCTTTTTGGGCATAACAGGGTACTTTTTTTACATTAACAATAAGAATAACCCACATGAACCCATATGTCCACATTCAGAAATATGTATTATCACACAGTATGTATTATCCTAATATTCAGACTCCCAAAACACGAGCCATAAAAAGGATCTCAAACCAAAGAACATTTTGATACTTGTTAATTTCACGCCTATGTATGAAATTGTGATTGAAAATCCCAAAACACGAGCCATAAAAAGGATCACAAGCCAATTAACACTTTGATTTATGAAATTATCCCACTTCACAACAATGTCTGAAATTTCTGTTTAAGGATCGTGCTAAATGTGTAACATTCAAAAGAGTCACACAAAATGACGTCTAAATAATCATAATTAAAAAAGGATCACAAGCAGAGATCATTTGAATACCAGAATTCAAAATATTTCACACCTATGTGTGATATTCTAATTTATATGACGCCCCCCAAGTGACCCCCATATGAGTACATATGAACAATGTTTGTTTAGGGTCATGTTTATTTAGGATCTTTGTTTGCACTCAGACTGCACCCCGAGGTCATATGGACACCATGGAGTGCAGTTCGCCGTGGGAGAATATCTGCGCAGATTTTGTGGGGCCATTACCCCGTTTTACTAAGGGGAGCACAATGCTTCTGGCAATAGGAGACAAATTTAGATGGATGGATTTGTGTCCAACATGACAGGGAACTGCGAAAGACGTCGTGCGTGCTCTGAGGGAGAAGGTAAGATTTGGATGCCCTAATACCTTTGTGAGCGACAACGGTGTACAGTTCACGAGTAAATCTGTTAAAGACTTTTTTGCGAATCTCGGAGTCGATCATCAAACTATTGCTTTTTACGACCCGAACGAGAATTCAATTAAGAGGACGAACCTGTCGTGAAGATATTTATCGCACACCAAGTGGGATCCGATCATCGCCATTGGGATCATTATCTACCTGAGGTCGCGTTTGCGATTAATAGGGCTACGCATGAATCCACAAAATTTACACCAGCGGAGATTTTGTGTGATAGGTATCTGATAATGGAAACACGACTACTTCTTGAATACCTGGCGACACATCAAGACAACAAAAATGACTTGGAGCAATTGCTGCGTAGTTCAAGTGATCAAAATTCCGCCGATCCCAAAGAAAAATTAAACTTGCAAATTAATAATATAACGTAGAGGATACCCCATATACGTTTATCAGATCCATCAAAGCTGCAGATGATGAAAATTGTAAACAATGGAAAGCCTTTTGCTATTGCTTTTCGAAGCTGAGATTGTAATTTCAATCCAACATTTCATGGTGCAACTAAATGTTATTGGAATGTAAAATTATCGACTAATAGAGAAAAACCACGTTATATTACCCGCTCTCGAAAAAAGAAGGGAAATTCATCCTCTCCAATTTGGTTAATGTAAAATGTCATTTAAATTCGGAAGCATATCCGTATGATGATCTAAACCAGAACAAAGTTTTTTATTTGCTAAACTTTTTAAAAGGTCGTCGATCAAAGGGATCGGATAGTTATGCTTTGCTGTAATTTTATTTAAACTTCGAAAATCTACACACATACGCATGTCTCCGGTTTTTTTTTTTCTAACTAACACAATGGGTGAAGCATATTCTGATTCACTAGGCCTGATTATCTCTTTGTCCAAATAGTCGTCCAACAATTTCTGTAACTCTTGCTTCTCCGCATAAGAAAGTCGCATTGGGGGGCAATTGAAGGGTTTTGGGTTTTGTAGAACCAACTTCATCTCACACCGTATCTCTGGCAAATGTAACTGTTTAACATCTGCATAATTTTGTTTAAACAACGTCTTTAACTTATCTGAAACTTGCTGCGCAATGTTTGTAACTATCTTCAAATCGAAATCTTCATAATTATGTGACACATCAATTTGTAGCAACTGATTCATACAATTTTGTTCTTTACACAAATAGGTGAAGCATGAAGTAGTGTGTAATTTTTGTTGTGGCATAATGTTTTGACAGTCTACTGAACTTGTTTCTAAACCAAATAGCATTAATTTGGTATTTGTTATATCTAAAAAGCCTCGACCCAACAATACTGCATATTTCATTGAAGAACTATCGACCACTATCATTTTGAGTTTAAAACATTTTTCTTTTTGTAATATTAAAAAAGAAATACAGAATCCAATTGTTTTTAATTTTGAAAAATTAAGACCGTAATAGGCTGTATCTTGTAAGGGGAAATTTTAGTTCCATGTGGCAACACATCTTCTTTAACAAAACTTATTGAGCTACCAGTATCTATGAGGCTTTCTAAATAAAATTTAAAATTATGTCTGGAATTAAAAGCATAACTAAAATATTTACGTAAAAATTCTCCATTGCATTCTTCTTTTTGTTCTTTCGCAGCGAGCTACCGTGTGGTCGTCGCCGCCGCAGGCTAGCAGGTTCCCGGTTGTCGCCGAGGCTTGCTGCAGTCAGCCGCATAATGGCCTACACTATTGCAGTTGTAGCATCTGACTTCTAACTTGGCGGCAGGCGCAGTGCGGCCAGCATCACTCACTCTCGGCAACGTAGTCGCAGCCAGGGCTTTGCACAAATCAGAAACGCTCTTATACTGCTGCATTACCGTCTGACGTCGCAGCTGAATGTTTGGAATGCCCTCAGCCACGTACTCTAGTAGTTCATCCTCTTCGAGTTTTAATTTGCTCGCCAACTTTATTTTGTCATTGCAATAGTCGGTTAAATTTTCGTCAGTCTTCCACACGCGACGTTCAAATTTTTTCCTCAACTTCAGTTTACTCTCGTTTGAACCAAACATCGAACAAAATTGTTCAAACATTTCACCTACCGTTTCCTTGAATGTGTTGCGGCGTGAATGTAGCCAGGTTAGCGGTCTGCCCACTAATTTTTTTGCAAAGAGCGCCCGCAACATCTCATCGGAGAGTTTGTATGACTGTTGCAAGTCTCTCAGTTGAGTTATCAAAAATTCTGCATCGGTGGTACCATCAAACTCAAATTTCTCACTAGCATCAAAGAAACGTTGCCCTCTGTTGTCTGAACATTGTCGTCATTGTCATCTTTTTGGCTGCATTGTTTTGTCGGTAACTGTAAATTTGTTTTTTTCGAAGGGCTATCAGTATTTTTAGTGTTGTGTTTTCGCCACTTTTTTCTGGAATATCGCCATCTGTAGATTTTTCTAATTTCTTGTCTTCTTCAAATGTTTCTTTTTGTACCGCAACCGTGGACTGTACTTTTGTCTGAACTTCTAATGCCGCACTTTGTTCCTTCTCGCTGTCCACCAACAACGGCACAATATTTTTTTTGATCGTAGCGTTACCTTGTCTGCATTTCTATCATCACCTTCTGTAGTTGTCGTCATTTCTGTATCAACACGTAGCTTTTGACCTTCCATTTTTAATGTATTGGCCGAAGGGAAAATCTTGTCAGCAGCAACTTATTCGCTTATTTATTTGTTCTTTTGTAGGCACAAAAAAGTCGTACACCCACTTCTGGGATTGTGGTATACCCGCTGTTTCTCCAAATCAAAAACACTTCGGTGATTTAGCTGTTTAATTATCTTTTCTTTATTTCTTAAAGTACTTTGGTGTTTTAGTTTTTTGATCGTTTATTCTATACTTTTTTTATGGTAAGCTCGGCTGCGGTGTTGTGTGTCTAGTTTAGAACTAACTCTTTTCAATCCGTCATGGTCGTTAGGTAGCCATCAACGCCCACACAACAACGCACCCACCCTTGCTCTCGTAGTAGAGTGAGTAATTATCGACTAAACTGGTTTCTTACTTGCTAAGTGCTTAGAGACTAGACATATTTACAGTATGTTAAAGAGTAAAGAGTAATGACTAGCATGCTACAATATGTATATTCTAGAGGACTACGACGGTAACCCCATCAGATGTGGATTCTATAAAGAAGAAATTAAACTTACTCGTTTTCCAAACACATACCTCGTGGAAAATTCTGAAAAAGGAAGGTGATAGGTTATACGTGAAATGGCTAGGTTTTTCACACTCTCGTAATTCATGGGTAAATAAAAATGGTATTTTGTAAGATATATTTTAAATAAAGTAATATAATAAAACAAAGAAAAATATGTATTTTCATTTATAAACTATCACTCATAATGTCAATAACTTTAGCACTAACCGGAAAGTCTTCAGTTTTAACAGGAAATTATTTTCCACCAATTCAACTAAATGGAGATAATGACTGTGCCTTAATCGATTTCCACTCATATAATTCGATACCAAATGTAGATTTTGATAGTAATTTATTTCATATTGGGAAACAAATAATAGAAACTCTCATTGGTTCATATGAACTTGAAGATATTGCTAATTATATTTAATCTTCATACGACAACCAAAACAATGTTACAACTATAGAGATTATTGCTAATAATAACATTCTGCAACTTGAAATTTTCTCATAGCACGATTCAATTTATTTCAATCAAGGAAGGTCTATATGTATATGTATCTTAACATCAGAAAAAAGACATTGTTCACATATAATATTTTAAAAGTAAGCGCAATACAAATGTAATGTAACATAACTACGGGGCATATATGAATAATACTCCTGTGCACACCATACATTAATTTGGAGTAAATGTTTCCCCAGGATATAAAATGGATGATATACCTAGTAACTTGATATATTTACCTGTGAACGTGAAAGAAATAAGTTCACTAAAGTTTGGATCACTGATCAAGAATAACGTTTAATAAATTTGCCAGTTGAAGAAATTACTCTGCGACTGCATTTGAAATCAATACCGAAATGATTATATATAATAAATACATGAAAAAGCAGAAAGATTCGCACATTCCAATAAAGTCAATTAAACCAAAACCACCATTGTTTACGGGGAAAAAATAAAGAGTTTTTCAAATCAATTAAACTAAATTTAGAGGAAAATGTCTGATTTTAATATTGAAGACACACCATGCTCAGAAAATAACATCATTAAAAAAGATGATCATACCATAAATTCGCTCTTTTAAAAATAATGATGAAATAAGAATCACGATACAAAATCAAGACTTGGATGATTTACCGAGCGAGACTTATGCTTGGTTTACATTTACGAAATCCACTCGATTTCAGCTGTCAAATCAATAGGTTAAACGTCAAATGAAATCCAGATGAGATTTCATTTGACGTTTGAGCTATGGAATTGACAGTTGAAATCGAGTTGATTTCGTAAATGTAAACTTAGCATTATATCTACGTTAAAGGTATAATAACATCATTAGCAGGAGACATGACAACAACAATCAGCATAGAAAGTTTTTATTCCCTTTTCTTTCTAAATTAAAGTGAAAATGAATGACATAGTCAAATTTTAATTGATTAAATGTATGGGCTTACCTACCTTAAATTTCAACTAAATATTCCCAGAAAAAGAGTAAATCCGTTAGGAGCAAATATTATAATAAGATAGTCTTAAGTTATTAAACTTTGTAAAGTATTATATGGGAAATAAAATCTTGAGACATGACAACCAATTCTCGTTTACACAACAACTGTGTAGCATACTTAATTGATGAATTTCGATATGAGCTAAATGGTTTTGAAGTTGATCGTACTCGCTATTTGGCAGCATCGAGCACTATAAAAAATTTTGTTTCTCTGACAAGCACTGAGAGTAATATTTGAATGCTGGCTTATTACAGCATTTATTAGTGTCGACATAAATATGAATACTTTGAATTTCTGTATACCACTTAAAATGCTTTGGGATTTACAGAAGATTATAACAAAGTAATATTAAATAGTAAACGTGATCTTATAATGCTGCGTAGTTCAAGAGATCAAAATGCATTCTATTCCACCGATCCAAAGAAAAATTTAACTTGCAAATTAATAATATAAAGTGGAGGATAGTTCATTTAATTTGGAAGCATATACGTATGATGATTTAATCCTGAAATTTGTTGAAAACAAATATGCAGTACTTTATGATATGTACGCTTATTTCAACAAGACTACTTTATGAAAGTGCCAAAACCAATTCTATCATGGGATAAATTTAACGAAACCCCAATTGTCGTATTTGATGTTAGTCATCAGAATTAAGTTGTTAAAAGCGGCAAAATAGATGTAAAAGTGAAATTTGAAACTAATACGCAAATACCAAGCGGAAGATCTGCATACTGCCTAATTCTTCACGATCGATTGATTGAATATATACCATTTAAATTTATATTGCTTTATATTATAGATTAAATTCAAAACATTCAACTTTTTTATACTTAATATTAATTGTTATATAAAATGGAGGCAATTTCCATTGCTTCATTCAAAAGATTCATGAAATTATATTCAAGCTCTATTCCCACATGACCCCAAGCATATGTATTAATCTTATCATGTCTATCCATTCTTTTTGTATCCTTAAAACTGAAGACTACTTTATATAATTCACTAGTATATACTTGGTGTATTTTTGAGCGGATATTCAGCATAGTATCGTATTCATTAAATAATGTATGTTTTTTATACTTCCCAATGACACATTTTTTCATACTTTTAGCTTTTTGACTTCTTCGCCATCATCCACCGTATACGAAAACATTTTTGGACCTAATCCTACAAACTCTAGCATTATTTTCCCACAATTTTCATCATTCCTATTACCTTCTTATTACGAAGGTTTATATCATATATGTTGTCTTTATGATAGGCTGATGTATAGAAAAGGAGATATTATATCAGCATATATATCTTCTGTATATACTGTATGTATGAAGGAATCTGTATCCATATAGTTTAAAATTACTTGTTCCCCAAATTTATTCTTCATATAGTCATAATGGAAGTCATACATCTTCCATTTAGCTAGTTCTAATATACAAAACTCTAAATATATCGGGTTGTTATACTTCACACAAAGTCTCTCCATTTGAATTGCCAAAAGATCGTCACAAAATTTAGTGGCGCTATGAAAGTTGGGTTTTCCTATTAATGCTCGAGCTCCCAATTTTTTCCTATTAATGCTTTCCCAATAATTTTCTTATTTAATATTTTTTCTTTTGTCAGTATTTTCCAGACTGCATTGCTAAACGGCTTAAACACGTTCCGCAGAAAATAATTGTCGGCCTTTTGTCTTTCCTCAGTGTTTCTATCTATATAAGGAGATAACCATGCAGATCGATTAAATGAAATAACACGGTGTACTTTTTCTAAAATCAAACCATGATCTAGGCATTCCTTCAAGGTCATATAATACATTGCATATTTCTTTTTGACTCAAAATCTGCATTTAATTTATTAAATTTTTTCTTTATTTATTTAAAAATTCCCTTTCAGACTGCGATTTTTAATAATATACAATTCATATATATAGCTATATACAATATAGGAACATAGCCTAATTTATATTAATTAAACAAATTTTTAATAAGTTCTTAAATGAATCTCTTGAAATACTAAAATCAATCAAAGTTATTCTATTAATGATATTAAATGTATTTAAAGCACTGACAAAAGGGCTATTTATAATATAATTTTTAACCCCAACTTTTTTATTTTCTGAGCAGAGTGGCAAATCGTTACGTTTCTCATGACAATTTTTTGGATAACCTAAGTTCACTTCATATATATACCCAACATCAGAATCTGATTGGAACTTCCGTATTTCCTCTGGACCTATTATCATATCTTCAATCTTTACCCAATAAAAATTACCTGTGGGGAGATATTGTTTCATGGCCCAACCGTATAAATTATCTGCATCTATATAAAGTAGATAACTCCATGGAGAATTTTTATCAAAATACTTCTTATATTTATTTTTTGCTTTAGTATATCTTCTCTAGCATTGGAGCTATATTATATGGAGCTATATTTGAAAACAGGTGTTTTGTTTCTCACTGATGTTTTCGAAAACTTTAGAAAATTCTGAAAAGAGTACATAATCTCGATCCTTGCCAGTTTTATACAGAACCAGGATTGTCATTCGATGCTATGCCTAGACATGCTAGAATTGATCACGAGTTATTAGTTGATTTAAATAAATTTAATTTAATTAAAAAAGTTTGACAATTAAAAGATTGCCATACTGCATTTGCGTGATTATATTCCTCTATACGACATTTCTTATGCATTAATTTGCTATAAAATGCTTCAATAGGAGTAAGAATAGAATTGTTTAATTTATTGAAATTATTCAAGTATTCATATGGGAATATTTCCTTTTTCCTCATAAGTTTAAATAAGCCCTCACTGTGGAAATGTTTTCTAATAGAAGTTAAATCTCTATCTAAACTACTAGCCATGGCACAATTACCCAGGTAGTGGCATCGTAAAATTTTGAATATGTTATGTCAAATATTTCTTTATGTTGTTGTGGAAATTACAACAAAAATAATTTTTTTATAAAGGGATTTGACTTTTCATATTCGATCAGCTGGTGTGATACCACTGCCTTGTAGTTCTGCCATGCTACTAGCCATAAACCGGAAAGAATCTAAAAATCTATATTCTAGTAAATTTTTTTTCATTAGGATCCATTTTCACCTTATGCGATAAAGATATATATGATTCATTGTCCTGAGGGATTATAGTCGTTTCACCTTCTAAGGTTATCAGACGCTCCTTGACAAACAAATGACAACAAACCAGAGAAATTATGAAAAAATGGGATATATTTTGGAACTTTATATTTTCTATTACATGAATTATGGGCAGCCCCCCTAAATTTACCAGTGATATGACAGCGGTCACGAACTTTATCTGTTCCCAATAAACCATCACATATATGACAATTTAGTGTTGAGTCGGATGTATTTCGTTCTGAAGGTGAAAGCGGTGTCATTGGGGTATTAGCACACAAATAATTATTATAAATAGCTCTACATTTACTATCTAATTTATTAATAAATTCTTGAGCTGCGTTATTACCAGTATAGTGATGATATCAAGACTACTATCTAATGAGCATTTGATGTTGAAACCAAATGCACATGGAACATGCTTGCTTATAATCTTTCCTCCTTCTTCTACATCTTCTATTGCGGATTCAAAAAAGTGAATGGAACATACATTTGTTTATGGTAATTTTTAAATGCTAATTTACATTCATCCTCTAGAGGCATGTGTGTTACCACTTTACTGCAATCCTTTTTATGCAAAATTCATTAAATCCATTCTGGCAGTGTAGTAAAAGATTGATTACATACTTTTAGATGTGTTTTGGCTAAGCTGACTCCTCAATGATCTGAAAGAAAAAACATAATAAGAATAATATAAGTAAAAAGATTATTACATCATATTTTATACATACCTAGAAGCATCTCTCACTAAAATAAAATTAGCCTTATCATCCTCCTCCAGCAATATGAAATTAATATGAATTTGTTTCACATTTTGTATTATAGAGCGGTCCAACTACATTTGTATCAAATCCGAATACATTTATGCTTATATTCGGATTGTTGTTTTCGAATGTTGTTATAGTGTTTTTTTCTAGTGAAAAGTCCATACCTTCGAAGTTGAGGACAAACAAATTTTGGAGAACGATTACATCCGCTTTTATGTTCATAATACCGTATCATATTGATCTTATTGGATTTTTATTCTCTGTTGTATCTAATGCAGCAATCACACAACATTATTAACATTTAACTCTAACCATAGTGTTTTGGTTAGTGCCCATCCAGAGTCTCTATCTTGGAACACAGCCGTTTTATTTTTGATCAAGTCTATATTTTTTAAAAATATGCGACTAATATCACCTGCAACAGTAATCTGAGTCATTTTAGTTATATGACATATGCTCTCATATTTTGTTCTATCCTCACATTTTCTTGCATATTCACAAACAACATCTACATTGAACTTTAATACACTCAATCGTTTTAAAGAATCTTTACATTTGTTGAAGAAGTCATCAAAATTAATTATAATTTTATTCGTCTTATAATGAAAAGATTTGATGCGTTTTTGGAAACCGGTAGATACTAATGTAACCTTATCATCAATAACTACAGCACTACTTTCTCTATGGCTTTTTGTTCTGTAATGACTGAACCATAGTTTTGTTTGCACATTAATATTGCAGATATCGCAATATTTATATGCATATTTTTCTAATGTTCAGGGTTCTCTTGTTGATGTTGCTGATATTCTTCCAGGTTTTCTTGATGTTGATTGTCTTGCATTTGTCGTTGACTAACCTGATTCTGCACTTAAACTCGGTGTTGTGATTGATATATTTCATATTACTGGTCCATTAGTTGTAGGTACTGATAGTGCTGATATTGTGGCAGTTGTCCATAAAGTTGGTGTTGTGGTTGATGTATTCCATAATGTTGTTGGTTATAAAGTCCTTTTCCTAGGTTTTGAGGGAATTGATCTCCATTATATTGATTGGGTTGATAAATACATATATACATTCTCATTAAATTGTTGATGATGCATTTGGTGTTGATGATGATAATAAAAATCTTGATCTCTCTGTTGATGGAATTCATATTACTGATTTTGGTAATATTGAATTGGTTGGGGTGTTGAATCGCATAGTGCAACTCTAATGTTTGCCAATTAGAATTAAGAAATATAAAATAATTTGGAGATTTTATTAATTTTTTTGTGGAAAAACGCTGTTTTAGCTGAAGCCTCAAATAAAAATGATTTTTTTCTTTTGGGATAACGGAGGAAAATTCTGTTTACACCAACAATTATATGAACAAGTATCTACATAATACTGAGAATCTCAAAACATTAACCATAAAATGGATTTTTTTCTTTTGGGATTACAACAACAAAAATAAGAATAACCCATATGTCCACATCATGAATTTCCTTTTTGGGCATAACAGGGTACATTTTTAAATGGTTTTATTTAGCTCACCCCGTTTGTTTTATTATTTATTCTTGGGTCAAATTTAGTAACTCAAATTTGACCCTCTTCCAGTGAACCGATTAATCTGAAATTTTGTATACAATTTGGATTTTGGTAACAATACAATTATGTTTATTCATTATCTTTATAAATTCAAGATGGCCGCCGCTACAAAATGGCGGATAACGTAGGTTTTATCAATCCCATCAATATGGGTATCAAATGAAAGGGCTCAACAAGCAGAATACAATATACTATAAAAAAATTTAAATCCAAGATGGCGGCCGCTACAAAATGGCGGATAACGTAGGATTTATCAATCCCATCAATATGGGTATCAACTGAAAGGGCTCAACAAGCAGAATACAATATACTATAAAAAATTGAAATCCAAGATGGCGGCCGCTACAAAATGGCGGATAGCGTAGGTTTTGTCAATCCCATCAATATGGGTGTTATAGTTCAAATTGGCTTTTTTATTCTAATTCGACTGACTTTCAGTCATGTGTCAACCCCCCTTGTCAGAAATAGTCTACTACGTAAATCATCCAACTTGCGCTTTCGGCGCAAAGTAATATTGACATATTCTGACAAGAGAGGTTGACAGTTTGCCCGCCAATGTCTAGTTAAAGCTGCGTTTGAGTAGAGTGTGTTATTCGACACAAGGCAGAATAGACGAACTTCGTTCACGGACTTCGTCCAAATAACCTTACTAACAAGTATTGTTTACGAAAAAAGGTAAAAGCTTTACGAGCAAAAAATCCAATAAATATACCAAACACCAATACTAAAAACCCTTGTGTTTTTATTTCTCTTCTTTTTCGTTTATTTACACCGCACAACCTCTACGAGACAACCAACAACAAAAGCTAAGCTTTAAACTATACAGTCCACTCATCATTTGGTGTCCCACCTAAACTTTCTGCTTTCGCAGCTAAACATCAGTAGTGGTATTCTGTAACTCATTTTTGCTGTTATCGATAATTGTCGGTAAAATTAAAATACTTATAATTTCGATAATTAACGAAATTTTTCGGTAAGTAAACGATGAATAAAAAGCAGTCGCTAGCCTCTACCGACACAAAGAGTGATGTCAACTTTTCTTTATGTTTTTAGTCATAATTTTGCGATTTAATTTTACCGATTTTTGTCGGTAACGGCAAAAATGAGTTACAGAATCCCACTACTGGTCTCTTCAGGCTGGATTAAACAATGGGTATCAAATGAAAGTGCTCAACCAGTAGAATACAATGTACTATATAAAATTAAAATCCAAGATGGCGACCTCTACAAAATGGCGGATAGCTTAGGTTTTATCAATCCCATCAACATGGGTATCAAATGAAAGGTCTCAACAAGTAGAATACAATTTACTATGCAAAATTGAAATCTAAGATGACCGCCGCTACCAAATGGCTGATAACAATTTTTTATCAATCCCACCAATATGGGTATCAAATAAAAGGGCTTGACAAGAAGAATACAGTGCACTATACAGTACATCTTATATACCCGAAAGCCATACAGTTTCCAGCTAAGTACAATTACGGGACGGCTGAAAGAAGAATGTTGCCTTTAATACTATCATGGGCTTCTACAATACATAAAATGCAGGGCAGCACTGTGGATCACGCAGTCGTATACTTAGGTGCGAAACTGTTTGAAGAAGGTCAAACCTACGTGACTCTTAGTAGAGTAAGATCTTTGCAGGGACTACGTATAGAGGAGTTGGACTGCAATAAACTAACGGGCAAGAAAACTTGCAATAATGAAGCACTAAATGAATTAAACAGAATGCGAAATAAAAACTAGACAATAAAAATAGATAAAAAAAAACTTTTTAAGTTAAACGGTTTTATGTTAAACAGACAATTGACGTGCCCCACGGTTTTATTTTAGTCTAGTCTATGCATATGTTTATAATTCCCACGACTGTATCTATTTTATTATTTGTTCGTTTTTAGTACATTTATCTTAAACATTGCAATGTATGTTTAACATAAAACCGTTTAACTTAAAAAGTTTTTTTTACCTATTTTTATTTTT
Organism: Musca autumnalis; assembly: GCF_047663935.1. Classification (NCBI taxonomy): domain Eukaryota; kingdom Metazoa; phylum Arthropoda; class Insecta; order Diptera; family Muscidae; genus Musca; species Musca autumnalis. Next base: position 85,840,375 of record NW_027411866.1, read on the forward strand.
TTCTTTTGGGATAACGGAGAAAAATTCAGTTTACACCAACAATATTAAAAACAACTATCTACCTAATACTATCTCAAAACATTAACCATAAAAAAGATTGTTTTCTTTTGGGATTACAACAATAATAGGAATAACCATATGTCCACATCATGAATTTCCTTTTTGGGGATAACATTTTTTTACATCAACAATAAGAATAACCCACATGAACCCATATGTCCACATTCAGAAATATGTATTATCACACAGTATGTATTATCCTAATATTGAGACTCCCAAGACACGAGCCATAAAAAGGATCTCAAACCAAAGAACATTTTGATACTTGAAATTAACCCACCTATGTGTGAAATTGTGATTGAGAATCCCAAAACATGAGCCATAAAAAGGATCGCAAGCCAAAGAACATTTTAATATATGGAATTATCCCACTTCACACCAATGTGTGAAATTTATGTTTTAAGGATCGTGCTGAATGTGTAACATTCAAAAATGACGTCTTAATAATTATAATTAAGAAAGGATCACAAGCAGAGATCATTCGAATACTAGAATTCAAAATACTTCACACCTATGTGTGATATTCTAATTTATATGACGCCCCCAAGTGACACCCATATGCCTACATATGGACAATGTTTGTTCAGGGTCATGTTTATTTAGGATCTTTGTTTGCACTCAGACTGCACCCCGAGGTCATATAGACACCATGCAGTGCAGTTCCCCGTGGGAGAATGTCTGCGCAGATTTTGTGAGGCCATTACGCCGTTCTACTAAGGGGAACACACTGCTTCTGGTACTTGTAGACAAGTTTAGCAAGTGGGTGGAGTTGTGTCCAACACGACGGAAAAGTTTCCAGACCAGGAGTTAAAATCATTCATACCCTGGGAGTATGTTCGCCAATAATTTAATCAATTGAATTAAAAAATCAACTCCCTTTGGTTTTTTTTTCACCACCGTTCCTTTTTAAAGCCGCGTTATCAGCGGCTACCGGTCAGTCGCATCCTGTCAATTGCCAAGTCAACATGGTACGGAAAAATACTACTCCAACCACCGACGTCGCACAGTGGTGCCCCTTTCTTGTAAATGTGGACAAAAATAGAAGGAGTTGACCTAGGATGATGAATTTTTGTACATGTACTTATGAGGGCATAGGAATGAAAAATACAAAGTTTGGTCAATATCAGTTAAGATTTGGATGTAGCCCCCCATATTTCTCTCCCCGATTTTGCTATTACTCGGTCAATTTAAGAGAATACCCGTCAAATTAAATATCTGATATTTTCGTAGGCCACTAATCCGCTTTACCGCTTTTGACAAAAGTCGGTTCAGAGTTAGATATAGCCCCAATATATATCTTTTTCCGATTTTTCAATAAATTGTTCAGTAATTATTGAATATCCTACATATTTTATATTTGATGTTTTCTTAGGTCGTTAATCAGTTATATAGATTTTGACAAAAAAAATGTAACGTTATCATCAATAACTACAGCACTACTTTCTCTATGGCTTTTTGTTCTGTAATGACTGAACCATAGTTTTGTTTGCACATTAATATTGCAGATATCGCAATATTTATATGCATATTTTTCTAATGTTCAGGGTTCTCTTGTTGATGTTGCTGATATTCTTCCAGGTTTTCTTGATGTTGATTGTCTTGCATTTGTCGTTGACTAACCTGATTCTGCACTTAAACTCGGTGTTGTGATTGATATATTTCATATTACTGGTCCATTAGTTGTAGGTACTGATAGTGCTGATATTGTGGCAGTTGTCCATAAAGTTGGTGTTGTGGTTGATGTATTCCATAATGTTGTTGGTTATAAAGTCCTTTTCCTAGGTTTTGAGGGAATTGATCTCCATTATATTGATTGGGTTGATAAATACATATATACATTCTCATTAAATTGTTGATGATGCATTTGGTGTTGATGATGATAATAAAAATCTTGATCTCTCTGTTGATGGAATTCATATTACTGATTTTGGTAATATTGAATTGGTTGGGGTGTTGAATCGCATAGTGCAACTCTAATGTTTGCCAATTAGAATTAAGAAATATAAAATAATTTGGAGATTTTATTAATTTTTTTGTGGAAAAACGCTGTTTTAGCTGAAGCCTCAAATAAAAATGATTTTTTTCTTTTGGGATAACGGAGGAAAATTCTGTTTACACCAACAATTATATGAACAAGTATCTACATAATACTGAGAATCTCAAAACATTAACCATAAAATGGATTTTTTTCTTTTGGGATTACAACAACAAAAATAAGAATAACCCATATGTCCACATCATGAATTTCCTTTTTGGGCATAACAGGGTACATTTTTAAATGGTTTTATTTAGCTCACCCCGTTTGTTTTATTATTTATTCTTGGGTCAAATTTAGTAACTCAAATTTGACCCTCTTCCAGTGAACCGATTAATCTGAAATTTTGTATACAATTTGGATTTTGGTAACAATACAATTATGTTTATTCATTATCTTTATAAATTCAAGATGGCCGCCGCTACAAAATGGCGGATAACGTAGGTTTTATCAATCCCATCAATATGGGTATCAAATGAAAGGGCTCAACAAGCAGAATACAATATACTATAAAAAAATTTAAATCCAAGATGGCGGCCGCTACAAAATGGCGGATAACGTAGGATTTATCAATCCCATCAATATGGGTATCAACTGAAAGGGCTCAACAAGCAGAATACAATATACTATAAAAAATTGAAATCCAAGATGGCGGCCGCTACAAAATGGCGGATAGCGTAGGTTTTGTCAATCCCATCAATATGGGTGTTATAGTTCAAATTGGCTTTTTTATTCTAATTCGACTGACTTTCAGTCATGTGTCAACCCCCCTTGTCAGAAATAGTCTACTACGTAAATCATCCAACTTGCGCTTTCGGCGCAAAGTAATATTGACATATTCTGACAAGAGAGGTTGACAGTTTGCCCGCCAATGTCTAGTTAAAGCTGCGTTTGAGTAGAGTGTGTTATTCGACACAAGGCAGAATAGACGAACTTCGTTCACGGACTTCGTCCAAATAACCTTACTAACAAGTATTGTTTACGAAAAAAGGTAAAAGCTTTACGAGCAAAAAATCCAATAAATATACCAAACACCAATACTAAAAACCCTTGTGTTTTTATTTCTCTTCTTTTTCGTTTATTTACACCGCACAACCTCTACGAGACAACCAACAACAAAAGCTAAGCTTTAAACTATACAGTCCACTCATCATTTGGTGTCCCACCTAAACTTTCTGCTTTCGCAGCTAAACATCAGTAGTGGTATTCTGTAACTCATTTTTGCTGTTATCGATAATTGTCGGTAAAATTAAAATACTTATAATTTCGATAATTAACGAAATTTTTCGGTAAGTAAACGATGAATAAAAAGCAGTCGCTAGCCTCTACCGACACAAAGAGTGATGTCAACTTTTCTTTATGTTTTTAGTCATAATTTTGCGATTTAATTTTACCGATTTTTGTCGGTAACGGCAAAAATGAGTTACAGAATCCCACTACTGGTCTCTTCAGGCTGGATTAAACAATGGGTATCAAATGAAAGTGCTCAACCAGTAGAATACAATGTACTATATAAAATTAAAATCCAAGATGGCGACCTCTACAAAATGGCGGATAGCTTAGGTTTTATCAATCCCATCAACATGGGTATCAAATGAAAGGTCTCAACAAGTAGAATACAATTTACTATGCAAAATTGAAATCTAAGATGACCGCCGCTACCAAATGGCTGATAACAATTTTTTATCAATCCCACCAATATGGGTATCAAATAAAAGGGCTTGACAAGAAGAATACAGTGCACTATACAGTACATCTTATATACCCGAAAGCCATACAGTTTCCAGCTAAGTACAATTACGGGACGGCTGAAAGAAGAATGTTGCCTTTAATACTATCATGGGCTTCTACAATACATAAAATGCAGGGCAGCACTGTGGATCACGCAGTCGTATACTTAGGTGCGAAACTGTTTGAAGAAGGTCAAACCTACGTGACTCTTAGTAGAGTAAGATCTTTGCAGGGACTACGTATAGAGGAGTTGGACTGCAATAAACTAACGGGCAAGAAAACTTGCAATAATGAAGCACTAAATGAATTAAACAGAATGCGAAATAAAAATAGATAAAAAAAACTTTTTAAGTTAAACGGTTTTATGTTAAACAGACAATTGACGTGCCCCACGGTTTTATTTTAGTCTAGTCTATGCATATGTTTATAATTCCCACGACTGTATCTATTTTATTATTTGTTCGTTTTTAGTACATTTATCTTAAACATTGCAATGTATGTTTAACATAAAACCGTTTAACTTAAAAAGTTTTTTTTACCTATTTTTATTTTTTTCTTTTGGGATAACGGAGAAAAATTCAGTTTACACCAACAATATTAAAAACAACTATCTACCTAATACTATCTCAAAACATTAACCATAAAAAAGATTGTTTTCTTTTGGGATTACAACAATAATAGGAATAACCATATGTCCACATCATGAATTTCCTTTTTGGGGATAACATTTTTTTACATCAACAATAAGAATAACCCACATGAACCCATATGTCCACATTCAGAAATATGTATTATCACACAGTATGTATTATCCTAATATTGAGACTCCCAAGACACGAGCCATAAAAAGGATCTCAAACCAAAGAACATTTTGATACTTGAAATTAACCCACCTATGTGTGAAATTGTGATTGAGAATCCCAAAACATGAGCCATAAAAAGGATCGCAAGCCAAAGAACATTTTAATATATGGAATTATCCCACTTCACACCAATGTGTGAAATTTATGTTTTAAGGATCGTGCTGAATGTGTAACATTCAAAAATGACGTCTTAATAATTATAATTAAGAAAGGATCACAAGCAGAGATCATTCGAATACTAGAATTCAAAATACTTCACACCTATGTGTGATATTCTAATTTATATGACGCCCCCAAGTGACACCCATATGCCTACATATGGACAATGTTTGTTCAGGGTCATGTTTATTTAGGATCTTTGTTTGCACTCAGACTGCACCCCGAGGTCATATAGACACCATGCAGTGCAGTTCCCCGTGGGAGAATGTCTGCGCAGATTTTGTGAGGCCATTACGCCGTTCTACTAAGGGGAACACACTGCTTCTGGTACTTGTAGACAAGTTTAGCAAGTGGGTGGAGTTGTGTCCAACACGACGGAAAAGTTTCCAGACCAGGAGTTAAAATCATTCATACCCTGGGAGTATGTTCGCCAATAATTTAATCAATTGAATTAAAAAATCAACTCCCTTTGGTTTTTTTTCACCACCGTTCCTTTTTAAAGCCGCGTTATCAGCGGCAACCGGTCAGTCGCATCCTGTCAATTGCCAAGTCAACATGGTACGGAAAAATACTACTCCAACCACCGACGTCGCACAGTGGTGCCCCTTTCTTGTAAATGTGGACAAAAATAGAAGGAGTTGACCTAGGATGATGAATTTTTGTACATGTACTTATGAGGGCATAGGAATGAAAAATACAAAGTTTGGTCAATATCAGTTAAGATTTGGATGTAGCCCCCCATATATTTCTCTCCCCGATTTTGCTATTACTCGGTCAATTTAAGAGAATACCCGTCAAATTAAATATCTGATATTTTCGTAGGCCACTAATCCGCTTTACCGCTTTTGACAAAAGTCGGTTCAGAGTTAGATATAGCCCCAATATATATCTTTTTCCGATTTTTCAATAAATTGTTCAGTAATTATTGAATATCCTACATATTTTATATTTGATGTTTTCTTAGGTCGTTAATCAGTTATATAGATTTTGACAAAAAATCGGGTCAGATCTTGATATAGCCCCCATATACATCATTTCATCATCATTTTCCGATTTTACTATAACTCAGTCAATTTTAATTTAATAGCCTTCAAATTTACTATGCGATATTTTCTAAGGTCCCTGCTCAATTTTACCGATTTTAACAAAAATTTGTTCAGATTTGGATGTATTCCCTGTATATAACGTTACTTTTGTTTTTAAGACCAAAACTTAAAACTCGACGCCTGACGTGTGCGTACAAAAATACAAAAACAAAATACATGTATTTGTTTTTGTTTTCAATTTGAAATACATGTATTTTGTTTTTGTATTTTTGTACGCACACGTCAGGCGTCGAGTTTTAAGTTTTGGTCTAATAGTTCTCCTTTAACAACCTGTCTGGAGTTGCCACATAGTTGGTTTGAATTTGAAATAAATTTAATTGAAACTATAGTCATGTTTACACTAAAGGCCTTGGTACATAAGCTGCCATGCTATGTTGCTTCATTTCTTTCATAATACTACGTTTATATTATAACCGGATTTAACAAACGATGTATGCGGCCTTCTCATCAACCGGCAAGGAAAGGTCATCGTCAAGGAAAGAATTCAACATTGTTCATTTCTCTTATTATTGCTTTATTATATTTTTTTATTTTTGTTATTTTTCGTCATTTCTATTTTGTTAATTTAAATTATTTTCTTATTAAACTGAATTACATATAGCCCATGCCAAAATTATTTGTAAATTATTTGAGTGGCCGTCCTTGTTGTTTACGTCAAAAATCTATCATGCGTAAAGGGAATAAAATCACAAATAACAACAACGACCATGCGTTAGAAAATCAAATGCATGGACTTGGGATAACTAACAACGATGTTGCATTTGTACAAATTCGTACAAGTCTAGTAACTTCTTCTAAACGTTCAATACCTCTGGCATCGTACTGTAAACGAACAACATCCAGTAAAAATTCGTACGAGTTGATTGTTGGTATGCGTCACCATTATTTAACCGGTTTTGAAAAATAGTAGTGATGGGGAAAAGAAAAGAAAATCGTACATTAAATGGTCATTTACAGTTGTTAGAAATTAATGTAAATAACGAAAGTAATGTATAAACCAGGGGCTGGATTCTTGTGCTATGAAAATATGAAATGAAAAATATTTTCTTTATAATTTTTTTCATTTGGCATTTATTTCCTTTATAAAATTTTTCATTTCACATTTTCATACAAACGGAATTGACCACCATGTCTGTGCACAAGGGTTATAATTTTTTTGCAATTATCAAAAATACCACCGAATAGCCGTGTAGAGCATGAAAAACTACTATGAAATACGGTGTAATTTTTTTCTCTATTGCGAAAAAATTTCCGCACCAAATGCATTTAAGTTCAGTAATGCATTATTTAATTTTGTTTGTTAAAGTAACATATAAGCTTGTCGTAATAGCTTACAAATAGTATTAATCTAATTTAAAATCAATACCAAACCATTCTGGATCAATTTATTATCACATCGCGATATTTCAGACCATTTTATGCACCTTTGACAATATTGCAAATTTTTGTTTTTCTTTATAAACTCGCGAATTTTATGTTTATATGTGGTCATTTGCAACGAATTCGCGAAAGTTACAGACTGTTTTTAGGGACTTCGTCTGTGAGAATAGTATTTGTTTTCTATAAATATTTATTCAAACAAAGCAAATTTAGATTTTTAAATAGAAAATATATCAAAAGGGCTTTAGTAATCGCAGTCGGTGCGGAAACTTTTTTCACCGAATCGAAGTAAAGGCCGCGGCACATACGCTCCTTTATATGACGCGTTGAAAACAACAACCACATGAAAAATGTGTAAGTGATGCCAAGTTTGTTCTTGAAGTTTTCATGTGGTTGTTGTAACGCAACGCTCAACGCGCCGTATGTGCAGAGGCCTTAAAGCACACGTTTTCGTTATCAGGACAATATTCCGCACATGGTACTGGCGTAAGATATAACATTTCCCATAGTTTCCTAACATACCATTTTGAGTTATTTTATGAAATAATAAAAAACTCGTTATTAACGTATTCTTCTTCTATACAGATAAGCCTACAATAAGCGTGTATATTAAAAGTTTTCCATTGGATACGGGGTTTCGCCCATTTTCCGGTTATTACACATGCATTTTAAATTTCTTTTTGTAATATTATCTCGCGTAATTTTGGTATATTGGATTGTCTTTTACCATAAAAAATTGTGTTTTGAAAATTTTCAAAAAAAAATAAACAAATGGTTTCTTTATAAATTGTGTGTGTGAGCAAATTGACGCACGCCGAAAGGAGAAGGGGCTCTTTTTGAACATAAAAACATAAAAAGACTAAACTTATGTCCAATTTACATTAGCAACTTTTTCGTAATTTAGAGCTGTTTCGTCATTTATTTGCTAAAACAGGCAACATTTTGCGTCATTTACCATACAAAAATAAATGAGATAGCTACGTCATTTATTCTAAACAACGCACGAAAACACTATACTATTATACGCAACCCTGCTTTTTCGTCGTAAACTACCAAAAAAATGCAACTGTTTTATGATGTCTTTGTTTGTTTGTGTGTGTTGTAGAAAAACAAAAATACTCAAACGATGACAAAAGTGAAAATAAATGGTTAAACAACTTGCAAAAATTATGTTTTTTGTTATTGGAATTAATTATTTGATACACATTTGTGTTGAAATTCCTATTTTTCTGAATAAATATATTGTGTGCGTGTGTTTGTGTTATTGTATATGTGTGTATGTGCGATTGTGTGCGTAAGCAAATGACGCAAAAAACAGATGTAAATGCACTTCATTTGATACTAGGATTTTGTAAATCGAAATCATTTAATGTGCATATATAAATTGGACTTTATGCCCTAGACAGACGGCAGACTTAATTTGCATTAAAAATTACTTAATTTGAATTAATTTTTCACCCTGACAGACGATTCTTTCAGCATTTAATCCATATTTACATTAGGCAATTTTCCTTGCGGCAATTGCCAGTTTGATGGAGAGAGAGGTGAGGCAAATGGTAACCCTTTGCTTTTCAACACCCTCACTCACCGACAAATAGACAATTGCCGCAAGGAAAATTGCCTAATGTAAATATGGAATTATGAAACAGCTGTTTGTGTTGTTTATACCCAGCAGACCATTTCATAAAATTTTCAAAAGTTTGCCAAAATATGCGAAACAAATATAATTTTTCCATTTACTTTCTCACCACGATAAAGCAAAAATAAATTTTATTTTTGAGCCTTTTTAATATTATAAAACTGTCGCGAAACTGTAAAGAAACATTTGGTATGGTGGGTAATGGAATGTTTGTGAAAATAAAAATAGATTTGATAAAAGAAGCGAAAAACGATTAGCTGGTATGCTATTCGCGAAAGACCACCACTTATTTGAATGAAACGTGAAAATTGCTGATTTGTTTTCCGTTTTTATTTTCATAAACATGGACATTTGACAAAATATAGTTGACTTCCAACAGCATTGCCATATTGAAATTGCTAAATTCAGTGTAAATTCAGTTTGATTTTGTGCATTAAAATGTGGATAATGTTCAAATTAATTTGAATTACGGCTGTTAATGCAAATTACGACTGCCGTCTGTCTAGGCTATTACTCTCTTATTTGAGGGATGTAATTCCACTTTTATGATAGTTTTTTATTACCTTCACTGTCGAAATTGAATTTCTTGGTAGCAAATACGTTTTAAAAATGTGATCTAAACATAAAAATTAGGTCTATTATAATAGCACTATGCAACATTTTTAAGGTAATCTGTAGTGCGATTCTCTAACTCATTTTTGAGTTACCGACAAAAACTGGACTAACTAATGACAACTGTAAAGAATTGGCGAGTAGAATGCTGAAGTGAATACTGGAAATTGAGAGCGTTGAATATGCTAGTGCCACCTACAATCCGACCGTGTTGCAGCTCGTATAAGCGTATTTTATTTGCCGCTTGTAGACGATTTCGTGTTACTGCTCGTATAAGCGTGTTTTGTTTCCCGCTTATAGACAACATCGTGTTCAGCTCGTGTAAAGCTGGGTACACATTGTCAGTTTTGAATGACGATATTTCGCAATTATCGATAACTGTCAAACCGTCCAGCAACCACAAAACATTTTGTGGTTGCATGATGAATGACAAAAATGAACGGCCACACTAGCAAGCAACAACAAAGCTGTCATTCAAAACTGACAATGTGTACCCAGCTTAAGCGTGTTTCATTTGCCGCTTATAGACGACTTCGTGTACAGTTCATATATGGTCTGTTCCAGTACTGCAAGAATCTACTAATTTTTTCTATTATTTTCGATAACATAAAGGAAAAATTGTTATCGTAGTAACAAATAGTAGCTTTTTTCAGGTTCTGGAACAGAGCATTAAGCTCCAAGATTTATGGTCTGTTCCTTTACTTTTGAAAGTGGTAAAACCGGCAAAAGTAGCAAAAGTTGTAAACTGCTCCCATATGAATTGTATGGTGTCTGAAGTAAAGGAACGCTTTTCGAGTAAAAAGTGGTAAAAATTGAAGATTCTTGCACGTAAAGGAACAGAGCTTTAAATAAATAAGAAGGGAAAAGTCAATTGTGAAGAAGGGTGTTACGAAATAAGTCCCCAAAATTTTATACACAAAACACCAACATTTTGGGGATTTATTTCATATTTCTGGGAATTTATTTCATATATAAAACATTGGAGACATATTTCATTAACTCATTAACTAGTAAGTCCCAATTTACATTAGGCGAGTTTACTTGCGGCAATTGTCAGTTTGTAGGTGAGAGAGGGTGCTGAGAGGTAAAGGGTTACCATATGCCTCACCTCTCTCTCCTACTAAATGACAATTGCCGCAAGTAAACTCGCCCAATGTAAATTGGGACTAACTCCCCAATTTTGGAAATTAAATAAATCCCTAAAAATAAATTTGGGGACTTATTTCATTTTTCTAAATATTATTCCGAAACTAGTAAAAATATCCCGTTAGACTTTTCGCGAGTCGTTGAGTTTTCTCATGTTGTTATTGCTTATCAATTAGTTTGTGAAAGAACGTCTACTGATCAGTATGAAATTCGAATTCGGTGATAAAAAAGTTCGAAAAATAATTTATTTACAGCACCTGCATTTGCAGCATAAAATGTTGTCGATCGAGTGAATGTAGAAGCTGGAAAGTTTATTAAGATAAACAAAAAAAATATGAAGCATAATCATTAGAATGAGGAACTAGACGCATAGGGAAATATGATTGTGAAAGTGAAATGTTTGTGAGCATGGTAGTACATAGTTGCTTGTGGGGAGAAGGACGTGTCTTGTAGATTTGTATAGTTCACGAACGAACTAGTTCCATTCAACGATTCATTGAAAAGATCGTACGAACTAGATCAGCCGATATAGTTCATTATAGTTCAGCAGTTCACTGAGCACCGATCGAAAGGTAAAAGAACGATAAACGAAGGAACGATTAAAGAACGAACGATTCAGCACGTCGTTCACATATCATAATGTGACGCCGTCATCAGAGTTAGTTAACTGATAACTTTGTAACAGTAATAGTTTTGTTTACATTTTGTATTTTACACACATAACTTTATTCATCGTAATTTTTGTAATTTTAACATTTTCATTTATATTTATTAGGCGTCTTCAAATACAACTCTGATTTACTAGCACATACATACATTTGTCGGCTGTCTTCCAGCTGCCCATCATTTTTTCACAGACAGTCGGGTTAAAAAATTTTTGACATTTTTGTGAAAAAGAAGTGAGACAATAATTCAAATGCGTTGAAAACAAAAGAACATGAAAAAAACAAAATATGTGAACGGAAACAAAAAGAAATCGACGATTTTTACTACGTACTTTCATTCATCACAATTCATCGACGAAGTTTCGAAATACTTAAGATAAATGTGATAGATATGATTAACTATGGCAATTTATTTCCGAATTTTGGACGAAACGTAATCCAGGCTAAGGTATTTTTGGTTTCTATATATTTAATCCTTTGTTTTTAAGGGAATTTTCATAATTTAATCGCGACATAACATTACAAACTAATCAGAATAAATCTAATGAATACAATCCAACATAAAACTTATAAAATTTTTATTTTCTAAATTTGCCATCACAAACACTGAAGTAAAGGCACATAGGTTAGTCATATACCTATTACAGCAATTATTGAAGATTTATCAAAACCAAAAATATTTAATTGTCAAAATTTAATTGAAAATTAAATATGGTTCACAAAAATATAGGGGTTGTCATCACAAATTTTTCTGGTGACATTACCTTCTATTATTCTGTTATGATTACATATGAACACACTAAAATTAAACAAATGTTAGTTTTTTTTAACAAATAACGTATTAGATAAAAAAATATACTTACCAAAAAAAGCCTTATTTGTTGGATAATATAAAAATCGAATTTTATTGTGTGCACCATCGATATCATTGCAGAAAAATAGAAGGTAATTTCATTAGAATAAAATATATGTATAAATATAAAATGCCAACCGCTATATACTTGTAAACCAAAACAACAGAAGTTTGGTCTTTTATATTTCAAATTAGATTAAAATAGGAAATCCCCATTAGTTGGGCTTAAAGTTATAAGTGATGGAACTTCAATGAAAGTATGTTAAAAAATGCAAATGCTGTACCAAGTAATTGCATAACATTTATATATTGTGGTTATACTAGTTTGATGTTGCAATATGTGTGTTCGTTTACTCAAAATTCGTACAAATTATTACTGAATGTTGTTTGTTTACCCTACAGTACAATGATAAAGACCTTAGTCGTTTATAAGAAGTTACTGGACTTGTACAAATTTGTACAAATTATTAAGTAAACGAACACACCTGTTATTGCTGCCAGCAAAGCTGTAAAGGACATAACTGCGCAGTGAACTACGTAGTTCCATATAGTTCATTTGGCATAACTCAAGGCGAGAACAGAATCAATCGTCGCTTGCTTCCCAAATGTCAAATTATAAAGGAATGCCAGAGCCTCCTAAAGGGGAACGCAGGCGTATTTGCAAAGATGCAAGTATGTACAGTGCTGCTCAAAACATTTGCAACTCAGGTACCTATATCACATTCAGTCTATTTTTAGGGACATTTTGAGTTTTAAAATATGTTTGTTTTTGTTACTTGATTTTTTATTGACCGTATTTTCAAGATTTAAAAAGTATTATTCAGTTATGAACACTTTTGTTTCAAAAATGTGTGAAATTTCGGAGGAACACATGTTTTTGCCTGCTCAAAACATTTGTAACTCCGTGTTACGAATATCTATTCGTTTTTTTACGAGTTTTTTTGTATTGTTTGGCATCAAATTGTTTTTAATCAGAAGAAGGGGGCAAAAAGCTTTCATGAGGAGTACATTTTATCCCACATTTGTTTACTTCTGATAGACAAGCATGCCGAAAACAAGACATGTCTATTTTTTTAAGAAAAACTTAAATTATGACCAGAAATTTTTATCAACGCTTTGCTAAAATGGTAATTTTTGAAAATTGTGGATCCAACGAGGTCCAAAAATAAACATATGAACATCACAATATCTAAAACAGATCTGGATACCGGGTAAAAATAACTAAAATCGCCATAAGATGGGAAGGAGATGCGAGGACAACAACATCTACTGCAGGGGATGATCAAATAATTATACGAATTATTAAGCAGATCTCTCAGAGGTCATCAACAGATGTTAAAAAAAGACTTGACACCGATAAATATATACAAACACCTCCGGTACATACCAAGGATACCGGTATACCAAAATAGGCAAATTTTGTGAAAACAGTAATTTCCAGGAAATATGGAATTCTTCATAGAAATTATGCAAAAAATGTGTGGTTATGTTTTTAAAGTAGTGAAACCGAGTACTTTTCTTCGATTAAAATCAATATTTAAGTTATATGACTTGAAAAAATTTTATTGATCCCCAGAACGGAGGACAATAAAATTTGTCCCTGTATACGAACAAGTTGATCCAAAATGTAGGAGGTGTTTTATATTGCCCTGAAGGTATTTTTATGGACAGAAATGGTACAGGATGCATGAGGTCGAGATATTTAACAGATCTAAGAACTAACCGGAAAGATAGCATGTCAAAATCGCACCATGTACACTCCAGAAGTGTGGTATAATAGGATGTTTTGACATAATACCGCTTCTAAACGTATATATAACCTCGTAAAACTAGTAATTGTTTTGCAAATATGCTTAAGTTCTTATCGGACCCGATCAATTTAAGTAATCTAAATTCATATAGGAGGTCCTGGGACTCTAATCTGGACTCTAGACTATTAAATATCGAATAAAACCTTGGTATTTAACAATTATCCTTAGAGCACAGGATTCCAAAGGATATATTAATTTATTTAGTTAACTGGTTTACTTTACGATGTCTCCAGATAATAAATAAAATGTTTAATTCACAATATATTATCAAAACAAAAATAATTTCTTCAGATTTTGAATCAAATTTTCTCAGTTGCAAATGTTTTGAGCAGAACCAAAAGTGAGTTCGAGCATTGCTTTGTATGTTTTTTGTAAAATAAGTGCAATTTTTGCAAATTAATTTTTAAATCTTTAAAAAGGATCCAATAAACAATCAATCTACAAAACTATTTGCATTTCAAATCCACAAACTACCTCAGAACTACATAAAATATGAACTAGTCATTCCAGTTGCAAATGTTTTGAGCAGCACTGTATGTATTACAAGAATCCTATCCTCTTTTCGTCTTGGAACTTTTCATCAGTTTGTATGGGTAATCTATTTTCATCCAAAAATAATGGTCGCAGTAGGTATTGCCTATAGAACATAAATTGTAAATTGACCTTATTGACCTTTTTAATAATAACATCATTTTCTTTTGCTGAAATGAGCATGTCTCTGTTTTAGAGTTTGTGGTAAATTTGCTGCGGGATACGTTAAGGTATTTTGATACTTTTCTTCAAAATGTTGAGAAATTCTCAAACTCATACGCCGATAATGACATAAAATTTCTAAATTTGTTGTGGCATTCCGCAAAATGGGGCATATTATGGATATTATACGATAAATACTCTTCACCGTAGAATAAATCGAAGTTTTGAATAAATTTTTGAAACATCTGTGCTGCATTTTTTGGAGATATTTTTTCATTATACATATGTAGTTGTTCCGACGAATATTCTGTACCCAACGGATAGCAGGTAGAAATTTTCATAAAACTCTTCATCAACAAAGACCTTTAATAGAGCAATTCTTTCTATCTGCCCAATTCGACAAGAGTCCTCGTTTTTTTTAACTCAGATGTTACATACTGGATGAATAAAAATGAGTGGAGTAAATATATTTCTAGACACAAAAAGAACCCAATAAGCATGTGGACTGTATGCAAATGATGCGGAGTGGATGATTACCTTTGCAATATTAGTTTCCAGCCAAAAGGAAAACAATATTGCAGTGATGATGGTTTTGTGACTGTGACTGGTCTTAAATAAATTAAAGTAGCGTTTTGCACAGAGTTAAGTAAGTGGACTTTATTTTAGAGAAATTTACACGATTTGATGTAAATACTTGCGGTTTTTTGCTCAGTTACGGACTACAGCCTCTTTTGTAGAAGGTTGTATCACCACTGGCTGCCCAAAGATGGCACTGTATGGCTGTTGGAAACCTTTAAAACCATTGAATTAGAGAGGTAACTAAAAGAAACACCAAATAAGGTTAAATCGAGTTTTATTACATCACTTAAGGTGCCATCAGACCATCTGTTTTTCGTATGTTATGTACCTGTTTCTCAGATCTTTAAGTTCTACTCGTCGGGTGATACATAAACAATTTTAATGAATCAAAATGAGAACAGCTGTTTTGTTTTTTTGGCAAGGCTGGTATGACAGCAAAAATTATAAAATGGCAATTTTGTTGTACATATGAGTCGTGTTCCTTTACGTGCTTGAGGTTACCAGTTTTTACCTTTTTTACCCGAAAAGTGTTCCCTTAATTTTAAAAGCATACAATTTATATGAGAGCAGTTCACCACTTTAATTCTGCAGCATTTGAGCCATTCTTTCTTTTTCCTTCCTTGCATTTCTTTTATAAGTACTTTTTGAACTCATAGCTACCTTGTTTATTAAGATCAATTTTTTTAATGTAATTTGTGTTGTTTGCTTAATCGCACTTTTTTGCTTTAATTTCCTTTGTTCTTTTGTTTGTGCATCATGTACCCAAATATGTCTCCAAACACAGGACTCATCAAAAATACTTTCCAAAAATAAACAGTGTTAGGTGTATTTGTTTACGCATTAATTAATTATTTGCTTTCAATATGTTGTGACCTTACAAAATAAGGTAGCCTTATTAATATGCTTTAAATAGAATTTGGTCATGGTATAGTAATAGGTGTGTTCGTTTACGCGATAATTTGTACAAGTCCAGTAACTTCTTGTAAACGACTAAGGTCTTTTGTACTGTAGAGTAAACGAACAACATCCAGTGACAATTCGTAAAAATTTTGAGTAAACGAACACACATAATATAAGGTGTTTGCATGAATTACAACAACTAACAATTTTACAATATCAACATAATTTTATGGGAACTAAATGTCAATGGCAACTAGGGTCTTTCCAAAATAGTTCAGAAAAATTTATAAGAAATAAATAATAAGATTTAAAATTTAATTCTAATTGGCACCGAAATTACTCTATACATAACGGGATACATTCTACACTTCATATATTTATTGAAAGGATTGGACATATATATGAGGAAAAGTCAAAATTTTTTAGTTTCCATGAAGCCAAGGTTTGCACTATTATAATACGCGAACTATTGTAGTTTACCAGTAAGTATGACTATTGCTGGATTAATTTAGATGTTTTTGTACAAAGCTCAAAAATTTATCAAAAAAATTAATTTACGTGGTAGTTACGACCGCGTAAAGGAAAAAACATAGGTAAAAACACGTTGACGCTAAACAGGTTTTTTATATTGCTATTCGATTTCTGATTAAACCATTCAAATGACGGACATCTGTCCAAAGTAAAAGTAGGAGAATACAAAATGAAGATTACACTTCTAATGTATCACTTTCCAAAATTTCCACTGCATCCACCTTTTATGGATGCTGACATTTTGAAGCCGGATTTCAGGTGTTTTTTGTATTTTTTATGTAACTGGGACGCGCATTCGGATATTTCGAAAAACCAATTATAGGATTAAAGAACTCGCGATTTCGCATAATCTGATGTGTATATTGAGTATGTAGCCCACACAGCAGCAGAGTAATCTACTGCCAAAGGCCAAAATTTAGTGCGATATTTTTTTTTAAAAAGCTATTTTTTGGGTACAGTATTTACAATATCGTTTTGAGTGTGCTGGTACCCCGCGATATTTTAGTTTTTCGACGATCCGGATCATATGAATCACAGATCGTAAAAATCCATCTAC
Organism: Musca autumnalis; assembly: GCF_047663935.1. NCBI lineage: Eukaryota > Metazoa > Arthropoda > Insecta > Diptera > Muscidae > Musca > Musca autumnalis. Next base: position 85,857,694 of record NW_027411866.1, read on the forward strand.
TAGAATGGCGGAAATGGCTACTGCAAAAATTGAAAATTTTGCGAAAAATGTTTTTCAAAATATCGCTGACCAATTCGCGTTTTATGTGGATCGTTTCCATTTCAATGAAGAAAGTGAATCATCACTCGCGTTTGTTCGAAAACAGCGATTTGAAAAATTTAGTGGCATGGGAGCTGTATCCGATTTATCCAAAAAATACTGTGTGATGCTACATCCACGGTTCTTGATGGATTTTATTGAAATATGTTTAGATCGATGTATTTTTTCACGGTTGATAGTGAAATCGGATGCGCATAAAAAGTGTATACACTTTGTGCAAATTATAAGCGTTATACAGTTTGTTGCACACTAAACTGCAGACGACGCTACATCTTAGCGGCCAAAGTAAATCCTGGCAAATGTGTAAAAATTAAAAGAGAAGAATTAGCTGTGTTGGTAAACCGCATGCGCATTAAGTGATTTTGAGGATTTCGCGATTTACACGCATTTCAAAATGACCATTACCCGATATAGTTTTATTTCAAGAGTATGCCCCATTTAAAGGAACCCCACATTTATATAAACGATACCCATATCTTCCGCTAGATGTTAGCGTGTATTCGAGAAGTGATTAGAATAAAAAATGTGATTCTTTGCGTGAAAATTAACTAAAATAGAAAAATAACTCTAACCTATTTTTCCTACATTTTCTTTAACTAACTCACAAAATAAATTTTAATAAATATTTTCTCTTACAAAAATTTTATAAATTTCTTCAATATATTTTTTTGTTTTTGCTATAATATGAAAACCACTAAACGGATTTGTATAGTTTTGATTTCATTTGAATCTTCGCGATGTATAGATTGCGTACATATTTTTATATATTTTTCAGATGCATAAACAGGTTGAATTTTATTAAAACAAGTTGCAAAGTACCAATTTTTTTAACTCTTTCTCAATTTCCGCGAAAACTTTAAACTTTTTCACTAATATTATGGGGCCTCAGTAATCACATATTACGTAGGGAGCCCCTAATTAAGAGAGTTTCTCAATATAATGATTAGAGTCTTTTAAAGATTTTTTTCTTTTTATCAGAATTGAAACCGCCATAACTTTTGCGCGCAACAACCAAAATTAGTATCTCGAACAGATTTAAGAATGGGATTTTTTTCCCAACCTATGTACCAAAAATCTTTCATGTAGCTTAAAAAAATTTTTTTAATTTTTTTCTTATGGAAAACTAAAAAATTTTGTCTTTTCTTCATATATTAAATTTTGAAATATTCGGGGTATGATTGTCACTTACACCTTATATTATTACACCATGGAATTTGTTAATCATTATGGTGTAATAATACAAGGTGTAACCCCCAGTTTTTGTAACTTTCGTTCTTCGATATTCGTAATAATTTAGGCATCCAAAGCTCAGCCCACGTACAGACTTAATGTTTCGTAGATGAGTTATATATGTATATATATTTATTTATTTATATGACGTACAGACTTAATGTTTCGTAGATGAGTTCCATATATAGATAAGAATTCCTCATTAAAAACCAGCGCTCTGCATTTGCGCTAGGGCGAGTAAATCAAGCTACAAAATTTGACTATTCGTGTGAGAAGAATATAAAAATTTACAATAGATAAATTTTTTATATAAACTGAATTGTCAGCATTTATTATGATGTACCCAAAATATTACAAAATTTAATCAATAGATTTTTAATCTGTTCTATATAGTGCTGCATAATAAATATATGAAGTGCAGATAAAAGATAGTCCCTTGTTATTGTTAAGCGAGATAGACGTGTTTGTAAACAGCTCGAAGCAAATATCGCGAAAAAAACAAATTCTGGCACTTCATTTACCGGGAGTCACATTGCACTGCAAACCACAAGCTACAGTGAGTGTAAAAAATATTCGGTTTTCAAGTTCACCAATAATAACACCTCAGTATTTTAGAAGCCCATGCCCAATATCCAAAAACCCAAATACTTAAAAAAGGTTGGTCCTGTGGCAATTAAAAAGTGTATGTAACATGGATCCATGGCAACCAGGTCATTATCGAACTTTTCCTGCAATATTAGTATACATTGTAATAATTGCGAACAGAATCTTTGTTCCTGTGTGCAAAAATATTATATTTTTTGGTAAATTACTAAAATATAGCGCTAAGGAAAAACGCTATCCCAGAAAAGAGAAAACTGGTCATATTTCATTATAAAAACGGCAGAAATAAAAGGAAATTTTGGTTATTTTTTTAATATTTAGTCGACTTAATTCAGTATACTTAGTGTACCAATATATAAATTACAATACATTGACAATTCAAATACAAACATTTTAAATTCATTAAATATGGCGACGGCCTTGCACTTGTGCAACCCATGAGACGACCTTAATGACTTCCGCCAAAGACTTTATGGCTTGAGATAACACCAGTTGATCGGGAATAAGTACACTGCTGGCGGGTGCGTTTGGATGAGTGTTGTGGGTTTGGACACAGTTACTGTGAGGTTGAGGTTGTTGATTGTTCTTGCGGTTGTAGGGATGCTGTTGAGAACGAAGGTTCGGTTTCTGATGTTGGTTGGGCTGGTGATGCCCATGTTGACGGCTGCTTGAACGCTGATGGTGCTGTTGGTGTGGTCTTTGCGCTTGTTAACGTGGAGGCTGTTGACGCTGGCGCTGTTTCTGTTTTGGTCTCTGCCTTGATCTCAGTTGGCCTTGTTTCTTGGCTTGGCTTCTTCTTCTAGGACGCTAATTTGAAGAGCCTTGGCGATTGGGGGGTGATAAGCGGTCGTGCACAATGCATCTGACCACCTCACCATAACCTTCGTTGAGTTCCAAGGCGGTGGAGGACTCCGGGTGCAACATGGAGTGGTGCTGGCTGTCGCACTTTTTGCAAACCACTTTGGAGTTTGATCTTCGCAGCTGATGGCTTCGGGCTAGGCAGTTCATACAGTAGTCGTTGTCCCTGACTACTTTTCTTCGGTCTTCAACTCGCATCAGTATGAATTCCGGACAGAACCGAAAGGCATGGGTTCTGTGGCAAATTACAAATTCGTACAGTCCGGAGCCCAAGATTGAACTGCCGACCTTGTGCGTAATAGTTGACTACGCTAGCTCCATGCTAACCACCAGTTTGGAAGAAAAAAGATTCTTCTTTTTTTGGAATATGACCATGTCGGTTATGTTTTTTGCTTTTTTAAAGAAAAAATATGTGCAACGAACAAAAATTAATGCGGACAGGAGTTGAACCTTGGTCCTTGTGACTGGAAATTTGAAACGCTTGATTTGAGCCACTTTTTAGACGTTTGAAAACAAAAACCATTGCATTTTAATTGATTTTTATAATGGTTTTGTATAAAAAACTTGATTTGCGTTTGGTTATCGTAAGTTATTGTTGCGTTTTTTTTTTAAGAGAAAATATGTGTAGGAAAAAGAAAAAAAAAATTACAGGAGACAGGAGTAGAACTTCGGTCCTTATGACCGGAAATCTTTTTCGACATTTGCATTGTGCCAACGGTATACATACTTATGCGCTTTGTTATTTTTAGCACAGATTTTTTGGATAATTTGTTTTATTTTCACTTATGTTTCAAATTGGCATAGAAAAAATTAGTGAATAAAAAAATTTGTTTTAAGAAAATTGAGCTGAGCTGATTGAACAACGGTCCATTTGTGGATTTTGTGGTTTTCGAGATAAATTTAGGCAGGTTTTAAATAAATTAATGTAGCGTTTAGTTATTTCTACCTCTGCACTTGTTGACTATTTTGTTTTGCACTTTTTGTTACATTTTTTACACAGAGTTGAGTAAGTGGACTGTATGATAAACATATTGGCCAAGCAAAAAATGGGATTGAATATATGCCACTTCAATTCACAAAGTATTGTCAATAACACGGACGAATCTAGATATATTTTTGAGAACTCAAATATTGATGTAATTTGCATTTCGGAAACTTGGCTTTACCCCGCTATTTCAGATGCCTTTATTAACTTATAGGGATACTCTATTTTTAGATCCTACAGGGTACGCGGGGTGGAGGAGTTGCGATATTTGCAAGGGACTCATTAAATGCCAGGTTTGTGACCAAGTCTGTTCTAAGTGATGATATGGAATATATATTTATTGAGCTTAGATCTAACTGTACAAAAATGATTATAGGATGTATTTATAGACCAAACAATAACGTTGATCTTGGCCAACTTCAAAACATTCTCCACAATATTACAATGGGCTATAATGATGTAATCACAGGGGATTTCAACTCAAATATTTTAATTGATCAACAATTAACTAACAATATGCTTTCGTTGGGATTATATCCCGTCAATAATTCCATCCCAACACACTTCACACCAACCTCCAACACACACTTAGATTTGTTTTTTGTCAACAACACATGCAATATTCTTCTTTACGACCAAATTTCAGCATCATGTTTCTCTAAACACGATTTAATATTTCTTTCGTATAAATTTAGTTTCAAAATAGTCACCCAAACGTTTACATTTCGAGATTACAAGAATTTAACATGACAAATTTTGACAAATTAATTGGAATGAAATTTATGGTTTATTATCTGTCGATCAGCAATTTCCAGTTCCTGAAGGATAACATAACTTTTTTTATAAGATTCTACTGTCCCAATAAAACATAAACATAATAACACAAAGACCAAGCCCTGGTTTAATCCGTACATTAAATCACTAATAAATAAAAGAGACACAGCATATTCCCGTTGGAAACGTTTCAAAACGCCAGAATTACACGAACAATTTCCCGTTGGAAACGTTTCAAAACGCCAGAATTACACGAACAATTTCGACCACTTAGAAAATTAGCAAACAGGTCCATCAGCTCCGCAAAAACTGAATATTACGCCAACCAGTTTGGTTCTGCCATTGACTCAAAACGTAAATGGAACATCATCAATGATATAGGTCTAGGAAAACCAAAGTATTCCACTGTCTTCCAGGGTGACGTTGATGAAATGAACGAGTCCTTTATCAACATACCATCTATTCAGGCATATCCTTCCTTCTATGGCCAGTATGACTTTTCATCCGTTGATCCGTTGGTTGAAGGAGTGTTTGAATTTCGAAATGTTACTCCTGATGAAGTATTAGACAGTTTCTCTAAAATCAAATCTAATGCGATCGGGCCAGATGACTTGATCCTAAATTTATAAAAATACTTCTCCCCTCGCTTTTGCCACATTTTACATATTTGTTTAATACCATCCTAAGTTCTAGCACATATCCCTTGCTATGGAAACATGCAAGAATTATTCCTGTCCCAAAACCAAATATGGAATTTCGACCCATAGCAATATTATCATAACTGTCAAAAGTCTTTGAAAAAATATTGCATAAGCAAATGTCCGGGTATCTTAATAACAATTCATTAATAGTAAATGTGCAGTCAGGATTTCGGGCCGATCATAGTTGTGTCAGCGCCTTAATAGAAGTGACAGAATCTATAAGGAGATATCGATAAAAATAAGATATGCTTTCTGGTACTAATTGATCACTCGAAAGCTTTTGATACGGTTGATCACCGTAACCTTAGTTTCAAACTAGGTAATTTTTTAAATTTCTCTACGACAGCAACAAATATTATAACATCTTATTTGAGCAATAGATCTCAATCTGTTTATTCGGGAAGTGGTATATCTAAACCATTAAGAGTTGATAAGGGGGTACCTCAAGGGTCCATAATAGGCCCTCTCCTCTTTACCATGTACGCCAATGATCTTCCTCTTCAATTAGAACACAGTAAATTACATATGTATGCCGATGATGTACAGATCTATCTGAGCAGCACTCTGAACGATGTACATCAGTATTCCCAAAAACTTAATGACGACCTCTCAAATGTCTGCAAATGGGCTAAGGCAAAAGGTCTCTTCTTAAATCCAAGCAAATCAAAATGCATAATAATTCATAAAAGCCAAAAATATCTTATTCCTAACTTAGACATAATTCGGCCAAAAAGTTGGGCATAATTTTTAACTCCACATTAACTTGGACAAATCATATCAATGTCATTCCTTCACACCTCTTCACATCAGATCACTTTTGGCAAAGACATTTTTGGTGCCTGGACTAATATATGGTTGCGAGCTTTTCGCCAATTGTGATTCCACGAGTAGACGGAAATTAAATATTGCATTTAATAGTATAGTGCGTTATGTCTATGGCCTTGGTAAACGTGAACATGTCTCACAATTTTCATCTTCGCTTTATGGTGTTTGTTTCACGTCCTACCTTCAAATAAGGGCATTAACATTTTTAACATAAACTTATTACTAACCAAAACGCTGACTACCTTTACGACAGACTAAAATTTGCAAGAACCACCAGAGGTAGAAAAATAATACCCTTTAGACGACGTAGCCTGGTATCGAATGGCAATTCTTCATTGGTACCATACGTCTCTGGACTTCCCTAGTCAGTCAACTACAACGCATCAGTAACGTATCGACATTTAAAATTAAACTTGAACATTACTATCGGAATAATGAAGCGGTCATATAATACAAACTTTTTCCCCTTTTCTCCATTCTCATTCTATTTTCATTCCCTATCATATATCATATTTTCTTAATTTTAAAACATATCATTGAATTGAGTATCTACGTATTTGTGTAACTCTTTAATGTTTTTATTACACCTTTTATAATGTATTAGCTTAAGATGGATTTTTTCTACCTCAATACATCTGTACTGTAACTTATAAGATATTATTCTTGTTGTGCAGACATAAACAACCAATAAATAAATAAAAACAAATTTTAGAGAAATTTACACGAAGATTATGTCATAACCGGCTGTTTCAAGGAAGGCTCCAATGGACCATGGAGAAAGTTACAGGGCACTTTCTGGTTGTTGGAAGCGTTTAAAAGTTTGTGGAGAGAGTAGGCACGCAATGTCCCCAAATAGGACAATTGCTACAAAAGCCCAAATAGCTAATGATTGCCTTAGCGGGCTAGCTAACCCTGCGTTTACAAATGACAGGACAGTTGACTTCATGTATAGATTGTCAAAATCCCACAACTTGCCTGTGTGACGTAGGCGTGCAGACAACTGCGAAAACAGTTGTAAAATTATGAATGAAAATCACCGATTTCTTTTTGTTTTCCGTTTACATATTTTGTTTTGTACATATTCTTTTGTTTTCAGCACATTTGAATTATCATTTCACTTCTTTTTCACGAAAAGGCTGTTGTTTATATTTTTAACCATAACCAATTTTATGTTTATATTTTTAACCATAACAATTTTGTCTTCTTCTGTTCATTTGGCTTTAGGTCAGTAGAAATAAAAAACATACAGTTTGTTTTTTAATGTTGATTTATTTTTCCGATATTTCGACTATCATCGATAGTCATCATCAGGGAGTTTTTGGCTTTAAAAAACAATTGTTGCAAAAATATAATTACATGGTTTAGTTATGCTCTGAACTTAACACATCTTCTTTTATTGACAAGAGTTTTCCAACTAATTTTTCTTGTACTTTTCAATGACATTCCTGTATATCTGGGCACAGTGTTCGGTATCTGTCTTATAATTCATCCGTTGATTGATTGGTACGTTTACAATTGGTCTGTTCCTTTACTTTTGAAAGTGGTAAAACCGGCAAAAGTAGCAAAAGTTGTAATCTGCTTCCATATGAATTGTATGGTGTCTGAAGTAAAGGAACGATTTTCAAGTAAAAAGTTGTAAAACTTGAAGATTCTTGCACGTAAAGGAACAGAGTTAATATGTAGCATTTCCAGCATATATCTGCGTTTATAATTGTTTTCTTGTGCTGGGATCTCTACATCTTTGAAGTTAGGCGTATGTCCTTCCTGTATGCAATGGGCAGCAAGGGCTGTTTTTTGTTCTACCGGCTTATTTTTGGCTTTTTGGTCTGATTTATGTGAGCTAAGCCTTGTTTTTAGTTTAGATTTTGTGGTACCAACATATGTCTTTTGACAAACGTTGGACCCGTCAGCATTGCATTTAATCTTATAGACAAGATTTGATTTGTTATCGTGGGGTATTTTTGATTTCGTTCGACTGAAGAAATTTTTATTTGTGTTGTTGCTTTTGAATGCCAATTGGTATTTTTCCTTATTATACATGTTGGAGGAAGAAAATCTCTCCGAAAACCCAGGTATGTATGTAGCTCGCTTATACGAGTTTTGTGTAGTTTGACGTTGTCCATTATGTTCATCGTGTTTAATCAATTCGTTTATGGTCTGGTTTGGAAAATCATTCATTTTTAGTATAGACCTTATTTTGATTTTGTTTTTAGAGTGGAATTTCTTGTCACTAATACTCAACACTCTTTGAATAAAATTCGTTGCCGTATTTATTTTAATTTTTCTCGGATGTTTGGAAAGGTCTATAATAATTCTCCCAGAGGCTGTGGGCTTTTGGCACCAAACCATAAGCTGCATGATATTGTGTCTCTGTATTATGTCCAGGTATGGTAATGTGTTATCTGATTCACACTCCATAGTGAAACGGATTTGTTTGTTAAACATGTTTAATGTCGTTAGTGTGTTTTCGACTTCGTCGTTTTTTTATTTTTTATGATACAAAATATGTCATCGACATATTTTGTTAGTATCCTAGGTTTAATTGTCAGTTTTTCCATTGCATCGTCAAGAAGTTTCTCCATTATAATATCTGCAATTATGGGCGAAATAGGTGATCCCATAGGCATACCTTTTAATTGCTCAAATACCTTGTCTTTATATACAAAGTTTCATGCGTCCATTATACATATTGTTAATATTTCAATGAAGAGATTCATTGGAATATTAGTATGTTCCTTAATGATTGTCCACTTATCTTTGATTGTATTAATAACTAAGTTAACAGGAACGCTAGGAAACAAGAAACAACATCGAAGGATATTAGGATTTCGTCATTTTTAATTTGTTGTTTGTTAACTCTTGTTGTGTATTCTATCGACTCTTTTACGTTGTATTTCGAACCACTTGTTACAACTTTGAGGATATTCGCCATATATTTTAATAGTTCGTATGTTGGTGAGTTTTTGAAAGAGCAAATTGGACGCAAACGGGTTCCCTCCTTATGAATTTTAGGTTATACAAAGGTCAACAATAATTATACAAAAAAAATTACAATTTTGTTGTACATGTGAATATACAAGCTACGTAACCTACGTAAAAACGCTGATGGTCTGATGGCACCTTTATGAGCGTAGATGTGGTTCCTTCGATGGCCGTGAGTAAAAAAGGTCGAATTTATTTTATGAACATTTGACGTCTACATATACATAAGTGACAGAAAGAGAAATTAGAATACAATGATGCCAAATTTTAATGAGTTTAAAGGGTTGGATGTTCTACTAATTTTAATTGATCATATTGTAAATTGTTTTAACGGAGTTTAACCAGGTATTTTTTCTTAACTCGCAAATCTAAGAGAAGCATGCAATCTAATGGAAATTGGGCAGCCATTTGTGTAATAAAAGATTCCAATTTTGTTTGATTGCTACTGCATCGTAAGAGGGTTATGAAAGTTAATGTCAGTCCTATTTTTAAAATCCTCGTCCGATCTTTGCGGACCCACCGAAAAACCGTTCGGTTATTTAAAACAATTTTATGTATTGTGGCATTTTGTTCCACAAGAGAAAACTCAAATCAATGATGGTTCGTCCATAATTTTACACAAAATAGGCCACAAACCTATAGTTAAGCTTTTGTAAAGGTGAAGGCCGTCTATTCCCACATCCAAAGGCACTACAGACTTTTGTTGTAAAATGTTCGTCATTTTTTGAGCTGCTGTTGTAGACCTAAGTGCACAAATTCTCCTAGAATTGGCTCCTCACTTTGCATTGGATCATCGCTTTCCACAGGTAGTTTACTTTCTCTCAAACTCTGCAGCATTTGAGCCATTCCTCTTTTTCCCTTCCTTACATTTCTTATACAAGTACTTTTTGAACTCATAGTTACTTTGTTTAGTAAAATTGATTTTTGTTTGTTTTGTTATTGTTGAAGATTCAATCATATGATTGCTTAAGTCTGGAGTATTTCCCCATTGACTTAACTTCGTCATTACTTTCTTTACAGAGAAATGTTAACAATACTCCAGACTCATCAAAAATAAATGGTCTATTCTTTTACTTTTAGAAATGGCAAATCTGGCAAAAGTAGTAAAAGTTGTAAACAGCTCCCATATGAATTGTATGGTGTCTGAAGTAAAGGAACACTTTTCGAGTAAAAGGTGGTAAAACTTGAAGATTCTTGCGCGTAAAGGAACATAGCTAAACATTGTTAACGGTATTTGTTTACGCAGTAAAAACTTTGTTGATTTTGTTAATTTATAGTACGTTTAGACTTATAAATCCCCTCGATTTCAAATATCATATCCATAGTATATACGTGAAATAAATCGTAGTTCTAAATCCATTGGATTTTATTTGACGTATATTGTATGGGATTGACAGTTTAAATCATAGTATAATTTCATAGTCTAACAGGCGTTTTATTTGCTTTCAATATGTTGTGACCTTACAAAATAAGGTAACCTTATTAATACGCTTTAAATAATATTTGGTAATTATCATGGTGTAATAATACAAGGTGTAAGTGACAATCAGTTTTTATATCCTACACCACTATGTGGGGAGGGTACTATAGGTTGGTTTTGGCCAAAAATTTTGTAACGCATCGTAGACCCAAACATATATATACCAAAATGAATGTTTCGAAGAGCTGAGTCGATCTGGCTAAGAGTGTCCGTCCGTCCGTCTGTCCATCTAAACCTTGTAACACGCTGCAGGTCGCAATTTTAGTCCGATCGTCAACAAATTTTGGGTGTTGATGAAGGGAAGAAGCCTATTGATTTTGGTGATGGTCGAATGATTCAGGGGTTTCAAAGCGAATATCACAGCTTCTATATGGGGTACATAAAAAGCAAAACCTGCTAATGAAAATAGAAAATATCACCTTTGCAGTAGGTTGTCGTAGGTGGTCAAATAACGAAGATATTGCAATAGCAAAAAAATATTTTGTGGTTGCTGGACCGTTTGACATTTATCGATATTTCCAAAAAATCGACAGTCAAAACTGATCGTGTGTACCCCGCTTAAGAATCAAAAGATCGATTCTTGAGTCCTAAGTAAGAATAAAAAGATCGATTTTTGCTTGGTAATAGGTCTGTACGATAACCCAAAAGTTTGTGCAAATTTGCACCAACTTTTACAAAATGCTGTTCTATAACAAACTTGCAAAGTAAAAGAGAGAGAATTTGGAGACAATTGTGAGAGAATATTGGAGAGTTTTGGAGACTTTTGTTTACAAGTTTTAGCAAATTTTTCTTGTAAGAACTTGCAAGTTTGATCAGCTTATTTAAATTCGAATGTTTTGTGGCAAACTTCTTGGCAAAAAACATAAACAAACGTTTGGCTATTAAAATAAATTGATATAAAAAGGGAAAAAATTATTAAATAAATTATGGAAAACGATAATGTAAGTATAATCACATTTTTTTTTAGTTTGTGGTGACTATTTTTTTATTTTAAAGGTATCAAATCCGAGCAAAAATCGGTGCATCCATGGAGTAGGAGAAACACAATGTAGACGGCCAGGTATTCCCAACGATATCAATAAATATGTATGCCAACATCGCACTGCGTTCCAGTATGTTTTATATTAGAGCCTCGTCACATAAGAGGCAGAAATGATTTCAGCCAGAAAGCCATGCTTCTTATGTATCGAGGCCTTAACAGGATAGCCGGGTGGAACTCATTTCCGGATCATTGGCGCAAGTCAAGTCAACGGGGTTGCCTGCATAAGTCAATCGACTACTATCAAATAAGAACGTGGAAGGAGAGCCACTATATTTGAAGGCACACGTTACAACACCATCGGATTTACGTGTCTTGGATTTCCGTGTTGCCCTATCTCACAAACTTTTGTCATAATCCAATCCGCATTCTCGCACTCAGAACAAGATGTAGGAAAGGCCAGAGAAGGGGAGAAGATTATTTTCACATCTGTTGACACAAAATCAAATAATATAGCTGTTAAGTATGTACAAGATTTTATGGATCAAAGAAGAATTTTAAATGGAAAATAAAAAAAGGTAGACACCTTCAATTGTTAAATTTAATCTTTTCCGCCAACTTCTTGTTTATCAAATCAGCTGACTTCTTGCATGTTTTTGCAAATTGCTGTTCGATAACAATCTGCAAATTTTTTGCTTCGAGAGAGTAAAATTGGTGGAGAGAGATTACTGAGAACTTGCTGAGTGCTTGCATACATAATTCAATTAAAAATACCCACTAACACAAGTTTCAAATCGTTCACTATTTCCTCATAAAAAAAAAAACAACAATCACAGTAATTTTGTCCATTTTTTATTTGTTTTAACATTCATTTTTATGTGTTTTCGCACATTTCTTTTATTTTTAATATAAATTCATATTCTTATTGTGGTCTTTTCCTTTTCATATAAAAGAATAAATGTCATTCACTTGTCATTACTGCTGATTGTTTCCACCTTTAATTAATACGGGTGGCAGATTTGGCACTTATATACCATTTACACTACGATCGATTTTATTAGGGGTTTTCCCGTATACTAAAAATTAAATTTATTTTTTACAAATATTTTAGTGCCGTTTTCTCGTATTCTTTGAGTTGAATCTTTCGGATATCAACTAAAAATAAATTTTATTCGTGTTTTCGACACCGTGCACACTATATTCGGTCATATTTATATAAATATATTTTATATATTATTTTACATATCGATTTATTTCAAAATTTTTACATCTACATTTGAATTTATTTGATTTTTTTCATAATTTGTTGTTGCTCGTTACCGATTACTAACGTGCATTTTACAGTCCGTCTCACTACAGTAGGTCTCAGTGAAATTTTTTGCGAATTTTCGATTTTTCTTTAATATTTGTTGGAAATTTATTTTCGGCAAGTGCTATCTTCAATACATTGCCATAGTTTATGTGTATTATACGATACACTGTAAACATTTTGTGAAAATTTGAATACACTGAAAGAAATTTAGAGTGAGTTTTGAATTTTTTCTTAAAATTTAAAGAATTTTTGGTGGTTTGAAAACAAACCGACGTACATTTCCCAGCAGAATACAAGTCGATTTTATCACTTGGCAAGAAATTCGCAATATCAATTGACAACAAGAATTTCTCACCAATACACACAATAGCAGGCATCGAACAATGTATACAAATGTCAGAAGAAACCGACAAAGAAATATGCTGAACAAAATTAGGTAATAGGGTTACCAATTATAAAAGCAATATAAAAAATAGCCCAAAAGAAAAATTCATCTTAACAATATTAAAAAAGGATCAATATTTCTGAGAAAACACAAAGACATTATCATAACTAATGCAGAAAGACGGTAGCTGTATACAAAAGTGAATACGAGACAAAAATGCGTAGTCTACTAGATGACAAAAACACATATAGAAAATTAAGGGAAGATCCAACAACAAAAGTACAAAAATCAAACAACAATATAGCAATGGATTTACATAAATCTAACGTCATTGACCAAGGGGAGAAGAAAATATTACATTGTCTGCAGCCATTGTCCCGAGAATTTATGGCTTACCAAAAATGCATAAGCCTAACGCTACTCTACGACCAATAGTATCATCTATTAACGTACCATGTTACGAATTGTCAAAATTCATAGGTAAAATACTCAAAAACATTATCTCAAACATCGACGTAGTTTCCCTTTTCACCAATATACCAATCAGCCTAGCCATAAGAATAATAATAGACAAATGGGACAACATAAAACATCGCACTAACATTCCGAAAACTAAATTTCTTCAAATCTTAAATTTCTGTCTCAAAGACAACAATTACTTTAACTACAATAATGAAATATATCATCAAATCTATGGAATGCCGATGTGAAATCCATTGTCCCCCACAATAGCAGATATTGTCTTAGATGATCTACTTGACAATGCTATATATTAAGAAAAAAGAATATATGAAATTAATACATAACGAAAAATGTAGATGACACACTTACTGTTGGCGTGATACCAGTGTATTTGAAACCCAAAAAGAAAAGAAAAATAAAAACAATTTGGTGTATGTAATTTTATGTAGGTTTATTTGCAATTCTATGTTGTAAAGTGGATGAGTTTCAAGCAGTGTTGCCGAATTTGACGATTTATCGTCATTTTGACGATTTTTTGGCCTAAAATTGAAAAATGACGATTTGACGATTTTATGGTCCAAAATGACGATTTTTCACGTAATCCCGAATTGCATGAAATAAAACATGATAACTATATTTTGACCAGAATTTCACGAAAGTCTTTAAGGACAGCAATATTCCAAACTCGGTTTCATGAGGTATATTAATTTTTTTAAACAATTTCGGGACGGAATGGCTTTATTTAGGCACATACATATCTGGAATAGAGGTATTTTCATAGTTTTTGCCTCATCTTGGATTTACATCAGCTGAACATTTTCATGTAGGATTGTTAATGAATGAAAATCTTCCTTTAAAAAATTTCGAGATATTATACTTCCGACCCATGCCCTCTTTAATGAGAGTTTTTGTCGATTTCAGCCAAATGTACGTGTACCGACAAACATGGACGGTCACACTGTCAAGCAAGCGAAGTTTGAGGGAACAATTTCTTGATACTTTGAACGCGTTTTTTTTTGAAATGGCATTTTTGAAGTCGGTGCCAACGATAGCTCGAAACCGAATTGACAGATCTTCACATGGTTTGGTGAGCTTATTAAATAAATAAAAGGCTGCCCTTAAGCGAGATAGTTTTTTAAAAAAAATTTGCCAGATTTTTTGACAAAAAAAAAAAATAGTCAATTTTTTTGTTAAAATCAAAATTTTGACTTTGACAGTTAATTTTTTTTTATATAAAAAAGTTTGTTTAAAATTCTGTTTCGCCTTAAGGTAAGATTAATAGGTTCTTAAAAAGCCTACACACATGTGCGATAATCGACCCATTCGTTTTCGAGTCATCGTTGGCATCGCAAAACGCTTTTATAAAAAAGGGTTTCGCAGATAGCCATTTACCACAAGATTTTGCAATATTTTTCCAAAAGTAGTATAAGATGAGCTCTTTCTTTCTTGATGAACGAACTTTAAAAAAAATGGTAGTTTCTTTGAAAACAATTCAAGAAAATGAGTTTTTGTGGTCTGCCCAACTAGGGACAACCCTTTAAGTGAGATTGGGTTATATTTATTGCTGTGGGTTGTATATTTTATGTTGTCGGTCTCACTGACAAACCTATGAGCTAAAAAATTGCATTAAACGGTAACCAAACCTAGTTTTGGATCATGATGACGATTTTTTGAGGATTTTCCAAATTTTGTTGACGATTTTTTTGACGATTACCGACCAAAAACTGTCGGCAACGCTGGTTTCAAGGAAACGAGACTTTAACGAAAGCGAGAAAACAAGTGAAGTGCAGATGAGCATAATAGCGCTTACAAGGTTGTGATCAACAACGACGACGGCAGCATTGGAAAGCGCCCCTTCTGCATCCGAACTGAGCGAATATGACTTTTAGGAGAGAGCGTGGCAAAGAAGGAATATTCTCTCCACAATCCGAACCAGGCGAATGTGACTCCTAAAAGAAAGGCAGAGAAGATTTCCCCATTTGAGCTCGAAAGAGCGGCCAATTAATGCGGTTAATTGTAATGCTGGCGAAGGGGAAACAATGCATCGAACATATACATTGGCGTAACCAATGTATCGAACTTATACATTTGCCGCCCACCTTGACGCGCTATCTGCGAGGCAACAGTGTTAGACTAATTTACGAGCAAACTTATACTAGAGTTAGTAGTGAGTTGTGATTCAAGAAAGAGGTACGATAATTCAGTTTCTATTGAGCATTTTAGGTGTAATTAAATTTTTACTTAATTCGACTAGCATGATTTTTTCAATTTAGGGGTGTACTGCGACTGAAATAACCCAGGAAAACAAAGTATAAATTAAATTTTTACTTAATTCGACTAGCATGATTTTTTCAATTTAGGGGTGTACTGCGACTGAAATAACCCAGGAAAACAAAGTATATGGTGAGGTGGGCAAACAAGGTTGAGCCATTACGCGCGATTTTGCATTTGACACGGCATTGGAAGGATATTGATTGTTCGTGGTGCGAAGATAGTCGTAAATATTAAATGAATTTTCAATGACACGAGAAATTCCGACGAAATGGTCCTTTTATTAGAAAACAATGGCCTAGGGCAACCGCGACGAAAACAAAACCGACGGATGCCTGAAATGAAGCAGCAGACATGTCAGCAGTGGCTTCTAAGTGAACTGCTTTAGTTAAAAAGCAGGTGAAGACACGTACGCAACCTTTGGTAATTCGACACGCTTTACCCGTAAATATCTTCATATCAAAGGGTCCCGCGAAAATCAATTCCTATAGTCTGAAACGTATGGGTGATTGCAGTTCGTTCACGAGGAAGAACTGGCATGAAGAAGCTTTTTTAAACGAGGATCCAAATATGCGATACGAAGCATTAACTGATTTCCACCATGAATGGAAATAGCGTGAACGAATTCTGCAGGAGAGCGAACAAATCGACAACAATACGGTAATACAATCGGGTTGCGCTCAATTTAGGACAGTGTTGGAAATTTATGAAGGCTGTTATTAAGACGCAAACGAAGCTCTTAGTCCAAATGAGGATTTAGTAAAAGGAGTAAGCTTTCAGAAGACTGAGGAGACTGTTCTAATAACACTTATGTTCCTCAGCAAGATAACTCCTTGAGTAAGAACTGCTAAATTAAGCTATACTGCGTTTATTTCGCAAGGATCGAAAGAAAGAATCCAAATAAGCATTCCATCGAAGTCCTAATAGTTCTACGCAGAAACGAACCTTAGCATTAACAAGTTCATGCGGAGAAAAACGAGACAAATTTGATGTAAAATTCCTCAGTTTAAACTTTGGGGTAGTTACGGCGCGAATGCGCAGCAGCGATAGTGTCATCTGTCTACATCGATGAAGAATGTAAATTGCGAGTGAATAGCCAAACTGAGTGTCATCTGATAATTGACAATGTGTACGAATGGCGAGGAAGGGCGCACAGTGTATCCCACCTGTGACCGTTTGCAACTTAAATCTTGGATAGGGTCAGAAGAAGATCTATCAAAATTCTTTGAAATGGTGAATATTTGGGATCGACACGAATTTGGCGATACATCTGAGTGGTATCGCAATTGAAAACAAATTTTAATAAACGCCATTGCAAAATTAAAAGTACTAATGGGTACTTTACATGATATGTTTTTTTACATATGAGCTGTCACTTTGCATATACATTTTATACGGTAGAAGTGACAACTCATATGTAAAAAACATATCGTGTAAAGTATCCATAAGTCTGCTTTAAGAGTTGGCCCAACATGGAGATGGTCATTTAAGCTAACACCATTTGAAGTTTTATTTGAAGCGTTGAATACTACGCGAAGTTTTGTGGTCGGTTTGTCAGGATTGATTACAGGGTGATGAGGAAGGTAGCACACGAGAGAACTAGAAGCTTGAGGGGGCTGAACTGGACACATATGTCCCAACGACAAGTATTCTTGCAAAACCTGATCATAGACTACTTTGACTGAGGGTCTGCGAAGGAGAGAATTTTCTGACCGACAAAACTGCTTTAAAACGTTACAACGAGAATCCCCCAGTTGCAATGTTTGCGGAAATTCGGACTTAAAGGAAAGCATTACTACGTAACGACCCTCCGAATCTCGCACGGTCGCGGACGATAATTCTTCTCATAAAACATGTCCGATGGTGAAGGATTCTTCAATCTGGGCACTTCCTCGAGTTCCCAGAGCCGGAGTAGTGTTTTGTTGAGAGATTCCTCGTCAGCTGTATCCAACACAGTCGTAAAGACCTGGACTGAGGAAGAAGGCATGGGACCAGTCAGAATCCAGCCGAATATCGTGTTTTGGGCTAGCAAGGAACCCCCAATGTTGCGTTTCGTCCCTTCCCGCAAAATTTGTGGATACAAATCTGCGCCCAACAATAAATCGACAGGTCTAGAATCGAAAAGATGTGAGTCAGCTAAACGAAGATTAGGCAAGCGAGAAGTGATGTTTGAACTAAGGGAAAACGACGGAATGTTACCTGATATTTTAGAAAGAACAAACGTGCGTTTCAACAATTAAAGAGGAATCGAAACGAGAACCTATGCGAAGCGAACAATTCTTCTTCGAAGTAGCATATGCGGTGGGTGGACAATTTAAGGCGCTTCTGCAGAGTTTCATTAGTAAACGAAGTCTCTGAACCGGGATCACTAAGAGCACGGGCAGGATACGAAACTCCTAAATGAACAATGTGGATCATCGCTGTACCTAACAATACATTTCGATTTTGGGATGCATGGAACGACTGACTATTCATAACTTGAGGATTAGTGCCTCTGGAAGTTGATGCGATATTTCCATCCTCTTGAGGTGGATTGGTAGTGGTAAGCGAGGGGAGTGATGTAGGTGGTCTAGAAGGAGCTGAAGTAGGCCTATGCAACATTGTATGATGGCGACCTTTGCAAGTATTACAATCGTGGGTACTAGAGCAGTCTTTGACTGAATGTCCTACTGAAAGACAATTAAGACAACAATCCTGCTTTTTAGCGGCTTAAAATCTTTTTTCAAATGACAGCGCCCTAAATTTAGGACAAGAACGCAATGAATGAGATTCTTTGCGACAAAGTACACATACCGATTTCGACTTATCTTTGACCGAAGAAGTTGCAAGATTAGTTTTGACTCTACTTTTCGGAATTGAAATAGAAGAAGAACCTCTCATGTCCCTAAGGCAAGCTAAAGTTTGGATTCTTTCTGTGAGGAATTTATCTAATTCTTCCCACGAGGATAATGACGATTTGTCCTTAATACTCTGCTCCCACAGAGAGACAGTAAGTCTAGGCAAACTTTGTTGGCAAATAAAAACCAAAATTGGATCCCAGTGATCCGTGACTACATCATAAACTGACATAGCCGAAATACAACTATTTATACCACGCTGTAAAAGTTTTAAAATTTAAACTAGTTTCATTTTCAAAGGCAGGAAGATCAAATAAGAGCTTAAGATATTTATGGACAAGAATACGTTTGTTATCGTACGTATCCTTCAACGACTTCTAAGCTCTCTCTCCAAGCTCCTCATTAATTGCGGACAAACAGGCGACATAACTTTCGCAAGTGGTTCGATATTTTGCGTCAGCCGAAGAAATGTCATTTGAACTAGTACCCTCTACGGTAATAAGATGATCCAGATACTTATCATAAGTATCCTTCACTTTCTTCCACAAATCTTGAATTGGGTGACAGGAGTGACCGACATGATTGAAAGGATGAAAACCCCAAAAAAATATCAACAAAACTTCGAAAAATCCCAAACAATCACTTTTTTACTATTTTAGAAAGTCAATTAGAACCGAATGTAGGGTGCACACGGTCTTATTTGCAGAAAAAGATCGGGAGAAATAATCACGATGGCTAATAGCAACGAAAAGCTTACAAAAAAGTACGAAAAATTTCGAAAAATCACAAGCTTTTGACAAAATAATGAAAAAATCGTCTATTACCGACAGTAGGGTGCGCGTCACACTATGTGGTAAAAACGAATTTATCCAAAAAATGTTTCGAAAAAAATTAAAATTGAATTTATAAATGAATATTTATAAATATTTTCCAAAAAATTAATAAAAATACGAATTTAATACCTACGTAAAATAATTATATGTGCAAACTAATATTGTGATATTTATCGTCGAAAACAAAATATATTTCCAATATTATTTTTACATTATAGTTAGTGCTTACGATTGCTTTTAAAATATAAAAGAAAATTGCGTTCTTATTAATTTCATATTAGAGAAAAATAATTTATAAAAAAATTGACATAGAAAATAATTATATGTGCAATAACGAAAATTTTTAAAAAATGCATAATAATGAACAAAATTGTTGTACATTTAACATGATATTGTATTGTCCTTGTAGATTAGGACTTGTTGTAGCCTTCGTCCCATAGAACTGACTAGATTTCTTAAAGTGCTAGTGGTGATATACTTCCATTCCGCCAATAATGCACATTTCAATTATTTCAGCGTCGTGCACTCCTTTGACTTCGCGAAAACTTTGGCGGATAGTATGCCCCGAAGGTCTTCAATGGGTTTGTGGCCATGAGTTATAGCTGGCAACTCCAATAGCCATACATTTCGTACCTTTAAAAACTCCTTTGTAGGTCAAACAGGGTGATTCGGGGCAATATCCTGCTGGAAAGTCCAATTTTATCCGTACAGTTCTCCAGCAAAATCTATTAAGTTGTTCTCTAACAACTAAATTTATGTTTCGGCACTCATTTTTGTCGGAACAAAACTTAAAGTAGACTTTCGTCGATGTTAAGTGTTCCCTTTATGAGGTGACAGACGCGAATGTTTTATAATTTTCATATAATTATTTTTTATTGGTTTGTAAAGTAAAATCGAATGTCTCAACTGACGGGATTACAAATTAAATCCAATTAAGGTATTACCACTAAGCAAAAAGTGAGAGGACATAAGCAAAATGTATAAAAAATTGAAATTTAATACCGTTAGAATTTATTTGAGAATTGGGAAGTTTTCGAGGAGGATCTCTTATGGTATGCGCTGCAATCAGATCTGGACGAAAGCCTAATTTAAGTTTTGTTCCGACAAAAATGAGTGCCGAAACATAAATTTAGTTGTTAGAGAACAACTTAATAGATTTTGCTGGAGAACTGTACGGATAAAATTGGACTTTCCAGCAGGATATTGCCCCGAATCACCCTGTTGGACCTACAAAGGAGTTTTTAAAGGTACGAAATGTATGGTTATTGGAGTTGCCAGCTATAACTCATGGCCACAAAACCATTGAAGACCTTCGGGGCATACTATCCGCCAAAGTTTTCGCGAAGTCAAAGGAGTGCACGACGCTGAAATAATTGAAATGTGCATTATTGGCGGAATGGAAGTATATCACCACTTGCACCTTAAGAAATCTAGTCAGTTCTATGGGACGAAGGCTACAACAAGTCCTAATCTACAAGGACAATACAATATCATGTTAAATGTACAACAATTTTGTTCATTATTATGAATTTTTTAAAAATTTTCGTTATTGCACATATAATTATTTTCTATGACAAATTTTTTATAAATTATTTTTCTCTAATATGAAATTAATAAGAACGCAATTTTCTTGTATATTTTAAAAGCAATCGTAAGCACAAACTATAATGTAAAAATAATATTGGAAATATATTTTGTTTTCGATAATAAATATCACAATATTAGTTTGCACATATAATTATTTTACATGGGTATATAAATAATAATAATAATGCCGATTGTAGGGTGCTTTATCCGAATAATATCACGAACAATCAATATTGAATCGCTACACGAAATTATATTCGAGAAAAATAAAAAAAAAATTTATTAAAAATTTATCAAAAAAAATATTATTTTTTACACTGGTGCCCAAATGCGACAACCAAAATTGTTGGTATTTTTTGCAAATGCAAGAAAAAGGGCACGATGGATAATAGTAGTGTTGTTATTGTTTTTTCTCACTAGTGGCTGACGATGTCAACGATAAAGGGAATGTGTGTCGGTAAACCCTTAGGTAGAAATAATAAACAAGCACTACAGAATCGATCACCGGCAAACAAATTAAAGCAATAGAATGCGAACAAATGCAAATTAGACAGAAATTAAATTGGAATTATTTCGATTTGTGTAAATAATCAGCGAATGTATTAAAATAAAGACACAATATTGGTTATTTAATACGATTATTGCGCAAAATTTACGACAATAAGTGGACTGTATGATGTTTTTTATGTTATAACACACGCGTTAAGGCAATTTTAGGGCGACCACTACGCAACGTAGCAAACGAAATATCAAAAAATCACTTTTTTAAAAACCGAAAAAATGCAAAAACCACAGCACTCGCGGTATGCTCAATAAAAAGGAAACTGAACTATGTACCTTTTAGTAAATGATGTTGTTTGTGGATGATATTTTGGTTATTTGGGTGATTTTTGATGTGGATGATGGTGAAACGATGCGCACTGATGTGGGGGGATGATGATTTTTGTTGATTTTTCTCCTTTTGAAATAGGAAAAAAAACAAAATTAGCAACAACTTCTCTTGCAGGTTATTAATCCGGCTCGATTGGATCAAAATGTTGGCGTGATACCAGTGTATTTGAAACCCAAAACGAAAAGAAAACTAAAAACAATTTGGTGTATGTAATTTTATGTAGGTTTATTTTCAATTCTTTGTTGTAAAGTGGATGAGTTTCAAGGAAACGAGACTTTAACTTTTTTGTGTGTTATTAACGAAAGCGAGAAAACAAGTGAAGTGCAGATGAGCATAATAGCGCTTACAAGGTTGTGATCAACAACGACGACGGCAGCATTGGAAAGCGTCCCTTCTGCATCCGAACAGAGCGAATATGACTTTTAGGAGAGAGCGTGGGAAAGAAGGAATATTCTCTCCCACAATCCGAACCAGACGAATGTGACTCCTAAAAGAAAGGCAGAGAAGAATTCCCCATTTGAGCTCGAAAGAGCGGCCAATTAATGCGGTTAATTGTAATGCTGCCGAAGGGGAAACAATGCATCGAACATATACAATGGCGTAAGCAATGTATCGAACTTATACACTTACCATAATCAAATTTCAGGACTTAAATGAAATTTTAAACACTTTCAATAATTACAACCCAAATATTCAATTTACTTTCGAAATGGAAGTTAACAGCAGCATTGCATATCTCGACACGAAGTTGAAAAGATATGGAAACTTTATAAAATTTGACTGGTATAAGAAAACAATGTCATCAGGTAGAATAATGAATTACCATACTACGCAACCAAACCCCCAAATTATAAACATTGCAAAAAGTTTCATCAAAGGAGTATTACGCAGCAGTGACGAACAATTTTATGATGATAATATTTAAGAAATAAAACAAATATTAATAAACAATAGTTTTCCAATTAAATTAATTACCCAACTCATCGCTGAAACTAAATGGAAATTAAAAAACCCACATGGCAACCCTATTCCAAATGGTGATTGCAGTATAAAATACATCCCTGGTCTTACAGACAAACGGAACGAAATAGAATGTAAGCGAAATAACGAACAAAGCTGTGATTTAGTATATGTATGAACAACAAAAAGAACATTGCAAACGAGACTAGGAGAACACAAGATCGATGTCGAAAAAGGAACACAACAAACAGCTTTGGTGCAACATATTACAACAACAGGACATAAAGCGAACTTTGATAATGTCAAAATCCTGGACAAAGTAAATAAAGAACGAACAAGGTACACAATAGAAAGCTTGCGAATTCAACAGAAAATAAATAAGACGATGAACGTGGAAGAAGACACGAACAACATTAGCATTAGTTACCGCGCTGCAATACAAACCTCTGTGATATAGTTTTAAGTTGTCTCTAAAATTAAATATGTGTTATTACGTGTGCTTTATGACGAAAAACCTCGTGTGAATATATTCTTAATTATTGTAAGTTAATTTTATATTGTCATGAAGTTTAGATTAGTTTGATGTTTTTAATAAAATATACGAATCCCCTGAAGATGTCAACAAACATTGACGAAACGTCGGGAAGAATGTGATAAAAAGGAATTTTTATTTACATACGCTTAGGTCTACCAAGCTCAACCAATCAACATAAATTCAGTGTATTCTAACCAATAAAATTATTTTATTTTAAAGTGTCACGTGTTTTAAAATTATATTTGCTCATATTTTGGTGAAAATTTACAACTTTTATTGGATTTTCGCATACAATTTTTGACATCACGTGTCACTTTCTGGAAATTGATTGCATCTCGTGCAAAATAATAGATTTCTAAATACTTGGGTGCATTTTCGTGCAGTTTTACAGAGTCGTTCCTTTACAAGAATTGTTTTTCAAAAAAATAAAAACTATCTGGAAATTCCTGGTGCAAGTGCTACATTTTTGACAGATTTGTATAATAAAAAACAACGAAACTTTACTTTTATTTTCTAATTTTAATTTTTCTGGATCACGTTCAGTTGTGAGTTAAAATGTCCGTAACACGGTTAGAGTTGTTTTTTTAGAGCTACTGACGCTTTGGTTAAATGTGACGCCAGCTTCAGTGCCCAATGGGACGAGGAGCTCGATATTTACATATTAGAGCTGCAAGAAGCTAAGGTAAACAGATTATGGGACAGATTAAAAACTACGTTTGACGACTGTCTTAATTACTTTAAAGAAGATGCAAGTTCTGATAGCGATGTTACTGCTGTTGATGGCAAATATGAGGTTGCATTTAGATCTTATCTCAATGCTCTTGCCTCTTTTAATAGGAGATTAGATCAACTTCGGGCTCCACCCAAGTCATCAGTAGCAACATCTTCCCCTCATGCTAGTATAGGCAATAGATCACGTCGTTCCGACGGTGCAACTTCAATGTTGGATGCCACGCATCATTCTCATCATTCCTCCAATACTTCATTCACATCTTGCGGTGATGAACATATTGGGTATACGTTAAATTTACCACCCTGGTACATTGACGTATTTAACGGGGACTTCCTTTCTTGGCCGACATTTAGAGACCTATTTTCGGCAGTGTATATTAGTAATACTGGCATTAGTGACATTGAACCTCTATGCCATTTAAATAAAAAGACCAGTGGCGACGCCCATGAAATTGTGGCAAAGTTTTCACTTACCCACAAAAACATTGGTCCTGCATGGAAAGCTCTTAAACATACTTATGACAATCCACGCATTTTGGTGAACCACCAACTTAAACTTTTATTTGACCTACCAGTTTTAGATAGTGAGACCAGTTCAGGGTTAGAGGAATTACAGAGGGGTATCAATGGATGTGTTTCTGTCATGTCTAGTTATGAGGTCTCAACTGAAGATTGGGATCCTATCCTAGTCTTCAAAGACTTCCTAAAAATAGTGTCACGCTTTGGGACAAAGCGTTAAAGACAAGTCTGCTTTGTCTTCCTGGGAAGATTTGGACGAGTTTCTTACGGAACGTATCCAAACTCTTACCTGCCTGCGCGACATAAGGGACATAGATACTGGCAAATCATCCATCAATAAAAAGGTTCGTTAGCATTTCACGAATGCTGGCACGAACCGTACCCCTACATTTTCTCCTCGGAATTCCCCTTCTTCTTGTAGGTCCTCTCGTGCCTCTTCAAATAAAACATGCGTTCTTTGTCCACGACAAACGCATCACATCAGAGCATGCCAAAAATTTCTACAACATTCAGTTCCTGAAAGAATAAATACCATTAGGCGACATAACTCGTGTTTAAACTGCCTGTGTCCTAAACATATAGTTAACCACTGCAGTAGCCCCCACACTTGCAGTAAATGTAATAAAAGAAACCACACTTTGTTACATAGAGACAATACATCTGCTGGTACGTCTTCGACTACAGCAATACCCAACAAAAGGAGTATAGCTTCTTCTGATCAACCCTCTCCCTCGGCAGGGATTAGTTCAGATTCCTCTTCTAATAGACAGTTATTCCATACTGCACAAAGCGGTAATGTTCTATTAGGCACGGCAACGGTGAACATCGTCATTAGTTCTCCATTGGATGCATCGCGTTCAATGAATACTACAGCCTTGATTTTGCCATCTATTTCGGGCAATCTGCCTTCTTTCACTGTCAATGCTGACATCGTTTCTCAATTGCCAAATCTTCGTTTGGCCGATCCCAATTTATTCAATTATCGACCTGTTGATCTTTTGCTGGGAGCAGATCTTTATCCGAAGATCCTGCAACAGGGTACTAACACCAACCAAAATACGGTGTTTGGTTGGATCATTGCTGGTCCTATTCCCCCTCAAAACATTCCCGTCTTTTCCACTAAGCTTAGCTTCTCAGAAGAGGAAAATCTTGACAAGACTCTTCTTCGCTTTTGGGAACTTGAGGAAATTCCCAAACGTAAAATTCTATCCCCCTCGGACCAATTATGCGAGGACTATTAAAAGCATACCATACGTCGGAATTCAAATGGAAGGTACGTTGTTAGCCTTCACCTCAAGACTAAGATAGTTGGACAGGTGAAGTTAGGCTCCCGAGCAAATTTTTTACGACAATTTCTTCGAAATGAGGCATCCCTCCTCGAACAAAACCTACAACGGGAAAAGTCTTAACGACATTCTACATGTGGGACCTACTCTGCAATTGGATTTAGTTTTGCTTATTCTGAGGTGGAGACTATTTAAATTCGTTTTTAATTGCGACATCACCCAGATGTATCGCCAAATACGTGTCGATCCGGCACATACTCCACTTCAACGGATAGTTTTCCGGGATTCTCCACAAAAACCTGTTCAGGATTTTGAATTGCAGACGGTGACATTTGGTGTGAATTGCTATACGGACGCTTTTACAATTAGCGGACGATACTAACGAGCGATATCCTCTCGCTGCACACATACTTCGTAGGTGCATGTACGTCGCCGACGTACTAACAGGATATCATAACATACGTACAGCTCTAGATTCTAGAGTAGCTCTTTCCTCTGCATAATTTGAATTGAGGAAGTTGACAGCAAATGACCGTGCTATTTTGCAAAATCTTCCCACGGAAGATTTAATCGATGCTAAGGTTATTTCCTTTATTGAAGCTAGCAGTTCCAAACCTCTGCGAATACGGTGGAATGCTCAGCTTGACTTGTTTTATTTCAGTGTGCGTGCTTTACCCTCAAAAGATCACTACACGAAACAAGAAACATTGTCAACTATTGCTAGATTATTTGATCCTTTAGGTTGGTTAGGCCCAATTATAGTTACTGCCAAAATAGTTATGCAGAAGATCTGGACAGATAAAATCGGATGGGATGATGCACTTCTGTCTAAGACAGAACGGGACTGGCAAAATTTCATGGACTTTTACCAGGATGTGAATTCCATTCACATTCCTCGGTGGGTTCATTATACGCCGGATTGTTCCGCCGAACTTCATGTCTTTTCTGACGCGTCAGAAAAGGCATACGCGGGGTTGATATATATTCGGATAGTAACTCCGAATAAAAACATTTATACTCACCTCCTGACAGAAGATCTGGACAGATAAAATCGGATGGGATGATGCACTTCTGTCTACGACAGAACGGGACTGGCAAAATTTCATGGACTTTTACCAGGATGTGAATTCCATTCACATTCCTCGGTGGGTTCATTATACGCCGGATTGTTCCGCCGAACTTCATGTCTTTTCTGACGCGTCAGAAAAGGCATACGCGGGGTTGATATATATTCGGATAGTAACTCCGAATAAAAACATTTATACTCACCTCCTGACAGAAGATCTGGACAGATAAAATCGGATGGGATGATGCACTTCTGTCTACGACAGAACGGGACTGGCAAAATTTCATGGACTTTTACCAGGATGTGAATTCCATTCACATTCCTCGGTGGGTTCATTATACGCCAGATTGTTCCGCCGAACTTCATGTCTTTTCTGACGCGTCAGAAAAGGCATACGCGGGGTTGATATATATTCGGATAGTAACTCCGAATAAAAACATTTATACTCACGTCCTGACCTACAAAACTAAGGTAGCCCCCCCTAAAGTCAGTTTCTTTACCACGGTTGGAGCTTTGCGGAGCCGTTCTGACCTCCGAATTATTAAACAATATTCAGAATGAAATTGATATTTCAATCCAAAAAAATATATTGCTGGACCGATTCTACGATCGTCCTATCATGGCTCAACAAACCTCCATCTACATGGACTACGTTTGTTGCCAACCGTATTAGTAAGTTTCAGGAGATTACAGACAGAGGTATTTGGCATCACGTGCGCTCTGAAGATAATCCAGCTGATTTAGGTAGTCGGGGGGTCTCGCCCTCTGAGCTCGCCTCATCCCAAATATGGTGGCATGGACCAACTTGGCTTCGTCAAGACAGTTCTCAGTGTGATATATCCAACTCAGCCCCCTTGACACCGATATGGAAATACGTGCTGTCAAGTCGCATGCCTCCGTTTTTACTAACTCTGAGGACATTTCTTATGTGTACAGATTTATTCACAATACTCGTCGTGCACATAGAGGTCGGTACATGTACAATGATCACAACCTCACAAGTTCGGAGCTTAAAGCAACTAGATTACGTCTAGCTGTTCTAGCTCAAAAGAGACACTTCCCAGATGAGTATCAGTGTCTGTTAAATAAGGTTCCCTTGAATCCAAAAAGCTCTCTTCTTCCATTTAATCCATTTCTGGATGAGTCAGGCAAATTATGGCTGCTCTTCCACTGGAAAGAGTAACTTGTTTAAGACCTTTCACAACTACTGGTGTTGACTTTGCAGGTCCTTTTGACCTCAAATCCTTTACAGCCTGCTTGACTAAAATCACTAAGGGGTGCGTTTGTGTTTTTGTTTGTTTTTCTACGAAAGCAATCCATTTGGAAGCTACTTCAGATTTGTATACGGCAACATTTTTGCAGCAACGTTGGAAGCAACGTTTTATTTCTAGGCGAGGTTGCCCAAAACTATATTTTCTGACAACGGCACCAACTTCGTTAGAGCTTCTAGGGATTTAGAACAGAACTTCAAAGCCGTAGTCCGCGAAAGTCGAAATAGTATGTGTTCCACACTACACTATCAAGAACATTCGTGGGAATTCATACCAGCCGGCGCTCCCCACATAGATGATCTTTGGGAAGCCGTTGTCAAAAGTTTTAAATTACATTTCAGCTAACAAGCTAAAAACTTCAAATTTACATTCGAAGAACTTTCTAAGATTCTCAGCAGAATCGAAGCTTGTTTAAATTCACGTCCTTTATGTCCCATGAATGATAATCCGCAAAATACTGTAGCGCTAACACCAGGTCACTTCCTTATTGGGTCTCCGAACCTAGCTCCTCCGGAGTCATTAATAGAAGAATCGCCTCTTCACCTTGTGAACCGCTTCCGGAAACTTAAAGCCCTCACTCAACAATTCTGCCTTCGGTGGAAAGAAGACTATTTAAAAAGTTTGCATAAGAGATACAAATGGAAGTTTCCGCAACGCGATTGACAAAACGGTGACTTGGTTGTAATAAGTCACTAAAATCTACCTCCCACTTCATGGAAATTAGGTCGAATAATAGCGGTGCATCCGGGTACTGATAGTCCAGTACGTGTCGCAGACATCCATACGGAAAGAGGTACTATTCGACCGCCAATTGTCAAATTAATCGCGCTACCGTAATTATTATGGTCCATATCTTGTGTCGGCTTTCGCGTCCTCTATACTTTTTCGCAAAAT
Source organism: Musca autumnalis (assembly GCF_047663935.1). NCBI lineage: Eukaryota > Metazoa > Arthropoda > Insecta > Diptera > Muscidae > Musca > Musca autumnalis. Next base: position 85,887,052 of record NW_027411866.1, read on the forward strand.
GAAAAATGACTATTGATAGTAGCGAAGGAGTCACGAATAATCGGGCTATGGTAATTGTAAACCGACCTGTGGTTTTTACATTGGTCATTCTGGCCAAATAATCATAATATGTTCCTCATCATTGTACTGTCGCATCCTCTTTATTTTTCACAGAAGATGGAAGATTTAGGAAAGATGGCTGCTACTCTCCCTGATTTTGAGGACGACGTCCTTATGTCGGATGAGGAACGGGAGGTTAATTCCAACGTGGCCCCCACTGACGTTAAGCAGCCTCCCCAAGCTGCTCCTCCCTCGGAGGAAACTAAAAATCCATCTTCGACGGTCCCTGAAGTTCCTTCAGGAGAACTTGTGGTCACGCCACTACTTTCGGCTCCAGCTCCAAAGAACCATGCCTTGAAAAAGGCTTGCCTAATTTGCGAAGGCAACTACCAGTTACGTGATTGCAAAGAGTTTAAGGCAATGCGCGTTGAGAGAAGGTTGCGTATGGTAGCACTTCACAACTGGTAAGGCAACTGTTTGTCCACCGCGCACCATATGTCCGAAAGTACCTGTCGGTGCCACTGCAAAATGTGCCACAAGGAGCATCATACGTTGCTCTACCAGCCTTCTTCTAACGACCGTGTCCCATCTAAAGAAACTCAAGCAAGCAAATTACGCAGAGGTAGATCTTCGAAACGTCCGTCTGCCAAAACCGTCCAACCTCCACTCCCAGATCCCTCTGTCGCTCCTCGACTTAACACTCTACCTTCGGAAACGTACCGGCCTGTCCCCGCCATTCAGTCTGTAGCTACGCTCGGGCCTACATTGGTAGTGCAGGTCTTGTCGCCGATCGTCGAATACCCGTCAGAGATCTTCTGGATCCCTGTGCAGGACACAGCGTAATTTGCAGATCGTTGGCTGACAGCCTTAATCTGTGTCCTGTTCTGGTGGGTCCAGTGCGGTTCTGTCAGGTGCTCGTCGCATCCTGCTACGATCACTCGCGGCAAGTAAAGGGTCGGCGCGAGTGACAGATTTGGGTCACCTCATAACTCCTTCGGAGTCTGTGTCCGAGGACTATAAGGAGCATTTCGCTGGACAGCAGTTAGCCGACCCTCGGTTTTATCAATCTGCTGCAGTCAGTCTTGTTCTGGGTCCTGAAGTCTACCATAAGGTAATGACGCCTCAGTCCTATTCGAGACCTGGTTTCCCATGGGCCCAACTCACCATTTTTGGTTGGGTAATATCGGGTCCATGTAGTATTTAAGCTAAATGTGAGGGGCAATCTTCCATTGCCTTGGCTCCACGAGTCCTTGTCACACGACTCCACGAGTCGATTTTGTTTATTTTTATAAAAGGTTATAGGATCGTGACTCCACGAATCACACAATGGTCCCGCTCCACGAGCAAATAACTTTTTATATATTTATGTGTTATGAAAAATTAAAAAAAGAGAATTAAAAAAAAGAACATGAAAAAATTTATAATATATAAATATGTTTTTATTTTAAATTTATTATTAATTTTGCAACATAGCAGGATGTTGCAACGCGGGCGGCAATGTATAATTTCAAACTTGGTTTAATTAATTTAAATTATTTTATATTCTATATGGGTTTTCCACCCCTGCGTTAGTTTTTGTCCCCTACCTTTGTTTACAACTTTGTGTATCTCGTACACAAATACAATGATAGCAACAAGATCTAACGAGTAACTTTTTTCTAAGCGCAGCTTTGATACATCCTAGCTTTTCTAAAACCACTCGCTATTTGGATTTCGTCCACAAAGCACACACCATTTACACTCTGTAAAAAGGTAAATAAGTGATTGTTCCACTAACAATCAATAATAAAACACAATCCTAAATTTAATTGGAGAAAAATCTCTAATCCTTTGTGTATTATTTATTTTCTTATATTTTCATTGCTACGCCTTGGCTTGCTATGACTTGGCTTGTGAGAATCGTATTTTTATACCCTCCACCATATGGAGGGTATAATTAAATTTGTCATTCCGTTTGTAACACATCGAAATATTCGTCGGAGACCCTATAAATATATATATATATTATATTATTGATCAGCATAAAATTCTATGTCGATTTGACCATGTCCGTCTGTCCGTCCGTCCGTCCGTCCGTCAGTCCGTCCGTCTGTCTGTTGAAATCAAGATACAGCTCGCAATTTTAAAGATAGAGAGTCAAAATTTGGTACAGAAGTTGCTATTACTTGCAGGATGGTTGGTATTGAAAATGGGATATATCGGTCCACGTTTTGATATAGCCCCCATAGAACGGTACCTCCCGATTTTCGGTATTTTTAAGGTTTTAGCTTCATTATCACACCGAAATGGCTGAAATTTGGTACGTAGTCTTCTTTAGGAGTACAAAACTTTCTCCCAGAATTTTGTCGGTGTCGGTCCATACCTTCATATAGCCACCATAGAACGGTACCTCCCGTTTTTCGGTATTTTGAAGGTTTTCGCTTCATTATCACACCGAAATGGCTGAAATTTGGTACGTAGTCTTCTTTAAGGGTATAAAACTTTCCCCTAGAATTTTGTCGGTATCGGTCCACACCTTTATATAGCCCCCATAGAACGGTACCTCCCGATTTTCGGTATTTTGAAGGTTTTAGCTTCATTATCCTACCAAAATGGCTGAAATTTGGTACGTAGTCTTCTTTAGGGGTACAAAACTTTCTCCCAGAATTTGGTCGGTGTCGGTCCATACCTTCATATAGCCCCCATAGAACGGTACCTCCCGTTTTTCGGTATTTTGAAGGTTTTCGCTTCATTATCACACCGAAATGGCTGAAATTTGGTACGTAGTCTTCTTTAGGGGTATAAAACTTTCCCCTAGAATTTTGTTGGTATCGGTCTACACCTTCATATAGCCCCCATAAAACGGTACCTCCCGATTTTCGGTATTTTGAAGGTTTTAGCTTCATTATCCTACCAAAATGGCTGAAATTTGGCACGTAGTCTTCTTTAGGGGTACAAAACTTTCTCCCAGAATTTTGTTGGTGTCGGTCCATGTCTTCATATAGCCCCCATAGGCCGGTACCTCCCGAATTTCGGTATTTTGAAGGTTGTGGCCTCAATATTCCACCGAAATGGCTGAAATTTGGTATTTAGACTTCGTTGGGGGTACTCAAACTTCCCCTTTAAATTTGTCGGTATAGGTTCACGCCTTTATATAGCCCCCATGGAAAGGTACCTCCCGATTTTTCGTGTTTTGAAGGTTGGGTCTTCAATATTCCACCAAAATGGCTGAAATTGGCGGAAACAAATACAAGGGGGTACGAGAGGTTACAATGACTTCACAATGTAGAACAGGGTCGAGCTTCTTTGCTTAGACCGTATAGTGAGGGCGCCCACTGAGTTGTTTTTATACCCTCCACCATATGGAGGGTATAATTAAATTTGTCATTCCGTTTGTAACACATCGAAATATTCGTCGGAGACCCTATAAAGTATATATATTATTGATCAGCATAAAATTCTATGTCGATTTGACCATGTCCGTCTGTCCGTCCGTCCGTCCGTCCGTCAGTCCGTCCGTCTGTCTGTCTGTTGAAATCAAGATACAGCTCGCAATTTTAAAGATAGAGAGTCAAAATTTGGTACAGAAGTTGCTATTACTTGCAGGATGGTTGGTATTGAAAATGGGATATATCGGTCCACGTTTTGATATAGCCCCCATAGAACGGTACCTCCCGATTTTCGGTATTTTTAAGGTTTTAGCTTCATTATCACACCGAAATGGCTGAAATTTGGTACGTAGTCTTCTTTAAGGGTATAAAACTTTCCCCTAGAATTTTGTCGGTATCGGTCCACACCTTTATATAGCCCCCATAGAACGGTACCTCCCGATTTTCGGTATTTTGAAGGTTTTAGCTTCATTATCCTACCAAAATGGCTGAAATTTGGTACGTAGTCTTCTTTAGGGGTACAAAACTTTCTCCCAGAATTTGGTCGGTATCGGTCCATACCTTCATATAGCCCCCATAGAACGGTACCTCCCGTTTTTCGGTATTTTGAAGGTTTTCGCTTCATTATCACACCGAAATGGCTGAAATTTGGTACGTAGTCTTCTTTAGGGGTATAAAACTTTCCCCTAGAATTTTGTTGGCATCGGTCTACACCTTCATATAGCCCCCATAAAACGGTACCTCCCGATTTTCGGTATTTTGAAGGTTTTAGCTTCATTATCCTACCAAAATGGCTGAAATTTGGCACGTAGTCTTCTTTAGGGGTACAAAACTTTCTCCCAGAATTTTGTTGGTGTCGGTCCATGTCTTCATATAGCCCCCATAGGCCGGTACCTCCCGAATTTCGGTATTTTGAAGGTTGTGGCCTCAATATTCCACCGAAATGGCTGAAATTTGGTATTTAGACTTCGTTGGGGGTACTCAAACTTCCCCTTTAAATTTGTCGGTATAGGTTCACGCCTTTATATAGCCCCCATGGAAAGGTACCTCCCGATTTTTCGTGTTTTGAAGGTTGGGTCTTCAATATTCCACCAAAATGGCTGAAATTTGGTATTTAGTCTTCAATGTGATATAAAACTGTTCGCCAGAAATATGTCTGTACAGGTCCACTCTTTCATATTGCCCCATTTCTGACTAAAATTCGTCGGTATAGGTCCACGTTTCGATATAGCCCCCATAGAACGGTACCTCCAGATTTTCGTAATACTGAAGACTGCGACGTCAATATCAAACCGAAATGGCTAAAATTCGTTATTTCGTCTTCCAAGAGTAATAAAATATTCCAGAAGAGTATTATCAGTATAGGTCCACGTCTTCCTATATCCCCATAGAAGTGTACTTCTTGATTTTAGGTATTTTTTAAGTTTTAGCCACATTCTCTTTCCGAAATATAGGAAATTTGGTATTTAGTCTTCTTTGAGCCTAAAAACTTTCCGTAAGAAATTTGTCGGTATAGATCGACGTTTTGAAATAGCCCCCATAGGATGGTGCCTCATATTGTTTTACCGAAATTGCTGAAATTTAGTATTAAGTATTCTTCATACACGAAAGGAAACAAATTATTCCATTTTACTTCAATACAACTTGTGGTGGAGGGTATAACAAGTTCGGCCCGGCCGAACTTAACGCCGTTCTTACTTGTTTTCTATAAAAATTTGTTGGCTTAAAATCGCACCTCTATGATCGGGTTGAAATTTTTATCATATGTAGCCCTTGGGACCCTGAACTCAACGATATATAGTTTTCCGGGGGAAGTATATATCCTCAGCCCACTTTTGCACCTGTCCATAGGAGAAAGTCTTAAATCCGCGGCCGATGGCCGGCTTATTAAAAACTTTAAGTTTAAAAGAAATTTTTGATCACGTAGCCCACTTGTGCACCTGTCCATAGGAGAAAGTCTTAAATGAAAACATACAATTTTACACGTGTCCATAGAACCGAAAGTTGGCTTATTGAAATGATAATTATGCATTATCAATTTTTTATTATGTGGATTTCGGTTTTGATTTCTAGTAAGAGTTGTTATTTGCCATATGGTTATAAAACAACTGTCATCGCGAATTAAGTTTTTTTATGTGATTTTTAAATGCATTATATAAGGCGCTCAGCGACAAAACGGCCAAGTCCAAAAAATGGTTCTGTGAAAAATGAAGTTAAAATAAAATACGTTTTTAAAATATGTTTATTACTGTTTTATTAATAGTAAATAAATATTAGTTGTAATATATGTTTTATGTTAATCATAAGGTTTTAATTAATTTAGATGAATACTGTAATTTTTAATCCATTAAAAAACTGTAATGAGAGTAACTGAGGGTTGGGCCATTTTGGCTCCATTTTATAAATGATATAATTTTTTAGAGTTTTAAATAACACTGTGAACCGAAATTTTGGGGGGTGGAAAAATCCTATTGGAGATGAAAGCCCTTGGTGAGTATATACAGAATCCCGAAGGACAGATTCGCCGTGAGTCGAACTTTCGCGATATGGCGTGATGAATATTTGGCTGGAGACCCTAAAAGCCATCTGGTATCAGCGTTATATCTTTGTTCGGTGTTGTTTAAGCTTATATTTAAGATGACATGTCTTCAGTCAAATCAAATGAGGATTTTTTCGTAGAACATTTCGATCTTCTAACTCGCTTCCTTCAATGTCCTTTTCGTCCTTTATTTCAAGAACCGCAATAAAAGTGGCACAAGATGACATTTTTCAGCTTCGGAATATTCTACTAAAATGTCGCTCGGAAGATTTTAGGTACGGTTCCCAAAGACATAAAATCGATAAAATTATGTTTAAGCGGTCGTTTTTCACTTTTACCCGAATCTTGCTCAGACAGCCCTATATCTATTTATTTCAATACATTATTGTTAACCTATTGATGATCTAGAATTCTCGGAGTCATTAAAACAGTTGTATCTTGTTTTGCTAAGCACGTTAATTTCATTATTTTTTGGAATAAATATCCGGATATCCGAATTATGGAACCGGTTATTCTGATATTAAAACCGAATTTTTATCCGGTTTTTATGAACCGAATAACCGTATATGTATATCATTAGAAAGCTATTAAAATTGTCCAATAGATATGAGTAATATGCATTAGACGTTTTAAGCGGTTATGGTGCTGGAACAAAAAAACCGTATTTTTGAACCGTTTCTTAACGTTTGTGAGGATACATTTCTGTGCGTGAAAAAAATTATGATCATGACCTGGGGGGTGGAAAATTCTTTTTGGAGGTGAAAGCCCTTGATGTGGACATACAGAACCCTGAAGGGCAGATCCGCCGTGAGTCGTGACCCATTATTGCAAGCGCAAAAAGTTACGTAACTGAATTTCAAGTGGGTTTAGGGTGCTACTGGGACAGTATGTGCTATGTCGGCGTAAGATTATTTTCGTGATATGCCCTAGCCAAATCCGCTGAGGATTTTTTTGTTTTAATATTTTAACCCTGAAATTGTATCTTTCCTTTTCTTCAAAGTATATTTTTATACCTTCTTCAACAAAAAGAGCAGGATAAGAGTAAGACAGTAAATGTTCTACAGAAATCGTCTTAAAACGATTTGACTTAGCACATACTGTCCCAGTAGCACCCTAAACCCACTTGAAATTCAGTTACGTAACTTTTTACGCTTGCAATAATGGGTCACGACTCACGGCGGATCTGCCCTTCAGGGTTCTGTATGTCCACACCAAGGGCTTTCACCTCCAAAAAGAATTTTCCACCCCCCAGGTCATGATCATAATTTTTTTCACGCACAGAAATGTATCCTCACAAACGTTAAGAAACGGTTCAAAAATACGGTTTTTTTGTTCCAGCACCATAACCGCTTAAAACGTCTAATGCATATTACTCATATCTATTGGACAATTTTAATAGCTTTCTAATGTTATACATATACGGTTATTCGGTTCATAAAAACCGGATAAAAATTCGGTTTTAATATCAGAATAACCGGTTCCATAATTCGGATATCCGGATATTTATTCCAAAAAATAATGAAATTAACGTGCTTAGCAAAACAAGATACAACTGTTTTAATGACTCCGAGAATTCTAGATCATCAATAGGTTAACAATAATGTATTGAAATAAATAGATATAGGGCTGTCTGAGCAAGATTCGGGTAAAAGTGAAAAACGACCGCTTAAACATAATTTTATCGATTTTATGTCTTTGGGAACCGTACCTAAAATCTTCCGAGCGACATTTTTGTAGAATATTCCGAAGCTGAAAAATGTCATCTTGTGCCACTTTTATTGCGGTTCTTGAAATAAAGGACGAAAAGGACATTGAAGGAAGCGAGTTAGAAGATCGAAATGTTCTACGAAAAAATCCTCATTTGATTTGACTGAAGACATGTCATCTTAAATATAAGCTTGAACAACAGCGAACAAAGATATAACGCTGATTCCAGATGGCTTTTAGGGTCTCCAGCAAAATATTCATCACGCCATATCGCGAAAGTTCGACTCACGGCGAATCTGTCCTTCGGGGTTCTATATATACTCACCAAGGGCTTTCATCTCCAATAGGAATTTTCCACCCCCCAGACTTTGAGCTCCATTTTGTTGCACAGTGTTTGTTCTTAAATTATTATAAAATGACTGTTATAGCAGTAGGAATATCAGTATGCCATTCCGTGTACTCGATAATTTGTAATAATTATCAAAGACATAGAAGAAATAAGACCAGACAAAATGCATGCAACAAAAAAATGTTTATGAAACAATGTGTAGAAACATTACACTTAACAGAAACAATGCAGGTTGCTGGTAACTTAAAATCGCAATTAAAAAAGGAAAATTTCAAGTTATATTATTAGAAGCGAAATGTATGAATTCAAGGATCTATTCAAGAAGAATTCCATGTCAATTTGATCGTTAAATTCGGTTAAATACGTACAAAACATACATTCTTGGTATACATGAATGACTTGTTAGTGATAAGGTCATGAATACTAAGACAACAAGTCCATTGCTGTCTTTTGTAGTTTGACTGGCGTCGGCAGAGATTTTATAAAATGTAACGCTATAACTGCATATTCTTCCATGCTAAGTCCAATTGCATTCCAGTTCTAACTGATTCAATGCTTCAGGAATATTTGAACACACGTTATTATTCAAATATACTCCTGATTTAGACATAACATGTGTTTTGGCCTAACCTACACATATTTTTTATTTCATGTATTTGATTTGGCTTAGGCCGTTTTGGAATCCACATTTTTTCGAACTTAGATGCGTAAAGCGTTTTCGGGGCCGTAAAAATTGCAAATGCGATTTCAAGCGCTTCCTCCGGAAAAGAATGTTTTTCGTAAATTCACATTTGTCAGTATACCAATATTTTTTGGGTTAGGAGGAAATGTCTCCTATCCAATATAATGGAAGAAACAGGAATGGGAAACAAATGCGTGGTTGATTAGAACAACTTCTGCAGGGAAGTTGTGGTTTTCGTTCATTTCAGACATTGTTGCAAATTGGGGGCCCTGGAATATGTGTCGAAATTGATGAATTAAAAATAGGGACAGCGTGTGTTTGGTGGTGTGGAGAGATACACTAATAACTGCTTTATGGTGCCAGTTGATGATCGCAGCCGCGATGCTCTGATTCCTTTAATAAGGAAATACATTCCACCGGGCTCAATCACCAATCACAAGGCAACACTTGCTGAATATAACCGTAGCAAAATGTACTTCAACGGTTATATTCAGAAGTTTATCTTTTAAAAACAACAATGTTTTGTAACATGATCCGCTGATCGTATAAGTCCCCTTTTCTATAATTCGAGTTACCGTTACTTTTATATTTGTGTTTTGGTGGAAATTTTGTTTTAAAGTATTTTTTTCTACAAAAGTGAGGGAACTAGCTCAATTATTCAAATTTGAAGAAAAAGGTCAAATTTCGTAGGTCGTTCCAAAATACTACACTGGTGTAAATTTTTTCCATATACTTTCCAGAGGTATTTCGATTTTCTCAAAGCCAAAATCGGACTGTTTTGCATTGTTCCATTATCCTACAATACATATTGAGTCAAATATTCATTCTTTGCCTACTTGCCTGTGGCCTATTCGCCATGGTTTATTGTTAATATGGTCCCATGCGTTTTTTACCTGTCTGAAGACCCTCCAGGACGGCATTTTTTATCACTGAACTTTATTACATTCAATACTGTTATTCTGTTATTAGCCGCAAAAGTCATAAAAATGCATAACGACCGCAAAAATTTGCAAAAATTTTATAGTTTTATAGTACTGATTTCCCCTTTGCAATACTTTTATTGTCACCTACAAGTAGTAGTTAATTCTTATTTTTGACCGTATTTGTTATAAGTCGCAAATAACCTTTGCATATTTTGATGGAATATTGTTGTAAGGACCTATAGCAAGATATTTGCACAAAAACCCGTATAGTTTTTACATAATTTGTTGCCATAAACGAACAATTAATATGAAATTTTCGACCAATTTGGTTTTTGCAATACTTTTCTTGCCTAACTGTATGTCGAAATTGATGAATCAAAAATAGGGACAGCGTGTGTTTGGTGGTGTGGAGAGATACACTAATAACTGCTTTATGGTGCCAGTTGATGATCGCAGCCGCGATGCTCTGATTCCTTTAATAAGGAAATACATTCCACCGGGCTCAATCACCATATTGGATTGTTGGAAGGTAGTGTTTTGAGATTGAACCTTTTTTAATATTAATTAACTTTTTCTTTAGGCGTACAACTCGTTGGAAGATGAGGGTTATACTCACTATCGGGTTAACCACTCAAAAAGTTTTGGGGACCCAAAATCAGGGTAGCACACAAACACGAACGATCGAGGAATTATGGCGCCATCACAAAGCAACACTTGCTGAATACAACCGTAGCAAAATGTACTTCAACGGTTACATTCAGAAGTTTATCTTTTTGAGATGGTGCAAAACGAATAAAAAACCATTTCTTAAATTTGCTGGTCAGCTGTATGACCCAACAAAGTCAACAAATGACAGCGAATTGGAGGCATTCAGAATGAGTCTTATAGAAGACCCTGTAGCACCAGATATAAGTTGAAGGAGATTTTGACGAAGTTTCGGCCAAAAGAAGGCGCTGCTGACAGCGTCGGTGCGGAAACTTTTTTCACCAAATCGAACTAAAACACGCGTTTTCGGACAATATTCCGCATACATGTATATATGTATGTACTATACACATGTTTACTTAAACATATAATTATATTCACAAAAATTAAAACTTTGAGAAAAAATTTATATAATTTCATTAGTATTAATTTATGATTGGCTGACGATTTCAAAATGTAAAAATGTAGTTCTTTATTTCCCTGCCTGTGGCGGGGAATTAAGGACACTAAATAAGATTTAAATGCACAGACAGATTATACTGATGGTGTACACAACACATAAGTATACTACAAACAGAATTCACAGGCACTACACTGGTTTCTACTTATCTGCATTCCAACTGTGTTATTCCTATTTATTTTTATCCGGGTGGTGTACTTGAGTAACCATTTACAGGTGATTATGGTGACGATATACATAGTTGATGCTACACTACATTGCTGCTTATAACTGCGTCACTTTTGTTATGATGTCGTCACTTTTCGTTTAAAACCCGGCAAAATGTTTTTATAAATGGCTATGGTCTCGGACTCAAGATGTTGTTGGTGATGATTGACAAGAAAAACAGCAAACCAATTTTGTCACAGGAATTGTAGAGATTTCCTGACGATTTAGGCAAGGCGCACTTGGGGAAAAATTCAGAAATAGCGTGCAGTAAATAAAAGTCGATTTTCTATTGTATGTTTATCCAAAATTATCATAAGAATAGCTTTAGATTGACAATTTTTACTTAATTTATTGATATATTTGGCCCATTTGTATTATTTATATATTTTTTGAATAACTCCCATAGGGCGGTACCTACCGATTTATATAATTTTGATGATTTTAGCCGCATTATCCAACTTAAATGGCTGAAATTTGGTATATAAAATATTTGGGCGTATAAAATATTACAACAGAAAATTTTCGGTACAGGTCCACTTTTTGATATGGACCCTATCGGAAGGTACCGCCCGATTTAGGTAATTTTGAAGATTTTAGCCGCATTATCCAACTGAAATGGCTGAAATTTGGCATAAGGCTTTGCTGAGGGTATAAAATATTCCGACGGAGAATTGTCGTACAGGTCCAATTTTTGATATAGCCCAATAGAACGGTACCGCCCGATTTTCGGTATTTTTAAAATTTCACCCACACCATCCAAACGAAATGGCTGAAATCTGATTTTCTGAATATACATAGTTTATGGTGGAGGGTGTAGTAAGAGTTCAAAATCGCACCATTCTCCACTTTTTCGCAATAAAAACTTGTATTTAAAAGTTTGTTTGGAGACGCATTTACTTCCACCCGTATCGTTGGAACCATAGGACGGACTTTTTCATTTTGCAATTTCTTATCTGCTATGCCGTGATAAATTTCTAGTGATATTTGATCTTATTTATCAAAATATTTCCCAAAATCGTAGTTTTATTTGAACCAAACTTAAAAAAGCTTAATTCCCGCATTGGCATATTTCCTAAAAATTGTATAAAAGCAAAAGTCGCAAGAAGTCGCAGGAAAAAATTTAAGACATTATTTTAGACAAGATACACAAAAAATTGAAAAAAATTATATCTAAACTCGGCTAACTTCCATAATAAACCCCTATTTTAGTTGCAAAATTTAAAAAATGGGCCTTACATTTATTTACCCCAAAACATCTAAATTAAAATATCTTATGTGTTACAAAACTATTTAATTTATTTAAATACCATTACGGTATATCAAAAATACAAAAGATTTCACAATAATATATTCACAGAATTCACACGCCTATCGCAATTTTACAGCTAAAAAAGGTCAGTGTTTGCGTAGCAAATAAATATGAAAAAACTGAAATAAAAACACAAATTTTTTGGCAGTAATAATGCAAAATATGATTGGTTTTTATTGATGGAAATTGGTTTGTGAAGACAACGAAAAGCGTAGGTGTTGTAAAGTGGCGCTCAATGCATTAGTTACTCGTTAGAAGTTTGACAGTACTATGTACTTTGTGCTGTAAGAGCAAAGTTGTACTTGAAAGTAGTAAAGAAATTCTAACACACGCAAATTTATGAAACGAAAACAAAAGTTTGATTTTTAAATTAAATATTGCCGCCAGCATTGCATCATCTAGCTATGTTGCAACAAGATATAATTATAGAAATCTAAAACAAAATTGTAATAAAAGTAATTATGCCCTCAGCATTTATGCTAACGAGGGTATATAGAGTTCCATATGGGCAAAATGTGCCTCATCGAAATAATGGTTTTAGTCCCCAAGTATGTTTGGACGAAATGTGTTTCAGACAATTTGGAGTCGATTTACCAATGTCCGTCCGTCTGTCTGTTTGCTGGTGCGCACGATAACTATCGAACGGATGAACCGATTTGGTCCAAAATTTGGCTTTCGCAATATTTTGTCCAACCTAAGTTTAAGTTCGAAGATGAGTAATATCGGTCCACCTTCCGGTACTTCCCCCACAAAAGTTCGAAAATGTTCGGAAAATTTGTGCGCATGATAACTCTTGAAGGGAGTAACCGATTTGATTCATACTTTGCACATCGTGAAATTTCTACCAAACTTAAATGACTCAATCGGTCCACTCCTTCGAGTTGCTTTTCAAACTACATACTAACCGAGCTCGTAAAGCACGCAGGTCGCGGGACACCGTATGGCTGTCATCACAAATAGGGGTCATATGGGACATGTGCCGGAGACAACCCCACCAAAAATGGTGAGCTGTGCCCATGGGAAACCCGGTCTCGGATATGTCCGGGCCTAACACTATAGCAATGCGGCCAGCCTTGAAAAACTAGGGATCCGTTAGCATCATGCCACCGTAGTGGTCCTTGATGGTCTCCGAAGCTGTTGCTGATGGAGCTATGATGTGCTCCAGACAATGTGCGCAGACCCTTGCAGACACTAACAGTCTCTTACTTCGACTGTAAAAGACTCCAAGATGAGGGGACAGTACTGGTCCTGGTCAACCTTAATTGCAGTGAGCCGCATTGACTCTACGGATCCAACAGGTCCCGTACTGGATAACGTCGATCACCGAACACCAAGTGGTTCACTATAGTGGGACCCAGTGTTATCATTGGTTGGATCCTGAATGTGTGTACAGGGTTGTACCTCACAACAGACGGACAGGGGAGTGATGGCGGACTTACAGAGACGGTCTGACCCAAAGAAGACGGACGAACATGGTGAATCTTCTTAGATTCCTCTCGGGACGAACAGGGGTGCAGAAGACTATGGTGCTTCTCATTGCATTCTCGACACCTCTGCTCACTAGTGCACTCTCGAAAGGAGTGCGATGCGCAAAGGCAGTTGGAGCAGATGTGTTTCGAGATCAATGTTCTGACCTTTTTCTACAAGAACAAGCCTTGGAATCTTCTGCACCTCAGTAACGGATGAGCCTTGTGACAAAGGGGACATCCGGTTGCCTTGAAACCGCAACTTGAGCCAGAGTTTCTCGTTTTTGTACCCTGTGTTGACCCTTGATGCACGCCAACAGGTATTACATCAAAACACGCTATTTCCTTTGAGGGAAGAACGGATTCCGTGCTCCCGGCCTGGATCGGCTCTTCTAGTTTTTGTAATAGGTGCGCTGGTGGAATCTCCTGCATGGGAGTGTCAGCTTCCTTAGCCTTAGTCGTAGGACCTGGTTCTGTTGAAGTCGTTTCCGCCTTAGGGTCTGACGTTACCTCCTGAGATGGTGCCAATGGAACGTCAACTTCTCTTTCCTAGTCAGACATGGGGGGTGAGACCCTCATAGTCGGGAAGAGTAGCAGCCACCTTACCAATATTTTCCATTCTGTGGAAAATTAGAGAGGCCGAGAAGATAAGAGAATTAAACAATTCATTTTAATTGGTCAAAATTACCAATTTTACTACTGGTCGTCTTACAACTCCGTTTTCTGTTCGTACATCGGCGACTCCAACGTGACCGTCGCTACCAGGATAAACTTTAATTACGCGACCTAATGTCCGGAGGTAATTGTTCATGACAAATTACTACGATATAATCCCTTTGTATATCGCGCTGCGGATACTGCCATTTATATCGTTTATGGAGACTTTTTAGGTACTCTTCTTTCCACCGTTGCCAGAATTGTTGAGTAAGCGCTTTGATTTTACGATACCGATTCACGATGTGCAACGGAGCTTCGTCAATTAATGGCTCTACAGGAGCAAGAATAGGAGACACTATTAGAAAATGATCCGGTGTTAGCGCTACCGCGGACTATCATTCATCGGACATAGAGGGCGAGAGTTTAGGCACGCTTCAATTCGAACGGGTATCGTTGATAACTCTTCGAAAGTATACTTTTGCTAGCGTGCTTCCTAAAGTGCAACTTCCCGGAGCCCACCCATATGTGGTGCTCCAGCTGGGATAATTTTCAATGAAAGTTCTTGATAGCTATATTGTGAACAAACCCTATCACGACCTTCATGAAGTACAGCCTTAAAATCACGCTCTAATTCTCTGGAAGCACCAACGAAATCGGTACCGTTGTCCGAAAAAATTGTTTTTAAGCAATCACGGCGTGAACTAAATCTGTGAAATGCCTCTAAAAATGTTGTCGTCGACAAATCTGACGTGGCTTCAAGATGTATAGCTTTCGTAGAAAAGCAAACAAATACACATACATAGCATAATACACATACATAGCATTTCGTAATTCAACAATAACGACATGTAAACGACTTGAGATCGAAAGGACCAGCAAAATCTATACCTGTAGTGGCAAATGGTCTGGTAATGACAGTTCTCTCCGGAGGTAGAGATGCCATAATTTGAGAACATGGCCCTTTCTTTACTAAAATGCAAGGTTTGCATTTTCTTGTAACCTTACGAATCAACGATGTTGCTCTAGGTATCCAATATTGCATGCGTAACATACGTAAAACTAATTGAAGTCCTCTGTGAAAGAAAATACGGTGGAAGTATTCTACCAACAGAAGAGAAAATCTGCAGTTGTAGGGTAATATAATTGGATGTTTCTCTGCGAGAGGTAATGTTGGGCATTGGGCCACATAACTCCCATATCATCTAACATAGGATTAAGATGGAGCAGAGAGTTTTTGGAATTCAATGGCCTTTTATTTAGTAGACAATCGTACTCATCCGGAAAATGAACTTTACTACTATAGCAAAAAGTAATCTTGCATTTTTTTATTTCAGTGGCTGTAGGATATTTCCCATCGAAAGTATGTCGACCTTTATGCAAAGGATGAGTTTTATTGAAATAACGGTAAACCATTGCAACAGCGCGTAACGCTTTGTCTAGGTTTGAATAATCATCCAATATGTCTTTATGTTCCGAGAAGAAAGAAACATGACACCTTACTGGGCGCATTTCAATGTTCGTATCCGGAACAGGAGTAGACCGAATATCCCACAGGGAAGAGTCTTGACGAAGCCATTGTGGTCCATGCCACCAAATTTCTGTCAATGACAACTCTGACGGTGAAAGCCCTCCGCTGCGAAAGTCAGCAGGATTGTCTTCAGATCGTACGTGATACCAATTACTTTGACCAACATTTTCATGTATCCTACAAACCCCATTGGCAACGAAAGTGGACCATGTCAAAGGGGGTTTCTTTACCCAGGAAAGGACAATCGTGGAATCGGTCCAAAAGTAAACTTTTCGAAAAGATATATCTATTTCAGCTACAATCGATTTATATATTTCTAAAGCTAAAACTGCACCACATAATTCTAGTCGAGGCAGTGAAATTGATTTGATCGGTTCTACTTTTGTTTTGCTAGAAACAAAAATGTAAAAATTTCACCATTGGAAGCAATGATACGGATTTACGCCACCCGCGCGTATCCCTTTTCTGAGGCATCAGAAAATAAATGAAATTTGGGTACACAATCAGGCACATATTTGACCCAATGGGGTATTTGAATCGTATTAACGCCCTGATAAGTTTCAACGAAGCTATGCCATTCATGTGCCGTCGTAGACGGAAGCAAATCGTCCCAATCAATCTTATCTAACCAAATACGCTGCATAGTATTTTTTGCTACTACAATTACTGGACTCAACTAGCCTTTAGGATCCAATAACATAGCAATTGCAGACAAAACTTCCCTTTTCGTATAACTATCTTTGATGGCAAGGGGCTTGACACTAAAATAGAACTTATCTACCTGAGCATTCCATCTGATACCCAGCGGCTTAGAGCTTTTCACTCATAATCCTGTATAGGATCATTGGGAGAGTCCCGAAACAGAATTCTTTGTAAAGAAGTATGAGCTGGGTCTACCCGTATCTGACGACACATTTGGGTGATGTCACAATTAAAAACATATTTATATAATCTCCATCGAATTATGAGGAGGACCAAGTCCAGTTGTAAAGTCGGACCGACGTGAAGAATGTCGTTGAGGCTTTTCCCATTAGATGTTTTATTGGGGGCGTTAAATACTACCCGTAATTTAGTTGTTTGTTTATCGGGATTGATGGGATTGAGGCAGATAACAAACCGAACAGTTTGTCGATGTTGTCGAAACTGTCCTCATATGATCTAACTCTAAATATTCACGAACCACCCCATCGTATATTTTCTTAACTTCCGGTTTTCTAAGTAGTGATGCCTCATTACGAAGAAATTGTCTTAGACGATTCGTCCTGGGGTGTCCGAGGTCGATTTGGCCTATGAATTCTTGTTTAATGGGAAGTGATACGACGTATCTTCCATTAGAATCGCTATATGTGGTTCGTTTAAAGTTATCCTTACAAAATTGGTCTGAAGCAGACAATAATTTGCGCTTTGGGACTTCTTCTAGTTCCCAGAAACGAAGCAGAGTCTCCTTGAACTTCTCTTCGTGGGAATATTTCACATTTGTTGAAAACGTTGTAACGTTACTAGAAGAAGCGATATTACTATTAGGGACTGGACCTGTAATAACCCAGCCGAAAACGGTTTTCTGTGCGACTAATGACCCTAGTATATTGGACTCTATCCCCTGTAGAAGTATTTTTGGATACAAATCAGCTCCTATTAGCAGATCTACTGGACGACAGTCAAAGTGATTTCTATCTGCCAAACGTAAATTTGGCATTCTAGAGGCAATTTCTCGGCTAATGGAGAAAGAAGGAAGATTGCCTGAAATAGTTGGAACTACCAATGCTGTCATTTCCATAAAGAGCGTAGTATCTACAGGGGAACCTACACATAAAGAACGCGTTTTTCGTGACAATATCGAAACAGCCTGATTTACTCCTGATATTGTAGCTTGAGTTGAGGATGTGGATATACCAAGACGCTATTGTAGCAGGATCTATTAGAGCACGAACTGGATACGTAATACCCCGGTGAACAAGGTTCACCATAGCTGTGCCCAATAGAACTGTTCTGTTTTGCGAAGTATGGAATACCTGCCTATTGGAGCTCGAAATCTGACCTGATGACGTTGTAGCGATATTTGGGTTAGCTGGATTGGATTGGGAATTGGTTGGAACAAATTCTGATTGTAATGGGGGTTGTGACGTCGTCGTTCTATTATTGGAACTGATATTTTGTACCGTATCATGATGGAGTAAAGTATGATGACGTTTATTGGACCTTGAACAACTGTGGGAGCTAGTACAATTCCTAACGTTATGACATCGAGAAAGACAATTAATGCAAAGCTTGTGTCGTTTTGCTAGTGAGAATCGGTCGGCCGAAGAGCGCTTTCTGAATTCTGGACATAATCTTAAATCATGAAATTGCCTGGGACACAGAATACAACAATTTTTAACCGGAGGATTGTGAAGATTTGGGTGGAGCCGCATTCGTAAAATGGGTCCTAACTCTCTTCTGCTCTGATCGTTTGTTCGTATCGATTCCTTTTATATCCCTAAAACAAGTAAGAGTTTGAATTCTTTCCGTTTGAAAGAGATCCAAATCTTTCCACGAAGACAACGCAGATTTATCCTTTATGCTTTGTTCCCGCAGCGTAACTGTAATTTTGGGAAGCCGTTGCAGACAAGGAAAAAGTAATATTGGGTCCCAATTTTCAGTAGCAACTTCATAAATTGCCATGGCAGAAATGTACGCATTTATACCTCGTTGCAAACCTTTCAAACCTGCGCTCGTTTCATTGTTTAAAACTGGAAGATCAAAAAGAACCTTAAGTTGCTTGTTAACCAGAATGCACACATTATCGTAGGTTTCTTTTAAAGATTTCCAGGCTAAACTAAAACTTCTATGAGTGAGAGGGAATTTTGACACAATATCTCGTGCATCGCCACTCGTTTTCTTGAGCAGATGACACAATTTTTCAATATCACTCAGGCGAGAATTATCAATATAAATAGCCGAAAAGAAATCCCTGGACGTTGGCCAAGTAAGAATGTCGCCATTAAATACATCGATGTCACATTTGATTTGTATCTCAAACAAAGAATAATTGGACAAAAACTCTATTAAAAACAAACAAAAATATTTAATAAGCAGCAAAAACCAATAGACAAGCTCACGTACGTAAGCGAAATATATGGCCTCAAAATAAATATAAAGAAGACAAAATATATGGTTGTATGTCGAAAAGATGTCAGTTGTGAAACGTCATTAAAGATTAAAAACGATAAAACCGAACGTGGAAAATCTTTTACATGCCTTGGCGTTTTAATCAACGACCAATGGAACATATCAAATGAAATTAAGCGTCGAGTGGAGATGGCCAAAAACGCATTTTTTTTAATTAAAAAAAACACTCACAAATCACGAAATAAGTCTTAAAACGAAGGCAAGATTTGTAAAATGCTACATTTGGTCTATACTTCTATATGCAGTAGAAACCTGGACCCTAAAAAGTGCAGATGAAAAAAAATTGAAGCATTTGAGATTTGGGTATATCGAAGAATACTGAAGATACCCTATACATCGCATATTACAAATCAAGAAGTTCTAAGACGAATGAACCTCGACAGACAACTTCTAAGCACCGTTAAATCAAGAAAAACCGCATACCTGGGACATCTGATGAGGAATCACAAATACAAGTTTCTACAAGCCGTTATAAAATGTAACATAGAAGGGCACAGAGCAAGAGCCAGAAGAGAGACATACTGGCTAAGAAACATTCAAGAATGGACAGGATACAGGGATGAAACAAACTTATTACATGCTGCTAAGAATCAAGAGCTGTCAATAATTTCATAATATAAAACATTAAAAAACCAATAAACTGCAAGGTAAATATGAAATGGAAGAAACCAAAAATATTTAAAATGTTTCAAAAAGTATAAAATTCAATAAAAAATCAAAAGCAAAATATATAAAATTATAATTTATGAAATAAAAACTAATATAATATATATTTGTAATTATCGAGGACCGACTGTACAGTACACCACGATTTTCCAAAAATTTTTTATTCCAATTTTTTTTTAATTTTATTTTACCAAAGAATTATTACCAAAAAAATGTATCACGCCACTTTGTTAACCCTATTCGTGTGCATACAAAGGTTCAATGTGGGAACAGTGAGAACACCATCCAGCATTAACTACCATCAGTACTGGCTAATTTAGTCAATGTGATTATGGGGTTCACTGAGTGCCTGTATATTTTGTTTTTGTATTTTTCTAATTTCTTTTTATTCTTTAGCCTTTATATTTTTGTTGTAAAACACTATGTAGGCTTTGTGTATGTGGATAAAAATATTAATAACCACTGAACGTTATTTAGGCACTTTTTCTCTATTCTCGCTTGTTTTATTATTTGTTTTGCTATTATCTTAAAGGAATATCACTTTGTATGCGACCGAGTAGGTTTGACGGAATAATAATAATAACAACAACAAGCCGCGTACTGTAAGACGACAGGTAGGTTATGTTTTTTGTTTGCAATTATTTTTCGAAAAAAGTAAATAAAACGAAACACTCGCGAATGCACTCTTAAATCGTAGCCGACCAAGAAGAGCGAGCGCTTAAATTGTTTATGTGTGGGTAAAATTACACTGACAGAACAGAACAGGGTGATGATTTTCATATTGAGTATGAAATGAAAAACACAGGAAAAAAGTTGTCACGGCGTGTTAGCGTTCAGAGCCAAACATAGTGGTGGGTGTGTGGGTTCGAATCGTCGGCTTTCCTTTTTCATTTGCATTATAGATCATAAAAAAGCTCGATTAATAAATTAAAAAAAAAATAATATTAAAAAATGATCTTCGCCTAAAAAGGCAAAATTTTCAAATAGAAAAATTATATTGTTGGCGCGTTCGCTTTGTATGACTAAAATTAAAAATAATATACAGTGAATCACAGTCAAAAGTATCCACTTCAGTTTCTTTTATTAAAACTGCGATTGCTAAGAGTTAATTAATGATAGCGATTTCAACTTTAAAATTTCTTCAAATGCATTGAACAAATTGTCTACGGTTCTATTATAAATTAGCATTTGACTTGTGTCCCTTATATCAGTGCTTTCATCAAAGCAAACAGATACATATACCGCATTTCGAATCCTCTCCTTTGTTTATATACATTTTTTATTGTTGCATTGCAGACGAGGCATTCTGCGTCATTAAAAATATTAATACCAAACAAAAAATCATTTTCAAATTCTTCCCTCCACATATTTGCCGTACAACTGCAAAATCTTTTCAGTGTACCAAAAAAAAAAAAAACAAATAAAGCGGCATCAACCTGCTTGCATGACATTCAGTACAAGACTGAAGTAAAAAAATCAAAACATTTGCTCTCTTACTTTGCGTTCGGGTCGCGTGTGTGTGATTTGCCGAAAAACTTCGTAACCATATCAATACCTACGAACGGGTGTGGTGTAATGTGTGTTTGTGCAACATTTGAATATGTTTTCCTGGAGTTGTTTGTTTATTGATCTTAAGAATTTGCACATTTTATTAGGAAGGCGAAGAATACAATGTGTCATAACTTCCATATGTTGGCAAAACTTTTTATAACTGTGCAAGGTGTGGGAAAATTTTCAAATGTGTTAAAAGAATTGTTGGTATTGATACTAATATTCAGCCTTGCCAAATGTGAAATATCATCTAAATTAGTGCCGATATAAATATTCCAAAGCCTATCAACTACACTTCCAATTAACTTTAACCGCTTTAAAAGTGCGATGTTTTCATCAATCTGAGTTTGTGTTATTTTTTATGAAATATTATTTCAGCCAAAAACAAGAATTTATAATTTTATATTCTAAGAAAACATCTACTTTAATTGACCCCCATTTATGCCTAGCTTAAACATACCGTTATATCATAAAAATTATTTGTAGCTTGAATGGTTCACATTACCAACAGCACCTTGCTGTGGCAACATCAATATCTCTATGACCACTAGGGGGATAAATGAAGCGTGTGAAATTAAAATTACTGTAAAATGCCATCAAATTCATACCTCATCAATATTTATGGACTAAAAAGCAATATTCAATCGCATGAGACTCTTTACAGCGATGTTAAACATCACTAACTTTTAGAGTTAAGGAGTCTGTTATGGGCATAACTTTCTTCAAAACAATGGAAGTTATGATCGCTGCAAGTCATCCATCTAGCCAGTCATTCATTCATACATTCGCATATCATTCGTTTGTATCTGAATACGTGTTTAAGGTTCTAACCATAGATTGTGGATCAATCTGTCGACTGGGTATTAGTCTAAGTCTACCTATCGTTTCGACTGTTAGGTAAAACATAAAAATCTTTTAAGTACCAATATTTCAATCTGTTTTTGACATATGAGCCAGCTACTTGATGTGGAACATGTGTCTTGCTATGTATGTTTTGTAGTAAGCACAGTGGGTGCCTGTTGGAATTTGTTTATTTAAATCCCAAACTTTACAAAATATTAATTGCTTAAAATACGCTCTACCAATAAATATTCTCACATTTTTAAATAAGAAAGTGACTACAAAGTTAAGAAGATAATAGTCTTATATTTAGACTAGCCATAATTTGGTTAACATTGTGATTTAGGCGTTAGCATGGCAGCCTAGAACACTGTGAGTCTGAGTTCCTGGCTGCGTCATGACAACATCAAACATTTTCAACGGTTTTTAATCTTCTCAGCAATGTTCAACAAGTAGATGTAATTTGGCACTAAAAAGTAGATGCCATATTAATGAACTAAAATAAAATGGAGTTGCAGCATTTTATATAAGAAGTGTCTCCCACAGTTCCTTCTGGAATGTATGTTGGAATTACATAGTCAATTATTTTACGATCATGTGTGAAAATAGGTTTATGTAAAATCGCACAAGTAATAAAGCTAATGTCTCCTGTTCCTCTTATATACATCTTTTACACATTTGTTTTGCAGAAGATTATTTCTTTTTCAATGTTTCATTCTAAACCACTACACTGATGCAAAGATACTAGCTAAATTAGACTTTTTGGCATTGTTGAATATTTTTCTAGCGGTGTAGAGCCTACAAAGTTTGGCGTGAGTTTACCGATTTTTTGTGTGATACCTAAGGCCACATTTCGTGAAGTTCGGGATTGGTTGTTGTATTATTTTTTATTGATTAGGATAGCCGTCCATCTGAATTGTTTATCTCAAATGTAAACAGCGAAAGATTGCTTGTATCACCTTAAGAGGCTTATTGTATTGTTTAAAAAATACACGAAAATAACAATAAAACCAAATCAATTAAGAGATAATAATCTATTAACATTAATGACTAATGTATTAATCCAGGTCAAAGTGAAATTAAACCTATTATTAATTGTGGCAATTTGGCATTTCTGCCTACAAATAATTGATAAAGGCTTGACAATATAGCAAACCTTTTTATTTTCGATCATAGAACAGACTCTGATTCATTTTCTGTTCATGAAAAAACATCATCCGTCTTCCGATTGATGACAATGTGATGTGTGGAAAAGACCTCTAGGTATAAACATTAGATTGACTTGAAGGAAAAACCTAGCACATTCATTCACTTAATTCGAAAGAGAAACTATTAACAAAGGCACAAAATAGTCCATCGCTTCAATAAGTTAAAAATCTGAAATAAATAAGAATGAGACTGGTTGGGATTTGAAGCTAATTCGTCCAATTGAAAATGATCTTTATATGTAGACTCTTTAGGAAAGCTTTTCACAAGTATTCGCAAATGCGGATATCTAATAACGTACATATTAGGGTTATGACATTTCTGTATTTTTTGCAAATATAAATAAAAATACCACCACACAGTAGTGCATGGAAAAATATTAAGAAATGCGTTATAACTTTTCCCCCGCCGTTAAAAAAGTTTAAGCACCGATTGCATACAAGTTTTTCATTGAATTTATTTCTTTTATGTTTTCCATAATCATAGCAGATCCCTATTAAATAAGCTATTTCTTGTTGAAAATTAATATAATATTCAATATCGGACCACTCTACTTGAGTCTAATACAGAATTCTGGGCAAATCGCGATAATTAAGAGTCTATTTTAATATAAATAAATCATATGTAATAGAACATTGGTGGCGTCGTTTTTATTTTATAGCTGATACAATTTTTTATTTTCAAAATAGTCTGGCTTAATCCCATTGTTATTGTTTCATTATTTTAAAACAACTAATTTCTTAGTGGAAAAACTTTGGCATTGTTCCCCAAGGGGTAAGGCATGGAAGACTAGTTTCGATCCACGCCACTGGATCTCATCAGTTCCCTTGTTTCTTGTTTGTGGATATTCTCCACCGAAGCTTTTTTTCAATAACTTCTTCAACAAAAAACTTTTTGTACCCAAACATCAATCGTCAGCTCGAATTATAAAGGTGAACAAAGAAAAACTTCAATGAGAAGTTTTTCTTTGGCAACCTCACACAACTCCGACGAAAGTGTTTGCGAAACAAACCAAACCTTTTCCACTGTTATGTGTCGTTTATTTTCAACGAAGGCATCATAACAAAATGATGTTGGTAGCAAGCCAACCATACAAACCTAGCCAGTGTTTCTCAAATAGAACATTGGTGGCGTCGTTTTTATTGGGATAGCTGATACAATTTTGTTTTTTCAAAATAGTCAAACAAACATTTCCTACAACAACAGTAGTTTTAGTACTAATTTGACTGCGAAGTCCTGTATTTGACGCACCGAATACGATATATATATATATCCAATTTTGATGCCATTTGGAATATGTGATACAATTTTACCATAACTTGAAAAACTATATATGACTAAAACACTCCTTGTGCTCTTCAAATTCGAAATTTTGCACCACTTTTAGCCCGCATGGACTTAAACAATATTTTTTCTCAGACACATTTCCCTATCGAATTGACTGTAATCGGCAGTTAAACCTCAATCAATTGTCGAAATTTCACTTAAGAGTTTCTTTAATTTCATTTTATCTATTCAACACAACAACGAGAAAACGTTTTTCAGTTCTAAGACATTACAAAAAGTAATAGTTCGTGTTTCAGGAATTACAATTATTGAAAATAACATTCAGACCTTACACAACATAAACTAAGTGCATTTATTTTATTCACTTATGTAAGTGTGTGAAGAAAAAGATACAAAAATACAATACTACATCACGGACTCATTAATATTGAGCTGACAGAGCAATGGAAGTGTTTACCAAAGTTTTCAGGTGGTTACTTAAAATTCTAATAACGAATGTGCCACACATGTTTCGGGGGCACTTGCATTCAATGAATTCCAATTGAATGAACCGGCTGTCAAATGATTTTCTGACTTTAATTGTATTTTATTGACAAATTTAAATGAGAACAAATGAAGGACAATTAAAAATTTGTCAGGTCCAAGTTCACATTTTTAGGTTTTCAGGATATTGCGTGGAAACGGAATGTCATATTGAAATGGGACTAAAGAATATGTTGTAGAGGATTTTTACTGCTACAACATTATCTTTCGCCCCATTTCGATGTGACTTGCCGCTTCCAAGCAAAATCCTGAAAACCTAAAATGAACCTAAAAATGTGAACTTTGATCGCGATTTATTTAAAAATCCCTACAGCGATTTTTTCTTGTTTTTGGATATTTCTCATCTATGAACATTACTGTTTCAGAATCCGCCAAAACTTTTCAGGTGTAAGCAGTTTTCATTCAAAGTTAGTTAAGGTGCACCCTGAATGACATTGTTTTATAAGGAGGCGATACAGTCAGAACATTGTCCAAATTTTAACTTCTGTATCTCATAAATGGTAAAACCTAAGAAAGTACCATTAAGGTCGATCTGGTAGAGAATTTTCACTGCTACAACAATTTCTCTAATCCCATTTAAATAGGGCTTGCGGTTTCCAAGCAAAATCGTGAAAACATATAAAAGCCCTAAAAATGCGAACTTTGACTGCGATTTATTTGAAAATTGCTCCGGCGATTTTTTTTTTTTTGATTTTTCTTATCTATGAACATTGTAGTTTCAGAACCAGCAACAACTTTCCAGGTGTAAGCACCTTTCATTTAAAGTTAGTTAAGGCGCACCGCGTTGTATGAATGAAAATTTGTATGATATGTGAGTGAAAAACAATAATTCTTACTGCTATACCTAATTAACGACGGGACGTACACAAATATTTCTACAACAACGCGCTCTGAGCGTCCGTATTACCCAAATACGTTGAGTCCAAAATCACATTTAAAACACAAAATCTGCGACCAAAAGTTATTTAAATGTTTTCATTCGTAAAATAAATAATTTTCATTTGCAATGAATTGTATTTATACATATATACAAATATATGCAAATATTGCTAGGCGTTAACACCAGTTCCGTTCAAATACAACTCTGATTTACAAACACATACAAACATTTGTCGGCTGTCTTCCAGCTGTCCATCATTTTTTCACAGACAGTCGGGTTAACAATTTTTTGATATTTTTGTGAAACAAAGTGAGATGATAATTCAAATGTGCTGAAAAAAAGAATATGTACAAAAACAAAATATGTGAACGGAAAACGAAAAGAAAACGATGATTTTCATTCATAATTTTACAACTGTTTTAGCAGTTGTCTGGACGCCTAAGTCACACAGTTGAATTTGTTTAACTGTCATAGTTGAATTTGTTTAACTTGAAATAAAATACGCTCGACGTATTTCGGTAGTATTTATAAGGCCCATACCTATATACGTCCGTATACCCAGGGCATGTGTGGTGAAAAAAGTAGAACACATGTATTCTTATGAGAACTACCGAAGTACGTCGAGCGTATACTTTTTGTAAGTTGAAAAAGTTTAACTTTGACTGAATGTTATTGTTTGTATGTGTGTGAGTTTTGTATTTTAAAAACAAAAGCCCAACAAAACATGAAATACAATTCATTGCAAAGGAAAATTATTTATTTTACGAATGAAAACATTTAAATAAGTTTTGGTCGCGGATTTTGTGTTTTAAATGTGATTTGGGACTCAACGTATTTGGGTAATACAGACGCTCAGAGAGCGTCATATTCCACTATTCCTCTTTTTTTATTTCGGTAGTATTCATAAGAATACATGTGTTCTACTTTTTTCACCACACACGCATTAGAAATACGGACGTATTTAGGCATGAGACTTACATGTTACTTCTAAACCAGTGTTCACCAGCGAGCCCGTACTGAGAGCAACTGAGCATACATTACCGTGTGTTTTGCATTGAAAGTTACGATAATTTGCTCTCAGTAGCAGCTCGCTGGTGAACACTGTTCTAAACCTAAATCAGGAGGAGGCATTGTGACTCACAAGAGAGCCCATTTGCTCTAAGTGAGCGTAAATTTGTTATCGATCACAGCCTGTGTAGATGCTAACACGTTGTGAACAACAACAAATTTACGCTCATTGAGAGCACAAGAGAGACCCAAAAATGTTCTCTGCCTCACTCTGACCTAAATTACGACGGGACGTACACAAATATTTCACCTTTCTACCACAACAACGCTCGCTGAGCGTCCGTTTTACCCAAATACGTTGAGTACAAAATCACATATAAAACACCAAATCCGCGACCAAAACTTATTTAAATGTTTTCATTCATAAAATAAATAATTTTCCTTTGCAATTAATTGGATTTCAGGTTTTGTTGGGCTTTTGTTTTCAAAATACAAAACACACACATACATGCATACAAAACGTTCTGTCATAGTTGAATTTGTTCAACTTACAAAAAGTATACGCTCGACGTATTTCAGTAGTTCTCATAAGAATACATGTGTTCTACTTTTTTCACCACTCACGCCCTGGGTATACGTCCGTATATAGGTATGGGCCTAATACGGACGCTCAGAGAGCGTTGTTTTGGTAGGTTGGTGAAATATTTGTGTACGTCCCGTCGTTATTTAGGTTTAGCAGTAAGGAAAAAGTGGCAATCAGCTGTATTTTTACTTTTTTGTAAATTTGGTTTTCAAAATGTAATAGGGTCCACCCATAAATTTGTTCTTTTCATCGTAAACGTGAAATAACAATGACCTACGACAGTTCTGTATGCTTTATATTTACATATTGATTCAAATTTGTTCTCTTAGAGGATTTTTAAAATGTATTTATGTTTTTCCTAAGAACATTTTTAGAACGACCCCTTTATTCAATATTTTCTTTGACATTAAATTTTCAATAACAACAATTTGTTAAGTCCCCCACTCATTTATCAGTCTGTGCCGTCAGTCCGATGAACCCTTTCTGTATGTGTGACTGACAAGTGTGTAGCACGAACCATCAGTCAAGTCTAAAAATCTTGAATTTCTCCTCCAAAAATGAATGAATTCTACGTTTTTTGTGTTCCAACACCAACATTATTTTCTGTTTTTCAAAATTATTTATTGACAATTTGAAAATAAACACAATTCGCCCAGACTGATGGGGGTTCATTTTGAAATCAAAACAATTTTGATTTTCATCAGTCTTGGAAAACTTACACATACATTCTCAAAATTTCAAAAATTTACACATACTACCATAAATGCTGGCAGTCAGACTGACCAATGAGTGGGGGCCTTTAGTTGTTGTAATTCATGCATTTACCTTATATAAATTTGCCTTGGTTAAGACCTTTCGATGACAACATATGGTCTGTTCCAGAACTGCAAGAATCTAATAATTTTTACTATTTTTTCCGATAAGATAAAGGAAAAAATGTTATTGTAGTAAAAAATAGTAGATTCTTGCAGGTTATGGAACAGAGCAATAAAGAATAACGATAAACTTCACTTAAAATGTAATCACATTTATTTAACAAGATATGCCAATATTCTTCTTTTTTATTTCTTTGTAGCTCTTGAGCTCTTTGGCCACCGACTTGGATATTATGCTCAATGAACAGAGGTCTTCGCCGAGTTCACGCCTAAGTTCAAATACTCATCATTTACACGTTCCACGTTCCTCCACCTCAACGTATACACCGTTCTCATTTTCAAATATTGGCACGGCATCAACAGTCACAACAACAACCACATCCCCAGTGACAACGACAAATCACTCCAATCTCTATCGGCAAAATGCATTACGAAGTAATTATCCATTGAATGGAGATGAAGTTCATCAGTGTTACAACAGCGTCAACAAGCTCCGCTAAGTGGAAATCGTAATCAACTGCTTCAACGTTTCAATCAAAATAAAGGCAACAACAATCACTATGGCCAACAACAGTGTGTCACTGCCGACAATGCGAATGCAAGTGATAGCAACAACAACAGTCGAGGTGCTAACAACAATATATTAGAGAAACCACTTCATTCACAACCATCACCAAGACCGGAAGCTGTGACAGCGGCAACAACGAGAACAATTTCAACTTTAGCACATCAAGAACTGCATCAGCGTCTGTTTCTTCGGCATCGTCAACGACAACTTCAACATCATTCCAGGGATTTTCAACAGATGTTACACGTGTCTCAAAGCTTCCACTGCACACCCAACAACATAAACAGTTACAACTGCACATCAAAATGTTGCAGCAACAGCAGGCCATAGCTTCACAAATAACGGAAGACCCAACGGATGCTGTTTCAATCACACAGAATGTGGTCAAAAGACAGAAGGCTATGGCGTTGAATGATGGAACATCGACTGGAACCACCAGCAATCCAAGTAATTGTTGTGCTGAAACAACTTCAAGCACCAGCAACACATCAACTAAAACAACCACCACAAATCCATTATCGACCACAACTGCATCTTTGGATTTTCGAATAAATGCATCATAACGGCAACAGAAGCTGGCGGTGCTGGAGGTAACAGCAATTCTAGTAGCAAATCACATCATATTTGCAATATCAATACTTCGTCGTCCACAACAACAACTACAAGCACCAACAGTAGTTGGCAAATGCAATCAACTACATCAGGCCAAGCCGCCACAACCTCATCAAGGATTTTTCATACTACAAGTGTTCCATTTGTCTTCGTTGTCATACATAACAGCACGCCTGTTATTATAAGCAAAGCTCGTCAAACGCAATGACCAATGAATGGTTTGGTTGGAGTTGCCTAGAATTTATTCAATGATTGAATGTTTCATTGATTAGAAACTCTCTTTTCTTATACCCCTGTTACACTTAACAGGGTTAACCCAGTGGGTTTCAAATGTCAATTCCATAGCGCAAATGGAAATCATAAAGTGGGATAAACCGGCAAAAAGTGCTAGTGTAACCGTGGCATTAGTTCATTTGTCGGCATATCGTTCCGTCGGCTGCACGTATTTATCAAATAATTGGGTTAATTTTATGCCCCCATCCTCTTTCTTTAACATTAAATATTAATTTCATGCGTGAACATGATAACACCAATTGAATGTCATTGTCCCACTTTACAATACATAATTGCCAGTCAAAGCAATTACAATGGGCTTGATTACGATAATTGAGGCGATATGATATCGATATGTTCTTATGTATTATGCGGTTTTCAGAAACTATAGACAAAATCAGTTTAAAATGCTGGCCACATTTCAGAGTCGTAATTTTCTTTAAAAAAAATAGGGAAGTTGGATTTTATTCGTCTAGCCGCTTTTGCATATCTCAGTCGAATATTTATATTCACTCCTTCTTACGCCTCTGGACTAAACGTTCAAAACGTTTGCCCTTATCAGCAATGAAGTCCAGATTTTTAGTGCAGGTAGTCTTTGTGGTCAATATTGTAACTTTCGAAAATATTGTATCTTTTTAATACTGCACTGAAGTTCGGCACTCCAGTTATTCCATTTTTTACGGGAATAGCCTGAGCGTATATGCCGTGGTGTTTTATGTGAGTACCTACCATACGGTCCACCGCATAGTGCTCTTAACATCGGGTGAATACAATGCGCCTACTTACGCCTCCGCACGATCGCAAGAGCACAAATTCGCTCTCATGTGTTTGGACGTGATCGCCTCCTTGGTAAGGAGCGGAACCTATCTAAACTCCTGCATTTGTCTGGGTCAAACACTACTCAATGGGCCAACAGGGACCGCACAACACAACAATTAACGAGACCAACTTCACGGCCGACCGGCACGACATACACAACGCCGCACCAACACGCCCCAACTGCAAAAATGTCTATGTGGAGGGATCACCTCCACTATGTTTAGACCTTCTCCTATCAAACAATTGACGTGCAAAACTACTTAAACAACTAACGGTCCGACTGTCCCCAAGAGTTCTACTAAAATCCCACCCCGCCCCTCCATACGTTACACCCATACTTGGTAAGTCTCTAATGTCATCGTAGGAAGGACATTCCATCAGTATATGCCGAGCAGGCCTTATACATGCAAAAACGCATTTAGAGAGCTAGACCTGCAGTAAGAATCCCAGACTCATGCTAAAGCCGAAGGGTGGGCGGCCAACTACGAATGTTGCGTCACGAATAAATTCGTAAGTCAACCTCCCTTTGTGCTTGTTAGTCCAACACCTATAAAAAAACACGCTCTCGAAGGATTGCACTGCGCCGCTTAACATCCCCATCCACCTAATCAGAAGACCCGACCCAATCATCCCCAGCCAGTTGCGAACCGCGCAACAATATAGCACTACATCTCGCTTCCAGACCAAAGAACAGGGCGCCAAGTTACACCTACATTGCATCCGTTGAGCTAGTGCGATACACAGGCCCCGAAGCAGACTCTGCAGTAGCATACCAAATAGGTGCACGATATGTTGCGCAGTAAACAAAAAATCCACCATATATGGTACGCACAGAGCGCTTGTTCAAGCCCCACTCGGTCCGCAAGAACCTTCTGACCACCAATAGCTGTTAACTTGTCCTTCAAACGATTAAAGTGTGGCAGGAGTTTCATTCTCTCGGCCATTTTTATACCCAGGTACTTGTGTTTTCTAACTTACCGTATGCTGTAGTCACCAAATCGAACGTGGGGAGGACGACTGTGGGCTAACTTGCCTTTCAGCAACATCAGTTCAGTCTTCTCCTTGGCCTGTTCATCACGACGTTTCAGAACGACACGAGTCTCCCCTTCGATAATGATATGCATGACATCAGCATACGCACAGATCTTGAAAGTGGTCCCTAAAACCCGCAGCAAAGAATTCATCATAAGGTTAAAAAAATGGTTAGCAGATGCATCCTTGTGGGCAGTCTCGCTCCACATCTGCCCAGACCGTCTCATTGGCTCCCATAATCCTCTACCTTCCAAGTACTGGGAGAGTACTAATGCCCCCATACTGATTTGTATTTTTCCAAAAGTGGTTGGCCAACGTCTTTGTATGGAGCTTAGTACCTTTTTCCAGCTGAATAATTTGCAATTCAGTGTTTCAGTAGCCACAACATTTTATTACCCAAAATTACACTGTGCATCAGCATTTATGGGGGTGGAAAATTCCCTTCAGTGAGTATATAAATAACCCAAAAGGAAATTGTCGCAATAGGTCAACTTTCTGAGATATCGGGCGAAGAAGTTTTTGATTTTTTTCCTATAATAATTGGGAAAATAGCTATATATCTCTCTGTTTGGCGTTGTCTTAGCTTCGTTTTGAGATGAGATGTCTTCAGTTATTATTTCTTGAACCGTATTGAAAGTACTACAATATGAGATGTTGCAACATCCAAATATACTATAAAATTGTTGCCCAGTAGATTTTAGTTACGGTTCTCATTGACAACTAATCGATTTTGTCCCGTTTTCATTGTCATTTTTGACATTTATTCGGACATGGTTCAGAAATAAACAAGTTTTGTTTTTCCGTATATTCGTTATTGGTTATGTATTAGTATGTATACATGCCTACTGGTTATTGCTGATATAGACATCTGTGGTGCATCTGAAAAATTTACCATAAATAGCTCTCGTTATGCCGAACACGTTAATGACAAATTTTCTGGGATGACAGATCCGGTTATCTAAATTTTTGAACCAGATATTTATAAATTTTCCACCCCCAGACTTTGAGTTCTATTTTGTGTCACAGTGTTATCGACCTGTGGAAAATTTTCCTATAGCCACCATATAATAGGATATGTCAAAGTTAAGGTAATTAATACTAAAATTTATATCTTAAAATTTAACAGCGAATTTGTAGAACAGTCTTTCCTAATATAGTTTAAGTTATTGGAATACCCCTCACGTTCTGCTATTTATACGCTAATATGGCTCTTTAAATCGCCAGTAATCCAAAGTACAAATTATTTCGATACTATCTTTTCCATAATACTTGAACATTTTACTATTACTAGTCCCCAATAACATTTAAGATGAGTTTCATGTTAAAGTTCAATTTTTTAGCAGTTTATCCTCTTGCAACAAAAGTGAAAGATACTCGTACAAGGATAAAGTGTTTTATTGCTTGTACTTTCTAATGAATACTTTATGAAGCATTGTTGTACATAGCTTAGACATGTTCAACAAAAAAATAAATAAAAAATACACACCACCAACTAATGTTTTTCATTGAAAAACGTAATAGACTCGACAGCAGAACATCTTAGAATTCTAATAAAACAGAATAGCCCTTTTACTGAAGGTGAGATTCAAGCAAACATTTTTCCAAATGAAAAACTCACATGGACATGATGCGAATAAAACCGCCAATCCAATGTCTGTGGGTGTGGTTTGGGAAGATGATTCTGTTCGGATATTGCAGTTTAAGGATGGTCATGGCGTTGTTGTGGTTCTTGGGGTCAACATCAATTACACTTTTTTTGGCCATGTCATTGTGTATGTGTGTCTGGGACAAGGTAAAAGTCTCGCCAAAAAGAGCTGCTGTTCAGCAAACATACATATAACATGTGTTTTTGTAATATTAGAACAACTACTGCCTCTGCAGTTGGAACAACAGAAACATAACAACAAAGAAAGCAAAAACAAACAAAAATATTGTCATAAAAGACAATGACCAAATTAAAACCAAACCAAAAAATTTTCAGATGAAAACGTGGTTTATTGATTGAATTTTGTGGTTATCTACGCGTTTTAAAACAACGCGCTTCAATGAAATTGTCTTTGTTAAATTTGAAATGAATCGTAAAGCAAAAACAAATAACAAATGTAGTTTGTCTCTCCTGTGTTCAGTGGACTTCATAAATGGAAGGGTCCCAAGTTATTGAAAAGTTTCATGTTGTGCAAATACCACCAACCCACGGTCGAAAGCACTGATCTAGCGGCGTGAAATTAATAACTTACAAACGAATTGAGATACGTCACTGAAATTTGGTACAAACTCAGATTGTGGGTAATAATGGACCAAATTGTGGGCAATAATGGACCAAATATGAAAAATATCGGCTGATGTTTTGGTATAGCCCCCATATAACGGTACCTTAAGATTTTCGGTATTTTGAGGATTTAAGCCACAATTTCGTAGCAAATTACCTTTAATTTGGTACTTAGGGTTCCTAGTGGCCACAAAATATTTTCACCAAAAATTATGGACATATGCAGGTGCACGTTTTGATATAGCCCCCATGTAACCGTACCTCCCAATTTAAGGATATTTTGAATATCATGACCACATTTTTAAACCAACTTGGCTGTAATTTTGCATTCAGTGAGACACAGCGTATAAAATCTTCTTACAAAACATTTTCAACGCGGATTTATGTTTTGATGTAGCCCCTTTTATGGTACCCCCGATTCGTTAAATTTTTAATTGTTATCCCATATTTAATAACATATTTAGCTATAATATGGTATTATAGTATCTCCGGGGGTAGAAATCCTCCTTGCAAACATTTCTCAAGATAGGTTCATATTTTGATTTAACTCCCATACAAATGCACAGCTAAATTTGTATGAATTTCATGCAAAATCCCTTATATTAAAAGTGTCAGTCATCAAAAGATTTGCAAATATTTGCAGCCCTAATGTGGTTATTCCGTATCCAGAGGGTCCAATTTCATTCCCAAAAAAATAATCGAACCTAAGTTCCTCCAAGTATACAAGATGCACTCAATGGAACAAGCGCGTACAACCCATAAAAACACAAAAAAATTAATTTTATTACTATATAACTAAGTACCTCCAGACCCCAAACTAATTTTTATAACATAAATCTCACCCTCTGCTATTAATTGAATATAAATCTTCTTCAGTTTCATTACGAATGCATTTAACATTTAAACAAATATGAAATTAATTTTTTGGAACAATTTTTTAAAATCTGATGCAACAAAAACTCTTGTATTTGATAGTGAATAACTGAGTGAATACTTACAACAACAAAAATTAAAAAACAAAATTTTTGTCGGCAAAGGGTCTATAATCGATACAATGGAAAATATTTCGCAATTTTATAGTTCGATTTTTTTACTTTCGCGCCGCTAGATCAGTGGTTTCGACCAGTGTGCAACGGGGCAACAGACGTTAATTACAAATGCCTGAGCGAAAAAAAGCTAAAATAGAGAGACAGGTTATTTATAATTCCAATATAATAAAGCAAATATTTGTCAAGTGGACATGATTATTTCTATTACATTTCCGATTGAGGTCTATGTGAATGCAAGTTCAACATTGTGAACAGATTTTGGTAACATAAATATAATTTCTCATAAAGAATATTACACGATGTGTAATTTTTTGAGTCATGGGAAATTTACCACATTTCGATACCGCAGCGTTTTTAAGACCAAAATGTCAAAAGACTGATATTTTCCAAACCGTTAGGAATTTTGATTTACTTATTGGAAGGGAAGCAGTTCCCATGTCATAAAGAACGAATATTTTGAACACGTAAAATCTTTCAAACTTCATCTTCAAGGTCACAATCTCGGCATTTTGCCTAGAAATATCAAACTGTTCAATATTCAAGTCAGTAACCAAGTACAGAAATGTACTAAAAATCTCAGTTAACAACTCTCCAGAGCATACAAACTACATAGTAACGGTCCTTAAAGGTAAAAATAGGAAATAATAATAATAATAATAATAATAATAATAATAATAATAATAATAATAATAATAATAATAATAATAATAATAATAATAATAATAATAATAATAATAATAATAATAATAATAATAATAATAATAATAATAATAATAATAATAATAATAATAATAATAATAATAATAATAATAATAATAATAATAATAATAATAATAATAATAATAATAATAATAATAATAATAATAATAATAATAATAATAATAATAATAATAATAATAATAATAATAATAATAATAATAATAATAATAATAATAATAATAATAATAATAATAATAATAATAATAATAATAATAATAATAATAATAATAATAATAATAATAATAATAATAATAATAATAATAATAATAATAATAATAATAATGTTTATTCTTTTTTTTGTTCTTGTTCATAGATACTAAACCGTTCAAAATTCAAGAAAACAATCAACTAAAGTTATTATTAACCAGTAAACAACCTTCTGGAATATATGAACTTTCTAAGAACGGTTTTAAAAGATAAAAAAACAAATCATTAAAAATTATTTTAATTAATTTCTCGTTAGGGTCGAGCTTAATTTCAAATGATTACGGTGACCAATATTTTTTGATGAAAAAAGAGTACATATACAAGGGTTACTACATAAGTTTCTGGCCTAGGCAACAATACGAGTTGCCAAGCGCCATTTCACATTTCCACTGGAAAGTTTGACATGTTTTACCATAAGCTTACACAATATGGTTTGACTTTTACTTGTGAACATCGCCATGATAGAATCATCCTTAGACATTTCTTCCACCAGCTTACATTAGATATTGCATATAAGGTTTATTCTCGTTGGATTCCGTGTCGATCGGTGCAAGAAATTTCAAAAGTCTCTATTCTTCAAAAGAATCAAAAAAAATCAAGGTTCTATGCATATGAGCCCGAAAGTAAACCGCAACCACGTTTTGGAGGTGTTGCAATGGTAGTGGAGAAAATGCTTCAACAATTGGTTTGAGCTCATGTATGTTTGTAGAAGTGTTGCCCTCTTACACATTGATGAAAAGTAACAGACCAAAAAAAAAAAACGGCTATTTTGTAATACTTTAACACAAAAATTCAAAAAATGTTAATGCTTCTTTTCTAAAAAGCCTATCTTCGAAAATTTTAAAGCCAACAGAAAAATCAGTATTTCCATTTAAACCAAGAAAATTGGTGTGCTCCAGTACTGCAGGAATCCACAATTTCATTGGATTACCTATGTATTCACATGTATTTGTAAAACAAATCAAAAATCGAGGACATAGAGTACGTGCGACGAAAATAGAGGACAAATAGAGTACGTTAAAAAAATAGAGTACGGACACCTAAAATAGAGTATTGTACTCTATAATAAAGTAAACCGCAACCACGTTTTGGAGGTGTTGCAATGGTAGTGGAGAAAATGCTTCAAAAATTGGTTTGAGCTCATGTATGTTTGTAGTAGTGTTGCCCTCTTACACATTGATGAAAAGTAACAGACCAAAAAAGATGACGGATATTTTGTAATACTTTAACACCAAAAATTCAAAAAATGTTAATGCTTCTATTCTTAAAAGCCTATCTTCGAAAATTTTAAAGCCAACAGAAAAATCAGTATTTCCATTTAAACCAAGAAAATTGGTGTGCTCCAGTACTGCAGGAATCCATAATTTCATTGGATTACCTATGTATTCACATGTATTTGGAAAACAAATCAAAAATCGAGGACATAGAGTACGTGCGACGAAAATAGAGGACAAATAGAGTACGTTAAAAAAATAGAGTACGGACACCTAAAATAGAGTATTGTACTCTATAATAAAGTACGGTTGGTCACCGTACCAATGATGCAGGTGACAAAGGAAAGCCGAATTCGAACCCACACAACCACCACTATGTGACATGTTTCGCCTTTGGTAGAGGCTCTTCAGACATATCGGCTGTGGAGCGGCTTAGCTATCATCTAACTTTTCCTCTATCAAATGCAATTTGTTTTTTACAACGCATAGTGGTGTATGTGTGGGTTCGCAACTTCGGCTTTCCTTTTTCACATGCATCATTGGTCATTAAGCTCGACTCTAACGAAAAATTAATTAAATTAATATTAATATTTGTATAATTTCAATTTGGCACTGCACCCAACTAAAGCACACTAAAGCTATTTAAAACCAGTAAGGAAAGGATCATATTCGGGCGGCGCCGGCTACATGATACCCTACACCACTGTGAATATGTAAAATATAGGAGACTAGCTGAACACGGTGCACTTCGCTACCCCGACCAAGATAAATTATAGTGGAATGCTATACTTATATTGAAATTATTCTTTAAAATACATTAATGCATATATAGCAGATATTAAGGCTTTCTCTACACATTCAGTGCCGTGTATGCATCTTATGTTATGGTATTTTTGTATGGTGCAGGTAGTAAGACTCCTGCTAAATCCTTTCCTACTATAACTACCCCTAAGTGGGTGACTTTTGAATTAAATTATGAATAACGTTAAGATTGAGAACATTTTTCCTATGCTGTTGTGACACCTTAAATTACTATTAGGGTAACTCCAACATGCATTAACAATTTTTAATCCAATAATAATAATGAGGATAAGGACATGTCTTAAGTAAATATAGGTAACTGTTTCCCCTTCGCCCATCCCACCTAAAAAGTCTCTCCGATATATGATATTTAATAATTTTAGCCTTGATTTGCTCCAACTAAAAGTACACGCATACTACAATGATGACTTCTACTGGCTTCAAAGAAACTTCCTTAAATAATGAATCAGAGGTTCAATATTTTATTATTATTCCTTATCTCTACTCATGTGATATTTTTTAACAAAATGATGACCTGAAATCTGAACGGTTTTCAAAATATTTTTCCGAACATTTTTTAGTCCAAATTCTGCACACAATTTACAAATCTCGACCGATTTCAATGTAATTAAAATATAGTCCCAAATCCTTCACACTTAAAAACTTCATTGAAATTGGACATTCATAGCTTGTTGGTGCATCAGATACCTCAAATCGGCCAAAATTTTATATGGGAGCTACATCCAAATCTGGACCGATTTCGATATATTTTGGCACATTTATTTGTAGGCAAATTCCGTAACAAATTCTAAAATTCAATAAATTATAGCTTTTTTTAAGAACGACTTTTTGCCGTAATGACGAAATGAAAGAAATAAATGCTTTTTTACACCGCTATGTGGTATTTTCGATATTTTTAAAATATACAAAAAATGTATGACCCTAGTTCACATATTTTTAATCTGCATAACATGCTAATTTGATGTCCCTCAGTCTGCCCGTCTGTAGAAAAGTAGACAAAACTCTCAACATTTTTGATGGAGTTTTTAATGAAAATTATACAGCTCCTAAGACTTTGGACGGGTCTGCAAGAGGAACGAAGCCTTTTGAAAGCCGCCAGAAACCGAAAGCTTTCGATAATTGAATAAAAAGGAATTTAAATAATTTTAACAATTAGTTAAGTTAATTATAGTAACACGAAATTGTAATTGTATAATCGGCAACATCCGAATACAAATTGGCAGATAAAGAAGATGTGATTTTGTTATTGAAGATGATTTCATCGGTCGTTGTTTTAAAATAGACTCCATAGAACAATACCACTATGTTGTAGAAAATTTTTTGTATAGACTCATAGTGTCCGTAAAACAATACCTACATATTTTCGATATTTTGTTGGTGTTAGGAACATTGTACAATAAAAGCGTGTGCAATTTTTATCTTGGTCTTCAGTCGAGGTACAAACATTTCTTGCTGAAAATGTTCGGCGAAGCTCCACGTTTCGCCATCACCCATAGAACGACACCGCCCGAAAGCGGCATTTTTGGAGTTGAGCATCAATCACTGCGCTGTGGGTATTCTTGATCGCCTATATACCATTGATTGCGGTAATTTCGAATTTTCAGACTCGTGGTACCGGAATATGAACATAACCGCATAAAAGATGTTTTGTCGTTACTTACGGTTACAAAATTATCATCGGAATGTATGTAGCATCGCCTGAAGCGTAGTGTGCAAAAACCGGTATAACGCTTATAATTTGTACAAAGTGCATACACTTTTTATGCGCATCCGATGTCACTATCATCCAAGAAAAAATACATCGATCTAAACCTATTTCCATAAAATCCATCAAGAACAGTGGATGTAGCATCACATACTATTTGTTGGGTTAAATCGGATACAGCTCCCATGCCACTAAATTTTTTAAGCCGCTGTTTTAGCAAAACGCGAGTGATGTGTCAGTTCCTTCATTGAAAAGAAAACGATCCACAGAAAACGCGACTAAATCCGCGATATTTCCAAAAACATTTTACACACATATTTCGGTTCTTGCAGTTGCTGTTTTCGCCGTTCTAGGGGATGGATTTTCACGATTTATGATTTATATGATCCGGACCGTCAAAAAATTTAAATATCTTGGGGTCCCAGCACAATCAAACGGATATTGTAAATACTGTACCGAAAAAATAGAGTTTTTCGAAAAAATATCGCACTAAATTTTGGCCTTTGGCAGTGGATTACTCTGGTGCTGTCTGGCTACATGGTCAATATACATATCAAATTATGCGTAAGGGGGGTGCAGTGGAAATTTTGAAATGTGACACATTAGAAGTGTAATATTTATTTTCATTCTTCTAATTTTACTTTTGACAGATATCCGTTATTTAAACGGTTTAACCGTCAATCGAATAACAACGTAAAAACAACTCGTTTGCTTCAACGTGTTTTTACCAATTACGTGTTTTTATTCATTTACGCGGTCATAGCTTCCGCGAAAATTAACTTTTTAGCCACATTTTTGAGCGTTGATTAAAAACACTTCGTTTGATGCAACTATGGTCATATTTCGTGGTACACGGCAATATTTCGCGAATTATAACAGTGCATACCTTGGCTTCATCAATGTTAAATTTTTTTGACTTTTCGTCATATACACTTTTCACTAAAAATTTGAAAAAGGTGGAAATAAGCAAGTCGACAACAAAAGCCTCCAACAAAATGTGAGGAAACAATTAACTTTCTTCAAATATATTTTTGCAAATTTTAGCGGATTTTTCGCGCTAAAAAAATTAAAATGGTGGGAATAAGCAAGTCGGCAACAAAAGCCTGCAACGAAATGTGAGGAAACAATTAACATCCTTCAAAATATATTTTTGCAAATTTTAGCGGATTTTTCGCCCTAAAAAATGTAAAAAAGGTGGAAATAAGCAAGTCGACAACAAAAGCCTCCAACGAAATGTGAGGAAACAATTAACTTTCTTCAAAATATATTTTTGCAAATATTCGCGGATTCTTCGCGAATACGTCAGATCCTTCCTTGGATAAATTCGAACATTTTAAAACAAACGTGAAACTAATCGGTTGTAAATTGGTCGAGTTTTTGATTCACGTACGAACGTCATTTGAGTTTTATATAATAGAGATAAACATAATAAACTTTGAATTTCAATACATATTCCGAGCTACCAAATTTAAGTTAAGTCACTCAAAACTGGTTAATTTCCTTAAATGTATGTCCATAATGACCATCAATCATTACATGTACAACGAAACTGTTCATATTCCAATGTTCTTTATTTCCTGGTATGTATATGTTGTTACCAACCAAGCAAAGAGGGGACGATAATGTTACATGACATCAATTTGGTCATTTAAAAAAGTCTGTGACATCATATCAGTCTTGTTTTAACGTAAATATGTAGTATATATGTTAATAATGTAAATTAGAAGATTATTTAATACCGCTCACATCATCATCGTCGTCATTTTATATCATTACATTGTAGCATTTGCACTTACAAAGTTAGGATTTCCCTGGTGTTGTACTTCATTTCCATATGCGTTAGCGCCAAGTTGGCATTTTTGACACACGCAAATATTTCAATTGACGACAGCAGCACAAAACAAAATGACGAAAGTGACAAATGTAAATAAAAATTGTTAAAGGCCGGTGTGAGTGTGGACAATATTACACATGAGTAGTTTAATACCTTGTTGTGGCACATATATATGATAGGTAAACGGTCTGACTGATTGACATACTGCTCTCTACAACGTTAAAGATAAATAAAAATAACAAGAAAGAAAGTCAGTTAGACAAAGTAGACTACATACTTATATCATGATTCGGCAACTGGTTTATTATTGTCCTATACCCATTTCTCAGCCAATGAACCCACAAACCAGTCCGAAACATAAGGTATGACGTATTGAGTTCATCAACGAAAAGGCAATACAGGCATATACCTAATTGCGGCCGAAAGAGAAAAATTGCATGACATTAATAAATGGCGCCGCATAGTATAATGTCATCAGCGTATATATGTATGTGGAATATTTTAAAAAGCATTTCACCATCATAATCAACACCAATTCACCACGTACAAACGTGCATCAGTGATGAAATAACAACTATTTCATAGTTGCAATATGCTAATAAGTTGATGTTGCCAACACCATGTCCTTTCCATTCCAGACACACTACATCTTAACTATGAATGAATATTTAGAACAAGTAAGAAAAGTCTATAGTCGGACGGAGCCGACCATGGGATATCCTATACCACTATCCCTGGACAATCGCTCTCCACGGAACTTCTTTTCAATGATTGTGAAAATTTAATTATCAAATATCAGAGATGTAATCTATAATACTTATGACCAAAACCAAAAAGTTATCTAGCATGACAAAGACATTTTTGTAGCAGGAAAGGAAAAATTAGTTCACACAAACTACTACTAACTACCCACTTATGTAGTACTACTACTTCCGTTGTTTAACCGCTACGTTATTAACATTTTTACCAATTTCACACAAAAGTTTCAGTCCATTTCAGTCCAAGTATAATCTGATGTTCACGTTGGTTTGTACGCTTCTTCTTCATCATAAACTCAAACTTTGTTTAAAATTTTGCGGGTTATTATTTTGACCTACAGAGCCGCTACAAAATTGGTTAAAATTTTGTTTTTGGTCCATTTCATTCCCTGAACATTTCACGATCATCAGCAAAAACTAATCATTTCTATTCTGGCCCGAACCCAACCTCCTTAAAAAATTCGTTACAATCGGTCCATAATTGCGGCCTTAAGCTTGTTTACAATTTTTAATGGACGGACACACATCGCTAAATCGCTTTATCTCGTCGAGATATGAATTCGGCATACCAAATAAGAGGTCTAGGACGAATATTTCGTGGTGTTACATAATCTTTTGGAGAGAAAATATGTAGCATGGGATAAAAATGTGGTTCTCTACACAGAACCCATTATAAATTAGGCAGTAGGCCCGTTATCTAGCAAACGCTTTATTGCAATTTACTTCAGAGGAAAGGTCAGTATTTTTTCCATATGTAGGCTACTTTGCGAAATATATGTATATGTCCTCAAGGAATTAAAATATCGACCAAAAATAAAATTTTTATATTTTTTCATACAAAAGTAATGGTCCATTTCACCCGCTAAAGAATATCAGATCATCATTCAAAATTGTAGGCATCTTTTTCGACCTATACTCTTACCCGGTGCAAAATTTCGTGACTATTGATGTATAATTGCGACTTCTAGCGAGTTTATTATTATGTCCAATTTACATTAGCAACTTTTTCGTCATTTAGAGCTGTTTCGTCATTTATTTGCTAAAACAGGCAACATTTTGCGTCATTTACCATACAAAAATAAATGACGATTGCTGCGTCATTTATTCTAAACAACGCACGAAAACACCATACTATTATAAGCAGCCCTGTTTTTATACCCTACACCACACAGTGCTAAGGGGTATTATGTCTTTGTGCATTTGTATGTAACATACAAAAGGAAAAGAAATAGACCCACAGTTCCTTTTGGGGATATACATATAATCACTTTCTGAGTAGATTTATGAGTGTCCGTCCGTCTGTCTGTCCGTCTGTCCATGTATTTTTGTTCGCAACATACAGGTCGCATATTTTGTCCGAATCAGCTGAAAATTGGGGATTACAACTTTTTTAGCCATAGGAAGAACGCTATTGCTTTTGGTGAAAATCGGTTCAGATTTGGATATAGCTCCCATATATATTTTCGCCCGATTCACGTACTTGCTGCACCAAACACGCTATATACGTCCAATTTTGATGAAATTTTGAACGTGTGACTGAATTTTGTCTGCAAATAAGTGTGCAAAATTATATTGAAATCGGCCCGGATTTGGATATAGCTCCCATATATATATTCGGCCGATTTCACGTATTTCCTGTACCACACCCGCTATATATGTCCGATTTCGATAAAATTTGGAATGTGTGACTGAGTTCAGTCTATAAATAAATGAGCCAAATAATATCGAAATCGGTTCAGATTTGGATATAGCTCCCATATATATGTTCGCCCGATTTCACGTATTTGCTGCACCAAACGGAACCGATTTCGATATAATTTGGCACACTTATTTCTAGACCGAATTCAGTCAAACATTCCAAATTTAATCAAAATTGGACGTATATAGCGTACGCGTTGATCGGACTATTATTGAGACCTACAGAGCCGCTAGAAAATTGGATAAATATTATATTTTTGGTTCATTTCACTCGCTAAATATTTCACGAT
Organism: Musca autumnalis; assembly: GCF_047663935.1. Classification (NCBI taxonomy): domain Eukaryota; kingdom Metazoa; phylum Arthropoda; class Insecta; order Diptera; family Muscidae; genus Musca; species Musca autumnalis. Next base: position 85,931,507 of record NW_027411866.1, read on the forward strand.
CATCAGCAATAAGAATAGGGATCTATTCTGATCTGAAACCGACCTCCATACAAAATTTCGTGACGATCGGTCCATAATTGCGGCCTGGAGCCTGTTTTCAATTTATAATGGACAGACGGACGGACGAACACTCATCTCAAAATCGCTTTATCTCGTCGAGATATGAAGATTGGTATACCACATGAATTGTTACCAAAACAAACTTATAATACCCTTTTCCACATTGTGGTATAGGGTATCTATGTATCTATATATAAATGAGCTTGGTGATAAGTGATTGACTGACTGACTGACTCATCATCAACGCCCAGCCAAAACGGCTAAAGCTAGGAGCTTGAAATTTTACCAGTGGGTCACTGTTGATGCAAATGTGCGAGATAAGGCCGGGTTTTAGAAAATTCGTCCTGGAACCACAAAAAATAACAACAACAAAAATCCTTATTTTGCATTATTATTACGTACTTATCACTTAGTTGGCCCTCTGCAAGACATGTGTCAAATTAACAATGCTATAACTTCATGATACCGTAAACGATCACACATAATTTCAAATTTTGTAGTTTACTTCTAGGCGCACTTATTTTATCGTAAACCACTAAATAATAGAAAGACAAGACATTTGTTGTCTTCCATTGCAACAGATGTCGCAGTTGGTGATAATGGTAAAAACATCAATTACGCGAAAAATACAAACCGATCCTGATTTAGTTTTCACATAACAGGTGTCGCACAAAAGATTTTCATTCGTTAAAATACAGTTAGAAAAGGTGATTACAAACGATGCATTTTAATTTTCAATTTAGAATTAAAACAAAATTTCTTTCAATAAATGATGTTGGGTTTGTTGAACAAATGAGTTGCTGTTGAAGACAACATTAGGGGAATAAATTCAGAAATCGGACAGAAATAACAACAACTAAAAACTGTATGGACCTCACTTTTTGGTAATAACTAAATGTTTGCAAATCAATGAAAGTGCAATAAAATTGTGCATATTACCACAATTTATTTGCTATTAAGAATTTTATCGTATATGGAGATGTACAGTCATAACTATTCAATTTCAAAATCTGTAATTTGAAGAAATCGCTAAATAATTAATGAAATCAATAATAGGCCTCAGGAATATAGGAATTTGGTATGGAAATCAAGGTTGGGAAGTGGTGCTTCTAAAAGGAAATGGTTTGGAAAATTACCAATCATGTGTACGAAAAGTACTAAATGGTACTAAATTTAGTACAATTTAGATTTGGGTGAACGTAAAGAGCTGGAAACCTGGAATTTGGAGTTAAGGTTACTGTTGTAGTGTAGGATTGAGATATGAGGGTAGTTTTGGAAATCCGTGCTTATGTGTACGAAAAGTACTAAATAGCACTAAATTTGGTACAATAGGGATTTGGGTGAACGGATAGAGCTGGAATCCTTATATTTGGAATTGAGGTTACTGTTGGAGTGTAGGAGTGAAGAACTTTTGGAAATTCGTACTTATGTGTATGAAAAGTACTAAATGGTACTAAATTTGATACAATGGGGATTTGGATGAACAGATAATAGCTGGAATCTCTAAATTTGGAATTGAGATTACTGGTGGGGTGTAGGATTGAGGTAGTTTTGAAAATTCGTACTTATGGGTACGAAAAGTACTAAATGGTACTAAATTTAGTACAATTTGGATTTGAATGAACGGATGGAGCTGGAAACCTGAAATTTGGAATTAATATTACTGTTGAAGTGTAGGATTGAGATATGAGGGTGGTTTTGGAAATTAGTACTTATGTGTACGGAAAGTACTAAATGGATCTAAATTTTGTATAATGGGGATTTTGGGTGAACGGATAGCGCTGGAATCTCTAAATTTGGAACTGAGATTACTGGTGGAGTTTAGTATTGTGGAAGTTTTGGAAATTCGTACATAGGGTACGAAAAATACTAAATAGCACTAAATTTGGTACAGTTTCGATTTGGGTGAACGGATAGAGCTTGATTCCTCAAATTTGGACTGAGGATCACTGATGAAGAGTAAGAAAGATGCACCAAACGGTTTTTGGAAACTTGAGTGTACGAAAAGTACTAAATGGTACTAAATTTAGTACAATTTGGATTTGGTTGAACGGATAGAGCTGGATTCCTGAAATTTGGAATTGATATTACTGTTGGAGTGTAGGACTGGGGAAGTTTTGCAAATTCTTACTTATGTGAATGAAAAGTACTAAATGGTACTAAATTTGGGACAATGGGGATTTGGGAGTACGAATATAGTTGGAATCTCGAAATTTGGAATTGAGATTACTGGTGGGGTGTAGAATTGAGGTAGTTTTGAAAATTCGTACTTATGGGTACGAAAAGTACTAAATGGTACTAAATTTAGTACAATTTGGATTTGGGTGAACGTATGTATGTAGCTGGAAACCTGAAATTTGGAATTAAGATTACTGTGAAGTGTAGGACTGAGATATGAGGGTGGTTTTGGAAATTCGTACTTATGTGTTCGAAAAGTAATAAATTTGGTACAATAGGGATTCGAGTGAACGGACAGAGCTGGAATCCTGAAATTTGAAATTGAGGTTACTGTTGGAGTATAGGATTGGGGAAATTTTGGAAATTCGTATTTATGTGTACGAAAAGTACTAAATGGTACTAAATTTATTACAATTTGGATTTGGGTGAACGGATAGAACTGGAATCCTGAATTTTAAGTATTTTAATTTTATTTATTTTAATTTAAAGTATTAATTTTAGTAAACGGAAAGAGTTAGAATTTGCAACCCGTTCGCGGTAGGCTATAGAGGTAGAATTTGGATTTGAAATTTGAAATTAGGATTACTATTGGAGTGTAGGACTGAGGTAGTAAGGGTACGAAAAGTACTAAGTGGTACTACCTGTGGTACAATTTGGATTTGGGGGAACGGATAGAGCTGGAATCCTGGAATTTTATCAGACTGCTGTTGGAGTATGGGATTGAGATAGAAGTACTTTTTGAAATTCGTACTTATAGCAACGAAATGTAACAAATGGTACAACTTGGATGTGAGTGCACGGATAGCGCTGGAATCCTGTTATTTGGAATTATGGTTACTGTTGAAGTGAAGGATTAAGGTTGTTTTGGAAAATCGAATTGTACAGAATTTGGTACAATTTGTTTTTGTGTAAAGGGGTTTTTGGAAATTCGTCGTAGAAAGGTACGAAAAGTGCTAAAGTGTACTAAATATGGAATCCATTGTATTAGGCAAACGCGAAGAGCTAGAAATCTGAAATTTTGAACGAGTGGAGAGAGTTAGGAAGATGTACCAAAGGGTATTTAGAAACTCGGCCTATAAGTGTACGAAAAGTACTAAAAGTTTCTAAATTTGGTACCAATTGCATATTTTTAATGGATAAAGCTAGAATCTTCAAATTTGGTATGGGAATCAAGGTTGGGAAATGGCGTTGAAACAAGGAAATGGTTTTGGAAGTTCGTATTTATGATTACGAACATTAATAAATTTGGATTTGGGTGAACGGATAGAGCTGGAATCCTAAAGTTTTGAATTAAGATTACTGTAGGGGTGTAGGATTGAGATAGTTTTGCAAATTCGTACCTTTGGGTACGAAAAGTACTAAATAGTACTAAATTTGGTACAATTTGGATTTGGATGAACGGATAGAGCTGGAATTCTGAAATTTGGAACTAAAATTACTGCCGGACAGTAGAATTGAGGTAGTTTTGGAAATTCGTACTTATGGGTACAGAAAGCACTAAATTTGGTACAATTTGAATTTTAGTAAACGGATAGTGTTGGAATTAGGAATTAAGATTACTGTAGGAGTGTAGTATTGAGGAAATTTTGAAAAGTCGTACGTATGGGTACGAGAAGTACTAAATGGTACTAAATATGGTACAATATGGATTTGGGTGAACGGGTAGAGCTGGAATCCTAAAATTTTTGTTTGGGAAAGAAATGGTACTAAATTTGATACAATTTAGATTCGGGTGAATTAATAGAGCTGGAATCCTGAAATTTGGAATTACGATTACAGTCGAAGAGTAGGATTCAGGTTGTTTTGAAAAAGCAAACTTATGGTTACGAAAAGCACTAAATGGTACTAAATTTAGTACAATTTGTATGTAGGTGAACGGATAGCGGTGGAATCCTGCAATTTGAAAGTATGATTATTGTAGCCTTGTTGCGTTGAGGAAGTTTTGAAAATTGGTAAGAAAATTCTAAATTGTTCTAAATTTAGTACAATTTTAATTTGGTTTAACGGATAGAGTTTGAATCCTGAAATTTGGAAGTAAGATTACTACTAAAGTGAAGGATTGAGGTAGTTTTGGAAAATCTTACTTATGGGTACGAAGAGTTCGACTTGATGCTAAGTTTGGTACAATTTGGAATTGGACGAACGGATACAGCTGGAATCTTGAGATTTGGAATTACTGTAATTATTATGGAATTTACTGTAATTATTTTGTATTAATGCCCGTGTATGGCTGAGATATGTCGTCGAAATACGTACCATAAGTATACGAAAATTACTTAATGGTACTCAATTTGTTTTTGGGTGTAGGGAGTTTTTATTTTTTGGAGTTAGGGTGTGTATTGGTGTGCAACGTTGATCTCGCTGTTAATGTGTAAGAGTGAGATACGGCTGATCTTTTTGAAAATCGAACTTAAGGGGTACGTACAGTACTAAGATAAAAATAAATATTGATTAAAATTGGTATTAGTGCGACCAAATTTTCAGTGTTTGTCATTTCCATATTATATCGACTTAGCATGTTTTCAAGGTCTTTACATTTTTATATTTAACGTCCTTTAACTTAAATTCTGTCAAATTTTGGTAATGATCGGACAATCCGAACAGAAGTTATGAACAAATATTTACTTAGCATAGTACTGAAGGTCAAAGAAATTTCCAAACTTTTAGAGCTTGTCCTGCAAAACTCGCTTTTCAGAATTAGCAAAATATTATTTGGAGGTGTCGAACGTTCTTTAACTTAAATTCTGTCTAATTTTGGTAATGATCGGTCAATCCGAACAGAAGTTATAAACAAATATTGACCTAGCATAGTACTGAAGTTCAAAAAAATTTCCAAACTTTGAGAGCTTCTCCTGCAAAACTCACTTTTTAGACTTAGCATACTATTATTTGGAGTTGTCGATATATAATATGGAAATGACAAACACTGAAAATTTGGTCGCACTAATACCAATTTTAATCAATATTTATTTTTATCTTAGTACTGTACGTACCCCTTAAGTTCGATTTTCAAAAAGATCAGCCGTATCTCACTCTTACACATTAACAGCGAGATCAACGTTGCACACCAATACACACCCTAACTCCAAAAAATAAAAACTCCCTACACCCAAAAACAAATTGAGTACCATTAAGTAATTTTCGTATACTTATGGTACGTATTTCGACGACATATCTCAGCCATACACGGGCATTAATACAAAATAATTACAGTAAATTCCATAATAATTACAGTAATTCCAAATCTCAAGATTCCAGCTGTATCCGTTCGTCCAATTCCAAATTGTACCAAACTTAGCATCAAGTCGAACTCTTCGTACCCATAAGTAAGATTTTCCAAAACTACCTCAATCCTTCACTTTAGTAGTAATCTTACTTCCAAATTTCAGGATTCAAACTCTATCCGTTAAACCAAATTAAAATTGTACTAAATTTAGAACAATTTAGAATTTTCTTACCAATTTTCAAAACTTCCTCAACGCAACAAGGCTACAATAATCATACTTTCAAATTGCAGGATTCCACCGCTATCCGTTCACCTACATACAAATTGTACTAAATTTAGTACCATTTAGTGCTTTTCGTAACCATAAGTTTGCTTTTTCAAAACAACCTGAATCCTACTCTTCGACTGTAATCGTAATTCCAAATTTCAGGATTCCAGCTCTATTAATTCACCCGAATCTAAATTGTATCAAATTTAGTACCATTTCTTTCCCAAACAAAAATTTTAGGATTCCAGCTCTACCCGTTCACCCAAATCCATATTGTACCATATTTAGTACCATTTAGTACTTCTCGTACCCATACGTACGACTTTTCAAAATTTCCTCAATACTACACTCCTACAGTAATCTTAATTCCTAATTCCAACACTATCCGTTTACTAAAATTCAAATTGTACCAAATTTAGTGCTTTCTGTACCCATAAGTACGAATTTCCAAAACTACCTCAATTCTACTGTCCGGCAGTAATTTTAGTTCCAAATTTCAGAATTCCAGCTCTATCCGTTCATCCAAATCCAAATTGTACCAAATTTAGTACTATTTAGTACTTTTCGTACCCAAAGGTACGAATTTGCAAAACTATCTCAATCCTACACCCCTACAGTAATCTTAATTCAAAACTTTAGGATTCCAGCTCTATCCGTTCACCCAAATCCAAATTTATTAATGTTCGTAATCATAAATACGAACTTCCAAAACCATTTCCTTGTTTCAACGCCATTTCCCAACCTTGATTCCCATACCAAATTTGAAGATTCTAGCTTTATCCATTAAAAATATGCAATTGGTACCAAATTTAGAAACTTTTAGTACTTTTCGTACACTTATAGGCCGAGTTTCTAAATACCCTTTGGTACATCTTCCTAACTCTCTCCACTCGTTCAAAATTTCAGATTTCTAGCTCTTCGCGTTTGCCTAATACAATGGATTCCATATTTAGTACACTTTAGCACTTTTCGTACCTTTCTACGACGAATTTCCAAAAACCCCTTTACACAAAAACAAATTGTACCAAATTCTGTACAATTCGATTTTCCAAAACAACCTTAATCCTTCACTTCAACAGTAACCATAATTCCAAATAACAGGATTCCAGCGCTATCCGTGCACTCACATCCAAGTTGTACCATTTGTTACATTTCGTTGCTATAAGTACGAATTTCAAAAAGTACTTCTATCTCAATCCCATACTCCAACAGCAGTCTGATAAAATTCCAGGATTCCAGCTCTATCCGTTCCCCCAAATCCAAATTGTACCACAGGTAGTACCACTTAGTACTTTTCGTACCCTTACTACCTCAGTCCTACACTCCAATAGTAATCCTAATTTCAAATTTCAAATCCAAATTCTACCTCTATAGCCTACCGCGAACGGGTTGCAAATTCTAACTCTTTCCGTTTACTAAAATTAATACTTTAAATTAAAATAAATAAAATTAAAATACTTAAAATTCAGGATTCCAGTTCTATCCGTTCACCCAAATCCAAATTGTAATAAATTTAGTACCATTTAGTACTTTTCGTACACATAAATACGAATTTCCAAAATTTCCCCAATCCTATACTCCAACAGTAACCTCAATTTCAAATTTCAGGATTCCAGCTCTGTCCGTTCACTCGAATCCCTATTGTACCAAATTTATTACTTTTCGAACACATAAGTACGAATTTCCAAAACCACCCTCATATCTCAGTCCTACACTTCACAGTAATCTTAATTCCAAATTTCAGGTTTCCAGCTACATACATACGTTCACCCAAATCCAAATTGTACTAAATTTAGTACCATTTAGTACTTTTCGTACCCATAAGTACGAATTTTCAAAACTACCTCAATTCTACACCCCACCAGTAATCTCAATTCCAAATTTCGAGATTCCAACTATATTCGTACTCCCAAATCCCCATTGTCCCAAATTTAGTACCATTTAGTACTTTTCATTCACATAAGTAAGAATTTGCAAAACTTCCCCAGTCCTACACTCCAACAGTAATATCAATTCCAAATTTCAGGAATCCAGCTCTATCCGTTCAACCAAATCCAAATTGTACTAAATTTAGTACCATTTAGTACTTTTCGTACACTCAAGTTTCCAAAAACCGTTTGGTGCATCTTTCTTACTCTTCATCAGTGATCCTCAGTCCAAATTTGAGGAATCAAGCTCTATCCGTTCACCCAAATCGAAACTGTACCAAATTTAGTGCTATTTAGTATTTTTCGTACCCTATGTACGAATTTCCAAAACTTCCACAATACTAAACTCCACCAGTAATCTCAGTTCCAAATTTAGAGATTCCAGCGCTATCCGTTCACCCAAAATCCCCATTATACAAAATTTAGATCCATTTAGTACTTTCCGTACACATAAGTACTAATTTCCAAAACCACCCTCATATCTCAATCCTACACTTCAACAGTAATATTAATTCCAAATTTCAGGTTTCCAGCTCCATCCGTTCATTCAAATCCAAATTGTACTAAATTTAGTACCATTTAGTACTTTTCGTACCCATAAGTACGAATTTTCAAAACTACCTCAATCCTACACCCCACCAGTAATCTCAATTCCAAATTTAGAGATTCCAGCTATTATCTGTTCATCCAAATCCCCATTGTATCAAATTTAGTACCATTTAGTACTTTTCATACACATAAGTACGAATTTCCAAAAGTTCTTCACTCCTACACTCCAACAGTAACCTCAATTCCAAATATAAGGATTCCAGCTCTATCCGTTCACCCAAATCCCTATTGTACCAAATTTAGTGCTATTTAGTACTTTTCGTACACATAAGCACGGATTTCCAAAACTACCCTCATATCTCAATCCTACACTACAACAGTAACCTTAACTCCAAATTCCAGGTTTCCAGCTCTTTACGTTCACCCAAATCTAAATTGTACTAAATTTAGTACCATTTAGTACTTTTCGTACACATGATTGGTAATTTTCCAAACCATTTCCTTTTAGAAGCACCACTTCCCAACCTTGATTTCCATACCAAATTCCTATATTCCTGAGGCCTATTATTGATTTCATTAATTATTTAGCGATTTCTTCAAATTACAGATTTTGAAATTGAATAGTTATGACTGTACATCTCCATATACGATAAAATTCTTAATAGCAAATAAATTGTGGTAATATGCACAATTTTATTGCACTTTCATTGATTTGCAAACATTTAGTTATTACCAAAAAGTGAGGTCCATACAGTTTTTAGTTGTTGTTATTTCTGTCCGATTTCTGAATTTATTCCCCTAATGTTGTCTTCAACAGCAACTCATTTGTTCAACAAACCCAACATCATTTATTGAAAGAAATTTTGTTTTAATTCTAAATTGAAAATTAAAATGCATCGTTTGTAATCACCTTTTCTAACTGTATTTTAACGAATGAAAATCTTTTGTGCGACACCTGTTATGTGAAAACTAAATCAGGATCGGTTTGTATTTTTCGCGTAATTGATGTTTTTACCATTATCACCAACTGCGACATCTGTTGCAATGGAAGACAACAAATGTCTTGTCTTTCTATTATTTAGTGGTTTACGATAAAATAAGTGCGCCTAGAAGTAAACTACAAAATTTGAAATTATGTGTGATCGTTTACGGTATCATGAAGTTATAGCATTGTTAATTTGACACATGTCTTGCAGAGGGCCAACTAAGTGATAAGTACGTAATAATAATGTAAAATAAGGATTTTTGTTGTTGTTATTTTTTGTGGTTCCAGGACGAATTTTCTAAAACCCGGCCTTATCTCGCACATTTGCATCAACAGTGACCCACTGGTAAAATTTCAAGCTCCTAGCTTTAGCCGTTTTGGCTGGGCGTTGATGATGAGTCAGTCAGTCAGTCAATCACTTATCACCAAGCTCATTTATATATAGATATAGATATAGATATGGTAATATTCAAAAAAGTTTTACAATCGTTGAAGTTGAGGTTCACCATTTAATAAGTCGCGAACTGTTAACATATTTTATAAAATATGAATATATTTATATTAATTAAAGTGTTTTAGCCACGATCTCATAATATGGACAATAACAAATAATTTTCGTGGAAGCTGCGTTGGCGGTAATATAAGAAAATGGGAAAAATGTGTTGAAGTAAACAAGTTTTTTTGTGTTCTTTCTTGATTTCTGGCCAAACCACGCAAAACTCAAACCTGTGCCCAAAGAGAGAACTAAAGATTACCCCTTGGGCAACATGGTTCTAGTGTATGACTTTTCGATATATACACCGAATCCCCCTAAAATCGATGCTGACATTTTGAAGTTTTGATTTCAGTGTTTTTCGAATTTTTCTTATAATTAGATGGTGCAACTAGATAATAATCCAAACTAGTTTATAGGATTGTAGAACTAGCGATTCCACGTCGTTCGATGTATATCTCATGAGTGTGCTCAGTACAGCTTCCTAGTAATAGGAGTCCAAAGGCGAAAATTTGGTGCGTAAATTTTCTGAAAAACCCTATTTTTTGGCTTTAAAATTTACAACTGTCGTACAGGTACCCCTGAACCACGCGTGATTTTAGTTTTTTTTACGTGCCGGATCTAATAAGACCTGTCGCGTTCGAATCCATCCACTAAAACGCCGGATATAGATACCTTGAAAGTAGGAAAATCTGCAAAAATATATTTTTACAATTCAGCGAATTGAACCGCGATTTTCCTTGATTATTTTTACATAAATGTAATCCTTTATACGCGATTATTATATTTGCCAAAAAGGTGTGTCACAAATTACAAAGATTCGGGAGTAATATCCCTATTTATCCCAAAATAGAATGTGGTGGCACATCCGCAGTTCTTGACGAATCTGTCTAAAATAATTTATATTAACGTATTTTAATAGGCGGCCATTGAAATCGGATGCACCTTATAATCATATGCACATCGCATAAATTTTGCCCACTTGAAGGTTTTTTGAATAGTAAGATGCAACTGATGGCACACTTTGGCCGCTGAATAAAACATGGGAAAATCCATGCATATTGATAGACATGGACTCCCTGTATCCGAAAAGCACATGCACCTCAACTGATTTAAACGGATTCGCGAATTACACGCTTTTTAATTTTTGTGTTTTTTCTTTGGTTGTAATTTCATTATTACGCTCTACTACTTATTTCTATTGCTTATCGCAAAAAGAAAAATAGTTTCACGATGACTAATTACTTTTCTCGTAGCAGTTTAAGCAAAATACTTCAGGATTTGGATCGAAATTTAGCGAAATAATAGAATAACTCCTAACATTTATTTTTCAAATTTTTCGTATTTAACCAAAAATATATTTTTGAAATAATTTCCAACAATAAGTTTCCGTTCTTTGTTGTTGCTGTAATATGCAAGTTATAAACGCGATCTTTATAATTTTGGTCTCATATTTTTCTACGCTTTGTCTAGATTCTGTACGTATTTTTAAATTATTTTTTTAGAGATTTTTTGGACTCTGATTTAGAATAAATAAAATTTATTACAAGATTTCTTCAATATTTTTTGATTTTCCGCGAAAATAAAAATAAATTTAGCAACTAATTTAGCATCTACGGATAGATATCAAATGCTGCTAACGATTCATATATACATGTTCTTATTACAACACAATAGGAATTTTTAAATATTTTTTCTTTACAAGAGAGTAAAACGGCATATAACTTTTGAGTGCAGCATCCAATTTTGTGAACGCGAACTGATTTGAAACCAGGATTTTTTTCGTAACCCATGTTCCAAAAATGGCGGATGTGCTCGCCAAAAAATTTTTTAATTTTTTTTCTATGTAATTGTAATGGAAATTTGAAATTTACCATATCTATATCTATATCTATATATATAAAAATGGTGTAAAAAATGTATAGTAATTCATAAAATGAGAACGGCTAGGCCGATTTCTGTAAAATTTTTTGTCAGTTATTCGTATTTTCGAGGAGAAGGTCTTTACGGAAGAAAATTTTGGAAAATCTCTCTGGAAAAGTCGGAAAATTGGAAAAATCGAAAATTGAGTTTTTGTATGAAATTTAATTCTTTAATAGCGAGACGAAGTTCGCCGGGTCCGCTAGTATATATATAAAAATGGTGTAAAAAATGTATAGTAATTCATAAAATGAGAACGGCTAGGCCGATTTCTGTAAAATTTTTTGTCAGTTATTCGTATTTTCGAGGAGAAGGTCTTTACGGAAGAAAATTTTGGAAAATCTCTCTGGAAAAGTCGGAAAATTGGAAAAATCGAAAATTGAGTTTTTGTATGAAATTTTATTCCTTAATAGCGAGACGAAGTTCGCCGGGTCCGCTAGTAGGGTATAAATATTTGCCAAAGCCCCATAATGTCGGCCATATGGTGAAACCATCCTAGAATACGCAATGCTTATGTTACATTTAGTTTTGAAATTTGGTGCCGATATTTGAATTACTTAGACGATGAAGGTATAGAAAATGGGTCCTGTAACCCTACTTTAGGTGCAATTACATTATACCGGAACCGCCTGATTTTAAGTATTTTTTATAAATTCTTATACCCTCAGGCTTAAAGCTAATGATTGTATATACTCCTTAATACTACCAAAGTTGTGCCTAATCAAAATAATGGTTTCAAACCCAAGTATGTTTGAATGAAATCCGTTTCAGACAATTTGAAGTCGGTTTAACCATGTCCATCCGCCTATCTGTCTATCTGAATGGCTGGTGCACACGACAACTCTCCAACGGATCAACCGATTTAGTTAAAATTGTGGGTATCGTAATATTTTGTCCAAACTTAGTTTAAGTTCGAAAACAGGCCATATCGGCACATTCCTTCCAGTACATCCTCTCAAAAGTTGAAAAATATTCGCTAAGATGGTGCGCGAATTGAATACACGATATTCATTTATTTTTTATACCCTACACCACTATGTGGGGAGGGTATTATAAGTTGGTTTTGGCCAAAAAGTTTGTAACGCATCGAAATAATGGTCGTAGACCCATACATATATATACCAAAATGAATGTCTCGACGAGCTGAGTCGATCTGGCTATGTGTGTCCGTCCGTCAGTCCGTCCGTCTGTCCGTCTGTCCATCTAAACCTTGTAATCACGCTACAGGTCGCAATTTTGATCGGATCGTCACGAAATTTTGGATGTTGATGGGGGTCCCGGAGGGGAAGAAGCCTATTGATTTTGCTGATGGTCGGATAATATTTAGGGGTCGGAATGGGCAAAAAAGGTATGTGGATAAAAAGACAACGTTTTTTTCAAAAGCGAATATCTCAGCTTCTATATGAGGTATACCAAAAGCAAAACCTGACAATTAAAGTAGAAAATAAAGCCTTTCTAGCGATGTAAAGTAAGTTCTCGTAGGTGATAAAACAACAAAGATATCACAATAAGAGCAAATAAAACCCAAATTTTCATTTTTGGTTGGAAACTTTTCAAAAGCAAAGTCTGAGTATGAAAGTAGAAGATCCCACCTTTACAATGATGCAAACTAGGTCGGCGTAGGTGACCTACTAACTGAGATATCGCAATAGTCGGTAATACATACCATTTTTCCATTTTTTTGGAAATCACGCTACAGGTCGCAATTTTGATCGGATCGTCACGAAATTTCGAGGGTTAGTGGGGATCTCACAGCATTAGAAGCCTATTGATTTTGGTCGTGGTCGGATAATATTTAGGGGTCGGAATGAGCAAAAAATTTATTTGTAGAAAAAGTCAAAATTTTATTCCAAAGCAAATATCTCAGAGTCTATAAGGGGTATTCAAAAAGCAAAACCGGGAATGAAAGTAGAAAATATCACCTTTACAACGATGTAACGTAGGTTGTCGTAGGTGGTCAAACAACGAAGATATCGCATTAGTCGCTAATAGAACCCAACTTCTCATTTTTGCGATTTTAATAATAATGACGGATATCACACCTTTGGCTGGTGACCTTCTAAAATCAAAGCCTGTCTAAGAAAGTAGAAAATCGCATCTTTAAAATTATGCAAAGTAGGTTGGCGTAGATGGTCAAATAATAGAGATATCGAAATAGTCGGCAATGCATCCCTTTTTTTCTACTTTTTCTGCAACCACACTACAGGTCGAAATTTTGATCGGACCATCATGAAATTTTCTCACAGAGATAGAAGCCTATTTATGTTGGTGATGTCGATATTAGTCAAATATAAAATATTAATTATTTTGGTTCAATTCGTATTAAGTCATTTGGTATAAAAGCCAGATAGGTGAAAACTTTCGTATCTCCCTAAAAGAAATGTTTTCAAGTGAAAAGATTATGCACAGTGGTAGTGGTGTAGGGTATCACATAGTCGGCCCCGTACCGACTATAGCCTTTTCTCACTTGTTTTTTATTTATTTTTTTATTGGCGTTAAAAAATTACTTTATTACAAACCGACTTAAGAATACACACTAGAGAATACAGATTGACTTTACTTAATTTTATTATCGAATTTATATCATTTTAATAACACTGTGAACCGAAATTTTGGGGTGCGGAAAATTCCTTTTGGGGATGAAAGCCGTTGGTGAGTACATACATACAAGTTATGGCGTGATGAATATTTTGCTGGAGACCTTATAAGCCGTCTGGAACCAGCCCTACATATATCTTTGTTCGCTGCTCTTTAAGCTTATTTTTAAGATGACATGTCTTCAGTCAAATCAAATGAGGATTTTTTCGTAGACCACTTCGACCTTCTAACTCACTTATTTCAATGAGCTTTTCGTTCTTTATTTCAAGAACCGCAATAAAAGTACCACAAGACGATGTACTCCTTACTGAGTACGGTGGCACAGAGCGTGTGTGTCTGACTACAAATCAGAGGGTTGTGTGTTCAACGCTCACCGCCGGCCGTGTACTTTTTGTTAAACAATACAAAGAACAGTTGGTGGTGCACATGTAAGCACATGTAAGCCTTTAAACAACCCTTAATGTTTGTGTGTGTGGCCTAGTGTGTATTGTGCTCAGCTACAAAGCAGAAGTTTGTGTGGTCAAAACCAGCAAACAGCGAAACAAAATAAAAATATGAAGTGCGTTGAAATTGAAAACAAATTCCACCTAAACTGTTCTAAAAATAGAAAATATTTTTTTAGCTTATAGCTCATTTGTCGAACTCCAGTGGGCATAGAATAACTAGTTATTCTAGTGATTATAGAATAACTAGTTATTCAGTGCGACATGCCTTGTTAAAATAATAGGTTGGTAGGGGGATTTTTAAGGGGTTACGACTACCAAATTCTTCTGAGAACAGATCTAGGCTTTAGTTTTGATTTCAAAACAGGGATGGAAGATTAAAAATTTCAAAAAGTACTAAATTGAAAAGATAATTTTTTATTATTTTTCAAGAAAAAATTTAAAATATTTTATTCAGTAAAAAAAACAAAAAGCCTTATATCTTTGAAATCTGAAGAATGTTGCAGAATCGTATATATTTGTATACCCTTCTAGAGGGTATAACTAAATTTGTCAGGCCCTATGAAGTATATAACAATGTCCGTCCGTCTGTTGAAATCATGATACATCTCGCAATATTTAAGATAGAACTTTTCAATTTGGTAAAGGAGTTTCAATTACCAAAGATTTTCGGTATTTTGAAGTTTTAATTCATATTATCATACCACACTTGTTGAAATTTGGTATTTAATCTTCGTTGGGGCTACATAAATCTACCACAGAAATTGGTCAGTGGTGGTCATAGAATGATAGCACCCGATTTTCCGTATTTTAAGGGCTTTGGCCTGATCACCCCATAGAAATGACTGAAATTAGTTATTTTTATTCGAGATGGTATAATATATAGTGTGGCCTAGTGTGTATTGTGCTCAGCTACAAAGCAGAAGTTTGTGTGGTCAAAACCAGCAAACAGCGAAACAAAATAAAAATATGAAGTGCGTTGAAATTGAAAACA
This sequence comes from Musca autumnalis, assembly GCF_047663935.1. NCBI lineage: Eukaryota > Metazoa > Arthropoda > Insecta > Diptera > Muscidae > Musca > Musca autumnalis. The sequence continues at coordinate 85,947,149 of NW_027411866.1, forward strand.
AATTCCACCTAAACTGTTCTAAAAATAGAAAATATTTTTTTAGCTTATAGCTCATTTTTCGAACTCCAGTGGGCATAGAATAACTAGTTATTCTAGTGATTATAGAATAACTAGTTATTCAGTGCGACATGCCTTGTTAAAATAATAGGTTGGTAGGGGGATTTTTAAGGGGTTACGACTACCAAATTCTTCTGAGAACAGATCTAGGCTTTAGTTTTGATTTCAAAACAGGGATGGAAGATTAAAAATTTCAAAAAGTACTAAATTGAAAAGATAATTTTTTATTATTTTTCAAGAAAAAATTTAAAATATTTTATTCAGTAAAAAAAAACAAAAAGCCTTATATCTTTGAAATCTGAAGAATGTTGCAGAATCGTATATATTTGTATACCCTTCTAGAGGGTATAACTAAATTTGTCAGGCCCTATGAAGTATATAACAATGTCCGTCCGTCTGTTGAAATCATGATACATCTCGCAATATTTAAGATAGAACTTTTTAATTTGGTAAAGGAGTTTCAATTACCAAAGATTTTCGGTATTTTGAAGTTTTAATTCATATTATCATACCACACTTGTTGAAATTTGGTATTTAATCTTCGTTGGGGCTACATAAATCTACCACAGAAATTGGTCAGTGGTGGTCATAGAATGATAGCACCCGATTTTCCGTATTTTAAGGGCTTTGGCCTGATCACCCCATAGAAATGACTGAAATTAGTTATTTTTATTCGAGATGGTATAATATATTCCCGTAGCCTAGAGCTGACAAACTATCTATAGTCCGACTATCGTTTTGAACGCTGTAGTAAAGCTATGCTTATACTGACCTCTAAACATTTTTTTAAATTTTTAAAAAATTTTTAATTATTGGCGACAGATAACCCAAAAAACATATTTTGGTGGCCGATGTTAACTTTGTTTTACGTCAGTAATCAAAACGATAGTCGGACTATCGGTAATTTGCCAGTATTCATATAGCCCCCATAATTTCAGGTTATAGTGTTGGAAGGTACTATGAAAGTCGGATTTTAGTTTTATACACAATTTTTCAACGTGTATACGTGAAATGGTACTGAATTGACCGCGGGGGTACTTCGGTACTTTTTATAGTGAAATGGTACTGAAAAAGTACTATTGTACTGAATTTTCCATCCGTGCTTCAAAGTACAGAGTTTAATATTCTTTTTTCAGTCATCCTGTTACCTAATTTGTTACTTCATTCGACAATAGCAGCCTAAGTCTTTCTGACTTTTGATTTTTAGCCGCTTGAAACCATTGAACTATTCCAATATGTGTATGTCACTCAAAACATATTCCTTTATTAAACGGTATACAAAGAGTATCAAGAACTAAGTCCATATTTACATTAGGCAATTTTCCTTGCGGCAATTGTCAGTTTGATGGAGTGATATGTGAGGCATATGGTAAACCTTTGCCTCTCAACACCCTCTCTAACCAACAAACTGACAATTGCCGCAAGGAAAATTTGCCTAATGTAAATATGGACTAACAAACCAAAGTCAAATTCTAAACTCCAACCTGAATACTGACAAAGGTCGTTGTCATAAAAAAACAGTAAGAACTGTGTAAACCATGTTGTTGCTTGGAGGGAGGCTAAAAAGGGTTTATGTTTATGTATTTCGAAGTTTTTGGTGTGAGGATTTCGTTACTCATCTAAAAAGATTGTCTTCTCACTTGTGTCTATGGATTTTTTAACATTGGACCATTTCGAAAATTAGTTATACTCAAGTAACATGTATACCAGCCATCATCCACGGCCACAATGGTGTGCAAAAACATTTCCGGTCTTGATGTTTTGTATTATTATCCTTTGTAGCTAGTCTTTTATAAGCAACAGTTACATTAGCATAATTTTTCTTTATTTCTGACATTGTTGTTGTTTTCATGTTAAATTTTTGTATATCTTTGTGTGTGTTCAGGGGTAACATAATGCTACGTTCATGTTCGTTGTATGTACGTGTTTGGGTAAATATGTTCTATCAAGGATTAATTAGGGTCTCTACAGGTGTTGTTTGTATTGTGGTTATGGTGGTAGACGTCATAATCATCACCGTTACTTATACTTACATAGTATTTGTTTAAGGACAGTCATTTTTAGCAGCTTTGGGTATCTATACTCATACCATCTTTGACTATTGTTCATTACTTTCATTATCGTTCATGTCATAAAATTTGTTTAAACAAATCTCCCTAATTAATTTATTTCTTGATGTGGATGTATTAAGATCTTTATGAGTGTTGAAATGTTCCCTTTAATTGAGAGAATGGTACTTGGAAATTGATGTGAGACTACATAGTTGATATTGTATTTTTGTAGATTAATAACACTGTGCGACAAAAAAAAAAAAAAAAAAAAAAACAAAAATACTAGGAAAACTGATTAGATTATGAAAGTAGAGCTAAAAATATGAGTCACGTGTATCGGCCTTTTTAAAGTTTACATCGGAAAGTAACCAAGAGAGTTTTTTCGAAATATTCGAATTAAGATATCCTGTAATCCTTGCATTTTAGATACATAGTGTCTTTGGCAACTTTACAGAGGAGGATGATGGTGAATATTTCTGTTAAAAATTTTAACCCTCATGCAGTTCATCAAAGGGGTCTTTTTGGTCCTTTTATCGAAAATCTTTCAAAAACTCCTTCAAAATATGGTCATATCAAATACAAATATTCTACAAAATTGTTCGCCATAAAATTTTACTATAGGTCACAGAATACGACAAATTTGTAAATCTTATGTAATCGCCAGGAATCTCTAAAAATTAAAAACACGTTTTAGGGTTAAAGTCGGACTTCATCTGAGTTTTTTCAAAATTGCCCCACAAAACATTACTTTAGAGAGATGAAGTCCAACACAAAAATATTCTACGCCAAATTTCACTATGGATCACCAAAAAATCGAAATGTGTATTTATATTATATATCGTGAAAATATCAGTATCAATTTTGCTGAGAAAACATGAAAATATTTCCCAATTTTTTTTATGAAATTTTTTTCCTTCTTTTTTCGAGTTGATACATGAAAGTAATATAAAACTTGGGTCTAGGTGAAAAGTATCAAAAGAAGGAAAATTTTATACAAAATTTCACTATCAGTTTTAGAATAAACCATACATCTAGGTATAATATTTTCTTAAGAAAATTAGATTACAAATTTATATATTTTAGAATGAAATTATTTGGTTTAATTTTGGACTGTTAATTTTCATTATTCCATTCTGGATCAAAATCTAACAAACTCCATAAGCAACCAATGGGTTATCTTAACTACGTAATTTAAGTTAAAAGTACTAAAAATACGCAATTTTAAAATTTCCGATCTGGTTTTTCTTTATTTTTCAAATATATATTCACCACAAATTTTCAAAAACTGCTTAAATGGAGCGCACAACACCTTCCGTATGAATTCATAACGAAAAACCATCAATAAAACATTTATAGTGTCCCATCACAACGACAATCTGGATAAAATTTGTTAAATATCAAATTTTGGAGACTATATATATTACCGTTCCACATAGGTTTCAATCAGGAAATTTTTGGCCAAAACCTAAAATTTGAAGTTTCGAAATTTTAATTTTTTTTTCACAGAATAATAAAAAACACCTCAAGTCATCTGAAGATATATAGTTTTTGTAAATAACGTTAGTATTCGTTGATTGGCGCAGTACCAAAGTTGACACTTTTTTTATGTAAAAATAAAATAGACTTTGTGCTGTAAAATGTACAATTTTTGTTGTATTGCGCCGCTGCATAAATATACAGAAGTGAGACCAAAGTTATTATCAGGAAGCTGTTAATGAGTACTTTCATAATATTTACAAAAAAACGATGAAATTTGTAAAATTAGCGTAATAAAATCAATGTTTTTACAGTGTTTTATTTAACTTTCTTTGGTGTGTGTTTAGTTCAAATCTGGTAACTCATTTTTAACACGGTTGCAGTTGACCAATCGAACTAAAACTTTGCACACTTTTCAGAGTTGGATGACAATACACGAATATGAAATCAAAACCAATATTGGTCTATTTTTACACTGTTTTACAGTGTTTTATCTAATTTGCTTTTCAAATCTGGTAACTAATTTTTCACACAGTTGCAATTGACCAATCGAACTTAAAATTCGCACACATTCCAGATTTGGATGACAATACATGAATATGAAATCAAAACCAATATTGGTCCATTTTTACAGTGTTTTACGGTGTCTAACTTAACCCCCTTTTCAAATCTGGTAACTGATTTTTAAAACGGTTGCAGTTGATCCAACGAAATAAAACTTTGCACACTTTTCAGATTAAGATGACAATACGTGAATATGAAACCAAAATCAATATGGGTCCATTTTTTCCTATAGCCCCCATATAACGGTACCACCCGTTTTCCGGTATTTTGCTTTTCAAATCTGGTAACTCATTTTTCACACAGTTGCAGTTCACCAATCGAACTAAAACTTTGCAAACTTTTCAGATTTGGATGACAATACATGAATATGAAATCAAAACCAATATAGGTCCATTTTTACACTGTTGTAGAGTGTTCAAGTTTACATGCTTTTCAAATCTGGTAACTCAATTTTGACACAGTTGCAGTTGACAAATCGGACTAAAACTTTGCACACTTTTCAGATTTGGATGACAATACATGAATATGGGCCCAATTTTTCCTACAGCCCCCATATAGCGGTACCACCCGATTTCAGGTATTTTGAGGATTTTATCTTAATTTTTGCCCGAATTAGCTGTCATTTGGCATTTGGGATTTCCAATGGTACAGACATTTCCCCTTATAGCGGTGCCACCCGATTTCAAGTATTATGAGGATTTTATCTTCATTTTTAGGCCGAATTGGCTGTAACTTGGCAATGGGACCCCCCATTGGTACAGAAACTTCCTCACTAAAAATGATGGACATAGGTACAGATTTTGGCATTTTAAAGTTTTATCTAAATTTTCGGTCTAAATTGACTATAATTTTGTTCTCACTGGTCAAAAAAATGTATTTACTAAAAAGTTAAAAATAAAAAATAATTTAAAAAAAATAAGTTTCAGTATTTTATTTAGAAATGCACTTAAAACTAGAAAATAATTTGTCGCTTAGCCTCAATAAGTATATTTTTTCTCTTGATGGAATCTCTCAAATAAAACGAATGCATTTAAATTATAAATGGTGGCAAAACTAAACGGCAAGCCTTTTATTTGAGAGATTCCATCATGAGAAAAAATATACTTATTGAGGCTAAGCGACAAATTATTTTCTAGTTTTAAGTGCATTTCTAAATAAAACGCTGAAACTTAATTTTTTAAATTATTTTTTATTATATACATATATTGAACATTATTTTTTACAAATATTTTTTAAATATACTTAAACTTTTGAAAAAATGTCCAAAAATGTCCACCTCCAAATCGAATTTGAAGGATAGCAGGGGGTCTGTACTAATAAATTCAGACGTCAAATCGTGCTCAAATTTGCCACAGTTAAAATAAGGTGGATTTTTCTATTTTAAGAATTTTTGTAAATACCTGTTGTGACTGTACGTAGTATCCAATTGAAATAAAACGGTAATACCCACATCTATCAACCAATTTTCCTTAAAATTCATATTTAAGGGTTTTAGAGTGTAGAAAACAAGTATGTATATTTTTTTGAACATAGGTCCATTTTTTGTCATAGCCCCCACATAAAAGTACCGTCCGATTTTAGATATGTTGTGGATTTTATGACCGATTCGGCTGAAATTTGGTATTTTGACCTCTTGGAAGATATGTATCCTTCGTACCAAAAATTATTAACATAGGTCAATGTTTTGGTTTAGACCCCACACAACGGGACCACCCTGTTTAACAAATTTTGGCAGTTTTTGGTCATTTTGGTCGATAAAACGTAAGAATTGCTGTTTGTACACATTTATTATAAAAAATAATTAACTTCAATACAAAATGGACGTTGAAATAGTTTTGGCCAGAAAATTTGGATTTGGGACCATTGTGCGTTCTATTGATATTCGCATACTTCTTTTAAATTTTTTGGAGATACCTCCGATTCCGATGCTATATCTCCAGATCAACCTGGAATTTCAAAGATTCATATAGCCAATGTTATTTTACAGCGATGTAGCAATGGTAGCAATATCCAAATCTTAACCGATTTCAATACAATTTGACGTACTTATTTCCACATCAAATTCCGGCACAGATTACAAATTTCAATGAAATTGGATATGAATAGCGTGAAATTGGATAGGAATAGCATACAACAAATAAGAAATTCTAAAATATTTGTTCTTTATAAGAACAATTTTGTGAACGCGAACAGATTTGAAACCAGAATTTTTTCCATAACCTCTGTATCAAAAATCGTAGATGCGCTCGCAAAAAATGATTTATTTTTTCCAAATGGAATTGTAGAGGAAATTTGGTTTTTACCATATACTATTATTAATAATTCAAGTAAAAATATGTATTTTTTATTCAGTCGTGGAGCTGAACTGACTGTTATGAAGCAAACAATAAAATGTGATTATCTCAAAACCGGAAATTGGCGTATAGAACACTTAAGCATGACATCGACGAATTGTCATTCAATTTTTCTCTTGTGCCAGACGTTGAAAATAGCACGTGAAATTTTTTAGCTTTTAGGAGAGAGCGGAGGTGAAAGACCTCCCTTTCTTCTTCTTACAAGCTCAAAACATTTTCATGAAAATTTCCATAGTCTGGCACAAGACTTTCTGCAAACATTGTGTGACTTGAGGTTGTATTTATTAATTTAATCATAATCAAATTGATCAATCAAATTGCACAATACCACGGCAGCGGGTTCTTTCGTACCGGATTGATCCGGAACTACCCAACATCATTGTTCCCGCCAGCGGCTGCCACCTTAGTGTACATATGTTTGCATTTGTTTCGTTTTTCTGTGTTGGGAGCAGCATATCCCGGAATGCCTGCTCCGAATTCATTTGGTCCGTGCCGGGACGGACTCAGAACCAATATATTTGTGCTCGGTTTGTCACATCCTCATCTTCACCCACATACAGCCTTCGGTGAGATGCAATAGATGTCAGGATGGGTGCATCTAAGATGTTGCTCTGGACTTGTCCACGTGAGGGACTACGACAGGGACTATGTTGCTGCATGCTGTGTGGATACAGTCTCCAGTGACTCGCCATCGGATTACGAAACTCCCTCGTCGTCTGATTACGAGACTCCCCCGCAGTCCCCTCCACAACAACTGCACATGCAGCCTTTAACACCAGCCGTTGTTGTCCCAATCCCGGAGGTAAGATCGAGGAATTAGTAGATTTCATGAGTCGGAGGAATATCAAGGTCGCTGCGGTGCAAGAAACCAAGCTCAACAACAACTGTAGCGCTGGTTACAACGTGCTAAGGAAGGATCGCACCAGAAGCGGAGGTGGAGGATTAGCTTTCCTATTGCACCATTCTGTCCAATACAGACCTATCTCGCTTGAGCCTGTCTCTAATGACCCGTACATTGAATGTATGGGGTAGCAGTCAGGGGTGGAACTGCCGAGATAGATTTGCTGAACGCATACACCCCGCCGATAAATAGCTGTATCTCAGATTACGTGCCCAACTTTATCCCTCTTTTGGAAGGTCATAATCGTCTGGTCCTGGGGAATTTTAATGTGCATCATGAGATGTGGCATTCGGCCCTCGGAAACGACCAGAGAGGTACATCGCTGGCTGAGCAGATTGACAGCGAGGAGAGTGTCGCAGCTCGGCAGACATAACCATCGTGTCACCTGGGCCCTAATCCACGAAACAACTTATCAACTTTTCATTTTGCACTTAGCAATATTTTTGACAATTAGCAAATTCTTGCGTTCCACAGAACCCTTATTTTCGATAAGTGATAAGTTGCTAAAAATAAGGTGAGTTTGCTTAGTTTTCAAAATATTGTAGGTCTCTTTTTGATTTCTGTTCCACAAACGTTCTTTCTGCTAAGTGAAAAGTTGTAACTGCAAAGGGTATTTTGCTAAGATTTTTCAAAAAAAATATGCTCCTTCGTTCCACAGAAAACTCTGCATTTGGTTTTTGCAGACCAAATTTTGATTAGTTTGCCTTAAATTTGCGAGGTAAACTTTCTCTTTGCCAATGTATATTGTTACGACGTTACGACGGGATATTTTGTTCGGAAATATTGAAAACACGGTTATGACAAGAAATTGTAAGGATCGAATTAATTTTTCCGAACTTCCACCTTCCCAATATAACGGTACCGCCCGATTTGAGCTATTTTGACGTTTTAAGCTACATATTCAGGCCGAATTAGTTATAACTTCACAATCAGGGTTCCCAGTGGTTGAGAAACTTATTCTCCTAAACTTACCGGCCGAGTAAGTCCACCTTTTGTTATAGACCCCATATAACAGTAACGCCCGATTTCAGATATATAAGGGTTATTAGCTGCATTTTCAGGCCGAATTAGGTATAATTCAGTCAATCACTGTGAAACGTCTTCACCAAAAATTATGGATATAAGTCCACGTTTTGTTACAGCCCCCTTATAACAGTACCGCCCAATCTCAGGTATTTTGAGGTTTTTTGCTACGCTTTCATACCGAATTATATCTATAGATTCACTTTGGCAGTTTTGTTGAGATGTATGTTTTACTTACTATTTGTTGTAGTCAAGCTTAATCTCATATTTGTTGTTTTTCAAATTTAAAAAACAACAAGTTTAAAGTGGGGTGTAGTTAAATTGATTACTTTTGGGGATGGCAGAGAATACTAGTTTCGTCCAACGCCACTTGGACTCATCAGTTCTCTTAGTTCTTTGTATTGAAACAAAGAACCCTTCCCCAATTTTATGACGACTCGAGCTCAAGAATAAGTGTGACTGATGAATTCGTTTCAATGCGAATTCAACCGAAAACACCTAAAAACTCTCGTAGCCGCATATGTAAACCAAATTAACTACTCCCACTGAGTTTCTAGTGGTCATATAACTTCTTCACCTTGTGGAGAAAGAAAAATAATCTCTCTATATTAGCTCAGGGTGGAGGGTATAAAAAGTTCGGCCCGGTCGAACTTAACGCTTTGTTACTTGTTTTATTTCGCTTCACTTCACTTTATTTTATTTTGCTTTACTTAATTTTACTTTCATTTATCTTATTTCACTCCATTATTTTATTTTGCTTTATTTTATTTTTTATTTCACTTGATTTTATTTTGTTTTGTTTTATTTTAGATTATTTTATTTTATTTCACTTTATTTTATTTGGTTTTACTTCATTTTGTTCATATAATTTTAGTTTATTTCACATCATTTTATTTTGTTTTATTTTAATTTATTTTATTTTACTTCATTTTATTTTATTTGATCTTATTTTAATTTACTTTATTTAATTTTATTTTATTTTATTTTATTTTATTTTTTTATTTTATTTTATTTTATTTTATTTTATTTTATTTTATTTTATTTTATTTTATTTTATTTTATTTTATTTTATTTTATTTTATTTTATTTTATTTTATTTTATTTTATTTTATTTTATTTTATTTTATTTTATTTTATTTTATTTTATTTTATTTTATTTTATTTTATTTTATTTTATTTTAGTTTAGTTTAGTTTAGTTTATTTTATTTTATTTTATTTTATTTTATTTTATTTTATTTTATTTTATTTTATTTTATTTTATTTTATTTTAATTTATTTTATTTCTTTCTTTTCATTTTTTTTCTCTCGTCTCAATTTTACATGTCTTATTTATTATTGCCAAGTAAAAATAATGCAAGGATGATAAAATGTTCTGTGGAACAAATAGCATTCACACTTTGCAAGAGAACTGAGAGACTTAAATCATGGCGGAAAATTAAGCAAAAGAGCACAACAACTGTGCTAAAAGAACAGTGATAGACAATTTTGCTAAGTGCAAGGGAAATTGAAAAGTAATTTTATGGAACAAAAAAAATATCACTTTTCAAAATAACTACTTTTGGATAAGTGCAAAGTGAAAAGCGATAAGTTGTTTCGTGGAATAGGGCCCTGGTCTGACAAATGACGTTACCTTGCAAGCCGTCATTTCCCTTGGATCAGACCATTTCCCCATAATTGGGGCCGCACATTTGTCAATCATAAGAAAGCTGATTGGCCGGGTTTCAGAGAGTACACCAATCACCGCTTCAGAGAACTGCCCAATCCATCTGATGTTCGGGTAGCGGAAAGGACGTTCCGAGACATCATCACTGCTGCAGCGGCTCGCCATATTCCTGCTGGTCGAATACCCGAAGTAAGACCAAACTTCCCAGCAGAGGCGCGACGGGATTAGCAAATGAGCGTGATGAGCTTCGTCGAACCAACCCAAATGACCCCAGAGTCAGGGAGCTGACACTGGAAGTTAACAGGCTGGTCGGCGAGCATAAGCGGAACAAGTGGTTAAATCATCTGAAGAGTTGCAACATTGGAGCCGGTATAGGTGAATTGTGGGCAACGGTTAAGTCACTCTCGAACCCCGGAAGAAGGGAAGATAGGACCACAGTCCGGTTTGGCGACGTTACGTTGACTGACCCGAAGAGGTGCGCAAGTTATTTCAATCGACAGTTTGTCGAGCACCCCGAGAGTGGCAGGGTGAAGAGAAGAGTATTACGTCGCATCAGATCTCTTCCTGCCGAGGAGGAACCACCACAGTTTACAATGGATGGTGTTGCCAATGCTATCAGGAACGCTAAATAATTCAAAGATTTGGACCCTGATGGAATCTCCATGGTAATGCTGAAGCAGCTGGATGAGCCGGGAGTGGAGTATCTCACTAAATTTCTCAACTTGTCGCTATCCACCCTCATTGTTCATGAAGTCTGGAAAATGGGCAGTGTGGTGCCACTACGGAAGCCCGGCAAGGATGCCAGCAAAATTGACGCGTACAGGCCGATTTCGCTTTTGTCGCCCGTAGCAAAGACCCTTGAGGATTTAGTCCTCCCCAGTATCGGAAATAGCTATCAAGTTGCCGATCATCAGCATGGATTCCGTAAGCAGCACACCATGACAACTGCGTTGCACGCCATTACCACACTTATTTGTCAAGGACTCAACCAAAGACGGCCGTGCGATAGAACAGTGATGGTGGCGCTTGACTTATTAAAAGCCTTCGATACAGTCAGGCACTCCACGCTGTTTGAGGACGTTGAGCAGACAACCCTCCGGCCAAGTTTGAAACGTTGGATAGTCAATTATATGTGTGGACGACAGTCGTACGTGGAATTCAGGAACAAGATGTCCAAACCCCGTAGAGTGAAACAGGGAGTTCCCCAAGGTGGGGTGATATCTCCGGAACTGTTAAACCTCTACCTCTCCTGTATTCCGCCACCTCCAGACGGCATCGAGATCGTCATATACCTATCGTGATGACGGAAGGCCGGCAAGGATGCCAGCAAAATTGACTCGTACAGGCCGATTTCGCTTTTGTCGCCCGTAGCAAAGACCCTTGAGGATTTAGTCCTCCCCATTATCGGAAATAGCTATCAAGTTGCCGATCATCAGCATGGATTCCGGGAGTGGAGTATCTCACTAAATTTCTCAACTTGTCGCTATCCACCCTCATTGTTCCCGAAGTCTGGAAAATGGACAGTGTGGTGCCACTACGGATGCCCGGCAAGGATGCCAGCAAAATTGACTCGTACAGGCCGATTTCGCTTTTGTCGCCCGTAGCAAAGACCCTTGAGGATTTAGTCCTCCCCAGTATCGGAAATAGCTATCAAGTTGCCGATCATCAGCATGGATTCCGTAAGCAGCACACCATGACAACTGCGTTGCACGCCATTACCACACTTATTTGTCAAGGACTCAACCAGAGACGGCCGTGCGGTAGAACAGTGATGGTGGCGCTTGACTTATTAAAAGCCTTCGATACAGTCAGGCACTCCACGCTGTTTGAGGACGTTGAGCAGACAACCCTCCGGCCAAGTTTGAAACGTTGGATAGTCAATTATATGTGTGGACGACAGTCGTACGTGGAATTCAGGAACAAGATGTCCAAACCCCGTAGAGTGAAACAGGGAGTTCCCCAAGGTGGGGTGATATCTCCGGAACTGTTTAACCTCTACCTCTCCTGTATTCCGCCACCTCCAGACGGCATCGAGATCGTCATATACCTATCCTGATGACATCTGTGAGAGACTGAACAACTATTTAACCGATCTTTTTCCATTCGAGGAATATGCAGATTTCCGCCACAAAATCAACAGCCACTCTGTTCACCACATGTACAGCGCAGTTTGGAAGATAATTGAAAGTCGTGGTCGACGGTAGCAGAATTCCGATCACAAACTGCCCCATAATTTTAACGGTCGCATTCGACACTACTATCACGTCGTGCGCGTACGCCACAGCTATCTGCGACAAACTGAAAAGTAGGAACAAGGCCCTCAAGTCCCTAGCCGGCAGCACTTGGGGTGCAGATAAAGAAACGTTGTTGACCACATATCGACACCTCCAAATAATAGTATGCTAAGTCTAAAAAGTGAGTTTTGCAGGAGAAGCTCTCAAAGTGTGGAAATTTTTTTGAACTTCAGTACTATGCTAAGTCAATATTTGTTTATAACTTCTGTTCGGATTGACCGCTCATTACCAAAATTTGACAGAATTTAAGTTAAAGGACGTTCGACACCTCCAAATAATAGTTTGCTAATTCTGAACAGTGAGTTTTGCAGGACAAGCTCGAAAAGTTTGGAATTTTCTTTGACCTTCAGTACTATGCTAAGTTAATATTTGTTTATAACTTCTGTTCGGATTGTCCGATTATTACCAAAATTTGACAGAATTTAAGTTAAAGGACGTTAAATATAAAAATGTAAAGAACTTGAAAACATGCTAAGTCGACTTAGCATACTATTGTTTGGAGGCGTCGATATAATGGATAGGCCGGTCTGTGGTAAGCAATGCGGCGCCAGTTTGGTCCCCGGGATTATGTGATACGAATTGGAAAAAGATTCAAACCTGCCAGAATGCCGCCCTGAGAACAGCAACAGGTTGCCTCCTCAAGTCTTCAGTGGACCATCTACATGAGGAGGCAAAGAGTCTTCCAGTAAAGCAACACAATGAGATGGTATCGTTGCAGTACTTGCTTGAGTGTTACCGTGAGAGCCATCCAAATCACCATCTGCTGGCTAGGCCCGACACATTCAGGCATATCAGAAAGGATATTCATGCTCTAGAGACGGAGGTCCAACAATATAAGAGAGAACCCCTAGATCAACAGGCATATCAAGCAGGTTTAAGCAAATATAGTGTGAATAAAGTCCTCGAAATACATCCCCCATCTATTGCAGCTGAGGAGCGTCAGCTACCACTACAAACTAGAGTAGTTTTGGCTCAACTACGCTCGGGATATTGCAGTCGCCTAAATTCTTATTGGGCGGAAATCGACCGCGCCGTGCAAGACATCTGCCCAGTATGTGGCAAGGGCCCGCACGGCACAAAACACCTTTTCAACTGCCCAGCCAAACCTACTCATCTAACTCCAGTGGATCTGTGGTTACATCCCACCGAAGCAGCCACTTTCCTGAAACTGGAGATAGACCCAGAGCCAACAACAACAACAACATCAAATTGCAATCAATTGGAATCATTTCTAGTTATTTTTACCAATTCGTTTAGCTGAATGAAAAAAAAAACGGAATGAAATACATATGATGAAATTAAGCAATTGAGTTCAATAGGCCGGCACCATAACAAACTTATTTATACCCTACACCACAATGTGGAAAGGGTATTATAAGTTTGTTTTGGTAAAAATTCGTGTAACACCGCAAAATATTCGTCGGAGACCCCCCCAATCTTCATATCTCGGCGAGATAAAGCGATTATGAGATGTGTGTCCGTCCGTCCGTCTGTAATTATGGACCGATCGTCACGAAATTTTGTATGGAGGTCGGGTTCAGGCCAGAATAGATCCCTATTTTTATTGGTGATGATCGAGAAATATTTAGCGGGTGAAATGGACCAAAAACATAATATTTATTCAATTTTCTAGCGGCTCTGTAGGTTGCAATAATAGTCCGATCAACGCGAAATTTTTGAGATAGTGATCAGATAATATTTAGAGGGTTAAATGGACCACAACTTTTGTGTGAACATTGTGAAAATTTTTAATATGAAACTTGTATCTTTATTTCTGGAAGATACATTCCGGACAAGTAAGCTACCCTTGGAAATGGAACGCTTGACCTTTCAATTGTTGCCAGTTGTGTTGGTGTGCATGATCAGATAACAGAGTTACATCCCAATATTTTCAGTTATTCGTATATAGTGTAATCATAAACTCGTTAGAGGTCGCAATTTTACCCCAATAGTCACGAAATTTTTCACCGGGTAAGAGTTTAGGTCAAAGAAGATGCCTACAATTTTGAATGATAATCTGATATTATTTAGCGGGTGAAATGGACCATTACTTTTGTATGAAAAATATACAAATTTTATTTTTGGTCGATATTTTTATTCTTTGAGGACATATATCGGCAAAGTAGCCTACATATGGAAAAAACGACTGACCTTTCCCCTGATGCAATTTGCAATAAAGTGTTTGCTAGATAACGGTCCTACTGCTTAATATATAATGGGTTCTGTGTAGAGAGTCACATTTTCCTCCCATGCTATAAATTATCTCTATCATTCCCAGTTTTTACATCATTGGATTTTTATACCCTACACCGCAATGTGGAAATTTGGAGTTTCACAGTTCACAATTTTTATACCCTACACTATGTGGAAAGGGTATTATAAGCTTGTTTTGGAAAAAATTCATGTAACACAGCAAAATATCAGTCGTAGACCCCCAATGTGGTATAGCAATCTTCATATCTCGACGAGATAAAGCGATTTTGAGATGTGTGTTCGTCCGTCCGTCTGTCCATTATAAATTGTAATTATGGACCGATCGTCACGAAATTTTGCATGGAGGTCGGGTTCAGACCAGAATAGACACCTATTGTTATTGGTGATGATCGTGAAATATTTAGCGAGTGCAATGGACCAAATACATAATTTTTATCCGATTTTGTAGCTGCTCTGTAGGTCGCAAAAATGGTCCGATCGCCTCGAAATTTTAACTAAGGTAAGAGTATATGACAAAGAAGAAGCTTACAATTTGAGATAGTGATCAGATAATATTTAGAGGGTTAAATGGACCACAACTTTTGTGTGAAAATTTGGAAATGTTTAATATACAGCTTATATATGTATTCCTGGAAGATACACTCCGCCCACCTAAATAAAATTATTAATGCCATTTCTTGACCTTTTCATTGATGCCAATTATGTTGATTTACGTGCTCAGGTAACAGAGTTACAGCCTAATATATCCAGTTATTTGTTTGTAGTGTAATCAGAAGCACGCTAGAGGTCGCAGTTATAGATCAATAGTCACGAGATTTTGCGCGATGTAAGAGTTTAGGTCGAAGAACATACCTACAATTTTGGATGATGATCTCATATTATCTAGTGGGTTAAATGAACCATTACTTTTGCGTGAAAAATATAAAAATTTAAAATTTGGTCCATATTTTACCTCTATGTACCAGCAAAGTAGCCTACATATGGAAAATTAACTACTGACCTTTCCCCTGATGCAAATTGGAATAATGTGTATTCTGGGTAACTAACGGACCTACTGCCTAATATATAAAAGGTTTTGTGTAGAATACAAAATTTTCTTCCCATGCTACAATTTGTCTCTACCATGATAGATAAGCTCCCAGCGTTATTGCAAATTACGTGGAACCCTAGCCATAAATTTGTTTGCATGCAAATTGTTTGAATTTCTACTCATTATTAGTTGTTTTTTGCCGGTTAAAATATATTTTTGATATCACAATATATATCAACAATGAACTAATTTCGAAATACACAAAATCGCGTGCATTTCCAAACAAAATGTATGGTACAAGTGCACTTTTTTGGACGATAGATCTTCAATAAACTCACAATGTTCCCTTTGAACATTTGTATATAGCATTTACATTTGTTCAATAAAATTGGAGCAATGTCCGTCTGGGTATATTTGCAGCGGCTTATATATTTATTTATTTTAGGTGTATTCCAAAAAGGAACCTGATATTCAAAGAAAATTTAGAGACGTATCAGAAGAGGCTACCAATGTCAATTTTCCAATTCTGGAACTTTTATTAGAAATGTATAATGATATACATAATTGTTCCACAAACATCGTCTGTTCGATTCCTCCGCGGGTAACATCAAACATTCAACGGTGGCAAAAAACACCTCAGTAATGTTGGCGACATTTTCTGAGTATTTCAGCCATATAAAACTTCTCTAAAAGTGGTGTCTTAGGACACGCCCTTCAGACTCGGCGATAAACTGTAGGCCCCAAGATTGATGTGATAAGGTGGCAGAATCCAAAAAAAGTATTTCTTACAATAAGCTTATTTGTTCCATAAAGGAATTTTGATTTGCTGAAAGCAAATTCCCAGGGAAAGTGGTGTAGGGTATCACATGGTCGGCCCCGTCCGACTATAACCTTTGCTTACTTGTTTTAAATAATAATTGTTGCTTAAAATTAAAGCATTTTATTGAAAAAACAGCCAATATAAGGGATTGTGGAGATCCCACACCTCATAACACGTCATAATATTTGGTTTTTTTTAAAGGGACCATGACGACATAAATAATTATAATATTTAATTACTATCAAATCATAAATATTCCCAAAGCCTTAAATTATTTTAAATTGTTTATAAACCGTTCTGCTGTTCCTGTGTTCTATTAAATTCAAGAGCAGATGGTCAAGTGTGAATTGTTTGCATGGTAAGTGAAAATGGTTGTTGAAACATTTAATAAATGCAATATAAATCATTACCAACTTTTCATACTTGGTCGCCCACCCACATTTTGGAGCTTAATCAAAACATAACGGCAAACTATGAAGGTATACAGTTGTCACCATATTCCACAGATTCTGCAGCCGTTTTTACCCCAATATTCCACTTGGTGGTCTATGTGGGTGAATACCTCGGAGAGATTGAGAGTAACAAACGCAAAATGAAAATCGTATGGAGTCATACCGTCATGATGCGGTAGAAGATATGGAAACGAGGGATGTTTGTAAATGTATGAATGTACGTGCATATATAAAATGAGAGTTAACGATAAGAATAACAATAAGATTTATGCCAGACGCTGAAATATTAATTGAACACAAAACATAAAAATGGTTTGAAATATTTGAGTGTCTGGCATAACACTTTTTATACCCTACATCATAATGTGCAAGGGTATTATATGTTTGTTTTTCCGAAAATTCATGCAACACAGCGAAATATTCGTCGTAGACCCAGTGGTATACCAAAATTCATATCTCGACGAGATAATGCGATTTTGAGATACGTGTCCGTCAATTAAAAACTGTAATCAAACTCCAGTCCGCAATTATGGACCAATCGTCATGAAATTTTATATGGAGGTCGATCTCAGACCAGGGATGGAAAATTCAGTAGAATAATACTTTTTTCAGTACCATTTCACTATAAAAAGTACAGAAGTACCCCCGCGGCCAATTCAGTACCATTTCAGATACACTAATCCTAAACGTTGAAAAATTGTATGTGAAACTAAAAATGTTAAATGCAAACTTGTTAGAAATATTATAAAAAATGGACCTCCATATTCCCACAATTGTTTTATATAACAAAGTTTGTATACAAACAACAACAACATTCTTCTTTGTTGTTGTTTTTTTACAGAATATTTTTTTAATAATAAAAAAGTACCTTTTCAGTAAAAAAGTACCATTTTAGTACATTTTGAAATTCTTAATAAACACCTATTGCTATTAGTAATGATCGTGAAATTGACCAAAAACAAAATGTTTACCCGATTTTGTACCTGTTCGGTAGATCGTAAGCTCAATCGACGAGAAATTGTATGATCCGAAATTGGACCAACACTTTTGTGTGGAAAAAATTTTTAGTATAATGACTATATCTTTATTCTTGGAAGATATTTTCCATTCCCGAAAGTTATATTTAGAAGCGGAACTCTTGGCCTTTCTATTGATGCCGCTGATGTACGTGGTCAGATAACAGAGTTACAGCCTAGTATACACAGGGATCTCACAGTTTTAACTGGGTGTATACTTCAATACTGACATAATTTTACACCAGGTACAAGTTTTGACAAGGAATATGTCAATAATTTCGGAAAATGACCAGATGGTATTAAGCATGTGAAAATATCTAAATTTATTATTTTGATTCTGGGGGCATATATAGACAAATAACAAAAACGAATCTTGAATCCCAATTGTTGACCCCTCTCTTGATGCAAACGGTTAGATAACAGAACTACCGCCTAACATAACATTTCCTAATTTTTCAACATTTTGTTTCCAAAAAGTCCTATTTCGCATAGGGGACCACGAAAAGAACTCCTGATTGTGTCTGCGTGTGCCCCTTTCAAAGGAAGTTTTCTTGCTAACTCTTCCTAAATCTGTGAATAAAATCCGTGAGAAAGAAACTTGATAACTTATTGAATAAGCCTCGTAGATATGCTTAACTTCCGCTTATTCTTTTGTTTTTATGTGTGTGCAACCCAACTAATCTCTATGAGACAAGAAATAGTGACACCGTTGGGGGATAGTCATCTTTTCAGAGCCAGATTCTTGTACAAATACCATAGCAATCATATTTTGAAACATCTATGTACTCCAAAAAAATACCATAACAGAGATAGATTCAACCGTTACAACAACAAAACATTGGTCACAATCCTGTAGGAACACTAAAAATATCCTCTGTAAGGTCATAGTCCCATTCCAGTCTGCTGAATATATATATGTAAACACATTCATAAATTCATACATTAAAGTTTGCAACATTCAAAAGTTACCCCGACCCCAACATAACCACAATAATGGCAAAAGAAAGAGAATAATAACGAAAGCAGAGGCATATCTTGGCAACTTCAACACGCAATATTAGTTCCTACTATTCCTACTTCCATGCTTGTGTGAGTGTTGTTTTGCAACAAATGCCAAATGTATGTTACATCGGAACGCACAAAGTTCCAATGTGGAGGAATGGGAAACGGAATGTTACCTGCAGACATTCACAATGCCCTCATGATTCTATGATATTGTCACGGTTTATATGTTTGCGTCATAGCAATGGCGTGGGTCGTACGGTGATGCATGTACCAACACATTTTTTTTTCATTATTGCAGATCAGGGATGGAAAACTAAAAATTTCAAACAGTACTAAAATGGTACTTTTTTCATTGTAAAGGTACTTTTTTATTATTTTTTAAGGAAAAAAATTTTATTCAGTAAAAAACAACAACAAAGGCTTATATCTGATAGGGATATAACTTTTCGCATTTTTTAAAATATCAGAAATACCACCAAATAGCCGTGTAGAGCATGAAAAAAAAAATATGAAATAAGGTGTAATTTTTCTCTATCGCGAAAACAAATACGATTCTCACAGGCAAAGTCAACAAAAACAACCTGTAACTTTCGCGAATTCGTTGCAAATGACCCCATATTTTCTTGACCGTTAGGTACAAAAAATGTAAACATAAAATTTACGAGTTTATAAAGAAAAACGAAAAATTGCGATAGTGTCAAAAGTTCCTAATATGCTCCGAAATGGCGCGATTTGAAAACAAATTGGTCAAGAACGGTTTGATAATGATTTTAAATTAGATTACAAAATTGTAATGAAAGCAAATATGTTGTTATAACAGATAAAATTAAAAAATGCATTACTGAACTTCAATGCATTTGGGGCGGAAACTTTTTTCGCGATAGAGAAAAATTTACACAGTATTTCATAATAGTTTTCCATGCTCTACAATGCTATGTGGTGGTATTTTTTTGGTTATAGCCCTAATGGAAATGGTACTGAAATGGCCGAGGGGGTACTTGGGTACTGAAAAAAGTACTATTGTACTGAAATTTCCATCCCTGTTGCAGATGCTCGTCTAGGTCTTCCACCTAGGAATCCTTACAGCACAAAAATCCATAGTTTTTTTTTTTTTTTGCATGCTGCGGTTATTATGATATGACCGTTTTTTGTATTGTTGTTGTATTGTAGGTTTTACCAAAAACACAAGCAACATTAATTGCTCTCCATAAATCAAAAAAATATACTTTTTGCTTCGTTTACATTTGGATATTTCCTGCAAGTATTTTCATGGTCATTATGGCCATAGTTAACACATTAAAAAATTTCGAGATATATCGTCTCTTAAGAATTTTAAAGTTTTAGGTTAACATAATGTACTGTTACAGTAAATATTTTGAACACTCAAAAGCATCCTAAACATTGGAAAAAACACAAAACTTCTGTTGTCTTTGAAGCGTTGGTGTCGCATAATTAACATTTCGTCGGTGTTATGCTTAAATGTTACATACGCCATTTTCCCGTTTTGAGATCATCGCATTTTTAAAAGTTTGCGTCAAAACTGCGTGGAGCGGACTAAAGAAAATATTTACATATGTATATGTTTGACGTGAATTATTATATAGAATATATTTGAAAAAATTTAGAGGATTATCTGTTGAAATATAAAAGTTATAGAGATTTTTTGTAAAAATATAATTTTTGTCGGTTTGTTCCAAATCCACACTTATGACGCAAATGTAAAATATTGTATATCACATGGAACAAAGTGGCAAAAAAATTTTCCCCAGCGTTTGAAAACATACATTAAGGTACCGTACCATAACTTTTTGTACCGTACTTAGCATAGAAAGTTACACTACGATAAGGTACCGTACATGTACACAAATATTTTAGCGTTTATGTACGTGTACCCAACGATAATCGTAGCGTACGTCAGACACACATTTTTGGTACCACGTAACCAACCGAAATGGGTACATTAAAAAACAAATAAGGGTAGTGTACACCTTAGTGGTTTTTATAAAGAAATATGAATATAAATATGAATGGCATGGGAAAAAATGAAACCATAAAAATAAGAGAGAATATCATATAAATAAAAAACAGGAAACATTTACTTATTTTATACAAAAATTAACGAATATATAAAAGTTTAACATGTGTAACATATTATATAAACTACTAAAGAAATTAGAATATGAGAGGAGAAAACTCGACTTTCATAATTGAAATCCCTATCGACTTTTACCATTAATATAAATATGTTCAAGATATGTATGATGCTGACATGCGGCTGCGCTGATCTTCATAGTAAAACATAAAAATAAATAAATACAATAACAGCAATCTCGCTGACGATGTTTTTTCGAGAGTTCCAAAATGCTATTATATTTTCATTAAGTGGCACTATTGATTGTTTTTCATAATAGGCAGAATCAATTTATTAAAGGTGTAGATTGGATGAACTCGGAGTTCCTGTGGTAGGGTATATAATTTGCAGATAATTGGAAAGCGATTTGGTTGCATGTGGTGATGGGGTTTCTTCTTATGTCTTCAGATAATAAAGATCAGGTACTTTATGGTTTAATAGGAAATGTTACTTATACAAATACTTTCACCTACTTTTTGATGATTTCTGACTTTTCAAAATCAAAAAAATATACTTCTATCTGTACAATAAACCCTAAAAACAGATCAGTCCTTGAATACCTCAACGGCAATTCATAATTTGCAAAAACACAAAAATGTAATTCTTTGCTCTGTTCCAGAACATCACTATTTTTTACTACGACATTTTTTCCTTTATATTATCGGAAAAAATATTAAAAACTAGTAGATTCTTGCAGTTCTGGAACAGACCACTTATTGTGATTTAGAATTTTTATTTATTCTGAAATCATAAAAAACGCCAAGAACTTCAAACTGTACTTCTTGACGTTGCTAAAATAAATATTAAAAATGCCTCTAATTTTCAATTGGAGACATGCAAAACGTCGGACAATACGTATAAGAATATTTTGTCATTATGGTTCCACTTGTTTTCACAATACAAATGGAACAGTTTTTAATTCTCCTCGTACCCTTAAAGTTCAAATCTTAAAAAACATTTAAATAATGTCATTATAGTCCTAATAAATTGAATATAAATATTCATTTAAATTTTATTTGTATTTATTCAAAAAAAAAAAAAAAATAATAATAATAAACTCAATATTTTCGCATACAAACAAACAAATGTACACTACGTGTTTCTTTCATTTACGCGTTTATGTACGCATCCATTTCGGTTATGTACGTGGTTGTTACATGGCGATGATGGTTGCGTACCAAACATGTGTTTGACAAACTTTTCGATTCTCGTTGGGTACACGTACACAAACGCTAAAATGGAATTTTAAAGCAGGGTTTCGGAGTCGGAGTTGGAGTCGGAGTCTGCAGTCGGAGTCGGAGTCGTGAAAAAAAAGCTCGTCTCCGACTCCGGGAAACAATCTGTTCTACATTTATCAAAATTTGTCAAATCAATTTAAATTATTTAAATGATCATAGTTTAAAAAAACTCTTAATCTCTATTTTTACTACAAAATGCATATCGGTAACAGTTTTGGGTCAATTGATTGGAATAGTGTTTGCATGCTCTAAATACACTTGCGGAAGATCATTTAGAAGATTTACATGTCATTTTAAGGAAGACTCACTGGTCTTCTCTTGTTTTTTTTTATTAGAAGTCATTTATGTCGTCTGTAAAAGCAGGACTTCTATGAAAGGCCTTGTAGTACTTTAAGGGAAATCATACGAAAGACCTACCACGGTGCTCCTTAACCAAATTTAAATGGAAGGAGCTTACACCTGAGAAGTTTTTGCGGATTCTGAAACTGCAATGTTCATAGATGAGAAAACCCTAAAAACTAAAAAAATAGTCGGAGGGCTTTTTAAATAAATCGCGGTCAAAGTTCACACTTATAGGGTTTTTTTTAATTTTCAGGATTTTGCTTGAAAATGCTGTAGCAGTGACAAATTTCTACAAGATTGGCCTTCATGATATTTTCGTAGGTTTTACCGTTTTTGAGATATAGAAGTTCAAATTGGGACAATGCACTGACTGTATCGCCTGCTTATAAAACTATACCATGACTACAATTTACCAGCTTAAACTTAGATATCTTAAAAATGGGAAAACATAGGAAAATATTGCAAAAGTCTGTCTTGTAGAGAATTTCCACAGCTATATGATTTTCTCCAGTCCCATTTCGATAAGACTTGCGTTCCCAAGCAAAATGGTGAAAACCTAACAATAAAACCTAAAAATGTGACATAAACTTCTATATCTCAAAAATGGCAAAACCTACGAACAAATTATAAAGGTCAATCCTCTAGTGAATTTTTGCAGCAACAATATTTTCTTTAACCCTATTTCGATAGAACTTACCGTTTTCAAGCAAAATCGTGAAAACATAAAAAAACTCTAAAAATGTGAACCTCAAGTAACCTTAACCACGAAAGTGTATGTTAAGGGGAAATAGGCTATTTTGGTCTTCTATCACGTTGCATTGTTAATATATCGTTAATTATCATTGTTAAAATATATTTAATTAATAATTGTGGTAATTTTATACATTGGGTACATAAGTCAAATTCGGAAAATTGTAAATATACTCGTATGTCGGTGTTTAGGTAGAGAAACCTTGTAACGATAGCGTCCGATTGCAGTTGCTTTGAAGGGTTTTGCTACATGTTCTGAAGTGTGAAGTATACTGAAGTGCTTGTTACTTTGTATTCCGTATTGTTTTGGTATCCTCCCAATGTAATGTATCTTGAAAGTTCAAACTAGAATGACTGTAATTTAAGTTGTGAATTTTATTTTATCTATTTTCGGAGTCGACTCCGGAGTTGGAGTCGGAGTCGAGATAAAAATTGGACTGGAGTCGGAGTCGGAGTCTGACCAAAAATGGCTCGACTCCGAAGCCCTGTTTTAAAGTTTGTGTACACGTACATAAACTTTGTAATTATTTTAGTATTTGTGTAACATGTACGGTACCTTATGTTAAGGTACTGTTTGTTTCCGAACCCTGATTTTCCCGTCTTTGCCACAATAAATTCAAAATTTATAAATCGAAAATTAAAGTTCTGATTTTTAAAATGGGTTTTTAAACTTGTAAGTTATTAAAATATTAATTTTAGAAAACCTAAGCTTCCTCGTCGAAACGTGGATATCTCGGAAACTAGAACAGATAGGAAAATCCGTCCGAAAATTCAAAAAGAGCGTCCTGGGAAACCCTAGAAACCACCTTAATCTCAAAATGTTAAAAATGGCGTATGGAACACTTACCCATGACATCGACGATTTGACAAATTATGTTGTTCCTTATACGTTCTGGTTAAATCACATTCGAATCCCAGAAAAATGAAAAATAGGTTGTACGATGATGCATGACCAACATATTTTTTCATTAATGCAGGTGTTTGTCTAGGTCTTCCACCTAGTAATCCATACTGCACAAAAACCCATAGTTCATAGTCATTCATAATGTATTGTTGTTGTACTTCACTCACAAAATATCAATTTTATACCCTCCTCCATACATTAAGTTTGTTTTTCCCTTTGTAACCATAAAGTTAGTATATTTTTGACCAGATAAAAATCTGAGTCGGTACAAACATGTTTTTACATTTTGATACATTTGATGTTTTTGGGTTGCTACATAAATTAATGAAACAGTTTCATTAAATAATTGAAACATTTTCATTAAATAATGAGGTATTATCTATATTATCACCCTTTTCCGTTTTGTATTTTTTTATAAATCAGTGAATATATATCATTTTTCTTCTAATTATTTTAAAAGAACGCATTTACATAGTATTAGCCACACACATGTGTATGTATATTTTTCAATATATTTTTCATTTCACACTCAATATGCAAATCATCACCCTGTTCTGTCAGTGTAATTTTACCCACACATAAACAATTTAAGCGCTCGCTCTTCTTGGTCGGCTATGCTGTAGAGGAATGTTATTATCAGTTGTTCATTGCATTGATGTTATGCAATAAATGCCAACTGTGTTGTGTAAATGTGTGTGTTTTTAACAAGCAGAAAACACGATTATGGAAAACGGCTCATCTCTTTGTCAAACCAACCACCGCTTGCTTAGCTTCATCGCCCATTTTTTCCACTAATAAATTAAAGTTGTTGTTATAAAATATTAAAAAAGTTACTATGGGATTGATTAATTAAGATTAATTTGAAAAGCAAAATAGATGTCGTCATCCCAAAAAAAAAGCCAACCCTCCTAGTTTCATTACATTAATGAATGTATTTCATTGCATTAAAGAAGAAATTTCATTGTATTAATGTAAAAGTTTCATTACATTAATTAAAATGTTCCATTGCATAAATTAACAAATTCTTTAATTTTACTTTAATGAAACTCAATGAAACTTTTTTCATTTATTCAATGAACATCTACGTTGGCTCAAAATCAATGACAAATTTCATTGATATAACGTAGGATTCCATTCATATTGCGTAGCTTTTTCTTTCAGTGCATGTAACGGTACCAAACAAGTTTTAGTATTTTGAGTATTTTATCTAAATTTTTTGACTGATCTACCCGTAATTTGTCATTTAAGATTCCCCGCAGTCACGAAACTTCTCCACCAAAAAATTGTCTACACAGACCCATTTTTGTTATTGCCTCGTTGCCTGTGGATTTTATGTTTTTTTTTTTTAACGAGTACCTGTTATTTGACACTTGAGGTTTCCAATGGTCGCAAAACTTCTCAATAAAAATTGTCAACATAGGTGTTTTGGTAGAGGCTCCATGTAACTGTATCTCCCTATTTTCGGAGGTACTTTGCACATCGTAACATTTCTTCCGAAACTACTTCCAAGAAGCTCTATATCGGACTAAACCTTCAGACACCTCCCTCACAAAAGTGCAAAATTTTCGCTTAATTGCCTAGACAGACGGCAGTATTAATTTGCATTAACATCCTTAATTCAAATTAGTTTGAACATTATCCACATTTTTAATGCACAAACTCAAACTGAATTCGTATTGAATTTAGCAATTTCAATATGGCAAATGCTGTTGAAAATCAATTGTCTTTTGTCAAAGGTCCATGTGTATGAAAATACAAAAGGAAAACAAATCAGCAATTTTCACTTTTCTTTCAAATTAGTAGTGGTCTTTCGCGAATAGCATAGCAGCTAATCGTTTTTCGCGCCTTCTACCAAATCTATTTTTAAAATTTTTTTATTTTCACAAACACTTCATCACCTGCCTTACAAATTTTCTAGAAAATAATGTCTTCTTCAAGTGTTTCTTTACAGTTTTGGAGCTGTTTTATAATATTAATATGTTAATATGATATTAATATATGTTTCGTGGTCCATGCTTCCACACATAATGGTCCAAAAGCTCCAAAAAATCAAAAAATGGCTGTTTGGAAATATAACAATCAAATGGAATGACTCCCAATATTAAAAATGTTGTGATCCTTATAATGTTCCACAAACAACCTAAGCGGGACAAGGGAGACTTCTCTCATATCAATGAGTGCACTCCGATTCATATTAGCTCAATAATACAGTTTATCGCCGAGTCTGAACGGCGTGTCTTAAGATACCACTTGTAGAAAAGTTTTACATGGCTGAAGTACTCAGGAAATGTCGCCAACATTACTGAGGTGTACTTTGCCACCGTTGGAAATTTTATGTTACCTGACCTGGGAATCGAACCGCAGACCTTCTGAGTGCAATGCGGCCGTGCATACCATTGCACCACGGTGGCACCATACTACATTATAATTTTTTGCTAGTTTACATGTTGCTAGAATAGCCCAATACTTCATGAGATGTGCCCATTCCTACATATATGTATGTACCAATACTTCGTAGTTTACTCGGTCCTTGTTACAAATCTATCATTTTATTCTCCATACTTCTTTAAATAAAGGTCACGGCCAAGTGGTGTTCTTGCAATATACGAAGGATTATGTTTTTCATGTAGACAGTGTTGATTGGATCTGTAAGTGGGAAAATAGGCTGAAGAAAATGTTTTCAGACCTCAGCTGAATGAATTTTGTTGTACAGTTCGTACCACGGTGCAAGAAAAAGGGTGATACAATAATGCCAACTGATGTCTGCATTTGCTGCCAAAACATATTTTTAAGCAAAAATAAATAACAAATATTTCGCTTCTATAAAGAATATCTGTGTAAGACATCTTTATTTAAGCTTCGCGAAGAATATTTTACCGTTTTCTTCTTTTGTAAATACTTCGCGCAAAAAAATTTGACAGTAAATGAAGACTATGGCCTGAATTCGCTTGAATTCGCCTTTTGTATCATCTGCTTAAATTCGCCAATCTCCTACAATCTCCGAAATATCAGTACATTTTTATTTCTTACATACAATTTTATATAGGCTTTTGGAAAAGTTAATGCTAAATGATAAAACTTTTTGTCATAAATCTCCTTTATAACAATTCGAAACTCCTGTTTGAACTTTAGCCATATGAAAGTCACAATCATCATCGTACTTTAGATCATTTTCAAATAAAAATAAGTTTACATATTCTACTGGTGGTAAATAGATTATTAATATTCTGTGAATAAATGATTTTGTTTGAAGTTATTCGACCTTTATAACGAATTGGTAAATGAAATTCTTCTTTGAGCTTGAGGTCATACGTTTTTTATTATTTTTATCTTTTCATAATTCCAATATTTCGCAATTTTTAAAATTGCATCTTCAGGGAAGATCTACAAAAAATAAAAACAATAACCATATTTCTTTCTTAGTGGCTAGTATCACATTAAATTGTAAAGATAAACACAAAGAACACACATTATAAGCTCGCTTACAATTTACGTAAAAATATTTAAGTCAAATTTTACTTAGAACTAATGTAGTTACACTACCATTGTCGAATGTAAATATTGCACTAAATGTTTCTACGATTGCACGATCTCTTTTGTGTCAAATGGCGATAGCAATAGGCTGCATTGTCAGTATCACTTTTGTAATTTATCTTCTTATTCGCTGGTAAGTCGTTGATATGTAACATTTCCAATGTTAATCTCCTGTTATAATTACTCTCTGTTTGAAGTATGCGGACGCTCTCAAAGTATGGCAGGTGGTTATTAGACTTGCAGTGGTCCGCAAGTGCTGTTTTTTGGATTGAGTTCTGATGTCTATGTTTTATGTCAGATCTATGGGCAGATAATCTAGTTTTAAGTTTGTTTTTCGTGGTACCCACATACATTTTACCACATTTGTCATTTTCATTGCCTTCACATTCAATACGGTATATAATATTATGTTTATCGAGTTTGGCTACTTTATTCTTTGTTTGGCTAAAAAGACGTTTTAGAGTGTTGGTGGGCTTAGAAGCTACGTTGTATTTGTTCTTATCGAAAAAACCAGAGTGTTGGAATCTTTCGGATATATCTGGAATGTATATCATGCTTTTGTATGTCTTCTCAACCTTCTGTTCTGGTTTTTTAACTTTATAGTTTTTAATGAGGTCTTCAATTAAATTTTTGGGAAAACAGTTTTTGGCTAATATTTCCTTGATTTTTACGATGTTGTCGTTATGAAATTTTTTGTCACTAATACTCAAAACTCGATTAATGAGATTACGCCCAATGTTAATGATCATCTGCTTCGGATGTTTTGAGTAGAAGTTGATGATGCGTCCCGAGGCCGTGGGTTTTTGGTACCAATTGATTTCTAATTTGTCATCAATTCTCGTTATAATAGTATCGAGATATGGAATAGATCCTTCTGTTTCCTTTTCCATTGTGAATTTTATATTAGCATTGAAATTGTTGAGTGTTTTTAATGTGTCATTAATTGCATCTTCATCCAGAATTAAAAATAAATCGTCTACATACTTCGTCAATATTATCGGCTTCGTCAAAAGTTTTTCCATACAGGTGTCAAGTAGTTTCTCCATAACTATATCAGCCACGATCGGAGAAGCTGGAGCTGAAGAAAGACGAATACAAACAACGAATGAAGGTCATCTTATCGGATATGATGACGTACCAAAGAATAAATAAGGATCCTACCACTACCTTAAGTAGGAAGAATAATGAACTCGTGGAAGAGTTGTACAAAAGTAATATAATTTCGTCATTGGAAAGAAAGAGACTAAAAACGGACGTGGCTACAGCACCGAGATTATATGGTTTACCAAAAATCCATAAAGAGAATTATCCACTTAGACCGATATGTTCATCCATTAACTCTCCATCTATAGAATTATGCAGATACATTGTGAATATTTTAAAAAACTTGACGAAGAACTCGAAATACAATGTTATAGACTCAGTGCAATTTAGAGATAGGATCCAAAACTTGACAATTAAGAAAAATGAGAGGATGCTATCATTTGATGTTGTTTCCTTATTGCCCAGCATACCGGTGGACCTTGGAATATCAATCATAGAAGAAAAGTGGGAACATATACAAGAATATACAAATATACCAAAGAACATATTTTTTAATATTCTAAAATTGTGTATAAAAGACAATCGATATTTTCAATATGAGGACAAAATATATAAACGAAAAAAGGACTACCAATGGGTTCACCAGCTTCTCCGATCGTGGCTGATATACATAGTTATGGAGAAACTACTTGACACCTGTATGGAAAAACTTTTGACGAAGCCGATAATATTGACGAAGTATGTAGACGATTTATTTTTAATTCTGGATGAAGATGCAATTAATGACACATTAAAAACACTCAACAATTTCAATGCTAATATAAAATTCACAATGGAAAAGGAAACAGAAGGATCTATTCCATATCTCGATACTATTATAACGAGAATTGATGACAAATTAGAAATCAATTGGTACCAAAAACCCACGGCCTCGGGACGCATCATCAACTTCTACTCAAAACATCCGAAGCAGATGATCATTAACACTGGGCGTAATCTCATTAATCGAGTTTTGAGTATTAGTGACAAAAAATTTCATAACGACAACATCGTAAAAATCAAGGAAATATTAGCCAAAAACTGTTTTCCCAAAAATTTAATTGAAGACCTCATTAAAAACTATAAAGTTAAAAAACCAGAACAGAAGGTTGAGAAGACATACAAAAGCATGATATACATTCCAGATATATCCGAAAGATTCCAACACTCTGGTTTTTTCGATAAGAACAAATACAACGTAGCTTCTAAGCCCACCAACACTCTAAAACGTCTTTTTAGCCAAACAAAGAATAAAGTAGCCAAACTCGATAAACATAATATTATATACCGTATTGAATGTGAAGGCAATGAAAATGACAAATGTGGTAAAATGTATGTGGGTACCACGAAAAACAAACTTAAAACTAGATTATCTGCCCATAGATCTGACATAAAACATAGACATCAGAACTCAATCCAAAAAACAGCACTTGCGGACCACTGCAAGTCTAATAACCACCTGCCAAACTTTGAGAGCGTCCGCATACTTCAAACAGAGAGTAATTATAACAGGAGATTAACATTGGAAATGTTACATATCAACGACTTACCAGCGAATAAGAAGATAAATTACAAAAGTGATACTGACAATGCAGCCTATTGCTATCGCCATTTGACACAAAAGAGATCGTGCAATCGTAGAAACATTTAGTGCAATATTTACATTCGACAATGGTAGTGAAACTACATTAGTTCTAAGTAAAATTTGACTTAAATATTTTTACGTAAATTGTAAGCGAGTTCATAATGTGTGCTCTTTGTGTTTATCTTTACAATTTAATGTGATACTAGCCACTAAGAAACAAATATGGTTATTGTTTTTATTTTTTGTAGATCTTCCCTGAAGATGCAATTTTAAAAATTGCGAAATATTGGAATTATGATAAAGATAAAAATAATAAACAAGTAAAAAGTCGTTAAGTTCGGCCGGGCCGAACTTTTTATACCCTCCACCATAAAAAAAATCTTAATTAAAATGGAATTATTAGGGTCCTCTTACAATTTTAGGTCTAACAACTTTTCGATACTGGTGAGTATATTAAAAGCCCCGAAGGACAGATGCGCCGCGAGTCGAACTTCCGCGTTATGGCGTGATGAAGTTTTTGCAAGAGACCCAGTAAGCCATAATGAATTAGCATTATATCTTTGTTTGTTGTTTTTGTAGAGCACTTAAGCAACAGTGAACAAAGATATAACGCCTCCATTTTGTTGCACAGTGTTATCTAATCTAATCTAAAAAATGTGTTCAGCTAGGTGAAAGGTACCACCTACGGGGCTATATCGAAGAGTTAACCTATCTTTAAATTTTTTGGCGGAAAAGTTTTATAGCTGCAGGGAAATTCAAGAGTCAAATTGAGGGTAGTTTCATCAAAACAATGTAGGCCCTCAAAAATGGGCCCATGTTGACGAATTTTAGTGAAAAAATTTCGTGACCACTGAAAATTCCCGAAAATCGGGAGGTAAAGTTATATGGGGGGATATACCAAAACATGGACCTATGTTGACGATGTTTCGTTGGAGATGTTTTATGACCACTGAGAACCTCAAATGGCAAATTACAGCTAGTTCAGTTGAAAATTGTAGCTAAAATTCTCAAAATACCGAAAATCGGAAGGTACCGATATATGGGGGCTATACCAAAACATGGACCTATGTTGACGATGTTTCGTGGAGATGTTTCATGACCACTGAGAACCTTAAATGTCAAATTACAGCTAGTTCGGTTAAAAATTGTAACTAAAATGCTCAAAATACCGAAAATCGGGAGGTACCCTTATATGGGGGCTATACCAAAACATGGACCTATGTTGACGATGTTTGGCGGAGATGTTTCATGACCACTGAGAACCTCAAATGTCAAATTGCAGATAGTTTGGTTACAAATTGTAGCTAAAATTCTCAAAATACCGAAAATCGGGAGGTACCGTTATATGGGGGCTATACCAAAACATGGACCTATGTTGACGATGTTTCGTTGGAGATGTTTTATGACCACTGAGAACCTCAAATGGCAAATTACAGCTAGTTCAGTTGAAAATTGTAGCTAAAATTCTCAAAATACCGAAAATCGGAAGGTACCGATATATGGGGGCTATACCAAAACATGGACCTATGTTGACGATGTTTCGTGGAGATGTTTCATGACCACTGAGAACCTTAAATGTCAAATTACAGCTAGTTCGGTTAAAAATTGTAACTAAAATGCTCAAAATACCGAAAATCGGGAGGTACCCTTATATGGGGGCTATACCAAAACATGGACCTATGTTGACGATGTTTGCGGAGATGTTTTATGACCACTGAGAACCTCAAATGGCAAATTACAGCTAGTTCAGTTGAAAATTGTAGCTAAAATTCTCAAAATACCGAAAATCGGAAGGTACCGATATATGGGGGCTATACCAAAACATGGACCTATGTTGACGATGTTTCGTGGAGATGTTTCATGACCACTGAGAACCTTAAATGTCAAATTACAGCTAGTTCGGTTAAAAATTGTAACTAAAATGCTCAAAATACCGAAAATCGGGAGGTACCCTTATATGGGGGCTATACCAAAACATGGACCTATGTTGACGATGTTTGGCGGAGATGTTTCATGACCACTGAGAACCTCAAATGTCAAATTGCAGATAGTTTGGTTACAAATTGTAGCTAAAATTCTCAAAATACCGAAAATCGGGAGGTACCGTTATATGGGGGCTATACCAAAACATGGACCTATGTTGACGATGTTTCGTTGGAGATGTTTTATGACCACTGAGAACCTCAAATGGCAAATTACAGCTAGTTCAGTTGAAAATTGTAGCTAAAATTCTCAAAATACCGAAAATCGGAAGGTACCGATATATGGGGGCTATACCAAAACATGGACCTATGTTGACGATGTTTCGTGGAGATGTTTCATGACCACTGAGAACCTTAAATGTCAAATTACAGCTAGTTCGGTTAAAAATTGTAACTAAAATGCTCAAAATACCGAAAATCGGGAGGTACCCTTATATGGGGGCTATACCAAAACATGGACCTATGTTGACGATGTTTGCGGAGATGTTTCATGACCACTGAGAACCTCAAATGTCAAATTGCAGATAGTTCGGTTACAAATTTTAGCTAAAATTCTCAAAATACCGAAAATCGGGAGGTACCCTTATATGGGGGCTATACCAAAACATGGACCTATGTTGACGATGTTTGGCGGAGATGTTTCATGACCACTGAGAACCTCAAATGTCAAATTGCAGGTAGTTTGGTTAAAAATTGTGGCTAAAATTCTCAAAATACCGAAAATCGGGAGGTACCGTTATATGGGGACTATACCAAAACATGGACCTATGCCCATATCGTTTGGGATATAAGTTTGTTGATCATTAGGAACCCTAAGTGCCAAATTATAGCTAATTCGGTCTGCAAATGTGGCGAAGAACGTCAAAATACCTTAAATCCGGAGGTACCGTTATATGGGGGCTATACCAAAGAGTGGACCGATATAGCCCATCTTCGAGCTTGACCTGCCTATGGAAAAAAGACCCTCGGGTGCAAAATTTCAGCACTCTATCTCAATTATTGCGGACGCTAGAGTGATTACAACAGACGGACAGACGGACATGGCTAGATCGTCTTAGAATTTTATCCTGATCAAGAATATATATACTTTATAGGGTCGCAAATGATTAGTTCGATGTGTTACAAACAGAATGACAAACTTAATATACCCTCCATACTATGGTGGAGGGTATAAAAACGTATGACCTCAAGCTCAAAGAAGAATTTCATTTACCTATTCTGTGAATATTTGGTGTCAACGTCGAATCTGTCATTAGTCATTACTAATGAAATCTTTAATAGATACATACCCTCAAAATTAATAAAAAACTTTAAATTTTAGTAATAAGAAATTGAATGAACTTTAAAATTTCTATTAAATTAACTTCTTGATGCTGACTGGGTCTTATGTTCACATTGACCAATAATAAAATGTTGATTCTTCTAGAGTAGTATGTGTCACGTGTGGCAGTAAAACTGATTTGTACACTTGACTCCCTAAGAAGGGGTGATGATGAGAAAGAAAGTTAATATAGGTTAGCCTATGCCCTTTGTACGTAACCAGACAAACAAGTTTCTTATCATCTATTTTGGAAATCTGTCTCCCCGGTGGAAAAGGATAAAGGTATTGCGGTCATAAAAATGGTTTCCTAATAACATTTCCTTGCTGTGAGAAGATCAGTGAGGGGGTAACAACAGAAACGTAATGTCATAAAAATAAAATAAAGGACAACATACAATATTTTTACAAGAAAGTTATCTTAAAAATGGCGAAAAGATGCGAAAGGTAAAGCAATTTGTTTTCCTTTTACGTTTTTTGAATTGCAATTTTCCTTCCGTTCCCAAACGTTGCGTCGCAATATATAGCATATAAACAATTTGATCAATTATCGGTATGTCGTTGTATTGGAAACTATTGTATGTTGCTTAGTTACTCGCTTTCTTAGTATTTGGTGGAATTTAGTTTAATAGCGTATGGGATATCTTCATGTGGTTTGAGTAATGGATTAATTTTTTTAGGTTTATCTCTTCTCTATTCTTTAACGGTGTTATGGTGAAAAGTTTTATATTGTCATGATAGTAATTTTAGATGTAGTCCTTCGTGATAGTAGGGGTAGTTGGAGATTAAGGTGATGTGCCTGAAAGTGATTCTACCTGTTGTTCTTTCTCTTCAATGGCTTGCCATGACTTCTAATGTGACCCTTGAGGGCTCATAAAATTGTGTTCTTTTGGACAGGAATAAACAAATTGATTTTATGCCTTCCTTTGGCTTGCATTTCGACATGGAATATTTATTAAAATGTAATTCAGCTATTTCTTTTAAGGGGCTAATGGTAATTTCTTTCAATAAATAGAATGATACATTAGCAGCTCCTATGTTCTTTATTTTTACTTTGTAAATATGTTTGATTTTTTGAAGTTTAAACTAACTTTACAGTGTGAATTAAAGTCACATATTAATATAATTGGGGCGCTCAGCGCCATAACGGCCTTACCCACATGGTCAAACTCTATTCGACCCACTTGCAAAATTTTCACATAGAAACGTAATGTACACTTGTCATACTACTTGCCAAACTTTTTTGGCATCAGTGCTTTTGCAGCATGGGGCTTAAAATTATTAAATATGAGTTCTTGAGTTAATTTCCCATTCGATTTTCTTGGACATAATTTATTCATTACCCATTGTGACGACGATTATGTCTGTAAATAATAATTAGGCATGGCATAAGTAAAGGGGTAGATCTAAATGAAAACAAATTATAGAACCCTGTTTTTTGAATTAAAAAACGTATAGCTGTAAAGACTAGAAGAAATGCATTTTCCAAAAACATATGATAATAGTTCCACATTTTGGTTACAGATGGCTACACAACTCACTGGAATTGATAACAGCAATACCAATCGTTTTTGATTCCCATTTCTCGCGACAGAAAACTTTAACGTTGTGTTTTGTGGCTAAAATTTGTTTCTTCACTATTTTCAATTTTTTATTTAATAAAAAAAACAAAAGTCAACGCCGTAAAATTTGAGTTTTAATGTTTTTCTTGTCAATATTCCAATGAGTAACAGTTTTCGTTTAACAGAATGTTGTTATGATATCGTAGCAACAGAGGTTAACTCCACCTACAGTTAATATTTAACAATTGACTTTTCCTATCTTATAATATTGACATCTTTGCACATACACATATTAGGCATAGCACACACATATACACATATTAGGCGTAGTGATATTTTTCCTTAAAATCGGTTCAAGAAAACGGGTTTTTTGTTCTAGAACTGTAACTAACAAAGTTTTCATAAGCGAATTAATTTAGTTTGATGGACAACTCTATAAGCTTTTTAATGGTGTACAAATAAGTTTAATCGGTTACTTAAAACCGGTTCAAAAATCGGTTTTAATGTCGGAATATCCAGTTCAAAAATTGAGATAACCGGATCTACCCTCCAAGAAAATTTGTTATTAACGTGTTGGCCATTACAAGAGCTATTTATCGTAAATATTTCAGAAGCACCACAGATGTCTACATAAGCAATAACCAACTGTTATGTCTACATACCTATACACAACAAATAACGAATACACAGAAAAACTAAACATACCACATAGGTTTCAATCAGAAAATTTTTGGCCAAAACCCTATTTTTGAAGTTTCGAAATTTTAATTTTTTTTTTGACCAGAATAATAAAAAACAACTAAAATCATCTTGAAATAATTAGTTTTTGTAAATAACGTTAGTATTCGTTGATTGGCGCAGTAACAAAGTTCACACTTTTTTATGTAAAAATAAAACAGACTTTGTGTTGTAAAATATACAATTTTTGTTGTATTGCGTCGCTGCATAAATATACAGAAGTGAGACCAATATTATTATGAATCGGGAAGCTGTTAATGAGTACTTTCATAACATTTACAAAAAGAACGATGAAATTTGTAAAATTGGCGTAATAAAATCAATTTTTTTTATATATATTAAAAATTATTTTTTACAAATGCTTTTTAAATATTCTTAAACTTTAAAAAAAATGTCCAAGTTTGTCCACCTCCAAATCGAATTTGGAAGATAGCAGGGGGTCTGCACTAATAAATTCAGAAGTCAAATCGTGCTCAAATTTGCCACAGTTAAAATAAAGTGGACTTTTCTATTTCAAGATGGGAGAATTTTTTGTAAATACCTGTTGTGATTGTACGTAGTATCCAATTGAAATAGAACGGTAATACCCACATCTATCAACCGATTTTCCTTAAAATTCATATTTAAGGGTTTCAGAGTCTAGAAAACAAGTATGTATAATTTTTTTGAAAATAGGTCCATTTTTTGTCATAGCCCCCATATAAAAGTACCGTCCGATTTTAGATATTTTTTGGATTTTAGCGACACTTTATGACCGATTCGGCTGAAATTTGGTATTTTGACCTCTTGGAAGATATGAATCCTTCGTACCAAAAATTATTAACATAGGTCAATGTTTTGGTTTAGACTCCACACAACGGGACCACCCAGTTCAACAAATGTTGGCAGTTTTTGGTCATTTTGGTCTATAAAGCGTAAGAATTGCTGTTTGTACACATTTATTGTAAATAATAATTCATTTCAATACTAAATGGACGTTGAAATAGTTTTGGCCAGAAAATTTGTATTTGGGACCATTGTGCATACTCGTAGTTTAATTCTGAACCAAGTCCGAACAAATTTCAAAAATGACAATGAAAACGGGACAAAATCGATTAGTTGTCAAAGAGAACCGTACCTAAAATCGTCTGAGCAACATTTTTCTAGAATATTTGGATACTGAAAAATCGCATCTTGTGGTACTTTCACTAAGGTTCAAGAAATAAAGGACGAAAAGGACATGAAAGGTATTGAGCCAGAAGAATGAAAAGTTCTACAAAAAGATTCACCACTTGATTTCACTGAAGACATGTCACCTCAAAACGAAGCTACAACAACGCCAAACAGAGATATGGAGCTATTCTCCCAAGTATTATAGGGAAAAAATCAAAATCTGCATCGCGCGATATCTCAAAAACTTGACCTATGGCGAAAATTTCCTTTTGGGTTCTTAGTAAATTTTCCATCCCCCCCCCCCAAAAATGCTGCTGCACAGTGTTATTGTTTAAAACATCCAAATAAACGTTCTTTGTCATTGTTTCCTCCAAAATCCGGATGTTACCAACGCCTCTGCTTGGTGTGCAACCCACTTACCATATCTGGCAGTTTTCCGAACCTTAAGGTATGTTTTAAATTTCTTTTCCAGGTTTTCGCCATACTTTTTGAGGTCCATCGTATAACATAATTTCGTCTCACCAGAAAATATAACGCCATCCCAGTACTCCTGAGGACGTGTAATGTTCTCTGTAGCAAATCTGAATTGCTTCTCTATATTTTGCTGGGAGAGCAATGGCTTTTTCCTAGCCAAAAGTGATGAATAATTGTCGTAATGAATCACTTTTCTGACTTTTCATGTGATACACTTACTCTAAAATCGTTTTCAATTAGAAGAGCCAATTTTCTGCGGCTGGTTTGGATTCTATCGTTGATTTCGTTAATTATTCTTTTTTAAATTCGTGGGTTCGCTGTTTTTCGTCTGCCTTCAGCTTGAGCCTTCCTTCTCTCTCGGCGCGGTGTATGATGTTGTATACCGTTCTCAGCTTAAGAGAGGTGATTTAAGCGATTTCTCGGACGGATTTCCCATTTTTATAATTGGAATCAACCAGTTGTATCGAAGCGTGTTTGCTGCGCCTGGTCCTTTTCCGAATATTCCGCCTTTGTTTCACTCACTACAATCAACTAATCGCATCAAGTTATGAAGTTATGCCAACAAAATCCTTAATTGCAAAACAATCGCGGGAAATTACGCGATTTTATTGCACGTTCATTCATTTTGCAATTATTTAGTTGACATCAAAAACATAGGTACATATCCTTTTTGCCTGTTACTTTTGTCATTTCCGACCGATATTTGCATTTGTTGACTTGATGTTGTCATAAACAGGTAAATCAACTCATATGATCAAAAAAAAAAAAAAAAAACCAAAATTATTGAAAGAATTTCTTGTTCCTAATTGATAACCTTAATTGTTATAAATGCATCATTTGCAATAATTAATTGACTAACTTATATAATTTGTGTTAATTTAATAAAGTTCTTAATATTTTTGTTTTAAAAATAATAAATTCATTTTATTTGTTCTGGGATTTTTTGCAATGACTTGCACATAATCCGCAGTATGCCCGTATTAAAACACATGATTTGGACTGAATCCTATTCTACCCTAAAGGGTTCGTTAAAATGCAGTGCCAAAGGGTCAGTTAAAATGCAGTGCCAATGGGATAGTTAAAATGCAGCGCTAATGGAGTGCCTCTTTCCTGGGTGACGCTCTTGTAAAAATGAGTGAAAATGCATAATTTTATGCACTTCCAAATCACTGATTTAACTGCCTTATTGTCATTGTCACATTTTAATCTTCATGAAGATTGAAAAATGCTTAATCAAAAAAGGGTCATACAGGTGTTTGAAAAGTGATTATACTTATGTGTCTTCTGATCATATTTTGAACAAATATGTGATTAAAAACTGATTGGTTTGTTTTATTTTTGTTTGGTTGTAAACAATTCTCATATACACATTCTATAAAACTTTGATATAAATGTAACGTATAATATTAAGTCTATACACAAAGACAACACATGTTCAGGTTTTGCCAAGTGAAATGAAGAAGCAGTATACTGACCACCGAGCAACATAAAGGATAATTAAAAGACATAACAAAACAGAAAAGACAATAAAACAAAGGAAAGAAGCAAAAAAGAATAAAAAGATAATTCTTTTAATTTATTTCGTCTAATAAAAAGACTCATGGATGACTCCTTAAAGTCTCATGAACGATTATAAACATGACTCAAAAAAGACTCGGAAAAGAGTCCCAAATCAATCAACAAATCACAAATAAATTATTAAAGTACGACTCGAAAAAGACTTTATATACCATCAGAAAATGGGCAAAAATGACTCGAAAATAATTCAGAAGACTCATTTCTGATTTGTTTAGAAGAGTCGCCAGAGGTTACATTTTCCTCCCGACAAAGCAGTCATTTATGATCAGAAAATGAGCTCATATTCCACTTTTTTAATCTTGCAGTCGCACAGAGGGGAAACATAGGCCTAAAGTTGCTCAAAACTCAAAATATGAAAATCGTTTTTTTATGAAAAAATTTTGATAAACGGCAACCAGACTATTTTCTACATTTGCTATAACCATCCTCGACTTTGTAAGATTAACCAATCCAATGCAGCAGTCGATTGAACTCAGCCTTACTTAAAACAAAAGTAAATTTTCGAAAACTAAGAAATTAGGTGAACATTAAAATTACATTATTTTCGCGAAAATTTATATTTTTCAATATTTATTGTTTTTGTACCGTCTCCGAACAAGATTAGCATTTAATATTTCCAGATTGATTTTACATCTTTGCTCTTTAATAATGGTAATACATATCCTCTTTATGAAAATTTTTTATGATAATTTTTAAGATTACTACAATTTCAATAGTGAAAAAGTCTATTTCCCCGTCGTTTCCCGACCATAGTTTCTTCTAATGTTTTATGCGCTTGAGTCTCAAATATCAGATTCAATCATAAAAAATTGCGCATATTTGCGCCATTCCGAAAAAAATCTAATTTTTCTCAACTAAAATATGAAATATTTTTATATGGAATTGCAAGGTTTACTCACACTAAATTTTGCTCCGCCTTATAACCGGGGCTCTTTTTTATCAGACTAAACCAACACCTATTAAATATGTTTGCATTATTCAGTTACATTCACCGCTTTTCTAATGTGAATTGAGAAAAATTTAATTTAAGTAAATTTCAAAAAATAAAATTTGGAATAAAATATATCGTCTGCTCCGTCGGAAAAGGTCGTAACTCCACTTTTTTTGGAAATCGCGTTTTTGTTACAGAATGATAGTACAAGTCAAAACACGTCGTATGATACAAAGAAAATGGTAGTTTGTCGCGTTTTTCTATACGTTTTTCCCTTGTCGGAAAAGGTCGTAAGTCCACAAAACGTACAAATTTGAGTACGAAAAGGTCGTAAGTCCACAGGAAAATGTATACTTTAAAAGAATACTACAGCTAATGTAGTTCAGATATAATGTTTAAAGTCATCCATGGTTGGGGAACAATGTAAAGAACTAGCCTACACCTTTGGATGATAGTCGGATGATATTTGGCGGAGCCTGTGGACCAAACTTTTGAACAAAAATGTGATAATTTCTATATTGCAACGAAAATTTACATTTGAAATCTATTTTCCCCTATAAGCGAACTGATTATGAAAGATGGACTTCTGGCCTTTTCATTGATACAAATTGGGATGCTGTATGTGTTCAAATACCTCATGTATTGAAAAATTTGTAAAAAAAATCAAAATTTTTACTGTTTTTTCTGTCGTATATCTTACTTAACTTTATCAATTGGTAATTTGTGGTTTCTCTAGGGACATTTATTCACATATCGAGATTAGTTTTTATTCTGAATTCAAAAAAGTAAATCCTTCTAACGGACGGGTAAGTGCAATGTTTATATTATTAAATTATTCTAAATATATTAAAAATAATTGATTGAAATGTTATTAAACTAAGGGGACATCATGGTTTTTGCTAACAAAGAGCAGTATGAATTTGGAATGGAATTAAACGATGGGTCTAGTTCCCTATGGTTTTCACGGTGATTCTGAAAGCTCTGATGATAAACTTCCTAAACGTAGGAAGACATTACATGCTGAAGATTCTACATGGTTTGCAGACAAAAACAAAAGATGCAGTGAGTTGGGGCAGAAATACTTGGGAAGACAAAAAATAACACTATTTGGGATTACAATGTAGATAAAAAACCACGTACATTAAAGGAATTAATCATGAAATTTAATTGAAGGAAAAGGTCGTAAGGCAAAAATACAAGGTCGTAAGTACAACGTGTCATGTTTTATATTAAATATTAGCCGAACCGGTCCACGTTGCTGGTCCTTGAAACAGTTTATGTTACCCTTTCTTATGTCAATTAAATTTTTTGCATCGCAAATTAGTTGGGATATGTAAGTGAATATCAATAACAAGTAAGAATGTCGTTAAATTCGGCCAGGCCGAACTTGTTATACCCTCCACCATGAGTTGTATTGAATTTTACTTCAATTAGTTTCCTTTCGTTTATGAAGTAGACTAAATACCAAATTTCAGCAATTTCGGTAAAACAATGTGGCATACCTTCAAAATACCGAAATTCAGGAGGCACCGTTCTATAGGGCTATATGAAGGCGTGGACCAAAATAGACAAATTTATGGGAGAATGTTTTATACCCGAAACGAAGAATAAATACCAAATTTCAGGCATTTCGGAGGAATATTGAGGCCACACCTTCAAAATACCGGAAAGCGGGAGGTACCATTCTATGGGGGCTATATGAAGGCATCAATACCAAACATCTGTACCAAATCACGAAGATCTATCTTAAAAATTGCACGCAGTATCTTAATTTTAAAAGACGGGCAGACGGTCATGGTTATACCGACTTTGAATTTTACTCTGGTCGGGTCTTATTGCTAAAATATGTACCCAGGATTGGGGAAACGGAATCGTTCGTAAGTTTTATATATGGCGCATTTAAAAAAATAGGGCGCAGGTGTAACCCGCTCCTCCGAAATTCACCAAGGGACATCCCTGTGCATAATATGAAAATTAAATGGAATAAGTACTTAGGGTTGGAGATTCAACAACCGTTGCCTCGCAAATTAATTTTCTGACCGATACTTTCACCACTATTGCAAAAAAGCCTTTTTGTAAAAAAAAGGGCCTGCCCCCGCCCCCTCCGAAATTCAAAAACTATAAAGCATATTTTCACCTCTATCTATGCAGACATACACACATTGTCTTATATATATAAGAGTTCACACAAAAGTTTTGGTCCCGCTAATAATTATCTCATCACCATGTTAAATTGCAAGCTTATTCTTTGTCTTAAGCTCAAATCATTCTTAAAATTTCGCTCCGATCGGAATATTAGCGCGATCTACAGGACATCTACAAAGTCGGGTAAAAATTGTGGGTTTGGTCCATTTCACACCGATCGATCATAACCAACATCTAATGGGGTCACTTCTGGTCGGAACCCGACCTCTCCGCAAAATTTACTGACAATCGGTCCAAAATTGAGACCTGGAGTTTTGTTACAATTGTTAATGGATGGACGGACACACATAGCTAGATCGCTTTATCTTGTCAAGATATAAAAAAATGGCAAGGGCAGTGTGTCT
Source organism: Musca autumnalis (assembly GCF_047663935.1). Classification (NCBI taxonomy): domain Eukaryota; kingdom Metazoa; phylum Arthropoda; class Insecta; order Diptera; family Muscidae; genus Musca; species Musca autumnalis. Next base: position 85,989,921 of record NW_027411866.1, read on the forward strand.
ACGACGAATACTTCGCGATGTTACACGAATATTGGACAAAACAAACTTATTATACCCTTTCCACATTGTTTTGTAAAGTATAAATATTTTATTTTAAAAACGTCCGTAAATTGTAGGAAAAGGTCGTAAGTCCCTACAAAAATACAAAACTGTACAAGGAAAAGGTCGTAAGTCCAAAGACATCCAATTATCTCCCAAACGCGACGGAATTTTGTCAAACAAAGTACAGGTATTGAAGCGGAATAAATAAACGAAAATTGCTGCTTTTACCACAACAATAAAATCTTTAATACAGAAAGCGCTGCAATGTTTTTTCTTCCTCCTGAAAAATTTATTGAGAGGGACTTACGACCTTTTCCGACGGAGCAGACGATATGTATATGGGACTATATATACATCTGTTCCGATTTTTTTGAAAATTGGCTCAATGTTTTTTAAGGCTAGTTAAGGTTACATGTGTCAAATTTCAGTGATTTTGGTGCATTTTTATCTCATATCAGATGGAAGCTGCATCCAAATCTGGACCGATTTTCATTATTTTCTATAGGATTAATCCTTGTACAGAAGATATGCTTTGTGCAAAATTTTATACCAATCGGACTATAAATGAGCTTTCTAGGGCTTTTGATCAACTTTTAACACAAATTTCCCCTCTGTGAGTCGGATCAAAAAAGAATCGAATTTTATTACAATTTTCAAAAAATGCTGGATGGGCATGACAACTGAAACTTTAAATATGGAAAAATCATTGTTCATGATTCAAAAATAAATAACAAGTAAAAAAGCGGACGGCGCGAACACTGTTTACCCTCCAGCGTGAAATATTTTGAACCAATGCTCATAACTTTTGGTGGAGAAGTTTTTGACCACTCGGAACCCCAAATACCTAATGGCCGTTAATTCGATCAGTAAAATATTTGAAAATACCTGAAATTGTACCATCCAATTTGAGGTATTTTCAAGCATATGGGGGTTGTACGTCAACATTGGCATATGTTCACAAATATTGGTGGATCACTTGGACTCCAGATTATAGCTAATTCGGTCTGAAAATGTGAGCAAACATGTCAAAATATCTAAAATCGGCCCAAAATGTGGTTAAAACGCCAAAATACATAAAATAGGGCGCTACCGTTATATGGGACCTATATATACATCTATATTCATTATTTTTAACTGCTGTTTTTACCTCTAAAAGCAAATTATAATTATACGTATGTATGTATATTGTATTCTTCGAGTGTTTATTAAAAGAAGAAGGCCGTACACACAATAATGCTCCATGCTTAACTCTCGCGAGTGTGAACAATAAATGAGGCGCTTATAGTCCGGTCAAAATAGACATGCGTATAAGGGGGAAATAGCAAAAATTCCCACAAAGCTGAATTTTGGTGGAGAGCTAGGGTTGGCCATTAGAAGCAACGTCCTAAAAGTCCCCATCGATCCCATGTGTGCAAAACAAGTTATTGGGGGTCAAAGGTCATTTTTGGAGGCATTATTCAGTTTTTTTAATTTTTCTCAAAAACGGTAATACTTAGCAAAAGCCCGCTAAAGTAAAAGTTGTAGATTCAATAATTGTCTACAAGAATGGTCTTTATGATTCTTAAAAAAAGCCTTACCATTTTCGAGATATCTCGATCTAAAGGTCAAATAAAAAATTAGCCGCGTAAGTACATTATGAGGCGAGCCGGTTAAAGCAACGACACTATGTGTTAGATACTTCCGTAAGCTTTCAAACGATATCCACTTTGCAGTAATCGGTTCAGTAGAACCGGGTCTAACCCGGCTTTTAAATTTGGCCTTTCGGGTCTAATAACCGGCGAACCGGATCCGCAACCGTTGAAAATTATACATTTCCGTAATCAGCGCAACAAACCCTACCATCGGAAAAAACTTGAAAAAAATCAGAGAGTTTTCGTTGGGGTCGTTCCCTTTGGGCTTTCGATTATACATGTGGGTTAAATGGGCTATTTTTGCATAAAATGCCTCTAACATTGAATAACTCTACTAAACACACTCCGATTTTGTTGGAATTTTTTTCAGAAGATAACTATAATTTCGCTCTTCAAGAAAATATATATTTTTTGGTGGACAGACCCGATTACTTCGATTATTTTAGCCGGTTCGTCTGAATATGTGCATATTTCCCTTATAAGTGCATAAAAATCATGTGTTTTTTAGAACATCTATATCTCAAGAATGGTTCCTTCTAAGAAAAAAATTATAAGGGTCAAACTTGTAGGTAATTTTTCTGTCTACAATATTTACTTTAGTCACTTTTTGATTAGATCAACCGTTTTCAAAAAATAAATCCGAAAACCTAAAAACTCTTAAATTTTGACCTTTGACCCCGAATAATTTTTTTTGCACGCATGGGATCGATGGGGACTTTTAGGACGTTGCTTCTAACGGCAAACCCTAGCTCTCCACCAAAATTCAGCCGTGTGGGAATTTTTGCTATTTCAATGTCTATTTTGACCGGACTATTAGTGCCAAAACGGCCTAACCCACATGTCCAAAAAAACTAAAGTGACTATGAACAACCTTTTGAAATAAATACTAAAAAACTCCATATTGTATAGTTTTAGCAGGTAGTATAACCTAGTGTTATACAATGCAATAATGTGGTGGCTTACTTGCTAAAGAAAACGTCAGTTCTTTAAGCCAAAAATTGAATTTTTGAATTTCGAGGTCCACCCTTTCAGTAATATCTAATATTTTTTAAAAAATCTATCGATTAAGGACTAGAACTTTATATATGACGATCGGTTATATAGATTTAAAGCTAGAGTTGGCCCCGCAAAACGAAATAGGATTTCGTGGAATGCCATTTGTCACAAAACCACATAATAATGTTCAACGAAAAAAATCAGACACTAGATTAAGATTTTAAGATTAAGATTAAAAAAAAACAAATTGTTTTCTGTTCTAAAAAAGTTTTTATACATATGCAAATTCTTGATCTTTTATATTATTTAATTTCTTTCCTTTAAGAAATACCACAAAAATTGCGCAGTTAAATATCTATCTTATATATATATAAATGAGCTTGGTGATAAGTGATTGACTGACTGACTGACTCATCATCAACGCCCAGCCAAAACGGCTAGAGCTAGGAGCTTGAAATTTTACCAGTGGGTCACTGTTGATGCAAATGTGCGAGATAAGGCCGGGTTTTAGAAAATTCGTCCTGGAACCACAAAAAATAACAACAACAAAAATCCTTATTTTACATTATTATTACGTACTTATTCACTTAGTTGGCCCTCTGCAAGACATGTGTCAAATTAACAATGCTATAACTTCATGATACCGTAAACGATCACACATAATTTCAAATTTTGTAGTTTACTTCTAGGCGCACTTATTTTATCGTAAACCACTAAATAATAGAAAGACAAGACATTTGTTGTCTTCCATTGCAACAGATGTCGCAGTTGGTGATAATGGTAAAAACATCAATTACGCGAAAAATACAAACCGATCCTAATTTAGTTTTCACATAACAGGTGTCGCACAAAAGATTTTCATTCGTTAAAATACAGTTAGAAAAGATGATTGACAAACGATGCATTTTAATTTTCAATTTAAAATTAAAGCAAAAATTCTTTCAATAAGTCTGTCTGGTTACTTTCCCAGCAAGAATTGTCCAGCAAGAACTTTCTCAGAGAGTAAGGGGTTCTTATTCTCTTTTGCTAGAAAATTGTAAAAAGTAAACAGACACCTTCCCAGCAAAAACCAGCAAGCAATCAGCTGACTTGCCAAAACAGAACAATTTGTCCGCCAACAAAGGAAGCAAACACGTTGTATTTTATTAAAAATAAAAAGAAAATGAAACAAAAAAGTATTTTTCAACTTTACAAATTTGTTCTCCATAAAACAATACAATTAGACTATGTTATTTCCACAATAAAATTGTTTTTAATGTTCACAAACATAAATCAACAAAAAACTAAAAACGGCTGATTGATTGTTTTCAGGAAGAAGAAGAGCTTGCAAGTGCTTGCTAGAAGAAATTTGTCCAGCAAGAATTTGCAAGCTCTCAGTGAAAGAACTGTCAAAATGTCTCTCTCGAATCGCTCTCTTTTGCTGGTTTTTTGTGTTAACAGACGACTTCCAGCAACAATTGGTACAAATTGTTACAAATTTTAGGGTAACCAGACAGACCTAATAAATGATGTTGGGTTTGTTGAACAAATGAGTTGCTGTTGAAGACAACATTAGGGGAATAAATTCAGAAATCGGACAGAAATAACAACAACTAAAAACTGTATGGACCTCACTTTTTGGTAATAACTAAATGTTTGCAAATCAATGAAAGTGAAATAAAATTGTGCATATTACCACGATTTATTTGCTATTAAGAATTTTATCGTATATGGAGATGTACAGTCATAACTATTCAATTTCAAAATCTGTAATTTGAATAAATCGCTAAATAATTAATGAAATCAATAATAGGCCTCAGGAATATAGGAATTTGGTATGGAAATCAAGGTTGGGAAGTGGTGCTTCTAAAAGGAAATGGTTTGGAAAATTACCAATCATGTGTACGAAAAGTACTAAATGGTACTAAATTTAGTACAATTTAGATTTGGGTGAACGTAAAGAGCTGGAAACCTGAAATTTGGAATTAAGGTTACTGTTGTAGTGTAGGATTGAGATATGAGGGTAGTTTTGGAAATTCGTGCTTATGTGTACGAAAAGTACTAAATAGTACTAAATTTGGTACAATAGGGATTTGGGTGAATGGATAGAGCTGGAATCCTGATATTTGGAATTGAGATTACTGTTGGAGTGTAGGATTGAAGAACTTTTGGAAATTCGTACTTATGTGTATGAAAAGTACTAAATGGTACTAAATTTGATACAATGGGGATTTGGGTGAACGGATAATAGCTGGAATCTCGAAATTTGGAATTGAGATTACTGGTGGGGTGTAGGATTGAGGTAGTTTTGAAAATTCGTACTTATGGGTACGAAAAGTACTAAATGGTACTAAATTTAGTACAATTTGGATTTGAATGAACGGATAGAGCTGGAAACCTGAAATTTGGAATTAATATTACTGTTGAAGTGTAGGATTGAGATATGAGGGTGGTTTTGGAAATTAGTACTTATGTATACGGAAAGTACTAAATGGAACTAAATTTTGTATAATGGGGATTTGGGTGAACGGATAGCGCTGGAATCTCGAAATTTGGAACTGAGATTACTGGTGGAGTTTGGTATTGTGGAAGTTTTGGAAATTCGTACATAGGGTACGAAAAATACTAAATAGCACTAAATTTGGTACAGTTTCGATTTGGGTGAACGGATAGAGCTTGATTCCTCAAATTTGGATTGAGGATCACTGATGAAGAGTAAGAAAGATGCACCAAAGGGTTTTTGGAAACTTGAGTGTACGAAAAGTACTAAATGGTACTAAATTTAGTACAATTTGGATTTGGGTGAACGGATAGAGCTGGATTCCTGAAATTTGGAATTGATATTACTGTTGGAGTGTAGGACTGGGGAAGTTTTGGAAATTCTTACTTATGTGAATGAAAAGTACTAAATGGTACTAAATTTGGGACAATGGGGATTTGGGTGAACGGATATAGTTGGAATCTTGAAATTTGGAATTGAGATTACTGGTGGGGTGTAAAATTGAGGTAGTTTTGAAAATTCGTATTTATGGGTACGAAAAGTACTAAATTTAGTACAATTTAGATTTGGGTGAACGTATGTATGTAGCTGGAAACCTGAAATTTGTAATTAAGATTACTGTGAAGTGTAGGACTGAGATATGAGGGTGGTTTTGGAAATTCGTACTTATGTGTTCGAAAAGTACTAAATTTGGTACAATAGGGATTCGAGTGAACGGACAGAGCTGGAATCCTGAAATTTGAAATTGAGATTACTGTTGGAGCATAGGATTGGGGAAATTTTGGAAATTCGTATTTATGTGTACGAAAAGTACTAAATGGTACTAAATTTATTACAATTTGGATTTGGGTGAACGGATAGAACTGGAATCCTGAATTTTAAGTATTTTAATTTAAAGTATGAATTTTAGTAAACGGAAAGAGTTAGAATTTGCAACCCGTTCGCGGTAGGCTATAGAGGTAGAATTTGGATTTGGGTGACGGGTAGTGTTTGAGTCCTGAAATTTGAAATTAGGATTACTATTGGAGTGTAGGGCTGAGGTAGTAAGGGTACGAAAATTACTAAGTGGTACTACCTGTGGTACAATTTGGATTTGGGGGAACGGATAGAGCTGGAATCCTGGAATTTGGTCAGACTGCTGTTGGAGTATAGGATTGAGATGGAAGTAGTTTTTGAAATATGTACTTATGGGTACGAAATGTACCAAATGGTACAACTTGGATTTGAGTGCACGGAGTGGAATCCTGTTATTTGGAACTATGGCTACTGTTGAAGTGAAGGATTAAGGTTGTTTTGGAAAATCGAATTGTACAGAATTTGGTACAATTTGTTTTTGTGTAAAGGGGTTTTTGTGTACTAAATATGGAATCCATTGTATTAGGCAAACGCGAAGAGCTAGAATTCTGAAATTTTGAACGAGTGGTCATTGATGGAGAGTTAGGAAGATGTACCAAAGGGTATTTAGAAACTCGACCTATAAGTGTACGAAAAGTACTAAAAGTTTCTAAATTTGGTACCAATTGCATATTTTTAATGGATAAAGCTAGAATCTTCAAATTTGGTATGGGAATCAAGGTTGGGAAATGGCGTTGAAAAAAGGAAATGGTTTTGGAAGTTCGTATTTATGATTACGAGCAGTAATAAATTTGGATTTGGGTGAACGGATAGAGCTGGAATCCTAAAGTTTTGAATTAAGATTACTGTAGGGGTGTAGGATTGAGATAGTTTTGGAAATTCGTACCTTTGGGTACGAAAAGTACTAAATGGTACTAAATTTGGTACAATTTGGATTTGGATGAACGGATAGAGCTGGAATTCTGAAATTTGGAACTAAGATTACTGCCGGACAGTAGAATTGAGGTAGTGTTGGAAATTCGTACTTATGGGTACAGAAAGCACTAAATTTGGTACAACTTGAATTTTAGTACACGGATAGTGTTGGAATTGGGAATTAAGATTACTGTAGGAGTGTAGTATTGAGGAAATTTTGAAAAGTCGTACGTATGGGTACGAGAAGTACTAAATATGGTACAATATGGATTTGGGTGAACGGGTAGAGCTGGAATCCTGAAATGTTTGTTTGGGAAAGAAATTGTACTAAATTTGATACAATTTGGATTCGTGTGAATTAATAGAGCTGGAATCCTGAAATTTGGAATTACGATTACAGTCGAAGAGTAGGATTCAGGTTGTTTTGAAAAAGCAAACTTATGGTTACAAAAAGCACTAAATGGTACTAAATTTCGTACAATTTGTATGTAGGTGAACGGATAGCGGTGGAATCCTGCAATTTGAAAGTATGATTATTGTAGCCCTGTTGCGTTGAGGAAGTTTTGAAAATAGGTTCGAAAATTCTAAATTGTTCTAAATTTAGTACAATTTTAATTTGGTTTAAAGGATAGAGTTTGAATCCTGAAATTTGGAAGTAAGATTACTACTAAAGTGAAGGATTGAGGTAGTTTTGGAAAATCTTACTTATGGGTACGAAGAGTTCGACTTGATACTAAGTTTGGTACAATTTGGAATTGGACGAACGGATACAGCTGGAATCTTGAGATTTGGAATTACTGTAATTATTATGGAATTTACTGTAATTATTTTGTATTAATGTCCGTGTATGGCTGAGATATGTCGTCGAAATACGTACCATAACTATACGAAAATTACTTAATGGTACTCAATTTGTTTTTGGGTGTAGGGACAGTGCTGGAATTTTTATTTTTTGGAGTTAGGGTGTGTATTGGTGTGCAACGTTGATCTAGCTGTTAATGTGTAAGGGTGAGATACGGCTGATCTTTTTGAGAATGGAACTTAAAGGGTACGTACAGTACTAAGATAAAAATAAATATTGATTAAAATTGGTATTAGTGCGATCAAATTTTCAGTGTTTGTCATTTCCATATTATATATTGTTTATTTGTTTTTTATATCCTTTCCGCATACGAAGTAGCGGGCATTTTGCTAGTTATTGTATAAATGTGTATAATACTGTGCCACTTGTATTTAGAAATATGTAAAAAACTGTATAAAAAACATTGACTCCATTATCCGGGAAAATCGATTATCCGTAATGCCTCCGGCGCCGGTCCCATCACGGATAATCGAGGCCCGACTGTACATACACGGCGGAAAAAAACGTCTCTCTAACATATGTCCCAAACATATTTTGCAGCAAACATATATTTGTTTGCAATCAGTCCCAAATATAACATATGTTTGGGTCGTGCAAACAAATATACGTTTGGGTGCAAACAAATTATATGTTTGGGTGCAAACAAATACAAACCCAAACGCCGCAAAAAAACACATGCACCAGTGGGCGCTATCTCAAACATATACACACATTTATAAATGGTGGTGGTTTATTGAAATACATAAAAAAGTAGTTCTAATATCCGTCCCTTACCATATTTAAGCTACTTTATATAATATTAAATTGAAAATTATACTGTAGTATACAGTCTTGAGGTCGAAAGACTGGCAAATGAAAATTGAAATTAAAAAAGTAACAACAGACACATATTTATATATAACCGGATTTAACAAACTCACTGGGTTTCAAATGTCAATTCCATTGCTTATATTTCAAATAAATCCTTATAAAGAAGGTTAACCCTGCAAAAGGCTATAATATAAACATGACCTAATAAAAGAAAAATTGATCGCACTTTTAAAAAGAAAAAATTATATAGCAACATCGTTGGACTCTTATCCTTAGTTGTGAAGTGAAACACGTCTTCCTCAAAGTTGAAATCATCAGTGGGAAATCGCCATCTGCAATCAAATGATTACATAATGTAATAAATAGGTAAATCCATATTTCAAATATATATATGTATGTGTATGTATGTATGTATATGAAAAATCTATTGATGTAATTACCAATATTAAATGCGATTTCTTCCTTGTCCAATAAAATATTTCCATTCACCTTTTGATTCAATTATAAAATATATTGGGCATTTAGTTTACTTAAAATCACAATTTCTTTAAGAAAAGACAAAACATTCACTCACTTTACCGTTTTTGCTCAACGTTTGTATTTAGAGAGCTGAAGAAAAAAGAACATATTGCTACTCCTATTACACCATACACACAGCTCTTTATTATAAAACAGCACTCCGCAGCCGCGAGAGCCCTGTTGTTACTATCTTTGACAAAAATCCTCGTTTCACCCATAAAAATATGTTCTAACATAAAAATATGTTGGTACCCAAACAAATAAAATTGAGATATGTTAGAAAATGTTGCAAACATATATTTGTTTGGACACAAACAAATTATGTTTGGATCCAAACATATGTTTGTTTGCAATCAGTCCCAAATAAATATTTATTAGGATCCAAACATATATCTAACATATATTTTTCTGCGTGTATATACAAAATTTTAGCGATATAGGCCATCTTCGAACTTGACCTGCCTGTAAAGACACATCTTTCCAAAGTTTCAGCGTCCTATGTGAATTTTTGTATATGCATAGATCGACGCAGAATTTTAACTGATCAAGAATATATAAACATCGTAGGGTCGCAAATTATTATTTCAATGCATTGCAAACGGAAAAAAAACTTAATATAACCCCCATACTATGGTGGAGGGTACAATAACGCACATAAAAAGAGAAATAAAATTACTGGCTTTTATGTAAACATAACATTTAAAAATATACAACGTTTATAAAATTTCACATAGCATCCACAACATGGTTTGCACTATTGCAGCCGTCCCATTATATACTGTACATCCTAAAGGTATGTTTCATTTTTAGCAGAATATAACCCTTTTTGGTAGAAATTTTCTTATTTCAATTGCTAATTATGACACTTGATATATTTGTGTCCTTTATTCTTCAACCATTGCTATTGTTTGGCGTAAACTTGTTTATAAACTGCTGACTGTCAGCGAAGGGTAACCGTATAATAAAGCAATTTTCATATCTTAAATAGAACAATGTATTCCAACAAAACAAACATCCGCCTATGCATATCAAAATAAAAGACTTGTAAATGTCATAATCAAATGAAATATTTTGTTTACTTTAAGAATAAAGTGAGGAAAAATCTTAAGGTTCAAACAAAACAAATAAAAAAGTAAAACAAAAGTCAAGGCATATACCGTTGAGCTACATGTCGTTATAACAGCCACATTGGCGCCATACTGGGTTTTAAACTCGGGTATGGGTGTGTTAGAAATACAAAAATAATAATAATATTTTGTAACAAATAAAAAAAGTAGACTGGAGTTCTATGTAATATGCCCCCTTAAACATCCTTAAAATAAACCATATAGATATCTTTAAGAAACAAAAAGTGTTGAAAACGATTTTTTTTTAGAATTCTATGAAGGAAAAAAGTATGTTTTTCTGAATATTATTGTTTATTAAGGCCCACCATAAAAGTTTATTATGTATCTTTGAGGAAAAGCATACAATTCAAATTTGAAAAAAGGAAGAAAATGTAAATTTATTCTAAAGCAAACTGTCTTGATTTCGCACAGCATATTTTGTTATTTATTTTTATTTTTCTATTATTTCCTTTTTATTCTAGGTAAGTTTGGAATATATAACAAAGGGTTGTTTGGTAAGTGTTTCAATGTTATATCCATGAGATTGGAATAAAACATTTAAAAATTAAAACAATGGCTTTGGTTTAAGAATATAGAATAGTGAGTGCAAATGAACTTGATATTATAAAGAGACAACAAACGAAATGTGCATGAACGTTATTTTTGTAATGAGTATTTTTGCCGGGTCTTCAATTTAATTCTAACACTCACAAAGTTTGATGTGCGCTAGTTGCATATAACTCTAGAGTTGGGAGACATTTAAGTATAACGTTGTTCATTTGCTATTATTTACGGTAAATATTTACTTCGTACCTTTTTTCTAGAAACTAAAATTAATTCAAAGAACCAAATCAGTTCACGATGCACTACAAATTTGTCAATTTTCCACACATTTAATCTTAAATAAACGCTTTTCTATCAATAGAACTTAATTTTAAGCATGAAAATGGATAGCTAAAACGGAATGTCAATTACATTGCAAGTTTTGACATGACATAAAATACCTAGTTACAAAAGTTGGGTATTCCATAAGTTCTGACAACAATCTAATCAAGTTTTCCCTAATTTGTTTGGATATCAAACTTTGTTGTTCCTTAAAGTGATCAGTTTGTACGGGGCCGACTATGTGATACCCTACACCACTACCTCTGTCTTTTCAGTCGAAAACATTTTCTTTTAGGGAGATACGAAAGTTTCACTTATGTGGCTTTTATACCAAATAACTTAAGGCGAACTGAACCAAAATAATTAATATTTAATTTTATATTTGACTACTATCGACATCTCCAACATCAATATGCTTCTACCTCTGTGCAAAAATTTCGTGATGATCCGATCGAAATTCCGACCTGTAGTGTGTTGTCATTACTTATAGACGCTGAGATATTTGCTTTAGAATAAAATGTTGTCTTTTTCTCCAAAAAACTTTTTTGCTCATTCCGACCCCTAAATATTACCCGACCATCACCAAAATCAATAGGCTTCTTCCTCCATTAACCCTCGAAATTTCGTGACGATCCGATCAAAATTGCGACCTGTAGCGTGATTTCCAAAAAGATCGAACAAATTGGATGTATTACCGACTATTGCAATATCTCCATTAGATGGTCAACTACGCCGACCTAGTTTGCATCAGACTGGGATCTTCTACTTTCATAGTCAGGCTTTGCTTCTAGAAAGTATCCAACCAAAGCTGTGATATTCGTCATTATAATTAAAATCGCAAAAATGAAAATTTGGGTTTTATTTGCGTCTATTGTAATATCTTCGTTGTTTTATCACCTACGAGAACCTACTTTACATCATTAGAAAGTTGATATTTCCTTCTTTCATTGTCAGGTTTTGCTTTTGGTATACCCTTTGTAGAAGCTGAGATATTCGCTTTGGGAAAAAAGGTTGTGTTTTTATCCACCTAAGTTTTTTTGCCTATTCCGACCCCTAAATATTATTCAACCATCACCAAGAGCAATAGGCTCCCCCCATCAACATCCAAAATTTCGTAACTATCCGATCAAAATTGCGACCTGTAGCGTGATTACATAGCCAGATCGACTCAGCTCGTCGAAACATTCATTTTGGTATATATAAGTATGGGTCTGCGATCATTATTTCGATGCGTTACAAACTTTTTGGCCAAAACCAAGGCCTACAGAAGGTCGGCCATTCAGAGTTCTGTTAACAACTTTTGACAACAAACATAATTGTTCATTATTGTGATTTGATTTCCTTTGTATTTTATGTCACAATAATATATTTGACAGCAAACTAAATAGTCAGGGCTAACTAGTTTGGCCTGAGTGTCCGACTGTATAGACTGTGGCCAAAACCAACTTATAATACCCTCCCCACATAGTGGTGTAGGGTATAATAAAAAGTTACATTTTTAGGAATTTATCATAAACATCTTAATAACTTCTTCATATTTTGTATTACTGAATGAAGTTTTTTGTGTCCGCGATAGGCTTAGCCATTTAATGTCCGAACTTCAATTCCTCTCCTTCGTATTTGAATAATCATCTTCTTGAGAAAATTTCACATTAATATTTCCGAGATTATTAGTCACGGGAGCCCATTCATATAGTTAATTCCCAAGTTGTAGTAATTTGATTATCAATTTAGTTTATTGCCCGGCTAGTACGACAATTTCTAAACCATTTTCAAAATCGGAAAAATAAAGAAATTCTTAAATAAAAATTCCTAAATAACACAACAAAGCAAATATTAACAGCGAAAAGTTTGCCTCCAAAGAGGCAGTTAAATGATATGTACAAGTGATTTGGAAGTGCATCAAATTATGCATTTTCACTCATGATTTTTACAAGGGAGTGACTACTGAAAGAGGCACTCCATTGCACCGCATTTTAACTGACCCTTTGGCATTGCATTTTAACTGACCCTTTGGCATTGCATTTTAACTGAACCTTTGGCACTGCATTTTAACTGACCCTTTGGCATTGCATTTTAACTGACTCTTTGGGGTAGAATATGAGGCAGTCCAGAGCACGTTTTTGAATAACAAAATAAAATGCATTTATTAATTGTGTAAAACAAAAATATTAATAACTTTATTAAATTAACACAAATTATGAAAATTCTCTATTGAATTCAATCGCAAACATGTGTGTTTCCTCCGCTCTTCATTTAATCCAAGCTTAAGTGCTTTTGCTTCATCTGCTAAATGGGTTTGATATTGTCTTCCCATCACCAGTTAAGATTTCGACATGTACTCCAACAGCACTCCATTGGCAAATTTTCTTCTCGTGAGTTACCGGAAAAATGTTCACAAATTAAATATTATTTAGTTTGTATTAACAAATGTTTGGAAATGTTAACACGATTATCTCCTTTTGGAAATGTATTCCCGTGCCTGCAGAGATGTACAAACTGATTTATGTACATGTAGGGATCTCTAACAACAACAATAAAATGTAGTGAACGGAGTGCCTTTTTCACGACTCCGTTTGCACTGCATCCGGATGCTGTTAAATTGTGAGGAATTGGAGTGCCTTTTTCACGACTCCGTTGAACTGCCTTCGGATGTTGTTAAAATGTGACAAATGGATGTAATTCTTTGGATTGCTTCCAAATGCGCTTAAAATGTGGGGAATGGTGTGCCTTTTTCACGACTCCGTTTGAACTGCATAAAAACATGCCATGAAAGAACTAGTCTACATTGCACTACTTCCAATTTATTTTGCTGGGTAAGAAAAAATTTTTTTTTGTTCTTATAAAATAGCAAATGTTTCTCACTGGTATAAAGAAAACAATTTATTGACAAATTAAAAAAAAAAAAAAACAAAAAATAGAAAAATAGTAATTACTCGAATCCCAATATCTTTGGACGTTAGTAAACAATCTAATGAACATAGCAAAAAACCAGTAAGGAAGGACCAAAATTGGGCGGGTCCGACTATATCATACCACACACCACTGTAAAAAATATATATGGGAGCAATATCGAAATCTAAACCCATTTAACACACTTATTTCTAGACCTACTTCCGTCAAACATTCGAAATTTCATCGAAATTAAACATATACTGCGTGTTTGCTACATCAAATACATAAATCAAATCGGCCGAAATTTTATATGGGAGCTATATCCAAATCTGAACTGATTTTTACCAAAAGCAATAGCGTTCTTCCTACGTATGAAAAAATGACATTCCCAATTTTTTAACCGTATCGCACAATAAATGCGACCTTTACTTTGCGAACGGACGGACGGACATGCATAAATCGACTCAGAAAGTGATTCTATGTATGGGTATGGGTATATATGGGTGTATTGGTCTATCTCGTTTCCTTATACATGTTACATACAAATGCACAAAGACATAATACCCCTTACCGCAGTGTTGTGTAGGGTATAAAAGAAATCAAAAACAACTTTTTTCACAAGTGTTCGATTTCACTCAGAATTCCCCATATATATTCTTGATCAGCATAAAATTCTAAGTCTATATAACCATGTCCGCCTGTCTGTTGAAATCAAGATATAATTGGAGATATTTAAGAGAGAGCTTCATAATTTGGTACAATAGCTTATATTACTCCTATGATATTTGGTAATGAAAATGGGTTACATCGGCCCACGTTATACCATAGAATGGTACCTCCCGTTTTTCGGCATTTTAAAGGGTGACACCTCAATATCGCTTGGAGTGTAAAACTTTGATTTTGATGTCTGATGTCAGAGGTTATGAAAGCTCAAATCGGAAAGTTGCAAATATTGGTCCATGTTGTGGAAAGAACAACGATGAGCTCTTTTTAGGGGTTTTGGGGTTTTGTTACAATTTGCTTATGAAGTGGATGTACTTTAGAGTTCAAGACTAGAGATCCCACCATGCGTACGTGTAACCAAAATATGTGTATATGTGCGATATTTTTTACACATACATCCAATTGAGAGCTTAGGCCATAACAAACCTACAACAATTCAATTTTGTTAACCAGAAATATCGTTGATTTTATATCACTTTAGTAATTAGTTACTGACGACTATTTTTAATTCAGAATATCTTAACTGATGATAATAACTTGATATTGATAATATTCTACGTGGAGTTTTCCTACCCATTTCCTACCCCAAAGAAAGAAATAAAAAATAATGATAATTCTTTTCTGGAATCTTTTGTACCTCATTTTGGTTTGATAATAAGGCTGAAACCTTATACCAAAAATAGTGAGGGACTATTCTATGGGAGCTACAAATAGGTACCGAACTACCAAATTTGAGCCATTTCGGTTTTATAATGAGGCAAACCTTCAAAATATCAAAAATCGGGGAGGTAAAATTTCAATACAAACATGCTAAGGGTAATAGAAACTTCTGTTCTAAATTATAGAGCTCTATCTTAAACATTGCGATCTGTATCTTGATTTTAACAGACAGACGGACATGGTTTTATCGACATATGTAGATCTAGAATGCATATCAAAGATGTCAATATTATAAGATAGGAAAAGTCAATTGTGAAACTGTAGAGGGAGTTAACCTCTGTTGCTACGATATCATAGCAACATTCTGTTAAACGAAAACTGTTAAGCAGGGCACTCACCTATCAATCTGCCCGACAGCATTTGTGATAGTATGTGTAAATTTTCCAAAATTTGAGAATGTATGTGTGAGTTTTTGAAGACTGATGAAAATCAAAATAGTTTTGATTTCAAAATGAACCCCCATCAGTCTGAGTGAATTGTGTTTATTTTCAAATTGTCAACAAACAATTTTGAAAAACAGAAAATAATGTTGGTGTAGGAACACAAAAAACGTAGAATTCATTCATTTTTGGAGGAAAAACTCAAGATTTTTAGACTTGACTGATGGTTCGTGTTACACACTTGTCAGTCACACATACAGAAAGGGTTCATCGGACTGACGGCACAGACTGATAAATGAGTGGGGGCCTTAACTCATTGGAATATTGACAATAAAAACATTAAAACTCAAATTTTACGGCGTTGACTTTTGTTTTTTTATGAAATAAAAAATAAGAAATAGTGAAGAAATAAAATTCAGCCACAAAACACGACGTTAATGTTTTCTGCCGCGAGAAATGGGAATCAAAAACGATTGGCATTGCTGTTATCAACTCCAGTGAGTTGTGTAGCCATCTGTAACCAAAATGTGGAACTATTAGAATATGTTTTTGGAAAATGAATTTCTTCTAGTCTTTACTTCTCTACGTTTTTGTGCATATTCTTTGAAGGGTCTCCAACGAATATTTCGATATGTTACAAGCGAACTGACAAATTTATTCATAACTTCCAACTGTGGAGATGTGCATACATACAGTGGTGGCCAATACATTTGCAACAAAAGTGCACGTTTTAGAAAATTTTCTGTAAAATATTTTTGAAAGACAAATTAGGGATTTTTTGCAATTATTTGTAATTCAATGCTTCAAGTTTAAGAAAATAAAAAGTTTTGAATAAAATTTTAAAACTGGTAACAGTCATACGTACTTCATCGGTGGAGTGGCAGGTCTACAGGAGGGATATGAGCATGAGTGCAAAAATCAGAAACATAGGAAATAATGTAAATTTCTTAACATTTAAGTTTTGGATTTAATAAAATTAAGAGTCCAGAGTGCAGTAATATCGTTTATTATCAAAAGTCAGAAGTCTGGGTCTTGAAATACATATGAGCCTAGGGATCGGACCGGTATCAGAGTGAGTACTACTGTTCTATTGACGTTATATCGGGCGATATCATTGGAAATTCGGGATTCTATAAAGGCAAAAAGTTTAAAAAAGTTCCTCAGATGACAATTTACCGCACACGTTTTGTGTATACACATTTCCGGGAAGAGCACAGGCTTCCCAAAAAAAGAAATGATTTCAACACATTTAGTGCTCGGTAAAACTTAAACATAGAGTGGTGGCCAATACATTTGCAACAAAATTGCACGTTTCGGAAATTTTTCTGTAAAATATATTTTTTAAAGCATAATTGGGGTTTTTGCCATTATTTATAGTTCAATGCTTCAAAAATAAGAAAATAAAAGGTTTTTATACGATATCCAACAAAAATTATGAAAATACATAACAAGCCTTAAAATGTGATAGTCAAAACATATGCACCTGAACCAAATCGCATGCCTAGATCTTCATTATTTTGTAAAATATCAAAACGAAAAAAAAACAAGTAAGAAAAGTCTATAGTCGGACGGAGCCGACCATGGGATGCCCTATACCACTATCCCTGGACAATCGCTCTCCACGGAACTTATTTTCAATGATTGTGAAAATTTAATTATCAAATATCACAGATGTAATGTATAATACTTATGACCAAAACCAAAAAGTTATCTAGCATGACAAAGACAGTTTTGTAGCAGGAAAGGAAAATTTAGTTCACACAAACTAAAATGTAATGAAACCCACTTATGTAGTACTACTACTTCCGTTGTTTAACCTCTACGTTATTGAAATTTTTACCAATTTCACACAAAAGTTTCAGTCCATTTAACCCGCTAAGTATTCTCTGATCTTCACGTTGGTTTGTACGCTTCTTCTTCATCATAAACACAAACTTTGTTCAAAATTTTGCGGGTTATTATTTTGACCTACAGAGCCGCTACAAAATTGGTTAAAATTTTGTTTTTGGTCCATTTCATCCCCTGAACATTTCACGATCATCACCAAAAACTAATCATTTCTATTCTGGCCCGAACCAACCTCCTTAAAAAATTCGTTACAATCGGTCCATAATTGCGGCCTTAAGTTTGTTTACAATTTTTAATGGACGGACACACATCGCTAAATCGCTTTATCTCGTCGAGATATGAATTTTAGCATACCAAATATGGGGTCTAGGACGAATATTTCGTGTTGTTACATAAACTTTTGGAGAGACAATATGTAGCATGGGATAAAAATGTGGTTCTCTACACAGATCCCATTATATATTAGGCAGTAGGCCCGTTATCTAGCAAACACTTTATTGCAATTTACATCAGAGGATAGGTCAGTAGTTTTTTCCCATATGTAGGCTACTTTGCGAAATATATATGTCCTCAAGGAATTAAAATATCGACCAAAAATAAAATTTTTATTTGAAAATTTTTGCCTTTTTTAGGCGAAGATCATTTTTTAAGATTAATTTTTTAATTTTTCAATTGAGCTTTATGATCTATTACGCAAGTGAAAAAGGAAAGCCGACGATTCGAACCCACACACCCACCACTATGTGACATGCATGTTTCGTCTTCGGTAAAGACTCTTCAGACATATCGGATGTGGAGCGGCTTCGATGTCCTCGAACTTTTCTTCTTTCAAATGCATTTTTGTTTTGTATTTTACAACAACAATGAGGATTTTCCCATTTAGTTGTGCTTTCATGACAAACGCTTAGCGCTGCCTTTGAAAGTTATGAGTTTGGCTCTGAACGCTAACACGCCGTGACAACACTTTTTTCCTGTGTTTTTCAAGGACGTGGGTTCAAACCCCAGCCTGGCTCAGCTGATTTTATTTATTTGAAAATTTTTGCCTTTTTTAGGCGAAGATCATTTTTTAAGATTAATTTTTTAATTTTTCAATTGAGCTTTATGATCTATTATGCAAGTGAAAAAGGAAAGCCGACGATTCGAACCCACACACCCACCACTATGTGACATGCATGTTTCGTCTTCGGTAAAGACTCTTCAGACATATCGGATGTGGAGCGGCTTCGATGTCCTCGAACTTTTCTTCTTTCAAATGCATTTTTGTTTTGTATTTTACAACAACAATGAGGATTTTCCCATTCAGTTGTGCTTTCATGACAAACGCTTAGCGCTGCCTTTGAAAGTTATGAGTTTGGCTCTGAACGCTAACACGCCGTGACAAAACTTTATTTCTGTGTTTTTCAAGGACGTGGGTTCAAACCCCAGCCTGGCTCAGCTGATTTTATTTATTTGAAAATTTTTGCCTTTTTTAGGCGAAGATCATTTTTTAAGATTAATTTTTTAATTTTTCAATTGAGCTTTATGATCTATTATGCAAGTGAAAAAGGAAAGCCGACGATTCGAACCCACACACCCACCACTATGTGACATGCATGTTTCGTCTTCGGTAAAGACTCTTCAGACATATCGGATGTGGAGCGGCTTCGATGTCCTCGAACTTTTCTTCTTTCAAATGCATTTTTGTTTTGTATTTTACAACAACAATGAGGATTTTCCCATTCAGGCAAAAATTTTCAAATAAATAAAATCAGCTGAGCCAGGCTGGGGTTTGAACCCACGTCCTTGAAAAACACAGAAATAAAGTTTTGTCACGGCGTGTTAGCGTTCAGAGCCAAACTCATAACTTTCAAAGGCAGCGCTAAGCGTTTGTCATGAAAGCACAACTGAATGGGAAAATCCTCATTGTTGTTGTAAAATACAAAACAAAAATGCATTTGAAAGAAGAAAAGTTCGAGGACATCGAAGCCGCTCCACATCCGATATGTCTGAAGAGTCTTTACCGAAGACGAAACATGCATGTCACATAGTGGTGGGTGTGTGGGTTCGAATCGTCGGCTTTCCTTTTTCACTTGCATAATAGATCATAAAGCTCAATTGAAAAATTAAAAAATTAATCTTAAAAAATGATCTTCGCCTAAAAAAGGCAAAAATTTTCAAATAAATAAAATCAGCTGAGCCAGGCTGGGGTTTGAACCCACGTCCTTGAAAAACACAGGAAAAAAGTGTTGTCACGGCGTGTTAGCGTTCAGAGCCAAACTCATAACTTTCAAAGGCAGCGCTAAGCGTTTGTCATGAAAGCACAACTGAATGGGAAAATCCTCATTGTTGTTGTAAAATACAAAACAAAAATGCATTTGAAAGAAGAAAAGTTCGAGGACATCGAAGCCGCTCCACATCCGATATGTCTGAAGAGTCTTTACCGAAGACGAAACATGCATGTCACATAGTGGTGGGTGTGTGGGTTCGAATCGTCGGCTTTCCTTTTTCACTTGCATAATAGATCATAAAGCTCAATTGAAAAATTAAAAAATTAATCTTAAAAAATGATCTTCGCCTAAAAAAGGCAAAAATTTTCAAATAAATAAAATCAGCTGAGCCAGGCTGGGGTTTGAACCCACGTCCTTGAAAAACACAGGAAAAAAGTGTTGTCACGGCGTGTTAGCGTTCAGAGCCAAACTCATAACTTTCAAAGGCAGCGCTAAGCGTTTGTCATGAAAGCACAACTGAATGGGAAAATCCTCATTGTTGTTGTAAAATACAAAACAAAAATGCATTTGAAAGAAGAAAAGTTCGAGGACATCGAAGCCGCTCCACATCCGATATGTCTGAAGAGTCTTTACCGAAGACGAAACATGCATGTCACATAGTGGTGGGTGTGTGGGTTCGAATCGTCGGCTTTCCTTTTTCACTTGCATAATAGATCATAAAGCTCAATTGAAAAATTAAAAAATTAATCTTAAAAAATGATCTTCGCCTAAAAAAGGCAAAAATTTTCAAATAAATAAAATCAGCTGAGCCAGGCTGGGGTTTGAACCCACGTCCTTGAAAAACACAGGAAAAAAGTGTTGTCACGGCGTGTTAGCGTTCAGAGCCAAACTCATAACTTTCAAAGGCAGCGCTAAGCGTTTGTCATGAAAGCACAACTGAATGGGAAAATCCTCATTGTTGTTGTAAAATACAAAACAAAAATGCATTTGAAAGAAGAAAAGTTCGAGGACATCGAAGCCGCTCCACATCCGATATGTCTGAAGAGTCTTTACCGAAGACGAAACATGCATGTCACATAGTGGTGGGTGTGTGGGTTCGAATCGTCGGCTTTCCTTTTTCACTTGCATAATAGATCATAAAGCTCAATTGAAAAATTAAAAAATAAAATTTTTATATTTCTTACAAAAGTAATGGTCCATTTCACCCGCTAAAGAATATCAGATCATCATTCAAAATTGTAGGCATCTTTTTCGACCTATACTCTTACCCGGTGCAAAATTTCATGACTATTGATGTATAATTGCGACTTCTAGCGAGTTTATTATTACACTACAAACAAATAACGGAATATATTAGGCTGTAACTCTGTTATCTGATCATGCACACCAATATAATTAGCATCAATTGAAAGGTCAAGCGTTCCACTTTCAAGTATATCTCACTTGTCCGGAATTTCACTTCCAGGAATTAAGATATAAGCTGTATATTTAAAATTTTCAAAAATTTCTCACAAAAGTTTTGGTCCATTTAACCCTCTAAATATTATCCGATCGCCATCTCAAATTGCAAGCTTCTCCTTTGTGATATACTCTTACCTTATTTAAAATTACGCGTTGATCGGACTATTATTGAGACCTACAGAGGTGATAGAAAATTGGATAAATATTATGTTTTTGGTCAATTTCACCCGCTAAATATTTCACGATCATCACCAATAAGAATAGGGATCTATTCTGATCTGAAGCCGACCTCCATACAAAATTTCGCGATGATCGGTCCGTAATTGCGGCCTGGAGCGTGTTTACAATTTATAATGGACAGACGGACGGACGCACTGACGGACGGACGGACTGACGGACGGACACACATCTCAAAATCGCTTTATCTCGTCGAGATATGAAGATTGGTATACCACATTGGGGGTCTCCGACGAATATTTCGCGGTGTTACATGAATTTTTACCAAAACAAACTTATAATACCCTTTTCCACATTGTGGTATAGGGTATAACAATAATTTAAATCATATAAAATTTTTTTTTTGGTTTTGGGAAGTTTAAAAGTGAGTAAAATTATAAAACTTATATCAGTCATACGTACTTCATCGGTAGAGTGACGGGTCTAGGGTAGGTGCATGAACATGGATGCAAGATTTTCGATTTAATAAAATTCAGAGTCCAGAGTGCAGTTGTATCGTTTGTTAGCAAAAGTCAGAAGTTTGGGTCAAACATATGAGCATAGGCATCGGTCCCTTATCAGAGTGAGTAATACTGGTCTACTGACGTTATAACGGGCGGTATCATTGGAAATTCGGGATTCTATAAATATAAAAAGTTTTAAAATGCCCATCAAATCATAATTTAGCGCACACATTTAGTATATAGACATTTCCAAGAAGAGCACAGGCTTCCCAAAAAAGGAATGTTTTAAAACATTTAGTGTTGTAAACTTTTTTCATCGATTGCAAAAGTAATTGTAGCCTTTTGAGCGATTTTCTGAAAATTCGTCTTTTCGTAAATTTTTGTAGAAATTGTTTTTTAACCACAGCGTTGGTATTGTTGTTTATCGACTGGACATAAATGCGGCTTTTATAGGCTGTTTATATTATAGGTTTTTATCGGGTTAACCTTCCTTATTTGGATTTGTTTGACGTGTATGCAGTGGAATTTACATTTAAAAGTCAGTGTTTCTCAAATAGAACATTGGTGGCGTTTTTATTGGGATACCTGTTACAATTTTGTTTTTTTTTTTTTCAAAATAGTCTGACTTAATCCCAATGTTGTTGTTTTAATATTTTAATATACATACATTGTTCCATTTCAAATGAGCTAAATTTTTTAGTTAAATTTTTTACTTTATTTTGTTTTCCTTGCATAATTCTTATACGAATTGGATTTGAATGCAAATAAATGACTATGTTTACTCTAAACACATGAAGCAAAATATAATAAAACTTAAAAACTTCATATCTTGTATAATTCGGAAAAAATGTAGGATGAAAAAATTTTGCAAGG
The DNA here is from genome assembly GCF_047663935.1 of Musca autumnalis. NCBI lineage: Eukaryota > Metazoa > Arthropoda > Insecta > Diptera > Muscidae > Musca > Musca autumnalis. Next base: position 86,012,808 of record NW_027411866.1, read on the forward strand.
GGGGTTCTATTCAAGTGAGCGGCAGTGTATATTGCAATTTGTTTGAATTTTCAGTGTCAACAGGCCTAAATTTCTTGACGCCTTTGGTTAAATCATTTTGTAAAACATCTAAATAAACCTCCTCTATCATTGTTTCCTCCAAAATTTGGATGCTAGCAACGTAGCTGCTTGCTATACAACCTCATTCCGTAACTGACAGTTTTCCGAGCTTTACGATTTGTATTAAATTTTGGTTTTCCATGGCTGTAAGGGGTTTTCGCAATACATTTTGAGGCACATCGTGCCGGTGCAGCATAATTTTAGTCTCATCAGAAAATGTAACGTTATTATGTAGCACTTTTCTGATTTTTCCATGTGACGCACTTACTCCAAAATGTTTTTTAATTAGAAAAAGCAATTTCCTGGTGCTGCTTTGTGTTTTTTCGTCAATTTCTTTAATCATTCTCCTGTCAATTCTTGGGGTTACTATTTTTTGGCCTGCCATGTGACGTCTTTAGTTTGAGCCTGACTTTTATCTCGGTGCGGTATATGATGTTGCTTACAGTTCTCAGCTTATGAGAGTTGATTTTAGTGATTTCTCTGGTTGATTTACCGTTATTATAGTTGGAATATACCAAATGTAGCATATTTTCATAAATTGGTTCACTTGACTTTCTCTTTTTCTGAATGTACCGTCTATGTTACACACACAACAATTAATTTATGGTCAAAAATTATGGATCTACATGTCCACAAAATTGCAAAAAATCACGGGAAAAATCCAACGATTTTATTGCACATTCATTCGTTTTGCAAATATTTACTTGACACCACAAAAACTAGGTACCTATCCTTTTTGCCCGTTGGTTTTGTTATTTCCGACCGATTTCTGCATTTATTGGCTTGATGTTGTCATTAACAAGTAAATCAAGAGATATGTATGTACAAAAATCCCAACATTATTGAAAGAAAATTTTAAGTATCCTAATTAAAAATCTAAATTTTGAAAAATTCATCGTGTGCAATAATTTAGTTGACTAACTGTACATTCTCCCGCAGGACGTCATAGCAAGCCTATAAAAAAATAACGAAACAATATTAAGCTACCAACTTTTGTTGTTTGCTTCTCATGGCTCTTGTTGCTTATTGTTGAAATTAAATCAACTTTTACTTTGTTATTGTTGTTTTTCTCACTGTTGTTGTTTTGGTAATGATGTTTCAACAAATATTCCCTTTGGCAATTTACAGGTTGTCAAAGTAACTTCCTGCATCGTTTCTACTATAGTATTTGACTTCCGCCTTTCTGTCGCTGAACAAACTAAAATTAATTTTCTCATTGTCGACAATAACGATGTCGGCCGCGCTAGGATAGAATTTCCTTAAAGTCTCACAGGATTTAAACTTAGTATGTTATCAACAAATGTGGGGCGGGATACTTTGTTGCCGCTACTAAATGCTAGAAGATAAAGTGAAGTTGTTTCTAAAACCTCCATTTTATGACGAAACATTTGAACTTTTGGAATAAGCAATAATTGTCTGTTGTTGTTTGATGGACAATATTTTTGGGGAAATATGTTTTGCTTTTGTTTTTGTCAGAAGCTAGAAATAAACAATTTGCAAAATATTTATCAGAATTGTTAAGTATTTTTGTTCACTTTGGGTAATACACCGTTTGACTTCCATAGCACAGGAAATATGTATATGCCGCACAACTGAGTTGTGTCATGGATTTATTGTTAATTTTACAATTTAGGTTCTGAAATCAAAACTCATAATTTGAGATTTGGCATTCGGTTTCTAAAAAGGTATTTAGCACATGCCAAAAAGGGCCATAGTCAGATTTCTACTTTATCAGAATTAATATGTAATTTTGCCTGTTAGGGTGAAGATAATTGTTATACCCTCCACCATAATGCGGAGGGTATATTAAGTTTAATCATGTGCGACCATATAAAGTATACATTATTAATCAGGATAAAATTATAAGACGATGTAGCCATGTCCTTCAGTTGAAATCACTATAGTGTCCGATATAATTGAGATAGAACACTAAAATTTTGAACCCGGCTCTCATTTTTTCTATAGACAGGTCATGTTCGAAGATGGGCTATATAGGTTCACGTTTTAGTGCCACCCTATCTATGGTATTTTTATTTATTTATTTATAAATAATTTCTATACCTGACAAAGAATACCTGAGTATATATATTATATATTTCAAAACTTACATCAAAACAATTAATTTTCTAATAATTCTTTAAATTTACACGAAATACTTTCGTCATCTTGGCTCCCCAGCCAAAAATGTTTAGAATAAGATAAATTTTGTCCAATGAGCTATAACTCGATTTTGTTAGTTTTGAGATAGCGAATGAAAAGGCCTCAAAATTTGTAAGCGGAATGGATTAAAATTGATATAAAATTCGCAGTTCTAGCGCTAAAAAATTCCAGCAACGTGCTATTCTGACAATAAATGATTTTAAAAAAATATTCTTCCAAATCATAGGTATGAATGTTTGAGGAGTTCTAGAAGAACGCGTAAAGACGAAGTTTCTTCTTAATGCAGGAGGTTTTTACTTTTTATCATTTTGTAAAACGAAAGAAGGCAACGGATTTTTATGAACATATCAAAAGGACAACCAAGGAAGTTTATAACGTAGGAAGAGACACGACTATCACGACTTAAATTGTATATGAAACGCGTGATAGTATTTACGATTCGCTTCAATCTAATAATATTCATGGCAGTAGAACCCGAGTAAACTTCCCGACCATACAATATTTGTGAAAACAAAAGAGAATTTTCCATTGTTATCTTAATTCGAAGGTGTAAATATAATATTTAACTTAATTTTTGACCGAATTAGCTGAGATTTGACATTTGAGATTCCACTAAAAATGCTAAGGTATGTCCACGTTTTGGTATAGCCCCCATATATATTCGGCAAGTGAGAAAAGAAATTCCAAGAGATCCCCACACAACGACCAAATTAAGCTACCGATTTCGATCTTAGTTTCGCAGCTTATCTGGCATATAGGTTGAAGTAGGTAGTGGCTCAACTCTTGGCTCAACTCCAACGAGAAATTACACTGCGCAACATTTTTAAGGTAATTTTGTGCAAACAATTTGACCTGAAAAACGACAAAAAACCCCAGCTGTGTTTTGTTGTGTCAGATCCAGCTTGGATTTTATGGCCCCATAAAACGGGGTTAACATTGACTGTTTTAAGCAATTCGGGGCTATGTCTCTGAAACCAATGCGAATCTTCTTCTGACCACTGAAGTAAATTTGTAGATAAAGACAAGAATAAAACATTTGGAGAAAAAATTAATTCGAAAAACCACATATGTTGCCTAAAATTTTATAATACAAATATTCCATAATTTACATACATTCTTCACCATATCTCCAAAACTGTTAAATTTTTCATAATGTTTTCTTTTGGAAAACATATTCTCTCGGAATGTAACACACAACTCTTCATTGCATTTTTACATGCCTCTATTACGTTGTTTTTAGTATATTTTTCAAGGACACTTTAATAAATATGTTAATAATGGGGTGAAATCCCAAATGCAGGAATAAACTGCTCGTGTGAACAGTGCTTGAAATACGTGCACTAAAAATGTGATACAAAATACCGTTAAAACAACATAAAATAAGCATTTTGGAGCTTCAGAATGTTCCGAAGAATTGTTGAGAACATTATGTGAAAGATTTTTAAGAAAGGTTACTTTGTTCAACTCCCAAGAGGTTAGCTGATACTGACCAGAATTCCAGAAACTATGTAGAATTTTCCATATCTTATCGATTTTAATGTCCTAGATGGAGTTTTCTTGTGTAGTCTGTTCAACACATTAGGGCTACAATATTGCTAAAGACAGCAAAGCTAAATTCCTATTCTTTGATGAGATAAAGGCTCGATGAATGCAAAAAATATAGTTTTAGCCCGGTTTAGATGAGGCCATAAAATCCGAACTTGATCTGACAGGACAAAATCCAACTAGGATTTTTGTAGTCTCAATATCTTTTTTCAAAAATGCATGCTAGAAGTTGTTTGCATTTTCAGCGTTGCATAGTGGTCATAAATTTAATATTTTTTCTATGTTTCTGTTCGAATAAATTTTGATTGCTATCTAAACGTTTTGTGTGTTTTCACGTCTCTGCAATAAAAGTTCTTCTAAACCTTAATGTCTCTTTAACTTTTGGCGGATAAGTGCAGCCACTCAACGTGCTTTATGCTGAATTTTATAATCAAATTACACGTAAGTCTCCTGCTACTGCAACAACAACTGACCATTGCCCCATAGAATTTTTATTTTAATTTGCGTGCCATATTGTGCTGCAATAAAATCGAAAACCAACAAAAAGGCAATAAAATTTAGCTTCTTTCACCATCTCCAATCTGCCTTAATTATTGAAATGAAATAAATTTAGTTGATCAAATGACTTTTACACATGTTAGACAAATAAGATATGGACAACTATCCACGGCCCTTTGATATATTGTATTGTACCCTATGCTTGTCATTTGTGCTTGAGGGAGAAAAATGTACCCCTGGGAATAATGAGTGGCCTCTATTAAATCACTTGGAAAGAAAAACAAAAAAGAAAGCAAAAACAATAACACTTGAAAGAACATAATGACAACCACAATAGAACAAAATTGTAACATATCCATCTAACAATTCATTGGTGAAGCCGGTTGTGCTGTCTTTCTTGCATAGAAAACATTTTAATTTTGTCCGTTTCCGAAGACTTTCCTTAGTTGACTTGTTCGGTGTTTATTGCTGGGTGACATGTAACAAATTTTGTTTGTCGCTCAAGCATTTAGAATTGAAGTCATTGAAATGGAAATTTTATATGTCACCAGGGCTGCTGGTCTAGCAGAGCAACAGTTTAACGAAACTGTGACTATGGACTAAAGGGCAACTTTAACAAATAGCCATTGGTTCAAAGTTCATGGTAAAGAAGTGTTAATTGTTTTATCAAAAGTGTTTAACGGAAAATTCATTGTCTGCCTGAAGGTTTGCTAGAAAATTATATTGATAATTGCCAGAATATTATTAGACAATTTCTTTATGAGTGTGTCAGGAAAAAAAAGAAAAACAGCTAGCTAACTAGTCTAATTGAATATAATTTGAATTGTCGAATTATTTCGTTATTTGCATCCATTAACGATTATCCATTGCCATACTGTTTAAAGGGTTTTTTACAAACCCAGCAAAAAGTTTGAAGTTAAAATGCAGTCCAAGGCGGTTCGTTTGAAGTACCACTCATGAGACTGGTCGGAACAGGTCCACGTTTTGATATACTTTAATATTATTTAGTTTCCGTTGGAGCTATTACATATCTCTGCACAGAAATATCGGTATAGATCCACGTTTTAGTATAGCTTCTTTAGATGGTGGATGTATATTAAGTTTATTTTCACTTGTTCCATTTGTAACTCACCGAAATAATCATTTGCGATGCCACAACCTATATGTATATATTCTTCATCACGGTTAAATTCTGAATCACTCTAGCAATGTCGGTCTGTTATAATCACTCTAGCGTGCGCTATAATTGATCTAAAACGCTACATTTTGCACCCGATTGTATTTTTTCAGGTCAAGTTCGAATATGGGCTATACGGGTGCACGTTTTTAAAAAGCCGCTATATAACGGAACATGTTATGGTATATCGCCTATATAACGGCACCTTCCCTTGTCATATTTTGTTCAAAAATGGTAAAACCTAGAAACAAATATTAAATATTCAATCTTTTAGAGAATTTTCACAGCTACAACTTTTTGTAGGCTCATTTCGATAGGACTTGTCGTTTTCAAGCAAAATCGTGAACTCATAAAAAACCCCTAAAAATGTGACCTTTGACCGCTATTAATTTAATTTTTTATACCCTCCACCATAGTATGGAGGGTATATTAAGTTTGTTTTTCCGTTTGTAACGCATTGAAATACTCATTTGCGACCCTATAAAGTATATATATTCTTGATCAGGGTAAAATTCTAAGTCGATCTGAACACGTCCGTCCGTCCGTCCGTCCGTCTGTGGTAATCACTCTAGCATCCACAAAAATGGAGATAGGACGCTGAAATTTTGGGAAAATGCGTCTTTTGTTTGCAGGCAGGTCAAGTTCGATGATGGGCTATATCGGTCCACGTTTTGGTATAGCCCCCATATAACGGTACCCCCCGATTTGCGGTATTTTGACGTTTTTAGCTACATTTTCAGACCGATTTGGCTGTAATTTGACATTTAGGGTTCTTAAATGTCAATAAACTTATATAACAAAAGTTGTGGACATAGGTCCACGTTTTGGTATAGCCCTCATATAACGGTACCCCCCGATTTACGGTATTTTGACGGTTTTAGCTACATTTTCAGACCGATTTGGCTATAATTTGACATTTAGGGTTCTTAAGTGTTAATAAACATATATAACATAACTTGTAGATATAGGTCCACGTTTCGGTATAGCCCCCATATAACGGTACCCCCCGATTTGCGGTATTTTGACGTTTTTAGCTACATTTTTAGACCGATTTAGCTATAATTTGACATTTAGGGTTCTTAAGTATCAATAAACTTATATAACAAAAGTTGTGGACATAGGTCCACGTTTTGGTATAGCCCCCATATAACGGTACCTCCAGATATACGGTATTTTGACGTTTTTAGCTACATTATCAGACCGATGTAGCTATAATTTGACATTTAGGGTTCTTAAGTGTTAATAAACTTATATATTAGAAGTTGTGGACATAGGTCCACGTTTTGGTATAGCCCCCATATAACGGTACCCCCCGATTTGCGGTAATTTGACGTTTTAGCTACATTTTCAGACCGATGTAGCTATAATTTGACATTTAGGGTTCTTAAATGTCAATAAACTTATATAACGAAAGTTGTGGACATAGGTCCACGTTTTGGTTTAGCCCCCATATAACGGTACCCCCCGATTTACTGTATTTTGACGGTTTTAGCTGCATTTTCAGACCGATTTAGCTATAATTTGACATTTAGGGTTCTTAAGTATCAATAAACTTATGTGACAAAACTTGTGGACATAGGTCCACGTTTTGGTATAGCCCCCATATAACGGTACCCCCCGATTTACGGTATTTTGACGTTTTTAGCTACATTTTTAGACCGATATAGCTATAATTGGACATTTAGGGTTCTTAAGTGTAACTTAACTTATATAACAAAAGTTGGGAACGTAGGTCCACGTTTTGGTATAGCCCCCATATAACAGCACGTTTTGGTTTAGCCCCCATATAACGGTACCCCCCGATTTACTGTATTTGGGGACGTAGGTCCACGTTTTGGTATAGCCCCCATATAACAGCACGTTTTGGTTTAGCCCCCATATAACGGTACCCCCCGATTTACTGTATTTGGACGGTTGTAGCTACATTTTCAGACCGATTTAGCTTATGTGACAAAGCTTGTGGACATAGGTCCACGTTTTGGTATAGCCCCCATATAACGGTACCCCCCGATTTACGACATTTTGACGTTTTTATCTACATTTTCAGACATATTTAGCTATCAATTGACATTTAGGGTTCTTAAATTTCAATAAACTTATATAACTAGTGGACATAGGTCCATGTTTTGGAATAGCCCCCATATAACGTTACCGCCCGATTTCAGGTATTTTGAGAATTTTACCAACAAGTTTTAACCGAATTATCTGTAATTTGACATTTGAAATTCTGAGTGGTCACCACACCTCTCAACCAAAAATTGTCAAGAAAGCCCCCATATAACCGTACCTCCCGATTTTCAGTAATTTGATGATTTTATCTACAATATTAAACCGAACTAGCAGTAATTTGACATTTGAAGTTCTTAGTGGTCACAACACCTCTCCATCAAAAATTTTCAACATAGGTCCATGTTCGGATATAGCTTCCATGTAACGGTACCTCCCAAATTTCAGTAATTTGGCAATTTTAGCTACAATTTTTAACAGAACTAACTGTAATTTGACATTTGAAGGTTGTAGTGGTCACCACACATCTGCATCAACAATTTTCAACATAGCCCAAATATAACGATACTTCCCGATTTTCGGTACTTTGAGGATTTTACTTAAAATGTTTAACCGAACGTAGGTCCATGTTTTTGTATAGCCCCAAAACAAACCTCCCGATTTTCCGTACCTTAGCTTTATTTTTTGGACGAACTTTCGGTAATTTGAAATTTAAAAGTCAACAAAATTTCTGCAACAAAAATTGTTCATTTAAGTTCATATTTTCCTATAGCCCAGATACCTCCGAACTAGCTGTTAATGGCATTTGAAGTTCCCACGTTATGTACCGATTTTCGATATTTTGAGGATTCTAGCTAAATTTTTTAACCGAATTAGGAGTTATTTGACATTAAAGGCTCCCATCAAAAACTGTCAACATAGGCCCATGTTTTATTATAACCCCTTTATAACGGTACCTCCCAATTTCTAGCCCACCAAAAATTGTCAACAGTTAGATATAGGCATCATAAAAAAGGGCCTTCCGAATGAAGCACTTAAAGTTGGGGACAGGAATGAATATTTTATGGTGGAGGGTATGAAAAGTTCGGCCCGGCCGAACTTAGTGCTTTTTTACTTGTTTTTATTTGTCTCGTCTATGAATATTGTAGTTTCAGAATCCGCAAAAACTTCGAAGGTTAACCCAGCAAATAGTTAGTTCAGGAATACCGTGTGAGCATTCATTTTGTGATTCCATTGATATGGGATTTCTTCCAAAAACTAACGAGTTTCATGTTTAGTATAAGATTAACCAACAATTTGGAAATAATATTACAGTATTATATACAGGATAATTGAGGCGTTCAGAGCACACTTCGACTAACTCCATAAAACAAAAAGTTGAGAAAAGCAATGATTAAATGTATATTGTTTTTTAAAATTCCCCTGATAATATGGATTCAAATATATAATGTAGAATGCATAATAACAGGTATAGCTTTCATCTAACGGTATATAAAATAAAATAAAAAAATAGTAAACAAACAATCGTTAGTAATGTTGTGGTAATGGTGGAGTTAATCGAAGTGTGCCCTGAAAAAAGTAATAAAGTTAGGTCTTGAATTTTTTTATTTTTTTATTAACGAAAAACTTAGACCTTTTTCAGATGTAATTCGAATTGTTTTAACTGTAATTCAAGAATTCCATTTGTAATTCGTAACATTTCATTTGTAATTCGAGAATTTAATTTGTAATTCGAATTATTTCATTTGTAATTCAAATAATTCCATTTGTAATAATTCCATTTGTAATTCTTTGTAATTTCAAATAAAATAATTCGAATTACAAATGGAATATTTCGAATTACAAATGGAATTATTCGAATTACAAATGAAATAATTCGAATTACAAATAGAATAATTCGAATTAAAAATGGAATAATTAAAATTACAAATGGAATGTTACGAATTACAAATATAATTTTCGAATTACAAATGAAATGTTACGAATTACAACTAAAATGTTTCGAATTACATCTGAAAAAGGTGTAGTTTTATACACATATATTCACGTTTTACATAAAAATTTCGGTTATAAAACAATATTTGTAATTAATTCATGTTAGCTTTATGTTAGCGACATTCTTCATGGCTAGATTTACGAAGTTTCCGACGTATGTAATATACGTCAAAAATGTATGTCATATACGTCATAATTTCCTAAAGGCCATCTATGGTTTCAACAAAAGCCGAAAGAGCATTGAATATAAAAATGTACACGTTGCGAGCAGAGCTACATTTGAATGTGGAGTTAATCGAAGTGTGCACTGAAAAAAATTGCATATTATTCAGTGGTCAAAAAAAACTTGTTATTTAAAGTTGCTCATCTTTATTATTCAGGAAAGATATTATAATCATAAATAGATATGGCTATATCAAAGGCTTTGACACTAAAATCTCAAATTTTTCAAAAAGTGGAGTTAGTCGAAGTGTGCACTGAGCGGCTCAATTCCCCATCCTTGTCTCGTTTATTTGTGTACAGAAAATAATAAACATTTTCGGCCTGAGATTTATTCGCTTCGGCAGTTTCATTCGCTCCATTTTCTGAGATTAGCTAGCTTTTCCAAACCGACTATTATTGAGACAACTATTTTAACTCGTGTATATAAGGCCTCATCAGGTAGTTTTGAAATTATTGTCCCAGGGAGCCCTGTTAAAACAGTATAAGGATAATAAAAGGTACTTCCACACGCAGAGAAAAAATATTTTTCGCTTTTGTTGGAACAAAAATATCTGTTTTGGTTCCAAAAATGTATTTGTTTTGTTCAAACATTGTAATCCAAATCGAAAAATACCATCTTTTGTTCCAAACATAGAAAACAAAAACAACTTTCGAATTTCCGCAATATTGTAAAAATCGTTAACAATACCGATTGTAGGAACTATCATAATCTAATTTTGTTTACAAAAAGTATTGGGTTTACAAGAAAACCAGCCCAGAAATTTTTGATTTGAGTGTATATACTTCTCATATGGGTAAATCCTGCGTGACGAACGCTACATTTGTACGCGTTTTCGGGCATAAATATTAACATTTTTTGAACTTTCCAAATAGATGCATTGAATCTATACATAGTATTTAATAGAATTTGAGAGCACTTTCAAATGCTAGAAAAAAAATTTTTTAACAAGTATAATTAGCGGAAAAAATTGATTATAAGTTATTGTGACGCACGCTACAAAAAGTGGAAATAGCTTCCGACGTTGTGGTATGTTTTCATAATTTTTAGCAAATTTTGCATAATAAAGCACACAAAATGAAAAGTTTAAAAGAAAGAATAATATAAGAGAATTCTAAAACAATTAATTTTTAGGCAAACAATTTTGTATTTTTTTCAAAATCAGCGAACCTAAGTTGACGCACGCTACGTGATGCACGCTACATTTTTTTCCAGTATATAGTAAATAAAAACCAGTGTATTTATTTTAACGAAACAATGTATATTTCTTGTAAATAACGTTATTTAAGTCATATTTTATGTTCATTAATAAGTTTATCAATGCGTAAATGTTTATAAATAAATTTTATGTGAATCTGACGTTAGTGCAATTTCGAGCGCATTTTTGTTATATGACGAAAAATAATATTTGTTTTTAATTCCGAGAATGCTCTTAACGTTAGCCCATCTCTCCGAAAGAATTCCAGCTGATTTTTGTATATAACTACTGCTTACATATAAAATGATAATACCATTTGTATTCATTTTTGCCAACCTAAAAAAATCATGGGCATTATTAAGAACAATATTCTGAGCTTTTACCATTTTCCAAATTTTTTTCTTTACGACAGCTCCGATTCCGTCTACTGCAGCCTTTCCGTGAGCAGTTGCAAAAAATTCCACTCAAATTCTTCTTTGAAAAAGGGTATACTACTTAAAATGAACTTGTTTTTAAATTGACTTGCACATCCATCAGAAAATAAATATAACTTTGAAATACCATTTCATTTTTTAAGTTTCTTATCAATTAACTGAACTCAAATCGTGACGAAAACAAAATAAAACAAAAATAGAATACAAGAGAAAGTGAAAACAGAATTAAAAGGCAATTTTTTTTTTATTATTTTTTTGGAGAACTCAAATCGTGACGAACGCTACAGAAATTAATGCACTGTAATTTTTTTTTTATTATTATTGTAATTTTTTTTCTATTTCCTTAAAATCAGTATATTAATTTTATTTATATTTATAGATGAATTTAAAAAAATAAGTAATTTCTGCCCACAGTATAAAAAAACATAATTTTTCGTGACGAACGCTACACCACTTGGATCTGTCTTTTCATACCTAATTTCACTTTTTCCAAAATAGTAAAAGATAATATTTTCTGTCAAAATCTAAGAGAATTGAGTGAATAACAATATAGCTTTCGAGTTTACCACTTATGTTAACACTAAAGTAATAATATGAACATGTAAAAAATGTAAAATTTTTGTATAAAATTAAAAAACCTGAGGTAGGGTAGAATTTTGTAATAATTTTTGTGTTAATAATGCTAGAAAAAAAGTTTTTAACATATTTCTAAAATAAGATATCCAGTCTAATCATCTGTGAAAAAATAATTTAATTTGGATAAAATAAAAAAAATTTTGTCTGGTAGACTGTTTCTGGGATTTGCCCATATACACTTTTCGCATAACTTGGATATAAATGTCGCGTATAATATTGCAATCATTGATGAACACAATACATGGTTTGCTGCATTGGCTGACAACAAAGACAAACAAAAAGCCACAAGCACCCACCACAACATAAGGAATAATTAAACACCATAACAAACTCCGGTATAACACCAAACCTCAAAGCACAATGAAGATAGAAGAATGAAACAAAACAGAAACAAAAACAAGAGTCTCCTTGTTGGTATACATACACACAAAACCAAAGATAAAGGCATCATATCATACAAACAAAACTCACCATAATTGTTTTTTTCAACACGGCATCGAATAGCGAGAGAAGAGAAAAAATTGTCGAAGAAAAGAGAGAACTATTGTCCAGTTGACAAAAACAATTTTTGGATTTAACAAAACCCAATTGTTGGAATAACTATACTACATTTGGAATTTAACAATATCTTTACAATACATATTTTGCTCTTCGAATATTGTTGGATCAATCATATTTTTTTCTCTGCGTGCATTTGAATCTAAATCTAAAATAGCGGCTCTTGCCTATTTGTTAAGCAAGTTGCACTTTCAACTAAATTAAAACAATTAGAAATGTATTAAAATATTTAATTTTATTTAAATTTACAGCTATTTGGCTTATTAAAAATGTTTTTTTACTTAGTAACTTTTTACTTTATGCCTTAAAATTGTAAAATACATCTTTAGAAACCAATTATCAACAGTTTATGTAGAAACGAAGATATTACTGTGATGTATTTCAATAGTTATTTCATACACATGGCAACACTGATTCTATGTTATGCTTTTTCTATTCGCTACATTTTTAATAACTGTAAATTTTCTTACTAGTTATAATTAACTTGTTCACTTCGATTCCAACCATCATACAATACCCTACACCACTATGTGGAACGGGTATTATGCGTTTGTTTTGGCAAAAATTCATGTAACTCCGCGAAATATTCGTCGCAGACCACCAATGTGGTACAACAATCTTCATATTTCGACGAGATTCTGAGATGTGTGTCCGTCCGTCCATCTGTCTGTCTATTATAAATTGTAATCAAACTCCAGGCCATAATTGTGGACCAATCGTTACGAAATTTTATATGAAGGTCGGGTTCAGACCGGAATATACACCTATTGTAATCGGTGATAATCGTGAAATATTTAGCGGGTGAAATGGACCAATAGCATAATTTTTATCCAATTTTGTAGCGGCTCTGTAGGTCGCAATACTAGTCCGATCGCCTCGAAATTTTAATTAAGTTGAGAGTATATGTCAAAGAAGAGGCTTGCAAATTGAGATAATGATATGATAATATTTAGAGGGTTAAATGAACCACAACTTTTGTGTAAAAATTGTGAAATTTTTTAATATACAGCTTAAATCTTTATTTCTGGAAGACACTCTTGACGTTTCTATTGATGCCATTTGTGTTAGTGTACATGGTCCGATAACAGAGTTATACCCTAGACAGACGGCAGAGTTAATTTGCATTAAAAATGTCCTAATTTGAATTAATTTTTCACCCTGACAGACGATAGTATCTGCATTTATGAAACAGCTGTTTGTGTTGTTTCTTTGTACCCAGCAGACCATTTCATAAAGCTTTACAAAAGTTCGCCAAAATATGCGAAACAAATACACTTTCTACCTTTGAACTTTTCACCACGATGAAGCAAAAATAAATTTAATTTATTCGCGATATTTTTGAGTCTTTTTAATATTATAAAAATATTGCAAAACTTTAAAAAACATTTGAGGAAGATATAATTTTCGATAGAATTGGTATGTTGGGTAATGGCATTTTTTGTGAAAATAAAAATTTGAAAAAGAGATTTGTTAAAAGGCGTGAAAAACGATTAGCTGCTATTCTACTCGCGAAAGACCACTACTTATTTTGAAGAAACGCGAAAATTGCTGATTTGCTTTCCCTTTTTATTTTCTTAAACATGGAAATTTGACAAAAGACAATTGATTTTCAACAGCATTGCCATATTGAAATTGCTTAATTCAGTTTAAATTTCCTTTGATTTTGAGCATTAAGAAAGGGGATAATGTTCAAATTAATTTGAATTAAGGCTGTTAATGCAAATTAAGACTGCCGTCTGTCTAGGCTATTAGAGCGTAACATAACGTGGAGTCCAAGCGTATTAATTGTCCAATTGGATTTTCTACATATAAGTATTACAGCATGGGGTAGCTTCGCCAACATTTCTTTTTCAAAATGTACTCGGGTGTTATGTCGGGCTTATATATGTATATTAGGTGTGTTCCAAAAAGAAACCTGCTATTAAAAGAAAATTTAAATATGTAGCAGATGGGGCTAAACAATGTAAATTTTCCAATTTAGGAATATATTTTAGAAATGTATAAAAAATTGTTCCACAAACATCCCAGCAGGGACGAGAGAGCCATCTCTCATATCAATGAGTGCACCCCGATTCATTGGACCTACTCTTTATCACCGAGTCCGAACGTAGTGTCCTAAGACACCACCTTTAGAGAAGTATTACATGGCTGAAGTATTCAGAAAATGTCGCCAACATTACTGAGGGTACTTTGCCACCATTGAAAATTTGATGTGGCCTGACCTGGATTTTCTACACATTAAATTTTCAACGGTGGCAAAATACCTCTCAGTAATGTTGGCGACATTTAATGAGTATATTAGCCATGTAAACCTTCTCTACAGGTGGTGTTTTAGGAGACGCCGTTCGGACTTGGTGATAAACAGTAGGTCCCATATTATTGAGCTAATATGAATTGGGGGCACTCCCTGTCCCATCTGGGATCTTTGTGATTTGCTGAAAGCTAATTCCCAGGGGTAGTGTTGTAGGGTATCACATGGTCGGCCCCGTCCGGCTATAGCCATTGCTCACTTGTTATATCCTCCACCAAGTTTGGAGGGTATATTAAGATTGTTTTTCCGTTTGTAACGCATTGAAATAATAACTTGCGACCCTATAAAGTGTATATATTCTTGGTCAGGATAATATTCTGAGTCGATCTAGACATGTCAGTCTGAGCTAGATGGCTGGAATTTTGCACCCATAGGCAGGTCAAGTTCGAAGATGGGCTATATCTGTTGATGTTTAGGTATAGCCCCCATTTTCGGTTTTTGAGGGTTTTAGCTACATTGTTTGACGGAACTACCCGCAAATTGACATTCACCATAGTCACAAAACAATTTTTCACTTTTTGGATAGGCCCATATCTCCCGACTTGCGGTATTCTGAGAATTGTAGCTTGATTTCTTCACCGACCACCCAATTGTCAACCATCCAGTCAATTTGTCCATTTATTTGGTTTTTCCATTCATTTAACTATAACATTAATCGTGAAAACTTCTTCTTTTTGAATTCGTATCTTCTCATTCCACATGACATTTTGCTAATATGTTATTAGTTTTTATATTTCGGGTCTAAGCTTACAGGCTGAAGAATACAGTATATTTAATTTAGTCACTTAACCGACGACCAAGGTACCCTCATCGGGGAATACATGAGGGGGTACTTCCAAATTCAATGGAGCAGGTCCCTTACGAATACGGCCAGAGGCATCGTAGTGAGAACCGTGACAGGGGCAATAGTAGCCACCGAAATAACCGGAATTGGCAATGGGTACACAACCCAAATATGTGCAGACACCGATGACAACCAACCATTCAGGTTTTGCTACACGTTGATAATCGGTTTGAGGATCACGCAAAACGGATGTGGGGACACCGCGTTCAGTGGCGATTTTACTGGCGGAACTTTGACGAATGAACAAGGGCTTACCACGCCATTTGAAGGTAAGAGATTTGCCTTCTGGAATAACAAAAGCGGTGACCAAGCCCTTGGCGGCATAATCACTGCCGACAGCACCAGCACCTAACAACATGTAGGAGAAGGCCTTACGTTCTTCGGAGGTGGTGTTTTTGCGGCTAAGATCCTTGACGGAATCGCGACGATAAGCCGAGAAGTCGGGAGCTTGCAAGTCAGTGTGGGCCAAACGAACTTGTTGGACAGTCTGGACCGCAGTGAGGGCGGCAGGTTTCAAACCATTGGGAACAGCATGGGAGCTGGCACGAAAATAAGCACGCGACACGGCGTTAATCATTTTTCCGTATTCGTTAATAAAGTTTTCTAAAACAAAACAATAGAAAAAACAGTGAATTTTCCCCCAATCGAAATTTTATTCGTTTGACGAGCTTACTTTTCTCCCGAGCTTGACGAGCTTACTTTTCACATTTTGCAATGTTTTTACATGGGCAAAAATTGTTTTCGACACTGAAAGGGTTGATAAATTAAGATTTTTATACCTACCTCTTAAAACCAACCAAAGCTTTTACTCAAAAGCTTTATTTTGTGGAACTAAAAATGCCGGTACACAAGCGTGCAATTGCCAATATAAGAAAATATAAGCGGAATGCAAAAGATGAAATTAAAATTCTTTGTGTGTGTACTCGGTCAGCCACAAAACAAAAACTAATGGGAAATGCTTGCAAAGATTGTACTTTCCTATCATAGACAAAGAAGTAGCTGATTATATCGTGATATTAATATGATTATGATGCTAACGTAGTAAAGCTAAATACTATTTCATTATGTGGATCCCAATGGGGATTGTAATTTGTTTGAGTTAATTATGCAGCCAATGAATATTGATACTTCTTATTCTGAATAAGATACTTTTGATTCTGAGGAGATTTAGCATGGATAAATGTAAAATTGTGATAGCAAATATTGTCTTCAAAGAAAGAGTTCAGTTCTTATAACACTGTGAACCGAAATTTTGGGGGGTGGAAAATTCCTATTGGAGATGAAAGCCCTTGTTGAGTATATACAGAACCCCGAAGGACAGATTCGCCGTGAGTCGAACTTTCGCGATATGGCGTGATGAATATTTTGCTGGAGACCCTAAAAGCCATCTGGAATCAGCGTTATATCTTTGTTCGCTGTTGTTTAAGCTTATATTTAAGATCACATGTCTTCAGTCAAATCAAATGAGGATTTTTTTCGTAGAACATTTCGACCTTCTAACTAGCTTCCTTCAATGTCCTTTTCGTCCTTTATTTCAAGAACCGTAATAAAAGTGGTACAAGATGACATTTTTCCGCTTCGAAATATTCTACAAAAATGTGGCACGGAAGATTTTAGGTACGGTTCCCAAAGACATAAAATCGATAAAATCTTGTTTAAGCGGTCGTTTTTCACTTTTACCCAAATCTTGCTCAGACAGCCCTATATATATTTATTACAATATATTATTGTTAACCTATTGATGACCGAGAATTCTCGGAGACCATTGCACCATGGTGGCACCCGTAGAACCCTAAACCCACTTGAAATTCAGTTACGTAACTTTTTATACTTGCAATAATGGGTCACCATCCCAGAATTCAACCCGCCATAACTTAAAGGTTGGACTCACGGCGGATCTGCACTTCAGGATTCTGTATGTCCTCACCAAGAACTTTCACCTCCAAAAAAATTTTTCCACCCCCCAGGTCATGATCATAATTTTTTTCACGTACAGAAATGTATCCTCACAAACGTTAAGAAACGGTTCGAAAATACGGTTTTTTTGTTCCAGCACCAAAGCCGCTTAAAATGTCTAATGCATATTAATCATATCTGATTGACAATTTTAATAGCTTTCTAATGATATACATATACGGTTAATCGGTTCATAAAAACCGGATAAAATTCGGTTTTAATATCAGAATAACCGGTTCATAATTCGGATATCCGGATCTTTATTCCAAAAAATTATTAAATTAACGTGCTTAGCAAAACGAGATGCAACAGTTTAAATGACTCCGAGAATTCTCGGTCATCAATAGGTTAACAATAATATAGTGTAATAAATAGATATAGGGCTGTCTGAGCAAGATTCTGGTAAAAGTGAAAAACGACCGCTTAAACAAGATTTTATCGATTTTATGTCTTTGGGAACCGTACCTAAAATCTTCCGAGCCACATTTTTGTAGAATTTTTCTAAGCGGAAAAATGTCATCTTGTACCACTTTTATTACGGTTCTTGAAATAAAGGACGAAAAGGACATTGAAGGAAGCGAGTTAGAAGGTCGAAATGTTCTACGAAAAAATCCTCATTTGATTTGACTGAAGACATGTGATCTTAAATATAAGCTTAAACAACAGCGAACAAAGATATAACGCTGATTCCAGATGGCTTTTAGGGTCTCCAGCAAAATATTCATCACGCCATATCGCGAAAGTTCGACTCACGGCGAATCTGTCCTTCGGGGTTCTGTATATACTCAATAAGGGCTTTCATCTCCAATAGGAATTTTCCACCCCCCAGACTTTGAGCTCCATTTTGTTGCACAGTGTAATATTCAGTATAAGGCATACGAGTTGTAGAGTATTTCAACTATAAGAACATTATCAAGGGGACAAAAAATTACCAGACAATAAGATGGTAAACAATTTCATAGACATACATAGATCCCACAATAGGAATGTATGGAAATTAACGACTTATTTCACTAAGACGATTCGAACACAAATTCGTTGGAACTACTACTGTTTAGGTGAGGGAGGGGAAATCCATAGGCTTCGATAACTCGGTAAAGGAATGATGAGCAGTGGGGGTGAAAAGAATAAAATAAAACAACAAAAGCAGTATCAGTTTAAATATAATAAATGATTGCCGTTTATTGGTGTATTTCTTTTCTCATACAACAAAGATTACCTTGTAATCTGGGGTGGCGACAGAGGCCTGTTAGTAACAGCGAAGATTACCAATTGTAATCTGGAGTGGCGACGGAGGCCGGTTAGTATTAACGCGAGACGGTTGGTTAATACGCGACAAGTTAACTCTTCAAAGGCTAATCGACAAGTGAACGCAGAGGTTCTTGCAATCGCAGAGGATTGCAGCGATCGCAGAGGATCTGAGTCGATTTATACTACTACATTTACATATTCCAATGAGAGAAAACTCAACAACCACCGCTCCTTAGCATCAACACTCTACGGTCTCCGCAGAGGGAACTTGCTGAGGTGACGCACGATGATGTCAATCAGCATCCGTGATCGACTGAGCTCGGGAAGTTGAGTTGGAATGTATCAAACCTAAACATTCCGCCTCCCATGCTAGACCAATTGTCTAGCATTTTATACAAAATTGGAATATAAGTCAGTTAAATGTTAGGAAAGAACGTAAATTCAGATTCCTAAGTGAGCTATAATTCAAATTATTGAATTCGATTTACTACTGATTCAAAAGCAATATGTAGATGAGTTATTAATTTTCAAGATATGGTAGGAGCAATTGGTTTCAACAATTAGGTAGTGGTCGATTTCAATACACTATCCGTTGCGAGATTATGTGCTAGAGGCGAGAGGAACAGATCCAGTAAGGAGATACCCGAAAATAGATTTTTGGGCAAGCAACGAATCCAAAACGATTTTTGGCGGTTCAGCTTCAATTATTTGGGGGTAGAGATCAGCACCAAGTAGCAAGTCTATTGGGCTGTCATCAAAGGAATCCGCTAATTCTAAATTAGGGATCTGCGCTTTCAATTTCGAAATAGGTGGAGGCAAAAACAATTTCTTTTTGACGTAAGGCAAAACTACTGCAGAAGTTTCAACAATCCTAGACGAGTTTTTGAGTGGCGACAATTTCAGAGAACAGACTTCTCTTGGTGTACCAGACTTTCCGACAGAGCGACTAGAAAACCCAATAGTTTTCTTAAGTTTCTTGGAAACAATTGAAACTTCCGACGATGGGTCTATAAGAGCACGAACCGTGTGCGATTTGCCATTGTGAACTATGTTTACTTTTGCGGTTCCAAGGATCACATTATTATTTATTGAAGGGATAGGAACCGGGTGATTAAGTTTAGTTTTGTCAGATGTACAACCAGGTTCTCGACTTTTGACCTTTGTAAAAGCCGGAGAGAGACATTGACGCGGCAAAGACGAACTAAATACTCGACTTTTGACCCTCGTAAAAGCCGGAGAGGAGTTTGGGTGCGGCAAATTAGAATTCTGTTCTCGACTTTTGACAGCAGTAAAAGCCGGAGATGTTTTCGAAGTTGGCAAAGCAACAACTTTATTATTTTGTGGCCGGTGAAGAAGGCTGTTATGCCTTTGCTTGCAGGAATTGCAACTATGTTTGCTGTTACAGTTTTTAACAGCATGACCACGAGATAAACAATTAATACAATAATTGTACTTTTTAACAATGGAGAATTTGTCCTCAAACGAAAGTTTGGCAAACTGGGGGCAGAGACGCAGAACATGCCTCTGAGTAGGACAAATGGGGCAACAAGTTTTCGAAGACCGAGAGGTAGCAATATTTGAGTTTGTGACCTGATGTCCGAATACGTTTTGGATACACATCAATGTTTGTATCCTCTCTGTGAGGAAAACATCTAAGTCTTTCCAAGAAGGCAATAAAGACTTGTTTTTGATACTTTGCTCCCACAGAGTCAAAGTTAATTTTGGCAACCGCTGCAAACAAATACAAACAATTATTGGATCCCAATGATCCGTGATGACTTCATAGACCGTCATTGCAGCAAGACAACTATTAATGCCACGCTGGATGGTTTTCAAACCCGAAACTGTTTCACGAGGTGAAGGGGGAATATCAAACAAGGTTTTGATATAGTTGTTAACCACGATGCGCTTATTGTCATACGCATCCGACAAAGCTTTCCACGCTAAAGGGAAACTACAATTGGTGAGTGGAAATCTCGAAACGATTTCGCGAGCCTCACCGGAGGTTTTCTGCACTAAGTAGCAGAGGCGCTCAACGTCTGACAGACGCGAATTTTTAACAAATAGGGTGGTGAAAATATCCCTAAACGTAGGCCAAGACGTGAAGTCTCCACTAAAGACATCGATATCAAGGGGTGGCAACAAAAAGCTGTGAGAACCGACAGGGTCACTAGGACAATTGCATGTACTGCAAGAAGTTTCAGGTGGAGCAGGTACGGAGGGAGAAGCAGACTGCACAGGAACCGACGAGACAGGTTCGTCTAATGATAAATTGGGTGGAGTTTCTACTTCGGGAAGATTCAACGAGTTTGTAGGAGGTGGTGAGATTTCTAACTGTGCAAGCATGTTGGGGGGTAAAACCGAAGCTAAAGATTTACTCGAAAGCAAACCTGCAGAATGTGTTTCTTTAGAAACGTTCAACAATTCAGTTGATGGAGGTGGTGAGATGGAAGAAGCTATAGAAGATGATGAAGTTTCAGTGCCTGAAGATTTAAGGCGTTCAAGATGGCTGTCAATGGTAGACAAACACCGGAGATAGGACATGTAGGATGTACCATATTTTTCCTCAACGACATCAAAAACATCAGCCTGTGCAGTCTCGGATGTCGTGAGGTAGTTTTTGCACTCGTCATAAGCGCACTTGACTTTGTGCCACAATTTTTGAAATTCTGAACTGCGAATTTCGAGAGTGAAGACATTATATGTGGACTCATCAATCCGTTCAAAGGATGCTACAAATTTCAAAAATATCTCCGAAGCTCTAACAAAACGGGTGTGTGGGGTGACTGACATTTCGAAGTTTAAATGCACAAATCAGCGAAAATCTACAATTGAATATGCAAAGAATGTTGTAAAAAGGATATGCAGTTGAAGCACAAATTGCTATAGCTCAAAGGAAATAAGGTATTTCCACAAAAAAACTCCAAATTTCTACGAATTCCACAGAAAAATAGCAAGGTGTGGTGATATTTGAAATTAAAGTAGGGTGATATAGGAGAAAATTTAAAGAAACTTCCTCAGGGCGAACAAGAACTACTTTAATTTGGTCAAAAATGCGAAAAAGTCTCAAATATACAAGAATGTATATGGTGCTACCAAGTGTAGGGTGTATGTTGAAATTAAGTATGCCAATGGAAGTGTGTACCTGTCCAAAATCCAACGACAAATAAGCAATTTGTCTGAAAACGAAACGTTTGCCCAAGAAAAACAACGCAGATAAATAATTTGTCAGAAATATAACTTATTTGGTTGACACGTTGCCAAAAGTAGGGTGTATTTGTCCAAAAATACTGAAACCCCTACGGAGACTCAAACAATTTTCCAAAATTTGTAAGTAAAAACTCCAAAAACAATACAAAATGTCCAAAACCAAATATTTTTACATATATTCTCTGCTCCAAATATACGCAATCAATGCCGAGTGTAGGGTGAATTTGTCCAAAAATTCCAAAAACCCTAATATAACATTTCAAAAAATTATCGAAAATAATTTTCAAAATTAATTATTAGAAGAAAAAACTTTTTGTGCTTTTACCCCACTGTACTATTTGTACTATCTTACCCCACTGTGCTGGGACATCAACGAATATAGCACAAAGAGGACTCGACAACACAAGTGGCGCTAGCAGAGAAATGGCTATGTGTGAACAGTGAAGCTCCCACTGAACAACAGTCGTTGCAAACGACCAAGCAAGTGAGTGCTGAGGATCAGCAGAGTTTTTTCAAGGGACGCTTAAAAGGGCGGGAAAGTTGTTGGTAGAATTACCATGTAATTTCTCTAATTAGAATAAATACCTGACCGACAAAGGTAGGAGAATAGAGCAAACGAATGTGTTTGGTTGGCGATGGACGATATATACAACAACAAAATCAAATGCAGCGACAATTTGGATAGTGCGTTGTTATTGTAAATTTGGCAGTGCAAATTTTCAAAGGGATTTTATGTGAACGAGGGAAAAACAACGCCAAATATTATTTGGATGGAGAGGATCGTACCAACAAAATAATACCAAACGACAATGCGCAATGTGTGTTGTTATTAAATTTGCCAATGCAAATTCTCAACAAAAGGGCTTGGGGAATAACAACCACAATAACAAATGTTGAAATGATCAACAAATAAGAAGATCGATGTGTGTAATAATTTAACAACTCGAGAGCAAGAGTTATTGGAAGTTAACGATGTTGTTATTGCAAATATAACAAAATATATTTGCAAGTTTTCAGTTAAAATGAGAACAGCCACAATTAAAATTTTACGAACAACACCGAATGCTTTTTATGATCAACTCGACTTAGGGTGATCAGTACAACTACAAAGTATTTGCAAGTTTAGCAACAACTAAGGGGTTTTATGTGGAGGAATGGAATAATTAACACAAGTAGTGGTGTTAATAGTCGACCAAAGTGACTTTTAGCTACAATCAGGAATTGCAAGGCTAGAAACGACGGTTGGAAATTATGAGTGTTCGTTGTTATGGTGAGACCAAATGATCTGGAGCTAATCTAACAGGAATAACAACAACACGGATAGTGATTTGTATGATCAACGCGACGTTGGATGATCAGTACAACAACGATTTCAACAATTTGTGTGGACTGTATTGTATGGTGGGGGAATGAAGGCAACGAATTTAATGCACTCGCGTAGGGAGATTGAAATTCGACCAATGATTTATTTTTGTATTAATTCTCAAACGGAAAATGAACCGAAAAATACTAACACTCGCGGTAGCTCACTTTTTATGGAAATCTGAGTTTACGTACCTGGTGTTAGTATGGTGATTTGTTGATGTAATAATATCAATGATATGTGGAGTGAGATGATCCAATGATTTCTCCGTGCAAAGCAACCACAAAACTTTCAATTCTCGTTCAAGAGAGGGGGAACAACGACAAAGCTGACTTCAATCCGGTTCGATTGGACCAATGTTTTGGTGAGGGAGGGGAAATCCATAGGCTTCGATAACTCGGTAAAGGAATGATGAGCAGTGGGGGTGAAAAGAATAAAATAAAACAACAAAAGCAGTATCAGTTTAAATATAATAAATGATTGCCGTTTATTGGTGTATTTCTTTTCTCATACAACAAAGATTACCTTGTAATCTGGGGTGGCGACAGAGGCCTGTTAGTAACAGCGAAGATTACCAATTGTAATCTGGAGTGGCGACGGAGGCCGGTTAGTATTAACGCGAGACGGTTGGTTAATACGCGACAAGTTAACTCTTCAAAGGCTAATCGACAAGTGAACGCAGAGGTTCTTGCAATCGCAGAGGATTGCAGCGATCGCAGAGGATCTGAGTCGATTTATACTACTACATTTACATATTCCAATGAGAGAAAACTCAACAACCACCGCTCCTTAGCATCAACACTCTACGGTCTCCGCAGAGGGAACTTGCTGAGGTGACGCACGATGATGTCAATCAGCATCCGTGATCGACTGAGCTCGGGAAGTTGAGTTGGAATGTATCAAACCTAAACAACTACCAAACTTCTGTTTTTTGAAAACAAGTTGATTCTCTTTTGTTTTCATTTAAACGAAAATTTTCTACAATAACAGGAGTAATTTAAACGAATTTGAATTCGAATCGTGTTAGAGAAACAGGCAATAAGATTTTTTGAATTCAAACTATTGACTATCGTTTTTTATTATAAATATAATGCATAGTGTTTTTTTACACTTATTGATTATAATACTGCTCCTGTTCTCCGAGAAACTATGTTCTCTTACGGCGGACCATAATGTGATATTTCCATCATTGCGTTACAAATCCTCTCGGAGACTATGTTTGCTCGGTTTTTATACAAATCATTGTTTAGTAATCTCATCACCTGTACGGATGTACATACATTTCTATTTACTTGCGAACTGTAAAGCGTCTAACCCACACCAGGTAAGACATCCGCAACTTCCGCCTAAACAAATCACCCTATACCTCATTATTATTATTTATACACACTACTAACTTGTGTTTTGTTTTCTCTTCTTTTATTTATCGGTCTCACGCTAGGGTTTGTATTACTTGTTCATCTCTACAAACAACAATAATCTGCGGCCTGTTTTAGCTATCTAATCACCTAATCAGCAACATTAATTTTTTGCTAGGGGAAGATTCATTTACTGTTTACTTCATACTCGCACTGACGTTTATAAGTATAATAATGGTTCCACAAACATCCCAGACGGGACAAGGGAAACTAAGTAGTCTTTGTGGTGTATATAAGCTTGTTTTTCGGAAAATTCATGTAACACCGCGAAATATTCATTCATACCAATTGAGATAAAACAAAGATTTCTTCAGACAAAATTCAGATATAACGAACAACGGCTGTAAGCAACTACGCATATAACGAACAAAGCTATATATTCCAATGACATTTTCATTAGTTTTCTTTTACACAACAAACTGCTGAAAACAATCACGGTAGTAACTAACGAAAATGTTGACCCCGCGAATAGATTTTTATACACATTGTTATTATAATTTTGTATATTTTTGAAGTATACCTTAATAAAGATGAGTTCAGTACTCATTTAAACAGGATCAATGATTAATATACAAAAGAGAGATAAAATAATGGTTACTTCAGACGAACCGTTTATAAAAACCACGGATATAACGAACAATTTGTTACCATTACTTGTTTTACTTGCATTGAAATTTTAAACATCAACAATTTTATGTTTATTGTTTATTTTATCAAACCAAAATTCGAAAATTTTACGAGTTTTTCTTGGGAAGTTGCCTAATAAAAAGTGATAAATATTAAAAAACGGACCAAATCGGGGTTTGAAACCTATTAATATCAATGCGGAAGACTTTCAGTAATGTGTTTTAGGTGGCAAAATCACGGCCAAACACGGTCAATTTAGTAAAATCTATATGAAGTGAGTTTAAGAAAAATAAAATATTTTTTTTACTTTTTGTGTTTTTAGCCGCTCCATAAAATGTTTAGGATGTACACATTAAAATAGGCCTTATAATTAATTTCTTTTTTGTTTTTCTTCGAAATTCTTAGTTTGACTGCAATTTAAACCGCGATAATTGCGGTACACTGCACCCCGGTTAACTACCTTTCACAAAATTCCAAAAAATTGAGGCAGTTATGCGGGAAAGGCAGTTACGAAAATCCCGCATAAATACCTCATGTGGGCAGTTACAAAAATCTCATCACAGCCTTTCAAAAAATGTCAACAATTAGAACATAATCGCCAAAAAGCAAAACGGTCTATAGTAAAAAAGTCTAAAAATATATAAGTTACTAGCATGTGCCCGCTACTTCGTTAGCGGAGAATTCACACGAATATAAAGGAGGATAATAAATAAATAAATTAAAATTCAGAGTATAGTTTCACCCGTTCCTATTTACAAATTCTTTATCCGGTAAAGTACGACGGTTTAAGGTTTTACCACATATTGTTTCTAAAAATCATACCTGTTGTTTTCAAATAGAACTACATAAATCGATTAATCGATTTGTGTTAATTTTGCTTTATTGATGCGGCGTAGCAGTAGCTAGAAGCTATCAACGGAAAAAATCTGTTTTCAAAAAATGTGGGCCGTAGTATTTTTAAAACTATATTCTCAACGACTATTGTTAAAACTACATATTCCTTTAACATTTGGTACCCTACACTACTTCGAGTATGGCATAACTAAATCCCTTTAGTAATGAAAGTACTTAGCTCAACCGTCACTTCAATGTTCCTCGGAGGGGCAAAACAGTTGAATTGTACTACTCTAAGCAGTATTTCATTAAACATGGCTCGATTATCTGCTTACTTACAGTATTATTGGCATTAGAAATAAGTGCAAACAATGACAATGTCTTAAACATATCAAGCAGTAATTAGGAATTCAAATGTATGGAGCTATATCCAAATCTGTAGAGCGATTCTCTAACACATTTTTTGAGTTACCGACGGAAATCGGTAAAATTAAAACGCAAAATTATAAATGAAAAGTTCAAATAAAAGTTGACAACACTGTTGCTATCGGTATAACTTTACGACTGCTTTTTATTCATCGCTTACTTACCGAAAAACATCGGTAATTACCGAAATTATAAGCATTTTAATTTTACCGACAATTGTCGGTAACTTACAAAATTAGTTAGTGAATCGCACTACTGAACCGATTTCATTACACATTTGTTATAAAATAGTTGTTTGGTGGATAGCATGTACGGAATCGGGAGAATATATGGGAGCTATAGCCAAATCTAAACTGATTCTCGTCAAAAGCAATAGCTATAGTCCTTTGGTCAAAATTGCGACCATCATAAATTTCAACCCGGATAGGATAATAAATGCGACAAAAGTGCATAAACGGATGGACGGGCACGTGTAAATGGACTCAGAATGTGATGCTTTGTAGATCATCGAAAGGAACCATTGACCTATTTCGTTTCCTTTTGCATGTTACATACAAATGCACAAATTGATAATACAGTGTGGTGTAGGGTATAACAAAAAATTCTAAAATCGACAAACTTTATCATAAGAAGATTTATGGCCAGTTTCATTAATACGATACATATACAAATTCGTTCAAACTACTACCAAACTTTTTTTTTTGAAAAATATATAAAAACTAGCAGACCCCGGTCCGCGTTGCTGGCCCGTCGTTATGAGTTTTAATGACAACTTTTTATCGACTTTATGCTTGAAAATTCAAAAATAGGTATTTTCTACCTCACTTCTTCGGTCTATTGTCAAACCGAGAAGGATTTTTTGTCTCTAACCTTTCTTTTCTCTTACGGACTTTGTCGGATTTTTTCGCCAATTTATGCTTTTTAGGATTTATTATCGTCCATGTCTCTGTCTTTATCCTAAATCGATCTAATTTTAAAGGTTAAAAAGTGGTTAAATCGAATTCTTCCGCTTATTGAGACTTTTCATGGCTGATGGACCGTTGAACCTCACCATTCAAGTAAATTTGTAAATATATAGTTTTTCTTGATCGGGGGCTCAACCTCCGTTGTCTCTAAAACTAATTTGCAACCCGATGCACTCATAAGTTTAGCAAATATAGCGATTATAAAATAATAGGTCCCGAAATTCGTCTACAAATATATAGCATTTTGGACCACGGGACATTCCTGAACATTTTCTGAATATTAGGTTCAGTAGTTTTGGAAAAATAATGTTTTGAAAAGAGTGGGCGTGGTCATCAATTTTCAAGATATAACATATTAAAAAAAAGTAGGCCTGGTCCGATATTTTGGCTCCAAATATGTACCTAGCGTGCACACAACTTCATTGCCTACCAAAATGTATGCTGAAACCGATATAATCATACATTTATTTGGCTTATATATAGCGTTTAACTGAAAGGCATGGGGAAGGTACCTCACCTCTTCCAAAATTCATAATATATACATAACAACGGCAAACATTGAGCTTTTGTCGCAAATTTTATGGAAATCCCTTCAGTAGTATTGGAGTTATGACATATTAATAAATACAGGCGTGGTCGGACCTATAGGCCCTAAAGAAGTACCTAGATTGTAGATTAATCCGTAAATTTTTAATCCGATACATGCATAATTTTTGCAAATATAACGTTTTTTTTTTTTAAATATCGCATAGGGAGGTACCCCGCTCCCTCTGGAATTCAATAAAATATGTAACCTGTTTTCGGGGGGCGTGGTAAACTTTTCTCTCCAAAAAACCTAAGTTGGGTTATGACAGCATTTGATTTTTATTCATAAAGGTAAGGCGTTTTTTTCAAATATGCCCCCTTCAAAATTCAAGAAAATATGCCCGTAAATTCCCTGACATTTTCAAGAAAATCGGCTCAGTAGTTTTGTAGATGTAACATATTTTAAAAAGTGGGTGTGGTCAAGTCATTGGATCCTAAAAAAGTGGGTAAGGTCTTCCGAAATAGATACATTCGTAATTATTGTAAATATAACATTTTTAAAAAGTAGGGTATAGGGGAAGTACCGCGCCCCTTCCGAAATTCAACTGAATCTGTAGCCTATTTTAAGCGGGGGCCATCCTTGTACATTCCCTGGCAATTTCAGGAAAATCGGTTCAGTAGTTTTTGTAAAAATGATACAAATTTAAAAAAGTGGGCGTACATTTTCTTTGCATAAAAAAATATCGAAATCGGTCCAGCCGTTCTCAACTGATGCCATGACCAACGAACGACATTTGATTTTTATTTTTAAAGATTTAAAAGTTTAGACAAATTGTGATTTCCTTGAAAATCCCTTCAGTAGTTTTGTATATATAACCTAATTAGAAAGTGAGCGTGGTCGAATCTTAAGTCCCAAAATAAGTACGTAAGGTTGGAGACACAATCGCCATTGACTCACAAATAAGTTCCGAAACCGATACATTCGTATTTGTTGCAAATATTGCATTTTTACAAAAATAGGGCATAGGGGAAGTACCCGCCCGATCCGAAAGTCAAAAAATATGTAGCCTATTTTTATCGGGGACCAACCCTGTACATTCGCTGAAAGTTTCAGGAAAATCGATTCAGTAGTTTCGTAGATATAACATATTTAAAAAAAGTGGGCGTTGTCCAGTCTTAATGCCCCAAATAAGCACGTAAGGTCGGAGACACAATCGCCATTGACTCGGAAATTATTTTCAAATCGATACATTTGTAATTGTTGCAAATATTGCATTTTTACAAAAATATGGCATAGGGGAGGTACCCCGCCCGATATGAAATTCAACCAAATGTGTAGCCTATTTTAACAGGGGGCCATC
The DNA here is from genome assembly GCF_047663935.1 of Musca autumnalis. Classification (NCBI taxonomy): domain Eukaryota; kingdom Metazoa; phylum Arthropoda; class Insecta; order Diptera; family Muscidae; genus Musca; species Musca autumnalis. The sequence goes on from NW_027411866.1 coordinate 86,042,426, forward strand.
ACTCTACGTTCCCTGAAAATTTCAGGAAAATCTGTTGAGTAGTTTCGTAGATATAACATATTTATAAAAGTGGGCGGAAAATGGGCGTGGCCAATTTTTCTTTGCATATGGATCATCTGGCAACCCTTGTTGTGTTTAGTTGTGTTATTTTTGTGTTCTACAAAGTGGATAATTTATTATAAAAATTTTATTAGTTTCAGTGTTTTTTCGTGTTTGATTTACCGAATTAATAAAAATATATAATTAAACGCTTTAGTGCTCAGTGATAGCATACTTTTAGGCATAACTATTAATAATGGAATGTATAAATAAAGACTGTAAAGTTACAAGTTTGAAAGAGCGTTTGTTGACTTGTTGGTTATGTGAGAAGCATGAACATTTGAAATGCTTAGGTTTCACTGGCAAGCATTTTGATGTCATTACTGATCGCAATAATGGATTTCGTTGGGCATGTGCTAATTGTAGGTCCCTGGAAGTAGATTTTTACCGTCTCTTCAGGGAATCTAAAATGGAGCTTGCTGCCATGAGGAAGGATTTTGAAGTCGTTTTTTCAAGGCTTGAAATTTTTGAAAAAATGTTTAAAAATTTTGATTTCGCTGATGGCTCTCCGAAACGTAAAAAAATCTCAACTGTTGTTCCTGGTGATAACTTAATTAGCCTTAATTCACCAGCTGTGGTTCCGCCACGCAAGTCTGCTGAGACCTTACCTTCGGAAAATAGCCTGGCCCTACCGGGGCAGCGTTCATCACTTCCAATCGTCTCAAGTTCAAAGGGAAATTCGACAATAGAAATGCCTTCTTCAGAAATGTTACCCATATGTTCTCTAACTAATTCTGTTCCTCTAGTTACTGTCAATGCACCCTGTTCAAATGTTAATGCTTCTGTTCCAATTACACCTCAAATTCAGGAAACTGATCAAACTTTAAATTCCAATCCTTCCTGGTCTGGGGGTAGTAATGAACTAATCGTAATTTCTCCCAGAAAAAGTATTTTTATTTCCAGACTACATCCTAATACAACTGTAGATAACATCTATAATTACCTAAAAGCTAGATTGAATAATTTACGTGACACTGACTGCAAAATTATGACATATAATTCGTCAACGCCACGTGTCATATCATCTTTTAAATTAACTGTGCCTCATGAGTTCTTTAATGTTATATTAAATGATTCATTTTGGCCAGAAAGTACACTAGTTAAAGAATATATATACAGAGAGAAATCTAATACTAATAATCCCGTAGTTATTCCTTCAGTCGTGCCTGTTTCAAAAAACCAATAAGTTCGTTATCCTTACTTTACCAAAATGTTAGAGGTCTTAATACTAAACTTAATAATATTTACTTAAAATCTTTTGGTTGTGATCTTAAAATCCTAGTTTTTACAGAAACTTGGCTGAAACCAGGTATTCGTGACACTGAGATTTTGTCAGATCAGTACCAAGTATACAGAAAAGATAGGTTAAACAAAATTGGTGGAGGAGTATTCATTGCAGTTCATAATTCCATTGCATCAGAGCGAATTATGCTTACTGAATACCCTTATATTGAATTTGTGTGTGTTAAAATAAAATATTTAAATCAATCCTTTATTATAACGTGCTCCTACATTGCCCCAATCTCAGACATAGACATTTATCTTAAACATTCTGAATTAATAAAAGAAGTTTCATTACGGCATTCAGCAAATTCTGAATTGATTTGTCTTGGTGATTTTAATTTACCAAACTTAACATGGGTCTCAGGTGACAACATAGTAGATTATGTACCTGTTCCATCAACAGAACTCTCTACAGACATGTTATCCTTCTGGGAAAATATTTTTGATCAATGTCTCTATCAAATAAATAATATCTATAATTCTAAAGGCAAAATTTTAGACTTAGTGTTTTCTTCAACCATAAACTCTTCTGTATGTGCAAGTCCTCCATTCTCAGAACCTGAAGATATGTATCATCCCACCCTTATGGTAACTCTTGAACTCAATAATAGTTCAACTACTAAAACTTTATCGCAAACTAAGCCAAGTAAACTAAATTTTGGTAAAACTAATGTGGTCCTTCTGCGTTCTATCTTATCAAATAATACTTGGTTACCTCAGGGAAACATTGATTCCCGTATTTCAAATTTTTATAAGGTACTTAATGATGCATTAACAGTATCAGTTCCTCTCTTAAAGATGTGCCCAGAAATGGGTCCTTCTTGGTTTACTCCACACCTCAGGAGTTTGCGCAATATGAAAAGTAGAATGTATAAAAAATTTAAAAGATGTAATTCCACTTTAAACTTTACCAATTATGCAAAAGCTAGAAATGCGTTCAACAGAGAAAATTCAAGGTGTTATTCAAATTACTTAAATAAGATGCGAAATAATTTTCATAGTAATCCTAAAAACTTTTATAAATTCGTAAACTCTAAAAGAAAAGTACGTGAATTTCTTAGTAGCATGAGACTTGGTTGTAGTGAATCATGTGACCCTAATGACATTGCAAATATGTTTGCTGACTTTTTTCAAAATACTTACTCCAAATTTTCAACTAACTCCCTTAATTACCCTTATAATATTCATAAACTTAACCAATTTCCTCGCATTATTCTCACTGAGGATGAAGTATTAAATGGTTTATTGTCATTGAAATATTCAAACTCACCAGGTCCTGATGGTGTTCCGACTTCTATTTTAAAATCATGTGCATATGAACTTTATCGTCCCCTAACAATTATTTTCAATGACTCGTTGACATTGGGATATTTCCCACTTGTCTGGAGATCTAGCTTTATTATTCCTTTGCATAAATCTGATAGTAGATGTGTGATTGAAAACTATAGAGGTATTGCAAAACTAAGTGCAATTCCTAAACTTTTTGAGCTTCTGGTCTCACGCCGAATAACTCATTTCGCTAGATCTATAATATCACCTTATCAACATGGTTTCGTTAAGGGTAGGTCTACCTTGACAAATTTATTGGAACTTACATGTCACGTTCACAATGGATTCGTAAATAAATGTCAAACTGATGTTATATACACAGATTTCAGTAAGGCCTTTGACACCGTTGTACACGAATTGTTAATATATAAGCTTGATTCTATGGGGTTCCCATCAATACTCTTGTCTTGGATACGTTCTTATCTACAGGACAGTACCCAAAGGGTTTCTTTTAATGATATTCTGTCAAAAAATATAACTGTGCATTCTGATGTTCCTCAGGGTAGCCATTTAGGTCCATTACTTTTTGTACTCTACTTAAATGACCTTCCATCTGTTATTCGTTGCTCTAAAGTATTAATGTTTGCTGACGATGTTAAACTGTTTAGCAATCATGATTCTTATAATCAATCAATTAATCTGCAACATGATTTGTATTCTCTTTCCAACTGGTGTAGTGTCAACGGTATGTCATTAAACTTAAAAAATGTAAAAAATTGTCATTTTATAGATCTCGTCCTGATTCTTGCGATTATTTCATAGGTTCTCACAAATTGGATAATGTAGACTCGTTTGTGGATCTTGGAGTTATTTTAGATAGTAAATTACGTTTCAACTTACATATAGAGTCTTGTGTTAATAAAGCCAAGTCATTACTTGGCTTTATAAAACGCTGGTCTAAGGAATTTGATGATCCATACCTGACCAAACGCTTATTCACTAGCCTTGTCCGACCAACATTGGAATACGGTTGTGTACTTTGGAGTCCTTTTTACAAATGTTATTCTGATAAGATAGAATCAGTACAAGTTCAATTTCTTTTATTTGCTCTTAGGGGCTTAGGGTGGAGCACAAGTGAATCTCTTCCACCATATGAAAACCGTCTAAAGTTAATTGACCTTCCAACGTTGGAAAAAAGACGTTTAATGCTCAGATCTATATTCATTATTAAACTTTTGCGTGGACAAATTGAATCACAGTTTTTAATTGGCGAAATCAATTTTAATGTACCTTCACGTAATACTCGAAACTACATACCACTTAAATTAACGTTAGCGAAATCTAATTATGAAATAAGTAATCCACTCCGATCTTTATGTGATGAATATAACAAGTTATATAATAGGATGTCTTTATCGGAACCTCTGCATGTCATAAAAAACTTTATCTTACGTTCTTAGTATTGTTGTAGCAGTTGCCAGGCAATATGTTAGATTAGACCTATTTTATTTTTTTGATGTGTTTGTCTTTAAAATGTAACTTCCTAACCGGCTGATGTTTTGCTGTAGCTGGTTTTCCCTAGTCTACTAATCCCCCATATTCCGGAATATGAGGTGTACGCGCTCCCTACGTTAAGGGGAGGTGGCCCTCTCGGTCGGCAAGGGCGGGAAAGAGTGGCATTGGGAACGATCGAAAAAAAAAAACCTAAACTGGACTATGACTAACATTTCCACAAAAAATTATCCAAATCGCTCCAGCCGTTTTCAACTGATTCAATTACCAACAAACGACAATTGAGTTTAAATATAAAGATTTATGAGTCATGTTTGTTTTCAGTCAAACAAATATTTTCTATAACAACAGGAGTTTGGTTGGTAGTAATTCGAACGGATTTGATTGCGAATCATCTTAGAGAAACAGGCCATTAATTAATTATTTTGTCTTAAAATATTCAGCGTTAATAGAAATCTACTATACTATCATTCAATAAGATTTTTTTCACTGAATAGTAAATGTATTGAAAATTGCAATTTTTCTGCAGAGCAAAAATTTATTTATTTTCGCTGTAATTTTAAATATGTGTTATATATTTAAATATGTGTTGTTGAAACTTTGCATATACATTTTGTATGTACATATTTAGGGTTGGTCGATTTTTGTCATTCTTTTTCACATGAACATTGAGGATGTCCGAAGAAAGTGTTCTGCGAAAAATGTATACATTTGACTGTTTTAGTTATCTATCGGGACTTTCAGGAAAACTTGGTCTTAATATAACGTATACCTACTTTGGGCATCAATTACAGCTTGTAAACTCCTATTATTAAAAAAAAAAACAATTCGAAATGTCATATTTTATTGGTATTTGTGCCATTGATCTTTATTAAGTCTCTCATATTAGTGGGCTGTCTTATTCCCGACTTCTGTCTTCAAATGAACCCATACATTTTCAATGGGGTTAATATTTGGACTTTGGACTTTAGTGTCGATGTCTTCGTTGTAGTTGTATAACAACCAAGTCCTACGTAAATAAGATTTACGTCTGTCTAGACTGTCTTGTCTTGGTAGAGTTTATATTATAATTTTCAGTGTCCAAAAACCCAATTTCGACGTTGTCGATTAAATGATTTTTCAATGTTTCCTCCGAAATCCGTATTTTAGCAAAGCCCTTGCTTTATATACAACCCCATGCCACAGAAAAACGGATTGTATTGACAAAGAACTGCTCTCACCAATTTTATTAACATTGAGTTTGTTGACAGAACAACTGAATTAAAAATACAATTGTAATCATATTTTGTTCAAACAAAAACTGTATGGGGTTAGTTTTTGACGAAATCTACATCCTCAGATAAATGTATAAATGAAAATCATGCATTTTTTTTAAATCGCCTTCGAAAAACGTTGAATATTTTTGTTTGGGTCGGTTAACAGCATATAACATGATGCGGTGCTCTTGAACCAACATTAAATGAAAGGAGCTTACACCTGGGAATAAAAAAATCGCCTGGGCGCCTTTTTAAATAAATCACGGTCAAAGTTCACATTTTTTGGGGGTTTTTAGGTTTTCACGCCCTATCAAAATGGAATAAAGAAAATGTTGTAGCATCGAAAATTCTCTACAAAATTGTCCTTTATGATATTTTTGTAGGTTTTACCATTTTTAAGATATAGATGTTCAGATTAGGAAAATTCACTGACTGTATCGACTCCATATGAAACAATGTCAGGACTGCAATTTCCCTACTATAACTTAAATATATCGCAATTTTTTTTTTAATTCGCCTTCGTAAAACGTTGAGTATTTTGGTTTGGGTCGGTTAACAGCACATAACATCATACGGTGCTCTTGAACCAACATTAAGTGAAAAGAGCTTACACCTGGAAATAAAAAAATCGCCTGAGAGCTTTTTAAATTAATCACGGTCAAAGTTCACATTTTTGGGGTTTTTTAGGTTTTCGCGCCCTATCAAAATGGAATAAAATATTGTAGCAGTGAAAATTGTCTACAAAATTGTATTTTATGATATTATCGTAGGTTTTACCATTTTTGAGATATAGATTTTCAGATTAGGACAATTCACTGACTGTATCGTCTCCATATGAAACAATGTCATGACTGCAATTTCCCTACTTTAACTTATATATCGCAAAAATGGCACAACCTAGGAAAAAATTACGAAATTTTCACAGCTATAAGATTTTTTTAGTCCCATTTTGACAATACTTGCCGTTTTCAAGCAAACTCGCGAAAACCTAACAAAAAACCTAAAACTGTGACCTGAACTTCTATATTTCAAAAATGGTAAAACCTAGGAACAAATCGTATGAGTAATCCTTTGTCTATACGATTCAGTTGTTAACATCGAGTTCGTTTACAGAACAACTCAATTAAAAACACAATTTTTAAAACATTTTGTTCTAACAAAAACTGTATGGGGTTAGTTTTTGACGGAATCTACATCCTCAGATGTAAAAGAAAATCTTGCAATTTTTCTCAAAAATCGACTTCGAAAAATGTTGAGTATTTTGGTTTGAGTGTGTTGACAGCACTCAACATGAGTAATCCTTTTTCTATACACTTCATTTGTCCATGCCCATACCATAACTTACAGTTCTCCGAACTTTACAGTATGTATTGCATTTTTATTTTCCTGGGCTGTGAGAGGGTTGCGCCATATTTTTTTGGGTTCCGTCGTAATAGTGCAACATAATTTTCATCTCATCAGAAAATATAACGTCATCAAAGTACTTTAACGGACTTGAAATTTTCTTAGTAGCAAATCTGATTCGTTCATTTATATTTTGCGGGGAGAGAACTTTTTTCTAACCCTTCGTGATGAATACTTGTTATGTAATACTTTTCTGCCTTTTTCACGTAACAAACATACTCTAAAATCGTTTTCAATTACAGAACCAATCTTTTGTCTCTGGTTTGGGGCCTATTATTGATTTCATTAATTATTTAGCGATTTCTTCAAATTACAGATTTTGAAATTGAAAATTGAATAGTTATTACTGTACATCTCCATATACGATAAAATTCTTAATTGCTAATAAATCGTGGTAATATGCACAATTTTATTGCACTTTCATTGATTTGCAAACATTTAGTTATTACCAAAAAGTCAGGTCCATACAGTTTTTAGTTGTTGTTATTTCTGGCCGATTTCTGAATTTATTCCCCTAATGTTGTCTTCAACAGCAACTCATTTGTTCAACAAACCAACATTATTTATTGAAAGAATTTTTGTTTTAATTTTAAATTGAAAATCAAACTTTTTACAAATGCATCGTTTGTAATCATTTTTTCTAACTGGATTTTAACGAATGAAAATCTTTTGTGCGACACCTGTTATGTGAAAACAAAATCAGCAAAGATGTATAATACAATAAGATGAGACATTTCCATTGCTACTATTAATCGGCAGATGGCGGTGGTGGTCTAACATTATGTGATGTTACAATATTGAGACATGAATTATGTTGTATTTAACATAGTTCACATTGGTGTACGCTTTTGTTTCTGTTAATTGTCTGTTATACATAAACGCCCTCTATGCTTGAATATGAAAATTTAAAAAATTTGCATGATGTCCAATCTTTACCATTTTATGTCTTTGAAATCAGGATCGGTTTGTATTTTTTGCGTAATTGATGTTTATACCATTATCACCAACTGCGACATCTGTTGCAATGGAAGATAAAAACTGTCTTGTCTTTCTATTTTTTAATGGTTTACGATAAAATGAGTGCGCCTAGAAGTAAACTACAAAATTTGAAATTATGTGTGATATTTTACGGTATCAAGAAGTTATAGCATTGTTAATTTGACACATGTCTAGCAGAGGGCCAACTAAGTGAATAAGTACGTAATAATAATGAAAAATAAGGACGTTTTTGTTGTTATTTTTTGTGGTTCCAGGACGAATTTTCTAAAACCCGGCCTTATCTCGCAGATTTGCATCAACAGTGACCCACTGGTAAAATTTCAAGCTCCTAGCTTTAGCCGTTTTGGCTGGGCGTTGATGATGAGTCAGTCAGTCACTTATCACCAAACCATTTTATAATATAAGAAGATATTATTTAATCAATAAGAAATTTAGTCATCAGTGAGCATAACACCATAACATAACACTGGACATATTCATCACAATTCACGTAGTCGTCGAAATTGATTTTCTCATAATGTAATAAACCGAGAAAAACATTATTAAATGTTCTTTTTGGGGAAATATTTGACGGGCAAATATCCGAATTGGGTACTTATAGAAAAGTAGTTAAGCGGGACAGTTTGAACTCATTTATATGAAAAAACGTTGGGGATTCAGATTGTGAGGCAATTAAACGAGAAAGGCAGTTAACCAGAGAGGTAAACAAACGGGGTGCAGTGTATTTTGAAAATTGTCATTTATATTCATAAATTTTGGCATGTTCTTTTTTCAATGCCAACTCAAAAGCGGGGCAAATTACCTATAGAGCAGTGTTGTGGATGACACAATTAGAGTTTCTGGTCGGGAATTCCCGGCCCGGGATTTCCCGGCCCGGGATTTCCCGGGGATTCCTGAAATTGTTTGAACGGGAATACGGGTATTTGTATTTTCATGTATAAGTCATGTATATTTATATTTATTTTATACCATCCACCAAATTATGAAGGCTATAATTAAATTTTTCATTCCGTTTGTAACACATCGAAATATTCATCGGGGACCCTATAAAGTATAATTATTCTTGATCGGGGTAAAATTCTATGTCGATATAAGCATGTCCGTCAGTCCATCCGTCCGCCCGTCTGTTGAAATAAAGATATAGCTCGCAATATTTCGAAGGTTGTGGCCTCAATATTGCTCCGAAATGGCTGATATTTGATATTTACTCTTCGTTGGTGGTATAAAACTTTCCCCCAGAAATTTGTCGGCCCAGATCCACGTCTTAATATAGCCCCCATAGAACGGTACCTGCCGATTTTCGGTATTTTGGAGGTTGTGGTCTCAATATTTCTCCGAAATGGCTGAAATTTGGTATTTAGTCTTCGTTGTTGGTATAAGATTTTCCCCAGAAATTTGTCGGTAAAGGTCGTCGCCTTAATGCAGCCTCCATAGAACAGTACCTCCCGATTTTCGGTATTTTGAAGGTTGTGGCCTCAATATTCCTCCGAAATGGTTGAAATTTGGTATTTAGTCTTCGTTGGGGGTATTTGACTTTCCCTTCTAATTTTGTCGGTCTAGGTCCACGCCTTCATATAGCCCCCATAGAACGGTACCTCCCGATTTTCGGTATTTTGAAGGTTATGGCCACAATACTCGATTGAAGTGGCTGAAATTTGGTATTTAGTCTTCGTTGGGGGTATTTGACTTTCCCTTCTAATTTTGTCGGTGTAGGTCCACGCCTTCATACAGCCCCCATAGAACGGTACCTTCAATTTTCGTAATTCTGAATGTTGTGACATCAATATCCCACCGAAATGACTGACATTATGGGGTTATAAAATATTCCAGAAAATAATTATTGGGCTTCCTATATCCCCCATGGAAGCATACCTCTTGATTTTTTGTATATTTTAGGTTTTAGCCACATTATCTTACAGAAATATTGGTATTTGTCTTCTTCATAAACGAAAGGAAACTAAGGGCCATTATTACGTGTTTTCTTTTACTATCTGATGGATTTGAAAATGCAAAATAAACTAATTTGGAGGCATAAAAAATATAATTTTCACATTGAAAGTTAATGGCAAGAAGCTCCTCCTTGAAATTCAATCATCACTTTTAATTTTAACTTAACCGGAACGCTATAAATCTGTTCGGTAAATCCAAACTATAACAAAAGAAGACTTATAATAATGGGGGTAATTGATTTATTTTACTTCAATACAACTCGTGGTGGAGGGTATAACAAGCTCGGTCCAGCCGAACTTAACGCCGTTCTTACTTGTTTGCCTTATAGTTATTTAGTGTTGGGAATAAAGTGGAGTCGCGATACTTCGTGCCCGGATTATTCGTAATTGCGGGTCCATTGTAAAAATCGCGGTAATTCGTATAAAATATATACATTTTAGTCCTCTCGATAATTGGAGTTTTTCTCTGGAATACGAACCTCACATAATTCTATATTTTAGGTTGATTAAGGCAAAGAATAGGAGCATTCTGAGCTTTTTGAAGCCATTTCCTTGTTGTTCTAGTATATATTTTAATTGATGGCGTTTTTGAAGGATATTAATTTGCTAAGATATAAAAGCTGCGATCTATTCGAATTGTTGTATTCTCCAAAATTATTGTATGCAATATTTACAACTGTATAATGTATAAGTGGCAAATGGAGTATATTAGGATTGGAAGCCAGTAATATCTATGGTATGAATGTTCATATAAGTACGCTCTAATCATTGGTGCCACCGAGTTGCAATTGTGAAGTCGTGTACTCAAAAGGTCGGATTTTTTCTACGATTAACACGGATTTGTTCTATGATTAACACGCCCTTCGAACCATAAGAACAACATACCATATCGTTGACTTTAAAAATATAATCAGACAGAACTCTTTGATATGGAGGAAGCTTTGCTAGGATGGTAGTGCGAAACATATATTTTATATAACCTCCGCAAATTAGTCAGGAATAATTGGATTTTGATCGCATACATATAGATATTCTTGAACAGCTGCCATATGCCGTAGTTGATTTATTGGTTCTTCCAAGTTTTTGGCGCAACGTCTTTTAAGATGTTAGCTTTTTGACCCTTTTGTATTTTACCCTTAATATTGTTCCGAAGAGATAACTAACGAAACAACTACACATAAAGGGAGTAAGTACTTCATGTTTGTTTACACTCTGTCACGTTTTCGATTTCCCATAGTCCCGGGAATTCCCGGGTTCCCGGGAATGAGAAATTTTCATTCCCGATTTCCCGGAAATGAAAAAAGTCGGAAATTCCCAAACTCTACACACAATACATAGTTCGCTCTGTTACTTGCCATACATTATTGGCTGAAATTTAATTTAAACGTATGTACGTAGGGTAGGTTCTCTGGTTATATATGTATATATGTAAGTTTGTCCTTATACTTACTAAATTTTACTGAACAAATTTCCGCAGTAATGTTTAGCAACATTTCAATTCATTAATTTCTGTTTGAGTAAAGTAACAACTTTAATACAAATTTGCATTCTGAAAGCGATATGTATCTTTACATAATGTTAAACCATGCTATATTATATTTCTTTCTATAACACTGAAAACATGTATCGCATGCAAGAAAAAAATGTTGGAGCACTGCGAGCATGCATTGTTTACAATTCATATCCTTGGTATGTCAAACGGTATCTCAAAACATGCTATCTTAACATCCACACACAAATTAGTGGAGAACATAAGAAACAAAAGGAAATACAATAAAGTAAGGAAAAATAAAATCAAACCAAAACAAAAAAGATGGAAATAAGAAGATAAGCGAGGTACGACAGATGAATTCAACCACTATGTGAACAAGCAAAGCTAAATAAAGGCTCCAAGAGATTTTTTTTTGCAAGTGTATGGTGTATTGGTATGTTGCCGGTGGTGTGGGAGGGGAAAAAGGAAACGCCAACATCAATGTTCGAAAATAAACACTATGGTATCGTACCGTACCGTTCTGTACCGTACCAAGGTGGATAGGTACACTACGATAGTGTACCGCTCCGGAACACAAACACTAAAAAATATTTTATTGATACTGTACCGGAACACAACGATAAACGTAGTGTACCGCATGCCGGAGCACTAAAAATCGTAGTGCTCCGACTGCGGAGGACTAAAAATCGTAGTGTTCCGACTGCGGAGCACTAAAAATTTTAGTGTTCCGACTGCCGGAGCACTAAAAATCGTAGTGCTCCGACTGCGGAGCACTAAAAATTTTAGTGTTCCGACTGCGGAGCACTAAAAATTTTAGTGTTCCGACTGCCGGATCACCAAAAATCATAGTGTTGGAACACTAAAAAATAATAAAGGTATTATGTTTTCTTAGGAAAATTAAATATTTGGTTAAATTTGATAAAATAAAAATGAAGATAAACTGTTACATCCATGTATGTTTAAATATTTTAAACACATTGCGAAATTTGGTCAAAATTATGAAAAAACTATATTTAGTTATTTGTGGAATGAAGCACTAACAATCGTTTTTTACCACGTTTTGAAACTATAAGGTAATGAACCATATATGAATTTATTATGATTTCTGAGGAAATTAAATATTTATATATATTTTTTAATAAATAAAAATTAAAAGAAAATGTGAAAAACATCTGATTTTGTTCGTGGACAATGGAGCACTAAAAATCGTTGTGTTCCGACTGTCGGAGCACTAAAAATCGTAGTGTTCCGACTGTCGGAACACTAAAAATCGTACCGTACCACGAGCCGAAACGCTAAAAATAATGTTAAGATAATCGTCTGTTTATTATGTGAGCACATTGTTTCGATTTTTAGAGATCCGGCAGTCGGAACACTACGATTTTTAGTTATCCGGCAGTCTGAACACTACGATTTTTAGTGCTCCGCAGCCGAACACTACGATTTTTTGTTACATTGTTTCGATAGTTAGAGATCCGGCATTCGGAACACTACGATATTTAGTGCTCCGGCAGTCGGAACACTACGATTTTTAGTGCTCCGCAGCCGAACACTACGATTTTTATTGATCCATTGTCCAAAAATCAAATCAGGCGTTTTCACGTGTTCTATTAAATGTTATTTCTTAATTTGTATTTATTAAAAAAAAAATAAATAAAAAATATTTAATTTTCATTACAAATCATAATAAACTCATGTATCCACAGTCAGGACACTGCGCCATTGTACAACAACCGAATCAATGTTTTTCATATTTTCTACTTAAGTTCCCAACGTTATTAATTAATATGTATACATACATGGATTTAAGAGGTGTATCTGAGTTTTTATGTCTTAATTTGTACTTATCTCAAAAATTATAAATATTTAATTTTCCTCGCAAATCATAATCAACTCGTGTGTGGTACATTATCATTACGTTATTTTTTAGTGTTCCGACATGTGGTACACAACGATTTTATAGTGCTCCGACTGCGGAGCACTACGATTTTTAGTGTTCCGACTGCGGAGCACTACGATTTTTAGTGTTCCGACTGCGGACCACTACGATTTTTAGTGTTCCGACTGCGGTACCCAATGTTTTTAGTGTACCAAAATGTGGTACACTACGTTTATCGTTGTGCTCCGGAACAGTATCACTAAAATATTTTTTAGTGTTTGTGTTCCGGAGCACTAACGCTAAAAATATTTTAGTGATACTGTACTCGGAGCGGTACACTATGTTAGTGTACTGTTTATTTTCGAACTCTGGCCAACATACCACACACAATCATTGTTTGTGGCATGCAGACAGAGGTTGTTGTTGCTGGCATGGCTAACAGATGCAACAGCAGCAACAACAGTATTTCATGTGCAATATGCCTCATTTTGTGGCATGCTGGATTCTGGAGTTTTGGTTCCTTTGTCGGTTCTCCCGTGGGTATTTGGGTAGAGCAAATCTGAAAACTTGAATCTGTGGAACTTAATTGATAAACGAAATCCAAATAGGCAAACATAGCTACATATGACAAGAGAGTCATATTGGATTATTCGTGGTTTTGTTGCAGCCGCCTACGGTTCGTATTGTCGCATAATGTTCTTGGCGCGCGGTTGGTATTTCCTCTCGTTAAGCTGTAAGTAAAATGATTTAAAATGGTTTCTGACGGGCAAAAGCTTGTTTTGAAATATGACAAATTGCAAATAAATATTACAACCAAATGAAGTGAAAATATATTCTGTGGTTTCGGCTGGCCAGACAAATGCAAAGTAAACATGAAGTGAATTTACAATAACAAATGTGCTGAAATCTCCAAAAAGAGTAAATTGTTAATTTGAGGAGTATAAAGTAGCCTTGTATTTTACATCTCCACATCACCAAAATCAGAAGAGAGTTTAAAACCAAAAATTTTCAAAAATGCTTAAATACCATACGAGGAAAACGAAAAATTAAATTTAAATTGTTAGATTGTTAATATCAAAAAATGAATCTGAGAAACAAAAATAGCAACTAAAAAACAAAACAAGGAACACCTGGGAATTTTCCTTTTTAGCCGTCCGAGCACATATACATGATAACATACTAGAGATATAACAAATACACATACCGTCATTAGTGAAAACTCTAGGTGTCATTTACCTTGTTTTGTAATGGAGAGACGGACCGCTTTGGTTACATATAATATAATAATATAAAAAAACATTTATAAATAGCTTTCGGTGATTTTAACAGAATCGACCAATGAAAAACTAAATTTTTTCGAGGTATTACATTATTTTTAACCAAAGGTAGGTAGCACAAAAACTTAGGTACCCGTACATCATTGCAATTTGCATCAACTTAAAAAACTGTAAATTTTTATTAATCATTTGACAACTTTAATTATTGCGACTTTTTATAGCATGGAAAGTAAATGTAAATAGGTATTTATAAACAAACCAAAACGATAAAGGCGCCCACTTATATGTTAGTGTTTGCATCAAGGGAGAGTTCAAAGGTTGGGTTTCAAGTTTCGTTTGCATAATTTGTCTGAATATGCCCCCAAAGAATAGTATAATTTCACATGCTATCAATACTATCTGGTCATTATCAGAAATTATTGATATCTCTCGACCAAAACTTTTACCCGGTGAAAAATTATGTCAGTATTGAACCATACTCACAATACTACACACAGTTAAAACTGTTAGATCCCTGTGTGTACCAGACAGTAACTTTGTTATCTAACCACATTCATCAGCATAATTGGGATCAATGGAAAGATCAAGAGCTCCGCCTCTAAATTTAACTTATGTGGATGTAACACATCTTCCAGGAATTTAGATATAGTCATTATAATGAAAATTTTACTGATTTTTACACAACAGGTTTGGTCCTTTTAAACCGCTAAATATTATAATGTTAAATTGGAAGTTTCTTCGCTGTCATAAACACAAACCTTATTTGAAAGTTGGCTATTATTGCGACCTACAGAGCAGCTACAAAATCGGGTAAAAAATTTGTTGGCCCATTTCACCTGCTAAGTGTATCACTATCATTACCAATAAAAATAGGTGTATATTCTGGTCTGATATCGAACTCCATACGAAATTTAGTGACGATTGGTCCATAATAGCGGTCTGGAGTATGATTACAATTTTTAATAGACGGACGGGCACACATCTCAAAATCTCTAACTTGTCGAGATATGAAATTTGGTATACCACATGGGGGGTCTGCGACGAATATTTCGCGGTGTTACATGAATTTTCCGAAAAAAACGAGCTTATAATACCCTTTCCATTCCGTTGTGGTGTAGGGTATAAAAAGCAAAATGGCCGCAATGCCAGCAACAGTCGAGTTTGATAACTTCTATTTATACAAAACCTTTTGAAATTTGCAGTTGTGGAGTATTTTTGAAGCATTTTTTCTATAAAGTTAACCTAGTGCCTCTGGTATTTCTAGAATCATTCTTCAAAGCATATACATTTCGATAAAAAATATTCCTCACGTTTGACTACTTTATTTCAGTAAGTTACTTAAACGACTTTTAGACTATACAGTAAGATACTTAAACGACTTTTAGACTATACACTTATGCGATGAATAATAACATAGTCTAAATATAATATTTGTTAGAAAACGCCTTCGCGTTGACATAAAACCAATTGTAAAATATTAAATATATGGGTGCCACCGTGGTGCAATGGTATGCACACCCGCCTTGCACACATAAGGTCGTGGGTTCGATTCCCCGGCCAGGCAACATCAAAAACACTTTTCAACGGTGGCAAAATACCCCTCAGTAATGTTGGCGACATTTCCTGAGTATTTCAGCCATGTAAAACTTCTCTACAAAAGTGGTGTCTTAGACACGCCGTTCGGACTCGGCGATAAACTGTAGGTCCCATATCATTGAGCTAATATGAATCGGGGTGCACTCATTGATATGAGAGAAGTCTCCCTTGCCCCTATGGGATGTTGTGGAACAATTATATATATATATTATATATCTATATATATAAATGAGCTTGGTGATAAGTGATTGACTGACTGACTGACTGACTGACTCATCATCAACGCCCAGCAAAAACGGCTAAAGCTAGGAGCTTGCAATTTTACCAGTGGGTCACTGTTGATGCAAATGTGCGAGATAAGGCCGGGTTTTAGAAAATTCGTCCTGGAACCACAAAAAATATCAACAACAAAAATCCTTATTTTACATTATTATTACGTACTTATTCACTTAGTTGGCCCTCTGCAAGACATGTGTCAAATTAACAATGCTATAACTTCATGATACCGTAAACGATCACACATAATTTCAAATTTTGTAGTTTACTTCTAGGCGCACTTATTTTATCGTAAACCACTAATAATAGAAAGACAAGACATTTGTTGTCTTCCATTGCAACAGATGTCGCAGTTGGTGATAATGGTAAAAACATCAATTACGCGAAAAATACAAACCGATCCTGATTTAGTTTTCACATAACAGGTGTCGCACAAAAGATTTTCATTCGTTAAAATACAGTTAGAAAAGATGATTACAAACGATGCATTTGTAAGAATTTAGATTTTCAATTTAAAATTAAAACAAAAATTTTTTCAATAAATGATGTTGGGTTTGTTGAACAAATGAATTGCTGTTGAAGACAACATTAGGGGAATAAATTCAGAAATCGGCCAGAAATAACAACAACTAAAAACTGTATGGACCTCACTTTTTGTTAATAACTAAATGTTTGCAAATCAATGAAAGTGCAATAAAATTGTGCATATTACCACGATTTATTTGCAATTAAGAATTTTATCGTATATGGAGATGTACAGTCATAACTATTCAATTTCAAAATCTGTAATTTGAAGAAATCGCTAAATAATTAATGAAATCAATAATAGGCCCCAGGAATATAGGAATTTGGTATGGAAATCAATGTTGGGAAGTGGTGCTTCTAAAAGGAAATGGTTTGGAAAATTACCAATCATGTGTACGAAAAGTACTAAATGGTACTAAATTTAGTACAATTTAGATTTGAATGAACGGAAAGAGCTGGAAACCTGAAATTTGGAATTAATATTACTGTTGAAGTGTAGGATTGAGATATGAGGGTGGTTTTGGAAATTCGTGCTTATGTGTACGAAAAGTACTAAATAGTACTAAATTTGGTACAATAGGGATTTGGGTGAACGGATAGAGCTGGAATCCTGATATTTGGAATTGAGATTACTGTTGGAGTGTAGGATTGAAGAACTTTTGGGAATTCGTACTTATGTGTATGAAAAGTACTAAATGGTACTAAATTTGATACAATGAGGATTTGGGTGAACGGATAAAAGCTGAAATCTCGAAATTTGGAATTGAGATTACTGGTGGGGTGTAGGATTGAGGTAGTTTTGAAAATTCGTACTTATGCGTACGAAAAGCACTAAATGGTACTAAATTTAGTACCATTTGGATTTGAATGAACGGAAAGAGCTGGAAACCTGAAATTTGGAATTAATATTACTGTTGAAGTGTAGGATTGAGATATGAGGGTGGTTGTGGAAATTAGTACTTATGTGTACGGAAAGTACTAAATGGAACTAAATTTTGTATAATGGGTATTTGGGTGAACGGATAGCTCTGGAATCTCGAAATTTGGAACTGAGATTACTGGTGGAGTTTAGTATTGTGGAAGTTTAGGAAATTCGTACATAGGGTACGAAAAATACTAAATAGCACTAAATTTGGTACAGTTTCGATTTGGGTGAACGGATAGAGCTTGATTCCTCAAATTTGGACTGAGGATCACTGATGAAGATGCACCAAAGGGTTTTTGGAAACTTGAGTGTACGAAAAGTACTAAATTTAGTACAATTTGGATTTGGGTGAACGGATAGAGCTGGATTCCTGAAATTTGGAATTGATATTACTGTTGGAGTGTAGGACTGGGGAAGTTTTGCAAATTCTTACTTATGTGAATGAAAAGTACTAAATGGTACTAAATTTGGGACAATGGGGATTTGGGTGAACGGATATAGTTGGAATCTCGAAATTTGGAATTGAGATTACTGGTGGGGTGTAGAATTGAGGTAGTTTTGAAAATTCGTACTTATGGGTACGAAAAGTACTAAATGGTACTAAATTTAGTACAATTTGGATTTGGGTGAACGTATGTATGTAGCTGGAAACCTGAAATTTGGAATTAAGATTACTGTGAAGTGTAGGACTGAGATATGAGGGTGGTTTTGGAAATTCGTACTTATGTGTTCGAAAAGTACTAAATTTGGTACAATAGGGATTCGAGTGAACGGACAGAGCTGGAATCCTGAAATTTGAAATTGAGATTATTGTTGGAGCATAGGATTGGGGAAATTTTGAAAATTCGTATTTATGTGTACGAAAAGTACTAAATGGTACTAAATTTATTACAATTTGGATTTGGGTGAACGGATAGAACTGGAATCCTGAATTTTAAGTATTTTAATTTTATTTATTTTAATTTAAAGTATGAATTTTAGTAAACGGAAAGAGTTAGAATTTGCAACCCGTTCGCGGTAGGCTATAGAGGTAGAATTTGGATTTGGGTGACGGATAGTGTTTGAGTCCTGAAATTTGAAATTAGGATAACTATTAGAGTGTAGGACTGAGGTAGTAAGGGTACGAAAATTACTAAGTGGTAATACCGGTGGTACAATTTGAATTTTGGGGGAACGGATAGAGCTGGAATCCTGGAATTCGGTCAGACTGCTGTTGGAGTATAAGATTGAGATGGAAGTAGTTTTTGAAATTTGTACTTATGGGTACGAAATGTACCAAATGGTACAACTTGGATTTGAGTGCACGGATAGCGCTGGAATCCTGTTATTTGGAATTATGGTTACTGTTGAAGTGAAGGATTAAGGTTGTTTTGGAAAATCGAATTGTACAGAATTTGGTACAATTTGTTTTTGTGTAAAGGGGTTTTTGGAAATTCGTAGTAGAAAGGTACGAAAAGTGCTAAAGTGTACTAAATATGGAATCTGTTGTATTAGACAAACGCGAAGAGCTAGAATTCTGAAATTTTGAACGAATGGTCATTGATGGAGAGTTAGGAAGA
Organism: Musca autumnalis; assembly: GCF_047663935.1. Lineage (NCBI taxonomy): Eukaryota > Metazoa > Arthropoda > Insecta > Diptera > Muscidae > Musca > Musca autumnalis. The sequence continues at coordinate 86,061,727 of NW_027411866.1, forward strand.
TGTACCAAAGGGTATTTAGAAACTCCACCTATAAGTGTACGAAAAGTACTAAAAGTTTCTAAATTTGGTAACAATTGCATATTTTTAATGGATAAAGCTAGAATCTTCAAAAAGTACTAAATGGTACTAAATTTGGTACAATTTGGATTTGGATGAACGGAACTAAGATTACTGCCGGACAGTAGAATTGAGGTAGTTTTGGAAATTCGTACTTATGGGTACAGAAAGCACTAAATTTGGTACAATTTGAATATTAGTAAACGGATAGTGTTGGAATTAGGAATTAAGATTACTGTAGGAGTGTAGTATTGAGGAAATTTTGAAAAGTCGTACGTATGGGTACGAGAAGTACTAAATGGTACTAAATATGGTACAATATGGATTTGGGTGAACGGGTAGAGCTGGAATCCTGAAATTTTTGTTTGGGAAAGAAATGGTACTAAATTTGATACAATTTGGATTCGGGTGAATTAATAGAGCTGGAATCCTGAAATTTGGAATAACGATTACAGTCCAAGATTAGGATTCAGGTTGTTTTGAAAAAGCAAACTTATGGTACTAAATTTAGTACAATTTGTATGTAGGTGAACGGATAGCGGTGGAATCCTACAATTTGAAAGTATGATTATTGTAGCCCTGTTGCGTTAAGCAAGTTTTGAAAATTGGTACGAAAATTCTAAATTGTTCTAAATTTAGTACAATTTTAATTTGGTTTAACGGATAGAGTTTGAATCCTGAAATTTGGAAGTAAGATTACTACTAAAGTGAAGGATTGAGGTAGTTTTGGAAAATCTTACTTATGGGTACGACGAGTTCGACTTGATACTAAGTTTGGTACAATTTGGAATTGGACGAACGGATACAGCTGGAATCTTGAGATTTGGAATTACTGTGATTATTATGGAATTTACTGTAATTATTTTGTATTATTGTCCGTGTATGGCTGAGATATGTCGTCGAAATACGTACCATAAATATACGAAAATTACTTAATGGTACTCAATTTGTTTTTGGGTGTAGGGACAGTGCTGGAATTTTTATTTTTTGGAGTTAGGGTGTGTATTGGTGTGCAACGTTGATCTCGCTGTTAATGTGTAAGGGTGAGATACGGCTTATCTTTTTGAAAATCGAACTTAAGGGGTACGTACAGTACTAAGATAAAAATAAATATTGATTAAAATTTGTGTTAGTGCGACCAAATTTTCAGTGTTTGTCATTTCCATATTATATATTGTTTATTTGTTTTTTATATCCTTTCCGCATACGAAGTAGCGGGCATTTTGCTAGTATATATATATATATATATATATATATATATATATATATATATATAAAATATTAAATATATATAAAAATGGTGTAAAAAATGTATAGTAATTCATAAAATGAGAACGGCTAGGCCGATTTCTGTAAAATTTTTTGTCAGTTATTCGTATTTTCGAGGAGAAGGTCTTTACGGAAGAAAATTTTGGAAAATCTCTCTGGAAAAGTCTGAAAATTGGAAAAATCGAAAATTGAGTTTTTGTATGAAATTTTATTCCTTAATAGCGAGACGAAGTTCGCCGGGTCCGCTAGTTAAATATAATTTTTCAAATACAGGACCTTATCTAACATTTTACAGTTTTATCTTTATTTGTTCACCTATGTGGAAACAGGTCATACATTTTAAGCGCGAATTTTAATAACCATGCTGATCTAATACCAACAGTAATTTTCATAACAAATTTCAAAGCGCTGGATTTACGAGTTTATTCATTATGAGTGCTTCAATGTTAAGTAATATTTAATACTTCTAGTACAGTTATTGTTTATTACGCGTTAGAACTTTTAGTAGACTTATAGTATAATTCCAAATTATATAATTCAAGCTTTATTCCACACATGATACTTTCGTACATTTCCTAAACTATCTCTACCTTAATTCCAAATTTCAGGACTCCAGCTCTATTCGCTCTCCCAAATCCAAATTGTTCCAAATTCGGTATCATCTAGTACACATAAGTCCGAATTTCCCAAACCTCCTTCTTATGTCAACTTTATACACCAACTACTATCCCAATACCGAACTTAAAAATTTCAGCTCAACCCCTTAGTAGAGCTGGCAAGCTATCGATAGTCTGACTATCGTTTTGATTACTGTCGGGAAACAAAGTATTCGCCGACCACCAAAACATGTTTTATTTTATTATTTGTCGCGAATTATTTATAAAAAAATCGTTAGGTATAAAAACAATCCTTTACTACAGCGATCAAAACGATAGTCAGACTATCGATAGTTTGGCAGCTCTACCCTTTAGTACTTATCAAAATTTAGGGATAAGCTCTGTCTGTACATAAAATACCAACTTAAGAACGTTTCAGTACTTTTCGTATATTTAAGGTACGCATATATTTCCTACACCAACTCCTTTTACCGATGCTACTATTATTATATATTATATTATTACCATTTAGTACTTTTCGTATACTTAGTATAAGCATCCACTTCAGTTCCGTTAATATAAACTGCGATTGTTGAAAGTAAATTAATGAAAATGATTTTAACTTACCGGAATAGGCTTTGTCCAATTGGATTTTAAATTCAGTCCACATTTTATTAGGAGGTTTAGGGTATTTTGATGTAGCTGTAATTTCAGATTTTGTGATTTCAAAATGTAGAAAACATTTATTCAAAAATGTTACTTGATGCGCATAATTTGACATCTCTCTTACATAAGTATATTTATATATATATATATATATATATATATATATATATATATATATATATATACATGGACGCACTATAGGTCAAACAGCCCATTTTACTGGCCAAAAGTCAGATTTCACACTTTGTATTTTCACTTATTTTGTGTTACTTTCTTGTAAGAAACACTTCAAATATAATAAAAATAAATTTTGTTTTTGTATTAGAAATTATACCGTTACATGGCAGGCTGCCAAATATGTATTATCCAAATATCTTTAGAAACTTGTTAACGAAATATGTTTACTTGTATACGTTTAGGGTGAAACAAAATCACAATATTAGCATAAGTAACGATTTGATTAGAAAGTATTCGATATCTATTTATCAAAAATGCCATCCTATTATCATTTATGTGAATAAATAGTTATTAAATGGGTGTTCACTTTGAATTTTCGAAGAAAGTGGAATATTTTGAGGTTATGTACGCTTTTAAAGTCTCGGCAACGTTCGGCAATGAAAGTGAAAATTGAAATTGGTTCATTAACTCGTGCCGAATGCTGAAAATTTTATGCGATTTTGCGTAAATTTGCTCGACAAGAATTATACCATTTTTTTAGGTTACCATATTTTCCATAATAAAGATTTTTTTGAAGTGGCGTTAAACCTCTTACCAAATAATGTTAGCCAAATTGGAGTCTATATCATTCTGCTGTGTTCTAAAGTCAAATTATTTACAAATCTTTTATAAATATGTACAGTTATAGTCAAAATATGTCACATCATATTGTGGGATTTTCAAGGTAATAATTTTAAGGCATATTCACATTAAAACTAAAACGAAACACAAAAAAAAGCTGCTGAATTTATCGGGTGTCGATGCCTTCAATTCTGTAGACAAATAACAGACTTTCCAGTTTTTGTCCCCAAAGGGTTAAGGTACCAGTTGTGTATTTGGTCCATAAAGGGTTAATTTTTTGGCCCACGTTGTTCAATTTTTCTCCCTGAATCTAAAAACGCTATATTAACTTAAACCAAATACTTGTTTTAGCTTTAAGACTTTTGGCCAATAAAATGCCTCGTTTGACCTATAGTGGGACGTAGCCAGGATTGAATCTAGAGGGGGGCAAATGCTTGTTTTTTCGTTCTAGAGGGGGGCAAATGCATGTTTCTTCGAAATATTTATATTTTTTCAATACAAATGAACATTTTTGAAGGATCTAGGGAGGGGCAGCTGCCCCCCTCTAGCTCCTCCTGGCTACGCCCATGTATATATATATATATATATATATATATATCAGGGACGTAGCCAGGATTTCATTTCGGGGGGGCCCATCTGACCAAAATGTTGAAAGTTCATGTTAGCAAAAATTTCTTATTTAGCAAAGATGTAAACCTTATATTACTGACGAAATAATTTTCATTACTATGTTTTAATTAAAATGAGGTTAGACTTCTTGCCCGATTTCCCCTTGTTTTCAGAACTTTTTGACAATATATCAGAGTTAATATATGTTGAAAATAATGGATATATTATATAATAACACTATGCAACACTGAAAATGCAAACAACATCTAGGATGCATTTTAAGAAAGTACATATTTAGATTACAAAAACCCTAGTAGGGTTTTGTCCTGTCAGATCCAGTTCGGATTTTGTGGCCTCATCTACACCGGGCTAAATCTACACTTTTTTGCATTTATTAGGCCTTTAACTCAGAAATGAATAGGAATTTGGCTTTGCTGTCTTTAGCAATATTGTAGCCCTTAACTAGTAAAACTAATCTTTTGAAAAAAAAAACACACACGAAAAACTCCATCTAGGGCATCAAAATCTATAAGATATAGAAAATTTTACATAATTGCTGAAATTCTCTATTGGGAGTTGAACCAGTAACTTTTTGCAAAAATCGTCCAAATAAAGTTCTCAACAATTCTTTAGAACATTCTGAAACTCTAAAATGCTTACTTCATGTTGTTTCAGCGGTATTTTGCATCACATATTTTACAACACGTATTTCTAACACAGTTCACACCAACAGTTTATTCTCTCAATTCGGATTTCACTACTTTATTGACATTTTTATTAAATCGTCTTTGAAAAATGTACTGTATTACATTCCAGGGAATATTTTTCCAAAAGAAAATATTCTGAAAAAATAACGGTTTTGGAGATACGGTGCGAAATGTATAAAACTTGTGGAATTTTTGCATATGTTTTGAAATTTCAGGTAATAAATGTAGTTTTTCGAGTTTATTATTTATTATTATAAAAATAACAATATTTGTCCAAATATTTTATTCTTGTCCGTATCTACAAATTTGCTTCAGAGGTCAGAAGAAGATTCGCATTGATTTCAAAGATATAGCCCCGAATTTCTTTAAATACTTAATATTTAACCATGTTTAGATGGGGCCATAAAATCCGTGCTGGATCTGACACAACAAAACCCAACTACGGTTTCTTGTCGTTTGGGTCTGTACTTTCAAAAAATCCTCAGTTCGAATTGTTTGTACACGATCACCTTAAAAATGGGGTTATCATTTATCAAATAACTCACAACTACAGTGAATGTTATGTAATTCAGTGATGTCACTTCGGTAAGACAAAAAGAAAAATTATACAATCAGGAAAGCTTAGAAATATCCACTTTTTATATTTATTTTTTATTTTAAAAATTAGGAGTTATTAAAGTAAAGGAAAAAACGCCGAGACATGTGTCTTCTTTTTTTGTCTTTTATCACGCTGCCGGGTCAGAATATGGTCAATTTCGGAAATTCAATCGTTTTTAGTGTCATAAAGAAACCAATTGTAGTTATTTCCCTAAATATATTATGGTGTCCAATCGTAGATCTTATCACAAAGAATTTCTGAAGGCTGATAGTGGTTTTTTGATAGAGAACTAATGCTGAGCAATAGTGAATCTATCCATGTTGAAATTCTAGCAACCAATCGCGGGTATGTAAATGACAAATTCTGTAGCCCAATTGTGGATCTGTCAACAGACGTACAATCGTCGGACTACTCTTATAGAAATTCTGGTTTCCTAGCGTGAATCTTCTCATAAATTGATCAGGAACTAGGAAATCTCTGGCAACCAATCTTGAATTCTGTTAAAATGAAATTCTGGCGCCCAATCCTAGGTCTATACATGTATAATTTTTTTAGCAAAAATCCATAAACACAATTTGTCCCAATCTACATTTTTTATACTCTCAGCCTTTTGTCAGAATGTACCTCATCGAAACCGGATACTGCGTTGGTCCAAACTTTGTTTATCGCAATATTTCTGCGAGCGTTATATAAGGTTCGACGATAGTGGTTTTCGGTCTACTCCTTCGGGTATTTTCCGCCCAAATTTCAAGAATTTTAGCTAAGGCGGTATTTGCGATTATTCTTGAAAAGTAATATTTTGTCCAAACTTAGTTTTAGCTCTAAAATGGACCACATTGGGTACATCCCTCACAAATCTTCAAAATAGTTGTTTAATGCAGTTTAAGGTATGTTCGAGGAACCTTAGAAATTTTTACTGAAGGCATTTCTTGTGTTTAGAGCGGTATTTTGTTTTTCGTGGGCAAGTCCATATTTCCTGAAAAAAGCTTAAATAATACTGTGAAGAACTGAAATGACCGGTAGGCGCAATATCTTTTAAGACGAATGACTCCCATAATAATATCTACTTCCAAAATAGCCGTTGTTCGATCTGTCCATAGATGAAAGTTTCAGTTCACACAGGCTCAGGGTATATTCCTGTCTGCAAAGCCGACTGATACTTGTTGAGATTTTGACGAAGAAAAATCTGTTTCCGACCAGCATTACAAGAAATGTGCAACCATTTGAAGTACTTCCCAAAATACAATTCAATGAGTAATAGACAGAAAAATCTCTGAAGATTAAATTCAATGTAATTTCGTAATATTGGAAATAAGATGCAATAAATAAAATATAAGCTTTAACCTCAATCTCAATAATCTTGATTTTATTATCATTCGAAAGGTCGAACAAAACTTAAATATACCATAGAAAAATCCTTTTTTGTGCAATAGGCATTTACTATTTTGTAGCAAGAGACCAGTTTCAAATAATCTCAACGGGCGACACTACGTTGGAACAGAATTATATCATAAAAAATGGTTGATATAGTTTTTGTTTGCAAATGTCAAACATGATAAAGAATTTGTAATTGTTATGATGTTCAAAATAGTTCATTACAAAAACGTGTTAGAGGCTATATACAAAAATTTAAAACCACAAACATTAAGCAACGATTTTATCTTTTGTTGTTGAACTTTCAGATAAAATCAAGAAATATTCAAACAAAAACGTTTTATAAACTTGCTTTAAATGATTGATTTCGTTAGATCTCTTCTGAGCTTCGATAATTGTCTGAAAGCGTATACCAAGAGTAGCCATATTATTAGGATCGATAAATTAGAAAGGTCATTAAAAATAGTTGGTATTTTAGTTCAAGTTTCATTTTTTAACTATCCTTGCAGTACAAATTTAAGTATTATCATGCTCACAAATCCACCATGGAGGCAGTTTTGGAAGTTCGTACTTTCGTGTACCAAGTGGTACTAATCATGAAATTTGGAATTATGATAACTGTTGGAGTGGATGGCTAAGATAGTTTTGAAAATTCGTACTTATATGTACGAAAAGTATTTAATGGTACTAAATTTTGTACAGTGTGGATATGGATGAACGGAAGGAGGAGGAATCCTGAAATTCGGAATTAAGATTATTATTGCTATGGAGAATTTAGGTAGTTTTGGAAATTTGTACTTATGTGAACAAAAAGTATTAAATGGTACTAAATTTGGTACTGTTTGGATATGGGTGAACGGATAGAGCTGGAATGCTGAAATTTGTATTAAAAATTGCTGTTGGAGTAAAGTACTAAATTGGACCGCATTTGATACAATTTGAACTTGGCGAGCGCATCAAGCTAAAATTCTGATATAGAATTAAGATTACTATTGGAGTGGATGATTGGGATAGTTATTGAAATTCGTACTTTCGTACAAAAATTACAAAATATGGTATGTATATGAATCCGGAAATTTGATATTATAGTCGATGTTGTTGTGTATGGTCGAGATATGGCTGTGGTTGTAAGTATACGAAAAATTTTGGAACGACAAAACGAATGCTTATTATAAAGCTAAATTAGCACAAAAGGATAAGAAAGCACGGCATTACCACAGCATATAAAAGTACATGGTCACACTGCAGATTTCGAGTATGTACGAGAATTGGATAAATTGGTATAAAATACAGAAAGAACTTTAAAGAGAAGTTAACATTTTTGAAAGTCCTATAAAATGTTTACCTACATTATAATACGTTAATCTATCTATTTATAAATTATTTTATCTTTTATAATTATGTACACTTGAGTAGCTACGATGTAAAGGAGACAACTCATAACCCAAAAAATCCTTTCTATACTTCTACGTATACTTTTGTGAAGTAGCTATGTTTGTGGAGTAGCAATGATGTACGAGTAAGGTGGATTCTTTGTAATTAATTATGAATTGGCCATTGATTTAAAATATGGCTTCAATTGCTATGTAATAAAATAAATAAATAAATAAATAAATAAATAAATAAATAAATAAATAAATAAATAAATAAATAAATAAATAAATAAATAAATAAATAAATAAATAAATAAATAAATAAATAAATAAATAAATAAATAAATATAAAAATAAATAAATAAATAAATAAACAAATAAATAAAATAAAATAAAATAAAATAAAATAAAATAAAATAAATAAATAAATAAATAAATAAGTAAATAAATAAATATATAAATAAACAAATAAATAAAATAAAATAAAATAAAATAAAATAAAATAAAATAAAATAAAATAAAATAAAATAAAATAAATAAATAAATAAATAAATAAATAAGTAAATAAATAAATAAATAATTTTTTTTGTTTTTCTTAATGTAGCTTTATTTAGTATATATTAAATAAAATAAACAAATAAATAAAATAAAATAAAATAAAATAAAATAAAATGAAATAAAATAAAATAAAATAAAATTAATAAATAAATAAGTAAATAAATAAATAAATAAGTAAATAAATAAATAAATAAATAAATAAATAAATATGTAGCAGCCGCATATTTTAGCAGCAATATTATTTTATTATTTTACATTAATATTGTTTTGTTATTATGTATTTAATGTGAATGTTTTTATATCATTTCGATTATTTTTGCATTGTGTGACTATTTTCGCCACTTACTGTAAAAATTATTTACTTTTCTCTTGTGACTATACATCACTCAGAATATTTCATTTTATTACTCAAAAGAGTTATCGTTTAATTTTTTCAATCAATACTCAAATTAATACTGAGTTTATTTTAATACTCTCACTCTGTTTGCAATTATTAATGTTTACTTTCTCATTACTGTGACTCTCATTACTTTTAGTCTCAACTCTATTATTCTTACTCATTTTGTTACCTATATAAGGCAGAACATTGTTTAATTTTATGTCATTCCTCATCAACAAAAACGTTTTATATTGACGAATAAAGACCTATTTGAAAATAAAGCGGAATTGTTTTTTTCCTCACTACCTCGGCGAATAAATATTGGAAATAATCCAGCTTAGACGTTGATCGTCCGGTTGGGATTTTTTCAATAACTATAATTTATTGTATTATACCAAAGATTAATATCCAACTTTGACGTTAATCGTCTGGCCTGGGATCTAATCCGAAATATAATACAATTTATTATATACAATATTTGCTGAGAAGGGTTCAGAACAAGTCCCCTTCTACACTGGCGCCCAACGAAATTTCTAAAATAAGCAAAATTGTTAAATTTTGCTTAAAAAAATTAACATAAAACGTGGGTGATTTCATCAAATGTTCTGGCTAAGCCAAGGTCCACTAAAGCATTGTGAACGCTTTTGGAGAAACCATCACTGTTCCTGTATCATCAATAAAACAACGCAGTTGTTGTTGTTTTGACAAAACTCTCATTGTTGGTCTCCAATTGCCAGCGTACGTAAAAATACTTTAAATAACATTTCCAATCGTTTCGTTTCGTATTTTCCATAGGAACAATACAAAACGAAACATAACCCACGTTGGCCGAGCTCGCTGTTTAGTTTTGTTTTGTTTACATTCGTGAGTACGAACAAAACGAAAAGCGAAAAGTACTCAACTCCACAAGAGCAGATAGAAAACGGAATAGTACTAAACACATGTGAATAAATCAAAAACGTTTGGTGGTTGATAAAATTCACAGTGTTCACTGTGGTATGCTGATGCTAACTTATAGGGTTGTTAAGCAATCACATGTGTGTGTGTGTGTGTCTGAGTGTGCCATTGACAATACGCACGGCAAACGTTTTCCAAAAATACTTGTCGTTTCGGTGGTGAATGAAACAACTCGGCAAAGCATAGCCGAAGTTACATTACAGCAATCGTACAGTTTCCATCTTTTTACATTGAAAAGTTTGTGTTTTTGTTTTGGTTGTGAGAATGAAACGATACAGAGAAGCTGAAAAGTTTGTGGCTTTGTGTGATTGGTACGCGAATCGTTTTGTTTGTTTCCGTTCATTGCCAATTGCAGTCGTCGTCGCTGCCTTTATCATTGGTTGTTGTTGCTCATCATCGATCACCACTTGTTTCAAATTTTGGGAGTACAATTAGCTTCTCTAGTTGAGTTGTTGTTGGCACCTCACTTACATGATCACCGCTGTTTGTTGTTGTGGATCATCTGTACTCAGTGTTTCAATTCCATCGTCGCCGTTGATCTCTCCAAAACACTGTGTTAGAGTGGTTGTTGGTCATCACCGTTTTGTTGTTGCACATCACTCATATTCGCTGTCTCCGTTTTCATCTCATTTGTGTTGTTGGCTCCCTTATCACATACGCAAGGGTTTTGTAGTTTTTGTGATAATTGCATAAAACAAATTTATCCCCGTTGAGTGCATTTACCCAAGAATCTCTTTTAAGAGGAATTTTATTGAGTGCAAATACAGACTCCCACACTCTTGAGTAAATAACAGGGTTGCCCAATATCAACATTAAGAACTTTTGGGATATTTTTAAAATGATTAGAAGGAGCCCAAGAATTAACCCTTCGGTTGCTGAAAGCAACAATAATGCACCGTTAGAACAGTCCGTTACTACCAGGGACGTAGCCAGGATTTCATTTCGGGGGGGCTCACCTGACCAAAATTTTGAAAGTTCATGTTACCGAAAATTTCTTATTTAGCAATGATGTGCACCTTATTTTAGACTTATATTACTGATGAAATTATTTTCATTACCATTTTTCATTAAAATGACGTAAGACTTCTTATCCAATTTCCCATTGTTTTCAGAACTTATTTTGACAATATATCCGAGTTAATATATGTTCAAAACAATGGATATATTAATAATCGCATATACTTTTGGGTGTATAATTTATCAAATAACTCACAACCACAGTGAATGTTATGTAATTCAGTGATATCACTTCGGTAAGACCAAAGAAAGAGTATACAATCGGAAACCCTTAGAAATATATTAACAAAAAACTCCAAAACAAGTGTCTTCTTTTTTGGTCTTTTATCACGCTGCGGTGTAAGAATAGGGTCAATTTTTCAATTTCGGAAATTCAGGTGTCAAATCGTTGTTACTGTCGGAAATTCAGGTGTCAAATCGTTGTTACTGTCATAAAGAAGCCAATTGTAATTATTTTCATAAAGATATCTTGGTGCCCAATCGTAGATCATATCACAAAGAATTTCTAAAGGCCGACAGTGGTTTTCTTGATAGAGAACTAATGCTGAGCAATAGTGTGTCTATCCACCCAATCGTGGGTATGTAAATGACAAATTCTGTCGCCCAATCGTGCATCTGTCAATAGACTAATTTTTGCGTCCAATCGTCGAACTTCACTTATAGAAATTCTGGTTTCCTATCGTGGATCTTCTCATAAATTGATCAGGAACAAGGAAAACTCTGGCAACCAGTCTTGAATTCGTTTAAAATAAAATTTTTCCGTCCAATCCAAGGTATTCATAGACATACATTCTTTTATCAAAAATCCATAAACACATTTTTTCACAATCTACTTTTTTATACTCTCAACCTTCAGTCAAAATGTGCCTCATCGAAATAATGATTTTAGGGCCAAAGTGTGTTTTGAAGAAATCTGTTTCAGAAAACTTGGAGTCGACTTAGCTATGTTCGTCCACGTTTGTGGCTGCCTGGAGAGCACGATAATTCTCGAACAGATCAACCGATATGGTCCAAAATTTGGCTTTCGTAACATTTTTTCCAAATTTTGATCAACCATATCGATCCACTCTTTCGGTAACCTACCACAGAGTATTTCAAAAATTTTCAGAGAAGTGCAGATTAGGACCTCTCTGGATAATTAGTAAATATGCCTGTCTAAGTTTAAGACCTCAGTAGTCATGCCTTCACTTCCAATATTCTAAAAATTTAGTTATAAGTAAAACAAGTGAGCCAAGGCTATAGTCGAGTCGTGGCCGACTATGTGACACCCTACTCCACTACCCCTGTGCATAAGCTTTTGACTGGTAAAATTCAAAATATTAAAATTGGGATAGCTTAGCGCCTTTGCTCTGAACGATCAAACTTCCGACCTGTAGTGTGATTGCACAAAAAAAGGAAAAAGGGATGCATTACCGACTATTGCGATATCTCTGTTGTTTGACCACATATGTATAACAACCTACTTCACATGATATTTTCTACTTTCCTAGAAGAGAGGTATTTGCTTTGAAATAAAACGTTGGCCTTTTCTCCAAATAAGTTTTTTTTTCAAATTCCGACCCCTGAATAACATCCCTTGTCCCTTCGGGGATGTTGTGGGAACATATGTATGTATGCATTACCAAAATCAATAGGTTTTTTCTCTGTGGGACCCCATTAACACCCAAAATTTATTGACGATCCAATCAAAATTGGGACGTGTAGCGTGATTACAAGGTTTAGATGGACAGACGAACGGACGACTCAGCTCCTCGAGACAATCATTTTGGTATATATAAGTATGGGTCTACCACCATTATTTCGATTCCCACATAGTGATGTAGGGTATAAAAACGCGAAATAAATAAATTAATAAATAAAAAGACCTCTCAGGAAACGCTTTGCTTTTTTGCAACAAGTGTTCTCGGGGTCCCTATTACTACAGTACAAGTTTTTTCAGGAACAAGTCCATACTTCCAGAGAAAATGGCCCGAAAGCTGTAAAGAACACCTATGGTGCTCTTCGGCCAACTCCTTCTGGTACTTCCCCAAAATTTCTAGAATATTAGCTAAAGTGGTATGCGCGATTTTTCTTGAACGGAGCAACAAATTTGGTCCAAATTTGGATTTAGTATAATTTTGTCCAAACTTAGTTTGGACCATACCGGGGTACCTCCCTCACAAACCTTCAAATTAGTTGTTTAATGCAGTTTAAGATCTGTATGAGAAATGTTTACTAAAGGTATTCCTTGTGTTAAGAGCGGTATTATGTTTTTCGAGGGCAAGTCCATATTTCCTGAAAAAAGCTGAAAATTATACTGTGACGAACTGAAATGTCTGGTGGGCGCAATATCTTTTAAAAGGAATGACTCCCAAAATAAGATCTTCCAAATTATCTACTATGTCGGCCCGGTCCTTTCCTACAGGTACCTCCTCCGCAACACTTCTGCTCAATGATAAAATCCAAATTTTTTGATTTCGTTTGTCGTCACATAGGAAAAGAAACATTTTATAAATGTGCCTCAATTGAAAGTTCTTCCAAAAATACAATTCAAAGAGTAATCGACAGAAAAATCCTTGAAGATGAAATTCAATATAATTTCGAAATATTGGAAATAATACGCAATAAATAAAATATAAACATTGACATCAAGCGCAATAATCTTGATTTTATTAACATTCAAAAAGGTCGAACAAAACATAAAAATCCGACAGAAAAATCCTTTTTTGTGCAATAGACATTTACTAATTTGAATTAAGAGACCAGTTTCAAATAATCTCAACGACGATACTGCGGTGGAACAGAAATCTATATATATGTAAAAAAGGATGATGTTAGTTACTACGCTTATAACTCAAGAACGGCTGAACAGATTTTGACAATTCGCACCAATTCGGAATGGTCTCATGGCAGAAAAGGATAAAACCTAAAAAAATTTCGAAAATTTCCGAAAAATTTGCAAAAATATTTTTTCAATAAAGTCAATTTTTCCACAAATTTCTATCGAGCTTCGCGTTTGGAGTAAATCTTGGCACTTATTTGGACAGTTTTTGGCGAAAATTGTATTTGCACCTACTGTGAGGGTCCATTCTACGCATTTTTCAATTTTTGAAAGTTGTATAGAATTTTTTATTCACAATCAAATCGATTTACATTTATTTTCAAGCGTCTTTTTAGGAAATTAACAGCGAAAAGATTTTAACAGGGCTTAGTTTAGAGTCTGTAAAGATTAATGGTGGGTTCGGTCAGATACCGATTGAAAAGACTAAGATGATAATGCCAAAAGTGGTTTCCACAGTTTTGAGGAAAAAGGTACAAATCCACAAAATTGGTGGGTTAATTGAAACATCAAGAGCTCCGAGGTAATTTCATTGGAAGTGAAGTTGTGGCATATATGTATACTTTTAAACCGTAGGTAAAAACATCTTCGAAAGATAAACTTCCGATGTATGCGGCATAATATTTAAGCTGTACCAGATATATTTTGATACGGTTAAGATTCTGTCATGATACAAAAAAGGCAATTACAAACGGCCAAATACATACATACATATGTACATTGGTACTGTTGGTACACTGCACGCAGAGAAAAAATATTGCTGGAACAATCATATTCTAAGAACAAAATAGTGTATTTTAAAATTCTTAAAATATATATTGTTGGCGCAACAATATGTTTTGTGTCATTATGTTCCCTAATAAAAAATATATGGTTGAAACAACAATATATATTTTCAGATTTTTAAAATACACTATTTTGTCCTTAGAATATGATTGTTCCAACAGTATCTCTTCTCTGTGTGTGTATGTATGTCATTCGAAAATAGGATGATATTCAAAATTGGAAAAAACAAGAAATCGGAGGTACTGGAGTTTTTTTGGTCGAATTATCTGACAAATATTCTTTATCGGCGACATAAGTAGGTAAATACTTATTAATCGTTAATAAGTTTGTGATATTAATTTGAATATGTTATTTACGTCGAAATTAAATATAGGGTGACCAAGTAATCGACAACAATCACGTGTTAGTGTGACAAGACTTCAAGCATCCGAAACACACAAAGAACGGCAACTAATAGAATAGCTCTGTCCATTTTACCAGAGCCATTGCATCTAATACCGATTTTGCAGTGCAAGTAAAATTCGGGAGATCACATTAAATAGAGAAGTCAGAAAAAAATAAGTAAAAAAGCGTTAAGTTCGGCCCGGCTGAACTTTTTATACCCTTCACCATAAAATATTCTGAATTAAAACGGAATAATTATATTCTTTCCTGTCCACAATTTTAGACGAAGATATTTTGAGACCTCTGATACCTAAATAAGGTAAAAACAAAGATGTCAATATTATAAGATAGGAAAAGTCAATTGTGAAAAATTAACTGCAGAGGGAGTTAACCTCTGTTGCTACGACATCATAGCAACATTCTGTTAAACGAAAACTGTTACTCATTGGAATATTGACAAGAAAAACATTAAAACTCAAGTTTGACGGCATTCGCTTTTGATTTTTTCATTGAATGAACAATAAAAAAAGAAAAGAAATAAATTTCAGCCACAAAACACGACGTTAATGTTTTCTGCCGCGAGAAATGGGAATCAAAAACGATTGGCATTGCTGTTATCAATTCCAGTGTGTTGTGTAGCCATCTGTAACCAAAATGTGGAACTATTAGCATATGTTTTTGGAAAATGCATTTGTTCGGGTCTTTATTGCCTATACGTCTTTGGTAAAAAACATAAACAAATTATTCAATCTGTAAGGAACCTTATATGGGGCTATATCAAAGTGAAAATCGGGAGGTACAGTTATATAGGGGGTTATACCTAAACATGGACCTGTGTTGACAGTTTTTGGTGGAGATATTTTGTGATTACTAGAAACCTCAACGGTCAAATTACAGGTAGTTCGATCAACAATTTTAGCTAAAATACTCAAAATACCAAAAATCGGGAGGTACCGCTATATGGGGGCTATACCGAAACATGGACCTTGACTGTTTTTAGTGGATATACTTTGAGAACCACTAGGAACCCCAAACCTGAAATTACAGATAGTTCGGCCAAGAAATGTAATTAAAATCCAGAAAATACAGAAAATCGGGAAGTACCATTATATAGGGGCTCTACCAAAACATGGACCTATGTTGACAGTTTTTGGTGGAGATGTTTTGTGATTACTAGGAACCTCAACTGTCAAATTACAGGTTGTTCGGTTAAAAAATTTAGCTAATATCCTCAAAATACCGATAATCGGGGGGTACCGTTACATGGAGGCTATACCAAAACATGGACATATGTTGACGGTTTTTGGTGGAGATGTTTTGTGACCACTGGGAACCCCAAACGTGAAATTACAGGTAGTTCGGTCAAAAAATGTAGGTAAAATCCCCAAAATACAGAAAATCGGGAGATAGAGTTATATAGGGGCTATACCAAAAAGTGTTCCGATATATCCCATCTTCGAACTTGCCCTGCCTATGGAAAAAAAATACGCTCGAGTGAAAAATATAGCGCTCTAGCTCAATTATTGCGAACGCTAGAGTGATTACAAATGATTAGTTCGATGTGTTACAAACAAAAAACAAACTAAATATACCCTCCATACTATGGTGGAGGGTATAAAAACAGACGAAGGTGGTTACCTGATAACGATCGGATCAAAATGGGTAAATGGGTTAATTGATTAAAACGCAAATTTAAATAAGCACTATATTCAGCATTAAATTCAAATTCATATTCAATTGCTTTAGTGAAATATAGTGTTCAGTGGTGGAAACAAGAATTGTAGAAAACCATCGATTATGAAACGAGTAGGGCGTTATGATATTATTTTGCTTCAACTGCGCTACCAAATGTTTTTATTTACATCGCAAAACGTGTTATTTGCTTAAAAAATATATGTTAGTCCCAATTTAGAGTTACATAATTTTTTTCGCGGCTATTGTCAGTTTATAGAAGAGAGTCGAGGAAAATAGAAACACTTTGCCTCTCAGTACCTTCTCTCTTCGTCAAACTGACAATTGCCGAAAGTACAATTGTCTAATGTGTATCTGCTTCAAAGATCGTCCTAAACAGTTCAAAACAAATATTTGCCATTGAACAAGGTGATAGCAATAATCTATATATATATATAAAAATGGTGTAAAAAATGTATAGTAATTCATAAAATGAGAACGGCTAGGCCGATTTCTGTAAAATTTTTTGTCAGTTATTCGTATTTTCGAGGAGAAGGTCTTTACGGAAGAAAATTTTGGAAAATCTCTCTGGAAAAGTCGGAAAATTGGAAAAATCGAAAATTGAGTTTTTGTATGAAATTTTATTCCTTAATAGCGAGACGAAGTTCGCCGGGTCCGCTAGTAGTATTATAGGTTTGAACCAAAGCCATAAAGTTCTGTACCTAACAAACTGCGAGACGAAGTTCGCCGGGTCCCCTAGTTATATCATAAATTAAAAAAATTTTTGAAATAGTTTTTTGCGTGAGTTTGTAATTGTTATGATGTTTAAAATAGTTCATTAAAAAACGTGTTAAAGACTATATACAAAAATTTAAAACCACAAAGACAAAGCAGCGATTTTATATTTTATTGTTGAATTGCTCTTATCAAAAATTTAAAAAACAAAAGATCGCTAGAATGTTTTTCTAGATATTGTTTATGAGCCAAAGTATTGGACGTAATATGCTACAAACGTTTAATAAACGTATTGTTCTGAACTCAGTAACACTTAAAATCAGCCTAAAATTACGATTAAACGCTTAAACAACACCTTAAAACTTAACAAGAACCATGCAGAAAATTGCTCAAAAGCCTAACTTGTTCATTATTTTTATATTTTTGAATATGCTGGACAATAAGTATACCAATTTAGTTAAATAATTCTCTGTAATACTTCATCCAAAAACTTTGCATATTTCTTAAAAAATTTAAAACAGTTTAAAATGTTACTCAAAAATTAAAAAAATGTGTAACATAAGCTAATATCCTATGGAACAAAAATCATTTCGGGGGGGCCCGGGCCCCCCGGCCCCCCCCCCCCCTGACTACGTCGGTGGTTACTACACCTCGTTCAACACATCCGGCTGAAATACCCAATACAAATCATAACGGTACCAATGGAGGAAATCTAGCATCAAATAACCAAACATGCATCATCTCAGGCACAGTCACAGGTATTGCCAAGAAGTACAGCTAGCAGCAACAGCTTTATGTCGTCCAACGAGTCATCAGCAAATGGATCTGCACAGATCCTACAAAATATTGTTTTAAGCGATGCTCAGTTTCAACAAATTTTAAGTGGCATATCAAATAGCCAAGAGAAGAAAACGACATTTACTGGTTGCACTGCACGATTCTCTGGTGGAAGAAACTCTTCGAAAGTAGAGGATTTTATCGCAACAATCTTGGTCTATAAAGAAGCCGAAAATGTAACCGACTACCGTGCCCTTAATAGTTTCCCCTTACTGTTAGAAGGTTATGCCTCTACATGGTGGCAAGGAGTTCAAGATGAAGCACTTACATTTAATGATGCAATAGAACTTCTTCGGAATGCATTTGCGCCCGTAAAGCCAGATTGGAGGATTTTCAATGATATTTGTCAAGAAAAACAAAAGACATTTGAGACAACGGATGCTTTTGTATGCAGAAAAAGGAGATTATTTGCTCAGTTATCCGAAAAGCTGTCTGAAAAAACTATGATAAATATGTTACTTGGTCAGTTAAATTCGCAAATAAGAGGAGCTATATCTCGTGCAAACGTTAATACGTTCCAAGATCTTTTACAACAAGCCAGAGAAATTGAAATGGCAATTTCAGAAAATAGACAGGAGAATGAGTTGGAAAACCCAAAACCACCACAATCCAATGAAAAGTCCTTCTTACGATGCTCGTACTGTAGAAAGAAAAATCATCTAGCAGAAAACTGTTTTAAAAAGATTGAGGCTGAAAAGCATAAGCAAGTAAAGGCCACCGAGCCAAAATTAAATTGCTATGGATGTGGTATGGATGGGTACTACCGTTCCAATTGCCCAAACTGCAATAGGAAAAACGACCAGGAAAAACCTCTTGATTTCAATTCATTACACACTACATTGGTCGGAAGTGATGTTCCTCTAGTAGATTTGAATGTTCATGGCTTAAAAGGAGAAGCATATCTAGACACTGCTGCCAGAACAAGTGTTGCAGGGTTTCAACTTTATCAAAAACTGCTCAAGAGAGGAAACGAGTTTAAAAAAGTCAGCGCAGAAGTAATTTTAGCTGATGGAGTTCCACGATATGAAAATGTGTTGTCTACTGTAGCAGATATAATTATTGGAAAACGATTTAAAAAGATTCAATTTGTATGTTTTCCGAATGCAACAAGTAATAGAACCTTGCTTGGAATAGACTTACTTAAGGAATGTGGAATTGCCTTGGACTTAGCTCAACATACATGGTATTTTAAAGATGATCCAAAGCAAATATTCCCATTCAAATCAAAGCCGTCACAATTAAATATAGCAATGGTTGAAAAGGTGAACGTAAGACCAAGCGAATTGAATGCATTTCTATCGGGTTTTGAAAAAGGAAACAATGACTATTCCCCAAGATCTATAAACAAAATTTTTGAAAACTCTGTTCCTGAAGGCATGGAAAATCAAAAGAATGATGGTTTATTTCCTCCTTTAAAGAGAATAAGATATGAACATTATTGTGACGAAATGTTTGCATCACTAGAACTAAAATCGTTGGACATAAAGCTTTTTGATTTTAAAGGTCCACATGCAAATGAAAGAGAAGCGTTAGATAATTTATTAATGTCTGATGAAGACTTATTTAACCATAAAAAGGCGGCAATTCTAAAAACAGATGGAAGCAATTACGCATTAGGGGCTGTATTACGCCAGGGGGAGAATCAGTTATCCACCCGTTTATTGCTTCCCTCAGACTTATCTTTATATGAAGGGAAAGACAAGGTTCCACTATATTCAAAAACTCGACCAAGCCGACAACAGAGAACCGAATTTCCAACAAATTATGGGGTAACAGATGTGAAAGATTCACCCAATATAAATATACCAATAACCTCTACGTGCGACGAAGCAACCACAAGCAAACAGCACAACAACAACCTAGAGGTAACATCAGCTAAAAATACAACAACCGGTATTGACTCCAGGAAGCAGCACTCTTTCCGCAACAACGCTGTGTTAAACAACGGGCAACCCGAGTTCCAGAACGACAATCTAAGGATGTTGAGATGAATGTAGGGGTTGGATAAATGTCAGTTGTTTAGTCGTTTAGGCAAAAAACATAACTTTTCTTGTTTCATTTCTGTGTTAAATCGACGTATTGGGAAATTAGCACGAAAAATAACAAACTTATTTGCAGACTTGTGGCAACAAAATTATCGGATTTTCAAAGGGTGTTTCAAATTCATAAACACCGCAGACGTGAAAGACTCTAGAGAAATTATTAAAGGCTCATTACCCATTTTACCAAGCAATCCTATTGTGGTAAAATCATTATGTGGCTTCTAAAACGAGCATAAGGGTTCTAATTGATGAAGGAACAAGTGGTAGGTGGTTGCTGTTTATATGGCTTGTTTTAAAAGTCATGAAGAAATTTACATGACAAGAGATGTGATAAAGATATTAATGGAATACTAAATGACGTGCCTCAATAAAATAAGTATTAAAATTATAATTATTTTTTATAATAAATGTTATTCTTTTAAGATGTTTTTGAATGGAACAGATGTTGTGTATTTCCTTTGATGTGTGGTGTTAGCAATTAACATTATTTTAAATTTGTTAATTGTTGACTATAAAATTTTCCTTCAATGGAGAATGGATATAGAAAATATAGGACACTTCCATAGTTTAAAGATTGAACCATTATTTATACCAACAGTTTTTTTTTACACATTCACGCCACATGCTGACACAGCAAAAATACAACCACATCACCGATAACAACATATTCAGTTTTTTCTTATGTGGCACCTATGTCGTTGCAGTTACTTGGCAATTGTCCATTTCTGCACTACTTTTCAATTAACTTAAAATTGGTTGAAAAGTCATCTAAAAATCATGGTCGTAGACGCATACCTATATACATATATAACAAGTAAAAAAGCGATAAGTTCGGCCGGGCCGAACTTTTCATACCCTCCACCATAAAATATTCTGAACTAAAATGGAATAATTAGTTTTCATTACTGTCCACAACTGTAAGTGGGTACGTTAAAATGTCAGATAATGTACATAAAATGCTTCATTAGGGAGGCCCTTTTTTATGGTGCCTATATCTAACTATGTATGTTGACAATTTTCGGTGGGCGAGAAATTGGGAGGTACCGTTATATAGGGGTTATTAACATGGACCTGGATAAAACATGGACCTATGTTGACAGTTTTTGATGGGAGCCTTTAATGTCAAATAACTCCTAATTCGGTTAAAAATTGTAGCTAGAATCCTAGAAATACCGAAAATCGGTACATAACGTGGGTACTTCAAATGTCATTAACAGCTAGTTCGGAGGTATGTGGGCTATACGAAAATATGAACTTAAATGAAAAACTTTTGTTGCAGAATTTTTGTTGGTATTTAAATTTCAAATTACAGAAAGTTCGTCCAAAAAGTAAAGCTAAGGTACGGAAAATCGGGAAGTTTGTTTTGGGGCTATACCAAAACATGGACTTATGTGGTTAAACATTTTAAGTTAAATCCTCAAAGTACAGAAAATCGGGAAGTATCGTTATATTGGGGCTATGTTGAAAATTGTTGATGCAGATGTGTGGTGACCACTACAAACTTTAAATGTCAAATTACAGTTAGTTCGGTTACAAATTTTAGCTAAAATTGTCAATTACTGAAAATTGTGAGGTACCGTTATATGGGAGCTATATCCGAACATGGACCTATGTTGACAATTCTTTATGGAGAGGTGTTGTGACCACTAAGAACTTCAAATGTCAAATTACTGCTAGTTCGGTTTAATATTGTAGCTAAAATCATCAAATTACTGAAAATCGGGAGGTACTTTTATATGGGAGCTTTATCAATACATCGACCTTTTTTGACAATTTTTGGTGGAGAGGTGTGGTGACCACTTAGAATTTCAAATGTCAAATGTTCAAATTACAGATAATTCGGTTAAAACTTGTAGGTAAAATGCTAAAAATACCGTTATATGGAATACCGAAATCCGTTATACCGAGGTACCGTTATATGGGGCTATACCAAAACATGGACCTACGGTCATAATTATTTCGAATATAAGTTTTTTTGTCAATAAGAACCATAAATACCAAATTATAGCTAAATCGGTCTGAAAATGTGAATTTAAACGTCAAAATACCTGAAATCGGGCGGTAACATTGTATGGGGGGTATTCCAAAACATGGACCTATGTCCACATGTTATATAAGTTTATTGACATTTAAGAACCCTAAATGTCAATTTATAGCAAATCGGTCTGAAAATGTAACTAAAAACGTCAAAATGCCATAAATCGGGGGTACCGTTATATGGGGGCTATACCAAAACGTGGACCTATGGCCACAACTTTTGTTATATAAGTTTATATACACTTAAGAACCCTAAATGCTAAACTATAGCTAAATCGGTCTCAAAATACCGTAAATCGGGGGGTACCGTTATATGGGGACTATACCAAAACGTGGACCGATATAGCCCATCATCGAACTTGACCTGCCTGCAAACAAAAGACGCATTTTCCCAAAATTTCAGACAATTTTGGTGGAGAGGTGTGGTGACCACTAAGAACTTCAAATGTCAAATGTTCAAATTACAGCTAACTCGGTTAAAACTTGTAGGTAAAAATGTCAAAATACTGAAAATCAGTAGGTACCGTTACCAAACATTTACCTATGTTCATAAATTTTTCGAATATAAGTTTTTTGGTCACTAAGAAGCCTAAATATCAAATTATAGCTAATTCGGTCTAGAAATGCGACTTAAATCGTCAAAATACCTGAAATCGGGCGGTAACGTTATATGGGGGCTATTCCAAAACATTGATCTACGTCCACTAGTTTTGTTATATAAGTCTATTGACACTTAAGCACCCTAAATGTCAATTTATAGCTAAATCGGTCTGAAAATGTAGCTAAAAACGTCAAAATACCGTAAATCGGGGGTACCGTTTTATGAAGGGCTATACCAAACCATGGACCTATGTCCACAACTTTTGTTATATAAGTTTATTGACACTTAAGAACCCTTAATGTCGCATTATAGATAAATCGGTCTGAAATATAGCTAAAAACGTCAAAATACCGTAAATCGGGGGGTACCGTTATATGGGGGCTATGCCAAAACTTGGACCTATGTCCACAACTTTTGTTATATAAGTTTATTGACACTTAAAAACCCGAAATGTCAAATTATAGCTAAATCGGACTGAAAATGTAGCTAAAAACGGCAAAATACCGTAAATCGGGGGGTATCGTTATATGGGGGCTACACCAAAACGTGGACCTATGTCCACAACTTTTGTTATATAAGTTTATTGACACTTAGAAACCCGAAATATCAAATTATAGCTAAATCAGTCTGAAAATGTAGCTAAAAACGGCAAAATACCGTAAATCGGGGGGTACCGTTATATAGGGGCTATACCAAAACGTGGACCTATGTCCACAACTTTTGTTATATAAATTTATTGACACTTAAGAACCCTAAATGTCAAATTATAGCTAAATCGGTCTGAAAATGTATCTAAAACCGGCAAAATACCGTAAATCGGGGGGTACCGTTATATGGGGGCTATACCAAAACGTGGACCGATATAGCCCATCATCGAACTTGACCTGCCTGCAAACAAAAGACGCATTTTCCCAAAATTTCAGCGTTCTATCTCCATTTTTGTGGATGCTAGAGTGATTACCACAGACGGACGGACGGACGTGCACAGATCGACTCAGAATTTTACCCTGTACAATCTCGGCAGTTGGCCTATAGTGGACTGTAAGTGTTCAAATTCGAGGTGGCAACTTCCTTAATTGTAACCTTTTGTTGGCTAAGTAAAAGGCGGTGTAATATGCGGTTGAGAACGCTAGCTTATACTTCAGTTCTTTATTTGATGGCGGCTTTTATCCAAGTGAAGTGTACATATATTATGTTGATGTCGAAGACATTATATGTAATTCTAATATATGAAACAAATGGAATTTGATACAAAATGGTAACATCTAAAAGCTAATGAGTGAAAGCTCTTATTATTTAATGAGTAAAGGGTTACCAACTTAATGTAATTAAGTTTTGCTTGTAATTGAAATAGGGAAAATTCATGTAAATTGCATCTATATTATAAATTCATGTACTTAGACTAGTTTGTTAAACACGGTTTAACATGCCGGGGCCTCTTGCGGCAACGTAACTTAATACTTCGACGCTGGCCGATCGGTGGCTTAAAGAAATGTCAAATTGTTCTTCTTCAATCCTTCATTAGTTCATTTGGCATAGAATTATTGTTGTAAAAAAAACAATTTCTCGCTCTATTCTTAAGTTTCTAGTGGTGAATGTCTTCCGTGGTGGGTATTTTTTGGTTATGGGAGAATCAAAGAGCGGTCGATCCGTGTGTGTACCACCAATACATATCTGTTTGTAAAGAGTGCGCTCTTTGTGATATTTATGAAGAGTTGCTGCTCTCGTTGATATAATACTGTAGGAATCCTGAGTGCTAGGTAACACTCTTTATTGCGTATACCAAAAGTCATAAATTCAATATTATTCCTTCGTTAGGAGTTATGTTGATGAATTATTGTTGTCGCTTACTATTGGAAATACATATTATGTTTGTTAATTTCGACACCTGTGCGTTCCAATCATAAGAGTAAGTGTTTCACCCAAACAATGTTCATACTTTTATGACAGCGGGTAAGAGCTAAACATTTATTGCAAATGAAACATACACACGTACCAGAAGTCAAAGCATCAAAACCAAAATTGTTGTTTTTTTTCTACAAGAACCAGAAAAAAAATCAACAAAAAATAAGATTGCTGGTATGCTCTTCTGTGTGTGTGATGGTAGTGGAGGGTAATAATTATTAGTGGCTTAATTGAACTCAGACAATGCCGTTGCCCTTACTAGTGGGGTATGTTCAGTGTTCACGTTTAATGCATATGGTTGGACGAATGAAATCTGTTGGTTGTTAAGAGTTGTGTATTTACACTCTTCCACCTTCTACAATTACAATGCCAAGTGTACCGAGCAACATAAATATTTTTGTTGTTCTTTTTTTTACGAAACGAATTCAAGTACAAGAAGACGATGAGTAATAACTGCAAAATTAAATAATCAATTTATGACCAGTGTGGAATAAGAGAACGACAACCCCAATACTGAGTTAATGAAAAAGTTGGGTAGTAGATGATTATCTGTAAGAGTATGTCTCAAAGTTATGTTGCGTAACTTTCCTTTGGAAAACAGTGGACAGAGCAAATCAAGAAATTCACTCTATCTCCTTTTTCGATTGTTGTTTTTTTTTCGGTTGCTTTTCAGCGTTTTGTGCGGGTAGACCGTGTCTACTGATGACTCTTTGAAATGAAGAGAACTTGGCGGGACTTGGACGTAAAGCTTTCTTGGTAGCGGTTGAAACAAAAGCAAGAACTCAGTTACTGAATTCAAAGTTTAATTTGATTAAGAATAGGAAACAAACCCTGTGCGCTCACAATTTAATAATACCTTACATACCCTTTTTCCATTGCGTGTTCCAGAAATTTTTTCTTCTTATAGCGGTGGACGTAATCCTCACAAAACTTCCTTCGCTCGCTTAACGGCTCGTATGGACCATGTACAATCTCGGCAGTTGGCCTATAGTGGACTGTAAGTGTTCAAATTCGAGGTGGCAACTTCCTTAATTGTAACCTTTTGTTGGCTAAGTAAAAGGCGGTGTAATATGCGGTTGAGAACGCTAGCTTATACTTCAGTTCTTTATTTGATGGCGGCTTTTATCCAAGTGAAGTGTACATATATTATGTTGATGTCGAAGACATTATATGTAATTCTAATATATGAAACAAATGGAATTTGATACAAAATGGTAACATCTAAAAGCTAATGAGTGAAAGCTCTTATTATTTAATGAGTAAAGGGTTACCAACTTAATGTAATTAAGTTTTGCTTGTAATTGAAATAGGGAAAATTCATGTAAATTGCATCTATATTATAAATTCATGTACTTAGACTAGTTTGTTAAACACGGTTTAACAACCCTGATCAAGAATATATATACTTTATAGGGTCGCAAATGAGTATTTCAATGCGTTACGAACGGAAAAACAAACTTAATATACCCTCCATACTATGGTGGAGGGTATAAAAATAAATGTCTTGAAGCTGAGTCGCTCTGTCACAAGAAGCCTATTGATTTTGACGATGGTCGGATAATATTCATGGTCAGAAATGGCAAGAAATTTATTTTGAGAAAAAGATAACGTTTTATTTCAAAGTGAATATCTCCGCTTCTATAAGGAATATACCAAAAGCAAAGCAGGTTGTCACGGGTAGTCAAACAACGAAGATATCGCAATAATCGCTAATCCAACACAACTTTTCATTCTTGCGATTTTTTTGCGATAATTGTAATGACGAGTATTGCAGCTTTGGTTGAGGATCTTCCAAAAGCAAAGCCTGACTATTAAATTAAAAAATCCCACCTTTACAATGATATAAATCTGGTTTGCGTAGGTGGTCAAATAACGGCGATATCGGCAAAATCGGTAATCCATACCATTTTCCCATTTTTTGTAATCACGAAATTTTTGGTGATGATGCGGCTCCCACTGTGGAAGAACCCTATTGATTTTGGTAATGCTTGGATAACACTGTGCGACACTGGAAATGCAAACAACTTTATATGGGCATTTTCTGAAAGTACATATTGAGACTACAAAAACCTTAATTGGGTTTTGTGTTCATAGATCGGGTTTAGATTCTATGGCCTCATCTAAACCGACCTAAAATGGGCCTTTTTTCCAGTGATCGGACCTTTATCTCCGAAACTAATAAGAATTCTGCTTTGCAGTCTTCGGCAATATTGTAGCCATAAAGTAGTAGAACGTATGTCTCAAACGGATGAACTAGGTAAAGCTGCATCTAGCGCATCAAATTCGTTAAAATAAAGAAAAGTTTACATAATTTCTGAAATTCCGGTCAGTAACAACTAGTCTGTTGGGAGCTGAACTAAGTAATCAATCTAAAAATATTCCAAATAATGTGACCATCAATTCTTCAGAACATTCTGAAACTCTAAAATGGTTATTTCACGTTGTTTAAGGGGTATTTCATAACATACCTTTTTCAAAACTTATTTCAAACAATGTTCACACAGGCTGTTTATTCTCATGTTGGGGATTTCAATGAGTTATTGAAATATTTACCAAATTGTTGTTGAAAAATTTGCTATAAACAAGGCGATAGAGGCATTTTACAACGATGTAATGTTCTGAAGAGTTGTGCATTACATTCTAGAGAATATTTTCTTAAAGGTAACTTTAAGAAAAAGTTAACAGTTTGGAAGATACGCAGAGAAATGTACACAAATTATAGAATTTTTAGATATATTGTAAAATTTGATACAATAAGTGCAGTTTTTCGAGTTCACTAGTCCTTCAAATATTTTCTTCTTGCTCTTATCTACAAGTTTGCTGCAGATGTCAAAACAAGATTCGTACTGGTATCAGAGATACATCCCCGATTTGTTTTTAAAATTTGATATTTAACCATGTTTAGATGATGCCATAAAAACCGAACCCGATCTAAGAAAACAAAACCCAAATATGGTTTTTGCCTATTGGTCCTCTACTTTCATAAAATTCTGGACAGAAGTTGTTTGCACGCGATTGGCTCAAAAATGTTGCACAGTGTAATATTCAGGGGTCGGAATGGCCATACAAATTTATTTGAAGAAAATTTAACGATGTATTCTTTTGCGAATATCTCCGCTTTTAGTAGGGATATCCCAAAAGGAAAGCCCGTTAATGGAAGAAGAAAATATAACCTATGTAATAATGCAAAATAAGTTGGCGTACATGCCAATTTTTCATTTTTATTTGAAATGCACTGACGTTGATGCGTTTCAACAAAGGTAACCTATGTTAATGAAGACAAATGTGTTATCATAATTGGTCAAATACTTGCGATGTAGAAAAAGATAATTTCCAAATTGTGGAATTTTATTTCCATTGAGGATATTTCTGCTTCTGTTGGATATAAATTTCAAGAGGAGAGCTTAATAATGAAACTAGATCTTTTGAGCTTTAAATTAGTACAAAATGTGATGCATTGATGGTAAAATATCGTCGTTATTGCATAGGGCGCTAAGCTATCCAATTTTCATATTTTAAAGATTTTATTTAAATGACAAATACTACGGCTTCTATTAAGTATATTAAAGACATGTAAAACGCTAGTCAAGTAGACCAGCAACGCTTTAAATCAGTACCAAGTTGATTGTCGACAGTAGTCAAATATAAAATTAATAATTAATTCGTTCGCTCTCATTTGGTGTAAAAGCTAAGGTGACTTTCAACTTTAGTATCTCCCTAAAAGAAAGGTTTACCAGTGAATGGGTTATGCACAGGAGTAGTGGTGTAAGGCATCACATAGTCGCTCCCGTCCCGACTGTAGCATCGCTCACTTGTTTTGTTTGCGGATATGCTCCGCCGATGTTATCTTTCAATAATCAGATATCATCGCGAAATATAAGGGTGGCCGAAGAAACAATCTCATCGGACATTATTTTAATGAGTTGCAAACTTTTAACCAAACCCAACTTATTACACCTTCCCTACCTGGTGATTAGGATGTCCAAAACCGAAACCGGTTAAGCGGTTTTGAATTACAAAACCGAAACCGGTTATCGCCAAAAACGTCATTTTCGGTTAGCCTATAGTCATTTGGTATAAAAGCCAGATAGTTGAAAACTTTCGTATCTCCGTAAAAGAAATGTTTTCGAGTGAAAAGATTATGCACAGGGGTAGTGGTGTAGGGTATCACATAGTCGGCCCCGTACCGACTATAGCCTATTCTCACTTGTTTTAATATTAAATTAAAATTGTATTCTTGAAAGTAAACTAAACTAAAACATGGTACGGACCAAGTTGTAAATGTCAGATACCTCTAAATTTGAACAAGTAAAAGAGGGTTATAGTCGGACTGGGCCGACCATGTCATACCCTACCCCACTTTCCCGTGACACTAGTTTGTTTATATGATTTCGAAGTCTCCCTGGTTCCTTCGGTGATGTTGTGGGAATATATGTATTTATGATTGCGACACGTTAAATATTATTTTAATTATTTCGTAGTGGACAGACTGACCATTTTGGCTACATATACATGAATTTTTCTTTAAAAAATTAAAAATTTGTATTAAGACAGAAAAAATACCAATGGCATTTAGAAATAGCTTTTGGTGACTTTATCAATGAAAGACATCAATATTTTGAGGTATTACATTACTTCTAATCAAAGGTAGCATAAAACTTCAAAACCCCGTACATCGAAATTTGCATCAATTGGAAAAACTGCGATTTACTCTATGATGATTATAATATTTTCTATCATGGTTGCGAACTTTTGTAGCATGGTGAACCTAGTTTTTTATAAACAAATCAAGACTATAAAGGAAAACAGTTATATGTCACGGTGCGCCTGAAAACACTGAAATAAGTAAATACTGGCTACTTATTTCAGTGGATACAAAATAACCAGATATTTAGCGCGACATGCCCTTGTTAAAATAATGGGTGGGAAAGGAGGTTTGTAATGAGGATTTTTGCTAGGTATAGTTATTTCACTACAAACTTTACCAATTTTCAAACAAATTTTCTGGTCCATTTAACCCGCTAAATATTATCTGATCATCACGTTAAATTGCAAGCTACTTCCTTGTCGTAAACCCAAACCTTACATAAAATTTGGGGCCGATCAGGCTGCCATTGCGACCTACAGAGCCGCTACAAAATTTGATAAAAATTTTGTTTTTGGTCTATTTCACCTCCTAAATATTTCTCGATCATCGCCAAAAACTAGTTTGGTTTGAACCCGACCTCCATACAAAATTTCGTGAAGATTGGTCCATAATTGTAATGTATCACCTATAATAACTTAATGTCTTGCTGGCTGGATTACAATGCAGTTTCTTCATTGCCATAACAGCGTTGTATTGTATTTTGGCTAGAAAAAGGGTAAAAAAAATCAAAACATACATAGTAAAGCACGTTTTTGAATGGCATTATTTAGAGTCATTTGCATTCATTCAAGATGAAAATTAAGTCAAATTCACCAGATTTAGATAACAAAGCATGTCTTTTATGACATAGAATTGTCATTTATGGTTTAAGGCGACTATGAAGGAACATTTTTCTTTTTGAAGCATTGTGGCGTTTTTTTATTGGGATAGCGTTTGCAATTTTGTTTTTTTTTTCAAAATAGTCTGGCTTAATCCCATTGTTGTTGTTTTAATATTTTAAAACAACTATTTTATTAGTGGAAAAGATTTGGCATTGTTCGCCAAGGGGTAAGGCAGGGAATACTATAGTTTCGATCCACGCCACTGGATCTCATCAGTTCCCTTGTTTCTTGTTTGTGGATATTCTCCACCGAAGTTATTTTTCAATAACTTCTTCAACAAGAAACTTTTTATACCCAAACATCAATCGTCAGCTCGAAGTATAAAGGTAAGCAAAGAAAAAAGTTCAATGAGAAGTTTTTTCTTGGCAACCTCATACAACTCCGACGAAAGTGTTTGCGAAAACAATTCAAACCTCTTCCACTTGTGTGTGTCGTCAAATTTCGACGAATGCACACACCAAAATTTGGTTGGTCTGCTTTATAGCAAAAACAACACACGTCGTGCCAGTGTCTTCAATTTGAAGCATTGTGGCTTTTTTTTATTGGGATAGCGTTTGCAATTTTGTTTTTTCAAAATAGTCTGGCTTAATCCATTCGTCGAAATTTGACGACACACACAAGTGGAAGAGGTTTGAATTGTTTTCGCAAACACTTTCGTCGGAGTTGTATGAGGTTGCCAAGAAAAAACTTCTCATTGAACTTTTTTCTTTGCTTACCTTTATACTTCGAGCTGACGATTGATGTTTGGGTATAAAAAGTTTCTTGTTGAAGAAGTTATTGAAAAATAACTTCGGTGGAGAATATCCACAAACAAGAAACAAGGGAACTGATGAGATCCAGTGGCGTGGATCGAAACTATAGTATTCCCTGCCTTACCCCTTGGCGAACAATGCCAAATCTTTTCCACTAATAAAATAGTTGTTTTAAAATATTAAAACAACAACAATGGGATTAAGCCAGACTATTTTGATAAAAAGGAACATTTTTCTAATAAAATTATTTTTATGAAATTGTAAAAAAGAAGAGTAAGTAATTTATAATCACAAATAAAAATTTAGTTGGAGGTCTGTAAGGGTAAAAAATCAAAACATACATAGTAAAGCACCTTTTTGAATGGCATTATTAAGCGTCATTTGCATTCATTTAAGATGAAAATTAAGTCTTTATCTAAAGTCAAATTCACCAGATTTAGATACCAAAGCATGTCTTTTATGACATAGAATTGTCATTTATGCTTTAAGGCGACTATGAAGGAACATTTTTCTAATAAAATTATTTTTATGAAATTGTAAAAAAGAAGAGTAAGTAATTTATAATCACAAATAATTTATAAAATTTAGGTGGAGCTCTGTAGTAGCTATAAGAGACACAAAAAATCTCCAGCATGTTTTCGGCTATTTTTGTCTCAAGTAAAAAAAAGTTAAAAATCTTTTAAACTTTAATACAGGGGATGTTTAGCATCAATATTTTAAAATATAATATCATTAACTTCCAACATATCTACGGTTTTAAAATTAAGAGTATACTCAAAATTGATAACGGCAGTCATTCATTAATTGCTCAGGTGATTTAAAATTTTTATCGATTTCTTATGGCATAAGCTCTAATTTGGCTTTACATTGTAACTCTCCCTATATTTGTGCAATCTAGTTCCTAGTTCACTGCCCTAGTTCCAAAAAGAATGAGTGATGTCATACAAACTGACGTATGAAATTATGTATACGTAGTTATTCATACAAACGATGTTGACGATTGGAACTACGTAGCGAATTAGATGGTACACTTACAATATATTGGCACATCTCTAAATCTCTCTACTCTTGAATTATAAAGTTTACTACTCAATAGCAGAGGTCCCACGTGCGTATGTGTAACAAATATCATACATATACATATAAATATTTTTGTTACTCATACGCATGTGGGATCTCCACTCTTGTGCTTGGGGCACACAGCGGAACCGTTTTTATTTCCCTTTTAAAATTCTTTTGAACGGATACACCATTTTCATACTTCTTATTTTGGCCAACAGGTAACAAAATCAGCTTTCCAGCGACTCAAAGAATACCACATTCAATTTTGTAGTTTCGGAGGAGTTCAAAGTCAAATTAAACTTTGATTTAGGCCCCTGAATTGA
Organism: Musca autumnalis; assembly: GCF_047663935.1. Lineage (NCBI taxonomy): Eukaryota > Metazoa > Arthropoda > Insecta > Diptera > Muscidae > Musca > Musca autumnalis. Next base: position 86,094,167 of record NW_027411866.1, read on the forward strand.
TTTAGGCCTCAAATGTTGATAAAAACTTCAAAATACCTGAAATCGGGTGGTAGCGATATAAAGAGGCTACACCAAAACCTGGACCTATGTCGACAAGTTTTGGCGCAGAAGGTTTCCGACTGCTGGGAACCCTTAAAACGACAGTCAATTTAAGCAAAAAAGCAAAACAAATCTAATATAAGAAGTTCCATGTGAAGTGGGGCCTTTCACTCATCCGAATAGTCATAAAAATTCAATTCCGAATGATAGGTGGAAATTTCATTCCAAAGAATTGGTACTAGTCTCTCATCCATGTGTAATAGATGCAATTCCAAATTACCTGTACTGATGACTTTTTCTGATACCAAAACGCCCCAAAAGTTTTTAGGTTCCATTTATACTTTATTATGACATTTGTCGCCTTCCATCTTCTTCTGTTACCTGTGGACCAATTCGCTCCTCTCCAGTCTGACGTAAAAACAAAGTAGTCACATAATGTTCCAGCATATGGATGGTAAGTTATTCATATTCCAAACAAAACCCTAAAGAATTTAAAGGAACTTCCCGATGTATATTTTGTGGCAACGATATAAGAACAGCATACGACGCTTTATGGACTGCAACGACGCCTAGCTGCCTCCCCGAACACAACTCACGTTTACTTTTCTTGAAAAATAAAATGCAAAAGCTATCCCCTGACTCTTCTACCACTCTGAGGCGTCAGAATATGGTTAATAAAACATAACTCCGAATATTACACACAGTGATATTTAAGTTCTGGTTCCTTGAATATCTTTAAAAAGGCCAAAAGTCTGTTGAATAATTTTTCTCTACATCAATTTCAAACCATTCCAGCTGTAATTGTACACGGTGTGCCTTAACCAAATTTAAATGGAAGGTGCTTACACCTGGGAAGATTTTGCAGATTCTGAAACTACAATGCTCAAAGATGAGAAATCTCAAGAAACAAAAAAATCGCCGGAGGGATTTTCAGATAAATCGCGATTTAAGTTCACATTTTTAGGGGTTCTTTAGGTTTTCACGATTTTGCTTGGAAACCGCGAGTCCTATGTAAATAGGCCTAAGAAACCACAAGATTGACCTGTATGATACTTTCGTAGGTTTCACCGTTTTTGAGATATAGAAGTTAAAATTGAGAGAATGCAATGACTGTATCGCCTCCTTATAAAACAATATAATGCTCAGTGCGCCTTAACTAACTTTTGATGAAAACTGCTTACACATGGGAAGATTTCGCTGATTCTGAAACAGCAATGTTCATAGATAAGAAAAATAAAAAATCAGAAAAAATCGCCGGAGGGATTTTTAAATAAATCGCGATTAAAATTCAAAATTTTACAGGTTTTTTAAGTTTTCGCGATTTTGCTTGGAAACCGCAAGTCGTATCGAAATGAGTCTAATGAAAATGTTGTAGCTGTGAAAATTCTCTACAAGACTGACCTTTAGCTTTTTTCGTAGGTTGTACCATTTTTGAGATATAGAGGTTCAGTTCTAATTTTTAGGTTTTTATCTTAAGTCTTCAAGATTTTGCTGGGAAACCGCAAGTCATATCAAAATGGGACTGAAGAAAATGTTGAAGCTCTGAAAATTCTTTACAAGATTGGATGATTTATTTTTTCCTAGGTTGTACCATTTTCAAGATATATAAATTTAATTTGGGAAATTGCAGTAATCACATTGTTTTATAAGGAGGCGATACAGTCAGTTCATTGTCTCAATTTGAACATCTATATCTCAAAAACGGCAAAACCTACGAAAATATCATAAAGGTCAATCTTGTGGACAATTTTCGCAGCTATAAAATTTTCATTAGGCCCATTTACATAGGACTCGCGGTTTCCAAGCAAAATCGTGAAAATTTAAAGAATCTCAAAAATGTGAACTTAAATCATGATTTATTTGAAAATCCCTCCGGCGATTTTTTTTTCGTTTCTTGATATTTCTCATCTATGAGTATTCTAGTTTCCCAGGTGTAAGCACCTTCCATTTAAAATTAGTTAAGGCGCACCGTGTGTATTGAAGTAAAATAGAAAAATAAGTTTCCTTTCGTTAATGAAGAAGACTAACCCCCAGTTTTTGTAACTTATTTTTGTTCGTTCGTCTATATTCGTAATAATTTAGGCATTCATAGCTCAGCCCCCAGATGACATACACATCTAATGTTTCGTATACCCGTTCCATATATCATTAAGGATTCCTCATTTAAAAATCAGCGCTCTACATTTGCGCTAAAGCGAGTAAATAGATCTACAAAATTTGACAATTCGTGTGAGAAGAATAAAAATTTTTACAAAAACTGGGGGTAAATACCAAACTTCAACAATTTCGGTAAAACAATGTGTTAACCTACAAAATACCGAAATCCGGGAGGTACCGTTGTATGGGGGCTATATAAAAACGTCGATCTGGAGGAAAGTTTCTAGACTCAAAGAAGAATAAATACCAAATTTCCGATATTTCGGTAAGATAAAGTGGTTAAAACCTAAAAATATCAAAAATCAAGAGGTACGCCTCTATGAGCGATAAAGGAGGAAGTGGTCCTATACTGGATATTCTCTTATATACTGAATATTCTCTTCTGGAATATTTTGTAACCCCATGGAAGTCTAAATAACAAAAAACAAAGTCATTTCGGTGGGATATTGACGTCAGAATTGCGAAAATGTGGAACTACCGTTTTATGGGGGCTATATCGAAACCTGTGTGTGCCACCGTGGTGCAATGGTATGCACACCCGCCTTGCACACATAAGGTCGTAGGTTCGATTCCCCGGCCAGGCAACATCAAAACACTTTTGAACTGTCGGGGTGCACTCATTGATATGAGAGAAGTCTCCCTTGTCCCTTATGGGATGTTTGTGGAACAATTATATATATCGAAACGTGTATCTATACCGACGAATTTCAATCGGAAACGGGTTTCTTCGTACGTAGACTAAATACCCTTTCGGTGTGTTGTTGTTGCCACAAACTTCAAAATACCGAAAATCGGGTGGTTCCGATCTAACGGTTTTCTTCGTACGTAGACTAAATACCATTTCGGTGTGTTGTTGTTGCCACAAACTTCAAAATGCCGAAAATCGGATGGTACCGATCTATTAAGTCGTGCTCCTGCACGGACAAATTTCTGGGGAAAAGTTTTATACCAACGAACAAATTTCAAATTTCAGCCATTTCGATGGAATATTGAAGTCATAACCTTCAATATACCGAAAATTGGGAGATACCGTTCTATGAAGGCGTAGGCCTATGTCCACAAATATTAGGGTGTACCCCCAACGAAGACTAAATAACAAATTTCAGTCATTTCGATGGATTATTGTGGCCATAACCTCCAAAATATCGAAAATCGGGCGATACCGTTCTATGGGTGCTATATTAAGCCGTGTACCGTCAAATTTTTATAGGAAAGCTTTGTACTAACAACGAAGACTAAATACCAAATTTGAACCATTTCAAAGGAGGCCACAACCATCAAAATATGCTAAGATGGTAGCTGAAGGTACAATAATTGACGGCACAGTTTTTTAGTTTGCTCATTGCATTTACATAATTATCTATGTAAATGAAATTTTTAAAACTTATTAATGTTTAGTTTTGTTTTCTTTTTCAAAAGTTAGAAAATGCTGACAATTATTGATAAAGTATAACATTATTTATGTATTGGTTGTTTGCTGCTTTTTTTCTCTACAAGTTCGTTGAGTTCATGAATTAAAACTAAACCTTCATTCATAGTAAGCTACTAAAAATTTTTATTATGGGGTTGGTCAGCAGGCAGTTATCGTAAGTGTTTTCGGTTACACTTTAATGGTCAGCTACATGAATTTCCCCGCAGTTGATGTTTTGGGTGAAATTTGATGCATTACTTCTTAGACTGACGTGAATATGTACACATTCATACGTGCAAAATATGTCTTATCGAAATATTGGTTTTAGACCCCAAATATGTTTAGACAAAATCCGTTTCATACAATTTGGAGTCGATTTAATAACGTCCGTCCGTCTGGCTGGCTGGAGAACACGATAACTCTCGAACGGATAAACCGATTTGGTTTGAAAATTTCGCCTTGGTAATATTTTCTTCAAACTTAGTTTAACGGAGATAAGCCATATCGGTCCACTCCTTCAGGTACCTACACAGAGAATACTAGCAAAATGCCCGCTACTTCGTATGCGGAAAGCATATAAAAAACAAATAAACAATATATAATATGGAAATGACAAACACTGAAAATTTGGTCGCACTAATACCAATTTTAATCAATATTTATTTTTATCTTAGTACTGTACGTACCCTTTTTTCGATTTTCGAAAAGATCGATTTTCAAAAAGATCAGCCGTATCTCACCCTTACACATTAACAGCGAGATCAACGTTGCACACCAATACACACCCTAACTCCAAAAAATAAAAATTCCAGCACTGTCCCTACACCCAAAAACAAATTGAGTACCATTAAATAATTTTCGTATACTTATGGTACGTATTTCGACGATACATCTCATCCATACACAGACATTAATACAAAATAATTACAGTAAATTCCATAATAATTACAGTATTTCCAAATCTCAAGATTCCAGCTGTATCCGTTCGTCCAATTCCAAATTGTACCAAACTTAGTATCAAGTCAAACTCTTCGTATCCATAAGTAAGATTTTCCAAAACTACCTCAATCCATCACTTTAGTAGTAATCTTACTTCCAAATTTCAGGATTCAAACTCTATCCGTTAAACCAAATTAAAATTGTACAAAATTTAGAACAATTTAGAATTTTCGTACCAATTTTCAAAACTTCCTCAACGCAACAGGGCTACAATAATCATACTTTCAAATTGCAGGATTCCACCGCTATCCGTTCACCTACATACAAATTGTATTAAATTTAGTACCATAAGTTTGCTTTTTCAAAACAACCTGAATCCTACTCTTCGACTGTAATCGTAATTCCAAATTTCAGGATTCCAGCTCTATTAATTCACCAGAATCCAAATTGTATCAAATTTAGTACCATTTCATTCCCAAACAAAATTTTCAGGATTCCAGGTCTACACGTTCACCCAAATCTATATTGTACCATATTTAGTACTTCTCGTATCCATACGTACGACTTTTCAAAATTTCCTCAATACTACACTCCTACAGTAATCTTAATTCCAACACTATCCGTTTACTAAAATTCAAATTGTACAAAATTTAGTGGTTTTCGTACCCATAAGTACGAATTTCCAAACTACCTCAATTCTACTGTCCGGCAGTAATCTTAGTTCCGTTCATCCAAATCCAAATTGTACCAAATTTAGTACCATTTAGTACTTTTCGTACCCAAAGGTACGAATTTCCAAAACTATCTCAATCCTACACCCCTACAGTAATCTTAATTCAAAACTTTAGGATTCCATCTCTATCCGTTCACCCAAATCCAAGTTTATTACTGCACGTAATCATAAAAACGAACTTCCAAAACCATATCCTTATTTCAACGCCATTTCCCAACCTTGATTCCCATACCAAATTTGAAGATTCTAGCTTTATCCATTAAAAGTATGCAATTGGTACCAAATTTAGAAACTTTTAGTACTTTTCGTACACTTATAGGTCGAGTTTCTAAATACCCTTTGGTACATCTTCCTAACTCTCCACCAATGACCACTCGTTCAAAATTTCAGAATTCTAGCTCATCGCGTTTGCCTAATACAATGGATTCCATATTTAGTACACTTTAGCACTTTTTGTACCTTTCAACGACGAATTTCCAAAAACCCCTTTACACAAAAACAAATTGTACCAAATTCTGTACAATTCGATTTTCCAAAACAACCTTAATCCTTCACTTAAACAGTAACCATAATTCCAAATAACAGGATTCCAGCGCTATCCGTGCACTCAAATCCAAGTTGTACCATTTGGTACATTTCGTACCCATAAGTACGAATTTCAAAAACTACTTCCATCTCAATCTTATACTCCAACAGCAGTCTGACCGAATTCCAGGATTCCAAATTGTATCACAGGTAGTACCACTTAGTAATTTTCGTACCCTTACTACCTCAGTCCTACACTCCAATAGTTATCCTAATTTCAAATTTCAGGACTCAAACACTATCCGTCACCCAAATCCAAATTCTACTCTATAGCCTACCGCGAACGGGTTTCAAATTCTAACTCTTTCCGTTTACTAAAATTCATACTTTAAATTAAAATAAATAAAATTAAAATACTTAAAATTCAGGATTCCAGTTCTATCCGTTCACCCAAATCCAAATTGTAATAAATTTAGTACCATTTAGTACTATTCGTACACATAAATACGAATTTCCAAAATTTCCCCAGTCCTATGCTCCAACAATAATCTCAATTTCAAATTTCAGGATTCCAGCTCTGTCCGTTCACTCGAATCCCTATTGTACCAAATTTAGTACTTTTCGAACACATAAGTACGACTTTCCAAAACCACCCTCATATCTCAGTCCTACACTTCACAGTAATCTTAATTCCAAATTTCAGGTTTCCAGCTACATACATACGTTCACCCAAATCCAAATTGCACTAAATTTAGTACCATTTAGTACTTTTCGTACCCATAAGTACGAATTTTCAAAACTACCTCAATTCTACACCCCACCAGTAATCTCAATTCCAAATTTCGAGATTCCAACTATATCCGTTCACCCAAATCCCCATTGTCCCAAATTTAGTACTTCTCATTAACATAAGTAAGAATTTCCAAAACTTCCCCAGTCCTACACTCCAACAGTAATATCAATTCCAAATTTCAGGAATCCAGCTCTATCCGTTCACCCAAATCCAAATTGTACTAAATTTAGTACCATTTAGTACTTTTCGTACACTCAAGTTTCCAAAAACCCTTTGGTGCATATTTCTTACTCTTCATCAGTGATCCTCAGTCCAAATTTGAGGAATCAAACTCTATCCGTTCACCCAAATCGAAACTGTACCAAATTTAGTGCTATTTAGTATTTTTCGTACCCTATGTACGAATTTCCAAAACTTCCACAATACTAAACTCCACCAGTAATCTCAGTTCCAAATTTCGAGATTCCAGAGCTATCCGTTCACCCAAATACCCATTATACAAAATTTAGTTCCATTTAGTACTTTCCAAAACCACCCTCATATCTCAATCCTACACTTCAACAGTAATATTAATTCCAAATTTCAGGTTTCCAGCTCTTTCCTTTCACCCAAATCTAAATTGTACTAAATTTAGTACCATTTAGTACTATTCGTACACATAAATACGAATTTCCAAAATTTCCCCAATCCTATGCTCCAACAATAATCTCAATTTCAAATTTCAGGATTCCAGCTCTGTCCGTTCACTCGAATCCCTATTGTACCAAATTTAGTACTTTTCGAACACATAAGTACGAATTTCCAAAACCACCCTCATATCTCAGTCCTACACTTCACAGTAATCTTAATTCCAAATTTCAGGTTTCCAGCTACATACATACGTTCACCCAAATCCAAATTGCACTAAATTTAGTACCATTTAGTAATTTTCGTACCCATAAGTACGAATTTTCAAAACTACCTCAATCCTACACCCCACCAGAAATCTCAATTCCAAATTTCGAGATTCCAGCTTTTATCCGTTCACCCAAATCCCCATTGTATCAAATTTAGTACCATTTAGTACTTTTCATACATATAAGTACGAATTTCCAAAAGTTCTTCAATCCTACACTCCAACAGTAATCTCAATTCCAAATATCAGGATTCCAGCTCTATCCGTTCACCCAAATCCCTATTGTACCAAATTTAGTACTATTTAGTACTTTTCGTACACATAAGTACTAATTTCCAAAACTACCCTCATATCTCAATCCTACACTTCAACAGTAATATTAATTCAAAATTTCAGGTTTCCAGCTCTATCCGTTCATTCAAATCCAAATTGTACTAAATTTAGTACCATTTAGTACTTTTCGTACCCATAAGTACGAATTTTCAAAACTACCTCAATCCTACACCCCACCTGTAATCTCAATTCCAAATATCGAGATTCCAGCTATTATCCGTTCACCCAAATCCCCATTGTATCAAATTTAGTACCATTTAGTACTTTTCATACACATAAGCACGAATTTCCAAAACTACCCTTGTTTAATTGGGCAACAACAAATTCTCCAGTTCGATTGGATGAAATGTTGAGGTGAGGGAGGGGTGATCCATAGGTTATATTTCTCAGTTACCGTATATGATGAGCAGTGGAGGGAGAAAAGAACAAGTGAAATAAAAACAACCAGTATTAATTCGTAATATAAATATGATTGCTGTTTATTGTGATATTCAATTCTTTTCTTACTACAACAAAGAGATTACCTTTTGTAATCTGGAGTTGGCGCAGAGGCCTTGGTGCTTTTGCTTCTAAAGATAAAACAAAAGTGAACGCAGAGGTTCACGTGGATCGCAGAGGATCTTAGTGATCGCAGAGGATCGTGTTGATCTCAGAGGATCTTCTTTTATTACTAATACAAGTACAATTATTCCAGTGAGAGAACAGTCTCTCCTATGTATCAAAATGAGCAAACCAACAACAACCGTCGCCCGTTGGTATCTACACTCTCCGGTCTCCGCAGAGGGAACTTGTAGAGGTGATACCCGAGCTGTCAATCAGCATCCGTGATCGACTGGGCTCAGGAAGTTGAAGGCCAACGTATCTAACTTATACATTGCCGCCCACCTTGATACACGTAAGCGCGTATCAACAATAAAAGCTAGAAATAATTGCAAAAAAGAATGAACGTAAATTCAGATTTCAAGTGAGATATAATTCAAATTAGCGATTTCTCTATACGAGTAATTAAGAAATGATCGACTCCGATATTCGCTCGATTCAAGAATATGGAGACGAGTCACAGAACAATTCCATTTAAGTTTGTTTCTATTATTTGTTTCTATTATTTGTTAGCATTACTCCGTGGTCGATTTCAATTTAAAATACGAGATTATGATAAAGTGGTGGCAGGAACCGAACCGGTAAGAAGGTACCCGAAAATAGACAATGTAAGAGAACAAGTTTCTCTTGGTGTACCAGATTTCGATTTATATGAACAAGATATATCAGGGCAAGAAGAAAGCTTAATAGCTTTCTTAAGTTTCTTAGAATAAAACAATTGAAACATTTGACGATGGATCAATAATGGCAGGGACTGCATGCTATTTACCATTATTAATTATGTCTAATTTTGCGGTTCCCAAAAGCACACTATTATCTAAGGAAGAATTAGGAACCGTATTGAGTTTAATGTTGTTCGAAGACGATCCAACAAACGAGCTTCTCGACTTTTGATATCAGTAAAAGCCGGAGAGGGAGATGGACGCAACATGGAAGAACTAAATACTCGACTTTTGACCTTGGTAAAAGCCGGAGAGGTATTTGCGCGCGACAAAGAAGGGCTAAATACTCGACTTTTGACCTTTGTAAAAGCCGGAGAGTGGTTTTGGTGCTAAAAGTGGAATTATGATCTCGACTTTTGACATCAGTAAAAGCCGGACTTATCTTCGTTGAAGAAGCTACAACTTTTCTAATTTGCAAAGTATGAGTATCCTGAAGATTGCTTTGGCATTTATTAGAAGAGCGGGTCGACATATTACACTTAGACTCTCGACTTTTGACATTTGTAAAAGTCGGAGAAGTGCATGGCAAAGTAGAACTGCCTGTAGGGTGTCTGGGCTGCGACAAAACATAACTGGGATCTCCTCTTTTGACATCAGTAAAAGAGGGAGACAATTTTGAAGTGTCCGGAGCAAGTACTCTTCTAACTTGTGGCCGGTGGAGAAGACTATGATGCCTTTGTTTACACAAGTTGCAACTATGTTTGCTATGGCAAGATTTAACTACATGGCCACGCGATAAGCAATTTAGGCAGAACTTATACTTTTTAACAATCGAGAATTTGTCCTCAAACGAAAGTTCTTTGAACCGGGGGCAGAGACGCAGAACATGACTCTGGTTAGGACAAATTGGGCAACAAGATTTCTGGGCTGAACTATTGGATGAAGTTTTCGATTTGGACAACGATTGTTTGGAGGATTTAGATAGAGCAACATTATTGGGTGACGAGTCAGTGAGTTGATTCCCGTACATGTTGTGAATACAAACCAATGTTTGTATCCTCTCTGTGAGGAAAGCATCTAAGTCTCGCCAAGAAGGCAACGAAGACTTGTTCTTGATACTTTGCTCCCACAGAGTCAAAGTTAACTTTGGCAAACGCTGCAAACAAATACAAACTACTATTGGATCCCAATGATCCGTGATGACGTCATAGACGGTCATTGCAGCAAGACAACTACTAATCCCACGCTGAATGGTTTTCAAACCAGAGCAAGTTTCTTTATCCAAAGAAGGGAGACTGAGCAATTGTTGGATGTGACTATTTACCACGATACGTTTATTGTCATACGTATCCGACAATGCTTTCCACGCTAAGGGGAAACCAGAATTGGTGAGTGGAAATGACGAGACGATTTCGCGAGCCTCACCGGTGGTTTTCTGCAACAAGTAGCAGAGGCGCTCAACGTCTGACAGACGCGAATTTTCCACAAATAGGGTGGTGAATATATCCCGAAAAGTTGGCCAAGACATGAAGTCGCCTGCAAAAACATCAATGTCGATAGGGGGCAAAGGCAGATAATGGGTATCGACAGTTGACTTGGAGTGGTTTGCAATAGGGGCAGCAGAACAATTTGTGGTGGTGGTGATTTGAGGAGGTGAAGGACAGACAGGTGGTGTATCAATCTGCAAAGGAATAGACTCCCTCAATAGCAAACCCGATGAAGACTCTTCAGAATAAAATGTGATGTCGTCAGTCTGGGTACTACACGTTGCTGTGGAGGAAGTTTCTGTTGGGACAATTACACCAAGAGGAGTAGACTGCACAGAAACAGGGGCCAAAGACTCGCTAGAAATCAAACTGGGAGATGGTGTTTCCTTTGAAACGAACAACAATTCATTTGGTGGAGGTGGTGAGATTGCATGAGCTACAGCAGGTGAAGGAGTTTCAGTGCCTGAAGATTTAAGGCGTTCAAGATGGCTGTCAATGGTAGACAAACACCGGATATAGGACATGTAGGATGTACCATACTTTTCCTCAACGACATCAATAACCCCAGCCTGTGCAGTCTCGGATGTCGTGAGGTAGTTTTTGCACTCGTCATAAGCGCGAATTTCGAGATTATAGACATTATATGTGGACTCATTAATCCGTTCAAAGGATGCTACACATTTCAAAAATATGTCTGAAGCTCTAATAAAACGAGTGAGTGGGGTGACTGACATTTTGAAGTTTAAATACGCAAAAATCTCCGAAAATCTGCAATTGAATTTGCAACGAAGGTTGAAAAAATGGAAATTCAGTTGAAGCACAAATTGCTATAGCTCAAAGGAAATAAGAAATTTCCACAAAAACCTCCAAATTTCTACTAATATAAAGGAATAATAGCAAGAGGTGATGATATTTGAAATTAAAGTAGGCGAAATAAGAGAAAATTTAAAGAAACTTCCTCAGAGCGAACAAAACTACTTTAATTTGGCCAAAAATGCAAAAAGTCCCAAATATACAAGAATTTATATGGTAATACAAAGAGTAGGGTGTGTGTTGAGGTGAACTATGCCAATGATAGGGTGGATTTGTTGAAATTCCAACCACAAATAAGGTATTTGTACGAAAAAGAAATATTTGCCCAAGAAAATCAACGCAGATAAAATGATTTGTAAGAAATATATTTTATTTGGTTGATACGTTGGTGCAAGATATGCCAAAAGTAGGGTGTATTTGTCCAAAAATACCAAATTCCCTACGGATAGTCAAACAATTTTCCAAAATTTGTAAGTAAAAACTCCAAAACAATACAAAAATGTCAAAAAATAAATATTTTTCACGTATGTTCTCTGCTAGTAATATGTGCAATAAATGCCGAGTGTAGGGTGAATTTGTCCAAAAATTCCAAAAACCCTACTGCCAATTAATTATATTTTTAAAAATTATCGAAAAATAATTTTCAAAATTAATTATTAAAAAAAAAACTTTTTGTGCTTTTGCCCCACTGTACTATTTGTACTTTCTTACCCCACTGTGCTGGGACATCAACGAATATAGCACAAAGAGGACTCGACAACACAAGTGACGCTAGCAGAGAAATGGTTATGGGTGAACAGTGAAGCTCCCACTGAGCAACAGACGTTGCAAACGACCAAGCAAGTGAGTGCTGAGGATCAGCAGAGTTTTTAAGGGACGCTTAAAAAGGCGGGAATGTTGTTGGTATAATTACCATGTAATTTCTCAAATTAGAATAAATACCTGACCGACAAAGGTAGGAGAATAGAAAAACGAATGTGTTTGGTTGGTGATTGACGATCTATACAACAAAGAAATGAAATGCAGCGAGAATTTGGATGGTGCGTTGTTATTGTAAATTTGGCTGTGCAAATTTTCAAAGGGTTCTAAGTAAAACGAGGGGGAAAACAACGCCAAATATTTTTTGCTTGGAGAGGATCGCAACAACAAAATAAACCAAACGACAATATGTATATGAAGTGTAACAAATTATGTTATGTTGTTAGTGTAAATTTGCCAATGCAAATTCTCAACAGGAGGGCTTCGTTAGAAAAAAAAACCCTGGGGAATAAAAACAATAACAAATAAATTTCAAATGATCAGCACTCAGACAGATAAGTGTAATGAGAGTTAGATCAGTGCGTGTAATAATTTGACAACAAAGAATTCGAGAGCGAATGGAAGTTGACGATGTTGTTATTGCAAATATTACAAAATATATTTGCAAGTTCTCAGATGGAATGAGAAGAGCCGCAATTCGAATTTTACAAAGTAACAACACCGAATGCTTTCTTTGTATGATCAACGCGACGTTGGGTGATCAGTACAACGAAAAGAAAATAGCAAGTTTAGCAACAACTAAGGTGTTGTGTAGAAGGAAAAGCAAGTATTAACACAAGAAGTGTTAATATGAGTCGACCAATATGAACTTTTAGCTACAATTGGGGATTACAATGAGAGATTACAATGAGATTGGAAGTAATGAGAGTTCGTTGTTATGATGAGACCAAATTGTAAGGAGCAAATCAAACAAAAATAACAACGCCAAATGATTTGTACGATCGACGCGACGTCGGATGATCGGTACAACAACGATTTAGACAAAATTTGTGTGGACTGTATGAAGGGGGAATGAAGGCAACGAATTTAATGCACTCGCGTAGGGCGATTGAAATTCGACCAATGCTTTTTTATAATGCTCAAATTAGTAACCGAAACAAAAACGAAAAATACTAACACTCGCGGGTAGCTCACTTTTTTTTGGAAATCTGAGTTTACGTACCTGGTGTTAGTGATTTGTTGATGTAATAATATCAATTATTTGTGACGTGAGATGATCCAATGATTTCTGCGTGCAAAGCAACAACAAAAGCTTCAATTCTCGTTCAAGAGAGAGGGAGCAACAACAATACTGGCGTCTATCTGGCTCGATGCGACCAAATGTTTAGGTGAGGGAGGGGAAATCCATAGGTTTCTTAAATAGCTCAGTTTACCGCATGTTGAACAGTGGAGGGAGAAAAGAACAAGTGAAATAAAAACAACCAGTATTAATTCGTAATATAAATATGATTGCTGTTTATTGTGATATTCAATTCTTTTCTTACTACAACAAAGAGATTACCTTTTGTAATCTGGAGTTGGCGCAGAGGCCTTGGTGCTTTTGCTTCTAAAGATAAAACAAAAGTGAACGCAGAGGTTCACGTGGATCGCAGAGGATCTTAGTGATCGCAGAGGATCGTGTTGATCGCAGAGGATCTTCTTTTATTACTAATACAAGTACAATTATTCCAGTGAGAGAACAGTCTCTCCTATGTATCAAAATGAGCAAACCAACAACAACCGTCGCCCGTTGGTATCTACACTCTCCGGTCTCCGCAGAGGGAACTTGTAGAGGTGATACCCGAGCTGTCAATCAGCATCCGTGATCGACTGGGCTCAGGAAGTTGAAGGCCAACGTATCTAACTTATACAACCCTCATAGGTCCTTATAGGTCGAGTTTCTAAATACCCTTTGGTACATCTTCCTAACTCTCCACCAATGACCACTCGTTCAAAATTTCAGAATTCTAGCTCTTCGCGTTTGCCTAATACAATGGATTCCATATTTAGTACACTTTAGCACTTTTCGTACCTTTCTATGACGAATTTCCAAAAACCCCTTTACACAAAAACAAATTGTACCAAATTCTGTACAATTCGATTTTCCAAAACAACCTTAATCCTTCACTTAAACAGTAACCATAATTCCAAATAACAGGATTCCAGCGCTATCCGTGCACTCAAATCCAAGTTGTACCATTTGGTACATTTCGTACCCATAAGTACGAATTTCATAAACTACTTCCATCTCAATCTTATACTCCAACAGCAGTCTGACCGAATTCCAGGATTCCAAATTGTATCACAGGTAGTACCACTTAGTAATTTTCGTACCCTTACTACCTCAGTCCTACACTCCAATAGTTATCCTAATTTCAAATTTCAGGACTCAAACACTATCCGTCACCCAAATCCAAATTCTACTCTATAGCCTACCGCGAACGGGTTTCAAATTCTAACTCTTTCCGTTTACTAAAATTCATACTTTAAATTAAAATAAATAAAATTAAAATACTTAAAATTCAGGATTCCAGTTCTATCCGTTCACCCAAATCCAAATTGTAATAAATTTAGTACCATTTAGTACTATTCGTACACATAAATACGAATTTCCAAAATTTCCCCAATCCTATGCTCCAACAATAATCTCAATTTCAAATTTCAGGATTCCAGCTCTGTCCGTTCACTCGAATCCCTATTGTACCAAATTTAGTACTTTTCGAACACATAAGTACGACTTTCCAAAACCACCCTCATATCTCAGTCCTACACTTCACAGTAATCTTAATTCCAAATTTCAGGTTTCCAGCTACATACATACGTTCACCCAAATCCAAATTGCACTAAATTTAGTACCATTTAGTACTTTTCGTACCCATAAGTACGAATTTTCAAAACTACCTCAATTCTACACCCCACCAGTAATCTCAATTCCAAATTTCGAGATTCCAACTATATCCGTTCACCCAAATCCCCATTGTCCCAAATTTAGTACTTCTCATTAACATAAGTAAGAATTTCCAAAACTTCCCCAGTCCTACACTCCAACAGTAATATCAATTCCAAATTTCAGGAATCCAGCTCTATCCGTTCACTCAAATCCAAATTGTACTAAATTTAGTACCATTTAGTACTTTTCGTACACTCAAGTTTCCAAAAACCCTTTGGTGCATATTTCTTACTCTTCATCAGTGATCCTCAGTCCAAATTTGAGGAATCAAACTCTATCCGTTCATCCAAATCGAAACTGTACCAAATTTAGTGCTATTTAGTATTTTTCGTACCCTATGTACGAATTTCCAAAACTTCCACAATACTAAACTCCACCAGTAATCTCAGTTCCAAATTTCGAGATTCCAGAGCTATCCGTTCACCCAAATACCCATTATACAAAATTTAGTTCCATTTAGTACTTTCCAAAACCACCCTCATATCTCAATCCTACACTTCAACAGTAATATTAATTCCAAATTTCAGGTTTCCAGCTCTTTCCTTTCACCCAAATCTAAATTGTACTAAATTTAGTACCATTTAGTACTATTCGTACACATAAATACGAATTTCCAAAATTTCCCCAATCCTATGCTCCAACAATAATCTCAATTTCAAATTTCAGGATTCCAGCTCTGTCCGTTCACTCGAATCCCTATTGTACCAAATTTAGTACTTTTCGAACACATAAGTACGAATTTCCAAAACCACCCTCATATCTCAGTCCTACACTTCACAGTAATCTTAATTCCAAATTTCAGGTTTCCAGCTACATACATACGTTCACCCAAATCCAAATTGCACTAAATTTAGTACCATTTAGTAATTTTCGTACCAATAAGTACGAATTTTCAAAACTACCTCAATCCTACACCCCACCAGTAATCTCAATTCCAAATTTCGAGATTCCAGCTTTTATCCGTTCACCCAAATCCCCATTGTATCAAATTTAGTACCATTTAGTACTTTTCGTACACATAAGTACTAATTTCCAAAACTACCCTCATATCTCAATCATACACTTCAACAGTAATATTAATTCCAAATTTCAGGTTTCCAGCTCTATCCGTTCATTCAAATCCAAATTGTACTAAATTTAGTACCATTTAGTACTTTTCGTACCCATAAGTACGAATTTTCAAAACTACCTCAATCCTACACCCCACCTGTAATCTCAATTCCAAATATCGAGATTCCAGCTATTATCCGTTCACCCAAATCCCCATTGTATCAAATTTAGTACCATTTAATACTTTTCATACACATAAGCACGAATTTCCAAAACTACCCTCATATCTCAATCCTACACTACAACAGTAACCTTAATTCCAAATTTCAGGTTTCCAGCTCTTTACGTTCACCCAAATCTAAATTGTACTAAATTTAGTACCATTTAATACTTTTTGTACACATGATTGGTAATTTTCCAAACCATTTCCTTTTAGAAGCACCACTTCCCAACCTTGATTTCCATACCAAATTCCTATATTCCTGGGGCCTATTATTGATTTCATTAATTAGTTATCGATTTCTTCAAATTACAGATTTTGAAATTGAATAGTTATGACTGTACATCTCCATATACGATAAAATTCTTAATTGCAAATAAATAGTGGTAGTATGCACAATTTTATTGCACTTTCATTGATTTGCAAACATTTAGTTATTCACGACATCTGTTGCAATGGAAGATAACAAATGTCTTGTCTTTCTATTATTTAGTGGTTTACGGTAAAATAAGTGCGCCTAGAAGTAAACTACAAAATTTGAAATTATGTGTGATCGTTTACGGTATCATGAAGTTATAGCATTGTTAATTTGACACATGTCTTGCAGAGGGCCAACTAAGTGCATAAGTACGTAATAATAATGAAAAATAAGGATTTTTGTTGTTGTTATTTTTTGTGGTTCCAGGACGAATTTTCTAAAACCCGGCCTTATCTCGCACATTTGCATCAACAGTGACCCACTGGTAAAGTTTCAAGCTCCTAGCTTTAGCCGTTTTGGCTGGGCGTTGATGATGAGTCAGTCAGTCAGTCAGTCAATCACTTATCACCAAGCTCATTTATATATATACTAGCACAATGCCCGCTACTTCGTATGCGGAAAGGATATAAAAAAAAACAAATAAACAATATATAATATGGAAATGACAAACACTGAAAATTTGGTCGCACTAATACCAATTTTAATCAATATTTTTTTTATCTTAGTACTGTACGTACCCCTTAAGTTCGTTTTTAAAAAAGATCAGCCGTATCTCACCCTTACACATTAACAGCGAGATCAACGTTGCACACCAATACACACCCTAACTCCAAAAAATAAAAATTCCAGCACTGTCCCTACACCCAAAAACAAATTGAGTACCATTAAGTAATTTTCGTATACTTATGGTACGTATTTCGACGACATATCTCAGCCATACACGGACATTAATACAAAATAATTACAGTAAATTCCATAATAATTACAGTAATTCCAAATCTCAAGATTCCAGCTGTATCCGTTCGTCCAATTCCAAATTGTACCAAACTTAGTATCAAGTCGAACTCTTCGTACCCATAAGAAAGATTTTCCAAAACTACCTCAATCCTTCACTTTAGTAGTAATCTTACTTCCAAATTTCAGGATTCAAACTCTATCCGTTAAACCAAATTAAAATTGTACTAAATTTAGAACAATTTAGAATTTTCGTACCAATTTTCAAAACTTCCTCAACGCAACAGGGCTACAATAATCATACTTTCAAATTGCAGGATTCCACCGCTATCCGTTCACCTACATACAAATTGTACTAAATTTAGTACCATTTAGTGCTTTTCGTAACCATAAGTTTGCTTTTTCAAAACAACCTGAATCCTACTCTTCGACTGTAATCGTAATTCCAAATTTCAGGATTCCAGCTCTATTAATTCACCCGAATCCAAATTGTATCAAATTTAGTACCATTTCTTTCCCAAACAAAAATTTCAGGATTCCAGCTCTACCCGTTCACCCAAATCCACATTGTACCATATTTAGTACCATTTAGTACTTCTCGTACGCACACGTACGACTTTTCAAAATTTCCTCAATACTACACTCCTACAGTAATCTTAATTCCTAATTCCAACACTATCCGTTTACTAAAATTCAAATCGTACCGAATTTAGTGCTTTCTGTACCCATAAGTACGAATTTCCAAAACTACCTCAATTCTACTGTCCGACAGTAATCTTAGTTCCAAATTTCAGAATTCCAGCTTTATCCGTTCATCCAAATCCAAATTGTACCAAATTTAGTACCATTTAGTACTTTTCGTACCCAAAGGTACGAATTTCTAAAACTATCTCAATCCTACACCCCTACAGTAATCTTAATTCAAAACTTTAGGATTCCAGCTCCATCCGTTCACCCAAATCCAAATTTAGTACTGCTCGTAATCATAAATACGAACTTCAAAAACCATTTCCTTATTTCAAAGCCATTTCCCAACCTTGATACTTAAAATTCAGGATTCCAGTTCTATCCGTTCACCCAAATCCAAATTGTAATAAATTTAGTACCATTTAGTACTTTTCGTACACATAAATACGAATTTCCAAAATTTCCCCAATCCTATGATCCAACAGTAATCTCAATTTCAAATTTCAGGATTCCAGCTCTGTCCGTACACTCGAATCCCTATTGTACCAAATTTAGTACTTTTCGAACACATAAGTACGAATTTCCAAAACCACCCTCATATCTCAGTCCTACACTTCACAGTAATCTTAATTCCAAATTTCAGGTTTCCAGCTACATACATACGTTCACCCAAGTCCAAATTGTACTAAATTTAGTACCATTTAGTACTTTTCGTACCCATAGGTACGAATTTTCAAAACTACCTCAATTCTACACCCCACCAGTAATCTCAATTCCAAATTTCGAGATTCCAACTATATCCGTTCACCCAAATCCCCATTGTCCCAAATTTAGTACCATTTAGTACTTTTCATTCACATAAGTAAGAATTTCCAAAACTTCCCCAGTCCTACACTCCAACAGTAATATCAATTCCAAATTTCAGGAATCCAGCACTATCCGTTCACTCAAATCCAAATTGTACTAAATTTAGTACCAATTATTACTTTTCGTACACTCAAGTTTCCAAAAACCCTTTGGTGCATCTTTCTTACTCTTCATCAGTGATACTCAGTCCAAATTTGAGGAATCAAGCCCTATCCGTTCACCCAAATCGAAACTGTACCAAATTTAGTGCTATTTAGTATTTTTGGTACCCTATGTACGAATTTCCAAAACTTTCACAATATTAAACTCCACCAGTAATCTCAGTTCCAAATTTAGAGATTCCAGCGCTATCCGTTCACCCAAATCCCCATTATACAAAATTTAGTTCCATTTAGTACTTTCCGTACACATAAGTACTAATTTCCAAAACCACCCTCATATCTCAATCCTACACTTCAACAATAATATTAATTCCAAATTTCAGGTTTCCAGCTCTATCCGTTCATTCAAATCCAAATTGTACTAAATGTAGTACCATTTAGTATTTTCGTACCCATAAGTACAAATTTTCAAAACTACCTCAATCCTACACCCCACCAGTAATCTCAATTCCAAATTTCGAGATTCCAGCTATTATCCGTTCACCCAAATCCCCATTGTATCAAATTTAGTACCATTTAGTACTTTTCATACACATAAGTACGAATTTCCAAAAGTTCTTCAATCCTACACTCCAACAGTAATCTCAATTCCAAATATCAGGATTCCAGCTCTATCCGTTCACCCAAATCCCTATTGTACCAAATTTAGTACTATTTAGTACTTTTCGTACATATAAGCAAGAATTTCCAAAACTACCCTCATATCTCAATCCTATACTACAACAGTAACCTTAATTCCAAATTTCAGGTTTCCAGCTCTTTACGTTCACCCAAATCTAAATTGTACTAAATTTAGTACCATTTAGTACTTTTCGTACACATGATTGGTAATTTTCCAAACCATTTCCTTTTAGAAGCACCACTTCCCAACCTTGATTTCCATTCCAAATTCCTATATTCCTATATTCCTGGGGCCTATTATTGATTTCATTAATTATTTAGCGATTTCTTCAAATTACAGATTTTGAAATTGAAAATTGAATAGTTATGACTGTACATCTCCATATACGATAAAATTCTTAATTGCAAATAAATCGTGTTAATATGCACAATTCTAATTTCAAATTTCAGGACTCAAACACTATCCGTCACCCAAATCCAAATTCTACCTCTATAGCCTACCGCGAACGTGTTGCAAATTCTAACTCTTTCCGTTTACAAAAATTCATACTTTAAATTAAAATAAATAAAATTAAAATACTTAAAATTCAGGATTCCAGTTCTATCCGTTCACCCAAATCCAAATTGTAATAAATTTAGTACCATTTAGTACTTTTCGTACACATAAATACGAATTTCCAAAATTTCCCCAATCCTATGATCCAACAGTAATCTCAATTTCAAGATTCCAGCTCTGTCCGTTCACTCGAATCCCTATTGTACCAAATTTAGTACTTTTCGAACACATTAGTACGGATTTCCAAAACCACCCTCATATCTCAGTCCTACACTTCACAGTAATCTTAATTCCAAATTTCAGGTTTCCAGCTACATACATACGTTCACCCAAATCCAAATTGTACTAAATTTAGTACCATTTAGTACTTTTCGTACCCATAAGTACGAATTTTCAAAACTACCTCAATTCTACACCCCACCAGTAATCTCAATTCCAAATTTCGAGATTCCAACTATATCCGTTCACCCAAATCGCCATTGTCCCAAATTTAGTACCATTTAGTACTTTTCATTCACATAAGTAAGAATTTCCAAAACTTCCCCAGTCCTACACTCCAACAGTAATATCAATTCCAAATTTCAGGAATCCAGCACTATCCGTTCACTCAAATCCAAATTGTACTAAATTTACTACCAATTATTACTTTTCGTACACTCAAGTTTCCAAAAACCCTTTGGTGCATCTTTCTTACTCTTCATCAGTGATCCTCAGTCCAAATTTGAGGAATCAAGCCCTATCCGTTCACCTAAATCGAAACTGTACCAAATTTAGTGCTATTTAGTATTTTTCGTACCCTATGTACGAATTTCCAAAACTTTCACAATATTAAACTCCACCAGTAATCTCAGTTCCAAATTTAGAGATTCCAGCGCTATCCGTTCACCCAAATCCCCATTATACAAAATTTAGTTCCATTTAGTACTTTCCGTACACATAAGTACTAATTTCCAAAACCACCCTCATATCTCAATCCTACACTTCAACAATAATATTAATTCCAAATTTCAGGTTTCCAGCTCTATCCGTTCATTCAAATCCAAATTGTACTAAATTTAGTACCATTTAGTACTTTTCGTACCCATAAGTACAAATTTTCAAAACTACCTCAATCCTACACCCCACCAGTAATCTCAATTCCAAATTTCGAGATTCCAGCTATTATCCGTTCACCCAAATCCCCATTGTATCAAATTTAGTACCATTTAGTACTTTTCATACACATAAGTACGAATTTCCAAAAGTTATTCAATCCTACACTCCAACAGTAATCTCAATTCCAAATATCAGGATTCCAGCTCTATCCGTTCACCCAAATCCCTATTGTACCAAATTTAGTACTATTTAGTACTTTTCGTACACATAAGCACGAATTTCCAAAACTACCCTCTTATCTCAATCCTATACTACAACTGTAACCTTAATTCCAAATTTCAGGTTTCCAGCTCTTTACGTTCACCCAAATCTAAATTGTACTAAATTTAGCACCATTTAGTACTTTTCGTACACATGATTGGTAATTTTCCAAACCATTTCCTTTTAGAAGCACCACTTCCCAACCTTGATTTCCATACCAAATTCCTATATTCCTATATTCCTGGGGCCTATTATTGATTTCATTAATTATTTAGCGATTTCTTCAAATTACAGATTTTGAAATTGAAAATTGAATAGTTATGACTGTACATCTCCATATACGATAAAATTCTTAATTGCAAATAAATCGTGGTAATATGCACAATTCTATTGCACTTTCATTGATTTGCAAACATTTAGTTATTACCAAAAAGTCAGGTCCAGACAGTTTTTAGTTGTTGTTATTTCTGACCGATTTCTGAATTTATTCCCCTAATGTTGTCTTCAACAGCAACTCATTTGTTCATGTGCGTAATTGATGTTTATACACCATTATCACCAACTGCGACATCTGTTGCAATGGAAGATAACAAATGTCTTGTCTTTCTATTATTTAGTGGTTTACGATAAAATAAGTGCGCCTAGAAGTAAACTACAAAATTTGAAATTATGTGTGATCTCTTACTATATCAAGAAGTTATGGCATTGTTAATTTGACACATGTCTTGCAGAGGGCCAACTAAGTGAATAAGTACGTAATAGTAATGAAAAATAAGGATTTTTGTTGTTGTTATTTTTTGTGGTTCCAGGACGAATTTTCTAAAACCCGGCCTTATCTCGCACATTTGCATCAACAGTGACCCACTGGTAAAATTTCAAGTTCCTAGCTTTAGCCGTTTTGGCTGGGCGTTGATGATGAGTCAGTCAGTCAGTCAATCACTTATCACCAAGCTCATTTATATATATAGATAGATTTTTCTTTATAACGCATTATTAAATTATATAAGAATATAATTTAATAAGAAAAAAAGGAAAATATTCTGTCAACTATATCTCGTTTTACTCAATAATGTTTATATTTAGTTACATCAAATTGTTATACATTTTGTATTCTCATTAATCGGACTGAAGGCTTTGAATACATGTTAGATTACGAATAACTGAAATGAAATGAAAAGTTCAAAAGTGTTCGGAAAATTGTGCACACGATAACTCTTGAAGGGAGGAACAAGTTTTTTCAAGGGCAAGTCCATACTTCCTTAGCAGAGAAAAAAGCCTGAATGTGGCTGGAGCGCATGTGACTCTCGAACTGATCAGCCGATTCGGTTGAAAATTTGTCGTTCGTAATATTTTGTCTAAACATAGTTCAAGTTGAAAGATGGACTATATCGGTCCACTCCTGATAAATTGGTCCGAAAAATGTTAAAAACTCCTATGGCACCATGTAGTTGCTGGAGCGTAGTGTACCGCCTCCACAAAACTTCAACATTTTTGCTTAAATGCAGTTTAGGATCTGTTCGAAGATCCTTTGGAAAATTATGCCGATGCTTCTCCCTGTGGTCTTGTTTACAGCGTGGTACGGTTTTTTGTGGTTAAGTCCATGATTCCAGACATAGTTGCCCAAAACCTCTATACGCTGCGCTATCTACCGAAAAGAAATTACTCCCAAATTACTCAAAATTTACTATGCCTATGCATTCCTTCATGTACCTCCTCTGAAATACTTAACTGTTTCACTAAAGGGGTGTTTACACTAGACATCAATGTCATATGACCCGAAATAAAAACATTCCATATCTCCCACACAGACAATGTGGAGACGTAATTTCACTGCATTTTTGATATTGTGGAAGCAAAAAGTAAATGGCGTAAGGAAAATTCCCAATATTGCACACTTTAGCGAAGGTAAATTTCAGGTGATATTACATTGATGGCTAGTGTAAACACCCCTCAAGACGATTCGAATTTACATTCCTTCGAACTTCTACCAAACTTCTGTTTTTAAATATTTGATTCATTTTTGTTTTTAATAAAACAAACATTTTGTACAACAACGAATTTGAATCGTCTTAGAGAACCAGGGGCTCAATTCTGTTTCTATGAAAATATGAAATGAAAACTTTTATCAAATACATAAATACAACAAGATAAGACATTTTTTTCTATCATTCTTCAGTGAATGGGCTTTGAATTTAACATAATGTAACTTTACGACATGGTTAAATAACATTATTTCCTTTCATAGAATTTAACGATCCAATTGAGATGGAATTCTTCTGGAATAGATCCTTGAATTCTGATACTATTACATGACAAAATGTTCCTCCCAGATTGCGATTTTAAATTACCTGCAACCTGCATTGTTTCTGTTAAGAGTAATGTTTCATAAAAATTTTTTGTTGCATGTATATATATATATATATATATATATATATATATATTCTGGCCCAAAAAGGGCCAGAAAATCTGAAAACTCCCTAACCCTTATTGGCAAAAGAATTTGGTTGCGTAGCCGGTATTCGATTCGATATATCTCGGTCGGCAAAGGCGACTGACATTTGTATACAATCCACCATAGTATTAAGGGCATACTAAGTTTGTTTTCCGTTTGTTACGCCTTGAAATAATCATTTGCGACCCTATGAAATATACATATTCTTTATCAGGGTAAAATTCTGAGTCGATCCATGCATGTCCATCTGTTGTAATCACTCTAGCATCCACACAAATAGAGATAGGACGCTGGAATTTTGGTCAGATGCGTCTTTTCTTTGGAGGCAGGTCAAGTTTGATGATGGGCTATATCGGTCCACGTTTTGCTATAGCCGCCATAAAACGGTACCTCCCGATTTTCGGTATTTTGATGATTTTAGCTAAAATTTTTGACCGAACAAGCTGTAATTTGACATTTGAGGTTCTCAGTTGTCACGAAACCTCTTCAGCACAGGTCCATGTTTTGTTTTCGGTATATTAAGAATTTTAGTACAATTTTTGACCGAACTGGTAATTTGACATTTGAGGTTCTCAATGGCCACCGAAACCTTCTCCACCAAAAATACTCAACATAGGTCCATATGTTGACATAGCCCCCATATAACGGTACCTCCCGATTTTCCGTATTATGGCCTCCATATATGTAACAGTACCCCCAATTTTCAGTAATTTGTGGATTTTAGCTATAATTTTTACCGAACTAGCTGTAATTTGAGGCACCCTGTGGTTCTCGAAACTTCTCCACTAAAAATCGTCAATATACTCATAGGTCCATTTTTGGTATAGCCTCCATATAACGGTACCTCTCGTTGTTTGTTTCTTGGGATTTTAGCTGCAATTTGTAATTGAACTGGCTGCAGTTGGACATTTGAAATTCTCAATTGTCACGAAACCTCTTCACCAAAAGTCGTCAACATAGGTTCATGTTTTGGTATATTCCCCATATAACGGTACCTCCCAATTTTCGGTTTTTTGAGGATTTTAGCCACAATTTTTAATTCGACGTTGGAAGTTCCCAGTGGTCATGAAACTTCTACACCAAAAATCATCAACTTAGATCTACATATGTTTTGGTATAGCCTCCCGATTTTCGGTATTTTGAGGGGTTTAGCTATATTGT
Organism: Musca autumnalis; assembly: GCF_047663935.1. Classification (NCBI taxonomy): domain Eukaryota; kingdom Metazoa; phylum Arthropoda; class Insecta; order Diptera; family Muscidae; genus Musca; species Musca autumnalis. Next base: position 86,119,646 of record NW_027411866.1, read on the forward strand.
TTTACGGAACTACCCTATACTTGACATTTGAGAATACCAGTTGTCACAAAAGGTTTTCACAAAAAATGTTCAATGTAGTTCCAGTTTTTGGTATAGGTCTCATCAAAGCGTACCTCCTGATTTTCGGTGTTTTGAGAATTTTTCCTTCCTTTATTCCTTGACCGAACATTTTGTAATTTGACATTTGAAGTTCATATTGGTCACAACACTTCTCCACCAAAAGTTTTCAAAACAACTCCATATTTTGGTATAGGCCACATATAACAGTATCTCCCGAATTTCGGTATTTTGAGGGTTTTGGCAACATTTAGCATTTGACGGATTTACTCGAAATTTCAACCAATATGACGGTGCCTCTCGATTTTCGGTATTTTGAACTGCCCGTAATTTGCACGCACAAAACGTTTCCACCAAAAAATTGTCAACATAGGTCCATATTTTGATATATCCCCCATATAAAGGTACCTCCTGATTGAAATTATTCCATTTTAGTTAGCCCGTTCGCGGACACATGAAAACCCGGAGAGGTGCACAAAATGACAGCAATTTTTTCGAAATTATTTTTGTTGTGTTTATTAAACAATTATCAATATTGTTATAACAAAAATTTTTGTATTTACTATATTATGTATATATTTATAAAATTGGTCGTATTATGTACATTAATCAAAAAAACTTACGATTGTATACAAATTAATGACTAACAATTGACTTTGCATGTGAATCCGATTATTGGGACTGAGTGTGTGTTCAAATGAGAATGGGACTGTAAGATATCATACATATTAAAATTTACAAATTATTTTTAGTACAATAATTCCTGTTTTGTTCTTTTCCATTATAGGGTTCACTTTAAGCTGTACCAGCGATTAGCGGATAACCACCGTAACACAGACACCAGAAGAAATATTTCTTAAAAGCGTTGTTGTTTAATACGTCATGTTCTATGGGATTGAAAAGTCACGATACTATGTGTGCTAACATGATTGTATTGTTTATGCTTAAGTTGCTTGATATCCTTTTTCAAGATTTTGTGGCAACTCTTCGAAGTTTTATGGCCGTGATAGATTTATGTGTTCTTACCATGCAGATTAGCGTCTGCCATTTAATTCCGAGTATGAAATGTCACTGCTGGTGTTTTAATACTTTATGTTTTGACACTGTTATTGCTTCTTTTCATTGTTGCTATGCCTTTACTGGCGTTTACTTTATGGACCCAATAAAACAGTTTGTATGATTGCTTAGAGATTATTCTTTGGTTTTACCACTTAAAATTAAAAACACTCGTCTTAATTGTCCGAGTTGTGTTAAGTAATAATTTTGGTCATGTTAACAAAAGTGATATTACAAACAATTTTTTCTCTAATATCTCCCTTCTGTAAGCGGTATGTCGAAAGCAAAACCTGGCACGGAAAATATCACCTTTACAACGATGTGAAGTAGGTTGTCATAGGCGGTCAAACAACAGAGATATCACAATAGTCGGTAATGCATCCCTTTTTCCATTTTTTATGCAATCATACTACAGGTCGGAGTTTTGATCGGATCCTCACGAAATTTTGGGGGTCTCAAAGACAAAGAAGCCTATTGATGGTTGCCGTACATTCTACTTTTTCGTTTCTTTATTTGAGTTGTGCTGACGATGTGTTTCAACAAAATTGACCTGTTTTAATGAAGACATTCAGAGCAAAGGCGCTAAGCTATCCAAATTTTAAAATTTTGAATTTTACCAGTCAAAAGCTTATGCACAGGGGTAGTGGTGCAGGGCATCACATAGTCGGCCCCGACCCGACTGTAGCCTTGGCTCACTTGTTCTTTTTACGAGAGCGTGGCCCCCAAAAGATGTAATTCATTTTCAGATCCTAAGCATGTCATCTTCATTAACTCGGTGGAATGGCATCTATACCAATCCTTTGGCATGTCATCTTAACCAATTCCGTAGAAAAGCATTTTCACTAATCTTTGGCATGTCATCTTTATCCACCCTTTGGCATGTCATCTTAACCAATTCCCAAGAATGGTATTTTCATGAACCCATTGCCATGTCATCCTTACCAACCCCTTGGCATGGCATTTTAACCAATTCCCTAGAATAGCATTTCACTAACCCTTTGGCATGTCATTTTTACCAACCCTTTTGAATGTCATCTAGCATGGTATTTTAACCAATTCCATAGAATGGCATTTTCATCAATTCTTTGTGATGAAATTTGTATTTTTTTAATGCAGTATTGACAAAATTCAAATAGTACTCATTATTTTCTTTCATGACCGTGTTGTTGTAAGGAATTATTCAATTTGCTTTTTTGTCAAACAGGCTTTTTCGGTCAAGAGTTTATGAAAATTAAACCAATTTATTTCATTTGTCGCTCAACGTTTCGTTGGTTTTATTCTAACTTCATCAGGAGCATATTTATTGAAATTCCTACGGCATCAGCATTTTATTTATTTCTATGTACATTGTGAAACAGTGTAGCTTTTTACTTACAATTAGTTCTTTCTTTGCATTTCATGTTAATTATTCTTATTAATAGGGTGCCACCGTGGTGCAATGGTATGCACACCCGCCTCGCACGCTAAAGGTCGTGATATCGATTCCCCACCCTCCCCCCCTCAGGAATGTTGGCGACATTTCCTGAGTATTTCTCTACAAGTGGTGTCTTAAGACACGCCGTTCGGCAATAAACAGTAAGCCCGTTATCATTGAGCAAATATGAATCGGGGTGCCCTCATTGATACGTGCGAAGTCTCCCTTGTCCCGTATGGAATGTTTGTGGAACAATTATTATTAACATTTGGAAGCATGCAAAAGTTATTCCGATTCCAAAATCAAATGTTGAGTTCCTTTCTATCTCAATTCTTTGCTATTTATCAAAAGTTTTTGAAAAAAAATTTTCATAGTAAAATTGTTATGTACGCAGATGATGTTCAAATTTTTTTAAGTGATTATGGTAAAAATGCCAGCGATTGTATAACAAAACTAAATGAAGATCTTTCTAACGTTTCCAAATGGGCCTCTGCAAACGGTTTACTGTTAAACCCACATAAATCGAAATGTCTTATCATCCACAAGAATAAACATTTTTCTCTTCAAAATACTGACATTTTCATAAACTAAAAAACTTGGGTGTAATTTTCAACAGCTCGCTAAGATGTCAAATCATGTTAACGTTGTTGCAGGACTAACATATCGACGCCTCCAAACAATAGTATGCTAAGTCGACTTAGCATGTTTTCAAGTTCTTTACATTTTTATATTTAACGTCCTTTAACTTAAATTCTGTCAAATTTTGGTAATAATCGGACAATCCGAACAGAAGTTATAAACAAATATTTACTTAGCATAGTACTGAAGGTCAAAAAAATTTCCAAACTTTTAGAGCTTGCCCTACAAAACTCACTGTTCAGAATTAGCAAACTATTATTTGGAGGTGTCGAACGTCCTTTAACTTAAATTCTGTAAAATTTTGGTAATGATCGGTCAATCCGAACAGAAGTTATAAACAAATATTGATTTAGCATAGTACTGAAGTTCAAAAAAATTTTCACACTTTGAGAGCTTCTCCTGCAAAACTCACTTTTTAGACTTAGCATACTATTATTTGGAGGTGTCGATATGCAAAGCTGCGTACTTTATGGACGACACAATCATTCACGCCTTTTAGAATTCGATTACTATTGGCCAAAACTTTTCTAGTACCAAGCCTAATTTATGGTTGCGAACTTTTCACCAACTCCGATTCATTAAGTCAACGAAAACTAGATGTTGCTTTCAACAACATTACTCGATCGCAACATGTTTCGCTTCTTGCCAATACACTTTATGGCTGTAAATTTAAAACATATCTTGCAATTAGATCCCTAATATTTCTGCACAAAATCATAACCAGTCAAAAACCGAAAAATCTCAACGACAAATTAATTTTCAATAGGCCTAGCAGAGGTAGACGGCTAGTACCCCTTAGACGACGGAGTTTACTTTCCGAACAGCACTTCTATATATTTTCTATACGTCTTTGGAGTACTCTCCCCCATGATATCCAAAGCATCAACAATGCGTTTCTGTTTAAAAAATGATCTTTAATTTCTTACCCTCGATAAATGTTTAGAAACTTGTTAATACTTTTTCATTTTTCTTTTAATTTCTATTAAAAATAAGTTTCTTTTAATTTCTATTAAAAATATGTTTGTACCAATTTTTAATTTTGATATTTGTTTTTTCATTAAGTAATTATTATTTAAATTAAATTGGATATTGTATATTTTTATATAATCCTGCACTATAATTATAAGAATTAATTTCTTGTTGTGTGGATTTTCAGTAAATAAATAAATAAAACTAGACAACACAACAGAAATTTGTTTTGTATAAATAGAATAATAATTACTAAAATAACGAAAAAATATTGCAGCAAAACCTAATACTATTACATCACAGATTTGTACTTTTTATATTATTGCGACTGAATACTGTAATTTGGTATTATCTTTTAGTCCGGTCAAAATAGACATGCGTATAAGGGGGAAATAGCAAAAATTCCCACAAAGCTGAATTTTGGTGGAGAGCTAGGGTTGGCCAATGATAGCCATACCTAAAATGTTCTCAGCGACATTTTTGCAGAACATTTCCAAGCTGAAAAACGTCATCTTGTGGTACTTTTATAGCGGCTCTTAAAATAAAGGACGAAAAGGACATTGAAGAAAGCGAGTTAGAAGGTCGAAGTCGATTAGTTGTCAATGATAGCCATACCTAAAATGTTCTCAGCGACATTTTCGCAGAAGATTTCCAAGCAGAAAAACGTCATCTTGCGGCTCTTAAAAGAAAGGACGAAAAGGACATTGAAGGAAGCGAGTTAGGAGGTCGCAGTGCTCTAAGAAAATAATCCTCATTTGATTTGTCTGAAGACATGTCATCTCAAAAATAAGCTAAGACCACAGTGAACAAAGATATAACGCTAATTCCTGATGCCTTACAGTGTCTCTAGCAAAAACTTCATCCCGCCATAACGAGGAATTCGACTCACGGCGGATCAGTCCTTCGGGGTTCTTAATATACTCGCCAAGGTCTTTCATCACCAAAAGGAATTATCTCTTCCCCAGACTTTCACCGCCATTTTGTTGCACAGTATTATAAACCTCCAAGAGGAAGAAGAAAAAGAAGAAGAGTTTATCGTAGAAGGATATGATTAGAACTAAAATATATATACTAAGCTTTAAAATTGTCACAAAAGATAGTAGAGGAGGCCTATAGGGGAAACCACATTAAAAAAACGCGCCGAGTGCACTACCTCACAGGTGGTGTGGAAATGTGTGCATATCATGATTTGATTGACTCGTATCTCAAGAATAGTAGATTTTATGTCGAATTTGTAAAAACAATATTTGTAGAGAATTTTCTATTCTACAACTATTTCTTTAGTCACTTTTTAATCGAACCAAGCGTTTTCGATGCAAATGAAAAACAGCTGTCTCATGTAATTTTCCTCTTAGGTGCCGTAGTAATGTGTGTATATTGTGTATTGATTGGCTTGTATCTTAGGAACGGTGACTCATATGCGGACGTCGTGAGGAGCAAACTTATAGGAAATATTGTAGTATAAAACTTATTCTTTAAACACTTTTTGGTAGGTTCTACTGTTTTCGAAATAAGTGTAAAATAATCGCGACAGGTCAACTAACACACAGGTGCCGTAAAATTACTTAAAGTTTCTATATTGCGTGACTCATATCTCAAGAACCGTAGGTCCTAGGTCAATGGTTCAAACATCATTTTCATAGAACATTTTGTGGTCTACAAAATGACCAAAAGACCAAAAAAAGTCCCAAAATTTGACCTTTGACCCCGAATAACTTTTTTTGCACACATGGGATCGATGGGGACTTTTAGGACGTTGCTTCTAATGGCCAACCCTAGCTCTCCACCAAAATTCAGCTTTGTGGGAATTTTTGCTATTTCAATGTCTATTTTGACCGGACTATTTATCTTCTTTTGTGTTCATCGATATGTGCATTCTCTCTTGTATTTGGAGACTTTCAAGAGTGTATCTTTTATTCTGTCTCCTCTCCTTGTCAAGTATGCTCACATTATCGAAATCTGCATAGTGTCCGCACTGTTTCATATGCTGAGATAACGCAGTTTTTCTTTGCCTTTTTTAATATCGGTATCATGATCATTCAATCTTACACACAACATTCTCTTCGTGGTCCCCACAAGCACTTTATTGCAGGTTTATTCTCCATTGCCTTTGCATTTAACTTTGTAAACAACATCGTTAACTTTATTTTTGTCCGTTTTCTTCTTCCTAGACTTGTATGATATAGTTATGTTGTTGTCATTTATGATTGTTGACATTATGCTGCTGTCTGTCAGTTTCGGTATGTAGAAGTATTTTGGTATCGTCTTCAACTTTGTTCTTTAGTTCACATATTAAATTTTTTGTTTTCTTCCTAATCAGATTTCTTATTATTTGTATTGGTAAATTGTTTTTTAGTGACATGTTCGCTATTTTAGTCGTATTTTTTGGAATGTATTTTGCATCGCATATGTAGAGATGGGAAATGGGTAAATACCCAAATGGTAAATACCCATTAAAATGGGTAAATTGGGTAGAAATGGGTACATACCCGGGTATTTACCCAAATTGTGGGTATAAACTACAGAAACTAAAATCATGAAATTAGATGTGAAAACGCAGTGTTTTACCAAATTTTAAATGACTATGAATAATACGACTATTACCGTTTTGGATAAGGGGTAAGTTAAAATATGATCAATTTTGGTCCATGTTTTGGTAAATCTCTCATATATTGTATACTAGCTGAACCCGGTGCGCTTCGCTACCCCTTTAGATTGATATGCATTTGAAATTTTACGGATTTTTGAAATCAGAAAGAAACCAAATTCAAAAATTTAAAGTAAAGTATTTATTTTAATGCTTTAGGATATACAATGTTTTTTGTTTTTCCTTCAGGAGCGTAAACAAACAAATCGGCCGGTCTACCAACACGTGAACATGCAACGAAGAGCTGACCATGAGAAAAGCAAGAACATGCTAAATTTAGGCCGCATACACGAAGAGTCTGTCCTTGGGATTTATTTATAGTCATTGCAAATGCCAAACGTGCAGGAAACTGCAATCTTTTAAAATTGAAGGGCGTTTCCGTTGCTATTAGAGGGATTCGAGGTAGAAGTACATCTGAACCTATATACTTCCCAGTAATAATCGTTGCCTCAATTAAATAGCTATGTAGTTTTTTTTTTACTTTTAACCTTGTACCATTGCAAAGGCGAGGTGGGTCTATGCTTCTTAATAAAATAATAGGAACACCAACTTTTAGCACTAAATTATGTGGTGGAAAGCCTGAAGATCCAACGAACTTAGAAATTCAACTGGATAGTTAACCGCGTCGTCTTCAGTTGCCACAGTATCAATGGATTTGTACGTTCGTACATTTCCTGAAATTCTATTGACTGAAATTCTTTCAATATAATTTACCAATGTGTTTTGTAGACCCATTCCCGCCAAATATTCCAAATTTCATTGAAATTGGACTTACATAGCGTGTTTGTTGCATCAAATACATGAAATCGGCCGAACATTTATTTCTGCAATAAATTCCGTCACACATTCCGAATTTCATTGGAATTGGGCATACAAAACGTGTTTTATGCATCAAATGCATTAAATCGGCCGAAAATATATATCCAAATCTGAGCCGATTTCAAATTACTTTCAAATTCCGTCACACATACCAAATTTGAAGACTGTATCGATAATCGTTCGTTAGATATCAGCATACAAAGTCTACAGTTTTTGGAGGTACTTCCGATCCTGAGGCTATATCTCCAGATCGGGGCGGAATTTTTAAGATTTATATAGCCTGTTACACTTTCAGGCCATGTGGTAATATACCCTGAAAGTTTCAGGAAGATCGGTTCAGCGGTTTTTAAGTCCATATACCTTAAAACAAACAAACGTACAAACATTTTCCTCCGTTATAGATATACTCGTAGATACCGCACAAATTTCATTGAAATAAATATGGGATCTATAGCCAAATCAACACCGATTTCAATACTTATTTCTACATCAAATTTAGTTACACATTGGACATACATAGCGTGTTTGGGGCATCAAATACATAAAATCGGTCGAAAATATATATAGGAGCTATATCCAAATCTGAACCAATTTCAATATAATTTTGCATACTCATTTCTAAAACAAATTTAGTTACAAAACAAAACATTGTCCCACAACATCCCATACGGGACAAATTTCATTGAAATTGGACATACATAGTGGGTTGGGTGCATAAATACATGAAATCGGCCGAAAATATATATAGGAGCTATATCCAAATCTGAACCGATTTCGATATAATTCGGCATACTCATTTCTACAACAAATTTAGTCACACATTCCAAATTTCGAATTAATTCTCTTTCGAGTTGAGCTATTTAGACCTAATAGGTACATTGAAAAATTAGGAATCCACCGAAGTCCCACACATTCAACCACTATGCTACGTTTCACAAGTGGTTAGACCGATCATCAGGCATATTGAATGGTGTTTTTTAGTGGGTGGACGAAGGCTAAGCTTGGAGACTAGCATTTATATCACAAATCATTCGAAATTTGTATATTCGAATTATTTATTTATTTTAATGTTAGTAATTTAATTCCAAACCTTTCCTATAGTCCGACTTGGCTGGTAACCCTATTTTTCAATGCTTTATTACAAATACTAAGGCAGCTTTTTTTCAAATTTCATTGAAATTGGACATACATAGTGGGTAGGGTGCATCAAATACATGAAATCGGTCGAAAATATATATAGGAGCTATATCCAAATCTGAACCGATTTCAATATAATTCGGCATACTCATTTCTACAACAAATTTAGTCACACATTCCTAATTTCATTGAAATTGGACATACATAGTGGGTTGGGTGCATCAAATACATGAAATCGGCCGAAAATATATATAGGAGCTATATCCAAATCTGAACCGATTTCAATATAATTCGGCATACTCATTTCCACAACAAATTTAGTCACACATTCCAAATTTCATTGAAATTGGACATACATAGCGGGTTGGGTGCATCAAATACATGAAATCGGCCGAAAATATATATAGGAGCTATATCCAACTCTGAACCGATTTCAACATAATTTGGCATACTCATTTCTGCAACAAATTTAGTCACACATTCCAAATTTCATTGAAATCGGACATATAGCGTGTTTGGTATATCAAATACTTGAAATCGGACGAAAATATATATGGGATCTATATCTAAATCTGAACCGATTTCGATATAGTTTGGCACATTTTGTTATAAGCCACGTTCCGTCACGCATTCCAAATTTCATGGAAATCGGACATATATAGTGTGTTTGGTACATCAAATACTTGAAATCGGACGAAAATATATATGGAAGCTATATCCAAATCTGGACCGATTTCGATATATTTTGGCACATTTATTTTTAGGCTAAAATCCATCACACATTTCAAATTTGGAGTCTGTATCTGTAACCGTTTATAGATATTTGCATACAAAGTTTAAATTTTTTGGAGGTACCTCCGATTCTGATGCTATATCTCCGGATCAGAGCGGAATTTCGAAGCTTTTTATAGCCTATGCTACTTTCAGGCGATGTAGTAATATACCCTGAAAATTTCAGCAAGATCGGTTCAGCGGTTTTTGAGTCTATAAATTTCAAACAAACAAACAAACATACAAACATTTTTCTATTTTATATATAGATACATCATATTTTCGGTATTTGACAACTTTTAGAGCAGTTTGTTGTATATTTTCTTGCAGAAAATCATAAATGCTGCATCGAAATCCTAACTTTATGATATATCAGATGGATCAACCCACGATTTCAGCAGATAATCTTGAGATTTGTGTCCTCCTCGAAAAAGCTATAATTTTCACATTCTTCGCTAACTGTTTCGCACGAGCAACTCCAACGACCGATTTGACGTATAAAAAGTTTAGTCTTCTTTTTGATTTTCTGTCTGACAGAAAAAAACAACATTTTGATTTCAAAATAAAATTTTATTTACCCAAATAAACACCCAAAAATTTATTTGGTTTTACCCAACTTTTGGGTAAATAACGGGTAGAATCCCATCTATACGCATATGTAGAAAACTTTGTTAATTTAGTTATTTGCTGTATTAATTTTTATGTTCATGGGTTGGGTTGAATAATAGTTTACCATGCGTCCTGAGCCGGTTCGCTTCATGTACCAGTCTGTAGTTATATATTCACGTTCTCTTATAACACTGTGACACAAAATGGAACTCAATGTCTGGGGGTGGAAAATTTCTTTTGGAGATGAAAGCCCTTAATGAGTATACTAAGAACCCAAAAGGAAATTTTCGCCATAGGTCAAGATTCTGAGATATCGCGCGATGAAGTTTTTAATTTTTTCCCTATAGTACTTGGGAAAATAGTTCCATATCTCTTTTGGCGTTGTTGTAGCTTTGTCTTGAGGTGACATGTCTTCAGCCGAATCTTTTTGTAGAACATTTCATTCTTCTAACTCAATGCCTTTCATGTCCTTTTCGTCCTTTATTTCTTGAACCGTAGTGAAAGTACCACAAAATGAGATTTTTCAGCATCCAAATATTCTACAAAAATGTTGCTCAGAAGATTTTAGGTACGGTTCCCTTTGACAACACATCGATTTTGTTCCGTTTTCGTTGTCATTTTTAATATTTATTCGGACTTGGTTCAGAATTAAACTATGTTTTGTTTTTCTGTATATTCGTTATTTGTTATGTATAGGTACGTAGACATAACAATTTTTTATTGCTTATGTAGACATCTGGGGTGCTTCTGAGATATTTGCCACAAATAACTCTTGTAATGATGAACACGTTAATAACAAATTTTCTTGGAGGATAGATCCGGTTATCTCAGTTTTTGAACCGGTTATTCCGACATTAAAAACGATATTTGAACCCGTTTTAAGTAACCGATTAAACTTATATGTATGCCATTAAAAAGCTTATAGAGTGGTCAATCAAATTAAATTAATTCGCTTATGAAAACTTTGCTAATTGCAGATCTAGAACAAAAAAAAACCGTTTTCTTAAACCGTTTTTAAGGAACAATATCAATACGCGCAAATATGGAGATCAAAGGCTTGTGTCCTTTTAAATATTTTTCGTTTCTTCATAAATTGTTGTTATGTACTTTTCACGTTCTGTGTTTTTAATATTTTTTTTATGATTTGAAATTCGTCCAGCAATCCTGCATCTTATCTCATATTTTTCCCTTTCGTCTTTTATTGTTTGCACCCACTGTTCTATATCAGCGATTAATGGTATTGGTGCAAAGTTTTCTGTTGTAATTGGAATTGCAAATTTTTTACCCATTGAAAGTATCCATTTGTTTTCTTTCGAGAATGGTATGTGTGTATAGTTTATGAACCAATCTTCGTTAAACGTTAGTCATTTCTTAATTGTAAAAGCTTGGATGAATGTGTCGATTTACTTCTTTGTTTTATATTCCATTGGTCTTTTTTAAAAAAGTGACAATTCTGTTTCGTGCAGTGTATTGCTTATTTCTTTTTCTATACTTTCTAACGTCTGTTTTGCTGTATTCATATTAATGTGTGTTTCGCTTATTTCAATGTTTATTAACATACATGGCAGATTGTGTTCTATGTTTTCTGAATTTGCTAACACTTTTGTTGTTTTAAAAAGTATCTTTATTTGTTGTGTTTTAGTCCGGTCAAAATAGACATTGAAATAGCAAAAATTCCCACACGGCTGAATTTTGGTGGAGAGCTAGGGTTTGCCGTTAGAAGCAACGTCCTAAAAGTCCCCATCGATCCCATGTGTGCAAAAAAAGTTATTCGGGGTCAAAGGTCAAATTTTAATGGTTTTTAGGCTTTCGGATTTATTTTTTGAAAACGGTTGATCTAATCAAAAAGTGATTAAAGTAAATATTGTAGATAGAAAAATTATCTAAATTAGAGTGATTCAATGTTAGAGTCATTTTATGTAAAAATAGCCCATTTAACCCACATGTATAATCGAAAGCCCAACGGGAACGACCCCAACGAAAACTCTCCGATTTTGTTCAAGTTTTGTCCGAAGATAGGGTTTGTTGCGCTGATTACGGAAATGTATAATTTTCAACGGTTGCGGATCCGGTTCGCCGGTTATTCGACCCGAAAGGCCGATTACTGCAAAGTGGATATCGTTTGAAAGCTTATGAAAGTATCTAACACATAGTGTCATTACTTTAACCGGTTCCCCTCATAATGTACTTACGCGGCTAATTTTTTATTTGACCTTTAGATCGCGATATCTCGAAAATGGTAAGTCTTTTTTAAAAATCGTAAAGACCGCTCTTGTAGACAATTATTAAATCTACAACTTTTATTTTAGTCGGCTTTTGCTAAGTCTTACCGTTTTTGAGAAAAATTAAAAAAAAAACTGAATAATGCCTCCAAAAATGACCTTTGACCCCGAATAACTTGTTTTGCACACATGGAATCGATGGGGACTTTTAGGACGTTGCTTCTAATGGCCAACCCTAGCTCTCCACCAAAATTCAGCTTTGTGGGAATTTTTGCTATTTCCCCCTTATACGCATGTCTATTTTGACCGGACTATTTAGGGTTTTATGTGTGATGGCACGATTTCCAGTTTTCTTGGCGATAAATTGAGCGACCTTTGCCTGTAGAGTTATTTCAATTGTTCTTCTTCTTAATGGCGGTGCCTCCGTGTTATACTTTCTTTGCTATGGCCGTGTTGTTGTAAGTAATTATTCAATTCGCTTTTTTGTCAAACGGTCTTTTCGGTCAAGAGTTTATGAAAATAAAACTAATTTATTTCATTTTTCACTCAACGTTTCGTTGGTTTTATTCCAACTTCATCAGGAACATATTTATTGAAATTCATACGGCACACACTATTTTTTTTCTATGTACATTGTGAAACAGTGTAGCTTTTTACTTACAATTAGTTCTTCCTTTACATGTCCCAATTTACATTAGGCGAGTTTACTTGCGGCAATTGTCAGTTTGTAGGTGAGAGAGGGGGCTGAGAGGCAAAGGGTTACCATATGTCTCACCTCTCTCTCCATCAAACTGACAATTGCCGCAAGTAAACTCGCCTAATGTAAATTGGGACATGTAAAGGAAGAACTAATTGTAAGTAAAAAGCTACACTGTTTCACAATGTACATAGAAAAAAAATAGTGTGTGCCGTATGAATTTTTAATAAATATGTTCCTGATGAAGTTGGAATAAAACCAACGAAACGTTGAGTGAAAAATGAAATAAATTAGGCCTAATGTAAATTGGGACCATTTCATGTAAATTATTCTTATTAATATAAAAAACTGGACAACACAACAGAATTTTTTTTGTATAAATAGAATAATAATTACTAAAATAACGAAAAAATATTGCAGCAAAGCCTAATACTAATATATCACAGAGTTGTACTTTTTATATTATTGCGACTGAATATTGTAATTTGGTATTATCTTTATCTTCTTTTGTGTTCATCGATATGTGCATTCTCTCTTGTACTCGGAACAGTGTAACCATTTTAGCATTTTTGCTGCTAAATTTAGCAATATTTTTTTTGTATTTAGCCGCAAAATTTCTATTTAGCATTTAGCATTTTGTTTAGCATTTTTAATTTAGCATTATTCTATCCACATAGTCCCAAATATTTTAGTACTTTTAAACAAAACCTGATAATTTGTAGTTCTGACTAAAAATTAGTTATTAATAAATAAAATATGGCAGGAAATGAAAATGTGAATAAGAAAATAAAATATAATAAAAACAAGTAAGAGAGGGCTATCGTCGGACGGCCTACCATGTGATACCCTACACCACTTGCTCTGAACATTAGTTGCACGGAATTTATTTCATTGCGACACGTTATATTTTTTTTAAATTTGCATTAAGAACGAGACTAAAAGCATTTAAAAATAGCATTAGATGACTTTTACCGAATTGACCAAAGAACAAGTAAGAGAGCATCAGTCAGCTGCTCTGGCGAAGGTATATCCTAAGCCTCTGACCAAAAAAAGAAGCAAACACAATTATTTTACAGTATATAAAATATATTGATTTTGTATCACGAGTTCGCTTCAAAATTCGTGTGAATCTGTAGTACCGTAATGTGGGGCTATACAAAATCACAGAGGTGTACCAAAAATGTTTAGTAAGCAAACTTAAACGTTAAACTACGTTTGGAGGCAATTTTTTTAAAAAAGTTTGAGATTTATCTTGCCTATCAGACACTTTAGTATGTGCCGGCAGGGTTTTTGGAGCTTTCGGCTATTTCAGGAAGTATGGACTAACGGCAGAAACAAATTGTATCGTGGTGAAAACAACCTTTTGCAAACAATTTTAATAGACCCGAGACGAGTCACACTGCACTTTTTCCAAATTTTGTGTGAGAGGTACCAGCAGGTCGGGACCAATATAGTCCATATTCCAACCTGATGCACGACTGAGTAAAATAATGCAATGTGCAAAGTTTGCACAAATCGGAAACTCCCTGCGAGAGTCATCTTGCGAATTTGTCATTTTCGATGGTGTCGTCAAGGTTTCTTGATGCTTAAGGCCAGTATCCCATGACTTATGGTCTTACTAAGGTACTCGAAGGTGTGGACCGATATAGTCCATATTCGAACCCAACGTATGTCTAGAAGGAATAATAGAGTTATCGTCCGCACAATTTTGCAGAAAATTTGTGAACTTTTGTGTGGGAAGAAGGAGTGGTTCGATATGGCCCATTTGAAACTAATTTCGGGAGAAACATTACGAGGTATATAAATACGTTAGGTTTAGCCGGGCCGAATTTGTTATAACCTCCACCATGAAATATTCTGAACTTATATGGAATAATTAGTTTTTCTTTTTTTATGAAAGTACCAATGCCATTATTTTAGATGGATAAGTTGTTTGACCACTGGGAACTATAAATACCAAAATGTAGATAAAAATTAAAAAAATTAAATCAGCGGTGTCGTTATACCAAGCCTAAATGCTAATTACAGCCAGACTGTGCCAAAATGTGTACCTACATATCGACACCTCCAAATAATAGTATGCTAAGTCTGAAAAGTGAGTTTTGCAGGAGAAGCTCTCAAAGTTTACAGTTTTCTTTGACCTTCACTACTATTCTGAGTAAACATTTGTTTATAACTTCTGTTCGGATTGACCGATCATTACCAAAATTTGACAGAATTTAAGTTAAAGGACGTAAAATGTAAAAATGTAAAGAACTTGAAAACATGCTAAGTCGACTTAGCATACTATTGTTTGGAGGCGTCGATATGTCCACAATTTTATTGGAGAAGTTTGTTGAAAACCATAAATGCTAAATTACATCTAATTCGGTCTTATCCGAAAATGCATAAAAATACGCAAAATGTGGTGGTACCGTTATATGAGGCTATTCCAAAAAATTAACCTATGCCCGCAATTTGTGGTCGATACGTTTTTGACCACTAGGAACTCCAAATGCTAATTTATAGGTAACTCGATCTGAAAATGTAGCTAAAAGCGCAATAATATCAAAAATCGGATTGAAACTTTATATTGGGCTATTCCAAAACGTGAACCCCATATCCACAATTTTTGGTGGAGACGTTTTTTGGAACATTAAATACCAATCATACCTAATTCGGCCTGAAAATTTAGCCAAAAACAGCAAAATACCTGAAATCGGCCGAAACCGTTATATCGTGCTATACCATCTTCGAACTTGACCTGCCTGCAAACAAAAAACGCATCTTTCCAAAATTTCAGTGTCCTATATCCATTTTGGTGATTACTACAGGCCACCGACGTACAATATGTACAATATTTACAAGAAGTATTACAGAGAACTATTTAAGTACATTGGTATTATTGTCCAACATATTTGAAAGTATAAATATATGCTCTGTTCCAGAACCTGCAAGAAGCTACTATTTTTTACTACGATAACATTTTTTCCTTTATGTTATCGGAAAAAATAGTAAAAATTAGTAGCTTCTTGCAGTACTGGAACAGACCAATAATGAACAAGTTAGGTTTTTTGGGCAATTTTCTGCATAGTTGTTGTTATGTCCCAATTTACATTAGGCGAGTTTACTTGCGGCAATTGTCAGTTTGATGGAGAGAGCGGTGAGGTATATGGTAACCCTTCGCCTCTCAACACCCTCTCTCACCCTCAAACTGACAATTGCCGCAAGTAAACTCGCCTAATGTAAATTGGGACTAAGTTTTATGGTGTTGTTTAAGCATTTAATTGTAATTTTAGGCTGACTGTAAGTGTTAGTGGGTAGCATGTTACGTCCAATAGTTTGGCTTATAAACAAAAACCATTCTTGCGTGTTTTGTTTTTGAAATTTTTGATAAGAGCAATTCAACAATAAAAGATAAAATCTCTTAATCTTTGTGGTTTTAAACTTTTGTATACACATCCAAAATTTGGAGACATTATCTGTTACCATTCTATAGATATTTGCATAAAAATCTAAATTTTTTGGAGGTACCTCCGATTCTGATGCTATATCTCCGGATCAACGCAGAATTTTAGAAATTTTTTAGCCTATGTTACTTTCAGGCCATGTAGTGATATACTCTGACAATTTCAGGAAGATCGGATCAGCTGTTTTTGAGTGCATAAACTTAAAACAAACAAACGTACAAAATTTTTCTACCGCAGTGTCGTCCGTTGAGATTATTTGAAACTGGTCTCTTGCTACAAATTAGTAAATGTCTATTGTACAAAAAAAGGATTTTTCTGTCGATTACTCTTTAAATTGTATTTTGGGAAGTACTTTCAATGGATGCACATTACTAGAAATGTTCCTTTTTCTTTCTACGGCAAAGGACTTTGTGACGACAAGCGAAATAAAAAAACCGATCGGAAACAGATTCTTCTTCGTCAAAATCTCAACAAGTATCAGTCGGCTTTGCGGACAGGAATATACCCTGAGCCTGTGTGAACTGAAGCTTTCATCTATGGATAGAACGAGTGGTTGCTACACAACCAAAGTCCTTTAACCCAAAGCTATGCATTAGGAGATTTTCAGAATTGTGTAGCCATTTTCGGACGTATGAACTTGACAACAAAATACGGATGTTATCATTGATCACAAGTGTTGCAGAGGAGGTATCTGAAGAAATGGACCGGACCCACATAGGTAATTTTGGAAATAGATCTTATTTTGGGAGTCATTCCTTTTAAATGATATTGCGTCCACCAGTCATTTCAGTTCGAAGGTTTGTGAGGGATATTCCCAGTATGGTCTATTTTCGAGCTAAAACTAAGTTTGGGCAAAATATTACTAAATCCAATGTTTAGACCAATAAAAATCGCACATACCACTTTAGCTGAAATTTTTGAAATTTGGAGGAAAAATACCGGAATATCAAACCGAAGATCACAAACAAAGTTTGGACCAACGCAGTATCCGTTTCGAAAGTTGTCGTGCGCACCAGTCACTACACATGATGGCTCCCAGAGCACTTGTTGCAAAAAAAAAAAAAAACGTTTCCACAGAGGTATTTTTATTATTTTTGAGGTTTGTTCGGCTATAGGTCTCTTTTTAATAAAACAAAGTTATGTTTGTTTTATTTGTTTTTTATTTCCAATATTTCGGCCGTCTTTGACGGTCATCATCAGGGATCTTTTTTGAAATAAAGATAAACATAAACATTAATTATATAAATTAACAAACAAAAATACAAAAAACAATAGATATTTACATTTTTGTATTATTCAACTAAAACACAACTTTCATCCTTTGTCACTGCTTATGTTGAACTGATGTTTCTTCTTTGGTTTTGATGTTTTTGGATGACGTTTCGATATATTTGCGCACAGTGTTCCGTGTCCGACTTATAATTTATTCTTTTTTTCTGTAGGAACATTTATTATGTGGAGCATTTCCAACATATACCGTCGTTTATAATTGTCCTCTTGACATAAGATTTTCACATCCTTAAAATTTGGAGTGTGACCTGTTTTGGAACAATGTGCTGCTAGAGCAGTTTTTTGTTCTATTGGTTTGTTGTTGGCCTTTTGGTCAGACTTATGGCCGCTGAGTCTGGTCTTTAGTTTTGTTTTTGTTGTGCCAACATATGCCTTTTGGCATATGTTGGACTTGTCTCCATTACATTCTATTCTGTACACTAGGTTAGATTTATCATCATTTGGTATTTTGGATTTTGTATTGCTGAAAAATTTATTGTTTGTGTTGGTACTTTTAAGAGCTATTTGGTACTGGTTTTTATTATATAAATTGGATCTAGAGAAACGCTCTGAGAATCCATGCACATAGGTAGATCGTTTGTATATTTTTGTATCTCTTTCTATTTTGTTATGGGTTTGATTTTTTGCTTGTGTTATAAGTTGGTTTATTGTATGTTTTGGGAAATCATTCATTTGTAGAATTTTTCTAACCTTTTTCTCATTTTTGGCATGAAATGTTTGGTCGCTGATATTGAATACTCTCTTTATGAAGTTTGTCGCCGTGCTGATCTTCATTCTTCTTGGATGTTTCGAGTGAAAATTTATAATTCTTCCCGAGGCCGTTGGCTTTTGATACCAATCTAACAGAATGCAATTTCCATGTCTCTGCACCATCGCGTCTAGATATGGTAATTGTTTGTTTGTTTCACATTCCATAGTGAACTTGATTTGTTTATTGTAGTTATTCAATGCCATTAATGTATTCCCCACTTGGTTCTTCTTTATGATACAAAAGATATCATCTACATATTTCGTTAATAACCTCGGTTTTACCTTTAATGCTTTTATAGTTTCGTTGAGTAGTTCTTCCATCACGATATCGGCGACAATTGGTGAAATCGGTGACCCCATAGGCATTCCCTTTTGCTGTTCATAAACCTTGTCTTTGTATATGAAATACCTTGAATCTTTAATGCAGATCATCAAACTTTCAATAAAAAGGTCCATTGGTATATTGGTCTGTTTTTCTATGTGGATCCATTTACTTTTTATTATATTTAACGCCAAGTTTACCGGTAGACTAGGAAATAAAGATACTACATCGAAAGATATCAATATTTCATCCTCGTCGATACGCTGTTTGTTAATTTTTCTTTTAAATTCTTCTGCATCCTTGACATTATATATAGATTCCTTGGTTAAGGTTTTTAAGATATTAGAAATATGTTTCGATAATTCATACGATGGTATGGTATTTTTATTTATTTATTTTATATTTTTACTTATAACTAAATTATTAGCATATTAGTCTTAAGTTTACCCAGGTATATTTACTAATTATCCAGAGACGTCTCAAACTGCACTTCTCTGACATTTTTTGAAATACTCTGGGGAGGTTGCCGAAAGAGTGGATCGATATGGTACATCTTCAAAGTTGATCAAAATGTGGAAAAAATATCACTAGGGCCAAATTTTAGACCGAATCGGTTGATCTGTTCCAACTATCGTGTTCTCCAGGCAGCCGCCCAGACGGACGAACGTAGCTAAGTCGTTTCCAAGTTTTCTGAAACAGATTACTTCCAAACACACTTTGACTCTAAAATCATTACTTCGATCAGGCACATATTGACTAATGCTGGGAGTAGAAAAGAATGTATACATGTATAGACCTTGGATTGAACGCCAGAAATTCCATTTAAAAGAATTCAAGACATGTTGCCAGAGTGTTCCTTGTTCCTGATTCATTTATGAGAAGAACCACGATAGGAAACCAGAATTTCTACAAGAGAAGTCAAACGATTGGACGCCAAAATTAGTCTATACCAAGATGCACGATTGAGCGACAGAATTAGTCATTTACATACCTGCGATTGGGTGCTAGAATTTCATGATGGGCATCCTCACTATTGCTCAGCATTAGTTCTCTATCAAGAAAATCACTATCGGCCTTCAGAAATTTTTTGTGATAAGATCTATGATTGGACACCAACATATCTTTACGGAAATAACTACAGTTGGGTTCATTGAACACCTGAATTTCCGAAATTGAAAAATTTACCGCATTCTGACACCGCAGCGTGATAAAGGACCGAAAAAGAAGACAAGCGTCTCGACGTATTTTTTTTTCTTTATTTATATAACTCCTAAATTCTAACTGTAAATGTAAAAAATACTAGTGGATAACGCCATGATATCCAAACGTTCTGGCCACACTGATTCGGAGGCTTTCAAGAGTGTATCTTTTATTCTGTCTCCTCTCATTGTCAAGTATTCTCACGTTATCGAAATCGGCATAGTGTCCACACTGTTTCATATGCTGAGATGACGCAGTGTTTTCTTTGCCTGTTTTATACTCTTTCTTAGTTTAAACGAATTCATTAAATAACTCTGTTATCAATAATGTATGTATATAGATATATAACGAAAAACTTCATTATATGTTGTTAATGTATGAAAGAGGAGTTCTGTTCCTTAAAGTAATGTTATGAAATCATATATGATGATTATCAATAATGTAAGCATATAAATATTACGAAAAACTTCATTGTATGTTGATGTATGAAAAAGGAATTATTTTACATTAAAGTAATCTTATGAAATCGCCTATCTTGATTATCAATGAATTGTGCATATATAAATATTAATGTTACGAAAAACATAATTATATGTTTACGTAATCTGTTAAGTACTCGTAGGGATCATCTATGATGACTAGGTGACTATGGCTGACTTCCGAAATTGAGTTTCCCACTACTGCAATTTCATAAAATTACACTAGTATGGAACTCGATCTAAGAACCACTAGTTTCATGCACGAATACAAAGCAACAGACGTTTCGGAAGTCAGCCTATAAAACAGTTATATATAGAATTAATAATATGTTGCGAGGTCATAATGTATATAAAATTTCCAGAATTTCCATTTAAAAAACTTCTGTAGGGGCTTTCAAAAAAATCTTCAACGGCATACTCAACAATACAAACATTTAAATTTTCTGTTTCTGGTTGGGGTTTTTTTGCCTTAATTTATCCTTGCTAATTTTATTTTTTTGTCAGCTTTAGGCCATGTCAAATTTGTTCCGTGAAGGACTTATCAGTACACCCCTGAAAATATGTACCCGCTGAAATAAAATCAAAATACTTCTTACCATATGTATTACTCATGAATATCAAATGTCTGTTCCAGAACCTGCAAGAATCTACTAATTTTTACAATGATAAAAATTTTTCCTTTATGTTGTCGGCAAAAATTAGTCGATTCTTGTAGTTCTGGAATAGACCAAAAATATACTTACCGAAGAAAAGAATCTTGGGGACATTCAAAAGTCTCCTTTTGTTATGTGTACCATCGATATTGAATTCAAATCAGTGTTCGAAAATAAACACTATGGTATCGTACCGTACCGTTCTGTACCGTACCAAGGTGGATAGGTACACTACGATAGTGTACCGCTCCGGAACACAAACACTAAAAAATATTTTAGTGATACTGTACCGGAACACAACGATAAACGTAGCGTACCGCCTGCCGGAGCACTAAAAATCTTAGTGCTCCGACTGCGGAGGACTAAAAATCGTAGTGTTCCGACTGCGGAGCACTAAAAATTTTAGTGTTCTGACTGCCGGATCACAAAAAATCATAGTGTTGGAACACTAAAAAATAATAAAGGTATTATGTTTTCTTAGGAAAATTAAATATTTGGTTAAATTTGATCAAATAAAAATTAAGATAAACTGTTACATCCATGTATGTTTAAATATTTTAAACACATTGCGAAATTTGGTCAAAATTATGAAAAAACTATATTTAGTTTTTTTGTGGAATGAAGCACAAAGATCGTCGTGCCGGAGCACTAAAAATCGTTTTTTACCACGTTTTGAAACTATAAAGTAATTAACCATACATGAATTTATTATGATTTCTGAGGAAATTAAATATTTATATATTTTTTTTAATAAATAAAAATTGAAAGAAAATGTGAAAAACATCTGATTTGGTTCTTGGACAATGGAACACTAAAAATCGTAGTGCTCCGCAGTCGGAACACTAAAAATCGTAGTGCTCCGGCAGTCGGAACACTACGATTTTTAGTGATCCGGCAGTCGGAACACTACGATTTTTAGTGCTCCGCAGCCGAACACTACGATTTTTATTGTTCCATTGTTTGCAAAGACGTATAACAATAAAGACCCGAACAAATGCATTTTCCAAAAACATATGCTAATAGTTCCACACTTTGGTTACAGATGGCTACACAACTCACTGGAATTGATAACAGCAATGCCAATTGTTTTTGATTCTCATTTCTCGCGGCAGAAAACATTAACGTTGTGTTTTGTGGCTGAAATTTATTTCTTCACTATTTCTTATTTTTTATTTAATAAAAAAACAAAAGTCAACGCCGTAAAATTTGAGTTTTAATGTTTTTCTTGTCAATATTCCAATGAGTAACAGTTTTCGTTTAACAGAATGTTGCTATGATGTCGTAGCAACAGAGGTTAACTCCCTCTTCAGTTAATTTTTAACAATTGACTTTTCCTATCTTGTAATATTGACATCTTTGTTGTTTGGATTTTTAGAGATCCAGCAGTCGGAACACTAAAATTTTTAGTGATCCGGCAGTCGGAACACTACGATTTTTAGTGATCCGGCAGTCGGAACACTACGATATTTAGTGCTCCGGCAGTCGGAACACTACGATTTTTAGTGCTCCGCAGCCGAACACTACGATTTTTATTGATCCATTGTCCAAAAATCAAATCAGGCGTTTTTCACGTGTTCTATTAGATTTTATTTCTTAATTTGTATTTATTAAAAAAAAAATTAAAAATATTTAATTTACCTCACAAATCATAATAAACTCATGTATCCACAGTCAGGACACTACAATTTGTAGTGCGCCATTGTACAACAACCGAATCAATGTTTTTCATATTTTCTACTATATTTATCTATATTTTCTTAAGTTCCTAACGTTATTAATTAATATGTATACATACATGGATTTAAGAGGTGTATCTGAGTTTTTATGTCTTAATTTGTACTTATATCAAAAATTATAAATATTTAATTTTCCTCGCAAATCATAATAAATTCGTGTGTGGTACATTATCATTACGTTATTTTTTAGTGTTCCGACATGTGGTACACAACGATTTTTTAGTGCTCCGACATGTGGTACACAACGATTTTTAGTGTTCCGACTGCGGAGCACTACGATTTTTAGTGCTCCGGCTGCGGAGCACTACGATTTTTAGTGTTCCGACTGCGGTACCCAACGTTTTTAGTGTACCAAAATGTGGTACACTACGTTTATCGTTGTGCTCCGGAACAGTATCACTAAAATATTTTTTAGTGTTTGCGTTCCGGAACACTAACGCTAAAAATATTTTAGTGATACTGTACTCGGAGCGGTACACTATGTTAGTGTACTGTTTATTTTCGAACTCTGATTCAAATATAACTTCTGGCGCTACTAATTCTGATATCGTTCTTTTTATTTCGCGTGTTCCACATATGGATCGAACAGAGGCAATCCTAAAAACATAAATATTGGTTTATAAGTAATATTTTGAAAAATATGTTGCGTATACAAACATACATCTTCCTTCTCATTGCCCTCGTTAATGTTTTCTTCGAGCGAAGTAAATTCTCGCATGGTCTTTATAGGAAATATATTGGATAATTTAGGTTAACTGCTTTTTAAATTATTTTTAATGGCAGTAGTATTTTCTGCCAATACATCCATTACTACAGTCGTTTGGTCCTCAACATCTGAAAATTTTAAAAGTAAAAAAGCAAAACTTATGATATGATTTGTGTTACATATTTTGTGAAAATTTTGCGGAAAGTTGTTAAAACCAGCATGTCAACGTCATCCATATAAATAATTAGGACATCACAATGGATTTGTTGCTTGCTCTGCATTCTTGGCGTGAAAGCGATAAATTAAATTGTACACCATTTTCAATAGAACAACTCTCAACGAAGCAAGATTAAAACCTGTTTAACCTTGTAATTTTTATTCGTGTTGACACAACACAATCAATTTTAACAAAAACAAACACGGTGACTTGCTTGTTTTCATTTTCCCTATAAATAATAACAGTTATACAATGTTCGATGAAAAATTAATACTGTGGTTTTTTATTTTTTTTTTTTTCGAACGTTCCCACGCCACTCTTCCCCGCCCCTGCCGACCGAGGGGGCCACCTCCCCATAACGTAGGGAGAGCGTACACCCCATAATCCGGATTATGGAGGGTTAGTAGGGTAGGAAATTTCCGGCTACAGTTACACATCAGCCGGATTTACATAAAAATAGTACTTAACAAGTTAATAAAACAGATTATGCAATAAGGACAACACAACATATATCTGGCAACAACTTGATTCTAAAGCTGTAGACGTAGAATAGAAGACTTTATTATAGGTAAAGGGTCTGTCAAGTTTATAAGTGCATACAAATTATTGTAGATTTCACATAATGATCTAAACGGATTGAATTGAATTGAATTGAATTTCTAAACGGATTGCTTAGTTCATAGTTAGATCTTGCTAATGGAAGACTGAGCGGTATGTAATTCCGAGTAAACCGCGAGGGCACATTAAATTTTATTTCGCCAATTAAAAATTTTGAATCAATCTGACCACGTAAAAGTTTTATTAAAAATGTTGCTCTAAGCATTAGACGTCTCCGTGCCAAAGTCGGGAGATCAATAAGTTGTAATCGATGTTCATAGGGGGGAAGTGCTTCCACTGTACTCCAAGGCAAACCTCTAAGAGCAAACAGGAGAAATTGCGTTTGGACAGATTCTATCTTATTGTAATAAGATTTGTAGAATGGGCTCCATAATACGCAACCATATTCTAATGTAGGCCGAACCAAACTGACAAACAAACGTTTAGTTACATACGGGTCATCAAATTCCTTGGACCAACGTTTTATGAACCCTAAGAGCGATTTCGCTTTATTGACACAGGATTCAATGTGTAAATTAAAACGTAGTTTATTATCTAAAATGACACCAAGATCATCAAATGAATCAACATCATCAAGCTTGTGAGAACCGATAAAGTATTCAAAATAAAGAGGTCGACTTCTAAACAGCGATAATTTTTTGCATTTCTTTAGATTTAGTGACATACCGTTTATACTACACCAATTTGCTAGAGAATGCAAATCATGTTGGAGTTTTAGTGCTTGATTTCGCGAATCAAGGTTGCAGAATAGTTTAACGTCATCAGCAAACATTAAAACTTTAGAAAAATTTATCACAGAAGGAAGGTCATTTAAGTACAGAACGAAAAGTAATGGTCCTAAATGACTTCCTTGAGGAACACCAGAGTGAACAGTAATGTCTCTTGAAATTATATTATTGAAAGATACCTTTTGGGAGCGATCTTGCAAATAAGAAGAAATCCATGATAAAAGTGTAGTTGGAAAGCCCATTGTATCCAATTTGTGTATCAATAACTTATGCACGACCGTGTCAAAGGCCTTGCTAAAGTCGGTATAAATTACATCTGTTTGATGTTTTAGAGAAAATCCATTGTGAACATGGCAAGTAAGTTCCAATAAGTTCGTTAAAGTTGATCTCCCTTTTATAAATCCATGTTGATATGGAGAAATAATTGGTGAAACAAAATGAATTATTCTACGTGATACCAAAAGTTCAAAAAGCTTTGGGATTGCACTAAGTTTTGCAATGCCCCTATAATTTTCAACGACAGTCCTACTGCCAGATTTATGTAAGGGGATAATAAAACTAGATTTCCAGAGCACAGGAAAGTATCCTAAAGATAAGGAATCATTGAAAATGCTAGTGAGAGGCTTGTACAGTTCATAAGCACATTTCCTCAGAATGTTGGCCGGTACACCATCAGGACCTGGAGAGCTACAATATTTTAATGAAATTAAACCATTAAACACTTCATCCTCTGTAAGAAGGAAATGAGGGAATTGATTTAGTTTATCTATGTTATAAGAGTAATTATTATTAAAAGAAAATGTTGAGTATGTGCTTTGAAAGAATTGAGCGAACATATCAGCTATTTCAACTGTATCACAGGACTCTTTGCAACCAAATTTCATACTGTTAGGGAATTCTTTGACTTTTCTTTTCGAGTTTACAAATTTATAGAAACTTTTAGGATTCGAGTGAAGATTTCTTCTCATTTTATCAAGGTAATTTGTGTAGCACTTAAGATTTTCAGTGTTGTATTTATTTCTAGCTTTAGAATAATTAGAATAATTTAAAGAAGTATTATATTTTTTAAATTTCTTGAATAATTTACTTTTAATATTACGTAATCGCCTTAGATATGGAGTAAACCAAGATGGTCCTTTATCGGAACTCACTTTGAAAATTGGTACAGTTGATAAGAACGCATCATTTAGAGTATTATACAAATGTGAAACACGGGATTCTAAGTTACCTCCTTGAATCCAATTTGTATCAGTTAAAATAAGTCGTAATTGTTCACAATTTGTCTTGGCAAAATTGAATTTACCTGATGATTTTTGCTCAGGAGAATTATTAAGAGAATTATCTTGTAGTTCTAAAGTTAAAAGTAGTGTTGGGTGATATTTATCTTCAGGTTCAGCAAATGGTAAGCATCTACACAATGAAATGTTTGTAGACGTGGAAAAAACTAAATCTAGAATTCTATTTTTTGAGTTATGTATATTATTTATTTGAAGTAGACATTGATCATACATTGTGTCCCAGAAAGTATCCATACCAGACGATGAGTAAGTTGTATAAGTTGGCACATAATCAATAGTATTATCTCCCAAAACCCAATTAATATGAGGTAAATTGAAGTCTCCAAGGCAAATCAGTTCAAATGTTGATTTTTGTAAGTCTGATACATTTTTTATAAGTTCTGAATGTTTAAGGTAAATTTCTAAATCAGAATTAGGAGCAATATAAGAACAGGTTAAAATAATGACGTTACTTAAAAAATTTAATTTAACACAGACAAATTCTAAATTTGAATTGTCACCAGGGATAATACGCTCTGAGGCTATGGAGTTATGCACAGCGATCAAAACTCCCCCACCATTTTTATTAACTCTATCAGTCCTATAAACTTGGTACTGATCAGACAAAATCTCAGTATCACGAATTTCAGGTTTGAGCCATGTCTCCGTGAAAACCAAGATTTTGAAATCACAGCCAAAAGATTTCAAATAGATATGTTTAAGTTTAGTATTAAGACCTCTAACATTTTGATATAATAAAGATACAGATTTACTTAGTTTTTTGACAAAGGAACGGTAGAAGGGACAACTGGGATATTAACTGGGCTATTACGTTCTCTATACACAAATTCTTTTACTAACACGCCATCAGGCCAGAATGAAGTATCCACCATCTTGTCAAACATATCAGATGGTACAACAATCTTAAAAGACGAAATAGCGTGTTGAGTGTGAGATTTAAATTTGGATACTATGAAATCGTTATTATTAAAATTAGTGTGTTTAGAGTGTATATAATTACAAATATTTTCTACTGATGTATTATAATGTACTCTGGAAATGAATATACTTCTTCTAGGAGGAACTACTATTAGTTCATTGCTATTGTTAGAAGGATAATTTTCAGTCACTACAGTTGATGGAAGAGCAGAAATGGAAGTAGAAGAATTAACACCGGTTGGTTGTGCGGAAGAATAATTTTGAGAATTTGAAGTGGTTGGAGTATCTGAAAATTGAACTTTAGTTGCAGTACTTTGAACAGGGTTTAAACTTACTTTAGGTAATACATTTGAATATGGCGCCGGAAGCGCAAGTTGGTTACCTGTAGATAAATCTTCAGCAGTCTTGCGTGGCGGAGCCACCCTAGGAGAATTTAAGCTAATTAAATTTTCACCAGTAGCAATAGCTGTCGACTTCTTTCTTTTCGGAGAACCATCAACATATTCAAATTTAGCAAACATTTTTTCAAAAACATTGAACTTTGATTGTACAGCAACAAAGTTCCTCTTCATGGCTGCAATTTCGATCTTAGCTTCCCTAAAAAGTCGATAAAAATCCACTTCTAGGGACCTGCAATCAACGCAAGCCCAACGAAGGCCTTTATCTCGGTCAGTTATAAGATCATAATTTTTGCCAGTAAAACCAGCACATTTATGATGAGCACATCTTTCGCATAACCAACATGTTATAAAACGTTCAGTTAGGTTTGTTATTTTACATTCTTTATAAAGACAATCCATTATGAATAATGCCTTAAAGTATGTTAGGAAATAGTTTAGTTTAAATGATTGAAAATTGAATCAATAGATTTAATTATAACAGCCTAAAAGTATGCTAGCTAGTATGAAAGTAAGTATGTTAACACCTAAGCAAAAGCTCAAGACTATGATAACGAACGTCAAGGCTAAGTGAAAGAAAAAGGCTAAGCAAAATAAAATACGTCTGAAAGCTACAAGAGTTGCCAGAAAAAAAAAAAAATTTTGTAAATGAATTGTACATAGTGGTGGCACACTCTTGACTCTTTTTTAGTTTTACATTTTTAGTACAGTTTCTTTAATTTTTAAACTTGCATTAATTCAGAAATCTACAGTTTAGCGGTCAAGTATTTTATATTTACCTTTTATTTGTTTTTGTAAAACACTGTTATGCTGCATGCATAAATCGTTGATTTTAGTTCAAAGCGTATTTACAGCATCTAAAACAAACAAAAAACTGTTAGAAATTGAAAGCAAAAATTGCATAGGTGTTTACCTGTTAATAAGTCAACCTTTCTTCAATTTCTTTCAAGTATTGGAGGACATGTTGGTTACTTCTTGGCGGTATTTTGGTAATAGGCTGATGTAATAGGTTGATGGAGTATTGGAATGAGTGCACCACCATTCCTGTAGGGAATCATCATAATTTTGGAAGAATTTTTGATATCATAAGTGTGGTTTTCGCTGCTGGTTTTCACTAAATGCAATCCCAACGTTTAATAAATTTGTTGGGTAATCAAAGAAGGGCTTCAAATTAATAAATTCTTTTCCGTCAAAACAGCCACTCTCATATAATTTTGAAATAATGACATATGAGGAATTTCCTACATACCATATGTTATTCGGCGACTTTGTTCTGTAAATAAATTCATCCGAACGTATTTGCTGCACTTGGCCTTTTTTAATAACAGAGCCATTCTCTTGTGATGATAACATAATGTTGAATGATGAATTTATTATATATTTGTTGGGCAATATGTTTTGGAATTTTATTTAAAAAGTTAAGAATTTTATATGTATGTTATATGAGAAATATTCCTGACCATAATACATATGAAAGTTTTCAACAAATTTTTCAAACATAAGTTGACCTCTTTTGCGGATAATGTTGCACTGTATGTTTTGGATCCAAGGAATATTCTGTATCCCACGGATAGCATGCAGAAATGTTTGTTGAAGTCTTCATCGACAAAACCTTCTAACAACACAAAGCCAGTATAAAGGGCTACCTCTCGAAATTCCACTGCCTTCCATCTACACAACTCATCGAGTGCTCTTGGTTTCCTAGCAAACTCGGCGATTACATGTGGAGCGAATGATGTAAGTGCGCTAGAAATGACAATGCTAATTTTATTTTTTGTCAGCTTTAGACCATGTCAAATTTGTTCCGTGAAGGACTTATCAGTACACCCCTGAAAATATGTACCCGCTGAAATAAAATCAAAATACTTCTTACCATATGTATTACTCATGAATATAAAATGTCTGTTCCAGAACCTGCAAGAAATTTTTACAATGATAAAAATGTTTCCTTTATGTTGTCGGCAAAAATTAGTCGATTCTTGCAGTTCTGGAACAGACCAAAAATATACTTACCGAAGAAAAGAATCTTGGGGACATTCAAAAGTCTCCTTTTGTTATGTGTACCATCGATATTGAATTCAAATATAACTTCTGGCGCTACTAATTCTGATATCGTTCTTTTTATTTCGCGTGTTCCACATATGGATCGAACAGAGGCAATCTTAAAAACATAAATATTGGTTTTCAAGTAATATTTTAAAAAATATGTTGCGTATACAAACATAAATCTTCCTTCTCATTGCCCTCATTAATGTTTTCTTCGAGCGAAGCAAATTCTCGCATGGTCTTTATAGGAAATATATTGGATAATTTAGGTTAACTGCTTTTTAAATTATTTTTAATGGCAGTAGTATTTTCTGCCAATACATCCAATACTACAGTCGTTTGGTCCTCAACATCTGAAAATTGTAAAAGTAAAAAAGCAAAACGTATGATATGATTTGTGTTACATATTTTGTGAAAATTTTGCGGAAAGTTGTTAAAACCAGCATGTCAACGTCATCCATATAAATAATTAGGACATCACAATGGATTTGTTGCTTACTCTGCATTCTTGGCGTGAAAGCGAGAAATTAAATTGTACACAATTTTCAATAGAACAACTCTCAACGAAGCAAGATTAAAAACTTTTATTTATTTATTCAATTTAACATGTATAACAAAGCCAACAGGCCAATTAATGAAATACAAAATGCTTAAACCAGTGACTCAGTACTCCAACAAAAGGACAAACGTCCAAAATAAATACAATAGTAACACAATGAAGAGAAAAAAAACTTAAAATAAAGTACTATTAATTACTAAAAAATTAAAATTAAACGCGTATATCATAAATGAAAAACACAATGCATCACACAGTGAGGTACTAACCTTGTAATTTTTATTCGTGTTGACACAACACAATCAATTTTAACAAAAACAATTCACGGTGACTTGCTTGTTTTCATTTTCCCTATAAATAATAACAGTTATACAATGTTTTGTTATAAATGAATTGTACATATTGGTGGCACACTTTTGACTATGACTGTATATACAGTTGACCAAGTAAATGGTTGCAACAGCCAAAAGAGTAGACAATTTTATATTAACTTAGATAATTTTATATTAATACGGTGAAATATTTTGCAGTAGGTGCTTCAATCGATTTTTTCAACATTTTTAGTTTTACATTTTTGGTACAGTTTCTTTAATTTTTAAAGTTGCATTAATTCAGAAATCTACAGTTTAGCGGTCAAGTATTTTATATTTACCTTTTATTTGTTTATGTAAAACGCTGTTATGCTGCATGCATAAATCGTCGATTTTAGTTCAAAGCGTATTTACAGTATCTAAAACAAACAAAAAACTGTTAGAAATTGAAAGAAAAAATTGCATAAATGTTTACCTGTTAATAAGTCAACCTTTCTTCAATTTCTTTCAAGTATTGGAGGACATGTTGGTTACTTCTTGGCGGTATTTTGGTAATAGGTTGATGGAGTATTGGAATGAGTACACCACCATCATCATAATTTTGGAAGAATTTTTGATATCATAAATTTTCACTAAATGCAATCCCAACGTTTAATAAATTTGTTGGGTAATCAAAGAAGGGCTTCAAAATAATAAATTCTTTTTCGTCAAAATAGCCACTCTCATATAAATATGAAATAATGACATATGAGGAATTTCCTACATAACATATATTATCCGGCGACTTTGTTTTGTAAATAAATTCATCCGAACGTATTTGCTGCACTTGGCCTTTTTTAATAACAGAGCCATTCTCTTGTGATGATAACATAATGTTGAATGATGAATTTAATATATATTTGTTGGGGAATATGTTTTGGAATTTTATTTAAAAAGTTAAGAATGTTATATGTATGTTATATGGCAAATATTCCTGACCATAATACAAATGAAAGTTTTCAACAAATTGTTCAAACATAAGTTGACCGTCTTTTGCGGATAATGTTGCACTGTATGTTTTGGATCCAAGGAATATTCTGTATCCCACGGATAGCATGCAGAAATGTTTGTTGAAGTCTTCATCGACAAAACCTTTTAACAAAACAAAGCCAGTATAAAGGACTACCTCTCGAAATTCCACTGCCTTCCATCTACCCAACTCATCGAGTGCTCTTGGTTTCCTAGCAAACTCGGCGATTTCATGTGGAGCGAATGATGTAAGTGCGCTAGAAACGACAGGTTTTCGAACAGCATTAATGTATTGACTTGTTTTATTAGACGTTAAAAGATAAAGAATTTTTTTGCATGACACCCAAGTCCAACAGATGCATGCAATCTAATGGGAACTGCGGTACCATCTGTATACCAAGAGATGTTATATTAGGTTCATAGTTATAGCGCTATGTATTTAAAATCTTGATCTGTCCTTCTTGGGTCTACAGAGGATGAAACACGGTCCGGTTTCCAATAAGTGTTCCCTTCTGAAGGTAACGATGGCACCCGTTTAACGCATAATGAGATTTTGTTGCACAAGTGTTACAAATAAATGCTCGTATAGAAATAGCATATTTTCCTTCCGCATTTATACTACGAAACACTTCCACAAAATAATGCACATTGCTGTCTACAGATAGGGGCTTCTTCTTTCCAATGTACGTGCCAACTAGGAGTATTCCAATGAGTTCATCTACCACTTTGCACAAAATAGGCCACAAGCTAGTGGCCGAGCTTTTATAAAATGGAATGCGATCTACTCCCAACACCAAATATATGACAGATTTGTCTTTCAGAACGGTTTTCGAGGTGATGTTGTAGACCAATATGGCTACATTCCCCTGAAGCCACTGTTCTTGTAATACATTTTTGGTTTCTTTCAGCAAACCATTTACGCGCAAAGGGACATCCACATTTTCTTCTTTTAATATTCTCAGGAGGCTATTGCATCACTGAATAGTTGGAGAATATTTGAGAAACCATTCTCTTAATTTTTCGTTTATGGCTGCTGGCTGTGTCTTTCGAATAGATTGAAATTCCACTTCCATTTGATCCGCACTTTGGAGTGGCTCTTAATGCTCAGCAGATGGGTTATTATCGCTCAAACCTTGCAGAATTTCAGCAAAACTTTGTTTTTCCTTCCTGGAATTTCTTTTGAACGTGCTTTTGAGCTCATATTTACCTTATTAAATTTTTGTTGTTATTTTGTAAAATATGTCCACTTCTTTTTTCACTATCTCGTGCGCTGTTTATCTCTTTATGTTTGATTGTACTTGTTTTTTCGAGTAACCGAACGCGAGTAATCAAATATGGCACCAACGAACATTAATAAAGTAGCGCCAAGAAAATTATATCAGCAAAGTTAAAAACATATTTTAAGATTATATTGATTTATTCGATTTCAAAAAACGTTATTGTTTACTAGGCGTTTACACCAGACAGGTTGTCTTCAAATACAACTATGATTTATAAACACATATATAAATTTGTAGGCTGTCTCACAGCTGTCCATAATTTTTTCACAGACAGTAGGAATTGAAATGTGTTGAAAACAAACGAACATGAACAATAACAAAATATGTGAACGGAAAACAACAAGAAATCGATGATTTTCATCCATAATTATACAACTGTTTTGCAGTTGTCTGGACGCCAACGCCACACAGGCGAGTTTTGGGATTTTGGCAATCAGTACATGAAGTAAACTGTCCTGTCATGTGTAAACGCAGGGTTAACGTATTTAACAAATATACACTTATGCTTTTTTCATACTAGAGATGGGCGCGTGCTTACAAAATTAGGCACGAACACGGAACAAAATTTTTATGCACATTCACGCACAAACACGGCGTTTTTGAAGAAGACACGAACACGCACAATCACACACGAAATTACAAAATATTCATATATACTTCTAAAATATACATATTGCAAAATTACTTATAAACTAACATTTACATATTCTTATTTAAAAAGCTATTTCCAGATGTGGAAAAATCTCTCGCTCGTTGAGCGGACGGGTATAGCCAACACTTTCCTGGCTAATTGTTAAAAAAAAATCAATTGAGCAAACTTTCAAAAGTTTTTCAGACCAAACTGCAAAAATGTGCATAGTATGGTATTTTTCCGAGCATAATTTTTCGGAACAGTCTTTGCATATTTTGAGAAAACCCAATAGATTTTCTAGCTTTAAATCAGATGTACGATCCAACTCATTCTTTTCTACAAAATACTCTTAATCTCATTCTGGACTTGGTATATGCTCTCAAGCATAATATACAGTGACACAGAAAAGTATACATACACCCTACAAAAATGCAGTTTTGGCTAAATCGTTGGGTTTTTTACAGCAACAACTGCACTGTGTGGCTCCTTGGTGACAAAATAACCATAATTACACAAATTTATTTTAATCTAATACGTATATTTAGTACAATTAAAGAAATTCAATTTTCGCAACACAGAAAAGTATACATACACCCCAAGGAAATACGAGTATTATCGTAAAATTTATGGAATTAGTAGCAAAATTGATACATTTTTTAGTTTTGGCGAATGTCTATGGGTGTCTGAGATATATTTTAGAGAAAAGAAAATAATTTTTGGGGGTCAAATGCCGTTGTTTAGGGTCAAATTTCTTATATACCTCGTTAAAGCTGACCCTTGCTTAATTTTTTGCGTTTTTAGGTATTGTACTTTATAAAAAAGCACAAAATTCGTATCAGATGGCAAATTTTGGAACCCTAGAAAGCTTTGAAGTTGTTTTTGTGCATAATATACCTTCCTTAACGTCGATAAATGCACGTTTTCCCTCAGATTTCTCAGGAAGTGAATAGATTCCGCGGAAATCTTGGTGCACATTACGTATAGATGGCCTTGAATTGCCTTGTAATATTGCCGGATACAATCCTTGGGCATCAATTGACTCAGAAATGTACAATTATACGAAACGTTTCGGGCCTATTGTAACGGTAATGATCATATTACGAAAACGACGTTGTTCACAGTACAAATTTCATGCTTTTTTGGTAGTGCTTGCTTTAAAAGCTTTGGGAACAGGTTTGTAACAAAATGTCACATTTCTGATTCAATTAATTCCCAAGGATTGTATCGGACCATAGTACAAGGCAATTCAATGCATTTTGTATGTAATTTGCGCCAGGAATTCCGCGGAAAATATTAACTTCCTGAGAAATTTGAGGAAAAACGTGTATTAATCGACGTCCAGGAAGGAATATTTTGCTCAATAAGAACTCCAAAGCTTTCTTGGGTCTCCAGATTTGCAATATGAAACTAATTTTGTGCTTTTTATAAAGTACAATACCTAAAAACGCAGAGAGTTAAGCAAGGGTCAGCTTTAATGTGCTATACAAGAAGTCCGACCTTAAATAACGGCATAAAACCGCCAAAAATGATTTGTTTTCTCTAAAATATATCTGAGACTCCCAGAGACATTCGCCAAAACTAAAAAATTTATAAATTTTGTTACTAATTCCATAAATTTTACGATAATGCTCGTATTTCCTTGGGGTGTATGTATACTTTTCTGTGTTGTGAAAATTGAATTTCTTTAATTGTATTAAATATACGTATTAGATTAAAATAAATTTGTGTAATTATGGTTATTTTGTCACCAAGGGGCCACACAGTGCAGTTGTTGCTGTAAAAAACCCAACGATTTAGCCTAAACTGCATTTTTGTAGGGTGTATGTATACTTTTCTGTGTCACTGTAGGTATGTTGAATTCCAACGTCTTGTTTTAACGTTTTCGACAATTTGTTGTTTAGCTCTGAGTGTTTAAAATATCTTACAAGTTTTTTTTGAGGATGTTTTTCAACAACATCATCCATAACTATGTTCACATTGTGGCAAGCGCTAGATCAGGGCTGCGCTTCTTTGCAAAGACAGTATACTCAGCGATCCCACAGAGTTGTCTTGGCATTTGCTTTTCTCCCTCACATACAATGTGCGTGAAGAAAAAAAACAAAAAATGTCGTTTGGTTGTTGATTTTTTCACTCTTACAATCACATATGCATTTGTTTTGTTGGTATTTCTGTGAGCGGCGCTGCGCTAGATATACGTTTAAATCTTTTAAAAGCCGAAACAACGTTGGAACCATTGTCGGTTACAAATACAGAATTTCCGTCTTCAATATCAAATTTAGCAAGATAAACAACTATTTTCAAAGACAGTATATGGCTGACTTGTTTTTGTACTTGCTTCTCTCTCATGAACAAAACAAATGGCAAACAAACATCATCTTTTTGCTCTAGCCTCTCCATAACAAAACAACCAAAAGTACCAGACTACAAAAACGAAGCAAACAATTTTAGAAAAACTACAGTTGGTGAATTTTTGGTCGGTGTTTTATTCTTGTTCGATTTTTGTGTTTAGTATGGTCTCTTGCCCAACTTCTAAAGGGAGCCCAAAAATTAAGCACGATCGTGATACAAGACTTTGTAACATCTCCCAACTTAAAAACTGTAGAAAAAATCATCTTCAACACACAAATGTTGTTGATGTTTTAAAAAACTTAAGTAATAACAAAAATGTTTTCATTAATTTTCTGAAAACTTGTAACCTTTATTACTCCATTTAAAATTTATCACCTTCATATGTAATTACTTAAGATATTAATAATATCGTAATTGTACAATATGTAGTTACCTGTGTTAGCCTAAGACATCTGCAGTCATGGCTTCACTCTCCCTTTATACTTGTAATTTAGTTATAAGTACAAACATGAGATAAATAAATAAATACATAAATAAATAAGCACGATCGTGGCACATAGTGCAGAACACGCACTACTCACTGTACGACTCGCGTCCACCTCTAGTTCATACTAAAGCTAATTCGCTCTCTATTCGTTGTTCGAACCCAAATTACGATATAATTACTTAATTTCACACACAAACTTTTGAGAACGAACAACGATTTTTGTGCATTGTTAAATTTAAATTACTCTCAGAACGACGACAAAATATGTCCAATCTCTAAAAAATTAAAGAATTTATCGAAATAAATTAATTATGACAGGAAAAATACAAAATTAAAAAAAAATATTAAAAAGCCAAACATTTTTAGAAAAACTGAAAAAAATGAATGAAAAGTAAACGGTTCAACGATTAGTATACATTCAAATCATAGCAAATTTTGTCTCCTCTTTCATTGCAGTTGAATTTCTTGTCCATCGTTTCAAATTCGCGTACAAATTTAAAAACAAAAATCAAATGCATGCCAGAAATTCTGTATACAAAAAAGTTATTTTGGCAGTTCTCTCTCTCTCTCTCTCGTTAATTTTGAAAATAGAAAAATTAAAAAAATGTACTGAAAACACAAAAATTGTGAGAATAAATACAAAAAATGAATGAAAATAATATAATTTAATATTAAATGGATATCTAAAAGAAGGGCAAATATTTTTTCAGCCCATATCAATTAATTTTATTCGTCTTTTGGCTGAAACTTTCTTTATGAAAATAGCTGTGTCTGGTTACCCTAAAATTTGTAACAACTCGCACAAATTGTTGCTGGAAGTCGTCTGTTAACACAAAAAACCAGCAAAAGAGAGCGATTCGAGAGAAACATTTTGACTGTTCTTTCACTGAGAGTGTGCAAATTCTTGCTGGACAAATTTCTTCTAGCAAGCACTTGCAAGCTCTTCTTCTTCCTGAAAACAATCAATCAGATGTTTTTAGTTTTTTGTTGATTTATATTTGTGAACATTAAAAACAAGTTTATTGTGGAAATAGCATAGTCTAATTGTATTGTTTTATGGAGAACAAATTTGTAAAGTGGAAAAATACTTTTTTGTTTCATTTTCTTTTTTATTTTTAATAAAATACAACGTGTTTGCTTCCTTTGTTGGCGGACAAATTGTTCTGTTTTGGCAAGTCAGCTGATTGCTTGCTGGTTTTTGCTGGGAAGGTGTCTGTTTACTTTTTACAATTTTCTAGCAAAAGAGAATAAAAATCCCTTACTCTCTGAGAAAGTTCTTGCTGGACAATTCTTGCTGGGAAAGTAACCAGACAGACTTAATATGAATCAAATTAATTATGACATGTCTAAATTCGAAATTGAAAAATTTGTTGAAAACACAAAAATTTGTAGAAAAAATGAAAAAGATTAATGAAAATTAAAGAACTAAACATTTTATATAAATGCAGAAGGAAGATGGTTGTGTTTCCTTCTTAATTCCACACACATTTCTTGTCCATTAGTTCAAAATCGCGTAAAAAACCATAAACAAAAAGGAAACAAATAACTGAAAGTCTATATCAGGAGGAGGCATTGTGACTCACAAGAGAGCCCATGTGCTCTAAGTGAGCGTAAATTTGTTATCGCTCACAGCCTGTGTAGATGCTAACACGTTGTGAACAACAACAAATTTACGCTCATTGAGAGCACAAGAGAGACCCAAAAATGTTCTCTGCCTCACTCTGGTCTATATACACAAACATTGTTTTGACATGTCTCTCTCTCTCTTTAATTTTGGCGAACTACGTAATTGAAACGCTAGTGTGAACATGACATTATAAATCAGAGTGAGGCAGAGAACATTTTTGGGTCTCTCTTGTGCTCTCAATGAGCGTAAATTTGTTGTTGTTAACAACGTGTTAGCATCTACACAGGCTGTGAGCGATAACAAATTTACGCTCACTTAGAGCACATGGGCGCTCTTGTGAGTCACAATGCCTCCTCCTGTTATAAATATGCCTTGATCCAAGGTACATTTATAGAAGGTAGAAGTGACAATCAGCTGTATTCTTACTTTTTTGTAAATTTAGTTTTCAAAATGTAATAGGGTCTACTCATGAAATTTGAAACTTCAAAATTTGCCTATATAAAATACTGTTTTTCTTCCTAAACTTGTAGTACAAATGACCTACGACAGTTCTGAATGTTTTATATTTACATTGTCATTCAAATTTGTTATATTTTGGAGGATTTTCACAATGTATTTATGTTTTTCCGGAGAAATTTTTTGGAACGACCCTATTATTCAATATTTTCTTTGACAATTAATTTTCAATACCAACAATGTTGTTTTTGTAAATTTGTAAGTTGTTGTAATTCATGCACATACCATGGTACAATTATTACAGGTAAAAGCAAGTGTTGTTGTACAACAATCGATACAACAACCACATAGAAATTTGTTGTTGTACGTAATACTAGTGTCAATGTAATTTTTCAAAAATGTAAACAAAATATGAAATATAAATACATACATATGTTTTGAAGTTTCATAATTGTAAATTAAAAAATGAATAAAAACTAATTAAATTAAAATCAAAAACGTTTCTGCGTGGTATGTTCCGTAAAAATGTTGACAGTAGTAAGTATTAATGCATCTAAATATCCAGAATAAAATAATTCATAGTTTATTTTAAATCAACCTAATCCTAAGATATTATATGCTTAGGAAACGCCAATTCCATGGCACAGGATAAAATGTACTAACATTAGCACCGCTAGAAAAGACAGTATGGCGGTATCATTAAGAGAAAACTGCATACCTGCAATAATAGGAAATGTAGCCGATGTTATTGTCAGGATAAGCGAACAGCTCTATCTCTTTGGCTCCATATGTTTAAAAAAATCAGTGTGTTTGGACATTATCCCAAAAATTGTTGGCTGAAGTTCCTAAATGCAAACTTGGTTCACTATTTTCATCCCTACAGGTGTAAGGATAAAAAGTGGTAACGAAAGGAGACTGTCGACGTGCATTATAGTAAGTTTAGATTTTCTGAACGTGGGTTATGGTCTGTTTAATCCATTGCTTGACGTTTTGTGTAGCTAAAAACAACAACCACATAGGATTGCTTTCGTGATGCCAACCACAGCAACACCTGAGACGAGACTGCTGTTCTGATACCTCTTCCTTAGCATGTGCCAGTAGCAAAACAACAAGCTAAGGCAGAAATTGAGAAATTTAATTATACTGAAATGTCCACCACCGATTTGGTACAGAATTCTGGCAGAATGTGAGTGGAAATTGTTTGCATTATAACAAATGCTTAAAATTAATCTTTTTCTAACTATAGCATCTATCAGGTCCATTATGAATTGAAAGACAAAGATTTCCGCTATGAGATGAGTTTGGTTGGCAAAGAAACAAATGAAGTACACCGTCTAAATTAAACATTTCGGAAATCTTTTATGACGACATCGCAGCTAAATATGAGATCGGACGAAGCATACATATGTGGGACCTTAAGTCATATTTGAAAATATTCCGACTCAATTGGATAGAGCAACGTACACGTTTCAAATTTTATTAAAGTATATATTGCTAAATACATATGTTTTCAAACCAGAATTTGTGCATTATTGACAATGTTGTAAGGTATCACCTTTTTATTATACGCATTTAACGTGAACATCAGACTAAAATTGCTATTCCAGCCATGATACAGTATAAATTGAGTCTGAATAAATGTTGCAGTTCTATTAACAAGATGCAGTCGCAAAAGAAGTTTAAAACGCATTGCTAATTATACATTTTTACCGTTAAAGTATCATTTATAGATGGACTCAAATATCGATAACAATTTAATCAATAATCAAATTTATGTTTATGCATTTTATTAAAATTAACTATTATATACATTTGCATTAAAACAATATACATTGACTAATATTGAAACTTTATATTAGAAAAAATTCTCGTAAACATCTATTAAAACATTCAAAATAAAACAAGTAAAAAAGCGTTAAGTTCAACCGGACCGAACTTCTCATACCCTCCACCATAAAATATTCTGAACTAAAACGGAATAATTAGTTTTCATTCCTGTCCCCAACTTAATGTGGGTACGTTAAAATGTCAGATAATGTACATAAAATGATTCATTCGGGAGGCCATTTTTATGGTGCCTATATCTAACTATGTATGTTGACAATTTTTGGTGGGCTAGAAATTGGGAGGTACTGTTATATAGGGGTTATAATAAAACATGGACCTATGTTGACAATTTTTGATAGAGAGGTGTTGTGACCACCAAGAACTTTAAATGTCAAATTACTGCTAGTTCGGTTTAATATTGTAGCTAAAATCATCAAATTACTGAAAATCGGGAGGTACTTTTATATGGGGGCTTTATCAATACATCGACCTTTCTTGACAATTTTTGGTGGAGAGGTGTGGTGACCACTAAGAATTTCAAATGCCAAATGTTCAAATTACAGATAATTCGAACTTGTAGGTAAAATTCAGGGACCTACATATGTTCATAATTTTTTCGAATATAAGTTTTTTGGTCACCAAGAATCCTAAATATCAAATTATAGCTAATTCGGTTTAAACGTCAAAATACCCCTGAAATCGGGCGGTAACGTTAGATGGGGGCTATTCCAAAACATGGACCTATGTCCACTAGTTATATAATTTTATTGACATTTAAGAACCCTAAATGTCAAATTATAGCTAAATCGGTCTGAAAATGTAGCTAAAAACGTCAAAATACCGTAAATCGGGGGGTACCGTTATATGGGGGCTATACCAAAACGTGGATCTATGTCCAAAAGTTTTGTTATATAAGTTTATTGACACTTAAGAACCCTAAATGTCAAATCATAGCTAAATCGGTCTGAAAATCTAGCTAAAAACGTCAAAATACCGTAAATCGGGGGGTACCGTTATATGGGGGCTATACCAAAACGTGGACCTATATCCACAACTTTTGTTATATAAGTTTATTGACACTTAAGAACCCTTAGTGTCAAATTATAGCTACATACATCGGTCTGAAAATGTAGCTAAAAACGACAAAATACCGTAAATCGGGGGGTACCGTTATATAGGGGCTATACCAAAACGTGGACCGATATAGCCCATCATCGAACTTGACCTGCCTGCAAACAAAAGAAGCATTTTCCCAAAATTTCAGCGTTCTATCTCCATTTTTGTGGATGCTAGAGTAAGTACCACAGACGGACGGATGTGCACAGATCGACTCAGAATTTTACCTTGATCAAGAATATATATACTTTATAGGGTCGCAAATGAGTATTTCAATGCGTTACAAACGGAAAAACAAACTTAATATACTCTCCATACTATGGTGGAGGGTATAAAAATTATGTTTATAATACAAGAAGCAGCCAAACTCCGATCTAAAAATGCATTAGGAAGTCTGTCATTTGTATGCTCTCTCAGTATAACAAATATTAAAAATACACTCCCAATAGCGTACAACAATAAGAAAGGGCAACCACGTTTTGATGAAGCCCACAACACTAACATGGCCAACTTTACCATGGAACTTTACAACTGGAATCTTTGTAGCGCATACAATTTAATGCAGTCGCTACATGCGAATGGCAATTGTCACAGAAGAGATTGTGCACTCGTTTGCCATAAAACACGGAAGCTTTAGATACTGCTTCGTCCCACATTAAAGATCATCCCTCAACATTATTGGGACTTAAACGTAAATAACGGGTAGGTCTCGCAAGTCCCATGTTGTCTTCCGATACAAAATATGGTCCAACGAAATCTCTTATAATGCCATTTGACATGCAAATACCAAAAACTGCTGTTTGATACCTCCCTGGTAGGGATATTTAGAACAAATCTGCTTCGCCATAGTTAGCCAAAATAACACGGCTGAGTTTCCGTAATAAAAGGCTAACCATACTCTGAACTTATCTTATTCCGTATAATTCACAGTGCATCCAATATATTGAGATTCCATTCATAATGTTTTCAATCAGATCCTTGTCTGCAATGAGATATTTTTACATGCATAAATACCCACTTTACCATGAATAAATATAGCACTGACCTGTATCCGCAAATTCCTGGCACACCATTTTAAACGGCCTTTTGTTCTCTTACACCATTTGCTGATCTATTTATTCGAAGTTAGCCGTGAAGTCTATAACTTCAAAAATATGTGTTTTATGTTTGTTTATCAGAAAGTAAAAAACATAAATATTAATTGACAATTAACGAAAAGAACAACATGTATTAAACTTCATATTGTTTTTGACACTAGTATTACGTGTCAATCTAATCAGCTGGGATTTGCTTTTACCTGTATTATTGTACCATGTGCACATACCTTCTATAAATTTACCTTGCCTTGATCAGTTCTTGGTAGTCATGATTATGGTTACATGATTATTTGTGTATAGTATTTGTTTATATCATTTGACATAATAGTTGCATCAAAAATATTTTTTTAATTCAGTTTGTAATGAATGAAAAGCAATACAAAATATTTATTAAATACCAGATGAATTAATTTTTAGTAACTCCAAAATATGGTTTGTATATTTAGAGCAGGCCTGCTCAAGGTGCGCACCTGAGCTGTCGGTGTGTGTCAATTTTCTCACACACACAATTTAAAAAGAGAGCTTTTGTTTTTGTTTTGAATATTTTCAAAATTAAAAATCAGTCTCTATTGAACATTCAATGAGGAAGGTTCTGTTTTCTATGAATTTATATGCGTACACTGAAAAAATGAATGAAGATACTGAATACGAATTTTTATTTGCCTAAAATTTTTACGGCAAATTAGAGTGTTTGGTTTGTCAACGCACTTTGGTTTGTCACGAACTTGATTTGCAACAAATTATAACATCAACAGTCACATTTGGTCAAAATAAAATAATTATTCTACTCTATATTTTGAAATATAAAATAAAAAAAAAACTGTTACGATATTTCTCACAGTATACAGAGAGACAAAGGAAAATTGAAATTTGTGTATTTCAAAACCAACACAATTACAAATGTGTTTGTATGTGTCTGAGCAGGCCTGATTTAGAGTTATTGATTTCTAAAGCTTATTCATAGGTAACTAAAAATGGTATTGATGAACACTATCATCGCTAGACATTAGATTACTCATGGAAGCTCTAACAATCTGTGCTGTTTCAAATGAAGTCAATTTTGCCACCCAATGGAGTTTTGGACGTTTTTCTTCTGGTGCGATATCAAATGAGTGTTTACCCAGAGTCCTCTTAAAAAATTCTTACAGCATAACTAACTTCATCGTTATGGATTATGCTTATAAACGGAATAATACATAATTTAGCAGGCATATGTATTTTAAACGTCAAGTTTGAACTTTCGAATGAGATTTGTAAGTTCACAATAAAGTGCAAACTTTCGAAGGAGTTATGCCTGCCAACAGTTCGTAGCATAATTGCATCGTTTTTGTCCTTATATCGTAACCGCAAAGTGTCCCATATTGGAAAGAAATTAAAACTATGAACTATTTAAAAAATTTAACGTTAAGATGTTGAGACCTCGAGTTTACACAATATGGATCTCAGACATTGTTTAAAGTTCGGCAACTTAGTTGAAAGAAAATTGTAGAAAGTCTTATATCCTCGATTGAAGGCTTGTAATTTACACACAAAATCAATCTACAATTTAAAACATGGTAGAACAATATAAGGTAACAGCAATACCCAGTTGACTGAACAGGGCTGTAACGTCAAATTCCATATTACATTTAATATATTTAATTTCTATTTTCGACGTACATTAGGGATATATATTTTTTAGGAAAAAAATATATGATTCCGAAAAAAACTATTTCAAATAAAGACTTCTTCATATCAATGACATGTAACCTCCTCCAAGTCCGAACGACGTGCCGCACACTAAAACTCTTCTTATAGAGGGGGTAAAACATTTGTAAATATGTGTGATATGGATATGATATATATGGATTTTCAGCGATCCCATTTTTGCAAAAATTGTGAATTTATACATTTAGTGGAATGATATGGAAACATTCAAATTTAAAATGTAACGATTTTTCATTCATGTTTTCCAACATATTCAATCAAATGTGAGGAATTATTATTTTTTTAAATTCCAATAATTTATAGACATTTCCTCGTTTTATTTATATATACCGATGACATTAACATTACAAACAAAAACAAATTTGCATGTGATTGTTGTTGAGTTGTATCTAAAAGAAAAAGTTCTTCCCATACCCGAGACTTACATCTTCCCACACGTGAAAATAATGGTTATAATGGTATCCATGCTGAACTTTCTTTATTGTAGAAAGTATGTAGTAAGTAAAATCTACTTAAGCCTTAATGACCTAACAAGGCGTTTACACCAGACAATTTGTCTTCAAATACAACAATGATTTACTAACACATCCATACATTTGTCGGCTGTCTACAATATGTCC
Organism: Musca autumnalis; assembly: GCF_047663935.1. Classification (NCBI taxonomy): domain Eukaryota; kingdom Metazoa; phylum Arthropoda; class Insecta; order Diptera; family Muscidae; genus Musca; species Musca autumnalis. The sequence continues at coordinate 86,164,563 of NW_027411866.1, forward strand.
ATCATCTTTTCACAGATAGTCCAGTTAAAAAATTTTTGACAATTTCGTAAAAATAAGCGAGATAATAATTGAAATGTGTTGAAAGCAAGATAACATGAACAAAAACAAAATATGTGAACGAAAAGCAAAAGGAAATCGATGATTTTCATTCACAATTTTACAACTGTTTTTGCAGTTGTCTGGACGCCTAAGTCACACATGGAAGTTTTGGGTTTTTGACAATCAATACATGTACTCAACTGTCCTGTCATGTGTAAAGGAAGGGTAAAGGACTCAACATTTTTCACGGAAATTTTTTCAAATATTTCACCATTTTACATTTCTTTGTTTGTTGCTTTTAAGTATTTTATATTATTAACTAGGCGTTTACACACAGACAGTATTGGCAAGACAATAGCAATGTTACAAACCATTTTCACCAATACATTCATATTTTTCTCTATACATATTTAAAAATTTTATAAATGTATTTGTGAAAAAGGTTTGTATTTTTGCTATTGTCTTGCCAATACTGGAATTTGTAAACGCAGGGTAAGTATAATATCGATAATCCGGACACCACATGTTTCGGCGGTGTCCGTATTATCGAATTGTCCGGACTACCGAGTAGTAACAAAAACATATAACTTTGTACGTTTAATAATTAACAACGGACTAATTTAAGACCGGGTGCAGCTCCCCTGGCAACCAAATTTACTTCTTACATTCCTCCATGATAATTTAGGTGACATTTGCTGAGTATTCTAAAACTGAGTCATCTAAAACTTCTCTACAATTGGTGCATATTCATAGTTTTTTTTAAATACATAAATTGGTGTATATTCATAGTTTCTTTAAAGACATAAATTTCGTTGCTCCCTTGTCCATGTCACGAAAAAATATGATATTTTTTATACTGTGGGCAGAAATTTATTTTTTTAATTCATCTATATATTTAAATTAAAATAATATCCTGCTTTTAAGGAAACAGAAAAAAATCCACAATAATAAAAAAATTACAGTGCATTCTGTAGCGTTCGTCACGATTTGAGTTCTCCCAAAAAATAAAAAAATGCCTTTTAATTCTGTTTTCACTTTCTCTTGTATTCTATTTTTGTTTTATTCTGTTTTCGTCACGATTTGAGTTCAGTTAATTGTTCTTCTTCTTTATTTGCTAATTCGTTTTCCGAATGTTAGCGACCAATACAATACAAATATTTTTTTATAAATACATATGGATACAATATTTGTAATATTTTTTTGTTTATAGATTGCTTAGTATATCTGCAAATGCCTCTCTATCTCTAGCCTTAATCAATAGGATTGTAATGTCTCGGATGGCAGTCCATTCTGTGATGTTATCGATCCATGTTGTCTCCTTTCTACCTCTAGCAGGCCTTCCTTCTATCCTTGTGCGGATTACAATTTGCAGTAATTTATATTTTTGATTTCGCATTATATGTCCCAAATATGCTGTCTTTCGTCTTTTTATAACTGAGATAAGTTCTCTTTCGCAGTGCATCCTTCTTAGAACATCGGCATTTGTCACATGGGCTGTCCAAGGAATTTTCAGAACTCTCCTATAGATCCACATTTCAAAAGCTTCAAGTCTTCTTATATCAGCTGTTTTTATGGTCCATACTTCCATTGCGTACAATAGCACTGACCAGACATAGGTTTTGATAAAACGAATCTTTGTTTCAAGATTAATGTCATGAGTTAATTGTTAAGAACCTTAAAAAACGAAATGATATTTCAAAGTTATATTTATTTTCTGATGGATGTGCAAGTCAATTTAAAAACAAGTTCATTTTAAGTAGTACACCCTTTTTCAAAGAAGAAACCATTATTTTTCGTCATATAAAGAAAATGCCCTCGAAATCGTACTAACATCAGATTCATTAAAACATAAAATATATTTATAAACATATATGCATTGATAAACTTATTTATGAACATAAAATATGACTTAAATGACGTTATTTACAAGAAATATACATTTTTTTCGTTAAAATAAATACACTGGTTTTTATTTACAATATATATCAGTATATACTAGAAAAAATGTAGCGTGCATCACGTAGCGTGCGTCACAATAGATTCGCTGATTCTGAAAAAAATACAAAATTGTTTGCCTAAAAATTAATTGTTTTAGAATTATCTTATATTCCTCTTTCTTTTAAACTTTTCATTTTGTGAGCATTATTTTGCAAAATTTTCTAAAAATTATGAAAACATACCACAATAACTTATAATCAATTTTTTTCCGCTAATTATACTTGTTAAAATTTTTTTGTAGCATTCTCAAATTCTATTAAATACCCTCCAGCTCAGTTTAAATTAATTTATACCAAAATTATTTGATCATGCACACAGATGATCAGCGGTCCCATTCACGACAATAATATCGTATTTTTTTCGGGGGTTTCTATAAACAAATTCCCAGCAAAATGTGATGCGATTTCCGCTATAAAAACAAGTGGAGTTGTACAAGGTTCGACACGTCTTTCGAACTCGATATAAGAAGTACATCACTAGCTCTGTTCCTTTACGTGCAAGAATCTTCAAGTTTTACCACTTTTTACTCGAAAAGCGTTCCTTTACTTCAGACACCATACAATTCATATGGGAGCAGTTTACAAGTTTTACTACTTTTGCCGGTTTTACCATTTTCAAAAGTAAAGGAACAGGCCAACTATCAATGAGTTATAAAATGAATTGAGGTATATTTATTAATGTGACATAAGACTTCCTGTCTGCGAAGGGGCGTTTCTGGAAATACACCATAGACCAATAATGCATCCTCAGCTCTACCAATTTTAAATCAACAGGATGGAGCCAAAAGGAAGGAATGGATATTTTAACTTCCTATATTCTTGTGCTTTACTTACCAGAGGCTTCCAGTTTTTCCCACTTTTTACAAGTAAATTGTTCCCCTACTTCAAATGCATACACTTTATATTAGCGCGGGTCACAACTTTTACCAACTGTTGGCAAACGTTTACCATTTTTGTGTGCCGTTTCCACGGTACGTCGCTCAGTGGTTCAGAATCGTTTTTTCCTGGTCAAAATTCTGTAACCTTTGAACGGATAGAGATATTTTTTGTTAGACAGATAACACAATCAGCTTTCCGGTGAATTATAAGCGGTCAAATTCGGTCTGGTAGTTGCAGAGGAATTCAATGTCAAAGTTAAACTTTTGATTTTTTTTTACTATTTTTCATCAAAATATCAGTGCTTTTGTGTTTTTATATCTTCTTATATATTAAAGATGGTCTAACGCCAATGAATAAACAATAAAAATGCCAAAAAAAAATTTAAAAAAAAAATTTCGAAAAAAAATTAAAATTTTTTTTTTCACAAATTTTTCACATCGAAAAATCCAAAAAATTTTAATTTTTTCAAAAATTAAAATAAAATGCTCCTTGGGTGTTCATAAAACTTATATAACTCATATGAAAACTCATATACTCCAAAAAATTTTAATTTGTGTAAAAAAGCTGTAATTCGTATGGGAATTGGTATGGTAAAACACACATTTTTACCCATGAAATTTCAATAAATTTAAAAAAGTGTTAAACGGACGGAACGGGACGGGAACAAAAGTATATATGGGCTAAAAGAGGAGACTTTCGGGCATATTTCTGTGAAAACGGAACATTGTTCCATGTTGTTCCACAAAAGTTCTAGTCCACTAAATTTGGAATTTCATAAAATTTAGTACCTGAGGAAAAATAAAATAGCTCATATTGTGTAAACGCCACGGTAATTTGTTTAATTTATTTTTTAAGGCCACAATCCTACCTACCTAACAAAAAAACAGCGGACGCAATTTATGTTATAGTTTCTGAGAAATAGCTATTTCTTCTCCAGAAGTTTTCAAAAATTACGTATTTCTCAAAAATTTGAAAAACCTTCGTCTTTAGGGGCACCCCACGCCTAATTTTTTGACCTAATTTTTTGGTTTCCTTAGTTTTAATATGTTTATTATCGAATCTCATATAGAAATTAAATATCTGTTACAAAACAAAATTTTGATTTTTGGCCAGGAAAATCGATTCCTGAACCATTGTGCGTCGTTCGTTCTCTATTCGTTGTTCGACCCATAGCTACGAATAAATTACTTATTTCCCTGTAAAAAATTCTGTGAACGAACGACGATTTTTCTACGTTGTTCAAGTAGAAATACTCTCTGAACGACGAATAAATATGTCCCATCCCTAACAATTGAGAGAATTTATCGAAAAAATAAATTATGACATGTAGAGTTGGCAAACTATCGATAGTAGCACCATTCGATAGTTTCAATATTTCTTATAAAAATATCGATAGTATCGATACTATCGTTAGTTTTCCACCGCCTCAAAAATTCATTTGACGTATGTGGAAGTGACAAATGAAATCCAGTGGATTTTCTAAATTTTAAACGCCGCACATTATACGACCATTTCGTCGGGTTGAAACGGGGTTTGCATTAACGTTTGCGCTATGGAATTGACATTTGAAACCCAGTGGGTTTATTAAACCCGGTTAAGTGCAAACGGGGTATAACCTCTTATATGCGGATTAAACTACGTTTATGGCCCCGGCACATACGGTCAGTATGTGCCGGGGCCTTTAGACTTACGAAATCCGATATATGGAACGGGTATACGAAAAATTAGGTATTTATGTCACCTTGGGGCTGAGCTATGGGTGCCTAAATTATTACGAATATAGACGAACGAACAAAAATTAGTGACAAAAACTGGGGATAACTACGCACTTTTCGTTCATATTTTCCATAAATTCTTAATAATTTTGTATATAAATTGACATTTGAAACCCAGTGGGTTTATTAAAACCAGTTAAGTGCAAACGGGGTATTTGTATGTTTACATATGTATAACCGGATTTAACAAAACCACTGGATTTCAAATGTCAATTCCACTGCGTATACATCAAATTATAGTACGTTTAGATTTATAAATCTACTCGATTTCAAATGTCAATTCCATAGATTATACGTCAAATAAAATCCAGCGCTATGGAATTGACATTTGAAATCGAGTGTTTTTGTAACTAATTTTTGTTCGTTCGTAATAACTTAGGCACCCATAGCTCAGCCGCCAGGAGACATAAATACCTAATTTTTCGTATAACCGTTCCATATATCGTTAAGAATTCCTCATTTAAAAATCAGCGCTCTACATTTGCGTTAAAGCGAGTAAATCGATCTACAAATGGTCTGTTCCAGAACTGCAAGAATCTACTAATATTTACTATTTTTCCGATAACATAAAGGAAAAATGTTATCGTAGTAAAAAATAGTAGCTTCTTGCAGGTTCTGGAACAGATCAAAAATTTGACAATTCGGGTGAAAAGAATATTTTTTTTACAAAAACAGGTGGTTAAGTATAGAGGATACATTTGAAGTAAAGTTTGAATTCGTCAACTCATTGTTCGAGTTACCGACAAAAATCGGTGAAATTAAAATGCTTAAGATATCGGCAAATAACGAACATTTTCGGTACTTTAACAGCCAAAGTTGTCGCTAACTTTATAGTTATTAATCGGTTTTTTTGAGGCCGCTTTAAAACACAAACGATTTCTTTTCAATTCAAAAAAATAATATGCGTTTAAATTGCAAGGATTAATTAAGGTTTTAATCGTTTAGAGAAGAATAAATAAAATGTTATGTTGATTGTGATTCCAATTTAATTTCCTTTCCTCTTCTTTTCTTCCAGGTTTCAAAAGTAGTGATGAGCAGATTGAGACTATAAAAGACGGCATATGATTTGATATCGAGAATGTGTTTGTCATAGTATGCATGTTCTCAATGTTCTATTAGTTATATTGTACTAGCTTTATAATTTTTTTCCAGATTACCAAAGATGTAAAATTTATAAATGGCATGCCTTTCTTCTTTTATGATAGTAAAAGGGTAAGATGGTGGATACTGGTGGAGTGAAGTCGATTAGCCCTATCTTGAGCTCAAACACGAGTTCTGAAAATATTACCAAAATGCAAGGTAGGAACAAATTACAATTACTTTACATTTGTTTTCCTTTTATAATATTCCCTTCTCTTTTTCATATTTTCGTGAAAACGGAAACTAATTATGTGGCTGATCGTCCTTCCGTCTGTCCTGGTATATGAGTGCCTGCTGGTGTGGTTATTCATCAATTCAGTGACTTCCTCGTTAGTTTTAAACGTAGCGTTTTTAAAATCCAGATAAATAATATGTTTAAATTGGCGTACAGAAATAAAGCCCCAAGAAATAACGCCCCAAACGGGAATGAAAATGGACCCCAATTTTTGGGGTGTTTTTACAATTTGAAAAATTGCCCCAATACAAAAAGGCCCCAAACTAGGAAATTTGGCCCCAAAAAAATATTGCAATTATGCCCCAAAATTTCATTGGGGCCAAAATGCATTTTTGAAATTGGGCTGCATTTGCAAAATGCATTATCACCCCAAACAACGAAAATGCAATTAGGCCCCAAAGTATGCATTCACGCCCCAATATATTTATTCACTTAAATTTGGGGTGTAAATGAAGCCCTAAATTTGGGGTGTAATTTCAAAAAATATTTTTAAAGACATTCATTCAATAGTTTGTAATATGTAACTAATTATGACTGTACTTTTTCACGATAGTAGCATGTTAAAGCCACCTAGAAACAATCTCTTATTTTCAAGTGTACTAGCAGGCGTCTATGAATGTGATAAAAATTAAAATTTTAAATAAAATTAAAGACGATTGCGGATCGTCGGTATCAAGTACCGTTCGTAATGTTTTTCAGAAACATTGTGATAAGTGAGTATTTCTGTACCAATTTCTATATACATATATGTATGTATATATTTTTATAGTTTTCAGCAAGAATCACAAAGTATATATTTTAGCAAAATACAAAGAAGTTTGCATCACATCGTTAGCAAAAAATTTGTGCCGGCTCCAAAAACTCCCCATCAAATAGTTGAAGCATTCATGCTCGATAAGGTGTGGACAAATTTCGGTCTGACCAAAAACCAAACAAACCCGAGACAGTCTTTAACTACTCCATATCTCCAAATCAAGTCAAACAGAATTAGAAAGAAGTGGAAAGTAGCTGAAGAAAAATATTTTAAAAAAATAATTTAAAAAATCAAACACAATTAGAAAAAGTGGAGAGTAGCTGAAGAAAAATATATTTAAAAAAATCGCGCGATTTTTTAAATATATTTTTCTTCAGCTACTCTCCATTTTTTTTAATTCTGTTTGAATTGATTTGGAGAGAAAAATATATTTAAAAAGTCGCGCGATTTTTTTAATATATTTTTTCATTCCATCTTCATTCAAACAGATTTAGAAAAAAAGGGAGAGTAGCTGAAGAAAAATATATTTAAAAAAATCGCGCGATTTTTTTAAATATATTTTTCTTCAGCTACTCTCCCTTTTTTTCTAAATCTGTTCGATTTTTTAAATATATTTTTCTTCAGCTACTCTCCATTTCTTTCTAATTCTTTTTGACTTGATTAGGAGAGAAAAAATATATCTAAAAAATCGCGCGATTTTTTAAATTTATTTTTTCTCTCCAAATCAAGTCAAACAGAATTAGAAAGAAATGGAGAGAAAAAATATATTAAAAAAATCGCGCGATTTTTTTTAGTATATTTTTTCTCTCCAAGTCAAGTCAAACAGAATTAGGAGAGTAGCTGAAGAAAAATGTATTTAAAAAATCGCGCGATTTTTTTAAATATATTTTCCTTCCTTCCTCTGTAAAAAAGGAAAAATAAACGCCTTAGCATTTTTAAATAGGATGGTGTTTGAAGAAAATGCTATATGCACAAATATGCTCCCAATGGAAGATGAGGTATAAAAATTAAACATTGTTAATATGTGTATCTTTTTTACTTTCTTAATGTTGCTGAAACATTTTTTCAGCAGCTTACCCTTTACACAACTGTCAAAATCTGCAACTTTAGTAATAATTATTACCAATTATTATTACTTATCATATAATTTTTTGAATTCTATGAAGTAAGTGTTTACTTTTGCTTATTATTACTAAAAAATATTGTTATTTTGAGTCCTTTAATTTCTTTCGCTTTTTTCTTAATAAAGTTTTCGAAATTGCACCCCATTTTTTGATCATATCTTAATAAAAACTTTAGAAAAAGCACCCCAATTTCTTGTTTTTGTTAAGCACTAAAATATATTTAGGCCCCAAACATGTACAAAAAGGCCCTAATGAAAAATTCAATTAGGCCCCAATATTATTTAGACCCCAATTTGATTTTCAAATTTTCGATTTACTTGTTGTGAAGACAATTTGGCCCCAACAGTTAAATGAAAAAAGGTCCCAAAAAGACGAAATTAGACCCCAAACGTTTTGTTGTTGTTTTTCATATACCTGTTTGGGGCCTATTTTCATTTTCAATTTGGGGTGTTATTTCCTGGGGCCTTATTTCTGTACGCCTTTAAATTCGATTATAGATTATATTTGAACTTGTTTTAGTTATATTTAGGTTTCGTTCCAATTTTTGATTCAAATCTTTTGTATTTTGATGAAAATTTAGTTTTTCAATGCCCAATGCATTTTAATAAAGTTCATAACCATAAAACCATGTGTTTTTTTTTTTTTTTTTTTTTTTTTTTTTGAACAAGTTGCTTTATGCAGTGTCTTCTTCGGTGATCGATCTTAAACTATTGTTACGTAATTAGGGTTTAACTAATATCTATGTATGTAGATCTTGTTTTATACAATTTGTACCATGTAAAACAGGGTTCGTTTTGGATTACGATTCTACGCATGACTTTATTTCTCTACTAGCACACAGCTATCTCTAGTAACTAGTAAGCACGCAGCTTTACTCCAATCAAGTTATTTTACTGGCGGATATAGTTCGTGATATGATTTATACATCCGCTTGCGTATGCGTAGACTGTTCCAACACCCTTCATCTGGGAGGTTCTACAATGTTACGAATTAATGTAAACAATGCATCAATGCAGCAACGTCAACAAATACGAGGGGATACGGGGGGTTACAGTGTGTTCGCAATGTAGAAGTATAATGGAATAGTCAAAATTAATGAGTAAGAGGGAGAGAGTACAGAAACAATTTTTTAAGAGTGCAAATGAAGACTAATCAACAATTTCATGATTGCAGTAATAGCTGTTGTTGCAGAACTGATACAAATAAACTAAATGCTTAACAAAAATTTACGTTACAATTCAAATTCTTAAATTAACTGAAATTCATCTAAATTTACGTAAGTCTAGCAGTAACATTCGTAACAATATGGATTTTCCTACCTTAATTTACCAAGAAATTCCTCTTTCACCTACAATACTAATCTTCTTTACTTTATTTTCTCTTATTGGCATTTACAAACTGGCCCACAAGGAGCACCTTCAGTAAAAATTTTAAAACTCACCTTCAAACAGCTCTTAAATAGTGGAAATGCAGAATTTTGTTAGGTATATACATAGGTACCTCCAGCTAACATTGGGGCATTGGCATGACATGTTTTATGGTCTCATTTGCTGGCAAAAGCTGTAATATTACAGCGTCTGGACTTTTTGTCAAATCTGCTATATTCGGTATATTCAAAATTATGGGCGTATGAACCGGTAAAAATGTGAATTAGGATTAAAGTTCAAAAGTGTGCCGAAGGAGGTACTTAAAGAAATGGGCCGACATAGTCTATTACGGAAGTTGATCTTATTTTGGGGGTCATATATTTTCAATAAATATCGAACCCACTAGTCATTTCAGTTTGAACCAGAATGCCAGGAAGCATGAATTTGTCCACGGAAAACATAATATCGCTGTTAAAGGACCACAACGAACAGCATCGGTATACATTTCAAAAGGATCTTCGAACAGACCCAAAACTGCACTTAGACACAAATGTTGAATTTTGTAGGGGAAGTGCCCTAAGGAGAGGACCGATATGGACCATTTTAAAAGTTAAAATAAATCTGAACAACATATTAGGATATCCAAAGTTTGGTCCGTTCAAGAGATATCGTGCATACCATTTAATACCCTAGACAGACGGCAGCGTTAATTTGCATTAACTGACTTAATTCAAATTAACTCGTGCATTATCCGCATTCTTAATGCACAAAATCAAAGGAAATTTAAACTGAATTTAGGTATTTCAATATGGCAATGCTGTGAAAGAGAGCCTATATTCATGTAGGAGAGAGAGCATATGCATGCTCTGAGACACAATTTGCATTGAAAATCAATTGTCTTTTGTCAAATTTCCATGTTTAAGAAAATAAAAAAGGAAAACAAATCAGAAATTTTCGCGTTTCTTTCAAATAAGTAGTGGTCTTTCTCGAATAGGATAGCAGCTAATCGTTTTTCGCGCCTTCTATCAAATCAATCTTTAAAATTTTTATTTTCACAAGCATTTCATTACCCACTATACCAATTCTATCGAAAATAATACATTCTTCAAATGTTCCTTTAGAGTTTTGCGACATTTTTTAATATTAAAAGGACAAAAAAATATCGCGAATAAATTTAATATATTTTTGCATTATCGTGGTGAAAAGGTCAATAGTAGAAAGTATATTTGTTTCGCATATATTGGCGAACTTTTGTAAAACTTTATGAAATGGTCTGCTGGGTGCAAACAAACAGCTGTTTCATAAATGCAGAAACTATCGTCTGCCAGGGTAAAAAGTTAATTGAAATTAAGGAATTTTTAATGCAAATTAACTTTGCCGTCTGTCTAGGGTATTAGTGACATTTCTATATACATATTTGGGAAAGTACCGGTTGCCCATCTTCGAACTGAAACTAAGTTTCGACAAAATATGATGAAGGCCAAATTTTGGACCAAATCGGTTGATCAGTTCAAGAGTTTTCGTGCTCTCCAGCCACTACATATGGTGACATAGGGGGTTTCTACACCTCTCGGGCTGTTTTCTCAAGAAGTACGGACTTGCCCCTTAAAAAACTTTTACCAACGTATTTCTCAGCGAATGCAAGTTGTTTCAACAAAAATCAAAGTGATCCGAGAGCAGGTCTTAAAGTGAACTTATTCGAAATTTTGTGTGGGAGTTACTCCAAGGAGTGGAGAAATATAGTCCATATTTGAACCTGATCTATGTATATCTGGTAGAAATATTAGGACGTGTAAAATATGAACCAAATAGGTTACTCCCTTCAAGACTTATCGTGCGCACACTTTTTCCAAACAATTTTGAACTTTTGTGGGGGACATACCTGAAGGTGTAGACCGATATGGCCCATCTTCGAGATTAAACTAAGCTTGGACAAAATATTACGAAGGCCAAATTTTGGACCAAATCGGTTCATTCCTTCGAGAGTTATCGTGCGCACCAGCCAGCCAAACAGACGGACGGACATTGCTAAATCTACCTCAAACTGTCTGAAACGGATTTCGTCCAAACCTACTTGGGGTCTAAAACCATTATTTCGATGAGGCAGATTTTGCCCGTATGAAAGTGTATATACCCTCGTTAGCATAAATGTTGAGGGTATCAAAAACATTAAGATTTGCAATTTGCAATATTTTACATGAATTAAAACAATTGCGGAATACTCTAATCCACTTATTAATCGAAAGGTAAAGCTATAAAATTTCAGAATTGTATTTGTCATTGACTTCTAATGGGGGAAAATTTTTACTTTTTTGACTAAATAAAGAAAATTATCTCTATACCTTTTGCTCCTTTAAATTAATCGATCTACCCTCTACCATTTACTAACAACATGCACCTTTATGTTGTCTTCACACATTTCAGCAGTCTATGATTTATTCATGTAAATGGTTTCGTTTCTATATTAGACTGGACTAAAACATCAAAGGTCTATGTTGTTGGTATTTATACCCTACACCACTATGTGGGGATGGTATTATAAGTTGGTTTTGGCCAAAAAGTTTGTAACGCATCGAAATAATGGTCGTAGACCCATACTTATATATACCAAAATGAATGTCTCGACGAGCTGAGTCGATCTGGCTATGTGTGTCCGCCCGTCAGTCCGTCCGTCTGTCCGTCTGTCCGTCTGTCCATCTAAACCTTGTAATCACGCTACAGGTCGCAATTTTGATCGGATCGTCACGAAATTTTGGACGCTGATGGGGGTCTCGGAGGGGAAGAAGCCTATTGATTTTGGTGATGGTCGGATAATATTTAGGGGTCGGAAAGGGCAAACAACTTAGGTGGATAAAAAGACAACGTTTTTTTCCAAAGCGAATATCTCAGCTTCTGTATTGGGTATACCAAAAGCAAAACCTGACAATGATAGTAGAAAATATCGCCTTTCTAATGATGTAAAGTAGGTGCTCGTAGGTGATCAAACAACGAAGATATCACAATCGTAGCAAATAAAACCCCAATTTTCATTTTTGCGATTTTAATTATTGTGACGAATATCACAGCTTTGGTTGAAAACTTTCCAAAAGCAGAGCCTGACTATGTAAGTAGAAGATCCCGTCTTTACAATAATGCAAACTAGGTCGGCGTAGGTAACCAAATAACGGAGATATCGCAATAGTGGATAATGCATCCCATTTTCCGATTTTTTTGTAATTACGCTATAGGTCGCAGTTTTGATCGGATCGTCGCGAAATTTTGGGGTTTAATGGGGGTCCCAAAGAGAAAGAAGCCTATTGATTTTGATGATGGTCGGATAATATTCAGGGGTCGGAATGGGCAAACACGTATTTGGAGAAAGGTCAACGTTTTATTTCAAAGCCAATATCTCTGTTTCTTTGAGAGGTATATCTAAAGAAAAACCCGGCAAGGAAAGTAGAAAGCATCACCTTTACAACGATGTAAAGTACGTTGTCGTAGGTGGTCAAATAACAGAGATATGGCAATAGTCGATAATGCATCCCATTTTCCGATTTTTTTTTTGTAATCACACTACAGGTCGCAATTTTGATCGGATCGTCACGAAATTTTGGTGGTTAATGGGGGTCCCACAGAGGAAGAAACCTACCGATTTTAATGATGGTCGGATAATATTCAGGGGTCGGAATGGGCAAAAACTTATTTGGAGAAAAGGTCTACGTTTTATTTCAAAACCAATATCTCTGTTTCTTTAGGAGGTATATCTAAAGCAAAACCTGGCAAGGAAAGTAGAAAATATCACCTTTACAACGATGTAAAGTAGGTTGTCGTAGGTGGTCAAATAGCAGAGATATGGCAATAGTTGATAATGCATCCCATTTTCCGATTTTTTTGTAATCACGCTACAGGTCGCAATTTTGATCGGATCGTCACGAAATTTTTGGAGTTAATGGGGGTCCCACAGAGGAAGAAGCCTACTGATTTTAATGATGGTCGGATAATACTCAGGGGTCGGAATGGGCAAAAACTTATTTGGAGAAAAGGTCTACGTAGAAAATATCACCTTTACAACGATGTAAAGTAGGTTGTCGTAACTGCTTAAACAACAGAGATATCGCAATACTCGGTAATACATCCCATTTTCCGATTTTTTTAATCACGCTACAGATCGCAATTTTGATCGGATCGTCACGAATTTTTTGGGAGTTGATGCGGGTCCCACAGAGGAAGAAGCCTATTTAGTTTGGTGATGGACAAACCGAGATATTGCAATCAGTAATATACCCAATTTTTCCATTTTTTATAATCAAGCTAGAAGTTGGAATTTTGATCGGATAGTGACGAAATTTTTGGGGATAGATGGGGGCCCCACATACGGAGAAGCCTATTGAATTTTTGTGATAGTCTGATAATTTTTAGGGGTCGGAATGGGGAAAAACTCATTTGGAGACAAATTCAAAGTTTTATTCTTTGTGAATATATCGGCTTCTAGTATGGGTATTCCAACGGCAAAGCCTGTCAATGGAAGAAGAAAATATTACCTTTACATTGGTGTAAAGCAGATTGGCGAAGGTGGTCAAACAAGGGAGATACCACAATAGTCGGTAATGCATCCAATTCTTCCATTTTTTGCAATCAAGCTACAGGTCGTAATTTTGATCGGATGGTCACGAAATTTTGGTTGCTTATGGGGGGTCCCAGAGAGAAAGAGGCATATTATGTTTGGTGGTAGTCGGATTATATTTCCTAAAAGAAATGTTTACCAGTGAAAAGCTTATGCACAGGGGTAGTGGTGTAGGGTATCACAAGGTCGGCCCCGTCCCGACTATAGCCTTTGCTCACTTGTTTTATATTTTTATGGAATAAACGTTATTTTTGTGATTAATAGGCAAAAGTTCATTCATCCGTGCTCCAGGAAATCATTATGTCGAAAAGTCATAACTAGATATCGCATTTTTGCATGCTTTTTATTTCTTATCCGATTGGACTAAAATTTTGGATTTAGGCGTTTTAAGGGTCAATTTTCGATATTTGGGGTTATATCAAAAACATGCAAAAAATATGCAAAAAATATGCCAAATATGCAAAAAAATATGCAGAATATGCAAACAGTTTTTGGCCGAAAATCGTCATAAAAGTCGTAAAATTGTCAATTGTCAAGTGTTCTGAATTAAGATAATTGGCCGTTTAACGTCGTTTTTTTAGAAGATTATTGTGTTATCGAGACCTCTTACGACAGTGTGCTACAGGGTATAAAAGTATGATATTGTAATACCATTTTTTATTATTAAACTATGCAAAAATATGAAATTTGATAAAGTATCAAACGTTCTATGTAAAATTCAGTATTTTCTTTGTCATAATTTGATGCAGTGGGCTGGTTTTTGTTCTATAGGAACAAATCGATGTCGGATTTTTTTAGGCGGCACCCGCAAAAAGTGGTTGGTTTGGTCAGATTTCACGACTGTCAAAGTTTGAGCACAATTGGAATATGTCACTGGAGCCTTGAAGTTATGAAAATTTCGATTTTTTGGCTATTTAGCGACTTCGGAGACCCATTTAAATCGTTCGAAACTGGTTTAACGCCCCCAGAATGTTTTTTCTATTTTATTTATTTATTTGGTATCCCACACGACAACAACTGAGTGTTATAACTGAGAGTTTGGCTTATTGATTTCACAAAAAGTATAATGAACAAGCTAATGTTTATATAGATATAATATAGGATATATTGGGTAAACATTATCAATAGGTTGAAAAGAAATAAAGACAATAGATAGAGTTTAATACAAATAATAGTGAAAACTATACCCAGAAATATGTTTTAGGTCCAAACAAGACCTAAACCGCATTGAAGATTTACTTAATACGAAAGGCATTCACAAATAAATATCAGATAAAGGAAATAACAAAATGATACATCATATGTGGTACCTTAGTCCTGAACTTGTTGGCCTGGCATTGTTTGATCTGATAGTGCAAAACACCGTAAAGAACCAAAAGACGACAAAAATCTTAACAAAGCGAAGATACAAATTTCTCCAAAAATATTCGATACAAACAAGAAATCAACTGCCGAAATTCCTAGAAAAAGGTTTACCAGGCATAACTACAAGTGAGACTTAATTGTTGTTCAAGAGATTAAACATGAACTCCGAATTTCTTGAAAAGGATCCTGCAACTTGACCACATCACATCAATTACCAGGAGGGGTAAAGGATGGTAAACAACTTGAAAGTTGTGGGCGACATAGGAAGGAGTCGAGTTCATCACCAAGTTGTCATCTGTACCCAGATGGCTCCAAAACTACATTATGTCAGTCCCTTAAGTAAATTTAAATATGTATGAACAAAATGTAATAATAATGAGATTTTCACGATAAGTCTTGAAAGAACTTTCGAAATTCCGGCATGTTTGAAAAGCTTTCTTTTCACAACGGCAATATACATTAGCATTTAACGGATAGCTCGGCTTGAATTTTATCAATATAATAATTAGGTCATTCAATAAGTGGTGGAGTAATGCAGATAAACATTTTAAAAACAAAACGCATGACATGACGAACGATTATATAAAGGTGTTCTTACAGATGCTAAAAATCTGACTGTTTCAATGTTGGTTTCGGAAAACTTCAATTTTCATTTTTTTCATTTCCAAATTCATTTTTCCAAATTCTGATTTATTTTTATAGACTCCTAGCACCATAAGATCTTTTGCTATTCCAATGCGACAAATCTGTTTTGATTTAATTAATTTTAAGTGAGCGAAACTTATACATTTAATATTAAATAGTAATTAGATTTTCCCTTACAGAACAAGGTTGAATAAATTAACAACCAGAACTCAACCCAAAAGCTTTGAAGGTAGCAAATAAAGTAAAAAATCGGTTGCTTTTACTGTCAGTTGGCAGGTATTTGACTTTTTCCTACTAACGACCAAGGGCAAACAAAAACTGAGTATCTGAATTTCTATTTTCCTACTTGAGAAAATGTTAAGAAGTTGGTTGGTTGGTTTACGAGGTGGCTATACTTTATAGCCTTAATTATTATGTAAGGAATACCGTTTTGAAAACCACACCACTCGTTCAAGGATTGTTATTTCGTAGTATTAAGTTGGCAGTTGAGTTGAGATATTCCAGAAGGTCTTTCGGACCTACTTTGGCTATCTCAGCGATATTATGAAGGAACGGTCGTCCTATGGCTTTAAGTCGTCGTTGCATTAGTGCAGGGCAGGAACACAGGAGGTGCTCCACAGTTTCCTCCTCTTCTTCATCTCCGCAGCTGCGACAGTGGTCGTTGTGCGGTATATTTAAACGCTTTGCGTGGTTACCAATAGCACAGTGACCGGTTAGCACTGCAATAAGTCTTGCCAGGTTCCGTCGATTTTGGCTAATTAGGAACTTTGTGCGTTTGGCGTTGTATTGAGGCCATGTAGATTTTGATATTCGGCATGTTTCCGTTTTGTCCCATCTACTCTCGACCAATTATAGATAGTATTTGAAGATATCCCCTTTAACTACTACCATTGGTGTTGCGACTGACGCCTTTGTTAGTTCGTTAGGGCGGATCCTGCTCTGGCTAGTTCGTCCGCTTTTTCGTTCCCATCAAGTCCCTTATAGCCTGGGATCCAGGTGAGAGTTACTCTTGACAGACACCCTAGTTTAACAAGTTCTTCTTTACAATCTGTCACTAGCTTCGATGTGGCAGAGTTTGATTTTAGTGCAAGGAGCGCCGCTTGATTATCGACAAAATTCCTATTGAGTTTGGTGTGTGGATTTGTAAGAGAATAATACAAGCTTCCTTTATGGCCGCCTGAAAAACACTGCAGTCGTCAGGTAGCTTTATAGATGTTTCCATAATCTGAGAAGACACCAGAGCCGACTCCACATTTCATCTTGGAGCCATCTGTGGTTTGTGAAGCACGCACGCATGTCCGTAGGCTCTATAGCTCGATATTCCTAGAGCCCGCAGCCTTGCCGCATTACATGTTGCAATTGCTTTGATGTGTATGTCTATTGGCAGAATGTGCATCATAATATTCAGGGCTTCAGCCGGACAAGTCCAAATTGTCCCTGTCACCCCGATGCATGCGGATCTTTATATACTATATAGTTTTTTTCTGTGTAGTTTTTTTTCCCCTGCTGGCCACCATACTAGTGCTCTATATTTCAGAATTGGTCTTATTATACTGGTGTACATCTGTAACACCATTTTAGGTTTAAGGCCCCAACGGCTCAAACATTTTGCGACATGTGTAGTATGCAACGGTTGCTTTGTGAGCACGATGTTTCATGTTAGGTTTCCATGACAGCTTTGAATCTAGGATGACGCCTACGTACTTGGCGTGATCTGATAGAGGTATTTCTTGACCTCTTAGTCGTGGTAGATTGGGGATTGAATATTTGGTCTTTGTGGTAAATAGCACTATCTCAGTTTTCCCTGGGTTCACACCCAGGCCACAGCTTGTGGCCCAAGTATCTAGTGATTGTTTATGTTCTAAGGATTACTCGATAGTTCTAACGACTTCGTGTAGGGCTGTACCTGGAGGTATTTCTTGACCTCTTAGTCGTGGTAGATTGGGGATTGAATATTTGGTCTTTGTGGTAAATAGCACTATCTCAGTTTTCCCTGGGTTCACACCCAGGCCACAGCTTGTGGCCCAAGTATCTAGTGATTGTTTATGTTCTAAGGATTTCTCGATAGTCCTAACGACTTCGTGTAGGGCTGTACCTGGAGGTATTTCTTGACCTCTTAGTCGTGGTAGATTGGAGATTGAATATTTGGTCTTTGTGGTAAAAAGCACTATCTCAGTTTTCCCTGGGTTCACACCCAGGCCACAGCTTGTGGCCCAAGTATCTAGGGGTTGTTTATGTTCTAAGGATTACTCGATAGTCCTAACGACTTCGTGTAGGGCTGTACCTGTCGAGCGTCCTTTTATGTAAGCGTGTTGACTGGAAGATATGTTGTTTGAGTTGTCCATCTTTTCTCGAATATGCACATCGATGAGTCTTTCGAGCGTCTTAAGTAGAAATGATGAAAGGCTTATGGGTCTGAAGTCTTTAGCATTTTCATGACTACGCTTTCCTGCTTTGGGTATGAAGACAACTTTGACTTGTCTCCAACTCGCTGCAAGGTTGTTAAGGGATATACATCTACTATAAATGTACACTAGCCAAGGATTAATTATGGTCTCCGTACTTTGCAGCATTTTTGGTATGATACTATCTGGCCCCGGAGATTTGTGGGGAAAGAAGCTGTTTTTAGCCCACGTGACTTTACTCGGACTTATTATCTTATCGCCTTCAGTATTGTTTATATCTGTATTAGTATTGTATTACTCTTCGCTGGTTCTATCAGAGCAGTCAGGGAAGTGTGTCGTAAGAAGTATTTCAAGAGATTCGGTTGAGTTATCAGACCATGTGCCGTTCCCAGCAAAAAGTTTGCCTCCAAAGAGGCAGTTAAATCGTATGTACAAGTGATTTGGAAGTGCATCAAATTATGCATTTTCACTCATTCTTTTTACAAGAGCGTGACCCCGGAAAGAGGCACTCCATTGCACTGCATTTTAACTAACCCTTTGGCACTGCATTTTAACTGACCATTTGGATGTGCATTTTAACTGACCCTCTGGCACTGCATTTTAACTGACCCTTTGGCACTGCATTTTAACTGACCCTTTGGGGTAGAATATGATGCAGTACAAATCACGTGTTTTGATACAGGCATTCTGCGGAATGTTTGCAAGTCGTTGCAAAATATCCCAGAACAAATAAAATGCATTCATTATATGTTTAAAACAAAAATATTAAGAACTTTATTACATTAACACGAATTATGAAAATTCTCCATTGAATTCAATCGCAACAATGCGTGTTTCCTCCGCTATCCTTTTAATCCAAGCTGAAATGTTTTTGCTTCATCTGCTAAATGGGTTTGATATTGTCTTCCTATCACCAGTTAATATTTCCAGATATTTCTACTATAAATGTACACTAGCCAAGGATTAATTATGGTCTCCGTACTTTGCAGCATTTTTGGTATGATACTATCTGGCCCCGGAGATTTGTGGGGAAAGAAGCTGTTTTTAGCCCACGTGACTTTACTCGGACTTATTATCTTATCGCCTTCAGTATTGTTTATATCTGTATTAGTATTGTATTACTCTTCGCTGGTTCTATCAGAGCAGTCAGGGAAGTGTGTCGTAAGAAGTATTTCAAGAGATTCGGTTGAGTTATCAGACCATGTGCCGTTCCCAGCAAAAAGTTTGCCTCCAAAGAGGCAGTTAAATCGTATGTACAAGTGATTTGGAAGTGCATCAAATTATGCATTTTCACTCATTCTTTTTACAAGAGCGTGACCCCGGAAAGAGGCACTCCATTGCACTGCATTTTAACTAACCCTTTGGCACTGCATTTTAACTGACCATTTGGATGTGCATTTTAACTGACCCTCTGGCACTGCATTTTAACTGACCCTTTGGCACTGCATTTTAACTGACCCTTTGGGGTAGAATATGATGCAGTACAAATCACGTGTTTTGATACAGGCATTCTGCGGAATGTTTGCAAGTCGTTGCAAAATATCCCAGAACAAATAAAATGCATTCATTATATGTTTAAAACAAAAATATTAAGAACTTTATTACATTAACACGAATTATGAAAATTCTCCATTGAATTCAATCGCAACAATGCGTGTTTCCTCCGCTATCCTTTTAATCCAAGCTGAAATGTTTTTGCTTCATCTGCTAAATGGGTTTGATATTGTCTTCCTATCACCAGTTAATATTTCCAAATATTACTCAAAAAGGTTTTCAATAATTCTATTTTATAACAAAATTTTTGGAAAATTTATGCCGCTGCCTGTATAGATGTACAAACTGATTTATTTACTTGTAGGGATCACTAACAACTGATCAAAAATGTAGCGGAATGCCATTTTCACGACTCCGTTTGGACTGCATCCGGATGCTGTTAAATTGTGAGGAATCACGACTTCGTTGAACTGCATCCGGATGTTGTTAAAATGTGACAAATGGATGTGATTCCTTGGATTACATCCAAATGCGGTTAAAATGTGAGGGATGGAGTGCCCTTTTCAAGACTCCGTTTCAACTGCATCAAAACATGCCGTGAAAGAACTAGTCCTCATTGCTCTACTTCCAATTTATTTAGCTGGGTTGTTTCTCTTTATATATGTATGTGGGATTCGAGTGCCCTTTTACCATAACTTTCTAAGTCTGGCTGTATCTTTGGTGCTGTCTTGCTCTGGCTATGGCCTTTTTGTACTCCTTTAGCTTATCCTTGTATGGCTGCCAGGATCCGCTTTGGTAGCTGTCGTTCAAAGCTTTCCGTGACTGTTTACGCAGTTTAGAGAGCTCGGATGTCCACCATGGTGGATAGTGTTTTTTCGACCGCGTCATTGGACATGATACTTTAATAGCTGTATCTAGAGATTTCTCCAAAATAGATACAGCTTTATCTATACACGCCGTAGTATCGCCTTTGTGTGGAATGCTGGGTAGTTTTTCTTTCAAACCCCTATTGACGTCTCCCAGTTCGTTCTTTTAGGGTTGCGAAAGCATTTAATTAGCGTTGTTTTTTTTCAGATATATTGAATAGTATCCAATTGTGATCTGAGAACGATTATTTATCGGATACTATCCAGTTAGCTATTTCGAGATGACGTTTTTCGGATACCAGTGTGAGGTTAATGACCTCCTGCCACCAACTAAAGTTATCCGAGCTTGGAAATACAAAGTTGGGTTAGTACCTCTATTACATATGGTAAGATTGTTAGTGTTAATGAAGTCTAGAACTGACTCACCTCTGTCGTTCGTTTCTGTGCTGCCCCATAGGGTATGTCTTGCGTTTGCATCGCAGCCAATGACGATGGTGTTGAGTGGGTGTATGGCCACCATGGTGCTTCAGACTTCGGAGGTTCCCCCCTTGGTGTGGCTTCCTTTGAGTGGGCCATGTTGCAAGAGGCAATAAAGAACTGCTTACCATTGTCAAGTTCCACTCTTGCCACGGTGAAGTCTGCTGTACTATACTCTGGACATAGAAATGCGTTTATTTTATTTTTAACAATTATTCTTCATGTATAATTTTTTTATATCCTTATATCCTCTGCTATTCGTAAACGTAAGGCGACTCTAGAGTCCCTCAGATTGATCTGCACGACCTTGAGCATCATCTTATTGTGGGGGTGATCTTGATGGCCCCTCTAGCTGCGTGTTATCTAGCAGCTTTTCGGCATCGTCGATGTCGTCTGCATCGTCTTCTCCGTTCGGGCCATGCGATCTTAGTATCTTTACTGTGGCTTCCCTTACGCCAAAGAACAGTTTGTTGCCGAGTCTCTCTAGTGCCTCCACTCCGGCCTCTGTTGTAGAGAGAACCAAACTCATGCTGTTATTGTTCGGGCGATTACGGACCATTGGAACATCCTTGTTCATCTTCGCCAGACTTTGTAGCAGTTTCGGGTCGTCACAATCTATCTTGGGCTGCCAAACTCTGGCACGAGGTCTTATTGGGATTTCTTGGGCTGGGATCAACCGCAAGTTGATGTCTTCCCACGCATCGCTGATCTTAGCCATGTATTTTTCCTAGAATCCCTTTGAGAACTCGTCCATACATTTGATTACCCTGTAGTCACGATGAACCTCGCTTGAGTCGAAATGAGGCACAGGAGAATCTTCGCTTGTGAAAACATGTTCTGACAATTTAGTTTCTACCATGCCCCATTCCGCAGTGGTGATAAAGGACAGCTTTCCCTTCTTGTCGTTAGCCACGGCAACCATCAAGTCGTCCTTAACTACTTCATTGAAGTGACGTTTTATTGTTGAAGAGGCAGTAGTGTTATGTTTTTTTCTCTTGGCGGGCTTATTGTCCTCAGTGCGGGAGGGCTCACGTTTGGAGAAAGTTGGGTGATCGTCGGTTTTAGAGGTTTTGGTTTCCTCGTATTCCTCGACGATTTTTGTGTACTTAATCTTGTCCAACTCATCCCGTTCGTGGACCGTACCAATTGCAGCATTCTTGGCGATCTTGCCGAGAATGAATTTTGCCTTCTGGTATAGGGCCTTTCGAACGTCGGCCGGACTTTTCTTTTTCTTGTTGGATTGTGTAGTTTTACCATCCTCAGTGACGGTCAGAGTTGCTGTTTTTGTGGTTATCTAATGAAGTGAACTGACAACACTTAGTTGGCTAGCTACCAGCTCCTGGCTGAATGCTATAAGGTCATCCTCGGAAGAGTTGCTAGACTGCAACCGAGGAAACTACGAGGAAACATAAGTTTTAAAAATTTTAAATCAAACCCATCACAACCAATGGCCCTCGACTTAATTAATCCAAACGCCTCTAAAACTTCACTATAATCTACACAACGAAAACTAAATCCTTCACAAACACCTTCAGGGAAACTTGGAACACGAATGTTACTACGGGATTGATTACACACGAATTCGGAATTAAGACGATCAACATCCTCCGGTTGAACAATATTATTAGAGTCATACGCCACGCCATTCATTCTCAGAACCGACCATACTTGTTTAGATGACTTACTACAAAAAAGATTTTTGTGAGCCAATCTTTTCTTCTTCCTCACAATATTTTTAGCCTTGTTTCTTAATGTGCAGTATGTTTTCCAATTTACATCACTGCTATCATTTAAAAAAGCTAGATCCCTAAGCAACAGTCCATGACGAATTTCACGTGCCAATCATCACACATATACATCACAAATCGCTTCCTAATGGGAAAAGCCGAGCGAATGCGCAGAAGATTTGCATTTAAAACGCTAACTTGAACATCTACATCTGATGTACCAATTATGGCTTCAAAGTTCCTGCTTCATCAATTTCAGCTGCATCTAGGGCATCATTATCAACATACTCAAAAAACGGTTTTACACTGGGACTATAAACATCAAGGGATACAAAAATAAAAGCATGATCGGAAATACCAGGACAGGCAAATTTACTACTATATTTTAAAAAATTCGGGCAAGACATCAAAACATAATCCAACAGCGAAGTAGAATGGTGAGCTACATCATAATGCGTGGGCATTGAGTTGTGCACAATACTCAGGTTCATTCTACTACATATATTTCTAACATTGAAGCTTTTCGTAACATCAAACAAATAGTTATTAAAATCACCCATAACCACTACATTATCATACCTCATTAAAAATATCACTTAATCTAGTGGAAAACGTTTTGAATCAAGATATAAAGCGAACAAAAAATTATTATATAACCAATGTTAAAATTCCTTTGAAAGTTAGTTAATTGAGAAGACAGATAAAAATTATCATTAAAAATATCACTTAATCTAGTGGAAAACGTTTTGAATCAAGATATAAAGCGAACAAAAAATTATTATATAAGCCAGGAATTTTGAAAAATAAATAAATATATGCATAATTTCTTCATATATGTACATGGTAGAACAAGAAAAGGTAGCAGCAATACCCAGCTGACTGAACTGGGTTGTAGTGTTAGTGTCAAATTTCATATGACATTTTATACATTTATTTTTATTTCGATGTACATTAGGGACATATATTTTTTGAGAAAAAAAATATATCATTCGGAAAAAACCATTTCCCAGAAAGACTTCTTCATATCAATGATATGTAACCTCCTCCAAATTCGAACGATAAGCCGCGCAGTAAATCCCCGCTTGTAGAGGCGATACAACGTTTGTTAATATGTGAGGTATTTTATTAAAATTTAAAAAATAAAGCCCTATTAAACATGTGCTTCTTTGATTTCTAAAACAAAACATTGAAACAGCTTCTCCTTTTTCTATGAATTTCCAGCGACCCCAAACTTTTCTGCAAGAATTCTACTTTCTGCGAGAATTTATGCATTTAGTGGAATGATGTGGAAACATACAAATTGAAAATGTAACGAATTTTCATTCATGTTTTCCAAAATATTCAACCAAATGTGAAAAATTATTAGTTTTTTTAAATTCCAATAATTTATAGACATTTCCTTGTTTTGTTTACAAATACAACTGGCAGTAACGTTACAAACAAAAACAAATTCCTTTGTGGTTGTTGTTCGAGTTGTATTTGTTGTAGTATTAACTTTACCTTGTATTTGTTCTACCATGATATATGTACATAAACTACTCAGAACATACTGAATTATTACTGTCCATCCACAACATTCAATGGCGGCGCCGACAGTGCATCCCCTTCGTCATCAAGCATATTCATGCAACGCCTAATGTCGAACTCGTTCTCTGTTCCATCAGGGAGAACAACCAATACCTTAGGATTGTCTTCACTCCTCAACTTAAACTTGCGTATTTTATTGCTTCGCCATAACCTTCGACACACGTATATCAGGTTAGATGCTGCCCTGTTATGATGATCATTTAGATATATCCTGCTTGCAATAGCAGCACCAGTAACATCACAAAGCTTCAGCGGCTCCCGTCGCCTTTGGTAATTAGCCATAATACAGTACCTCACATGCACCGAGTTAAATTTCACAAGCACCGATTTGCCATTTGAAATATAACAGCAATGGTGAACGTCAACTGGACTTAGCACCCTTAGGTGCTTTATACCATCCGGCAAACCGCTGATGATAATATTAGATCTGTTTAGCCGCCTTCTCAGAATGTCATTTTCAACTTCGACTTCTTGCATTGCACGTTCTACTCTTTTTACCGCAGCATTGCAACTTCCCATATATTCCTTCATTTGCTGGAGGCTCTTATCAACATCTACACGCATGTTCTTAACAATTTCTTTTATTTTCACCATTCAAACTCCCTTTGCAGCGAATCAAACGTCCGATCTCCAACTAGGTCATTACAATCACCAATAGGATTCATACTACTGCTACCAGCTACACTGTTGGTTTTTCTTCTTTTTGTTACAGGAGGGACATTTGAAAAAAAAAAAAACATTTTATTTTTCCTGTTTTTGTATAGCAGAGTGTGTTGCTCCTTCGTAACATTGACGCAAGTGATATGGTAATACAATCCACATTCGCAACAACCCAAACTGTTCTGATTACCTTTAACAAGGCAGTTACATGCAGGACATGTAAACGATTTTGATTTCGACGCCATGGATGACAAAAAAAATTTTTCCATGACCCTCTGTACACCAACAGGTACAAAATACAGCTGATTTAGCAAGTAAAATGTTCCAACAGATACAGATGCCGTATAAAATGCAAAGCTACCAAAACAACAATACGATGCCAAGCAGGGAGCAGCTACCGCAACACAGCAACAACAAGGCAAGCAGGAACAATATGAAGATCACATTTAAGGTCCACTTAGCTTTGCTTACTTATTTAGTAATGATTTGGCTTTTGAACAAAGAGTACGACGCGGCAATTTATTTTTTCTTCTTCTTCTCTCAAACAGAAAAAAGTTTTATACACAAGCTTTCAGCAATTAGGCAAGAATTGACAACTCCTTTAATTACGCTTGGTAAATTCACAGCAAAGCAAAATATTGTGGAAATAAAATCGTGATTTATACTGCTTTTATTTATTTATTAAATATTTTTGCAAATTTCCCGGGGACCAAACAATTTTAATGACACTTCATTGTAGGGTTCTATAGATTTTAATAGTTTTTTTTTTACTTTCTTCTCAACTTTCATTGGCATTGTAATTTATCAATATTGCTTATAAGTGCAAGTAGAAGCACCCATTTCTATTGTTTGTATTTTTCCAAAACCACAAAAAAACTTTTGTTCACATGAGAATAAAAAAGTAGTAAAATAAAGATGTGAAGAAAAAACTTGTTCGTATTATTTGTAGTTTTCTTTTCAATGGAA
Source organism: Musca autumnalis (assembly GCF_047663935.1). Lineage (NCBI taxonomy): Eukaryota > Metazoa > Arthropoda > Insecta > Diptera > Muscidae > Musca > Musca autumnalis. Next base: position 86,190,668 of record NW_027411866.1, read on the forward strand.
AAAGAATCATATTTTTTCTGCATTAATACAAACGTATGTATGTACCTAAAATTGCATTGTGCTTACAATGTTCTTTCGAAATTCGTTTTCAAAGCATATATAAAACAAAATATTTTGAATATATGTATAAAACAAAAACTTTTTCTTTGACAAATTTCTTATGGCAAAAGTTTTTAATTTGTATGCATTGCTTTCATGTAGTCTTTTAAAAGTCAAAGATGATTTCGATGGTATGAACATCATGGCAATAAAAAAACTTACTTTGTTTAAATTAATTTAGTATATATTTTATTTAAAGTTAAAACAAGTATTTGGTTTAAGTTAATATAGCGTTTTTAGATTCAGGGAGAAATATGGAACAACGTGGGCCAAAAATTTAACCCTTTATGGACCAAATACACAACTTGTACCTTTACCCTTTGGGGACAAGAATTGGAAGGTCTGTTATTTGTCTACAGAATTGAAGGCATCAACGTCCGATAAGTTCAGAAGCTTTTTTGTTGTGTTTCGTTTTAGTTTTAATGTGAATATGCCTTAAAATTATTACCTTGAAAATCCCACACATCATATGTGACATATATGGCCTGTTCCCGTACTTTATAAAGTGGTAAAACTCGTAAAAGTTGTAAAAGTCGTAAACGATTTTCATATAAATTTTGTGTACGGGAACGCAAAATTTGTAAAAGTGGTAAAAATTGTAAAAACTTTTTAGTTCTGGAACAGAGCTACTGACTATAACTGTATATATTTATAAAAGATTTGTAAATAATTTGACTTTAGAACACAGCAGAATGCTGTAGACTCCAATTTGGCTAACATTATTTGGTAAGAGGTTTAACTCTGACTTCAAAAAATCAATATTATGGAAAATATGGTAACCTAAAAAAGTTGTATAATTCTTGTCGAGCAAATTTACATACAATTTTCTGCATTCGGCTAGAGTTAATGAACCAATTTCAATTTTCATTTTCATTGCCGAACGTTGCCGAGACTTTAAAAGCGTTCATAACCTCAAAATGTTCTACTTTCTTCGAAAATTCAAAGTTAACACCCATTTAATAACTATTTATACACATAAATGATGATAAGAGGACATTTTTGATAAATAGATATCGAATACTTTCTAATCAAATCGTTACTTATGCTAATATTGTGATTTTGTTTCACCCTGAACGTATACAAATAAACATATTTCGTTAACAAGTTTTTAAAGATATTTGGATAATACATATTTGGCAGCTTGCCATGTAACGGTATAATTTTTCATACAAAAACAAAATTTATTTTTATTATATTTGAAGTGTTTCTTATAAGAAAGTAAAACAAAATAAGTGAAAACACAAAGTGCGAAATCTTACTTTTGGCCAGTAAAATGAGCTGTTTGACCTATAGTGCCCTGTTCAGTTTTACCGATTTTGATTTGATTTCGCAAAAATCGGTAGATATTGGGATATAGCCTCCCCCAATTTTTGAAAAATATCCTTCAAATTAAACATGTTTTCTTAAGCCCTTTCTAAGTTTCACCGATTTTGAGAAAAATCGGGTTAGATTTGGATATAGCTCTCATATATATTTTCGCCCGATTTTATGTATTCGATGCACTATGGACGCAATGTATGCGAGATATTGATTAAATTAGGAAAATATGACGTAATTATCCGTAATTGAGTGACATCGGGCGAAATTATATATGGAAGTCATATTCAAACCTGAACCAATATGGACCAAAGTTAACATTTTTCATTCCTGTTCCCTCATAAGTACTTGTACAAACATTCATCAACCTAGGTCAACGTTAAAACTGAACAGGGGACCTGAGGAAACTCCCATGTTAAAATTTAAGGATATTCATCAAAAGTTGGACGAATTATAGCAAAATCGGAGAAAGATATATATGGGGGCTATGTCCAAATCTGAACCGATTTTTACGAAAATCGGTGAACCTATTCATAAGAAAAACCACACATCAAATTTGAAGGCTATTCGATTAAAATTGAAGGAGTTATAGCAAAATCAGTGAATGATATATATAGGGGCTATATCCAAATCTGAACCGATTTTTTTCAAAATCGGTAGAGCTACTCAGGGGCTTAAGAAAATATTACATATTAAGTTTGAAGGCTATTTGATCAAAATTGACTGCGTTGTAGCAAAGATATATGAGGGCTATAATCAAATCTGAACCGATTTTTGTAAAAATCGGTGTAGCTATTCAGGGGCCTAAGAAAATAACACATATTAAAGTTCAAGGCTATTCGATCAAAAGTGAATAAGTTGTAGCAAAATCGGGAAAGATATATATGGGGGCTATATAAAATCTGAACCAATATATCTCAGAAGGTTGCAGGGATGGACAGAATGCTTTTACACATTTCGCTTCCGAAGAGATGTCCAATTAACTGAAATCAAGAGCCAAGGTGGCAATCAAAAGATATACTCTACGAAATATTAAGAATTTATACTTTTTTTATCAAATTTAAATTTTTAGTTCTTGATAACAGTACTTTGCCACTGTGCAGTTGCTGTCAACTTTTTGTCCTAAAATTTTTTATTTATAGCCCACCCATCAAATCCCCATCCAAACTTTTAATATTATCAACAAAATGTTATTTTAAATGTCGTCTAATTTTCATACGATTATCGCTTTAGATAATCTGGGAAATATTTTTCATATTTAAAGAGCATAATGAAGTTCATTATGGATGCACATATCGACAAAATTCTTGCAGATTTTGTATCGGATGTGTTTACTGTAAGCAAAAAACATAAAACATAAAAAAGAGAATTAATTAAAAAACATAAACATATATAAAATTTAACATCACATTTTTTGATTTTTGTCCACGAGGCAACACTGTGCGTCATCTGTGTGAACTGATGCCTTCGTAATGTGATGCGTTTGTTTAGGATTTGGATCAAGGTATATGGAATAGCTGTTCCAAAATGAAGATTTCTACTAAAACATAAAGACATTACATATTCCAATTGTCGAATCTATTACCTAAAATAAAAAGAAATACACACACAAAGCTTTTTGCTCAATGACAATTTCTACACACACACAACATAATATTTTTTGACAGCCATCAAAGTTAAATTAATACCAACTAAATTTTTCCTTATGAATGGCATACAAATATCTAAGTGTAATATTTTTTTGTCTGGAAAAGTTAATTATATTATTCTTTGTTGTTTGTTACTATTTGGTGGAGGCGAGGTGGATGGCTCTTTAGCCACAACATCAATATTTTCTACAGTACAACTATACGAAGGCCACCGTGTTGCACACTAGGGTTATGACTTTTTTACAACCTCATATCTCTTTATGATAGCGTGTTGAGTTTCTACACAAGATTATATCAAATTTTAATTAAGAAGTGAAAAACCCTAACGCACAACATTATTTTATAATTTGAATCCATCAGAATTCTAGAAACATTTTTTAAGTCACTCTAACAGATATATAATTGAAAATAAACTGTAGGGCCACATGAGATAACAAAACTGGCATAACTATTGTATCTCACTAATTTTCTTTAATTCTGAGAATCATAAAAATTTCGTAAATAATTTTATGCAATTATATAATTTTTTAACAAAAAAATCAATTTTTAAAATTTGAATTCATCAGAATTTTGGAAACATTTTTTAAGTCACTGTAAGCAGATATATAATTGAAAATAAACTGTAGGGCCACATGATATAACAAAACTGACATAACTTTTGTATCTCACTAATTTTCTTTAATTCTGAGAATCATAAAAATGTCGTAAATAATTTTTTTTTTCAAAGATATAATTTTTTAACAAAAAAATCAAAGCTTTTTCGAAGTGGTTTGTGCATGGCATTTTTCAATATTTGAATGGAATCAACGTTATTAAATAAGTTATTTTATAAATAAAAGTTATTTTAGTGATTAATAGGCAAATTTCATTCATCCGTGCTACAGGAAAACATTTTTGAGAAAAAATGTCGAAAAATCATAACCCTATTGGACACCAGCCTTGCAAACTTTCAACTTGTTTGCAATACATTCTGAGTATTGTAGTCATGTAAAAGTTCTCTACGAAAAGTAGTGGGTCCCGTTTTATTGAGCTACTATGAAATTGGGTGCACTCATTGATATAAATGGAGTGTTGTCCCTCCTGGGACGTTTGTGGAACAATTATTACAAGTTGTACGAACATGCATTGGTGTTTCAACGCCTATTAGCTCAAATTGGAGTTGCAAGTCCATGCTGGACGAAAGTGAACACTTAACAGGTAACTTACGTTTAATGACAAATGCTTACTACTTTTAAAATTAGAGTGTCTGCTCCTTGGTAAGAACACCAACTTTGTTGATGATGAAACAGTAGAGTTAATTCAGAAGGTTCTAAGTTATCCCAATTTCAATTTGAAATTTTTATTCTAATCGCCTTTTAATGAACAGTTTTAACAGATTATATCCTTCTGTAATATTTCGCAACTGCCAGGACTGTGAAAAGAATAAAAATCTTTCAAATATGATTTTAAGGAAAACTTATTCTACATACAAGATTATTTCGAATATGGACAATATATAAAAAGCTTTTCAATGTCTTAAACGTTCATTCCATAAAAATTCTTCCAAAAAAATCGTTTAGGTCATAAAATAACAAAAAAAAAATTAAAAATGAAAAAAAAATAAAACAAAAATCTATCAAGGAATAATTTATACAACAAATTATGCGAACAAATCTTTTCTACATATATGTGTTAGTATCCCTCAGGGAAAGAATGAATATGTATTTGTGATTGTTGTAGCTTCCCTGTAGGAAGCATGGGGTCATGTGTCGACATGTCACCACTTTGTGTACAATTATGGTGACAAAGTCAACGCTTTGTCAACATGTTGTCAACGATTGATACTTTTACCTTAATAAGAAGAAGCATTGTTTATATTAACAGCTGATAACCCAACTTAGCATCTTCTTATTACTCTTCATTTTCTTAATTGTCTGGTGTAAAATAATTTTTGGCGGCTCTTGAAAAAAGTGTTTTTGTGAAAAATCAATAAAATACCGTGAATTTAACGAGTGATTAAAGGATTAAGGGATATAATTTTAATAACAACAAGTATGATCAAAAGAAATTATAAAAGTGAAAAAATAGACAACTCTATATCAAAATACAAATTCTGAGGCGGCTGACAACATTTGTGGTAAAACTTCGACAATTAGACATTTTGTGGAACCTTTAGAGAAGATTGTGGAGCCTCACGAATATATTGTCCCGTTTCGCTGGAAATGCTAAACGCTACCTACATCTGATACTTGGACACGATATAATAATGAGTTACAATGTTGAAGGATTATTTGGCAAAAATCCAATGTTTATACAGCTACAATAGGTAAGAACATTTGAGGACACTTTGTGTATTTATACATATTTATTTATACATGTATATTCTTTTCAATTCCTAGATGTTATATCCACATTCAGCGAACCGCCAAATAAAACGTTAAGTTCCAAAAAATAAAAAAGGCGATGAAAATTCTGACAGTGAAAACGATTTTGTTATTATTTAAATGTTAAAAGTTTAGCCAGCCTTCTTGGGATTAGCCCGTTTTAAAGATAAATAAGGCTGTAATACACAATTTGTAATTTGTTAGCATTTTCAATATTATTGGTCTGTTCCAGAACTGCAAAGATTTACTAATTGTTACTATTTTTTCCGATAACATAAAGGAAAAAATGTTATCGTAGTAAAAAATTTTAGCTTCTTGCAGGTTCTGAAACAGCAAATATGTTTTTTCTTTTATAAAATAAAAGTAATATTTAAACAAAAGTGTAAGTTCATCGTCTTTTTTAACGTACTATATAGATTTTTAAACTATAAAAAGTTCTAAATAGGCTAAAAAACTCAGTAGTGAAAATCTGGTACCAATGTCTCCATATGACCTCTATTGACTCACTATCTCCAATGTCTTTATTGACTCACTACTTCCAATGTCTGTACTGACTCACTACCTCCAATGTCAACACATGGTCCCTCAGCAACTACTGACTTACTACTAGCATACTAGTTCCAATGTCACTACTGAATTTCGAATGACATGTTCATACAAAATATCTATAGAAAATTACATGAGTTGTCTACAGTTTGTTAATAGTACTGTGGACAATGTCAGTAGTAAGTCAGTATAGATTCACTAGTGACATTTCCTACAGGGTTTTGCCAACATAACATAAATCAAACCGGAAGGAATAACTCAAGAATCACACAAACCGAAAAAATATGAAGGAAATAACAACAACTATTGGGTGTATATTTTATATGTTTGCATGTATTTCTGGCTATGTCCTTGGAATCCATACAATATTGCATATATTTTGCCAAAAGGAATTCTGGGATATGCTTTTCTGTTGTTATTGGTGCCTTCTGTCTTTGTATATATCTACCATTTCATTGTTATTTTTTATTTTTAGTTATTTTTTGTGCATTTTTGTACATTATAACACGAATATTGTGTATTCAATATTTTTTGTGAATTTTTATGTTTAATCTACATATATTACAATGCATTGGACAAGTTTGCATTTCTCTGTTTTATTTGTTAAGCCTGTTGACGGACAATGATGTGACTGGGTATCAAACGAAATGATATACAGTGGCGGCCAGCTAATTAGGGACAATAAAAATTTTTCATATAAGGTACTGGTATAAGCACTATCAAGTGATGTCAAAACGTAAGGAGATTCCCCATACATGGGGGAAATACAACCCACTTTTCTAAAAATGGACCATATTAGCCTGGCCAGCTAATTAGGGACATTAATAGTAAAATTAACTTTAAGGTTAATTGATACATATTTGTATACAATAATTGCTCGTATTAGTTAGTTTACAGTGTATTTAACTGATTTCATGCTTTACCACCGCCGAAAGTCCTTTAAGGGACCGAATTATTACTAAAATCCCTAATAATGTGCTTTAGGCCTTATTTTCCGTTAATGCACCAAACATATTCATATTTTTTGGCACTTTATGACAAAAACTATATTTTTAGTGACCCCAGACATCATTCCGAACCATACACCGCAAGTACCGCTCCATACTGGGTGTACATTAGGGTTATGACTTTTTGAAATTTTTCCTCAAAAATGATTTACTGTAGCAGGGATGAATGAACTTTTGCCTATTAATCACTATGCTATCGTTTATTCCATTGAATTATAAAAAAAGTTCACGCACAAATCGATTTTAAAAAAATATTTTTTTGAAAAAATATATGAAATGAAAAAAAATTTTTTTCAAAAAATTATTTTTTGTTGCACGAATGAGTAAATATAAGCCTACTAATAACAATAATAACGTTTATTTCATTCAAATATTAAAAAGTCGCGAAAAAAGTCACTTCGAAAAAATTTTAAATTTTTTGTTTTTTGTTAAAAAATTATATTTTTGAATAAAAGCGTTTACGACATTTTTACGATTCTCAGAATTGAAGAAAAATAGTGATAAATAAATTTTATGTCATTTTAATTATCTCATGTGGCTCTAAAGTTTATTTTCAATTATATATCTGTTTTCAGTGACTTCAAAAAATTGTCCATAATTTTGATAAATTCAAATTTTAAAATCATTTTGTGCGTGAGGTTTTTTCACCGAATCACCTTATAATTAAGATTTTATGTAATCTTATGGCAAAACTCATCACGCTATGATACAGGGATATGAGGTTGTAAAAAAGTCATAACCCTAGTGTACATTTATCCTTAAATTACTTATTAACGAATTTGGTTGAGTGATTAAGGTTAAAATTCTATTTGAAGGATGAGTTATGAGGCATTTTTAAGGCAACGAAATATTGTTATCCGGTCTTAAGCATGCCGTCATAATGTAAAAAAATACTTTGAAAAAATATCTATTAAATGGAAATAAAATATCTATTAAATTGAGCAAAATTTAGATGAGGGAGCAATTACATACACAATTTTTACAAAGGATGAAAAACACCCAACATTGATGGAAGCCCCAGGGATCCCTGTGTTAGCTTTTGCATGGAACAAAGTACATTTTCACATCGAAACCAATCGATACTACTCATTTTTGAGGGTAAAGATGTTTATATTGCTGGAAAAATTATCCGGTGGCTCTGAACAAAAAGTTGGTTTAATTGTATAGTTTAAAAATGGCACACACAAATTTTATTCCATGCCGAAAAGCTTCAGTTGTTGAAATAAGTGCAAAATGTTTTTAACACATAATGTAAGCATGCTGATGACCAGATTACCATGTTTTGTTGACTTAGAAATGCCTCATAACACATCCTTTAAATAGGATTTTCACCGTAATTGCTCATCCAAACTGGTTAATAAGTAATTTAAGGACAAATGTACACCCAGTATGGAGAGGTAATTGTAGTGTATGGTTCGGAAGGATGTCTGGGGTCACTAAAAAAATAGTTTTTGTCATAAAGTGCCAAAAATTATGCATATTTTTGGTGCATTAACGGAAAATAAGGCCTGAATCACATTATTAGGGATTATAGTAATACTTCGGTCCCTTAAAGGACTTTCAGCGGGGGTAAAGCATGAATTCAGTTTAATACACTATAAACTAACTAATACGAGCAATTATTGTATACAAATATGCATCAATTAACCTTTAAGTTAATTGTACAAAAAATGTCCCAAATTAGCTGGCCAGGCTAATATGGACCAGTTTTAGAAAAGTGGGTTGTACTTCCCCCTCATATGGGGAATCTCAAAACTTTTTGACATTACTCGATAGTGCTTATACCAATACCTTTTATGCAAAATTTATTTTATCAAAATCTACACATTTTTAAATTAAATCAAATAATCTATGAAACTGAATTTACTGTCCCTAATTAGCTGGCCGCCACTGTATGTTGCTAGTATCGTTTAAAACAAAAATAATCATTTGATTTTTTTTTTGGTTTTGTCAGTTCTTCTCATTTTGGTTTATCCTTGAAATACATATTAAAACGTGTCATTTCTGTGATTGAAATTTGCTTGTTTTATTAAGGATATTTTTTCATTAATTTAAATATTTTTAATTGAAAAAATTTAATTTAATATTCCAGGCCGCGTAGGTATTCACTCGGCCTTTAGACGAATGAGAGTATATACACTTTCATACGAAGAAACTATGCCTTATCGAAATAATGGTTTTCATTCCGTTTCACATAATTCAGGGTCGACTTTGCAATGTCCGTCCGTCCGTTTGTCTGTCTGTATGGCTGCTAGATCATACGAACCTATCAACTGATTCGTTCCAAACTTTAGATCTAGTAATATTTAGTCCAAACTTGGTTTAATTTCGAAAATAGCCCGTATCGGTCCACACCTTTGGGTACCTCCCGCACAATAGTTAAAACCTTTTCCCAAATCGTTTTGACGTTTTTGAACAGATTGTCCTCGCGGCCGCGAACTGTACAAGTTTTTGTCAGGGTCAAGTCCATAGTACCCGACAACGGTGACTAAAATGACTAATGAGCCAAATGGACCCATTCCATCAGGTACTTACTCCACAAATTTATTACAACAATATTCACAATACTCTTAAGAAAGTTATTTTTCAGAAACTTTGCCCATATCTTTATTTTTTTACGAACGTTTCCAACGCCACTCACACCCACCCCTTCCGACCGAGACGGCGACCATCCTCATACGTAGGGACCGCGTACACACCTTGATCCGAATCATAGTGGGTTATTTGTTAGCGTTTAAAGACCAGTAGTGCGATTCTCTAACTCATTTTTTGAGTTAACGACAAAAGTCGTTAAAATTAAAACCCAAATTATGAATGAAAAGTTCAAATAAAATTTGACAACACTCTTGCTATCGGTAGAGCTTTACGACTATATTTTATTCGTCGCTAACTTAACGAAAAATATCGTTAATTACCGAAATTATAAGCATTTTAATTTTACCGATTTTTGTCGGTAACTCGAAAGATGTGTTAGAGAATTGCACTACAGCTACAGAAAATTAATTCATCAGCTCGTTAACTACATATATATTGTATAATATACTACTTATTCAAAAACATAATTATTCTAGATTTAATAATGTCTGTGCTCATTCCAAAATCTGTAATACTATATAAAGAATTAAAGTCAATACTCATTCTATAGAGGGGATCAACTGCAACCGTGTCAAAATTGAGTTACCAGATTTGAAATGAAATTTAAATAAAACACCTTTAAAACACTATAAAATGGACCAATATTGGTTTTTTCCATATTCATGTATTGTCATCTAAATCTGAAAAGTGTGCAAAGTTTCAGTTCGATTGGTCAACTGCAACTGTGTTAAAAATGAGTTACCAGATTTGAACTAAACGGACCACAGCAAGTTAAATAAAACACTGTAAAAAGTGTAAGCAAATGTGCTTTTTTCGATCTACTCGTTTATTAGTATACCAATATTGTATTAATGGACATGCATTATCATCAGTAGAATCATACGTAGATCTTGGACTTTTGATGGATCCGAATTTACATTTTAATAACCAAATTATTACTATGGTTAATAAGGCTTATGGTGTGTTGGGTTTTATAAAACGTTGGGCGGAAAAATGTTCTGACCCATATGTAACTAAACAATTATACAGAAACAGTTTTTACTTTTTGCATTACGAAATCTACATTGGAGTAGTGACTTTGAATTGCCATCTTATACTAGTAGACTAAAACTTATCCGGTTACCTACCTTAAAAAGTAGACGTATAATGTTTAGTAATGCTATTACAACTCTGGAAATATTAAATGGCTCTGTACCATCTGATTTTTTAATATCATCTTTTAGAATAAATATACCTTTTAGATCCAGTAGATACTAGCAATTTTTATATTTAGATTTCACCGTTTAAAATATGCAATGTGAACATAGATCCAGGTTTTGGTATAGCCCCCTCATAGCGGTACCACCCGATTTCAAGTATTATGAGGATTTTATCTTCATTTTGAGGCCAAATTGGCTGTAACTTGGCATTTGGAGTCCCCAATCGTACAGAAACTTCTCCACCAAAAATTGTTGACATAGGTCCAGGTTTTGGTATAGCCCCCATATAGTGGCACCACCCGATTTCAAGTGTTTTAAGGATTTTATCTTCATTTTTAGCCAGAATTGGCTGTAACTTGGCATTTGGAGTCCCCAATGGTACAGAAACTTCCCCACCAAAAATTATGGACATAAGTCCAGGTTTTGGTATAGCCTTTATATAACGGTAATACACAACTTCATACATTTTAAAGTTTTTATTTAAATTTTCGGCCTAAATTGACTATAATTCGGTTCTCAGTGGTCAAAAAAAAGTATTTACTAAAAAGTTAAAAATAAAATATAATTTGCACTTAAAACTAGGAAATAATTTGTCGCTTAGCCTCAATAAATATATTCTTTCTCATGATGGAATCTCTCAAATAAAATGCTTGCATTTAAATTATAAATGGTGGCAAAATTAAACGGCATTTTCATTATCAGAAGTATATTCTACATTATTTACTTTTAATATATGAGGTTTAGAAGTAGATATCCTTTTAAGATTTATAAATCACAAAATGATTTCGGATTTGATTTAAAATTATCTTTGACTTTATTGAGATAATCTTTATACAACCTACGAGACTCAATAGTATACTTAGACCTAGCGACTGAATAGTTGGTATAATCAACTGCGGAACCAGATTTCTTGTGCTTTATAAAGAGCCTGTTTTAGAGTTTTTAATGGATAACAGCGCAGATGTAATCCAAGGTGGGTTATTGGAGTTTTTAATTTCAATTGTTGGTACACATTCTAACATACGAGGGCGGTTCGGAAACTTCTTAGCCTATCAATGAAAGAGAATAGTTAGTTTTTCAAAAATATTTTTATTTTTCAATATAATCTCCTGAAACTTCAATACACTTAGTCTAACGCTTTTCTAGCAATTCTATCCCTTGATTAAAATAGTTTTCCTCAAGGTCTTCAAAATAGTGGTTTACAACTGTAATTGCATCTTCGTTTTATGCCAGCATGGATTTTTTTAGATTTGGGAACAAGTAAAAGTCACTGGGAGCTAAATCAGGCGAATAAGGGGGGTGGTCAAGCAACTCGTACTTTAATTCGTTGATTTTAGCCATTGTTAAAACACTCTTGTGCGCTGGTGCGTTGTATTGATGAAAAATAATTTTTTTATGTTGTAAGCCAGGACGTTTTTCTCGAATTTGTACATTTAATTGATCCAAAAGGTTGCAATAGTACTCTGAATTTATTGTTTTACCCTTTTGCAGATAGTCAATCAATAAAATACCTTTGAAGTCCAAAAAACCCGTTGCCATAACCTTACCAGCCGACTGAATTGTTTTTGCCTTCTTTGGGGCACTTCCTCCAGCTTCAGTCCATTGTTTGGATTGTTCTTTTGTCTCTGGAGTATAGTGGTGAATCCATGTCTCATCAACAGTTATGAAACGACGCTTAAAATCAATTTTATTTCGCTTAAAACGATCCAAACAAGCTTGAGAAATGTTCATTCTTATGCGTTTTTGATCGACTGTTAACAAATGCGGCACCCATCTTGCAGAAAGCTTTTTCATCTGTAGTTCTTCATGCAAAATTAAATGGACTCGATCATTTGAGATGCCCATGATATTAGCAATTTCACGCACTTTTATTCGTCGATCATTTAATACCATATCATGCACTTTGGCTACAATGTCTGTTGTTGTTGTTGCTGTTTTTGGACGTCCACTACGTGGTTCATTTTCAATGCTTGTACGACCACGTTTAAATTCAGCAAACCAATTTTTTACTGTTGCATATGAAGGAGCACTTTCACCTAACACATTCACCATATAGTTAAGAATTTCTTGTCCCGATAAACCTTTTTTATGTAAATATTTAATATTTAATGACTTTATCAAGGCCTTCGACACGGTCGTACATAAGTTATTGATACACAAATTGGAAACAATGGGCTTTCCAACTACACTTTTATCATGGATTTCTTCTTATTTGCAAGATCGCTCCCAAAAGGTATCTTTCAATAATATAATTTCAAGAGACATTACTGTTCACTCTGGTGTTCCTCAAGGAAGTCATTTAGGACCATTACTTTTCGTTCTGTACTTAAATGACCTTCCTTCTGTGATAAATTTTTCTAAAGTTTTAATGTTTGCTGATGACGTTAAACTATTCTGCAACCTTGATTCGCGAAATCAAGCACTAAAACTCCAACATGATTTGCATTCTCTACTAAATTGGTGTAGTATAAACGGTATGTCATTAAATCTAAAGAAATGCAAAAAATTATCGCTGTTTAGAAGTCGACCTCTTTATTTTGAATACTTTATCGGTTCTCACAAGCTTGATGATGTTGATTAATTTGATGATCTTGGTGTCATTTTAGATAATAAACTACGTTTTAATTTACACATTGAATCCTGTGTCAATAAAGCGAAATCGCTCTTAGGGTTCATAAAACGTTGGTCCAAGGAATTTGATGACCCGTATGTAACTAAACGTTTGTTTGTCAGTTTGGTTCGGTCTACATAAGAATATTGTTGGGGTGTATGGATGCCAAATGCCAGAGTAAAGGGAACACTTCATGAGCCGAAGACAAGTTCTGATGACGTTTGTTTTCTTCTTTGTTTGTGATTTGCGTCTTCACCAAACGCCAAAAAAGATTGTGTTGCAGCAAAACAATAGAGAGGGAAGAAAAGTGAAACACACAAAATGGAATCAGGCTGTGTTTGATGATGTTGGATTTATTTCTTATTTCGAGTACGTCTTACCAGTTGGGAAGATGGTTTACAAGAAAAAAGATAGGATGTTATAAAGATTTTTGACGGAAGTTGCAAGTATGACCGAAGTTGGACATAAAATATATTTTGACATATTGGAATACGTTTTTAGAACATATTTAATTATTTGGGAATTTTTTGACGATTTTTATGGGATTCTGGGATTGTAAGTGACCGTTAGAGTTTGTGTTTATTTGAATATAAACATTTCCGGCCTCCCTTGCAGTCTGTCTGCAACATATTGCTTCCATATTCGATCATACTTGCTTACACATAATTAATAATAGATGGCAAAAATTCATTTAATTATTTTAAGAGTTTGTGATTTCATTTAGTTAATTCATTGTGTGTAAATATGTATCTTAAGATCTATGGTTTATAAAGTTCTTGGAATTGATTTACATTATATAGTATAACCCAGTTTTGTATTGTTACAGTTGAGTAGCGCAATAGGTAAAAGATAAATGAAGTTAAAGTTTGATAGTTTAGTTGTTATATGTACCATAGATAGTCCACCCAAACATGGTATTCTCGCTTATGACGCGAGAATATAAGTCAACGCCCATAATTATGTCGACCGGACCGGATTTGTAAAATTCGTTGTCTGCTAACATGATATTGTTGAATTTTGAGGTAATAGTCTGTGGTAGTGATTTTCCTGGAGTGTGGATAGAAATCCTACGATTTACGCGAAGCGTAGTTTCTAATTGCATGTTGCAATCGTGGACGGATATCATGGTAATGGGACAAATGGTTTCATCCCTGAGAGTCAAAGTAGTTAATCGTAAACTATTGACGGTTTTGGAGGAAATACAGCTGAATTTTGATGCTGTGTCTAACAGGCAACGTAGTTTCGAAGTGCCATTGGAGCTGATTATGTTGACGGCTACCGTTGGTAGAAGCGTAATGACGTTTTGTTTTAGTATCGAAGACAAAGACGTGCTTGGCGCTGTATTTATTGGTAGTCTGTTTGTCCTAAATGGCTTTTCGCCTGGAGAAGTATCATCGCTTCTTCGTATAGTAGGGGTTTCTTTATTATGAGATGGTCGCCGATCTCGATTCTCAATCCTGGAATTAATGTGGAGCAGGGTATGGTGGGGTTTTCTGCAGTATTTGCATCCGGTTGTCGTAAAGCAAGTCCCCTGGGAGTGTGTGTGTGCCAGACAGTTTCGACAGTAGCCATACATGTTCACAGTTTGGAGTCGATTGGCCGCATTCATATCCAAGAATTTCTTGCATTTTCTTAATGGGTGAGTATGTCTACATAGTCGACACACATATTCATGTTTGTTAGATTGAGATCGCTTTTTCGATTCGTCGGTACGCATTGTATCTGTGGTAGAATAGGAGTTAGAAGATTATTGAGACGTTGGTATGAGGGAGGAAATTTATGTTTAAGATTGTATATTAGGTATAATCAGTCGGTTGGCAGAACAACCAATTTAGTGATGGGTCTCATTATTGTACCCCTTTCAGTCGCAATCTCAACTACGCGAACACGGTGGTCAGATCCAGGATGAACTTTAGAGATTCTACCCAGACGCCACAGATTGGGTGGTAGATTTTCCTCTCTTACAACAACCATCACATTTTCTTTCAAGTCATCGCTAGGGCTTTTCCATTTATAACGTTTGTGCAACTCCTTGAGGTATTCCTCTTTCCAACGGTTGCAAAAATTATTATGGATTACCTTCAGTCGCTGCCATCTGTTGATTAGGGATATGGAAGACTCTTGAATGGTTGGGTCTATTGGCGCAAGCAGAGGGGTTCCAATGAGGAAATGACCTGGGGTTAGTGCGGAAAGATCAGTTGGTTCCTGAGAAATGGGAGATAGAGGGCGTGAGTTTAAACACGCTTCAATTCTTGAGAGTAAGGTCTGGAACTCTTCGTAAGTGTGTTTACAATTGAAAGCAATCTTTCGGAAGTGGGCCTTAAAACTTTTTACGCCGGCTTCCCATAACCCGCCCATGTGTGGAGCCCCGGGTGGGATGAAGTGCCATTGTATACCTTGATGTGCATAATTGGATTGGATAGCTTCTTTCGAGGTTCGGAGAAAATCTTTGGCAAGTATTTTGGACGCTCCGACAAAGTTGGTACCATTGTCAGAGTGGAGATGTATCGGACATCCTCTTCTGGAAACAAATCTACTAAAGGCAGCCAGGAAAGTAGCGGTGGACAGGTCCGAAGTTGCTTCTAGGTGGATAGCCTTTGTCGAGAAGCATATAAATATACATACATAACCTTTTGTTATCTTGTATGATCTTCCGGAGTAACTTCTCATGTCGAAAGGCCCGGTGAAATCTAAGCCTGTATGTGTAAAAGGTCTAGAAAGCTCGGACCGTTCAGGCGGTAGAGCAGACATGATTTGTTTCTGGCACCTGTGTTTGTATATAATGCATATTTTGCATTTGTTTATGGCCGCTTTGATGAGGTTCTTTATTCGTATGATCCAATACTGGGTACGTATAAGTCTCAGGACTAGTTGGTTTCCACCATGTAGCGATATCTGGTGAACAAAATCTACTAGCAAGCGAGAGTATTGGCAATTGTATGGAAGCAGGATAGGATGTCTCTCATCATAAGAAAGTGCAGGAGATGACGTAAGTCGTCCACAGATTCTCATTACGCCATTCGAATCGAGGAATGGATTAAGGTTTAGAATTGAGCTGGAAGACTTCAAATCCCCTTTGATGGACAAGGCCATATATTCGTCGGGAAAGTAGGCCTTCTGAGTCATTGAAATTAATTTTGCTTGGACATTACGCACTTCAGCGGAGGATATGACTTTAGATTCTGGTTTTGGATTGGTTTTATGTTTTGGATGAGTGTGGAAGAGGAACCGATAAATGTATGCGACCACTCGAAGTGCTCTTGGAAGAGAGGAAAACCTGTCTAATATATCGCCAAAGTCCGAAAAATAGGAAAAATGTACTTTGACAGTCCTCTTTTCAAGTTCAACTTCAAGCGGTTTAACCTTTGGTAACTGTGGCCAAATATCTTCGGAATTCTGTAGCCACTCAGGTCCATTCCACCATAAAGTGTTCCCCGCTAAGTCTTGAGGACTAACGCCACGGCTTGCCAAGTCGGCAGGATTAGATTCGGAGCGCACATGGTACCACTGGGATGGATTCAAAATATGTATGATTTTGGAAACCCTGTTTGCTACAAACGTCGACCAAAAGCACGGGGGTTTTGCCAGCCATGACAAGACGATGGTTGAATCGGTCCAGCAGAACACTGTGTACACTGGAATTTGGAATTGAGGAACGAAGTGATCTATCATTTCAGCTAACAAGGATGCACCACAGAGTTCTAACCTTGGAATGGACATGGTCTTTAAAGGAGCGACTTTCGTCTTACAACAAATTAATTGGGAATATACATTATCATATCTTCGGACACGGATATAGAGAACAGCCGCATAAGCGTTTTCGGAGGCATCACTGAAACCGTGAAACTGGACTTCACAATCTGGGGTATAGTTGAACCACCTTGGAATCTCAATTGAGTTTATAAGTGGATACGATAGTAGGAATTTTTTCCACCTCAACAAGGATTCGGGGGAAATTTCCTCATCCCACTTAGTTCCTTCTACCCAAATTTTCTGCATGATAATCTTGGCAGTCACGATACATGGTGCTAGCCATCCCGCTGGATCAAAT
This sequence comes from Musca autumnalis, assembly GCF_047663935.1. Lineage (NCBI taxonomy): Eukaryota > Metazoa > Arthropoda > Insecta > Diptera > Muscidae > Musca > Musca autumnalis. The sequence goes on from NW_027411866.1 coordinate 86,208,105, forward strand.
AATTTAGAAATTTGTGATAACACATTTCTCTTTGTATGATTTTCTGTTTCAGAGAATTGAACAACAGAAAAGTAAAATGAATCAGATGCCGCATTCCAACGAATGCCCAAGGTTTTAGCTGTACTTTTGGACTCGAACTCAAGAAAGTCGTCATTTAGGAGATGACTGGTTGGAATATCCGCAAGAATCTCTCTAGCATTGGAAGTCCACTTCCTCATAGAGAATCCAGCAGAACTTAATGCTCTGGTTAACTGATTTCTTGCCTCCACTGCGTCAGAAATATGATGAGCACCAACGAGGGCATCATCTACGTACATCGAGTTTCGCAGAATATCAGAAGCTAAGGGGTATTGGGATTGAACGTCATCTGCTAGCTGCAGGATTGTTCGTATTGCCAGAAAGGGAGCACAATTTACCCCAAAAGTTACAGTTTTGAGTTCATAATCATGGATTTTTTCATTAGGATTCCTACGATAAAGGAGACGTTGGAAAGGGATATGTTCGGAATTGACCAATATTTGTCGATACATTTTAGTTATGTCGCCATTGAAAACATAACGGAAAAATCTCCACCTAAGGATCAAGACCACCAGATCATTTTGCAATGTGGGGCCCGTATACAGGACGTCGTTTAAACTTAGCCCACTGGAAGAAGGAGCCGATGCGTTGAACACAACACGGACTTTTGTGGTGGTGCTTTCGGGTTTCACCACAGCGTGGTGGGGTAGATAATAACAACCCGAAAACTCATCATCTTTAGGAGGCTTAATTGGAGACATATGGCCTAAAGATATGTATTCATCAAGAACATCGTCGTACTCAGTTTTGAATTCAGGAGTTCTGAGTAAACGAGTCTCGTTTCTAAAAAACTGTGCCATAGCACTAGACCTGGATTGACCAATTTCTTGAAAATTGTCCTTAAAAGGAAGACGTACAATGTATCTGCCACTCTCGGTTCTAATTGTTGTGGATTTATACAAATTTTCACAATATTGATCGGACGGGGAGAGAAAAGTCTTCTTTGGAAGGTCTTCCACCTCCCAAAAACGAGAAAGTTGCTTATCTAAAGCTATTTCGTTAAAATAGGACACGATGGTTGAAAAACTCAGTAGGGACTCGGAAGGGATAGGTCCTGTCAGGATCCACCCGAAGACAGTCTCCTGGGCCATGAGTGATCCGCACACACCGAGTTTTATTCCGGAAAGCATTATTAATGGGAGTAAGTCTCCTCCGAGGAGGAGGTCAATATTCGAACTCTCATAGAATCGAGGATCTGCTAAAGGGATGTCGGGTAAATCTATGAGCGTATTGGGATCAATAGCTCTGGACGGAAGACTGCTGGAGAGGTGTGGAACTACTAACGCATTTACGAACACTTGTACGTTTTCGTCGATGTTTGAAGTTAGAGTAAAGTTGCATTCTTTTTGAACTGCTGCCGAGATGGTATTATTTAAACCCGAAACTTGCGCCGAGGTACGCTTAAATGGAAGCTGAAGTGAATTAAATAACTTCTCAGATAAAAAGGTACCCTGTGAACCCGAGTCAACTAAAGCCCTTGCGAGGAAGGTTAACCCATTGTGGGATATCTTAACAACAGCAGTCCCCAGTAAGACGCCATTTGAATGGCTAGAGAAGCAAGTCTGGACTACACCACTTCCGGTGTTCGTGGACTGTATTGGAGATTTGGCGGATGAAGGAAGTGTATGCTGTCCTTGGGTAAGAGGTAAACTCCGATGGTTTGGATTCGGCTTCAATTTATCTTGTTCGCGATGTAAAAGAGTGTTATGTCGCTTTGAACATTTATAGCAGGAGAATTTGCTTGTGCAACCTTTTACGGTATGAGCTTTGGAAAAGCAGTTTAAGCACATGTTGGATTGTTTAATTTCATTAATCCTCTGATTGATGTCCATCTGTAGGAATTTGGGACATTTTCTTATAACATGTGCTTCTTTTGCACATAGTTTACATGGTGAGTCAACTACGTTGTTCTGGAAGGCCTTAATAGTTTTAGAACTATCCTTCGAATTACAAGGTTTTTGAGCTGTAATGTTACTGGGTGCGGACTTACGTCTTATTTCTGACACAGACTCAAGGGTTCTATGGCGATTACTCAGAAATGCGTCGAGCTCAGACCACTTGGGGATGACTGTCTTGTCGGTTAGAGTCTGCTCCCAAAGGGTAAGAGTAACGTCAGGAAGACGGTTAGAGCAAACATATAGGAAAATGGGGTCCCATGTCGTAACGTCGATTTCGTATGATTTTAGTAATGTAATGCACGAATTTATATCGCGCTGAAGATTTTTCACGGAAGTACTTGATTCAGTTTGGATGGCAGGAATACCAAATAAGTTCTTCAATTGGATGTTCACAAGTACTCTCTTATTTTCGTAGCGAGAGCACAAGTTCGTCCATGCCAAGTCAAAGTTTTCATTGGTCAGAGGGACCTTCCTAACAATGTCGTTGGGTTCTCCTCTCGTTCGCTGATTCAGGTGGAATAGCTTTTCCACGGAACTAAGCCTTATATTTTTGATACAAACTGCGGTGAACATATCCCTAAACGTGGGCCATGAGGGATAGTCACCGCTAAAAATGGGAATCTCACATGGTGGAAGTTTGAAACCATGTTGTTGGGTTGGAAGGGGATTTATAGGTCGTGGAGCTATTTCTTGAGACTTCTCACCCAAATGAGCTATGCAACGGCAGTACGTTGCGTAAGCATATTGATATTTTGCTTTAACGGTGTCGATAGCTGAAGCGGATTGGCTATCATCCCCTCTGGATTCATCTTCTTCATCATTAGCTTCAGTCTCCAAATCGATGAGACACTGTTCGTATGCGGGTTTAAGTCGACCCCAAATCTCTTTGACTTCCTCCTTGTGTGTTTCGAGGACATAGTGACTTATGGGAGGAGCTTGTTTGTCGGTCAAGTTAGCTTCGAACTGGACTAAACTGTCCGATAGGCGAATGAATTTCGCTAAGGACATTGTAAACCTTGACAATTATTGTAAAAAGAGAAAAAGGAAGATAAATCCGAGGAACCTCACGTAATAAGAGCAAAGACCTTTTGCTTATCTATTGGTTGATAATATCGATAGGATCAAAGACGATAAGGGCTGACGAGAGCTTGAGTTTATCTTTGGAAGTGACGTATAATTTACAATTTAGTGTGGAGATACTGACATTTCTGTTCTTTCGATTGTAGAAAGCACTATGTCCCAATATTGCAAAATAAAGCGACAGATAGAAAGGAGTGGAGATATGTTCTTAGTTCCGCTTATGGAAAAAATGTTCTGTAGTTGAGTAAGTACAATTAGTGTACCTCTTTATATAGCGAACAGCCTATATCAGAAAATATGACTAGGTTGCTTTCTTGACATGATTTGACAGAATTTTGTACGCCAGTGTAAGACTTTATACAAGATACAATATTCTGCTTGCGGTTATGGGTATTATTCACAGGCAGAGGTGACGTCACAAAACAGCTGATCAGAATAACTATTAGAATTGGGTCAACGACCTCTTTTCATAAGTAGGCTATTGGAAATCACTGGAAGTAATCGACGTTCTCTCTAGAATCGAAGAGGAATTAAAAATACAGAGAATAAGTATTCTCTCTATTTTCTGTGTAACTCAGGAGAATCTTGAAACAGAGAGCGGAACACGTAATCAACAGTAGCGGTGATGTTAACCCATGTATGACCACTTCAGCTGGGGTGATTTTGACACAATTAGGCACGGTTTTTTCACTTGGAATGAAACTTACGGCTTTTGGTATGTAGAAAACAGTCAATGTTGAATATTATATCGCTATTTGTATTGTGATAACTGAAAATATCAAACAAGTAATATTGTTGTTCGACCATATAATGAGGACTTCTGGTCCCCCACAATGTGTTGATGGGTTAAGTTGTGTTAAAAATTGTAAGTGTTAAATCAGAGTGTATGTTGTTAGAGAATGATGAAGAAGTGAGGGGGGGGGGGAGGAGAAAGGAATGCAGAATATGTATAGTTGGGAGCGCCAATTAAGCAGATGGAGAGAATGTCTATTTCGGAACAATAGAAATAAAAAACGATATGTAAATAGAGGTGATATGTGAATAAAGGTGATGTAAAATCGTAAACAGCAGACACTGATTGTAGCTGGAATCTGAAAGGGTTGCATTCATATTTTGTCGGCTGTAAAAGAATTTGCAGAGCACTATGTCAACGATATTATTAACATCAGCAGCTCTTCATGATAGCATAGAAACGCGCATTAACAATAGTAGATTATGTACTTGCCCTTCGTCTCGTATATGATTTGATTCATGTAGGTATAAATAAATCTCGACACTGGTGCAATTTTCGTCTTATTCTGATCCATGTAAACGTACAATTACTCACTGTGTCGGTTTTAATTCGCAAGCCATAATCTTTCTCCTTGTTTGATTAACCACTCCTTTATGATTGTGAACTACCAATCCCCACAAATTGTATTGATGTTTTTAATTTTAGTTGGACCTTTCGTAATTTTTCCCTTTGATGAATTTATTTTTCGATGATTCTAAATTTGTCTCCTTCATGTAATTTACGCGCACGTGTCAAATATTGTATATATTAAAGCAATAATTATGCGCTCAACTGACTCTTTCACTTATCAAACACTAATGACTGGGAATACAATGATAATGCAAACCAACCTGTTTTTTCCGTGTTGTATGTGGGAGGAATGTCGGAATTTGAAATCTCAGAGAGTGCTCCAAAATAGATTTGTATGTCGCTCAGTAAATCCGGCTCGAAGGACCAAATGTTGGGGTGTATGGATGCCAAATGCCAGAGTAAAGGGAACACTTCATGAGCCGAAGACAAGTTCTGATGACGTTTGTTTTCTTCTTTGTTTGTGATTTGCGTCTTCACCAAACGCCAAAAAAGATTGTGTTGCAGCAAAACAATAGAGAGGGAAGAAAAGTGAAACACACAAAATGGAATCAGGCTGTGTTTGATGATGTTGGATTTATTTCTTATTTCGAGTACGTCTTACCAGTTGGGAAGATGGTTTACAAGAAAAAAGATAGGATGTTATAAAGATTTTTGACGGAAGTTGCAAGTATGACCGAAGTTGGACATAAAATATATTTTGACATATTGGAATACGTTTTTAGAACATATTTAATTATTTGGGAATTTTTTGACGATTTTTATGGGATTCTGGGATTGTAAGTGACCGTTAGAGTTTGTGTTTATTTGAATATAAACAAATATGGTTGCGTATTATGGAGCCCATTCTACAAATCTTATTACAATAAGATAGAATCTGTCCAAACGCAATTTCTCCTGTTTGCGCTTAGAGGTTTGCCTTGGAGTACAGTGGAAGCACTTCCCCCATATGAACATCGATTACACCTTATTGATCTCTCGACTTTAGCACGGAGACGTCTAATGCTTAGAGCAAAATTTTTAATAAAACTTTTACGTGGTCAGATTGATTCAAAATTTTTAATTGGCAAAATAAAATATAATGTGCCCTCGCGATTTACTCGGAATTACATACCGCTCAGTCTTCCATTCGCAAGATCTAACTATGAGCTAAGCAATCCGTTTAGATCATTATGTGAAATCTATAATAATTTGTATGCACTTAGAAACTGGACAGACCCTTTACCTATAATAAAGTCTTCTATTCTACGTCTACAGCTTTAGAATCAAGTTGTTGCCAGATATATGTTGTGTTGTACTTATTGCATAATTTGTTTTATTAACTTGTTAAGTACTTTTTTATGTAAATCCGGCTGATGTCTAACTGTAGCCGGAATTTTCCTACCCTACTAACCCTCCATAATCCGGATTATGGGGTGTACGCTCTCCCTACGTTTTGGGGAGGTGGCCCCCTCGGTCGGCAGGGGCGGGGAAGAGTGGCGTAAGAACGTTCGAAACAAAAAAAATTGCGTATGCGTCTTTTTTGAACACCTGTTTCTATATGAAGAAGTTGCCAGATCGAAACAAAATTTAACATGTGTTCATAACAGAGATGGAAGTTTCCAAAACACTTAATTTTTTCGGTTTATACCGCGCTTTTTGTGTTAGGCTAAAAAGTTTCCGAACTGCCCTCGTACATAAAGATATTATCATAGATTCTGAATCAGGTAATGAAAGCCACTTTATAGAGGACAAGTTAAAATCACCAAGGACTAATATGTGACCATTTAGGCATAGTTTCTGGACAGCAGAAGATATTGCCGATAAATTTCGATAATAAATATTAATTTCAGATGAAGGCAGTATATAAGAACAGGACAAAAATAATTTCAAATCCCTTAAATGTATACACACGCTTAGAATTTCAATGTGATCAACATCATTCATTTCAATTCTACTGCAGGAAAAAATTGAGTCAATGGCAATAACAATACCGCCACCTAACCTAATCTTTCGGAATATTTGATATTTATGGCATAAGCTTCACTATTCAATATTGAGTTTCAGAAAATGCGATTATATTCAAAACTGAAGCTGTCGGCATAAAAACGACTTAATTTTGAATTTATTCCACGGACATTCTGATAACAAATTGACAAACCACTATCTAGTTTTTTGAAACATTCGTTGATTTTGGAGGTAATTGCTCTAAATTTGTTTATTTTTCTATAAATTCCTTTACAAAAGCTCTAGCAGCCTAAAATTCTTTCTCTATAATATAATTACACATTTTCACTTCTATTTACTTTCTCTCTTGCTTCTGTGAAAGTGAGCCTCAAATAGATTTAATAATACATATAAAAGAACCAGACTTTATTTTTATTTTATATATTTTATTTCATTAATAACACTGTGTGTAATTTTTTGTGTCATGGAAAATTAACCACATTCTGACACCGCAGCGTGATAGAAGACGAAAAATAAGAAGACACGTGTCTCGGCGTTTTTCCCTGTTACTTCGAATTTCGCGGTTCGGTATCTATGGACCAGAATCGGAGAAAAAAGTATAAAAATCGAATATTTTCTAAAGTTTTTTGCTATTTTGACCTTTAAGAACAGTTCGCAGTTCCCCAGAGTTGTATACTGATATATTCGGTACATTATTGTGGTTGAATGTTTTCTTGAATTGTGAATGGTTTAATTTCTATGGAGCAGAAACCGAAAGGAGAAAATAAAAATTGCATTTGTTTTGCTATTTTGACCTTTAAGAACCATTTCTACAGGGTTCGTATGTTCTAGAAAGTTTTTTATTGAGATCTAAGGTACATTTTTGTAGTTGGTTGTTTGATTCAATTTTGATCGGTTTGATATCTGTAGGCCAAAATCTGAGAAAAAAATTATAACGGAAACTTGACCTTAACGATGTTGACCTTGAAGATAAGGTTGAATGGATTTTATGCCTTCACAATTATTATTCTTTAAGATGAGAGCTACAACTTTGCCTCCACGAGTAAACAAAAATTCTTAGCGGTTTAGAAGATATGAGCCTGACAAAATGGTCCTTTTTGACATCTTTGGGGCCCATAACCGCGAAATTCGAAGTAACAGGGAAAAACGCCGAGACACGTGTCTTCTTATTTTTCGTCTTCTATCAACATATACGGCACAATTGTTCCTGTGGAACGTGCAATTATTAAGTATAACATTCAACGTACACATTACAAAAAAGGATTCCAGTCCAAAATGAAAATAAGAAAAATTCGATGATATTAATACAATCATTGCAAAAACATAACACATTGTGGTCGATGACACGCGTTGTAATTGCTTCAGGATACTTATTCAAATGAATCAGACTCCTACTCAACTGCCTGTGAAATATTTGTTCACATAGCGGCTGTGGTTGTTGTCACAGTTGTTGCAATACAGACAGCAACAGCACACAGGGTAAATGATTTGTGTCACAGGTATTTTAATTAAATACACATAATAGTGCAGGAATGGAATGTCTCCACATCTATGCTTATCTGCCTGTTCTGCAACATGTTTATGAATATTTCCTATTCATGCAACAGGAAACAAGCTGAAAATAAAATCTTCAAATCATTCTCACTTACTCAATGTCCTTTGCTCCTCTCGTGTACTCTGTCTCCTCTTATCGTGAGGTCTTAGCTTTTATGGATGGGTGTAAACTATTTATGTGTAATTTACCAAGTATTTTTCCTATTTGCATAACTAATTACTTACAAAATTGATTTGTCTATTTGTGTGCGTGCTGGGTTATTTGTTTGTCTGGAAATTAACCTGCTGGTGTATTGTTATTTTGTTTCAGATAAAATTGTGTGTGTTAAATTTCGTGTTTCTATTGTCTATAATATAAGTTGGTGCTGGAGTTAACATTTTTTCTCATTCCTTTCGACAGTTGGTTTCACACTAAGCTTTAACGATGATGAATGTTGTACGTAACTTTAACTTAACTTTAACTTACTATACATCTCAAAAATGGTACAACTTAGGAAAACATGACGAAAGCCAATCTTGTAGAAAATTTTCACAGCTATAAGATTTTCTCTAAGACTATTTCGATAAGACTTGCCGTTTTCAAGCGAAAACCTAACAAAAAACTAAAAATGTGATCTGAACTTCTATATCTCAAAAATGCTAAAACCTAGGAACAAATCATGACTGTCAATCCACTAGAGAATTTTCGAAGCTACAACATTTTCTTTAGCCCCATTTTTATAGGACTTGCGGTTTCCAAGCTAAATCGCTAAAACCTAAAATAACCCTAAAAATGTGAACTTTGCCCGCGATTTATTTAAAAATTTAGAATCCGCAAGAACTTCCTACACCTAGGAGCCGTTTTCATTTAAAGCTAGTTAGGGCGCACCGTATATGACATTGTTTTATAAAGAGGCGATACAGTCATTGCGTTGTCCCAACTTGAACTCCTATATCTCTAAAATGGTAAAACCTGCGACAATATCATAAAACTCAATCTTGTAGCGAATTTTCACTGCTACAGCATTTTCTCTGATCACGTTTAAATATGACTTGCGGTTTCCTAGCAAAATCGTGAAAACCTAAAAAAACCATAAAAATTTCAACTTGAATAGCGGTTTATTTAAACAGCGCACCGCCGATTTTTTTTTTGTTTTTTAATTTTTCTCATCTATGAACATTGCAGTTTCAGAATCCGCAAGACTTCCCAGGTGTAAGCTCCTTCCATTTAAAGTTGCTTCAAGGGCACCGTGAATGGTGAAATAACAAATGTTTTACACTGGTATTAAGGAAAATTTGTATTGACAAATTTTAAAAAATTTAGAAAAACGGTATATATTGTATTTAACAACAAATACAGAACATCTTTAAGAAAATCAAAGAGTACAATCATTGATAAAACCTGATTTTTAATATTAAATCGCAAAAATTTCACCCAAAACCACAGTGCAACATTTTTATTAGGTAGCTGATAAAAAAAACAAAAAAAATATTTTTTCTATTTGGACCAATTAAAGAAGTTGTGAATATTTGTTTTTTCCTCTTTGGAATGTTTTGCTGATGAGCAGCATCACCACAGCAAAAAATAAAGTGAATCAAAAACCACTTTTTGAAAAAGTTTACGATTTGACTCAGAAATCCCTATATATTTATAACCAGCGTGGAAATATACATCGTAATTCCCATGTCCGTCCACCTGTGGTAATTACACTAGCGTCCGAGCGGATTGATGTAGGTGGACAAAAATTTGGTCAAACGTATTGTAGATCAGTAGAACTTTTGGATACAAGCCGATTTCAGGTTTTGTAAATTATTGTTGATGTTTTCGACTTTTCAAATTGGATGTAATTTGGAATTGAGCTTTCTAAATGGTCAAAGCGTATACACCAAAAATTATGGACATAGGTAAACGTTTTGGAACAGCTCCCATATAACCGCCCGATTTCAGACACTTTTAAGTTTTTATCAACGTTTTCCAAAGTGGATTAAGTTGGCATTTAGAGTTTAGCGATTCTAGTGGACCAAAAAACTTCTACAACAAAAATATGGACATATGTATGTATGTTAGGCCGTGCCTATTTGCATGGAGGGAAAAACCTTAATGGGCGGGTCGCGTTTCTAATTCCTGGGATTGTATTGAGCAAAAATGTCTACTAGAGCATAAGGTCTATGGTGAAAATCTAGCCTGCCGATTTTGACTTTAAAATTTGTATCCATTTTTTTTTTTTTGTAAAACAAAGTATTTTCGTGGTCAATAGACACGATAGAATTGTCATATCAAAAATCATCAAAATTTTTTTGTTGAACTTTTGTAGCACAGTGTCATTTATCGGCATTTTCCAAAAATTTTGCACTGGCTCAAGGCCAAAACTGCCTGAAGGACCGTTCCAATGTTTTGCGATGTACTAAAGAGTTCTTAATTATTGTCTTTGCTAAAATCCAAAAAACTTGGATAACAAAATTTCAAGTCAAAATCTTGAGACTCTATTATCACGGTAGACATATATTCTAGCAGACTTTTTCGCTCAGTTCAGTCCCGGGAATCAAATCGGTCCGGCCTAATGTAGGTCCACGTTTTGGAATAGTCCCTTTTAATACTGTACCTCTTGATTTCAAGTATTTTTAAGTTTTTTATCGACATTTTCGGCCTAAATGGGATGCATTTTGGCATGTCTAGTTCTATTCCAGAGGTCAGACAACTTCTCCACACAAAGTTGTGGATATAACTCCACGATTTAGAATAGCCCAGACATAACCGGAATTTTTAAGGTCAATATTTTTGCACATCCAAAAACATTTGATTTTATACAAAAGCATTTAATTTGTATACTATACAATTACAATTCGCGGGTTATAAAAGGGTAAACCTTGGGTTGAGCTAGGTTAAATTTTCAAAAATATTGCCCATATATCTATTTTAAACCACTTTCAGTTTTGTTTAAATCAATAGGCTTCTTCCTCACTGAGACTCTAATCTCTAACAAAAATTTCCTAACGACTCAAACAGTCGTGATTACAATGTTTATATTGACAGATAGGGGGGCGCCCGACGCAAATAGACTCAGCTCGTCAAGACATTGATTTAATATATATAAAGATGGATCTTCAGCCATTATTTCGATGTGTTACAAACTTTTGAGGCAAATAATAATAATAATTGTTCCACAAACATCCCCATAAGGGACAAGGGAGACTTCTTTCATATCAATGAGTGCACCCCGATTCATATTAGCTCAATGATATGGGACCTACAGTTTATCGCCGAGTCCGAACGGCGTGTCTAAGACACCACTTTTATAGAGAAGTTTTTCATGGCTGAAATACTCAGGAAATGTCGCCAACATTACTGAGGGGTATTTTGCCACCGTTGAAAAGTGTTTTTATGTTGCCTGGCCGGGGAGTCGAACCCACGACCTTATGTGTGCAAGGCGGGTGTGCATACCATTGCACCACGGTGGCACCCCGTCATATAATACCCTCCCCACATAGTGATGTAGAGTAAACTAAAATAAAAACCTTTATTTCCTAAGAAGAATCAGGCCAAACCATTCTTAAGGGACGAAAACTTTTTAAAAAGTCAATTGTACTCCAACTTTTAGTCAAATCATTGTCTTCGAAGATTTGAAAGTCATGAAATATTTAGTACACTTGGAGGGGATTTGCATGACGTCATGTTGCTGCAAGAAGGAAGCAACATCCTTCTTGTACTATGCTAATAGATATACACTTTCTAAAGATTGTTGCTCTACACAGGCATATGACAGCAAGCTGGCTACTATATTGTCTTTACATCCACAATTCTATTATTCTAGCTTCACACCTCCACTCTTCCCTTATATTATGCTTATATTTGTTGTGCTTAATATGTTTTAGTTTCCGTTTATTTTGGTTTGCTAATTTTCTTCTACCTCTTCACACAAACAATCTAGGTCCGAGAACATTGTTTTTGGTCTGTCGTTGACATCGAACAGGTTTTCTTTCTTTCCGTATCCCAGCAAGCATTTTTTATCGCCCATTACCCGAAGAAGTCACTCCCAGGCGATAGAAATACACATCCGCGATCTCGCATTCTAATTGAAGTAGGCACACCGTTCGGGAAGAAATGAACCACGTCCACGACACTACTTGTAAATGCCGCTTTCGAGACTTCCTAGAAGTACTTTTAGCGAAAAATTGGTTTTGACAAAAAAAAAAAAAATTATTTATTTTGTTTTTTATACCCTCCACCATAGTATGGAGGGTATATTAAGTTTGTTTTTCCGTTTGTAACGCATTGAAATACTCATTTGCGACCCTATAAAGTATATATATTCTTGATCAGGGTAAAATTCTAAGTCGATCTGAGCACGTCCGTCCGTCCGTCCGTCCGTCCGTCCGTCCGTCCGTCCGTCCGTCCGTCCGTCCGTCCGTCTGTGGTAATCACTCTAGCATCCACAAAAATGGAGATAGGACGCTGAAATTTTGGGAAAATGCGTCTTTTGTTTGCAGGCAGGTCAAGTTCGATGATGGGCTATATCGGTCCACGTTTTGGTATAGCCCCCATATAACGGTACCCCCCGATTTACGGTATTTTGACGTTTTGAGCTACATTTTCAGACCGATTTGGCTATAATTTGACATTTAGGGTTCTTAAATGTCAATAAACATATATAACAAAACTTGTGGACATAGGTCCACGTTTTGGTACAGCCCCCATATAACGGTACCCCCCGATTTGCGGTATTTTGACGTTTTTAGCTACATTTTTAGACCGATTTAGCTATAGTTTGACATTTAAGGTTCTCAAGTACCAAAAAAATTTATATAACAAAATTTGTGGACATAGGTCCACGTTTTGGTATAGCCCCCATATAACGGTACCCCCCGATTTACGGTATTTTGACGGTTTTAGATACATTTTCAGACCGACTTAGCTATATTTTGACATTTAGGGTTCTTAAATGTCAATAAACTTATATAACAAAAGTTGTGGACATAGGTCCACGTTTTGGTATAGCCCCCATATAACGGTACCCCCCGATTTACGGTATTTTGACGGTTTTAGCTACATTATCAGACCGATGTAGCTATAATTTGACATTTAGGGTTCTAAAGTGTTGTTAAACTTATATATTAGAAGTTGTGGACATTGGTCCACGTTTTGGTATAGCCCCCATATAACAGTACCCCCCGATATACGGTATTTTGACGGTTTTAGCTACATTTTCAGACCGATGTAGCTATAATTTGACATTTAGGGTTCTTAAATGTCAATAAACTTATATAACAAAAGTTGTGGACATAGGTCCACGTTTTGGTATAGCCCCCATATAACGGTACCCCCCGATTTACGGTATTTTGACGGTTTTAGCTACATTTTCAGACCGACTTAGCTATATTTTGACATTTAGGGTTCTTAAGTGTCATTAAACTTATTTAACAAAACTTGTGGACATAGGTCCACGTTTTGGTATAGCCCCCATATAACGGTACCCCCCGATTTGCAGTATTTTGACGTTTGTAGCTACATTTTCAGAACGATTTAGCTATAATTTGATATTTAGGGTTCTTATATGTCAATAAACTTATATAGCAAAAGTTGTGGACATAGGTTCACGTTTTGGTATAGCCCCCATATAACGGTACCCCCCGATTTACGGTATTTTGACGGTTTTAGCTACATTTTCAGGCCGATTTAGCTATAATTTGACATTTGAAGTTCTTAAATGTCAATAAACTTATGTGACAAAACTTGTGGACATAGGTCCACGTTTTGGTATAGCCCCCATATAACGGTACACCCCGATTTACGGTATTCTGACGTTTTTAGCTACATTTTCAGGCCGATATAGCTATAATTTGACATTTAGGGTTCTTAGGTGTAACTAAACTTATATAACAAAAGTTGTGGACCTAGGTCCACACTTTGGTATAGCCCCCATATAACGGTACCCCCGATTTACGGCATTTTGACGTTTTTAGCTACATTTTCAGACCGATATAGCTATAATTTGACATTTAGGGTTCTTAAATGTCAATAAACTTATATAACTGGTGGACATAAGTCCACGTTTTGGAATAGCCCCATATAACGTTACCGCCCTATTTCAGGTATTTTGAGAATTTTACCAACAAGTTTTAACCAAATTATCTGTAATTTGAACATTTGACATTTAAAGTTCTTAGTGGTCGCAACACCTCTCCATCAAAAATTGTCAGCATAGGTCCATGTTCGGATATAGCTCCCATGTAACGGTACCTCCCAATTTTCAGTAATTTGGCAATTTTAGCTACAATTTTTAACAGAACTAACTGTAATTTGACATTTGAAGGTTGTAGTGGTCACCACACATCTGCATCAACAATTTTCAACATAGCCCCAATATAACGATACTTCCAGATTTTCGATACTTTGAGGATTTTACTTAAAATGTTTAACCGAACGTAGGTCCATGTTTTTGTATAGCCCCAAAACAAACCTCCCGATCTTCCGTACCTTAGCTTTATTTTTTGGACGAACTTTCTGTAATTTGAAATTTAAAAGTCAACAAAAATTCTGCAACAAAAATTGTTCATTTAAGTTCATATTTTCGTATAGCCCACATACCTCCGAACTAGCTGTTAATGCCATTTGAAGTTCCCATGTTATGTACCAATTTTCGGTATTTTGAGGATTCTAGCTGCAATTTTTAACCGAATTAGGAGTTATTTGACATTAAAGGCTCCCATCAAAAACTGTCAACATAGGCCCATGTTTTATTATAACCCCTATATAACAGTACCTCCCAATTTCTAGCCCACCAAAAATTGTCAACAGTTAGATATAGGCACCATAAAAAGGGCCTCCCGAATGAAGTACATGTACATGTACATTATCTGACATTTTAACGTACTCACTTAAAGTTGGGGACAGGAATGAATATTTTATGGTGGAGGGTATGAAAAGTTCGGCCCGGCCGAACTTAATGCTTTTTTACTTGTTATTTTTTCTTTTTTTTTTTTCTTTTTACTTTTTTATTATTCTAATTATTTTTCCAAAGTACCCAAGGTTTTAAGAAACTATTCTTAGTTGAAATTGTCGTCTACATTAATGTCGTAATTTTAAAAATGTGATATTGCCTGGCCTGGGAATCAAACCCATGACGTTAAGAATGCAAAGCAAACATGCTAACCACTGCACCACCGCACCATATAAACATCGGATAGACTAATTTCTTATATTAGTTCAAGGTTGTACACGCCTCAAATGAACGTAACCAATTGAAGTGTCTGCATTGACCAGAAAATGTGTCTGCCCACGCGATAGTCGTAAGTAGTAGCATTGTTAGTGTAAAAAAGCAATAATAGAATTTCGATCTCCTTTTCTGACACTAGGTAGTTATTCAAGAAGTTCAAAAGGGGACAGCAATGCAATTGTTATTGTAAAATGATAAAGGATCGCTATTTTCTAGAATAGAAGTTCAGAATGCGATTACTTCTGATAGAGGAAGTGAGAAACTCACTTCCAAATGCTGGCAGGGATGTTTCTTTTATGTATGTTTTGTAAAATTCTATGTGTATGTGTGTTTAGTCAATACTGCCAAAGTAAACATTGTCTATGATCCTGTGGCAGCTTATCCAGCCCTCAACTCTGGAGTAAGACTGCCTTCTTATACGTCCGGTCCTTATGTTATTTTCATCATAGCTTTATAAACTATTAAACTTAATGTTGTACATATTGATTTTTTCCTTTCTTCAGAGATTTGCATAACAATTCTAATTTTATTGGTATGAGTGTGCTTTGGAGATTTTGAAGGGATACAAAATCTGGGTTTCCCAATTTGTTGGTTACAAAGCGTCTTTTATTGTAAATTTAAAATGTTAATTTGCATTTACATTTCAAATAAGTTTTACTATTAGCAAATTCATGTTTCCAAAGGTTTCAATGAAAGGGGGATGTGCATAAAAATCACAGAAAAATAGACACCTTTTTCATCGCGGTATAAAGTCGTAGATTTTTTGAGCTTGGAGATAATTTTTGAATCCTGCTACTACTGTTTTCTACGCATACGTAAGTAATCATAATTTATATATTACTCATAATTATGGAAGCTCAATAATTGCAACTTCCCTTAAACTTCAAATTAATTACTATTCAACAATTGAGGAAGTCATTATCCTGTTGATATCTTAATGACAAAATTCTTAACTGTACAAATTTGGAGAAACTAAGGAAGGAATACACAGCCGGATGTCATGATTAAAAAGTTTCCTTTTGATTTATGTTGAATCTTGACAAAAAGTTCATTGCTACAACAGATAGAAGAAAACTTGAAATTTTATTCATTTTCCTACATAAAGCAATAAACAACTGTTTTTAATTGTTTTCTCATAAACGATTTATGTTCGACAATAACAGCAAGCAAATGCAAATAATTTTCAATGAACTAAGACTTTCAAATGTTTCGAACTAACATAAATCCACACTGTCTGTATATACTCGTAACTGAAGCCCAGCAGCTGTTGCATGCAAAGTTGTATTGATTTTGTGTTGCCCGTAGCATCCTTGAGTGTATAAGGATGTTCATGTTTTCATGGTAGCTTAAGCTACCTTTTAACAAAACAATGGAGTATAAAAGAGAGGAAGTAATAGAAGAAGCGAAAAAAAGAATACGTAAGGGAATTTGCAAAAATTGCTCCAACTAAATGGAATTTACTTGTGAACATTTTGGTCTGATAATTTTTCACAACTTTCGACGTGCATAATCATGACAAGAGTGCATCGATCAAATTATATTTTTGTGTGTCGATAATGGACCATCTTATAGCACTAGGAACAATTGGTTTAATGAATTCAATCGTGGCCGACACCCGCGAAAACGAAGGTCGTGAGCGTCGTCCGAAAACATTATCCGTTTTAGGACGACGCTCACGCGTCGCCGTTTTAAATGCCGTGAGATAGAAACATCCTTGGACATTTCTTTCACCAACTAATATTTGATATTGTATGAACACCTGGCCGCAAAAATTGGGTTTTCTCGTTAGATCCAACAAAATTTGACAATCGCTCAAAAAAGTTTCTTGTCGATTGGGGCAAAGAAATTGTGAATAAATATATTCGCGGTGCTTTAAACGACGTTTATAAGATCGTCACAGATGAAGAATCTTGGGTCTATGCGTATGAGCTCGAATCAAAACACCAATCGAAGACCCGAAAGCAAGTCAAATCCAACAAATGTTGTTCATGAAAGAAGCACTTCGAAGCAAATGGTCGTTAGGCCAGAAACTTTTCTAGTTCCCCTCGTATTCGCATATGAATAAAAATTTGACTATTTCGCAACATAAGTTGTTTGCCCGTCACCGAAATCTAAAGGCTTCTTCCTCTCTGATTACAGTATTTAGATAGTGCGAAGGAGGGAGGAAGGCCACACACACAACCAGATCGACTCAGCTACGACCATTATTTCGATATGTTCTAGGATCTCTGATAAAAAACCACATGGGCATTCAAATGAATGCAATGGATACTTTCATAGAAACCAAGAATGGCTTCTCATTTAAAGTACATATAAGAAGACTAGACGGCCTTTATGTGAGTATTCCAAAATATTTATTCGCTTTTCTTTGACATTAATGTGAGGGTATAATAAGAAATCGATCCAGCTTAAAAATGATTCTTGGAGTCGAAGTCTGAGTCGAAAAATACCTCGAATCGGGGCAAAACATTTCTTTACATTCATCAAAATACTTTGTTTTTATTTGACAGAGATATGAACAATAAATTTTGCTGACTTCTTTATTTGTATTATAAGAAAACTTTTAGAAACCATGTAAGCAAAAACTCAATTAGAGGATGAGTCAAGGGATATTTACTGCCACCTGACCTCTACTTTTTTCATCTCTGTCTTGATTACAAAATGAATGTCGATAACTTTTTTGATCTAATTAATCCCTTAAAACTTTGCAAGCAAATGTAAAATTTCAAGCTGGGAAAATCAGCAAAATTGCTCCGACTCCGAAACCCGGAAATTAAGTCATTAAAACTCACACAATAACAACAATGCTTGCTCAAATTGTTGCTGTTGTATGCCCACTCTGGTGTTGGGAGGGGTGCACAGAAAGAGAGTCAGACATATTTGTTCTTATATATTGCAAATAGTTTCGTCACTTTTTATCTTGTTTAATGTTTTAACAAGTCAAAAAGCGTTGAATTAGGCCGGGAGGAACTTTTTATACCACCGTAAAATATTCTGGAAAAGCTTTTGACCACTGGAAACGCCAAATACCTAACCTTAGCTTATAGATTAGCTAAAAACTGATATCGAGCTAAAAACTAATATCGGGCACTATACCACAACGTTCCTCTGTGTCCTGAACCATAAATGCAAAATCACATCCAATTTTCCCCGAAAATGTAGATAAACCAGTAAAAAACTGTCAGTCGGCTTTGCCAACAAATATATACCCTCAGCCAATGTGAAGTGAATCTTTCACCTACGGACAGATCGAATGTATTTAAGGTCTCTTCAGAATTTTGTGGCCCTTTTTGGACATTTGAACTTGCCGACCAAAATGTGGATTAGGAACTATGTAACTGCACTAAGACAAAAATGTTGAACTTATGTGGGGAAGGTATCCTTAGGGAGGACCGATATGGGCCATTTTAAAAGTTAAACTAAATTTTGAGATCCAAAGTTTGGACCAAATTGGTTGCCTCATTGAAGTGATACCGTCCTAGCATTTTAGTGACATTTTTAAATACTGGGGAGTAGTACCGGAAGTTGTGGACCGACAATGCCCCATGAAACTAAGTTTGGTTATAATGTGACGAAGACCAAATGTTGGAGCAAATCGGTTGAACAGTACGAGAGTTATCGTGCTCTCCGCCCGCCACATATGGTGACATAGGGGTTTTTTATAACTTTCGGCATGTTTTCCCAAGAAATATGGATGTGCCCCTAAAAAACTTTTACCGTCGTAATGGAGGTAGTGAATGCAAATCGCTTCAACAAAAATCAAAGTGATTCGAGAGCAGGTCTTAAAGTGAACTTATCCGAAATTTTGTGTGAGAGGTACCAGAAGGAGTAGACAAATATAGACCATATTCGAACCTTATCTGGTAGATATATACGGCTGTGCAAAGTATGGACCAAATCGGTTGATCCATTCGAGAGTTATCGTGCGCTCCAGCCAGATGGTCGGACATTGCTAAATCAAATCCAAATTATCTGAAACGGATTTCGTCCAAACACACTTGGGGTCTAAAACCATTATTTCGATGAGGAATATTAGCATAAATACTGATGGTATAAAAATTGAAATCGGTGCAGCCATACCAAAACGTTGGAATTGGATGTCATTTGGCATTTAGGGTTCAAATTGGTAAAAAAAAACTTTAACCAATTTCAACCCTAAATGCAAAATAACATCCAAATACCTTAAATCGGGTGTGGACCTATGACCACAATGTTGGGCACAAAAATGTAGGTAAGAACTTAAAAATACCTGTAATAGGGCGGTGCCAGTATATCGAAGCTATACCAGACATAGATATATATCTAAAATTTTTGGTGGTTAATATTTTTTTTACTACTTGGAAGTCTAAAGTACAGCACATTCATACAGACAATATATATAAAATCTTCCAAATGTGGGGGGGGGGGGGGGGCTATACCAAAACATGGACATTTGCGGAAGTTTTCTGACGCCTCATTCGGACTGAACTTGCAGCCATAAAACCTAAATACATATACTCGTTATATGAGGGCTATAAAAAACGTGGAGCTACGACCAAAATATGTATCGGATAAATGAGTTTCATGATCACTTGGAACCATATTTCGCCAGGAAAATATAGCTAAACGTCCGATTTTTTACAATTGGGTAATCCAGATAATTCGCACACCGCCAAAACACATGGTGTCCGGATTATTGCAACATTTACACTATATGCATTTATACTGTTACGAAAGTAACTGATAGATTTAAGTTAATTTAGACGCATTTCTGTTCATTTAAGAATATGAATTGTAACGTAAATTTTCATTAAGCATTTAGTTTATTTAAATCAAATTTACAACAACAATTACTCTATAGAATTCCAATCACTACTTTTCTATGTTTGTTTTGCAATTGTTCTTTTTGTACTCACCGGTGTGTGTGTATATTTGCCAATTGGTTAGCATTTTGCCTGAACATTGCAGAACCTCGCAGATC
This sequence comes from Musca autumnalis, assembly GCF_047663935.1. Classification (NCBI taxonomy): domain Eukaryota; kingdom Metazoa; phylum Arthropoda; class Insecta; order Diptera; family Muscidae; genus Musca; species Musca autumnalis. The sequence continues at coordinate 86,228,175 of NW_027411866.1, forward strand.
ATTTTAATACAGGAAAGGAGAGGCTGGGAGTTTAGTTGTGAATTATAACGCAATCATAAACTGTTAGTGTAGTGTTGCGTGAATAACTGAAGTGAAAAACGTCAATAAAGCATTGTAGAATCGTAACCAAACCAAAACGAACCCTGTTTTATATGGTACGAATCGTATAATGGATTAAAACAACGTCTACACGGGATTAGGTTAATCCCTACTTCCGTAACAATGCTATATAACGTACATATATGGAGTCATTGAATTTTTCTTTCATTTTTGCCACATTAAAATCTACACAACGAATAGACGATTTAGCAATTTGCTACATAAACGTGTTGTTGTATTAATCTCTTCTATGTATCTATCGCTACTGAAAGTCTCATATGGCGATAATGTCACAGTGCTTATCTCAGACTATTGTGGTCATTTATTTGCTGACCCTTTTATTGCTGTTTGACGCAGAAATCCAAGAAGGCAATGAAAGAAAACAAAACAAAAACTGCAGAACCACTGTAAGAACAACAACTTCTCGTAACAAACGTAATGTTACACTTTACCTTGTGTGTTGGCTCCCTATTGTAACTGTTGCCAATTGTATTTGTCAAATTTGAGAACAGAACACAGAAGTATCTTTTTTATATCCTGCTCCATAATATGGAGGGTATAATTCAATTTGTAACACATCGAAATATTCGTCGGGGACCCCATAAAGTGTATATATTCTTGATCAGGGTAAAATTCTAAGTCGATATAACCATGTCCGTCTGTCCGTCCGTTGAAATCAAGATACAGCTCGCAATTTTTAAGATAGAGCTTTATAAATTTTTATAGAAGTTTATATCGCTCCAAGGATGTTTGATATTGAAAATATCGGTCCACGTTTTGATATAGCCCCCATAGAACGGTACGTCCTGATTTTCGGTATTTTGAAGGTTGTGTCCACAATATCCCAACGAAATGACTGAAATTTGATAGTTAGTCTTCGTTGGGGGTATACAACTTTCCACCTGAAATTTTTCGGTATAAGTCCACGCCTTCATATAGCCTAAACATTTGCAATTTTCACATATTTCGGTATTTATGCCTTTCCACAAAAACAAATGCTACGCTATGTTCTGTTGTATCAAACAGCATAACAGTGCGTGAAGTGCTACCACATTCTCATTGCTTTGCCATGTCGCGTCGGCTCAAACACGACAACAGCACAAGAATTGAACCCCCAAAGCGAATGTTGAATGGTGTGTCAATAAATATGTTCTGCCTAACAATATTTCAATATAACAACCACCAACGAACAAAAACTTCTTTATAGCGTGAATTAAACATTTTTACCCGAAGATGTAATTTTTTGTATGTTCACAAATTAAATTTGTATGGTGTAAAAATAAATGGAATTAAAAACGGTTATACCTTTGGTAAAATATTTATTTATTCATTTTTAATACCGAAGGCTCTCTCAAAATTGACCTGTTTTTATGACAAAAATATTGAATGACACCTTTAAAGTGGGATTTCCCGAAGACTTTTCATAATTTCTACATTAAATACATTACCTGTGTTTATTGGATTTCCCTACGCGTTTCCGTAATGGAACACTAGAGTAAAACAGGCTGAAAATGTATGCCTGTTATTATGAAATCAGTAAAGGATACGATAATTCTGAGATTTCCCGGCAAATTTTTACGATGGTAATTTTTTCTTTCGAATATTTTCGGTTTCATACATTTTTATACCCTACACCACTATGTGGAAAGGGTATTATAAGTTTGTTTTGGTAAAAATTCTTGTAACACCGCGAAATATTCGTCGGAGACCCCCAATGTGGTATACCAATCTTCATATCTCGGCCAGATAAAGCGATTTTGAGATGTGTGTCCGTCCGTCCGTGTGTCCGTCTGTCCATTATAAATTGTAATCAAACTTCAGGGCGCAATTATGGACCGATCGTCACGAAATTTGGTATGGAGGTCGGTTACACATCAGAATAGATCGCTATTTTAATTGGTGGTGATCGAGAAATATTTAGCTGGTGAAATGGGCCAAAAACATAATTTTAATCCGATTTTGAAGCTCGTCTGTAGCTCGCATTAATAGTCCGATCGCCTCGAAATTTTAAATAAGGTAAGAGTATAGGACAAAGAAGATGCTTGCAATTTGAGATGGCGATCGGATAATATTTAAAGGGTTAAATGGACCAAAACTTTTGTGTGAAAATTGTGAAAATTTTTAGTATACAGCTTATATCTTAATTCCTGGAAGTGACATTCCGGACAAGTGAGATATGCTTGAAAGTGGAACGCTTGACCTTTCAATTGATGCCAATTATGTTGGTGTGCATGATCAGATAACAGAGTTACAGCCTAATCTATTCCGTTATTTGTTTGTAGTGTAATAATAAACTCGCTAGAAGTCGCAATTATACATCAATAGTCACGAAATTTTGCACCGGGTAAGAGTATAGGTCGAAAAAGATGTCTACAATTTTGAATGATGATCTGATATTCATTAGCGGGTGAAATGGACCATTACTTTTGTATGAAAAATATATAAATTTTATTTTTGGTCGATATTTTAATTCCTTGAGGACATATATATTTCGCAAAGTCCTACATATGGAAAAAACTGATGTAAATTGCAATAAAGTGTTTGCTAGATAACGGGCATACTGCCTAATATATAATGGGTTCTGTGTAGAGAACCACATTTTTGTCCCATACTACATATTGTCCCTCCAAAAGTTTATGTAACACCACGAAATATTCGTCCTAGACCCCTTATTTGGTACAAAATTCATATCTCGACGAGACAAAGCGATTTAGCGATGTGTGTCCGTCCATTAAAAATTGTAAACAAGCTTAAGGCCGCAATTATGGACCGATTGTAACGAATTTTTTAAGGAGGTTGGGGTCGGGCCAGAGTAGAAATGATTAGTTTGGAAATGTTCAGGGAATTAAATGGACCAAAAACAAAATGTTAACCAATTTTGTAGCGGCTCTGTAGGCCAAAATAATAACCCGCAAAATTTTAAACAAAGTTTGAGTTTATGATGAAGAAGAAGCGTACAAACCAACGTGAAGATCAGATATTACTTAGCGGGGTAAATGGACTGAAACTTTTGTGTGAAATTGGTAAAAATTAAACAACGGAAGTAGTAGTACTACATAAGTGGGTTTCATTACATTTTAGTTTGTGTGAACTAAATTTTCCTTTCCTGCTACAAAAATGTCTTTGTCATGCTAGATAACTTTTTGGTTTTGGTCATAAGTATTATACATTACATCTCTGATATTTGATAATTAAATTTTCACAATCACTGAAAAGAAGTTCCGTGGAGAGCGATTGTCCAGGGATAGTGGTATAGGGTATCCCATGGTCGGCTCCGTCCGACTATAGACTTTTCTTACTTGTGTATTACTAATTCAATTAATTTGTAATATATATTTTAAAGCCATATGTACACTGCAGCAACATTTCTTCGCAACAGCAGCACACGCTTCCTCAATTTCAGCACACACGCACACAAACGACAGCTACCTGTGTGGATGACATGGTTTCGTGCTTTCGTAGACTACTTGCTTTTTTGGAGAACATCATGCAAATCTTCATGTCTTGCCATGTCATGGCCAAACGTTTTTTCAGTATTTTTAAGGTTTTAGTCACATTATCGCAATATGTTGTATTTAGTCTTTTTTGAGTCCAAAAACTTTCCGCCAGAAATTTAGGTATAGATCGACGAAATTTTGAATTTTGGTATTTTGAAGGTTAGCCACATAGGGAGTAAGAAACTTTTTCTAATAGAGTTGTTGAAATCTCTTTCATATCGCTGCACCGTGCGAAATTTGGGAAGTTTAGTGGAACTTTAAAGGAATTTTCAAAGTTCATGAAATTAATTAAACTTTTATTGAATTCGTTAGCTAACTACTCCACTGCAGATGGTCCATACTCAGTTTGCCGATTTACTCCACCAAACGACTTAAAAATGCACTTAAAGTTGCATTTTTGTTTAATAATTTTTTTATAAGAAATGTATTTTTTATTTCATTAAAAAAATGGAGTGGCGCGGACAAATGGTAAGTCAGTATGCCATGATTTATTTTTCTTAATATTTTACAAAACAATTATTGTGGTTGATGTGTGTGTGTAGGACTTCGCTAGATATCAATTTTTCAATGCAATCTCCTTAGGTCATAAAAAGCTCGATTAATTAAATTAATTAAATCTCACAAATAATGGCCTTCGCCCCTAAAAAGGCAAAAACTTAAAAATTATTGTTATTGTTTTGCTGCAATTTTAGTCGGAAAGAAGTAATTTTTTTAAGTTTTCAAAATTATAATTTTTTATTTTCCGTGGACATTTCAAAAGTGAGTTCCGTACATTCACGTGTTAAGATATATATAATCTGAAAGATTGGATTCTCCTCTGTTCTCTAAAAAGACTTCGGGAATTTCATTCAGTTGCATTTTCCAAAAGTGGAAGGTAAACGCGACAACGAACGCCATTGTTGACTGTGTTTTGAAGAAATGGACTCACTAATTCTAACAATGATAATTTCTGTAAAATTAAGAAACCTCTCGCAATTTTTCATAGTTTTGATCTCTAAATGTTGTTGATTTCCATAAAGTGCAACATTTTTAGATGCTGCGGTGCAAATACCAAAATACGTTAAAAATTGTAATGCAGTGCAGACCTGAACTTGATCTGAAATACATTATTAACAAAATTAATGGTATAGACCCGCTGAATAGACCAATAAACATTATGGATACAAATGAAAACAAAAAAATATTGACATTTTACTCCTTAATAGATGTGTAGGGTTGTGGGGCTTCACCCAGATGTGGACCTATGTTGAAAGCTTTTGTGTGAGGAGGTTTTTTATTCGCTTACATCTTAAAATTTACATTTGCATCATAATCGGCTGCAATTGTCGTCTTTAACCCTTAAAATACCCAATATGAGGGAACCCGGCATGTGGGGGCTATTCCAAAACGCGAACCTATATTGAAAATATTTTGTACATAAGTTTTCTATCCGCTAGAAACTCAATATAGCAATCTGCATCAAAATCGATTGAAAAATAAATGTAAAATGTAAAAACGGCTGCCACCGTTACATGAGCGCTACAGGAAACCGCGGGTCTATGTGGCCCAATTTGAGCCCCGCACTGTCCACTAATATAAGAAATATTTGAACAAAAATTTAGGAATCTACTAGTCTAGTGAAAATCTATCCTTGTGTCTAGTCGCTACTAAAACTAACAAATGCAGATGAACATTTCAAAAAGATACTCGTACAACGCATAAAATATTGAAACGACAAGACCAGTGAAATAGCGCAATTCCCAACAGTTGCAGTAGAATAATAGCATGCATGGAATATTTATCAACCGTTTCAGTCACTTCTCGTAGCTAGAGTTGTGTAGTTCCGGAACGAACTAGTTCCAAGGAACTATTCCGGACAAGGAACTATTGGAACTATATCCGGCTCTTTCATTTATATAGTTCCTTTAGTTCATATAGTTCCAGCCGTGCATATAATTCCTTTATATAATTATATAATTCATTTTCTTTATTTAATTCCACACTATCTTCGATCTTTCGATTCTTTCATCATTCAGATTGGGACACATTGTTAAATAAACGTAAATCACATCCTCGTTACATCGATGCAATTTATTTATTTTTTGTCAATTCATCCACCAAAAAATGAAAACAAAAAGAAAAAGTTTCGTTAAAGTACTTCACTCTCGGAACTATTTGGAATGAAGGAAATAAAAAGAACGAGGAACGAGAAAGATTCATTGAACTATATCGGTCTCGGAACTATTTGGAACGAAGGAAATATAAGGAACGATTAAAGAGATAGATTCATTGTACTATATCGCTCTCGGAACTATTTGGAACTATATTAAGGAACTAGTTCTATTTGGCAAAAGGAACTAGAAAGTTCGATCCGCTCCAGGAACTATATTGCCCAACTCTACTCGTAGCCATAGTCTCAATGCCATAACATACTACATACATATAAATAGCGGCATACTAAAACTACTTCCACACATATATGAGGTAATGTTGAACATATCTATTCGAGTGAATACTGAAAAGAGTTATGGCGGTAACAGTACAAATGAATGTTGAATGAAGGCAAAACCAGCGATAAATATACCAAAAAAGCCAACGAGGTGTGCAATACGACAGTGCTAAGGGCAGTGTTAAATTTTAATACAACAACAGTGATAGGTAGACATCTAAACAGTAAGTTCCCACCATCACACGTCACAGTGGTGATCAATCCTTTTAGTAATGGACATATCGACTCTATAATATGTATGTTGTTTTGTGCTGCAACTATTGTTAGACGAGAATAAAAAATTATATGTGAAATAGTTAAATAGTATTATCTTACTCGATGAGTATATGTACATTTTATGTACAAACTCCCAGCCAAAGATAACTTGGCTTGGCTGATGACATTGTAGTCCAATCCAACAAATTGTAAATTGCTTGCAACAGTCTGTTGCACTTGTGAAAATGTCTTTATTTTATTATCTTAGCTTTTTTCCCATCAAGGATACCAAAACATTTTCATAGCCAAGAAGTTACTGCTGTTCTCGTTAAAAAAAACTTCTACTATTTTCGTTTGCTTGTCTATTTTGATCACAGCCCTGACCATGAAATTCGAAATTGTAAAGTACACCACAGTCTACTGCAACAATTTGCAGTCAGCTTGCTTGCTTTCCATTCCAGCCACATGACAATGCAAACAAACTTAAGAGAAGTTGAGCAAACTTCTCACACAAACAAATTCAACTGAACTATTTGCTGACACTTGTTTACCATCAGTAGCCGGAAGGTCTTCGATTGTTAGTATGGAGGCGGAGTTTTAAAACAGAAAAAACTAGAGGCTGGTATTTACTTTTTTGCTTTATGAGAGAAATATAAAAGATAACTAAAATATGTTTAGTGTATTTGAGGATTAATAAGAAGACGCTTTGAGAAGATTTCACCATGTAATTGTTTTGTGAATATTGTGATTTTTATACCCTACACCACTATGTGGAGAGGGTATTACAAGTTTGTTTTGGGAAAAATTCATGTAACACCTCGAAATATTCGTCTGAGACCCTCAATGTGGTATACCAATCTTCATATCTCGACGAGATAAAGCGATTTTGAGATGTGTGTCCGTCCGTCCATTATAAACTGTAATCAAACTCCTGGCCGCAATTATGGACCGATCGTCACGAAATTTTGCATGAAAATTGTGAAAATTTTTAATATACAGTTGATATCTGTGTTCCTGAAAGACACATTCCTTCCTCGTGAGATATATTTGGAAGACGATCTCTTGACCTTTCCATTGATGTCAATTATGTTGATGTACGTGATCAGATAACAGAGTTAAAGCCTAATATATTTAGTTTTTCGTTTGTAGTGTAATCATAAACACGCTATTATAGCTAAATTGGTCGCAATTATAGCTCAATAGTCACGAAATTTTGCACGAGGTAAGAGTTTAGGTTGAAGAAAATGCCTGTAAGTTTGCATGATGATCTGATATTACTTTTGTATGAAAAATATACAAATTTTATTTTTGGTCCACATATTTTTTTTCCTGGAGGGCATATACAGGCAAAATAGCCTACATATGGAAAAATAACTACTGACCTTTCCCTCTAATGCAAATTGCAATAACGTGTCTGCTAGATAATGGGCCTACTGCCTAATATATAACGGGTTTTGTGTAGAGAAACACATTTTCCTCCCATGATACAAATTGTCTCTATCATGACAGAGAAATTTTCAGTTCAATTGTCCAATTGGATTTTTTATACAAATATTGCAGCATGGGGTCGCCTCCCCTCCTATTTTATACCTCCGGATTTTGGGTAAAGGGTATACATACAAAATACGACCACAGATGTGTCTCATTGAAATAATGGTTTATAGAATGCCTCCAAAAACAGATACATACCTATATTTATAAAAATCCATTTTTGTTAAACATAAGAAAAATTGTAAATCAACAAATAATCTGCAATTATTATATGATCGCATATATCCTAAACACGGATGCGCAAATAAAGAAGAAGACCCCAAGCAAGTTTGAACGAAATTCGTTTCAGATAATTTGGAGTCGATTTAGCCCTATCCGTTCATCTGTCTCTCTTACTGTCTAGCTGGGTGGTGCGCACGATAACTTTCGAGCGGATCTACCGATTCGAACCAAATTTTATACTTCCTAATATTTTTCCCAAACTTAGTTTAAGGTCGAATATAGGCTATATATGTAGGTCCAAACCTCCCCCACAAAAGTTCAAAATTTTTTTAGAACAATTGTGTGAACGATAGCTGGCGAAATGAGCAATGGATTTGGTCCACACTTTCCAAATATTATTATTATTCTTTCCAAATATAGATCGGGTAAGACTATATCTGTCCACACATTCGTGTACCTCCCACACAGAATTCGGAAGAGTGAAATTTAAGAGTCCTCTCGAACAGTTTTGAATTTTTTTCAGCAGATTCAGTCCATACTTCCTGAGATTATGGCCGAAAATGGTAAATCCGCAAGATAGCTATCAAGGGGATTTTCTGATTGGTCCAAACTTTGCACGTCGTATTATTTCATCCAGTCATGTATCAGGTTGGAATATGGACTATATCGGTCCCGTACTTCGAGTATTCCCACACAAAATTTAGGAAAAGTGGAGTTTGAGGACTCGTATCGGGTCTATTTCAATTTTTTGAAGAAGGTTCTTTTCATGGTCCCTATTGCAACGGTAAAATTTTTCCGGGGTAAGTCCATATTTCCTGAGATAATGGTCCTAAAGTACCAAAAAACCCCTGCCGGCTCCAACTAAAATTACAAATCCGAAAAATTATTCTCAAATATTTTCAAAAATCAAGAGTTAGTTCACTAAAATTAATTTGGTATAGCCCCACATTACGATACCTACAGATTCCGCGTAATTTGAAGAAAACTTGTGATAGAAAATCAATATCAGCCCTATTCCTATGGGAGCAATTTTTCCCATTCCCACGTTTTCTTTATTCCAAGCGTGGGAGAAGCAAAAAATGGAGTATGAATATCGAATTTCGAAATTAGTGTTTAGAAAAATTGTTTATGTTGCCACACGTTCAATATACAAATACATCAAAACAATTGGAGTTGCCACACGTTCAATACACAAAGACGTGAAAATAATTGGAGTTGCCACTCTGTGATTTTATTTCATATTTATTTTCAAGTAAATTAATGCGATTTACCATAAATTTATATTTAAATAAATTAAAAATTACAAAGATAATTGAAGAAATACATCAATGAAATGAAAACAAAAACCATTTTGAACAATCTGGTCCACTTTTTTTGTGAACTAAATGCTTGAAACAATGTGGCAATGTCGGCAAACAATAGTTGTTTTTTTATTTTGACATAGAAGTAACAAGTTGTTTGTTTTTGAACGAAAATTAAAGCAAATGAATTAAAAAGTAAAAAACATCAATTAAAAAGCTAAAAAAGTTGCTTAATATAATATAAAAACAACCAAAATTATTGCTATTGCTTTCGGGATGGTGGCAGAGGAACACAACGTGGAGGAACAGGAAAATGCAAAGAAAATTCAAAGGATAACGAGAAGAAGGTTGCATGATGCCAGCAACCCTTTCGAACTGCCGCAAAGTTTATATGTACAAATGAATTTAATAACAACGTATTTCTTGCTAATTTATTGTATTTTTTCAGATTCCAAAAGTATTACAGGATTTGAAACCTGCCTTCAAATATTTGTTGGATTTGCTCAGTTCAATTGGAGCCAACAGAAAGGACCTATGCAATATCGCCTCTTATTAAATTTAGCGCATGTTTACAATTTTTTGCCGAAGGAAGTTATCAAACTGGTGTGGGGAAGCATTGTGACGTGTCTGTGGCTCAGTGCAAAATACTTAGCCAAGTCATCGATATTTTTGAAAAACACCTTTGTCCAACTTGGATTTCATTTTGCCAATCAGAAGATGAAAAACGTAGTACTGCATTGCATCTTTATAGAAACCATGGGATTACTGGCGTAATAGGATGTGTTGATGGCACACATGTTAGAATTATTGCTCCATCTAGCAGTAAACATCTTTATTACAATAGAAAGGACATTACAGTCTGAATGTTATGCTGTTAAGAGCATGCAGAGGTTTAAAGGAACATATTTAACAACATTTTTATTTTATTTTTCTGCGACCACGAATTGAAGATTTTATACGTAGACGCTTCTCATCCGGGTGCATGACACGATGCTTTCATTTGGAATTGCAGCGAGTTGAGAAAACAATTGGAGCAGGAATACTTAGCTGGAGAAAGAAACTATTGGATCATTGGTATGTATCATTGCAACATTAACATAAGTATAATATAAAAGATTTAATTTTATTGCAGGAGATGCAGGGTATCCTTTAGAACCGTGACTAATCACCCTACCCAGAACTCCTGAGGGTGGATACGTGCAAATGAAGTTAAACGTTATACACTCAAAATGTCTAAATGTGATTTAGAGAACAAATGGGGTATTAAAAAACAGAGGGAGGTATCTTCTTGGTGCCACAGAACTTCACTACAACCCAAGGAAGGCTGCAAAATTATCAACGTCTCCTGCGCTTTGCATAACATCTGCCTTTTCTTTAAATGTAATGTCGTTGTAGATGATATAATCATTCCTGAAGCAACAGGCAATCTAAGTGACGATATGATATCGTCAACATCTAGTCAATATTTATCTATTGCCCAAGACATTAGGAATAATATAGGAAATTCGCTACAGTAAAAATATAAATTATTTCTATTTCCATTTTATATTTAAAACTAGATATGTTTACATAAAAAAGATAATTAAATAAATATTAATAAAATATTTTACCCGATACATTTCAATAACTTTTTTTATATATCGATATAGTGTAATTCATTAGTACCGATCAGTGATAACTTATAAGTAGTTTGGCTTGTTCATTTTTATTTAAAAATTTCTTCGAAAAAGAAACCAAACATTTTGGGTGTATAGGTGAGGGAGGGGAAATCCATAGGCTTCGATAAATCAGTAAAGGAATGAGCAGTGGGGGTGAAAGGAATAAAATAAAACACAAGCAATATTGGCCGGTTAGTATTAACGCGAGACGGTTGGTTAATACTCGAAAAGTTAACTTTTCAACCGTTGATTGACAAGTGAACGCACAGGTTCTTGCAATCGCAGAGGATTGCAGCGATCGCAGAGGATCTGAGTCGATTTATACTACTACAATTACATATTCCAATGAGAGAAAACTCAACAACCACCGCCTGTTGGCATCTGCGTTCTACGGTGTCCGCAGAGGGAACGTGCAGGGGAGATGCCTGATGTTGTCAATCAGCATCCGTGATCGACTGAGCTCGGGAAGTTGAGTTGGAAGGTATGAAACTTGTACATTGGGAAATATTTCTTTTGTCGTTATAATCGATAGCAAAATTAAAAAATATTTTGCGAAATACGTCGTTACAAACGATACTATTGTCATTAAAAGCGATGGCTTTACAAGCGGTGTACATTCATGTAGAAAAGTGTAGAAATTGCAGACTTTTCGATTGCAATGTTAATAATCGCAGATAATGTTCTGGCTGGTTCCGAACGTCAGTTGCTTTGTAGTCGTGCATGACACTAGGAGTTCTTGGATCCAGTTCCATACTAGAGTAATTTTATGAAATTGCAGTAGTGGGGAACTCGTTCAAAGAAGCCGTAGTTTCGTGCATGACTTCACTTGCTATAATCGATTACTGTATTTTAATTTTTCTATTTCCAGAAGCCGCATCTTTTGCTCGGTTGTGTCCTCTATTTCTTTAAGTCGAAGTTTTTCCAAAGACTGATTGTGGCGCTTTCTTTCCTTTAATTATTCCTTTTAAGACCATACAGCCGATCAATTCGCCGATATATCTTTTTAATGCCGACCAACCATAGCTTCCAACATATTTTCCTGGATGGATATTTCCTCTTCCAGAACTCTGGAAGTTGCTGAATATGAAAGAAACTGTCTTTTTTCTAATTTGGTCCTCTTTGCGGCCTGTGGTTCTTCTTCCAGGGCAACTTCCTCACAGTCATCTTCTAACAGCGCTATATCTGGCATTTCATATGAGGTATTTTCTTTACCTCACATCAGGGCGGAGGATGTTCCCAAACCGAAGGTATTGGCAACACCTCCGACGGACTCCTTTACATTTATAAGATTATAAATGTACTCTTCCATAGGGGAAATATTCTGCATTGGGTCCACCTCCAGTTCCTTTGGTCAATTTTAAAGTTTGTGCCGCTTTCTGCCGCACATATTTTCTTTTTGGTTTATCCATAGCTTAAATAGTTTCTATATTTAGATTTTGATGTATAACAAATAAAAAAAAAACTTTTTTCCAATCCTTTAAACTTTTTGTTGGTGGACCTGCAGAATTCAATTCGGCTTCTAAATTTCGCCATATCCTGTTTATTTCGTCCCTACTTCCATGGAACATTCCTCGTGCAATGTCTGGATGTGCCTTCATTGTACTAACAAGGAATTCTAGTTGTTTTTTGTTTGTTGATTTTGACCTTAAACTATGTAAATAAGCGCAAATTGTCCATCATTTTATTAAAAAAAAATTTATTACCATTTATAGGTAATTGTTTTGCATTTATGTTTGAAAAAAATTGTTTACTTACATTTTGTATGCAATTCCTATGCTATTTGCTGAGGAGTTTTTTCCCATAACATGTCAATTCCCATTCTGTTTTTTTGACATTCGGAATGCATACTTTTTTCCAATGGTAGAGTTTCCCATTTTCGAACATCGTTCAGAATATGGGGAAATGGGTGATGGGAAAAATTCCCACAAAACTTTCTTCAGAATACGAAAATGTGGGATAGGGAAAAAAATCCCATTTCCCACGCGTACAGAATAGGGCTGTATATTTTTGTACGCCATAATTATAGCGTGTGCCTTCGTTGGAGCCTCTGTTCACCTTCCCTATGCTCATAAGCATAGGCTGTGTGTACGAATGTGTTTCTTAAGATGATTTACGTCTTATTTTAAGTAAAAACTTCGTATTGTTACATCCATCGTGGAATAATAAGGTGTAACACCAAAAACAGCTGATCTTCATACCAGTTGTCAAAATGCGTTATTGTGAATAAAATCACATACAAAATTTAAACAAGCAATTCACAATAATGCATTATTGTGAGCAAATTTGACGTTTGACATGATTTGATGTAACACCTTCTTATTCAACTATGGTTACATCTCACTCATGACACAATAATACAGGTACAACGGCCAAAACAGCTGGTTATCACACCAGTTGTCAAAATTCATTATTGTGAATAAAATCACATATAAAATTTAAACAAGTAATTCACAGTAATACATTATTGTGACCAAATTTGACGTTTGGTATGATTTGATGTAACACCTTTTTATTCCACCATGATCTCACTGTAAACCAGCGTTAGGCAAGGGAGCCCACACGTGCTCTCACCAGTGATCCCAGATTTGCCGATTTATCGGCATTTTGACGATTTTTAGACCAAAAAAGCAGAAATGCCGATATAGCGATTTTTTTCCTCTACAACGCCGATTGTTAGTTATAGCAACTTTTTCACATAAAATTTGCTTTTTGTGTGAATATTGTGATTGGTAGCACTTATCCTTGAAAGACAACTATACATAAATCTATCACCTTATTATAGTACGTTTATATATAACCGAATCTAATAAAACCACTGGGTTTTAAATGTCAATTCCATAGTGTATACGTCAAATAAATCTTCATAAAGAAGGTAAACAAAAAAAAACATATAATATAAACAGGGTATTAATTAACCTCTTAAAACTATTTTTGTATTGGTTTTGTTTAAAGGGTCACACCTAGTCGTGCAGCTCAAAAAACATAATTTTTTATGATTTTTTTTTTCCACGAAAAGTTCCAGACTTTTTTAACAGATATTTTTCATGAGGAAAGGCACGTTTTGATCTACCTTCGGAAAATTTTTGTTGAAAAATATTGCATAGTTTTGCGGCAAATGACAATCTACGAGACAGGCGTTTTAAAAAGGCGTCTTGCGGTGTCCGCTCTATCTCTAAAACAATGGTGCACAAGAAGAGAATGCTATTTTGGGTTTTTGTATGGGAAAGAGAGTTGTAGTTAACTTTTTCGTAAGGACGCGTGCATGGCTGCTCTAAAACGACTCGACGGATCATCACATATTTCTATTGGCTTACTAAGTTTCTAATAATCTTATCTTTGGCCGAGGGAATTTGAAAAATATTAATTTAAAATAAAGGTGGACTTTCAAAATTCAAACTTTGTTTGAATTGAGTAGTTTCTTTTGGCCAAAAACGTTCAAAATTTAGAAAATCTTTTTAAAAAAACGATTTTTATGTACTTAATAATATAGTACAATTGTTCCACAAGCATCCCAGAAGCGGCAAGTGAGGGTTGGGGTGTTGTAATCAATAAGCCCACAAAAATATATGATGGTCGGTACAGTCCTTCTCCACCAGTCGATCGACCACATAATTTTCAACTGTCCGATGCTATCCATTCCAGGAAATATTGAAAAAGTACAGTCCCTTTCAACAGACGCAATATCCTGGCTAAACACATTGAACTTGTAGATACATAAAATCAAAATTAACTCTGTAATTATTTAAAAATCCATACGCAAAATGAAAAAAAAATAAAGTAATAATTTGAACTAAAGCACATTTAGAATGAATTTGGGAAAGAGAAGGAACGCTTTGCTTAAATGCTGCAGAATTCGCGGGAAAATAATCCACCTGTAGAAATTGAAGAACCAATTCAACATGACGAACAAAGGCAAGAGGAATTGGAGCCGCTTCCGGAACCATGTACTATTCCTTTGTAAGAAAATTAAGGGAATGGTTTGTAAAATATTCACCAACAGTGAAGGGTTGCAATAGTCCTTTGAAAATATTAAAAGAAGAAAGTTTGAATGTTCCTGTCAGCGTTAATGGCTTGTTGGAACAAAACGAGAAATGTGTAACAGGGACAGTGGGTCATGGTGAATACGTACACATAGGTCTGTAAAATCAGCTCGATAAAGTGGCAAGTGTTCTGCAAGGAACATCTATTGTTCATTTGGATGTGGGACTTGACGATTTGCCCATCTATAAAAGCTCATCCATAGGTATGTGACAAATTTTATGTAAACTTGTAAATGAACCACGCTTTGGAGTTTTTTATTTGGTACATACGTTGGAAAACAGAAACCTTTAAGTGTTGACAGTTACATGCACGACTTCATTGAAGAAATTCGGAGTATAAATGCTGAAGGTCACAATGCCTTAAATGGATGTCGTCGATGCCTTCAAAGGAGAGTACGTGTGAGAAACTGAACACAATTTTCGTCATCTGCAGGCCAACAAGAACCGACGATGATTTTAAAATGAGAAGAGACGTTGATTTCCACAATCCTTTTAGTTTACCGTTTCAAGCTAAAATTGATTCACTGGGTATAAAAATGTGTACTAAAATAATAAAAACTAATCAAAATATAGATGCAGTGAAGAAATTCGCTATGTCCAATGCTGTTGTATCGTTTGCTCCATATATAACTACAGAGTTTTGTAGAAAGCCAAGGTCACTTCACGAACTGGGAAGATGGAAGGCAGTGGAGCTCCGACAACTAGCGCTTTATAAGGCATTGTTCTATTAAAAGATTTCGTCAATGGAATTTTAGGAGCAGTTCTGTCTGCTATCTGTTGTTTAGGAAATATTCACAGAATCGAGAAAAAGTGCACCAATATCCTCCATAAACGCGGCACAAATGTTTTAGAAATTTGTTGTTTCTACGAGGAAGCATAGTTGTAAAACAATACGCTCCGCATTGCGGAATGCTTCAACAAATATGGACGCCTGATGAATTTGCTGCATATGATTTCGAAAATTTTCTGAACTTTTAAAAGAAAAGCGTCAAAATGCCGAATCCTGCAGCATATTTTCAAAAATTTTGCACCTGAAAACCTTTGAACGAAGTTTGCTTCAGCCAATTTGGAGTCGATTTAGCCATGTCCGTCCGTCTGTCTGGGTGGTGCGCACGATAACCCTCGAACGGATTCACCGATTCGAACCACCTCGTAATATTTTGACCAAACTTAGTTTAAGTTCAAAGATGGGCCATATCGACCCCCTCCTTCAGGTACCTCCCACACAAAAGTTCAAAATTTTTCTGTAAAATGATGAGAACGATGACTCTCTCGTATAGTTCCTCCGTAGAATATGGATTATATCGGACCACTCCTTCGGCTACCCCTCACACAAAACTCGGAAAAAGTGAAGTTGAAGAGCTCCTCTCGGATAGTTTTGAAATTTTATTCAGCAGGTTGTCCATGGCCCTAATGCTCCAAAAAACCCTGCCGTCGCATACTAAAATTGCTAACATTTCCTAAAAACGATTGCTTAAGTCTGGAGTATTCCCCCTTTGGCTTAACTTCATAACTATCCTCTTTGCAGAGAATAATGTTTACAAAACGCACTGACAGCTTGCAAAATTTACTGATCGCTACCAATATCATGATTTCATCCCGGCGAAGGGAATTATAAATTGGCTTTTCATTTTGTGAAATGATGATTTTTTAGTGAAAACCTGAACTCTATTAGCATTGAGTATTCTCATGTTAATGAGAATGATGCTCACTTTTCGGCTTTCCCAAAAAACACCAGGACAAAATATTTGCAAACTTACAACACGATTCAGCTAAGAAATCATCGATTTCTGTTAAGTTGAAATAAAATCAGCACAGTTACCTGTGAGTATGTTGTTCGAATTTTATTTACAAAATTCCCTTTTGCCCTTTTTTGTTCTACCAATAAACTCATTGCATGTTGACATATGCTTGGCTTACATTTTGTTTGTGGAACAATTATTAAACCAAGCAATATCCTTAAGCGAAAACTTTGGAACTAGCAGCAACGAACAGACCTTTGATTTTACAAATATTACTACATTAATTTTTACTACTGTGGTGTTATCGATGTTAATCGATATATCCACCTAAACATCTCTATATGTATATGACAGATGATAAGTTCCTAGCAGTTGTTTAGTCTGTTTAGAATTTTAATTATTGTTGCTTATTTTTAAGGAAAAAATATGATAAGAAATATTTTATATAAATATATGAAGAAATTTTTAATAAGCCGACTTATTGCCTTAAAAAAGTCTTTTACTACTTACAGCACTATTAAGTGCACAAAACACATAATTACCTTGCCACGTTTGAGTACTGGTAAATCCATAACTTATCCTTGTCAGTGGCGTTGACCTGTCAGGCAGGTCATAGAAATTAACCCCAATCATCTAGGAAAATGAGTCAGTCAAATCATGGCGATCCTGCCTAATCAAGCAAGAATTATCCTGAAAGAAACTCCCGCATCCACAGCCATCAATCGGGGCCACAGTGGCTTTGTTTGGAAAAAAAATGTTCTCGGCAGTCGAAGCATCGTAGATTTGGTAAACTTGCGGAAAAACTTGCCGATTTAAAAGCGCGCATAAATTCAGAGCCACCACCATCATGGGAAATTTCACGTGAATTGTGCCAACAGGTTAATGAAATTGAGAAACAGGTGCCCCAAAAAGCGAAGCTGATTCATTAAAACGTCAACACAATAACAACATTATTAGCATGCATTTATTTTAAAATTATTAAAAATACACTTATTTCCTAATAAAAACACATTTATTTGAATATATAACAACACATAGCTAAATTAAATTCAATGCAAGAAGAGAGAGAGAGAAAAAAGTAAACAATGATGTTGCAGAACTAAACGTCAAATTGTTAGTTATATGAATACCCATTATGAATAACAAGTAATCATATGTCGTACAGGGTTGTATAGTTCATTAACGCACTAGTTCAATGGTTCATTGAAAAGAGCGTATAAACTAGATCAGTCGATATAGTTCACTGAACTAGAATCAGTCGGTGACAGTACGATCATCGAACGAACGATTCACAATCTAGTTCAACATGTCGTTCACAAATGCTTAAAGGGACGCCGTCGTCTGTGTTATATGATGCCTTCGTAATGTGATATGTTTGTTTATGTGTTGAATCAAGGTAATGGAATAGCTGTTCGAAAATTAAGATTTCACAAAAATATAAAGACAACATATTCAAATATGTCAAATCCATTACATATTCAATGTGTCTTGTTTTGGATAGAAAAAAGGAAAAAATAAATCGAAACACACCCAAAGCTTTTTTGCAATGACCATTTCTACACATACAACTAGCATACGATTTTTTGCCATACAACTAAATGAAGGACGTTTTTCTTAAATCAATACCAACTCAACTTTCATAATTAAAATCCCCATTGACTTTTACCATTAATATATGTATGTTCAAGATTTGTTGCTGACATGCGGTTGCGCTGTTCACATAAAATGTACTTCATAGCAGAAAACAAACGTTCCACGCTTACTTGGGTTGACGGTATTGCCTGTACAATATTAGCAATCTCGCTGATGATGGTTTTCTGAGAGTTCCAAAATGCTATTATAGTTTTATTTAGTGACAATCTTTATTGCCGCCCATAATTGGCAAAATCAGCCTCTAAATTGTGCAGATTTAATGAACTCGGAGTTTCTGTGGTAGGGTCTATAATATGCAGCTAAACGGAAGAAATTGGCTGCATGTGGTCTGCTTGGTGATGGGGTTTCCTCTAATATTGGGTGGTTTGTATTGTATTCTGAAACATAAAAGATTATTTATATAAATATGTATATGTATTATTTGGGTTTACCTAAGCAAACTTACCTTCTGTTGAGTTCATGCGTTTATATAACGATAGTATGTTGTTCTTCGCTCCTTGTTTTTGTTCGCAGCTCAAGCATACTTTGATTCGTAGATCCAAGAACGCAGCTGCGTTAAACAGTTCATTTTCTAAAAGTTTATCCTTTCTTATCTTCAAGGACTCCTTGAGAAGGGTTTTCATGTTGTTATCCGGTAAAGCATCAATTTGAAATGTTATATCCATTACAATAATTGGTTTAAATTGTCCCAAAAATTCAGTTGCGAAAGACCATTCTTAAGATTCAAGAAATAAATCAGGATAATCCGTACTTAGCGTATTTATAATACTTCATTTGCCGAAATCTTTCAATCATTTTATATGTTGAATTCCAACGTGTTGCACAATCAATAATAGGTTTTTTTTGTAGAGTTCACTTCTTACTTCTTCTTCACTTCTTTTTTTTTACCACGAATCGTATCTTATCGACATTGTCTTTTATTTCCGACCGTTTCAGAACTTCGTTTACACACAGTTGGATAATGTGAGCACCACAACAAATGCTAGTAATTGTGTTCGATGATGTTAAAATCTGTTGATTCAATTGTGTCAATAGCTATTCCGCAATCGATATCATCGTCATCTTCGTCGAAATCCACGGCATCATTATTTATCGACAATTGCATTTCTGAGTTCAGGATTCGTACAGGATTCGTTAAAAAATTAATTGCATATCAACACCATATTTTAAATATTCAGAAGTTTGACATGATATAAGCCCCTTTATAGCCAACGTTTTAAAGTTCCACCAATGTTGTTTCAATGTTTTTTGAATTCACACTTTTTTTAATAATACTTTGGTGACACTTTTTTCTTTTACGTTTTACCGCTTTTAATGAATTTTGAAAAATGTGCGGAATGCCAATTTAAAAGATTTTTGACACAATTTTGTAAATTAAACAATGTTTGATTTGATTCGTTTGTACTGAACATATCACGATCAACAATATTTTATGGCACTGGCATTTTTTTAATTATTTTCACTCAACGTTTAAAAATGCACTAAATAGCATTTGCGGGGATAGTTTGCAAAAAAAATGAATTTTCTCAAAAATGAAGCTACCTGCAACTATTCCAAAGGATTTTCGCGAAATTTTCCGTAAATTATACAATAAGACTACGAGTGTAATATAGTCAAAAACTAGATCACTTATGTGGTGCCTGAACGGTTACTCATAATTTATTACAATGCACCAAGAAAGGTAAATACCTATGTTGTGGCTTACAATTTTTTTAACTCATAATTTTTATGATGTCAGAAAAATGGACAGGCTTTTTACGGTTTTAATGTGCGAGGAATAATATTTCTACCTATTTCTGACTTTTCAAAACCAAAAATTCCGATAATTCTACCTATAAATAAACTCTAAAAATATAGCTGACTCAATGAACCCGATGTTGCATTCACCGCTAGGTATCAGTACTTGAGTACCTCAGCGGTAATTCAAAAAGTAATTTTTATTGTGGTTTAGCATTTATTTGTATTCTGAAATCATCGTCAAGACATTTACGTAATTATATTTGTGTAAGATGATGTTTATACTCAAAACAATTACTTCCAACTGTTCTTCGATGCTTTCTTGACTGTGCTAAAATAAATATTGAAAATTAACCACCTGTTTTCACAATACAAATGATATCATTTTTTATACTCTTCGTACTCTCAAAGTTCAAATCTTCAAAAAAAGATTTTGGATATTTCATACGAGCGTTTTGTTTAGGCATTACGCACTTGCACTTGTATTTGCGACATTTAAATAATGACATTTATAGCCCTAATTAATTGAAGATACATACATACATATTCGTTTATTGCTCTGTTCCAGATTCTACAAGAATCTACTATTTTTTACTACGATAACAATTTTTCCTTTATGTTATCGGAAAAAATGGTAAAAATAGTAGATTCTTGCAGTACTGAAACATACCATTGGTCTGTTCCAGAACTACAAGAATCTACTATTTGTTACTATTTTCTTCGATAACATAAAGGAAAAATTGTTATCGTAGTAAAAAATAGTAGCTTCTTGCAGGTTCTGGAACAAAGCACATATAATTACTTATATTTCATTGTTTTTATTCCAAAAAAAAAATAAACTTAATATTTTCTAATACTTTACCCTACCACCACTTTCTTTCTAAAGGTACATTAGGATGTACACCAGGTATCGGCACCAATACATATACTGTATGTGCGGGTTAATGCATTTCTAAAATTAACAAGTTAAAAAGTTTTAAGTTCGGCCGGGCCGAACTTTTTATACCCTCTACCATAAAACAGTCTGAGCTAATATGGAATTATTAGTTTTCTTTCTGTTGCGAAAGTACCTATGCACACAATTTTAGCTGGAGAAGTCACTTGACCACTAGAAACCCTAAGTGCCAAATTATAGCCAATTCGGCCGGAACATGTAACTAAAAACTTCAAAATACCGGAAATCGGACTGTACCGCTATATGGGGGCTAGAAGAAAATGTGGACCTATGCCCATAATTTATGGGGGTGAAGTTTCTTGGTCACTGAAAACCTTAAATGTCAAATAATAGCTAATTCGGTCTGAAAATGTAGCTAAACGCGTCAAAATAGGTGAAATCAGGCGGTACCGCTATATGGGGGCTGTACCAAACCGTAGACCTATGACCATAACTTATGGTGGAGAAATTTCTTGATGACTAAAAACTCTAAATGCCAAAGTATTGCTTATTCGACCAGATCATGTACCTAAAAACGTAAAGATACCGGAAATCGTGCGGTACCGCTATATGCGGCTATAAGAAAACGTGGACCTATGTCCATGATTTTTGGTGGAGAAGTTTCTTGCTCGCTGGGAACCCTAAATGTCAAATTATAGCTAATTCAGTCTGAAAATGTGGCTAAAAACGTCAACATATCTGAAATCGGGCTGTACCGTTATATGGGGGCTATACCAAACCGTGCACCGATTTAGCCCATCTTCGAACTTGATCTAAGTTCAGACCAAAAACACATGTGTAAGGAAGATAGCGTGATTACAACAGACGGACGGACAGGGCAAAATCGACTTAGAATTTAACGCTGATCAAGAATGAGCGCATTGAAAATGTATCACAATAATTTACTTAAAGAATGGAGTATGGTGTAAAGTACATGGTAATCAAGAATATGCAATTTTGTATGGAATGTAAATTTATGAAAAACTTATTATATTAATACTTTTTATAAATATATCAATTTTATGAAAATCTTAATAACAATTATATAAATGAATTATATATAAATACCTAATAATTTATATATATAAATATAAAAATTATTCTTTAAGGCTGGGTACACATTGTCAGTTTTGAATATCGATATTTCGCAATTATCGATAACTGTCAAACCGGCCAGCAACCAAAAAAAAAATGAACGGCCTCCCTAGCAAGCAACAACAAAGCTGTCATTCAAAACTGACAATGTGTACCCAGCTTTAAAGGGTGAGGGTGTGTTGTTATCGATGTTAATCGATATATCCACCTTAAGATCTCTATATGCATATGTCATAGAGCTGGCAAACAACCGATCAAATGTTTAGCCAGCCTCGAAAACATTGGCTTTATTTTGAACTTATGTGGAATTTTGGACTTAGCCCTTATTTACAACCCGTTATACGCAATTTTTACTTTTTTAGCATTTTCAATAATATGTATTTTTCTTAAATAAAATATATTATTTAAACAAAAGTGTAAGATCGTCGTCTTATTAAACGTACCATATAGCTTTTTAATCTCAAACGATGAATTCATTTGCGTAAAAATAAAGCAACTCGGTAATTGTATTCTTATAACCTGCTCCTATATTGCTCCTAATTCGGATATTGAAAATTATACTAGGCACGCTGATCTGATAGATAACGTCTCGAAAACACTCTCTGAATCTTGTACATTAATTTGCATGGGCGATTTTAATTTACCTAATATTTCATGGGTAGCGGGTGATAATAAATTAGATTTCATACCTGCTTTAAGTAATACCGGATTTGATATTTTTTGGGATAAGATTTATGATAAATGCTTATATCAAATTAATAATATTGTAAATGTCAAAGAACGGATTTTGGATTTAGTTTTTTCAACCACTTTAAACATTTCGTTAAATAGATGTTCTCCGCTTGTACTACCTGAGGACAAGTATCATCGTACAATTTCAATCGACCTTGAATTAAAAAATTGTTGAAATGAACTAAAGCCTCTGATTAACTCGACTCCTACATACAACTTCGCTAAAGTCAATCTTACTCAACTGAAACCCATGCTTCGCAATACGGTATGGGATTTTAATGATGATTTAGACTTATGTGTGTCAAGATTCTATAGTCAACTTGACACTGTAT
Organism: Musca autumnalis; assembly: GCF_047663935.1. NCBI lineage: Eukaryota > Metazoa > Arthropoda > Insecta > Diptera > Muscidae > Musca > Musca autumnalis. The sequence continues at coordinate 86,251,391 of NW_027411866.1, forward strand.
TTTCCACAGCCGTTCCTTTAACAATGAATGCATTTGAACGCGGTCCTGCCTGGTTTACACAGATCTTAGATGTTTACGTAACATTAAGTTTAAGAAAGAAGTTTATAAAATGCAACAGCTCAATCAATTACTCAAAATACTTAATTGCTAGAAATGAATATAATATTGAAAACTCAAAATCGTATTCGATTTATCTCACCAAAATCAAATATGATTTAGAAAAGAATCCTAAAAGTTTTTATAAATTTGTGAACTCTAAACGTAAAGTTCAAACGTTTCCCAGTTGCATGAGATATGGTTGTAGAGAATCTTCTGATAGTTTACACATCTCAAATATGTTTGCCGATTTCTTTGAATCATCTTATTCCTCTATAGGATTTAATGTTCAATATAACTTTTTTATTGAAACAATTAATAATTTTCCCTGTATTACTTTAACTGAAAAAGAGGTTTTAGAGGCTTTAAATACATTACGTATTTCAAATAAACCTGGAACGGATGGGGTTCCCACATCCATTCTTAAATCTTGTGCCAATGAATTTAGTACTACTCATCTGTTTAGGATTTTAATTATTGTTGCTTATTTTTATTTTTAGGGATAGAAATGTAAAAGAAAATGTGATAAGAAATACCGTTATCTATATATATAAAAGAGTAGTGAGGTGAGTGACTGACTGACTGACTGACTGATTCATCAACGCCCAGACGAAACGGCTGAAGCTAGAAACTTGAAATTTTTTGTGTGGGTTGCTGTTGGTGTGTAGGGGTGAGATAAGGCTGGATTTTTCGAAATTCGAACTGGAAGGGTACGAAAAGTACCAAAAGGTACTAAATATGGTACCCTTTGTATTACGCGAACGCGCAGAGCTAGAATTCTGAAATTTGGAATGAGGGTAACTGATGGAGAGCTAGAAAGATGTACCAAAGGGTTTTTGAAAATTCTAAATATAAGTGTACGAAAAGTACTAAATAGTACTAAATTTAGTACAATTTGCATTTGGTTGAGCGGAAAGAGCTGACATCCAGAAATTTAGAATGAGGGTCATTGATGAAGAGTAACAATGAACGGTTTTTGGAAGTTCGACATATTAGTGTACGAAAAGTACTAAATGGTACTAAATTTAGTACAATTTGGATTTAGGTGAACTGATAGAGCTGGAATCCTGAAATTTGTAATGAGGGCACTGATAAAGAGTAACGATGAAAGGTTTTTGGAAATTCGAACTATAAGGGTACGCAAAGTACTAAATGGTACTAAATTTAGTACAATTTGGATTTCCGTGAACGGATAGAGCCGGGATCCTGAAATTTGGAATAGGAGTCACTAATGGAGAGTAACAAAGAAAGTTTTTGGAAATTCGACCTATTAGTGTACGAAAAGTACTAAATGGTACTAAATTTAGTACAATTTGGATTTGGGTGAACGGATAGAGATGGAATCCTGAAATTTGGAAAGAGGGTCACTGATGAAGAGTAACGATGAAAGGTTTTTGGAAATTCGAACTACAAGGGTACGAATAGTACTAAATGGTACGAAATTTAGTACAATTTGGATTTGGGTGAACGGATAGAGATGGAATCCTGAAATTTGAAATGAGATTCACTGATGAGGAGTAACGATGAAAGGTTTTTGGAAATTCGAACTGTAAGGTACGAAAAGTACTAAATGGTACTAAATTTAGTACAATTTGGATTTGGGTGAAGGGATAGAGCTGGAATCCTGAAATTTGGAATGAGAGTCACTGATGAAGAGTAACAATAAAAGTTTTTTGGAAATTCGAACTATAAGGGTACGAATAGTACTAAATGGTACGAAATTTAGTACAATTTGGATTTGGGTGAACGGATAGAGCAGGATGCCTGCAATTTGGATTAAGGGTCACTGATGGAGAGTAGCAAAAGTACTAAATGGGACTAAATTTAGTACAATTTGGATTCGGGTGAACGGATAGAGCTGGAATCTTGAAATTTGGAATGAGGGGTCACTGATGGAGAGTAACAAGGAAAGGTTTTTGGAAATTCGAACTAAAAGTGTACGAAAAGTACTAAGTATAGTACAATTTTGAATGAAGGTCACTGATAAAGAGTAAGAAAGATGTACCAAAGGTCGAAAAGTCCTAAATGAAAGTGAGTTTAGTATTGATGAAGGTCACTGATAAAGAGTAAGAAAGATGTACCAAAGGTCGAAAAGTCCTAAATGGTAGTGATTTTGTATGATTTGGATTTGGGTGAACGGATAGGGCTGGAATACTGAAACTTGGAATTAATAGTACGGTTACGCTAGAGTTTTTTTGCCGGGTTAACCCACTTCGAGAGTATTTATTTGACGTTTGCGCTATGGAATTGACATTTTAAATTCAAACCCACTGGGTTAATCCCGTTAAGTGTAACCGGGGTATAAGATTACTGTTAGAATGTAGAATTGAGATATGTAGGTAACTTTGGGAAATCATACTAATGTGCACGAAGCAGTACTAAATTCGATACAATTTGTATTTGCCTGAACAGATTACTGTTGGAGTGTAGGAGTGCGGTTACTTTGGAAATTCGAACTTATGGAAAAGTGCTAAATGAAACTACATTGGCTATTATTTGGATTTAGGTGAACGGAAAGAGTTTTTGGAAAGTCGTGTACGAAAAGTGGTAAATGGTTCAAAATGTTGTACCTTTTGGTATTTGCTATATGGTACAGAATTTTGTACAATTTGTAAAGGGGTAGAACTTGAATTTTTAAATTTGAAATTCGGTATTAGATTAGCAATTGTTGTTTAGAGTGGAGGTAGGGAGGAGCTTTTGAAAATTCGTACTTATTTATACAAAAAGTACTAAATAGTACTATAATTGGTTTCAGGGAAACACATAAAGCTGGAAAAGTGATTTGCGGTTGGGATATATGTTGAATATAAGGAAGTAAGTTTTGAAACGTTTAATTATGTGTACGAAAAATTTGGTAACATATTGGTACGAAAACCATTTTGGTATTGTGTAAACGGTTAAAATGAGATATACCTACTATAGGGGAACGAAAAGTACTAAATGGTACTAAATTTGGTGTTGGGTGTAGAAACAAAGCTTGGATTATATAATTGGAACACAAAATACGAAATGGAAAAATATTTGTTATGAAGATCACTCTGAAATTTGAGATAAAGTTCGGAATTTGAAAAATTGTACTGAATATTGTTCCATTGCTAACGCGAAGCCATTTCTAAATAGTATACTGGAATTATGTAGTCAAACGTGAAGTATCTTTTCAAAAAATGTTTTTTTTTTGTTTTTTGTTTTTTGTATGATAATTTGGAAACGTGGTCCAATGCGACAATTTTGTTAACAAGAAGGTTTTCACACCCTGATAATAAAAAGGCCCAAATTGAAATGCATCAAAATATTTACCGTTATATACCGTTGACACACCCGTGCACTTTAAGTAAAATTTTTTGTAAAACAGTTTTTTTTCTAACCTTTCATGCCACAAGTTTCTAATTTCGGTTGGAAAATGTGCATTAAATCTTTAAAATACTCTAATTCTTCAAAATATTTCTTCTAATAAAAGTGGATTGAAGTAGATATTTTTTAAATTAAACTTTTATATCCTCCCAGTATTCAAGGTCCAAGTTTAAAGAAAATTGAATAATATAGATTTGTTCTATTTTTAAAATACACTAAGTCGAAGGGTACCGTTATATGGGGATATATTCCGAAAAGTTTACGAACCTATTCGGGTTCTTGGCGAAACCGCTGAAGCTAGAACCTTGAATTGTGAATGTGCGTTATTGTTGTTGTGAAGGGGTGAGATAAAGTTTAATGTTTGGAAATTCGTATTGGGAGAAAATGCTGTGTTAGTGAAGGGTAAAACCAGAAGTCAAGTCTGAAATTTGCACTATGAGTCGCTGTTGGTAAATGTCTGTGATATGAGGCCGTAGTTTTGGAAATTCGAAATAAAAAATATGATAGCTGTGTAGGGGTGCTACACGACAGATATTTTTTTTTTTTTTTTGAATTAAAGGAATTAAATTAAGGAATTAAATCGATTAAATGTTGGTATTAAAAATAGGTTTTAGTAGCAGAATCGCCAGTGTTCCCCACTTCCATATTAAATATTGTTCATATATATTTTATTACCTTTCCGCATACGAAGTAGCGGGCATGTGCTAGTATTTTATATAAATAGATGAAGAATTTCTGAATAAACACAGTCATTTTAATAAGCCGATTTTTGGTTTAAAAGTAAGAGAAGTGTTTCACTACTTACAGCACTATTAAGTACTCAAAAAATATAATTACCTAGGCACTTTTGAGTGCCGGTAAATCCATAACTTATCCTTGCCATTGGCGTTTTGAAGCGCCGGCAAACATTGTCAGGCAGGTCATAGAAATTAACCCCAAAAGACTAACCCTTCCACACTACATTAATTCTTTGTATACTCGTATCATCTAGGAAAATGATTCAGTCAAATCAAAAAGTACCACCAAAAACAACAAATCAAATGTTTCAATGCCTATTGGAAAAGCTCGACATATTAACAGGTAAATATTCTCAGAATTATTGTATACCAAATGTTAATTAAATTTATTATTGTATTCATTTCAGAAACGGTTAATAAGATACATAGAAAAGTAGACGAATTATGTGCGAAGTCCCACGCATCCAACCATTACGCTACGTTTCACGGGTTGTTAAGCCGATCTTCAGGCGTATAAGGATGTTTTTTGTGGCAGACGAAGGCAAAGCTTGGTAACTAGTATATATATCGCACTTCATTAGATAAATGCATATGCGAAATTATGTCAGTTAATTGAAACTCCAAACTTTTCCTATTGTCCTACTTGGTAATCCCATTTTTCAATGTTCACAAATACTATGGTAAGTTTTATTCCTACGCCATTAGTAACTGCTCCTCTATATCAGAAGATTCAATTAAATGACATAATTTCGCATATGCATTTATCTAATGAAGTGCGATATATATACTACCCTGTAGGAAGCATGGGGGCATGTGTCGACTTGTCAACACTTTGTCTACTATTATGGTGACAACGTCAACATGTTGTCAACTATTGATACTTTTATCTTAGTTAGAAGAAGCATTGATTATTTTAACAACTGATAGCACAACGATTGTTTGGTGTAAAATAATTTTGGCGCTTTGTGAAAAATATTTTTTTTGTGAAAAATCAATAAAATGTCGTGAATTTAACGTGTGATTCAGCTTAAGGTATATTATTTTAATAACAATAAGTATGACCAAAAGAAATTATAAAAGACAAGTGAAAAAAAGGACAATTATGAAAATACAAATCCTGAGGCGGCTGACAACATGTGTGGTGAAACTTCGACAATTAGACATTTTGTGGAATCTTTAAGAAGATTGTGGACCTGGAGAATATAATGTTCGGTCTTGCTGGAAATGCTGAACCCAATATACATATTTGAACACGACATAGTAATGAGTTATAATGTCCACTGTTTATACAGCTGTAATAGGTAAGCAAATTTAGGGACATTTTGGTTTTAATACATGTTTATTCTTTTCAATACTACAATTAATGGAAGAGCGACGCAAATATAAAAATCAAAATTACGAATTGTATCACAACATCCATAAGGAAATAAAAGCCGAAATCCGAATTGCCAAAAATAAACAACTAAATTTGCAGTGTCAAGAAATCGAAAAGCTTCAGAGTCTACACGACGACTTCAATTTACAAAAAAAACTAAAGGAAGCAAGGGGAGTGTATCGGAAAAGACATCCAAATGTCTTATACAATAGTAAGTCAAACCAATATTATCAATAGAAGAGAAGAAGAAAGTCTGGAAAGAATATGTTCAACAACTGTTCACGGATAATAGCCGATCAGACAGCAGCGAAGAGGTGCAATTGCAACATTCTGGAACCCCTATAACGAGAAGTGAAATAGAGTCCGCTATAGCATCACTTAAGGACAAAAAATCGCCGGGACCTGATGAGATTCCATCAGAAATATTGAAAATTATAGACCCTAACAATATTGAGCTACTAACAATACTTTTTAATACGATTTATGAAACAGGAATATAACCTCAAGATTGGCTAAAATCAACATTTGTAACCATACCCAAGAAAAGCTACGCCAAATCATGCAATGACTACAGACTAATAAGTCTAATGCTTTAAAAATATTTCTTAGGATAATACACAAGAGACTTTTGCCAAAATGCGAAAAATACATGGGCTTATCACAATTTGGGTTTAAAGAAGGTATGGGTACTCGTGAAGCCTTACTTTCCCTGCAAATTATAATTAAAAAATGCCGAGAAGTGCAGAAAGATGTTTTCATATGCTTTGTAGACTATGAGAAAGCATTTGATACAGTGCAACACGACAAACTAATTGATATCCTTATCTCAATTGGGATTGACAGTAAAGAAGTCCGATGTATCAAAAATCTGTACTGGTATCAATCCGCACAAGTTACTATTGATGGAGACAACACAGAACCTATCCTAATATCAAGAGGCGTCAGACAAGGATGTATATTGTCTCCTTTGCTGTTTAATATATACTCTTAAAAAAATTTCGAAGAATCAGTCAATAAAACTTCAAAAGGTATACTCATTGGTAGTAGATACATCAATAACATACGATACGCTGATGATACTACAATACTAGCTAATAGTATCTCAAATCTGCAAGAATTAATGGACAAACTGGTGACATGCACCAACCAATATGGACTAAATATAAACACAAGAAAAACAAAATATATGGTTGTGAGCAGGAAGAATAGCCACAGCAATATTTCCCTTTAAATACAAAATTTCTCAATCGAAAGAGTCCAAAACATTAAATAACTCGGAATAACTTTAAATAACGAATGGGATTGCTCCAAGGAAATTAGAAGGCGTATTGAAATTGCTAGAGACTCGTTTTTCAAATACAAGAGAGTTCTGTCCAGCCATGAAATAAATCTTGAAACTAAATGTAGATTTATAAATGCATATATATGGTCAACCTTGCTATACGCTATGGAGGCATGGACAATAAAATCATTAGACGTGAAGATATTAGAATCCTTCGAAATGTGGATCTACCGCCAAATTTTAAAAATACCATGGACTGCCTTAGTTTCAAACAATGAAGTGCTTCGAAAATTGAATCGAAATAGAGAGATAATGATAAACATCAAAAGACGAAAAACTGCCTACCTTGGACATATCATGAGAAATTCAAAATACAAGCTCTTGCAGGATATCATAAAATTAAGAATAGAAGGAAAAACTCCTAAAGGCTGAAAGGAATTGAGTTGGATTGCGAATATTCAAGAATGGACTGGAATACGAGGCGTGGGACACCTACTTAGTGCTGCCAGAAGCAGAGACATATTTGCCGATATTGTGAAGAATCTATGAATTTATTTGACATTCGTATGACGAATAGGCAAATAAAGAAGAAGATTCTTTTCAATTCCTAGATGTTATATCAACATTCAGCGAATCGCATGATAAAAGGTTAAATGCAGAAGAAGAAGAAATATTTTGAGCAGACAAGTCTCACCAAGTCTTATGGCCAAGAAAATAAAAGGCGATGATATTTCTGACAACCAAAACGACTTTGTTATTATTTAAATATTCAAATGTTTAGCCAGCCTCGAAAACATTGGCTTTATTTTAAAGTTATGTGGAATTTTGGACTTAGGCCTTATTTACAACCCGTTATACGCAATTTATTCTTTTTTAGCATTTTCAATAATATGTATTTTTCTTTAATAAAATATATTATTTAAACAAAAGTGTAAGGTCATCGTCTTATTAAACGTACCATATAGCTTTTTAATCTATAAAAAGGTCATATAAACCAAAAACTTAGTAAGGGAAGTCTGGTACCAATGTCTCCATATGACCCTTTATGAACTATTGACTCACTACCTCCAATGTCTCTACTGACTCACTACCTCCAATGTCTATACTGACTCACTACCTCCAATGTCAACACATGGTTCCTCAGGAACTACTGACTTACTACTGGCATACTAGTTTCCAATGTCAGTACTGACTTTCAAATGACACGTTCATACAAAATGTCTATAGGAAATTACATTAGTTGTCTACAGTTTGTCAGTAGTACTGTTGACAATGTCAGTAGTAAGTCAGTATAGATTCACTATTGACATTTCCTACAGGGTAGTTACCAAGCTTTGCCTTCGTCTGCCACAAAAAACATCCTAATACGCCTGAAGATCGGCTTAACCACCCGTGTAACGTAGCGTAATGGTTGGATGCGTGGGACTTCGGTAGACTCCTAATTTTTCAATGTATAGCTAAGGTCTAATAGCTCAACTCGAAAGCGAATTAATTAAAAATCACTACAAATGACCTTCGCCTTAATAAGGCAAAAATAAAAAACACATATAAAATTATTAAAAGATAAAGTAATAGTGTTTTGCATCTTAGTTAGAAAAACTTTGGAGAAACTCTCTACAAAAATGTTTAAATTGGGAACAACCACATTAGCAAATTCATGTTTTGAAACCGTATCCATAGACATAGTAGGTCCACTCCGAATGTCCAATAATTATCGATATATCCTAACACCACAATGTTAGGAGTTTCTAATGGAAACGAAATATGCAAAGACAGTTGCAAAAACGTTGGTAGAGAATTTCATATTAACTTATGGCACATTCAAAAAACTAAAATCGGACAAGGATACAGAATTTACAAATCAGTTAATGTCTGAGATATGTAAGTCACTCAAAATTAAACAAACGTTCAGCACTCCGTATCATCATGAATCCCAAGGCTCGATAGAACGGAACCGTAGAGTATTGAACGAATTTGGCTTAAATTATTGCAAAGACGACGAATGACACCTTTGGATACCATATTTCGCATTTGCTTACAATACATCGCCACATGTAGATAGGTGCTATTCTATGAACTGATATTCGGGAAACTTCCTTAAGACTATGTTTACATTTACGAAATCCACTCGATTTCATCTGTCAATTCCTTTGTGTATACGTCAAATGAAAACTCATCTGAAATCGATTGGATTTCATTTGACGTTTGAGCAATGGAATTGACAGTTGAAATCGGATGGATTTCGTAAATGTAAACATAGTATAATTGTCCAATGAGAAAATAAAGGCCTGCATACATAAGCTGCCTCGCCTGCTTACCTTGCTTGCTTCTGATAAAAGAATAAAAAAGAAAAGGGTAACACAGTTCGAAATTTGCTCGGCCTTCTTTATTTTTATTATGTCAGAAATGAAGCAGGAAAGCAAGGCAACCAGGGGCTCAAGGCCTGAGTACATAAGCCGCTCAGCTTTCTTGCTTAATTCATTTCTGGTAAAAGACCAAAGACCAAGTTCGACCTAAATGAAATGTGGTTCTGACATTTCTTTATTCCTTTACCAGAAATGAATTAAGTAAGAAAGCCGAGCGGCTTATGTGTCGAGGCCTTCAAGGCCTGCGTACATAAGTTGCCTTGCCTGCTTACCTTGCTTGCTTCTGATAAAAGAATAAAAAAGAAAAGGGCAACTCAGTTCGAAATTTTCTCGGCCTTCTTTATTCTTTTATTTTTATGATGTCAGAAATGAAGCAGGAAAGCAAGGCAATCAGGCAATGCAGCTTATGTACGCAGGCCTTTAAGATAGGGGTAGGTGACCTTGTACTATTGAGCATGGTATAAGAAAAGAGGTAGATCTAGATGAAAACAAGTTATAGAAACCTTGTTTTTCCTGAATTCCTAAAACGTCAAAATTACTAAACATAAAAGCAACAAGTGGGTTTGTTTACAATACATTTTTTGATCATTTTATATAAAACGCGAAGAATGAATGAAGTGTCAAAGTTTCTCCACAATTGTGGATATGATGAAATCATTGTTTCAATGCAAAGCTGAAGAATTTTTTCCATACAAATGTTGTAGCATTAATTTTAAAAATCATTTAATTCTATTGCTTTTAAAATTGTTTGACATATTTTTTCAAACAGCACACACACATACACAGATTGTGTATATACCCTGTAGGAAGCCTGGGGACATGTGTTGACATGTCCACATGTCCCCAGTTTGTCTACTAATATGGTGACTTTGTCAACATGTTGTCGACAATTGATACTTTTACCTTAATAAGAAGAAGCATTCTTAACATTGACAGCTGATAGCCCAAAAAAGCGTCTTCTTATTTTTTCATTTTCTTAATTGTTTGGTGGTTCGTGAAAAGTGTTCTTGTGAAAAATCATAAAATACCGAGTGTTTAAAATAAAAATATATATTTTCAATACCAACAAGTATGAGGAAAAGAAATTATAAAAGACAAGTGAAAAATGTGGAAGGATTATTTGGCAAAAATAGATTGCTTGATTTTTCCAATGTCTATACAGCTATAATAAGTAAGCAAATTTACGTTTTTTTTTTTGTATTGTAAGTACAGTTTCTTCTTTTCAATGCCTAGATGTTATATCAACATTCAGTGAATCAGCTGATAAGACATTAAGATCAGCTTTCCAACGGCAGAAGAAGACATTTTTTAAACAGACAAGACGCAACAAAGAAATCCAAAAACACGATGATATTTCTGACAATGAAAATTAACTTATAATTTAAAATTTTTATTATTTAAATGTTAAAAGATTTAGCCAGCCTTAAAAATATTGGTTTTTTTGTGCTTATGTAAGAATATTGGGCTTGCCCTTTATAAAGATAAAAAAGACTGTAATACGCAATTTGTTTTTTCTTTAATAAAATATAAAATTTAAACAAAAGTACTATATGACAATGAACTTTTGTTTAAATTTTATATTTTATTAAAGAAAAAACAAATTGCGTATTACAGTCTTTTTTATCTTTATAAAGGGCAAGCCCAATGTAGATTTAACATGATATGAATTTACATATGGGTTGTCACTTTTTATATACAAAATGTATAGGCAAAGTGACAACACATATGTAAAATAGTTCCAGAATCCAACTGTGGCCAATTCTGTTAAAAATAGTTAATTCTGGGGAGAAAGTGAAACCATTTCCTGTAGGAATATATGTGGGTCAAGCCGACATGTGTGAAAGAGTTTTGTAAAGACTTTATCCAGGAAGCTCTTTTGCTGAAAAACGGATTAATATTGAACGAAAAGTTCCGCTGTTTAACATGCGAAACGCCAGCTAAAGCATTCGTTTGCGGAGTCCCAGGTCATACTTCAGCTCACGGTTGCACTAAGTGTACACAAGTTTCTAAGAAAATTGATCATTGACGTAAATATCCAAAGCACCACAGCCAAATTTTTAAATATGAGAAATCTCCACTGGAAAAAATTGGTTTTAATATGGTAACACAAACCCCATTAGACAGTATGCACCTTATCGATCTAGGAGTAACAAAGAAAATGCTGATTCGAATCATCAAAAATAAAACACAGAAAAAAAAACTTCAAAAGAAAATATATCGAGAATATCGTCAGAACTTGTGAAATTAAAATTTTCTTATCCAAAGGAGTTTCCACGGAAACCTAGATCTTTAGATGAAATTCACAATTGGAAGGCCACTGAATTTCATCAATTCCTCGCCTATACAGGCATAATTGCTCTTTTCAACAACGTACATACCGATATTTATTATGAAGTTTTAATTTTACATTGCGCATTTAGCCTACTTAGTAGTCCGAGACATATTTGCAGTAATGTAAACACAGCTCACGAACTTCTGGAGTTATTTGTTGAAAATTTCCCTATTGTATTAGGTGCGAACAGCGTTTCTTTCAATGTACACAATTTATTGCACTTAGCATCTTGTGCCGAGATGTATGGACCTCTCACGACTTTTTCGGCGTATGATTTTGAAAATAAGCTTCAAACATGTCCGAAAAGCCATCAACCATTCTTCAGCAAATTGTACAAAGAGAGAAACACGAAGTATATGTAGAAACCCAAACAAACAGATTTAAGTACAAAGGAGATATAATTGTAGAAGCCCTTGTTAATGATTGCTTAATTTCTTGCAAAGAACCTAATAATTTGTGTTCGGTGAAATCGGATATTTCTATAAAAATTGAAGGAATTCTAAAAGAAGACCACGTCTATGTGGAAGGGCGGCGTTTGTTGGACATGGCGAGTTTTTTCCAAGAACCTTTACAATTCTGTGACCTAGGCATTTTTAAGACTAATTTGCTGTTAGGTGAAAAGGAGACATTTTTATTGTCTGAGGTCCAGTACAAATATTTATGCTTGCCTTTCTCTACCAACTTTATAATAATACCAATCCTCTACAGTTGCCTTCCACAAAAATGTCGAACGAACAACCCCAACATTCCAAAGGAAAACTGAAATATTTTTCTCCACCAGGTATTTTTTATATCCTCCACCATAGGATGGGGGTATATTAAGTTTGTCACTACGTTTGTAACTAACTACTCGAAATAATCATTGTAGACCCCACAAACTATATATATTCTTGATCAGCGTGCAATTATACATCGATATAGCCATGTCCGTTCGTCTGTGGAAATCACTCTAGCGTCCGAACGGATTGACGTAGATGGATGTAGGTCCACGCTTTCCTATAGCCCCCATACAAAATGACGCGAGACGCGTCGACGTTTTAAGGAATTTTTAAGATATTTGTCCCATTTTACCACCGAATTGCTTGTAATTTGGTATTTTAACATTTATTCTTTCAAAATAATTCAAAAAGACAAGGTAAATCCAAAAGTCAAGGATGTGAAGAATTGTCAAAAAAGGTCGATTTATGTAAAGGTTTGTTTACAATGTCCGTAGAAATTCTTGATTTACTCATATACACATGTATATTTTTAGATGCTACTCAAAAACAATACAACACCTTAGTCGATATATTGGCAGAACTTAAAGTTTTATTGGATCTCATAGCTAACTTAAACGCGATCACTTCCAATATGATGAGCATTTTCCCAATAAACACCGAAGAAAAACTGAAGGAATTTGATACTATATTATCGACTCAAGCAGACCCATATGTTAGTATTTATGGTTACTGTGGTACCAAGATAATGAACAAAATTTATCTTGTTTTTATACCCTCCACCATAGGATGGGGGTATATTAAGTTTGTCACTACGTTTGTAACTACTCGAAATAATCATTGTAGACCCCACAAACTATATATATTCTTGATCAGCGTGCAATTCTACATCGATATAGCCATGTCCGTCCGTCTGTCTGTCTGTCCGTCTGTGGAAATCACTCTAGCGTCCGAACGGATTGACGTAGGTTGATGAAATTTTGGGAAAATATGTTATATTTACGTAGGACTTTTGGTATTGAAAGCGGGCTATGTAGGTCCACGCTTTCGTATAGCCCCCATACAAAATGACGCGTTACGCGTCGTCGTTTTAAGGAATTTTTAAGATATTTGGCCTATTTTACCACCGAATTGGTTGTAATTTGGTACTTTGTGTCTCCAGAGGCCAAAAAATATTCCTACCAAAGTTGGGTTATATAGGTCCACGTTTTGGTATAGCCCCCATATAAGGCCCCATATAAAGTACGCGTCATTTTAATATATTTTGAATATATTAGACCCATCTGACCACAGAATTGGTTGTAATTTGATATTTTGTGTCTTCAGAGGCCATAAAACATTCCGACCAAAGTTGGGTTATATAGGTCCACGTTTTGGTATAGTCCCCACATAAGACCCCTTATAAAGTACGCGTCATTTTAATATATTCTGAATGTATTAGACCCATTTGACCAAAGAATCGGTTGTAACTTTGTATTTTGTGTTTCCAGAGGCTAAGAAACATTTCTACCATAAAATGTTTATATAGGTCCACGTGTTGATATAGCCCCCATAATACAATATCTCCCGATTTTCGATATTTTGAACGTTTTAGCCTCATTATCACACCGATATGGCTGAAATTTGGTATTTAGTCTTCTTTAGGCGTATAAAACTTTCCCCCAGAAATTTGTAGGTATAGGTCCACGCCATCATATAGCCCCCATAGAACGGTACCTTCCGAATTTCGGTATTTTGAAGGTTGTGGCCACATTAATCCACTGCTGACGGTTGAATAGTTCTGACGTGTTATAATGGATCCCCCTCCTAATACTCTTTGCGCAAAGTGCTTTAAACCTTTAAATGGAAAGTTTATTAGATGCCATGTTTGTAAAGCTAAATTCCATTGCTTTTGTGCGGGTGTCGATGTGAATATTGGCGATATTTTTATTAATAACAAAAACATTGTTTTTAATTGCAATGAATGTTTATGCATTACCGCTGACTTAATTGCTGGCATCTCTTCATTAAAAACTGAAGTAAGAGAACTTAAACAGTTTATCGACTCTTCGGTGAGTGCAGAAATTCGAGAATTGAAGCAAGTGCTAAAGAATAATAAACAGATTGAGAAAAGTCATCCACCGCAACTGAAATCTAAAAATAACAATGCTACAGTTTGTAGCCATGAAGTTATTGGTATGGTACAAAGTGCAAATATACCTGCTGCTGCTGCTGTCGAACAGTCATCTATGCAAAACAGTAAACAACGTGTTGTGTCTTATGCTTCTTCCTTGTCATCGTTAAATACATTAGATGCTAATGTTGATGTTGATAATGCGGATATGTCTGAAACGAACCAGCAAACTACTTCAAACTGGTTGCATGCTCATGGTCGTAGGAAAAAGAGGCGTAACGTTATATTTGGAGAAAATAGTGAATGTAAGGAATTAGCAGTGGTAATTCCTAAAAAGTGGGTTCACTTATCTTCATTCAAGCCGTCTGTTACAAGTGAACAAATTATTAATTTCATTGAAAAAAATGCCAATGTTGATAAATCGAACATGGAGTGTTATATGTTGGTCAAAAAAGACGTTGACATCAATAGCTTAAAAAAGGTCAACTTCAAGCTTGGTATTACGTCGACATTTTATGACGCCATAACTAATCCCAAGTTATGGCCTGCTGAAATTAAAGTCCGTCCCTTTGTAAATTTTCAAAGGAAGGCAGTGCAACCAATGACGCACTGATAAACGAGGTGCATGGCTTAAAAATATATTACCATAATTTGTCTGGAATGCGTACCAAATCTAATGCTATCTTCGATTTTTCAAATAAAGCTGACTTTGATGTTATTGCCATTACTGAGACTTGGTTGAACGAGGATTTTTTCGATGCTGAGTTCTTCAATCTAAATCTATATTCTGTCTATCGCAAAGATAGACATATTATAAGAACGGGCTGTTCTAGAGGCGGTGGCGTACTAATTGCTGTTAAATCTAAATATAAATCATCGTTAGTTTGCCTGAATGATGACAATGGACTTTTGGATCAAATAGCGGTATGCATACGTGGTCTAAACTTTAGTATTTTGCTTTGTTTGTCATATATTCCCCCTGGAAGCAGTGAATCTACTTATGCCAAACATGTTGATAATGTTGTTGCTTTGGAAGGTAATGTTGGGTCAAATGATTGTGTTTGTGTTTTGGGAGATTTTAATCTTCCGAATATTTGCTGGTCTAAATTTGATAACGATTTTTTTCTAACTCCTACAAATGTCAATAAATGCCATGAAATCAATTGTATTGATACCTTATTAAGTTTGAATCTTGTTCAAATTAATAAACTATGTAATCAATTACGCCGGTTCCTAGATTTAATTTTTATTTCTAGTGAATTTAAATTTAACGTTTATGAATGTTTGACGCCAATTTCCCCTCCCAACGCTCATCATATACCAACTATTATAGAAATAGATTGTTTTAATTTTTTAAAGTTTTCACCGCCAGAATGTTCAGATCTAAATTATAATTTATGTAATTTCAATGTGCTGAATTCAATTCTAGGTTCCATTGATTGGGTTACTGCGTTCAATAAGAAATCAACTTCCGATTGTTATGATATTTTTATAGAAAAAGTAACAGGTATTCTTAAAGATAATATCCCTGTTAAAAAAACTAAGCCTTACAAGTTGCCGTGGTACACGAAAGGACTTAAAAAACTTAAAAATCTTAGAAACAAGTTCCATCAACGTTTTATGTTGTATAATGATCCTGAGGATGAAGTCAAATATAAACATTATTTAAGGGAATTTAATTTTTTAAATAAATTCCTATACAAGCAATACATCATAACCAAAGAAAATGAAATTAAAGCCAATCCTAAATCGTTTTGGTCTTTCGTCAAATCTAAAAAGAAGTCATCTGATATTCCATCTACGGTCATGTATAATGGTTGCACTTCACAATCTGGTTTTGATATTGTCAACATGTTTGCAAATTTCTTTAAATTTAATTTCGATCCTCCAGTATGTAATAACTGGACTAATTCCAACTATGTATCTATGATTAACGTAGGTAGCATATCAGTCTTAAATGAGGATGTTTTGGATGGTATTTCAAAGATTAAAAATAGCTTTAAAACTGATGCTGATGGGCTCTGCGTGCATTTTCTTAAGAACTCTTCTACTTGTATAGCTCCTATATTAACTTTTATCTTTAATCGCTCCATTAAAGAAGGCATTTTCATTGATAGATGGAAAATTGCATCGATTACGCCAATATTTAAAAGTGGTAAGAGGGATGATGTAACTCGTTACAGACCTATTGCAAAATTATCTTGTGTCTCAAAACTATTTGAGCACGTTATCCATAAAAAATTGTTTTTCCTATGTAAGTCTTTTATCTCACCACACCAGCATGGTTTTTTTCCTGGAAGATCCACAACATCTAATTTGATTCTTTTCACTGAATTCTGTTTATCAGCCTTTGAGCGTCGTTTTCAAGTTGAAGCCATATATACAGATCTTGCTAAAGCTTTTGATAAAGTATCACATCATATTTTGCTTGCTAAGTTACAGCAAATCGGATTCCATTCTAACTTTCTGCGATGGATCTCTTCTTATTTGCACAATAGATGGTGTTCAGTTAAGGTTGAGAATTTCGTTTCTACTCCTTACATTCAAACATCGGGGGTGCCTCAGGGTAGCGTGTTAGGCCCGTTACTCTTTAACTTATTTATTAACGACATTTCGTCCTGCTTTAAAAAATCTAATTTTCTTCTTTACGCCGATGACCTAAAAATATTTCATAAAGTGGAGTCTTTTGCTGACATCTTAGATTTGCAGAATGATCTAGACATTGTTCTAAATTGGTGTTTGGAAAATAAGCTAATTTTAAATCTATCGAAATGCTTTCACTTATCGTTTTATAGATTAATAAATCCCATCCAATCTTCATTTAAAATTGGAAGCTGTGCACTGAATAAATTGACATCAACTCGTGACCTTGGAGTAGTTTTTGACTGCTCGTTATCTTTTGTTCCACATATTGAGCACATAGTTTCTGAAGCATACAAAGCCCTTGCATTCATAAAAAGAAATTGCCATGAATTTACTGATCCCTGCACTATTAAGTTGTTGTATACAAGTTTTGTTAGATCAAAGTTAGAATATGCTTCCATCGTCTGGGATCCTAGTCATATTTCGCATGTATCACGTATTGAGCGCATTCAAAAGCTTTTTACTAAGTTTGCTCTTAAATCACTCTTCCCCGTAAACCTCCCAACATATCGATCCAGATGTTTGTTATTGGGTTTACAGAGCCTAGATTGTCGAAGAAAATGTCAATCTGCCACATTTATTTATGATTTAATTAATAATCATGTTGATTCGCCAGAACTGTTGGCCTTAATTCCATTTTCTGTGCCGCCAAGAAGTTTAAGATATACCGAGTTGTTCAACATTTCGTTGCATCGTACCAATTATGCTCGAAATGGTCCATTAACGCGTACCTTGTCAAGCTTAAACCATTTAAATATTAAGTTTCAAAAAGAAATGAAGCCCAGCATTGAATTTAGCACTTCAAAACAGGTATTTAAATCAACAATTTATTTTGCTTTTCAACAATAATATTGTAATCTTAGTCTGTAAGGAATTGAATTTTCCATTGACTATAATAAATAATAAATAAATAAATAAATAAATAAATGGCTGAAATTCGTGGTGGAGGGTATAAAAAGTTCGGCCCGACCAAACTTAACGCTTTTCTTACTTGTTTATTTTATAGAAACGACAGATGAAAACACTTCATGATGGCAACGCTGAACGAAACTTACATACATCTGATATTTGTACATGATATAATAATGAATAACAATGTGGAAGGATTATTTGGCAAAAATAGATTGCGTGATTTTTCCAATGTCTATACAGCTATAATAGGTAAGCAAATTTACGTTTTTTTTTTTTTTTTGTTTTGTATGTAAAGTTTCTTCTTTTCAATGCCTAGATGTTTTATCAACATTCAGTGAATCAGCTGATAAGGCATTAAGATCAGCTTTCCAACGGCAGAAGAAGAATTTTTTTAAACAGACAAGTCGCAACAAAGAAATCCAAAAACACGATGATATTTCTGACAATGAAAATTAACTTATAATTTAAAATTTGTATTATTTAAATGTTAAAAGATTTAGCCAGCCTTAAAAATATTGTTTTTTTTGTGCTTATTATAGAGTATTTGTATTTACGTTCCACCCTAATACATATTTCAGTACGATCCATCCTAATGTGCAGTATGTGATCTTCTTCTTCTTTTAATTACTGTATGCAGTTACAAGTATCACTCTCACTCTCATCTATTTATCTCTGAGTGATAAAGATACATGGTAACTTGTATATGCATACACACATAAACATATGTACATATATAGCCACTTGTTAGTTTTAAGCTAGTTATGTTTGTTGATGCAAAATAAAAGAATATTAAGCATTTGGAGTTGAAACAAAGAAGTTTCTTTTGGTGTTAATACACTACAATTTGGCGACGAGGAAAAAGTTTTTAAAAACAACAACATATTTTGTGTGGTTCAATAACCTAAAAAAAAAGCAAATGAACATTAATATATGTACATACATATAATTAATAACGTAAAGAACAATTTTAAAAGAAATTAACAGAAACAAACCAAAGTTACAAACAAGAACAAATTGAAAAGAAATTAAAAACTGAATAAGAGAAACGCTTTTGCTGAACAAATAAAAATTCATAAACGCCAAATAAAAATTAGAAATATAAAACCTAAAGTGAATGCCGGCTAAGATGGAGAATGAAGGCAACCAAAGTTTTAATGCCAGCCAGATTGCTGTGTTCCAAACGGCAAATGTATCCGAGTTTAACCCGAGTGTAGAGTCGTGGAGCGTGTGGAAAGAACGCTTGGAAATCCACTTCTGTGAAATTAATTGTACTGATGACAATATAAGGAAATCAATTTTATTGAAGGCGGTTGGTGCAGTGGCATATAAAGTTTTACATAGTTTGTGTAGTCCCGATTCTCCTGTGTCAAAGAAGTACGAGGAGCTGTGCGAAATTTTGGACACACAATACACACCACCGACAATTGTCTTCAGTGAACGGAAGAAGTTCCATGTGGCAACCAAAAATGAAAGTGAATCGGTTGCAGAGTGGTACGCCAGAGTGAAGTCGTTGGCGCTTAATTGCAAATTTGGCGATCATTTGGAAGCCTTTGTGTTAAACCAATTTGTGATGGGCTTGCCAAATTTCATTTTTGAGCGGTTATGTGAAGAGGATGAAAAGTTAACAATGCAAATGGCGTTAAGGAAAGCGATGATAATGGAGACGAAAAGTATGTCAAGGGCAGCAGAGGCTGAGCAGAGTTCAGTGAACTATTTAAATAAGCAGAGATTTGCCAAGAAAAATTTTGGAAATGCAAATGGCGGTTGCAATAGAAGCAGTGGTAACAGAGGCGGTTCAAGTGGCAGCGGCAGAGGCAATGGAAGCAGAGGAAATTTTGGCGGTGGCAGAGACAACAGAAATGAAAGTGAAAGAAAGCCTGTGTGTTCTCATTGTGGTTGGCGCAATCATAAGTCGCAGGCATGCAAATACAAAGACAGTAAATGCCATTCTTGTGGTAAAATTGGACATCTTGCATCTGTTTGCTATAACAAAAAGAGAAGTGTCAATTATGTTTGTGAAGATGAAAATAATTTTGATGATGATGATGTTTTTAACTATTCTATTTTTAGTGTGTCGGAGTGCAACTCTAGTGGAGTATATTCTCTTCCAGTGATCATTGATGGTATTGAGTTAAAAGCTGTGTGTGATACAGGTGCTCCGTGTACGTTGTTGCCTAAGTCGTTCCTGGAGAAGAACAATATTAAGAAGATGCTTCGTCCATGTCTTGTGCCATAAGTTGATTATAGTGGTGATAAGTTGAACCTAGTTGGTGAGTATGATGCCTCGGTTACTTTTCAAGGTAAAACAAAATCGATAGTTGTTGTTGTTGTAGATTCATCGAATCCTCCTTTGTTTTTGAATTGTTGCAAGTCAACAAAATAGATTGCTCGAATTCTAATTCAATGATTATTAATCAAATTAAAAACGAGTTTTCGAGTGTTTTTGAAGAAAAGTTGGGAGAGTTTAATGTCAACAAGATTTCGTTGAGAGTTGAGGAAAACGCAGTTCCTATTTTTTGTAAACCGAGACCTTTACCTTTGGCTTGGAAGAGCAAGGTTGAAAACAAATTGAAAGATTTGATTAAATCCGGTGTTTTGGAACCGGTTGATAATTCTGATTGGGGAACTCCTTTAGTTCCAATTTTGAAGCCTAATGGCGATTTGAGAATCTGTGGTGACTATAAAGTTACCCTTAACAAATGTTTATTGGATTTTAAATATCCGTTACCCAGAATTGATGAAATTTTTGCATCATTGCAGGGTGGTGAACTTTTCACGAAGCTAGATTTGTCAAATGCTTATAATCAACTTGTCTTAGATGAAGAATCACAATTATTATGTGCTTGGAGTACACACATTGGTACTTTAAAAGTAAAAAGATTACCTTTTGGTGTCAAAACAGCTGCGGCTATTTTTCAGAAAACTATGGAAAATCTTTTAAGAGATATCCCATATGTTGTTGTTTACCAGGATGACATTACAGTCACTGGTAGGAATATGCAAGAGCATATCAGAACTTTAAGATTGGTTCTTCAGAAGCTTCAATCTTCTGGATTGAAACTTAATGTTAATAAATCATTGTTTTTACAATCTGAAATTTCCTATTTAGGATTCAATATAGATAAAAATGGGCTTCGTAAAAATAATGAAAGAATTTCGAGTGTGATTTCTGCTCCTATTCCCAAAAATGTTTCTGAGTTGAGAGCTTTTGTCGGTATGGCAAATTATTATTCAAAATTTATTAACAATTTTGCGCAAATTATGTCGCCATTTTATCATTTACTCAGTAAAGATGTAAAATTCGATTGGTCAGAAAGATGCAAAAAGTCTTATGATGAAATTAAGAAGGCTATAACCTCAGACCAAGTTTTGGTTCATTTTAACGCTGATCTGCCAATTGTTTTGACTACAGATGCATCAAATAATGCTGTAGCTGGGATTTTATCTCATAAATTTTCTGATGGTTTAAGACCAATTGCTTTTGTTTCAAGAGCTTTGTCAAAAAGTGAACGAAATTATAGCACTCTTGAGAAGGAGGCTTTATCAATTGTGTTTTGTGTTACAAAACTTCGCCAATATTTATTGGGAAATCCATTCGTTTTACGAACGGATCATCGTCCACTTTTATGTTTGTTTGGTAGCAACAAAGGTTTGCCTATTATGGCTTCAGCGCGAATGCAACGCTGGGCATTAATCCTTTCAGGATTTGTTTACACAATTGAACACGTCAAAGGTGTTAAAAATGAAGCGGATTGCATTTCAAGAATGCCTCAGCAATGTTTTGAATCAAAGAATAATGAAAATTCTTACGTAAATTTTATTGAAAATCAAGAAAATAACTTGAATTTGAATTTCAAGGATATATCTCGTGAGACACGACGAGACCCAATTTTATCAAAAGTTGCCGACTTTGTTTTAGATGGCACTTTAGTTAATTGTCATGATGACAATCTTTCACCTTTTCGTGAAAAGTATACTCAACTTTCAGTTGAGTATGGATGTATTTTGTGGGGATATCGGACAGTAGTTCCTAAAACCCTTAGATCAAAAATTTTGGATGAACTTCATAGTTCACATATGGGTATTGTCAAAACAAAAGCGCTTGCCAGATCTTATGTATGGTGGCCTGGTCTTGACAAGGATATTGAAAATTTAATATCAAATTGTATTTCATGCCAAAAACTTTCAGTCAAGTCCTGAGAAGAGTACTTTGATTCCATGGATGCCTAGTGATTCAGTGTGGAGTAGAATTCACATTGATTTTGCTGGCCCAATCAAGAATTTTTACTTTTTAATAATCGTTGATTCATTTTCAAAATTTGTTGAAGTGTTTAAAACTAAAGATATGACAACAAATTTCACAATTTCGAAGCTAAGAGAGATGTTTTCACGTTATGGACTGGTTGATACCATTGTAAGTGACAATGGATCACAGTTCACTTCTCATGATTTTCAAAGATTTTTATCATTAAATGGTATTAAACATATTTTGACTGCTCCTGGACATCCATCTACGAATGGACAGGCAGAAAATTTTGTTAAAACTTTCAAAAAGTCTATTTTGGCCAATTTGGACCAAAATAAGGATTCAAATTTAGACCAAATTTTATGTCGTTTTCTAATGGACTACCGAAACATGGTACATTGTAGTACTGGTGAGTCTCCAGCGAAAATTTTCTTTGGTAGGACATTAAAAACTCGTTTTTCACTTCTCAAACCTCCTAAAACAAAAGAAAGAATCATGAATTCACAACAACACAACATTTCAAACCACAAAGGTAACCGTGACATCCAGTTTTGCGAAGGTCAGGAAGTTATGGTGCGTGATTATCGCAACCCTAACAAACCTAGTTGGACTCAAGCAACCATAAAACATCAACTAGGACCTCAATCGTATTCCTGCATTTTAAATCACAACAATTATGTCATAAAACGACATCTTGACCAGATCCGAGGACAACGTAGACAACAACATCCACACCTCATTGAGCCTGATGTTCAAACACACATAAATAATGATAATTCTTCAGTTGTTGTTAATGAAAATCATGCTCCAGAAGAGATTATACAACCTAGGAGAGAACTCAGACCAAGAGAAGGAGGTAGAGTTGTAAAGAAAAATTAAAAAAATCTCAGTTAATTGTTTAAAAAAAAAAAAAATAATAATGTTTAAAATTTTCCTTTAAAATATCATATAATATGATCTCGTAATTAAAAAAAAAAACATTATATTAAAAATTGTTTCATAAATTGTTTTATCATTATATAATTTTATGATTCAATCAAGTCAATAACCAAATATGGAATTCAAAATAATGTTATTTATTTATTATTTACATTCAGTGAATTTATATTGTACATAAATATTCATATTTTTAAATTTTATATTTATTGCCAACTTTAGGGGGAGCATATAGAGTATTTGTATTTACGTTCCACCCTAATACATATTTCAGTACGATACATCCTAATGTGCAGTATGTGATCTTCTTCTTCTTTTAATTACTGTATGCAGTTACAAGTATCATTTACTCTCACTCTCATCTATTTATCTCTGAGTGATAAAGATACATGGTAACTTGTATATGCATACACACATAAACATATGTACATATATAGCCACTTGTTAGTTTTAAGCTAGTTATGTTTGTTGATGCAAAATAAAAGAATATTAAGCATTTGGAGTTGAAACAAAGAAGTTTCTTTTGGTGTTAATACACTACACTTATGTAAGAATATTGGGCTTGCCCTTTATAAAGATAAAAAAGACTGTAATACGCAATTTGTTTTTTCTTTAATAAAATATAAAATTTAAACAAAAGTTCATTGTCATATAGTACTTTTTGCGTACCTATATCATCGTATAGTAATGTAGATTTAATATGATATGAATTTACATATGGGTTGTCACTTTTTATATACAAAATGTATAGGCAAAGTGACAACACATATGTAAAATAGTTCCAGAATCCAACTGTGGCCAATTCTGTTAAAAATAGTTAATTCTGGGGAGAAAGTGAAACCATTTCCTGTAGGAATATATGTGGGTCAAGCCGACATGTGTGAAAGAGTTTTGTAAAGACTTTATCCAGGAAGCTCTTTTGCTGAAAAACGGATTAATATTGAACGAAAAGTTCCGCTGTTTATCATGCGAAACGCCAGCTAAAGCATTCGTTTGCGGAGTCCCAGGTCATACTTCAGCTCACGGTTGCACTAAGTGTACACAAGTTTCTAAGAAAATTGATCATTGACGTAAATATCCAAAGCACCACAGCCAAATTTTTAAATATGAGAAATCTCCACTGGAAAAAATTGGTTTTAATATGGTAACACAAACCCCATTAGACAGTATGCACCTTATCGATCTAGGAGTAACAAAGAAAATGCTGATTCGAATCATCAAAAATAAAACACAGAAAAAAAAACTTCAAAAGAAAATATATCGAGAATATCGTCAGAACTTGTGAAATTAAAATTTTCTTTTCCAAAGGAGTTTCCACGGAAACCTAGATCTTTAGATGAAATTCACAATTGGAAGGCCACTGAATTTCATCAATTCCTCGCCTATACAGGCATAATTGCTCTTTTCAACAACGTACATACCGATATTTATTATGAAGTTTTAATTTTACATTGCGCATTTAGGCTACTTAGTAGTCCGAGACATATTTGCAGTAATGTAAACACAGCTCACGAACTTCTGGAGTTATTTGTTGAAAATTTCCCTATTGTATTAGGTGCGAGCAGCGTTTCTTTCAATGTACACAATTTATTGCACTTAGCATCTTGTGCCGAGATGTATGGACCTCTCACGACTTTTTCGGCGTATGATTTTGAAAATAAGCTTCAAACATGTCCGAAAAGCCATCAACCATTCTTCAGCAAATTGTACAAAGAGAGAAACACGAAGTATATGTAGAAACCCAAACAAACAGATTTAAGTACAAAGGAGATATAATTGTAGAAGCCTTTGTTAATGATTGCTTAATTTCTTGCAAAGAACCTAATAATTTGTGTTCGGTGAAATCGGATATTTCTATAAAAATTATAAAAGAAGACCACGTCTATGTGGAAGGGCGGCGTTTGTTGGACATGGAGAGTTTTTTCCAAGAACCTTTACAATTCTGTGACCTAGGCATTTTTAAGACTAATTTGCTGTTAGGTGAAAAGGAGACATTTTTATTGTCTGAGGTCCAGTACAAATATTTATGCTTGCCTTTCTCTACCAACTTTATAATAATACCAATCCTATACAGTTGCCTTCCACAAAAATGTCGAACGAACAACCCCAACATTCCAAAGGAAAACTGAAATATTTTTCTCCACCAGGTATTTTTTATACCCTCCACCATAGGATGGGGGTATATTAAGTTTGTCACTACGTTTGTGACTAACTACATAATCATTGGAGACCCCACAAACTATATATATTCTTGATCAGCGTGCAATTATACATCGATATAGCCATGTCCGTTCGTCTGTGGAAATCACTCTAGCGTCCGAACGGATTGACGTAGATGGATGTAGGTCCACGCTTTCGTATAGCCCCCATACAAAATGACGCGGGACGCGTCGTCGTTTTAAGGAATTTTTAAGATATTTGTCCCATTTTACCACCGAATTGCTTGTAATTTGGTATTTTAACATTTATTCTTTCAAAATAATTCAAAATGACAAGGTAACTCCAAATGTCAAGGATGTGAAGAATTGTCAAAAAAGGTCGATTTATGTAAAGGTTTGTTTACAACGTCCGTAGAAATTCTTGATTTACTCATATATGTATATTTTTAGATGCTACTCAAAAACAATACAACACCTTAGTCGATATATTGGCAGAACATAAAGTTTTATTGGATCTCGTAGCTAACTTAAACGCGATCATTTCCAATATGATAAGCATTTTCCCAATAAACACCGAAGAAAAACTGAAGGAATTTGATACTATATTATCGACTCAAGCAGACCCATATGTTAGTATTTATAGTTACTGTGGTACCAAGATAATGAACAAAATTTATCTTGTTTTTTATGTTATAGAAACGACTGATGAAAACACTTCATTATGGCAATGCTGAACGAAACTTACATACATCTGATATTTGTACATGATATAATAATGAATAACAATGTGGAAGGATTATTTGGCAAAAATAGATTGCGTGATTTTTCCAATGTCTATACAGCTATAATAGGTAAGCAAATTTACGTTTTTTTTTGTTTTGTATGTAATGTTTCTTCTTTTCAATGCCTAGATGTTATATCAACATTCAGTGAATCAGCTAAGACATTAAGATCAGCTATCCAACGGCAGAAATTTTTTAAACAGACAAGTCGCAACAAAGAAATCCAGAAACACGATGATATTTCTGACAATGAAAATTAACTTATAATTTAAAATTTTTATTATTTAAATGTTAAAAGATTTAGCCAGCCTTAAAAATATTGGTTTTTTGTGCTTATGTAAGGATATTGGGCTTGCCCTTTATAAAGATAAAAAAGACTGTAAAACGCAATTTGTTTTTTCTTTAATAAAATATAAAATTTAAACAAAAGTTCATTGTCATATAGTACTTTTTGCGTACCTATATCATCGTATAGTAATGTAGACTTAACACGATATGAATTTACATATGGGTTGTCACTTTTTATATACAAAATGTATAGGCAAAGTGACAACACATATGTAAAATAGTTCCAGAATCCAACTGTGGCCAATTCTGTTAAAAATAGTTATTTCTGGGGAGAAAGTGAAACCATTTCCTGTAGGAATATATGTGGGTCAAGCCGACATGTGTGAAAGAGTTTTGTAAAGACTTTATCCAGGAAGCTCTTTTGCTGAAAAACGGATTAATTTTGAACGAAAAGAAAATTATCATGCGACACGCCAGCTAGAGCATTCGTTTGCGGAGTCCCAGGTCATACTTCAGCTCACGGTTGCACTAAGTGTACACAAGTTTCTAAGAAAATTGACCATGTGCTTACATATAGTATTCTAGTGGTACTTTAATTTCTGATGAAGACTTTACATAACGTAAATATCCAAAGCACCACAGCCAAATTTTTAAATATGAGAAATCTCCACTGGAAGAAATTGGTTTTAACAGGTAACACAAACCCCATTAGACAGTATGCACCTTATCGATCTAGGAGTAACATAGAAAATGCTGATTCGAATCATCAAAAATAAAACACAGAAAAAAACTTCAAAAGAAAGTATATCGAAAATATCGTCAGAACTTGTGAAATTAAAATTTTCTTTTCCAAAGGAGTTTCCACGGAAACCTAAATCTTTAGATGAAATTCACAATTGGAAGGCCACTGAATTTTATCAATTCCTTGCCTATACAGGCATAATTGCTCTTTTCAACAACGTACATACCGATATTTACTATGAATTTTTCATTTTACATTGCGCATATAGGCTACTTAGTAGTCCGAGACATATTTGCAGTAATGTAAACACAGCTCACGAACTTCTGGAGTTATTTTTTGAAAATTTCCCTATTGTATTTGGTGCGAACAACGTTTCTTTCAATGTACACAATTTATTGCACTTAGCATCTTGTGCCGAGTTGTATGGACCTCCCACGACTTTTTCGGCGAATGATTTTGAAAATAAGCTTCAAACTTTAAAAAAACATGTCCGAAAGCCATCACCCATTCTTCAGCAAATTGTACAAAGAGAGAAACACGAAGTATATGTAGAAACCCAAACAAACAGATTTAAGTACAAAGGAGATATAATTGCAGAATCCTTTGTTAATGATTTCTTAATTTCTTGCAAAGAACCTAATAATTTGTGTTCGGTGAAATCGGATATTTCTATAAAAATTGAAGGAATTATAAAGAAGACCACGTCTATGTGGAAGGGCGGCGTTTGTTGGACATGGAGAGTTTTTTCCAAGAACCTATACAATCCTGTGACCTAGGCATTTTTAAGACTAATTTGCTGTTAGGTGAAAAGGAGAAATTTTATTGTCAAATATTTATGCTTGCCTTTCTCTACCAACTTTATAATAATACCAATCCTCTACAATTGCCTTCACAAAAATGTCGAACGAACAACCCCAACATTCCAAAGGAAAACTGAAATATTTTTCTCCACCAGGTAATTTTTATACCCTCCACCATAGGATGGGGGTATATTAAGTTTGTCACTACGTTTGTAACTACTCGAAATAATCATTGTAGACCCCATAAACTATATATATTCTTGATCAGCATGCAATTATACATCGATATAGCAATGTCCGTCTGTGGAAATCACTCTAGCGTCCGAACGGATTGACGTAGGTGGATGACGTTTTGGGAAAATATATTATATGTACGTAGGACTTTTGGTACTGAAAGCGGACTATGTAGGTCCATGCTTTCGTATAGCCCCCATACAAAATGACGCGTTGTCGTTTGAAGGAATTTTTAAGATATTTGTCCCATTTTACCGCCGAATTGCTTGTAATTTGGTATTTTGTGTCTCCAGCGGCCAAAAAACATTCCTACCAAAGTTTATATAGGTCCACGTTTTGGTATAGCCCCAATATAACGCCACATATAAAGTACGCGTAATTTTAATATATTTTGAATGTATTAGTCCCAATTGGCAACAGAATCGGTTGTAACTTTGTATTTTGTGTTTCCAGAGGCTAAGAAACATTTCTACCATAAAATGTTTATATAGGTCCACCTTTTGATATAGCCCCCATAGGACGATATCTCCCGATTTTCGGTATTTTCAAGGTTTTGGCCTCATTATCACACCGAGATAGCTGAAATTTGTTATTTAGTCTTCGTTGGGGGTATAAAACTTTCCCCCAGAAATTTGTAGGTATAGATCCACGCCATCATATAGCCCCCATAGAACGGCACCTTCCGATTTTCGGTATTTTGAAGGTTGTGGCCACATTAATCCACCGAAATTGCTGAAATTTGTGGTGGAGGGTATAAAAAGTTCGGCCCGACCGAACTTAATGCTTTTCCCACTTGTTAACATTACTGTCTCAAGGTTTTAGTGCATACTAATGACAAACATTTATTCTTTCAAAATAATTCAAAAAGACAAGGTAACTCCAAATGTCAAGGATCTGAAGAATTGTCAAAAAATGCCGATTTATATAAAGGTTTGTTTACAATGTCCGTAGAAATTCTCGATTTACTCATATACATATGTATATTTTTAGATGCTAGTCAAAAACAATATAACACCTTAGTCGATATATTGGCAGAACATAAAGTTTTATTGGATCTCATAGCTAAATTAAACGCGATCACTTCCAATATGATGAGCATTTTCCCAATAAACACCGAAGAAAAACTGAAGGAATTTGATACTATATTATCGACTCAAGCAGACCCATATGTTAGTATTTATCGTTACTGTGGTACCAAGACAATGAACAAAATTTATCTTCTGTTTTTTATTTTATAGAAACAACAGATGAAAACACTTCTTGCTGGCAAGGCTGAACGAAACTTACATACATCTGATATTTGTACATGATATAATAATGAATAACAATGTGGAAGGATTATTTGGCAAAAATAGATTGCGTGATTTTTCCAATGTCTATACAGCTATAATAGGTAAGCAAATTTACGTTTTTTTTTTGTTTTGTATGTAATGTTTCTTCTTTTCAATGCCTAGATGTTATATCAACATTCAGTGAATCAGCTGATAAGACATTAAGATCAGCTTTCCAACGGCAGAAGAAGAAATTTTTTAAACAGACAAGTCGCAACAAAGAAATCCAGAAACACGATGATATTTCTGACAATGAAAATTAACTTATAATTTAAAATTTTTATTATTTAGATGTTAAAAGATTTAGCCAGCCTTAAAAATATTGGTTTTTTGTGCTTATGTAAGGATATTGGGCTTGCCCTTTATAAAGATAAAAAAGACTGTAAAACGCAATTTGTTTTTTCTTTAATAAAATATAAAATTTAAACAAAAGTTCATTGTCATATAGTACTTTTTGCGTACCTATATCATCGTATAGTAATGTAGACTTAACACGATATGAATTTACATATGGGTTGTCACTTTTTATATACAAAATGTATAGGCAAAGTGACAACACATATGTAAAATAGTTCCAGAATCCAACTGTGGCCAATTCTGTTAAAAATAGTTAATTCTGGGGAGAAAGTGAAACCATTTCCTGTAGGAATATATGTGGGTCAAGCCGACATGTGTGAAAGAGTTTTGTAAAGACTTTATCCAGGAAGCTCTTTTGCTGAAAAACGGATTAATTTTGAACGAAAAGAAAATTATCATGCGACACTCCAGCTAGAGCATTCGTTTGCGGAGTCCCAGGTCATACTTCAGCTCACGGTTGCACTAAGTGTACACAAGTTTCTAAGAAAATTGACCATGTGCTTACATATAGTATTTCTAGTGGTACTTTAATTTCTGATGAAGACTTTACATAACGTAAATATCCAAAGCACCACAGCCAAATTTTTAAATATGAGAAATCTCCACTGGAAGAAATTGGTTTTAACAGGTAACACAAACCCCATTAGACAGTATGCACCTTATCGATCTAGGAGTAACATAGAAAATGCTGATTCGAATCATCAAAAATAAAACACAGAAAAAAACTTCAAAAGAAAGTATATCGAAAATATCGTCAGAACTTGTGAAATTAAATTTTCTTTTCCAAAGGAGTTTCCACGGAAACCTAAATCTTTAGATGAAATTCACAATTGGAAGGCCACTGAATTTTATCAATTCCTTGCCTATACAGGCATAATTGCTCTTTTCAACAACGTACATACCGATATTTACTATGAATTTTTCATTTTACATTGCGCATATAGGCTACTTAGTAGTCCGAGACATATTTGCAGTAATGTAAACACAGCTCACGAACTTCTGGAGTTATTTTTTGAAAATTTCCCTATTGTATTTGGTGCGAACAACGTTTCTTTCAATGTACACAATTTATTGCACTTAGCATCTTGTGCCGAGTTGTATGGACCTCCCACGACTTTTTCGGCGAATGATTTTGAAAATAAGCTTCAAACTTTAAAAAAACATGTCCGAAAGCCATCACCCATTCTTCAGCAAATTGTACAAAGAGAGAAACACGAAGTATATGTAGAAACCCAAACAAACACATTTAAGTACAAAGGAGATATAATTGCAGAATCCTTTGTTAATGATTTCTTAATTTCTTGCAAAGAACCTAATAATTTGTGTTCGGTGAAATCGGATATTTCTATAAAAATTGAAGGAATTATAAAGAAGACCACGTCTATGTGGAAGGGCGGCGTTTGTTGGACATGGAGAGTTTTTTCCAAGAACCTATACAATCCTGTGACCTAGGCATTTTTAAGACTAATTTGCTGTTAGGTGAAAAGGAGAAATTTTATTGTCAAATATTTATGCTTGCCTTTCTCTACCAACTTTATAATAATACCAATCCTCTACAATTGCCTTCACAAAAATGTCGAACGAACAACCCCAACATTCCAAAGGAAAACTGAAATATTTTTCTCCACCAGGTAATTTTTATACCCTCCACCATAGGATGGGGGTATATTAAGTTTGTCACTACGTTTGTAACTACTCGAAATAATCATTGTAGACCCCATAAACTATATATATTCTTGATCAGCATGCAATTATACATCGATATAGCAATGTCCGTCTGTGGAAATCACTCTAGCGTCCGAACGGATTGACGTAGGTGGATGACGTTTTGGGAAAATATATTATATGTACGTAGGACTTTTGGTACTGAAAGCGGACTATGTAGGTCCATGCTTTCGTATAGCCCCCATACAAAATGACGCGTGACGCGTTGTCGTTTGAAGGAATTTTTAAGATATTTGTCCCATTTTACCACCGAATTGCTTGTAATTTGGTATTTTGTGTCTCCAGCGGCCAAAAAACATTCCTACCAAAGTTTATATAGGTCCACGTTTTGGTATAGCCCCAATATAACGCCACATATAAAGTACGCGTCATTTTAATATATTTTGAATGTATTAGTCCCAATTGGCAACAGAATCGGTTGTAACTTTGTATTTTGTGTTTCCAGAGGCTAAGAAACATTTCTACCATAAAATGTTTATATAGGTCCACGTTTTGATATAGCCCCCATAGGACGATATCTCCCGATTTTCGGTATTTTCAAGGTTTTGGCCTCATTATCACACCGAGATGGCTGAAATTTGTTATTTAGTCTTCGTTGGGGGTATAAAACTTTCCCCCAGAAATTTGTAGGTATAGATCCACGCCATCATATAGCCCCCATAGAACGGCACCTTCCGATTTTCGGTATTTTGAAGGTTGTGGCCACATTAATCCACCGAAATTGCTGAAATTTGTGGTGGAGGGTATAAAAAGTTCGGCCCGACCGAACTTAATGCTTTTCCCACTTGTTAGCATTACTGTCTCAAGGTTTTAGTGCATACTAATGACAAACATTTATTCTTTCAAAATAATTCAAAAAGACAAGGTAACTCCAAATGTCAAGGATCTGAAGAATTGTCAAAAAATGCCGATTTATATAAAGGTTTGTTTACAATGTCCGTAGAAATTCTCGATTTACTCATATACATATGTATATTTTTAGATGCTAGTCAAAAACAATATAACACCTTAGTCGATATATTGGCAGAACATAAAGTTTTATTGGATCTCATAGCTAACTTAAACGCGATCACTTCCAATATGATGAGCATTTTCCCAATAAACACCGAAGAAAAACTGAAGGAATTTGATACTATATTATCGACTCAAGCAGACCCATATGTTAGTATTTATCGTTACTGTGGTACCAAGATAATGAACAAAATTTATCTTGTTTTTATACCCTCCACCATAGGATGGGGGTATATTAAGTTTGTCACTACGTTTGTAACTACTCGAAATAATCATTGTAGACCCCATAAACTATATATATTCTTGATCAGCATGCAATTATACATCGATATAGCAATGTCCGTCTGTGGAAATCACTCTAGCGTCCGAACGGATTGACGTAGGTGGATGACGTTTTGGGAAAATATATTATATGTACGTAGGACTTTTGGTACTGAAAGCGGACTATGTAGGTCCATGCTTTCGTATAGCCCCCATACAAAATGACGCGTTGTCGTTTGAAGGAATTTTTAAGATATTTGTCCCATTTTACCGCCGAATTGCTTGTAATTTGGTATTTTGTGTCTCCAGCGGCCAAAAAACATTCCTACCAAAGTTTATATAGGTCCACGTTTTGGTATAGCCCCAATATAACGCCACATATAAAGTACGCGTAATTTTAATATATTTTGAATGTATTAGTCCCAATTGGCAACAGAATCGGTTGTAACTTTGTATTTTGTGTTTCCAGAGGCTAAGAAACATTTCTACCATAAAATGTTTATATAGGTCCACCTTTTGATATAGCCCCCATAGGACGATATCTCCCGATTTTCGGTATTTTCAAGGTTTTGGCCTCATTATCACACCGAGATAGCTGAAATTTGTTATTTAGTCTTCGTTGGGGGTATAAAACTTTCCCCCAGAAATTTGTAGGTATAGATCCACGCCATCATATAGCCCCCATAGAACGGCACCTTCCGATTTTCGGTATTTTGAAGGTTGTGGCCACATTAATCCACCGAAATTGCTGAAATTTGTGGTGGAGGGTATAAAAAGTTCGGCCCGACCGAACTTAATGCTTTTCCCACTTGTTAGCATTACTGTCTCAAGGTTTTAGTGCATACTAATGACAAACATTTATTCTTTCAAAATAATTCAAAAAGACAAGGTAACTCCAAATGTCAAGGATCTGAAGAATTGTCAAAAAATGCCGATTTATATAAAGGTTTGTTTACAATGTCCGTAGAAATTCTCGATTTACTCATATACATATGTATATTTTTAGATGCTAGTCAAAAACAATATAACACCTTAGTCGATATATTGGCAGAACATAAAGTTTTATTGGATCTCATAGCTAACTTAAACGCGATCACTTCCAATATGATGAGCATTTTCCCAATAAACACCGAAGAAAAACTGAAGGAATTTGATACTATATTATCGACTCAAGCAGACCCATATGTTAGTATTTATCGTTACTGTGGTACCAAGACAATGAACAAAATTTATCTTCTGTTTTTTATTTTATAGAAACAACAGATGAAAACACTTCTTGCTGGCAAGGCTGAACGAAACTTACATACATCTGATATTTGTACATGATATAATAATGAATAACAATGTGGAAGGATTATTTGGCAAAAATAGATTGCGTGATTTTTCCAATGTCTATACAGCTATAACACTGTGCAACAAAATGGAGCTCGAGGTCTGGGGGGTGGAAAATTCCTTTTGGGGGTGAAAGCCCTTGATGAGTATATACAGAACCCCAAAGGGCAGATCCGCCGTGAGTCGAGCTTTTGAGTTATGGCGTGATGAATTTTTCACTGGAGACCCTATAAGCCATCAGAAATTAGCGTTCTATCTTTGTTCGTTGTTGCTTTGCCTTATTTTTGATATGACATGTCTTCAGTCAAATCTAATGAGGAACTTTTTCGTAGAACATTTCGACTTTCTAACTCGCTTCCTTCCATGTCCTTTCCGTCCTTTATTTCAAGAACCGCAATAAAAGTATCAGAAGATGACATTTTTCAGCTTCGACATATTCTCCAAAAATGTCGCTCAGAAAATTTTAGGTACGGCTCTCATTGACAACTAATCGATATTGTCGCGTTTTCAAGGTCCTTTTTGCATTTACCCTGTTTTTGTTAAGAAAAAAACTATATTTTGTTTTTCTGTTGGTTGTTGGAATATGTATACAGAATAAACAAAAACACAAATCATAGTTTTTTCTGAACAAAAACAGAGTAAATGCAAAAAGGACCATGAAAACGCGACAATATCGATTAGTTGTCAATGAGAGCAGTACCTAAAATTTTCTGAGCGACATTTTTGCAGAATATGTCGAAGCTGAAAAATATCATCTTCTGGTACTTTTATTGCGGTTCTTGAAATAAAGAACGAAAAGAACATGGAAGGAAGCGAGTTAGAAAGTCGAAATGTTCTACGAAAAAGTTCCTCATTAGATTTGACTGAAGACATGTCATATCAAAAATAAGGCAAAGCAACAACGAACAAAGATAGAACGCTAATTTCTGATGGCTTATAGGGTCTCCAGTGAAAAATTCATCACGACATAACTCAAAAGTTCGACTCACGGCGGATCTGCCCTTTGGGGTTCTGTATATACTCATCAAGGGCTTTCACCCCCAAAAGGAATTTTCCACCCCCCAAAATTTCGGTTCACAGTGTAATAGGCAAGCAAATTAATGTTTTTGTTTTTTTTTTGTTTATATGTTCATGTTTCTTCTTTTCAATTCCTAGATGTTATATCAACATTCAGTGAATCAGCTGATAAGACATTAAGATCAGCTTTCCAACGGCAGAAGAATAATTTTTTTAAACAGACAAGTC
The DNA here is from genome assembly GCF_047663935.1 of Musca autumnalis. Classification (NCBI taxonomy): domain Eukaryota; kingdom Metazoa; phylum Arthropoda; class Insecta; order Diptera; family Muscidae; genus Musca; species Musca autumnalis. Next base: position 86,286,763 of record NW_027411866.1, read on the forward strand.
GCAACAAAGAAATCCAAAAACACGATGATATTTCTGACAATGAAAATTAACTTATAATTTAAAATTTTTATTATTTAAATGTTAAAAGATTAAGCCAGCCTTAAAAATATTGGTTTTTTTGTGCTTATGTAAGAATATTGGGCTTGCCCTTTATAAGGATAAAAAAGACTGTAATACGCAATTTGTTTTTTTCTTTAATAAAATATAAAATTTAAACAAAAGTTCATTGTCATATAGTACTTTTTGCGTACCTATATTATCGTATAGTAATGTAGATTTTACACGATATGTATTTACATATGGGTTGTCACTTTTTATATACAAAATGTATAGGCAAAGTGACAACACATATGTAAAATAACATATCGTGTAAAGTACCCATAAGTAAATTTACTAAATATATTGGATTTCAAATGTCAGGTATACATCTAAAAAATCCAGTGGATTTTATTAAAATTAAATTATTAATGTTCATATACCCTTTTAATCTATTAAAAAGTTTCAAACAGGCCAAAGAATTTAATAGTGGAAATCTTGTACCAATGTCTCCATATAGCCCTTCATGGACTATTGACTCACTACTTCCAATGTCCATACTGACTCACTACCTCTAATGTCTATACTGACTCACTACGTCCAATGTCTATACTGACTCACTACCTCCATTGTTTATACTGACCCACTACCTCCAATGTCTATAATGACTTACTACCTCCAATGTCTATACTGACTTACTACCTCCAATGTCTATACTGACTCACTACCTCCAATGTCAACACATGGTTCCTCAGGAACTACTGACTTACTATTGACATACTAGTTCCATTGTCAGTACTGACTTTCGAATGTTACGTTCATACAAAATGTCTATAGGAAATTACATTAGTTGTCTACAGTTTGTCAGTAGTACTGCTGACAATGTCAGTAGTAAGTCAGTATAGATTCACTATTGACATTTCCTACAGGGTAATTTTGAAGTTTTAGGAACACTCGAAAGAAAAAAATTAAACTTGCAGATAGCTTTAGCTACAAAATGACGCGTTGTCGTTTGAAGGAATTTTTAAGATATTTGTCCCATTTTACCACCGAATTGCTTGTAATTTGGTATTTTGTGTCTCCAGCGGCCAAAAAACATTCCTACCAAAGTTTATATAGGTCCACGTTTTGGTATAGCCCCAATATAACGCCACATATAAAGTACGCGTCATTTTAATATATTTTGAATGTATTAGTCCCAATTGGCAACAGAATCGGTTGTAACTTTGTATTTTGTGTTTCCAGAGGCTAAGAAACATTTCTACCATAAAATGTTTATATAGGTCCACCTTTTGATATAGCCCCCATAGGACGATATCTCCCGATTTTCGGTATTTTCAAGGTTTTGGCCTCATTATCACACCGAGATGGCTGAAATTTGTTATTTAGTCTTCGTTGGGGGTATAAAACTTTCCCCCAGAAATTTGTAGGTATAGATCCACGCCATCATATAGCCCCCATAGAACGGTACCTTCCGATTTTCGGAAGATAGCTTTAGCTAACCTTTTTAATTAAGTCCCAATTTACATTAGGCGAGTTTACTTGCGGCAATTGTCAGTTTGATGGAGAGAGAGGTGAGGTATATGGTAACCCTTTGCCTCTCAACACCCTCTCTCACCCACAAACTGACAAGTAAACTCGCCTAATGTAAATTGGGACTAAACCATGCTATTGAGAATCAATAATAGAAAGAAGTACCAAGCGTCATATCAAGGGCCTTTTAAAGTCGTGGAAAGAAATGGAGTCAATTCCTTAATATCTATAGACGGCACATTAAAAATTTATTACAATAATTTACTTAAAAAATGGAGTATGGGGCAAAGTACATGGTAATCAAGAATATGCAGTCTTATATGGAATGTAAATTTATGAAATATTTATTATATTAATAATTTTTATAAATATATCAAATTTATGAAAATCTTAATATCAATTATACAAATTAATTATATATAAATACATAATAATTTTTAAATATATAAAAATTATTCTTTTAATGTGTGAGTGTGGTGTTATCGATGTTAATCGATACATTCACCTAAAGATCTCTATATGCATATGTCATAGAGCTGGCAAACAATCGATTGCACTATCGATAATATCGATACTTTAATCTGAATGTCATTATCGATTAATAGTTTTTTCAGTCGTTATTATCGGACAAAACTGAATTGGCTATTTTGACTTTCAAAATAGTAGAGCAGACAAAGAATGGGTATCTTTCAGAACCTGCAAGAAAGCTACTAATTTTTACTACGATAAAAATTTTGTCCTTCATAATATCGAACAAGATGTTAGAAATTAATAGATTCTTGAAGTTCTTGAACATACATATTTTTAGAAAGTGCAAATGCGTCCAAACATCTCAAACACCCTATAGCATTCGGAATCATTATTTGGGAACTATTAAAAAATTGGACTTATAGCTTTAATGGGATTTCTTTACCAGGAAACAATACTGGAAATTTCAGAACTAGAAATATTTTCGTTACCTCTTTCCACTGTTTAGGATTTTAATTATTGTTGCTTATTTTTATTTTTAGGGATAGAAATGTAAAAGAAAATATGATAAGAAATACTGTTATATTTTATATAAATAGTTGAAGAATTTCTAAATAAAAACAGTCATTTTTAATAAGCCGATTTTTGGCTTAAAAAGTAAGAGAAGTGCTTCACTACTTGCAGCACTATTAAGTGCTCAAAAAATATAATTACCTTGGCACTTTTGAGTGCCGGTAAATCCATAACTTATCCTTGCCATTGGCGTTTTGAAGCGCCGGCAAACCTTGTCAGGCAGGTCATAGAAATTAACCCCAAAAGACTAACCCTTCCACACTACATTAATTCTTTGTATACTCGTATCATCTAGGAAAATGATTCAGTCAAATCAAAAAGTATCACCAAAAACAACAAATCAAATGTTTCAATGCCTATTGGAAAAGCTCGACATATTGGTAAATATTCTCAGAATTATTGTATACCAAATGTTAATTAAACAGTTAATAAGCTACATAGAAAAGTAGACGAATTATGAGCGGAAAATAACAAAATTTTCCAGAAAGAAATTAGAGGTAAATTTGATACATCTAAAAGTTAACAAGTAAAACAGCGTTAAGTTCGGCCGGGCCGAACTTTTCATACCCTCCACCATAAAATATTCTGAACTAAAATGAAATAATTAGTTTTCATTCCTGTCCCCAACTTTAATTGGGTACGTTAAAACTGTCAGATAATACACATAAAATGTTTCATTCGGTAGGCCCTTTTTATGGTGTCAATATCTAGCTATGTATGTTGAAATTTTTTGGTGGGCTAGAAATTGGGAGGTACCGTTATATAGGGGTTACAATAAAACATGGACCTATGTTGACAGTTTTTGATGGGAGCCTTTAATGTCAAATAACTCTTAATTCGGTTAAAAATTGTAGCTAGAATCCTCAAAATACCGAAAATCGGTACATAACGTGAGAACTTCGAATGTCATTAACAGATAGTTCGAAAGTATGTGGGCTATACGAAAATATGAACTTAAATTAACAATTTTTGTTGGCTTTTAAATCTCAAATTACAGAAAGTTCGTCCTAAAAATAATGCTAAGGTGCGGACAATCGGGAGGTTTGTTTTGTGGCTTTACCAAAACATGGACCTAGGTTCGGTTAAACATTTTAAGTAAAATCTTCAAAGTACCGAAAATCGGAAAGTATCGTTATATTGGGGTTATGTTGAAAATCGTTGATGCAGATGTGTTGTGACCACTACAACCTTCAAATGTCAAATTACAGTTAGTTCGGTTAAAAATTTTAGCTAAAATTGCCAATTACTGAAAATTGGGAGGCACCGTTATATGGGAGCTATATCCGAACATGGACCTACGTTGACAATTTTTTATGAAGAGGTGTTGTGACCACTAAGAACTTCAAATGTCAAATTACTGCTAGTTCGGTTTAATATTGTAGCTAAAATCATCAAATTACTGAAAATCGGGAGGTACCGTTATATGGGGGCTTTCTTGACAATTTTTGGTGGAGAGGTGTGGTGACCACTAAGAATTTCAAATGTCAAATGTTCAAATTACAGATAATTCGGTTAAAACTTGTTGGTAAAATTCTCAAAATACATGAAATCGGGCGGTAACGTTATATGGGGGCTATTCCAAAACATGGACCTATGTCCACTAGTTATATAAGTTTACTGACATTTAAGAACCCTAAATGTCAATTGATAGCTAAATCGGTCTGAAAATGTAGATAAAAACGTCAAAATGCCGTAAATCGGCGGTACCGTTATATGGGGGCTATACCAAAACGTGGACCTAGGTCCACAAATTATAACTATATCGGTCTGAAAATGTAGCTAAAAACGTCAAAATACCGTAAATCGGGGGGTACCGTAATATGGGGGCTATACCAAAACGTGGACCTATTTCCACAAGTTTTGTCACATAAGTTTATTGACATTTAAGAACTTCAAATGCCAAATTATAGCTTCATCGGTCTGAAAATGTAGCTAAAAACGTCAAAATACCGCAAATCGGGGGGTACCGTTATATGGGGGCTATACCAAAACGTGGACCTATGTCCACAACTTCTAATATTTATTTTATTTATTTATTAACACTTAAGAACCCTAAATGTCAAATTATAGTTACATCGGTCTGATAATGTAGCTAAAAACGTCAAAATACCGTATATCGGGGGGTACCGTTATATGGGGGCTATACCAAAACGTTGACCTATGTCCACAACTTTTGTTTTATAAGTTTATTGATACTTCAGAACCCTAAATGTCAAATTAGAGCTAAATCGGTCTAAAAATGTAGCTAAAAACGTCAAAATACCGCAAATCGGGGGGTACCGTTATATGGGGGCTATACCAAAACGTGGACCTATGTCCACAAGTTTTGTTATATATGTTTATTGACACTTAAGAACCCTAAATGTCAAATTATAGCCAAATCGGTCTGAAAATGTAGCTAAAAACGTCAAAATACCGTAAATCGGGGGGTACCGTTATATGGGGGCTATACCAAAACGTGGACCGATATAGCCCATCATCGAACTTGACCTGCCTGCAAACAAAAGACGTATTTTCCCAAAATTTCAGTGTCCTATCTCCATTTTTGTGGATGCTAGAGTGATTACCACAGACGGACGGACGGACGGACGTGCTCAGATCGACTTAGAATTTTACCCTGATCAAGAATATATATACTTTATAGGGTCGCAAATGAGTATTTCAATGCGTTACAAACGGCAAAACAAACTTAATATACCCTCCATACTATGGTGGAGGGTATAAAAAATAGTTTACATACGTTAAAAGGCACAATCAAGCAAAACAATCAATATAATATAATATTATTCTAAATGTCTATTAAATATCTTTTTTTTATACGAATTTGTTGACTTTGTGGCTTGAATACTTTATTCGCATGTTTAAGAACATAATACATTTCGGGTATAGTTTGTATACTAAGAAAATAACAGAGTGTACAACAGACCAAAAATTGTTGCTGAGGTGAATATCAGAACATATATAAAGAGGAACTTCAAAGGCCCATATCTCTAGAAATATATGGTTTTGTGGAGAACATCATTTTTGACTGGAATCGGTCTACTTAAAGTCATCTTTATCTTTACATTGACTTCTAAATTCTTTTCGAAATCTACAGTTTGTCAAAAAAATATTTTCAAGCTTAGAAAACGGCCAGTTTGAATTGCTATTTTTCTCCTTTTGCAAAAGTCTGTTGGATTATTGACAGCATATATAAATTAAAAACTCACGTAGTACTTATTGATACAAACAAATGTTTTCAAAGTCTTATGAAGAAGTCTTTTTACAAATCTGAATTTTGTACGCATGGTGTGAACCATACAGAAATTTCAATGCATTAAAGTGTTATGTGCATACACACAGAAAAAAATGGCCTCTCTAACATATGTCCCAAACATATTTTGCAGCAAACATATATTTGTTTGCAAGCAGTACCAAACATAACAACGCCTTTCATAAAGGAAAAAAATACTGGTTTTTCTGAGAAATTAAAAAAAAAAAACATTTTTGGCGAGTTTTTGTTTTTATTGACTAACAGCCACCACACAAAGCAGAGACAAATTTTGTTGCTTTTTATTTATTAATTCTTTTATTTTGTAATAGTATAACTTACCGTTTCTTCTAAAGATTTTCACTGTAGTTGTTATCGTCTTGTAAGCATAGCAGAACAATATGAATCATATGTATAACATACATGTTGAGTCTATCAGCACTAGGTTGAGATATTAGATTTTGCCTTTATATTAAAGAAATTACAAATTTGTAATTGCGAAGTATTTGACCATACGAACTTTGTTTTTTCGACACCAAACGCACTGTAGTTGTCAGTTAACTAATAACAATTGTTGCGACAGCGGTAGTTGTTGTGGGTGTGTGGTCTATCGTGGGACGATTGTGGGGGTTGTGTTGTGGTTTGTTGATACATTGTCAATGTGATGGTGAGACCGATGAAAATGTAAGGAATAACAGCCTAGCAAACCAATCGTACCGATATCGTGATGAAATCGGAACAATGCACATGCACACAGCTCTTTATCATAAACCAGCATTCCGCAGTTGCGAGAGCCCTGTTGTTACTCTCTTTGACCAAAATCCTCTCCACCCATAAAAAATATGTTCTAACATATAAAATATGTTGGTACTCAGATATATTAAATTGAGATATGTTACAAAATGTTGCAAACATATATTTGTTTGGACACAAACAAATTATGTTTGGATCTAAACATATATTTGTTTGCAATCAGTCCTAAACAAATATTTGTTTGGATCCAAACATATTTTTAACATATATTTTTCTGCGTGTACATACATATGTATTTTATTATTTTTTTTTTTTTTGAATAGAACGCGCTCTATTCTCTTCTGTACCACCAAAGGTAAACAGCTGTTTTGTTTGTATAAATAAAGAAAACAACAAAAAAAACGAATGAAAAGTAAAATGTTGCCGTGCAGAAGGAATTACATATGGGCGAAAAAAGTGGCAGTTGCTATGCATGAATATGTAAAAAGCATACCGTGTGAAAACTGCATTAAAAGTCAAATTTGGTGGGCTGTAGTGAGATTCTGTAATTACCGACAATTATCGATAACTCGAAATATTCATTTGCTAATAATTTCGATAGATAACGAAATTTGTCGGTAAGCTACCGACCAAAATAAAGTTGTCGCTATCCCATACCGATGCCGCAAGTGTTGTCAACTTTTACTTCAAATTTTCATTCATTATTGTGCGGTTTAATTTTACCGATTTTTGTCGGTAACGGCAAAAAAGCCACTGAATCCCACTACTGATTCGAGACCAAGATGCCCTTCGTTACGATTAATATTAAAATGCGAATACCTATATCACAAATTTCTTTTTTACACAACTGCGGATGTAAAAGCCCAGACGTCAGTCGTTTTGGATGTTTTGGCTGAAAACACAACCGCAATTAAAATTTTAAGAAATCCTTTACCTGCGTTTTCTAGTGTGTTACCCATAAAGACATTGGAACAATTTACATCGCTAGAAAAAGTAATTGACGAAGGAAACGAAAAAGAGTACGTACGTGGTATAGAAAGCATATGACCTTCAATATTATATTTAATAAATTATTTTGGCATTTTTAGATTGTGTCTGTACGAGCTGTTTGTGGAACCAGAGGTTTAAAAAGGACCATAACAAACTTAGTGGTTCCAGAAGTTCTGGTAAAATTTAACGTCTAACGTCCAAAGATTATGCCTATTTTCTTTGGTAAGAACCTTTTATTCTAAAAATTAGTTTGTTCAGAAATGTTTTTTTTTTGAAATTTAGGCAGGTTCATATGTCAATGGAAGTTCTGATACGTCGTGTAAGGAACAATTGGGATTTGGGCTTAGGTTTGCTAAACACAAATTTAGCAAGGACAAATGCAAGACCAAACGATCGGAAAAAAAAATCAGGAAACGAAAACGATCATTGTTGATGAATCTGACGATTTTTTCAATATAAGTACATACGCTTAATAAATTCAAAATACATTAATTAAGAATAAATGATATGTATTTAAAAATATTTCTTATTTCTTTGATCTTCCAACACAAGGCTGTTAATTCATAATTAAAACATCGTATATGATGACCCTTGAAAATGCCGGTAGTGGGTATTTCTGGAGGAAAGAAAAGCTGGATATACTGCTATGTTTTGGATAGGAAAATATTTCTTGGAATTCGAAATATTTTCCTTTCGTTTGCAGTTTTGGCAGGAGTGGAAGAAAAAAGAAATAAAACACGGTCGTATAAGTGGTTTGAAAGGAACAGTAGTTGTTCTTAATTTAGTTATCCAAATTTGGAGATTTGAATAAATCGCTTACCGAATTGACAACAATAGTGGTTGGTATGTTGGTATCAAGTGAATTTATTTTAGCAAAGGAAAAAATACAAAGCCACAGAGTGGACACAAACAGACATGTTGAGTAGAACAGTAACTCCCACACAAACAAAGCTTGTGGGTGCATTCGAAATTTAGAATAAATAATTAGGGTGACCAGATCGGGAAACTTTTGCATTAACATCACCGGCCCCCTTGCAGTACAACTGCAATGAAGGAAAATTAATGGAACATTCCGTGTGTGTCCATGCTGTTTACAAAATAGGAATGAAAGTTAATGAAGTCAAATTAATGAGATTGAAAAGTTGAATTTAAGTATGGATGTGATGAAGTCGCATCTTGGACTTCATGAGGTGGATCTGAAAAGGTATAGTTTGTGCTTTGGAGGGAAAGAAAGACAATAGTGCATTTAGTCTAATTCAGTTTTATTAAGGTTCATGTAATCTGTAGGAATCATGATTGGAATTGAGTAAAAATCTCTAAGAGCACAGCCCGTAGATAGCCCAACCGAATACGGTACTTCGCGCGGTAGGCAACCCGCTTCGCGCGTACACAATCTCCGCAATGACCTTGGGATAGATATCCACACCAATCACGATATATATGCCCGCCGAAAGGTACAATTTGTCGTCAGCAAAGAAAAGGTGCGGGAAGTTTTCCTTAAAATCCTCCGGAAGCGATTCAGCAGGAGTCTTCGTCGTCAACCGGTTATCCACCCGGAACGTGCCCTCAATTTTGACCTTGGAGTCAAATCTGGAGAAAAGTGTAAGTTGGCACAACGTATCCTCTCTCAATGTCAATGTGTTCACCTTCAACTTTTCGACAAAGGCCCTTGAGACGCGGCTCACTGGGGACGCGGAGTCCAGCAGGCAACGGGCAACACACTTGGCGTCAATCCTTACAACAACAGTAGGAAACAGGATAGTGCGGTTTTGTTGAATCAAGGCCGTGAGAGATCCTGGTGCTGGGGCAGACAACTGCGGCCGACGTGCAGTCTTGGACGTCGACGGCTGGGGAGAGACGGACCGGGAACGCGGCTTGGCAGAGGGCTCCTTCGGCGGCAGAATTTGGTCCCGAAGCTTCGGATCCACGTGTAGCAGAGTGTGGTGGAATTTATTGCAGCGGCGACAGCCGGTGTCACTCAAGCAAGAACCCTCTGAATGGTCTAGGGCCAGACAATTTACACAATATTTGTGCTCCCGAACAACCTTCATCCTCCCTGCCATGTTCATGTCCAGGAATTGGTAGCATCGTCGTAACGCATGAGGACGTTGGCAAATACAGACAAGAATTGCCCCTTTTTATAAGGAGCTGACTTGGAACGGCTGCGTTGATTTTTCTTGGAGGAAGGTTTCGGCATGGTGAATCTATGGAAGGGGCGGACAGAACAACACAGGACAGAAGGGAAGAAGAAGAAATTTGGAATTTAGTTAGCTGACAGGACGACAAGCTTTGGAATCGGACGCGTAACAACGCCCTTTTGCGTCACAATATCAGGGACTCGAACATGCCGATCTTGGCCAAGGTAAGTTTTGGAGACTCTACCCAGGCGCCAGGAATTTGACGAAAGATTATTGTCGTAAATAGCGACCAGTGTGTTCTCTTTTATATCTTTCTCTGGAGTTTGCCACTTATGACCGGAGATACTCGGTTTTCCAACGAGCACAGAAACTCTGATGAATAGCTTTCAAACGTTGCCATCGATTAATCAAGGAAGTCGGACGCTCCCCTTTACTTGGATCAATTGGAACTAGAATGGGAGTCCCGATCAAAAAATGGCCTGGCGTCAAAGCGGCGAAATCAGTCGGCTCACAGGAGATAGGAGATAACGGACGGGAATTCAGACAAGCTACTATTCTGGAAAGAAGTGTAGAGAACTCTTCGAAAGTGAATTTGTGGGAGCCGGCGAACTTTTGGAAATGGGTTTTGAAACTCTTAACCCCGGCTTCCCAGAGGCCACCCATATGAGGCGCCCCAGGTGGAATAAAATGCCAACTGAGATTTTGGAAGGAAAATCTTTCGACCACTGCAGCACGAGATGCCTGGAGGAACTCTATCGCGAGAACTTTGGAAGCACCCACAAATGTCGTACCATTGTCAGAGTACAAATGCGCGGGGCATATTCGCCGAGAGACGAATCTGTGGAAGGCTGCCAAGAACGAGGATGTGGATCGGAAGTGGCCTAAAGATGAATTGCCTTGGTCGAAAAACAAATGAAAACGCACACATATCCTTTTGTGATACGACATGTGCGACCGGAATAAGCTTTGATGTCAAAGGGACCTGCGAAGTCGAGGCCTGTGCGTAAGAAAGGACGAGAAATTTCGGTACGCTCAGGAGGGAGCACAGCCATGATTTTTTTTTGACATCGCTCTTTATATAGAATACAAGGACGACACTTGTTGATTGTGGACTTAATCAGGTTCTTGACTTTAGGAATCCAGTATTGGGATCTTATTACTCGAAGAACCAGCTGGTTGCCGCCATGGATAGTCATTTTGTGGACAAAATCAACATATAGCCGGTAAATTGGTAGTTGTACCAAAGGATAATAGGACGTTTCTCATCATAGGAAATGCATGGAGCGGAATCTAAACGACCACAGGAACGGATTAAGCCATCGGAATCTAAGAATGGATTTAGACTTAGAATCGAACTGGATGAGGAAATCGGCTGATTGCAGGATGAAGCCTTGTATTCATTCGAAAAATGGAACTTCTGGTACCATTTTACCAGCAGACTTCGCGCAACAAGGATTTCAGAATTGGAAACCAAGTGGAGGTAGTGCAATTATCATAAGAAAATCACTTGATCATTGGATAGAAAATGAAATCAGCTCCGAAGAGTTCCAAGCTACAACAATAACTTTAACTTTAAATGGTAATCCACTATCCATTACATCGGTGTATAGTCCACCTAGACATAGTATAAAATGCGAGCAATACATTCAACTTATCAACTCTCATAAACATAGATTCATAATGGGAGGAGATTTCAATGCAAAAAACACCCAGTGGGGATCAAGACTAACCACATCGAAGGGAAAAGAGCTATTGAATGCAGTAAAAAGAAAGGGATGTCATGTGGCCACGACTGGCAAACCTACATATTGGCCATCGGATCCATCAAAAACCCCAGATCTCATAGACTTTTTCATAACTTGGAAAGTTGATATGAATAAGATTACCGTACAAGACGGTTACGGCCTTAGCTCAGACCACTCTCCTATCTATTTAACATATGATAATCAAACTTCATTATTTTATCCCCATTCTGCATTAATTAATAAAAAAACTAACTGGCATAAATTCCAAGACCTTATAAACAAATCAGTTCAACATACACCCATTGAAACCGAAGAGGGCATCGAAAGAGAGGTATTCTTCTTTACGAATTGTATTCAACGTGCGGCATGGAATAGCACTCCTCCCTTGAAAATACCTGTTAAGACCCCAACATATCCTAGCCATATAAGGGACTTAGTTAAACAAAAACGCAGAATGCGTAAAAAATGGCAGAATTCCCGATCCCCCAACGACAAAAATCTCTTAAATAACATTACGCAACGTTTGAGTAGAGAAATAAAAAAACACAATGCGAAAAATCTGCACACATACCTTTCAAGTCTATCTTATGATAACAAAACAAAGTATTCTCTGTGGAAAGCAATGAAGGAGAAAAATAGACCAACTCTTCACAAAGCGCCTATTTTAAAGGAAAACGGTGTATGGGCAAAAAGTAATAAAGAAAAGGCAACTACATTCGCAGAATACTTAAGATCTATATTTTGCAATAATGTAAGTAACCAAACAACAAGTACAGAAGATGAAATGCTCACTCCAAACATACAACAAATCACAGACTTTGAATTCGAGAAAATAACATTAAAAGAAATTTGGATGGCAATAAAAAACCTTGATGTCAATAAATCCCCCGGATTCGATCTAATAAACGGCACGATACTTAAGCATTTACCATATCATGGAATAGCAAAGCTATATACAATCGTGTATTCAGTTTTAAAAGTCAAATATATACCCAGCTGCTGGAAAGTGGCGGAAGTTATTATGCTACCAAAGCCAGGCAAAAACCCAAATGAAATCAAGTCATATAGACCAATATCCCTGCTACCAGTTATTGGAAAGTTATTCGAAAGATTATTTTGCAAGCGTCTTGAAAGTATTGTGTCAATAAAACGTATTATCCCCGACCACCAATTTGGCTTTCGCAAAAAACATTCGACTATTGAACAAGTGCACAGGGTTGTGCATACGATCGAAAACGCGTTCGAAAATAAACAAACCTGTTCGGCAGTATTCCTGGACATTTCCCAAGCATTCGACGGAGTTTGGCATTGTGGACTAGTACGGAAAATAAAAAGTCTCTTACCTTCATTCTATATGGACATCATCTCTTCGTATCTAGAAGATAGATTTTTTAGAATCAGATATGAAAATGAATATTCAGGATTATACCCTATAACATCTGGAGTCCCACAGGGAAGTATTTTGGGACCAATCCTTTATCTTATATACACATATGACATGCCGGTTCATGAAAATTGCTTTATCGGAACATTCGCCGACGATACAGTAATCATGGCAACAGGTCACGATACCACAGAAACGGTAGATAAGCTTCAGTTAGCTCTTAACAAAGTGTATCAATGGACTATCAAGTGGGGTCTAAAACTCAATAGCACCAAGTCAATTCACGTCGACTTCTCATTGAAACCAACGAATTACAAGCCTCTGTATATAAACACGAACAAAGTTCCATTTGCGAAATCAGCAAAATATCTTGGTATAACATTAGATACAAAGCTTACTTGGAGAGAACATATAAATAAAAAGAGAGAGGAACTGCTTATGAAGTACCGAAATTTAAACTGGTTAATAGGAAGAAACTCTGTACTATCAATGGACAATAAGTTAATGATATATAAGCAAGCAATGAAACCAGTCTGGACATACGGAATCCAGCTATGGGGATGCTCCAAAGACCAACACATTGAAAAAATACAACGCATTCAAAATAAGGTGCTAAGAAATATTGTAAAAGCTCCTTGGTACATCCGAAACAGCGATTTGCACAGAGACCTAAATCTTAACACCGTAAAAGAGGAAATATACTTAATCACCAAAAACTATTACTCACGTCTTAATCAACATGATAACATTGAAGCTACAAATCTTCTCCAAACATCTAATCTACCTAGAAGACTTCAACGTAAAAAGCCATTCGATTTGCTGTCACTTCAGAATTGAAATACCCACATTCTTTATTATTTTATCTATGCATCATTCTTAATAATACGAATTAGTTAAGTATTGATCTATTTTATTTAACAGAATTAAACTACTAGTTAGTCACTTTTACTCCTGGAGACTAGTCGTAGTATTAGTTAAGCATACATTGTAAAATTTGCATAAATAAATAAAAAAAAAAAAAAAAACCAAGTGCGACTCATGAAGGAAGTCGGAACGGAATCGTGGATGTGTCCGCCTGAAAAACCGATGGACGTAAGCAAACACCCTGAGGGCCCGAGGATACGACGAAATATTTTCAAGAATATCAACAGAATCCTCCAAATAGGAAAAGTGGACCTTAAGGGGCTTGCGTTCCGCGCTTGTTTCTTGGATAGGAACATTGTCCGGCCATCGATCGACGGAATCACGAAGCCAGGTCGGCCCAAACCACCAGAAATCATTATTGACGATATCTGATGGTACGAGACCACGACTCGCTAAGTCTGCCGGGTTAGATTCGGAAGGAACATGGTGGAATTTGGAAGGATGAATCACTTGAATTATATTGGAAACTCGATTGGCAACGAATGTTAGCCAATGGCATGGCGGTTTGGAAAGCAGAGAACTATCGTAGAGTCTGTCCAGCAGAACAAGGAAAAATTGGAGATATCAAGTGTCGGAAGCAACGTATCGATAATTTCTGCTAATAATGGACAAGGTCTTAACTGGAGCAACTCTTGTTTTGGAATACATCAGGTGAGTGGATATGGAGGAACCTCGAGCTATTCGCACATATAAAACAGCCGCGTATGCCTTTTCAGAGGCCTCGCAGAAACCATGAAATTTAATTTCAGCGGAAGGAATGTAATGGAGCCATCTTGGAATACGGACTCGATCAAGACTAGAATAGTCGGATTGGAAAATCTTCCACTGAGAGCGTTCCAACGAATTCCTAGCGTTTTTGCTGTGCTACTACCGTCGAAGTTCAGGAAATCCTCACACAACAAATGATCATTAGGAAGATCCGCTAGAATATCCATTGAGTTCGCTGTCCATTTTCGAATGGAGAAACCAGCTGATGCTAGAGCGGATTTAAGCACATTTTTGGATTGGATTGCTTCGGAAAGTGAATGTGCACCGGAAAGTACATCATCCACGTACATATCACTACGGATAATCGAACTTGCCTTTGGATGGCTACATTGGACATCATCAGCTAGTTGCAGAAGCGTGCGAATAGCCATGTACGGAGCACAATTGACACCGAATGTGACAGTTTGTAGCTCAAAATCTTGGATGTTTCCACCTGGGTGGTTGCGGAAGACAATTCTTTGGAACGGAGTATGATCAGAGTGAACGAGAAACTGGCGGAACATTTTTTGGATGTCAGCATTGAACACGAATTGTAATAATCGCCATCTGAGAATTAGCGTGGTCAAGTCATTTTGCAACACTGGAGCTATGTGCAAAATTTCGTTCAGACTTTGACCATTGGATGAAGGAGCAGATGCGTTGAAAACCACGCCAACCTTTTTGGTTGATCTCTCGGGTTTAACAACGGAATGATGAGGCATATAGTAGTGGCTTGGATTATCACTGGAGCTCGGAGTTTGGATTGGAATCATGTGCTTCAACTGAATGTACTCGTCCAGCACCTGATCATACTCTACTTTAAAGTTTGGAGTTCGGAGTAGACGGCTCTCATTGCGGAGGAACTGAGAGACCGCGCTTGGACGGGATTGTCCAAGGAAAATTTCATTTGGAAAACCTTCTTTGAAAGGAAGGCGAACGACATACCTGCCATCTTTGTTTCTCGTGGTAGTTGAGACAGACTACGGTGGACGATGGAGAAGAAATGGGAATTGGACCTGTGAGAATCCATCCAAAGATGGTCTCTTGGCCCATTAGGGATTCGCACAAGTTATGCATTACCCCGGATCGCATGATTTCTGGAATAAAATCCCCTATTACTAGCAGATCAATAGCGTAACTTTTATGGAAATGCGGATCCGCTAGCTTGATGTTAGGAAGACGAGAGAGCAAAGACGTCGGCAGAGTCTGTGAAGCAAGATTTCCAGACAATTGTGGAACTACAAATGTCTGGACGGAAACCTGGGCGGTTTTCTCAAATCTGGAACATAGAAGAATGGAGCAAAGTTTTCGAACGGAAGCTGCAGTGGTATTGTTGAGACCGGAAATCTGCACGTTCGTACGCTGGTATGGAAGCTTCAATTTGTTGAAGAACTTCTCTGAAACAAAGGTTCCCAGTGAACCAGAATCGAGAAGCACTCGTGCTTGATACGAGACACCAAGGTGAATAACATTCACCAGAGCAGTCCCCAATAAAACTCCTCTTGAGCTCGTTGTGAAACAGGATTGGATCACTCCGTTCCCAGAATTAGTAAACTGTACGGAATTAGGAGTGAGGGGAACAGAGCTAGCACTCAGACCTGAGTTATTATTGGGGTTGGAAGAAAAATTGGAGGGACGACTATAGTCGGAACTATCATGGAGCATAGTGTTGTGTCTCTTTTGACACTCGAAGCAGTTGTTCTTACTGGAACAATTACGAACATGATGCTTAGAAAAACAATTCAGGCAGAGACCTTGTCTCTTCACCTCGGAAACAGGTTGTTTAATGTCCATCGCAATAAATTTGGGACACTTTCGGAGAATATGTGAGGAATTTGCGCACAGAGGACATTTCGGAGCACAAACTTTAGTCTGAAATGAACTAAATTTTGAAGTTTTGGAATTTGAATGGGGTTTCCCTTTTTTGTCCTCTGACTTTGAATTATTGCGCATCTCGGAAACGGACTCAAGAGTACGATACCGGTTTGTGAGGAAGGAATCAAGGTCTTCCCACTTTGGAAGGGCTGTTTTATCAGTGAGACCTTGCTCCCACAACGTCAGAGTTGAGTCTGGAAGACGATTGGAACACAGGAATACGAATATCGGATCCCAACTCTTGACATCGTACAATGAAAGAGCAGATATACAGGAATTAATATCTCGCTGCATTGACTTAAAGGCAGAGGCAGATTCGGATTTTATAAAAGGAAGATTGAAAAGAACCTTGAGCTGACAATTCACAAGTATTCTTTTGTTTTCGAATCTAGCGCATAAGTTCTGCCGGGCTAATTGGAAACCTTGATTAGTCAATGGCGATCTTTGAACTATATCCGAGCTTCACCTCTTGTCTTCTGCGTTAAGTGGAATAAACGCTCGACTGGACTAAGACTGGAGTTTTTAATGTACACAGCCGTGAACACGTCTCGGAATGTAAGCCATGACATATAATCTGCATTGAAGACTTCAGTGTTGCACGGAGGAAGACGGAAGGAATGACCTTGATCTCGATGTTCCAATGGAACGGGACTACTGGAGGGTAAAGATGGGGATTCGGACGATTTTGGAGGAGAAGGAGTCTAAAAACTTTCCAAAAGTTCAGACAACCTAGCAAAACAAGTACAATAGGTGACGTATGTGCTATTGTACTTAGCCTGGAAGGTGTCCCGTTCGGACGCTACCTCCTCACCATCCTCTTCCTCTACACCCTCCTCACTAGCTCTCTCGGTCATAAACTTCTCAAAGGACGCTTTGGCGCGTTCCCACAAAGCTTTAAATTCCGAAATGTGAATTTTTAGCAGCTGGGCGGAGGTTAACGGAATAGTGCCGTGAGATACTCCAGCTACTTAGATACTCTGGCAGCAATCTGTAGCACTACACCACAAAACAGCACAAAAGTTTCACCAATGTCGACAATTGTATAGAAAGCGATAATAAAACTTCAGAAATATTCGGAAAATCAGGTCGGATTATCGTAATATATAAAAATTGCTTTATTTCAAAGCGATCTCTAGTGGTGATATATGCAGCAATACGTATCAGCGACAGGAACCAAGTCCGCAATAGCGAAGACCTTCTCGGAAGGTTTGAAAAACCACCAAAAACAGGAAAATTTTGAAAAATAGAGCTTTTTAAGGCGTATTCTTATCTATGGGGCGACACCTAGCGGCGGTAAACTGCACTGAAAGTTGCGGTGAGTTATAGAAAGGCACAATAACTCGAATGGATGCGGAATAATACCCAAAATCACGAAATAATCGGAGGAAATATTGGAAATATTCAGATTTTGTGTATATAAACAACGCCCTCTAGCGGCGATATGGAGAATTATAAATCGGCAAGAATGCGGTATCTTGACACCTCACCTCAATATATACGATAATATAAAAAATATTTATACGTCGCACACAAGTTGTAAACCGACATCGTTCAAAAGAAATGAAAATGTTTAATATTGCATTTTGAATGATGGTCGAAACGACAAACGTTGAGGAATACAAAGAAAACCAAGTGAATAAATATAAATTTGATGCCGCAGCATCAACAGACAGCCGCAACTCGTCTGTAAAAAATAAGAATAGACCCGCGAGTCTTAACACAAAGAGTGGTTGTAAGTCACTGATATATTTCAATAATATTTTGCTTAACCTTATCAATACAAAATATTTCTTAGGCTACTCTTTCATTACAATTCTTATCATAAACTCTATTTTCTAAAAATACAAACATTTTATAATCGAAGAGTTTTCCCACCATGCATGTGCCATAAAATCTCAAGTTCATAGCGCACACACAAACAACTAGCGATACCAGCTACCACTGCATGTGGGATTTTCAACTCTTATCTTAAAACACTTCAATTATCAAATCAATGGAAAATGTGAACATCTGTTCAAAGTATTTTGAACATGCTGCCCACTCGCAAAGACATGGCAACAACAAAATTCTGTTCAAAGTATTTTGAACATGCTGACCACTCGCCAAGGGATGACAAATAAAATTTTTATTTAACCTTAAAAAAGATCTATCCCTTACGAAGCATTCTAAAACACTCTTACATTCTTATACAAATCTAAGCAATGTGAGGGCTATAAAAGGCGTTATGTTAATAATAAACTAAAATTAACCAGTAGGTAAATACATACGAAAACAAAATAGTCTAAAATTTAAAATATGAATAAACGTCTTTGCAGCAAACTCTATGTGATGGCACCCAGCACCTTTTGGAGCCATTCAACCATCGGGCCTCTCTTCCATCGATGTTTCACTTTCTTTTCGGTTATTGAATGTTGCTTGTCAGAATCTTTAAACACTTGAATTTGTTCAGATACATCAATTCTCAGCTCGTTTGTAGCGTCAGCATCACCGGCAGTCATTTTTTTTTCTTTATTCATTCCACTTGGGAACATAGGTCATTTACAAGAAAATTCTATTCTATTGTTACAAATACATTTAACTTCTTCCCACGACTTGTTCATTCTTTTTAATTCCATGGAAACTGTTCTGCGCCAAGTGTTCTTCGGCCGACCTGGACGTCTACTGCCTTGGGGGTTCCAGTCTAAGGCAATTCTAGAAATGCTGTCGCGACTTTTTCGCAAGGTGTGGCCTATCCACTTCCACTTTCTTCTTGTGATCTGGCGTTTAATGGGTTCTTCATTAGTTTTATTCCATAGTTCCACATTGGAAGTTTTGTTTGGCTAAAAGATGCCGCAAATTCTTCTTAAGCATTTGTTAACGAATGCTTGTAACCTCTTGATAGTTGAAATTGAAATCAGCCAGGTTTCGCTCCCATATAACAATATAGATTTTACGCACTCGTTAAATATGCGCAGTTTTGTTTGTAGGGAAAGATGTTGTGACCTCCATGTTTTGTTAAGACGACCAAAAGCAGATCTAGCTTTATTTAGCCTACTGTTGACGTCTTCTTCTACTCCTCCGTCAATTTCCTTGAAACATCCTAAGTAGCAGAATGATTTCACATATTGTAGTGGCTCGTTGTTTATTTTTATTTGGTTGTCCATTGAATAATTCAAGCGCACTGCATGCGTCTTTTTTGTGTTTATTTCGCGGCCAACCTCTTTTGCTCGAAGAACAAGTTCATTTACTTTCTCCTGAATATCGTTGAACTTATGCGACATGAGGCAAATATCGTCTGCAAAGTCCAGGTCCTCTAGATGACGATGAAGTGTCCAAACGATTCCTCTTTTCCTTGAAGAAATCTTCTCCATGATATCGTCGAGAACGACCGCAAAGAGCAGTGGGGATAAGGGACAACCTTGTTTCACCCCGGCGTTGGTTGTGAAAGGCTCTCTTATTGTGTTGCTGTGCTTGACTTGTAATGTTGCGTTGTTATACATTGCCTTTATGATGTTTATAATCTTCGTCGGCACCCGTTCTTTTTGCAAAGCGGACCAAATTGCACTTCGGCAGTCATGCCACCACCAAAAATGCTCCAATTGCCAGGTGACTCCTTGCTTATTGAACCATCAGTTCTCGTCTTCAAAATAGTCTAAAATTTAAAATATGAATAAACAATAAATGTGACATATTTGTAGCAAACTCTATGTGATGGCACCCAGCACCTTTTGGAGCCATTCAACCATCGGGCCTCTCTTCCATCGATGTTTAGCTTTTATTGAATGTTGCTTGTCAGGATCTTTAAACACTTGAATTTGTTCAGATACATCAGTTCTCAGCTCGTTTGTAGCGTCAGCATCACAGCCAGTCATGCCACCACCAAAAATGCTCCAATTGCCAGGTGACTCCTTGCTTATTGAACCATCAGTTCTAATCTTCGAATTCGAACACGTATAAGGATGTTCCAAAAATAACATTTTGAAAAAATGTGGCATTGTTCCTTTACAATATTTTCTTCTTCTTTAAAGTTGTTTATAAGCACGGTGATAGTGAAAATTATTGAATTCGAAAATATGAACAAACCACCTAAACGGCTCTGAAAACAAATATACAAGCCATTCCGGAGTTCGACTGAAACAAGTCTTCTGATGAAGAGTGCGAAGATGAAGAAGAAGAGTTTATGTAGAATGGTTTGAACGAAATTTTGGAGAGAGGTGAAGAAATAGAGATCAATTTGCAAGAAGTTAGCACCAGTATCCAGAGAGAGTCGAGCGTCATGTTCCAGTTCCAAACGCCGTAAAGTTACTTACGACCTGCAAAATTCGTCATTGGGTGGTATGGGAGAAAAAGGTCGACGTCGTTTTAGCAAGACAGGAACACCTGTGTCAAAGTGTGGTGTTCATCTATGTTCAAATACAAGTAAAAATTGTTTTCTTGCCTATCATGCTAATGTATTATTGATATAATATATAATATTATATCAAAAGTGATTCTTAAAGAATAAATAATAAGCAATTTGTATGTTCTTATAAACTTGTTTTAATTTATTAATGCCATGAAATACTACTTCAACGGCCCGAAGTTGCTTATAAGCAACTTCCAATATCTGGTTCCCCAATAACTCCCGAAGTTTGAAATCTTCAAAAATCCTTAATTTGGAGCTAACAAGCATTGCTATCACGAAAAAATAATTTTTAGACATTCGGTTCTGGAGCGGCGCCGAGAGGGTTAAAGTCATCTTGCTTTACCAGATCAATAAATTGGTCGGCCTGTAACAGCTTCTGCTATAGTAAAATTTTTTGTCCAGCCTTTTCATCTTCGTCCAAAGTAGTTTCATCTATTTCTTCAACGTTAATTTTCTCCATAGGATAAAACAAAAAATCAACAACGGCTTCTTCATCGGAATTCGGTATAATTTGCTCTTCTAAATCCTGCTGGCACACAAAATTTTTTTCATTATTGGCGTCTGACGTAGATTCTATCTTCCGTTGTTCCGCTATATGTTCGCCTTCCAAACGCAGGTTTTGCAGCGCAACTTCTTTCTCAACTTTATATACTATATCTTCTTCGACAGCATTTACATCATTTTCAAGTGCACTGTCCCACAAGGAATTCCCTCAGCAGTGAGGGCTTGCCGGGGGCACAAACATTTTGCTGGGAGATCTGAGCATATTATCTATCTCATCCATTGTCTTCTTGTAGATAATCTCAACCCGATTTAACTTAAAAAATAAATTTCCCAAACACTCATTCTCGGTCACCTTTGGAAATAACTGATTTAGCTCTATATATATTTCATTCAATGTGACAAACCATCCTTCAGCTACATACGTTGCCATATTATCCAATTCGTTTGACACATAGTCGCACTGGTCTAACAAATTGTCAGCTTTCCGAAAAAACTTTTTCAGATTCGCCTTTTTTTCTTTTACTTGTTCAGCAAATACCCACGTTTCAGACACAGTGTTGAAATATGGAAAGTCCCATTTTTCGAACGCACTATGATTTTATACATCTTCTCTATTAGCGGGTCACATATTTCTTTTAACTTTTCCATCCTAGGTATGAAAACTTCAGCACTAATTCAATTTTTCGAAGGACCAAAATTAATAAATCTAAACTTGATGCCGCAGCATCCAACAGACAGCCGCTGCTAGTCTGTTAAAAATAAGAATAGACGGAGACGTTTTAACACAATGAGTGGTTGTAAGTCCCTGATATATTTCAATAATATTTTGCTTAACTGTATCAATACAAAATATTTCTTAGGCTACTCTTTCATTACAATTCTTATCACTAAACTCTATGTTCTAAAAATACAAACATTTTATTATCGAAGACTTTTCCCACCATGCATGTGCCATAAAATCTTAAGTTCATAGCGCACACCCAAACAACTAGCGATACCAGATACCACTGCATGTGGGATCTTCAACTCTTATCTTGAACACTTCCATTATCAAATCAATGGAAAATGTGAACATCTGTTCAAAGTATTTTGAACATGCTGCCCACTCGCAAAGAGATGGCAACAACAAAATTGTCAAAGTATTTTGAACACCAAGTACCATTTTGTGGAAGTTGTTCCATGCGATGCCAATATTTCACTGGATCTTTTGCATTGGTTCAAATGAAGTTTTGAAAGATCCCATCTTTAGCATTTGAAGGAATATCAAGAATTATAAATTAATACAATACGTGAAACATCCGATCTTTGGTATAGATGTTGGGTTAAGATACCATTGCACTGGGTTATTGAAGACAACATCCAAAATGATTTGGATTATTTGGGGGTCACGGTCTTGTAAAAAGAATGGGCGAAGGTGGTAAAAAGGTGACATGTCTCTTGCACTCATGCTTGAATAGCATCTTTGGCATGGAATATTTTGATGGGAACCTTAGCGAAGGAACAATTCAAAGGAACTTACGATATGTCACTTATCATCTTGAGTTGTCGTAAAGTTTGTAAGTACCTACAAATCTATGCACATTAAATGCCTGTTCCAGAACCTGCAAGAAGGTACTATTTTTTACTACAATAACATCTTTTCCTTTATAGTATCGAAAAAAAATAGTAAAAATTAGTAGATTCTTGCAGTACTGGAACAGACCATAAGTAATATGCACATTGTTCTATCGAGGAACAATCGCGAATCCCGAGATTTTTGAAAACTGGTCCCGTCCTCACCAACTTGAGTTTGCCGCTTTCCCATAGAGGTATTATGCTGCTGATAATATCCTTGAGGGCGGCAACGTTTGCATGCTGGGCAAATTGGAACGCCATCACGTCCCCTTTGACCCCGCTGCTGATAATTTGAATTGGATCACATCCATTCATTATATGATCCGATATTTTATTGTTTACCATTTCCTCAATTGCTAGAAAATGGACTTGGGTAGCTTTCTGGAACCTCTATTGGTATCGATCACTGCATAGCAGAGTTCGTCCTTGTGGCGTTTCTTGGCTACCTTGGCGTAGGATGTCTATGAGTACAGACAATAAATATCACGGCCCGTGTCTAAGGAATCGGTCTCGCATACTTTACAGATTAAGTCCGGAACTATATTTATCGGGTTTCGCCCATGTCGGAAAAACAACGTTTATAATGCGCGTTCGAACGAACCTCTACAATATTAACTTATTCTCTAGTGGATCGTGTCTAAGGTATACATATATCTTGTTACAACTAATTTTTGTATATAACCAGTAAAGTATTATTATATATAACCAGATTTAATTAATTTACTGAAGTAAGTTCCATGGCACATACGGGTAAATAACTCTAGTGTGTATGGCGTTTTATACATCACATCTTTACTTCCCGAGTTAATAACACCTCTGTCATACTGGGGAAGTTATGGAAGTCCCTAAATGAACACAGCCTTTATATTTTAGACAAGCTAGTCCTGTCTTAGATTTTCATTTCGAAGTTTCTTTGCCGCTTGCTTCGGTAAATGTAGGTATGTAAAGTAATATCGTTTGAAATTTGAAACAAATGCCCTTTTTCTGAGCAGCATTTCTTTACATTTTCAGATTTAGTGTAATGCTCCTAAAGAGTAATATTTTTTTTTTTTTTTGATTAAGGCATAATTATGCGTTGAAAATTGCGATGAAACAATCTGTCTCCCTCCCTTACACATTTTTAATATTTTTGTTCGCATTTAAAGCTCTGAAAATAGCTTGGACAAAATATTAGGAGATCTAAAGTTTGGGCCAAATTGGTTGCCTTGTTCAAAAAATAACGTGCATACAATTTTAGTAAAATTTTTTAAATATTGGGGGGAAGTACCGGTAGTTGTGGGCCGATATTGCCATCTTCGAACTGAAACTAAGTTTGGAAAAAATATGACGGAGGCCAAATTTTTGACTAAATCTGTTGTTCAGTTCGAGAGTTATCGTGCTCTCCAGCTACTACATATGGTGCCATAGGGGTTTTTTACACCTTTCGGTTTTCTCAAGAAGTATGGACTTGCCCCTGAAAAACTTCACCATCGTTAGAGAGGCAACGAATGCAAGTTGCTTCAACAAAAATCAAAGTGATTCGAGAGCAGGTCTTAAAGTAATGTTATCCGAAATTTTGTATGGGAAGTACCCGAAGGAGTGGACAAATATAGTCCATATTCGAATGTGATCTTTATCTGGTAGATATATTAGGATGTGTAAAGTGTGGACCAAATCAGTAAATCCCTTCAAGTTTTATCGTGCGCACAATTGTTCCGAACATTTTTGTACTTTTGTGGTGGAGCTACCTGAAGGAGTTTACCGATATTGCTTATCTTCGAACATAAGATTGGACAAAATATGACGATGGCCAAATTTGGGACCGAATCGGCAGATCCGTTCGAGAGTTATCTTGCGCTGCAACCACTTCTCTGGAAGTATGGACGTGCCCCTGATGAAACTTGTACCGTCGTGTGGAAGGCAGTGAATAAAAGTTGTTACAACAAAAATCAAAGCGATTCGACAGCAGGTCCTAAAATGAACTTTTCCCAAATTTTGTGTTGGAGGTAGCCGAAGGAGTGGACCGATATGGCCCATCTTCGAACTTAAACTAAGTTTGGACAACATATTACGAAGGCCAAATTTAGACCAAATCGGTTGATTCAGTTGATTCCTTTTAAATTTGATCTTTGATCCCGAATAACATTGTATCGATGGGTACTTTTAGAACATTGCTTCTAATGGTAAACCCTAGCTCACCATCAAAATACAGCTTTGTGGGAATTTTTGCTATTTTCCTCTTATATGCTGGATTTAGCAGTGGATCCAGTGGATTTAAGTTGTCATTTTCATACAATATAAGTTAAATAAATCGAGATAATGCACTTAATCACTGTTAAATCCCCTGTGGTCGTAGACCTGGAGCTATGATTTTTATAGTGGGTTTCCTGACTGATGAAGGAAACAACAAAATGAATTCAACTTGAATTCATGCGCTGTTGCGACTTGCTTGTTGAAGGACTAATGTTAACTTAAAACTAGATAATCAGTAATGAGATCAATATGGTTGTTTAACAAAAAGACTCAAGTAAGAATATGAGAATATGAAGGAGTGGACAAATATAGTCCATATTCGAATGTGATCTTTATCTGGTAGATATATTAGGATGTGTAAAGTGTGGACCAAATCAGTAAATCCCTTCAAGTTTTATCGTGCGCACAATTGTTCCGAACATTTTTGTACTTTTGTGGTGGAGCTACCTGAAGGAGTTTACCGATATTGCTTATCTTCGAACATAAGATTGGACAAAATATGACGATGGCCAAATTTGGGACCGAATCGGCAGATCCGTTCGAGAGTTATCTTGCGCTGCAACCACTTCTCTGGAAGTATGGACGTGCCCCTGATGAAACTTGTACCGTCGTGTGGAAGGCAGTGAATAAAAGTTGTTACAACAAAAATCAAAGCGATTCGACAGCAGGTCCTAAAATGAACTTTTCCCAAATTTTGTGTTGGAGGTAGCCGAAGGAGTGGACCGATATGGCCCATCTTCGAACTTAAACTAAGTTTGGACAACATATTACGAAGGCCAAATTTAGACCAAATCGGTTGATTCAGTTGATTCCTTTTAAATTTGATCTTTGATCCCGAATAACATTGTATCGATGGGTACTTTTAGAACATTGCTTCTAATGGTAAACCCTAGCTCACCATCAAAATACAGCTTTGTGGGAATTTTTGCTATTTTCCTCTTATATGCTGGATTTAGCAGTGGATCCAGTGGATTTAAGTTGTCATTTTCATACAATATAAGTTAAATAAATCGAGATAATGCACTTAATCACTGTTAAATCCCCTGTGGTCGTAGACCTGGAGCTATGATTTTTATAGTGGGTTTCCTGACTGATGAAGGAAACAACAAAATGAATTCAACTTGAATTCATGCGCTGTTGCGACTTGCTTGTTGAAGGACTAATGTTAACTTAAAACTAGATAATCAGTAATGAGATCAATATGGTTGTTTAACAAAAAGACTCAAGTAAGAATATGAGAATTGAGTATTAATAGTTCAGTTGAGAGCAAATTAGAGTAAATGAGAAATTCATTGAACTTAAACTAGAATTTAAAGAAAATATACAAAAAGTGAACGGTAATTAAAATGAGTTATTAATTACAATGTAAATTCAAAGAAAAGTGAGAGTAGTTATTTGAACATTTAAGAGAAACAAATTTAAATAAAACTCAAAAATATAAAATATATAAAACTGGTTGAACAGTGGGTTCAACATACTCCCGCGCCAGGAAGAGGGAAGTATGTGATCACGCCAAATTTGGATTCTTGAAAACGCACTCTGGGATTATCTCTATTGTACTTCTTTTCTCCGTATAAAGCATTACGGCATATATCGGCGCCAATAACTCCATCAATTCGGCCATATTTTAAAGGATCAGGGTGAGCCATAATTCCCTGCTGAGGTACATTTTTGTAGAATTGCTTGTCATAAGCAGGAAGAGACGGCGGTTTAACTTTTAAGGTGGGCAAAATAATGAGCCGAGCTCTGATTATTTTGCCCGTTCTCGTAATCAATTCGAAGTTACCATAGTTGATACCATGATGAAGTTGGGTACGATATGGCAACATCTCAACTCGGTCAAAGACAACATTTGAGGCTTTAACGAACTCATCGATGAGGAAGGTTGCCTCTACGACTTTTGTATTGGCGCGAATCTTGCAAGAAACAACAGCTTTGAAGACGTGGAATGATGGGAGTTTGTCACGGGTGATTTCATACAGTTTCGATCTTTGTGGACGTGTTGGTTCCAGGGTGGAATCATCTTTAGCATTGAGGTTAATGCCACCGACGGCTCCTTCTAAATAGTCAGAGTCAGTGGAGTTGGCTTCTTCCTCGACTTCCTTCACGTCCATCATGGTGATGCTTTCTGAACGTGAATCATATATTCTCTGATGAATCATGGTGTTATGAGCTGCCCCGCAAACATCACAACGCTTCTTGGATGGGCAATCTTTTCGAAGATGACAATCGCACAAGCAATTTAAGCAATAGTTGAGCCGAACCACAGTTTCTCGGCGTTCTTTGTTCAACATCCATCTGAAGGTTTTGCAGTATTTAATGGGATGATTATGATTGCAAAGCGGACATTTACCCATGATGTGCCTGTATGAGAAAGAAAAGAGAAGAAAAGAGAGACAAGTACAATGAGATATTAGCATTCTAAAAAACGAGATGTTTGCGTGTTTAAATTGCAGTTTGGTGTTTTAGAATTCGGAGGGTAACTATACGTTGGTTGAGTTGGCAATATGCAAAGTTTGACTATTAGTCGAGTGATTAATCCATTTTGGGTTTGAAGTTCAGCAACTCTCACGATATTATCTTTTCCTTAGACTACTTTGTTGACACGACCAAGCCTCCATGCCGTAGGCGGTAAATTGTCGTCTTTGATGATAACTATATCATTCCCTTTTAAGTTGTTTCGATTGGTTTTCCATTTAAAGCGGCGTTGAAGCTCGGTAATATATAAGGCGTTTCCATCGGGATAAATATGAAATATTTGAGTTAATTGGTTCTGGGTTTGACTCAGGTGGAGCTCCTCTTAAAAGATGACTTGGAGTTAGTGGCAGCAATTCTGAATGGTTTTCTGAAATTGGGGAAAGCGGTTTGGAATTTAAAATTGCTTCTATTCTTATCAGAAGGGTGTTGAATTCTTCGAAGGTAAACGTGAAGTTATGAGTTATTTTCTTCAAGTGAATCTTCATACTCTTCACTGCTGCCTCCCAAAGGCCTCCCATGTGAGGTGCATAAGGGGGAATGAAAGACCACGAGAATCCGTGTATACCATATTTTGCTTGAAGACTCTTTTCAGCAGTTTTGAGAAAGTTGTGAGGTTCTTGAAGAAGTTTGTAGCTTGCTCCTACGAAATTTCTACCGTTGTCTGAAAACATTGTCTTCGGCAGTCCTCTACGTCCCACGAAGCGTCCAAAACATGCCAGGAAAGCATCAGTTGACATATCAGAACAGACTTCAAGGTGCACAGCCTTGGTAGAAGAACACACGAAGACTGCTGCGTACCCCTTTACAATTTTGGCTTTTCTTAAGGTTGACGATTTCAGGTTGAAAGGTCCAGCGAAGTCGACTCCGGTATACGTAAATGGGAGTGAGAAAGATACACGTTCACGTGGAAGCGATGACATCAGCTGGCTTTGAAACTTGTGTTTGTATATTGTGCATCTTACGCAGCCTCTTATACATTTTCGGACAAGGTTTTTGAGACGGAGAATGTAGAAGCCTTGACGAATGGCACGTATCATTACATTATATTCAGCATGAAGTAGCATTTCATGACTACGTTTAATGAAAAGTGCTGCAAGTTTAGATTTACCTGGTATTATGACAGGATGTCTTTCATCATAGCTTAATCCTGAGTTTTCCAGGCGACCACCAACTCGAAGTAATCCGTCTTTGTCAAGAAAAGGATTTAAGGTTAAAATGTGACTTTTAGTACTTATTGTTTGTTTATGGGTTAAACGCTGATATTCCTTGGAATAATGAATTTTCTTGGAGTAGATAATAAGACGATTTCTTGCATTAATAAGTTCTTCGTTAGAGAAATTGTTAGATTCAGGGTGAGATTTATTTCGACATGATTTAGCGAACCGAAAGACGTAAGCAATTGCAATGATAGCTTTGTGAAACGAATTGATATGCGTGAGTAAATCCTCTTCTATTTCAAGGTGAAGTACCGATATTCTTTTGGTTTCTAAATCTGTAGGATCGAATTTTCTAGGTTTTGGTCAAGAAGTAATAGAAAGCTTGAGCCAGGATGGTCCATTCCACCATAGCGAATTAGTAACGAGTTCTTGAGACGTACAACCTCTGGTACCTAAGTCGGCAGCGTTGTCCTCGGTACGAATATGTCTCCATTGATCACTGCTGGTAATATTAAGAATTTTAGTTACGCGATTTGCGACGAAACATTTTAATGTTGCTGGCGATTTTTGTAACCAACCCATCACAATTGATGAATCAGTCCACAGAAATAATTCATAAGGATGAGAAAATCGTGTAGTTTGTTGTCGAATTAGTCTCGAAAGTAGTTCAGCTCCACATAATTCGAGCTTTGGGATAGTTTTCCTTTTCAGTGGTGCTACTCGTGTCTTCGAGACTAGCAGGTGGCTAGAAACTTTACCATGAGTGTCGACAACTCGAATATAAATATTTTCACAATAGGCCTTCTCCGAGGCGTCACAGAAGCCGTGGATTTGGACATGGTGACCTGGAGAAAAGTTTATCCATCGCGGAATTTTGATATCTTCAATGTGAACAATGTTGTTGATAAAAGATTTCCATTTGGTTAATAGATGTGGTGGTATTCCTTCGTCCCATGACAACTTTTCTTCCCATAATTGTTGCATAAGTAACTTTGCTGAGATTACTATTGGACCTAACCATCCATGGGGGTCAAATAGTCGAGCTATTACCGAGAGTATTTGACGTTTAGTTGCACCTGACAAGTCTGCATTGAACATCTGAACAACGTAATAAAATATATCATGTATGGCGTTCCACCGTATACCTAGGGTTTTAATACTGCTTGAGTCATCAAGCTTCAAAAAATCTTCGTCCAAATTTTCAAGTAAAAACGAGTGGTTCGCAGTCATTTTCTTCAGGGGGAAGGAAGCTTTTGCTTTATGATTTCCTTAGGACGAAACAAAATTTGCTGGTATTTTCTATCTTCAGGATGAAGTACAATCTGTCTGTACATTTTCTCTATATCTCCTGTGAAAACATATTTGTAGTATCGCCACCCAAGTATTATTTGCATCAAATCTGCTTGTAATATCGGTCCAGGATGGAGAACGTCATTCAGCGAAAAACCACTACTCGTTTTCTTTGATCCGTTAAATACCACTCTTACCTTGGTGGTTTT
Source organism: Musca autumnalis (assembly GCF_047663935.1). Taxonomy (NCBI): domain Eukaryota; kingdom Metazoa; phylum Arthropoda; class Insecta; order Diptera; family Muscidae; genus Musca; species Musca autumnalis. The sequence goes on from NW_027411866.1 coordinate 86,317,047, forward strand.
GCTATTTGGTGTTTCATAATTCTTACTAATTTCCATGTGATCCAGATTCAAATATTCTTGGAGAACATCATGATACTGAGTTTTCAGTTCTTTATTCTTTTCGAGAGTTTTCTCCATTCTGCAGTATTGTGCGAGAGCAATATTTTTGGAGCGTCCAAGAAAAATTTCGTTTGGATAATCACTCTTAAAAGGTAGTCGTACTACGTAGCGACCATTTGGTTGACGATATGTTGTCTTTTTGAAGAATTCTTCGCAGTATTTATCGGTTTCAGATAGTTGAGGGACCGTTGAGACTTCTTCTAGTTCCCAGAATTTTTTCATTTGTTCACAGAGCGCAATGTCTGTCGACTGTTATTGATGTTGAAAATGTACATACTTCAGCTGCTGGCAGGGGGCCAGACAAACACCAACCGAATTGTGACTCTCGCGCTTCCAAACCGTTGATAATATTTGCTCGAACTCCATTTTAATTTATAATTGGCAAATAATCACTTCCGATAATCATGTCTATTGATGATGGTTTGAAGAAATGCAGATCTGCAAGGTTAAGATTTTCCAAAATAGGGAGATTTTCAAGTTTAGCAGGTTTCGACGGCAAAAAATTGGCAAGTTTTGAAACAACGATTGCTTTTACTTTGATTGCGAAGTCATTATGTTTTGATCGTAGATTGACATAGCAAAGTGAATTCGAATTGCTTACTATGGTTCCACCTAAACCAGAAATATTAAAATTCCGCTTCTCGACAGGGAGTCCTAGATTTTGTTGAATTTCTTTAGAAATAATTGTTTTTTCTGAACCAGCATCCAAAAGAGCTCGCATTGTGAACAGTTGACCAGCATGTTGAGTGTCTATAAGCGCTGTAGGCAAAATTGTAGTTCCTTCATGTTGTGCTAAATGCATTTGAACATTGTCCGTTGCTGGTCTGAACCGAAATTCTCTTGAAACAGGTTGTTCGATAATTGGTTGTGAAGCATTAACCGCGTTATTTGATTCTTGAGATTTATATTTGTTTTCAAAATTATCGAGATGTAGCATTGAATGATGTTTCTTGTTGCATTTAGAGCAAGCCTTGTTACTCGTACATCTGGATTTAAAATGATTCGAAGAAAGACAATTTGAACAATATTTGTTTGAGTAAACGTATTTAATTCGATCGTTAACCGAAAGAGATTTAAAATAGTTGCATTGACGTAGTGAATGATTTTGATTACATTTCTTGCATAAGTATTTTTGTTCTCCAGTTTCAACGTTAGATAAAAATGATTGTGATTTGTGTGACGTATTTTGATTATCTTTAGAATGAGGTTTTCGAAAATCAGATAATGTTTCAATAATTTCGATGCGTTTGGAGAGAAATGCAGACATCTGAGACCAGGTTGGCAACTCCTTGTGGTTGCTAAGAGAATCTTCCCATGCTCGTAGTGTATCCTCAGGAAGTTTGGTTGAACAAAGATGCAGCAGGATGGGATCCCAATTGTCCGTTTCAATTTTATAAGACTTGAAGATCTCTAAACTGTCATTAATTCCACTCTGTATTAACCGAATTGCTTTTGGGGATTCATTTTGTGCCGTTGAGATTCCAAATAAAAACTTCATTTGCTGATGAACTAAAATTCGAGGGTTTTCATATCTGTCTACCAATGCATTCCATGCTAAATTAAAGTTCTCATCTACCAAATCGAACTTCTTGACGATTTGGTTAGCTTCCCCCCTCGTCTTGCCACGAAGATGATACAATTTTTGGGCTGCGGACAATTCAGGATGCTTTGTAAAAACTGCCTTGAAAATATCTCGGAAGGCTGGCCATTTGGAATATCACCTTCAAAGGGCTGAATATCGCATGGTGGCAATTTAAGCGAAGAAAATCCATGTTGAATTATTGTACTTTCACCTCTGAAAGTTTCCTCAGCTTTTGGATGAATCTTGCTTTCTTTGAGTTCCACCATTTTCGCCTTACATTTCTGATATGCTTTTCCAGCTTCCTCAAATTTCGATGATGCTACTTTACTGAATTCAGACACTGCGCTTTCAACTTCTCCTGTCATTCCTTCTTCAAAATGTTCCGTAATTTTAGACCAGCGCCTCTCGAGTTCCGCCTGTTTAACCTGAAGCACGGAAACGTTCACATCTTCATCCTTCTTGGGTCTAAACTCCTTGCAATATGATGTTAGTTGATCGTAGTCAAAGAGAAATTTCCTTAGCGAAGCCATTATGATCCAAAACTAGAGAACAATTCAGGAAATGTACGTTACTTCAGCTTAAAAATTCAAAAAACTTCCACAAAAAAAAAAAAAAATTTGCAAAACGCCAACTAATTATTAAGACACAAGCAAATTCACCCAATATAATATTTAACTCCAACAATCGTTCTTCAATACTGCCGTAGAAATAGTGAAATTCTTTTAACTCAGGTTGATTCAGCACAAAATTTTAATATTTCCACTCTGCTTATGAATTCGCTACAGATTTCCACATATCCAGGTTGAATCAACAAACAATTATTGATATCTTCCAATTTGAGTGCTACTTCGTTTAAAATTTCCACTTATCCATGTTGAATTTCATAAATTCTACAAAATTTTCTTATATTTCGCTTAATTTTGAATATTTTGGGTATTTTCTGGCATTATCCGAACAAAATCCCACTTTTTCTTCAATTCTATACGATCTGGTAACACCACAAACAATTTTTGCGAACAAATTATTTATTAATTTTTGTTATTTACCAGGCTGGCTTAACACTTTGTTGTTGTAAACATCACACTGATCACCGCTTGTTGTTGTTGTAATGTGCATTCTGGAAGAATTTATGTTGGCCTTGAATTTTTGTGAACCGCTACTTTTTGTCTTCTTCTTGATTTCCACTTGCACCTTTGTTGTAATTTTCGTATAATTTGTTGTTTTAATTTTTGTGAAATTTGCTTTTGATTTTGAGTTATTCTTTGTTTAATTTCGTTGTTTTTGTTTTAACTATATTTTTTCGCGTTTACCGGCACAGTTTTTATGTATTATTTGTTGTTTTTATTTTAGGAGAAAATATTCAAACACCATACTGCTTCATAAAATGCATATAAACCAACTCACCTTTGTGTATTTTGTTGACGTAAAGATGATTTTTCTGCCTTGATGTGATTCCAAAATATATTTATTTCTCCTTAAGGATGAAGTATTTGTGCCCTGTTAGCGATTTTATTAGAATTTTGCTCAAAAGTTTCCTGTTTTTTTCCACAAAATATGTTCTTAGTATGCCTACTAGTACCGTTTCCAACAGGGTGTAGGGCTTTTTTTCCGTCGTCAATGTAAACAAATTTTTTAATGTTAATTTTTTGGGGGTTTCGCAACTAAATTCACTTTTAATTTACTTTACATTTATTATAATTATTGTTTTCAATAGTTTTATTTAGTTTTCCCGCACTTTTTTGCAAACTAATTGTTTTCACGCTCACTCACACTTTTGCCGATCAAATTAGAAAAATACTGCAGATTCTTCTTCTTCTCGCTCACAGTATCTAATTCATGTACTGTGGAATGATAGCCCAATAGTTTCTGTACGTTAAATATGCAATGCGGAACGGTGAGAAATGGAACAGTTGAGTGATGTGTTGCATACGATCTGTTGCATTTTGATTGTATTTACTTATTATTGCGTAATCATATGTTATTTTATATGGAATTACGCGACCGATTTTTCGTTTTTTATATATAATTTTCTGCGAATTTTTGGAAAATTTGTATCAAATATTTTATGTTGTGCAAACGAATCGTTGAACTAAAAATGCCAATACTCAATGTACATACCTGCTCAATTCCTCTACTTATCTTTTTGTTGTAGTTAATGACCAGTAGTGGGATTCTGTAACTCATTTTTGCTGTTATCGATAATCGTCGGTAAAATGAATATGCTTATAATTTCGATAATTAACGAAATTTTTCGGTAAGTTAATGATGAGTAGAAAGTAGTCGCTAGCCTCTACCGACACAAACAGTGATGCCAACTTTTTTTTATGTTTTTAGTCATAATTTTGCGATTTTATTTTACCGATTTTTGTCGGTAACAGCAAAAATGAGTTACAGAATCCCACTACAGGCTGGTTACCAATGAGCGTGTGTGTGTAAATTTAAAGATGTTTTTGTCCACAGCTTTTGGACTTCTTCTCTAGAACATTTGTTCAGTGGCTTTATTTCTCCAATAGATCTGTGTGTGCAACAGATTGATGATGTTTGTTGTTATGTCGTTCTTTATGTAAACGCATAAATGATGAACAATGCAATTTTTGTGGTTTCTAGGTTAGAAAACCAGCAATTTTTCTTTTTCTGGAACAGAATCCTATCCTAGTCCTTACTAGGATTACTCGAAGGACCATATGTTAACTCCCCTTTGGTCGTAGACCTGGAGCTATGATTTTTATAGTGGGTTTCCTGACTGATGAAGGAAACAACAAAATGAATTCAACTTGAATTCATGCGCTGTTGCGACTTGCTTTATTGAAGGACTAATGTTAACTTAAAACTAGATAATCAGTAATGAGATCAATATGGTTGTTTAACAAAAAGACTCAAGTAAGAATATGAGAATTGAGTATTAATAGTTCAGTTGGAGAGCAAATTAGAGTAAATGAGAAATTCATTGAACTTAAACTAGAATTTAAAGAAAATATACAAAAAGTGAACGGTAATTAAAATGAGTTATTAATTACAATGTAAATTCAAAGAAAAGTGAGAGTAGTTATTTGAACATTTAAGAGAAACAAATTTAAATAAAACTCAAAAATATAAAATATATAAAACTGGTTGAACAGTGGGTTCAACAATCACCGTATAAGTGTATAAATTAAAAGGCGTTTAGTAAAATATTAGTTTAATCTTTTCAATTTTGAATATGAAAAAACACACAGTTAACTATAAATTTTTACTTATTTCTATATACTTGCATATTGTTCCAGAATTTTTTTCCACACATAAATTGTCATATCTTGATCGTCTTTAGTTCGAAAAATGCTTAAACAAAAACAGATCCTACATGTGTTTGAAATGTGATTATAATTATGTATCTTCTGATCATATTTTAAACAGATAGGAGATAAAACACTGATTGTTTTCTTTTTATTCCAAGCATAACTTTTTCATTGTATGTAATTCTCATATACACTTACTACATAACTTTGATATAAATGTCACGTATAATATTAAGAGTATTACAAACACATGTCCAGGTTTTGCCAAGTGAAATGAAAAACCACCGCAGCATAAAGGGATAATTAAAAATCATAACAAAGCAGAAAAGAAAATAAATGAAAGAAACAAAAACGAAACAAATGAAGGAAACAAAAAGAAGAATAAGAAATACCTATAATTTTTCTTGATATTTTCTTCTAAAGATCTTCTATATAACTCGTCTTATTAAAAGACTCATAAATGACTCACTAAAACTCATAAATGTCTGCTAAAATGGCAACATCTGTTTGGACATATTCACAGATAATGAAACTTATCTCACACTTCAAAGTATAAAGTCAGCAGATTATTTAACGATATCAGGAAACATGTTTCGAATGCTGGCCACAAACGCTTCATTGTATTCTGAATAATTCGTATTCAGTTCGAATGGTATGGTAAAACATGTTTTCAATAGATTTGTTTCTTATGTTAACAAAAACCCAAACAATTGTTTAAGCCGATTTTGAAATAACAAAATAGAAGACTAATAATACATTTAAGCGTTAAATGAAAAGCACAAAAACTTTCAACTCATACCTTTATGCCAGCAGCCATTCATATTTGTCTCCCCTTCTTCACAGTCCCGTACATCTCTTGTTTCCTAGGGTGAAACATCGAGTGGAACTTCTCGTGGCTCTGATAACGATTCAACTCCATGTGATTTGGGTCTGGTGGAACGTTTGTTGTTGACACATCCAGTGTGGTTTTTACCCGGCAGTTAACGTTCAGGAGCCGTTCGTTTTCTAAAAGACAAAGAAGAAGGGGTAAGTAGAACTGTCATCACTGCTTTTATTACGTTTTTTTTTCAACGTTACCAAATTAAGGCCAGAACAATGTTTGATGCAGAGAATATCAGCCAAACTGCTTAGCAACTGCGCAAAATTAATTAGCAAAACTTGCAGGGAAATTTCCAAAGTTTTTAGTCAATGACATTTTTATTAAAAATTCAATGTTTACGAGTATGGAAATGAGAACATGGGGAAGCATAACACATACATACATACACATATCGCTTTGTATGTAATATCCTCTACAAATACGCAGAAACAGCTAACAAAGGACAACGGGGTTTTGTCGATCTAACAAATCCATAATAATCGTTAATTACAAAGCAAAAAAAACACCAAAGGAAAACAAAGAAATTCAGAATATTTGAAGCGAGAGAGAGATTTGTTTTATAAATATTGAAAGATATTGGGCTTTAGGCCATGTTTATATTATAGCCTTTTGCAGGGTTAACCTTCTTAATGAGGATTTATTTGACCTATACGCAAAGGAATTGACATTTGAAACCCAGTGGGTTTGTTAAATCCGGTTATATATAAACGTACTATTATGGCTAAACAACTATTTGTAAGAATAGCTGCATATGTTTTGACCATTAATTTTTTCAGAATTACTGTTGGATATTGTGTCAAAACTTTTTATTTTCTTATACTTGAGGCCCATACCTACATATATACGGACGTATACCCAGGGCGTGTGTGGTGAAAAAAGTAGAACACATGTATTCTTATGAGAACTACCGAAATACGTCGAGCGTATACTTTTTGTAAGTTGAAAAAGTTTAACTTTGACAGAACGTTATTGTTTGTATGTGTGTGTTTTGTATTTAAAAACAAAAGCCCAACAAAACATGAAATACCCAACATACCAAAAAAGATTGAGAATTATATTAAAATACCCAACATACCAAATAAAAATTAAAAGTAATAGGACTTGAGAATAATATTATATCAATCGAAAATTCATAATCAAATTTTAACAATGTTTGGAAATTGTTTTTATATATTTAATCATTATCTGACAAGTTGGCTCTGAATTGTTCAATTTATTCGTGATTAAATAAAAGACCGCGCGTGTTAACAAAGAAAAATATTAGTGTTGTGGTAATATACAATTGTTAATGCCTAACAAATATAAAAAAGTGTTAGAAGAGAAACAAAAGAAGTTCTTGAACTTCTTTTGAATCATAAAAAACAAAAAAATGATAAATCTGAAGAAGATTTCGATACTGCTGCATCAAATCGCGGTTCTAATGAAAACAATATTGTGTGTCCTGACAATGAAAGTGACAAAAGTTCGGAAAATGAAAGTAAAAGTGACGAATCTACGATTAATCATATAATCGAAGAAATCAATATTCGCGAAGAGTTGGCTAAGTGGAGTGTTAAACATTTAATAACAAACTCGGCGATAAATGAACTATTAGCCATTATAAAGAAGATAGTTCCAAATCTACCAAAGGATGCGAGAGCTTTAAAAAAACTCCTAGAGATGCCCCAATTGTCCCACTTGCAGGTGGCGAGTAATACGGTTTATGAAAGTGATACTATTGAATTAAATTTTAATATTGATGGTCTACCAATTTCAAAAAGTTCTTTATCTCAAGCTTGGCCGATACTCGTAAATGTAAATGGTACAAAGCCCGTGTACACTATTGGAGTTTATTCTGGAAATAACAAACCCAAAGACGTCAATGCATTCTTGAAACCATTCGTCGAGGAACTTAATGAAGTTATTGCGACTAATTTTTGTTTCGATGGAAAATCTTATAAAGTTAGCTGCCGTTCATTTATATGTGATTCGCCAGCAAGATCACTAGTTTTGGGTATCAAAAGTCATACCGGCTACAATTGTTGCCATAAATGTACACAAACTGGAAAACATGTTCAGAGGCGTAGATGAACGACTTAATACGCATTTTCTGCAGTTGAGCTTAGCTTTGCGTATTTTATTAGATGAAACTAAATGCAAAACATACAATGAGTGCGCTCAAGATATGCTAACAAATTTTGTTATGAATGTTCCAGTGAATTATAATGAATCCACAGTTACATACAACTTCCACTGTCTTACTCATCTAGCAAGTGACGCTTTATTGTATGGCTCACTGGAAAATATAAGCGCCTTTAAATTTGAAAATAAGTTAGGACATTTAAAACGACTCATAAAAAAGAAAAACCACATATCCGCCCATTTGTATAATCGACTGGTTGAAGAGAGTACAAACAGTTCACATTCAAAGGACTGTGAGAAGCTACAAAAGAATTCATATACTTTTGTTCATAATGAAAACATGTACTTGTCAATATTTCCACCTAACAACTATTATACCGTTGGACAAGAAATTTTTAAAGTGTCATCAATTGACTGTACGGGAGAGCTAAAAGTGTTTGGATTAAAAGTACTTCATTTGGAACCAATGTTTAACTATCCACTTAAATCTACTCACTTGAATATATGGGAGTCAGCGAACTTATCATTCTCCGAGAAAACTCAGATGCACTTTTTAACTGAAATAGCTAAAATGGTTTCCTTTTCTAATGACAGCAAAACTGTTTTCTTACCGTTAATTCACAATGCCTGAAGATTTCAGTAAATATTTTGTAAACCAGCAAAACGAAATTATGGAACCCTCCTCAATTAAAGAAAATGTCCAGACTGAAGGTAATAACAACTTTATTAAAAATGTTTATGATTTTTAACTAATAGATAAGATCATAATTTTATTTACAGAAATAGTACATAAAGTAATAGCAGCAATTCAACCGATGTTCGTTAGGCTAACCAGTGAAGTTCAAAGTTTGCGCAAGGAGTTGCAGGGCCGCAAAAAAGAAAAGACTAAAACAAATAGCATGTTGATGCCTTCAGAGCCGTTTAAAGATATTGAGGCGTTCCTAGAATTCGAAAAAGGTCTTCAAGAAAATCGCGAAAATTTTATTTCTTTAGTAAGTTTGATTTTTATTCGTACAATTTAGATCACAATTAGCATACAAAAAATGTATTCTTGTGTCTTATTTTCAGGAAAATTAACTAAAACTTGTTGCCAAGGCACCAAATTTTGTAAGAAATTGCTGTAGGAAACTAATAACGGATAACGTTGGAGAACAGCTATGTTGGAAGGGAACGGAGACAAAGAGAAGTGTACGAAATTTGAGCACAGCAAAAGCTATACGAAGTAAGATTAATTTACAAAATTATCTGAAAAAATATTACTAAATTTCTACTTTTTATAGATGCAGATTTATCACTGGGTAACACTGAAGTCACATTTACTAAAGATACTCGAACATTCTTTCAATTCGCTAAAAATCGTATAAAGATGCGAAACAATTATAAAACCAAAGAAACAGAAATGTAAATAGAACATATACTTATTATATATTTAAATTGAAAACTTGAATTACTATTGAACTTAATTTAAATTAAAAATAACAATGATATAAATAAAATACATTATATATTTTGTTAAAATAACTATATCTTAAAATATGAATTGAACTAATAAAATTTCAATACTAAAAACCTAAAAAAAATATGTAACAAAGATGTCAATATTATAAGATAGGAAAAGTCAATTGTGAAAAATTAACTGTAGAGGGAGTTAACCTCTGTTGCTACGACATCATAGCAACATTCTGTTAAACGAAAACTGTTACTCATTGGAATATTGACAAGAAAAACATTAAAACTCAAGTTTGACGGCATTTACTTTTGATTTTTTTATTAAATAAATAATAAAAAAAGTAAAGAAACAAATTTTAGCCACAAAACACAACGTTAATGTTTTCTGCTGGAATCAAAAACGATTGGCATTGCTGTTATCAATTCCAGTGTGTTGTGTAGCCATCTGTAACCAAAATGTGGAACTATTAGCATATGTTTTTGGAAAATGCATTTGTTCGGGTCTTTATTGCTATACGTCTTTGTATGTAAGCTTATTTTACAATTGCACGGGTAAGCTTAAGATAATATTAATTGCATCAGCTTGTTCTACAATTACAGGGGTAAGCTTATAAACAAGGGTTCCGTTTCGATTTTTCTATAATTATGACATAAGCTTTTAACAACAAAATTCTCAAGTCTTTTATAAGCTTAAGGCTTATGTTGGTAAGCTTATTATAATATAATTCTCAAGCTTTTTTGGTATGTTGGGAATAGTTTTGATTTTCAAAATGAAACCCAATCAATCCGATGAATATGGTTTATTTTCAAAATTGTCAAAAAGAAATTTTGAAAAAAGAAAACATTGTGTTTGGAATGAACTAAAAAATTTAAGTTCATTCGTTTTTTTTGAGGAAAATTTGAAGATTTCGGTTGCGGATTGAAGGCTGATTGAATGGTCAAGCCAATTTGATAGTCTATGGCCCGCTTTAGAACAAACAGTAAACGGTTTAGATTTTTGGGATGAGGTTCATAAAAGCTAACAAAAAAACGTTCACCCAAATATAGAGCACAAAAATATGCATACCATTAACAATAAATAAAATCAAATGTTTGCCATGTGAACGAAGCAACAAACACAGACAACTGTGATTGGAAATGTTGCACCCAGTTATTGGTAGAAAATTTGTAAATTGTTGGCAACATATAACAAGGTGGTAATGAATATAGAAAAACAGCTTAAGGAAGGTATCACATCACGTTGACGTCAGGACTTTTATGAATGCTCACTCACTTTCGTATCTGGTTAAGCAGGAATGCATGAACAATAACAACAAAAAACTATTACAACCTGCAGATGATGCACCCCAACACCGTCTGACTGAATAATATGTTATATTCCATCGTCCTACAACACCAAAAACAACGGTGAAAGCATCAACAACGTAAATTTGATGTTGATAAGCTACATATACAACGCATTCTTTGTTGCCTTTTGTTATATAGGCTTTCATAGAAAGGATACATTGTTGATGTCCGGATGCATGGATGGATATATGATGTACATACATACATACACGAGTCTTTATGGAGTAGACTACAAAACCAAATGTCAACGACAGTTTGTAACAGAAGCTGTTAAGAATATGATTTTATTATGGCAGGATGGGTGTCTAACATACTGTGCGCCATAAATATTGTCTTTGTTCTATCCTGCGAAGGCATTACATTGGACATTTTCTCCTTTCTTTATCCCCTGCCTTGATGTAATTTTTCCTGGACATTTGTTATAAATGTATGTTGTGGCTTTATTCAAAAGTATTTTCTAATGAAATATTTATCAACAATGTCACATCTCACGACCCATAAAACATCACTGGACTATGAAACTGTAAATTGAAATTACATTCAATTGAATTAATAGACACACGTTGGGGCTGATGTCAATATAAATTTTGATTGACAATCCAGCAAACCTTTTACGACACAAATAGACATTGTACCACATTCTATTTGATTTGTCAAAAATGTCAAACATCACACAACAATTAAACCATTTTGTTTGCCAACTTCTGCTCTTTTGAAAAGAGATTGTAAAGTAGGTCTATAATACTTTGAAGACAGTGTTAACCCCTTTTCCAAATTTTAACAATAAAATCATATTGTTGTGTTTATGGACCCATAAAATCGAGCTACCCGTACGGCAATTACATTCGATTAGTTGTTAAATGGACAACAATGAAAATGCATGATTAGTACTCAGTTTAATACCTATTCTTTTACCACATAACATAGTTCATAAAATCATTTAAAACTTTTTGTAATAATGACTATCATTGCCAGTTGAAGTAACAAATGTGTAAATAATAAACATGGCTCAAAATGCCTATAACGACATTTATTGGCTTTATTGCCAGGATGTTGGATACTTTTGACCTAAATTGGCATTATAAATTAGCATTTTTTTGCAGAATATATTTTTAGCAGTAAGTACACTCCTGGGACGTACGCAGGATTTCTTGAACAAAAATCATGAAATTTTAAAAAGTAAAATGTAAAGTTACTTTAAATGTTGTTGTTACTTGATTTTATTTGAAATATTGGAACAAAGTATATAAATAAATTCAATATATATAATATAATTCAACATATTTAAAATATAAACCATATCGGACCACGTTCGGTATATTCTCTATACAAAGAGTTCCGTCCGGTTTTCGGTATTTTGACATTTTTAACCATATAGGTTCTCGGTTTGGTATAATTACAATTTTTTAACCACATTCGGAATTAGAACATAAGATGGCAATTAAATCTTATGTTCTAATTCCTACAGAGAATTGTCATTGTTTTCGCTATCGAAATATTTTAGTATTTTGAAGATCTTAGCGTAACTTTTAAGAATATCGTTTATAATATGGATTTTGGAAAACCTTTCTGTTGGAGTATATTAATGCAATCTTAAAAGTAGATATCGAGTTATCAGTCCCATATTTGAAAAAATGCATAATTGAACAAATCTCAGTATTTGTATGTCTATAAACTATTTTCATAATATTTATCTGAATAGACTCTGCATGGTTTTCTTTAATTCCTAAGTGCGACCAACCTAAACGACTTCTATGAATTAGATACCCCCAAAAAGAAGATTATTTCGAATCCGTGAGTGCAGATTGGACTTGTATCGAATATTTCCAATCCAGCTATTGTGTCGATAACATAAGAAAATAATAGTCATCAAAACACAAAACTTTGCTATTTACCAGAATTGATAGAACCAACTAAAAAATGTAGAAAGGAGATACAGACTACGGATGTACGGATTCTGGAGGTACAGGCTATGGCTAATAGACATCGAACCCTATTCTAAGTACTGTTTGAGACTACGAAACTCATGTTTGGGTTTTGCAAAAAACATGGTTGAACAAATACACATTTTACTAAGTCCTGACAAAAAAAAAACTCCATGATTTTTCTTCAGGCTGTACTCTTTAAAATTGCATAATGTTACAGAAGAAGCGTTACTAATTTCTTATTGTACGAGTTTTTGGACTCGGTGGCATTAAAAACTTAGCTGAACATCGTTTTTCTAGTTATTGGAAATAGAATTCAAACATTTTAATATTAAATTGTTTGATTCAAAAGGACTCTGCTAGACGGATTAATCGCTTGTGCCCAAAAGAGTTTAAAATTTGTCATAACTTGTATACGGTTGGAATCAAACTCATGACGTTGACATTAGAAATACTATAGTCGCTCTTCATCCACAAATAAATAACTCTGAAAATGATTGTCGAAAATTCAACAATACAAAACAATAACAAAAAACAACAATTAGTGACTTTTAGTTTCAGGAAAACAAGTGTAGAAGTATCAGTCGACTTTGCCGACAAAGATATGCTCTCAACCTGTGTGAATACTAAATACCGGCTACAGAATCTTTTTCCCCAAAAATTATGTATTAAGAGATTTTTCAAAATTTTGTGGCCTATGAACTTTTAAGACAAAAATGTAGAAACTGTTAGGGTATTATCTAAACAGTTTCTCACGTTCAGAATAAATGCTTTTGGATCAGGAAGCATTGACATGCCTGCTTACCCTGTAAACAAGACCAAAGGAGTACCTTTGGTCAAAATGCCCATGTGATCCCCTAGCAGCCCTTTACTGCACGGACTGATATAATCAAAATGCCAACCTAAATTTTGTGTTTTTGTTTGTGCACCGCAAGGAGTGAGTTTGGACAAAATATTACGAAAGCCAAAGTTTGGACTAAAGTGGTTGATCAGTGGTGGTTGTGTCATAGGGGTTTTTAAGCTTTCAAGCAATTTTCTCAGGAAGTATGGACTTGCCCCTGATGAAACTTGTACCGTCGTAATGGGTTTATCGAGTACAAGATGCTACAGCAAAAATCAAAGCAATTCGAGAGCAGGTATTAAACTAAACTTTTCTGAAATATTGTAAAGGAGTGGACCGATAGAGTCCATATTGGAACCTCATCAAAAAATCATGTGTATGCTACACATAGCCGATATTAGCAATTTTTGACCCACGACAATTAATTCTTCTTCATTCTGTTTAGAAACACATTTGCCTAAAATAAGATTACAACATTACAAAACTGAGGAACACATTTCTAATTGGTTTTCGAGATATAGTCAATGAAAAACCCCTGATAAATGGAACATTTTGTCCAATAGATATTTCTTGTCATACACTTCTATTCACACAATACTTAAGTCGTATTATTTTTGTTTTTGGGATACAGGATAAGGATAAAGCCTCGAGACCTCTATCGTTACGGAATTTCGAAGTAATTCAGATTGTACTGGAATTTTCTATCAATACAAGTATTCAAACAAACTATTTTAAAATATTTCTTCCAAAACCTGTTAGTTAAGTACATTTTCAGTACAGAATCTTGAGTTTAATATATGTTTTCATTTGAACACTTAAAAAAATATTTTTAAAAGAAAAAACGTAATAATTTATTAAAGTAGCTCATAAAATTTTATTCCACCAAAACATTTCGGTCGGAGATCGACTTCGTTTCTCACACTGGATAAGTCAGCCACAAAAATTAATGTGGGACTTAATACGGGTCGCTGTTGGGTTAGATTTCTAACGTCAAGATGGGACTACTGTTGTTTATGTGATGAGGCAGACGCGATAGAGACGTAGAACTTCCACTTTGCTGTAGTGCGATTCTCTAACAAATTTGTTGACTTACCGACAAAAATCGGTAAAATTAACACGCAAAAATTTGAATGAAAAGTTACAATAAAAGTTGACAAAACCCGTCATATCGGTAGAACTTTGCGACAGCCTTTTATTCCTCGCTAACTTACCGAAAAACATCGGTTATTACCGAAATTATAAGCATTTCAATTTTACCGACAATTGTCGGTAACTCAAAAAATGAGTTAAAGAATCGAACTACTGCACAGTGGATCCACTTGTATGGAGAATGTGGCCAAAAATATTTATTGTGTAAAAATCAAGCCAATGCGCCGGTTACAGCTTTGTGCTGCTGCGAAGAGTGTTTTAAGAAGCCACGAGCGTACCATTCTCCCCCTTTCCCCTCTGGAGGGGGTATACGGTAAGAATTGTATTATGCTGTTAATACAAAATTACATGAACAAAGGTCCCGATTATCTTATAATGCAAAAATAGGCTTGGGGAAACACAACAATCTCCAAAACAACATAAAATCCAACCAATTTAGCGGATTAAAAAAATCAAAATTTTTTGTCTGAAAATTGGTAAAATTTTTAATATAGATCTTATAGCGTTCTTCCTGGAAGTCTTGTACCGCCAACGTAAGACAAATTTGGAAGAAGATTTCTTCATCTTGCCACTGATGCCAATTATGTTAATGTACGTGGTCAGATAACAGAGTTATACGCTAATATATCCATAGAAACCCTATTCTAGGGTAGCTTTCATCAGTGACCCACCATTTATAGTCTGGCACTAGATGGCAGCTGATTTTAATACTGAATAATCTTTGGAAAATTATTCCCGAGGTGGGCACTGGTGGGCATCATGACTAAAACCTTAGGTCAAATTTAAGTATATGATCGAATTGGCATTACAAAATACATACACATACATACATATGTTCCCATAACATCCCGGAAGGGACAAGGGAGACTTCTCTCATATCAATGAGTGCACGCCGATTCATATTGGCTCAATGATATGGGACCTACTTTTTAATGCCGAGTCCGAACGGCGTGTCTTAAGACACCACTTGTAGAGAAGTTTTTCATGGCTGAAATACTCAGGAAATGTCGCCAACATTACTGAGGGGGAATTTTGCCACCGTTGAAAATTTTATTGATGTTGCTTGGCCTGGGATTCGAACCGCAGACCTTCTGAGTGCAAGGCGGACGTGCTAACCATTGCACCACGGTGGCCCCCGAAAATACACTAGGAAAATATGCAGATAACTAGTATTCCACAACACGCTAAAACACTATTTTTTAATGAAAATTAAGCTATTACCTCCCCCTTCAAAATCCACTATAATATTTTGCTATACGTATCAGTTTCGCGATATTTTGAATACATTTACTTGCACTTAAAATATAGATTGTACTCACAACAAAAAATATTAGTCAAATGTTCTGACTTTTGAAGCTATTCTTAAGAAGATCGCGTTCGAATGAAACAAAAACTAATATATTTTTTTAAAAGGTCCATCTCATAGCTGTCAGAGTTGCCAGATGTTGTACCAAAATTTTGACACCCATTTTTATATTTTTGGCCAATGGGTGGATCCACTGTGTACTGGTGTAATTTATTGCACGCAAGAATACACCGACTACTGTGTAGGTCTTTGTTGAGGCAGGTCAAATTCGATGATGAGCTATATCGGTCCACGGTACTGCCGGGTTTCCATTATTTTAACGTTTTTAGTCACATTTTCAGAATTAGGTATCATTTTACATTGAGGGTTCCAAAAAACTTATATTCCAAACATTTTTTACATAGGTGCAAAGTTTGGTATATGTAGCAACAATTTTTAACCGAACTAGCTGTAATTTGACATTTGAGGTTCTCAGTGGTCACTAAACTTCTTCCGCCAAAAATTGTCATGATAGGTGCACACATTGATATAGCCCACATATAAAGGAACCATCCGGCCGAACTAAGGACTTTTTACTTGTTAAATTTGATAGAAACCTATCATGGCTATATATATATATATATATATATATATATATATATATATATATATATATATATATATATATATAATTGTTCCACAAACATCCTATAAGGGACCAGGGAGACTTCTCTCATATCAATAAGTGCCCCCCGATTTATTTTAGCTCAATGATATGGGACCTACAGTTTATTGCCGAGTCCGAAGGGCGTGTCTAAGACACCACTTTTGTAGAGAAGTTTTACATGGCTGAAATACTCAGGAAATATCGCCAACATTACTGAGGGGTTTTCGAGTGAAGCAGTCGCTTTACTATTAGATGGCTGCGCATCCATAACCTAACCGAAATCATAACACACTCCATACGGATATGAATTGCATTAAAACAATCCATGTGAACTTCGTAATTGGAGACAAACCGCATTCCATCGCATCAGCTCAATGCCTAATGTCAAGGCAAACATGAGTGATTATTAATCTGTTCGGCTTGCTACAGCCATAATTGACTGGGTGCGGTAAGCAGGTCATGTCCAATAAGTCTTCTCTAAAAGCTGTATGATCTATGTTTCACAAGTTATTGGACTCTTGGATAAGAAATGTAAACACAATTGCAGTATAATCGCGATAATCCGGTGGTTTTAAAAAATCGATGTCGGATTTTTTTGGCGGCGCCCTCCTAATGTGTTTAGTGTTGTTAGATTTTAAGATTGACATAGTTTGAGCACAATCGGAATATGTTAACACGTGCCACGGGACCCTCAAAGTTCCCATGGGCCCTGTATATATATCATATTTTTGTAGGATTTCAAAGAACTGGTAAAGCTTTTTCATCGATTGGACAGACAAAAATCTGTGGCTTTCAAACAAAACGACATAAGTCGACTTATGTACATTTTGAGTTATTGGTACCACGTAGTTGTACGTTTTGAGAGCTTTCTAGGGTTTTGGGTAGGGAAATCCCGCACCGGGAATTCCCGGCTTTTTTGTTACGGGATTTTCCCGGGAAACAAAATCACATTTCCCGGGAAATCGGGAAATATCTTTTTACATTTATCACAACATATATTGAATGAATGAATAAACTATGCCCGTCACTTTTATACCACAGTAAATTTCAAAAGATTTGAAATAACTTTAATCAACATAAGTTTTTTCAGGGAAAAAGTGATAAGAGCCGCGCCAAAAACATGGACTATAACGACGGATTTTTATTCTGTTTTATTTAAGTACGTAAGAATATTTTCTATTTTAAAGTCCCGTTTTTATATTTATTTTATTAATTTTTTTATTGGGCTAAAGAGGGTCCGGGTGGCTGGTGCGCACGATAAATCTCGAACGAAGCCACCGATCAGGCCAAAAATGTGGCTTTCGAGATTTTTAGTTTAAGTTCGAGGATGGACCATATCGGTGGTCCACTACTTCCTTCCCCACAAAAGTTCAACAATTATTGCTAAAATGATGTGCACGACAACTCTCGAAGGGAATAATCGAATCGGTCATCATTTTGCATATGGTTTCAGAGCTCCTTTCGGATTAATATGAATTTTTTCAGCAGTTTGTCCCTGCGGCCTCATTTACGACGGTACACATTTGGTTGGGGGCAAATCCATACTTCTTGAGATAATGTCTTAAAAGCTCCAAGAAACTTCATGACAACAACTAAAATGGAAAATTGGCAAGATAACTCCCGCAGGAAGATTCTGATTGGTCCAAACTTTGCATATCGTATTATTTCATCTAGTCATGTCATGTCATTTCATCTAGTCATGGAACATGGACTATATCGGTCCAGCCCTTCGGGTACTTCCAACACAAAATTTAGGAAAAGTGCAGTTTAACAGCTCATCTCGAATTGTTTTTAATTCTTTCCATAAAGTTCTACTTGTAGGCCCTGTGGCAAACCCCAAAATCTCGAAAGAGCCTGCCATACCAACTATGTACATTGGGTAGTACGTAAGATAACCGTCGAAGGGAGAAATCTCCCACACTCTCTCATTTAACAGTTTTGGAAACATGTTTCGTGTGCGGCCCTAGTTAAAATGGTACAATTTTTTTTGGGCAAATCCATACTTCCTAAGAAATTGACTCAAAAACTCAAAAAGGCCCTAGAAACGTCAGAAGTATTGTGTTTGCTTCTTCTCTTCAGGTACGAGGCTGAGGGTATATCTCAGTCTGCACAGCTGACTGATACTTTTTTACTTGTTTTAAGCATTCTTAAGCATAAGAATAAAACATACGATTTTTGAGGTCTTTCCCTAGTGCGAATTCTTTAGCTTTGAATAATGGTAATAATGATCAGTGTGGGCAAAATCCGGGCAACATGGTGCATTTCTCCATATTTTTCCGTTTTTAATCGATAGAGCGAAACGTGTCATCCATTTTTAAGCTTTGAAAATATTGTATTTCATATCAAAAATCACGGAAATATTGATCCTCTCTCGTATTTCAAAATTTCCCGGGAATGGCGATTTTATGATTCCCGTTTCCCGGGAATGATAAAAACCGGGAAAACCCAAAACCCTAGAGCTTTCCAATTCACCACTATATTTTTGAAAAAATTGTACAGTTACTGATATATTTTTTGGCAAAACAACGTAAGTGAGCCCTCTTGTAAAATAATTGTCACAATAACTTATTAAAGCGACATAGGCAGCAGTAAATCGCAAACATATTCATAAAAATAACACGAGAAAATCTGATTAGGCAGAAACTCGTTTTATCACAAAATAAAACGAATTAGGCCCAGAAATTTTTGCATATTTAGCATATCGTGCTTATTTTCACATATTTTTACATATTTGCATAAAATGGGCATATGCAAAACCATATGCAAAATATATACAAGGATTTGTGATCTAAAAATCCCACCGAAATGGCTGAAATATGGTATTAAGTCTTCGTTAGGCGTATGAAACTTTACATCTGAAATTTGCCCGTATGGGTCCACGTCTTCATATAGCCCCCCTAGAACAGTACCTTCCGATTTCCGACATTTTGGAGGTTGAGACCTCAACATCACACTTAAATGGCTGACATCTGGTATAAATTCTTCGTTGGGAGTACAAAACTTTCCACTTGAAATTTGTCAGTATAGGTCCACGTCTTCATATAGACCCCACAGAACGGTACCGCCCGATTTTCGGTATTTTGAAAGTTGTAGTCTCAATATCCCACCGAAATGACTGAAATTTAGTATTTAGTCTTCCTTGGGGGTATAAAACTTTCCACCTGAAATTTCTCGATATAGGTCCACGTCTTCATATAGCCGCTATAGAACAGTATCTCCGGATTTCTGGTATTTTGAAGGTTGTGGGCTCAATATCCCTCCGAAATGGGTGAAATTTGGTATTAAGTCTTCCTTGGGGGTAAACAACTTTCCACCTAAAATTTTTCGGTTTAGGTTTAGGAATTCATACAGCCCCCATAGAACTATACCTCCCGATTTTCGGTATTTTGAAGGTTGAGACTGTGGTTATATATTTCTCTATTTTATTGACTTGTCTGAAAAGAATTTTAAACAGAAAAATTTTATATACAAACATTTTTGTACCTATTATTGAAATATTTGTTGCATAAGAAAATATAAACAATGCATAAATTTTGTATATGCAAAAATTTATGCATTTTGTATATGTCGTATGTTTCGACTGCAATTTAATCATAAGAAGAAGATCAATCAGAAGAAAAATATGCGCAGTCCCAAATTTTAACATGAATCGGACCAAAAATAGAAATTGCATATAATTTTTTTTTGTTTTTTAAATCAAAATTTTGATTAATTCTCTCGACATAAAACTAAATGTGCTCTTTTGCATGCTATTTTATATTCATTTTGTGCTTTTATGTGATTTACTCTCAAACAGAAGTCCCTACGTAACAAGAGATCCATGGCCCAATAACTAAGTCCCACAGCAAGAACAGCTGATCATTCATTTAATTGCTAAATTACATTACTGTGATGGAATCTCAATACAAAAAATAGATAAATATATAGGTACTTATTAATTAAGCTGTAAAAGCATATTATAAAACTATTTCTAAATAATATTGGTATGAACAATATTTTAATTTTGTTTTAGCTTATTTTCGTCTTAGATCATTAATTGACAATCGCTTGCAACAACTGTAGTGCGATTCTGTAACTTTTTTTAATAACGAACCGACATCGGTAGTTAACGAAAATATTCGGTTGAGTTAACGAATGTGCTATTCTGTAACTTTATGTTAACGATTGTAGAAATCGTTAACTCATACCGACGAAAATCGATAGGACGGAAATGTCAAATATTATATTTTAATATTAATTAAAATATATTTTGAAGCTGAAAACATTATTTCGTCGCGAGTACAAAACATAAAGCGTTTAAGAAGAAAACAATTCAGATTTTTGAAGGAATTTGGCTCAAATGTGTGTCTTTTGGATGAATACGGATGTCAGTAAAGAAGGATTTCTTAAGATGTTTTTATTGTGTGTGTGATTAAAAAGTAATAAAAGTGATAAAACCATCATTAATCTTTCTTAAAAGCGCAGTTGTATTTTTTAATTAAAAGTTGGGATCATATGTTGGGTTATGGGGCTCTGTATGGAAATTCAGCTTTGATATTTGACATGACTTAAGCAGCTTCAGTGATCGTGGATCCACGTTACCGTCATTTGAGTTTATATATTCACATATTCACATTCGCCCATATTAAATGAAATTTCTCATAGCGGAGAGTATGAAAAGTTCGAAAATCCAAGCTTATACGCCATTTTTAGCATTCTGATTGTTAGTGATGCTGAGTTAAAATCTATAAGATGATCACAGAACAAAGTAGGTTATAGTAATACTATTCACGTGTTGGCCTCAATGCTAAATTAAAGCCAATGAAAGCCTCCTAGAAAGATAGTGTTACCGACATTGGTATAGGTCTTACATAGCAGTACCACACTTGAGTTCTTTTGAAGCATTAGATAATGTTTTTCCTCTTTAGTAAGTAAAACAAAGTTTAGCGAAGTTTTCATATGTAGGATAGCATGGGGCAGCTTCGCCACTGTTGCGCCTTGCCAGCGCCGATTTAATTGATGCTACATGAAGGTGGTCTGAAGGAAATTTATGAGTTAATCGAAGATCAAAGAGAACTTTGATGATCTTTATGCAGATTCAATAAAATCGGCGCTGGCGAAAGCACAACAGTGGCGAAGCTTACCCATGTTATCATACATAGTTAACCCTTATGTAAACGCTTTAAGAAGATTTTTCTCAATAAGGCAGAATTTACCTTGTGTACACTCCTCATTAACATAACATATGCTCCTATAAAAACGCCGTTTTTAAAAGAAATCAACAAAATATTGCAATAATGTACTGTCGTTAAGACTTAACAACAACTTTTTTTGGTTGTTAACTTAACAATAATTTTCGGTAATTAACGACAAAATTTACCGACAAAAATTGTTAAAATTGGTATACAGAATAGCACTTACCGAAAATTATCGTTAACTACCGACATTCGTCGTTAATTCTGTCGTTAAGGAGTTACAGAATCGCACTACTGATAACATTTTTAAAAAACAAATTTTTTTATTAAATTTTTTATCAAATGTGTTTTTTATTTCTATGAAGATTGGGTATTAATTTACACCGAAAAACAACACAAGTTTACATGTGTTTTAAATATTCCTCCGTTCTTTTTCATTGAAAACATTATAAGTATAAATGTGCAAAAAATTAAAAGCAAAAGCAAAGATACGTTTTAAAAAAAAATTTAAAAGATTCATTTATAAAAAAATTTTAAATTGTCCGTGGCATGCTCTATGAATATATAAGAAAAACCCAAAACAAAGCCATCGACATGTAGCAAATATTACAAAAAAATTTTGTTTCCACTCTCATGAAAATTTTAATTTTTAGACTTACGTCGTTTTTCAACAAAACCACAGAAATGTGGTCTGTAGAGCGATTTCTGAACTTTTATGGAATAATTAATTTTCACAATTTTATGTGGAAAGGAATCCAATCATGCCCGAAAGTGTAGATAAAAACTAAAAACCAGAAATCGGATCTATCGTTTTTTGGGGCCATATCAAAAAGTTTGACATATGTATATAATTTTTGTTGTAGGAGTTTTGTGACCACTGGGACACTCAAATGTCAAATTACAGGTAGTTCGGTCAACAAATGTAGCTTAAATCCTAAACTATCTAAAATCTGGAGATACTGTTGCAAGAGGGTTGTACCGAAACAAGGACCTGTGTTGAAAATTTTTGGTGAATAAGTTTCATGACTGTCGTGACCTCAAATATTAAATTGCGGGTCGCTCAGTCACAAAATTTAGCTATAACCCTCAATATACCGGCAATGGGGAGGTATGGGGGCTATAACTCAACATGAGCATATGTTGTCAATTTTGGCTGATAAGTGTTGTGGACTATATTGGTCCACTCCTTCGGGTACTTCATACACAAAATTTCAGAAAAGTGCAGATTAAGACTTCTATCGAACTGCCTTGAAATTTTTTACAATGACTTGTATTTGAAGCCCCTATTACGACGATACAAGTTTTTTTTTTCATTTTACCTATTGGGTCCAAACATAGATCTTGTACTATTTTCCCCAAATTTAAGTTCTAAAACGGGCCATAACGGTCACTCGTTAGGGTACCTCGCTCACAAAATTTCAACGTTGTTATTAATGTCTGTTCCTTTGGAAATTAAGGTCTGTTCCTTTGGAAATTTTTACCGAAGATACTACTTGTGGTCCTGTTTACAGCGATATTATGATTTTATAAGGCAAGTCAATGTTTCCTGATATATTCATCCAAAAGTTCTAAATTATACGGTGAAATTACTGGTGGATGCGATATCAATTGAAAAGAATAACTCTTAAATTAAAATTCACTTCGAAAATTGAGAATGTGGTCCATTTCCCTCCGCAACCCTTTTGGGTTTTATTCTAAATCCATATTTTTATCGGCAAGTCCATGCGTCCAAAAAAGGCCACCAAATTCTGATTTTCAATCTGTCCATAGATGAAAAATTCACTACACACAGGCTGAGGGTATACCTCCGTCGGTAAAGCCGACTGATACTGATTACTAGTATATCAGTCGTCATTTGGTCTTTTTACTCTCTGTATAAATTGAAGGAGTTCTTTTTTTCATGGATAATGACTTGTAGACGGTATTAAATCTGGTAGCGGTATATTTAGATACATTCTTTCCGAACCCTCTTCTCGGTTGGCAATAGTAATCTCCTTCAAGTAGATATCTTCGTTGAAGATAACTCATGACCACATACTCACATTCATACTCAAGCATTGATGGCTTTTGATGTTACCTACCGCACACAGTAAGTCAACAGCTGCTGCTAATTACATTTTGTGGTAAATTCTTGAAAAGTCCCCCCATTGAAAATAATATTACAGCAAAAACAAAGAAGACCGCAATGAAAAACAAAAAACAGATGATTGGAAAATCGGACTGGGATTTACGATGTACAAGTCTCAGTAAAAGGATATCAATGACTCTAACCTTGTACTCTTTTCAATATTTAATGATAAACAAATTGAAAAAAATGTTTATTCCCCTATGGCATTGACCGTTGTCTATATGTAACGTTCAACCCCTACTTTCGTTTACAGGATAATAAGGGTATGTTCCAGTTGTTGTTAACATTTGTTTTTATACACTCCACCATAATATGGAGGGTATAATTCAATTTTTGATTCCGTTTGTAACACATCGAAATATTCATCGGAGATCCTATAAAGTATATCAGGAATTTTGCCAATTATTTCATATTCCATTTCAGAAAAAAAGGATAAATTTTTTTCGCGCTACATCAACGATTTTTGATATGTAGGTTAAGAAAAAGATTCCCAGTACGAATCTGGTCGCGAGCCAATTTTGGTTGTTGCGGACCAAAGTTATGGCGCTTTTACTTCGCTTTTTAAGAAAGAAAATATTATAAAAATGCTAATTATTTTAATGAGCACAATTGTTACAAAAAAGTTCTCTCGAAGTGACTTCAGCGAGTAGATTGCATAATACCTGCAAAATGTTACACAGAAGTCGCGGAATGTACATAAAATTGATAAATTATTGAATATAAGTCTACTTTTTTCAAAATTAAGGCCCATTTAGTGGTCATATAATTACATAAAAAATTGTTGTGGATCCAAACTTCACGGCGAATCAAATGAGACTGCAATCATACAGATTGGTGTTATAGTTTGGATGTTACAGCCAAAATAAGCACATATTTTGGTCAAAAAATAATTTTTTGTTTGAAAAAATATTTTTTTCACATGCATTATGTAGTAGAAAATATTGTAAAAAATTATAGGAATACTTCCTTCATTTTGCTTAAATCTCCCAACAAAATAGACGGATTTTACTTTATTGACATTCATATTAAAGCTTTCCCATTAGGGAAGCTAATTGGGTTGATGAGGATATATGTCAAAGCTTCTGAAATGGAAATAGAGGTCAAATAACTCATTTTTATTTATATGCATTTTAAAATACGTGTAAATCGCGTAATTATCAAAATCATTTTGTCCGCATGTGATTTTCATGTACAGCAAGACCATATCTGTTAATTTGTATATTTTTTTCAAAATTTAATTTGGAGGCTAAGGTGTAGCATCAGCTGCATCTTAGCATTAAAATACCTATAAAATATAGCTAATTTGCGCAAAGTGCATACAATTTTTGTCCGCATCCGATTTCAATGTCCACCATGAACATCTACATCCATATATAGCTATTTCAAGGCGATCAATTAAGGACCGTGGATGTAGCATCACACACTATTTTTTGGGATAAAATGAATGTAGCTCCCTTATCAGTGAAGTTTTCAAATCTCTGTTTCCGCTACAACGAAGATGCTGTATTAGTTGTTTCATTGCAGTGGAAACGAACCGCAGAAAACGCGATAAAATACGCGATATTTCCAAAAACAATTTTAGCTGATTTTTCTACTTTGGACTTTCTTGTAACTCGCGTTTTAGTGGATGGATTTTCACGGGGAATGATTTATTAGATCCGGAACGTAAAAAACTAAAATGTGCAATCAAGTACGAGGAATTCGAATGACAATTGTAAAAAGTAGGCCCGAAAAATATGATTTTTAGAAAAATGTTCGCACAAAATTTCCGCATTTGGATGTAGATTTCTATGAAGCTGTGCAGACTACATTCACATTAGTCGTATCAAATAACTCAGAATCGCAAGTACTACAATCCTATATATGATTTTTTGAAAAATCTGTTTGCGGAATGAAATTAGAAGAAAATTTCAAAAAACACTGTAAATCTGGCTTCAAAATGTCAGCATCATTTAATGGTAGAAGCAGTTCAAATTTTGAAAAGTAATACATTAGTGATATGATCCTTATTTAGTCTGCTTCCACTTTTACTTTGACAGGAAAATCGAGAGAAGTGTGGTTTACTCACAAATCGAGAGAAAACAAAAAAAAAGACATGTTGGCTTCAACCCATTTTTACCCATTTTTTAACATAAATATAGCCACAGCTTCCACGCAAATTATCTTTTAAGGCCAATATTTTTTGCCACGTCCAACAACATTTCATTTTATCCAAAAATATTTAATTTGAATAATATAGAACCACAAGTCGCGTATTCTAAGAGGGTAAACCTTGGCTTCAGCTATGTTAAATTTTCAAAAATATTGGTGATATATATTCTAGATCAGGGTAAAACTCTATTACTCCTAGGATGTTTGGTATTGCAAATGGGCTATATCGGTCCACACCTTCATATAGCACCCATAGAACGGTAACACCCGATGTTCGGTATTTTGAAGCTTTTAGCCTCATTATCACACCGAGGTGGCTGAAATTTGGTACTTAGTCTTCGTTGGGGGTATAAAACATTCCCCCAGCAATTTGTTGGTATAGACTTACGCCTGCATATAGCCCCCATAAAACGTACATCCCGATTTTCGGTGTTTTGAAGGTTGTGGCCTCAATATTCCTCAGAAATAGCTGAAATTTGGTTTTTAGTCTTCGTTGGAGGTATAAAACTTTCCACCAGAAATTTGCTCGTACAGGTCCACGCCTTAGTATAGCCCCCACAGAACGGTACCTCCCTATTTCCGGTATTTTGAAGGTTGCGGCCTCAATATTAGGTATTTGGTCTTCATTTGGGGCATTAAACGTTCCAAATGAAATTTCTCGGTATAGGTCCACGCCTTCATACAGCCCAAACGGTGCCACCCTATTTTCGGTATTTTGAAGGTTAATGCCACATTATTATGGCTGAAATTTGGTACTTGATCTGCATTGGGGGTATAAAACTTTCTCCTAATAATGTGTCGGTACAGGTCCACTCCTTAATATAGCCCCTATAGAACGGTACCTCCCGATTTTCGGTATTTTGAAGGTTGTGACCACAGCAACCCACCGAAATGGCTGAAATTTGGCAATTAGTATTTGTTGAAGGTAAAATCCTTTCTGACTGAAATTCGTCGTTATAGGTCCACGTTTAGATATAGCCCACATAGAACGGTACCTCCCGATTTTCGTAATTCTGAAGGTTGTGACGTCAATATCCCACAGAAAGGCTGAAATTTTTTAATTAGTCTTTCATTGTGGTTATGAAATATTCCATATGGCCAACATGGAACGGTGCCACCCGA
This sequence comes from Musca autumnalis, assembly GCF_047663935.1. Taxonomy (NCBI): domain Eukaryota; kingdom Metazoa; phylum Arthropoda; class Insecta; order Diptera; family Muscidae; genus Musca; species Musca autumnalis. The sequence continues at coordinate 86,344,242 of NW_027411866.1, forward strand.
ATTTCGGTATTTTGAAGGTTAGCCACTTTGTTTTACCGAACTTCCTGAAATTTGATATTGATTTCCTCATAAACGAAAGGAAACTAATTGTTCCATTTCACTTCAATACAACTCGTGGTGCAGGATATAACAAATTCGTTCTGGCCACATTTACACACATTTATATGATGGATGACGGACGGTACAATGTTTGACATTAAACATGTGCTGCTGACCACACTCAATTATTTGAGCACCATCAGCAGCCGCGTACCCGACTATAACGGCAATTACCGTACCATTCAACAACAAGGGTCGCTGGATAAATGTTTTCCAAAGCTGCCTTAATTGATAATCACAATAGTTATTTTTGTTGTGTTTATGTTCTTCGATTGGACATTGGAATTTAATTGTCCATGCAACATTGATTTTTTCGCATTCAACCACAAACCACTGTTTCATGGTAAGGCTGGCATATGTCTGATAAACAGGGTCGTAAGGAATTTACTTTTAATTATCGTCGAACAATTAGCGCCACATTGACGATTTCCTTAGCAATAACATTGATGTTATATCCCTGCTATGGTTAATTCCCATTTCGTTTTGCAGGTTTACTTCTCCGTTGCCTGTTAAACAAACAAATGATTGTTTTTTTAGTTAAAGGAAAAAATTGTTTGCATCGTAGTTAAATACTTTTTGATGTATCCATTTGCTCCATCGAAGCCTTGGCCGGCCAGTTTTGCGTGTACCGCTATGCTGCCCGTATTTATACGTCTATTTAGCGGGTTCATCACCGCTCATTTTTATAACATGGTCTAGCCAAACGCAATCGTTGTATCTCGATACGTTTAACTATACTGATGTCGTTGTATAGCATATACAGCTCTATGAACCACGAGCGACGTCAATATTCAACGTCAACACATTTGGTGGGCAGATCTTATATAGAATTTGTCCCTCAAACACACCAATCACTGCCGCACGTTTAGTATCAGCGTTTTGTAAAGTGTTATATTTGTTTGACGATATGTGGCTTTATTTTTAACCTGCTTACTTAAGCCAAAGAAACATCTGCTAGCTCATACTATTCATCTTCTTATCTCATAACTGATGTTGATTGATAAGTTTACGGCCGAGGTAGACAACGTCTTTAACTACCGCAAAATTATATTTGCCAACTACCATAGTTGACCGAGTTCTATGGACGCATTGCGTGTCGACAAAATCTACTTTAACCCACATTAACATATTCGCCTTCAATTTTCGTAAAGGTATCAGTTACTTCTCAAGGTGTCTATACCATCAGCATAAGCAATTAAGTGAAAATTGTGCAATTTCTTTTAACATCTGCATCTCATATAACTTTCTCATATAACAGGATATTGACGATATCACACGACAGGCCGCCTCCTTGTCTGAAATCTCTCTTGGTACTAAACTCTTCGAAGAGGTTCTTTGCTATTTTAACTGAGGACCGGGTAACAGTTCAAGTCATCTTTGAAAGCCGAATGACCTTTTCGGGGATACCAAATTCAGACATAGGGTGGAATACCTTTGAGCGTAGGGTACTGCCGAAGTCTGCTTTACAATCGATAAAAGGGTGGTAGGTGTGGATCATCATCTATTGGGTCTTCTCCAGGATTTGCCGCAGAGTAAATGGCAGGCCTAAAGCTGCATTGGCATGACCCAATCATTTTGTTCACCACAGGGTTAAGTCGTTCGCACAATATGCCTGACACTATCAGGTAGGCAATAGGGAGAAGTCTTATGCCTCTGTAGTTAGAGCATGCAATATTATCTATTTTCGTGTAAACGGGACACATGATGCTCAGGTTCCAATCACCAGGTACGCGTTCTTCCTGCTAGATGGAGCTCACCAGCTGATGCATACACCTTATCAGCGTGTCGCCTCGAGTTTTGAACAGCACGGATGGAACGCAATCGGCTCCTGCTGCCTTTTTTATTCTTCAGCCTGGTTGTTGCTGTATTTACCTCATCTTTGCCGGCCGGTATATATTCAATACCATCTTATGAAATAGGATCTGTGGTATATTCGTCGTATGCGCTAGTATTGGACACCAACAGTTTGGAAAAATGCTCTTTCCATATCCCGAGCACCAAATTATCTTGCTGGTCTCTACAGGAGGAGGTGCCTAAAGCCATCAGTTTGGTAGAATTTTCGGACTTCAGTCGGGCTCCTGTACATCTCGATTTTTTTACACTACAGCTATTCCATTTCTCCTGCGGAAAAGACGTTTCTCCTCACTCCATTTCTCCCGACATCTCTCTCATGCGCTACGCGTTGCTACTGATTGTAGAGTAGCCCTATATTCCGCATATGTCTGGTATCCAAATATGGATTTTTGCGGTTGTTTGTATGGAGAGGGCAAAATTTTGTGCTTTGATTAAGCAATTGGACCAGTTGAGTGGAATTTACTTTGTCTATCTGTTATGATTGGGTGCCACCGTGGTGCAAAGGTATGCACACCCGCCTTGCACGCTAAAGGTCGTGGGTTCGATTCCCCGGCCAGTCCACATCAAACACTTTTCAACGGTGGCAAAATACCCCTTAGTAATGTTGGCGACATTTTCTGAGTATTTCAGCCTTGTACAACTTTTCTACAAGTGGTGTCTTAGACACGCCGTTCGGACTCGGCGATAAACAGTAGGTCCCATATCATTGAGCTAATATGAATCGGGGTGCACTCATTGATATGAGAGAACTCTCCCCTGTCCCGCCTGGGATGTTTGTGGAACAATTATTATCTGTTATGATTGCAACCACTGATGTCCAACTTCCGTGTTGTGTCTGTTCGTACTTCATTTGCTTCGTTTTATCTGGTACGTACCTTCGCTGCAACAAGGTGGTGGTCGGAGTCTATGTTTGCTACTCAGAACGATTATACATCCAACACACTCGATGAATGTCCATCTATCACATCGCGATCAATTTAATTTCTTATTCTTTGATCTGGAGACAGCCAGGTGCTCTTATGAATATTGAGATTTTTAAATCTGTTACTGCTAACTACCATCCAGCAAAATGTTCGATGTCAAAGATGCCATTCAATCATGGGTGCAAGTGATCTGCCGTGCCATCTTTTTAGCATCTTCATCGATGAATTTTATATAAGCGTGGACCCCCAAAGATGCTATTCATTTTTGGATCCAAAGCATGTCATTTACACCAATGCTTTGGCATGTCATTTTCACCAATGCTTTGGCATGCCATTTCCACGAATGCTTTAGCATGTCATTTTCACCAACCCTTTGCAATGACATTGTCATTACGACGAGTGTTTTAACATCAAGCCTATTGTAAATAATTTGTCTTATTTATTTAGAAAAAAGTGTATAAATAAATACACAAAATTTGTCACTATTGGATCGATAGAATGGGTTCAAATGCTGCTGAAAAGATCGGATCTTTCACGACTTCTTTTGCATGGGTTCAAATGCTGATGCAAAGATTGGATCTTTCACGACTTCCTTTGAATGGGTTCAAATGCTGATGAAAAGATCGGATCTTTCAGGACTTCAGTTAACCAATGCAAAAGATCCAGTGAAATCATGGCATCTCATAGAACCACTTCCATAAAATTTTGCTGGGATGTTTTTGCGAATTCTATTAGCCTCATTCCATTGTCAGATGTTTCACTGTGGAGACGGAATTTTTCGACTGTTGTGCCAATTTTGGCATTAAAATCGCTTAGAATTACTTTAATGTTTTGCAATGTTAAGCATGCAGAATTACACACAAAGTCATGTGTTTCTGTCTCAAAATCATTGTTTTCAGCATAATGATGGTTCGGCCATATGCAACTTCTTCACAAGAGGTGTTCGACAAAACCTCCGGCATCGGGTAGATGCTGACATAAAATTGGAGTGTATTTACCTTTATCCGCCTATCTATAAATTTATTCAGTTGGTGCGCACAAAAACTCTGGAATATATTAACCAATTTGGTCCAAATTTAGTTTGATGAGGACCATGTCGGCCCATTCCTTCGTGTTTCTCCCCAAAAAAGTTCAAAATATTTTCCGTACATGGTTCGCACGATAACTCTCAATGGGACTAACCGATTTGGTTTAAACTTTACAATTTGTAATATTAGCACCGGCTAAAATGACTAATGAGCACGATAATTAACGAATTGAATCTGGCAGACATCTTGTACATCGTAAAATGTTTTCCAATAAGGGCTATATCCGACAACATCGTTGGGTACTTCGATCACAAAAGATCAACATTTTCGCTTAAGTGCAGAATTGGATTATCTTTTTGAATTTGTGTGCACCGTCATGATTTTCGTGTCTATATTTCCTTTCCTGACATAACGTCGAAATGCTCTAAAATCCAATGGGCTGGTTTGAACGATAAATATCGAAAGAAATGACTGAATAAAACAGATCCAGTTCCAAAACATTCAACATTTTTTTCTCGGATTATTTTTGCTACTAGAAACCAATACTTCCTGCGATATGGGAACCAAATGTCCCAATATTTACGCCTACTTCTTCCCACACTAAAGTTTCCCTTGTGGTCTTTGTTATAATTTTATTCTCCATATTACTCTCAATAATGGTCTGATTGTTCCAAAAACCCAACCAAGTAGTATTATTACTATATATAACGGATTATGTTTTCTGCGTTAATTGGCTCCTCTACAAACGTCTAAAAACATCCTGGAAGCTTCCAAAACTTCCTTTTCTTTCTTTTCATTTATTTATTTATTTATTTATTCCGTAATAGTCTATAGAACAAAGTTCCTTACAGACTAAGCTTAATATAACAAATTTTGTGTAATTCTAAAATATATGTATTATAATAAATACTGCTTTAAAGTTTCTTTTAACGAGTGTTTTGTTGCACTAAACTCAATGACACAAGACTGATTCAAAATATTGTATTCTTTTAAGGCCCTATTAATAGGACTGTTTGCAACATAATTATTTCTATGATAATCAATAAAAAACAAATTAATGTTTCGAAGATTTCTGCTTGGAACATTAAACTTAACTTTTTCCAAAAGATAGGAGCAATCAATGTTAGAGTTAATTAAGTCATAGACAAAAAGCATAGTTTGGGACTTTCTTCTCCATTCCAATGTCTCTAAGTGAATGAGAAGACAACGCGATTCATAACTTGGAATTGGAGTAGAAAAATTTAATGGCATTAGGGCAAACTTAATAAATTTCTTTTGAATTTTTTCCAACCTATTTATGTGAGATTTAGAGAATGGTGACCAAATGATTGCACCATATTCCAATTTGGATCTAATAAACGACGCGTATAAATATTTCAAAGTGTAAGGGTCCTTAAATTCTTGGCTATTTCTTTTCAGAAATGCTAATAATGAGTACACTCTTGGAATTAAGCTATCAATATGAGGAATAAAAGTTAGCTTATAGTCAAATATGATTCCTAAATCTTCCTTTTCAACTAGGCGCTGAAGGGCATAAGTACCAAGCTTAAACGTTAATTGTAAGGGATTTCTGGATCTATGAAATGAAATGTGTGAACATTTGTCAAGATTAAGCCTTAAATTATTTCGATCGCACCATAACATGAGGTTATCTAAATCTGTTTGAAGCTTCAAAGTATCAGATACGGAATTAATTTTTAAATAAATTTTTAAATCATCAGCATACAACAGGAATTGGCTATATTTAAAACAATTGGAAATGTCATTAATAAATACATTGAAGAGCAGAGGGCCCAGAATACTTCCCTGTGGTACGCCAGATGTTTGATAATATGAAGTAGACTGATAATCTCCAATTTGTACAACACATTTCCTATTAGTTAAATATGACTTTATCCAACTATAAAAGGATGAATGTAATCCCATGTTATATAATTTTTCAATGAGCAACGAATGCGAAATTTTATCAAAAGCCTTAGAGAAATCCGTATAGATTGTTTCTACTTGGTAGCCTGATCCTAGAGCCATCAAACAATACTCCACAAAAACAGTGAGATTCGATACTGTTGATCTCCCTGCATGGAATCCATGCTGCTGGGGTATGATTACCGATTTAAAGAAAAAAATTAGTTTTTCTTGTACTATAATTTCAAAAATTTTCCCGACTGTGGTGAGTTTGGCAATGGATCTGTATGATGCAACATTGTCCTTACTACCTTTTTTAAAAATTGGATTAATATAAGTAAATTTCCACCTATCAGCGAAAATTCCTTCTGATAAGGACTTATTATAGATGTAAGAGAGAGGAATGCATAACGAGGAAGCACATGCTTTTATTAGAGACGATGAAAGACCATCAGCATCCAATTTATTTGATGTTTTAACATGACTAATACCACGATAGACATCTTCAGGTGACAATGTAATACCATTAAAATTGAGGTTAAATAAAGATTCATTGGCAGAATCATAACTAAGAGTTGCACTAACATTTGAATTATCAAAATTTGATTTAAAATATGTTGCAAACAATTCAACGATTTCTTCAGGCAAACTTGATGTTTTTCCCTCATAGGACATTGACGACGGAATATCAAGGCTTTGTTTTTTTTTACCTAATGAATTTCCAAAAATACTTTGGATTGGTTTTAATTTGATTCTCAACTCTATGTATGTATTGACCATACAAAAATTTATTCAAGAAGTTAAATTCTTTTTGACATAAATTGTATTTTTGAAAATTCTCAAAATTAGATGATTTTTTATAGAGCTTATATAATTTATTTCTTCGATTTTTTAATCGCCGAAGACGATGATTATACCACGGATGAGATGACGATTTTTTAACTTTTTTCGGGATGTGATTATTATATATGTTTAATAGGGTTTGTAAAAAATTATCATAACAGTCAGATGTATTAAGATTAGAAAAAATAGATATCCAATCTATATCCTGTATAAATGAGTTTAAAGCAACAAAATCTGTTGAATTCAAGTCATATTCTTTTACAATTACATTTTCTTTATCTTTCATGTATACAAACGAGCTAATTGAAATGATTATAGCAGTATGATGAACTGTGATAGGAGAAAATGGATGCAAGCATTCATTTACGGAATAATTCATATCAGAAGGCATAAATATTAAATCTAATATTTTGTTCAATTTATTATAAATATTATTAGCTTGTATTAAGTCCATACTTAATAAGGAATCAATAAAATTTATTTCAAATTCCTTATTAACATTTGATGGAATTGACAAGTTATTTGAAAATGTCCAGATGATATTGCTTAGGTTAAAATCACCATAAATACAAAATTTAGTACTTGCATCCGAATTCTCATATAGAGACATAATATTATTTATATGATCAGAATATAATTCATAACTACTGTTAGGTGGAATATATGACACTCCAAAACAAAAATTATTATTACCGTACATAATGCGAACAAAAAGTTGATCTAATAGACTGTCAATATGAATATTAGGATATACAAATGACTTTAAACGCTTCTTTACCGCAATAAGAACACCACCACCTCGTGAATGGCCAGTAGATTCGACACATCTATCTTTACGATATACCACATATTCATTCAAATCAAACAATTCTCCATCACAGAAGTCTGAATTTAACCATGTTTCCACAATCACAAATACATCATATTCTGATTGTGTTGAAAAATTGAATAATAAATTGCATTTAGACCGCATACCAGAAACGTTTTGATAATAAATGTTCAATTCCGATTGATGAGATGTTAGACTGTTTGCAGTGTTGCAGGCTCTCTTTGGAAAAAAACAAAAGGCCTTATACTGACATTAACAGGCCACAGCGAAGGTTTTATAATTTCAGTATAGAAAGCAGAAGAAATTCCAACTTTAAAGTTTACATGCCGCAGAGAATTAACATCAACATCTTTCTTGACTAGCAATGTACATTCAATATGCTCTTTTCCTATTTTAGCATTTTTTTCAATGTAGTCAATAATTTGTTCTGGTTTCACACTTGTTCGAAACGATGACAAGTGTAGATATTTCTTTCTAGGCATAACATTGAGATCGGCTGCTTCATTATTTCCTACAGCAATGATTTTATGCTTACGCTTACGTCTATGAACATCAGTCCAATCAGACTCAACTGCGTTTGATCTAACATCAGTCATACCGGTTGAGTATGATACAGATGAAGAAGCATCACACTCACGTTGTTGTATGTGTTGGAATTTAGGCTGTTGGGAAGCATTACTTGAGTTGTTGTAGTCAACACGATTATTTACATTCCTCACATTAGAAGCGGCAGTATTAGAACCGAAATGCATTCGTTGTTTACAAACTGTTTCAAGGTTTTTTGACAGGTCAGTGAACTTTCCATTTATCTCTTTCACATCTGCACCAATTGTGTTTAAAATCGACTCTTTGACTTCTCTTAAATCCTGAGATAGCAAAGAGAGCATTGATAGCATGTTTGCCGAAACCTTTAAACCAGCGACGACCACAGAAATACAACCAAAGCGAAGACATGTATAAACGTATGAGTCAAAAAAGCAACAACCACATTATGTTTTTGTTTGTTTTCATTCATTTACACTGTACGTGAGAGAGCGAAGCAAATGCAAGAACAATTCAGTGGGCGCCCTCACTATACGATCTAAGCAAAGAAGCTCGCCCCTGCTTTAAACAGTCATCGCAGTTGTAAACTACATTTTTATTGTTATTGAAGAATTCACCAAATTTATCTCCATCCAATTGAACACACAGAAAGTGAAGCTTAGCTTTACAAATATGACAAGCAACAAAGTTTGCATTGGCAGAATTGAAACATTTTGCACAGCGAGAACTAGGTGGTGTTGTCATATTTCCAAATACGTTGGTAAGGAAAATACTTCAAAGAACGTTTTATGTATCAACAAACGTAAACAGAGTAGCGATAACACGTCTATGCACAACGACTGCAACTGACTACGAAAATGTATTTTCTTGTTAAACTTAAAGATACGTTTGGTTGATAATCGGATGATATTTGGCGGAGTCTGTGGACCAAATTTTTGAACAAAAATATGATAATTTCTATATTGCAATGAAAATTTACATTTGAAATATATTTTCCCCTATAAGCGAACTGATTATGAAAGATGGACTTCTGGCCTTTTCTTTGATACAAATTGGGATGCTGTATGTGTTCAAATACTTCATATATTGAAAAATTTGTAAAAAAATCAAAACTTTTACTGTTTTTACTGTCGTATATCTTACTTAACATTATCAACTGGTAATTTGTGGTTTCTTTAGGGACATTTATTCACATAACGAGATTAGTTTGTATTCTAATTCAATAAAGTAATACCTTCCAACGGTCGGGTAAGTGCAATGTTTATATTATTAAATGATTCTAAAATAATAATTGATTGAAATGATATTAAACTAAGAAGGCATCATGATTTTTGCTAACAAAGAGCAGTATGAATTTGGAATGGAATTAGACGATGGTGTCATGGGTCTAGTTCCCTATGGTTTTCACGGTGATTCTGAAAGCTCTGATGATAAACTTCCTAAACGCAAGAAGACGTTACCCCTGAAGATTCTACATGGTTTGCAGACAAAAACAAAAGATGTAGTGAGTTGGGGCAGAAATATTTGGGAAGACAAAAAAGGACACTATTTGGGACTACAATGTAGCTAAGAAACCACGTACATTAACAGAATAAATCATGAAATTTAATTGAAGGAGAAGGTCGTAAGGCAAAAATACAAGGTCGTAAGTACAACGTGTCATGTTTTATATTAAATATTAGCCGAACCGGTCCACGTTGCTGGCCCTTGAAACAGTTAATGTTACCTTTTCTTTGTTGGGATATTCAAGTGAATATTAATAACAAGTAAGAACGTCGTTAAATTCGGCCAGGCCGAACTTGTTATACCCTCCACCATGAGCTGTATTGAATTTTACTTCAATTAGTTTCCTTTCGTTTATTAAGTAGACTAAATACCAAATTTCAGCAATTTCGGTAAAACAATGTGGCTAACCTTCAAAATACCGGAAATCGGGAGGTACCGTTCTATGGGGGCTATATGAAGGCGTCAATACCAAACTTCCTAGAAGTAATATAAACTTCTATACCAAATCACAAAGAACTATCTTAAAAATTGCGAGCTGTATCTTAATTTCAAAAGACGGACAGGCGGTCATGGTCTTGCCGACTTAGAATTTTACACTGGCCGGGTCTTATTGCTAAAATATGTACCCAGGATTGGGGAAACGGAATCGTTCGTATGTTTTATATACATATATAGCGCATTTAAAAACTAGGGCACAGGTGTAACCCGCTCCTCCGAAATTCAACAAAATATATAGCATACTTCCACCAAGGGACATCCCGGTGCATAATCTGAAAATTACATGGAATAAGTTCTTAGGAAATTCAAAAACTATAAAGCCTATTTTCACCACGGTTGTTCCTTGTATATTCTCTGAAATTTTCAAAAAAAAAATCGGTTCAGCCGTTTTTGAGTCTATGTGGAACATACCCACATTGTTTTTTATATGTATATAAGATTTCACAAAAAAGTTTTGGTCCATTAAACCCGCTAATAATTATCTCATCACCATGTTAAATTGCAATCTTATTCTTTGTCTTAAACTCAAATCATTCTTAAAATTTCGTTGTGATCGGAATATAACTGCGATCTACAGGACAGCTAGAAAGTCGGGTAAAAGTTGTGGGTTTGGTCCATTTCACACCTTTCGATCATAACCAACATCTAATGGGGTCACTTCTGGTCGGAATTGGTTTAAAATTGAGGCCTGGAGTTTTATTACAATTGTTATTGGATAGACGGACACACATAGCTAGATCGCTTTATCTCGTCAAGATATGAAAAAATGGCAAGGGGAAGGGGTCTACGACGAATACTTCGCGATGTTACACGAATATTGAACCAAACAAACTTATAATACCCTTTCCACATTGTTTTATAAATTATAAATATTTTATTTAAAAACGTCCGTAAATTGTAGGAAAAGGTCGTAAGTCCCTACAAAAATACAAAACTGTACAAGGAAAAGGTCGTAAGTCCAAAGACATCCAATTATCTCCCAAACGCGACGGAATTTTATCAAACAAAGTACATGTATTGAAGCGGAATAAATAAACGAAAAATACTGCCTTTACCACCATAATAAAATCTTTAATACAGACAGCGCTGGAATGTTTTTTCTTTCTCCTGAAAAATTTATTGAGAGGGACTTACGACCTTTTCCGACGGAGCAGACGATATGTTCTATTTACATTTCTGTTTTTTTGGTTTTATAATTGTTTCGCATCTTTATACGATTTTTAGCGAATTGAAAGAATGTTCGAGTATCTTTAGTAAATGTGACCTCGGTGTTACCCAGTGATAAAGCTGCATCTATATAAAGTAGAAATTTAGTAATATTTTTTCAGATAATTTTGTAAATTAATCTTACTTCGTATAGCTTTTGCTGTGCTCAAACTTCTCTTTGTCTCCGTTCCCTTCCAACATAGCTGTTCTCCAACGTTATCCGTTATTAGTTTCCTCCAGCAATTTCTTACAAAATTTGGTACCTTGGCAACAAGTTTTAGTTAATTTTCCTGAAAATAAGACACAAGAATAAATTACATCTTTTGTATGCTCATTGTGATCTAAATTGTACGAATAAGAATCAAACTTACTAAAGAAATAAAATTTTCGCGATTTTCTTGAAGACCTTTTTCGAATTTTAAGAACGCCTCAATATCTTTAAACGGCTCTGAAGGCATCAACATTAGGCCGGGGCGATTTGTATGGAAGGAAAAAAGTGTTATCGGGCGCCTGCAGTTTCCGATTCTTGGGATTGTACTGAGCAAAAAAGTCAACTAGACCATATGTCTACGGAGAAAATCGAGCGCCCGGATTTTGACTTGAAGTTTTTTTTCAAGGACTTTTGGATACTTTGACATATATCAACGAAACCACTGAGATTTTCTATCCAACACAAAGACCACAATTGTAGCCAAGACAATAATAAAGAACTCTCTGGTACATCGCAAAATCATTGGAACGCTCCTTCAGGTAGTTATGGCCTCGAGAAAGTGCACATTTTTCCGAAAATATCGATAAATGACACTGTGCTACAAAATGGGACTCAAATTCAGTGGGTGGAAAATCCCTTTTGAAGATGAAAGCCCTCGGTGAGTGTACTAAGAACCCAAAAGGATATGTTCACCATAGATCAAGTTTCCAAGATATTGCGAGATTAATGGTTTGATTTTGGCCCCTTAATTTATGAGAAAATAGCTTTATATCTCACTAAAGGGTTATTGTAGCTTCATTTTGATATAACATGTCTTCAGTCAAATCGAATGGTGAATCTTTTTGTAGAATACTTCATCCCTCTAACTCTATTCCTTTTATGTCCTTTTTGTCCTTCATTTTTTGAGCCGTAGTAAAAGTACCAGAAGACGAGATTTTACAGCACCCAAATATTCTACAAAAATGTTGTTCAGAAGATTTTAGGTACGGTTCTCATTGATGACCAATCGATATTTCCCCGTTTTCATGGTCCTTTTTGACATTTACCCGGTTTTTGTTCAGAAAATTATGTTTTTTATACCCTACACCACTATGTGGTAAGGGGTATTATGTGTTAGTGCATTTGTATGTAACATACAAAAGGAAGCGAGATAGACCCATAGTTCCTTCTAGAGATATACATAGAATCACTTTCTGAGTCGATTTATGCATGTCCGTCCGTCCGTCCGTCCGTTCGCAACATACAGGTCGCATTTGTTGACCGATTTGGCTGAAAATTGGGGAATACCATTTTTTAGCCATCGGAAGATCAAGTTCGAAGATGGGATATATCGGTCCACGTTTTGGTATAGCCCCCATATAACGGTACCCCCCGATTTACGGTATTTTGACGTTTTCAGCTACATTTTCAGACCGATTTGGCTATAATTTAACATTTAGGGTTCTTAAGTATCAATAAACTTATATAACAAAAGTTGTGGACATAGGTCCCCGTTTTGGTATAGCCCCCATATAACAGTGCCCCCCGATTTACGGTGTTTTGATGTTTTTAGCTACATTTTCAGACCGATATAGCTATAATTTGACATTTAGGGTTCTTAAGTGTCAATAAACTTATATAACAAAAGTTGTGGACATATGTCCACGTTTTGGTATAGCCCCCATATAACGGTACCCTCCGATTTGCGGTATTTTGACGTTTTTAGCTACATTTTCAGACCGATGTAGCTATAGTTTAACATTTACTGTTCTTAAGTGTCAATAAACTTATATAACAAAAGTTGTGGACATATGTCCACGTTTTGGTATAGCCCCCATATAACGGTGCCCCCCGATTTGCGGTGTTTTGATGTTTTTAGCTACATTTTCAGACCGATGTAGCTATAATTTAACATTTAGGGTTCTTATGTGTCAATAAACTTATATAACAAAAGTTGTGGACATAGGTCCCCGTTTTGGTATAGCCCCCATATAACGGTGCCCCCCGATTTGCGGTGTTTTGATGTTTTTAGCTACATTTTCAGACCGATGTAGCTATAATTGGACATTTAGGGTACTTAAGTGTCAATAAACTTATATAACAAAAGTTGTGGACATAGGTCCACGTTTTGGTATAGCCCCCATATAACGGTTCATTTAAGTTCATATTTTCGTATAGCCCAGATACCTCCGAACTAGCTGTTAATGACATTTGAAGTTCCCACGTTATGTACCGATTTTCGATATTTTGAAGATTCTAGCTAAATTTTTTAACCGAATTAGGAGTTATTTGACCCAGGCCCATGTTTTATTATAACCCCTATATAACAGTACCTCCCAATTTCTAGCCCACCAAAAATTGTCAACATACATAGTTAGATATAGGCACCATAAAAAAGGGCCTCCCGAATGAAGCATAAATGTACATAAACATTATCTGACATTTTAACGTACCCACTTAAAGTTGGGGACAGGAATGAAAAGTAATTATTCCATTTTAGTTCAGAATATTTTATGGTGGAGGGTATGAAAAGTTCGGCCCGGCCGAACTTGATGCTTTTTTACTTGTTTTTATGTATATTCGTTATTGGTATGTGGTGCTTTTGAACAACAACAAATTTTATTGAAGGATAGATCCGGTTATCTCAATTTTTGAACCGGTTATTCTGATATCAAAACCGATTTTGGAACCGGTTTTAAGTAACCGATTAACCGTATATGTATATCATTAGAAAGCTAATAAAATGGTAAATCAAACGACAGCAAGTAGCTGATTACAACTTTATTGGTTCGTTTCGTTTTGCTGGTTTACAAAATATTTACTGAAATCTTCAGGCATTGTGAATTAACGGTAAGAAAACAGTTTCGCTGTCATTAGAAAAAGAAACCATTTTAGCTATTTCAGTTAAAAAGTGCATCTGAGTTTTCTCGGAGAATGATAAGTTCGCTGACTCCCATATATTCAAGTGAGTAGATTTAAGTGGATAGTTAAACATTGGTTCCAAATGAAGTACTTTTAATCCAAACACTTTTAGCTCTCCCGTACAGTCAATTGATGACACTTTAAAAATTTCTTGTCCAACGGTATAATAGTTGTTAGGTGGAAATATTGACAAGTACATGTTTTCATTATGAACAAAAGTATTTGGATTCTTTTGTAGCTTCTCACAGTCCTTTGAATGTGAACTGTTTATACTCTCTTCAACCAGTCGATTATACAATTGGGCGGATATGTGGTTTTTCTTTTTTATGAGTCGTTTTAATTGTCCTAACTTATTTTCAAATTTGAAGGCGCTTATATTTTCCAGTGAGCCATACAATAAAGCATCACTTGCTAGATGAGTAAGACAGTGGAAGTTGTATGTAACTGTGGATTCATTATAATTCACTGGAACATTCCTAACAAAATTTGTTAGCATATCTTGAGCGCACTCATTGTATGTTTTGCATTTAGTTTCATCTAATAAAATACGCAAAGCTAAGCTCAACTGTAGAAAATGCGTATAAAGTCGTTCATCTAATATATTTTTTAATATAAAAGGGCCAGTATAAAGAAGGAACTGGCGAAATTCAGTTGCCGTGTATCGTTCGAATTCCTTTAAACCTCGTGGTGTTCTAGAGAACTCCCTTGGTGTTTGACATTTAAGCTGCAACAGCTGGTCATCAAAAGCTTGGATTTGTGCTGTGGTTAGAGAAAACGAGCAATTTTTTTTTTCCTTATCCAGGACTTCAGTAAGGACTTCACCACCCCAAGGCAAACTACGTGCATGTAGTCTAATGGGAATGATTTCACCATGTCTATTGGTAATTTCTCTATTACCATTGTTGTGTTTGTGATATGATGATTTAGGTATTGTCGTGATCGAAAGCCTTCATCGGTTCGAAAATCATTATCATTTTCTTATGTGAACACCATACGCCTCTGAACATGTTTTCCAGTTTGTGTGCATTTATGGCAACAATTGAAGCCGGTATGACTTTTGATACCCAAAACTAGTGATCTTGCTGGCGAATCACATATGAGGCGCTCAGTGCACACTTCGACTAACTCCACTTTTTGAAAAATTTGAGATTTTAGTGTCAAAGCCTTTAATATCGCCATATCTATTTATGATTATAATATCTTTACTGAATAATAAAGATGAGCACCTTTAAATAACAAGTTTTTATTGACCACTGAATAATATGCAACTTTTTTCAGTGCACTTCGATTAACTCCACATTCAAATGTAGCTCTGCTCGCAACGTGTACATTTTTACATGCAATGTCCTTTCGGCTTTTGTTGAAACCATAGATGGCCTTATTATGACGTATATAACATACATTTTTGACGTATATTACATAAGTCGGAAACGTCGTAAACCTAGCCATGAAGAATGAAGAATGACGCTAACATAAAGCTAACATGAATTAATTACAAATATTGTTTTATAACTGAACTGCCAACATTAATTTTTATGTAAAACCTGTAATATATGAGCAAAAAAACTAAGTTTTTCGTTAATAAAAAAATTCAAGACCTAACTTTATTACTTTTTTCAGTGCACACTTCGATTAACTCCACCATTACCACAACATTACTAACGATTGTTTGTTGACTATTGTTTTTATTTTATTTTATATACCGTTAGATGAAAGCTATACCTGCTATTATGCATTCTACATTATATATTTGAATCCATATAATCCGGGGAATTTTAAAAAACAATATACATTTCATCATTGCTTTTCTCAACTTTATGTTTTATGGAGTTAGTCGAAGTGTGCTCTGAACGCCTCATATAAATGAACGGCAGCTAACTTTATAAGATTTTCCATCGAAACAAAAATTAGTCGCAATAACTTCATTAAGTTCCTCGACGAATGGTTTCAAGAATGCATTGACGTCTTTGGGTTTTGTTATTTCCAGAATAAACTCCAATAGTGTACACGGGCTTTGTACCATTTACATTTACGAGTATCGGCCAAGCTTGAGATAAGGAACTTTTTGAAATTGGTAGACCATCAATATTAAAATTTAATTCAATAGTATCACTTTCACAAACCGTATTACAAAAAAATCTGTCAGGCAGTCCTGCAAGTGGGACAATTGGGGCATCTCTAGGAGTTTTTTTAAAGCTCTCACATCCTTTGGTAGATTTGGAACTATCTTCTTTATAATGGCTAATAGTTCATTTATCGCCGAGTTTGTTATTAAATGTTTAACACTCCACTTAGCCAACTCTTCGCGAATATTGATTTCTTCGATTATATGATTAATCGTAGATTCGTCACTTTCACTTTCATTTTCCGAAATTTTGTCACTTTCATTGTCAGGACACACAATATTGTTTTCGTTAGAACCGCTATTTGATGCAGCAGTATCGAAATCTTCTTCAGATTTATCTTTTTTTTTTGGTTTTTTTGATTCAAAAGAAGTTCAAGAACTTCTTTTGTTTCTCTTCTAACACTTTTTTATATTTGTTAGGCATTAACAATTGTATATTACCACAACACTGATATTTTTCTTTGTTAACACACGCGGACTTTTATTTAATCACAAATAAATTGAACGATGGATGCAAAATACGAAAAATATTGTTTTAAGGAAACTAATTTATCAAAAAATTCAGAGCCAACTTGTCAGAAAATGATTGAATATACAAACAATTTCCAAACATTGTTAAAATTTGATTATGAATTTTCGATTGATATAATATTATTCTCAAGTCCTATTACTTTTAATTTTTATTTGGTATGTTGGGTACAATTCAATGCAAAGGAACATTATTTGTTTTATGAATGAAAACATTTAAGTAAGTTTCGGTCGCTGATTTTGTGTTTTAAATGTGATTTATGACTCAACGTATTTGGGTAATACGGACGCTCAGAGAGCGTTGTTTTGGTAGGTTGGTGAAATATTTGTGTACGTCCCGTCGTTATTTAGGTTTAGCAGTAAAGTATTGAACTATAAATAATTGCTGGCCACCACTGTACCCACAAACATTGGAATTATACCCTAGACAGACGGCAGAGTTAATTTGCATTAAAAATTCCTTAATTTGAATTAACTTTTTAGCCTGACAGACGATAGTTTCTGCATTTATGAAACAGCTGTTTGTGTTGTTTGTTTGCACCCAGCAGACCATTTCATAAAGTTTTACAAAAGTTCGCCAAAATATGCGAAACAAATATACTTTCTACCATTGACTTTTTCACCACGATGAAGCAAAAATAAATTTAATTTATTCGCGATATTTTTGAGTCTTTTTTATATTAAAAAATGTTGCAAAACTCTAAATGAACATTTGAAGAAGTTATTATTTTCGATAGAATTGGTATGGTGGGTAATGAAATGCTTGTGAAAATAAAAATTTTAAAAATAGATTTGATAGAAAGCGCGTTAAACGATTAGCTGCTATTCTATTCGAGAAAAACCACTACTTATTTGAAAGAAACGCGAAAATTTCTGATTTATTTTTCTTTTTTATTTTCTTAAACATGGAAATTTGACAAAAGACAATTGATTTTCAATGCAAATTGTGTTTCAGAGCATGAATATGCTCTCTCTCCTACATGAATATGGGCTCTCTTTTACAGCATTGCCATATTGAAATACTTAAATTCAGTTTAAATTTCCTTTGATTTTGTGCATTAAGAATGTGGATAATGCACGAATTGATTTGAATTAAGGCAGTTAACGCAAATTAACGCTGCCGTCTGTCTAGGGTATAAGTATGATTTGTTTTGTTTGTGAAAATAAAATGTGTCGGTATTTTAATTATTAAATAGAAGATTTCTTCAAAATAATGAATGAAACAGCCTTTTAAACTTGCCTATACAATTTTTATTTTGTTTCAAGAGTATGTTGCATGGAAAAGTGTACGTTTACGTGTTATTTCGTATGGTTTGTCGGTCGCATAGATTTTCGTTTCGAAGGTGTTTACATGAACAGAAAATTATTTTTTTTTCCACTTTGGAAGCGCAAGAAACTTTTCGGTCGACATACTTAAACAGGGGGTTAGTTTTCATTTTTCGATATTTCGACTATCGTCGAAAAGAAAATGTTGGTTTCTTACATAATTATGTATAAAACAATCATATAATAATAACATTGTATTGCAACTAATTGTTATTAAAACTGCTAACGTTTTTTATCCTCCTGTTGAGAATAACTTGCAAACTGAAGTTTTTGGCGTTTTTATACCCTCAGCATTTATGCTAACGAGGGTATATATACTTTGATACGAGCAAATATGCCTTATCGAAATAATGGTTTTAGACCCCAAGTATGTTTGGACGAAATCTGGGGCTGGATTCCTGTTCTATGAAAATTTGAAATGAAAAATATTTCCTTTATAATTTTTTTTCATTTGGCAGTTTTCTCCTTTATAAATGTTTTCATTTCACATTTTCATAGAAACAGAATTGAGCCGCTGCTTCAGACAATTTGGAGTTGATTTAGCCAAGAGCGCAAGATAAGTCTCGAACGGATCAACCGATTTGGCTTTCGCAATATTTTGTCCAAACTTAGTTTAAGTTGGAAGATGGGTTATATCGGTCCACTCCTTCCGGTAACTTCCCCACAAAAGTTAGGGAAATTTGTGCACACGATAACTCTGAAGGGAATGACCGATTTGGTCCATACTTTGAACATCGTGAAATTTCTACCAGACTTAGATGAGGTTCCAATATGAACTTAATCGGTCCACTCCTTCGGGTACCTCCCACACAAAATTTCGGAAAAGTTCAGTTTAGGACCTGCTTTCGTATCGCTTTTTTGTTATAAAAACTTGTATTTACCGCGCAACATAGGAACGTACTAGTTTCAGATGGAGTTCAGGTTCGAATATGGGCTATATTTGTCCACTCCTTCAGGTACCTTCCACACAAAATTTTAGATAAGATCACTTTAAGATCTGCTCTCGAATCACTGTGATTTTTGTTGAAGCAACTTGCAGTAGCTGTTTACATTACGTCGGTAAAAATTTTTTCAGTGGCAAGTCCATCCTTCTTGAGAAAACAGCCCGAATGGTGAAAAAACCCCATATCGATCCTCTCCTTGGGGTACCTCCCCCATAAAATTCAACATTTGTGTACCGATGCTGTTCGTTGTGGTCCAGTTTACAGCGATATTATGTTTTCTGTGGACAAGTCCATGCTAGTAAAGCTCTGCTTACATATGTTGGATACGTCACCGTTGCATTTTATTTGTTAGACAACATTAGATTTATCTTCTTCTTCTTTGTTTTACTAAAAAAGTTGTTGTTGGTATTGCTGCTTAACAATGAAAACGCGAATATTTGCCACCAAAAATAGTTGTATTATTTTCTTATGATTTCTTATGATTTATACACTTTTTCATGCGCTCAAACCAATTGTTGACGCACTCTTTCCACTCCGAGTGAGGCACCTCCATAACATGGTTTTTGAACGCTTTAACAGCATCTCCTAGCGACGAAAATCGTTGACCACGCCTTTTTTCTTGATGTGCAGTAATCAAATGAAATCATTTGATGCCAAGCCAGGGCTGAACGTCGGATGACTCATCAATTCCACGTTTTGTCCGGTCCAAAAGCGTTGTTTTGAATCGATGTGTGAGAGCTCGCATTATCATGGTGCACAATGATTCGTCTTCTCTTGTTCGTTTTTCGAATTTTTTAGGAGACTTCCGGCAAACATATTGTAGTGTACTACTTAGAATTAACAGTCCTACATTCCTCAAGTCGTATAGTAGCAACATGGTCAATTTAGTCGAAGAAACAGGCGACCATTTGCTTGAAGTGCTTCTTCCCTGAACAACTTTCGTTGGTTTTGGCTCGTCTTGGAAAAACTACACGTTCGATTCCTGCTTTGTTTCGGGCTCATACGCATAGATCCGAGATTCGTCATCTGTGACGATCTTCTAAACGTCGTTTAAAGCATCTCCACATGAGCCTTTTTTTGAGCGACTGGCAATACGCAGTTGCAGGAAGTTATCGTGCAGCCATCGTATAATACAGTTCATCACCTTCCCAGCAACAATTTGGGAGACACATGAACAGAATAACCCAATACAAAGTAATATAAACAAGCTATTATAGAGTGTTTTTACACCATCTATCAATGTCGTATTAGCCGTCACTTTTGTTATCCATTCGACATTTTCTATGTTTGTCAAAATTGGCGTCATACAACATACATTTATTGTTGCTTTGCAAATTTGCGCAAATTTTAATTTTGGCTGAAGAAAAATGAGTTTAACAATCGCTGATAAAGAAATAGCTGTGTCCGCTATTATTTTAATGATGTCTGCAATAAAAAATGAACAAGAAACTAAATTGAAAAGGTACAAATCTTTATGGAGTCATAAGTGGCTAATTCGAAGGGATTCAGGATTGGGATTCGCGTCAATGGCCAATGATGAACTGCGTTCAGAAGACCCAAAGGCTTTTAGAAATTTCGCAAGAATGTCCTATACGAGTACGCTCTTCTGCGAGCTGTTGTAAAAGGTGTCACCTTTAAACTCCAAGCAACATACAATACTGCGGGAGTCCATTTCAAGTACTGCAAGGTTAATCTGCGTATAACACATAAATGAGAGACAACATTAAATATTTCTAATTAATTTTTAAGTAACTTGTGACCTTAAGGTATTTAGCAATTTTCTTATCATTCCGGAAACGATAGATGCAATCTATTCGGTATACAAAGATGATTTTTAAAGGTACATATGGACATATTTTTGCACTAAAAATAATTAAGAAACTGAGTAATATTTTAAGGTACCCCGCAATGCGAGTAAATGAGAATTAATGGAATTTCCCATTTTGTTTGGGTGCCAAATAAAACGCTTGCATTTAAATTATGAATGGTGGCAAAATTAAACGGCAAGCGTTTCATTTGAGAGATTCTATCATGAGAAAGAATATATTTATTGAAGCTAAGCGACAAATTATTTTTTAGTTTTAAGTGCATTTCTAAATAAAACACTAAAACTTAATTTTTTTAAGTTATTTTTTATTTTGAACTTTTTAGTAAATACATTTTTTTGACCACTGAGAACCCCAAATGGCGATTTACAGTCCATTTGAGCCGAAAATGTAGATTAAAATGCTTGAAATTGAGAACTCCAAATACCAAGTTACAGCAAATTCGGGCTAAAAATGAAGACAAAATCCCCAAAATACCAGAAGTCGGGTGGGCTATAGGAAAAAATGGATCCATATTAGTTTTGGTTTGATATTCATGTATTGTCATCTAAATCTGAAAAATGTGCAAAGTTTTAGTTCGATTGGTCAACTGCAACTCCGTGAAAAATGAGTTACCAGATTTTAAAAGGGGGTCAAGTTAGACACCTTAAAAATACTGTAAGAATGGGCCAATATTAGTTTTGATTTCATATTCATGTATTGTCATCCAAATCTGAAAAGTGTGCAAAGTTTAAGTACGATTGGTCAACTGCAACTGCGTGAAAAATGTGTTACCAGATTTGAAAAGCAAAATAGCGAAACTCGGGTGGTACCGTTATATGGGGGCTATAGGAAACAATGGACCCATATTGGTTTTGGTTTCATATTCATGTATTGTCATCTAAATCTGAAAAGTGTGCAAAGTTTTAGTTCGATTGGCCAACTGCAACCGTGCTAAAAATCAGTTACCATATTTGAAAAGGGGTCAAGTTAGACACCGTAAAAACACTGTAAGAATGGACCAATATTAGTTTTGATTTCATATTCATGTATTGTCATCCAAATCTAAAAAGTGTGCAAATTTTAAGTTCGATTGGTCAACTGCAGCAATGTGAAAAATGAGTTACCAGATTTGAAAAGCAAATTAGATAAAAAACTGTAAAACAGTGTACAAATGGACCAATATTGGTTTTGATTTCATATTCATGTATTGTCATTCACATCTGAAAAGTGTGCAAAGTTTTAGTTCGATTGGTAAACTGCAACTGTGTTAAAAATGAGTTACCAGATTAGAACTAAACACACACCAAAGCAAGTTAAATAAAACACTGTAAAAACACTGTAAAAACACTGTAAAAACACTGTAAAAACACTGTAAAAATAGTAAAATATGTTGTGAATTATGTTTTAAATTTGAAATGTCATTCAATTTTGTGTGTTAAATGCAACATAAAAAATTTTGAAATTGAGGATAAATTTGTGCTGATAAATTTGTGCTTACATACGAGAACGACGAATCTAAAGTATAGTACACATTGACAAGCAAAACTGACAGTCATCGTGAATATCAAAGCCTAACTGAAAAATTTCTTTTGTAATCTCTAAATAACCCCGTATATATTGTATTTCAAACGTTTTTAGCTAAATAAAAGTTGTTATTTGCCCGAAAATTGTCCTAAAAGTACGTTGACTGTCAGTTTTGAATGATAGTGTGTACTCAACTTAATAGAGCGCTCCTTAACAAAAAATTTACATATGATTTTGACATCTCATATGGCATTGATAGATAGTGTAAACACCCCTTTATGCATTATAATGTCTAGAGATGGACAGTGGGTAAATACCCAATGGGTAAATACCCGGTAAATTAGGTAAATACCGGGTAAATACTCATTTGTGGGTATTTATTTGAGTATTTACTATATTGAATCGCTAATACAACATCTTAGACCCTATTTCTGGGTTTAGGTTATGAAATCGATTCAAAATGGATAGTTTTACAATACTTTAAACAAGTGGGTAAATACGAGTATTTACCCAAGTGCAGGGTAAAAACTCATTAACTGCCGAACCACTTGACGTAGGCTGACAAAATTTGGCTCAAATCTTACTTATGTCAAGAGAATATCTAGCATTGAAAATGGGGTCTCTGGATCCATGTTTTGATATAGCCCCCATATAACCGTACCTCCCGATTTAAGGTATTTTTTGTCGATTTGTACAATCATAGTGGGTGAAATTTGGCACAGTGAGTTCTCAATATGTAGAAAATATCCTTGCAAAAATTTGACAATATAGGTCCACGTTTTCTAATAGCCCCCATATAAGGGTACCCCGATTTCGAGTATTTACCCAAATGTTGGGTAAAAACTCTTTAACTGCCGAACCACTTGACGTATGCTGACAAAACTTGGCATAAATCCTACTTATGTCAAAAGAACTTTTGGTACTGAACATGGGGTCTCTGGGTCCATGTTTTGATATAGCTCCTATATATCCGTACCTCCCGATTTAAGGTATTTTTTAACTATTAGCCTCATTGTACAATCACATTGGCTGAAATTTGGCATAGTGAGTTCTCAATATGTAGAAAATACCCTTGCAAAAACTTGTCAACATAGGTCCACGTTTTCTAATAGCCCTCATATAAGGGTAACCCGATTTCGAGTATTTACCCAAATTTTGGGTAAAAACTCTTTACCTGCCGAACCACTTGACGTAGGCTGACAAAACTTAGCATAAATCTTTCTTATGTCAAAAGAACTTCTGGTACTGAACATGGGGTCTCTGGGTCCATGTTTTGATATAGCCCCCATATAACCGTACCTCCCGATTTAAGGTATTTTTCATCTACTAGCCACATTTTACAACCAAATTGGCTGTATTGGCACAGTGAGTCCTCAACGAGTATAAAATATCCTTGCAAACATTTGTCAACGTAGGTTCTGGCTTTCTTATAGCCCCATACATGGGTACCCCGATTTCGAGTATTTACCCAAATATTGGTTAAAAACTCTTTATCTGCCGAACCATTGGCGTAGGCTCACAAAATTTGGCTAAAAACTTTCTTATATCAATAGTATTAAAGGTATTGAAAATGGAGTCCCTGGGTCCATGTTTTGGTATAACCCCATATAGCCGTACCTCCCGATTTAAGGTATTTTTCATCTATTAGCCAAATTTTACAACCAACTTGCCTGTAATTTGGCACAGTGAGTCCTCAAGGAGTATAATATATCCTTGCACATATTTTTCAACGTAGATCCACGTTTTCCTGTAGCCCCCATATAAGGGTACCCCGATTTCGAGTATTTACCCAAAAGTGGGTAAAAACTCATTAACTGTCGAACCACTTGATGTTGGCTGACAAAATTTGGCTCAGAACATTCTTATATTAATAGTATTAAAGGTATTGAAAATGGAGTCCCTGGGTCCACTTTTTGATATAGCCGTACCTCCCAATTTCAGTAACCCATCTTGGGGCTACAAGAAAACGTGGACCTACGTCGACAATTTTTGCAAGGATATTTTATACATATTGGGAACTCACTGTACCAAATTACAGTCAGTATGATTGTAAAATGTGGCTAATAGTTAAAAATACCTTAAATCGGGAGGTACGGCTATATGGGGGCTATATCAAAACATGGACCCAGGGACTCCAGTTTCAATACCTTTATTACTTTTGATATAAGAAAGTTTTGAGCCAAATTTTGTTAGCCAACGCCAAGTGGTTCTACAGTTAATGAGTTTTTACCCACTTTTGGGTAAATACTCGAAATCGGGGTACCCTTATATGGGGGCTACAGGAAAACGTGGACCTACGTTCACAAATATGTGCAAGGATATATTATACTCCTTGAGGACTCACTGTGCCAAATTACAGGCAAGTTGGTTGTAAAATTTGGCTAATAGATGAAAAATACCTTAAATCGGGAGGTACGGCTATATGGGGTTATACCAAAACATGGACCCAGGGACTCCATTTTCAATACCTTTAATACTATTGATATAAGAAAGTTTTTAGCCAAATTTTGTGAGCCTACGCCAATGGTTCGGCAGATAAAGAGTTTTTAACCAATATTTGGGTAAATACTCGAAATCGGGGTACCCATGTATGGGGCTATAAGAAAGCCTCATTCAAAAGTACTATATAATGATAATAATGATCCTGTGTTTGATACAGAAGAAAAGAAGACTATTTGGAGAGATTATATAAAACAAATTTTTACAGATGAAAATCGAACAACTCTTGAACAACGGACTCGGGTATTTACCCAAGTATTTACCCACTAGTGTAAAGTATTGTAAAACTATCCATTTTGAAACGAATTTACAACCTTAACCCAGGAATAGGGTGTAAAATGTTGTATTTGCCATTCAATATAGTAAATACCCAAATAAATACCCACAAATGGGTATTTACCCGGTATTTACCCACCGTGTGGGTATTTACCGGGTAAATACCCGGTAAATACCATCTCTAATAATGTCTTACTTAAAACAGAACGTATTTTATGCGAAAATCTACAATTGCGAGTTTAACGTCCATTGTTGGCAAACGAGTTTTTTTATAACGAACAGTGGTTGATGTACCGTAATGTTTGTAAGAGTGACACTGTGCCACGCTAAAAATTAGAATACGAATTCCGGATATTCTTCGTGATAAAAAACGAAGGATAAACATCACATGGTTGTTGTTTGTTTTCAACCATTTCGTCCAAACGTACATCAAGCTCCAAGTAAAAAAATTCTGAATTAATTCTCTTTCGAGTTGAGCTGTTATGACCTAAGAGATGCATTGAAGAATTAGGAGTTCACCGAAGTCCAACACATTCAACTATTATGCTACGTTTCACGCGTGGTTAATTCTGATCATCAGACATATTAGAATGTTATTTTTGTGGGTGAACCAAGAGAAAGGATGTGGGGTGTCGGGTGTGTTACCGAGGTTCGATCAGTCCATAGATGAAAGCCTGAGGGTATGTCACTCACCTCACTTCGGTGTCTGGACACGAATCTCCATTGTCTTCTCCGTTAACACTATTGTGTTCAATAACTTATTACTACCCCGAATAACATGAAACGGTTTTGGTCTATTTTGACCCATGTTTATAATGTTAGGGTCAATTCTCTTTTTCGTCATTACAATATTTTAAATTACATTTTGAAATTTTTTAATTGTTTAGTTATGTTAACAAATAGTATATTATTTATTTTTAAAAAATTCATAATAAATAATTAAAATGTTAATTTGTCCTAATTTATTTGATTTATTTCTTTTTGAAACATTTTTTTATCGAACATTATAAAGTACCACCTCGTTAAAAAATGTTTATAATTTCTATAGTTGGCCACAAACAGCATTTAATTAAATTTATTTAAATTATTATTTACAGACAATTGCCAAAGGGTTTCATTTTACCGAACACATCTGTTTGTTAGTTCATTGAATTGTATGATTTCATACATTATCAATTTATTCGTTCTATTCGCTTTTGTTTTGTTTCCGTAATGCAATTGAATTCACTAAATATTAATACGCATTTGCAATGACAGCAACAAATGATGTTCATCTGTATTTATGTAGGTACTACTAAGTTCTTCCCTTAGCTTCTTTTGTACATGGCATTTTTCTGTTGTCCCCAACGCTCGTGATATAGTTGCAAGGTGTTATCTGATTCCGTTGAGTTTTTTTCATTTGGTGAATACGGGATTGGGGGCCACCGTGGTGCAATGGTTAGCACGTCCGCCTTGCACTCACAATGTCTGCGGTTCGAATCCCAGGCCAAGCAACATCAAATTTTCAACGGCGACAAAATTCCCCCTCAGTAATGCTGGCGACATTTCCTGAGTGTTTAAGCCAAGTGGTGTCGTAAGACACGCCGTTCGGACTCGGCAATAAAGTAGGTCCCATATCATTGAGCCAATATGAATCGGCGTGCGCTCATTGATATGAGAGAAGTCTCCCTTGTCCCATCTGGGATGTTTGTGGAACAATTATATTATATATATGAATACGGGATTACTGCTTGTTTATAAGAACAGTAGTATAACATATCTTAACATAACAGGAACTAGGTAGTTCCAATACAACCGAACTCTATAAATTGATCAACTAATATACTAAATATAAAATTAGAAATTTAATTGTTTTCGGTCTATTGCAATTCAATTATTAGTTACATTTTATATAAAGCCTAACAGCATACCCGGCAAAATAATTTGGAAGTAGTGCAATGTAGACTAGTTTTTTTCATGGCATGTTTTGATGCAGTTCAATGGAGTCGTGAAAAAGGCACTCCGTTCGATACATTTTACAGGCAGTTACTTAGTGATCCATAGCAAGCAAGCCAATTTGTAGATACCTACAACTACAGAATTTTTTCAAAGATAGAAAAAAATGCATTAATTTCTAAAATTTTAATATAAGATAAACAAAATACAACCAAAAGTTGGGAACATCTTTACGGTAACTCACGAGAAGAAAATTCCCTAATGAAGTGCTGTTGGAGTACTTGTCGAAATCTCAACTGGTGATTTGAAGACAATACAAGAACCCCTTTAGCAGATGAAGCAAAAACATTCCAGGTTGGATTAAATGGAGAGCGGGCGAAACAAACTCAGTTGCGATTGAATTTAATGAAGAAATTTCATAATCTGTGTTAATGTAATAAAGTTCTTACTATTCTTGTTTTACACAAACAATAAATTCTTTTTATTAATTTTGGGATGGTTTGCAATAGCTTGAATTTTTATTGCATCTTTGAACTGCATAAAAACACACTCCGCAGAGTGCCTTTAAATTCAAACCAAAGCACTGCATAAAAACACGTGCTTTGGATGCAAATTGGACTGCACCGTATTCTACCCTAAGGGGTTAGTTAAAATGCGATTCCAAACGTATAGTTAAAATGCAGTGCCCAAGGGTTAGTTTAAATGCAGTGCTAAGGGAGTGCATCTTTTAGTAGTCAGTAGTAGTAGTAGTGGAGTATACCCCATATAAATGTAAAATCAAGATATTTTACATATTTTGAAGCCTTGGCCACATTTTCCCATCGATTTGGCTAAAAATGTTTCTTTGGGAACAGTACTTCTTCAACCAATGTTGAATTTTAAATACAAGAAAGACCAAGACCACCACAAACAACTACAACTTTAGCACTCATAATGAGAGGATCATGTGAAACTCATATTAATAGAACAAGTGGCAAAGAGTACTTGGAAAGTCAATTCGTCGCAGAAAAATATTCAAGTTGTTTTTAAGGTCATTAAGGGATAATATTAGTAGAAAACAAGTTGTAGATGACTTTGCCCTTTTGATTTGATTGAATATGCAAAGAAAGGATTTGTTAAATAACTATATACATACTTAGACTTGTTGAAAATTAAAAAAAATGGTTCCGATTTAGGTTTAACAAATGAATAACTGACTTCACGGGTGCATATAAGGTCATCGGGGGCAGGATACTTAGTGAGGACATAAATAAAATAATAAAAATCGGTTTGAATTAAGTGATTTATCAATTAATGCTTAAATTACCGATAACATGTGTGAATAGTACAGAGAGTATAATTACCCCAACATTTACATTTGCTGCACCAAAAAAATCTTGTTTTTAATGATAACCTATTTTATAGTTATGATATCTGAATTCAGTTCGATCTAATTGAATGAATTGAATTGTATGACATTACTCGTACTTGTTTGAACTATAGACAAACGACATCACAGACAATAATGATTTTTTCTGAAAAAACCCACAGTGTGTCCACTTTAAAATTCAAACTATCGTTATATTGGCAGGTTTTAATAAAGTTTTAATATTAAAGTAAAAACTCTAAAATTCCCATCAATGCGAAATTTTAGTATAATAACAAATATGAAACATGTCGTTACCATTGTGAATGGTGTAGAGATTTTACAAATTCGACAGTATGCTTTTAGTCCGATGTTCGGTATTCATTCATACGCCTCTCGAGTGTTTTCGCATGAATGCATTGTCGTTTACACTTTTCGTGTGTTCTGTTACAAGCGATAAAACCCATTAAACCACAACACTTTTTTGACAGTCACTACAGACAGACAACACGTTTTGCAAACAAACCAGATTTGATGCCAAGGGCAAAAAAACAAACTAATACAAACACATTGACAAATTCTGTGAAAAAAGTAGAAAATATTTGAACAACAACTTCAAACAAATTTTGTTACAGAAATTTAAATTAGATTTTACATTATGTTACTGACTTACAAATATAAATAAAGTCTATAATGTGATGTAGCCATGTACTCAAAGAGAAAGTATAACGTCTCGTCGAAAACAAACTCGAGATTCGATAACAATTGTCTATGACATTTCTTCACTGAATTCTTATACATTTTTAAGTAAAACAAGTAAGAACAGACTATAGTCGGACGGGGCCGACCATGTGATACCCTATACCACTAAACGCGTCTTCTTGGGATAAAGTTATAAGATGTGCATTAGAAATTTTACCAATTTTCACACAAAAGTTTTGATCAATTTAACCCGCTAAATATTATCCGATCATACCGTTGACTTGCACGCTACTTCTTCATCTCAAACCAAAACTACGTTTAAAATTTCGCGCCGATCGGACTATTATTGCGACCTACAGAGCGGCTACAAAATCGAGCAAAAATTTTGTTTTTGGTCCATTTCATCCCTTTAACATTTCACGATCATCGCCAAAAACTAATCAGTTCTATTCTGGTCCAAACCCGACCTCCATACTAAATTTCGTGACAATCGGTCCATAATTGCGGCCTCTAGCTTGATTACAATTTTTAATGGACGGACAGACGGACGGACGGACGGACGGACACACATCGCTAAATCGCTTTATCTCGTCGAGATATGAAGTTTGGTATACCACATGAGGGGTCTACGACGAATATTTCGCGGCGTTACATGAATTTTTGGGAAAACAAACTTATTATACCCTTTTCCACATTGTGGTATAGGGTATAAAAATTGTAAGTAAAGAGGCACAGCTAATAAAGAATATTGATAAATCATTTGTGTATACCCTCTCATGATTAACTTATGTTCAATGTCCATCTAGACGTATGAGTTCGCCATTTCTCATACGCCAACGTAAAGTTGTTTCGTGCGCTAGACAATAAATGCTCTTTGGTAAGGAATTTAATAACACTCTCTTACAGACAAAGTTCATCTTGTTTTATGACATTATCTTTACAAATACAGCCTTTCAAATCTTCTTTGCTGTGCAATAAGACCACCCACACAAAATGTTCGAAAATTCCATAGTTTCTCATTTTCTTCATAAAAATATTTTACAATGAAAAACACTGCAAAGTCTTAAGAAAGAAACTGGAAAATTCAAGCTTCCTTTATGCAATTTTATTAGCTGCAGTTTTTTTTCTGCCCTGAAAATAACCATACATTTTTCAAGTAGACAAAGAATTTAAAGCCTTTTGGAAGGGGGAAATTTTTCTCGAAAGATTTTTCTTAAAATTGATGTTGGTCGATATAAAATGCCATTATAATATTGGCTCTTGAATATTGACTATTGAAATTTATAGCAATTACCTGAAAAAAATCATTTGGTTATTATTTGTCCTGTTGCTAGTTTATGGCGCTTATTTTAGCCAATCTACATGCAAGGATTGTGAGGACCATGCATAATCAAGATCACACACACATACGAAAAGTAGCCCTTGCTGTTGCATGAAACGGAGGTAAGTTACACATTATCGAACATAACTCATTAAAGTGTGTGAAATATATGATCGCTTTCAAACGATAAGCAGAATATACAATAAACGTTAAATTAATTACCAAGGATGTCGGTATGCTACAACTGACATCCAATATACTATACTTTCATACACATACAGTTACAATTCCGAAATACACATGTGTGGTATATGCTGTGGAAGAAACTGCTACATGGAAGGATATAAGGCAGACATTGATACTATAGTTGTGAAGGTATTGGTAACAGGAAACTGACTTCACAGGGAAGAATGGGAGTTGAAAAACATTGCTGCCGTTTTGACATAATATTGACCAATGTATATCTGAAATATATTGCATGGACCGCTTTATTTGCTTACTGATATACATAATTGTTTTTTTTCGTTTGTTTCGCCAAAAATAATATTTTGGTGCTCATCTTACTGAGAGGATTTTTAAGGTTTGTTCATTTCTCAACACGAATTTGTCTATTACAGTAATTATTTTTGCCACTTATATACTGTAAGGAATACTATCTTTTCATTCAAAATGATAACTCTCGAAATCGATTTGGTCCAAACTTTACCAAATTTAGATAAACTACGAAGAAGGGTCATATCGGTCCACTCATTCTGTGCACTTCGTAATATTTCCTCTGCATAGATCCGGTTTGAATATGAAATATATCAGTCCACTCCTGTGGGTAAAGATCAGTTGAAGACCAGTCCTCGGATAGTTTTGAATTTTTTGCATCAGTTTATCTTTGCGACCTCTATTACAAAGCTCCAAGCTTATATCGAACTTCAAGAAAGACTAAAGTCAAAAATTTCGGTAAAGTGTTCTTTAAGAGCCGGTATTCGATCTGTCCATAGATAAATGTCTCAATTCTCACAGGCTAAGGGAATATCTATGTAGGCAAAGCCGACTGGTTATTATATTATTACGGAATCAGATTTAACTTGTAGATGTTTTATTCCCCTATACGATTCGTGCCAAATAAAACGAGGATTCGTTTATATTACGATTCTACGATGCTTTTTTGACATTATTCACTTATTTACGCAAGACTTTACTTCTCTGCTAAGCACACAGCCTTAATCTATTAAGCACACATCTTTACTTTATTCGGGTTACTCTTTACTTCTCTGATGGTTTTAATCTAGAGATGCACAATGAGAATCGGACACTCTTCTCTTAAATATTTCAAATGTTTTTTTGCCCTTACTTTCATGTTTTAGGCCATGTTTATATTATAGCCTTTTACAAGGTTAACCTTCTTTAGGAGGATTTATTTGAAACTAGCAGACCCCGGTCCGCGTTGCTGGCCCATAGTAATGAGTTTTAATGACAACTTTTTATCGACTTTATGCTTGAAAATTCAAAAATACTTCTTCGGTCTATTGTCTAACCGAGAAGGATTTTTTGTCTGTAACCTTTCTTTTCTCTAACGGACTTTGTCGGATTTTTTCGCCAATTTATGCTTTTTAGGATTTATTATCGTCCATGTCCCTGTCTTTATCCTAAAGCGATCTAATTTTAAAGGTTAAAAAGTGGTTAAATCGAATTCTCCCGCTTATTGAGACTTATATGTTTTAGCTTTTCATGGCTGATGGAACGTTGAACCTCACCATTCAAGTAAATTTGTAAATATATAGTTTTTCTTGATCGGTGGTGCAACCACCGTCTCGAAAACTAATTTGCAACCCGATGCACTCATAAGTTTAGCAAATATAGCGATTATAAAATAATAGGCCCCGAAATTCGTCTACAAATATATAGCATTTTGGACCACGGGACATTTCTGAACATTTTCTAAATATTAGGTTCAGTAGTTTTGGAAAAATAATGTTTTGAAAATAGTGGGCGTGGTCATCAGTTTTCAAGATATCTATATTAATAAAAGAGTAAAGTGATTGACTGACTGACTGACTGATTGATTCATCAGCGCACAGACGAAACGGCTGAAGCTAGAATCCTGAAATTTTGGGTGTGGATCACTCTTGGTCCGAAGGGGTCAGATAAGGCTGGGTATTTGGAAATTCGAACTGGAAGGGTACGAAAAGTACTAAAAGGTACTAAATATGGTACCGTTTGTATTTGGCGAACCGGTAGAGCTAGAACTTTGAAATTTGGAATGAAGGTTACTGATGGAGTGTAGGAAAGATGTGCTAAAGGGTTTTTCGAAACTCGAACTATAAGTGTACGAAAAGTACTAAAGTGTACTAAATTTGGTACCAATTCGTATTTTGTGAACGGATAAAGGTTAAAGCTTGAAATTTGGTGTGAGAGTCAAGGTTAAAAGGTACGGCTGACATAAGGAGATGGTTTAGGAAAAGTGTACACATGTGTACGAAAAGTACTAAATGGTACTATATTTGGTACAATTATGATTTGGGCGAACGGATAGAGCTGGAATCCTGAAATTATAAATTAAGGCTTCTGTTGGAGAGTAAAATGGATGTAGTTTTTAAAATTCGTACTTATGGGTACGAAAAGTACTAAATGGTACTAAATTTGGATTTAGGTTGAACGGATAGAGCTGGAATACTGAAATATTGAATTAATGCTACAGTTGGAGGGTAGAATGGAAGTAGTTTTGAAAATTCGTACTTATGGGTACGAAAAGTACTAAATGGTACTAAATTTGGTACAATTACGATGTTGGGCGAACGGATAGAGCTGGAATCCTGAAATTTGAATTAAGGCTGCTGTTAGAGATTAGAATGGAAGTAGTTTTGAAAATTCGTACTCATGGGTACGACAAGTACTAAATGGTACTAAATTTTGTACAATTTGGATTTAAGTTGAACCGATAGACCTGGAATCCTGAAATTGTGAATTAAGGCTACAGTTGAAGGGTAGAATGGAAGTAGTTTTGAAAATTCGTACTTATGGGTACGAAAAGTAGTAAATGGTACTAAATTTGGAATAATTACGATTTGGGCGAACGGATAGAGCTGGGATCCTGAAATTTGAACTAGAGTGTAGAATTGAATCAGTTTTGAAAATTCGTACTTATGGGTACGACAGGTACAAAATGGTACTAAATTTTGTACGATTTGGATTTAGGTTGCGCGGATAGAGCTGGAATCCTGAAATTTTGAATTAAGGCTACAGTTGGAGGGTAGAATGGAAGTAGTTTTGAAAATTCGTACTTATGGGTACGAAAAGTACTAAATGGTACTAAATTTGGTACAATTACGATATGGGCGAACGGATAGAGCTGGGATCCTGAAATTTGAATTAGAGAGTAGAATGGAATCAGTTTTGAACTTATGGGTACAACAAGTGCAAAATGGTACTAAATTTGGATTTAGGTTGAACGGATAGAGCTGGAATCCTGACATTTTTAATTAAGGCTACAGTTGGAGGGTAGAATGGAAGTAGTTTTGAAAATTCGTACTTATGGGTACGAAAAGTACTAAATGGTACAAAATCTTGAAATTTGAATTAAGACTAATGTTAGAGAAGAGAACGGAAGTAGTTTTGAAAATTCGTACTTATGGGTACGAAAAGTACCAAATGATACTAAATTTTGTACAATTTGGATTTAAGTTGAACCGATTGAATCCTGAAATTGTGAACTAAGGCTACATTTGAAGTACAGGCTACAGAATGGAAGTAGTTTTGAAAATTCGTACTTATTTGTACGAAAATTACTAAATGGTACTAAATTTGGTACAATTTGGATTTAGGTTGAACGGATAGAGGTGGAATCCTGAAATTTTTAATTAATACTACAGTTGGAGGGTAGGATGGAAGTAGTTTTGAAAATTCGTACTTATGGGTACGAAAAGTACTAAATGGTACTAAATTTAGAATAATTACGATTTGGGCGAACGGATGGAGCTGGAATCCTGAACTTAGGCTACTGTTGGAGGGTAGAACGGAAGTAGTTTTGAAACGTCCTACTTATGGGTACGAAAAGTACCAAATGATACTAAATTTGGTACAATTATGATTTAGGCGAACGGATAGAGCTGGAATCTTGAAATTTGAATTAAGACTAATGTAAGAGAGTAGAATGGAAGTAGTTTTGAAAATTCGTACTTATGGGTACGAAAAGTACTAAATGGTACTAAATTTGGTACAATTATGATTTGGGCGAACGGATAGAGCTGGAATACTGAAATTTTGAATTAATGCTACAGTTGAAGGGTAGAATGGAAGTAGTTTTGAAAATTCGTACTTATGGGTACGAAAAGTACTAAATGGTACTAAATTTGGTACAATTTGGATTTAGGTTGAACGGATAGAGCTGGAGTCCTGAAATTTTTAATTAAGACTACAGTTGGAGGGTAGAATGGAAGTAGTTTTGAAAAATAGTACTTATGGGTACGAAAGGTACTAAATGGTACTAAATTTGGAATAATTACGATTTGGGCGAACGGATAGAGCTGGGATCCTGAAATTTGAATTAGAGTGTAGAATGGAATCAGTTTTGAAAATTCGTACTTATGGGTACGACAGGTACAAAATGGTGCTAAATTTTTTACAATTTGGATTTAGGTTGCGCGGATAGAGCTGGAATCCTGAAATTTTGAATTAAGGCTACAGTTGGAGGGTAGAATGAAGTAGTTTTGAAAATTCGTACTTATGGGTACGAAAAGTAGTAAATGGTACTAAATTTGGTACAATTACGATATGGGCGAACGGATAGAGCAGGGATCCTGAAATTTGAATTAGAGAGTAGAATGGAATCAGTTTTGAACTTATGGGTACAACAAGTGCAAAATGGTACTAAATTTGAATTTAGGTTCAACGGATAGAGCTGGAATCCTGAAATTTTGAATTTAGGCTACAGTTGGAGGGTAGAATGGAAGTAGTTTTGAAAATTAGTACTTATGGGTACGAAAAGTACTAAATGATACTAAATTTGGTAGAGTGGGTATTTGGGGAACGGATAGAGCTGGAATCCTGGAATTTGGTAAGACTAAGATTGGAGTGTAGGATTGAGACATGGAGGTAGTTTTTGAAATTCGTACTTATGGGCACGAAATATACCAAATTGTACAATTTGAGTGCACCGATGGCGCTGGAATCCTGTTTTTTGGAATTTAGGTTACTGGTGAAGTGAAGGATTGAGGTAGTTTGGGAAAATCGTACTATTGGGTGTAGGAATAGTGCTGGAATCTACATTTTTTGGATTTAGTGTGAGTACTGGTGTACAATGTTGGTCTAGCTGTTAACATGTAAGGGTGAGATACGGCTGATCTTTTTGAAAATCGAACTAAAGCGGTACGAACAGTACTAAAATAACAATAAATATTGATTAAAATTGGTATAAGTACAATAAAATTTTCAGTGTTCGTCATTTTCATATTATATATTGTTTATTTGTTTTGTATATCCTTTCCGCATACGAAGTAGCGGGCACTTTGCTAGTAACATATAAAAAAAGAAGTCCTGCTCCCGTATCTTGGATCCAAATATGTACCTTGGGTGCACACAACTTCATTGCCTACCAAAATGTATGCTGAAACCGATATAATCATACATTTGGCTTATATATAGCGTTTAACAGAAAGGCATGGGGAAGGTACCCCAACTCTTCCGAAATTCATAATATATACATAACAACGGCAAACATTGAGCTTTTGTCGCAAATTTTATGGAAATCCCTTCAGTAGTATTGGAGTTATGACATATTAAAAAAAAACAGGCGTGGTCGGGCCTATAGGCCCTAAAGAAGTACCTAGATTGTAGATTAATCCGTAAATTTTTAATCCGATACATGCATAATTTTTGCAAATATAACGTTTTTTAAAAATATCACATAGTGAGGTACGCCGCTCCCTCTGGAATTCAATAAAATATGTAACCTGTTTTCGGGGGGCGTGGTAAACTTTTCTTTCCAAAAAACCTAAGTTGGGTTATAACAGCATTTGATTTTTATTCATAAAGGTAAGGCGTTTTTTTTTCAAATATGCCCCCTTCAAAATTCAAGAAAATATGCCCGTACATTCCCTGACATTTTCAGGAAAATCGGTTCAGTAGTTTTGTAGATGTAACATATTTTAAAAAGTGGGTGTGGTCAAGTCATTGGATCCTAAAAAAGTGGGTAAGGTCTTCCGAAATAGATACATTCGTAATTATTGTAAATATAACATTTTTAAGAAAGTAGGGTATAGGGGAAGTACCCCGCCCCTTCCGAAATTCAACTGAATTTGTAGCCTATTTTAAGCGGGGGCCATCCTTGTACATTCCCTGACAATTTCAGGAAAATCGGTTTAGTAGTTTTTGTAGAAATGATAAAAATTGAAAATTGAAAAAAGGGGGCGTAAATTTTCTTTGCATAAAAAATATCGAAATCGGTCCAGCCGTTCACAGCTGATGCCATGACCAACGAACTGCATTTGATTTTTATTTTTAAAGATTTAAAAGTTTAGACAAATCTCGATTTCCTTGAAAATCCCTTCAGTAGTTTTGTAGATATAGCCTAATTAGAAAGTGGGAGTGGTCGGATCTTAAGTCCCAAAATAAGTACGTAAGGTTGGAGACACAATCGCCATTGACCCGCAAATAAATTCCGAAACCGATACATTATTATTTGTTGCAAATATTGCATTCTTACAAAAATAGGGCAAAGGGGAAGTACCCGCCCGATCCGAAAGTCAAAAAATATGTAGCCTATTTTTATCGGGGACCAACCCTGTACATTCGCTGAAAGTTTCATGAAAATCGATTCAGTACTTTCGTAGATATAACATATTTAAAAGAGTGGGCGTTGTCCAGTTTTAATGCCCCAAATAAGCACGTAAGGTCGGAGACAAAATCGCCATTGACTCGGAAATTAATTTTCAAAGCGATACATTTGTAATTGTTGCAAATATTGCATTTTTAAAAAATAGGGCATAGGGGAGGTACCCCGCCCGATCCGAAATTCAACCAAATGTGTAGCCTATTTAAACAGGGGGCCATCACTCTACGTTCCCTGAAAATTTCAGGAAAATCTGTTGAGTAGTTTCGTAGATATAACATATTTATAAAAGTGGGCGGAAAAGTGGGCGTGGCCAATTTTTCTTTGCATAAAAACCTAAACTGGACTATGACTAACATTTCCACAAAAAATTATCCAAATCGCTCCAGCCGTTTTCAACTGATTCAATTACCAACAAACGACAATTCAGTTTTATATATAAAGATATAAGCAATGGAATTGACATTTGAAACCCAGTGGGTTTGTTAAATCCGGCTATATATAAACGTACTATTATACCCTACACCACTATGTGTAGAGGGTATTATAAGTTGGTTTTGGCCAAAAAGTTTGTAACGCATCGAAATAATGGTCGTAGACCCATACTTATATACCAAAATGATTGTCTCGACGAGTTGAGTCGATCGGGGTATGTGTGTCCGTCCGTCTGTCCATCTAAACCTTTTAATCACACTACATGTCGCAATTTTGGTCGGATCGTCACGAAATTTTTGGGGTTAATGGGGGTTCCATATTGAGTTTGTTGATGGTCGGATAATGGTAGGAATGGGCAAAAATATGTGAAGAAAATTCAACGTTTTATTTTTATGCGAATATCTCCGCTTTTAGTAAGAGTATTCAAAAAGGAAGGCCCATCAATGGAAGAAGAAAAAATCTCTGTTACATTGATGTAAAGTATGTTGGCGTAAAGTATGTAGGTGCAAAGTATGTAGGTGTTTAATGCATCCCATTTTTCAATTTTTTTGTAATCACGCTACAGTCAAAATTTTGATCGGATAATCACGACATTCTGGACGTTGGTAGGAGTTTCACAGAGGAAGAAGCCTATTGATTTTGGTGATGTCCAATTTTCAGGGGTTGGAATGGGTAACAACTTATGTTGAGAAAATTTAAAGTTTTATTCATATGCGAATATCTCTGAAGAAGAAAAGTTCTTCTTTACATTGATGCAAATTAGGTTGGCGTAGGTGGTCAAAATATGGAGATATCGCAAAAGTCTGTAATGAATTTCATTTTTCCATTTTTTAATCACGCTATAGGTCGCAATTTTGATAGAATCGTCACGATATTTTGGGAGATGATGCTAGTGCCACAGAGGAAGAAGCCTAAGCCAAAAATGCATGTGGAGAAAAATTCAAAGTTTTATTCTTTTGCGAATATCTCGGCTTCTAGTAGGGTATTCTAACGGCAAAGCCTATCAAAAGAAGAAAATATCGCCTTTCCATTGATGCAAAGTATCAAAATAGTCCGTAATACATCCAATTTACCATCTTCTTTTTAGTAATTACGCTACATGTGGGGGTCCCAGAGAGGAAGAAGCATATTGAATTTGGTGATAGTCGAATAATATTCCCTAAAATAAATGTTTACCAGTGAAAAGCTTATGCACAGGGGTACTGGTGCAGGGTATCACATAGTCGGCCCGTCGCGGCATTAGCCTTTGGTCACTTGTTATATTTTAAAAAATTTATTGAATTCTAAACAGTAAACGTATATTTATATTTATTGTTGTCTCAACTATGTCTGCCATTAAGAGTAGTTGACGTTTTCATACTTTTTTGTGTATAGCTATTTTAATCAAAGGTACTCAAAATTGTATTTAAGAGAAATCTCAATATGGGTTTCCTTGAGTCTTAAAGGAATTTAAAATTTTTAAAATATCAACTTAACCTTAATTTGTTTTTTAACAAAAAAAAAATCAACCGATTTTAAGGGTTGGCGCTTTAATAAAACTTAAGAGGATCTTACTAGTTGATTCGAAAATACAAATACGGACATACGAACAGACGGATGAACGTATGCAGCTAATGGGCACATGTAATAAATAAGAGAAAGAAGAAGGAATTACTTTGAATGATGTCAAAATATATAAAGGTTATTAATCAAAAACAAATATGACAAACAAAACAAAATACACAATGAAAATAATGAGGGAAATTCTAAACAGTACTTGTTGTTGTAAATTTGATTTCAATAAAGTACATGCCTAATAAAAATTTACGTACAAATCAAATTTTAAATGAACGGAAATTCATCTAAATTTACTTAAATCCACCAGTTACTTTAACAACAATATATAATTCAGGTACAGGTTATAAGAGTTATTGCAACTTGGTCCTACTTCATCAAGCACACATGTACATAAAGGGCTCATTAGCTAGACGAACATGCTTGATAGTAAATAAGGATATTTAACGTCCATGGGATTCCAGTCCAGTATATTATCTACCGAACTCTATCAGGTAGAAAGAAGCTTCTCTCTGACGTTACATCAAAAGATACTCGAATGCATATTGTGATATCAGAATATGACATAAACGCTTGCTGTTTCTACTTATACAACCTATACACATACATATCTTCCACAAATACGTTGAAATCCTAAAAAAAGATGTAGGCCACAAAAATCACTCCTGCTACATCTACTTTGATATTCATACCTATTCTGCATTGTTTTTTAAATCCAATAATAATTCCAATACTTGATCACATTACAAATAATGCTCAATTTCTGCGACATAACGACTTCAGAAAGGTCATGATGATTAGATTATGGAAAGGAGTACATTATACACGAAGAAGAAAATACACTAGCACATACTCAATATCAATATAATATAGCTAGTACACATACATACATTCCCAATTTCCTTTTTAAAATCAAGTAGACATGACAACAGGGTCGTTTTGCTGGCAAATGGTTAGTACGTGCAAAATTGGCTTTATATATTCTAAGGACACCACAGGCATATCATACTTTGCTATGCTTCTCACAAATTTCTATTTTGCCAACTTCATAAAATGCAATCTATTGGAATGTGATTTTATTAGAAATAATAAAAAATAAATCTACCAATCAAACCATACATGAAAATAGAAAAAAATGAAATGCAGCCACAAAAATCAAACAACGACAGGAAGAAAAGAAATGAAGATCAGTGTGCATGTTTTTAGTGCTTTGCTTTTTTGGTAATCATCCATTTTTGATTTAATTTCCTTTAACAGCATTTACTCTTTGTTAACTTCGTCTTTTTTCTTTATAATTTTGAGCTTATTTTCAAGGAGAAAATAAACCAACAGGAAATGCCTTTTGGCATAAACAACGGAAATCATAGAAGCCATCATGATCCCAAAATCAAAGTAACAAAAAAGACTTAAATTTTTGTTAAATACTTAATATTTGTTGGATTAACCAATTCCCCGGTTCTGTAGAGAATTTTTTTTTTTAGTTTTAAAGAATAGAAAAATTACAAAGCGCTCATTTTTATGGGAGGTATTCTTAGCTATTATATAGGTATCTATGTCATCTAGATGCTGAACTGTTGATTCCTAAATTAGTACAAATATAGACAAACGAAATTTACTTACAAAAGCAGGGATAAGAATTCATATAAAACATTCCGGCAAAACTCTGACGGTGACATGCATGTTATACCATCACCTTCAAATGTGTAGAATAAATCTTTAAATGTATAAAACCCTGTCTTCTAATAACACTGTGACATGGAATTCAAAATCTGGGGGTGGAAAATTCCTTTTGGAGAGATGAAAGCCCTTGGTGAGTATTTTAAGAACCCAAAAGGAAATTTTCGCTCAGAAGTTTGACCTACGGAATAACTGTTCTTCCGGGTTCGTAATTTTATCTTCATCGGCTTTCATCGCCAAAAGGAATATTTTTTTTAATCAGCGAATAATTTTAATTGATTGACAACACTTTAAGCTTTGTAATGGTATGCATATAAGCTTAATCAGTTCTTTTAAACCGGTTTAAAAATTGGTTTTAATGTTGGAATATCAGACTCATAAATTGAGATAACCGGATCTGTTCTCCATGAAAATTTGTTATTAACGTGTTCTTCATAACAGGAGCTTTTTGTGGTAAATATTTCAGAAGCACCCCAGATGTCTGCATAACCAATTGATAAGTCTACATACCAATAAATAACCAATGTCGAATATACAGAAAAACCAAAAATAGTTTTTTCTGAACCAAGACCGAGTAAACATCAAAAAGGACAATGAAAACGGGCCAAAATTGATTTGTTGCCAAAGAGAACCGTACCTAAAACCTTCTGAGCAACATTTTTGTACAACATTTGGATGTTGAAAAATCTCATCTTGTGGTACTTCTACTACAGTTCAAGAATTAAAGGACGA
This sequence comes from Musca autumnalis, assembly GCF_047663935.1. NCBI lineage: Eukaryota > Metazoa > Arthropoda > Insecta > Diptera > Muscidae > Musca > Musca autumnalis. The sequence continues at coordinate 86,386,139 of NW_027411866.1, forward strand.
AAAGGATATGAAAGGAATTGAGTTAGAAGAATGAAATGTTCTACAAAAAGATTCGCCAATCGATTTGACTGAAGACATATCGCTCATTTACTCAAAGAGTGGCATAACTCAAAAAATGGATTTTTGTGTCAAATTTTCAAGTCGATATCTCTAAAACTCAACGAGTTACAGCTTATTTTTCTAGGAGTTTGGCATAGATAACACTGTGAACACAAATTTTGGGGCATAGATAATTCCTTTTGGAGATGAAAGCCCTTGGTGAGTATATTAAGAATCCCAAGGGACAGATCCGCCGTGAGTCGAACTTCCGCGTTATGGCGTGATGAAGTTTTTGCTAGAGACCCTGTAAGCCATCAGGAATTAGCGTTATATCTTTGTTCACTGTTGTTTTAGCTTATTTATGAGATGTCATGTCTTCAGTCAAATCGAATGAGGATTATTTTCGTAGAGCACTTCGACCTTCTAACTCGCTTCCTTCAAAATCGATTAGTTGTCAATGAGAGAAATACTAAAAAAATTAAATTTTAGACCTATTTAAATGTGTTTAAGACCGTGGAAATATAAATCAAATATAAGGATATCTAAAATGGAATAGATTGGCCATCGCGAGAGGAATTTATTTGATATATAATATATCTTAAACTTATTGTGTAGCGACCAAAAACACAGAAAATCAAAAAAAAAAAAAATATTTTATTTTCCTAAAACTCACTTCATGTAGACTTTTACTAAATTGGCCGTGTTTGGCCGTGATTTTACCACCTAAAACACATTACTGAAAGTCTTCTGCGTTGATATAACTAGGTTTTATTACCCGATTTTAGCCGTTTTTATACCCTACACCACAATGTGGAAAGGGTATTATAAGTTTGTTTTGGTAAAAATTCATGTAACACCGCGAAAAATTCGTCGGAGACCCCCAATGTGGTATACCAATCTTCATATCTCGGCGAGATAAAGCGATTTTGAGATGTGTGTCCGTCCGTCCGTGTGTCCGTCTGTCCATTGTAAATTGTAATCAAACTCCAGGCCGCAATTATGGACCGATCGTCACGAAATTTGGTATAGAGGTCGGTTTCACATAAGAATAGATCGCTATATTAATTGGTGATGATCGTGAAATATTTAGCGGGTGAAATGGACCAAAAACAAAATTTTTATCCGATATTGTAGCGGTTCTGTAGGTCGCAATAATAGTCCGATCGCCTTGAAATTTTAAATAAAGTAAGAGTATATGTCAAAGAAGAAGCACGCAATTTGAGATGGCGATCAGATAATATTTAGAGTGTTAAATGAACCACAACTTGTGTGTGAAAATTGTGAAAGTTTTTAATATACAACTTATATATTTTTTCCTGGAAGAGACATTTCGGGCAAGTAAGCTATACTTGGAAGAGTAACGCTTGACCTTTAATAAGATAACAGAGTTACAGCCTAATATACCCAGTTATTTGTTTGTATAGTTATCATAAACACGCTAGAGTTCGCAACTATAGCTCAATAATCACGAAATTTTGCACGAGGTAAACGTTTAGGTAGAAGAAGATGCTTAGAATTTTGGATGATGATCTGATATTATTTAGCGGGTGAAATGGACCATTACTTTTGTATGCAAAAAAAATAATTTTGGTCTATATTTTATTGCCTGGAGAGCATATGCCGGCAAAGTAATATGGAAATAGAACTACTGATCTTCCCCCTGAAGCAATCACGTTTCTGCTAGATATCGGGCCTACTGCTTAATATATAATGTGTTTTGTGTAAAAAACCACATTTTCCTATTCCCAGTTTTTGCATTATTGCAAATTACATTGTGCCCTAAGGTTTTAATTATCCAAATGAATTTTTATACATACATTGCAGCCAGGTAAAATCAAATTTTTAACGATGGCAAAATATCCTTCAGTAAACTCGGCGAAATTTTCTGAGTATTTCAGCCATATAAAACATCTCTACAAGTGGTGTCTTTGGGCACGCCGTTCGGTCTCGGAGATAAGCTGTGGGTCCCATATCATTGAGCGAATATGAATCGGGGTACACTCACTCATTGATATGAGAGAAGTCTCCCTTGTCCCTTCTGAGATGTTTGTAAACAATTATTATATTATTATTTAAGCTTGGTGTGATAAGGTACCAGAATCGACAAAGTTATTTCTTACAATAAGTTTATTTGTTCCATAAAGAAATTTTGATTTGTTTAAGCTACTTCCCAGTGGTAAAGGTGTAGGGTATCACATGGTCGGCCCCGTCCGACTATAGCCTTGGCTTACTTGTTTTGATATATATCAATTTTTATTATGTTACTTCTCAAGAAAAACTGATAAAATTGTGGAAGTTTGGTTTGAGGAAATAAAAAATAAATATGAAAATGTAGCTATTTACAATTTCATTGCAAGTGAAATAAGTAATGATAACAAATTGTTCGTTATATCCGTGGTTTGTTATAAACGGTTCTGCATTGATACCGATTAAAAGAGTAAGAAAACCGTCTTTATTAACGTATATTTCCGAAACATACAAAATTGTAATGACAATTCGTATGAAAATCTACTCGCGGGGTCAAATTTTTTGCTACTTACTACCGTGATCGTTTTCAGCATTTTGGTGTGTGTAAGAAAACTAATGAAAATGCCATTGGAAGAAATAGTTTTGTTCGCTATATACGAAGTTGCTTATAACCGTTGTTCGTTATGTCCGAATTTATCTGTAGAAATCTTTGTTTACCTCACTTTTACATATAAATCATTAAAAATGTTTAAAAATATTTTAATTCCGCCGTTATTAATTTTTGCCTCAAAAATATAGTGCAATGTATCGAACTTATACACAAACTTTTGTTTCATACAGAACTCGAAATATTAAAATACGTTAAACTAAGTTTGGAAGAAATTTTTGAAAAAGTTTGAGAGTTGTCTTCGTGCACACTATTTACTTTAATATGTGGCGGCAGGGTTTTTTGAGCATTATCTCAAGAAATATAAATTTACTCCAGAAAAAAATTCTTACAATAAGAACAGTGAAAACAACCTTCTGCAAAATATTTTAAAAAGATCCGAGACGAGTCCTCGAACTGCACTTTTCCCGATAAAGTTCATATTCCAACCTGATACACATCTGTATGAAATAATACGATGTGCAAAGTTTGGACCAATTAGGAACTCCTTGCGAGAGTTATCTTAAGGCTTTGCCACTTAAGTAGGTGCCGTCAATTTTCTTGATGCCGTCTATTATATCAGGAAGTTGGACTTGCTCCCAAAAATGTACCGTCATAAAGGTGGCCGCAAGGACAACCTACTGAAAAAGCTTCAAAACGTTTCAAGAAAAGATACCAAAGGAGTGGCCCGATATAGTCTATATCCGAACCCGATCTATACCAGAAAGGAATAATACGATGTGCAAAGTTTGGACCAACTCGATTGTCCCCTTCGATAGTTATAGTTTATACAATTTCACAGAAAAATGTTGAGCTTTTGTGGGGAAGGTACCCGAAGTTTGGTGCAAAATCCGAATCGGTTGATCCATTCAAAAGTTATGCCAAACATACTTGTGGTCTAAATCCACTATTTCGATGATACACATTTTTGGCTGTATCAAAGAGTATATACCCTATTAAGCCTAATGGCTGGAGTACAATAAATATTTCTTTCTTCTAATTTATTATCAGTTTAAAGGTAAGTATACTACTAAATGACTTCAACGTAATGAAATATAAATTCTGCTCTCTTTTAAGTCCGTTAATCACAAACCATTATATTTAATAACATTGGCGACCAGACATTTCTGTACTTCAGTCTGTTACCCTCTAAAAGGCCACTTTAGTAAAACATGACTATAAAACGCTTCCTTTACATCAAGTAAATTAACATAATTACCGGCAAGTGTTTCTGAAGTCTTCTCATTTAGTTATTTGCAGCTATAAAATCATCAAGATGTGTTCGGTCATCAACACTTAGCGAAAACATCTGAATACAGAACACGTTTTATGACTTTCGTGTAGAACACCTCTGACCCTAACTACTAAATATTGTCTATATTGTTTAATTATTTTCTTCCCCTCTAAAGGGATGAAGATTCCCGAGAAGTGAAAGCATACATCGAGTGGAGCTAAAAGTGAACTTTGTTGTCATTAGTTGAAATAGACAGGTGTTCGCAATGTTCCCCTTTCCGGCTTCCAACAATTCAAAGATATCGGTAGACAGAGGGAATTATAGTATAAAAGCTCAGTGGGAGTCATCATCCTGGCCTGTTGATGTAGTTGTTACATTAATTTAACGGAAATGTTTTCAAAATGAGAAAGATTATGATGGAGATGATGATAATGTAATGTTAGACCTCTTCCCTTTATAAAATATTTTTTAACTCAACCCATAGAGATTACATTCTCGCACATAGCTTCATTGCTGTTGATTGCTGCTCGAGGCCAAAATACCATTAGAATTTTAAGAATGTGTACGTTTTGTAAATGTGTTTGTAATCTTCTCCAGGCAAAAAAAAAACAAATCATTTCCATTAAGATCTTTGCCCGTTTTAAGCTCCAGGCTTGTCAATGCCTTAATTTACGTGTACACTTTTTGAGATTTCGTCAATTAGTGTGAAAATTTTCACACGTGCTCTGCCGGAAAGTGGTAATTTGTTATTATCCATTAGATGTATTAGGACACAAAGAATAGGAACGAATATTCTGTTTTTTAGCTAATTGGTTTTATTTTTGTTCGTAAATGCGAAGGGATGGTGGTAATATTAGGAAGTTTTTAATATTTACAAAATGTATTTGTGGGAGCCAACGTGGTTCAGTAGTAAGCACGTCTGCCTTGCCCTCAGAAGGTCTGGGGTTCAGTGTTGTAGTAAGAAATGCCGTTCGGACTCGGTGATAAAAAAGAAGGTGCCATATTATTGTGGCAATATGAATCGGGGTGCACATTGATGTGAGAAAAGTATCCCTTGTGGGAAGAATATACATATCACGCACTTAGTAAAAAAGAGACACATCTCAACAAATTCAGTTTTGAGAAAACGCGTTTTAAATTGACGATTGAAATTTGACTTTCTAACATAAAAAGATTATTACACAAAAAATAAAATAATTACTGGGACAACATTTTGCAAACTATTCAGGTATCAGTGCTAAATTTCTATGCAACATCAATCATAATTTGAAGTGTTTTAGTGCTTCATAAACTCAAAAAACTTTTCTGTTGAATTATGCCAAACTCGTAGTAAAGGAGCTATAATTCGTTGAGTTTAAGATATATGAGCATGAAGATGTGACACAAGATAAAATTTTGCACTTTTTGAGTTATACCACTCTTTGAATAAATGAGCGATATGTATGTGTATGTTGCAATGTATTTGTAGACCATGTTCTCCTTTAATTTTTCCAAGTTCGATCAAGTCTTCATATGACTGAATTACAATTTTCGTGGTATGTCTGAATCAAACATAAATTTTGTTATCGTTAACCTTTACAATATGACATTCGTCTAAAGATAGAGTTAATTATAATTAACAAGTAAAAACGCGTTAAGTTCCGAACTTGTTATACCCTCCACCACGAGTTGCATAGCAGCAACTTGAATAATTAGTTTTCGTTAGTTTATTAAAGTATTAAGAATATCCCAAGTAAAACTTTTGTTTACACATTATGGTCGGAAAACGTGACGAACACCCTCAAAATAAAAAATAGGGCGGTATATACACTCTAAATTTTTTGAGGGGTGCGTAATAATTAGCAAATTATAGAGCAGAAATGCGTGTTTTCAAACATAAATTATTGCAAAAATTTCATTTGAAACAGAATGTGATTGAAATTAAACACAAACTGCGTAATTTCAAACACAAAGTATTGCAGCAGAATATGCCTAAAATTAAATACAAACTGTAATAAAATTACACCAAAAAGTGTGTATAACGCCAAAGAAATAAGAACCACACACAAAAACACGTGCTCGCGCTTATTTGCTTGCCGTTCTTTGTACTGACCAGACGTGGTAGTGGTGTAATATATATATTTTTAAATAAGTAATAGAATTTAATTTAAGTTTGGAATAAAATGTGATTGAGAAAGCTTTTAGATATTATTTGCATTCGGTTTTTGTATTTCGGTTCTTTTTCGCAAAATGCAATAAGTACACAATAACTTTAATTCTTATAAATCGCATTTTGACCGTAATCTATATTTTGGTTATGTACATGTCCCATTCATATTTTATTTATGTTTTAAGTATTTTTAGTTTGTAAATGAAATAAGTTAAGTTTTTGTTGCAAAAAATAAAGTGAATATCCCCTTCATATTAAAAATGTAGTTTTATTAAACACATTCAGAAAGTAAGCATACACTTTCTGAAATTTACACCCAAAAGTGCTTAAAATTACAATAAATTGTGTCTAAAATCACTAAATGTCAAATGTCATCCGTTTTGATGTGATAATGTGGATAAAACCTCGAAAATAACGAAAATCTGGAGGTACTGTTCTATAGGGGCTATACCAAAAAGTTGCCCTGTATAGACAAAAAATTTCTGGGGAAAATTTGGTGGCCCAAAAAAGACTATATCAAAACGTGGACTTGTGCTAACAAATTTCCTGGGTAAAGTTTTGTACCCCTAAAGAAAATTAAATAAAACTTTCCGGCCTTTTCGGTATGATAATGAGGCTAAAACCTTTAAAATACCGAAAACAGGAGGTACCGTTCTATGGGGTTATATCAAAACGACAGGTTCGTACCTATTGAGAAATCTACTAAAGCAGTTTGCGGTGCTTTTGCCTTAAGAGAAACGGAATTAAAAAAATTCCATTTTAGTTTTTTTAAGTCACTCGCTTAAGCACAAAACGTATGTGTATAATAGTCCCACAAAAACATATTAAGTTAGTGGGTACAGCTTTCAAAAGTGTCCCTTCGAGGAAAAGACGTTTTTAGTTTCTAAGCTACATGCAAAACACAATGCTTATATCTCAGTAATTTTTTGTCCACACGCAGAGAAAAAATATGATTCATGCCACCATATTTTGAAAGAATAATATATATTATAGATATATTTTAACCTCTATCATATTCTAATAATACAATTTTGGAAATTTTTTAAAATGTCATGGTAGTTGCAGACAACGTGTTGTGGTTGCCTCAAATAAGTAGTATTTTATTGGAATTATATAATTGCCCATTAAAAGATTTTTCAATAAATTTGAAATAAAAGTTTTATTTATTTAAAACAATTTGGATATAATAGAATAAATAAGTATAAGTCCCAATTTACATTAGGCGAGTTTACTTGCGGCAATTTTCAGTTTGTAGGTGAGAGAGGGGGCTGAGAGGCAAGGGGTTACCATATGCCTCACCTCTCTCTCCATCAAACTGACAATTGCCGCAAGTAAACTCGCCTAATGTAAATTGGGACTAACATAGAATCCACTTACACTTTATAACAATAACAAACACTATGTAGTTCTCCCTGTTGTCTCTCCGTTTGTTATGAAATAACAACAGATGTTTATGTCATACGTACATTATTTTGCTTATTAGATCGATCACTGGCATACGATTTCTATTAATTATTAAATGTGGGGTCATTGACAAAATGATATAATGCACAAAATTTGCACGAAACATTCGGAGATTTTTTTTATTTTAGAAATGTTTGTTACTTAAAAAATGAAACACAACTCAGGCGCTGATATCTTTTTGTCACTTTTTGATTCTTCTTTCTACACATTTTCATATCTTCATTCACAAATAAATTGTAGTCATTAATACCGTCAACAAATACGCGAACAATTTCATCCTTTGTTTGAATACTGTTTTTACCACTTTTCATTTAAATAAAAATTAAACAAAATTTACAAACTTTTAGCTCAGCGGCAGAACAACTTATGAGAGAACATTTGCTTTTGGCAGTGAACAGCTGTTGTGCGTTCATCGGGCAAGGTCCCTAATTTTTGACACTTCATTGAAATTTAACATACGTAACAAAAACATGAAATCGACCGAAAATATATATGGGAGCTATATTCCTATATGAACCGATCTCAATATAATTCCAAATTTCATTGACATTGAACATACATAGCGTGTTTTGTGTATAAAATACAGAAAATCAGACGAAAATATATATGGGAGCTATATTTTAAATCTGAACCGGTGTCGATATAATTTGTCCCATTTATATCTAAAACAAATTCCGTTACGCTTTCCAAATTTCAGTGAGTCCAAATCTGAATAGATCTCAATATAATTTGGCATATTTATTTATGGAACAAAATCCGTCAGATATTCCAAATATCAGCGACATTGGATACATATAGCGTGTTTGATGCATCAAATGCAGAAAATCGGCTGAAATATATATTGGTGCTATATTCAAATCTGAACCGATTTCGATATAATTCGGCACATTTATGTCTAGACCAAATTCCGTTACACATTCCAAATATCAGTGAAATCCATCACACATTCTAAATTTCATGGGAACCAATCTCGATATAAAAATAAATTGGCACATTTATTTCTTGAACCAATTCCGTCAGTCATTCAAAATTTCAGCGAAATTGGACATACATATATAGCTTGTTTGGTACATAAAATAAGGAAGTCGGCCGAAAATATATGTGTATGGAAGCTATATCCAAATCTAAACCGATTTTGATATATTTGGCACGTGTATTTCCAAACCAAGTTCCGTCACACATTCCAATTTTCATTGGACATAAATAGCATGTTTGGTACATAAAATAAGGAAATCGGCAGAAAATATATGTATTTGGGAGCTATATCCAACTCTGAACCGGTTTGAATATAATTTGGTAAATTTATTTCTACATCAAATTCCGTTACACATACAAAATTTGGAGATTGTATCTGTAATAGTTCTAAAGATATTTGCATACAAAATCTAAATTTTTTGGAGATACCTCCGGTTTTGATGCTATATCTCCAGATCAACGCGAAATTTCAAAAAATGATATAGCCTATTTTCATTCCAGCGGTTTTCGAGTCTATAAGGCACAAACAAACAAACGTACAAACAAATTTCTATTTTATATATAGATATTGGTACAAAGTATGTATATAAATTCAATGGAGAGAGTTCACAATATTTAGGATACAATCTTTATAAATAAAAATCAAATGTCGTTCATTGGTAATGGCACCAGTTGAGAACGGCTGGGCAGATTTGGGTAATTCCTTTTGTGAAATGTTTGCCATAACCCGACTTACGCTAAGAAAATTTGACCACGCCCACTTTTTATCATCAATTTTCAATTTGTATCTATTCTACAAAAACTACTGAAACGATTTTTCTGAAATTGTCAGGGATGGCCCCGGGGTACTTCCCCTATACCCTATTTCTTTAAAAATGCTATATCTATATAAATATTAAATCTCGTTTGTTGGTAATGGGAGCGGGATACTTCCCTTTGCATTATTTAAAAAAAACACGCCATATCTTTATGAATAAAAATCAAATGTCGTCATAACCCAACTTAGGTTTTTATGGAAAGAAAATTTTACCACGCTCACTTTTTTAAATTTGAATTTTTTCTGCAAAAACTACTGAAGCGATTTTCCTGAAATTGTCAGGGAATATACAGGGATGTCTAAGCCAAACTTATCATTACATTGGTTTCAGCATAAATTTTGGGAAGCAATGGGGTTGTGTGTACCCGTACATATTTTTGAGCCAAAATACCGGACAACGATATTGAAAACTGATGACCACGCCCACTCTCTTCAATACATTATACTTCCAAAACCACTGAACATAATTTCATGCAATTTTCTGAAATGTTCAGCAATGTCCCGTGGTCCAAAATGCTATATATTTGTAGACGAATTTCGACTTATGAGTACATCGGCTTGCAAATTAATTTTCGAGACAATTTTACAAATTTCCTTAAATGGTGATTTTCAACGGTCAATCAGCCATCAAAGACTAAAACGTATATGTCTTAATAAGCGGAAGAATTCGACTTTACCATTTTTTTTTAGCTGTTATCATTAGATCGGTTTAGGATAAAGACTGGGGACATGGACGATAATAAATCCTAAACATCATCAATGGGCGAAAAATCCGATCAATCATTAAATCTCATTACGACGGACCAGCAACGCGGACCCGGGTCTGCTAGTTTTAAATATTTACAGAGTAGGATATAGTCGTAAAATTGACGCCCTGTTTTCAGTATTTCCAAGTTTTAATCATATAGGTCCACGTTATGGTATATCGCAGAATTTTACAACCACAAGGAATTTTCATTGTTTTTGTTATAGCAAGATTTTCAGTATTTCGAAGATCTTAGGCTAATTTTTAAGGATATCGGCTGTAACACAGATATTGGGATTCCTTCCGTTTTAATCCAATTCCTATATAACACTATTCGCGAGTAGATCGAATAGCGTTATGCACTTGTTTAATGTTTTGGAGGGTACAGTTCGGCCCGAACAACCGCAAGTGCAGATTGGACTTCTATATCCAGCTAGAGTGTCGATAACCTAAGAATATAATGCTCTTTATGTCATAAGAACACTAAAACGTTACTTCTTTACTGGAATAGATAGAGTCTGTTCAAGCCAATACTTCAGAAATTTAAAATCGGACGATACAGACTACGACTCATGGACTGACTTCGAATCCTTTTTGCAGTACTGTTTGAGACTACAAAACTCATGTTTGGGATTTGCCAAAGCACGGTCGAACTCAGAAACCAATCGGCAAATTCTTATCTAAATAAGTCGGAAAAATTCCTTTTAATATAATGTTACAGAAGAAGCGTTTTGTACGAGTAGAAGTTTTTGGACTCGATAATATGAAATCCCCATATATTCTATCTCCAAAATATACTGAAAAGTTTTGCTAATGAGCAGCATCACCACTAAAAATAATAAAGGAAATCAAAAACATCATTTTGAAAAGTGTCCGATTTCACTCAGAAATCCCCAAATATTTCCTAAGTTAAATGTATTGCTTCAAAACATAGTTTTGATAAATAACAATAGATCCTTATTGAACCACACATAATTGTTCGCTAGTAATAAGCAAATTAATCAACAATCATTTCACCCTTGCCAATTGACCACCTGTGAATTTGTAAACGATTGGAAACTAACTAAAAAAATCGTGAATTTTAATTTCAGGAAAATAAGTAAAATAGTATCAGTCCCCTTTTCCGACAGATATGTGCCCTTTATAATCATATCATTGGGTGACGTAGGGGATGGAAGATACCAAGGAACGGTCCTGACCGGTTTTAACATGGCAAAGCCCAGGATTTATCTTGGTCCCTCTTTCATCCCAAGTGGACACTGACCTCCCCGTGGTGTCACCTGGGGAACTGCCTTTAACACCCGTTAAAGGTAGTGAGCTAACATGTGCCGCGCGTTCACCCATAAGAACGTTAAAAACTTGGGTTTGGGCGTCGGGTTAGTAACCCTCCCCTAGAAAAAACAGCCTACTATGAAAAAACGAAAGAAAAGAAAAACAAACCCCTCTAAAGTTGACGAACCCCGCAAACGTTTTAAGGACCATGATCTGCGAATCTGCACCTGGAATGTTCGCACTCTTTATAGAGAAGGTGCAGTCTTCGCATTGGCAGACGTACTTGAAAAGTACAAGACCGATATTACTGCCATACAGGAAATACGATGGATTGGGAAAGGCGTCACAACAACACCTAAAGGTGACGCACTGTATTATAGCTGCCATGACGTAAAGCATGAGTTTGGTTGTGGATTCGTAGTTAGTCGGAGACTAAAACATCTTGTATCCAGCTTCACTCCAGTGAATGAAAGACTTGCTGCAATTCGAATAAAAGCTAAATTCTTCAACATCAGCTTTATTTGCGCTCATGCTCCCACTGAAGAAAAGGATGAACAGACCAAAGATATATTTTACGAGCGCTTAGAAGAAACATATGACCGTTGCCCTGCCCATGACATTAAAATCATTCTAGGCGATTTTAATGCCAAAATTGGAAAGGAGAATATCTTTGGCCCAACAGTCGGGAAATTCAGTCTCCACAGTGAAACATCTGACAATGGTATGAGACTGATAGACTTTGCAGCTGCAAAAAACATGGTAGTTAGCAGTACCAGATTTAATCATCTCGATATTCATAAGGGCACCTGGCTGTCTCCAGATCAGAAAACAAGAAACCAAATTGATCATGTTGTGATAGATGGAAGGCATTCATCGAGCGTGTTGGATGTACGATCGTTCCGAGGCGCAAACATTGATTCGGACCACTACCTTGTTGCAGCAAAGGTACGCACCCGCTTAAACGTAGCAAACAAAGTACGAACAGACACAACACGAAAGTTAGACATCGGTAAGCTGCAATCACAACAGATAGCCACAGCATATTCCACTCAACTAGCCCAATTGCTTAATCAAAGCCCTCCTCATCCCGATAACATATCAGCGCAATGGCAAAGCATTGCCCACTCCATGCAAACAGCCGCAAAATCCATACTTGGATACCAGAGACCTCCACCAAGGAATCCATGGTATGATGAGGAGTGTCGTGCTGCCACCGAAGAGAAAAATGCGGCATATAAGGCTACTTTACAATCCGTAGCAACGCGTAGCGCACGAGAGAGATACAGGGAGAAAAGGAGAGAGGAGAAACGTCTTTTCCGCAGGAAAAAGAGAGAGATGGAAAAGCGGGAGTGTGGAAAAATCGAGATGTACAGGAGCCAGAATGAAGTCCGAAAATTCTACCAAAGAGTCAAGCATCAAACTGATGGCTTTGGTACAGGCACATCCTCCTGTAGAGACCAGCAAGGTAATTTGGTAACTGATACAGATAGTGTACTCAGGATATGGAAAGAACATTTTTCAAATCTGTTGGTATCCAATAGCAGCGAAGACGACGAAGATACCACAGTCCCAATCCCAGAAGATGGTATTGAATGTATACCGCCCAGCCAAGATGAGGTAAAGACAGCAATAAATCGGCTGAAGAATAATAAGGCAGCAGGGGCCGATGGCTTACCAGCCGAGCTGTTCAAAACCGGAGGCGACACGCTGATAAGGTGTATTCATCAGCTAGTTAGCACCATCTGGCAGGAAGAACGAGTACCCGACGATTGGAACCTGAGTATCCTGTGCCCCGTCCACAAGAAGGGAGATAAGATAAGACTCCCTATTGCCTACAAGATCGTGTCAGGGATATTGTGCGAACGACTAAAGCCAATGGTCAACGAGATTATTGGACCATACCAATGCGGCTTTAGACCTGGCAAGTCCACCATTGACCAGATATTTACCCTGCGGCAAATCCTGGAGAAGACCCAAGAGATGCAGATCGACACCTACCACCTTTTTGTCGATTATAAAGCAGCCTTCGACAGTCCGCTGCGCTCAAAGGTATTCCAAGCCATGTCTGAATTTGGTATTCCCGCAAAGCTCATCCGGCTTTGTAAAATGACTTTAACTGACACGAGGTCCTCAGTTAAAATAGGAAAGAACCTCTCCGAAGAGTTTGGTACCAAAAGAGGTTTCAGACAAGGAGACAGCCTTTCGTGTGACCTCTTCAACATCCTGCTAGAAAAGGTTATACGAGAGGCAAACGTCAAAAGAAGTGGCACAATCTACACCAATAGTCACATGTTACTTGCTTATGCTGATGATATAGACATCATGGGTCGATCAGTAAAAGAAGTAACTGATACCTTTATAAAAGTCGAAGGAGAATCTGCTAAAGTGGGTCTGGCGGTAAACGGTGAGAAGACCAAGTTGATGGTGTCGACGCGCAATGCGTCCATTGAGCTCGGACCGACTGTGGAAGTTGGTTCCTATAATATTGAGGTAGTAAAAGACTTCGTCTACCTCGGCACCTCCGTCAACACAACAAACGACATCAGTTGTGAAATAAAAAGAAGAATTGTATTGGCCAACAGATGCTACTTTGGATTAAGTAAGCAGTTTAAAAACAAAGCCACATCTCGTCAAACAAAAATAACGCTCTACAAAACACTGATACTACCCGTGCTGATGTATGGCTCCGAAGCCTGGGTACTTGCGCAAGCAGACATGGCAGTGCTTGGTGTGTTTGAGAGAAAAATTCTTCGAAAGATCTACGGACCAATCTGCGTTGACGGTGAATATCGACGTCGCATGAACCACGAGCTGTATCTGCTATACAACGACATCAATATTGTTAAACGTATCGAGATGCAGCGATTGCGTTGGCTAGGCCATATCAAAAGAATGAGCGATGATGAACCCACTAAAAAGGCGTATGAATACATGCCACATGGCGGTGCACGCAGAATTGGCAGGCCAAGGAATAGATGGCGCAAACAAGTGGATGATGAGATGACAAGGCGCGGTATTCCAGAGAGCAAAGCAACAAATAGAGAGGAATGGAGATCTCTTCTTAGTTCGGCCTATAGAACAAATGTTCTGTAATGGGCCAGCTAAGTAAGTAAGTAAGTAAGTATAATCATATCAATGATTGCACCCCGATTCATATTAGCTCAATGATATGGGACCTACAGTTTATCGCCGAGTCCGAACGGCGTCTCTTACACGACACCACTTTATAGAGAAGTTTTACATGGCTGAAATACTCAGGAAATGTCGCCAACATTGGACGAACAAACTTGCCAAAAAATATCAAAAATTTTGGGATATTTATATTAACGATTGCGGACGTTCCGAATAAATGAAAAGTTTTGCCAATAAATTTAATTTAATTAAAGAGTAGAAATGTTAAACTTTTGCGCAGACGATACTTGTAGAAACGGTGTTACATAGTCCATTTTGGAAATGGATCATATTTTGAGTCACTACTTTCGATAGTTACCGTAGTATTTAGAACTTTCTCAGGAAGCATGAACTTGTCCACGAAAAATTGGATATTACTGTAAACAAAAATAAAAAATGTGCAAAGGATCCTCGAACAGTCTTTAAACTGCAGTTATGTTGAACTTGTGTGAGGGAGGTACCTGAAGATGTTGTCCATACATATTCTCTTGGAACTTTATGTATTTTTGGAAGTAATTTTAAGATATTTGAAGGAGTGGTCCGATGTAATCCATATAAGGTTCGATATATGTATGTCTGGAAAAAATCCCTTCGAGAGATATCGTAAGCACCATTTTAGCTAAAAATTTTGAACTTTAATGAAGGAGATACCGATATGACTTAAATTTAATTGGACAAAATGTTACGAAATCTAAAACATGGACAAAAAAATCGAGAGTTATCATGAGATTCAATTTGTCAGACAAACAGAGATACAGATACATATGTGGAGTCTAAATCTTTATTTCAACGAGGCACATTTGTATCGTATCCAAATGTATATAATCTCGTAACACTAAAGACAGGCTACAATTATAAGGAAGAAAAACCAAGTGACGCACAATTAGTTTTTATTTTATTATATATACTAAACTTATTGCAAATTTGCAGTTGTGAAGTATGTTTGAAGGCTTTTTACTAACAAAACGATCGTAGCATATTGGTTGGATATGTGTCGACTTTCACTTTTTCAATACAAACTCCTTCGGTCATTATAGCTCAATTAATTCAATTAATATAAGTTTTCATTAGAAATCTTGGGATTAAATAACTAACATTAAACATAAATAAATAATCTTCTTATATACAAGGCAATGTGTGTATGTTAGTTAGTATGTTTGTATGTTCCTTATAGGGGGCTTCGCCGGATTCCCACTTTTTGAATGTACCTCTAAGGTCATAACAGCTCAACTCGAAAGAGAATTAATTCAAATATCACTCTAAAAATGACCTTAGCCTTTATAAGCTAAACGAAAAATGTAATAATTTGTTAAAAAAAATAGTCGAAGCGCTTTTTAAATAAATCGCGGTCTGATTTCACATATTCTGGGTTTTCACGATTTTGCTTGGAAACCGCAAGTCCTACCGAAATGGGCCTAAAGAAAATGTTGTAGCTGTGAAAAATCTATAGAGAAGCGACCTTTATGATTTGTTGCTAGGTTTTACCATTTTGGATATATAGAAGATCAGGTCCCATTCTTAGGTTTTCACGATTTTGCCTGAAAACGGCAAGCCTCATCGAATTGGATAGGGAAAATCGTGTAACTGTGAAAATTTTGTACAAGATTGGCTTATGTAAGTTAGTCCTAGGTTGTATCATTTTTGAGATATATAAGTTTAAGTTGAGAAATTGCATTCAGGACATTTTTTAAAAGGATTCGAAACAGTCAGTGCATTGTACCAATTTGAACTTCTATATCTCAATGGTAAAACCTAAGAAAATTTCATAAAGGTCACTCTTGTAGAGAAATTTAACCGCTACAACATTTTCTTTTGTCCCATTTCGGTAGGACTTGTGGTTTTCACTGTTGTCTCTTTTCGATAGGACCTGCGGTTTCTAAGCAAAACCACGAAACCTAAAAAACCCTACAAATGTGAATTTTGACCGCGATTTGTTTAAAAAGCGCTCCGGCAATTTTTTTATTTAACTCATCTATGAACATTGTAGTTTCATTTAAAGTTGGTTCAGGCGCGCCGTGACCATTAATAGAATAGTGGAGGGTATAAAAATCCATAGACATAGATTTCATGACAATAAAGCAAAAACTCATGAATTGGAGACACTTTGTTGTGAATCTAACAACTTTTTAAATATTTATTATTTACTGTCACGAAGAAAAATACAAACTCCCAAGTGCGTAAACAGGACAGTGGTGGTGACGGCAACGACTACGAGTAACCAACTTAACAACAAAAATCCTTTAAAAGCTTAAAACAACCTGAAAATCTTCAAATACATATAACACATTTATTAAAGTTTTAAGGGACGAACGAAAATGACGTTATAAATCCTTGTGACTGGCATAACGACTGTCTGGTTTGCGATGAATGTTATATAAATATAATATATTATAATTCTTATGAGAACTGTACACAGCGAAAATGTGTTGTTGGTGGTTCATGCCTTAAATGAGCATCAAGGCACCTGTACATGGTGTTACGATGGAAGCGATTTCGGGGAGACGTGTCGACATGAAACGCCAAAAAAGAAAAACTTTTAAGTTATAACTTTATTGTTTGTACTTGAAAAAGTGACACCAAAGGACTATAAAGTATTTATGTATTAAAATTGTTAAGTGGTTTCTGTCATCATCAATGGACTTTAGTTATAAATAGCGGGCGGCAAATTCCCAAGTCTAGCAAACTTTCTTTGCTTGGTACATGGGAACATTTATGTTTTTTATATGTTCATTTTACATCAAATATCCTGACGAACGAAACCCCTTACATTTATTTATTTGGCATTAATTCAAATTTATATTTATTGAACTTTTTTATTGAAATATTTAGACGAAGGCCAAGAAAGTAGTTGCATGAATAAAAAAAAACTAAAAATTTTACAAAAACAACATTGTTACTATTGAAAATATTCAACAATAGGGTCGTTCTTAGAAAAAATATAAAATCCTCTAAAGTAAAAAGAGATTTGAATGAAAATGTAAAAATAAAGCATTACGAAATGTGACAGGTCCTTCTTCACTTTATATTGAAAATATTCTATGCTTAGGTTTTCTACCCACCGTAAGTGCAGTTCTATGGGGTCTTTATAAAGACCTATAGCCACAAATTTCCGGTGGAAAGTTTTATACCACCAACGAAGATTAAACAGCTAATTACAGCTATTTAGGAGGGATATTGGGGCCACAACCTTCACAAAATGGATAATTGGGAGGTACCGTGCTATGGGGGCTATATGAAGACGTGGACCTATACCAGCAAATTTCAGGTGGAAAGTTTTAAGCACTCAACGAAGACTAAATACCAAATTTCATCTATTTCCGGGTAATAATGAGCCAGAACTTTCAAAATAGCGGAATAAGGGAAGTACCGTTCTATATGGGCTACATGAAGACGTGGACCTATACCAACAAATTTCAGGAGGAAAGTTTTATATCTCTAATGAAGACTAAATACCAAATTTCAGCTACTTCTGTGGAATATTGAAGACACAACCTTCAAAATACCGAAAATCGGGGTGTAACCTTCTATGGGTGTTATATGAGAACGTGGACATGTACCGATTAATTTCTATTGCAAAGTTGTATATCCCAAACGAAGACTATATACCACATTTCAGCTACTTCTGTGGGATGTTGTGGTCACAAAGTTCAAAATGCTGAAAATCGTGATATTTTTCTATATGAAAACGTAGTAGTAGTGCAAAGTTGTATACCACTAACGAAGACTATGTTCCAAATATCAACCTCTTCGTTGGGATATTGAGGGCACAACCTTAAAAATACCGAAAATCAGGAGGTAAAATATGACCCTGAGCTATACTGAAAAACTAAAAACAGGAGCTGATGCAGTATACCCCAAGCGAAGACTAAATACCAAACTTCAGCCATTTCTGTGGGATATTGAGTCTACAATCTGCAAAATACCGAAGATCGGGAGGTACATTCCTGTGGGGCTATATGAAAACGTGGACTTATCCCGACAATTTGTTGTGCAAAGTTGTATACCACTAACGAAAACTATGTTCCAAATTTCAACCTCTTCGTTCGGATATTGAAGGCCCAACCTTCAAAATACCGAAAATCAAGAGGTACCCGTCTATGGTGGCTACATATGTATATAAAAATATGACAAATTTAATTATACCTTCCATATTTTGGTGGAGGGTATAAAAACTCCCAAGGATAGCGAAAATCTGGGTGAAAATCGTAAAATATGATCCTGAGATATATCGCAAAAAACAGGAGCTGATGGAGAAAAACTGCTTGCGAATTTGAAATAACTGTCCAATTTGAGTACGAAAGGCAAAATATCGAATAAAACCAACGTCGTGTTGGCCAGTGCAGTCATTCGAACTGTCGAAAAATTTATTGAAGTAATAATGTGCATGTAATCTCCTTTCAAGAATAAATCAATTATCAGGAACACCAGGTGTAAAACAAAATTATACACCATGTTTGTATTTGGTAATTACTTTCACCTACGACAAAGGTAACATTTGTTATAAGGACATACACCACCTTGTGTATTAAATATGACCATTGTAAATTAATTCCTTTTGTGCTCTTGTTTCACTTATACATGCATTTTAATCAACAAATCACACACACGCATGCGAATAACAGAGGAATGATTATTATTAATTCGAAAATTATAGCCACAGCATTGCGTAAAATGTTCATTATTGAAATGGAATGTACACATCCAGGGGGCAGGGAGTTAGAGAGAAAAAGGAAGGGTGTTGAATTGGTAGTCATCAATTCAACCAATATTACCACAACGACAAGTTTAGCAACCACGGAAGCAGTTAGTTGTAAAGACTGGTGCGAGTATCTAAAAATGTTTGTTTATATGTATGTTTTGGTACAATTTGAAACTCCTAGTCATTGTTACCACACAACTGCTTCTCCTGAAGCATTCAATATATATATGGTATTACAAACGTTTTCGAATTACACAGTATTAATTCACACATCCACAAAATAGATGCAACCATTTGTAAATGTGTATGTCATATACCACTTTTGTTTCGCAAAAGTTCTAACTCCTAATCCTTAAATCTAACAAAAATTTAATTATAATTTGCCCTAATACGAATTCTAGTGGTGAGCGCCTTTGCCGTCTGTGGTATTTGTGCGTGATAACTGCTTTTAATTGTTTCAATTGTCACATTCCACTTCGTGTGGTAACAGAATTATAAAAGTTTATGATTTATACTTAAGCTTTGGTTTTCTAAATACTTCTTTATCGTTATTTTATGCGAAAAAATATTTTATTGGGCTTTTAGTTCCGGTATAATAAATTGCCAATACTGTGTTTAATTTATTCTTCTCACCCCCGAACCAAATTTATCAATTTATTAAGTGCCATAAAATACTAAAACTGAAATGCAGACACTTAACAGATTTTCAGTCATTGTTATTTGGCTATATTTAACGCATAGGTCATAAATTTTAGCGTAGTCAAAAGGGTTGTATACGCGGTTAAAAGGGTTGTATTTATCATTATTCAGTTACAATGTAAATGTAAATATTCGCCATATTTCAAATTGTGTTTCCTTAACTTTTAGGTAAATTTATAGCAGCGATGGAATTTTAGTTGGATAGATTTGTATAGCCTTATCACAGAGACCATGTCAGCATGACATGAAGATAATTTAATGTGATATTTATTCTTACAAACAAAACAAGCCAAAGAGGGACAATACCAAAGATCAACATTTTTTCTTTTTACATATTTCCAAATAATTTGATATGGCTATTTTATGTTTTAAGGCCTCTATTCACTATCAGTCATGCAGTCGGGCCCCTTCGTGTTTACGTGTGCATGACAAGTGTATAGCAAAATTAAGCAATTTTATGATTTTTTGTTCCTTCAGAAACATTAGTTTTTTGTTTTCAAAAATTGTAGGTATATTGATAATTTAAAAACAAGTAAAAACGGCGTTAAGTTCGGCCGGGCCGAACTTGTCCACCACGAGTTGCATTGAACTAAAATGGAACAATTAGTTTCTTTTCGTTTATGAAGAAGACTAAATACCAAATTTCAGCAATTTCGGTAAAACAATGCGACTAACCTTCAAAATTCCGAAATTCGGACAGTATTCGTCCTCAGTATCCTCTTGCTGTTGTAGCTTAGAGGCTTCCACAGACTGAGCATTTATTACGGTTTAATATTTGTTTGTTCCCCTAAAACAAAAAACAAATATGGAGAACAAAGAAGAGATAAAAGTTACGGTGCAGGGCCTACATAATCCAATATAACTATTTGGAACCCAGCATATACCATCCACTCTAACTCAATAGAATCGGTACAATAACAATTTTCATTGCCGTCTTATGAGTCCAGATTAGTTCTAATTAAACTGCCCACCCTAAAAAGCAGACGATCTATGCTTAATGTGACCTTTCTCTTAAATATTATACAATGAAAAATTGTATCTGATTTAATATTAGAACGAATTTTTGTAAATGTTTCGATTAGATTATCTCGCAATTATCAGCTCTTTCACATTGAGTACTTTAATACAAACTATGCCAATAACTATCCGCTACGCCGACTACTAATTGAATTCAACAAACTATACCATCTGATTGATCTGTCTGATATTTTGAAGAGGAATATAATATTATACTTAAATGGATCACAATGAAAATCATCACTTGACATTCCTAATATTTTAATTAAATTTGTCATTCCGTTTGTAACACATCGAAATATTCATCATAAAGTACATATATTTTTGATCAGGGTGAAATTCTAAGTCGAAATAACATGTCCGTCTGTTGAAGTCCAGATACAGCTCGCAATTTTTAAACTAGGGCTTTGTAATTTGGTGTAGAAGTTTCTATTACTCCTAGGATGTTTCGTATTGCAAATGGGCTATATCGGTCCTCGTTTTGATATAGCCCCCATAGAAAGGTACCACCCGATTTTCGGTATTTTGAAGGTTTTAGCAACATTTTCAAACCGAAATGGCTGAAATTTAGTATTTTGTATTCATTGGGTGTTTAAAACTTTTCCCCAGGAAGTTTGTCGGTATAGGTCCACGCCTTCATATAGCCCCCATAGAACGGTACCTCCCAATTTTCGGTATTTTAAAGGTTGTGGCCTCAATATTCTCACGAAATGGCTGAAATTTGGTATTTAGTCTTCGTTTGGGGTATACAACTTTCCCTCAAAAATTTGTCGGTAGACCTCCATGCCTTAAGGGGTTATCCCTAAAATGTTATTGGCTGATTTTGAAGTACAGGTAGTCGATTCAAGTCGATCGGAGAAAAATTGGCTGAGATATGACCTTTCAAAGTGGATAACCCGTAGTGGTTTGTGTGTTTAGGCGTACTTTATTGGTTTATTATACCACTTCTTTTTGCATAATTTTAATGTACCTCACAATGGGTACCTGTTGGGAATTCCCTGAAATGTATTCTATTAAATTCTAATACATATGGCGAGGTAGAAGTCATAAAAAAAGAATGTATCGGACACGTCCAAAAGCATATGGGGTCCGCCTTCGAAGTTTAGTAAAAGTAACAAAAACCTTGGAGGCAATTAATGTTGACAGGAAAATTGATTGACAAGCTCACTGTCTACTATGGACTTGCAATTTGACGCCATTCGAATTCAATTCACGATATGCATGAGGCAATATGGGTGACATTTGATCATTACAGTTCAAGCGATACAATTCCACGTCACGAGAGATGTCCAACCGGTGAAGACGTGGTGTTCATATCAACGGGCTCGGGCAAGAAAAGAGACACGATTACAGACCACTTCCATCAAATGTTTTGTTTGTTTTGTTATTAGACCTATATACAACGATCTAAGTAAAAAGTCTTTACTCGAAAAATGCGTCGGCGGCTTCAATCAAAATAGCAACGAAAGCTTCAATCAACTTATTTGCAAAATTTGCCCCAAACCCTTTCAAGTGGAGCACTCGTTGTAAATTTAGCAGCTTACATTGCGATTGGCCTTTTTAACGAAGGTACAAAATCATTGTTATTTTATTTGAGCTCGATGGGAGTGAGCTGTGGACAAAACGCACACGAATATGATCTTTTGCGAACAGGTAGATAGGGTATATGGCGTCTCTAAAATCATGAAGTTCCTATCCAAAACTCACTCACAAGCCGAGCTTACGGTTGATGAAACGGGTAGCAAGATGGAAACAACCGGGAAAACTCTAAGCCTTCTGATCAGAACGCACTTCTCGTCGAGTACTACGGCACACATTGTGTCACAGATGGAGATAGCTTATGCATCAGAAGAAGCACCAAAAGTCGACAACTTGATGATTAAAGAAGCAATAATGAGTTTCACACCATACAAAGCAGCAGGGCCAGGAAGTGGACTACATTTCGTCCAAACTGGTGGAGATTTTTAACACTTGCTTAAAGTTTGCATGTACTCCTATAGCCTGGCAAGAGGCAAAGGTAGTATTCATTCCGAAGCTAGGCAATGCAAGTTACGCAATACCAAAAGCTCACTGGAAACTGCATTACATGAGGTAGTACACCATATAGAGAGAACTTTCGATACGAAGTTGTATACACTCGCAGTATGCATCGACACCGAAGGCGCTTTCAGCAACGTCAGCACCGAAACACTAATCCACTCCTTTGACGAGTTTCAGGTGGACCGGGCCTTGAGGCACTGGATAAACCGTATGCTAAGGAATAGATGGATAAGCTTGGCGCTACAAGAAGTTACAAAAAGAGACAAAGTTGGACAGGGGACGCCACAGTGGGGGATACAATCACCTCTCCTATGAGTCACCACCATAAATAGTCTATTAAGGACCTTAACCGACGAGGGATTTGATAATACTTCTTAGGGGAAAGGATCCAAATATACTCTGTAGTAGGGCCGAAACGGCTAACTGGGCTAGACCGAGAGGTTTAAATGTAAACCCGGAAAAAATAGAACTGTGTCTTTTCACTAGGAAAACGAAAATAGGAACTTACGAAGAACCAGTTTTCCTACATAAGAAGATAAACATTTCTCCAACAGTTAAGTTCCTGGTAGTAATTCTGGACTGGAAACTTATATTGAAAGACCATATTCAGGAAAGGGCTAATAAAGCCCGCAGATTTAGGTCAACCTGTAGGATGGCTATATGTCCAAAATGGGGTTTCAATCTAAGGATGACACACTGGTTATGCAGAAGCGTAATTAGACCGATTCTAACTTACGCTTCTGTGGTATGGTGGACAGCTATGGACAAGAAATGCAATGTTAAAGTACTGCAAAAAGTCCAAAGAATGTGGTGCTTAAGTATTAGTGGCGCAATGAGGACTACACCAACCAGGGCTTTAGAGACAATTTTGTTTGTCCACCCACGCAGCCATCGCAGCCTTACGACTTAAGTCGATGAGGGAGTGGATCGAAAGAGACCACCAAACATGCCACCAAAGCATACTACGGGCTATAACGGGCGAGTCAATAGATCATATTTTATCAGACCGTATACCTGCAACAAGTGAAGTCGCTTGTGTGAAGTTTTAATACCGGACAGAGACTTGTAGATCGATGGAACCCTAGAGCGGATGTCAACTGGGCTGCGGGTTTGCAGATGGGGCCTTTCTATGGGGGATAACGGGTCTGGGTCTCTATATTGAAGAGGATCGAGCAAGATGGTGAAATCAGAAACTGTCTTGAAGTGTAATAAGTCAATCAGCGACTACTCCCACCATTATATGGCTACCAGGACATGCAGGGATTAGGGGTAACGAGATAGCTAACTCCTTGGCAAGGCATGCCAGGGTGCAAACTACAATAAGCCTAGATAATGCTAAGCCTTTAAAAGCGGCTCGTCTAGAGTTAAAGGAAGGGACAAAAAATTCCCATATATCCCTCTGGAACATTGAAGACAATGGAAAAAACACACAAATCCTATGGGGAACCCTGACGAGGATAAAACAAAGGAACTACTTTTAATCAGTAAAAAAGATATTAGTAGACTGACTGGCATCCTTGCGGAATACCTGGGGCTACAAGCGCACCTACACAGAATTGGATGTGTAGGAAGCAGTCAATGCAGAGCATGCGAAGAGGACGACGAAACATTGGAACACTACATCTGTCATTTTCCTGCCTTCGCGACACAAAGAAATCAATTTCTGGGAAATAACACAATACAAGATAAAGCGATTTTGAGATATGTGTTCGTTCGTTCTTTTGTCTGTCTATTAAAAATTGTAATCAACGAAGCGATTAGTGTTTGGTGGTGATGAAACAAAACTTTTGTGTGAAAACTGGTAAAATTTTTAGTATAATTACTATGTCTACCAGAAATATATGTCATATTAAAAAAAGGAACTTTTTAGGATTCCATTGATGCCAACAAGTTGCTGTAGGATGTCGTATAACAGAGTTACAGCCTAGTATATACAGGGATCCGACAGTTTTAATTGTGTCTAGTGTAACCATAATAACGCAATTATAGTTTAATGCCGACAAATCTTTCACGAGTTAAGAGTTTTTGTCAAAAAAATATTTCACAGTTGGTCCGAGTCTACTGGACAGCTTGCGTGTTAATAACATAAACTTCGTATAATCGCCGTTGACTGCCAGACCCACTTTGGCAGACTGTTTTTTAATTTTTGCAAAGGTGGCTGTTTCGGCTCGAGTTGATCTAACAGTAACATTATATCCTTATTGTATATAGTGCTGCTTTTATCTCTGGCCGATGTTAAATAGGTCACACGATAGACTGTCAACTTGTCTGAAACCTCGTTTTGTTATGAAATGCTCGGAGAGGTTCTTTCCTATTTTAATTGCTGATCTTGTGTCAGCCAATGTCAGGCTGCATAGTCGAATTAGTTTTGCAGGGATGACAAACTCAGACATGGCTTGAAACACCTTTGCTTTAATTGGGGTGTCGAACTCGGCCTTATAGTCGACGAACAGGTGGTATGTGTCGATCTGCCTTTCGTGGGTCTTCTCCAGTATTTGGCGCAGTGTGAAGATTTGGTCAATTGTCGACTTACCAGGTCTAAAACCGCATTGGTATGACCCGATTATTTCATTGACCATGGGTTTTAAACGTTCACACAGTATGCTCCTTTCTTGTGTACGGGACACAGAAGCCTGAGCTTCCAATCGTTGGGTATGCTTTCTTCCTGCCAAATTTCGCAAATTAGCTGATGCATACTCCTTAACAGCATTTCGCCACCGGTCTTAAACAGTTTGGCGGGAAGTCCATCAGCTCCTGCTGCCTTATTGTTTTTCAGCCGATTGATAGCTGCCATAACCTCGCTTTGGCTAGGTGGTAGACATTCAACGTTGTCATTTACGATTGCTTCTGCGGTATCTCCATCGCCACCCATATTCGATACCAAGAGCTTCATAAAGTGCTCCTTCTAAATTCTCAGTACGCTATCTGTATCAGTTACCAGATATTGTGAGCATATGTGATTAAAACTTTAAAATACGGATAACCATAGCAAAAGTGGTCTGATATGGTTAACTTTCAATTCAAAATATCCAAGAAGTAATACATAATATATAGGGATTTCTAAGAGAAATCGGATACTTTTTCAAAATGAGGATTTTGATTTCCTCTTTGTTTTTGAAAATATACTGAAATGTTTTGAGGATGAGCAGTATCACCACAGCAACAAGTGTCCGACTTCACTTAGAAATTCCCATATAATACTCTGTACCAAATTTCTTAATTGTATCTTAAATATTGAGAACTCTTGATTTTATATAATTTGTCTCAATAATTATTAAAAAATCAACTGACAACCTTTAAAATAGCGATACGTAACCCTACCCAACATTTTAAAATTTGATGATTTTTGGTCAAGGTGGGTCCCCCCAAAATGAAATCCTGCGTACGTCCCTGTCGACATTCATTTTGTAACCAATGCAGAGATGAAAAAAGTATAGCTGAGATGGTAGTAAATATCCGCCGACTCATCCTCTTGACTTTTTGCTTACGTGTTTCCTAAAAGTTTTCTTATAATAAAAACTCTGTCAAATAATGAATGTAGAAAAAATGTGTTGCCCCGATTCGAGGGTTTTTTCGGCTTAGTCTTTGACTTCGAGAGTAATTTTTAAGCTGGGTCGATTTCTTATTATACCCTCACATTTATGGCAAAGAAAAACGTATAAATATTTTGGAATATTTGATTTAGATGCCGCATATTCTTGATGTTGATCCCACATATTCTCATAAAGGCCGTCCAGTCTTCTTATTTGTACTTTAAATGAGAAGCCATTCTTGGTTTCTATGAAAGGATCCATTGCATTCCTTTGAATTAACATGTGGATTTTTATCAGAGATTCTACTGGTCATTAATAAGAACATATCGAAATAATGGTCGTAGACAAACCTCTATGTACCCCAATATTAATATCTGTGTGTTCTGTGTGTGGCCGTCCCTCCCTCCTTCGCATTATCTAAATATTGTAATCACGGTACAGGTCGCAATTTTAATCGGATCGTCACGGAATTTTTGCTGGTGGTGGGGGTCTCAGAGAGGAAGAAACCTTTAGATTTCGGTGATGGACAAGCAATTTATGTTGCGAAATAGTCAAATTTTTATTCCTATGCGAATACGAGAGGAACTAGAAAGGTTTCTGGCCTAAGGATGAAAACGCGAATATCTGCCATCAGAAATAGTTTTATTGTTTTCTTAAGTAGTCTTCAGCATGATTTATACACTTTTTCGTGCGCTCAAACCATTGTTGAAACACTTTTTCTACTCCGATTGAGACACCTTCATAACATGTTTTTGAACGCTTCAGCAGCATTTTCTGGCGAAACAGGCGACCATTTGCTTCGAAGAGCATCTTCCATATACAACATTTGTTGGATTTGGCTTTCCTTCGGGTCTCCGATTGGTGCTTTGTTTCGAGCTCATACGCATAGATCCACGATTTGTCATCTGTGACGATCTTATAAACGTCGTCTGAAGCACCGCGAATGTATTTATTCACAATTTCTTTGCCCCAATCGACAAGAGCCTTGTTTGAGCGATTGTCATATTGTGTTGTATCTAACGAGAAAACTTTTTGCGGCCATTTGTGGAATTCTGTAACTCATTTTTCGAGTTACCGACAAATATCGTTAAAATTAAAATGTTTATAATTTCGGTAATTAACGAAATTTTTCGGTAAGTTAACAACCAAAATAAAGCTGTTGCTAAATTCTACCGATAGCAACAGTGCAGTCAACTTTTATTGATACTTTACATTCATAATTTTACTTGCGGCAATTTTTCTCGTTCCTTTTTAAACTTGTCTCTTGCGTTTATAAAAGGCAATTCTGTTCCGACAAGTTTTGATTTCAAAACAATGAAAATAATGTCAAATACGAAAAATATAAAATGAATTGCCTGAGAATTGCCGGTACGAGCAATTTTTTCCATTTCCTTTCCCCTTACGTGTCTCTTCTACAAACTGGGACTTGCCGCAAGTAAACTCGCCTAATGTAAATTGGGACAAATGTGAAATGAAAACTTTTATAAAGGAGAAAACTGTCAAATGAAACAAATTATAAAGAAAATATTTTTCATTTCAAATTTTCACAGAACAAGAATCCAGCCCCTGGTGTTCATACAATATCAAATATTAGTTTGTGGAAGAAATGTTCAAGAATGCCTCTATCTCACGGTATTTAACATGGGGATCGTGCATTATCAGTTTTTGGACGATGCTCACGACCTTCGCTTTTTAACGAGTGTCGGCCACGATTGAATTCATTAAAACAGTTTTTCATAGTGCTATAGGATGGCCCTTAAGCGACACACAAAGAATTAATTTGATCGATGCACTCTTGTCGTGATTATCCACGTCGAAAATTGTGTGAAATGATCGGAGGAAAATGTTCACAAGTATATTTCATATTTTTTGGCAAATTGATTTTTCAATTCGCAAGACATGGTGGTACGCCAAATCGTATTGTGTATGCTAAAAAGTGTCAAACTTTCCAATGGAAATGTGAAATGTCGCCTGGCAATTCGTATTGTTGCCTAGGCCAGAAACTTATATAGTAGCCCTAGTATATGTACACTTTTTTCATCCAAAAATATTGGTCATCTATTACATACCTGATTATACAAACTCTTTCTAAGAACTATCACATTTCATGTTCGTAGAAAACCATTGTTACAAATGCAAATGTTAAAATTGTAAATTATGTCACTCTATTATAAAGGTCACATTTGATGCTTTAGTAATAACCATAATGCATCATGGTAATATCGAAATGCATTGTTTGGTATGCGGTGTTTCCGTTTTATCTGTGATACGAACGGAAACAACCGCTGTATTATTTAGCAAAGACAAAATTCTGAATGTGCACATTTTGAAACTTACACAGATGTCGCTATAATATAAACCAAAAATTTATTTAATTCTGTTGATTACACTGTGATACAAAAGTGGACAAAATTTTTTTGCAGGATTTCTGATGCACAAATTCGGTTTTTGGGAGTCCATAGAAGACGAAAATACCTTTGGTTTCTTTGGGTCACTTCGGGTTTTGATTTTATAACGGTAAATGTAGTGAAAAATGGGGTTTCTTGGATTTTCAAATTTAAACGGACATTACTTCTTTTTTCCACAACCGATTTGCACACAATGTTTTTCATTATAAAGGGGAGAGTAAAGCCTTTATCCGACCATCATTAAAATCAGTAAGCTTCTTCCTCTGTGGGACCCCCATTAACCCCTAAACTTTCGTGACGATCCGATCAAAATTGCGACCTGTGGCGTGATTACAAAAAATCGGAAATGGGATGCATTATCGACTATTGCCATATCTCTGCTATTTGACCACCTATGACAACCTAATTTACATCGTTGTAAAGGTAATATTTTCTTCTTTCCTTGCAAGATTTTGCTTTTGATATACCTCTTAAAGAAACAGAGATATTGGCTTTGAAATAAAACGTTAACCTTTCTTCAAATAAATGTTTGCCCATTCCGACCCCTAAATATTATCCGACCATCATCAAAATCAATAGGCTTCTTTATTTTTGAGACCCCCAGTAACCCCCAAAATTTCGTGACGATCCGATCAAAATTGCGACCTGTGGCGTGATTACAAAAAATCGGAAATGGGATGCATTATCGACTATTGCCATATCTCTGCTATTTGACCACCTATGACAACCTGCTTTACACCGTTGTAAAGGTGATATTTTCTACTTTCCTTTCCAGGTTTTGCTTCTGATATACCTCTTAAAGAAACAGAGATATTGGCTTTGAAATAAAATGTTGACTTTTCTCCAAATAAGTGTTTGCCCATTCCGACCCCTAAATATTATCCGACCATCACCAAAATTAAAATGCTTCTTCATCTGTGAGACCCCCATTAAATCTGAAATTTTCGTGACGATCACATCAATATTGCGACCTGTAGCGTGATTTCCAAAAAAATAGAAAAATGGGATGTATTACCGACTGATGCGATATCTCCGTTAGTTGGTCACCTACGCCGACCTAGTTTGCATCATTGTAAAGACGGGATCCTCTACTTTCATAGTCAGGCTTTGCTTTTGGAAAATTTTCAACCAAAGCTGTGATATTTGTCAATATAATTAAAATCGCAAAAATGAAAATTGGGGTTTTATTTGCTACTATTGCGATATCTTCGTTGTTTGGTCACCTACGAGCACCTACTTTACATCATTAGAAAGATGATATTTTCTGCTTTCATTGTCAGGTTTTGCTTTTGGTATACCCCATATAGAAGCTGAGATATTGGCTTTGGAAAAAAACGTTGTCTTTTTATCCACCTAAGTTTTTTGCCCTTTCCGACCCCTAAATATTATCCGACCATCACCAAAATCAATAGGATTCTTCCCCTCCGGGACCCCCATCAACATCAAAAATTTCGTGACGATCCGATCAAAATTGCGACCTGTAGCGTGATTACAAGGTTTAGATGGACAGACGGACGGACTGACGGACGGACACACATAGCCAGATCGACTCAGCTCGTCGAGACATTCATTTTGATATATATAAGTATGGGTCTACGACCATTATTTCGATGCGTTACAAACTTTTTGGCCAAAACCAACTTATAATACCCTCCCCACATAGTGGTGTAGGGTATAAAAATTGTAAAACTGGGTTAAAGCCAACATGTATTTTTTTGTTTCCTCTCGGTTTGTGATTAAACCACACATTTCGCGATTTTCCTGTCGAAGTCAAGGTAGAAGCCAACTAAATAAGGACCATCTCACCAATGTATAACTTTTCAAAATTTGATCCGCGTCCACCATTAAATGATGCTGACATTTTGAAGCCAGATTTTAAGTGTTTTTTCTTAATTTTCTTCTAATTTCGTTCCGCAAACAGGTTTTTCAAAAACATCAGGTATAGGATTGTAGAAGTCGCGATTCTGACTTATTTGATATCCAGATGTGTTGTGAATGTGGTGAAGCTGTGTATTCATAGAAATCTGTATACGGAAATATATGTATATAAATACGAAAATGTTGTGCGAACATATTTTAAATATCATATTTTTCGTACCTAATTTTTACAATTGTCAGTCGATTTCCTCGTACTTGATTGCAAATTTTAAATTTTACATTGCGGATCTAATAAATCATAACTCGTGAAAATACATCTACTAAAACGCGAGAAATTCCAAGGTAGGAGAAAATCGCGTTTTCAAGGGTCGTTTTCACTGCAATGGTTTTTCATTGCATCTTCGTTTTTGCGGAAACAGAGATTTAAAAACTTCACTGCTAAGGGAGCTATATTCATTTTATCCCAAAAATAGTGTGTGATGCCACATTCACGTTTCTTCATTGAAATATATCGATGATATTCATATATATATCGATGTTGATTTTCATGATGGACACTGAAATCGGATGCGGAACAAAATTTGCACGACGCGCTGTTGCCAAACGATATGGCAACGCTGAATTGATCAAAATACAACACTAAATGAAGGAGCATAATAAGAATAAGAAAAATATAACGGTGTCCTTTAAAAAGGAATACCAAACATCAGCGGCAAAATGCCAAGCTAGCATTCTTATTGAATTCAGTTTTATTTGGATGAGTAACGAGGTAAGGTGGTAGTGATTAACAAACGAACCCAACATAACAAATAAAAATAATTAATTTTTTTGTGGCGAGAAATTTTTTGAACATGAATATTAATTAATTATGATAGCGAAGAACAAAAAAACAATCTGTGAAATTGAAAACTTGAAAAAAATTATGTGGAAAGTTTTTAATATCAAATTTAAAAAGACACATAACATCCTTTCACAAAGGTGTTGCTGCCAGTTTACAACTTGTAAACATTGATGAAGAAAAAAGCATTGCATCACAATCAACTTCTGCAGACATAACTACCAAAAATCCAAATTAAATTTCGTGGGTGTGTAGAATGGGTGTCAAACAACAATGTCCCATTCAAACTGTTTGATTCACAGGGTTTTAAAACACTAGTTGATCCAATCTGCAATGCACTTGGAATTCATATTAATTCGTCTAACATTGTTGAAAAAAATTAATAAAGCAGCAAATGATGTAAGAGACTTGATTACACAAAGTGTCAAATTCAAGAAGTTATCTATACAAGTAGACACTGCAACAAGATTGGGAAAAAGCGTTTTGGGAATAAACGCACAATGCTGCGAGAATGGTAAATCAATTGAAATTTTTACAATTGTCATTCGATTTCCTCGTACTTGATTGCAAATTTTAAATTTTACATTGCGGATCTAATAAATCATAACTCATGAAAATCCATCTACTAAAACGCGAGATACGAGAAATTCCAAGGTAGGAGAAATTCCCGTTTTCAAGGGGTCGTTTTCACTGCAATGGTTTTTCATTGCATCTTCGTTTTTGCGGAAACAGAGATTTAAAAACTTCACTGCTAAGGGAGCTATATTCATTTTATCCCAAAAATAGTGTGTGATGCTACATTCACGTTTCTTCATTAACCGCATTGAAATATATCGATGATATTCATCATATATATATATCGATATAGATTTTCATGATGGACACTGAAATCGGATGCGGAACAAAATTTGCACGACGGGAAAAAATATGCGCTGTTGGCCAAACGATGTGGCAACGCTGAATTGATCAAAATACAACACTAAATGAAGGAGCATAATAAGAATAAGAAAAATATAACGGTATCCTTTAAAAAGGAATACCAAACATCAGCGGCAAAATGCCAAGCTAGCATTCTTATTGAATTCAGTTTTATTTGGATGAGTAACGAGGTAAGTTGGTAGTGGTTAACAAACGAACCCAACATAACAAATAAAAATAATTAATTTTTTTGTGGCGAGAAATTTTTTGGAGCATGAATATTAATTATCAAGCGTAAAGTGTGTTCAAATTCGATATTTTATGACGAACATGTGTCATATTTTTTAAATTTATTTTATTGAGGTTGGTGAAACATTTTTTGCTTTGAAACAGCGCACCAGCGTAAATTACCGAAGTGATGTTTTATAATGGCAAATAAAGAAATAAATAATGAAACTCGAAAATATTTTCGGTATGATAGCGAAGAAAAAAAAAACAATCTGTGAAATCGAAAACTTGAAAAAAATTATGTGGAAAGTTTTTAATATCAAATTTAAAAAGACACATAACATCCTTTCACAAAGATGTTGCTGCCAGTTTAAAACTTGTAAACATTGATGAAGAAAAAAGTATTGCATCACAATTAACTTCTGCAGACATAACTACCAAAAATCCAAATTTAAAATTAGTATGGATGAGGGAACAATATTTTGTGGATGTGTAGAATTGGTGTCAAACAACAATGTCCCATTCAAACTGGGAATAAACGCACAATACTGCGAGAATGGTAAATCAATTGGAATTTTCGTTAAAAATGTTAATCTAAAATTTATTACATACTTTTCAGGAAAAATTATCATACGAACACTAGGTATGATAGAAGTTCTTAAAAGACATACTGTTTAGAATTTGAAGGAAGAAATATTAACAACTCTCCGAAAATACTCCATTACCCAGGAAAATGTTCGATGACAGGAGTTGAATCATAGGTGCAAGTGACATGTCATAGGTGAATCACCAATGACATTTACAAGAGAGTGGCACATGATTTGTCATAGCATCTTGCACCAGTTCATTGTCATAGCGTCTTGCACCAGTTCATCGTCATAGCATCTTGCACCAGTTCATTGTCATAGCATCTTGCACCAGTTCATTGTCATAGCATCATGCACCAGCTCATCGTCATAGCATCTTGCACCACTTCATTGTCATAGCATCTTGCACAAGTTCATTGTCAGAGCATCTTGCACCAGTTCATTATCATAGCATCTTGCACCAGTTCACTGTCATAGCATCTTGCACCAGTTCATTGTCATAGCATCTTTCACCAGTTCATTGTCAATAGCAATACCTCGCAATAATAAAACAATGGACGTAATATTCATGAAAAGCAATATTGTTTATTATATGAATCGAATTCATTCCATACTTATGAGTTATTTATAACAATATCACATTTAGCTAAACGATATAACGACATTGAATGTGTTACATATTAAAACAAAAATATATGTATATACATATTTACATAAATTATTGAAATTAAATTTATGTTAGTCCCGGTCCACACTAGTATGAATTTCATTAAAAATTTTCATGAAATTAGGCGTTCTTAGCTCGAATTCCACACTAAAGCATTTTTATGATTTTACTCTGCTATGGAACTCGATCTAGAGACGCATAATTTCGTGTCAAAATTTCAGTGAAATTACTGTAGTGTGGCCCGGGACTTATGAGATCTTATACAGAACAAGTAAAAAAGTATCAGTCGGCTTTGCCGACAGAGGTATACCCTCAGCCAATGTGAACTGAAACTTTCATCTACGGACAGATAGAATGTATTTAGCGTATCTTCAGAATTTTGTGGCCCTTTTTCAACATTTGAATTTGCCGACAAAAATGTGGATTAGGGATTAACACAAATGTTGAACTTTTGTGGGGGAGGTACCCTTAGGGAGGACCGATATGGGCCATTTTAGAAGTTAAAGTAAAATTTGACAATATATTAGGAGATCCAATGTTTGGACCAAATTGGTTGCACCATTCAAGTGATATCGTCCTAACATTTTAGTGACATATTGGGGAGAAGTACCGGAAGTTGGGGACCGGTATTGCCCCATGAAACTAAGTTTGGATAAAATATTACGAAGACCAAATGTTGCACCAAATCGGTAGAACAGTTCGAGAGCCTCGTATGGTGACATAGGGCTTTTTACACCTTTCGGGGTGTTTTCCCAAGAAATATGGACCTGCTCCTGAAAAAACTTTTACCGTCGTAATGGAGGTAGCGAATGCAAATCGCTTCAACAAAAATCAAAGTGATTCGAGAGCAGGTCTTATCCGAAATGTTGTGTGGGAAGTACCCAAAGGAGTGCACAATATAGTCCATATTCGAATCTGATCTATATCTGGTAGATATATTATTCAAACTTTTTTGGGGGGGTACCTGAAGGAGTGGACCGACATGGTTTATCTTCGAACCTAATATATGTTTGGACAAAATATTACGAAGGCCAAATTTTGGACCGAATTGGCAGATCCGTTCGAGATTTATCTTGCGCTCCAACCACTACACACGATGTCATAGGGGTTTTTTGCACCTTTCAGGCTATTTTCTCAGGAAGTATGGACTTGCCCCTTATGAAACTTGTACCGTCGTATGGGGGACAGCGAATACAAGTTGCTACAACAAAAATCAAAGCCATTCGAGAGCAGGTCCTAAACTGAACTTTTCCGAAATTTTGTGTGGGAGGTACTCGAAGGAGTGGACCGATTGAGTCCATATTTAAACTTCATCTAAGTCTGGTAGAACTTTCACGATGTGGGCCAAATCGGTTACTCCCTTCAAGTGTTATCGTGCGCACAAATTTTCCGAACTTTTGTGGTGGAGGTACCGGAAGGAGTGCACCGATATAACATACGAACTTAAACTAAGTTTGGGCAAAATGTTACGAAAGCCAAATTTTGAACCGAATCGGTTGCTCCGTTCGAGAGTTATCGTGCGCACCAACCAGACAGACGGACGGACATGGCTAAATCAACTCCAAATTGTCTGAAACACATTTCGTATAAACATACTTGGGGTCTAAAACCATTATTTCGATGAGGCACATTTTTCGTTAGCATAAATGCTGAGGGTATAAAAACAAAAAAATACACGTTTAACCAGAAATATTCCTTAAAATAGGCAACAGTTATGATGATGTAT
The DNA here is from genome assembly GCF_047663935.1 of Musca autumnalis. Taxonomy (NCBI): domain Eukaryota; kingdom Metazoa; phylum Arthropoda; class Insecta; order Diptera; family Muscidae; genus Musca; species Musca autumnalis. Next base: position 86,421,857 of record NW_027411866.1, read on the forward strand.
GAACGAAATAACATTAAATGTTTTAAGAGATTAATAACGGGAGATTAGCAACATTATGCGTGTTTACGTATTATAAAACTTTTCAAATTTATAAATGAAAATATTTTTAAAAAAGTACATTCTAACAGGTATCGAACAGAACAATAATTACTTTTAAAAGCGGTAAATGCGCTAGATATTGGAACTGCTCTCATATCAATTATATGCATTTTGAAGCAAAGGACTTTTTCAAGTCAAAAGTAGTAAATTCTTGCACGAATAGGAAAAGAGCTGCAGGTTTAGTTGGGTGGGCATATTAAGAGTTAATTAGGAGTTGATATTGGCTCTGGAAGAAGTCTTCTGATTCAGCTTCGACAGCTGGAATTTGATTTTCTTTTGACGTGTTTTTCGTCCTTTGTTTGCCCTTGCACAGCTTATTTTTGGCTAGTTTGAGTCCATATCTTAAGTCGTCCTTAAATTAACGCTCAATACACCCGTTAACATATGTACCAGCTGAAACAAAAATGATGTAAATTTGACGTACACACATCTATCTTCAAAATACTTACCAAAGCAAATACCCATGATCTTTGGGTAATTGAGTAGGCACAGTTTATTATGGGTGTCGTCCACATTAAATTTAAAAAGGAGATCAGTATCCACTAAATCCGCGATGATTTTTTTAAACCACGAGCTCCGCAAATGGCTCGTACGGATGCAATCTAAAAGTGTTATTTATGTATATGCATTAATAAACGAATATGTTATCTAACGCATACATACATATTTTTCTTCGTTTCTCTTATCTGTTACTCTAAAATTATAATAAAAAACGTTTAGAACAGTAATATTGAGCGTGTTTATTGTACAGCATACAGATGCATACTTTACCTTTGATCTCCTTTTGCAACATGTTATTATTTTCTTCACACAATTTATCCACCTTTAATTGTAGACAGCTTACGTTTTCTGAAATGATAATTTAAATTAATAATTGAAAAATACTGTTTGGTTTACTGTTTATTTCCATTAGATACTGCAGTATGTTTTGGTGTGTTTTTGGTGGCATCTTATGGACCGTTTGACTCATTTTCCTGAATGGTACAATAATATTAATGAAGAAGGGGAAAACTTATCTATTTTTATATGGAATCACCATTATTTTTGAAATTTCTTTTATATTGAAAATCTGCTCTTTGCTGCTGGTTTCTAAAGTTTCGCTGAAGGCTATTCCAACATGCAACGAATTGATGGGAGCATCGAAAAAAGACTTTAAATGCAGTAGTATTTTTCCCTCTAAATATCCATTGCCATATAATATTGAAATTATAATGTATGTAGTATTATCGATACAGCATATGTTGTCTGCCTAAAGACTCGATTTTAGATTTATTTTGTAATGTGATAGGTTTGTGGAAAGTAACGTCACTTCTATTTGCGCAGCCCTCATCCGTTCTTCTTGGGCAGAGCGATGATGAAAATACAGTTCGGTTTCTGAGGCGAATTCCATTTTGCTGGCAACGGTGACAACCATTTAAAGCATTATCAGACTTTGTTTCACATATAAATGATTTTGCTGGCGTGTCGCATATAAATGCCCGAATTGAAACTTTAAATTTATCTCCTGTATTAATTCTGCGTATTTCCTGAACAAAGTCATGCATATAGCAGTCTACATTTGAAGGCTTTTGTTTGCCAACGAACGTGCCAATCAAAAAAACTCCAACTCTTGGCTCGTCAACAATTTTGCCCAAAATCGGCCATAAACCAACAGAGGAACTTTTGTAGAGTAAACCGTCAATTCCTATATCCAAATTCACTGCAGTTTTTCCTTTAAAATGTTCTCCACTTTTTCCAGTTGTTGTTCTAAACCAATATGGATATATTCGACAGGTGCCACTGTCCTAGTAACACATTTCTTAGTTTGTTTCAAAAGCCCATTTACACTACACTATTTATTTTTGGTGGGAATGTGAAAAGGGGCATAATTTGTGAGAAAATTAACTGAAAAGGAAAGTCCTTATGTGTAAGGATTAAGGATTATTACATGTTTCAAAAGGACAACGGCATCAAAACTATGGGTTTCCTTCAAGAAATTCCCGTTTCTTCAAAAAGGAAAAGTCGAAACTCGATCAAGATCACCCCATATTGAAACTAGAGCTTTTCTGAGCATTTCATGGCTTTAAAATTCATAAACAGGACATAACGCCCGGAATTTTGTCGCTACAGTTGTTGTATTTGTAGATGACCAATTTTTGTGGATTTTACGATCCAGTGTACGTTGGACTTGTCACTATAGGTACTATAACTGCAATTAAAACCAATTAATATACTCTTTATGATCTTAAGTACATATTTAGTTTCATATTGTTCAAAAATATCAAGAATTTTTTGCACAGTTCCACGAGGATTCTCCGCTGTATACTAACTTTTGCGACATAAATTTTGGTATTTTTGGGATTCGAACCGTACATTTGTGAACGTATGCAAATATTGCGCACTTGTAATTGTTATTACAGAAGACAACCTTCTTGTCTATCAAATAAAACTAATTGTTTGTTGTTTTCAATAAGTTATAGCGATATTTATCCCCAATACATTTTGATTTCAACGGTGTATACTAACTTTTGCGGTAGACTGTATATTAAATATTTTGAGGCGTTATGCAGGTTTTTTTAAAGACGTAACTTCGAAAGATTTTTCGTTTAAAATCTTAAACTGAGTCTTTAATTCGAGCCACATCTTTAAAATTGATTGGATAGCTTTTTCAATTGAAATTCAATTCGTATAATTCGGATATAAATGCCGGTCATAACAGCTTAACTCGAAAGAGAATTAATTCAGAAAGCTATAATTTTGGTTCCACCATTGCAATTAAGGTGGGCATGACCAAAAAGTTCAATTTTGCTGGCAAAGATTTTTCTGTTGCTGCGCACACAATTGGAGCGAATAACAAACGCATCTTATTAGCAGAAGATCTTTCAAATTGTATTTGTCTTTAATTTTTCTAAACACACGATTATTCATACTTATCATAGAAGCGGCTTTGTCTGTTCCAATAGCCAAAAGGTTTTTAGTGTTCAAATTGAATAGTTTTAACAATTTTTCTATGATACCTAAAACGTTTGTTAGGATTTCTTGCTTTTGAATGCTATAAAAACGAACGACAAAAACCATGACTTTTTCGGCTGAAATATTCGTATCTTAAATTAAATATATATATATATATATATATATATATATATATATATATATATATATATATATATATATAACATATGAAAAATGGCAACGATAAACAAAAATATGATAAAATTAAAAAAAAAAAATTAAGTGTACACACTTTTTAAATTAAAATTTCGTGATGACGAACACCATGCATACAACATACATAATTGCTTTTACCTGTACTTTCATCCAAAATAAGACTAAATCGTGTATCTTTTAAGTCGGGCACTTCGTGCGATGAAGAGAAAATCCGCTGCTTTGCTGTCCATAAATGTGGCATTACATATTTCTCCTAGTTGATCTATGGAACTGAACGAAGTATGCACTGCAGTGTAAAGGGCATCACCTGGCTTGCTTTTCAATTACAGTCGAAATCGCTTATAACGTCGTCGTTTATAACGTCATATCGCTTATAACGACGAAATCCAAAAGTCCCGAATTTCTGCCCTTTATATTCCACACCGGTTAGACAACTGAAATACGACTGCCATGTAGGCGGTCTCAAGTCAATTAAGCTTGCCACCCAATGTCACATCTGTTTTACAACCCATAGACCAAGAATAAAAAACGATGAAAGTACGAAATTAAATATGTTGGATGCAGTGTTATTGTTGGATGATGAAGCCTTGAAAAAATTAGCGTCTTCTGTCATTGCTAACTGTGTTCATTATGCGGGATTAATGGTCCGTTGAACGATTCTGAAGACATTTGTCTCTATTCTCATTTCCCCCAACATGTAGAAGATATTGATGAATTAGTTGACATCGATGCCATGTATAATGACGACGACATAATATTGGAAGTTTTGGATGAAAGCAATTCTAACGAAGAAATTGAGGATACTACAGAACCAATTTCAATTACCGCCAGTGTCAGAGGCATGCCTACCAGTAGAAACTCTTTAAAAAGCTATTTACTCAGAAGATGTTGCAACAAAGGATGTGTTTTGGAAACTCTTTCAAAACTCAGATCTGATTTAAATTTTATCTTATGAATATGAAAGCCAAAACTAAAATAACAGACTATTTTAAATAAAACCATGAATTAAATGACCTTATACTTTTTTATTTAGTTTTTAAGTCTTTTATACGTATATAGAACGAAAAAGTACAAAAATTAAATTGAATTTATTATACATAATATAATTTGACCTCTATTATTAATTTTGTTTATAACGACTATCGCTTATAGCGTCCGAATTTGGTCGGTCCCTTGACCGAAGTTATGAGCGATTTCGACTGCACAAAATTTCCTTTTAATGCAGTTTGTTTGATTTATTAATTTGGTTATCCTCTGTTCGTTCGACGAATGAGATCCGTATGCTTCGCTGTTAGTTCTCTGTTGCAGTAACTGCACGCAGCCTTTGCCATCTGAATGTATGAATATTTCACTGGCTACACAATATGCATACATGTATTTACTTTAGAAAATATCCAAATACTTAAAAGTGTTATAAGCAATAATAGTGCTACAAATAATAATAAAAATAATTTTTTAAATTAATTACATTATTTTACGAATTTGAGGCTGCGTCGACAAGCGCTTGTGAGTCAGCTAAAACGATGTTAAATAAATGTATGAAAATTCCAATAAGATAGTTATAACAAATAATACGTAATTGTGGATTGTTCAAATGTGGTATGATCCTTAATGCAATAGATTGAAGTTTGTCGATTTACATTCTAACAGCGAATTTAATCTGGAGTTTCATTATTTTCGGGCAGCTTTTGTCACAAAAGGACATATTTGGTTCTAAATTGACCACCGTATTCGAAAGAAGTTGTAACGACACAATTGCCTCCGTTTGCTAGGGTAAGCTCACAGAAAATTTGTATGATTCAGTGACCTGAGTAAAGGAAACAAACTTTGTTTGGGATCTGTTTCTGTTTATTGGCTTCGAGATAGATCGTATATATAAACAAAAGGGGTTAACTTGTCCTGGGGAGGTCCGGCGCAACCGGTAGGAGACCTGGTACGGAACTCCTTTGTCCTGACGACGGAAGCGGCTTGACTCGGCTGCTCCACGGGTGCTGTTTGGGCTCTGTTCAGGGGTTCTAAGCAGTCCGATCCGGTTTCGTCCTTCGGCCGACGGTAAGCGGCGTGAGGTACACGCTAGCCGGGATGTAGGCCTGAACGTCTTCCTAGGCGGCGTGCGGGGAACGTCCGTCCGGGCTGTTGTCACGGGTGTATCACAACACGCTTATAAATGAGGTCTCCACAGAGGTAGTAGCTTGTAGAGTGCGTAACGCGTCTGTCCGAGTCGCGAATGTCGAGTCTGCACTAGTCGGCGTGCGAAACACGTTTCCTACGTCGCACAATGGTTCAAGAAAGGATTTTCCTGGCCAAAAATCAAAATTTAGTTTTCTAACAGATATTTAATTTCTATATGGGATTCGATAGTAAGCATATTGAAAATAAGGAAACCAACAAATTAGGTCAAAATATTGGAAGGAGAAGGAAATAGCTATTTCTTGGAAACTATAACATTTTGAAAAAATTTATTTTTTTTGTATTTTTTTATGTGAAAAATTTATGAAAAAAAATTTAATTTTTTTTCGAAAATTTTTTTTAGTTTTTTTTTTTTTGGTATTTTTATAGTTTATTTATTGGCGTTTGACCATCTTTAATATATAAGAAGATATAAAAACACAAAAAACACTGATATTTTGATGAAAAATAGTAACAAAATGGAAAAGTTCAACTTTGACATTGAATTCCTCTGCAACTATCAGACCGTATTTGACCGCTTATAATTCACCGGAAAGCTGAAAGCGCTATATGTCTAACAAAAAAAGAATTGTGAAAATATCTCTATTTGTTCAAAAGTTACAGAATTTTGACCAGGAAGAAAACGATTCTGAACCACTGTGCGTCGAAGCTACGTAGTCGGGGACAGGCGGCCAGCGAAACACGTTTATCCGAGGCAAAACCCGCAGCCTGCGATAAGCGGCAAACAAAACACGCTTATCCAAAGTAAAACCCAAACACTGTGATAAGCGGCAAACGGAACACGCTTATCCGAAGCAAAAACCCGAAGACTGCGATAAGCGGCAAAAGAAACTCGCTTATCCGAAGCAAAAGCCCGAAGACTGCGATAAGCGGCAAACGAAACACGCTTATCCGAAGCAAAACCTGAACACTGTGATTAGCGGCAACCGAAACACGCTTATCCGAAGCAAACCCGAAGACTGCCATCAACGGCAAACGAAACACGCTTATCCGTGGTACTACTACGAAGACTGCGATAAGCGGCAAACGAAGCACGCTTATACTCACTGTCCAAAAAAAACGCTTCTTCGTTTATTCCCGTAGTTACCACTGATTTTCCACTAAGCACTCTACTCACTCGTTTCCTTAATATCTCTCGCAGCAGTTCTTTGCTTGCACGGTACGTGTGGGTTGCACTAATTACTTCCTTGAACTGTCCGTCTTCAGTGTCAACCACTCCCTTTTATAGCGATGTCAGCAACACTCACTATCCTACTGCAAATATCCCCATTCGATTGCCTTTGCACAGGTGCATTGTTGTTGCTTGTTTACCACTATCGTCCGCGTTAGATTCCCTTACGCATGCATATTGTTGGTATTTGTTTACGACCGTTGCTAGCATTAGATTCCCTTGCGCATGCATATTGTTGGTGCCTGTTTACAACCATCGCTAGCATTAGATTCCCCTTACGCAGGGATGTGTTGCTTTCGATGGTCGCACAGTGGCCTAACGGTATGTTGTTTTGATGAATTTTTGGCGTGAAAAACAAGGAGGGCCACTCAGTCAGGCGGGAAAAAATGCACCTCGTTGCATTCAATAATTCATGGCAACATGTTACTAAATTATGGTTTGTACGTCATTTTAATAATTCAAAAATTAAAAGGTAACAAAAATAATAACAATTGCAACTCAGGAAAATAATAATAAAATAATGAAAATAAGAGAAATAAATGAAAAAATTAAAAGAAAACAAAGCATTAAAGGAAATAAAAAAACAAAAATGAAGGCCGCATGTCCGCTCGGGGTATTGTGTGGCGGAAACGAGCCTGCGACTTCCGCCGACTTCTGGGGTGACCGTGACTCCAGCCCTACGCGGATGTGCCATTGCAACCCTTGTCGGACTTCTATGAGTAGGTCTTCGTGGCAGGAGATCTGGTATCCTGGCGCTCGGGCTTCGGGAGCCACAACTACGCTGCACAGTCTGGTTTGGCTTGCTGGCTCGTTCCTCGTAGCGATCAGGCGTGTGTTCCACCTGGCAGAATTACCGCCGTCCTCCGATTCCGTGGAGTCGGCATAGCGCGGAGATGTGTTGACCCTCGGGGGGTTAGGCGCCACGCCTGGGGCCTCTTCCAACAAGCTGTCTCCGTCCAGGTCGAGGGAGATTACGGTCGACTCTGTCTGTTGGCCCGTTTCTTCGACTTCGACAGTAACATTCGGGCTGGCGTGTTGGGTAATGGGCATTTCGTCCCCTGAGTCGTCGTCGATGACAATGAGGCTGGGAAGAGGTGAAACCACTGGAGGCGGTGTTGGTGGGTTCGTGGCCATCCACCTTGGACGCGGAGGAGTGGTCGGTTCGTCGTCCGATATTTCGATGATCACGGCCGCAGGTGGCGCTCGAATTGGCTGCACGGTAGCCACTGGTTTCGGCTTTGGCTTCAGGACCAGTCTCTCAAGCCGTGCATAGCATGGAGGCATCGCCAGACGTTTGGCTGCGGTGCCCTTGCCGGAATGTCTCCGGTGGCTGGCGGCACGGTGTTTCCGGGAAGAACCAGATCGCCTACACTTCGTCTCCTCGTTGTCCTGCCACTGTTGCTTGAAGTCTACCGATGATGTGTATGGTTTAAGCTCGCTGAGGTGTGCGGACCTCAGGTCGCCTTTGATGACTCCGCGCACTTTAACTATTACCGGAGATGTGTAGCATATGACTTCGTACGGACCGTCAAACTTTGGAGCTAACTTCGCCGCGAAACTTTCCACCACCTTTGACAGTGGATGCTGACGAACCCACACCAGATTCCCTATAGTCGGTTTCCATTGTCGTCGCCTGAGATTGTAATGTCTTCGTTGGTCCTCGCCGGAGCGGACCAAGGCAAACACGTCTTGCAGATCCTCCACCTTCGCTTTGGGATCTTTTATCCGTGTTCCGGTCCCAGTAGTGACTTCATCGTAGAGAGCACCCGGGAGGCGGGGCTGTCGGCCTTGTACTAGGTAGGCGGGGCTGTAACCCGTGGTGTCAGATGCGCTCGTGTTGATAGCAAGATTTACCTCGGGCAGATGCTCATCCCATTTGCTATGTTGATTTTGGCAAATCTGGACTATCATCGTCTTAACGGTTCTCCTGCAGGGGCCATCAGACTTGGTTTGTACTGTTGACAGGAGGTGCAGCTCTTTACAAATTTTGCGATGTCGCGCATCCCCGGCCAATAATAGCGTTCGCAAATGCGTTTACCGGTCTTCCTGATTCCCAAGTGGCCGGCGGCCGGCTGACTGTGGTTTTCTTTCAGAACCCGCTCCTCAACTGGTTCGGCACGCACAACTGGCATTCCACGGGCTGTCGGGATAACGCGTCTGCCACCACGTTAAGACCTCCTTTCTGGTATCTGATCGTGTTGCGGTATTGTTGGAGCTCCAGGGCCCATCTGGCCAATCGTCCCGTCGGGTTGTCAATTCAATTTAGCCACTTCAGCGCCAGATGGTCTGTCACAACCTGGAACTCATATCCTTCTAGGTACGGCCTCATTTTCCGGATTCCCCACACGATCGCTAAGCACTCCTCTGTGGCGGAGATGTTCCGCTCGGCCCCGTTGAGAGTTCGGCTGGCATAGGCGATGACACGTTCCCCTTCCTCGAATTCTTGTGTAAGCACAGCGCCGAGTCCATAATCACTGGCGTCCGTCTGCAGCATGAACATCCGACCAAAATCCGGACAGGCGAATACAGGAGCCTGGGTTAATCTGGCCCTAAGTATGTCGAAGACCGTCTGCTGATCCTCTGTCCAGCGCCAATGTTTCCCTTTCTTTAGCATCGAAGTCAGCTGGTTGGCCAATGTTGCGAAGTCTGGAACAAATCGGCGATACCAGGACACCACGCCGAGGAAGCGCCGTAACTCCTTGACGTTCCCTGGTGATTTCATCTCCAGAATAGGTGCTATCATCTTCGGATCCGTCTGGACGCCCTCGCCACACACTACGTGTCCCAGGTACTTAGTTTCTTTCTGGAAAAACTGACACTTTTCTGGGTTGATTCGTAAGATGGCGTCCCGTAGTTTTGGGAATACTTCTTGCAAGTTACCCAGGTGTTCGTCCAGAGTTCTGCCGATCACTATGATGTCGTCCAGATAAGCGAATGAGAATGGCTCTAGTTCTGGTCCGATGACTCCATCCAGGGCTCGTTGGAATGTCGCGCCACTGGAATAAACCCCTGCCAGCAACCGTGAAGGCCGTATACTTTTTACTTCCCTCCTCTAGCGGTATCTGCCAATAGCTGTCTTTTACGTCTATGCTGCTAACATATTTCACCTCACGCAGGCGATCTAGAATTGACTGGATACTGGGAAGCGGATAGGCGTCCGGATCCGACTTGCTATTAAGGTGACGGAAGTCTATGCAGAGCCGCCAAGTTCCGTTTTTCTTTTGAGCCAAGGTGTTTAGATAGGTATAGGCACTGTGGGACGGTTCGATGAAGCCAAGAGCTCGTTGATTTTGGCGTCTATGATAGCCTGCATGGCTGGATTTCTCGCTGCGTAGCGTAGTTTGAAGGGCCGATCGCCCGTCATTACGATGCGGTGAGTGGCAGCTGTGGAGGGCTCATGAATATCTTTGAACTTCTGGAGCTCAGTATCGAGAAAACTTTGTATCCTCTGTCGATCAGCATTTACCTGTTCACTTACCGGCTGTGAGTCCCCCGAGACCTGGGTGGTTCCTTCTCCGCTGTGGTGACATCGCTCGGGCATTGTTCTGTTCTGGAAAAGACACATGAAAGTCCTGCCATCGTCATTCGGGCCCCAATCTTTGCCAGAAAATCCAGGCCTACGACGACGTCCTCCGTGGCATCCGGCATGACCAGCAAACGCGTAGGGACGAGTTGATTGGCGAGATCAACGGTAGTTTCAACGGTCTGTCGGACAAGCCTCCTCGATCCATCGGCTAAGGTTACACTCGTACTAATGGGAAGGCCATGTAAGTGGTCCTCGAGCTTGGCAACGAGGGATTTGCTGATGAATGAGCTCGTCGCGCCAGTGTTAACGGTAGCGGCGACGCGCAGGTTACCTATCCCGATGGTGGCAACCAGACTGGTAGGTTCGATGTGCCGGGCCGAGTTCACTGGCGGGGTTCGCCGGACTTCTGCGGACCTGTCTCCCTTGCGTTCGGACGGGCCAGACTCACGTTTCCCGCACTCCTACGGCAGCAGTCGATGTTACGTATTTCTCGTCGCCCGCACAGCCAGCAAAACAAGATTGGCTCTTTGGGGCAGCGAGCGGCGAAATGCCCCTCCAGCCCACAACGACGACACGACGTCCTCGGATTTATAGGCGGCAACTGTTGTGGGGCCTGGTGTGAGAGACTGGGGTCAAGATCGGCGGCAGACTTTCGAGATCGTCGGCCATTTCCAGCAACTCGTGAAGGGTATGGAAGTCCCTCCGCCTAATATACCAAAGGTACTCCGGGGGCGCGTTCCGGAAAATGCGATCTAGCTTCTGTTCCTCACTGTAATTGCTGTGTCGCATGAGGTTCTGCATACTCAGCGAGTAATCTCGAAACGATTCCCTGGGCTTCTGTCGTCGCTTACGTATCTCGTCCTCGAGCTGCTCAAAGTACCGGGCGGGTAGAAAGAATCTTTGGAAGTCTCCCCGGAAGTCCCAGGAAGGCCTGGGCCGGCTGTTATTACGAAACTAAACCAAAGCTTTGCCCTTCATAATCACTGGCATCATCTTTGGCAGCAAATCCAATTGTAGGGCGTACATATCGGCCAATTCTTCCACCCTTTCTAAAAACTCTAAGGGGTCCGGGCCTCCTTCGAAGCTTAGGTTCCATTTTCGAACTTGATCAGCGATGGACCGTATGTCTATGTTACGGATGGGATCCGGAAGTTCTCTTCTCGGCGCCAGTGAGGTAGACTGTGTCGGTGTTCCGAGTTCTAAAGGCGTAGATGTACCGGCGTGATCGGTGACAGCGAGCGTGGGACCCTTCTTGGGAGATACGTGTATGTCCCGTAATTGTAACAACCTCGCTAGATCTTTGGGGTTGTGGTCTTGGCCTAGAAGCTGGCCGAATCTTTATCTAAGTTCTTCGACAGTCCCGCTGACGTCGAGGCTGAACTCATTTAGGTTATTTCCCAACTCCTCCTTACGCAGACTATAAGCCCGCGAGGTGCGCAGAGTTGCCATCGTGCCAACAGAGAAACAGGTTTATCCTTTACTCTGGTTTATCCTTTACTCTGGTCCCTGCTCGGGCGCCACTTTAACGACACAATTGCCTCCGTTTGCTAGGGTAAGCTCGCGGCAGCCAAGGTTACGTCACAGAAAATTTGTATGATTCAGTAACCTGAGTAAAGGAAACACACTTTGTTTGGGATCTGTTTCTGTTTATTGGCTTCGAGATAGATTGTATATATAAACGAAAGGGGTTAACTTGTCCTGGGGAGGTCCGGCGGTCCTTTGTCCTGACGATGGAAGCAGCGAAGAAAACACGCTTCAAATCGTGACTCGGCTGCTCCACGGGTGTTGTGTGGGCTCTGTTCAGGCGTCCTAAGCAGTCCGCTCCGGTTTCGTCCATCGCCGACGGTAAGCGGCGTAAGGTACACGCTAGCCGGGATGTAGGCCCGAACGTCTTCCTAGGCGGCGTGCGGGGAACGTCCGTCCGGGCTGTTGTCACGGGCGTATCACAACACGCTTATAAATGAGGTCCCCACAGAGGTAGTAGCTTGTAGAGTGCGTAACGCGTCTGTCCGAGTCGCGAATGTCGAGTCTGCACTAGTCGGCGTGTGAAACATGTTTCCTACGTCGAAACTACGTAGTCGGGGAAAGGCGGCCAGCGAAACACGCTTATCCGAGGCAAAACCCGCAGCCTGCGATAAGCGGCAAACAAAACACGCACGCGAAGACTGCGACAAGCGGCTAACGAAACACGCTTATCCGAGGCACAAGCACTAAGATTGTGATAAGCGGCAACCGAAACACGCTTATCCGAAGCGAAAACCCGAGGTCTGCCATAAGCGGCCAACGGAACACGCTTATCCGAAGCAAACCCGAACAATGTGATAAGCAGCAAACGGAACACGCTTATCCGAAGCAAAACCCGAACACAGTGATAAGCGGCAACAGAAACACGCTTATCCGAAGCAAACCCTAAGCGGCAAACGAAACACGCTTATCCGAGGCACTAACACGAAGACTGCGATAAGCGGCAAACGAAACACGCTTATCCGAAGCACTGTAGCACTAAGTCGTCTATAAGCGTCAAACGAAGCACGCTTATACTGTCCAAAAAAACGCTTCTTCGTTTATTCCCGTAGTTAACACTGATTTTCCAGGAGTTCTTTGCTTGCACGGTACGTGTGGGTCGCACTAATTACTTCCTCGAACTGTCCCTCTTCAGTGTCAACCACTCCCTTTTATAGCGATGTCAGCAACACTCAGTATCCTACCATGGTACAATTACTTAGGTAGAAACATAGGCGAATTGCTACAACAAAGCATCTTTTTTGTAATGTAAAAAGTCAAAATTTTCGCCAAATGGTCCCTTGTTGTCCCTTTTTATCTCATGTGTATGCCAACAAAGCGAACACAGTCTATCTCTTACCTTCAAATCATTTGGCTTTTGTTTTGATTTTTCACGGCGAATTCCTCGTTTTTTGACGTTGTAGATTCGATCAGCTGGGCTGAGGCATCTACCTAAGTAATTGTACCATGGTGTCCTACTGCAAATATCCCCATTCGATTGCCTTTGCACAGGTGCATTGTTGTTGCTTGTTTACCACTATCGTCCGCGTTAGATTCCCTTACGCATGCATATTGTTGGTACTTGTTTACGACCGTTGCTAGCATTAGATTCCCTTGCGCATGCATATTGTTGGTGCCTGTTTACAACCATCGCTAGCATTAGATTCCCCTTACGCAGGGATGTGTTGCTTTCGATGGTCGCACAGTGGCCTAACGGTATGTTGTTTTGATGAATTTTTGGCGTGAAAAACAAGGATGGCCACTCAGTCAGGCGGGAAAAAAATGCAACGGGGGTGCATTCAATAATTCATGGCAACATGTTACTAATTCAAAAATTAAAAGTTAACAAAAATAATAACAATTGCAACTCAGGGGACCTATCTGTAACTTTTTAACAACTTTACTCATTGCTTATTTTACAACAATTTCATTTGTTTGTTTTGTAGTTGTTACAAAAACAAAAGAAATTTTAACAATATCGGTAGTTGTTAAAAGTTACAGAATAGGCATACAGGAAAATAACAATAAAAAATGAAAATAAGTGAAATAAATGAAACAATTAAAAGAAAACAAAGCATTCTCTTTTTTATTTGCACATCCGTATTTCGGATATATGCGATCATATAATAATTACAGATTATTTGTTGGTTTACAATTTTTTTATGTTTGACAAAAATGAATTTTTATAAATATAGATATCTGTTTTTGGCGGCATTCCATAAACTTCTTTCATTTTGATGTCCGGTCCATGTCACAATATTTTTCAGCCAAGAAACTTCTTTTCTTCCTCTGCATGGTCTTCCATCAACTGATCCTTTGATAATTTTTTGCAGAAGAATATATTTATCATTTCTCATTATATGTCCCAGGTATGACACTTTTCTTGTTTTAACTGTTTTAAGGAGTTGGCGATCTTGATTCATTCTTCTTAGTACCTCGTCATTTCTTATGCGATCTGTCCACGGTATTTTAAGTATTTTTCGGTATATCCATCGTCTATCTTTCATCCATCGTCTTTATTGTCCATGTTTCTGATGCATATAATAAAACAGACCAGATGTAGCATTTGATGAATCTGGTTTTAGTTTGTATACCGATGTCATGACTTGTCAGTATCTTGTTGTATCTGTAAAATGCATCCCTTGCCATTTCTATACGACAAGTTATTTCTTTCGAAACATCCCATTGTTCATTTATGGTAACTCCTAAATATTTATAGTTTTTTACTTTTTCTATTGCGGTGTTTTGTATTTTCAACGTACTGTTGTTATACGTATTTTTTCGACTGATGGTCATGTATTTTGTTTTCTTTTTGTTGATTTTCAATCCATACGATTCACTTACATCTGTGAGTTTGTCAATAAGTTTTTGTAGACCGGATATGGTGCTAGCTAATATTGTTGTATCGTCCGCGTATCTGATATTGTTGATAATCATACCATGTATTTGTACTCCTATTCTTTGGTGCTCTATAGCCTCCATAAATATTCGTTGGGAGTATGTATTAAATAACAGCGGCGAAAGGATACATCCTTGTCGTACCCCCTTTGAAATCGTTATTTCTTCCGTCATTTCTCCGTTTATATCGATGTATGCCGCCTGTTTCCAATATAAATTTCTTATACATCGTATTTCCTTCTCGGTTATGTTTATTGATTTCAGAATTTCTATTAGTTTGTCGTGACGAACTGTGTCGAAAGCTTTTTCATAGTCAACGAAACATATAAATATATCCTTTTGTACTTCTCGGCATTTCTGAAGTAGCACCTGTAACTAAGCAGTGCTTCTCGAGTCCCCATTCCTTGTTTAAATCCGAACTGTGATGTGCCCATATACTTTTCACATTGTGGATATATTCGGCTATGGATTACTCTTAGAAAAAGTTTTAATGCATGACTCATGATACTAATCAGTCTATATTCTTCACATTTTTTTGCGTTGTTCTTCTTTGGTATCGGTATGAATTTTGAAATGAGCCAGTCTGGTGGATATTTCCCCGTATCATATACGTGGTTAAAGAGTATTACGAGTAGTTCGACATTTTCATCCTCTATAAGTATTAATATTTCAGCTGTTTTTATTGCCTGCTCTACTTCGTACCTTGTTATTGGGTTTCCAGTCAGATTGTCTTCTGTTTCTTCGTAAGGGGTTCTTTCGGCATCAGTGAATAATTTTGCTACATATTCTTTCCATATTCGTTTTTTCTCCGCTAATTCAAATATAGTTTTGTTATTTTCATCTAACAGAGTTGCTGGCGCTGTTTTTTATATACTCCTGCTGCTTCCTTTAACTTCTTATGAAGGTTGAAGTCATCGTGTAGGTTCTGTAAAGTTTCAATTTCTTGACATTTTCTATTAAATAAATTATTTTTTGCTGCTCTTGTCAAGGTTTTGATTTCTTTATTTATCTCCCAGTATATTTCGAAATTTCTATTTTTCTGTTGACTTCTTAGGATTCATAATTGTTTTACTTCCTCAGTGACCCATTCATCATCTCTCGATGCAGGAGAGTTTTGTAAACACATATTCGTGGTGGAGTTTATCTTTGTTTTGAGATTATGCCATATATTTTCCACATCCTCCTTGTTTACTCCTTCAAGTTTGGAGTTAATCTCTGTTTTAATTTCGCATTTAATATTTGGATCTTTTATCATGTGCAGATTTAGTCTGGGTGTCCTCTTCTTTTTTCGGGTAATTGCTAATTTGATCCTGATTTTAGAAAGTAGCAGGTTATGGTCAGATGGGACGTCCGCACCGGGGCAAGTTGAGCTCTTCATCACACTTGAAGCGTATCGTTTGTTGATAATTATGTAATCAATTTGATTTCTTATGATGTTTGCTGGGTTATCATGAGGAGATCTCCACGTATAAAGTCTTCTGGGATGTAATTGAAACATTGTATTTGTAACTTTCATTTCAACAAAGCATTAAAGGAAATAAAAAAAACAGAAATGAAGGCCGCATGTCAGCTCGGGGTATTGTGTGGCGGAAACGAGCCTGCGACTTCCGCCGTCACAAAGTTGCGAATTAGAGACTTGATATTTTTATCCATCTGTAGTGATATCTACAGATCCCCAGCCGGGGCAGATAATCAGCCGATGTAGCAGCTGTTTCATCAACAGATGTTTTATTTGTTTATTATTTACTGTATAAATTTAAGGATAATAGTTCATAAGAAAATAGTATTAAGTAAATCCCGTTACTTTTTATATACAATGTAGGACAATTTCCTAAATAAATTAATTAAGTTTTATCTGCCGAACACTAAATAAAGTGCTCTAAAATATCTTTTGCCCCGGTCACTGTTTTGTGTCGGCAAGAAAAACAAACCACTTTTCCAGCCAGTGTCGTTCTTAAGCGCCGGCTAAATTTTAGGCAGGCCCAAATAAAAATTTCCCCAAGCTGCTACCATCACGCATCAGCGAATGGTGATTGAACTCTCAATTACGATCAAATTATAAAATTAGGCAATTAATAAGAAAAATTCCCAAAGATGACTCTATTATTTTTTCCGTTATAGAGAATTGTAATGATTTTACGAGCCATTGGCCAATAAAACTTCCCAATATATGTATGTAGTCCAAATTTTATATTCAGCAAATGATAAGAATTTCCACAATCGGTTCAATAATAATTTGCACTGTGGCAAATTTTAACGTTAAAAAGCTCGATATTTATTCTTTGAGCCAATCCGTTTCTTGTTCTCAGGAAATTTCATAATTTTTCTTAAAATTTCAACATTTTAAAATAATTTCCGTATTTTATTAAGTTTTGTCAGCTCCAAAATTAAAAATCCAATGAATGTTTGAAAATTTTCTATTCTATTCAAAATTTTTTTCCTGACACTCAAAAATTATGTTACGACTATACCTAAATTACCTATCTACCACAACAACGCTCTCTGATCGTCAGTATTACCCAAATACCTTGAGTGCAAAATAACATTTAAAACACCAAATCCGCGACGAAAACATATTTAAATGTTTTCATTCGTAAAATAAATAATATAAAATAAAGTAACGTATTTCGGTAGCATTCATAAAGGTCTCGGCACATACGGTGCGTTGAGTGTCGCGTTACACTCACCACATGAAAAAAGTGTAAGTGATGCCAAGTTTTTTGAAAAACAACAATATGACTGCCTCATTAAAGTTAAACATAATTAAACATTTTTGGGACAACGCGTGTCACTAAACGGACCGTATGTGCCGAGGGCTTAAGCGCTCAGCTTGTTGTTTTTCAAAAAACTTGGCATCACTTACACTTTTTTCATGTGGTGAGTGTAACGCGACACTCAACGCACCGTATGTGCCGAGACCTTTATGAATGCTACCGAAATACGTTATTTTATTTTATATTATTTATTTTACGAATGAAAACATTTAAATATGTTTTCGTCGCGGATTTGGTGTTTTAAATGTTATTTTGCACTCAAGGTATTTGGGTAATAGGTAATTTAGGTATAGTCGTAATATAATTTTTGAGTGTCAGGCGTTGGGACACCCGTTGTCCCAAAAAAGTTAAATTATGTTTATCTTTAAAGCCCTCGGCACATACGGTCCGTTTAGTGACACGGTGGGACACGCGTTGTCCCAAAACAGTTAAATTATGTGTAACTTTAGTGCGTCAGCCATATTGTTGTATTTCAAAAAACTTGGCTCCACTTACACTTTTTTCATGTGGTTGTTGTACCGCAACGCTCAACGCACCGTATGTGCCGAGCGCCTAACTCGTCAGCCACATTGTTGTTTTTCAAAAAACTTGGCATAATTTACACTTTTTTCATGTGGTTGTGGTACCGCGACGCTCAACGCATCGTATGTGCCGAGCGCTTAAAGAATACATGTGTTCTACTTTTTTAACCACAAACGCTTTGGGAATACGGACGTATTTATGCATTTGGCTTTGAAATACTTTTCTACATTAGTATATATGATGCAAAGTAGTCACACCTTTTAAAAGAGCTCACATGGGGCGTCAGAGATCGGTTGGATATTGATGCTAAAAGCTTCGTAATACCGAAAATCGGAAGGGCCCGTTCTATAGGGTCTATATGAAGACGTGGATATACACCGACAAATTTCTAGTGTAAAGTTTTTGCAGAAGACTTAATGCCACATTCCACATTTCGGTGGCATATTGGGACCACAGCTTTCAAAATAGCGAAAATCGGAAGGCGAAATATGAAAACTTGGACCTATACCTACAAATTTCAGGAGGAATGTTGTATACCCCCAACGAAGACTAAATGCCACCTTTCAGCCATTTCGGTTAGATATTGAGGCCACAACGTTCAAAATACCGAAAACCGGGATGTATACTTCTATGGGCTATTTTTGTGTATTTTACACACAAAACATAAAATTTTGTCCATTGGGTTCAGACGTCATAATGCCTACCAAAATTAATCAGTCTACTATATGTAATGAAATTCATGGGCAATGGTATTCACACGATAATATTTCAAGTGGAGAATCATTTTTTCCTAGAATTTCTGTGATTTTAGTCAATATGCCATTCGAGTTTAGTTCTCAATTCGCAATTGCTTCAAAAAATCCCAATCTATGGAAATGGACTGTAAGAAAACAACATAGCTTCTATGTACTGCTTACTATATACTCTTGATTACAACATTTTACTTTATATTTTTAAACAAAATCAACCATTGTCCAAAAAGTAAGCGAATCGAAATGATATCGAGCCCTTCCCGCGAAAAAGGTGTAAGCGACAAAAAGCTAATTTTACAGGAGACGGTTTTTATTGAATAACTTTTGATATAACCAAAACTGTTTATTCAAATTTGGTATAGTTCTGTTATTAAATCCTATTTACTGAAAAAATAAAAAAAATTGTGGAATATCTTCAATATAACGGTAGTTTGTGTCGCTTACATCTTTTTCGCTGTCACGCAATCAGGCTTTTACTTTGAGAAGTGGCGGTTACATCAAAAAAAAATATTTGAAACAAATCATTTTTAGAGTAATTCATATCTACAATTTAAAAACAAAGCACACTAATTTTATAGCAAGTATTTATTCGAAGAATTATAAGATTAAAACGTATTTCTTGTAATATAGTTGAATAACGACATGGTATGTAAATGTGCAATTTGATGGAAGCGACAATTCGCTGTCACAAACAAATGTACAAAAAAAGCAAAAATGGCCCTTACATCAAAATTGTTTTTGCTCTAATTTCGTAACGGTAGATGGCTGAGTTCTAAAAATTTGGGAGATGGTGTGTTGGAATATTCCTCATAGATTTCCGTAAAAAAACGAAAATCGAAAAAATGTTGCTTACATCTTTTTCGCGGGAAGGGCTCGATATATATTGACTTTATTGGAATTTTCTACCTCATTTCTTCGAGTTCATTGTCAAACCGAGTTACACATAGTAATAATAATTGTTCCACAAACATCCCAGATGGGACAAGGGAGACGGGGGAGACTTCTCTCATATCAATGAGTGCACGCCGATTCATATTGGCTCAATTGGCTACTTTTTATTGTCCGAGTCCGAACGGCATGTCTTACGACACCACTTGTAGAAAAGTTTTTTCATAGCTTAAATACTCAGGAAAAGTCGCCAGCATTACTGAGGGGGAATTTTGCCACCGTTGAAAATTTGATGCTGCTTGGCCTGGGATTCGAACCGCAGACCTTCTGAGTGCAAGGCGGACGTGCTAACCATTGCACCACGGTGGCCCATAGAGGATTTTATATTTATCAACAGATTTTGTCTTTAACCTTTCTTTTTCTCTTACGGACTTTGTGGGAGAGGTATAACATATGTATTTAAAAAAGTAGGCGTGACCGGGTCTTTAGGCCCCAACGAAGTACTTAGATTCTAGATTAATTCGTAGATTTTCAAACCGACACAATCATTATTATTGCAAATGTTGGGTTTTTAAATATTCAACAAAATATGCAGCCTATTTTCACAGGGGCCATCCCACAGTGGTGGCACTTACAAGGGAAGGTGTGACAAAAATACTTCTAAATATTATACCGAACTTTAATTGTTATCAATGGGTCATAGTGGCCTGAAAACACTCAAGTAAAATATTGGGGTCCTAGGTCCAAAATTTCGCGTGGTAGCCATGTAATGAATCATTCTGAATTGAAGTATTTTACTGTTACCAACACTTTTTTCAACCGAATTTGCTGTAATCCGGTACCAAGAGTTTTTAATGCATAGTAAACCTCCCCGCGAAAAATTGTCAGTATTGGTCCATTTTTTGGTATTTTATATTATATCGATTTATTCAGGCAGATGTCAACCAAATTTTCTAAGCGAATATGTTCTTATAAGAAAGGATAGTAAAATTACTTAAAAATATTCCACAAAATATAAATTCAATAAATAAAAATGTGAGAATGCTGTAGCATCATTTTTGGATGAATATGATCAATATCGGCTAATGTTTTGGTATAGCCCCCTTATAGCGGTACCTTCCGATCTTCGGTATTTCGGATATTTAAGCCATATTTTCCTACTAAATTAGCTGTAATGTGGTACTTAGGGTTCTTAGTGCTCACAAAACATATCCACCAAAAATCGTGGACCTGGGTCCACGTTTGGGTATAGCCCCCATATAACGGTAACTTCCGATTTTCAGTATTTTGAGGATTTAAGCTAAATTTTCCGAAAATCAATTATTTCGCCTGCAGTAATTAATAATTTAGTATCTTCTATACCAAAAAGATGTGATTGTGTCATTAAGAATAGAGGATAAGCAACGAAATATTGATTTCAATAGTTTTTGCTGTACTTCAAAATGGGGGGTGCTTTAGTTTTGTCCGCTTATATTTGCGACCTAAAATGTTTTTTGAATTTTAACTTTTGTTTATTAAATTCTGATCTCCTTATTTTTGTATTTTTCAATTATAAAGATATAAATAAATAAAAAGAAAAATAAAAAATAAATTTATAATTTAGTTTTCATAAAAAAATTATCATTTCAAAAAAATTTATTGAGGGGGTGCTTTAGTTTTGGCCGATACTGTATGTTTTAGGGCCATATTTCCCAATGCCACCAAAGTAGGAGTTAGTTCCATTATTGTAGTTTTTTGGACCACACCAAATTGTGCATGTGAGAGCCCATAAGACACCTATATTTTCACTTGACCATAGCCGTAGACCTCTAATGTACTTTCACTTACACTATAAGCAACCAATGGATTATCCAAACTACGGAATTTACGTTGAAAGTACTAAAAATACACAATTTGGGCAGGTCCAATGTGGGTTTTTTTTATATTCCAAATATATAAATGCACCACAAATATTTCAAAAGCATTATGAATGGAACGCACAACATCTTCTGTATGAATTCACAACGAAAAACCATCAATATGATATTTACAGTATCCAATCACAACGACAATCTGTATGAAAATTGGGAAATATGGCCCTAAAACATATATATCAAAGACAAGTGCTGCTAAGAATATTATATGCTATGGTTACAGACTTCTTTTATTCAGAGACCAATAATGAAATTTAATTTGGAACATTTCTTTCTTTAACAGTATTCCCAAAAAGTAAAGGATTTGGCTAGATTTTGATCCAGTATGGAATTATGTAAAATTAACAGTCCAAAATTAAAACATATAATTTCATCCTAATATATATAAATTTGTAATCTAATTTTTTAAGGAAATAGTATACATAGATATATGGTTTATTTTGAAACTCATAGTGAAATTTTGTGTAGAATTTTTCATCCTTTGACACTTTTCACCTATAACCAAGTTTCATATTACTGCCATGTACCAACTCGAAAAAAGAAGGAAAATTTTTTCATCAAATAAATTGGGAAATATTTTCATGTTTTTTCAGCAAAATTGATACTGATATTTTCGTGCTATAGAATGTAAATAGACATTTAATTTCTTTGGTAACCTATAGTAAATTTTGACGAAGAATATTTTTGTCTCTGACATCATCTCTCTAAAATTATGTTTTGTGGGACAATTTTGAATCAACTCAGATGAAGTCCGACTTTAACCCTAAAACTTGTTTTTCATTTATAGAGATTCCTGGCGATTAGGCAAGAGTTACAGATCCGGTGTATTCTGAGACCTGCAGTAAAATTTTATGGCGAACAATTTTGTAGAATATTAGGATTTGATGCGATCACATTTTTAATGAGTTTTTGAAAGATTTTCGAAAAAAGGACAAAAAAGACCCCTTTGATGAACCGCATATCTAAACTCGAATATTTCGAAAAATTTAAAAATGGGCGGAACTTGCCCCGCCTATTTTGGTTACTTTCCGACGTAAACTTTAAAAACGCCAATACACGTGTCTTATATTTTAATCTACTCGATTTTTCTTGTCATTTTTTTTTTGTCGCACAGTGTTATTGTCTACTAAAGTTCTTACACGTTGATGGTGGCTTAGAGGAGCAAATGCAAATGAATGTCGCCGCTGGGCACAAAAAAGGGATTTGATGGGTGGGCTATAGATATTGTTTAATTTCAAACTTGGTTTAAGTAATTTAAATGATTTTATATTTCATATGGGTTTTGCACCCCTGCGTTAGATTTTGTCCCCTACCTTTGTATACAACTTTGTGTATCTCGTACACAAATACAAGGATAGTAACAAGATCTAACGAGTAACTTTTTTCTAAGCTCCGCTTTGTTACATCCTAGCTTTTCTAAAATCACTCGCTCATTGGATATCGTCCTATAAGCACACACCATTTACTCTCTGTAAAAAGGTAAATAAGTGATTGTTCCACGAACAATCCATAATAAAACATAACTCAATATTGTTTGAGAAAAAATTCTAATCCTTTTGTGTGTGTTTTATTTATTTTCTTTTAATTTCATTGCTACGCAAACATTGGTCCAATCGAGCCGGATTGTTTTCAACGAAAACTACTAACGCTCTCCCTTTTCTCCTTTACAAAGCATTTCGACTACGTCGAGAACAACAACAACTTGCACTGATCCACGATCATCCCCACATCTCATTTTTATTTACATATTTCCCACAAATAATATTTCATCAACAACACAGGTATGTACACTGCCTAATTTATTTTTACAAATAAAAGTGTTGTACAGTGATTACCGTGTTGTGATAAATAATTAAAAAAGCCGTCGGTCGTTTTACAAACGCGCATAAGTGTCCGTCCATTTGCCGTCGATTCATATTGAAATTCCCACAAATACAAGTGTCAAATTGTCCACGATTTTCTCACATAAAAAGCAACAACAATCACAGTGATTTTTTAACTATTCCGTTTGCATACATTCATTTTTATTTGTGTTTCCGCGCATTTCTTTTATATTTTAATACATGATCAATTGTTATTGTGGTGTTTTCCTTTTATTTTGCTTCTTTTTGTTCGCCAAAACATCAAAATCATCACAACAATAACAATTCCAATATAAAAGAATAAATGTCATTCATTTGTCATTACTGCTGATTGTTTCCACCTTTAATAAATACGGGTGGCAGATTTGGCACTTATATATCATTTACACCTAATCAATTGTATTAGGGGTATCCAAGTGTAACTGATAATTGCATTTCAATTTTATAAAAATATTTTAGTGCCGTTTTCGGGTATTTGTTGAGTTGAATCTTTCGGATATCAACTAAAAATAAATTTTATTCGTGTTTTCGACACCGTGCACCCTATATTCGGTCATATTTCTAAAACTATTATTATTTTTATATATTATATTACATACACATTTATTTCAAATCTTTTATTTAAATATTTTGAATTAAACTGATTTATTTGAATAATTTGTTGTTGTTCGCTAGCGATTACTAACGTGCATTTTTACAGTCCGTGCACCCTACAGTCGGTAATTGCGAAATTTTTTGCGAATTTTCGATTTTATTTAATATTTTTGGAAATTTATTTTCGGCAAGTGCTATCTTCGATACATTGCCATAGTTTACGTGTATTATACGATACACTGTAAGCATTTTGTGGAAATTTGAATACACTGAAAGAAATTTAGAGTGAGTTTCGAATTTTTTCTTAAAATTTAAAGAATTTTTGGTGGTTTAATCACGTTAAACCTCAAATATATTGCCGTATCCACGATACATTATTGAAATAGTCTACGACTACTTATAAATTCAGTGTATTCTAACCAATAAAATTATTTTATTTTAAAGCATCACGTGTTTTAAAATTATTTTTGCTAATATTTTGGTGAAAAATTAACATTTTTATTGGATTTTCGCATACAGTTTTTGACATCACGTGTCACTATCTTCAAATTTCTTGCATCTCGTGCAAAATAATAAATTTCCAAAATACTTTGGTGCATTTTCGTGCAGTTTTACAGAGTTTTTTCTATTTCAAGAATTGTTTTTCGAACAATTACCTTGGAAATTCCATTCATTTTTAATATAAAAAACATCATTATAATAAAAAACATCGTTTTCAACGAAACTTTACTTTGATTTTCTAATTAAAATTTTTCTGAATTACGTTCAGTTTTTGATCTAAAATGTCTGTCACTCCACTAGATTTATTTATCAGAGCTACTGACGCTTTGGTTAAATTTGACGCTAGCTTAGATAAGAGTTACAGACTTTGTGTATTCTGAGACCTATAGTAAAATTTTATGGCGAACAATTTTGTAGAATATTTGGATTTGATACAATCACATTTTTAAGGAGTTTTTGAAATATTTTTGAAAAAAGGACAAAAAAAGACCCCTTTGATGAACCGCATGAGGGATAAAATTTTTAACAAAATTATTGCCCACATACTCCTCTGTAAAGTTGCCAAATACACTATATACCCGAAATGCAAGGATTCAAAGATATCTTAACACGAATATTTCGAAAAAATTAAAAATGGGCGGAACTTGCCCCGCCTATTTTGATTACTTTCCGACGTAAACGCCGATACACGTGTTTCATATTTTTAGCTCTACTTTCATAATCTACTCGATTTTTCTCGTCATTTTTTTGTTGTCGCACAGTGTAATAGTCTTTTGTTTCATAAATTCGCTTTGAATATAACCATTTTTCTTATTTTCAAATACAATTATTTCTTCAAAATTAGTCATGTTTGTGAGGCTTTTTTTCCTTAAGAACCGCGGAAAATGGAAAAAATAAGTTTAGTTTCGAAAATTTTCGAATGTTTTGAAGCGATTTGCATTGTTACATTTTTAAAGCGATGTCATGAATTTTTGGACTTTTGTCGTTGGGCGCATCCACTGTGCATCCCCGTACATTCCCTAAAAATTTCAAAATCGGTTCAGTAGTTTTGTAGGTATAACATAAATTCGGCTTAAAATTGGGCGCGGTCCAATTTTCTTTCCATAGAAACTAAATTGGGTTATGACGAACATTTCAAAAAACAAAATATCCAAATCGGTCCAGCCGTTTTCATCTCATTCAATTACCAACAAACGACATTTGATTTTTATTTATATAGATATTTATGCATATTAGAAATGTGGTAATTTATAAGAAGATTTGTCGATTCCTCATTGAAACCTGCATTAGAACTTAGCCTAATGCTACCGTCTACCAACAATATCCAACCCAATATCCAATCGTCGACCCTTGCTTGTCAACAGTTGGTGCTTCTTTTACTGTCAGCACCAATGAAAACAACAAGAGTGTTGTTTGTTGCCAAATATTTTGGACAAAAGTTAAAAAGTCCTAACAGTTTTTACTCAGAATACTGAATATAAAAAGAATACAAAAACAAAGAACTCCCAAAGCGTTCGTTAGTGTGCCTTGATGGGGTCATGTTTATATCGTTTTGGCAAATTCACCATGTTAGATCTACACCGCTCATAATTTGTTGCTTTAATCTTTTGGGTGATTCTCTTTTGCTTCCTTTACTTTATAGATTTTATCCTAAAAATTTGTTCCAGCGTTAATATTGTCCTTTTGGTTCGTAGTTTTTCCTTTTTGGGAAACAAATGCTACGCTATTCATCGGTCGTTTCTTTCGTACTCTTTTCATCTAGAATGTTAGCCATTCTAGTAAATGGGAAGGGAGTAACATACTCGTATATGTACGTAGTTTCCTTTAACATACTGTGTTGCGCAAAACAAAATGAATACGTGAAGGTCTTCGAATTATTTAGTCATGTCACTGTATGATAGGACAATGACTTCCTGGCAGATACATTACTTTTCAAATATTTTCCATAGCTTTAGAATGTTTCATGCGATGCCATGATTTTATGAGATGTTTTGCATTAGTTCGAACGAAGTCGTTAAAGATTCGATCTTTTCATCAAGATTTGAACCAATTGCATTAGATATTTTAACGTACGAAAGGGGGTATCAGGCTAGTGGACCGATATAGAACTTTCAAATAAACATTATGATCTGCAAAGCATGCATTTAAGCGACAATTTTTTTGAACTTCCAAATATTACTTTAATTTCATAACTTATTTAGTTTTGCACAAAACTGTACATAGTTGCAAAACATACTTTAGACTTGTTATTGCTACGGCCTAAATTTGTCCGAGTGAAAGTCAAAACATTTTAACTTTTTCAACTTTGCACTTTTTATAATCTCTTTTGTGCTTTTAAGGAATTTTAGTACATTTTTTTAACTATTCTGACCCTTCTAATTTTGATTTAGAGTAGTCGCAAAGAGTAGAATTGGTAGGAATGACCAATGTGTAAATGTTTAATCCAAATACTGGCAAGGGAAGAGTTTGTATACTTTTAAAAGGATTTTCAGTTTTATTAGTTGAAAAGCTGTATATACCTAAAATGTTATCTACCATAAAATATAACGTGGTGCTAGTGACTGCAACAAGGGAATGGTTGGTGGTTTTTGGTTACACATTGTTTGGGTATGTTTTCTTGTTTTGCTCCAAAAATATAAATTTATTTATTTCATAACTGAGGAAATTATTTGGGTTTGCATTGACCACAAAATGTTGTCTCTTAGCATTGTTATTGGAGTGCCATTGAAATGTGAAGAGAAATATTACAGAATTGACCTGACCGCCATTATTTTCATAATAAATAACAACTTTGGATATAAATTGGTAACGATTACCTACGTCTCCGTTTAGTAAAAGTCATTTGGAGATTTTCTGAAAGATATCTGAGAATTTAACTACAAAAATTTAACAACCCTTCTTCACTTAGAATAGGAATTAGATATACGACTTTAGTTTTGATTTTCTTCGCTGCATACTAACTCAAAGGAAAAAATCGATGCACAGAGGGGAAATTTGTGTTAAAATTTAATCAAAAGCCCTAGAAAGCTCATTTATAGTCGGATTGATATAAAATTTTGCACAAAGCATATCTTCTGTACAAGGATTAATCCTATAGAAAATAATGAAAATCGGTCCAGATTTGGATGCAGCTTCCATATACAGTCTGTCGCAAAAGTTAGTATACACCGTTGAAACCAAAATGTATTAGGGATAAATATAACTATAACTTATTGAAAACAACAAACAATTAGTTTTATTTGATAGGCAAGAAGGTTGTCTTCCGTAATAACAATTAAAAGTGCGCAATATTTGCATACATTAGCAAATGTACGGTTCGAATCCCAAAAAGACCAAAATTTATGTCAGTATACAACGGAGAATCCTCGTGGAACTGTATAAAAAATTCTTGATATTTTTGAACAAAATGAAACTAAATTTGTACCTAAGATCATAAAGAGTATATTAATTGGTTTTAATGGCAGTTATAGTACTTATAGTGACAAGTCCAACGTACACAGGATCGTAAAATCCACAAAAATTGGTCATCTACAAATACATCAACTTTAGCGGCAAAATTCCGAGTGTTATGTCCTGTTTATGAATTCTAAAGCCATGAAATGCTCAGAAAAGCTCTAAAGTTTCAATTTGGGGTGATCTTGATCGAGTTTCGACTTGTCCTGTTTGAAAAAACGGAAATTTCTTGAAGGAAATCCATACTTTTGAGGCCATTGTCCTTTTGAAACATGTAATAATCCTTAATCCTTAGTCAAAAGGACTTTCCTTTTCAGTTAATTTTCTCACAAATTATGTCCCTTTTCACATTCCCACCAAAAATAAATAGTAGGAGAACCTCAAGTTCTGGTGTAAGCTCTACAGTGATACTCCACCACCACAGGAGGATATGATAGCTAATTTAAAATTTTAATACAGAGCTTTCTCTGCTGTTATAACGCATGGATTGTGCAAAAACGTTCTGAAAAGCTGTGATCGCTTCACTTAGGACCAAAATACAACTAAATGGATCAGTTAGAAATAGTTCATTAGACATTAGTAGTAAATTATACACTAAGGATACGAGAAGCATGTCCGATACTGCTGAAAGGCCGGTAGGACAGTATAACTGTAGGGCTTACAACGGACCTTGAGGTTCTCCTACTATTTACTTTTGGTGGGAATATGAAAAGGGGCGACATTTGTGAGAAAATAGACTCAAAAGGAAAGTCCTTATGTGTAAGGATTAAGGATTATTACATGTTTCAAAAGGACAATGGCCTCAAAAGTATGGATTTCCTTCAAGAAATTTCCGTTTTTTCAAACAGGACAAGTCGAAACTCGATCAAGATCACTCCATATTGAAACTTTAGAGCTTTTCTGAGAATTTCATGGCTTTAGAATTCATTAACAGGACATAACACTCGGAATTTTGCCGCTAAAGTTGTTGTATTTGTAGATGACCAATTTTTGTGGATTTTACGATCCTGTGTACGTTGGACTTGTCATTATAAGTACTATAACTGCCATTAAAACCAATAAATATACTCTTTATGGTCTTAAGTACTGATTTAGTTTCATTTTGTTCAAAAATATCAAGAATTTTTTACACAGTTCCACGAGGATTCTCCGTTGTATACTAACTTTTGCGACATAAATTTTGATCTTTTTGGGATTCGAACCGTACATTTGCTAATGTATGCAAATATTGCGCACTTTTAATTGTTATTACGGAAGACAACCTTCTTGTCTATCAAATAAAAGTAATTGTTTGTTGTTTTCAATAAGTTATAGTGATATTTATCCCTAATACATTTTGGTTTCAACGGTGTATACTAATTTTTGCGACAGACTGTATATTCGCATCTGATGTGAGATAAAAATGCACCAAAATCACTGAAATTTGACACATGCAACCTGAACTAGCCTAAAAAAACATTGAGCCAATTTTCAAACAAATCGGTACAGATGTATATATAGTCCCATATGCATATGGTAATATTCAAAAAAGTTTGACAATCGTTGAAGTTGAGGTTCACCATTTAATAAGTCGCGAACTGTTAATATATTTTATAAAATATGGATACATTTATATTAATTGAAGTGTTTTAGCCAAGATCTCATAATATGGACCATAACAATTAATTTTCGTGGAAGCTGCGTTGGTGGTAATATAAAAAAATGGGAAAAATGTGTTGAAGTAAACAAGTTTTTTTGTGTTCTTTCTTGATTTCTGGCCAAACCACTCAAAATTCAAACCTGTGCTCAAGGAAAGAACTAAAGAATACCCCTTGGGAAACATAGTTCTAGTGCATGACTTTTCGATATATACACTACATCCCACAGATACCCCTGAACCCCGCGTGATTTTAGTTTTTTTACGTGCCGGATCTAATAAGACCTTTCGCGAATCCATCCACTAAAACGCCGGATATATACACCTTGAAAGTAGGAAATTCTGCAAAAATATATTTTGACAATTCCGCGAATTGAACCGCGATTTTCATTGATTGTTTTTACATAAATGTAATCCTTTATACGCGATTATAATATTTGCCAAAAAGAGGTGTCACAAATTACAAAGATTGGGGAGTAATATCCCTATTTATCCCAAAATAGGATGTGGTGGCACATCCGCAGTTCTTGACGAATCTGTCTAAAATCATTTATATTGATCGGATGCACCTTATAATCATATGCACATCGCGCAATTTTTGCCCACTTGAATTTTTTTTGAATAGTAAGATGCAACTGATGGCACACTTTGGCCGCTGAATGAAACATGGGAAAATCCATGCATATTGATAGACATGGACCCCCTGTATCCGAAAAGCGCATGCACCTCAACTGACTTAAACGGATTCGCGAATTACACGCTTTTTATACCCTCCACCATAGGATGGGGGTATATTAAGTTTGTCACTACGTTTGTAACTACTCGAAATAATCATTGTAGACCCCACAAAGTATATATATTCTTGATCAGCGTGCAATTCTACATCGATATAGCCATGTCCGTCCGTCTGTCTGTCTGTCCGTCTGTGGAAATCACTCTAGCGTCCGAACGGATTGACGTAGGTTGATGAAATTTTGGGAAAATATGTTATACTAGCAAAATACCCGCTACTTCGTATGCGGAAAAGGAATAATATACAAATAAACAATATATAATATGGTGAACAGTGTACATTTTGATATACTAATACCTATTTGAATTGATATTTAATTTCATTTAAGTACTGTTGTACACATTTTGTTTGAATTTCAACAAAGACCTCTACACTTCAACAGCGACCTACATTTTAAATTCTAGTCCATGTTTTATTAGAACGGTATGGGTATTCTGAAAATGTTATACACATTTTTTATCCACATTTTCCAACCGATTTTTGGAATTTTTGATGTCAAAATGTAGAAAACCTTTATTCAAAAAACGTTACAGTTAATTTTTGAGACATTTTATTTTAGGCCTTTTTGTTCTCAGGATGTAAAAACCTTCTTGTAAAACATTAGCCGCATAGATTTTCCTTTTTCAAATGAACTTACTATAACTTTCAGAATAGACAACAAAAATAAAAACAATTTTGTTGAAAAGTACCTTTGACTTTTTGATTTCAGTATATTATTTAGAACCGAATTCGTGTTAACTTAGAAACAATAGTACATTATTCAGTTCATTTTTTTTAAAACTCAAGACCTTAGCTCAAATTTCACAGTTTTAACTCTACTTGTTCACCCAATGCCAACGGTATTATATGTAGGAACCTTTCATGCATTTAAAGGTGGATTTAAATAAACATTCTGATCCTGCTCCTCTGATCTCAACAGCGATTCTCATAACAAATTTCATTTATCGATTCACTCAATATCAGTGCTTTAATATTTAGTATTATTTAATACTTCTAGTACACTTATTGTACGACCACCTCTAACAACGAACCTGACAAATAAATAATAAATCGGAATTCCACTTCTATTCCTAAGCCCAATACCCAACTTTTTGCAATTATGTACTTTTCACACTATAATTATATAATTTCAGCTACACCCAACGCGAACACAACGTCAAATTTAATACCATTTAGTACATTTCCTATTTCTCAATAAATCAGACAGCCCTCAGCCTGATTTCAGAAATTTCAGCCCTCATACAACAATTCGAAATTCTATTTATATCCTTTCACGCAACACCAAACTGGTACCAAATTTAGTACTTGTAATATGTATAAGTTTCAAAAATTACTTCCTTATATCCAAAACTATATCCAAACCGCGATTTAATATTTTTCGTATACATACCTTCTAAAACTTCCTCTCTATCTTCACTATAAACGCCAACTGCTATACTAATACCGAATTTCACAATGTCAGCTCTACCCCTTTACACAATAATAATATGAAACAAATTCTGTGTCAGTTTCATATAATTCATAATTTTCGTACACTTATTGTACGTATATCCACAACTACATTCATATCTTAACCTTACACACCAACAGCGGCTATTATACCAAATTCCTCTATTCATAATACAATTAATACTTTTCGTATGAAAGTACGAATTTCAATAATTATCTCCAAAAGTAATTCCGAATTTTTAAGGATTCCACCTCTATCAGTCCACCCAGATAAAAATTTTACCAAATTTAACACCATTTATTAATTTTCGTACCCAAAAGTACGAATTTCCAAAGCTACCTCAATGCTACACCCCATAAGTACTCTTAATTATAAATTTCAGGATTCTGTACACCCAAATCCAAAATGTACTAAACTTAGTACCATTTAGTACTTTCCGTACCCATAAGTACGAATTTCCGAAACTACCTCAATTCTACACTCCATAAGTAATCATAATCCCAAATTTCAGGATTCCAGCTCTATCCGTCCACCTAAATTTAAATTGTACCATATTTAGTACTTTCCGTACCCATAAGTATGAATTTCCAAGACTAAGTCAATCCCACAGTCCAACAGTAATCTTAATTCCAAATTTCAGGATACCAGCTCTATTCGTTCCCCCAAATCCAAATTGCACCAAATTTAGTACTTTTCGCACCCATAAGTACGAATTTCAAAAAACAAAAAAACAAAAAACTTCCTCAATCCTACACTCCAACAGTAACCTTAATTCGCAATTTCAGGATTCCAACTCTATCCTTTCAACCAAATATAAATAGTACTAAATTTAGTACATTTTGTACTTTCCGTACCCATAAGTATGAATTTCCACAACTACCTCAATCCTACACTCCATCAGTAACCTTAATTCGAAATTTCAGGATTCCAACTCTATCCGTTCAACTAAATTTAAATTGTACCAAATTTAGTACCATTTAGTACTTTACGTACCCATAAGTACGAATTTCCAAGACTAACTCAATCCTACACTCCAAAAGTAACTAAATTTAAGGATTCCAGCTCTATCCGTTCACCCAAATCCAAATTGTACCAAATTTAGTACATTTAGTACTTTCCGTACCCATAAGTACGAATTTCCAAAACTCCCTCAATCCTACACCCCAACGGTAACCTTAATTCGAAATTGCAGGATTCCAACTCTATCCGTTCACCCAAATATAAATTATACCAAATTTAGTACATTTTCTACTTTCCGTACTCATAAGTATGAATTTCCAAAACTACCTCAATCCTACACTCCATCAGTAATCCTTATTCCAAATTTGAGGATTCCAACTCTATCCGTTCACCCATATATAAATTGTACCAAATTTAGTACATTTTGTACTTTCCGTACCCATCAGTATGAATTTCCAAACCTACCTCAACCCCACACTCCATCAGTAACCTTAATTTGAAATTTCATGGTTCCAACTCTATCCGTTGAACTAAATTTAAATTGTACCAAATTTAGTACCATTTAGTACTTTCCGTACCCATAAGTACGAATTTCCAAGACTAACTCAATCCTACACTCCAAAAGTAATTAAATTCCAAATTTCAGTATTCCAGCTCTATCCGTTCACCCAAATCCAATTTGTACCAAATTTAGTACCGTTTCCTACTTTTCGTACCCATAAGTAAGAATTTCCAAAACTACCTCAATCCTTTACTCCTTCAGTAATCTTAATTCAGAATTTCAGGTTTCCATGTATATCTAAATCCAAATTGTACCAAATTTGGTACCATTTAGTACTTTTCGTACACATAAGTATGAATTTCCAAAAGTACACCCATATCTCAATCGTACGCTTCAACGGTAATCTAAATTCCAAGTTTCACGTTTTCAGCTCTATCCGTTCACCCAAATCCAAATTGTACCAAATTTAGTACCATTTAGTACTACTCGTACACATTAGTACGAACTTCCAAAATCATTTCCTTATATCAACACCACTTCCCAACCTTGATTTCCATACCAAATATGAAGATTGTAGCTATATCCGCTCAAAATATACAATTGGTACCAAATTTAGTAACTTTTCGTACACTTATAGGTCGAATTTTCAAAAGCCCTTTGGTACATCTTTCTAACTCTCCACCAGTTACCCTCATTCCAAATTTCAGAATTCTAGCTCTTCCCGTTTGTCTAATACAAAGGGTACCATATTTAGTACTGGTACCAAATTTAGTACTTATAATATGTATAAGTTTTAAAAAATTACTTCCTTATATTCAAAACTATATCCAAACCGCGATTTAATATTTTCCGTATACATAACTTCCAAAACTTCCTCTCTATCTCCACTATAAACGCCAACTACTATACTAATACCGACTTTCACAATGTCAGATCCACCCCTTTACACAAAAACAATTTGAACCAAATTCTGTGTCAGTTTCATTTAATTCATAAGTTTCGTACATTTATTGTACGTACATATAATCACAACTACATTCATATCTCAACCTTACACACCAACAGCGGCTATAATACCAAATTTCCGAATTCCATCTCTATTCATAATACCATTAATACTTTTCGTATGAAAGCATAAATTTCAATTACTATCTACAACAGTAATTCCGAATTTTTAAGGATTCCACCTCTATCAGTTACTCAAATCTAAATTTTACCAAATTTAGTACCATTTTGTATTTTTCGTAACCACAAGTACGAACTTCCAAAACTATTCCAGTCATACTCCAACAGTAATCTTAATTTCAAATATTAGGAACACCCAAATCCATATTGAACCAAATATAGCACCATTTAGTACTTTTCGTACCCTTAAGTACGAATTTCCAAAACTACCTCAATCCTTCACTCCATAAGTAATCTTAATTATAAATTTCAGGATTCCAGCTCTATCTGTTCACCAAAATTCAAACTGTACCAAATTTAGTACCATTTAGTACTTTCCGTACACATAAGTACGAATTTCCAAAACATCCTCAATCCTGCACTCCATAAGTAATCTTAATTCCAAATTTCAGGATTCCAGCTCTAACCGTTCACCCAAATCCAAATTGTACCAAATTTAGTACCACTTAGTACTTTCCCTACCCATAAGTACGAATTTCCAAAACTTCCTCAATCATACACTCCATCAGTAACCTTTGGTCTGTTCCTTTACTTTTGAAAGTGGTAAAACCGGCAAAAGTAGCAAAAGTTGTAAACTGCTCCCATATGAATTGTATGGTGTCTGAAGTAAAGGAACGCTTTTCGAGTAAAAAGTGGTAAAACTTGAATATTCTTGCACGTAAAGGAACAGAGCTCTTAATTCGAAATTTCAGGATTCCAACTCTATCCGTTCAACTAAATTTAAATTGTACCAAATTTAGTATCATTTAGTACTTTCCGTACCAATAAGTACGAATTTCCAAAACTACCTCAATCCTACACTCCATAAGTAATCTTAATTACAAATTTCAGGATTCAAGCTGTATCTGTTCATCCAAATCCAAAATGTACCAAACTTAGTACCATTTAGTACTTTCCGTACCCATAAGTACGAATTTCCAAGACTAAGTCAATCCTACAGTCCAACAGTAATCTTAATTCCATATTTCAGGATCCCAGCTCTATTCGTTCCCCCAAATCCAAATTGTACCAAATTTATTACTTTTCGTACCCATAAGTACAATTTTCCAAAACTTCCTCAATCGTACACTCCAACAGTAACCTTAATTCGATATTTCAGGATTCCAACTCTATCCGTTCACCCAAATATAAATTGTACCAAATTTAGTACATTTAGTACTTTCCGTTCCCACAAGTATGAATTTCCAAAACTTGCTCAATCCTACACCCCAATAGTAATCTTAAATCAAAATTTCAGGATTGCAGCTCCATCCGTTCAACTAAATTTAAATTGTACCAAATTTAGTACCATTTAGTACTTTCCGTACTCATAAGTACGAATTTCCAAAACTACCTCAATCCTTCACTCCATCAGTAATCTTAATTCCAAATTTTAGGTTTCCATGTCTATCTAAATCCAAATTGTACCAAATTTAGTACCATTTAGTACTCTTCGTACACATAAGTATGAATTTCCAAAACTACCCCCATATCTCAATCGTACACTTCTACGGTAATCTAAATTCCAAATTTCAGGTTTTCAGCTCTATCCGTTCACCCAAATCCAAAATGTACCAAATTTAGTACCATTTAGTACTTCTCGTACACATAAGTACGAACTTCCAAAATCATTTCCTTATATCAACTCCACTTCCCAACCTTGATTCCCACACCAAATATGAAGATTGTAGCTATATCTGCTCAAAATATGCAATTGGTACCAAATTTAGTAACTTTTCGTACACTTATAGGCCGACTTTCCAAAAACCCTTTGGTACATCTTTCTAACTCTCCATCAGTTACCCTCATTCCAAATTTCAGAATTCTAGCTCTTCCCGTTTGCCTAATACAAAGGGTACCATATTTAGTACCTTTTAGTACTTTTCGTACCCTTCTAGGTCGAATTTCCAAAAACCCAGCCTTATCTCACCCCTACACACCGACAGCAACCTACAGTCAAAATTTCAGCTTTCTAGCTTCAGCGGTTTCGTCTGGGCGATGATATGTCAGTCACTCACTCAGTAACTCAGTCACTCACTCACTAAGCTCTTTTATATATATAGATTTACGTAGGACTTTTGGTATTGAAAGCGGGCAATGTAGGTCCACGCTTTCGTATAGCCCCCATACAAAATGACGCGTGACGCGTCGTCGTTTTAAGGAATTTTTAAGATATTTGGCCCATTTTACCACCGAATTGGTTGCAATTTGGTACTTTGTGTCTCCAGAGGCCAAAAAATATTCCTACCAAAGTTGGGTTATATAGGTCCACGTTTTGGTATAGTCCCCACATAAGACCCCTTATAAAGTACGCGTCATTTCAATATATTTTGAATGTATTAGGCCCATTTGACCAAAGAATCGGTTGTAACTTTGTATTTTGTGTTTTCAGAGGCTAAGAAACATTTCTACCATAAAATGTTTATATAGGTCCACGTGTTGATATAGCCCCCATAATACAATATCTCCCGATTTTCGATATTTTGAACGTTTTAGCCTCATTATCACACCGATATGGCTGAAATTTGGTATTTAGTCTTCTTTAGGCGTATAAAACTTATCCCCAGAAATTTGTAGGTATAGGTCCACGCCATCATATAGCCCCCATAGAACGGTACCTTCCGAATTTCGGTATTTTGAAGGTTGTGGCCACATTAATCCACCGAAATGGCTGAAATTTGTGGTGGAGGGTCTAAAAAGTTCGGCCCGACCAAACTTAACGCTTTTCTTACTTGTTAACTTTTGTGTTTTTTCATTGATTGTGATTTTAAATTTATTTTGTTGAGATTTATATGAACTCTGAGTTAGAATAAATTAAATTTACTCTAAGATTTTTTCATTATTTGTTGATTTTCCGCGAAAATAAAAACAAATTTAGAAATATTTTAACATCAGCGGATAGATATAACATTCTGTAAACGATTTATACATATACTAGCTGACCCGGTCCGCGTTGCTGGCCCGTTTTTAGTTTTCCGTGTGAACATTTATAACCCATCTACATATTTATATATCTACACCTTTTCAGATTCAATTCGAATCATTTTAGTTGTAATTCGAGAATTCCATTTTTAATTCGTAACATTTTATTTGTAATTCGATAATTCCATTTGTAATTCGAAATGTTTCAATTGTAATTCGAATTATTCCATTTGTAATTAGAATTTATCTATTTGTAATTTGAATTATTATATTTGTAATTCGAATTATTCCATTTGTAATTAGAATTTATCTATTTGTAATTTGAATTATTATATTTGTAATTCGAATTATTCCATTCGTAATTCGACTTATTTTACTTATAATTCGAACTATTTTATTTGTAATCCGAATTATTCCATTTGTTCCTTTTTTCCTTTCCCTTTTAAAATGGAATATTTTTGTAAAATAAAATTTTTAGCAAAACTCTCATGTAATTGTATCTCCAGATTTAAAATAGAAAATTCTTTTAATTATACCCTCCACCATAAGATGAAGGGTGTAACTAACTTTTTGTTTCCCTTTCTAACACTTCGATTTTTTTTTTTTTTTTTGATCAGAATAAAAATGAGCTAATGAAGCGATGTTCTTCAGCTGAAATCAAGATACAGCCAGCAATATTTAACATTGAACTTTGTAATAAATTTCTCCTAGGATGTTTGGTATTGGAAATGGGTTATACCGGTCCACGTTTTGATATAAACCCCATGGAACTGTACCACCCGATTTTCGGTATTCGCCATTAAATGGGATTTAGTCTTCCTTGGGGTATAAGCATTCCCATTCTGTGTCCAGTTTTTAATAAAGCACCCGATGTTGGGTATTTGCAAGATTTTAGCCAAATTATTAAACTGAAATGGCTATAATTTGGTTTGTTGGGGGTCGTAAATACTTCTGCAGAGTATTGCCGCTACAGGTCCACTTTTTGATAAAACTCCCATAGAACGATACCTCATGAATTTCTACAGTATAGAGGTTTTACCTAATTTTCCCACCGAAATGGTTGTTTTTTGGTCTCCGACGGGGTTGTAAAACATACCTGCAGAGACTTGTCGGTATAAGTCAACGTTCTGATATAGGTACCATAGAACAGTTTGGAGGTTTCCCACCGTCATGGCTACAATTTGGTATTTGGTCCCTACTTCCTGCATTACCAGTAAGCTGAATAATAATCTGTTACTTCTTAAAATTTTTAAAAGGAAAAATTATATTGGTATAATATGGGTCGACTATAGTCCTTGGCAATATTTGGTTTTCTCCGTCATGATTGTTCGTAAAGAAGACCTGCTCACCTATGGATCTAGCTGACCCGGTTCCGCGTTGCTGGCCCGTCGTTTTTGATTTCCATGTAAGCATTAGTAATCCATCAACAATTTATCTATCTAATATTGATACATCTAGATTTTCGAACCGAATTGACGATATGTCGATGTTTTGGTATAACCCTCATACAATGGTATCTCCAGATGTAGAATAGAAAGTTAATTAAATTATAGCTTCCACCATACGATGTTTAAGGGTATAATCAACTTTGTGATTCTGGTTGCAACACATCGGAATATTCGTCGGAGAACCTATAAAGTATATATTCGTGATCAACATAAAAAATAAGTCGATATAACGATATCCGTCTATCTGTTGAAATCAAGATACAGCTCGCAATATTTAACATAGAACTCTTCAAATTGGTACAGAAGTTTCTATTTATTACTCGTAGCATGTTTCGTATTGAAAAGTTATTATATCAGTCCACATTTTGATATAGCCGCCATACCACTGACCGCCCGATTTGCAGTATTTTCAAGGTTTTAACAGCATTATCTTACCGAAATGACAATAACTTGGTATTTAGTCTCCTTTGGAGGCATACAATATTTCTGTAATAAATTATCGACATAGGTCCACGTTTTGATAGAGCTACTCTCGATATTTTGAAGGTTTTAGTCTCGTAATCCCACAGAAATGGCTACAATTTGGTATTAAGTGTTCAGTGTGGGTATAAAATATAGAATATTCGGTACAGGTCCAGGTTTTGTAAATAGTCATCGCTAGATTTCTAACTTCGGTATTTGTATGTGTATAGCCACATTATTCATACGAAATGGCTATAATTGGTACTTTGTCTCTCTTGGGGGTATAAAACATTTCTGCAGAGAATTATTGGCATATGTCCACGTTCTAATACATCTACCATAGGACTCCTAGAGTTTCAATATTTTGGAGTTTTTAGAGTCATTATTCCACCGAAAAGGATATAATTTGGTGTTTAGTCTCCATTATGGGTATAAAACATTACCGGTAGAAGTTGTTATGTGACCTCCATTGAACGACACCTTCCGGTTCTCGGTATTTTCAAGGTTTTAGCGGTATTATTCAACATTATTTGGTATGTAGTCTCCTTTAGAGGTATCAAGTATTGTAGCAGATAATTGTCGGTAAAATCTACGTTTCCATAAAGCCCCCATAAAACGATACCTACCGATTTTTGTGGAATTTTTTTTTTTTCAACCGAAATTTCTGAAACCTGATTTCAGTATAATTTATGTTAGTGGGTAACGTCGTTTTTACTTGTTGTTAACAAAGTGTTGTTTCATTGATCATGTTATTATTTTACACTTTTAAACATAAAACATCGGTGATTCATAAAAAATGACTTCAAAATGCTAGTTGAATTTTTCTAGACTCTGCTGTATTTCAAGCCCTATAATTAATGTTCACGGCGTGTTTGCTGCCCCCTTATTAAATTAGTGAATCGGATCAGAAAGAATACATTTTTCAAAAATTGGACGCAATTGCGATATGCTGACTCAAAAAACCCATTATTGACAGAGGCCACAATTACTATTGTTTTTACTAATACGTCTAATAATCTCTGAGTTTCGCGATTTGTTAAAACCTGTTATGGGAGAGGTCCCCCATCTCCTCCATTTTCTGTATTCTACCACCTTATGAACCTGCACACACGGAAGTCTAATTTAGAACATCATGTCAGTCTTAAAGAATCTATATACATTTAGATAGATCATAGCATAGTTTAGCCGTCGTTTTAGTGACCATTTTACATTTTTAGACGTTCCAGTTATTTAACCACCTTTAATATTAGGTTTTGCCTGATTTCTCAATAAATTTTTTGGAATTTCGATCACGCAGCATTTTATATTATCGAGGTTGTTCTGTATTCCAAAATGTGGAATTGATCGCGCTTTGCCACTTATTGAAGCCAGTGTTTATAGCGTTTGTGTAGTCACGCTTACTAAAATTAAGGATATTATCTATAATAATACATTTTTGAAAAATTGGGCTGACCGCGATATTCCACTTCCGAGATGACCATTCAGGATCGAGGCAGTATTTACCATAGTATTGCAAGAAATTTTTAAACAATACGTTCAAAAATATCCTTAATTTCACGTTTTCTTTAAAAATTTTGTGGGGGAGGTACCCTGGTCAATCCACTGACCAGTATGAAAAATAGCTAAAAACCTATTCTCAGACCTAAAAACTCCACATACAAAATTTCATCGAATTCGGTCCAGCCGTTTCGGAGGAGTTTAATTTCGAACATCATGGCAGACTCGAAGAATTTTATATATGGGGAATTCCAAGTGAAATCGGACAGTTCGGAGAAAAGTAATTTTTGATTTCAATTGTTTTTGGTTCAATTTATGCTCCTAGCCAACAGAACATTTTAGTATATTTTAAAATTATTTTTTGACCAACGGTACAGAGATATCGCTTATTGAAGTTATCGCATTTTTAAAGAACTATGTTCAAATAAATACTCATAACTTCTTTAATATTGGTCCAAATGGGACCATCTTTTTTTGGATTTGTTTGTTTTTTTATCAGCTATCGAAAGAAATATTTAAAAGAAAAATGCACAGTGGGCTTCAATGCAATTTTCGGGATTTAATATTTAAAATCAATTTTTAAACATGATTGCACCCTTCGATTTTTTCAAAAAAATTTTATGTTAAACTACGTTCAATTACAAAAATTTTAAGCCCTATGTGGTAATGGGATTCGGACGATTACTATTTTTTCTGAATTTTTTAAAATTTGTCAATACAATTTTTCCTTAATACCTTTGTCCAAAATTTGTATTTCCTGTATTTTTGAAGCTAAGAGTACATATTTATCATTATATATTATATATTTATCATAAAAAAATAGAAAAAAATCCACAGTGGACTTTAATGGAATTTTCGCTGATGCATTTTCAAAATCGAAAAATGACGCAGTTTTTAAGATATTTGAGATAAATTCATAAATATAAAATCAAAACAAATATTTATAAATGAACCTTTTAATTTTTTTAATAAAATAATAAATTTTGGACAAAGGTATAAAGGAAAAATTGTATTGACAAACTTTAAAAAAATCAGAAAAAGTAGTAATCGTCCGAATCCCATTACCACATAGGGCTTAAAATTTTTGTAATTGAACGTAGTTTAACATAATTTTTTTTTGAAAAAATCGAAGGGTGCAATCATGTTTAAAAATTTATTTTAAATATTAAATCCCGAAAATTGCATTGAAGCCCAATGTGCATTTTTCTTTTAAATATTTCTTTCGATAGCTGATAAAAAAACAAACAAATCAAAAAAAAGATGGTCCCATTTGGACCAATATTAAAGAAGTTATGAGTATTTCTTTGCATGTAGTTTTTACAGAATTTGACTTTTTCAAGGCGCGATATCTCTGGAACCGTTAGTATAAAAAAATTTGAAAGTATACTAAAATGTTTTGTTAATCAGCAGCATCGCCACAGCAAAAAATAAAGGAAATCAAAAACCTCATCTTGAAAAAGTGTCCGATTTCACTCAGAAATCCCCATATATATAGATTTTCTTAATAAAACCCAAAGGGAATTTTTAAATATTTTTTCTTTATAATAAAACCCCCTATAACTTTTGGGTGCAGCATCCAAATTTGTGAACGCGAACATATTTGAAACCACAATTTTTTTCTTAACCTAAGTCCAAAAAATGGCGGATTTGCTCGCAAAAATATTTTATTTTTTTTTTGTCAATGGTATTGAAAAGGAAATTTGAAATTTACCATATATTTCATTCCAAATTTTATTTTTTGAAACTTACTTAAATTAAATTTTTCTCAATTCACATGAGAAAAGCCGTGAATGTTTCTAAATAATGCAAACATATTTGATAGGTGTTGGTTTAGTCTGATAAATAAGAGTGCCGGTTATACGGCGGGACAAAATTTAGTGTGAGTAAACCTTGCAATTCCATATAAAAATATTTCATATTTTTGTTGAGAAAAATTAGATTTTTTCGAAATGGCGCAAATATGCGCAATTTTTTATGATTGATTATGATATTTGAGACTCAAGCGCATAAAAATATTGAAATTGTAGTAATCTTAAAAATTATCATAAAAAATTTTCATAAAGAGGATATGTATCACCATTATTAAAGAGCAAATATGTAAAATCAATCTGAAAATTTTAAATGCTAATCTTATTCGGAGACTGTACAAAAACAATAAATCTTGAAAAATACAAATTTTCGCGAAAATAATGTCATTTTAATGTTCACCTAATTTCAGTATGGCTGAGTTCAATCGACTGCTGCATTGGATCGGTTGATCTTACAAAGTCGAGGATGGTTATAGCAAATGTAGAAAAGAGTCTGGTTGCCGTTTATCAACATTTTTTTTCATAAAAAACGATTTTCATATTTTGAGTTTTGAGCAACTTCAGGCATATGTTTCCCCTCTGTGCGATGTCGGAATTTTTTAGGCGGCACCCCCTTATAGTGTTTACTTTTCTTAGATTTTAAGATTGCCAAAGTTTGAGCACAATCGGAATATGTTAACACGTTTCACTGGGGCATTAAAGTTTACAGAGTAATTTTTATGGGATCAAAGGCGAATTTTCACGAAATTGCTCTAAAGGCCACATTTATTGTCCAATCGATGAGCAATTTTTACTAGTTCATTTCTGTGGCTAAACAAGTAATCGGGTCGGATTTTAATATTAGCTATATATAGGCCCCATGGAAACTTTGAGGCCTCAGTGGCACGTGTAAACATATTCCGATTGTGCTCAAACTTTGGCAATCTTAAAATCTAACAAAAGTAAACACTCTGAGGGGGGTGCCGCATAAAAAATCAGACATCATTATTATATGTTTTCTTTTACTATTGGATGAATTATAATAATAGACTTATTTTTTCATTTCAATAATACGTTGACAATGAGTGTTACTGCAATTGGCGATCCTGCTATATCCCTGATTGGCGATTCTACTTGAAGTTAATCCGAGATTTTTGAAGAGCTTATTTGTATATGGGGATTTCTGAGTGAAATCGGACTCTTTTTCAAAATAAGGTTTTTGATTTCCTTAATTAATTGGATTAATCGAGCTAACATGGCCTAAGGAGTTTTTGTATTGAAAAATGAATTCTAGCGAAATACCACACACTCAACCATTACGCTACGATCGTTTCGCCTGGTGGTTTAAGCCAGGCTCATCAGGCGTATTTTGAATACTAATGGCTAGAAGACAAAGGCTGATTTTGATAACTTCTATTTATACAAACATTTTTACAAATTTGTAATTATGAAGTATTTATTGAAGTCTTTTTCTTTATCAAGTCACCCTAGTGTCTTGTCTAGGAATCATTTTCTTAATACATACACATATACAATCGAAGGGGGGTTTC
The DNA here is from genome assembly GCF_047663935.1 of Musca autumnalis. Lineage (NCBI taxonomy): Eukaryota > Metazoa > Arthropoda > Insecta > Diptera > Muscidae > Musca > Musca autumnalis. The sequence continues at coordinate 86,465,821 of NW_027411866.1, forward strand.
CTTCATGAATTGTAATGCTTTCAGTTTTTGAAATTTTGGATATCATGTCGACTAGTTTGTTGATATGATACATTGGCAGTGGCTTAGAACGCTGAGATCTCTTTTATTTTTCGGTGTGGTGTTGCTGCTCATCAGCAAAACATGTCAGATTTCAGATTTTTTTGACTAACTGTTCCAAAGATATCGCGCCTTGAAAAGGTCGAATTCTGTAAAAACTATATGAAAAGAAATGCTCATAACTTCTTTATAATTGATCCAATTTGAAAAAATCTTTTTTCTGTTATTTTGTTTTATCAGCTTTTTAATAAAAACAGAAATCAAATTTGCACAGTGGGCATGGATGCAATTTTCTCGATTTAATATTTAAAATCAATTTTTAACAATGATTGTACTCTTCGATTTTCTTGAATTTATATATTTTTACAGCACATGCCTTCCAAAGCAGAAAAGAACAAAAATGTATGGTATTTTGCTTAAAAAATCCTTAAATTCTACAGTTGTGTAGTTCCGGAACGAACTAGTTCCAAAGAACTATATCCAGTTCTTGTGTTTATATGCTGCTCGTTCCGATTTTTTGTCGTTGCTGTTTATTCGCTGCAATTCATTTATTTTTATGTTAATTCATTCACCAAGCCATGAAAACATTTCGGTCTCGGAACTATTTGGAACCAAGAAAACAAAAAGAAAGATTAAAGAGAAAGATTCGTTGGTCTATTTCGCTCTCGAAACTATTTGGGACGATGAATGAGAAGAATTCATTGAACTATATCGGTCTCGGACCTATTTGGAACTATGAAACTATATTAAGGAACTATTAAATACCACTCTATTAAATACCACTAATATAAAGAGCTACTACTCGTAGATGTACGAATACAAACTTTGCCACCCGCATAGGCGCCATTATATTATTTTTCTAAATCTTTCTTCGTTATAGTAATTCCCATCAATTGTTTTATATTCGCATATAAAATATAGAATTTGTAACGATTTTTCCATTTTTGAGGCGCGTACGAATATGAATTTTGCAAACTGTATGTATAAATAAAAAATTAACCCAAACCAAGCCAATAATAGCCCAAACCAATAACTTCACACGGTGCGCCTTAACTAACTTTAAATGAAAGGTGCTTTCACCTAGGAAGTTTTTGCGGATTCTAAAACTGCAATGTTCATAGATGAGAAAAATCAAAAAACAAAAAAATCGTCGGAGGGATTTTCAAAGAATCGAGGCCAAGGTCCTATCACAATGGGTCTAAAGAAAATATTGTAGAGGATTTTCACTGCTACAACATTTGCTTAAGTCCCATTTCGATAGGACTTGCCGATTCCAAGCAAAATTCTGGAAACCTAAAATAAACCTAAAATGTGAAATTTGACCGCGATTTATTTGAAAGTCCATTTAGCGATTTTTTTGATTTTTCTCATCTATGAACATTGCTGATGACATTGTTTTATAAGGAGGCGATACAGTCAGTGCATTGTCCAAATTTTAACTTCTATATCTCATAAACAGTCATAAAGGTCAATCTTGTAGAGAATTTTTACTGATACAACATTTTCTTTAGCCCCATTACGATAGGGCTTTCGGGTTTAAAATCATGAAAACCTAAAAAACCCTAAAAATGTGAACTTTGACGGCGATTTATTTGAAAATCCCTCTGGCGATTTTACTTTGTTTCTTGATTTTTCCCATCTATGAACTTTGTAGTTCGATTTCAGGTAACTTAATTTTTTTTTTGGTAAAAATTAAATATAATGTTTGGTGTTGGGGGACAATAGTGGTACCACCAGATTTCAGGTAACTAAATTTTCTTTTTGGTAAAATTAAATAATTATACAGTTTGGTATCTTCTAAGCAGGATAGACCACGAGAAAGAGTATGTTTTGATGTGTTTTTTACACTTCGAACTCTATATTAAAAAAAAATGGAGCCGTATTGGTTTTTGTTTCATATTCATGTTTTGTTATTCAAATCTGAAAAGTGGGCAGTTTTATTTCGATTACTCAACTGTAACTGTGTTAAAAATTAGATTTGAACTAAACAGACTATTAAGCAAGTTAAATAAAATACTGTAACAAAGCAAGTTAAATAAATCACTGTAGAAACTGATGAAACCGGTTGAAGCTCATCCCTCCGTCCGTCTGTGGCATTCACTCTAGAATCCACAAAAATTTAAATAGGACGCTGAAATTTTGGAAAGTAAGGTATTTTGTTTGGGATCAAGTTCAAAAATGTCTTTTGTTTAGGTATAGCCCCATATAACGGTACCGCCCGATATGGACCTATGTCTAAAATTTTTTGTGGAGATGTTTCTTGATCATGGAGAACCAAAAGTGCCAACGATTAAGATTAAATTTTTTAAGTCTAATCGATAAAAATTGTACAGAGTTTTTATAATATCTAGAGATACTTAAGATTATAATGTATGATCGAAAAGCCTGCCAATGGAAGAAAATATGCAAAAGAAGTTGACATAGATGGCCAAACAACGGAGATATCGCAATAGTCGATAGTACATCCCGTTTTTCCCTCTTTTCTAATCACACTACAGGTCGGAATTTTTGATCTTATGATTTATTTAAGTGATGGTTGGATAATGTCCAGGATTCGCAATTGGCTAAAAACGTACATACATATGTATGTGGAAGAAAATTCTACGTTTTATTCTTATGCTCATATCTCCGCTTCTAATAGGGGTGGGTTGATAGGCAAGGCCTATCAATGGAAGAAGAAAAGATCGATCGAAGACGATATCCCAATATCAAATTTGGGAAATTTTATTTATATATTCCAAGGTGAGAGCTTGACAGTGAAGCTATAACATCTAAGCTTTAAATTAATACCAAATGTATTGGCATTGGTGGTAAAATATAAATGTTATTGCAAAATGGGCTAAGCTATCCAAATTTTAATATTTTTGAAGAATTTATTTTAATGACAGGTGCCTGTACTTCTCTTCTGCAAAGCTTTCAATCAGTACCAAGTAGATTGTCAACAGTAGTCAAATATAACATTTTTAATAATTTTAGTCATATTATTATTTTAGCCATAAGTCATAAATCATTTACCTTTATAACACTATATCTATTCAATAAGACTTTTGTTATCAAATATTTTATAATAATTTCCCGTGTTCCTAAACTAATTACCTCAATGTTTGAACTACTTAGCAAAGCTCATCATGGAAAACAACTTTTCGGTTTCGTAGAAAACGGAAACAAAAATACAAATATTTGTGGTTTTCATTAACAATTTTAACGAGATTGAAATGCGTTTAACGAACTAGTTTTGGTAAAAATGGAAAGTTTCTAAAGTATTTCAGTTGGTGTTGACACACTACTTGACTACGTTTGGATCATAAAACCTCAAAAACTTATTATGAACGCATTTTGTACAGGAAAATGAAACCGAAATAATGTAAGAAAAATCTTCACATAACGTAAAGAGGGTGAGTGGTCATATTCACATAATATCCCAGCATATTATAGTGTGTCCATTGAGTATACACCAGTTTTATTGTGAAACGGATAAACGCATAAGCCAACGGATATAACACATAAATTACACACAACTATTTTTATGGGCATTTTTGCCAGGCTAAGCCACAAAGTCGGTAAACACCAAAATAATGGAAACCATCAACGCTTTCATCTTAGATATGGTGGTGATGGTCTCATTTCATTGCCTATTTGAGGAAAATATACAAATAATAAGGGCTTCGTTTGCTTCGAAATGTCGTAAAATGCATAAACACAGAATTTTCTATCAAATACTGCGTTATTATGGTATTAAGGAAAAATTTTCTTACAAATAAGTGAAGAATTTCCTTGCACTATGTGCACTGTATAGTAGCAATAATGATGAGTAGAGCAAATTATCGTTTCAATTATATATTCTTTAATTCTGTCGTTTCATAGAAAACGTCAAACGTTAAAATGTTCTTGGGAGTGATTTTTTCCCCTGGAAAGCTTTTTAAAAGTACATATGCTAAACTTCAAATTCCATTTATAATTCCATTAAAAACATGTTTGCGAGTACATCCTCAATTATTGAAACAAGCGTTAAGGAAAAATCCTGATTTCAAATCTATTCACGAGCCCAAAAGATACATAAAAATTCCTTTTTAGTTGGAGTTAGAAAATATATGTTTAAATAGTTAACAGCATTTGATATCTATGGATCGATTCTTGTTTGTTTTTATTATAGCGGTAATTTGGATTAATTTTTCTGGCAATGAATTATTTAACTGATTTTAAAACAAAACACTTCATAAATTGAATGATTGCTAGCACATAACTCTAACACAAAAATATTAAATACTAGCATGTGCCCGCTACTTCGTTAGCGAAAAGTTGTCATTTATAGAAAAGAGGATGTTAGCAGACCCCCGTTTAATTTATTCCAGAATTAATAAAATTAAATTTGAAAAATTTATTCAAAATTCGATTACTAACCTTCACAATACCATCGCACGCTGGTCTGAAATCCATATCTTCTAAGAAATCAAAATGCAAAATTGGAGTTAAATCGGCTTATAAATATTGCTAAAATTGTAAAATTATCTTAAATTATGGTTACCCTTATATGGGGGCTATACCCGAACGTGGACCTATGTCAAAAATTGTTGGTTGAAATATTCTCTGGACTCTCAAAATAAAAATACCAAGTTTTCAGGGAAATTGCTTCAAAATTGTGTTTCTTAGAATTAAATTTGTACCAGCCGAATTTGAATTATTTCGGAATTTTATGTAGCCTGAACAAATGATTTTTTATTAAAGTATAAACATCAAACTTATTTTGATTTTTTTTCTTACATCGACCACTAGCGATCAATATTATTTCGGTTCAGAACAATTTTACCATTGAAACAAAATGTTAGAATTTAAGAGTCTTCCCGAAATATGTTGATAACTTTGTTCTTAGACCAAATTTTTCTTCTGTTCTTTTTGGAAAATTAATCTATTTACATTCGTCTTTCTACTCCATATTTGAGTTTTACCTTTACATTTTTACTTGTTGCGATTTTATAAACCACAAATTATCATAAAATACTGCGCAATCCACTCGATTAATAACACAGTAAACAAATCTCTACTTTGACCCCTTCTCGTCTAATGGTAAATACAAATTAGGAATAAACAATCTTTGTTTTTGTTGTTTTGGAATGTTTACTTCCATATTGCGAAGAAATAAACTCACAAAAAGAATGTCAAAAAATGTACTTTTGGCCACAGAATTTACATTTGCGACCAATGTGCATCGGTACAACATTATTACTTCCCTCACCCCTTTGGCCGGTTTCTTTAAGACGCACTGAGGGGAAATGTATGTTAAAAGTTGATTAAAACTCCTGAAAAGCTCATTTATAATCCGATGGATATAGTATTTTGCACTAATAATATCTTCGGTCCAAGGACTATTTCTGTAGAAAATAATGAAAATCGGTTCAGATTTGGATGTAGCTCCCATATATATTAGTATCGGACATGAGGTAAATAATGCACTAAAAGGGCAAGCTAAAAATTGGCACATGCAAACAGAACTAGCCCAGAAAACAGTGTGTCAATTTTCAAATCGGTTCAGTATGTATATTATATATCCATTTGATTTTTTATTTCTATTATTATTTCTAAATTATTCCACTTTGATATTAGAAGAACCGTGATTTTACGGAACAGCGCAAACTTATATCAAAATATAATACATCCTGATAAATAAGAGCCCCGCTTATAAGATAGACTAAGCATTAGTATTGGCAAACGTTACCAAAATATTTTTTTTAATTGTTTTACATAAATTATTCCAATTTTACTTCAGCAAAAAACGTGATTTTTCGGAATGGCGCAAACTTATATCAAAAGTTATGATATATTCTGATAAATGAGAGCCCCGCCAAAAATTAGTGTTGGCAAACGTTGCCAAAATATTTTTTTAATTGTTTTACATAAACTTTTCCAATTTTACTTCGAAAAAAAAAACGATTTTTCAGAATGGCGCAAACTTATATCAGAAGTTATGATACATTCTGATAAAAAAGAGCTCCGCTTATAAGACAGACTAAAACTTAGTGTTGGCAAACGTTGCCAAAATATTTTTTTAATTTTTGTTAAAATTGTTTTACATAAATTATTCCAATTTTACTCGAGAAAACAACGTGATTTTTCCTAATGGCGCAAACATTTATCAAAAGTTTTGATTTGGTCTGGTAAATAAGAGTCCCGGCTATAAGAAAGATCAAAACTTAGTGTTGGCAAACGTTGCAAAAATATATTTTTAATTTTTGTTAAAATTGTTTTACATAAATTATTCCAATTTAACTTCAGAAAAACACGTGATTTTTCCGAATGGCGCAAACATTTATCAAAACTTTTGATTTGGTTTGATAAATAAGAGTCCCGGCTATAAAAAAGATCAAAAATTAGTATTGGCAAACGTTGCCAAAATAGTTTTTAATTTTTTTAAAATTGTTTTACATAAATTATTATTATTATAATTTTACTGCAGAAACACATTTAAAGGTTTTAATGATTTCAGTTGGGAAAAATTTGATTATTTCAGATTGGCGCAACTATGAGTAGCGTATTATGTTTGAATCTGATATTCGATATTAAATCGCATAAAACATCAAAAGTAACTATGGTCCGCAAATGTTCGCATTATGTAGTTTCTCACCATTGAGATTTAAGTTGTCATAAAATATACATATCTATGAAAGACGAGATGTATCAAAATAAACTAAGTGTGAAGATCCAAAAACAATTATCTTTGGGGATTTTTATGAGCTCTAATGCACATGAGTACAAATAAATTAAGTAGATTTGGCAAACGCTGAAACCAAAATATATTTCTATTTTGTAAATGTTTTTCTTAAATACTTCCATATTTAAATATTAATGGCTTTATTTGATAAAAATGAGATTTTTTGGATCTGATGTTGGAGACTTCAGTGCATAAATCATCAAAAGTAATTATGGTCCGCAAACGTTCCCATCATGCACTTTTTCACTTTTGAAATTTGAGTTATATTAAAAATTATCATAAAACCTATGCATGAAAGAAAAGACGTACTACCATTATTAAAGAATGAAGATGCAAAAACAATTTGGAATTTCTATAAGCTTATCTTGTTCAGGGAATATACAAAAACAAAAAACTTTGAAAAATATAATATTTCGCGAAAATTATTTTATTTTAATGTAAACCTAATTTTATAGTATTCGAACATGTACTTTTTTCTTTTCATTATGGTTAAGTTCAATCGACTGCTGTGTTGGATTGGTTTACCGCAGAAAGTTGCGGATTGTCATAACGAATGGGGAAAAATGTTTACCAACAGTTTGTTTTTAAAAACGCGATTTTAGTATTTTGGGGTTTGAGCAACTTTTGGTCTACGTTTCCCGTATGTGAGACGATTCGAATTAAAATTCGTTCGAATTACTACCTGTTATGTAGAATTTTTTTGTTTGTTTCAAAACAATAATGAGTTTAGAAATTTTTCAAAAAAAAAAAAAAAAACAGATGTTTGGTAAATCTTCGAACAAATTTGAATTGAAATCGTCTTAGTGAAAGAGGCCATTCGAGTAGTTTCAATTTCAAGAACAATGTTAACCTATTACGCTTATAGTCACTGGCCTTCATTCAATAATTTAGTACTATTTATTACTTTTTGCACATAGAGTACGCATTTTGCAGATCTATTCCATCATCCAATACTAAATTTAGTACCATTAACTACTATTCGTAAGCTTATAACTATATTTTCCAAAATCGCCTCTATCTCTCAACTCTAACCCCAGATTTTAAGTTTCAGTAATATTTCTTCTTATAAAACTGAACGTTTTTTTCAATTCTAAATTTAGTACCTTTCGTACTCTTATAGATAATACGAAATTCCAAAACCACCTCCACATATCAACCGCACACACCAACACGGTACACCTTTTGAATTGGGAGTACCATTTACCAAGTGTTTGTATCTTTCGTTTACCTACGGAACATGAGTCCAAAGCTCTTCCCTACACAGAAACACCTCAGTTCCAAACTTCAGAATTCTAATTCTATCCCTAGACCCAAGTCAATATTTAGTACCTTTTGTACATAATAAAGTATTTCCAAATCCAACTACACACAAAATTTCCCATAATACCAAATTTCGGAATATCCCTACGCCGAATACCAAATTAATTTTACTATGCTTATGGTACGTATTTCTAAAATCCAATACAAAAGTTCAGAATTTTAACTCCCAATACAAAATTTAGTACTATTTGGTACCTTACGTACTCTTATACAATGTATTACCAAAACCGACTCTATATCACAAACCTACATACAAACAGTAACCCTAATGCCAAATTTCAGAAAATCTCTTCTATACCTAAACCAAATACAAAATTTAGTACCGTTTAGTACTGTTCGTAAAACCATCTCCATATATAAACCCTAAGCAAGCGATCTTCATTCCAAATATCAGAATTACAACTCTATCCCTACAACCATTACAAAAATTAGTATCAGATAGTACTTTTCGGGTATTTTCTGTACGTATTTCCACCTCCATTTCTATACCCTACGCAAAATGTAGTTCCATACCACCAATACCAAATTTAGTACCCGATAGTACTTTCCGTACACATAAGTACGAATTTTCAAATCTACCTCAATCCTTTATTCCAACGATAATCTTACTTCCAAATTTCAAAATTCCAGCTCCATCCCTTTATCGAAACTACCTAAAACCTACAATCCAACAGTAATCCTCATTCCAAATCTCAGATTTCCAGATCTATCCATTCGCCTAAACCCAAATTCGACCAAAATTAGTACCATTCTGTACCTTTCGTATCCATAAGTACGAATTTCCAAAACTATATCAAACCTACAATCTAACAATAACCTTAATTCCAAATCCCAGGATTCCCAAATTCAAATTGAACTAAATTTGATACCATTTAGTACTTTCGTACACATAAGTACGAATTTCCAAAACTACCCACATATCTTAATCCTACACTTCAACTGTAATCTTAATTCCAAAATTCAGAATTCCAGCTCTATCCGGTCACCTAAATCCAAATTACATCAAATTTGGTACCTATATGTACGAATTTTTGAAACTACCTCCATATCCCAACTTACAATCCAACAGTAATCTTAATGCCAAATCTCAGGATTCCAATTCTGTCCATTCAACCAAATCCAAATTGTTCCCCATTTAGTACTGTTTAGTACTTTTCGTACCGATATGTACGAATTTTCAAAACTGCATCCATATCTCAACCTACACTCCAACAGTAATCTTAATTCCAAATCACAGGATTCCATCTCTGTCCATTCACCCAAATCCATATTTAGTACTGCTTAGTACCTTTTGTACACATATGTACGAATTTTCAAAACTACCTCCATACCTCAATTTACACTCCAACAGTAATCTTAATTCCAAATCTCAGGATTTCAGCTCTATCCATTCTCCCAAATCCAAATTGTTCCAAATTTAGTACTGTTTCCTAATTTTCGTATCCATATGAACGAATTTTTAAAACTACATCCATATTTCAACTTACAACCCAACAGTAATCTTAATTCCAAATTTCAGGTTTCCAGCTCCATCCGTTCACCCAAATCCAAGTTGTACTAAATTAAGTACCATTTAGTACTTTTCGTACACATGAGTAGGCATTTTCAAAAGCATTTCCACAAATCAACATAACTTTCTACCATACCAAATGTCAAGCATCTACCTATATCCGTTCAAAATATGCAATTGGTACGGAAAGTTACTAATTTCGTACACTTATAGTACGAATTTCAAAAAACCCAGCCTTATCCTACCCCTACACACAAACAGCAACCCACAGTCAAAATTTCAACTTTCTAGCTTCAGCGGTTTCGTCTGGGCGATAATATATATGTCAGTCAGTCACTTAGCCATCACTAAGCTCTTTTATATACAGATTTGTATAATGGACTATTAATAGACACCCTAAGAATATCCGGTATGCAGTATGGCGATCTTACGACTTCCCATGATGACTGCTTAAAATACTCAAAATACGCAATTTTTACAACGTGCGTTTGTCCTCTATATTTTGATATATATTCACCATGGTTATTGCAGAAACTGCCACGTGTTGCCGGTGTCATTTGAACATTTTACAGTTTAACAGTTTTTATACGTACTCAGGACAGTTTTTCATACGACCTTGTGTTGTGTTGTTTACAGTTATTTGAAAAAACCTGTTTGCAAAAAAATGGAATTTACTTGTGAACATTTTCGTCTGATCCAAAGTTTCCTCCATATCTCAATCCTACACTTCAACAGTAATCATAATTCCTCTATATTTTTGATATATATTCACCATAGTTATTGCAGAAACTGTGCACTAAAACTATCTGCCCTAGGCTATACCGCGTGTTGCCAGGTGTCATTTGATCATTTGACAGTTTACCAGTTTTAACTTATACTAGGGATAAGTAAGTCGACTTTCGGTTAATCGATTAATCGATTTTTTGCAGTCAAAAATCTAAAAATCGTAGTCGACTTTTGTCTGGAAGGAAAATCGCATAATCGATTATCTTGTGATCGATTTTCGAGTTTGTAGACTTGGCGGTTTTACACTTTTGGCGGTTTTACAGATTCAAAAGAAAACTCGAAAATCGACGAATAGTCGATTATAATCGATTTTCTGCGGTTATGAAAAAGTCGAAAGTCGAGTTTTAAGACAACTGAAATAATCGCAAAACCGAAAAATCGCATTTCTAGATTTAGACCATAATCGAATAGTCGAAAAATCGATTATTGCTTCCCATTACCTATCCCTAGGTCACATTAGGCAAATATTTGCTCCAGCGACCGGCAGTGTGCGCTTACTGAAAGCAAGTGAGCAAAAATGTCAGTGGATTATTTACGCTCACTTGTTCTTAGCAATGTAACCTTAACCTTAGTATGTCTAGGTTTAGAGTTTTAGCTTTATAATTATATTCCGGATTAAATATCAATGACTACTTTTCTTTTTCAGGAAAGGACAAACAAAAGGAAGAAAGGTCGCTTGCATTAGAACGAAAACTAGCAAACGTTGGTAACTTAACAGTGGATTGAACTCAGTTCAGAGTACCTGTACACCAACACAAGGTGACTAAAATGAATAAAATACCTTTGTTTACCCCTTCTAAAACGTATTTCTTCTTTTTATGTGTTATGCAGACCACGGAATTTAATTATATTGCTGTTGTCCGTCGGTCTGTCCGGAGTTTCACTGCCACCAAGGTCTGTTGGGAATGATACCATTGGCAAGCCTGACTGGTCATGCCTAATACTGCTTCTCCCTAGTTAGATAGGATAAGCGATGGTGTGGCTTCCGGATAAATGTAGTTTTAAAATTCGTTAATACTGGTTTTGCTTTAAGGTTTGATTTTCTTTAAGATTTGTTTGAATATTCAAGTAGATTGTTACCGTTGACTCTTTCAATTTATCCGGGTTTGTTCAAAATTTAATTTAGTTTGACATTTCATTGTTAAAATCTTCAAACATTTACATCAGTTTACTTTATCTTGATTTAACTTGACTTGATTTATAAGCTCATATCGACACCTCCAAATAATAGTATGCTAAGTCTAAAAAGTGAGTTTTGCAGGAGAAGCTCTCAAAGTTTGGAAATTTTTTTGAACTTCAGTACTATGCTAAGTAAATATTTGTTTATAACTTCTGTTCGGATTGTCCGATCATTACCAAAATTTGACAGAATTTAAGTTAAAGGACGTTAAATATAAAAATGTAAAGAACTTGAAAACATGCTAAGTCGACTTAGCATACTATTGTTTGGAGGCGTCGATATGTAAACTTTCGTAATCAGCTTATTGGTATTTAACTAATTTTTTGTTTCTTTAATTTTGTTAAAATGTTTTTGTATCTTGTGTTGTTTATTTCATAGTCAGTAAAATATAATGAATATGTGTGCATTCATTTGTAAATTAGGTTCATTATTGGCATCGAACAAAAAAAACTTGTCTTCTTATTTTTTTTTTTTTGGTGCATGAAGCACCACACCCAATCTTCATAGCAGCTAAAGTAAAAAAGGAAGATCTCCGTGTAATTTTTTATAAAAAAATCTTCATGTCATCTTCATTTTCTCTTGGTTTCACTTGATTCTCCCCTTATGCCAAAATCGCCAACTGTTATATAGGGGGATGCTACGACCCACCCTACCTGGTCATATTTCCGGAGGAAGTGGCTACCTTCTCGTCCCAGCGGTGCTCAGTCATGGGGGGTTGTTTTCCTCGGATAAAATGCAAAAGATGTTACGATTTGAGAGAGAAGGCAGGTTCAAACTAAAGATGTTACATGGCAGGCCCAAAATAGTAACCCCACGAATTGACTGGAGAATGATTAAAGAAATTGACGAAAGACCCCAATGCAGCCCCAGATAATTGCTTTTGTAATCACAAAAGATTTTCCAGTAAGTGTGTCACATGGAAAATTCGGAAAAGTGGTACATAATAAGCCTTCATCACGAGTGACTAGGTAAAAACCATTGCCCTCCCAGCACAATATATAGAAACTATTCAGACTTTTTACAGATAACTTTTCACGCCAACTTTAGTATTGGGATAACCCCAATCCAAAGTCTAGATATTAAACCCATCGACAATGAATGGGTACACCTAAAGAAAAAAGTCGAGAATAGGTCGCCAATTAACAGGATTGACTAAATAAAATGCATTAAAGAAGAAAGGGAAAATATGATTGGAATATTACATTCCGAAACTTATTTATTAAATACAGAGACGTTTACAAGCTTTTATTGATGCCCAAGGTGGGCATACGAAATGTTAGAACCAATTTTTCGAAAAATACCGTGAAAGACTGAATTGAGCTGTTCTCCTTTTGGTTCATTTTAAGAAATTTTTAGTGAAATTTAACTACTTTTTTATTTTATTTATTGAATTGAGCTGTTCTCATTTTTGTTCATTTTAAGAAATTTTTAGTGAAATTTAACTACTTTTTTATTTTATTTATTAATAAACATGTGTAAGAATTGAACTGTTAACAAAAATATCAATAAGGATATTTATAGCAATAAAACGTTGTTTTATTTAAAATTTTGTAATAATTTTGGTTTTGCAATAATTAAGTTGACTAACTGTATCTGGCATAGTGGTTGGCTTTACCTGCACACCTCATGCACAGTGGTAGCATTTTTGTCTGTTCTTTTACTTGTTTAAATTGTAAAAGTTTCAAAATTAGTGAACTGCTGTCATAGAAACATTTCGCTAGTAAAAAGTAGTACAACTTGAAGATTCTTGCAAGTGCTAGAACATTTTACTAAAATTCAAGGATTCGTCCTGTCATGTCTGATAATTTGTAATTTCTTTAAAAATCTTCTCCAAATTGTTACTAAATCAAGAGTCTTATGAGCGTTTTAAATTCATTTTTCCCAAATTATTGAGCAGGAATCCCACTCAAAGGATATTTAAATTTCCAATTCTAATAACACAATTCTGAATATAATGAATACTTTTCGAAGGATTTTTAAAATTTATATTTTTTATTTAAAATTTAGACGAATAATTTTTTATACCCTCCACCACTATGTGGGGAGGGTATTATATCGTCTGCTCCGTCGGAAAAGGTCGTAAGTCCCTTTCAATAAATTTTTCAGGAGGAAGAAAAAACATTCCAGCGCTTTCTGTATCAAAGATATTATTATGGTGGTAAAGGCAGTATTCTTCGCTTATTTATTCCGCTTCAATACTTGTACTTTGTTTGTAAAAATTCCGTTGCGTTTGGGAGATAATTGGATGTCTTTGGACTTACGACCTTTTCCTTGTACAGTTTTGTATTTTTGTAGGGACTTACGACCTTTTCCTACAATTTACGGACGTTTTTAAAATAAAATATTTATACTTTACAAAACAATGTGGAAAGGGTATTATAAGTTTGTTTTGTCCAATATTCATGTAACATCGCGAAGTATTCGTTGTAGACCTCCTCCCCATGTCATTTTTTCATATCTTGACGAGATAAAGCGATTTAGCTATGTGTGTCCGTCCATTCATTAACAATTGTAATAAAACTCCAGGCCTCAATTTGGCACCGATCGTCACGGAAAATTGTGGAGAGGTCGGGGTCCTAACAGAAGTGATCCCATTAGATGTTGGTTATGATCAAAAGGTGGGAAATGGACCAAACCCACAATTTTTACCCGACTTTGTAGCTGTCCTGTAATATTCCGATCGGCGTGATATTTTAGGAATGAATTGAGTTTAAGACAAAGAATAAGCTTGAAATTTAACATGGTGATGAGATAATTATAAGCGGGTTTAATGGACTAAAAATTTTGTGTGAAATCTAATATATAAAAGAAAATGTGTGTATGTTGCATAGACTCAAAAACGGCTAAACCGATGTTTTTTGAAAATTTCAGAGAATATACAAGAAACAACAGAGATGAAAATAGGCTTTATATTTTTTTATTTTCGGAGGGGGTGGGGGCAGGCCCTATTTTTTAAAAAACGCTTTTTTGCAAAAGTTATGAAAGTATCGGTTAGAAAATTAATTTGCGAGGCAACGGTTGTTGAATATCCGACCCTATAACTCTAGGATGTTTGGTATTGACGCCTTCATATACCCTCCATAGGACGGTACCTCCCGATTTCCGGTATTTTGAAGGTGTGAAAACCATAGGTAACTAGACCCATGACACCTAATTCCATTCCAAATTCATACTGCTCTTTGTTAGCAAGAACCATGATGTCTTCTTAGTTTAATAACATTTCAATCAATTATTAATTTAGAATCATTTAATAATATAAACATTGCACTTACCCGTCCGTTAGAAGGTATTACTTTATTGAATTCAGAATACAAACTAGTCTCGTTATGTGAATAAATGTCTCTAGAGAAACCACAAATTATCAGTTGATAAAGTTAAGTAAGATATACGACAATAACAATTTTGATTTTTTTTACAAATTTTTCAATATATGAAGTATCTGAACACATACAGCATCCCAATTTGTATCAATGAAGAGGCCAGAAGTCCATCTTTCATAATCAGTTCGCTTATATGGGAAAATAGATTTCAAATGTAAATTTTCGTTGCAATATAGAAATTATCACATTTTTGTTCAAAAGTTTTGTCCACAGGCTCCGCCAAATATCATCCGATTACCATCCAAAGGTGTAGGCTAGTTCTTTACATTGTACCCCAACCATGGATGACGTTAAACATAATATCTGAACTACATTAGCTGTAGTATTATTTTAAAGTATACATTTTCCTGTGGACTTACGACCTTTTCGTACTCAAATTTGTACGTTTTGTGGACTTACGACTTTTTCCGACAAGGGCAAAACATATAGAAAAACGCGACATGCTACCATTTTCTTTGTATCATACGACGTGTTTTGACGTGTACTATCATCCTGTAACAAAAACGCGATTTCCAAAAAAAATGGACTTACGACCTTTTCCGACGGAGCAGACGATATGTTGGTTTTGGCCAAAAAGTTTGTAACGCATCGAAATAATGATCGTAGACCCATACTTATATATATCAAAATTAATGTCTCGATGAGTCGATCTGGCTATGTGTGTCCGTCCGTCAGTCCGTCCGTCCGTCTATCCGTCTGACCATCTAAACCTTGTAATCACGCTACAGGTCGCAATTTTGATCGCAACGTCACGAAATTTTGGGTGTTGATGGGGGTCCCGGAGGGGAAGAAGCCTATTGATTTTGGTGATGGTCGGATAATATTTAGGGATCGGAATGGGCAAAAAACTTATGTGGATAAAAAGACAACGTTTTTTTTCCAAAGCGAATATCTCAGCTTCTATAAGGGGTATACCAAAAGCAAAACCTGACAATGAAAGTAGAAAATACCACCTTTCTAATGATGTAAAGTAGGTTCTTGTAAGTGACCAAACAACGAAGATATCACAATAGTCGCAAATAAACCCCAAATTTTCATGTTTGTGATTTAAGTTATAATGACGAATATCACAGCTTTGGCTGGGGACTTTCCAAAAGCAAAGCCTGACTATGAAAGTAGAAGATTCCACCTTTATAATGATGCAAACTAGGTCGGCGTAGGTGACCAAATAGCGGAGATATCACAATATTTGATAATACATCCCATTTTTCCATTTTTTGGAAATCACGCTACTGGGCGCAATTTTGATCGGATCATCACGAAATTTCGAGGGTCAATGAGGGTCTCACAGAGGAAGAATCCTATTGATTTTGATGATGGTCGGATAATATTTAGGGGTCGGAATGAGCAAAAACTTTATTTGGATAAAAATTCAACATTTTATTCCAAAGCAAATATCTCAATGTCTATAAGGGGTCTATAAAAAGCAATGAAAGTATAAAATATCACCTTTACAACAATGTAACGTAGGTTGTCGTAGGTGGTCTAAAAACGAAGATATCGCAATAGTCACTAAAAAAACCCAACTTCTCATTTTTGCGATTTTATTAATAATGACGGATATCACACCTTTGGTTGGGGACCTTCTAAAAGCAAAGCCTGACTAAGAAAGTAGAAAATCCCATCTTTGAAATTATGCAAAGTAGGTTGGCGTAGGTAGTCAAATAATAGAGATATCGCAACAGTCGTTAATGCATCCTTTTTTCCACTTTTTCTGCAATCACACTACAGGTCGGAATTTTGATCGGATCATCACGAAATTTTCTCACAGAGTAGAAGCATATTGATGTTGGTGGTGTCGACAGTAGTCAAATATAAAATTAAATATTAATTATTTTGGTTCAGTTCGCCTTAAGTCATTTGGTATAAAAGCCAGATAAGTGAAAACGTTCGTATCTCCATAAAAGAAATGTTTTCGAGTGAAAAGATTTTTCACAGTGGTGTAGGGTATCACATAGTCGGCCCCGTGCCGACTATAGCCTTTTCTCACTTGTTTAATATTTATTTTATGTGTGCTTTTCACAGCAAAGGGCAAAAATCGAATGAATGTGATTTTTTTTTAAAAGTCTATTTTAAACTTGTTTTATTTCCTTACAGCCCACCCAGTTGAGAAAATTTTAAGATGTAGAAAGTGGAATATCCGTTATAGCAAAGGCATAGTGAAATGTACTGGACAGCAAAGAAGGTTTCCGCCAACGAAACTCAAAGTTTTCCGACTAGAGATACTTCTTTTAATGGCCTTTTTGTTATTTTTGTTTTGTATTGTTTGGTATTTTATCGTGGAAAGACTTATGATTGAACAACGTTTGCAAATCGTTCAACTTTATTACGAAAATTCGCTTTCTTTCAGGAATGTGTTTTTGGCTTAATGGGTATGTAAACAAAGAAACTAGCCGCATTTACATTAAGAACAACCTAAAGAGATTCAAGAGGTGTCACTTCATCCAGAAAAAACAACGTTTTCGTGTGGTTTGTCCGCTGGTAGAACCATCAGCCCATACTTCTTTAAAAATTATGTCGGTGAAAACGTAACCTTCAATGGCGACCATGATAGCCGACTATTTGATGTTTGAAAATTAAGCTCGTGATCTCGGCTACATTTTGGTTTCAATGGATTAATTAAGAGAACACTTCGATGAGCAGACAATTTCAGGTTTTGGGACGGTCGATTGCCTACCAAGATTGTGTGATATCACATCGTTAGACTTTTTCCTGTGGGGATATGTAAAGTCTAAAGTGTGTGCGGACAAACCCGCTTCAATTCAGGCCTTGCGGCAATCACGCGTGTCATTCATCAGTTACCAGTCGAAATGTTCGAATGATTCAGCGAAAATTTGACTTTACGGACAGAGCGTCTAAGACGTAGACGCGATCAGCAGTTGATAGACACAAACTTAAAAGAATAAATACCAATGAATGTTCTTTCAAATGATAATAAACATTTCCAATTCCATTAGAATTTTCTGTGTTTCTTTTTTAAAAAAAGTTAGGAACCCCTAGTTGGTTCACCCTATACAAACAGCTGTTTTTGGTTGAATGCTTTATGTCATTAAATATTCTCCTTCTCATTTTAAGCAAATTAAGAGGCGCACACTACAAGGTAAATTCTTCGGAAATGGCATTCCAAATATCGAAACATTATTGAAAGGATGAACATGCGCATACGTTATAATGTAGGAGAATACAATTTACAATGTAGCTCATATTAGGTCTAGAATGTGATATAAACTCATAATTTATCATAGGATGAGTTTGGCTAAGCTTTAAAAACACAATGAAAAGAACATTACTTAGTATTTTAACGATTTTTAATAAAATGTAATAATTTCTAATATTGAATAAGAAGTAAACGGGAACAACCATTGTTGCCAACATAATCACGGAGAAGTTACAAGGTATTTTTTTAATATTGAAACTTGAAATCTTTTCATTGTCATTGTTTCAACGATTTTTAATAAAATGTAATAATTTCTAATGTTTGGTTTACATTCGGCGTCTTTTCGTGATTTCGAAGGCGTTTCGTGATTTCGCGCGGAATCATGCAAAATTTATCATGATTTCGCATACAAAAATGAAATCATCTTATTTCGTGATTTCAGCGAAATCAACATCGAAATCACAGTACACATGATATACAACCTTGCTTTTGCCTAAAAAAGTACCAAAAGTTGCAACACTTTTCACGTATCACAATAAACAAGGTAGATGTGCGAATTGCTGAAACAACAAATTTTAGTATCAAAATTTGTAAACAACGTCAAAAATATTAAAAAACTTTCTTACAATGCTATTTTTTAATGGTAATTTTAGAAAATGGATCTAATTGTAAAATAATGTCTCCCCTATACAAATTTCCTAAAAATACGGAAACGGGAAATGACGGAAATTGCAAAAACTCCAGCAAAAATGTCAAAATCAACGTATCAGCTATAATATTAGATACCAATGAACATATGAACATGCTTGCTGCTAGTTTCTGATAGGCCAAAATTGTATGGCAGAAAACAGGAGAAGAGGGTGTTATTCGGCGCTATTTTTGTTTAAAGAGAAGTGCATGTCTTGCTAGATTTCGGAATACGGGAACTCATTTTTAGTACTAAACGGGACAACTACTGCATGTACTAATATTTTGTAGGTCTGAGCACAACTTTTATCTATCAAAATTTATTATTATGATGTCTCAACTATAAAATCATTATTTATTTTTTTATTTTTTGGTACTATACCATGGCAGAACTACCAGGTAGTGGCATCACACCAGCTGATCGAATATGAAAAGTCAAATCCCTTTATAAAAAAATTATTTTTTGTTGTAATTTCCCCAACAACATAAAGAAAGTTTTGACATAACATATTCAAAATTTTACGATGCCACTACCTGGGTAATTTTGCCATGTACTATACACAATTGATATGATATATAGATAATTTTACGATAATTTTTTAAATAAAGTTGTAAAGTTCTGTATTGTCGAATATTTTTGATCTTTAATTCAATTTACAACAACTTGTCTTGAAAATTCATGTTCAATCAGCTGCGCATATGCATCTACCTTGATCATTGTCATATGTTTGAAATCAACAAAAAATTAGTGTAAACACCGGGGTGTATTTCAGGATTTCGTGAAATCCAATGGATTTTGGAGCGCAAGTGTAAACTTGGCATAATATTGAATAAAAAGGAAACGGGAACAACCATTGTTGCCAACATAATCACGGACAAGTTACAAGGTATTTTTTTTTAATATTGAAGCTTGAAGTCTTTTCATTGCCATTACCACCACATAGTGTCAGTGTTAAATGGTCGACTGTCAGAAAAATACAACCGGAAAAGAGCAGAGAAGATTGCTTGAAAAGAATTCTGGCTTTAGAAAGTGCATTCATGCTAATAAGTTGTGACAGCATCCCCTTTTTTCTTTGGCTAAACGACTTTGAAAGTCTGGAAATAAACAGAGTTTCTCTATGATGGGGTCTGTATGTGAAAGAGTGTGTTTTAAATAAATTTAAGGATGTATGTATGTATGTAAGTGGATCGCTAAGGAAAAAAGGACTAACAACTATTTTCTTTGGTGTTTAAGAAAAGATAATAGAGCATGAAAAATGACTGCAGGAAATTACTTTTGTCACATTAACGCTCAAGCTGAATGCAACTTCAGACCAACCTTGAACAGTAATAGCAACTGAAAGATGAAGATGGGACAAAGATGATGGAAACATTTTAGGTGGACGTTGAAATTATGAAACACATTAAATTGCCGAATGAAAAATAAGAATGGCTAATGGGAGCAACAACAAAAGAATCATTGTTGTTTAAATATTACTTACGAGAGACGAAAGAGCTATATGAAAGTTTTAACATTGTTAACGCAGCTCCTTAGCTAGAGTAATGAGTAACACGTTTTTCTTAATGGAAATTTATTTAAGAAAATTGCTTTTTCTATTGAAATTATAAAAACAATCATAGACTATTTACAGTCTCTGTGATTTTTTTCTATTCCTTTTCTTTCAAACTTGATTGAAATCCATTATTGTGTGATTTATTATTCCTTGAATGGACCAGGAATCGATGATAATAACGTTTAATGTATGGAAGAAAAAGATTACCAAACGAACGTACATAGACAAACTTTTAAAATTGTCAGTAATATATTTATAGATAATACTAATTAGCAGCTACCCGAAATATCACGAAATTTGTTTCACTCCTGCCAGGATGTGGCTGATTTTATCTTAATATTCTTATCTGAATATATGCATAAAAGAGCTTAGGTATGAGTGACTGATAGATAACCGCCCACACAAAACAGCTGAAGGTAGAAACCTGAAATTTTGAGTGTGGGTTGTTGTTGGTTTGTAGGGGTGAGATAGGCCGGGTTTTTGGAAAATCGAACTAGAAGGGTACGAAAAGTACTAAAAGGTACTAAGTTTTACGCAAACAGGAAGACCTAAAATTCTTAATTTTATTTGATTGCTTGAGTGGAGTATTCCCCCAATGGCTCAACTGCATTTATTACCCTCTATTACAGAGGGTAATGTTTTTCAAATCGAACTGACAGTGTTGTAAAAATGTCATGATTTCATCCCGGCGAAGGGAATTATCAATTGGTAATAGCAACTGAAAGATGAAGATGGGACAAAGATGAGCTAAGATAAGCTGCCTCGCCTGCTTGCCTTGCTTGCTTCAGATAAAAGAATAAAAAAGAAAAGGGCAACCCAGTTCGAAATTTGTTTGGCCTTCTTTATTCTTTTATTTTTGTTATCTCAGAAATGAAGCAAGGCAAGCAGGCGAGACAGCTTATGTGCCCAGGCCTTTAGGATTTTGGGTGCACCGATTGAAATTTTTAACTTCGAAAATTGCTAAATGGAACCTTGTATTAGGATCACTGTTGATGTGTAAAGTGAAGATAAGAAAGAGATTTCAGAAATTAGTGCTTATGTGAACGAGAGTACCATGTGGTAATAAATATGATATTAGCTTTAGGAATAGAGGTGAAAATCGAAAATTTTGTATTAAAATCGCTGATGTTGAGCAGGGGGTCAATTCTCTTTTTATGAAAATATGAAATGAAAAATTTATTTTCATTTTTGTTTAAAGATTTTAAGGCTTATGTCGTGAATATTTGGCGAAGAAATAAATGATGTAATCAAGTTATAAATGTTCCTTGGCTGGCAATATAACCATTTAGGAAAATATTAGTAAGATTTGTATACGAATTTTCGCGACAATTTTCCGTTAGAGTGTATCACGGCACAAATAACGAAATAAATGCTCTAATTTAAAAAATGACGTAATCCGCAATAAAAGAATAATTTGAAACGGATATTGACAGAAAACACCCTGTATATGGGATTGCCGATACAGGTTTTGATAAGTGAGGATGAG
This sequence comes from Musca autumnalis, assembly GCF_047663935.1. Classification (NCBI taxonomy): domain Eukaryota; kingdom Metazoa; phylum Arthropoda; class Insecta; order Diptera; family Muscidae; genus Musca; species Musca autumnalis. The sequence continues at coordinate 86,487,643 of NW_027411866.1, forward strand.
AATGATTCTCTGAAATCTAGAATATTTAGATGACGGTAATGTGTTGGATAGAGTGGAACATTGTTGGAAGCTTGAGGCAATTAATTATTATTAATAAATATTAGATAGTGCTAACTGATGGGTTGTCCAAAAGCTAAAATCGGTTAGCCTTTGTTGGTTATACGAATAATGCCACAAAACCTATGTATGTTAGGGTTATGACTTTTTCAACCCCATATCCCTGTATCATAGCGTGATGAGTTTCTACATAAGATTACATAAAATCTTAATTATAAAGTGATTCAATAAAAAAACCTTCGGCATAAACAGCTTTTAAAGCTTTTTTAGAACTTTTGAAAATTTTTTGAAGTTATTATGTCATGTCCTAAGGTCATGATAGCTCAATTAATTCAATTAAATAAAAATATTTCCTTTATAATTTTTTTCATTTGACAGTTTTCTCCTTTATAAAAGTTTTCATTTCATATTTTCATAGAAACAGAAATTAGTCCCAGCTCGAAAAGTAATGAAGCGATTGTCATATAGTTTTGTGAGTTTATTAAGGACATCAACTAGTCTTTCATCGATCGATTTATTTGTTAAAAAATTATTTGCTAATTTAATGACCAAAATTATAAAGGAAATATTTTTATTTAATTGAATTAATTGGTAGTTATTCACCTCATCAGACATATTAGATGTGGTGCTAGACAAAGGCTGAGTTTGAAAACTTGTATATATACTAAACTTAATGCAAATTTGCAGTTGTGAAGTATTTTTGAAACCTTTTTATTATCAAGTCAAACTAGTGTCTCTGGTCTTCCTAGAATCATTCTTCCATACACACACATATTCAAATCGAAGGTGTTTTTCCTTCATGAATTGTAATGCCTTCCAGTTCGGAAGTTTGATAGATTGGCAGTGGCTTAGTCGCTAGATATCAGTTAAATAAATGACCTTCGTCCTAATAAGACAACAATTAAATGGAAATGACACCGATTTCAAAATGTCATTTCGAGAAAAAACCGTTTTTAGTTTCTGTGCTACATACAAAACACAACAAAATATTTCCATTCCAACGCTCATATCTCAGGCAATATTGTTCGGATCAACAAGTTCAGATCTGAAAATTACAAGTGGGGTGACCCCTTAATTCAATTTATATGAAATATTGACATAAAGTCCGTAAAGGATGTGAATTCAATAGAGAGATCTCAAAATATGTAAGTCTTATGCCAGACTATGAAAATTTTCATTAACATGAAAATGAGTTTATAGGTAAAAGGTGTGAAGGGGGTGAAACTCTGTACACAAGGTTCTGTAATCTGAAATTATTCTTTGTGTTTAAATTCGTAACTCTCAAACCAATGCAAAGCAATGAAAACATCAACATTTTCATATGATTTCATATATGCGTGTTGACGTCAATGAGAATTTGGAAGAAAATGGCAAAACGTTTTCACTGAAAATTTTCATAGTCTGGTATAAGACTATGATACTAGTTTGATAGTGTTGGGTAATCTAGTTCCTAGTTCACTGTACTAGTTCCCAAACGTATGAGTAGCGTCATAAAATCTAACGTGTGATATTATGTATACGCAGTTTGTTCAAACAAATGATGTGGGCCATTGGAACTGCGTAGTGCACTAGATGGATCCATATATTTCATTTAACACAACTCTAACGTTTAAAATTTGGAAATTTAGAATTGAAAATGAACTATATCGGACCAAGTTCGGTATAGTACCAATACAAACGTTTTGCGCTGTTTTCTGTATTTTGAAATGTTTATCTAAATTCTTCAAAATAATTTACGCAGAATTGGGTTTTTTATAGTTTATATATATTTCAAAAGAAAATTACCCATATGGGTTCACGTTTTGGTATATAGCAGTATTTTTCAACCACATGTTGGATTCCATCTCCTGCAGAGAATATCCAGTATAGGTCAATGTTTTCCCTATCACAATTTTTCAGTATTACCTAACCTAATTTCAAAGAATATCATCCCTATGTAACTCTATTCGCGAATATATGGAATAGAGTTGCAGGGTTTCGGAGTCGGAGTCTACGAGTCGGAGTCGAGCAATTTTGCTGGAGTCGGAGTCGAGTTATTTTTTTCGACTCAGACTCCGACTCCGACTCCAGCAAAATTGCTCGACTCCAACTCGTAGACTCCGACTCCGAAACCCTGCAAAATTTTTTCCATGTTATAGAAATATAACATTAAATTTGGAACAAGAACATTTTTTTTAAATCATTATTTATTTTAAAAGAAAGGTATAATAAAACATATATGCAAACTGTATACAAAGTTAAAGGACAAGTCACAGGATATTTACTATCCTCTTTTGTTTGCAAAAATGTAAGGAATCAATTGGACCAACAAAATAGGGATGAATAGACTACACATTCATCCCTATTTTGTTGATCCAATTGATTCCTTACATTTTTGCAAACAAAAGTACAGTTCTATGACAATCGAATTATGATTGGACGTTTAACGTATTTCGTCAGAACAACCACTAGTCTTCTCACAAAGGTCTATTGGTATTCTCATATTTTTTTTATGAGAAGTCATCCTTGTCTTATATTAAAGACATGTTAAAGAAATCTTACTGAATACCCTGTGATAAAAAATGGAAGTCAAGATCTGGGGTGGAAAAATTCCTTTTCAGAATGAAAGCCCCAATTGAGAACCCAAACGATCCCATAGCTAAAATTTCTGAATTATGACATAATGAATTTTTGATTGACCCCCATCAATCATTGATATATCTCTGTTTGGAGATATAGTTTCATCAATTTTAGGTGACATGTTTTCAGTTAAATAGAATGAGGAACCTTTCTGTCGAATATGCTGCCCTTCTAGCACAGTTCCTTCCATGTTCTTTTTGTTCTTGAACTGAAAAAGTAAAACAAAATAAAATTTTCTACAAAAATGTTCCACTGAAAATTATATGTAGGTTTCCCATATCCAAGAAATCGATATTGTCACGTTTTCATCGTCCTTTATCAGTTTTACCCGTTACTTTCTCAATACGTTAATGTACTTCGGTAAATTTTGTACTCGGATACACATGAACTATATCTGTATATATATAGGAAAAAGTTAAAATTTTGTGCACATTTTATTCATTTTTATTGGTATAGGAATCCACTCCCGGAGTCGACCCGGAGTCGGAGCCGGAGTCGTGAAAAAAATCGCCTGGAGTCGGAGTCGAGCCAAAAATACCTCGACTCCGAAACCCTGGTTGTACATGGCTTAAATGTTTACTAATCGAGATATCACACTCGTGCTTCAGCCCCATTTTTCAAAAAGTTTTTAATTCAACAAATCTTTGACCAAAACTTTTAATGATATTTGGTAGTAGTCCTTCGAGGTATTTTATTAACTCAGTATTTTTCTTGCTATAAATCACTTTTAAAATATTTATCTGCATGGGTTGTTTTATTTCTAAGTGCAACCTTAGCAACTTCCACGAATAAATACCTCACAAAGAAATAATATCTCGAATCCTTGAGTGAAGCTTGGACTTGTATCGAATATTTCTAATCGAAAATTGTTTACTGCTCCTTTTTTCAAAACTACTTGCATATCCAGTTTTTGTTATTTTTTTAAATATTTACCAAAGACATAAATAGAATAAGATATGACATTTTTGCTATCATTCTTCAGTGAATGGCATTTGAATTTAACATAATGTAATTTTACGACATGGTTAAATAACATTATTTCCTTTAATACGTTTTGTACGTATTTAACCGAATTTAACTATCCAATTGACATAGAATTCTTCTGGAAGAGATCCTTTCGTTTCTGATACCATTACGTGAAATGTTCCTCCTTGATTGCGATTTTAAATTACTCGCAACCCGCATTGTTTCTGTTAAGGGTAATGTTTCTATACATTGTTTCATAAACATTTTTTTGTTGCATGCATTATGTCTCGTCTTAGATGTTCTATGTCTTTGTATTTACTTCAATTTAAAATTATAATAAATTGACAACTAAAAGCAGTAGCGACTAGGCCTCTGGCCTATCCAGTCGATAACCTAAGAAAATATTATTATTTTTATTATTCTTTTATGTCATAAAAACACCACGCTGTCAGTAAGCGCACACTTCCAGTCGCTGGAGCAAATATTTGCACAAATGTTACTTTACCTCAAACCAACTAAAAATTCAAAAATGTACATTAAGAAAATAGATACAGACTACGGATCATAGATTCCATGTACTGGCCACAATACTGTTTGAGACTGCGAATGATCAAATGAATATCTCAGAATACAATAGTTGTGAACTTTTTAGCTAAGTCCTGGAATAATAGGTTAAGTCGAAAAAATTTTATCAACTACCCATATGCATATTGCTCCGGCAGTAATTTCAATTTTGGTAAAATGCTACAGAAGAAGCGTTATTAATTTTCTAATTGAACCAGTAGTTTTTGAACTCGTTGCCCTTAAAACAGTGTTGGAACTAGAATTCAAATATTTCCAAAATTAAATTTATTCAAAGATGTCAATATTACAAGATAGGAAAAGTCAATTGTTAAAAATTAACTGTAGAGGGAGTTAACCTCTGTTGCTAAGATATCATAGCAACATTCTGTTAACGAAAACTGTTATTCATTGGAATATTGACAAGAAAAACATTAAAACTCAAGTTTGACGGCATTCACTTTTGATTTTTTTTTATTAAATAAACAATAAAAAAAGTAAAGAAATAAATTTCAGCCACAAAACACAACGTTAATGTTTTCTACCGCGAGAAATGGGAATCAAAAACGATTGGCATTGCTGTTATCAATTCCAGTAAGTTGTGTAGCCATCTGTAACCAAAATGTGGAACTATTAGCATATGTTTTCGGAAAATGCATTTGTTCGGGTCTTTATTGCTATACGTCTTTGATTTATTTCTTCAAAGGTTACATAGTTTGAAAAATAATAATAAACAAATCTCTACAGGGTGCTCCTTAACTAACTTCAAGTTAAAACCGCTAATATATGGGAAGTTTTTTGCGGATTCTGAAACTACAATATTCATAGATGAGAAAAAATCGTCGGAGGGGCTTAAAAAAAATCGCGGTCAAAGTTCACATTTTTAGTTTTTTTAGGTTTTCAAGATTTTGCTTGGAAACGACAAGACCTATCGAAATGGGACTAAAGAAAATGTTGTAGCAGTGAAAATTCTCTAGTCCTATTTCGATAGGACTTGTCGTTTCCAAGCAAAATCTTGAAAACCTAAAAAAACTAAAAAGGTGAACTTTGGGTTGGATCCTCGAACTGTATTTAAACGGCACTTAAAACAATTAAGAAAGTATCAGTAAGCTATGCTGACGGAGATATACCCTCAGCCTCTGACTTGAATTATTAATAATAGTATATAGAATATATTTGCAACAATATCGAGGGATATCAGTTGGAATATAAAGTTATATAAAAGTTATAGTTATAGAGAATTTTTTATAAATAGAATTTTTGTCGATTTGTTCCACATCCACACTTATGACACAAATGTAAATTTTTATAAATCACATGGAACAAAGTGACCAAAAAATTTTCCCATCTTTGCCTAAATAAATGCGAAACAAAGGCATAGAACTGTAAAGACTGGAAAAGATGCATAATGCACAAATGTTTATGATGTTATGATGTTTAAATCTTTGTTCGAATTTTCTAAATAGAAAATTAATGTTCCGATGTTTGAAATGTGTTTTGGAACTTGTAAGTTATTAAAATATTAGATCCATACCTGGGAAAAGCTAAGACTTTTGCGTAGAAACGTGGATATCTCGGAAGAGAATACGAAAAAACCCTAGAGACCGCCTATATCTCAAAAAGTCAAAAATGACGTATGCAACACTTAAGCATGACACCGATGATATAATAAAAAGTGTCTACGGAAGTACTCTTTCTTTCAGAAAGGAAGAAATTTTAAAAAAGTTTGAGAGTTATCATGCACTTGCCATTTTACTCTGAGCCGTGAGTAGTTTCCGATGCAAGAAAAGTAGAATGCATTTCGGATGTTTTTTATCATTATGTATCTGGCGGGGAAAATGCAAATTTGTTCCAGACACAAATTGTTCAGCATTTGCGTAGTACAAATATTCAAAGTGACTGAAAAATGTTTATCATACATATATTAGACAACAATTATTGAAAACTAAGTACATATATGATCTAAACAATATGAATTAAAGTTCTCGTTAACCAAAATACTCAGAAACTGAGAGGTTTACTGTGAGGTCTAACCCTGCCGTAATTATTGGATGTTCTTGACAGGTATTTGTCTTACGAACATTTTCCAAACATTGCCCTAATCTATGTTAATATTAATATTAAAATTTTAACGAAAACCAAATTTTCTCATTGTTTCATTGTAAGCACAAAGTTGTGATTAAACCAGGGTTTCGGAGTCGGAGTCGGAGTCTACGAGTCGGAGTCGAGCAATTTTGCTGGAGTCGGAGTCGGAGTCTGAGTCGAAAAAAATAACTCGACTCCGACTCCGGGCAAAATTTTTTTCCCCGTTATAGAAGTATAACATAAAATTTGGAACAAGAAAATTTTTTTAAAAATCATTTTTTATTTTAAAAGGAATGTATAAGAAAAACATATCTGCAAACGGTATATTATACTAAGTTAAGGGACGATTCACAGGATATTTACTATCCTCTGAAGTGTAGTCTATTCATCCCTATTTTGTTGATCCAATTGATTCTTTAAATTTTTGCAAACAAAAGTAATGCTCTATGACAATCGAATTAAGATTGGACCTGTAACCTCTTTCGTCAGAAGTCTTACTGCTCTTCTCACAAAGGTGTATTGGATGGTGGATGAGAATACATCCAGTTTTTTATGAGAAGTCATCCTTGTCTTCTATTAAAGACAGTGTGGTCTCTATGGGAAATCTTACTGAATACCCTGTGGCACAAAATGGAATTCAAGATCTAGGGTGGAAAAATTCCTTTTCGGAATTAAAGCCCCAATTGAGGACCCCAAAAGATCCCATAGCTGAAATTTCTGAGCTATGACATAATGAATTTTTTCATTGACCCCCATCCATCAAAATAGCTTTATATCTCAGTTTGGAGACATTGTTTCATCATTTTTAGATGACATGTTCTCAGTGTGGAACCTTTCTTTTTATATACTCGATGAGGGCTTTAGATGTAGACATTCAAATAACCGGATATGTTCGCCAGGAACAGATATAGTTCATGTGTATCCGAGTTTTCTACACAATCACATACGAAATTCAATGAAATATATATAATCATAGTTTTCATGCGAAAGGATCGGGTAAATATCGATTTCTTGTTCTAGTGGACCGACCCTACATAAAATTTTCCTAGCAACATTTTTGTAGAACATTTTCATCTCGTGTGCTAATTTTTCAGTTCCCGAAAACTTCCATCTGCCTCCAGCACGTAGGCACGTAGTATACACACTATATCTCAAATATTTCCACACCAATTTTCAAAATGTGTATAAATTTCAGGAAAAAGTAGAATGTATAAATATCATAGAATAGGTAGTCAAATTTTTAAGTCGATCGGAACAATATTGCCTTAGTGTGAGCGTTGGATTGGAACAATTTATTTTATTTCGTTTGCAGCATAAACTGTGTTTTTCTCGAAATCGGCCACAAAATATATGACAATTGGTTTATTATTTTTCGAGCTAAATTTGGAACTCCACAATGCTTTAATAAAAACAGGGTTTCGTAGTATTTCTTCGTAATATTTTTCTCTTTCAGATGAAGAAAACAAAACTGCCAAAAACTTACGTAGTTTTCTCGGAAAAAAATCAAGAAAGGTGGCTGTTATTGAGCTTTACAACTGGGGGTCTCCTTTTGAGGCTAAGCACACTAAAATGTTGGATTACATCCAGTCTGAAACTTGGTCATGAATTGCCTATAATTGTTTTGCATGTAGTTCTTATGATTTGTATTGCTCCTTCATTTTAACTTATTTTTAAAGCTTAACGATTTTCTTACGAAGAAGAATTCCGTCCAGAATATACTCGTACAAAGAAGGAAAACCGACAAAAACGTTCTAACTTTGCTATTTTTCAATGTAAGATTCGGCCTAAACAATATTGATATGTTCGAATGTATTCGAACGAATGTCCTTTTTAATGAATATGGAAGGAAAAACTAACACATTAGCCTATATAGGCCTATATAGGAAAAAGTTAACAATTTGTGCAAATTTTATTCATTTTTAGTGGTATAGGATTTTACTCTCGGAGTCGACCCGGAGTCGGAGTCGTGAAAAAAAATCGTCTGGAGTCGGAGTCGAGCCAAAAATACCTCGACTCCGAAACCCTGGATTAAACTATTGTCAACTATTCATTTCTATTTTAATATTAGAATAGTTGTCTGATTACAATCTTGCTTGAAATAATAATTTGTATCCTTGGAGTTTTCCCTTGCTATTGCTGTTGAAAATGAGAAATTGTTGTCCCCATTATATTCAAACAAATAAAATGGTGACGCAAAAATTGTCCAGTAAAAAATCACAATTATCATAACAATCATCATAAGAAAAATCAAAGAAATTATTTTCGTCCTTTTTTCCTCCTTTTTTTTAACATTCATTCATATTTTTCTCCATTTACTAGAAATGCCAAACAAAATAAGGCCAATACGAAAACAAGTTTTCTTTTTATGGCAAATGAAAATTCAAGGAAATTGTCTTTTCTCGCATAGTTGGACGGACGGGCTTTGGACGGTTGTCATGCTATCATGAAATGTGAAATGTGTCTAATAATCATTACGAAGGCGACAATTGGCTACAAAAGTCAACGCATTATTTATCCTTAGTATACTTTTCTTTTGTTTCTGATTCTTTCTTTGCCGTCTGGAGTTGGCAGTTTCCTTTTTCCTTCAGCCCTTCTACCACCCGTTATTTGATTATTGTATGATTGCCTCTTTCACGATTGTTAGTTTGTTGCTTACAAGATATTGTCGTTTTCATCATTCCGATTCATTTCAGCCGGATTTTAGTTACGATTCATTGGACTATGATTTTGCCAATATTTATAATGGAAATTACTTGAAGATTTGCCTTTGCTCTTGTTTAGCACGATTTGTACTACATACATATGTACGTACATTTATACATATGTATGCATTTTTTGCGAGGGTGAGTTTTGGAGTAAGGATAAATGGCACTTACATGTTGTCCGTAGTATTTGTTCCGATGATTATTAAAATTCGTATCTTTACTTGTGTTAATGACAATATAGTTTTGTATTTGTTTTTGATTTTCCATTAAGTATGATGGTCATTGTGTTAGAAAGACATTTTCCATATGAAAGAACTAAGAAGTAAGAATGGCAGGGAATCAAACTTATAACTTTACATATGTCAAATGATATCGTCAAATGTGGCTAAATTCTTCAGCTACATTTTATAGGTTAAACAAGTAAATAGGTATCAGTCGGATTTCCCGACAGAGATTTACCCTCAGCCTGGGCGTATTGAGAGTGTCATCTATAGGCAGATCGAATACCGAATACACAATCGTAATCCTTTCGCCCAAAAATTATATGTTTATTGGGGTTTCAAAATGTTGAGGCCTTTTTCAGGAAGTAAAAACTAGTTGTTAAGGAGTTTTAAAGGTATTAGTCCCATTTGAAAAACGAATTGGTTGTAATTTGGTATTTCATTTTTCCAGAGGCTGAACAATTCTACAAGAAAATGTTTATATAGGTCCTAGTAATAATATAGCCCCCATAGCACGGTACCTCCCGGTTTTCTGAAGTTTGAAAGTTTTAGCCTCATTATCCTATAGAAATGACTGAACAACATTCCTACCGAGAATTGTGGGTGTTGATGCAAGTTTTATATAGCCACCATATAAGAGGTTCACCTTCCTTCATGTTAAACGGCGTGGCTATGATAGATCCAAAGAGTTGCGCGGGCTATTTTTGCCGACAATTTATCGAGCACCCCTATAGCAACCGGGCGAAGGATGAGTGATGTTTCAGATGCTATCCTAGGCGCAAAGTCATCCAAAGCGCTTGGACCTGACGGAATTTCAATGGTGATGCTAAAACAGCTGGATGACCCTGGAGTCTTGTACTTAGCTAAGGTCCTCAAGCTATCGCTAGCCTCTCTAATAGTTCCCGAAGCCTGGAAGATAGGGAGAATGTTCCCGCTGTTGAAACTTGGCAAGGATGCCAGCAAAAGTGAATAATACAGTCCGATCTCATTTCTATCGCCAGTAGCGTGTTATCCAGTTGCGGATCATCAGAAGCAGCATAGTACCACAACAGCACTGCACACCATTTCCATGACTAACCATGTCAACAGTGATGGTAGCATTGGATCTGACTAAAGCGTTTGATACGTCAGCCGTGCTAGGCTGTTCGGGGATATCGAGAATACTACCCTCCGGCCTTGTCTGAAACGCTGGGTCACCAACTACGTCGGTCATACGTGAAATTCCGAGACAAGATGTGATCTTTCGGAACTGTTTCACCTCTACCTTTCTGCAATTCCACGTCCTCCCGATTGCATTGAGTTAATTATGTACGCGGATGATCCCAAGCCTATTTTAAATAATTAATCTTATATATGTAGAAAATTTGTATAAATAAAAACACAAAATTCAACTCTATTGGATCGATGGAATGGGTTCAAATACTGATGAAAAGGATCTTTCACGACTTTCTTTGCATGGGTTCAAATGCTGATGAAAAGATCGGATCTTTCACGACTTCCTTTGCATTGGTTCAAATGCTAATAAAAAGATCGTATCTTTCACGACTTTGTTTGAATCAATGCAAAAGATGCCATGGAATCACGTCATCGCATGGAACACCTTCCATCAAATTTTGTTGGGATTGTACGGTCATGGCGTCAGGTCCCAACATTGATAGCATTTGTGACAGGCTAAACGCCACCTCATTGATCTTGTAGAGTTTTTCCATGCGGGGAATATGAAAATATCCACAACTAAGTCAACAGCCACACTGTTCAACAAAATAACGACACAAATGAAGCTTCCACTGAATATGCAGGTCGACGGTTCAATTATGCCGACCACAAAGTACCCCAAAGTCCTGTAGAAGTCATTCGAGCATGCTACAGTTATCTGCAATAAGTTGAGAAACATCAAAATATCATTGCTGAGTTAGTGGAGATCAATTGTAATATTATGATGGCAATACATGCCTTCCAAGCACGCAAGTTACAGAAGACAGTGACGACCATAATAAGCTTAAGGAATTCTTAAAAGGCATAAATATGGAGTCGCTTTATGAACACTTAAAGGGTAAGTAAATAACAAGTAAAAAAGCGTTAAGTTCGGACGGGCCGAACTTTTCATACCCTCCACCATAAAATATTCTGAACTAAAATGGAATAATTAGTTTTCATTCCTGTCCCCAACTTTAAGTGGGTACGTTAAAATGTCAGATAATGTACATAAAATGTTTCATTCGGGATGCCCTTTTTTATGGTGCCTATATCTATGTATGTTGACAAATTTTGGTGGGCGAGAAATGGTGAGGTGCCGTTATATGGGGGTTATAATAAAACATGGACCTATGTTGACAGTTTTTGATGGGAGCCTTTAATGTCAAATAACTCCTGATTCGGTTAAAAATTGTAGCTAGAATCCTCAAAATACCGAAAATCGGTACATAACGTGGGAACTTCAAATGTCATTAACAGCTAGTTCGGAGGTATGTGGGCTATACGAAAATATGAATTTAAATGAACAATTTTTGTTGGCTTTTAAATTTCAAATTACAGAAAGTTCGTCCAAAAAATAAAGCAAAGGTGCGGAAAATCGGGGGGTTTGTTTTGGGGCTATACCAAAACATGGACATACGTTGGTTAAACATTTTAAGTAAAATCCTCAAAGTACCGAAAATGGGGAAGTATCGTTATATTGGGGCTATGTTGAAAATTGTTGATGCAGATGTGTGGTGACCACTACAACCTACAAATGTGAAATTACAGTTAGTTCGGTTAAAAATTGTAGCTAAAATTGCCAGTTACTGAAAATTGGGAGGTACCGTTATATGGGAGCTATATCCGAACATGGACCTATGTTGACAATTTTTTATGGAGAGGTGTTGAGACCACTAAGAACTTTAAATGTCAAATTACTGCTAGTTCGGTTTAATATTGTAGCTAAAATCATATTACAGAAAATCGGGAGGTAGTTTTATATGGGAGCTTTATCAATACATCGACCTTTCTTGACAATTTTTGGTGGAGAGGTGTGGTGACCACTAAGAATTTCAAATGTCAAATGTTCAAATTACAGATAATTCGGTTAAAACTTGTAGGTAAAATTCTCAAAATACCGAAAATCCGTGATATGGGGATTCCGAAATCCGTTATACCGATGTACCGTTATATGGGGCTATACCAAAACATGGACCTACGTTCATAATTATTTCGAATATAAGTTTTTTGGTCACTAAGAACCCTAAATATCTAGAAATGTGAATTTAAACGTCAAAATACCTGAAATCGGGCTGTAACGTTATACAGGGGCTATTCCAAAACATGGACCTATGTCCACTAGTTATATAAGTTTATTGACATTTAGGAACCCTAAATGTCAAATTTTAGCTAAATCGGTCTGAAAATACCGTAAATCGGGGGTACCGTTATATGGGGGCTATACCAAAACGTGGACCGATATAGCCCATCATCGAACTTGACCTGCCTGCAAACATAATATGAATTTCCCAAAATTTCAGACAATTTTGGTGGAGAGGTGTGGTGACCACTAAGAACTTTAAATGTTCAAATTACAGCTAATTTGGTTAAAACTTGTAGGTAAAAATCTCAAAATACCGAAAATCAGGAGGTACCGTTATATGGGGCTATACCAAAACATGTACCTATGTTCATAATTTTTTCGAATATAAGTTTTTTGGTCACTAAGAACCCTAAATATCAAATTATAGCTAATTCGGTCTAGAAATGCGACTTAAATCGTCAAAATACCTGTCAACGGGCGGTAATGTTATATGGGGGCTATTCCAAAACATTGATCTACGTCCACTAGTTTTGTTATATAAGTTTATTGACAGTTAAGAACCCTAAATGTCAATTTATAGCTAAATCGGTCTGAAAATGTATGTAGCTAGAAACGTCAAAATACCGTAAATCGGGGGTACCGTTATATAGGGGCTATACCAAAACGTGGACCTATGTCCACAACTTTTGTTATATAAGTTTATTGATACTTAAAAACCCTAAATGTCACATTATAGATAAATCGGTCTAAAAATGTAACCAAAAAAGTCATAATACCGTAAATCGGGGGGTACCGTTATATGGGGGCTATACCAAAACGGGGACCTATTCCACAAGTCAAATTATAGCTAAATCGGTCTGAAAATGTAGCTAAAAACGGCAAAATACCGTAAATCGGGGGGTACCGTTATATGGGGGCTATACCAAAACGTGGACCGATATAGCCCATCATCGAACCTGCCTGCAAACAAAAGACGCATTTTCCCAAAATTTCAGCGTTCTATCTCCATTTTTGTGGATGCTAGAGTGATTACCACAGACGGACGGACGGACGGACGGACGTACAAAGATCGACTCAGAATTTTACCCTGATCAAGAATATATATACTTTATAGGGTCGCAAATGAGTATTTCAATGCGTTACAAACGGAAAAACAAACTTAATATACCCTCCATACTATGGTGGAGGGTATAAAAATAAAATGTTCAAACATCACAAGTAACATTTCAAAGTTTGCTGTAGTTAAAAAAATAAGATTTATAGGAATCAGTGTCACAACTACACAGTGAATGCGCCCATATCACAAAAATCAAAAATGATGTCTGTGTAAAACAGTTTTATGAACGTCAATTTGAACATGACAAATTTTACTGTACTAATAATGTTTTGTCGAACTATAACGGTATCTTGTTTAGCAAGCATCAAAAAAACATATTTACTTTCTTGAAAATAGTGCTGTGTGAAGAAACCAAATAAAGAGTATTTACAAAAAATATAACATAATCAATATAAACATTAATCACGATTTAGGAAATGGAAGTTGTTACTGAAGGTATAAGCATATTTTCTGTATATGTATTTATACAGAAAATATGCTTATACTTATTGTATAGTGCTTATGCTTATTGTATAGTGGTCCTAGTGTTCATAATCATTTTAGCCACAATATTGTCAAGTTAAATATTTTTTGTATTTCGATTAAATGACCATAAACATTAACTACTTGTGCCTTATGTATCCCCGGCCATATTTGTACTAATTTTTAACTTTCGGTATATACATTTAAAATATATATTAGTTAGTTCCATCCGGATAAAAATCGCATTTGTTTAGTCATTTTGACCTCAAAGAACCATTTCTACAGATTTCGTATGTTCTATAAAGTTGTTAACTGAGGTCTAAGGTACGCTTTTGTAATTGGTTGTTTGATTCAATTTTGATCGGTTTGATATCTGTAGACCAAAATCCGAGAAAAAATTATAACGATTTTGACCTTGAAGATCAAGTTGAATTGATTTAATGTGTTCACAATTATTATTCTTTAAGATGAGAGCTACAACTTTGCTTCCGCGAGTAAACCAAAATTCTTAATGATAAATACATAGTCCATAAAGTTTTAAAATGATACACCAATCTTTACTATTTTTGTCTCATTGTCCTAAAGAAATGCATCCACTGTGGTATGGGGTCAATCTGACAAAGGAGTGGTGTCAATCTGACACCATCCGTGCTCAATTCGACCAAGTTTGTGGTCGAAACCGTTGCCAAAATCTCGTTTTCGTATTGACCATGGCGTGCTCGATTCGAGCACAAACGTTGTTGCTACACTATCGGCAAAGCATGTGCTCAGTTTGACCACGTATGGTGTAATTTTTTCTCTGGGTGTACATGTAGGAGCTGCTACAACAACAACAAAATTTCAAACATTTAGGTTTAAGAACAGATTGAGGCCTGCTTCCGGATAAATTTTAGACTTTATTTCGGATAGTTCTCGAAATACTTATTACACCAGTAATGTTGTAGAAAAGCAACCCATACTGGGTTTGCTTATCTTTATTATGTCACAGACTGAGTGTATATTTTCACACAACAATAGCTGTAACCCCCTGTTTTTGTAAAAAAAAAATATTGTTCTCACACGAATTGTCAAATTTTGTAGATCGATTTTCTGGCCTTGGCGCAAATGTGGAACGCTTATTTTTGAATGAGGAATTCTTAACTATATTTAGAACGTGTCCACGAAGAATTAGGTCTGTATGTCATCTAGGGGCTGAGATATGGATGCCCAAATTATTACGAATATAGACGAACGAACAAAAAATTGTTACCAGAACAGGGGCCGACATCAAGCTCGAATAATTTTATTTATCGATAAAATAGAAAGGTCGAAGAAAAACACAAAAACAACCAGGTCAGAAAACGTTTCTAAGAAAAATTGTTTTATTTGCAAAATGTAATGTTGTTGAAGTTAAACGGACATAATGTTAATAAAATAAATATGTTCTACTTTTTAGTTTCTTTAATCATAAAACATTGTACTTAATAACATCTTCGTCCAGACAGTCCTAACCGTCTGTCTGTTGGTATCTAAAGAGTCACATTAAAAAAAATCATGACTATAAAAGACTTCCTCTACATTAAGTAAATTAACATAATTGCCAGCAATTGCCGCTGTTCTGAAGCATTATCAAGTCGAAGCTTCTTCACTTTAATTCGAAGCAATAAAATCATCAAAAAGCGTTCAGCCTTCGGTACTTAGCATAAACCATCTGAATATAAAAACGTTTTATGACTTTCGTGTAGAACACCTTTGACTCTAACGACTTCGCATATTCGACATTACTTTTTTTGTAAAGAAATGGCGACTTCTTCACCCACTTTGTGTAGTCTGCGTATGTTGCAGCCAAGAGTGGCTTCCGAAAAAAGAATACTAACTTGCAACTCCATTTGTGTGAACTTTTATAACATTAGTGTAATTAAACAGGTGTTCACAATGTTCCTATTTTCTGTTTCCATCAAATTAAGACAAACGCAGACAGAGGGGATTATGTCGATAGTTACTATACTCAGTGGCAGTCATCGACCTTAACGGTTGATGCAGTTGTTAATAAGGAATTGTTTTATTGATGTAACTGATGGTGATGTTGTGACAAATGCAGAGATGATGAAAATGTAATGACTAGAGAAGAGAATGTCCTCTTAAAATTATGGGAATGAGATCTTAATTCAGCTCATAGTTAATGTTCTGTGAACAAAGCTTTACTTTCCTCTAATGTTGATGCTGTAACCCTCCGTTGGACACTTGAGTCTGGCCAGACCTTTTTCATTTTATTTTGCATTTTAAACTGGTTTACTATACATAGAAAAAATATTTCAGGAATTTTTACATATTTTCGTTCGTGATGTAGTTTTTCATACTGTACAGGTACTTCACATAAGATACATGTGCAGTTTCTTATATCCATCCGAAAGCCACTATTTTTTTTTTTCAAAAATATGTAAGATTTTCATGAGATGCAAAATCACTTTCCTATTTTTCCATACATTCCCATTATTTCCTCTATTGTTTGGTAAATGCTCTCAACTTTGTCTCGTTTTCTTTTGAATGGTCTCATCTTCTCACCTTCACATTGACACTGTATCAAAAACCACAACATAACCCCCACCATCGTCTCACTATCACATTGAGACTATATCAACAAACCACAACACACACGCTTTATACTGAACTACCACTGTCACAACAATTGTTGCTAGTTAACTGACAAACCAAACAAATACAGTGTATTTGGATACAAAACGATTGGCTGTACGATATAGTTCGCATATACAATTTTATAACACATCTAATATATCAACCTAGTGATGAGAGAGTCAACATGTATTTACATATGGTTCATATTGTTCTGCTATGCCCACAAGATGATAACAACTACAGTGAAAATCATTAGAAGAAACGGTAAATTACTAATTAATTACTAGTCAATTAAAAAACAAAATAGCTCGCCAAAATTGTTTTGTTTTTTTTTTCAATCTCTCAGAAGAAGCCAGTTTTTTTTGCTTTATGAAAGGCGTTCATAAAATACAGAAATTTGAACCTTGGCAAGAATTTAGAACACTATTCCTAAAATACGGTATTTTTTCTGTGTAAGGCTACGGACCTAAGATTCCTGGTAGCTTCATGAAATTATCCTACATTTTCAATGAAACATGAAGCCAAAAGAATCAACAGATTGATTCCAGAATATATTATTGTTAACACGGACCATGTCCTAACAAAATAATACATTCTTTTCTTGTGTCCAGAAGAAATTAATGTGTTATCTACGAATTGTCTGTGTACTGACTCCATTACCTTTGGATTTGAGAATATAGTGGGTAATCAATGTGCAATTTTTTGTCATTTGCATTCTTTTCTCGATAACAAAGGTAATACATTCTTCATTTTCCCACTGGGAAAGTACCCAGTAATCCATATTTCAATACTGATGTGTCTGTCTCAAGTTAATACCAACTCCACCTCTATCCTCGTTCTTTGAGTCATCCATTAAGTTGTGTATCATTATACTACTATAGCCGTTTAATTAAACAAAATGACTTATTTATTGTACACAAACATTAGAGCGTAACTCACTAATTAAAAATAATGAAACTTTAAAGCCCATCCCAAATTACGGAAATATAAATTGTCATCATAATCATCAGACCAAGATAATACCGTAACAAAAACACGGTTATAGAGAGTGAGTGGTTGGGAAAGTAGTGGCTTATCTTATTAAATTGAGACAATTTTCGTAGGGGATTTAATTTGCTGTTAAGTTGAGATCATATGAGTTGTCTCGACAGACTTCGAATGCACTTAAGCCTCTTTCCTCCAGTTAAACTTACTCCTCCTTACAAGACAATATATTTCAAAAGAAGTTTTTAAAATGTTACCATAGAATGACAAACAATGTTGTGAAAACAACTTCATAAAACTCTTATGTGAAAAGAAAGTTTTTGCGTACCGGTATAAAAGTTATTCTACTTCAATTCATGTTCGCACATATGTGTATACATATGTATGTATGAAAGTTTATGCGTGATGTTAGAAGGTATAAATGAATGAAATTGTCGTCAATATGTTTTCATGGAAAACTTTTCCTTCAATTATTTCGAAAACCTTATTTAGATGGTGTGGTAATTTTTATTCCCAGTCCATAGTTAGTTGTTTTCCCAGAATGATTTAGTGTTGGGTTTTCTTTTATCCTGTAAATATTTAGTGTTGCGATGTTGTTTTTGGTTTTGATTAAGTCTTAATGCTACCATTGTATGTGTATGAAATATACACTCGAATACTAATTTTCGTATTTGTTGAACAATATGACGTACTCAGTTTCAATTGAGACGACACATGCCGCACTAATTTAACTCTTCATAAGAATTGAGTGTACACCATCGTCCAGGCAACTTTAGCAGGAGAAGTACGCATTCTCCAAGTCGCCTACATTCCACAGTGGATCCACTCTTATTAAGAAAGTGACCAAAAATATTTAGAGTGTAAAAATCATGCCAATCCCGATTATCTTATGATGCAAAAATAGGCTAGGGGAAACAAAACAATCTCCAAACCAATAGCTCATTTATAGCTCATTTAGACTAGCCATAAATCCTTGACTGGATTTAATAAATCCCGTACAAATCTCATTGCATTTAGATATACATTTTGGAGGATTTAAATGGCAGTCAGCTGATTTTTGTTCATAGCACAATTACCAAGGTAGATGCATCAGCCCATATGAACGAATGTGAAACGTCAAAAGAATTTTTTGTAAATTGAATTCGTCTCAAAAAACATACGTCAAATTACAAATTTATTATTTAATACTGAAAATGTTAGCACATTATGCTACTAATGCTAACTAAAGAGCAAATAAAGAATTATTTTATCGCAGTTTGTCCATCTAAAATAAATAAACGAATTATTTTATCGTTTAGACATAATAAATATTAGTCTTGGTTGATTAAAATCAACTTTGTACATCAAAACAAATTTAATTTTTCCGTCTTGTTTACAAATTTTTACTTTTTTTTTATTATTTTTAGTGTAGCAATTCACCGATGCATCTACCTTGTTTCTTGTGCCAGCTTGCAACTTTTTGTATTTTCTAGCAACATGTTGCAAAAAACAGAGTTGTATACGAGGATTTATGCCAGATTTAAAACAAATCCACTCAATAGGAGGATTTATTTTTGTATGGGAAATCTGGTAGATTTTGGCTGGATTTAGCAATTAAAACCTGATAATGCGCTAAATCCGGCTAATGGTGTCATATCTAAATGGCATATTAGACTAGCCATAAATCCTCGACTGGATTTAATAAATCCAGTACAAATCCCATTGCATTTAGATATACATTTTGGAGGATTTAAATGGCAGTCAGCTGATTTTTGTTCATAGCACAATTACCAAGGTAGATGCATTAGCCCATCTTAACGAATATGAAACGTCAAAAGAATTTTTTGTAAATTGAATTTGTCTCAAAAAACATACGTCAAATTACAAATGTATTGTTTAATACTGAAAATGTTAGCACATTATGCTACTAATGCTAACTAAAGAGCAAATAAATTATTATTTTATCGCAGTTTGCCCATCCAAAATAAATAAACGAATTATTTTATCGTTTAGACATCATAAATATTAGTCTTGGTTGATTAAAATCAACTTTGCACATCAAAACAAATTTAATTTTTCCGCCTTGTTTACAAATTTTTACATTTTAAATTATTTTTAGTGTAGCAATTCACCGATGCATCTACCTTGTTTCTTGTGCCAGCTTGCAACTTTTTGTATTTTCTAGCAACATGTTGCTAAAAACAGAGTTGTATACGAGGATTTATGCCAGATTTAAAACAAATCCACTCAATAGAAGGATTTATTTTTGTATGGGAAATCTGGTAGATTTTGGCTGGATTTAGAAAATAAAACCTGATAATGCGCTAAATCCGGCTAATGGTGTCATATCTAAATGGCATACAACACAAAATCCAACCAAATTAGCAGATTAAAAAAAAATATCTTAAATGTAATTCAACAAAAAATGTATTTTTATTGTAGGATTTTCTAATAAAAAATAACTCCTGAAGAAGTTGAAAAAAGACCAACGAAACGTAGAGTTAAATATGAAATAAATTACTTACTTACTTAGCTGGCCTTTTACAGAACATTTGTTCCATAAGCCGAACTAAGAAAAATCTCCAATCCTCTCTGTTTGCTGCTGTATTTTCCCAATCTGGGATATGTAGCTTTATGATATCTCGTTTCACTTGTTCGCTCCAATGAAGCTTTGGTCTTCCAGATCTGCGAGAACCTCAATGCGGCCCGTATTTATACGCCTTTTTAGCGGGTTCATCATCACTCATTCTTATAACATGGCCTAGCCATCGCAATCGTTGTATCTCGATTCGTTCAGCTACATTGATGTTCGCCGTCAACACAGATTGGCCCGTAGATCTTTCGAAGAATTTTTCTCTCGAACACACCAAGCACTGCCTTATCTGCTTGAGCAAGTACCCGTGCTTCGGAACCATACATTAGCACGGGTAGTATCAGTGTTTTGTAAAGTGTTACTTTTGTTTGACGAGAGGTGGCTTTATTCTTAAACTGCTTACTCAGCCCAAAGTAGCATCTGTTAGCCAACACTATTCTTCTTCGTATTTCAAAACTGATGTTATTTGTTGTGTTTATGGCGGTGCCGAGGTAGACGAAGTCCTGTACTACCTCAAAATTGTAGGTACCAACATTCACAGATTGTGCGGGGTTTGTGGACAGATTACGCGTCGATACCACCAACTTGGTTTTTTCGCCGTTTACTGCCAGACCAACTTTAGCAGATTCTCTTTCGACTTTTGCAAAGGTGTCAGTTACTTCCTTTACCGATCGACCCATGATGTCAATGTCGTCGGCATAAGCCAGTAACATAAGGCTGTTCATGTATATCGTTCCATTTCTTTTGACCTTCGCGTCTCGTATGACCTTTTCCAGCAGGATGTTGAATAGATCACACGACAGGCCGTCTCCTTGTCTGAAACCTCTTTTGGTAATAAACTCTTCGGAGAGGTTCTTTCCTATTCTAACTGAGGATCTCGTCTCTGTTAATGTCATTCTACAAAGCCGAATGAGCTTTGCAGGAATACCAAAATCAGACATGGCTTGGAACACCTTTGAACGTATAGGGCTGTCGAATGCTGCTTTATAATCGACGAAAAGATGGAAGGTGACGATCTGCATTTCTTAGGTCTTTTCCAGGATTTGTCTCAAGGTAAATATCTGGTCAATGGTGGACTTGCCAGGTCTAAAGCCGCACTGATACGGTCCAATAATTTCATTGACCATAGGCTTTAGTCTCTCACACAATATGTCATATACTATCTTATATGCAATAGAGAGCAGACTTATGCCCCTGTAATTGGAGCACACAGTCTTATCACCCTTCTTGTGGACTGGACATAGGATGCTCACGTTCCAATCGTCGGGTACTCGTTCTTCCTGCCAGATGGTGATAACTAGCTGATGCATACATCTTATCAGCATGTCGCCTCCGGTTTTGAACAGCTCGGCTGGTAGGCCATCTGCTCCTGCCGCCTTATTATTCTTCAGCCGGTTTATTGCTATCATTACCTCATCTTGGCTGGGCGGTATACATTCAATACCATCTTCTGGGATTGGATCTGTGGTATCTTCGCCGTCTTCACTGCTATCGGATACCAACAGTTTGGAAAAATTTTCTTTCCATATCCTGAGCACACTATCTGTATCAGTTAACAAATTACCTTATTTGGTCTCTACAGGAGGATATGCCTGTACCAAAGCCATCAGTTTGATGCTTCACTCTTTGGTAGAATTTTCGGACTTCGTTCTGTCTCCTGTACATCTCTATTTGTTCACACTCCCTCTTTTCGATCTCTCTCTCTTTTTCCTGCGGAAAAGACGTTTCTCCTCTCTCCTTTTCTCCCGATACCTCTCACGAGCGCTACGCGTTGCTACTGATTGTAAAGTAGCCCTATATGCCGCATTTTTTCTTCGGTATCAGCATGGCATTCCTGGTCATACCATGGATTCTTTGGTGGAAGTCTCTGGTATCCAAGTACTGATTTTGCGGCTGTTTGCATGGAGTGGGCAATATTTTGCCATTGTGCTGATATGTTATCGGGACGAGAAGCGCTTTCATTAAGCAATTGGGTCAGTTGAGTGGAATATGCTGTGTCTACCTGTTGTGTTTGCAGCTTAGCGATGTCCAACTTTCGTGTTGTGTCTGTCCGTGCTTTATTTGCAACGTTTAGACGGGTACGTACCTTTGCTGCAACGAGGTAATGGTCCGAATCTATGTTTGCTCCTCGGAACGATCGTACATCCAACACACTCGATGAATGTCTTCCATCTATCACAACGTGATCAATTTGATTAATTGTTCTTTGGTCTGGAGACAGCCAAGTGCCCTTATGAATATCGAGATGCTTAAATCTGGTACTGCTAACTACCATGTTTTTTGCCGCTGCGAAGTCTATCAGCCTCATTCCATTGTCTGATGTTTCACTATGTAGACTGAATTTCCCGACTGTTTGTCCAAAGATATTCTCCTTTCCAATTTTGGCATTAAAATCGCCTAGAACAATTTTAATGTCATGGGCAGGACAACGGTCATATGTTTCTTCTAGGCGCTCGTAGAATATATCTTTGGTCTGTTCGTCCTTGTCTTCGGTTGGAGCATGAGCGCAAATAAAGCTGATGTTGAAGAATTTAGCTTTAGGGACTTTACCATGTTAAAGCCGGTCAGGACCGTTCCTTGGCATCCTTCATCCCCTACGTCACCCAAATAAATTAGTTTTATTCGAATCAGCCCGGTGGAAACACTTTATATTAAATAAAAAAATCAACATTTTTGCCTGAAAATTGCTAAAATGTTATATATAGATCTTATAGCGTTCTTCCTGAAGGCACGCCAACGCCAACGTAAGACAAATTTGGAAGAAGATTTCTTCATCTTGCCACTGATGATAATTATGTTAATGTACGTGGTCAGATTACAGAGTTATAGGCTAATATATCCATAGAAACCCTATTCTAGGGCAGCTTTAGTCAGCGACCCACCATTTTTAGTTTGGCACTAGATGGCAGCTGATTTTAATACTGAATAATTTTAAGCCCATGACCTACTTTGGAAAATTATTCCCGATGTGGGCTCTGGTGGGCATCATGACTAAAACCTTAGGTCAAATTTAAGTATATTATCGAATTGGCATTATAAAATACAATAAGAAAATATGCAGCTAATTAAAATTCGGCAACACTCTAAGCTAAAACACTATTTTTTAATGAAAATTAAGCTATTACCTCCTCCTTCAAAATCCACTATAATACTTTGCTATACGTATGAGTTTCGCGATATTTTGAATATATTTACTTGCACTTAAAATATAGTTTGTACTCACAACAAAAAATATTAGTCAAATGTTCCGACATTTGAAGCTATTCTTAAGAAGATCGGGTTCGAATGAAAAAAACTAATATATATATTTTTAAAAAGGTACATGTCATAGCTATCAGAGTTGCCAGTTGATGTACAAAAATTTTGACATTCATTCCTTTATTTTTGGCCAATGTGTGGATCCACTGTGCATTCGATTTTTTGTCAGCTCAACATATTGTTATACCATATACCACCATGTTGGGAGCGTTTTGGCCCAAAAGTTTGTAACATATCGAAATAATGGTCGAAGACCTTACGCCATGTTTATATTATAGCCTTTTGCAGGGTTAACCTCCTCAATGAGGATTTATTTGAAGTATACGCAAAGGAATTGACATCTGAAACACAGTGGGTTTGTTAAATCCGGTTATATATAAACGTACTATAATATACATGTATAACAAAATGAATGTCTCGACGAGCAGAGTCGATCTGGCTGTGTGTCCGTCCGTCTGTCCATCTAAACCTTGTAATCACGCTACAGGTCGGAATTTTGGTCGGATCGCCACGAAATTGTAGATGTTGATGGGGGCCCTGGAGGGGAAGAAACCTAAGAGTAAGAGTATTCCAATAGCCTGACAATGAAAGTAGAAAACTTCACCTTTATAATGATGCAAGTAGGTTGTCGTCGGTCGTCAAACAACGGAGATATCGCAATAGTCGACAATCCAAAACAATTTTTATGTTTCGGAATTTGAATTATAATGACGAACATCACAGCCCTGGTTGGGCAACATTCAAAAAATAAAGCCTGATGATGCAAATTAGGTTGCAGTATTAGTAGGTTGGAGTAGTCGGTAATACATCACATTGTAATCACGCTACAGGTCGAAATTCTGATTGGGTCGTCATGAAATTTTGGGAGTTGATGGGAGTACCCGAGAGGAAGAAGCCTATTGATTTTGGTGATGGTTTATGCGAATATCTCCGCTTCTAGTAGGGGCATTACTAAACTAACTACTAAAGCCCAAACTACTAAAAATATGCGACTTGCGCGGTATGTCGCAGTCAACTTGTAGTTTGGTTTCGTTTTTACGATCAAATCATTAATATCGCTAGTACTTCCTATTGACATTTTGAAAAAAGGGTAAGTTTTTTCCGAAAAGAGTTATAAACTGTTTAAAGCTTATGACCTGGAGTACTAAGCCCCCATTGCCCTTTGTGTAACATTAACAAACATTATACTTTCGAGTGTATCACGCAATATATTGTTGATTTTATTGTCAATCCTTGGACTGTTCACTCAAAGACATTTCTAATTCAACGCTGTCGTAAAAAAGCATTAAGTAATAATCACGTTAACATCCTTTTGAGAATTTTCAGGAATTATGATATTATATATTTATGAATGTAAATGTTGGTGTGTGTGTGAATTCCGTCTACCGTCTTTCCACAAAGCTTTTTGTCAATGAGAATCACGTCTTCGTCTTGGCTTTCACCCTTTGTTTGTGACGAGAGTTTGGGACATGTTAGTGGCAGACAGTTTTGTTGCTGGTCCAATTTATAAATTGATTGCGTTAAATTAATATGTGTGTAACGAACAAAGTACTTTTAGCCACGTCATTGTGGCTATGAGCAAATAATATTTAAGATTGTCACCATCCCTTCTTACTCGACAACATCATAATGCCACCCTACCTACTGAATGGCTAAAGGGTTTAAGGAAATAAAATGAGAAATAAAGCATATGGCAAAATTAAATTTTCTTCACAATTGTAAGAGATAAACGGCACAACAATTTCTTAAAGCTTTTATATGTTTAATCTTATTTATAAAGGAACTTTTTATTTGTGGAGTGGGATGAACTTTAAAAGCATATGAATTTCAAAGATAGATATATAAATAAATGTAAGTTTATTGTCACTATTCATTAAGCAAAAACATTTCTCTTTTTGTTCCGTTTTACTCTGATATTAATTTCTGTACAGTAAAGTAATTTAGCTTGGTTCCAGATAGTAATTCGGTTAAAGAGTTTTACAACAACAAACGCTTTCAAAGCACAATTTTGATTTGTTAGAAAAAGATCTCTTTCGAAAAGCCCATAAATGTTCAGTTTTAGGGGCAATGCTTATCAATCTCGCCTTGCACACTGAATGCCTGAGTTCGGGTCGTTCGGACTTGCCGGTGAAAAGGAGATCTAATATCATTATCCTAAAATGTATATATGTTGGTTCTGCACTCATTGGTTGACATAATTTCCCTTGTACTCTTGGAAATGTTGGTACCATATGTCCTTGATAACACTCTCCAACACTGAAAATGCAAACAACTTTTACAAAACTAAAACATGTGACCAAAGGCTATAGTCGGGACGGGGCCGACCATGTGATACCCTACACCACTACCCCCGTCCATAAGCTCTTCACTGGTAAACATATCTTTTAGGGAATATAATCCGACTGCCACCAAACACAATATACCTCTTTCCCTCTAGGACCCCTCTAAGCAACCAAAATTTCGTGACTATGCGATCAAAATTGCGACATGTATCGTGATTGCAAAAAAATGGAAGAATTGGATGCATTACCGACTATTGTGGTATCACCCTTGTTTGACCACCTTCGCCATCCTATTTTACACCAATGTAAAGGTAATATTTTCTTCTTCCATTGACTGACTTTGCCGTTGAAAAAACCCCTACTAGAAACCGATATATTCACAAAGAATAAAACTTTGAATTTGTCTCCACATGAGTTTTTTCCCATTCCGACCTCTAAATATTATCCGACTATCACCAAAATCAATAGGTTTCTTCATCTGTGGGGCCCCCATCAACCCCCAAAATTTCGTGACTGTCCGATCAAAATTGCGACCTGTAGCGTGAATAAAAAAAGGGAAAAAATGGATATATTACTGACATTTGCGATATCTCGGTTGTTTGCCCACTTACGCCAACCTACTTTGCATCAATATAAAGGAGAACTTTTCGTCTTCCATTGGTGGGCTTTCCTTTTGGAATACTACTACCAGAAGCGGAGATATTCCATAAGAAAAAAACGTAAAAACATAAGCTTTTCACTTATTCCGACTCCCGAATATTATTCGACCATCACCAAAATTAATAGGCTTCTTCCTCTGTGTGACCCGCATCAACTCCCAAAAAAATCATGAGGATCCGATCAAAATTGCGACCTGTAGCGTGATTACAAAAAAATCGGAAAATGGGATGTATTACCGACTATTGCGATATCTCTGTTGTTTGACCACCTACAACAGCCTACTTGACATCGTTGTAAAGGTGATATTTTCTACTTTCCTTGGTTTTGCTTCTTAAAGAAACAGAGCTATTGGCTTTGAAATAAAACCTTTTGACCTTTTCTCCAAATAAGTTTTTCCCCATTCAGGGGTCGGCCATCATCAAAATCAATAGGCTTTTTCATCTGTGGGACCCCCATTTACTCCGATCGTGACTATCCGATCAAAATTGCGACGTGTAGCGTGATTAAAAAAAATTAAAAATTGGGATGTATTACCGACATTGATATATCTCCGTTATTTGGCCACCTACGCCAACCTGCTTTACATCATTGTAAAGGTGGGACTTTATCATTGTAAAGGTGGGACTTTCTACTTTCATAGTTACACTTTGCTTTTGGAAGGTCCCCAACCAAAGCTGTGATATTCGTCATTATTACTAAAATTGCAAAAATGAAAAGTTGTGTTCTATTAGCGGCTATTGCAATATCTTCGTTGTTTGACCACCTACGACAACCTATGTTACATTGTTGCAAATGTGATATTTTCTACTTTCGTTATACCCCTTATAGAAGCGGAAATATTTGCTTTGAAATAACACGTTGACTTTTTCTCCAAATAAGTATTTTGCCCATTCCGACCCCTGAATATTATCCGACCATCCTCTGTAGGACCACCAATAACCCCCAAAATTTCGTGACCATCCGATCAAAATTGCAACCTAGAAAAATGGGATGTATTAACGACTATCGGCTTCTTCCTCTCTGTGACCCTCACCAACACCCAAAATTTGGTGACGATCCAATCAAAATTGCGACCCGTAGCGTGATTACAAGGTTTAGATGGACAGACGGACGGACACACATAGCCAGATCGACTCAGTTCGTCGAGACAATCATTTTGGTTTATATAAGTATGGGTCTACGACCATTATTTCGATGCGTTACAAACTTTTTGGACAAAACCAATTTATAATACCCTCCCCGCATAGTAGTGTAGGGTATAAAAATCCCAGTTGGGGTTTGTGTTGTCGGATACAGATGAAATTTTATGATCTCATCTATCTAAACAAGGCTAAAACTAAAATATTTTTTTTAATTAATTCTCATTCGAGTTGAGAAGTCTCCCACATTCAACCATTATGCTACGTTTCACATATTAGAATTTTATTTTAGAGGGTGGGCGATGGCTAATATGGGAAACTAGCATTTATACCACAAATCATTCGAAAATTGTATATTCAAAGTATTTATTTTAATGATAGTTGTTTAATTCCAATTTTTCAATGCTTTATTTCAAATACTATGGCAGCATTTTTCCACCTTTATTTGTAATTGTCCTTCTGTATCAGAAGATTTGATAGTCAATATTTGTCATCGGAAGCTTTGACAAGTTGATGGTGGCCTAGAACGCTAAGACGCCGGCAACCGTGTCACTTGGTTGTCGGAGACCCAGGTTCGAATCCCAGCCTGGCTCATGCTTAAATCATTTTGTGTTTTGCCTTATTTGGTGACATTTGAATTAATTCTCTTTCGAGTTGAGCTGTTATGACCTAAGAGGTGCATTGTAAAATTGGGAATCCACCGAAGTCCCACACATTCAACCATTATGCTACGTTTCACGGGTGGTTAAGTCCGATCATCAGGCATATTAGAATTTTATTTTAGTGGGTGGGCAATGGCTAAGCTTTATACCACAAATCATTCGAAAATTGTATATTCAAATTATTTATTTATTTTAATGTTAGTTTTTTAATTCCAAACTTTTCCTATAGTTCGGCTTGGTTGGTAATCTTATTTTTCAATGCTTTATTACAAATACAATGATAGCTTTATTTATATTGATCGGGACTTTATCCTATAAACGAATAGCAATTTTGTCTTGTAGTCTCTAGCAATATTGTAGTCCTTAAGTAGTTGAACTTAAGTGTCGAACAGACCTCTTAGGAAAAAGCATCGGAATTCTGGTCAGTAGCAGCTTAACTATTGAAAGTTGAACCAATTAACTAACCTTTGGGGAAACAAACCAAGTAAGATGCTTAGTATTTCTTCAGAACTTTCTGAAACTTACAAATACGTATATTATGTTTGTTAGCGCGGTCTTTTATATCATACTCGTACCTTCTACAAAATGTATTGCAAACACTGCTGATATATTTATTAATTTGTCGTTGAAAATTAGAAAAAAAGCGTGTTAGAGGTAAATAATATTTTCCCAGTGATAACGCTACGAACAATGTAACAGCTTTGAAGATATTGGGCAAAATATATACAAATTATTGATATTTTAGATATATTATTAATGTTTCGAGTTGATTAATCCTTAAAATAGTTGCTACAGAGGTCGAAACAAGAATTGAATTTGTTTCGGAGATATAGCCCCGATCAATATTTAGTCATATTTAGATTATACCTAGATCGGACAAAAAAAAAACTCAACTAGGGTTTTTGTCGTTTGTGTCTGTACTTTCATAAAATCCTTTTTTTTCTTGCATACACCTTAAAAATTTTGCACAGTGTAACCGGCCATCCAATACCAATGATACAAAACCCATCTTTTGTAAGTAAAATATACAAAATTTAAACAAGTGAGCAAAGGCTATAGTCTGGACGGGGCCGACTATGTGATACCCTACACCACTACCCTGTGTATAAGCTTTCCACTGGTAAACAGTTTTTAGGGCGATACGAAAGTTATCAATCACCCGGACTTTTATATCAAATGAGTTTGGGCTAACTGAACCAAAATAACAATACAAAACCAGCCCTCCCCCTTGCTACGTCGGTGCAAAGCTGGGATATTCGGCATTAGAATTCAAATAAAAAATGGGATGTGTTGCCGACTATTGCAATATCTCCACTTACGCCAACCTACTTTACATCATTGTAAAGCTGATCTTTCTTGTTCCATTGACGGACTTTCTTTTGGAATAACCCTATTATATTCGTATATACGAACCGATCAAAATTGCGAACTGTAGCGCGATTACAAAAACAAAAAATCGGATGCATTACCGAATATTGATATCTCTGATGTTTTATCACCTACGCCAACCAATTTTCCATCAATGCAAAGGTAATCTTTTCTTCTTCTATTTAGGGGATTTTCCCACTCCACATGAATAAAACATTGAATTTTCTTGACATAAGTTTCTTGTCCATTCCGACCCATGAATACGATCCGGCCTTCTCCAGAATGAATAAGCTTCCACTTTTGTGGGACCTCCATCAACCCTCAAAATTTCTTGAAGATCCGATCCTAATTCCAACCTCTAGCGTCATTACAAAAAATGGAAACATGGGATGCATTACAGACTATTTTGATATCTCCATTGTTTGACCACCTACGCCAACCTACTTCGCAACAATGTAAAGGAGATATTTTCTTCATCCATTTCCTTTTGATATACTCCTACTAGAAGCAATGATATTCGCAAAACATAAAACGTTGAATTTTTTCCATATAAGTTTTTTCCATCCCTACCAATGAATACGATCCGACTATCACCAAAACTTATAAGCTCCCTCTTATTCTAGGGCACTCCCATTTACCCCCAATATTTCGTGATGATCCGAGATCAAAATTGTGACCTATAGCATGATTACAAAAAACAGAACATGGGTAAACATGTTTGACCACCTTTGCCAACCTACTTAACATATTGGTAAAGTTGATATTTTCTACTTTCATTGTCAAGTAGTGCTTTTGGTATACACCTTATAGAAGCGGAGATATTCGCTTTGGAATAAAACGCTGAATTTTTTACAAATAAGATTTTTACCCATTCCGATCCCTGAGTATAATGCGACCACCAACAAAATCATCCCCTCCGGGAACCCCATCAACACCTAAAACTTGGTGACGATCCGACGAAAATTGCGACCTGTAGCCTTGTTTTTAAGGTTTAGGTGGACGGACGGACGAACACAAATCGCCAGTGGCCTAATTATGTGATTCGATATCGAGTTGTTTCGACCTGAGTACTCAAAGTTGGGATGACAGCATTCGTTATCGAGTAAAATTATCGAGTAATTGAGCATAAATTTGCGAGTAATCTATCTTTAACAAATAAAATGAATAATTTCTTATTGACTTTTTGTTTAAAATGTAAAATTGTTGTTTGTTGTCGCTTTATAGACGAAAAACGATGTTAGTAAATAATTGGCAGCATTTTTTAACACAATATAACAAGAGAAATTGGGAAAAGTCCTTTGCAGTCGTTTTTATAAATTCTGATCAATTTAGAATTAAAATGCATGCAATCATTAACCAAAAACTAGTGTTTGCAGTCGTTAAAAAAATAAGGTGAAAAATAAGCATTTCTGCAAAACAGAAAAAAATATTTAATATATATAGCCTTTATTTTATAAGTGAAGTACATTTTAAACTTTTCGTCCCCCGTTGTTTTCCAATGGAAATATTCTCTCAGAGAGGCTAATGCAAAACACCCACCAAACTCTCATTTATTTTGAGAGAGGATTATTAAGGTAGATGTATTAGCAATCTGTTACAAGAATGTCAAAAAGATTTTGCAAGAATTAATAATTTTCTTATTTTCTTAGCACAACTTCATTCCACAAATATTTACATTTTTCATTAATAATTTGGTTTTTTTAGTTCTTGCTTTCAAACAAACACCTTTTTATACATCTACCTTCATAATATTCCTTAAAGTACACATATGCTCTGTTCCAGAACCTGCAAGAATCTACTATTTTTTACTACGATAACAATTGTTCCTTTATGTTATCAGAAAAAATAGTAGATTCTTGCAGTACTGGAACAGAGCAATAGATTTTCTTAGTTCGAGTACGGGTTACTCTCGAAACATTCGATCAACGATTTCGATTGAAACTCGTCATGCCGCTTTTTTTTATCGTGTCGTAATCTTTTTCAAACACCCCAGATGTACTCAGCTGGTCGAGACACTCATTTTGGTATATATAAGTATAGGTATACGACCATTATTTCGATGTGTTACAAACTTTTCGACCAAAACCAAGTTATAATACCCTCCCGAAATACCATGTCCATCTCTAAACATTTGTTTATATGTGAAACAATTTACAACGCTGAATATTTGTTCAATCATTGTATGGCTTTCATGACAAACGCTTAGCGAAGTCTTTGAAAGTTATAACTCATATTTTGAGTATGGCTCTGAACACTAACACTCCGTGACAACACTTTTTTCCATGTGTTTTCAAGGCCGTGGGTTCGAGCCCCAGCCTGGCTCAAGCTGATTTTATTTTTTATTTGAGAATTTTGCCTATTGAGGCGAAGATCATTTTTAATATTAATTATACCCTACACAACTATGTGGGGAGGGTATTATAAGTTGGTTTCGGCCAAAAAGTTTATAACGCATCGAAATAATGGTCGTAGACCCATACTTATATATACCAAAATGAATGTCTCGACGAGCTGAGTCGATCTGGCCCATCTAAACCTTGTAGTCACGCTACAGGTCGCAATTTTGATCGGATCGTCACGAAATTTTGAATGTCGATGGGGGCCCCGGAGGGGAAGAAGCCTATTGATTTTGGTGATAATATTGATTTTGGTCGGATAATATTTAGGGGTCGGAAAGGGCAAAAAACTTACATAGGTGTGTAAAAAGGCAACGTTTTTTCCAAAGCGAATATCTCAGCTTCTATATGGA
This sequence comes from Musca autumnalis, assembly GCF_047663935.1. Lineage (NCBI taxonomy): Eukaryota > Metazoa > Arthropoda > Insecta > Diptera > Muscidae > Musca > Musca autumnalis. Next base: position 86,520,006 of record NW_027411866.1, read on the forward strand.
GTATACCATTAGCAAAACCTGACAATTAAAGTAGAAAATATCACCTTTCTAATGATGTAAAGTAGGTGCTCGTAGGTGATCAAACAACGAAAGATATCACAATAGTAGCAAATAAAACTCCAATTTTAATTTTTGCTATTTTAATTATATTGACGAATATCACAGCATTGGTTGTAAACTTTCCAAAAGCAAAGCCTGGCTATGAAAGCAGAAGATCCCGTCTTTACAATGATGCAAACTAGGTCGGCGTGGGTAACCAAATGACGGAGATATCGCAATAGTCGGTAATACATCCCATTTTTCTATTTTTTGGAAATCACGCTACAGGTCGCAGTTTTGATCGGATCGTCACGAAAATTTGATTTTGATGATGGTCGGATAATATTTAGGGGTCGGAATGGGCAAGCACTTACATATTTTGAGAAAAGTCAACATTTTATTTAAAAGCCAATATCTCTGTTTCTTTAAGAGGTACATCAAAAGCAAAACTTGGCAAGGAAAGTATAAAATGTCACCTTTACAACGATGTAAAGAGGGTTGCCGTAGGTGGTCAAATAGCAGAGATATGGCAATAGTAGATAATGCATCCCATTTTCCGACTTTTTTGTAATCACGCTACAGTTCGCAATTTTGATCAGATCGTCACAAAATTTTGGGGGTTTGATGATGGTCGGATAATATTCAGGGGTTGGAATGGGCAAACACTTATTTGGAGGAAGGTCAACGTTTTATTTCAAAGCCAATATCTCTGTCTCTTTAAGAGGTATATCTAAAGCAAAACCTGGCAAGGAAAGTAGAAAATATCACCTTTACAACGATGTAAAGTAGGTTGTCGTAGGTGGTCAAATAGCAGAGATATGGCAATAGTCGATAATGCATCCCATTTTCCGATTTTTTTGTAATCACGCTACAGATCGCAATTTTGATCGGATCGTCAGAAATTTTGGGGTTTAATGGGGGTCCCACAGAGGAAGAAGCCTACTGATTTTAATGATGGGCGGATAATATTCGGGGGTCGGAATGGGCAAAAGCTTATTTGGAGAAAATGTCTACGTTTTATTTCAAAGCCAATATCTCCGTTTCTTTAAGAGGTATATCAAAAGCAAAACCTGGCAAAGAAAGAAGAAAATCCCATCTTTACAATGATGTAAAGCATGTTGGCGTAGGTGGCCAAATAACGGAGATATCTCAGTAGTCGGTAATACATCCCAATTTTTAATTTTTTGTAATCACGCTACAATTCGCAATTTTGATCGGATCGTCACGAATTTTTTGGGAGTGGAAGCGGGTCCCACAAAGGAAAAAGCCTATTTAGTTTGGTGATGGCCGGATAATATTCAGTAGTCGGAATAAGCGAAAAGCTTATGTGGAGAAAAGTCAACGTTTTTTTCTTATGCGAATATCTCCGCTTCTGGTTGGAGTATTCCAAAAGGAATACCCGTCAATGGAAGAAGAAAAGATCTCGTTTATATTGATGCAACGTATGTTGCAAACCGAGCAAACCGAGATATTGCAAAATTCAGTAAGAAACCCAATTTTTCCATTTTTTGTAATCACGCTAAAAGTTGGAATTTTGATCGGATAGTGACGAAATTTTGGGGTTAGATGGGGGCCCCACAGAGGAAGAAGCCTATTGATTTTGGTGATAGTCGGATAATATTTAGGGGTCGGAATGGGGAAAAACTCATTTGGAGACAAATTCAAAGTTTTATTCTTTGTGAATATATCGGCTCGGCAAAGCCTGTCAATGGAAGAAGAAAATATTACCTTTACATTGGTGTAAAGCAGGTCGTAATTTTGATCGGATGGTCACGAAATTTTGGTCGCTTATGGGGGTCCCAGAGAGGAAGAGGCATATTATTTTTGGTAGTAGTCGGATTATATTCCCTAAAATAAATGTTTACCGGTGAAAAGCTTATGCGTAGGGGTATCACATGGTTGGCCCCATCCCGACTATAGCCTTTGCTCACTTGTTTTTTAATTAATTTTTCGTTAGAAACGAGCTTAATGACCAATGATGCGAGTGAAAACGGAAAGCCGACGATGCGAACCCACACAACCACCACTATGTGACATGACATGTTTCGCCTTGGGTAGAAGCTCCTCAGACATTTTAAGGTTTTCATTGCAAATCTCGACTTACTAGATATCCACTGTCAACTCAGTTATACAGTTAATATGAAATTAACTATCTGAATCTGACAAATAATTTGCCCATCGTTCCACCATTGATGACTGGCTATGATACGCAACAGTATTTAAAGCCTTGAATTGGATAGCCTGTTTTCCTCAAAAATCGATGTTGAGTGGTCCTATTCTCTAAAGGATTAGTTCATTAGCCCTCTTATTAGTGAGAAAATTCCTTGGGGCGTGTAATGTATTCCAAGAATTCCAAGAATGTTTAAATCATTTAAAGCGTTGGGATTAATATGTTAGGTTTCATTGGGATTTATAGCTAAACGAGTAGAGTCCTTATATAGGAACTTCAATAAATTTAAAATAAAGTATGATAAATATACCCCAGTTGTAGAGAATATTTGATGACAAGAGTAATCAGCAAATGTCACCTAAATTACGCTGGAGGAATATAAGACGTAGCCAGGAAAACTACTTCCGGTCTTATAATGGTCGCAGCACATAATATTTGCTTAATATGAATTTGTTTACCTTTTATGTCAGGTTATTATCTAGTAAAAGTGCATTATTAGTGATTTAAACGGATTACTCGGTAATCCGGACAATTCGATAATCCGGACACCCCCGAAACATATGGTGTCCGGATTATCGAGATTATATTGCATATACTTTGACCGGCGTACTACTTCATGTTCGTGTTTTCATTTTAAATGTGTATGAGCGAATCTTTTACCTCTAATCTATTTTAACCATCCCAAAGAAGAGTTTTGTAACAGGGGAAAAAGAAGCGAAGAAGATACACAGTTTATCCACAACGGAATTATTTTTTAAACAGGAATGTCCCAACTTGTTTCAAAATACTTGCCACTGAACTATACAGTATTTTTATCAACACCTCGAAATATGAAAATAAACTCCTACTTGAGACAAAACACATTAAGGAGTAAATAAAGCCGTTTGCCAGGGGAAAGAGTCATAACTCAAATATGTCACCGTGCGCGTGAGAGTCTGTTGCAAGGATATACAAAGATGTGTAGCAAGCGGTGTTATTGAATTTTTAATAAACACCGTAACCCACATACAAGGTCTCTTTTAAGCAAAATATATTTCCCCTCTCTACTTTATCAACCACGTAATATCCCAACCCCTGGGAATGGGCATAAGTCTCAGGTGTGAATAACTTGCAAAAAACAGTTGCATTGCTTTTACTCATCGACACACTCCTGGAATGAAAATCATTTTATGCCCGGTATGTAGAATGTTGTCGTGGTGGCACAGTGTTTCTTTCCCAAGAAATAAACAGTCTTTACAGAGATAACCATTATTTGTAATTGTACTTAACGGGGTTTCCAGGGGCCATCTTCACTTCAATACGACAATTGAACATTTTATACAATTCTTTGGAGAGTAGCCTCATTAGAATTATTTTAATTTAAAAATTTCCAAAACACTGTACCACAATGCTATCAACAGTCGTAATAGAGGTTCTGCTCGTGTCCTCGCCGAACTTATAACGAAAAATCTCTAGACGAATATTTCATGCTAAAAATGAAGCATAAAACCGCAGCTCATAAAATGAAAACACTCCATAAATCTAAAAGTTATGAAGGATTTCTTGACAACAAAACAGTCAAAGAACTTTTCACTGTCATCTAGGCAAACAACCTACTCCGATGAGGGTGAACATGACGGCGATGACGATGACGGCGGCGACTACAAGAAAAAATTCTACAAGAAAGAAAAAACATTCAAAAGCTATAGAAGTAACCAGAATAGCTCAAAGATAATACATTTTTAAAGCTTTAAAGGAGCGAACCAAAAATGAATACTCTTTCTTTTCGAGTGGGGGAATTATAACTATTGTCCTTGTCGCAGCTATTACGGCAGTCTGTTTTTGGATGAATGTTGCAGAAGGGAAATATTTTATATTTCTAACACGAATTGTACACAACGAACACTTGTTTGTGACAGTTTATACCATAAATGAGCGTTAAAACATCTGAAGATGTTGGCACAAAAAAAAAAAAGACTGTGGCAGGGATAGCGTTGCGTTTAGCAATATCAAAAATGAAAAAAAAAACTTTCAAATTATAATTTCGTTGTATGAATTTAAAAGTGTCTCTTTAAGTGTTTACAAAGTATTGTAAAGTATTTAGAATGTATTCAAATTGTTAAGTGGTTTCTGTTGTCGTTGATGTACATTTAGTGATTCATAACCCGCGGCACTTCCCCTAAGTCTAGCACAGATTCTTATTTCGATTACTAAGGATTCAGTGTAAAATAGGTGTTACAGAATTATGAAGTTGATGTGGGGAAAACAATTTTGTAAACGAACGCTAGACGAAGAGCATAAGAGGGACGAACATATGTCGTATGGCCCTTTTACTGTCTTTGGAAAAGATAACTTACTTTTTCAAATGACAGAACTTTTATTATAATTTGTATACCACCATAAGTTTGTCATTCCGTTTGTAACTCATATAAATAATCAATTTAGATATAACAAAGTACATATGGGGATTTCTGGGTGAAATCGGACATATTTTCAATGAGGTTTTTGATTTCCTTTATTTTTTGCTTTGGTGATGCTTCTCATCAACAAAACATTTTGGTATATTTTCAGATTTTTTTGACCAACGGCTCCAGAGATATTGCGCCTTGAAAAAGTCGAATTCTGCAAAAACTATATGCAAAGAAATACTCATAACTTCTTTAATATTGGTTCAATTTGGACAATTTTTAAAAATGATTGACCGCTTCGATTTTCTTGAAATTTTTTATATTAAACTACCATCAATTACAAAAATGTTAAGTGGTAGTGGGTTTCAAATGATTACTATTTTTACAGTGTTTATTTAACTTGCTTTGGAGTCCGTTTAGTTCAAATCTGCTAACTCATTTTTAACACAGTTGCAGTTGACCAATCGAACTGAAACTTTGCACACTTATCAGATTTAGATGACAATACATGAATATGGAATCAAAATCAATATTGGTCCATTTTTATAGTGTTTTAATGGTGTTTTATTTAAATTGCATTTCAAATCTGGTAACTCAATTTTGACACAGTTGCAGTTGACCAATCGAACTAAAACTTTGCACACTTTTCAGATTTGACAATACATTAATATGAAACCAAATCCAATATGGGTCCATTTTCCCTATAGCCCCCATATAGCGGTACCACCCGATTTCAGGTATTTTGAGGATTTTATCTTCATTTTTGCCGGAATTAGCTGTCATTTTGGATTTCCAATGATACAGACATTTCCCCACCAAAGATTGTGCAGTACAACCAGATTTCAAGTATTATGAGCATTTTATCTTCATTTTTAGGCCGAATTGGCTGTAACTTGGCATTGGGACTTCCCATTGCACAATGGTCTCAAATCCAAATTTTCTGGCCAAAACTATTTCAACGTCCATTTTGTATTGGAATTAATTATTAGTTATATTAAATGTGTACAAACAGCAATTCTTACGTTTTATCGACCAAAATGACCAGAAAAGTCAAAATTTGTTGAACGGGACCACCCTCCGTTATGTGGGGTCTAAACCAAAACATTGACCTATGTTAATAATTTTAGGAACGTAGGATTCATATTTTCCGAGAGGTCGAAATACCAAATTTCAGCCGAATCGGTCATAAAGCGTCGGTAAAATCCACAAAATATCTAAAAGCGGACGGTACTTTTATGTGGGGGCTAAGACAAAAAATGGACCTATTTTCAAAAAAAAAAAATATACATACTTGTTTGCTACACTCTGAAACCCTTAAATATGAATTTTAAGAAAAATCGGTTGAGGAAATTTGCTACTTTAATTTTACAACATTTTTAGTTCTTTTTTTAATATTATGAAAGTACTCACCACCAGCTTCCCGATTCATTATAACTTTGGTCTCACTTTTCTATATTTATGCAACTACACAACACAAATAGTCAATTTACAAAACAATTTTTTTTTTGTTTTGCAGTTAAGTGCCAACTTTGACACTGCTACAACCAACGGCATATATCGGTAATTACAAAACCTAATTATTTTCAGATGACCTGATGTGTTTTTTATTATTCTGTGCAAAAAAACATTAAAATTTCGAAACTTCAAAAATAGGGTTTTGGCCAAAAATTTCCTGATTGAAACCTATGTGCATTGGTACAGAAACTTCCTCGCTTAAATTTTTTTTTTTCCTTTATTACAACTGAGTTCAAGACTCATTAAGTAATATTACTATATTTACATGAATATTTAGCATATGTTGACATTTGTGGTGAGTAAATAATTCAATAATTATACTCTAAAGAATAATCGGTATATCTAGGCTAAATCCATTGGCCGTGTTCTTCTTAATCTTCTGATATTTCCTTCCACGTGTTCATTATAGATATTCCTCATATCATTATTTTTATGATAGCGAATTTTTGTGGCATATGTCTGAGCTTGCTTACTTATTTCCTCTGTGACCAACTTTACACCAAGATCTCTGTGGAGATCACTATTGCGTATATACCAAGGAGCTTTTACAATAGATCGCAATATTTGATTTTGTAATTTTTGGAACTTTTGGATGCCTTGTTCTTTTGCACAGCCCCAAAGTTGAATACCATATGTCCATATGGGTTTTATTATTTGATTATACACGAGAATTTTATTTGTAATAGATACATTGGATTTTGTTGTGAAAATCCATTTTAGCTGGTTTAATTTCAATTTTATTTCCTGAACTTTTTTCTTGATGTGTTCTTTCCACTTGATTTTCGCATCTAACGTCATCCCTAGATACTTTGCTGTATTGGCATATGGGATCTTAATGCCATTTATGAACAACGGTGATGGTTGTATGTTGTTTTTGGTTGTGAAGAGCATATGGATGGATTTGCTTTCATTTAATTGAATTCTCCATTTTTTCGTCCAATTGACAACATTCGATAGCGCAATTTTAAGTTTATTAGTTGCAACTTCTTCAGTTTTGCCGCATGATAATATTGCAGTATCATCTGCAAATGTCGCCATATAGAAGTCCGGCGTTATGGGCATATCCCGAGTATATATGATATAAAGAAGTGGGCCAAGGACACTTCCTTGCTTGGCTCACGTTCAAAAATACTGCGGAGCAGATTTCTTTTTTGTCGATTGCAGTTTCAGCTATGTTAACGATTCTATGAACTTGCTGTATTGTGGTATGTTCCTCTCTGAATCCGAATTGGTGCGATGGGATTAGATTTCTTCTAAAGCATATGTTCTTTAACCTTTTGACAAGAAGCTTTTCAAATATTTTTGATAATATTGGGAGCAGCGATATCGGTCGGTAGGATTTCAACTCATTTGGTGGTTTGTCCGGTTTTTCAACAACAATTATCTCAGCTACTTTCCATTGTAATGGTACATACTTGAGCCTAAAACAAGCATTTATAATATACATGAGTTTTCGAATAGCCTTTTCTGTGAGCTTCTTTAAAATTTTTGCTGTTATTAAGTCATATCCAGGAGATTTCTTATTTGATACATCTTTATATATAACCATTTTAAGTTCCCCAAGTGTTACTTTTTCGATTGTCTCATAGTCAATTTTAGGAGAAATTCCTTCTATTTCATGAATCGATTGCCTAGGCGGTGGGCTGAATATATCTTCAAAGTGTGTAGCAAAAAGCTCTGCTTTTTCTTGATCAGTTTTGATCCAAATTCCACTACTGTTTTTTATTGGTACCACCCGATTTCAAGTGTCTTAAGGATTTTATCTTCATTTTTAGCCAGAATTGGCTGCAACTTGGCATTTGGAGTTCCCAGTGGTACAGAAACTTCCCCACCAAAAATTATGGACATAAGTCCAAGTTGTGGTATCGCCTTTATATAACGGTACTACACGATTTCAGGCATTTTAAAAATTTTATCTAAATTTTCGTCCTAAATTGACTATAATTTTGTTCTCAGTGGTCAAAAAAATTTTAAAAAGTTAAAAATAAAAAAAATAATTTAAAAAAATTAAGTTTCAGTGTTTTATTTAGAAATGCACTTAAAGCTAGGAAATAATTTGTCGCTTAGCCTCAATAAATATATTCTTTCTCATGATGGAATCTCTCAAATAAAACGCTTGCATTTAAATTTTAAATGGTGGCAAAATTAAACGGCAAGCGTTTTATTTGAGAGATTCCATCATGAGAAAGAATATATTTATTGAGGCTAAGCAACAAATTATTATCTTGTTTTAAATGCATTTCTAATTAAAACGCTGAAACTTAATTTTCTTAAATAATTTTTTATTTCTTAATTTTTTAAAATTTGTCAATACAATTTTTCCTTTATATTAATGTGAAACATTTGTTATTTTACCAAAAATGCAAACAATTACATTTTTCAACATCTGTTTTGTTGTTTTATTTAGGAATTTATCTTAAACATCGTAAAAACGGAGTTATTTTTAGATTTTGAAAACGGATAGGCAATTAATGTACCTAAACTAAACTGATGATCAAATAACTACAGCTCGAGAATTCTATGACTAAGCATCCGAGCCAAATAATCTACCAAATATTAAACGTAATTTTCTTAAGAAGATGATTATTTAAATATGAAAGAGGATTTGAATATGAAATATGTAATGTTTAAACATATCGCGGGCACAAAAAACTTTATTCAGTAATACCCACTAATGCTGGTACACCAATTTCTAAACCACTCTTAAAATCGCTAAATAAAGATGTTTAAGATAAATCCCTAAATAAAACAACAACACAATGTTAATAAATGCAACGTATTATGTTTTTGGCAAAATAGCATATTTGCACAGTGGTATATAGGAAAAACTTTATTGTCAAATTATATTTTCTTGATCAGCGTAAAATTCTAAGTCGATTTAGCCATGTTCGTCCGTCTGTCCCTCATGAGCTTATATCTGAGCTTATATCATGTTCGAAAATGGGCTATATCGGTTAACGTTTGCGTATAGCCTTCATATAACAGTACCGTCCGATTTTCGTAATTTTGAACTTTTTATAATATGGAGGGTATAATTAAATTTGTCATTCCGTTTGTAACACATCGAAATATTCATCGAAGACCCTTTAAAGTATATATATTCTTGATTAGGGTAAAGTTCTAAGTCGATAAAACTATGTCTGTCTGTCCGTCAAGATACATCTCGCAATTTTTAAGATAGAGCATTGTAATTTGGTATAGAACTTTCTATTACTTCTAGGATGATTGCAAATGGGCTTTATGGGTCCACGTTTTGATATAGCCCCCGGTTTTCGGTATTTTTAAGGTTTTAGCTTCATTATCACATCAAATGACTGAAATTTGGCGTCGTCATCGTTGGGGGTATACAACTTTCCCCCAGAGTTTTGTCGGTATAGGTCCACGCCTTTATATAGCCCCCATAGAACGGTAGCTCCCGATTTTCGTAATTCTAAAGGTTGTGACGTCAATATCCCACCGAAATGACTGGGGTTATAAAGAATTCCTGAAAAGAATTATTAGTATATGGGAGGCATTACAAGTATAATTTTTTACATTGAAAGTTAATGCCAAGAATGTCCTCCTTGAAATTCAATCATCACTTTTAACTTTAAGTTAACCGGGACGCTATAAATCTGTTCGGTAAATCCAAACTATAACAAAAGGAGACTTATAATAATTGTCTACGTCTTCCTTTATCCCCCACTTAATTTTTGGTATTTTTTAGGTTTTAGCCACATTATCTTACCGAAATATCGGAAATTTGTAATTAGTCTTCTCCGGGTCTAAAAACTTTCCGCATGAAATTGTCGGTATAGATCGACGAAATTTCCTGAAATTTGGTAATTAGTCTTCTTCATAAACCAAAGGAAATTAATTGTTCCACTTTACTTCAATATAACTCGTGGTGGAGGGTATAACAAGTTCGGCCCGGCCGAACCTTATGCGGTTCTTATTTGTTTATATATAAGTTGGTTTTGGCCAAAAATTATGTAACACATCGAAATAATGGTCGTACACCTATACTGAACTTTTTTCTTGATGTGTTCTTTCCACTTGATTTTCGCATCTAACGTCATCCCTAGATACTTTGCTGTATTGGCATATGGGATCTTAATGCCATTTATGAACAACGGTGATGGTTGTATGTTGTTTTTGGTTGTGAAGAGCATATGGATGGATTTGCTTTCATTTAATTGAATTCTCCATTTTTTCGTCCAATTGACAACATTCGATAGCGCAATTTTAAGTTTATTAGTTGCAACTTCTTCAGTTTTGCCGCATGATAATATTGCAGTATCATCTGCAAATGTCGCCATATAGAAGTCCGGCGTTATGGGCATATCCCGAGTATATATGATATAAAGAAGTGGGCCAAGGACACTTCCTTGCTTGGCTCACGTTCAAAAATACTGCGGAGCAGATTTCTTTTTTGTCGATTGCAGTTTCAGCTATGTTAACGATTCTATGAACTTGCTGTATTGTGGTATGTTCCTCTCTGAATCCGAATTGGTGCGATGGGATTAGATTTCTTCTAAAGCATATGTTCTTTAACCTTTTGACAAGAAGCTTTTCAAATATTTTTGATAATATTGGGAGCAGCGATATCGGTCGGTAGGATTTCAACTCATTTGGTGGTTTGTCCGGTTTTTCAACAACAATTATCTCAGCTACTTTCCATTGTAATGGTACATACTTGAGCCTAAAACAAGCATTTATAATATACATGAGTTTTCGAATAGCCTTTTCTGTGAGCTTCTTTAAAATTTTTGCTGTTATTAAGTCATATCCAGGAGATTTCTTATTTGATACATCTTTATATATAACCATTTTAAGTTCCCCAAGTGTTACTTTTTCGATTGTCTCATAGTCAATTTTAGGAGAAATTCCTTCTATTTCATGAATCGATTGCCTAGGCGGTGGGCTGAATATATCTTCAAAGTGTGTAGCAAAAAGCTCTGCTTTTTCTTGATCAGTTTTGATCCAAATTCCACTACTGTTTTTTATTGGTACCACCCGATTTCAAGTGTCTTAAGGATTTTATCTTCATTTTTAGCCAGAATTGGCTGCAACTTGGCATTTGGAGTTCCCAGTGGTACAGAAACTTCCCCACCAAAAATTATGGACATAAGTCCAAGTTGTGGTATCGCCTTTATATAACGGTACTACACGATTTCAGGCATTTTAAAAATTTTATCTAAATTTTCGTCCTAAATTGACTATAATTTTGTTCTCAGTGGTCAAAAAAATTTTAAAAAGTTAAAAATAAAAAAAATAATTTAAAAAAATTAAGTTTCAGTGTTTTATTTAGAAATGCACTTAAAGCTAGGAAATAATTTGTCGCTTAGCCTCAATAAATATATTCTTTCTCATGATGGAATCTCTCAAATAAAACGCTTGCATTTAAATTTTAAATGGTGGCAAAATTAAACGGCAAGCGTTTTATTTGAGAGATTCCATCATGAGAAAGAATATATTTATTGAGGCTAAGCAACAAATTATTATCTTGTTTTAAATGCATTTCTAATTAAAACGCTGAAACTTAATTTTCTTAAATAATTTTTTATTTCTTAATTTTTTAAAATTTGTCAATACAATTTTTCCTTTATATTAATGTGAAACATTTGTTATTTTACCAAAAATGCAAACAATTACATTTTTCAACATCTGTTTTGTTGTTTTATTTAGGAATTTATCTTAAACATCGTAAAAACGGAGTTATTTTTAGATTTTGAAAACGGATAGGCAATTAATGTACCTAAACTAAACTGATGATCAAATAACTACAGCTCGAGAATTCTATGACTAAGCATCCGAGCCAAATAATCTACCAAATATTAAACGTAATTTTCTTAAGAAGATGATTATTTAAATATGAAAGAGGATTTGAATATGAAATATGTAATGTTTAAACATATCGCGGGCACAAAAAACTTTATTCAGTAATACCCACTAATGCTGGTACACCAATTTCTAAACCACTCTTAAAATCGCTAAATAAAGATGTTTAAGATAAATCCCTAAATAAAACAACAACACAATGTTAATAAATGCAACGTATTATGTTTTTGGCAAAATAGCATATTTGCACAGTGGTATATAGGAAAAACTTTATTGTCAAATTATATTTTCTTGATCAGCGTAAAATTCTAAGTCGATTTAGCCATGTTCGTCCGTCTGTCCCTCATGAGCTTATATCTGAGCTTATATCATGTTCGAAAATGGGCTATATCGGTTAACGTTTGCGTATAGCCTTCATATAACAGTACCGTCCGATTTTCGTAATTTTGAACTTTTTATAATATGGAGGGTATAATTAAATTTGTCATTCCGTTTGTAACACATCGAAATATTCATCGAAGACCCTTTAAAGTATATATATTCTTGATTAGGGTAAAGTTCTAAGTCGATAAAACTATGTCTGTCTGTCCGTCAAGATACATCTCGCAATTTTTAAGATAGAGCATTGTAATTTGGTATAGAACTTTCTATTACTTCTAGGATGATTGCAAATGGGCTTTATGGGTCCACGTTTTGATATAGCCCCCGGTTTTCGGTATTTTTAAGGTTTTAGCTTCATTATCACATCAAATGACTGAAATTTGGCGTCGTCATCGTTGGGGGTATACAACTTTCCCCCAGAGTTTTGTCGGTATAGGTCCACGCCTTTATATAGCCCCCATAGAACGGTAGCTCCCGATTTTCGTAATTCTAAAGGTTGTGACGTCAATATCCCACCGAAATGACTGGGGTTATAAAGAATTCCTGAAAAGAATTATTAGTATATGGGAGGCATTACAAGTATAATTTTTTACATTGAAAGTTAATGCCAAGAATGTCCTCCTTGAAATTCAATCATCACTTTTAACTTTAAGTTAACCGGGACGCTATAAATCTGTTCGGTAAATCCAAACTATAACAAAAGGAGACTTATAATAATTGTCTACGTCTTCCTTTATCCCCCACTTAATTTTTGGTATTTTTTAGGTTTTAGCCACATTATCTTACCGAAATATCGGAAATTTGTAATTAGTCTTCTCCGGGTCTAAAAACTTTCCGCATGAAATTGTCGGTATAGATCGACGAAATTTCCTGAAATTTGGTAATTAGTCTTCTTCATAAACCAAAGGAAATTAATTGTTCCACTTTACTTCAATATAACTCGTGGTGGAGGGTATAACAAGTTCGGCCCGGCCGAACCTTATGCGGTTCTTATTTGTTTATATATAAGTTGGTTTTGGCCAAAAATTATGTAACACATCGAAATAATGGTCGTACACCTATACTGATATATACCCTATACTTATATATACCAAACTTAATGTCTCGACGAGCTGAGTCGATCGGACTATGTATGTCCGCCGTTCGTCCGTTTGTCCATCTAAACATTGTCACCACGCTACAGGTCGCAATTTTGATCGAATTTTGGATGTTGATGAAGGACTTGGAGGGGAAAAGCCTGTTGATTTTGGTGACGGTCGGATCATATCCAGGGATCGGAAGAGAGAAAAACTTATGTGGAGAAAAATTCAAAGTTTTATTCCAACGCGAATATCTCTGCTTCAATTAAGAGTATTCCACAACCAACGTGGAAAACTTCACCTTCACCACAATGGTCAAACAACGGAGATATCTCAATAGTCGTTAATGACGATTATTACATCTTTGATTCATGGCCTTCCAAAAGCAAAGCCTTTTTTCGTAATCACGCTACAGGTCGCAGTTTTTTGGTGCTATTAAGGTGATTAAGGTGATGGTCGGTTAATAATCACGAGTCAGGATTCCAAAGAACATATGTGGAGGAAAAATCAACGTCTTATTCATGGTTAATGACGGTTAATGGGGACTCAGAGAGGAACAAGCTTATTGAGTTTGGTGATGGTCGGATAATATTGAAGTGTCGGAATGGAAAAAACTTATGTGGAGAAAAATTCAAAGTTTTATTCTTATTCAAATATCTTCGCGTCTAATAAATAGGTTATTCCAATGGAAAAAGAAAAGATCACTTTTACAATGATGTGAAGTAAGTTGGCGTATGTGGTCAGGTATATTGCAATAGTCGGTAATACATCTCATTTTTCATTCTTTGATTTGAATTGTAATACCGAATATCCCAGCTTTACACCGACGTAACCCCCTGGCCATGTAGTTTTTATTATTTTGATTCAGTTAGCCCAAAGTCATTTGGTATAAAAGGCAGGGCGGCTGATATCTTTGGTATCGCCCTAAAAAATGTTTACCAGTGAAAAGCTTATACACAGGGTAGTAGTGTAGGGTATCGCATAGTCGGCCCTGTCCAGCCTGTAGCCTTTGCTCACTTGTTTTAATATGAAATTCTATTTTATTCGAGTATTGACGTATTAAGGGGTGACCCCAGTTGCAAAGCCCACTTAAAGCCATTTTCATGAATATTTTCCAAGAAAACTACGAAACTTTTTTGGAAGATATTTTTTTAATCTGAAAGAACTGAAAAATATTGGACAGTTTTGTGGCAATTGACCGTCTACCAAACCCCGTTGTTATAAGAGCGTTTTGCGGTGTCAATTGCGGTGGCCAATTTGAATGATTCTAATTTAAAAATTTTAAAAGTTGGTGGTTGTCAAAGGTGAATTTATGAAAAAGTTATAAAGTTGACATTATCTTGCAGTAATTATACCATGGTTTAATGACTTTATGTCCAACAATTTACAAGTTGTGCCAAAATTTAAATGGTTTGTGGCAATTTTGACTTATGAAAATTATATTCGCTATAAAATTCCACTATAAATCTATGAATGTGAGAAATTTAAAAGCTTTTTCCAATATCCGGATTGTATCCAAGGAAAAAGTTTATTTTCTGTTCTAATTCACTAGAAGGACATTCTAAAATCTGAACTGAAGATAGGTATCTAATATAAAACAAGTAAAAAAGATAAAAGGCGCAACCGGACCGAACATTTAATAACATCCACTGTGAGACAAACCAAACTTAATTCTATTGAAATATTTGGGTAAAACTTTACTAATATCTTAAATCGGGATATTTAATATGGAAATGCTAAAAGTTTAAAAATATGTCAAATCGGGCAACAATTTTATATAGGGGATAAACCTTTTCGCAGTTATTCATACAGACATCTTTTAGAAGAATATTTTTTTTTTCAATTTGCAAGAAAGGCCCTAAAACGGGGATATCGTTATATTCTTATTTTCTATACTCTATAGGCAACATAAAATGACAATTCGGAGAGAAATAATAAGAAAATAAAATAAATAAGTCATTATAATTCTTTATATTTTTTATACCCTCCACCATATTAGGAAGGGTATTATTAAATTTGTCATTCCGTTTGTAACACATCGACCCTATCAGACAACGAAGCGAATCGCTTTTTTCGGCGGCGGCGACTCATCACTCACTTGTATGCCCAAGGCGTCGGCGGCAGCTGAATTTCAGCGTTTCAGTTTGTTTTATACATATTTGACACAAAACAAAACATTGTTGTGTTTTTATTTTGATTATAGCCAAGACACCCGAGAAATATTCGTTTGCTTGCTTATAAATGTCCTTTTTTAATAAATTGATATAAATAAATAGAACACATCATGTGAAACAACGTAAAAAGTTGAAAACTGCCGGTTAAGATGTGTTTTTAAATGAAGACATTTGTCAGTATAGGTCCACGCCTTCATATATCCCGTAAGAACGGTAACTCCCAATATTCTGTATTTTGAAGGTTATGGCCTCAATATACCACCGAAATGGCTATAATTTGGCATTTAGTGTTTGCTGGGGGTATAAAACTTTTCCCCAGAAATTTTTCGGTGCAGTTCCACGCCTTCATGTAGCTCCCTAAAAGGGTACCTTACGATTTTCAGTATTTTGAAGTTTGTGAACCCAACCACCCACCGAAATGGCTGAAATTTGGTATTTAGTCTACGTTGGAGGTAAAAACCTTTCCGATTAAAATTAAAATTCTTCGGTTTGGATATAGGCCACATAGAACGGTACCACCCGATGTTCGTAATTCTCAAGGTTGTGACGTCAATATCCCACCGAAGTGACTGAAATTTTTTATTTAGTCTTCAATGGGGTTATAACATATTCCAGAAGAGAATTATCAGTATAGGTCCACGTCTTCCTGTTGTGACATAGTCCTCATAAAACGGTACCTCCCGAATTTTGGCATTTTGAAGGTTATCCACATTGTTTTACCGAAATTGCTGAAATTTGGTAATTAATCTTCTTCATAAACGAAAAGAAAATAATTGTTCCATTTTACTTCAATACAAATCGTGGTGGAGGTTATAACAAGTTCGGCCGCCGTTCTCACTTGTTATTATTAATTTAGAAACAAAGTAATGCCTTCAGCAGTTTGAAAATAAAAAATAGAACATAATGTTAATGATAATATCCCTATTTTGCAAAAAAGTAACATACCTAAATACATATGTAATTAGATTAGGCCGAAAGCATGTTCAGTTTTGTGAAACTGTTTATCTGTAAATGGAGTTAGGTAGATTTTGTTTGTCTATGTTTAAAGATAACTGTTGGCAACAAATAATATAGCAAATAGTTGTGTTAAAAATAGAAAGGGGTCGATCATAAAATATGTACGTATTATTATCACCCGTGGTTCATTATGTTGTTGTGTACATAATGCATTTGGAATAGCATGCACTTGCAAATGCACGTTTCTTTATGCTTAATTTAGATATTAAGGTTGAAGAAGTTCTTCGTGGAAGGTGGGTACCTTTTACCAATGAAACGAAGATGCTTCGAGTTTTTAAAATAAACTTTATTTACTTTGACTTCACTTGTTCTACAAATGGAAACCAATTTAGCTGCCACAGATGTTTATAACAAATATGCACGAGACTAGATGTTGGTTCAAGTGTAGATTGCAAAGTGATTTCTCCTCTGCAATCGTCTGTTCTTTTATAGGCAAATTGTTCATTAGAATTTACATGATTGTATAAAATAGTAGTTTTTCATAATACTTAAACTTAGTTGTAACATAAGAGTAGGATAATTTCACATACTTATTCTACAGGGTGATACTTAAATATTTACAAGACATTTAGTCGTTAAATTCAAAATATAATATGTACAGGGTAGTATGAGAATTCAAAAACTTACAACTAACATGAAATTTGAATGAAATGAAATAAAAAGGTGATAATTCATAAGAATAAAAATGTTGTGTTGCTTCAGTCTCCCCCTCTGATGCTGAAATCGTCCAGATGAAGCATCAGAAATAAATGGCTGTGGGAACCGCTATGGCAAACTTTATCAGGAATTGGATTGTTGAATCTGTTACAATAAACTGCATGCGGGCTAATTGATTGTTAGATCTGCTAAGTAAACTGTATTAGGATAATTGGTTCTTGAATTTTGCTGGTGTATCAGTTTGTTGAATCTGCTAAAACTGAAATGATGGTAGGAAGATTGTGTTGAGCTAGTCTTGTTGGATGCTGAAACCATAGATTTTCTACGGAACCTCCCCCTGGAGTAAAACTGCATTGTTGTGGAAGTGAACGGCATTATTTGGTGGATCCAGAAATGATGCTTATCCACACTCTGTAGGTACTGATGATGCACTATTATCGGTTTCATGTACTTCAGAAGCATTGAAGTTGATATGTTGTGTCCAATTTGCGTGATGATGCACTGCTATCAGTTTCATGTACTTAAGAAAGCATTGATGTTGATGTACAGTGTTCAAATTGCGTGATGATGCACTATTATCGGCTTCGTGTACTTCTGGAAGCATTCAAGTTGATACGTAGTGTTCAAATTGTTCTACAGGAATAACCTTCGTCTTATATGTCCATATGTATAGGTCTTCTGTGAAACAAGACGATTCCGAAGACTCTGTGCTTTCACAAATAACGAGCCTTTTGCTGTTGTAGTCCGCAGCTGTTGATGGTAGAAAGTAGTCGTGTTACATGGCCCCACGTTGGGCGCCAATGAAGAAGTTCTTCGTGGAAGGTGGGTACCTTTTACCAATGAAACGAAGATGCTTCGAGTTTTTAAAATAAACTTTATTTACTTTGACTTCACTTGTTCTACAAATGGAAACCAATTTAGCTGCCACAGATGTTTATAACAAATATGCACGAGACTAGATGTTGGTTCAAGTGTAGATTGCAAAGTGATTTCTCCTCTGCAATCGTCTGTTCTTTTATAGGCAAATTGTTCATTAGAATTTACATGATTGTATAAAATAGAAGTTTTTCATAATACTTAAACTTAGTTGTAACATAAGAGTAGGATAATTTCACATACTTATTCTACAGGGTGATACTTAAATATTTACAAGACATTTAGTCGTTAAATTCAAAATATAATATGTACAGGGTAGTATGAGAATTCAAAAACTTACAACTAACATGAAATTTGAATGAAATGAAATAAAAAGGTGATAATTCATAAGAATAAAAATGTTGTGTTGCTTCAAGGTATATTTTTGTAGAAATGATTCTTAATAAATTTGAGTCTCCCTTAAACGACGCAACGAATAACATCACTCGCAGCGGAATATTTTTCTTTCTCCTAGTTTTCGTAGGTTGCACATATTGATAAAATAGTTATACACAATTTGTGCAATATTTTAGTGGACAATTGTGCAACGTTGCGGCCATTCAGACTACATAGTAGTAGTCTGAATTACAAAACCTTTTAATGCCCTGCAGATCTTTTGGCCTTTAGTCTTCATGTGTTATATCTTACATTTCCAAGTCATTTGCTCTTCTGTTAAGAATATAGTTGGTCTGTTCCAGTACTTCAAGAATCTACTATTTTTTAATATATTTTTCGATATTATAAAGGAAAAAATTGTTATCGTAGTAAAAAGCAGTAGCTTCTTGTAGATTCTGGAACAGAGCAATTAATTATCGGAAACACCAGATGTGAAACAAAAGTCTGCTCATTTATGTTTCATAATTATTTCCACCTACAACAAAGGTAGAATTCTTCGTAAAAGGCTCTACTATCACGTTGCATCGTAATTACGACTACTTCTATTAATTGCTTATACAAAAATCAACACACGGATATACAATGAAATAAGACTATTATTAATTCGAAAATGATAGCCAGCCACAACATTGCGTGAAATGTTCATTATTGAAATGGATGTGTAGATTGCAATAGAGGGAAGAGTAGAAAGTTCAATTGGTAGTCCTCTACTCAGCCAATATTACAACAGGGAGGAATTTCACAAATAAAGGAAACGGAAGCTTGTACTGTTAGTTGTATAGTTTAATGTGTATGTGTGTTTCGGTATATGTTTAAATATGTTCATACTGTTGGAAGGAGAGTCCTTATCGGTATTACACAATTTTTCGAATTACACTGAAATCATTCAGTCGAATATACGCACAAATATATGCTAACAAAACGGCAGTTGTCTATGCCAAATACGACATTTGCTGTATTTCCCAAAATTTCCATCACCTAATCCTTAAATCGAACTAAAATTGAATTATAATATGCCTTAATAGGACTTACAGTGCCGAAGATTGCGAGTGTGTGCAGTCTGTGCGTTATAAGTGCTTTTAATTGTTTCAGTTGTCACTTGCGGCTGTGTCTAGTTGCAGGATTATAAAAGTTTATGATTTATTCTATAACGGTTGTTTTCAAACTACGCCTTTATCGTTATTTTATGCGAAAAAATATTTTATTGAGGTTTTTGTGTTCCTAACTAAAACCAATCCAGCCATTAATTTATTCGCCTTAACTCCAAAAATAACAATTTATTATGTGGCATAAACTGTTTAAACTAATACATACGCGCTTAACAGTTCTACGTTTATTGTTATTTGGTTATATTAAACTAGAGGACCCGGCGAACTTCGTCTCGCAGTATGTTAGGTATTAAACTTGATGACTTTTGTTCATACATATAATAAAATTATTGCTATCACGTTGCAGAGTATCCGAGACCAAGTGCAAATAATTTTTTGCTTTGAACAATTTTATAATCTTTACATTGAGCAATCCTTTTTCGTTGAGATATAATTGTGATAACTCTTAGCGTTTTCAATGCTATAATATAATAATTAACTGAATTTCAACGCTGTATGAGCGATTATTGAATCTTATCAATAATCGTAGTCGCTATCTTGAATTTTTCCATTAAACATTTTTGATGAATCGATTCGAAAGTTAGAATCAAAGATATCTTATAATCGAAAGAAATGCAGGTTATGCCGCGATTCAAGTGCTCAGTTTGCAACTTTTTCAGAAAAGTTAGACCGATTTGAAAAGATAAGTCCGATCGTTTTGTGGTGACCACTTTCATAATTCGTCTAAATTTCTTCCTTTGTGGTGTATAAAAATGACTCTCTTCTCGTGCAAAGTCCCTGTTATATGCGATCTGCCGAATTCTACATGCAATTGGTGATATAAAATCAAACATTATTAAGATTACTATCACGCTGGGTTGAAAGACGATTTAGAAACTTTGATGTAGTAAGAGATATTTTCCAAGTAAATAGAAAATTGAACTTGTATTTAATTTTTCCCCAATTATGCGAAGTTATTGTTAATCAGATTTTAATTAATGTGCTTAATTAAGCCATATGAACTAAACAGTTTTTAATAAAAAAATGGTATATAGCTAAGAGATGTGTATCACACATTAACCTCTAAGAGACGATCGTTTTGGTAACTGGTTAGGTTTATCGCATCAGACATATTAGATGTGGATAGACAATTTTCTATATTCGGAAAGTCATAATTATAAAGACAGACTTGCTATTTATTTGCATGTACGATTTAAATTTGTTAAAATTAGTTGAACAGTTGATGCAAATTAATATTACCGTTCGATAGAGTTCATTTATCCTCTTAAAGCAAACCCAAGCAATTGTTGCTAATATGGGTAGCTATTGGGTCCGGAATTTCATAAAAGGGGTGGTTCCCTCTTCGTTGAGATTAAATTATGAATATTTTTCGGAAACTTAATGTATCCATTTGCAATATCGAAATGAATAAACGCTGAGATTTTTATTTTATATAGAACATGTGTTTTAATTTTAATAACGCGTGAGTTAATTGGTAATATTCAAGATGGGTGGTCGCTATTTTAGATGAAGCAACTTCTACGGTCATTTCTATTTTGGACGTATGTCACCCATGTGCCGTTTAGAATTTTTAGAATCAAAGATTTTGTATAATGAAACATGAGAATTTAAAGTCAAAGTTATGTCTATGATAGGGAATGTTATGACTTTTATTTTTTATTGGCATAGGCAATTGTCATAATTAAATTGTCCACTGAAGCTGTATAATCCAATAGTTGACCCAATAAACTGGCAGAATTCAAAGAGAAGCGTGTGAGCAGTAAGTATACAGTTGGGCAAACGTAATAATGCTCCATTCAAACCGCCATTTGGAGCATTGCTTCCAGAGCTTTGGTGTAGATTTGAACGTTGAAGTTCTGACTCCCGGCATTGTGATTGCGACAGGAAAGTTAATGATATAAGTAAATAATAGTTAAATATTTATGTGAATAAAATCTTCGTGGTTACTTACTTGTGGTCCGATACAAAACATTTCGCATAAGCAGCACTAAGAATAGAATTCCAACCCCTTCTGTTTCTTGGTTTCATTCATTCCAATTTTAAATATTACGCTTTTCGATATCGATGATAACTTACTCATTCTAATGGAGTCTTGGCTTTCCCGCTCTGCGTTCTGCCAAGATATTCATTTTACAAACACATGAGATTCTGCCTAATTTTCATTACGTACGGTTAAAAACTATTTCACGACAAAACAATGAACGGCGAAATCTCGTTGCTTTTTGAAATCCATTAAATAATGTTTACACCCCTGAATCCACTAATATCCTTTTGGACTAAAGTCACCTTTAATTTTCGATTTTAATTTGCATAAAGAATAATTTGGATACAGCAGAAAGCAATTTTTTTAGTTAGTTAATTCAAATAGATTGTAAATAAAAATATCTCCAGAACTTTAAAAAATTGACATAATATAAACACAAAAATGTCATTCGTTGTTGGTGCATGTA
Source organism: Musca autumnalis (assembly GCF_047663935.1). Lineage (NCBI taxonomy): Eukaryota > Metazoa > Arthropoda > Insecta > Diptera > Muscidae > Musca > Musca autumnalis. Next base: position 86,542,115 of record NW_027411866.1, read on the forward strand.
AAATTTTCGCCACAATCTGTACAAAAATGTGTCACGGTATACTCCAAACGCAAAAGCTCGAAGAAAATGTGTAGAGAATTTGAATTTTTTCAAAAAATATTTTTGCAAAATTTTCGCAGTTTTTCGCGGTTTTTTAAGGTTTTATCCTTTTCTGCCATGAGACGATTCCGAATTGGAATTGTCAAAATCTGTTCAGCCGTTCTTGAGTTATAAGCGTAGTAACTAACATCATCCTTTTTTATATATATAGATGTTATCGCTTTAAATTGTAGATTATAACCACAAGGACAACCAGTGGCATGTTTAAAATTGTTATTTTTGTATTTTCTATATGAATAGTGCTTCATTGATAGTCAGTTAGGTAAATTTATGGTTGTGGAAGAATTTTTATTGGATAAATTACACTGTGAACCGAAATTTTGGGGGGTTGAAATTTCTTTTTGGAGGTGAAAGCCCTTGATGAGTATATACAGAACTTCAAAGGCCAGATTCGCCGTGAGTCGAACTTTTGAGTTATGGCGTGATGAATTTTTCACTGGAGACCCTATAAGCCATCAGAAATTAGCGTTTTATCTTTGCTAGCTCTTGTTTTGGCTTATTTTTGATATGCCATGTCTTCAGTCAAATTTAATAAGGACCTTTTTCGACCTTCTAACTCTCTTCCTTCCATGTCCATTTCGTCCTTTATTTCAAGAACCGCACTAAAAGTACAACAAGATGAAATTTTTCAGCTTCGACATGTTCTGCAAAAATGTTGCTTAGAAAATTTTAGGTACGGCTCTCATTGACAGCTAATCGATATTGTCGCGTTTTCATGGTCCTTTTTGCATTTACCCAGTTTTTGCTCAGAAAAAAACTTTATTTTTTTTTCTATATATTCGTTTTTTGTTGGTTGTTGGAATATACAGAATATACAAAAACAGAAAACATAGTTTTTTTAATGCAAATTTGTACAAATTTGTACAAATTTGTACAAACTTTTACAAAATGCTGTTCGATAACAAACGTGTTCAGTACTGAGAGAACTTGCAAGTTTGTGCAAGAACTTGCAAGTACCTTTTACTTGCGATGTTATCGCACAGACATATTAAGTATTTGTATTTTTTTATCAAATTTAAATGTTTAATTCTTGATAACGGTCCATGCCCAGTTGATGTCAACTTATGTACTAAAATTGTATATCTCTAGCCCACATTTTTGTTTACTGCGGCGACATTCATTTGTATTTGCTCCTCTAAGCCACCATCAACTTTTCAAAACTTTAGTAGACAATAATTAATTAAAACTTGCCTTAGAATTTGTGAACATTGAAAAATAGCAGGGTTCAAAATGCTAACGCCATATTAGCAAAAGCATCGAATATTTGCAGCTTTGCCTGCTAAAATTTCTTCGAAATATGTTTAGCAACAATGAACAACGGCAACATGTAGCAACAAATTTCACAAAAATATTGCTAGCGATGCTGATGCTATTTGATATTGTCGCTTTCATAAAAAAGCTTCGCACACGCATACTCATATTTTGCAGCACACATGATCAACACATATCAGAAAAGAGAATAAGCAACAAAGTTTCAGCGGCTTAGCCATGTTTTCAGCAAGCAATTGTTTTTGAGATCAGGGTTACCAGTGTAATACATTAAAAATCACGATATAATTAATTCCACTTTTTCGTTCAAAGAACATGTGAATTTTTAGTGAAGCTGTTCAATATACATATATTTTTTTATTTTTAAACAATAATAATTAGTATTCTTTAGGTTCTACCATATGATGGAGGCATTTTGACATTAAATGACACCTTTTTTATTACTGCGTTGGCAACTCTAATCAAAAAACCACCCTGGGATGCTAATTCGTTCTTACGAATGGTCAGCCGACTGCTAAATATGTAGCGTGGTTGTTGATTATGCATAACGCAAAAAAGATTAGGCGTAAAAAACGAAATAAGCAAAAATGTACAAAAATAAATATGCGTTCGGTTGCTTGTTTAGCCGTGTGTGTCAATATTGTGTAGCAGTTGAAGTGTACAGCTAATGCTAATGTTTTTAGATGCTGGCTTTTAAACCCTGAAAAATTGGATTAGTTTGAATTTTCAATTAACTAACATAATTTCGCAGTTCCATTTATCAAAATGAACTTCATATATATACTAGTTACCAAGCTTAGCATTCTTCTGCCACAAAAAAAAAAAAAATACTAACATGCCTGATGATCGAACTTAACCACCAGTGAAACGTAGCGTAATGTTTGGATGATGTGTGGGATTTCGGCAGACTCCTAATTGTACAATTTACCGCTTAAGTGAAAACAGCACAACCTCTCTTAAAACAGCTCAACCTCTTAAGTCAAAACAGATAACTCTGAACAGTCAAAAGTCCAACGTCATATACTTCACAAACAAAAACATAGTCCACAGAGAGATATACAAAAGTCGTCAAATATCTAGGTATGACTCTAGATCAGGGTCAGGCACCATACTTTTCTATTGCATACTTTACGGAGTGTCATTGTGTGAGTGCATGCTTTTTCAATGGGATGAATTGTGTGTGTGGAGAGAGCAACGTTAAATGAGCCCACACGGGCGCCTAATCGTCTGACGCTGCTCTAGATCCTAATTAAAATGGAAGGCACATGTTAAAGAGAAAAGAAAAGAGCTTGAATTAAAACATTCGAAAATTACCTGGCTAATTGGAAGAAACTCCAACCTATTAATTCAAAACAAAATTCTTATACATAACCAGATTCTAAAACCTGTATGGTTATATGGAATTCAAATTTTGGGATGTGCCAAAAATAGTGTTATAAATCAAATTCGAAAATTCAAAAAAAAGTATTGCGGAAAATTGTCAATGCTCCGTGATACATAGGAGATAGTGACCTTCAACGGGACTTTGAAATTCCTTCAGTCAAGGACGAAATTGCGCGTCAAGCGAAACAACGTCTATCGCAACAACCTAATTCTGCTAACTCTAAACGTGTAAACCTCATGATCTTATTTATCGATCTTCCCGGCAAACTTAATTTACTGTATAAACGAAGTCTGCTTAAAACAAACAAATAGATGAATGCAAATTAAAGTCCCAAATAAGTTACAAGTTAGTCCAGGCGACTAGCCTAGGCATTAGTTTAAGTATTGTAATCTCTAAATACATACTTAAATAAAGAAAACAAGTAAAAAAGCGTTAAGCTCGGCCGGGCAAAACTTTTTGTAACCTACATCATGAAATATTCTAAACTAAATGGAATAATTAGATTTCTTTCTTAATGCCCACAATTTTACGTGAAGAAGTTTTTTTACTACTGGGAACCCCAAATACTAAATGTTATAATTCGGTCAGCTAAAACAAACTTTCCGCGGATAATTTTGTTGACCATTCGGAATAGTAAATGCAAAATTACTGCCAATTAAGGTCGAAAATGTAGATAATAAATGTAGATAATAATTCCTGAAATGAGGCGCTACCGTTATATGGGGGTTATACCAAAATAGGGACGTATGTCCACAATTTTTGCTAGATAATTATTTTGATCACTAGGAAACCTAAATGCACTAGGAAACCTAAATGCCAAATCGATCGGAAATTGTATCTAAAAACTTCAAATTACCTTTAATGTGGCATTATAGTTATATGGAGCTATACCAAAACATGGATCTATGCCCACAATTTTGATAGGTAAGTTTTTTACAACAAAGAACCCTATATGGGAAATTACACAGAAAAAAATTGGATGAAAAAATCAAAGATTCAATCAAAAATGTATCGATTTTCCGGCGATAAAAAAAATTGTCATATTGACAAAATTCGATAAAATTATTTGATCACAAAGTAAAAATATAGGTTGATAAAATAAAATTGTAATATTGATTAACATATTTATCGGGCACTTTGCTAGCCGCTACTTCGTATGCGGAAAGGATATAAAAAACAAATAAACAATATATAATATGGAAATGGCGAACACTGAAAATTGCATTGTACTTATACCAATTTTAATCAATATTAATTGTTATTTTAGTACTGTTCGTACCGCTTTAGTTCGATTTTCAAAAAGATCAGCCGCATCTCACCCTTTCATGCTAACAGCTAGACCAACATTGTACACCAATACACACACTCAATCCAAAAAATACAAATTCCAGCACTATCCCTACACCCAATAGTACGATTTTCCAAAACTACCTCAATCCTTCACTTCACCAGTAACCTTAATTCCATAAAACAGGATTCCAGCGCTATCGGTGCACTCAAATTGTACCATTTGGTATATTTCGTGGCCATAAGTACGAATTTCAAAAACAACCTACATGTCTCAATCCTACACTCCAATCGTAGTCTTACCAAATTCCAGGATTACAGCTCTATCCGTTCCCCCAAATACCCACTGTACCAAATTTAGTACCATTTAGTACTTTTCGTACCCATAAGTACGAATTTCCAAAACTCCCTTAATCCTATACTCCAACAGTAAGGCCATGTTTATATTATAGCCTTTTGCAGGGTTAACCTTCTTGATGAGGATTTATTTGACGTATACGGAAAGGAATTGACATTTGAAACCCAGTGGGTTTGTTAAATCCGGTTATATATAAACGTACTATAATCTCAATTCCAAATTTAAGGATTCCGGGTCTAATCGATCACTCAAATCCAAATAGTACCAAATTTAATACCATTTAGTACTTTTCGTACCCATAAGTACGAATTTCCAAAACTACCTCAATCCTACACTTCAACAATAATCTCAATTCCAATTTTCAGGATTCCAGATTACAAATCCCAATTGTACTAAATTTAATACTTTTCGTTCCCATAAGTACGAATTTCCAAAACTACCACAATCCAACACTCCAACAGAAATCTCAATTCCACATTACAGGATTCTAGGTCTATCCGTTGACCCAAATCCAAATTATACCAAATTTAGTGCTTTTCATATCCATAAGTACGAATTTCCAAACTACCTCAATCCTACACTTCAACATTAATGTCAGTTACGAATTTAAGGTTTCCAGTTCTATTCGTTCACCCAAATCCAAACTGTACCAAATTTAGTATTTTTCTTACCTGTAAGTAAGAATTTGCAAAACTAACTCCATCTTACACCCCAACAGCAAGCTTAATTTTAAATTTCATTATTCCAGCTTTGTTCGTTCACCCAAATCCAAATTTGGTACTTTTTGTACCCATAAGTACGGATTTTCAAAACTACTTCCCTTTTGCACTCCAAATGTAGCCTCCGAAGTACGAATTTCCAAATTATCTCAATCCCATACTCTAACATCAATGTTAATTCGAAATTTCAGGGCTACAGGTCTATCCGTTCACACTAAATCTAAATTGTACCAAATTTAGTACCACTTAGTACTTTTCGTAACCTTAAGTACGAATTTTCTAAACAACTTCCATTCTACAATCCAACAGTAGCCAATCTTATATTTCAGCAGCAATTTTTATTCCAAATTTCAGAAATTCAGCTCTATCCGATGACCCAAATCTTAATTGTACCAAATTTATTACTTTTCGTAACCCATAAGTATAAGTACGAATTTCAAAATTATCTCCATCCCATACTACAACATCAAGGTTAATTCAAAATTTCACTATTCCAGTTCTATCCGTTCAACCTAAATCCAAATTGTATAAAATTTAGTACCATGTAGTACTTGTCGTACCCATAAGTACGAATTTTGAAAACTACTTCCATTCTACTCTCTAACAGTATCCTTAATTCAAAACTTCAGGATTCCAGCTCCATCCGCTCAACCTAAGTCCAAACTGTACAAAATTTAGTACCATTTAGTACTTGTCGTACCCATAAGTACGAATTTTCAAAGTTACTTCCATTCTACTCTCTAATTAAAATTTCAGGATCCCAGCTCTATCCGTTCGCCCAAATCGTAATTGTACCAAATTTAGTATCATTTAGTACTTTTCGTACCCATAAGTGCGAATTTTCAAAACTACTTCCGTTCTACTCTCCAACAGTAGCCTTAGTTCAAAATTTCAGGATTCCAGCTCCATCCTTCGCCCAAATCGTAATTGTTCCAAATTTAGTACCATTTAGTACTTTTCGTACCCATAAGTACGAATTTTCAAAATTCACAATTTCAGGATTCCAGGTCTATCCGTTCAACTTAAATCCAAATTGTAAAAAATTTAGTACCATTTAGTACTTGTCGTACCCATAAGTACGAATTTTCAAAACTACTTCCATTCTAATCTCTAACAGCAGCCTTAGTTCAAATTTCAGGATTCCAGCTCTATCCGTTCGCCCAAATCGTAATTTATCAAATTTAGTACCATTTAGTACTTTTCGTACCAATAAGTATGAATTTTAAAAACTACATCCATTTTACTCTTCAACAGTAGCCTTAGTTCAAAATTTCAGGAATCCAGCTCTATCCGTTCGCCCAAATCATAATTGTACCAAATTTAGTACCATTTAGTACTTTTCGTACCCATAAGTACGAATTTTCAAAACTACTTCTGTTCTACTCTCCAACAGTAGCCTTAGTTCAAAATTTCAGGATTCCAGCTCCATCCGTTAGCCCAAATCCTAATTGTACTAAATTTAGTACCATTTAGTACTTTTCGTATCCATAAGTACGAATTTTTAAAACTACTTCCATTCTACCCTCCAACTGTAGCCTTAATTCAACATTTCAGGATTCAAGCTCTATCCGTTCAACCTAAATCCAAATTGTACCAAAGTACCATTTAGTACTTTTCGTACCCATAAGTATGAATTTTAAAAACTACATCCATTTTACTCTCCAACAGTAGCCTTAGTTCAAAATTTCAGGAATCCAGCTCTATCCGTTCGCCAAATCATAATTGTACCAAATTTAGTACCATTTAGTACTTTTCGTACACATGTGTACACTTTTCCTAAACGTTATGTCAATCGTACCGTCTAACCTTGATTCTCACACCAAATTTCAACCTTTATCCGTTCACAAAATACGAATTGGTACCAAATTTAGTACACTTTAGTACTTTTCGTACACTTATAGTTCGAATTTCTAAAAACGCTTTAGCACAACTTTCCTACACTCCATCAGTGACCTTCATTCCAAATTTCAAAGTTCTAGCTCTACCGGTTTGCCAAATACAAACTGTACCATATTTAGTACCTTTTAGTACTTATCTGACCCCTTTGGACCAAGAGTGATCCACACCCAAAATGTCAGGATTCTAGCTTCAGCCGTTTCGCCTGGGCGTTGACACTTTACTCTTTTATTAATATAGATTGGCCATTTAATTTACTTGAAAAGCACATTAAGGAAGAAAACACACAAACACAGATTTATTTCTGCACTACCGATCCATATACAGCGACTGCTTTAAAGAAACTGCCAAAATAAACCAAACTGATGGTTAAAAAATGTTATTTGACTTCCTTAACCACCAAACAGAAAAAAAACAAGAGAACTCTTACCGTTCTTTCTTTCCCTCTTAGTTTGTTAGGTTCATAAAAATCAGCAACAAAAAACAGTAACAAACTTATTGTATACATACAAGCCTTCACCAGGGATGCCAGATAAGTTTGGTCGAAAATCGGCACTTTTCTGGTGCCAAAATCGGCATAATCGGCAAAAATTTTCAAAATCGGCAAAAAATCGGCAAATTAAAAAACATTTATTTCAGTTCAAATTATCGTTTTATTTAATAAGCATAATTAAAAACATAAAATTGTAAGTACAATAAATAATTAAAAATTCATAAAACAAGGCAACGATTCGAAATATGTATGAATATAAATGGTTTTACCATATACATATGTATTATATATTTATAAGTACGTGAGATCAATATATTTTCAATTCAGGCAAGCTAAACAAAACTTTTACAAATATTGTCTTAAGAGGTTAATAATAAGGTGATTGTTTCTGTATTGGAATTTTGAAATGTTGCTTTACAATTAAATTCAATGTCTTTAATAAATATTTGAATTAAAGTTTCGAAACAAATCATTTTTAATGACAACATCATAACAGTTGGACTTATTTAATTTTAAGTAGTCTTTAGTAAAGAGAATTCCTTCCATCGAGTCCCTAAGTAATCGATTTCGACATTTGTTTTTATTTAAATCTACTTTAATGTGGCAAGACTAAAATATGTTTAATAAATTTGGACAAAATAGGAAATAATGGTTCAGAATTTGCACATCTTAATTCACATACTGTTTTCCAAAACTCTAGCAACTCTAATTTTTTGTCTTTAAACAAATTTTGGAAATTCTTGTTTTTCTTTTATCTTTATAAAGCTTTCGTATTCCTTTATAATGTCGAAAAATCTTCTGTGCCATTTATTATAAAACTTGGATTTATGGAACTAGGCACATACATTTGTTTTCAAAATCAAACCGCTTCAAAATCTGATCACAAAGTTCAATGTAAAAGTTTGTGCAGTTTTTAATTATTTCCACTAACTCACTTTTCGACAATTTCGTCTTTTGAACAATTTCCTTGACGTATATGCCCAAGTACACGTTTTGGCAATCAAGGAAATTCAAACTGTTTTTATAATCTGTTAAAAAAATGTTATCATTATTGATGAAACAACTCTTGACGAAATTACTCATAATCAGTTTAAGTAATCTTTCCATTTCCATGTACAGAATATGTATTTCAGTAGATTCACTTTGAAACATTTTATCTATTTTTTATTCTATGTATCTATCTCTCTTACTCATTAAAACAATATAGATTTATGTATAGTTGTCATTGTCATTGTACCAAATCACAATTTTCATAAAAAACGCAAATTTTATGTGCCTTAAGTAAAAATCGGCATTTTAGTGGTAATTTTAATTTAATTTTTAATTTATTGAGACTAAAGGATAACAATAAGGTGATTTTTTTTTTTTTACATAATAATGAACACTTACGACTATAATGTATTATCGCAATGATTAAATGGTGTTTACAGCATCAGGCTTATACATAGATTGTCGCTTATATACATAGATAGTGTTTATAAAGGTATATACGCCCTTGCTCCCGGGGCTGATTAAAAGGTTTCTTAATTTTAGGGGTTGTGTACTTAAAACTAAAAAAAAACAAACAAACAAAAAAAAAACAAAAACAGACAAAAGAAGGTAAACATGTAATTACCCTCGGTGGGTTCCGGCAAGGGCCTTTTCGTAAAACCCAGAAATACCATCGTTGTGTTCCAATGAAAGTCCCAAAGGGGATAAATAATAAACATTTGACCAGCTAATGTTTACTTGACTATTCACAACTTCAGACATGTGTTGATTTTCATGAAGTGCCAATCTCTGGTTGAACTTTTCCAACATATCACAGACGTACCTAGCAAGCCGCTTAATCTTACAATTTGTATAAATGTAGTTATTAGAATATCTTTTATTGACGCACTTAAAATTTTTACCGATACAGAGTCTCAAAATTTTCCTCTCTAAGATTTCAAGTTCTTTCATAACCGACGGAGATATATTGAACCAAATAGGAACCCCGTACAAAATAACAGGCCGAATACAAGTCTTATATAGCATCAATTTTGTGCGGACAGGTAGATTTTTATTATAGAGAATTTTTAAAAATGATACAAAAACGCCTTGAGCTTTATTTCGTGCTTTTCTGGCATGCCCATTAAATTTAAAAAGTTTATTAAATTCGATACCAAGATATGTGACCTTATCTTTAAATGGTATTTCAACCCCAATTAAAAACAGCTGTAAAGATTTGCTTTCCGGAACAACAAATCTTTTACATTTACCCGAAGCATTTCTGATGCAAATGGCTTCGCACTTTGCAGCATTAATTTTTATGCCCCATGTGTCATAAAATTGTTTCACATTGTCAAGGTATTGAGAAATATTTAATAATGCTCTAGCGGGAGATTCGCTGTGGGAATACAATAAAGAATCATCCGCATATAAAATGCCTGATGAATTTTCATAATTGTGAGGGAAATCGTACATAAAAATGTTGTATAAATGGGGTGCCAATACTGAACCTTGAGGGACACCACACTTTACATTTGATAAATTTGACACCTGATTTTGAAATTGGACACAAAATTTTCTATTTGTGAAAAAACTTTTAAATAATTTAATCATTAAGGGACTAATTCCGATTCTAATCATTTTGGTCAATATTCCATTATGACTTGCATGATCAAAAGCTTTTTCAACATCAAGAAGCACCGCAACTGTACATTTCTTTTCCCTCAAATTTAAAACAATGTCGTTGTGAAATTTTAGCATAGCATCGACAGTAGAGTGTCCCTTTTTGAAACCGAACTGAGAATTTGGTACATACGGCAGGTTGACTCCAATATCCATTTTGACACGAAGAACTACCTCGAATAGTTTGCCTAAATTTGATAATAAAGATATTGGCCTTAAATTTGAAATATCATCACTATTGGTTTTTTTCTTTATAGGAATTATCTTCGAAATTTTCCAAGAATCAGGAAAATATCCATTGGAAATACAATTATTGAAAACTATTGCTAAAAATTCGAATGCTTTCATAGGAAGTTTGCGAATGATAAAATTGGAAAGCGAATCGATCCCTGATGATTTCTTATTGTTTACATTGCCTACAATGTCTACAACTTCTTTTGTTGTTGTAAGGAATTCACATCTACCCCGATTCCTTGCATCCGAATCACTTGAAAATGAAAAACTGTGTTGGGGGACGTTAGCAATATAACTGCCTATTAATTCTTCATTTGCTGAAGAATTAAGAGAAGGATTGTTATATAAATTCGAAAAATACGAATTTAATTGGTTAAGACACTCAGAATCATTAGAAATATTGGTACCATCGACAGATAATTTTTCAATGGGTTTGGTTTTCCGATGACCAGTAATGTTGAAAACTTGTCGGAGCGCCTTCGGGCCCGGTTTAATTCCTTTAAGTTTTTCATTAAAATGCGAAATTTGTTCAAGTTCTACCTGTTTTTTAATAATAATTCCCAATAATTGAATTTGTTTAGATAATAAACTGTATTCAGGACTGTGTCTGTTACTAGAAGTTTGGTAAATTCTTTTAAGTTGTTTCTGCCAAGCATACTTAATTCTGTACAAATTTTTTATTCTATCAGAAACAATAAATTTTCTTTTTCCAGTCAGGACTTTTTCTGAATGAATTTCGGAAACTGAAGTAACGGTACGAACAAATTTATGAATATATTCATCGATCTCATTGTTTGACAAATTTGTATCTGCATTTGGATAGTGATTCAGAATATTTTCAGTTACATCATACTTAAAATTTTCCCAATTGCAGTTACGATAACTGACAAAACTTGACGGAGGTTGCAAAACTATATCAAAACTAGGAAGTACGACATTCAATTTTAAAGGAAAATGGTCTGAAAAGGTGGGTAAACACGATGTTGAACAAATGGGAGTGGATAAATCCGTGGCATAAGAACAAACAAGGAAGTGATCTAAAAATGATGATCCGTTCGGAAAAGTGGGACAAGATGAAGAAATTCTGGAAAAATAATAAGGATGCTGTTGGAGAAAATCATAAAAACTATTACCGTTCAAATTATTTACTGAATCTCCCCAGGAAATATGCCTCGCATTAAAATCACCACCAATAAATGTGAAATCATACCCTCTGGAAAAATTGCCCAAACTTACAAGGGAGCTTAACACCAGTGAATTAGCGGAATTACAGGGAATGTAAATTGAACCTAACAAAATTTTCCTACAAACACCATTAATGTAGACCTCGACAGAAATAAATAAACTTGGCAAACTGAAACCTGCAATAACTTCTTTTTTACGTTTAAAATTTTGTCTAATTAAAATAGCAACACCCTGAGAACTATCATCTCTAATAAAATTATAGTTATCGAAACCAAAAGCAGAACTTCTTGAACGCAAGTGAGTTTCTTGAATAAAAGCAACGTCAATATTGTAAGTGTTTACAATATTGAGAAGCTCGTACCTACGGCCACAATCAATTAATGACCTAACATTAAAAGTGATTAGATTAAGAATATTACGGACCATAGAAGTCGTTAACTTCACGTAAGAGGCTTATACACTGCTGCACAGCCTCTTCCTTAGAAAGCGATTTTAAGTTTCCCATAAATGTGGCAATTTTTTCTTCGAGAGAAATTACTTTTGGTGGACAAAGTTCTTTGGCCAATTTTAAAAATTCTTCAACAATTTTAGGTTTGTTGGAAGATGACCGCTCACCACGTGAGGCATCTGAGTACGATATATTAGGGAGACAAAACGATGAAATGGCGTTAAAAACATTTTTGTTAGCTTTTTCTTTCCTCTCAGTAGCGGCTGATCGTGCTTTCTTTTTCAACTCTACATATTTTAAAATTTAAATATTCGGGACATCCTCTAAAGCTAGATGGGTGACCGCGGATTTTACAGTTTACACAGAAAGGTAGATTTCCCTCACTTTGAACGAAAGAGCATTGACCTGGTTCATGGCTTTTATCACATTTCACACAAGCAGATTCTCTATTGCAGTTACGGGACATATGTCCCCATTGTTGGCATCTATAACATTGAATATTTCCCGAGTTTCTCTTAGGAATCTCCCAAAATGCTCTTTGGTCCAATACATATCTTACTGCTTTCAATTCAGATGTCGATTTACTATATTGTAGCGTTACCAGAAAAAGACCTGTATCAAAATTGTTTTTCTTCGAGAAGGAAGTAGTAAATTTTGTGACATTGAACACAGTATCGGGCACTAGGGCATCTAGATATGCTTTGATGTCGTCAACGTCGGTGTTATGTAAAAGACCACGAAGAACAATAGATTGGCGCTTCAACTCCTTGGGAGTGTAAGAATAAGAGTCTAATTTTTTTTCGCGTAATAAGCTCATAAGTTCTGAGTGTATTTTGGCATCCTCTAAGTAAAGCTTGCTCTTGTGTCTGCTTTTGTTTACAAGTTTAAATTTAATATTCCTGGCATTTTAGGGGTAAAAATCGGCAAATCGGCATTTCTATTTTTTGGACTAAAAATCGGCAAATCTGGCATCGCTGGCCTTCACCCGAGCACAAATAAATATACAAGCAAAATGCCACACAAACGCACCATCCCTCCATGCCGTAAAAATTCCATCACCATGCTTTGAAATATACATAACAACGACACTCATATCTCAAGAAAGAAAAAAAAAACACAGCACATTGTTGTAGCGCTCTCTTTATGCCCTAAAAAGTTGTTTCTCTCGCTCTTGAGAGCGAGAACATGCGACAAACGTTGAAAACCATTTTAACTACAGAAATTTATTAATAACCATAAACAAATTTCAAAAAATTATTTGTTTGAAATCGTTTATTGATCGCTTTCTAGTAAAATTTTCTTGTTTGATAAACATTTTCCCATTATATTCGTAATATTTTATCGCCATTCGACAAACATATGGTGATAAAGGTTTTAATCAAAATTTCTGGGGTGGCTTTTTTTCTGTGTAGCTTAAAACGCCAGAATGCCTCAAATCTGGAGTTTCTGTTATATGGCGGCTATACCAAAACCTGGGCCTATGTCCACGATTTTTAGTTAATTAGTTTTTTGGCCCCTAAGAACACTAAATGCTAAGTTATAGCTAATTTGGTCTCAAAATGTGACTAAAACGTAAAAGGTACCGTTCTATGAAGGCTATATCAAAACGTGGACTTACACTGACAAATTTCAAGGGGAAATTTGTGTAGCCCCCCGGTAAGAAAATAAGGCTGAAACTTTCAAAATACCAAAAATCGGGAGGTACCGTTCTATGGGGGGTATATCAAAACATGGACCTATACCGACAATTCCCTGCAAAAGTGTTTCATACCACCAATTTAGTATGTAGTCTAAATTTTAGCCATTTCAGTTAGATAATGTTGCCAACAACTTGAAAATCCCTAAATCGGGCGGTACCATTCCATTGGGGCTATATCAAAATGTGGCCAACAACTTGAAAATCCCTAAATCGGGCCTTACCATTCCATTGGGGCTATATCAAAACGTGGACCTATATGAACAATTTTTGGTGGAAATTTCTTTTAGCCTCCGAAAACGCAAAATACCAAATGCCTTCAAAATTCATTAAAATGACGCGTACTTTATACGGGGCGTTATATGAGGGCTGTACCAAAACGTGGACCTATATAAATAATATTTGGTAAAAATGTCTTTTAGTCTCTAGGAACACAAAATATGTACCAAATTACAACCAACTCGGTGGTCAAATGGGACTAATACATTCAAAATACTTTAAAACGTCGACGCGTAGAACGTCAGTTTGTATGGGAGCTATACTTAAACGTAGACCTATATAGTCCATTTTCAATACCAAAAGTTCTACATACCTACAATAAATTTTACAAAAATTTTATCCACCTACTTCAATCCTTTCGGATGCTAGAGTGATTTACACAGACGGACGGACATAGCTAAATCGATGTAGAATTGTACGCTGATCCAGAATATATATAGTTTGTGGGTTCTAAAATGATTATTTTGAGAAGTTACAAACGGAATGGCAAACTTAATATATCCTTCATGGAGGAGGGTATAAAAAGGGAAAGAGCGTCAACGCATTTCTTAATATTTGTTCCTGCTATACATGGCTATGTGATGGTATTTTTGATATTTTTAAAAATTCAGATTTGAATTTGTAAAATAAATTATGCCGATTTGATAAACACCCCCTCAAAATTTCAAAATTCAATCTTCACTCGTTTAGAATACAACGATTTTTTGTCACAAAAAAAAAAAAAAACATTTTGGCCACACAATTGAGCGGCAGTATTTATTCAGATTATTTGAATGAAGTTCATTTAACATTGCCCAATCCAATGCGATGGCGAATTTGGCTTCAGATCTGTATAGTCGATGACAACATCATCAAAAAGAGCAACACTACATTTCGTTGAAATTGTACCCTGAAATTATGATTTTTATTTATAAACATATCGAACACTGACTATACAACCGAAATCATTTTAATTTTAAACTTTTTTCGGAAAATATGGAATTTTGGGGACTTTATCTTGGCAATTGTGAACGTTGCAAGTAAATGTGGACCGTAGCCAATAAACTTGATAGGAATATTTTCGGCCCACAGAGAATTGGAAGAGCCGAATTGCAGTTGATTCAATTTGCTTACTCAAAATATTGTCTAATTTACAGCTAATTCGGTTGGAAAGCATGGCTGAAAGCTTTAAAGAATCACAAAGTAACTTTATTTTGGGCTATAGCAAAACATTCTTAACAATTTTCGGTAAAAACACTTTTGGTTAATAGGGAACTCATGTTAAATTACAATTAACTCGGATGGAAAGTGTGGATAAAATAATCAAAATACGCCGTTCGGGAGTTATAGTACGCATCTTCTAACCCGACTGACGGACATGGATAAATCGACACCGAATTATCTGAAACGGATTTGGTCTTAACATTAAAGTCATAATTTCGATGAGGCACATTATCGTATCAAAGTGTATATTTTTCAAAACAAACAGAGAACTCCATTGCCATTTCCATTATTTTAAGAAATTTTAAAATAAACAAATAAACTTCTAAATATGTACGTAACTTCAATTTCAAATTATTTCTTTCAAACATTTAAAACCCGTCAATTGCTATGGTCAATGGCCAAAATTTAACCAAACTCTGATGATGGTCATTTTCTGCGGAAATTCGGTTGCCAAATCTGCTTTGAATTGTCACTGTGCATTCTACTGGCCCAGCAAAGAAGTTTGGGATGTTGTTTTGTTAAGTAATGAAACAAAAAACAGAAGGTCTATTAAATCACATTGATTTCCAATTAAAATTGTTAAAATGCCACCACGGCTAACATATCCAATGGCTGAAATGAATATTGTTGGGCTTACAACGGTCTTAGGGTTCTCCTACTATTTATTTTTGGTGGGAATTTGAAAACTGACACAATTTATGAGAAAAATAACTCAAAATGAAAATCCTTATGTGTGGGGATTAAGGATTATTACATGTTTCAAAGGGACAATGGGTTTCTTTCAAGAAATTCCCGTTTTTTCAAACAGCAAAGTCGATACTCGATCAAGATCACCCCATATTGAATCTTTAGAGCTTTTCTGAGCATTAAGTGGCTTTAGAATTCATAAGCAGGACATAACACCCGGAATTTTGTCACTACAATAGTTGTAATTATAGGTGAACCTTTTTATGGGTTTTACGATCCAGTGTACGTTAACTGTCATTAAAATCAATTAATATCCTCTTGATGATTTAAATACAGATTTAGTTTCATTTTGTTCAAAAATATCAAGAATTTTTTACAGAGTTCCACGAGGATTCTCCGTTGTATACTAGCTTTTGCCACATAAATTTTGGTCTGTTTGGGATTCGAGCAGTACATTTGCTAATGTATCCAAATATTGCGCACTTTTAATTGTTATAACGGAAGACAACCTTCTTGACTATCAAATAAAACTAATTGTTAGTTGTTTTCAATAAGTTATAGTGATATTTATCCCTAATACATTTTGGTTTCAACGGTGTATACAAACTTTTGCGAAAGACTGTACATATTACATAGATTTAAACAGATCTATAGTAGGAATCAAATCTCAGTAAAATTTCCAGAGAAACATCTAATTTTTAAACGTCATGTTGTTTTGTTGATAATAGGTAGACAAAATTCCTCACTACCTCTACCAAAATGAATTGAGGAGGCGATTCGAATTGTCTATGTAGTCCGTCTGTCCATCTAATCTTTGTAATTATGCTGCATGTTGCAATTTTGATCGGATCGTCACGAAAGTATTTGAACATGGGGATCTCAAAGAAAACCCCCTAATCATTTTGAATGGTCAACCATCAAGAAATCGTTTTTAAAGATCAATAATAACATATATAATATATAATTGTTCCACAAACATCCCAGACGGGACAGGGGAGACTTCTCTCATATCAATGAGTGCACCCCGATTCATATTAGCTCAATGATATGGGACCTACGACACCACTTTATAGAGAAGTTTTACATGGCGGAAATACTCAGGAAATGTCGCCAACATTACTGAGGGGTAATAATAACATAAAAACATAAAAATTACAATGTTTACCGACAATTATTGATAAGTAGAAATTTTTATTGCCTTATTTCGATAATTAATGAAATTTGTCGGTAAGTTACCAACCAAAATAAAGTTATCGCTAACGCCTACCTATATCGCAAGTGTTGTCAACTTTTATCTTAACTTTTCATTCATAATTTTGCGTTTTATTTTAGCGGTTTTTGTCGGTAACGACAACGGCAACAGAATCCCACTGCTGATCAGTGGAGATATTAAAAATTTATCCATTTTTATTTGAATTGCGGATTCATGAATCTTTCTTATGTTCTTCAAAGTTGTTTATTGAGATCTCAGGGCCATTTTAGTAGATGACTGTTTCCTTGAATTTTGAACTGCTTAGTATATGGACAATACTTATGCTTTTGGATAAAATAAAATGTTTTTTGACTTGGCAAAAATACTCGTCTTAAAAGTTAATTAGCGTGGAACCTGTGTCTATATTTATGTTAAAAATGGGTAAAAATGGGTTGAAGCCAACGTGTCTTTTTTGTTTTCTCTCCATTTGTAACTAAATCACACTTTTCACGATTTTCCTGTCAAAGTAAAAGTAAAAGCCAACTAAATAAGGATTATCGCACTAATGTATTACTTTTCAAATTTTGATCTACGTCTACCTTTAAATGATGCTGACATTTTGAAGCCAGATTTTAAGTGTTTTTTGAAATGTTCTTTTAATTTCAGGTTTTTTTTAAAAATCATATAAAGGATTGTAGAACTCGCGACTCTGAGTTATTTGAATGTAGTCTACATAGCCTCACAGAAATCGGAATACGGAAATTTTGTGCGAACACGAATCACGATTTTGCCTGTCAAAGTAAAAGTAAAAGCCAACTAAATAAGGATCATCGCACTAATGTATTACTTTTCAAATTTTGATCTGCGTCTACCTTTAAATGATGCTGATATTTTGAAGCCAGATTTGAACTGTTTTTTTAAAATCATATATAGGATTGTAGAACTCCCGACTTCGAGTTATTTGAATGTAGCCTACACAGCTTCACAGAAATCCGAATACGGAAATTTTGTGCGAACATTTTTCTAATAATCCTATTTTTCGGGTCTAATTTTTACAATTGTCATTCGATTTCCTCGCACTTGATTGTAAATTTTAGATTTTTACCATCCGGATCTAATAAATCATTACTCGTGAAAATCCATCTACTACAACTTGAGATACGAGAAATTCCAAAGTAGGAACATCAACTAAAACTGTTTTTGAAAATATCGCTCATTTCATCGCGTTTTCTTCGGGTCGTTTCCGCTGCAATGAAAAAAAAGTCGTTAAGTTCGGCCGGGCTGAACTTTTAATACCCTCCACCATAAAATATTCTAACCTAAAAAATTAAAAATTAATTTCCTTTCCAGTCCACAATTTTAGGTGCAAAATTTTTCGACCACTGATAAACCAAATGTCTAAAATATCTAATTTAATCTAAACAAGTAAAAAGTCATTAAGTTCGGCCGGGCCCAACTTTTTATACCTTAAATAGATTAATGAGTTTCCTTCCTGTTCACAATTTCAGGTGCAAACATTTTTCGAACACGGATATTTCGAATGCGTAAATTATTTAATCGAATCTAATCTAAAAAATGCATTCAATCAGGTGGGCTATACCAAATATCAAAGTGTGGACCTATCTTGACAATTTGTTGTGGACAAGTTTTGTAACTGCGGGGAAACTCAAATGTCAAAATACGGGTAGTTCTGTCAAACAATGTGACTAGGACCCACAAAATACCGAAAATCGGGAGGTACCGTTATATGGGAGCTATACCAAAACATGGACCTATGTTGACGGTTTTTACTGAAGAAGTTTCGTCGCCACTGGGTACCTCAACCTCAAATTACAGCTAGCTCGGTTACAAATTTTAGCTAAAATCCTCAAAATGCTGAAAATCGGGTGGTCTCGTTATATTGGTGCTATATCAACCCATAAGCTATGTTGACAATTTTGGTGGAGAAGTTTCTTGGCCACAGAGAACCCCAAATATCAAATTAAAGCTATTTCTGTTAAAAACTGTACCTAAAACCCTCAAAATACATTATATGGGGGCTATACCTAAACATGGACCTATGTTGACAGTTTTTGGTGGAGTAGTGCTGAAACCCCTAAGAACCTTATGTGTCAAGTTACGGATAGTTCGGGTAAAAATTGTAGTTAAATCCTCATAATACCGAATAAAGAGAGTTACTGTTCGAACTTGACCTGCCTATGAAAATAAGATTCTCGCGTGCAAAAATGATTACAACAGACGGACAGGGGTAGATCGACTCAGAATTTTATCCTGATCAAGAATGGGAGGGTTGGCGTTTTTTATTTTGGATGGCGACTTCTATTTTGTTTTTCAAAATGGTCAGGCTTAATCCTATAGTCGTTGTTTTAATATTTTATTAAAACAACTTTAACTTATTAGTGGAAAAAATTGGCGATGTTTACCAAGCGCTAAGGCAGGGAAGGCTATAGTTTCGGATCTCGCCACAGGTCCTCATCAGTTCCCTTGTTTCTTGGTTTTCAACAAGAAACTTTTTAGTCCCAACATCGCCAATTTTTCCCACTAATAAATAAAAGTTGTTTTAATAAAATATTAAAACAACGACTATGGGATTAAGCCTGACTATCTTGAAAAGCAAAATACTGATCAAGAATATATATACTTTATATGGTCGCAACTGCATTTTCACGAAAATTCTCAAAATCACACCAAATTTTCATACCATTTTTAACCACAACAATGAACTGGTAACTTTTTTCATTGATAGGAAAATAACACTGTACAACACAAAAAATAATTACAGGTAAAAACGGGCAGATTATGAAAGGGAAAGAAAAATAAAAGACACCTGTATCGGCGTTTTGAAAGTTTACGTCGAGAAGTACCCTAAATGCGTGGGGAAAATTCCCACTACTTGTACATTTTTAGAAATATTCGAGGATATTAGGATTCCCTGGAGTCCTAGCGTTTTAGGCATTTAGTGTCTTTAACAATATTACGGCCAACAATCCGTGGAATCTTTTAATTACAAAATTTAACCCTCAAGCGAGTCCACAAAGGGGTATTTTTGGTCCTTTTTTCCAAAAACGTTTTAAATCCCCTTTAAAATGTGATCGAATCGGATCCGAATATTCTACAAAAATTTTCGCCTTAAAATTTCACTATCAGAACTCTAAATCTTACCTGAACGCCCAGAATCTGTTAAAATCATTCCATCGGAAATCAGTCCATAGTTTAAGGCCACGTTTTACGAGTTTTGTCTAGATTTTTCTTATTCTTGAACATTAGAAAAATTTTAGGGTTTAGGTATTTGGAAGTTATTAAATTGGATGAAATTTGGCTTTCTAAGTTCAAGGTGGTCAAAAAATTTATCCACCGAAAAGACAATATCAACCTCAAAATTGCGAACATAGGTCCACGTCTTGGTATGACATTTTTATGCCCTCAGCCTTCAGGCTAACGAGGTTATATACACTTTCATACGATCAAAATGTGTCTTATCGACATAATTATTTTAGACCCCAATTGAGGCGCTCAGCGTAAAAACGGCCTAACCCACATGCCCAAAAAACCTTTTGAAACAAATTCCAAAAAATGCCATATTTTATTATATTAGTATATAGTATATAGTATTACCTAGTGTTAATCAATGCAATATGGAATTGTTTTAATAGTTATTTCAAAAGGTCCTGGTTAGGCCTTTATAGTCTGTTTGATTTTTGTGGACATGTGGGTTAGGCCGTTTTGGCGCAGAGCACCTCAATTATGTTTGACGAAATCTGTTTCAGACAATTTGGTGTCGTTGTAGCTATCTCCTTCCGTCTGGCTGACTGGACGCACAATAACTCTCGAACGGATCAACCGATTCGGTCCAAAATTTAGCCTTCGTAATATTTTATCCAAACTTAGTGTAAGTTCGAAGATGAGCCATATCGGTCCACTACTTCAGGTACCTCCCCATAAACATTCGAAACTTTTCGCTAAAATGGTTCGCACGGCAACTCTGGTCCATACTTCGCACATCATAATATTTTTTCGAGACATAGATCGTCCAAACATACTTTAAAGAATTTCATCTATGCTTTCTTAAATAAAACCGTTTTCAATGATTAAACAAAAATATCTATTTAACACATTTTGGCATAACAAATAATTAAAAGATTGACCGATATGGCCCTCTTCGAAATTAAACTAAGTTTGGACCGATATAATAATTTGGACCGATTTTAATTTCGACAGACTGACTGACATGACTAGATCGACTCAGAATTTTATTCTGATCAAAAATATTTATAAATTATGGGGTTGCAAATAAGTATTTCAATGCATCACAAACGGAAAACCAACTTTATATACCCTCCATACTATGGTGGTGGGTATACAAATTACATATCTCATCTATTTTTCAACCGAATTCATTGGCTTTTCCAATTTTCGAAAGCTTACTTGCAAATAATAAATTAAATATTATAAAATAAGAAATAAATTATCTTCTAAGTAACCTAGAGATCGAGGAAAAACATTTTCCTGTTTTTATGCGTCTTTTACACTTCAATCACCATGAGCTATATTTTTTTAAAAGTTATTAACAAATGTTTAGTTTAACCACTTTTAAAAATACATAGCTTATTCGAAAGATATTAGTCACGCATTTGCAGTTATCAGGGACGTACGCAGGATTTCATTTCGGGGGGGGGGGGGGCCCAACTTGACCAAAAATCATGAAAATTGAAAATGGTGTGTAGGGTTACGTAAAGCTTTTTTAAGGTTTAGCTGTTGATTTTATATGAAATATTGACACAAAGTATACAAATTCAGTAGAGAAAGATCACAATATTTAGGATACAATTTTAACTTTTTACAGAGTATTAAATATAAGTTAAATATAAGATATTTAGAATTGAAATTGAAACCACGTTTGGTATTGTCGCCATATAAAAGTTGCGCCCCGTTTTCAGTATTTTTTACCTATATGATTAAAAATATAGGTCAACGTTATGGTATATCCCAGCATTTTAAAAGTACAGAGAATTGCCATTATTTCTGCTATCGCAAGATTTTCAGTATTTCAAAGCTCTTAATCTAATTTTTAGAATATAATACAGATTTTGGGATTCCTTTTTGTGATAGAGCCTCCATGCAGAAAGTGGTTAAAATATATCCACGTTTTAATCCAATCCCTACTTAACTATATTCGCGAGTAGGACGAATTGAGTTATACAGAAGTTATAGGGTATAGGGGTATTACATATCGAAATACCCATACGACTTCTATAAAGAAGAATAACACGTATCTGCAAGCACAGATTGGACTTCTATACCTAGCTATTGTGTCGATAACCTAAGAATAAACTATTCTTTAATGCCATCTTCTTCTTTATTTGCTAATTCGATTTTCGAATGTAAGCGACCATACAATACAATACATATCGAGGTACATTTCATTTACTTATTTATATACATATTAAATTTGATATTATTTAGTACTATATATTTATAAATTATTAACAATTATCTCAAAAGTGTTTCTATTTCTTGCCGCATTTAGAAGGTTTGCCGAATTATTATATTTTGTCCATTCTTCTATGTTCTTTAGCCAGGTCATCTCTTTTCGGCCTCTGGTACGCCGACCTTCAACTGTTGCTTTCAGGATTTTTTGTAATAATCTATATTTTACATTTCTCATGATGTGTCCCAGATATGAGGTTTTTCGTTTTTTGATTGTAGCTATGAGTTCTCTTCTTTGATTCATTCTTGTCAATACTTCGGCATTTGTCACGTGCTCAGTCCATGGTATTTTTAAAACTCTGCGGTAGACCCACATTTCGAAGGCTTCCAATCGTCGTATATCAGCAGCTTTAATAGTCCACGTCTCCACGGCATACAGTAGAACTGACTAGATGTAGCATTTTATAAACCTTGCTTTTGTTTCGATGTTTATATCATGATTGACAAGGATTTTCTTATATTTAAAAAATGCATCTCTTGCCATCTCTATCCGACATCGTATTTCCTTCGAGCAATCCCATTGGTCATTAATAAGTACACCCAGGTATTTGAAGGTATGTACTCTCTCGACATATGCATTATTTATTTTTAATTTAGCTTCATTATGTTGATTTTTCTTACTAACAATCATTAGCTTTGTTTTGTTAGTATTAATTTTTAGTCCATATGATTCGCTACATAAGGTGAGTTGGGTTACTAATTTTTGGAGTCCTGATATACTATCAGCGATTATAGTAGTATCATCTGCATATCTAATGTTGTTTATAAAGGTGCCGTTTATTTGTATTCCTTCCCGGATATTTGTAGTGGATTCTTGGAAAATTCTCTCTGAGTATATATTAAATAGGAGTGGAGATAAAATACATCCTTGTCTGACTCCTCTCGATATTGATATCTCATCTGTCAGACTTCCATTGACATTTATCTGTGCAGTTTGCTGCCAGTATAAGTTTCTAATGCACCGGATTTCTTTATCATCAATTCCGATAGACACAAGTATTTCCATTAACTTATCGTGTTGCACTGTGTCAAACGCTTTCTCATAATCTATGAAGCACAAGAAAATGTCCTTGTGAACATCTCGGCATTTTTGTATTAGGACCTGGACACAAAGTAGAGCTTCTCTCGTCCCCATCCCTTCCTTAAAGCCAAATTGATTTGATCCCATAGCTTGTTCGCATTTTTGATATATTCTTTTGTGAATAATTCGTAGAAATATTTTCAGGGAGTGGCTCATTAAACTGATTAGGCGGTAGTCGCTACACTGTTTAGCGTGACTTTTTTTAGGAATCGCTATAAACGTTGATTTTAGCCAGTCTTGTGGGTAAAAGCCTGTATTGTATATGTGGTTCATCAAACTTGTCAAGAGATCAATGTTATTTTCGTCAATCATTTTTAGCAATTCAGCGGGAATTTCGTCTGGTCCCGTTGCTTTCCTATTTTTCAGTGATGTTATAGCACTTTCAACCTCCATCTTCGTAATACTTGATCCAGTCAACGGTTCTGGTGTTTGGTCATTAAAACATGTTCTGTTATTATCAGTAAATAGATGTTGGATATACTTCTTCCAAATTACTTTCTTCTCTGATTCTTCAAACACTGCTTCATTTTTGTTGTTGTAAAGAATTGGCGAAATTGTTCTGCGATATATTCCTGCTGTCTCTTTCAGTTTTTTGTGCAAATTAAAATCGTCGTGCAAGCTTTGCAATTTTTCTATTTCCTGGCATTGGTTATTTAAATGTTTATTTTTTGCAGCTCGAATCTGTATTTGAATTTCTCGGTTCAATTCCCAATACTTTTCATAGTTCGAGTTTTTATATTGCCGTCTTTCGTTTAATAGTTCCTGAATTTCAGTTGTCATCCATTCTTTTGTTTTTGGTCTTACGAAATTTCCCAGCGTATTTTTTCCGATGTTATGTATAGTATTTTTGATTTTATCCCATATATTTTCCACATTTTCCCTATGGATGTCACTTAGTTCCGAATTAATAAGACTTTTTACATGTACTTTAGTGGCTGGATCGTCAAGTTTGCCAAGGTCAAGTTTTCGATGTTGTTTTTTCTTCAGCGGAGCCCTAATTTTGATGTATATATTGGCCATAAGGAGATTGTGGTCAGATGGTACGTCTGCTCCTGGATATGTAGATACTTTCGATACAGAAGTGGAGTAACGTTTGTTAACCAGAATGAAATCGATTTGGTTTCTTATTACGTTTCCAATGCTATCCTGGGGGGATTTCCAGGTGTAGAGTCTTCTAGCTGGTAGACAGAACATCATCTGGTATTCTTGGCAGAACTGTATGAGTCTGTCACCTTTCTCATTTCTTTCTCCCAATCCATATTGTCCAGTAACTCCTGTTACTGCCTCTTTTCCTACTTTAGCGTTAAAGTCGCCTTGGATGATGGTTATTTCATGTTGTTTTGTCAGGTGTAGCAATTCTTCGATTTCACTGTAGAACGCCTCTATTTCTTCATTGCTTTTGTCCGACGTTGGAGCATAAACTTGAATAACATTGATGTTGAGAGGTTTCGCTTCAATTTTTATCATCATTGTTCTATCGGATTTTGGTACAAATCCTAAAACATTTTTAGCTATGCGGTCTGTTACAATTATTCCAACCCCATTCCTATGCGTTTTGTTGAGATTGCCTGAGTAAAACATTTTCGAGTTTTGCGATATAAATTCTCCGCAATCTGGCCACCACGTTTCGCTTATACCAAGTATATCAATGTGAAGTCTATTCATTTCGTTTAGAGTATTAGCTAGTTTTCCAGCTTCGTAAAGACTGCGTACATTCCATGTACCGATGTTAAGTTTTGATTCAAATCAATTAATCAAATTTAATGCCATAAAAACGCCAAATTTGATTAATTAAAAACTTTAGAAATTTAAAAACGGACGATACAGACTACGATTCATAGACTCCAAATCCTTTTCAGAGTACTGTTTGAGACTACAAAACTCATGTTTGGACTAAGTCACAGCATGGTCGATAAAATATCTCAGAAACCAATTGGCAAACTCTAGCTAAGTCGTGACAAAATAATATAAGTCGAAAATTTGCATGATTGTTGTTCCGGCTGCATTCTTTACGTTTGGTATAATGTTAAAGAACGACTTAACTAACTTTAATTGAAAGGTGCTTACACTTGGGAAGTTTTTGCAGTTTCGGAAACTACAATGTTCATAGATGAGAAAAATCCAAAAACAAGAAAAAAAATCGCTGGACGGATTTTTAAATAAATCGCGGTCAAAGTTCACAAAGTTAGTTGAAAACGGCTTACACCTGGGAAAATAGATGGAAAATAACCCAAAAAATGTGACTTTTGATCGCGATTTATTTGAAAATTCCTCCGGCGATATTTTTTTTGTTTTTTTTTTTCATCTATGAATAGTTACTGCTCCCACAAGCCATTTTAGTTGGTCTCCTTAGAATTTAGAGCTTTGAAGTATGGACTTTCCCCCTCAAAATTTGATATCGCAGTAAACAAGACTACAAATGTCAAAAAAGTCCAAAGGATCAGTCTTAAGCTGCACTTATGTTGAAATTTGAGAGGGACGTACCGAAAGATGTTGGCCACACATATTCTCTTGGAACTTGTTGTACATTTGGAAAAAAAATTTATTTGAAGAACTGGTTCGATATATTTCTGGAAGAAATACTGCGATGTGCAAAGTTCAGATCGAATCGACTACTACCATTTTAGCGAAATTTTTTTTCTTTACGAGATCCAAAACTTTGACCAAATCGGTTGATCCGTTCGAAAGTTATCATGCGCTCCAGCCTTCCAGACAACTGAGATACAGACGGACGGTCTGTCCGTCCAAACATATCGCTCATTTACTCAAAAAGTGGCATAAAAAAAAAACGGGTTTTTTGAGTTAGCAATTTCTATTTTTTCTACGACATTTATTTTATCTTGTGTCAAATTTTCATGTTGATATCTCTAAAAATCAACGAGTTACAGCTTGTTTTCTAGGAGTTTGGCATAAATCAACAAAAAGGTTTTTTGAGGTTATAAAGAACTAAAACAATTCGAATCATGCTTGATCTTGCACATAAATTTAGCACGAATATCTGCAAAATCTGTACAAAAGATGATCCCAATAGTTATTTTATTTTCGCGATTTATTTGAAAATTCCTCCGGCGATATTTTTTTTGTTTTTTTTTTTCATCTATGAATAGTTACTGCTCCCACAAGCCATTTTAGTTGGTCTCCTTAGAATTTAGAGCTTTGAAGTATGGACTTTCCCCCTCAAAATTTGATATCGCAGTAAACAAGACTACAAATGTCAAAAAAGTCCAAAGGATCAGTCTTAAGCTGCACTTATGTTGAAATTTGAGAGGGACGTACCGAAAGATGTTGGCCACACATATTCTCTTGGAACTTGTTGTACATTTGGAAAAAAAATTTATTTGAAGAACTGGTTCGATATATTTCTGGAAGAAATACTGCGATGTGCAAAGTTCAGATCGAATCGACTACTACCATTTTAGCGAAATTTTTTTTCTTTACGAGATCCAAAACTTTGACCAAATCGGTTGATCCGTTCGAAAGTTATCATGCGCTCCAGCCTTCCAGACAACTGAGATACAGACGGACGGTCTGTCCGTCCAAACATATCGCTCATTTACTCAAAAAGTGGCATAAAAAAAAAAACGGGTTTTTTGAGTTAGCAATTTCTATTTTTTCTACGACATTTATTTTATCTTGTGTCAAATTTTCATGTTGATATCTCTAAAAATCAACGAGTTACAGCTTGTTTTCTAGGAGTTTGGCATAAATCAACAAAAAGGTTTTTTGAGGTTATAAAGAACTAAAACAATTCGAATCATGCTTGATCTTGCACATAAATTTAGCACGAATATCTGCAAAATCTGTACAAAAGATGATCCCAATAGTTATTTTATTTTTTGTGTATTAACCTTTTTAAGTTGGGAAGTCAAATTTCATTCCGCAACTTAAAACGCGTTTTTCTTGAAACTTGATTTTTTAAAATATAAATGAGCGATATGTGCAATTATAGGGAAAAATGCAAGTGAGTATGCTACATTTAGCAGATTTTAGCAGGTTTTGACGAACACAAATTCATTTTTCTTCATAATTTTCTCCTCTTGTTTAGCAACAAGTAAAAAAAATGTTGGTGAAGGCAGCGAAACAAATTTCTAATTGGCTTTCAATATATAGTCCAGGAAGAACGCTTCATACATTTTGTACAATAGACATTTTTCATGCACTTCCATTCCCACAATACTGAATTATTTTGGATTCAGGATGAGTGTAAAGCCTCGAGACCTCAACATAGCTTGAATAAGACATAACAAATATGGAGCATATTCAATACGGAATTCGTATTTAATAGTGGAATGATGTGGCATGAAAACGTTATTCAGATTTCATTGGAAGTTTCTCCCAAGAGGAGTATACAAACAAAAAATTTGAAAAAAAAATCTTACATAACTTGACTTGATGTACATTTTCTGTACAGAAACTTCATATATATAAGATAGATATATAAGTTTTCATTTGAAATCTCCTAACATAAAAAATGTTTATGACAAAAAAAAAATTTAATAATTGGTTACAGTTGCTTAATAAATTTTGTTCGACCAAACCATTTGGGGGGGGGGGGGGCCCCCCGTGCCCCCCCCCCTGCGTACGTCCCTGGCAGTTATAAAATAAAAAATAGTACATCAGAACATCTGCAATTTTTTTTTTCAACTTTTGTATAACAATATAATTTTTTGAAACTTTTTAAGGATCTAGGGGGGGGGGGGGCAGCTGCCCCTCCCTACCCATAGCTGGCTACGCCCATGGTATAAGCCATGGGTTTTTGATATTGTATGTTAAAATCCGGGGGAGGTCTACGGATATAGTAAGGTGAAATGATACGACATATACACAAGCGATCATCTGAATTCAAATTTAAGTCAAAGGGGCATGATATCACCGACCTTTATAGTGCTGTAATACATATATAGTCAAAAAGTCAAAAATTTGTTTTCTGTTCACAAGTCATAAAACAAACACGAATAAGTACAAAAGAATGGACTACTGAGGTTATACAGCACTATAAAAGTCGGCGATGAGTTAAATTTGAATTACAATTTTCTGCTTTATTGTCGTCGATGAAACATTCTTCCAGACCAATTTTCGAACATTTATGATACATGTGGTTAACTATGGTGGATTTGTGAGCATGATAATACTTAAATTTGTACTGCAAGGAGAGTTAAAAAATGAAGCTTGAACTAAAATACCAACTATTTTCAATGACCTTTCTAATTTATCGATACTAATAATATGGCTACACTTGGTATTTGCTTTCAGACAATTTTCGAAGCTCAGAAGAGATCTAACGAAATCAAAAAGTCATTTAAAGCAAGTTTATAAAACGTTTTTGTTTGAATATTTCTTGATTTTATCTGAAAGTTCTTGGTAACTTTTCCATGTTGAGAATTCAACCAACGTTCCAAATAAAGCGGGTCAAATTTGTTGTAGGATTTATCAGAATGTTCCATTTTACTAAACTACACCAAAAAACGGCGCAATATTTGCTTGGGTAGTACAATTTTTCAATTTTATTTGATTCAAACCTATTCTGATGATCGCAAAAAATTTACACTTTTTTGTACATTTTTTACTATAATTGGGATATTTTCCGAAAATATGGCAACACCATCAAGTTTTTTCTTGGGAATGTTGGCATAGTATAGGACTCTCAAAAACTAAATAGTATGGATCTGTAATACGAACACATCAGAAGATACCTTGACATATAAAAAGAAAAAAAAATCAAACCTATTCAGATGATCGCTAGTGTATGTAGGTCCTAACATACATGATTTTGGAGTGACTCTAGAAAAATTAAAAGAAAAATTTAAATTTTTTGGAAATGGAATATGAAAGAATTGGCAACATTTCCCATATGTGAAGCAGAGTCGATTCTGGTCGATCTATGCATGTCCATAGGACGCTAAAATTTTGGAAAGATGTCTTTTTTGTTTGTCAGCAGGTCATGTTCCAAGGTGGGCTATATCGTTTTGATATAACCGCACGATTTCAGGTAGCTTTTAGCTACATTTTCTGACCGAATTAGCTATAACTTGGTATTTTGGGTTCCTAGTGGTTAAAAAACGTATCTAGCAAGGTCCATATTTTGAAATAGCCCCCAATACCGGTACAGTCCGATTTCAGGTATTTTGTCGTTCTTAAGTGCAATTTATGAACGAATTAGCCATAATTTGGTAGAAAAACTTATCTATAATTTAGAAAACGTATCTATTAAAGATTTTGAACATACATAGTTCCCTCTTTTGGATTAGCCCCTATGTAACTGTACTTTATTGGAATTATAATTCAATTGTGTTGCGCATTTGTGTATCTAGTACGCATTGAAATATGAAATTGTCCATTTTCCTAACTTTAATGTATTCATTAAAAATATTTAGTCAGTCAATAAAAATGATTCAATTCCTAGCGGTCAGAAAATATTTTGGACATGCTTCGATATAGCCCCCATATAACACTACCACCCGTTTTGAAGTATTTGGATGTTATTATCTAATTTTTATACCCTCCACCATAGGATGGGGGTATATTAAGTTTGTCACTACGTTTGTAACTACTCGAAATAATCATTGTAGACCCCACAAAGTATATATATTCTTGATCAGCGTGCAATTCTACATCGATATAGCCATGTCCGTCCGTCTGTCCGTCTGTCCGTCTGTCCGTCTGTGGAAATCACTCTAGCGTCCAAACGGATTGACGTAGGTTGATGAAATTTTGGGAAAATACATTATATTTACGTAGGACTTTTGGTATTGAAAGCGGGCTATGTAGGTCCACGCTTTCGTATAGCCCCCATACAAAATGACGCGTGACGCGTCGTCGTTTTAAGGAATTTTTAAGATATTTGGCCCATTTTACCACCGAATTGGTTGTAATTTGGTACTTTGTGTCTCCAGAGGCCAAAAAATATTCCTACCAAAGTTGGGTTATATAGGTCCACGTTTTGGTATAGCCCCCATATAAGGCCCCATATTAAGTACGCGTCATTTCAATATATTTTGAATGTATTAGACCCATTTGACCACAGAATTGGTTGTAATTTGGTATTTTGTGTCTTCAGAGGCCAGAAAACATTCCTACCAAAGTTGGGTTATATAGGTCCACGTTTTGGTATAGCCCCCATATAAGACCCCTTATAAAGTACGCGTCATTTTAATAGATTTTGAATGTATTAGACCCATTTGACCAAAGAATCGGTTGTAACTTTGTATTTTGTGTTTCCAGAGGCTAAGAAACATTTCTACCATAAAATGTTTATATAGGTCCACGTGTCGATATAGCCCCCATAATACAAAATCTCCCGATTTTCGATATTTTGAACGTTTTAGCCTCATTATCACACCGATATGGCTGAAATTTGGTATTTAGTCTTCTTTAGGCGTATAAAACTTTCCCCCAGAAATTTGTAGGTATAGGTCCACGCCATCATATAGCCCCCATAGAACGGTACCTTCCGAATTTCGGTATTTTGAAGGTTGTGGCCACATTAATCCACCGAAATGGCTGAAATTTGTGGTGGAGGGTATAAAAAGTTCGGCCCGGCCGAACTTAACGCTTTTCTTACTTGTTCTCTCTAAATTGGCTGTAGTTTGGCATTTAGGTTATCTCAGTGATAAAGAAACATCTTCATTAAAAATTGTAAACATGGGTCCACGTTATGGTATAGCATATACCATAGACTAATAAACATACAGACGCCGTAATGCTCTCACAGAGTATGTTCGAACTGAGTGCGTTAAATAAGAAACTCAATATGAAATGCAAAAAAAAAAAAATTACAATTTAAGAAATATTTTATTCTGGCAAAAGACTACATGGGGATATCCAAGCAAATATTTTAATTTTCCCCAAAAATCGTCTTCGAACTTTCTTGAGTTTTCAGGTTTGAGTGACTTGACCGCGGAAAAATTGAGTAATCCGTCGTCTGTATGTTCATTAGTCTATGCATACACCGATACTGGCCGATTTCTGGTGTTTTTAAGTTTTGATCTACATTTTCCGACTAAATTGGCAATAATTTTGTTTTGAGGGTCCACGTTTTTAAATAGCCCCCATAAAAAGGTAACGCCCGATTTTATATATTTAGGTGTCATTTGGCATTAAGGTTTCAAACTGGGTAAAAAATTCTCCACCAAAAATTGCGGACATAGAGCCACGTTTTTGTATGACCTCATATAACACTATGCAACACTGAAAATGCAAACAACTTCTAGTATGCATTTTTTGAAAGTACATATTTAGACTACAAAATCCCTAGTAGAGTTTTGTCCTGTCAGATCCAGTTCGGATATTATGGACTCATCTAAACCGGGCTAAATCTACACTTTTTTGCATTTATCAGGCCTTT
This sequence comes from Musca autumnalis, assembly GCF_047663935.1. Lineage (NCBI taxonomy): Eukaryota > Metazoa > Arthropoda > Insecta > Diptera > Muscidae > Musca > Musca autumnalis. The sequence goes on from NW_027411866.1 coordinate 86,574,108, forward strand.
TCCTCAGAAATGAATTGGAATTTGGCCTTGCTGTCTTTAGCAATATTGTAGCCCTAAACTAGTATAACTTATCTTTTGAAAAAACCACATAAGAAAAACTCCATCTAGGGCATCAGAATCTATAAAATATAGAAAATTTTACATAATTGCTGAAATTCTTTAAAACATTCTGAACCTCTAAAATGCTTACTTCATGATGTTTCAGCTGTATTTTGCATCACATCTTTTACAACACGTATTTCAAATACAGTTCACACCAACAGTTTTCTCTCGCATTTCGGAGTTCACCACATTATTGACTTATTTATTAAATGGTCTTTGAAAAATATACTACAAACAACGTGATAGAGGCATTTTACAGCAATGACATGTTCTAAAGAGTTGTGTATTACATTCCAGAATATTTTTCCAAAAGAAAATATTTTGAAAAAATTAACGATTTTGGAGATACGGTGCGAAATATATAAAAATTTTGGAATTTTAGCATATATTTTGAAATTTGAGGCAATAAATGTAGTTTTTCGAGTTCATTGTTTCTCCAAATATTTTATTCTTGTCCTTATCTACAAATTTGCTTCAGAGTTCAGAAGAAGATTCCCACTGGTTTCAGAGATATAGCCCCGAATTTCTTTAAAAACCCAATATTTAACCATGTTTAGATGGGGCCATAAAATCCGAGCTGGATCTGACCAAACAATCTGACTAACAAAACAACCCGTAAATGTTTATTTATGTTGTAACAACGAAAAAGAGAAACAAACCACAGCAACGCTGGCGTGCGAGAAAGCCCATCTATGGATCTGACACAACAAAACCCAACTAAGGTTTCTTGCCGTTTGGGTCTGTACTTTCAAAAAATCCTCAGTTCGAATTGTTTGCACAAGATCACCTTAAAAATGTTACACAGTGTAACGGTACCACCGTTTAAGTGGTCATTCGTATGTTTTATCTACCAAATGTTTTTTTGTTTATTAAGATATTCTCTTAGGTGATCTCTCTCTTAAACCATCATAATTAAACGTAAAATATCTTCAGTATCTTCTTACATTCTCTTCAATGCTTGTCGTTTTGTTCTTCCTTAGCCAGTCAGATTCATGTCTACATATTTTGCATGGCTTCTCTTTTGTTGCTCTTTTATTATTCTTCAGATACATTTTCTTTCATTCACCATATAATAAACAGAGAGTCAATACTCTGCCGTTCACCCATACAGAGAGTTGGACAAGTTTTTTTTTTTTCAAAGTACTCCAAGTCGAATGATGAATGCATTAAAAGAAAATCTGAAAATTCCAACAACAATCGGCATTCTCCAGTTGGCGTTCTTGTTCAGTGTGTAAACAACTTTTGCGGTGTGATTACGCTGTATACGGGTTTATCGTTTGCGTATGCGTGTTCATTGTGTGTTGCATGACGCAGATCTGCTGCCTCAAGCGATGTCGATCAAAGTACCAGCCTGTTAGTTGTGTATCGTGTAGTAGATATGATTTTGAAAGATACAACTGGTTGCGAATATCTGCTAGTTGTTGATTTGGATAGTGGGTGTGTGTATTGTTGATGTTTTTTTGCATAAATGTGACTTAGAAAAATCTAAACGAGTCGACGAATATCTAACGGATATTAAGTAATTGTGTGCTTAATTTGTCGTCGTCTACGCTGTCATTGTGTATCCAGTGCTATGCGTGGAAATTAAGAACAACACTGGAAAATTAAGAATAAAGGTAGAATAAATAGCGTCTTTATGAGCATGTGTGCGTTTTTAACGAATGTGTATAATATGTTCCAAAACTTCTAAGTTTCTGTGAAATCTGAGAAAAGATGCAAGTAAGAATTCAACTTGCCGCAAAAGCCCTGCAAAATAAATATTTTTTATACCTACTAATGTGCAAGTTTATTCATTAAGCGTGAAGTTATCGTGTTGTCAATGTCGATCTTTGTGCTGTGATCTTGAATTGTTGTTGGTCACACAAATGCCTTCGTGTAGTGTTATCCGATCAGTTTCATCCAGACGCACAATATAGTGCAAGCATAATTTACAATAGCACGGTCGCCCGGTCGGTGGTATGTGTGGGTGTTGTTAAAGTAGCAAGAAAGAATCATCATCATTATCATCTTCGTCATTTATACATATGTATGTTAATGCAACAATAATCAGATTTAATTGAGTTAACAAGTGCATCATACAATTTAAGAATTCCGGTGTGTTGTGTTCCGTTCATTGCATGCAGTACAAACGAATTTGTTCTTGTTTTTTGAAGGCTAGACGGTATAAAATCTGATGCAGATCACCATAAAGCTAAATCAGCATTTTAGTGGATAACGATTGGATTAATAAGAAGGTTGGTATTTATTACAGTTCTTGGAGTATAGTAAAACAAATTGCAGTGGAATCGGACAACGTTGGGTCAGTTTAGGCATTTAAGATCTTTGGTTTTTGTTTGTGGGAGAAGGAATTATTTTGATTTGAAAACAGTGTCACTGATGGTCCAGAACTTCACTTTGCCGACATATTGTATTTTTGAAAATTTTAAGTAAAGAAATTACATAAACTATGTAGCATTGAGTTGTTTTACAAAAAAAAAAAGTCATTAAAAATTACCGTCAGCAGATAGTTGCTGACAATCTACTACCGTTACACATATACAAAATTGTAATTTCATCAATTAACTTAATGCGATAACAAAAAATTTTTGTGATTTTCATTTATTTAAGTTTTGCGTATTTGGATTTTTCTACATTTTGGCTATATCAAAAATATTGCAGCACCAAGAGGACTAAACACCAAATTTCGGCCATTTCGAAAATACCGAAAATCGAGAGGTACCGTTCTATGAGGGCTGTGCCAAAGTGTGGACTCACAAATTTCTGTGGCAAGGTTTTGTAGCCGAAAAGAAGACTAAATATCAAATTTCAGCCATTTCGGTGAGATAATATGACTAAATCCTTCAAAATACCAAAACTTGGAAGATCCGGTTCTATGAGGTCTACATGAAAACGTGAACCCATACCGACAAATTTGTGGGGGATAGTTTTGTAACTCCAAAGAAGACTAAATACCAAATTTCAGCCATTTCGGTGAGATAATGTGGCTAATCCTTAAAAAAATAAAAACATCGGGAGGTACCGTTCTGTGCGGGCTATATCAAGACGTAAACCCATACTGACAATTTTTTTTGGAAAGTTTCGTAGCCACAAGGAAGATTAAGTACCACATTTTAGCCAATTCAGCGGGAGAATGTGAAAAAAACCTCTAACTACGGTGGAGGGTATAATAAATAATGTCTTGTAAGGAGATTTTCTACGACAAAATTTCCGAATTAATTCTATGGCCAGGTCAGACTTTGCAGGGAGCCAAGCAAACATTCATTAAAAACCCTCTTACTAACCCATTGTTTTAACAAGGGTCAATCAAATACCACGCGGACATGCCCCTGCTAAAATAATTAGTAGTAAGGGATGTTGTAATGAGTATTTTTCTGGGTTTAGTTGTCATTAGTTGTAAGGGAAACAACTTTAAATTTCCGCCGATGGTGCTTTTAAAAAATATTGAATTTATAGATATATAATTATATGGTAAAGAGGGTTCCATATGCGTAGCGGACTTTGTATGTGTTCAAGGGCTAAGGTCGGCTACCCTGGGAATATTTCCTTTATAAACAAAAAAATTTATGTTCAGTCCTTTTGATTTGGGCTCAAAATGAATTTGTAGGGCTTTATAAAAGATCGCCATAGTTTTTGTACCTATTGAGAACTCAAAATAATAAATACATGCAGTGCAGTGAATTTCGCGGTCAGCACATAAAGCCGATCATAAAGCTCACTCGACGTTGTGACCGTTTTAATAACAATTTTACTAAAACAGGATAATTTTTTGCGCTTTTGGCTGTAGTAAAATCTGAGAGTAAAATACATAAATTCGGTAGCCGACTTTGAATCTGTTCAACGTAAAGTTTTAAATCTTGAGCTAATGCCGGATACCCAGGGAAACTTACCTTTCGTCATTCTTATTTGGCCATCGCACAGGTTTTCTGAGGTTGCCCATATAACGAATAACCCTGAATTGATGTACTTACTGTTACCAACACATTGTTCAACCGGATTTGCTGTAATTCGGTACCAGGTTTTCTTGTAGTATATTAAGTCTCCCAGCGATAAAAATTGTTGGTATTGGTCCATGATTTATATCTCGATATGATTTATATCTCGATTTAAGTTATTTTACAAATGTTAACCAAATATTCAAATCGAATACAAAGTTCACTTTTTCTGCAGAATCACCTGTTAAAATGTATTTTTGGTTCACATTGCGGGGAAAGTCTCCGCGTTTTGGCGTGGTCCATTAGGGTGTCCCAATAAAATAAAATATTTAAACGTTTTCTATCACGAGTTTCAACGTCTGCTCTAAGTTACCATGAAAAATAAATCGTTAATAGTACAAAACATATTTTATTGAACATACATAAAAGAAAGATTAATAAAACTACTTAAAAATATTCAAAAAATAAAAAATTGGACCGAGTCAAACTTTTGGTCATACTGCCCAAACCGCAGATGTCCGAAAAATTTTAAACAGTTGTAAAATCCACAGACCCTTGGCTTTAATTTGGTACTAATAAACCTTAAAACTTTAAGAAAATACATACATCTACATCAAGGCACATTTATAGAAGGTAGAAGTGACCGCCAGCTGTATTTTTACTTTTTTGTAAATTTGGTTTTCAAAATGAATAAGGTCTACTCATGAAATTTGAAACATCGAAATTTGCTACCATAAAATACTTCTTTTCATCCTAAACGTGTAAAAAATTGTCGTAGGCCATTCTGAATGCTTTATATTTTACATTTTGATTCAAATTTGTCCTATTTTAGAGGATTTTCAAAATATATTAACGTTTTTCCTGAGAAAATTTTTAGAACGACCCTATTATTCAATATTTTGTATTGCATTTTATTTTCAATAATAACAATGTTGTTTTTGTAAATTTGTTAGTTGTTGTAATTCATGCATCTACCTCATATAAATGTGCCTTGATCTATATTAAATATGTTAACTTCTATCAATATTTTATCTAAAACATTTAGTAACCCTTGTCAATTAGAAGCTTAGGAAATTTACTAAATCTCTCAACTTAAGTCAATAGTTCATTCTTCCAGAAATTCGCTTATAATATAACCATTACGAACCGCGAATAATGAGAATAGCAGGTTAGAGATTTGAAAAATTGGGAATATGATTTGCGTCTTTCATTTCTTTCAAAGATGACATGATTTTTTATTTTTGTCGTTTGGTACATCCACCGTTCATCGTGTAGAGGACATAACTCCCCAAATAAAATTTGGCCTGAAATTAATTTTTTTTAAATTAAAATTGTGAAATATCCGGTTCAAAAATTTAGATAAGCGTCACGGTGGGCCTTAACTGAATTTAAATGAGAGGTGCTTTTTCTCATCTATGAACATTGTAGTTTCAGAAACCGCATAAACCTTCCAGGTGTAAGCACCTTTTATTTAAATTTAGTTAAGGCGCACCGTGCGTATTATTATTCGGCATTGAAGAAAATTTGTTATTAGCGTGTTCGGCATAGCGAGAACTTTTTATGCTAAAATTTCAGTGTCTACATAACTAATAGCGAATATAACGGAAAACATAAATCTTTTTCTGAACAAGGACGGAGTAACGACCTCGTTACATAAGCAGGATGGTATTCTAACTTAAATAATTTCTGTTAAAAGAATAAAGTATGGCTGAATTAAATTTGAACTAGGTTGCAGTGTGCCTTTTAGTCTCTCACCATAAATAATTTGAACAAAAAACAAGCCGATTTTGTATCGAGACATAAAAATACGTGTCATTGTCTTTCTTTTAACTGTTAGTCGTCTTTGAGAAGCGTATTTGGAATATATGGATGTTACAAAATCTCATGTTGTGGTACTTTTACGTACATTAAAAAAGGAGCAAACGGGCATGGAAGGATTTGAATTTGAAGGACGGAAGGTTCTGTAAAAACTATAGGCATGTAATCTCCAAACGAAGCTAAAATAACACCAAATAGAGATATAACGTCAATCACAACATTCAACACGCTATACCTCCGAAACACGATATAAGACGGAAATTTCCTTTTGGATTTTTAGTGTAACCATTATGGGTTTAAAGATTAGAGATTAAAGTGGGCACTTTTTCCTAATCCATCTACCAATAAAAAAATTAGATAACAACAGTATTTTTTTTAGTTTTTTTAAAGTACAAAACTCAATTTTAGCAATATTTTCATATAACTTAGTGAATCTCTTCTCTGCACATTCCTGCTTTAAATATTTTTACAACTTCTCGCAGGACAACGTTACCCAGATTGGAGCCTGTTATATTTTCCCGTATAACGGCCTTCAATTATAAATAAAACCAGTAAGGAAACGATCATAGTCGGGCGGGGCCGACTATATGATACCCTACACCACTGTGAATATGTAAAATATATATAGGAGATATATATAAATTCGAACTGATTTCTATATAATATGGTACACATATTACTAGACCGAATTCCGTCACACATTCCAAATTTCATCAAAATTGGACAGATATAGGGGTTTGGTAAAGCAAATACGAGAAATCGGGCGAAACTATATATGGGAACTATATCCAGATCTGAACCGATTTCGATGTAATTTGGCACATTTATTTTTAGACCGAATTCAGTCACACATTTCATATTTCATCAAAATCAAACATATACAGCGTGTTTGGTGCAGCAAATACGTGAAATCGGCCGATAATATATATGGGAGCTATATCCAAATCTGAACCGATTTCGATATAATTTGGCACACTTGTTTCTATACCGGATTCAGTCACACATTCCAAATTTCAAAATCGGACATTTATAGCGTGTTTGGTGCAGAAAATACGTGAAATCGGCCGAAAATATATATGTATATGGGAGCTATATACAAATCTCAACCGATTTTCACCAAAAGCAATAGCGTTCTTCCTAAGGCTAAAAAATGATATTCCCCAATTTTTCGCACAATAAATGCAACTTGTACGTGGCGAACGGACGGACATGCATAAATCGACTCAGAAAGTCATTCTATGTATATAAGGGTTATGACTTTTTGACATTTTTTCTAAAAATGATTTCATGTAGTGAGAATGAATGAACTTTTGCCTACTAATGTATAAAATAACATTCATTCCATTTTATTATAGAACAAGTGCGCAAGGCTATAGTCGGGTCGGGGCCGACTATGTGATACCCTGGTAAAATTCAAAATATTAAAATTGGGATTGCTTAGCGCTTTTGCTCTGAATGTCTTCATTAGTACAGGTCAATTTTATTGAAACGCATTTAAGTGCATCGTCAGTACAACTCAAATAAAAAAATGGAAAAGTGGGATGTACGCCAACCATCAATAGGCTTTTTTTCTCTGAGACCCCTATTAACCTCCAAAATTTCGTGAGGATCCGATCAAAATTCCGACCTGTAGTGTGATTGCACAAAATATGGGAAAATACATTTTACTATTGCGATATCTCTGTTGTTTGACGACCTATGACAGCCTACTTCACATCGTTGTAAAGGTGATATTTTCTACGTTTCTTGACAGGTTTTGCTTTCGATGTACCTCTTACAGAAGAGAGATATTCGCTTTGAAATAAGTCATGCCCGGTGAACTTTTGTATTGGGAAAGTCATGCCCGGTGAACTTTTGTATTGGGAAAGTCATCTCCGGTGAACTTTTGTATTAGGAAAGTCATGCCCGGTGAATTTTGTATTGGGAAAGTCATGCCCGGTGAACTTTTGTACTGGGAAAGTCATGCCCGGTGAACTTTTGTACTGGGAAAGTCATGCCCGGTGAACTTTTGTACTGGGAAAGTCATGCCCGGTGAACTTTTGTATGGGAAAAGTCATGCCCAGTGAACTTTTGTATTGGGAAAGTCATGCCCGGTGAACTTTTGTATTGGAAAAGTCATCTCCGGTGAACTTTTGTATTGGGAAAGTCATGCCCGGTAAACTTTTGTATGGGAAAGTCATGCCCGTTGAACTTTTGTATTGGGAAAGTCATGCCCGGGGAACTTTTGTATGGGAAAAGTCATGCCCGGTGAACTTTTGTATTGGGGAAGTCATGCCCGGTGAACTTTTGTATTGGAAAAGTCATGCCCGGTGAACTTTTGTATTGGGAAAGTCATGCCCGGTGAACTTTTGTATTGGGAAAGTCATGCCCGGTGAACTTTTGTATTGGGAAAGTCATGCCCGGTGAACTTTTGTATTGGGAATGTCATGCCCGGTGAACTTCTGTGTTGGGAAAGCCATGCCCGGTGAACTTTTGTATTGGGAAAGTCATGCCCGGTGAACTTTTGTATTGGGAAAGTCATGCCCGGTGAACTTTTGTATTGGGAAAGTCATGCCCGGTGAACTTTTGTATTGGGAAAGTCATGCCCCGTGAACTTTTGTACTGGGAAAGTCATGCCCGGTGAACTTTTGTACTGGGAAAGTCATGCCCGGTGAACTTTTGTATGGGAAAAGTCATCTCCGGTGAACTTTTGTATTGGGAAAGTCATGCCCGGTGAACTTTTGTATTGGGAAAGTCATGCCCGGTGAACTTTTGTATTGGGAAAGTCATGCCCGGTGAACTTTTGTATTGGAAAAGTCATGCCCGGTGAACTTTTGTATTGGGAAAGTCATGCCCGGTGAACTTTTGTATTGGGAAAGTCATGCCCGGTGAACTTTTGTATTGGGAAAGTCATGCCCGGTGAACTTTTGTATTGGGAAAGTCATGCCCGGTGAACTTTTGTATTGGGAAAGTCATGCCCGGTGAACTTTTGTATTGGGAAAGTCATGCCCGGTGAACTTTTGTGTTGGGAAAGCCATGCCCGGTGAACTTTTGTATTAGGAAAGTCATGCCCGGTGAACTTTTGTATTGGGAAAGTCATCTCCGGTCAACTTTTGTATTAGGAAAGTCATGCCCGGTGAATTTTGTATTGGGAAAGTCATGCCCGGTCAACTTTTGAATTGGGAAAGTCATGCCCGGTGAACTTTTGTGTTGGGAAAGCCATGCCCGGTGAACTTTTGTATTGGAAAAGTCATGTCCGGAGAACTTTTGTATTGGAAAAGTCATGCCCGGTGAACTTTTGTATTGGGAAAGTCATGCCCGGTGAACTTTTGTATTGGGAAAGTCATGCCCGGTGAACTTTTGTATTGGGAAAGTCATGCCCGGTGAAATTTTGTATGGGAAAAGTCATCTCCGGTGAACTTTTGTATTAGGAAAGTCATGCCCGGTGAATTTTGTATTGGGAAAGTCATGCCCGGTGAACTTTTGTATTGGGAAAGTCATGCCCGGTGAACTTTTGTATTGGGAAAGTCATGCCCGGTGAACTTTTGTATTGGGAAAGTCATGCCCGGTGAACTTTTGTATTGGGAAAGTCATGCCCGGTGAACTTTTGTATTGGGAAAGTCATGCCCGGTGAACTTTTGTATTGGGAAAGTCATGCCCGGTGAACTTTTGTATTGGAAAAGTCATGCCCGGTGAATTTTGTATTGGGAAAGTCATGCCCGGTGAACTTTTGTATGGGAAAGTCATGCCCGGTGAACTTTTGTATTGGGAAAGTCATGCCCGGTGAACTTACTTTTGTATTGGGAAAGTCATGCCCGGTGAACTTTTGTATTGGGAAAGTCATGCCCGGTGAACTTTTGTATTGGGAAAGTCATGCCCGGTCAACTTTTGTATGGGAAAAGTCATGCCCGGTCAACTTTTGTATGGGAAAAGTCATGCCCGGTGAACTTTTGTATTGGGAAGGTCATGCCCGGTGAACTTTTGTATTGGGAAAGTCATGCCCGGTGAACTTTTGTATTGGGAAAGTCATGCCCGGTCAACTTTTGTATTGGGAAAGTCATGCCCGGTGAACTTTTGTACTGGGAAAGTCATGCCCGGTGAACTTTTGTACTGGGAAAGTCATGCCCGGTGAACTTTTGTACTGGGAAAGTCATGCCCGGTCAACTTTTGTATGGGAAAAGTCATGCCCGGTCAACAATAGCTGTGATATTCGTCATTATTATTAAAATCGCAAGAATTAAAAGTTGGGTTCTATTAGCGGCTATTGCGATATCTTCGTTGTTTGACCACCTACGACAACCTACGTTACATCGTTGTAAAGGTGATATTTTCTTTCATTAGCAGGTTTTGCTTTTGATATACCCCATATAGAGATATTCGCTATGAAATAAAATGTTGACTTTTTCTTCAAATAAGTTTTTTTGCCCATTCCGACACCTGAATATTATCCAACCTTCAGCAAAATCAGTATGCTTCTTCCCCTCCGGGACCTTCATCAACACCCAAAATTTGGTGATGATCGGATTAAAATTGCGACCTGTAGCGTGATTACAAAGTTTAGAGGGACGGACGGACAGACGGACGGACACACATAGCCAGATCGACTTAGCTCATCGAGACATTCATTGTGGTATATATGATGATCTATGACCATTATTTCGTTGCGTTACAAACATTTTGGCCAAAACCTACTTATAATACCCTCCCCACATAGTGATGTAGGGTATAAAAATGTTCCGCACAAACTGTTCACGTTCGTGAAACGCCGTTAATTTCGGACGAGCGGCGGCGGGACCGATCTGGTAACCCTGTGTCGAAGGATCTATTTTTTATATGGCAACACCGTTTGAAGATGTCACTGGTAGCACTTTTTGTTGTAATAATTGAAGTTTTTTTTTATAGTTGATTTCGGTCTTCTAGCGCGAAGACGCTTTTGATTAAAATTATTGAATTATCGTTGAATTTCGTTGTTTCGAGCGCGTATTTATATTTGGCGCTATCGCTTTTTGCAAATTAATAAATTATAATTTTAAATAACTTTGAATTTTATACACATATGTAAATAAACATTTCGGAACATTTTGTGAATTTTTAATAATAATAAAAGGAAAGTGTTTCTTTGTCGCCGATATTGTTCGGGTAAAAATTGTTTTATTCTTTTTACTTTTTTGCAAGTGTTCCTTTTGTGCCTTTTTTCCTCTCCTTTCTTTGTTGGCTCCAGTTTTGCTCCCCAGCCTGCCGCTTTATTTTGTTGTTGGGATTTTGCCCAAATCGTTTCGACGATAAACATTGTCCTTCGAGCCGGATACGGAGCAAGAGGAGTAAATTTGCCTTATATTGGAAAAAGGTATTTATTTGCACTAATTTTAATATAAATTTCATTTGTTTTATTGAAATTTTATTAAAATTAATATTTAATACATTTGCAATAATATTGTATTGTTGGCCGACCACCTAATACTTCCGATACGTGGTTGGCAACGCGGCTCAACTGATCGTCGTTGTGAGAGAAAAGCACTAACAACTATCACTGTTGTGCTTCTTCTTTTTCTCGCTCTTTTAGTTTTGTTTTGATTTTTTCCTTTCGTTGGTCGTACAAGTGACGAATAATAACTAATTTAAATAAAATTCTTTTATTTTAGTGCTATAATTATTAGTGGTGGATTTAAAAATTATAATATTATTTGCTGTACTATACTGTGATGAAGATACAGTGCTTGTTTCGAAAATTATTCCACTAAAATATTGATTTCTTGTTGCTGTTGTTGCAGTGGACAGACGAACAATTTTAATTAATACTATCGGTGAAAAATTCTTAACTCGGTGAAGTGTACAATTGACAAATTTAAAAAAAAGCAAAAGAAAAATAATATTTCTTCAACGCAATTAAAATATTTTGAGTTTGCATATCAAAATTACAGGTGTTTTTGGATATTTTTGTTTGCCGAAATTTGTGCTCTTCATGTGTTGAAAAGTCATAGGGGAGACTTGTAATAAGAAGTTGTGTCAATTTTCTACCACGAATTGTAACATTGTGGACTTTTTGCATTGCAATTTCTCCTTTTTTTATTTATTTGCTTGTCGCAATTATAAGTTTAAATCTACATTAGAGAAAATCGTGTCTTCAGCGTTTTTATTTATTTATTGCGGTTTTGCTGTTGGGTGTTTACTGTTCACATATAAACACTAACAACTAACAGTTGACAACTCGTTGGTCTCCTTCTTGTTAGTTGATTGTGTGTTTTGTTTTTTTCATTTTTTATTATTATTTTATTATTTATTATTATTTTTGCAAATCATTTTTATTATTTTATTAAGTTAAAATATTTTTAAAAAGTGAACAAGCAAAATTGAGGAAAAACGCAAAATAAAAATAATTTGTGACAGTGATCCCAATTATATTTTTGCATTTAATTGAAATCGCAAGTTTTTTGTTTTTTTTTCTCGAATTTGTCTGGGCTGGCTGTTTGTTGTTGTTCATTACTGTCGATAGGTGCCGTCTAAGTGAAAAAGTAGACTTGTAATAACAAGGCGATTCACTGCACTTAATAATAACATAGTTCTGCTTGTTTACTGATCGAATTTTCGGTGGATTTAACGGGTTTTGAACAATTATATTTTTGTTTGGCAAAGACAGTTTGTCGTAAATTTGTTTGAAATTGGTTGAAAAAGTTGAAAAAATGTCGCAGTCAAAGATATACTTGAAATTCAAAAAGCTTGCCGCTCTTTTCTTAGATTTTGAAAAGGAGTATTTTGCCATTCCCTCTAGTGAACATACAATGTTCACTGTAGAACTTCGACAGGAAGAGTTTAAGGGGCTGTGGAGTAAAGTTAGAGCTGCTTATGAGCAGTTTTGTGTTGGGTGTGATGGGACTATTGAGGAAATAGAGGCATCATCACTTTTTAAGCAATGTAGGGAAGCTTACATTGTTTGCGCAGCTCAAATGGGCGAGTTGTCTCATACATTTTTGAACCAATCTGTTCTGACCTCGACAATGCCTAATACTAACCAGGCACCAGGTTCATTTGAAAGCAGAATACCAGATCACCGTTTGCGTTTGCCGGCTTGTACTACGGAGATATTCTATGGTGACTATCTCTCTTGGCCGTCCTTTAGGGACATGTTCACCGCGGTGTACATCGACTGTAAGTCTATCACGCCTGTCGAAAAGTTATTCTATTTGCGACAAAGTACGCAGGGTGAAGCCTTAGAAATTGTCAAAAGATCTCCACTTACTAATGACGGGTTTGAAAATGCTTGGACCAACCTCAAAGACAGATTTGAAAACAAGCGAATTTTGGTTAACAGCCAGTTGAAAATTCTTTTCAATCTTGCTGCTGTTAAGAATGAATCTGCCGGTGAAATCAAAAGGCTTCAAAGAGATGTTAATAATTGTATCACATCTCTTAAGTTGCACCAAATTGATGTCGAAAGTTGGGACCCTATATTTGTGTTCTTGTGCTCCACCAAACTTCCAATTACTACTTTGTCGTTGTGGGAGCAAACAGTCAGTAATAAGACGGAAATTTCGAAATGGTCAGACTTAGATACATTTTTGACTGCTCGGTTTCAATCGCTGGAAACTGTTTTCGATCTTGCAAATTCATTTGATGTTAGAATGCCTGAGACATTCGAAACTCAAAAGTTGTATTCTTCTAATCAAGGAATCAAATACTCGCTAAAGGTTAATAAAAAGTCGAGCGTCGTCTGTTCAGAAGAACATAGTTTGAAATATTGCACATCATTTTTGAAGATGGACACGAAGCATAGGTTCTTTGTCGTTAAAAAGAACAATCTTTGCATAATGTGTTTTGGTAGTAGCCATTTACTAAAGGAGTGTCGTAGTAGCTCCAGTTGTTCCATATGTCGTGGAAAACACCACACTTTGTTGCATAGGGAGTCACGCCAGTCGAATATAGATTCCAATGCTGAAAAAGATTGTAGTACTAGCACTAGTCAACAAGCTCGACACAATTCGACTAGCGAGGGTAATATACAAAATTGTTTTGCTGACACCAGGAGTCAAACTTTATTAGGCACAGCTATTGTTACCATTGTTGTTAATGGAGTTACTTGTACTGCAAGAGCATTAATTGATTCTGGCTCACAGGCCACATTTATTACGGAAAAATTACAGCGTCGTCTTAATTTGTCCGCCAAAGAGGTCAATGCTAATGTTTCGGGACTAAATGGTGCTTCAGCGTGGTCTTCAGTAAAAAAATGCAAATTTGTTTTGAAATCCCCTCATAATGGCGATTTCGAAGTTGGCGTCTCCGCCCATGTTCTGCCCCGTTTAACAGAAAATTTGCCCAGTTATTCAATAACGTTTCCTGATTCCTTTTCGTTGGGAATTGCACCGCTGGCTGATCCCAAATTTGGAAGAAGTAGTCAGGTGGATATTTTGATTGGAGGTGATATTTACCCACAGATTTTGTTGGATGGTGTACAGCGAAGTATCTCGGGGTCTCTGGTGGCCCAGGAAACTATTTTTGGTTGGGTGCTTACAGGACCAATTTTAGAGTCAAATTCTCTGGTCTCTTGTTGCACTTTAGTAGATAGTGAACTTTTTCGAGGTGCAAAATACAGTCCACAAATTAATCGTTGTAAAGAGAAACATGGTTTAGATATTCGGTCAGTTGATAAAATGCCGCATTTGATGGGAATGGGACCTAGTTCGTCCGTATCCCAATCAATGAAAGGACCTCGTTCGTCCGATTCATATTCTAGGCAAGGACCTCGTTCGTCCAAAGTCATTGTAGATAATGGATCTCGTTGGTCCAAAGCTAAATGGAATAATTATTCGAAAGTTGTTTCTCAAAATGGGCCTAGTTCGTCCAAGGAGAAAACCAAAAGTGGACCTAGTTCGTCCAATGATATTGCCAAAGGTGAAGCACATTTGTCCAGAGGCGTATATGAAATGGAACCTACCAGTATGCCAGCCGTTTACAGAAAGAGGACTTCTACAAATGAAGACAAGACGAGTCTTATGATGTCAAATAATGGATCCTGTGTCAAAAGCCAATTGGTTGATAGCAGTCTTAGAAGGTTGCATTGACGTCCAATACGGAATCTTGCTGGTTGCTGAATGTATAAATTGATATTGGTAATCGTGGCGAAGAGCCACATCATTTATTTTAATTTCTTTGTTTTTTTCTTTTTGTTCGAGTCGTTTCAGAATTTGTGATTCCGAAAGACTGAACGGGGGCCGGGATGTTCACGTTCGTGAAACGCCGTTAATTTCGGACGAGCGGCGGCGGGACCGATCTGGTAACCCTGTGTCGAAGGATCTATTTTTTATATGGCAACACCGTTTGAAGATGTCACTGGTAGCACTTTTTGTTGTAATAATTGAAGTTTTTTTTTATAGTTGATTTCGGTCTTCTAGCGCGAAGACGCTTTTGATTAAAATTATTGAATTATCGTTGAATTTCGTTGTTTCGAGCGCGTATTTATATTTGGCGCTATCGCTTTTTGCAAATTAATAAATTATAATTTTAAATAACTTTGAATTTTATACACATATGTAAATAAACATTTCGGAACATTTTGTGAATTTTTAATAATAATAAAAGGAAAGTGTTTCTTTGTCGCCGATATTGTTCGGGTAAAAATTGTTTTATTCTTTTTACTTTTTTGCAAGTGTTCCTTTTGTGCCTTTTTTCCTCTCCTTTGTTGGCTCCAGTTTTGCTCCCCAGCATGCCGCTTTATTTTGTTGTTGGGATTTTGCCCAAATCGTTTCGACGATAAACACAAACCACTTTGATTTTTTTAAATACTATGAAATGAAAAACCAGTAAGCAATGGATAAAAGTCGGGCGGGGCCGACTATATAATACCCTACACCTCTGTGAATATGTAAAATATATATGTATGGGAGCTAAATCCAGAGCACCACCTTGTGGCAAGGGGTATTATGTCTTTGTGCATTAGTTTGTAACATGCAAAAGGAAACGAGATAGACCCATAGTTCCTTTTAGGGATATACATAGAATCACTTTCTGAGTCGATTTACGCATGTCCGTCTGTCCATGTATTTTTGTAAACAAAGTACAGGTCGCATTTATTGTCCGATTCGCATGAAAATTGGGGAAGATAGTTTTTTTTTTTGGCCAAAGGACGAACGCTATTTATTTTGGTAAAAATCTGTTCAGAATTGGATATAGCCCCAATATATATCTTCGCCCGATTGAAATTTGGAATGTGCGACGGAATTTAGCCTAGAAATAAGTGTGCCAAATTATATAGAAATCGGTTCAGATTTGGGTATAGCCCCCATATATATTTTCGCCCGATTTAAGGAATTTGGTGCACGAAACACGCTATATATGTCCGATTTCAATTAAATTTAGAATGTTTGCCGAGATTTGGCCTAGAAATAAGTGTGCCAAATTATATCGAAATCGGTTCAGATTTGGATATAGCTCTCATATATATTTTAGGCAGATTTGAGGTATTTGATGCACGAAACACGCTATATTTGTCCGATTTCAATGAAATTTAAAATGTGTGACGGTGGTTAGTCTAGAAATAACTGTGGCAAATCATATAGAAATCGGTTAAGATTTGAATATTGCTCCCATATATATTTTCGACCGATTTGAGGTATTTGATGCACGAAACACGCTATATATGCCCAATTTTGATGAAATTTGGACTATGTGAAGGAATTTGGCCTACAAATAAATGTAAAAAATTATATCAAAATCTGTTCTGATTTGGATTTAGCTCCCATATATATTTTACATATTCACAGTGGTGTAGGGTATTATATAGTCGGCCCCGCACGACTTTGTTCCTTTCCTTACTGGTTTTTCACATTTATTTGTAGACCAAATTCCGTCACATAGTCCAAATTTCATCAAAATTCGTCATATATAGCGTGATTCGTGCATCAAATACCTCAAATCGGTCGAAAATATATATGGGAGCTATATCCAAATCTGAACCGATTTTTACCAAAATAAATAGGGTTCGTCCTTTGGCCAAAAAAACTATCTTCCCCAATTTTCATGCGAATCGGACAATAAATGCGACCTGTACTTTGCTTACAAAAATACATGGACAGACGGACATGCGTAAATCGACTCAGAAAGTGATTCTATGTATATACCTAAAAGGAACTATGGGTCTATCTCGTTTCCTATTATATGTTACATACAGATTCACAAAGACATAATACCCCTTACCACAGAGTATACAAATTGAGACCCTCTTTTTAATTTTCACTAAAGTCAATTTTGAAAGCTGTGTAAAATATTTTCAATAAACACATGGATGTTTTTATACCCTCAGCATTTCTGGCTGGCTGGTGCGCACAGTAACTCTCGAACGGATGAACCGATTCGGTTCAAATTTTGTCTTTCGCAATATTTTGCCTAAACTTAGTTTAAGTTCGAAGACGGGCTATATCGGTCCACTCCTTCCGGTACCTCCCACACAAAAGTTCGAAAATGTTCGGAAAATTTGAAGGGATTAACCGATTTGGTCCATACTTTGCCCATCGTGAAATGTGTACCAGACTTAGATAAGGTTTCAATAAGGACTCAAGCGGTCCACTCCTTCGGGTACCTCCCACACAAAATTTCGGAAAAGTTCAGTTTAGGGCCATCTCTTGAATCGCTTTGATTTTTGCTTTAGCAACTTGTATTCACTGCCCCCCATACGACGGTATAAGTTTCATGAGGGGCAAGTCCATACTTCCCGAGAAAATAGCCCGAAAGTTGCAAAAAAACCCTATGACACCGTGTGAGTTGGTTGGTGCGCAAGATAACTCTCGAACGGGTCTGCCGATTCGGTCCAAAATTTGGCATTAGTAATATTTTGTCCAAACATAGTTTAAGTTCGAAGATAAGCCATATCGACCCACTCCTTCAGGTGCCTTCCCCACAAAAATTCAAAAATGTTCGGTAAATTGTTCGTACGGTGGCCGAATTTGTCCATACTTTACACATCCTTATATATCTACCAGATATAGATCAGGTTCAAATATGGACTATATTTGTCTAGTCCATCCGGTACCTCCCACACAAAATTTCGGATAAGTTCACTTTTAGACCTGATATCGATGAAATCACTTTGATTTTTGTTGCAGCAACTTGCATTCGTTGCCTCAATTGCGATGGTAAACGGGGCAAGTCCATAATTCTTGAGCAAACAGCCCGAAGGTTATCAAAACCCCCTATGGTACCATATTTAGTGCCTGGAGATCCATTCTTTTTAGTATCTCCTCCGCAAAACTTTTGATCTTTAATCCTAATCAACATTTTTGTCGGTTCAAACGCCTAAAATTTTTGAGACCCCCTAAATACATGCGTTTTTTGGGAAAAATTGTTTCAATATACACAGGCTGAGGGTATATCTCTGTCGGCAAAACCGACTGATACTTTTTTAATAGTTGTATTTGAAACAACATTTGGTCCAACAAGTTCATTTCATTTTTAATTAAGTGGCAAACATTGTTTATTATTCAAATAACGTTCAGTGGCAGACAAATATTGTAACGATAAAACTAACTTTTGGACTACCTCTGAGCTCTTTGAGCTTTGACGCTAAACAGGGTAATGAAGAGTGAGTACCAATGCACTGGCCAGTTGTGTGATGTTGCTTGCAACAGTGCAAATCTGTTTGTGCGGAGAAAGACTTGTTTGCCTCTGCGCATATTTGCAAGAAGAATTCATTTGTGCTCGCATACATAAACACACACAACCATACACATGAACTATCATAATAGTATCATTAAAGAAACTCTGAACAGAGTTTCATAATGAAGTCATAATCATAGGTCGTCATCATTTTCTACAATAAGTTCACACAGTTGTGATAAAAATGTGAGCAAACATATATGTATATGGTAATTTGGGTTCATTAGACCCAGAGAGTGTTTGTAGCGGCCATATAGGGCCTACGCATTTCAATTTTGCTTTTTTATATTCTTCTTAGTCAAATTCAAAGAATATAAGAAATCAAACACATAGAAAAGTAACGCTAGGTATAACTTTTTTGCATGTTCTAACTTAAGAAATATTTATAAAAAAAATTGTATCAGAAAAAATTGAAAAGTTTCCTAAGTTTTGATCTGTTCCAGAACCAGCAAGAATCTACAATTATTTACTACGATAACAATTTCACCTTTATGGTATAGTAAAAATTAGAATATTCTTGCAGTTCTGGAACAGACCATTTATATTGAATAGCTTACAGCTTTATACAATTTTGATCAATGGATATAATATGAGGCTTAAAATAATTTATTATTTAAACATTACCTTAATCGACTGGAAATAAAGGCCTGCTATGTCACTGATATGTAGATGCATACAGTGAAACTCATTAGAAGAATTCATGGGATTTCAATTATAATTGCAAATAATCCAATCAAATAAATCCAATAAATATTGGAATATTTTGCTATTGTTTTAATAATTGATGTGTTCTGGTGAGTCTACGCCATGGAAGTATGAATGCACTTGAAAATATTTAAAAACGTATTTAGAGTCATGTAAACTCTCTCATGTTGTGTTCATGCATAAACTCATAGAGTGAAAGCACTTTCAACTTTTGCACTGGACTCATCATACAAGGTTCAATGATGGTTGATGATGCTCATGTTGTTGCTAAATATGTACACTTGTCTATGTTCTGAACATCAAGTTCATCGAGATAGTCTCAATTTTATTCAATTTGAAAAATAGGAAAAAAATGTCCAAACATAAGTAATAATAAAAACAATAACAAAAACAACTTTAAAGACTATTTAAAGATGCGGGTAAAACAGATACATGGCGTAGAGTGAGAGGAAGAACGTTTCTTCGACAGACATTGACCGGTTTTAATGAAAACTCAACAAGTTTGCATGCATGAGTTGAATAAAATTTTCAATTATGTGAAGGCGTAATAATTCTCTATAATCTTATGTGCGTGGATATCTTCTGTATTGCTTAAGAGATGTGAGCGTACGGTATTTGTAGAATACACCATATCCGCACTTGTGGCACATAGATACTTTATACACAAAAATTATTCTCAAAATATACAATACATATAAACATCATTTAAAGTGATACTAAATGATTAACATTAAAAATGCTGTTCACATAAATAATTGAGGTCAATAATGTACACAATTCACTTGGCATAGAAGTTCATTTAAAATGAGAAAATTCGATCAGCACATTCATTATTAGGTAGTTCCGTAGGTTGTCCAAATATTTGTTTTTGTGGATTTTGATATGATCTTTATAACAATAATATGTGCTTAAATATAATTTCGTATTTGTATCATATCTTAGTTGATGGTAAGAAATGTAGTTAATCGAAGGTGGAATTTGAGATATCAATATACTGTGAGCTTAATATTTAAGTTACGATATAAACTGACAATAAACAATGTGTGCTCACAGAATTATTGTCATACTTTGCATTATAAGAGAAGGGTATGTGACAACTAAATGTTGAAAAACCTCCACGCTTTAAGGAATTTTGAAGGTATTAGTCCCATTTGACCACCGAATTGCTGTATTTTGGTATTTTATTTCCAGAGGCTACAACATATGTATGTATACTAAATTGTTTATGTACATACATAGGTCAACGTTTTGGTACAGCTTTAAGCAGTATTAGTCCCATTTGACCACAGAATTGGTTGTAACTCGATATTTATACCCTACACCACTATATGGTAAGGGGTATTATGTGTTAGTGCATTTGTATGTAACATACAAAAGGAAGCGAGATAGACCCATAGTTCCTTCTAGGGATATACATAGAATCACTTTCTGAGTCGATTTATGCATGTCCGTCCGTCCGTCCGTTCGCAACATACAGGTCGCATTTGTTGACCGATTTCGCTGAAAATTGGGGAATACCATTTTTTTAGCCGTCGGAAGATCAAGTTCGAAGATGGGCTATATCGGTCCAAGTTTTGGTATAGCCCCCATAATTTTAAGGATCTTAGCCGCATTTGTTGCCCAAACCAGCTGAAATTTTACATTTGAGGTTCCCAATGGCCGCGAAATTGCTCCACTAAAAATTGTCAAGATAGGTCCACGGTTCGGTATAGTCCCCATATAACGATACCTCCCGATTTTAGGTATTTTATGGATCTTAGCCACATTTTTTGCCCAAACTAGCTGAAATTTTACATATGTGGTTCCCAGTGGCCACGAAATTTCGCCACTTAAATTGAGCCAAATTATATCGAAATCGGTTCAGATTTGGATATAGCTCCCATATATATGTTCGCCCGATTTCAGGTATTTGCTGCACCAAACACGCTATATACGTCCGATTTTGATGAAATTTGGAATGTTTGACTGAATTCGGTCTAGAAATAAGTGTGCTAAATTATATCGAAATCGGTTCCGATTTGGATATAGCTCCCATATATATTTTCGGCCGATTTCACGTATTTTCTGTACCAAACACGCTATATATTTCCGATTTCGATGAAATTTGGAATGTGTGACCGAATTCAGTCTAGAAATAAATGTGCCAAATTATATCGAAATCGGTTCAGATATGGATATAGCACCCATATATATTTTCGGCCGATTTCGTGTATTTTCAGCTCCAAACACGATATATATGTAAGTCCGATTTCAATGATATTTGGAATGTGTGACTGAATTCGGTCTGGAAATAAATGTGCCAAATTATATCAAAATCGGTTAAGATCTGGATATAGCTCCGATTTATATTTTACATATTCACAGTGGTGTAGGGTATTATATAGTCGGCCCCGCCCGACTTTGATACTTTCCTTACTGGTTTTTCTTTCAAGAGCCTACAAAACATTTCTACTAAAAATTTTTCGTTATTTTGAACTTGTTGGCTATGCTATCCCTCTAAAATGGTGGAAATTTGGTTTTTTTTTTTGAAGCTACAAATTTTTTTTTAACAAATTTGTCAGTATAGATCCACGTTTTGAAATAGTCCCCCGATACAGATCCCCTTGTAAGTTGGATTTTTAATTGAAAAACTTTCACGTCGAAAATAACCAAGGTAGGTTCATATTTAGAAGATTTCACATATCGATGCCTTACTTTCTCAACCTCGTATCTTAGAAAAATTTGATTTTGACTTTTTCATATCAAACGATTGCAATTTTTGCGTTTTATTACTGCAACAACTTATTATCTCAATATGTTGTCGCTATTTTGTAAAAATGAATAAAATATATTCTCGTATTTCATTCACTGCGATTTTCGTAACTGCTTCAAACTCGTATCTTAATTCTCAGGCGAAAGGCGTATGCTAGGATCTTGTAATTTTGAGTGAGGGTTTCTATCGACGATTGGGTGTGTGTTAAGGCTGGGTTAAAATCTTAAAAATTGTTATGCTTATCTCGGTTGAAATAGTTTGTTTATGTAAGGAGGTGACTTGGAAATGTATACAAATGTATACGAAAAGTACTAGCGCTTGGACCTGGAAAACCCTGCTCAGAACGGTGAGATGTTTCACTTTGTTGTGTAGAGTTCAGATAAGGAGGTGATTGTGGAAAATTTTACTATTAGTGGAAGTAGTAAATGGTACTAAAATTGGTATGGGCCGAATTTTAAACTGGAGTTGTAAAATTTAAGAGTGCGAAGCCTTAAAGTAGTTTTCGGAATTTGTGCTAATGTGAGGAGTTAAAGGACTGAAAATTGTATTAAGGTTACTGCTGGTGCCTTGAGGTGTAGGTGGATTGTGGGCAGAAGATATGAATTGTAGTATTGAGGTTATTTACTGTTGGCGTTCAAATAAGTACGGGAAACTTTAACTTTAACTAAAATATTTGCTTAATTTAGCAAATGGTGTAGATATAAGTTGTCATTATCATACAATATATGGGAAAATCCTGCGTGACGAACGCTACATTTGTACGCGTTTTCGGGCATAAATATTAAAATTTTTTTGAACTTTCCAAATAGATGCATTGAATCTATCTTCTTCTTTATTTACTCATCCGTTATCCGGATATAAGTGATCGTACAATTCATCTTTTTTTTTAATATTTATCGCATTTTAATTATTATCTTATTGTATAGTGGTTGTCAGCTCTCTGTGTTTTGCAGCATTCAGCAGATCGGTTTCGTTGGTATAACCTGTCCAGTCCATGATATTTTTGAGCCAGGATGTTTCTTTCCTTCCTCTAGCTGGCCTTCCTTCAATTTTTCCCTTCAGAATTGCTTGTAAAATTATGTATTTGTTGTTCCTTAATACATGTCCCAGATACGATATTTTGCGCCTTTTTATAGTTGTTATTAATTGCCGGCTTATATTTATCCTTCTTAGTACTTCGTCATTAGAAATTTTCGCAGTCCATGGTATTTTCAGTACTCGCCGGTAAATCTATATTTCAAAGGATTCCAATTTTCTTTCATCAGAGGATTTGAGCGTCCAAACTTCTGTTCCATATAACAGCACCGACCAAACATAACATTTTATAAAACGTATTTTTGTTGATATATTTATGTCATGACTTTTCAGGGTTTTACTATATTTACAGAAAGCATCTCGCGCCATCTCTATTCGACTTTTTATTTCTTTCGAGGGATCCCATTTGTCGTTTATTAACATCCCAAGATATTTAAAGGTTCTCACTCTTTCTATTTGTGTACCTTGTACTTTTAAGTTCACCTCAGCATGGGGATTTTTTCTGCTAATGATCATGTACTTCGTCTTCTTCATGTTGATTTTAAGACCATATTTCTCACTTACACGTGCCAGTTTCTCTACTAGTTTTTGTAGACCGGATATGCTCCCTGCCAATAACGTAGCATCGTCCGCATACCTTATATTGTTGATTAGTTTCCCATGAATTCTGATTCCGATGTTTTCTCCTTCGAGTGTTTCTTGGAATATTTTCTCTGAATACACGTTGAATAACAGGGGAGATAAAAGGCATCCCTGTCTAACACCCCTTGATATGGCAATTTCTTTTGTGGGTTCTCCACTTACGTCAATTCGTGCCGACTGATTCCAATAAAGACTTTTAATGCACTGGAGTTCGTTTTCTGGTATTCCAATAGTATTCAAGATTTCTATTAATTTGTCATGTTTGACGGTGTCGAATGCCTTTTCATAGTCAATAAAACACATGAACACATCCTTCTGGGCATCTCTACATTTCTGTGTTACAACTTGAATGCAGTATAATGCTTCTCTTGTGCCCATTCCTTCTTTAAACCCAAATTGGGTATTTCCCATGTGTGCTTCACATGTAGTATATATTCTGCTATGAATTATTTTTAGAAATATCTTCAAAGCATGACTCATTAAGCTAATGAGTCTGAAGTCACTGCATTTCTTTGCATTATTTATCTTGGGAATTGCGATGAAGGTGGATTTGAGCCATTCTTCTGGATAGTTTCCAGTGTTATATATGTGGTTAAAAAGGTTGATTAATAGTTTTACGTTATTAGAATCAATAAGCTTTAGCAATTCTGATGGGATTTCGTCCGGTCCTGTAGCCTTTTTATCTTTCAAGGATTTTATAGCGCATTCAACTTCGTTCCATGTTATAGGTGTTCCCCTTCTTGAAATTTGCAAAACCTCTCCATAAGGTGATCGTTCGTTATCAGTAAAAAGATTGGTAATGTATTCCTCCCATATCTGCTTCTTTCCATCCAAGTCAAAGACAGCTTCATTGTTTTCGTTAATTAAAACTGGGTTAGATATTTTCTTTCTATATACACCGACGGATTCCTTTAGTTTCTTGTGGAGGTTGAAATCATCATGTATGCTTTGTAAGAATTCAATTTCCTGGCATTTGGCATTCAATAGCGCATTTTTGGCTGATCGGGTCGCGGATCGTATTTCCCTGTTTATCTCCCAGTATTTTTCATAATTTTTATTTTTGTACTTGCTTCGTTCATTCCATAGTTCTCGAATCTCGTCGGTAATCCATTCTTCTGTTCTTGATGGTGTTCTCTTTCCCAGAATGTTCTTTGCAGTCGTGTTTATAACATCTTTCACCTTGTTCCACAATGTGTGCACATTTTCTTCATTCAACTGTTGCAATTGTCTATTAATATTGTTTTGTAGCTCGTTTTTAATGGCAGAGTCTTTAAGTTTTTCTATATTCAGTTTATTTTGAGGCAGTTTTGTCCGATTCGATGCAAGTTTAATTCGTATATTTGCGACGAGTAAGTTGTGGTCCGACGGCACATCTGCTCCTGGGTATGTCGAACATTTTGTAACACTGGAGAAATATCTTTTATTTATTATTATGTAGTCTATTTGGTTTCTCACAATTTGGTTTTCATTGTCCTGTGGGGATTTCCAGGTGTATAACCGTCTGGGATGTAGGGGAAAACACGTATTGGTCACTTTCATACAATATTCCTGACAAAATTGCACTAGTCTGTCTCCTCTATCATTTCGTTCGCCTAGGCCATATTTTCCCGTAATATTTTCAACTTCTTGGTTTCCGACCTTGGCATTAAAGTCTCCTTGTATTATTGTTATTTCATGTTTTTTTGTCATCTTTAATAACTGCGCAATATCACTATAAAATTCTTCAACTTCATTCATATTTGCATCTCCAGTGGGAGCATAGACTTGTATGATATTAATATTTAGCGGTTTTCCACTTATTTTTATCAACATTGTCCTTTCTGACATTGGAACAAATCCCGTGACACATGCCGCTATATGATTTTTAACAATAATACATACTCCTCTTCTGTGAACACCCATCTGGTTTCCTGAATGATACACCGTCATATTTTCTGATCTGAAATCTCCGCATTCCGTCCACCATGTTTCGCTGACACCTAAGATATCAATTTGGAGTCGGTTCATCTCACTTATTGTGTTATTAAGTTTTCCACTTTCGTAAAGACTTCTCACATTCCAAGTTCCAATTACAAGTTTTTGTTTAGTTTTACCTCCGGGGATTCTTAGCACCCTCTTTTGGCCGGAGACTGAGGGCCGTTTGTTTTGCGTTGTATTGTTCATGTTTTGTACGATTTTCAAGGGATTATACATCAGTGGTTTCCCCTTGCCTTCTGATGGGTTTATAGTTTCCTTCTATATTTCAGCCGCCCCACTGGAGTACAGACGCTGCTTGCTGCCGCCGAATCTCGATCAGACGCTTCCTTTTTCCCTTTTTTTTTGGTTCGCCCCGCATATTTTATTTTTGCGGTACTCGCCATATCTGATGAGCGTTCCCCTATCCACCACCTGGGGAGGCGTCCGATGGGAGAAAAAAGAAGAAAAAAACTCCGCACGGAATTGAATCTATACATGGTATTTAATATAATTTGAGAGCACTTTCGAATGCTATAAAAAAAAACTAACAAGTATAATTAGCGGGAAAAAATTGATTATAAGTTACTGTGACGCACGCTACAAAAAGTGGAAGTAGCTTCCGACGTTGTGGTATGTCTTCATAATTTTTAGCAAATTTTGCATAATAAAGCACACAAAATGAAAAGTTTAAAAGTAAGATGAAATAAGAGAATTCTAAAACAATTAATTTTTAGGCAAACAATTTTGTATTTTTTTTTTCAAAATCAGCGAACCTAATGTGACGCACGCTACGTGATGCACGCTACATTTTTTCCAGTATATAGTAAATAAAAACCAGTGTATTTTTTTTAACGAAACAATGTATAAATTTTTGTAAATAACGTTATTTAAGTCATATTTTATGTTCATAAATAAGATTATCAATGCTTATATGTTCATAAATACGAGTAAATTTTATGTTTTAATGAATCTGACGTTAGTGCGATTTCGAGCGCATTTTCGTTATATGACGAAAAATAATGTTTGCTTTTAATTCCGGGAATGCTCTTAACGTTAGCCCATCTCTCCGAAAGAATTCCAGCTGATTTTTGTATATAACTACTGCTTACATATAAAATGAAAATACCATTTATATTAATTTTTGCCAATTTAAAAAAATCACGGGCATTATTAAGAACAATATTCTAAGCTTTTACCATTTGCTAATTTTTTTTCTTTACGAGCAGTTGCAAAAAATTCCACTCAAATTCTTCTTTGGAAAAGGGTATACTACTTAAAATGAACTTGTTTTTAAATTGACTTGCACATCCATCAGAAAATAAATATAACTTTGAAATATCATTACATTTTTTAAGTTTCTTAGCAATTAACTGAACTCAAATCGTGACGGAAACAGAATAAAACAAAAATAGAATACAAGAGAAAGTGAAAACAGA
The DNA here is from genome assembly GCF_047663935.1 of Musca autumnalis. NCBI lineage: Eukaryota > Metazoa > Arthropoda > Insecta > Diptera > Muscidae > Musca > Musca autumnalis. Next base: position 86,601,107 of record NW_027411866.1, read on the forward strand.
ATTAAAAGGCATTTTTTTTATTTTTTGGGAGAACTCAAATCGTGACGAACGCTACAGAAATTAATGCACTGTAATTTTTTTTATCAGTGTAGATTTTTTTCTATTTCCTTAAAAGCAGGATATTAATTTAATTTAAATTTATAGATGAATTTAAAAAAAAAGAAATTTCTGCCCACAGTATAAAAAAAACATAATTTTTCGTGACGAACGCTACACCACTTGGATCTGTCTTTTCTGTCTTGAGTGAATAACAATATGGCTTTCGTTTACCACTTATGTTAACTATTCTGTTTTTCAAAATAGTCAGGCTTAATCCCATAGTCGGGAACTGATGAAGATCTGTGGCGAGATCTGAAACTAAAGTCTTCCCTGCCTTAGCGCTTGGTAAACATCGCCAATTTTTTCCCACTAATAAATTAAAGTTGTTTTAATAAAATATTAAAAAAACGACTATGGGATTAAGCCTGACTATTTTGAAAAACAAAATAGAAGTCGTCATCCCAAATAAAAAACGCAATCTCTCCTAATTGTGAGACCGGGCACCGTCGAAATGTTGTTTATTGCTGTAGTATGCAATACCAACAAGTTAGTTATGTGTTTTTTCGTCGAGAATCGACGAACGCATAGCTGTGGGAAAGATTTGGTTCTGTTTACAAGTGAAGTTGCTCGCGTTTAGGTAGTGCCAAAGAAATTCTCGTTCAAAGTGTTTCTTTGCACACGTATCTATTTGAGCGGGCAATTGACACTTGGGTATAAAAAGTTTCTTGTGGAAAAACGAGAAACAAGGGAACTGATGAAGATCTGTGGCGAGATCTGAAATTATAGTCTTCCCTGCCTTATCCCTTGGTAAACATTGCCAATTTTTCCCAAATAAAAAACGCCAACTCTCCCACTTATGTTAACACTAAAGTAATAATATGAACATGTAAAAAATGTACAATTTTTGTATAAAATTAAAAAACCTGAGGTAGGGTAGAATTTTGTAATAATTTTTTGTTAATAATGATAGAAAAAAGTTTTTAACATATTTCTAAAATTAGATATCCAGTCTAATCTTCTTTGAGAAAATAAATTAATTTGGATAAAATAAAAAAAAAATTTGGCTGGTAGGCTGTTTCTGGGATTTGCCCATATGTCAAATAAATCGAGATAATGCACTTTATCATCGTATAAGCTTTAGGTAATTTAATAAATAATTTAACTTAAGTTAATGCGTGAATAGTAACTCTTTGTTTCAGAAACTCCCTATAATATAACCATTTTTTCTCCTTTTTATACCCTCAGCATTTATGCTAACGAGGTTATATACACTTTCATTCGGGCAAAATGTGCCTCATCGGTTTTAGACCCCAAGTATGTTTGGACCAAATGAGTTTCAGACAATTTGGAGTCGATTGAGCAATGTCCGTCCGTCTGTCTGTTTGGCTGGCTGGAGCGCACGATAACTCTCGAACAGATCAACCGATTCGATCCAAAATTTGGCTTTCGTAATATTTTGTCCAAACTTAGTTTAAGTTCGAAGATGGGCTATATCGGTCCACTCCTTCCGGTACCTCCCCCACAAAAGTTCGAAAATGTTCCGAAAATTTGTGCGCACGGTAACTCTTGAACGAAGCAACCGATTTGATCCATACTTTGCACATCGTGAAATTTCTACTAAACTTAGATGAAGTTCCAAAATGGACTCAATCGGTCCACTCCTTCGGGTACCTCCCACACAAAATTTCGGATAAGTTCAGATTAGGACCTGCTCTGGAATCGCTTTGATTTTTGTTGCGGCAAGTTGTATTCATTGCCCCCATACGATGGTACAAGTTTCATCAGGGGCAAGTCCACACTTCCTGAGAAAATAGCCTGAAAGATGCAAAAAGCCACTATAACACCGTGTGTATGGGATGGAGCGCAAGATAACTCTCGAACGGATCTGTCGATTCGGTCCAAAATTTGGCCTTCGTAATATTTTGTCCATAGTTTAAATTGGAAGATAAGCCATATCGGTCTCCCCCACAAAAGCTCAAAAATGTTCGGAAAAAATGTGCGTACGATAACTATTGAAGGGAGTGACCGATTGGGTCCATACTTTACACATCTTAGTACATCTGTCATATGTATATCAGGTTTGAATACGGACTATATTTGTCCACACATTCGGGTACCTCTCACACAAAATTTTGGATAAATTCACTTTAAGACCTGCTCTCGAATCACTTTAATTTTTGTTGAAGCTACTTGCATTCGCTGCCTCAATTACGACGGTGAAACTGTTTTCCGGGGCAAGGACGTACTTCTTGGTACCATATGTAGTGGCTGGAGATCACTATAACTCTCGAACTGACCAACCGATTTTGTCCAAAATTTTGCCCAAACTTATTTTCAGTACTTTCCCCCAATATTTAGAAATTTTCACTAAAATTGTATGCACGATATCTATTGAACGGGGTAACCAATTTGGTCCAAACTTTGGATCTCCTAATATTTTGTCCAAATTAAGTTTAAATTCTATCGGTCCTCTCCTTGGGGTACCTCCTACAAAAATTCAATATTTGTGTCTAAGTGCAGTGCTCGAAGATCCTTTTCAAATTTATACCAATGCTGTTCATTGTGGTCCTGTTTACAGCGATATTATGTTTCCGTGGACAATGCTTCGTGGCATTCTGGTCCAAAAGTTATGCGATGACCAGCTAAAATTACTAGTGGGCGCGATATCTATCGAAAAGATGTGACCAAAATAAGATCCACTTCAATAATGGACTATGTCCGTCCATTCTTTAGAATCCTAATCCACATTTTTGTCTGCAAGTTCAAATATCCACAAAAAGCTTCAAAACCCTGTCGGATATTGTGCAAGATAACTCTAAAACTTTTTCAAAAATTTCTTTCAAACTTATTTTAACATAATTTAATATTTTGAGTCCTTTATGAGGAAGTTTGTTGCCAAAAATGTTTGGTATATGTCAGTGATTTGGTATAAGCCCACGTTACGGTACCTACAGATTTTAAAGCAAACTCGAGATATAAAATCAATATCCATATTTTATATACGACATAATTATTGCGTTTGGTTTGGTTTTGTTGTTTTTTTCTTGGTCAATGGCTGAGGGTATTTCTCCGTCAGCACAGCTGACTGATACGTACTTACTTGTTAATTTTTGTCGTTGGGCGCATCCACGCTGCGCTGGTTTGTATTTTTGCAATTTCTGTATTGTAATGTAAAAACTTATATATTTTCTCTTAGATTTCTCTTAGTGATAACTTCAATCTCTCTTAATGTATACTCTCTTCATTTTTTATGATCTCTACAAGAAACCAGATTTGTAGTTCATATATTTTAATTATGTCAGAGCTGAGCAAAATCGAGAGAGAGGCAAATTTAAGGGAGAATTAATATTTAATTTTTCTTGATGTTTCATTACTTATTACAAAATTCTTTAAACATTAATGTTGTCTAAAATCGTCCACAATGCAAATTATTAAAAAATATAAATAAAAAATTGCATAAACTTTTAATTGTTTATGGTTCACAAAAAACATAGAGTACGTTTTCACAACTTGCCAGTGTGCTAGCACACAGGCGTGCTCACCCCTGATTTATGTGCAAAAATGCAATTTCGCAAAAAAGGGCTTTTTTGTTGCCGATTGAAATCTGGACCATCTTTTGCAAAAACCTAGACAAATGTCAGTGCTTCATAAGCACAAAAAACTTTTTTGTTGATTTATGTCAAACTCTTAGTAAATGAGTTGCAACTCTTTTAGATATATCAACATGAAAATTTAACACAAGATAAGGTAGAAGTCGTAGAAAAAATAGAAATTGCTAACATAATATGCATTTTTTGAGTTATGCCACTCTTTGAGTGAATGAACGATATGTATGTTATTCTTTGCTTATTTAGCGAATTGTATTCCGGCTATGTTTATTTATTTTTTCTTTCTGCTTCTTTCACTGAATCTTTTTTTTGCAATTCAACTGAACTTGTTGTTCGATGTCCCAGTTCTTCTGCAATGGGTTCTTTCAGGTTAATGGTGTGCCATAATGAAGGTAACACCACTGATCGTGGTTCACTGATTTTCAATTCTCTCTTTGTTTTCTTTCTGTTTGCATTGCCAGTGTGAAGTTCTTGGGAAACAGGTTGACCACTACTCCATTGTTGGACTTTTTTATGCAGTTTGATGCAGGTTATGGATTACTCTACAAAATATCAATTACTAAGCGAGTAATTTATGGCGGATTTTTGCTAATGGTTCTGTCTTTTTTTCCTTCGACGGTTTATTTATGCAGGCAATAAAAAAGTTGGCTGTCACTGTTTAGTATATGTCGGTAGAAATAATCGGTGAGAATTGTTTCACATGTACAAGATATAAATGCTAACGTGTTCTGTTATTTAAACATAGCTCACACTTGAAGTAATTAGTGGAATAGGTCAAGTTGTGCAATTAAATCAGGAAGCAGGGAATTTTTCCTGTTATTTGATGTGATGTAGGATGCCTTTAAACTGGCCATCTTGCGTTTCATGTAATGATGTTACAACCGAGCAGTAATAAACCTGTTGTGATCTATAAATTCAGCATATTAAGAGTTTTATAGCATTTTTAAAAATATCTTCAGTTCGTTGTATGCATTAGCTGAATTCTATTCTGTTATTTCGCGTTTTGGATTTCTACTGCCATCTTTGCTGGTAGGTCCTTTCAGGTCTTTGCCTTTTTGATTCGTCTAAGAGGAAATTGCACTTCCCTTGTTTTTCCGTGTGAAAGGCATCGCATCACTGCCCATGTTTCACTATATTGTGGATAGTTTAATGATGGCCTTTTTGTAATCGTCGAAAATTGTTACGGTATTAATCAGCTCGATGCGGAAGTCGTCGCAAATAATATCCCAAGGTTAGAACAAAGTTGTGTGATCATTCGTCTTCTCCCAACATGTTCTTTATTTCCCAAAATGCATTTTTATTTTCCCAGAAGGCATTGGCTGCAGAGATGGTCTGTATGATCATTTCTTAGGTTTTGGACGGTCAGAAACGTCGAAAACGTATTATACCCGTAGAAAACATATAAAAAGTAGTGAACGTCATAAACCTCAAAAGATGTATGTTGTCACCATATTTTTCAATAAATACTGTCTTTATTATTCAAGAGCTTACGTACCTTTTTTTTGGAAATTTAAACACATTTGTATTAATATTTTAATTATTTTTTTTTTTAATAACTGAAATGATTGAATAAAAAATGGATAAAACACTTAGCGCACCACCTACAATACATTCTGAACACTACGTGTGATTCAAAGAATTTGGTGGTGAAATAATAAACAAACAATTGGTCTGTACGATAACTTTCACAGCAATAATTACTCAGCAAGTTCCAGCAACTTATCTCAGTGAATTTTACTCTCTCAAGCAAGAAAATTGCAAAAAGTTATCGAACAACTTTCTGCAAGAACTTGCAAGAAAGTGAGCTGGCAAAACTTACAAATTTTTACTGGACAAATTTTTCCAGCAAAAATTTGCAAGTTCTCAGTCACAGAATTGCCAAAAACTCTCTCAACTCGCTCTCTTTTGCTAGACAATTTTGTTATCGAACAGCATTCAGTAAAAATTTGTACAAATTTTTGGGTTATCGTACAGACCTTATAATTCCCATATAATATAAAAAATATACATAACATTTATCTTTTTTGAATGAAATCCTTTTATGTTTGTTTCTTTTTTATTAAAAAGGGATCTCAAAGAAATTACAAAATGAGTTTTGTTGTTATGAAAAATAATGATTTTTAGGTTATACAATTCGATTGTTTATGCTGTAAAAAAATCTTGGTTTACGACGTTTCTGACGTATGTAATATACGTCATAATTTCCGACAGACCATCTATGATTGGCTGTGTGTTTTAGTTCATTAACCTTTATTTAATCACAAATTGATTCAAATACATACATGTGTATGGATTCAAAACACATAAATCAGCTATCTAGCCCAATCTATGCATAAGAACCGAATAATTACATTTCATTAACACTTAATTATATTATGATTCACAACGCATTAAGAGATTGGTGCAAAGAAGCGTGGAATATGTAAATCTATTCCATGAAGGAATACATACACATGTGTTCAATGTTCTGTGCAAGGGAATTCCTATCGAATACCAGCATCGTAATACAAAATACCGTGCACAAGCAGAGCAATGACTCAGCTAATTGTTGAATAATTCCCAAAATAACATCGAAGCGAATTATACCCCGCATCGTCAATGAACCCAGAGAAGATTGTAACCACTTTCACTGAGCACAGAGCTATGCCATGGTGTTCATGTTTCAGTGCAAAAGTAATTGTTTATTTAGTTATTCCACATTGAAAAGATGCTCCAACATCATTCATTCATTGGAACGCGCACATAGAATGAGTGATGCGGCAGTTGCTCCTTTCCAACACACAGAAGTAATCAAGAATTTACATTCATACATATGTTTCTAATAAATGAATTCCACATTTGATTCGTGTGAATTTGCATCAACATCATCCGTCCATGGTGTGATGTGCCTTGTGGCTTTTGGCAATAAATGAGTTTCTTCAACTTCAACCCCTTGGTATAAGAATTTCAATCCATATGTCTAGTCTGGGGGGTCAAATACAGTGTTTCGTTGTTTTCAATTTCATGACTGTTTTTTTTTTTCTTAATATTTCATACAAAGAAAATATTTCTTTTTATTAAAATTGCAAAGTATTTTCGTATTTTTGTGTACGACAGAAAAATACAGTCGTCGTTATCGCCTTATAAGTTCATACTACTACGTATGTTAATAATTTCTACAAAGTGTTTCTTTTTCTCAACAAATTTTTGTACCCCTTTGTCTAATTGTTAAAGTACATAAGAGCATGGTGCGTAATGGGAAGTTTTAGAACTACATATCTTCACCATTAATGCCCAAAGACGTAACTAACAATACCGCAAGTTTACAGGAAAATCCAAAAACGTTATAAAAAAAAAATTGTTTTATAGAATTTCTATTTTATGAGGGCGAGTATTTGGGGTTTTATCAATCATGTCCGAATGGATGTAAGTAATGAAAACAAAACCTCGAAAACGCTTTTTTTAGGATCCGCTATTACAACAAAATCTGCAATGTTATACCATTTCCCGAAATGCAATTTTTTGAACAAGGTCGTTACTTTTAAACGTAAAAACTTGAAATTTTGTAAGAGCATGTATTTTAGCTTTATGTGTCAGGTTCAATCAAAAAATGAATTTTGACTTTTACGGAGTTACGTCTTTGGGCATTTATGGTGAAGATATGTATATTAAAAGTAGATATTCGGTAGGACTATACAAACCAAAAAAAATATATACAGTATTTCCCCAATATAAGCACTGCAGAAAATGAATGTAAAACAGTGAATACAAGCGGGGGATTCATACATGTATCGGAATCCCATTTATAAGCTCAATCGGTGCTTATATTCAAATCACTCTTCTAAGCACTAACGGTGCATATATAAAAATTCCCGGTTTATAAGCACATGCAATTGATATACATACACCTTCTCATTAAAACTGACATTTATTCGTTGTTTATCAACCAAATAAGAAAAACATTTCATTTATAACAAAACATTCCACTTCTTTGTGCAGTATTAGGCACGGATATCAATAGTAGTTACGTATATTTAAAGATAGCAGAATCTTAATTCTTTTTATTCTTGAACAAGTAAAAAGCGTTATGTTCGACCGGAGCGAATCATGAAATATTCTGAAGTAATATAGATTATTTGGGTGTGGTTTTTAGTTGACCTTTGATCTTAAAGTTTTTCTTTCAATCTATTGTTCGCCTCAAGGTCCTTATAATAAAACAAACATTTATTTTGTGTTATATTTGTATTTATGTCCGATATTTCGATATAAAACAAAATAAATGTTTGTACCAAACAAAACTAAAAGAATACAACAAAATGACAAGAAGCGCCAAACGGAACTCCTGGAAGCTTTTTTGTGAACAGGTAGATAGCGTGAATGACGTCTCTAAAATTAAAAAGTTTCTATCTAAAACTCACTCACAACCCGAGCTTATGGTTGATGAGACGGGTAAAAAGATGGAAACTACCGAGGAAGCTCTTACCCTTCTGATGAGAACGCACTTCCCGTCGAGTACTACGGCACACACAGTGCCACCGATGGAGATAGCTTATGCATCAGAAGAAGCACCAAAAATCAACAAATTGATGATTAAAGAAGCAATAATGAGCTTCTCACCATACAAAGCAGCGGGACTAGACCATATTTTCCCAGCCTTACTTCAAAGGGAAGTGGACTATATTTCTTCCAATCTGGTCGAGATTTTCAATGCTTGCTTAAACTTTGCGTATACTCCATTGGCCTGGAAAGAGGCAGGGTAGTATTCATTCCCAAGCCTGTCAAGTCAAATTATGCAATACCAAAATCTTATCGTCCGATAAGTTTAACTTCATTCTTACTCAAAACAATGGAACGGACGGTCGACACCATGAAAAAGAGTAATATCCCTAACGATATGCTCAAGTACAAACAACATGCATACGTAAAAGGTAGATCAGTGAAACCGCTTTACATGAGGTAGTACACCACATAGAGAGAACCTTCGAGATGAAGTTGTATACTCTCGCAGTTTGCATCGACATCGAAGGAGCGTTCAACAACGTCAGCACCGAAACGCTAATCCACTCCTTAGACGAGTTTCAGGTAACTGGATAGACCACATGCTAATGAATAGATGGATAAGCTGCGCGCTACAAGACGTAACAAAAAGAGACAAAGTTGGTCAGGGGACGCCACAGGGAGTAATACTATCACCTCTCCTATGGGTTACCACCATAAATAGTCTACTAAGGATCTTAACCGAAGAAGGATTTGAACCCATCTGCTATACAGACGACGTTATAATACTCCTTAAGGGAAAGAATCCAAATAATAGCATACAACTGGGCTAGACCGAGAGGTCTTAATGTCAACCCGGAAAAAACAGAATTTTGTCTATTCACTAGGAAAACGAAAATAGGAGCTTACGAAGAACCCGTTTTCCTAGATAAGATGATAAACATTTCTCCAACAATTAAGTACCTGCGAGTAATTCTAGACAGGAAACTTAAATGGAGAGACCATATTCAGGAAAGGGCAAATAAAGCCCACAGATGTTGGTCAACCTGCAGAAGGGCTATAGGCTCAAAATGGGGTTTCGATCCTAGGATGACACACTGGTTATACAGAAGCGTAATTAGACCGAATCTAACTTACGCTTCTGTGGTATGGTGGACAGCTACGGACAAGAAATGCAACGTAAAAGTACTGCAAAAAGTCCAAAGAACGTGCTGCTTAAGTATTAGCGGGGCAATGAGGACTACACCAACTAGGGCTTTACAGACAATTTTATTTGTCCACCCAATAGAAATTCAGGTAAGGTATGAGGCAGCCATCGCAGCTATAAGACTTAAGTCGATGAGCGAGTGGATCGTAAGAGACCACCAAACATACCACCAAAGCATATTACAGGTTACAACGGGTGAGTCAATAGATCATATTGTATCAGACCGTATACCTGAAACAATTGAATCCGCCTTGTGTGAAATTTTAATACCAGACAGGGACATGTGGATCGATGGAACCCTGGAACGGATGCCAACTGAAAGCTGTGGTTTCACAGATGGGGCCGTTCTAGGGGGGAGAACGGGTCTGGGTCTATATATCGAAGACCAGGAAACTAGAATCTCCCTTCGACTGCCGGATCATAATACGATCCTACAGGCCGAAATCCGAGCGATCACAGAGTGTCTGAACTGGTTTAAAGCTAACAGAAGGCCAATCACTGTAAACATCCTAACGGACAGTAAAGCAGCAATTAAAGCAATAACAAGCAAGACGGTGAAATCAAAAACTGTCCTGCAGTGTAAAAAATCAATCAACGACTACTCCCACCATGGTGGTGTGGCCACTATTTTTTGTCAGTCATCAGGAAACCACAAACTATTTTGTGGTTGCCGGACAGTTTGACATTTATCGATATTTCCGAAAAATCGATAGTCAAAGCTGATCGTGTTTACCCCGCGTTAGTCGTAGTTGCTTATTGCGTGTACTGAAACCGAATTAGCTTACATTTTCCAAATCACATTTAGGTTAGGTTAGGTTGAAAAGAGGGGCGCCACATGCTCGTATGGGGCATACACTTAAGCCAGTATAGGCCTGTTGTGCGCTCTAATTTCGGAAGCCTAAGGGGAATAAATTTTTTATTGCTTAATTTACTAAAAGAAAATAAATTTATCAGTTAAGAAATTCTGTGCCATTAACATAATCTCTTAACTTTTTGAACTCTGTATGGGCGTTTTCTGCCCATGCTTTTAACCCTAGACGCGCCGTTTTTAAAGGCTTAGCATTATCTAGGCTTATCGTTATCTCGTTACCCCTAATCCCTTTATGTCCTAGTACCCATATAATGTTAACAGAACCATGGTGGGAGTAGTCGTTGATTGATTTTTTACACTGCAGGACAGTTTTTGATTTCACCGTCTTGCTTGTTATTGCTTTAATTGCTGCTTTACTGTCCGTTAGGATGTTTACAGTGATTGGCCTTCTGTTAGCTTTAAACCAGTTCAGACACTCTGTGATCGCTCGGATTTCGGCCTGTAGGATCGTATTATGATCCGGCAGTCGAAGGGAGATTCTAGTTTCCTGGTCTTCGATATATAGACCCAGACCCGTTCTCCCCCCTAGAACGGCCCCATCTGTGAAACCACAGCTTTCAGTTGGCATCCGTTCCAGGGTTCCATAGATCCACATGTCCCTGTCTGGTATTAAAATTCCACACAAGGCGGATTCAATTGTTTCAGGTATACGGTCTGATACAATATGATCTATTGACTCACCCGTTGTAACCTGTAATATGCTTTGGTGGTATGTTTGGTGGTCTCTTACGATCCACTCGCTCATCGACTTAAGTCTTATAGCTGCGATGGCTGCCTCATACCTTACCTGAATTTCTATTGGGTGGACAAATAAAATTGTCTGTAAAGCCCTAGTTGGTGTAGTCCTCATTGCCTTGCTAATACTTAAGCAGCACGTTCTTTGGACTTTTTGCAGTACTTTTACGTTGCATTTCTTGTCCGTAGCTGTCCACCATACCACAGAAGCGTAAGTTAGATTCTGTCTAATTACGCTTCTGTATAATCAGTGTGTCATCCTAGGATTGAAACCCCATTTTGAGCCTATAGCCCTTCTGCAGGTTGACCAACATCTGTGGGCTTTATTAGCCCTTTCCTGAATATGGTCTCTCCATTTAAGTTTCCTGTCTAGAATTACTCCCAGGTACTTAATTGTTGGAGAAATGTTTATCATCTTATCTAGGAAAACGGGTTCTTCGTAAGCTCCTATTTTCGTTTTCCTAGTGAATAGACAAAATTCTGTTTTTTCCGGGTTGACATTAAGACCTCTCGGTCTAGCCCAGTTGTATGCTATTATTTGGATTCTTTCCCTTAAGTCGTCTGCATAGCAGATGGGTTCAAATCCTTCTTCGGTTAAGATCCTTAGTAGACTATTTATGGTGGTAACCCATAGGAGAGGTGATAGTATTACTCCCTGTGGCGTCCCCTGACCAACTTTGTCTCTTTTTGTTACGTCTTGTAGCGCGCAGCTTATCCATCTATTCATTAGCATGTGGTCTATCCAGTTACCTGAAACTCGTCTAAGGAGTGGATTAGCGTTTCGGTGCTGACGTTGTTGAACGCTCCTTCGATGTCGATGCAAACTGCGAGAGTATACAACTTCATCTCGAAGGTTCTCTCTATGTGGTGTACTACCTCATGTAATGCGGTTTCACTGATTTACCTTTTACGTATGCATGTTGTTTGTACTTGAGCATATAGTTAGGGATATTACTCTTTTTCATGGTGTCGACCGTCCGTTCCATTGTTTTGAGTAAGAATGAAGTTAAACTTATCGGACGATAAGATTTTGGTATTGCATAATTTGACTTGACAGGCTTGGGAATGAATACTACCCTTGCCTCTTTCCAGGCCAATGGAGTATACGCAAAGTTTAAGCAAGCATTGAAAATCTCGACCAGATTGGACGAAATATAGTCCACTTCCCTTTGAAGTAAGGCTGGGAAAATATGGTCTAGTCCCGCTGCTTTGTATGGTGAGAAGCTCATTATTGCTTGTTTAATCATCAATTTGTTGATTTTTGGTGCTTCTTCTGATGCATAAGCTATCTCCATCGGTGACACTGTGTGTGCCGTAGTACTCGACGGGAAGTGCGTTCTCATCAGAAGGGTAAGAGCTTCCTCGGTTGTTTCCATCTTTTTACCCGTCTCATCAACCATAAGCTCGGGTTGTGAGTGAGTTTTAGATAGAAAATTTTTAATTTTAGAGACGTCATTCACGCTATCTACCTGTTCACAAAAAAGCTTCCAGGAGTTCCGTTTGGCGCTTCTTGTCATTTTGTTGTATTCTTTTAGTTTTGTTTGGTAGTTGTCCCAGAATACGGCTGCTTTTTTACGTTTTGCCCTATTGTAAAGTCTTCGGACCTCTTTTCGTAGGCAGATTTCCTCTCTCGAAGTGGACATCTTTCTTCGAAAGACCTTACTAGAGCCTCTGTTAGTTTGTTGACATTTCTATATATATCTTCTTTGCTTAGGCAAACCTCAACTTCTTGCCCTAGTCTATCTTTAACTTGTTTTCCGAATTTAGCCCAGTTAGTTTTGGATTTATTTCGGAAAGTTATCGGATTCGGCGGTGGCCTTGTTATTTTAAACCTAATATACCTATGGTCAGAGAAGGAGTGTTCCTTTGAAACCCTCCACTCATGTACCTCGTTTATAAGATTTTCTGAACATATTGTTACATCTAATACTTCCTCCCTAACTCTGTTAACAAAGATTGGTGTATTTCCTATGTTAAGGGTTATCAGGTCGTTAGTATTCAATAATTCTAGAAGGGCTTGACCCCTCTTGTTAGTATTAAAACTACCCCACGAAATGTGGTGAGAGTTAGCATCGCTACCTATTAGTACTTCGTTACCTGTTTGCTTGATTTTCCTCACCAGTTGCTGTAGCTCCGACGAAGGTGGTAATGTCGGCGAGTCGAACGGCAGGTAAATTGATGCTGGGTATATATTACCATTTCCTTGCTTCAACACTGTGGCGTCCGAGGTTGACAACTCTGGGGAGAAAAGAAAGCATACGTTTTTATGGCATATAATACAGGTCCTCGGTCGGTTTCCTGTATTAGCGTAAAAGAGTTGGTAATTAATCTTCCTCTTCTGGAAGGCCCTGGGCTTCTTATCAGAGCCCTTGGTACTTCCAGAGGATTCAGCGGTCGCGCTCACCTTCTTCGTGCCCGAGCACTCCTTTTCGTCCTCCGTCGAAGGGTTCTTTGGTCAGTCTCCTTCGCGTGGGTTTTGAGAGGAATTGCTTAGGACATTTGATGGTGGGAAGCTCATTTTCTTCTTACTTGGTTTGGCGGTATTTTCTTCCTCTGGAGATATGATCCTCTTCGCCGCTTCCGAAAAAGTGGAGGGATTGTTGATCTCTTTTGGTGCGGCCCGCTGGATCCTCTTGTTCCTACGTCTCTGGGCTCCAGTCCACCGAACTTTTTTCTCCGTTGTAAGTTTAGATATGCTTTCGCTTACCTCTTCTACCAACTTGTGGACCTCCTCGTTAACGGGCTTCTCCACAACGGTGGTGTTGATTTTGCAACTGCTGTCTGATTCGGAGTCAGGGTCGCTCCCATCCTCGGATGACTGGGTCCAGATTAAACTCTCTCTTCGCTTCCCCTTCTCCTCATCTTTTTTACATTTCGGTTGCGTGCTTGTAGCAGTACCGTCGACCACAGATGCCAAGGCACCCACATCTGTGGGAGATGTTTGCTCACGATCGCTTGATGACGACGAGGTGTGACTCGCAGGCAGATCACTATTCCCCGCCGGTACTGGGTTATTTAGGCCCTGCACCGTAACTTTTATTCCTTCTTTGTCCGCCATGTTTGTTTTTTGTTTTAGAGGAACACCCCCGTAGTCAGTTTTTTGTCCGCGGGAACCTCAGAGGTTGCAGAGGTAGGTGGTCGTGCAACTCCACCCTAGACGGGTCATGTCACAAGTGATTTCCCTCTTAAATGGTAGAGTAGCACGACCATCCACCTCCCCCTATCCGCCTGTGGGGACGCGCCCGGTAGGAGAACTGACAAACACCCTCGGGAAATCACATTTAATTGGACAGAATTAAACAAAAAAAAAACAATGATTTCCCCATGTATGACAGTAAATGCAATGTATACGTTTCCTTTTGCACAATGCGAAAAAGACTTAATACCCTTACCACAAGGTGGTGTAGGGTATAAAAATTGTATATGGACTAGTAAATTTAACAACAACCATAATATAGAGGGTATAATTATATTTGTCTTTCCATCGAAATATTCGTCGGAGAACATATAACGTATATATATTATTGATCAGCTTAAGATTCTATGTCGATATAACCATGTACGTCTGTCCCTCCATCTGTCTTTTGAAATCAAGATACCGCTTTTAATATTTAGATAGACTTCATAATTTGATATTGAAGTTTATATTATTACTGGTTTTAAAATGGGTTATATCGGTTCACGTTTTGATATTGCCCCCTTAGAACGGTACCTCCGGATTTTCGGTATTTTAAAGGTTGTAGCATAAATATACCACTAAAATGGCTAAAAATTGGTATTTATCCACCTGAAATTTGTCAATATAGGTTCACTTCTTCATATAGTATATACTATCTATCTACCAAAAGCCCACCGAAATGGCTGAAAGTTGGTATTTAGTCTTCGTTTGGGATATAAAACTGTCTACTGAAATTTGTCGATATAGCTCCATGTCTTCATATAGTCCCCATAGAACGGTACCTCCCGATTTTCGGTATTTTAAAGTTAGTGTCCTCAATATCTTCGATGGGGGTACAGAACTTTCCACCTGAAATTTGTCGGTACAGGTCAAAGTCTTCATATAGCCCTCATAGTAGGGTACCTTCTATTTTCGGTATTTTAAAGGTTGTAAACACTGAAAGTTGGTAGTTAGTCTTCGTTGGGGTTGCAAAACTTTCCACCATTAATTTGTCGTATAGGTCCACGTCTTCATATAGCCCCCATAGAAGGTACCTGCCGATTTTGAAAGTTTCAGTGTCATTATCAAACCGAAATGGATGGAATTTGGTATTTGTTTTCCAGGCGGGTATAAAATATTCCAGAAGAAAATTCTCAGTATAAGTCCATATCTTCACATAGACCCCATACAAGCGTACCTGCCGACTTTTAGAATAAACAACGATGAAGCCCCATATAAGCTCTGCTAAAGGAATATTCTGTTCATGCAAGGAATAATATGAAGAGCTTAGTACTCTAATAAACGAAACGAAGCTGATTGCTCAATACAGTTCATGGTGGAGGGTATAGAAAGTTCGGCCCGTACTCTGGATATATGCCACAAACATATATAGTAGCGTTCGAATCTTATATTAAATCAAGCTCATGAAACTTTACTTTGTTCTATGTGACAATAGCTAAAACTATTGTCTCATGCAACCTTCAATTAATTTTAGGAATACGCTCATCAATTTGTGCCACATGTGCGGCCGCCTTTTTTGGGGGCTAAAAGTTGGGGTTGGATATCGAAGAACATGAGAGAATACATACAGTTCCGCAATGTTCTACATGCGTGTGAAAACGGACTACCGCTATAAATAAGAATGCAGCCAACATTTTTTATTTACATCGTACAAATGTAATTCCACAACCACCAGCATATATTGTGGGTGATTTCATTCGGCACTGTTTTTGCATTTCGATTTATTTGAGAGTTTTGCATGTGCGATGGTATTTGGTATGCATTAAATGTTCTCTTAGTCGTTGTATACAAATATTTCTTCAGATTTGAGTCTGAAAAATGTAAATATTAATGTACCTTTGTGAGTTCACACTCACCCACGACATAAATCGCAGAGGGGTGGGGTGGTAAATTGCAATAAAAACATATTTGAACTTAAATATTGCCAGAATTTATATTTTGAATGCGTGGCAAATTGTTTGCTCTAACGATGAACATCTGTGTGTGTTTCTTATTGGCGAATTCTGCTCATTGCAGTATTCTTTTAAGGTGTCGAGTTGTTAATGGTTGTTTTACATGTATGATATTATTTATTGATAGGTGAAGTGGAGTATTGTATAATTTGTTGTGGCAAAAGTCAATATCCTGTTAACAATTTCAATTACTTGTTAATAATTTTGGGGGAGACAGTAGCCAATGAGACGGATAGTACCACAAGGAGTAGATATTTTTCGTCGGACACCGACTACGATCCTTTACCATAGAAATATTGACTGTTTTAATAAGAAAAATATTTTTGACATCATTTTATGATATTAAATACATTGTCGTTTTAGCGAAAACGGAGATTTAAAAGCTTCACGGATAAGGGAGCTATATACATTTTATCCCAAAACAAGTAAGAACGGCGTTATGCTTTCGTTTATAAAGAAGACTAAATACCACATTTCAGCAAGTTCGGTAAAACAATGTGGCTAACCTTATGTTCCTTTCCGATTTGTGGCTTAACCTTACATTTTATAGACCTATGCCCAAAGAAAGACTCAAAGAATAATCCATGGGCAACATGACTTTGGTGTAGGATTTTTCGATATATACACTGCATCGACCTAAAATTGGTGCTGACATTTTAAAGTCGGAATTTCGGGGTTTTTTGATTTTTTTTTAATAAACCGGACGCGCAACAGGATAATTTTCCAAACTCATAATAGGATTATATAACTCGTGATTTTACGTCGTTTAATGTATGTATATCTCGTGAGTGTGAACGGAGTAAATGGAGTCTGAAGGCCAAAATTTGATGCGTGAATTTTCTTAAAAAACTATTTTTTGCGTTTGAAAATTGCAAGTGTCATTCAATTTCCTTTGAACCCCGCGTGAATTTAGTTTTTTTACGCGACGGATCTAATGAACCATTCCGCGATCGAACCCATCCACTAAAACCGCGGAAATATATATCTCGGAAATAAGAAAATCAGCAAAAATATATTTATCCCCGTAATAAACAGCGATTTTCTTAAAAAAGTTTTACATAAATGAAATCCTTCATACGCGATTATAATATTTGCGAAAACGCGTGTCATAAATTAAAAGAGATACGCGAGTAATATGGGTCTTTTACTCAAAATAGAATGTGGAGGCACATCCACGGTTCTTGAAGAATCTATTTGAAATAGGTGTATATTAACGTATTTTTGATGGACGCTAATAAAACTGGATGCGCATCAAAATCGTATGCACATTGTGCGACTTTTACCCACTTTAAGGTTTTTGGCATTGTGAGATGCAACTGACGACACACAATGGCCGCTGAGTGAAACATCGAAATATGCATGCATATTGGAAGAGATTGATTCGCTTTAACGAAAATCGGAAGCGCATCAACCGACTTTAACTAATTCGTGAATAACCGGCTTTTTATAATTGTAATTTCAATATTACTCTTAATTTCCTATGCTTAGAATTTATTACAGTAATCAGTTAAGCCTTCGCGATGAAAAACCATATTTCTTGATGAAGTTTTAGCGTACACTAGAGTATGGGATTGGATGGAGTACACTAATTATTGTATGGGATTTTAGCGAAATAGTTGGAGAACTCTCAAATATTTTTTTATATATTAAAATCGAACCAAAAATATATATTTGGAATAATATATTAACAATAAGTGTTATCTCTTTTTTATACCCTCCACCATAGTATGGAGGGTATATTAAGTTTGTTTTTCCGTTTGTAACGCATTGAAATACTCATTTGCGACCCTATAAAGTATATATATTCTTGATCAGGGTAAAATTCTAAGTCGATCTGAGCACGTCCGTCCGTCCGTCCGTCCGTCTGTGGTAATCACTCTAGCATCCTCAAAAATGGAGATAGGACTCTGAAATTTTGGAAAAATGCGTCTTTTGTTTGCAGGCAGGTCAAGTTCGATGATGGGCTATATCGGTCCACGTTTTGGTATAGCCCCCATATAACGGTACCCCCCGATTTACGGTATTTTGACGTTTTTAGCTACATTTTCAGACCGATTTGGCTATAATTTGACATTTAGGGTTCTTAAGTGGCAATAAACATATATAACAAAACTTGTGGACATAGGTCCACGTTTTGGTATAGCCCCCATATAACGGTACCCCCCGATTTGCGGTATTTTGACGTTTTTAGCTACATTTTTTGACCGATTTAGCTATAATATGACATTTAGGGTTCTTAAGTATCAATAAACTTATATAACAAAAGTTGTGGACATAGGTCCACGTTTTGGTATAGCCCCCATATAACGGTACCCCCCGATTTACGGTATTTTGAGTATTTTGACGGTTCTAGCTACATTTTCAGACCGATTTGGCTATAATTTAACATTTAGGGTTCTTAAGTGTCAATAAACAAATATAACAAAACTTTTGGACATAGGTCCACGTTTTGGTATAGCCCCCATATAACGGTACCCCCCGATTTGCGGTATTTTGACGTTTTTAGCTACATTTTTAGACCGATTTAGCTATAATTTGACATTTAGGGTTCTTAAGTATCAATAAACATATATAACAAAAGTTGTGGACATAGGTCCACGTTTTGGTATAGCCCCCATGTAACGGTACCCCCCGATATACGGTATTTTGACGTTTTTAGCTACATTATCAGACCGATGTAGCTATAATTTGACATTTAGGGTTCCTAAGTGTTAATAAACTTATATATTAGTAGTTGTGGACATAGGTCCACGTTTTGGTATAGCCCCCATATAACGATACCCCCCGATTTGCGGTATTTTGACGTTTTTAGCTACATTATCAGACCGATGTAGCTATAATTTCACATTTAGGGTTCTTAAGTATCAATAAACTTATATAACAAAAGTTGTGGACATAGGTCCACGTTTTGGTATAGCCCCCATATAACGGTACCCCCCGATTTACGGTATTTTGACGGTTTTAGCTAAATTTTCAGACCGACTTAGCTATATTTTGACATTTAGGGTTCTTAAGTGTCATTAAACTTATTTAACAAAAGCTGTGGACATAGGTCCACGTTTTGGTATAGCCCCCATATAACGGTACCCCCCGATTTACGGTATTTTGACGTTTTTAGCTACATTTTCAGACCGATATAGCTATAATTTGACATTTAGGGTTTTTAAGTGTAACTAAACTTATATAACAAAAGTTGTGGACCTAGGTCCACGTTTTGGTATAGCCCCCATATAACTGTACCCCCGATTTACGGCATTTTGACGTTTTTATCTACATTTTCAGACAGATTTAGCTATCAATTGACATTTAGGGTTCTTAAATGTCAATAAACTTATATAACTAGTGGACATAGGTCCATGTTTTGGAATAGCCCCCATATAACTTTACCGCCCGATTTCAGGTATTTTGAGAATTTTACCAACAAGTTTTAACCGAATTATCTGTAATTTGAACATTTGACATTTGAAATTCTTAGTGGTCACCACACCTCTCCACCAAAAATTGTCAAGAAAGCCCCCATATAACGGTACCTCCCGATTTTCAGTAATTTGATGATTTTAGCTACAATATTAAACCGAACTGGCAGTAATTTGACATTTGAAGTTCTTAGCGGTCACAACACCTCTCCATCAAAAATTGTCAACATAGGTCCATGTTCGGATATAGCTCCCATGTAACGGTACCTCCCAATTTTCAGTAATTTGGCAATTTTAGCTACAATTTTTAACAGAACTAACTGTAATTTGACATTTGAAGGTTGTAGTGGTCACCACACATCTGCATCAACAATTTTCAATATAACGATACTTCCCGATTTTCGGTACTTTGAGGATTTTACTTAAAATGTTTAACCGAACGTAGGTCCATGTTTTTGTAGTTTTCTGTAATTTGAAATTTAAAAAATTCTGCAACAAAAATTTTTCATTTAAGTTCATATTTTCGTATAGCCCAGATACCTCCGAACTAGCTGTTAATGACATTTGAAGTTCCCACGTCATGTACCGATTTTCGATATTTTGAGGATTCTAGCTAAATTTTTTAACCGAATTAGGAGTTATTTGACATTAAAGGCTCCCATCAAAAAATGTCATCATAGGCCCATGTTTTATTATAACCCCTATATAACAGTACCTCCCAATTTCTAGCCCACCAAAAATTGTCAACAGTTAGATATAGGCACCATAAAAAAGGGCCTCCCGAATGAAGCATTTTATGTACATTATCTGACATTTTAACGTACTCATAGGACAGGAATGAATATTTTATGGTGGAGGGTATGAAAAGTTCGGCCCGGCCGAACTTAATGCTTTTTTACTTGTTTTTAGCTATAATAGTACGTTTATATATAACCGGATTTAACAAACCCACTGGATTTTAAATGTCAATTCCATTACATATACATACGTCAAACAAATCCTCACAAAGAAGGTTAACCCTGCAAAAGGCTATAATATAAACATGGCCTAAGATGCAATTTATAAAGCCAAAGTTTATAATTTTGGATTCATATTTTTTACGCGTTATCTAGAATCTGTACGTATTTCTAATTTATTTTTTTAGAGGTTTATTCGGGCTCTGATGTAGTATAATTTAGATTTGCTCCCAGATTTTTTTAAATTTTTTTCTGATTTTCCGCGAAAATAAAAACAAGTTTTAGAAATAATGGTGCATCAACGGATTGATATCAAATGCTGTTACTGATATATGCATACATTTTCTCAATGCAACAAATAAGTAATTTTAAAATATTTTTTCCTTATAAGAGAATAAAAACCGATATAACTTTTGCGCGCATCGGTCAATTTTGTGAACGCGAACAGATTTGAAACCAGAATTTTTTCCTAAACCTTAACCTTAATTTTTCTCAATATTTCGGGAGGTACTATTATATGGGGGCTATATCAAAACATGGACCTTTGTTGACGGTTTTTGGTGCAAAACTTTCGGGTCCCTTGAAAACATGAAATGTCACATTACCGCTAGTTCGGTTAAAAATTGTGGTTAAAATCCTAAAAATACCGAGAATCGGGAGGTACCGTTATATGGGTGCTATACCAAAATATGGCGATTCGGTCTGAAAATGTGACTAAAAACGTCAAAATACCTGAAGTTGGTACCGTTATATGGGTGCTATACCAAAACGTGAATCGATATAGTCCATCATCGAACTTGACCTGTCTGCAAACAAAAGACGCACCTTCCCAAAATTTCAGACGGGCGGATATGCATTAGGGTGGTTTAAACAAATCGATGTGGAATTTTTTTATCCAGCCCCCTAAAATATTTAGTTTTGTTGGATTTTAAGATTACCAAAGTTTGAGCTTAATCGGAATATGTTAACACGTGCCACTGGGGCCTCAAATTTTCCATAGTAATTTGTATGGGGCAAAAGTTGAATTTTAACGAAATTGCTCTAAGCGCCAAATTTATTGTCCAATCGAAAAGAAAATTTTACCAGTTCTTTCTGTGGCTAAACAAGTAATCCTACAACAAATTTTGAATTTTGTAGTTCTATTTCTAAATGCGGTACAATAAAGAACTCTTTCCAAAATTTACCTAAATAGCAACAACTTAATAACTTGACGTACAAAAATGGAAGCGAAAATGGTACTATGCTTTTCTATAATGATCGGTTTTTATTATTGTACCACGTGGGTAAATCTTTTTTATTTAATTTTGTTATTCATACGAGGGCAGTTCGGAAACTTCTTAGCCAAGCACAAAAAGCGCGGTATAGACAGAAAAAAATAAGTGTTTTGGGAACTTCCATCTCTGTTATGAACAACTCCTTCATATAGAAACAGGTGATCAAAAAAGACGCATCCGCAATTTGTTTACAATGGAAAAATTAGAAATGCGTGCTGTCATTAAATATTTACATAAAAAAGGTTTATCGGGACAAGAAATTCATAATGATATGGTGAATGTGTTAGGTGAAAGTGCTCGTTCATATGCAACAGTAAAAAATTGGGTTGCTGAATTTAAACGTGGCCGTACAAGCATTGAAGATGAACCACGTAGTGGACGTCCAAAAACAGCAACAACAACAGAAATTGTAGCCAAAGTGCATGATATGGTATTAAATGATCGACGAATAAAAGTGCGTGAAATTGGTAATACCATGGGCATCTCAAATGATCGAGTCCATTTAATTTTGCATGAAAAACTACAGATGAAAAAGCTTTCTGCAAGTAGGGTGCCGCATTTGTTAACAGTCGATCAAAAACGCATAAGAATGAACATTTCTCAAGCTTGTTTGTAAAGTTTTTTAAACGAAATAAAATGGATTTTAAGCGTCGTTTCATAACTGTTGATGAGACATGGATCCATCACTATACTCCAGATACAAAAGAACAATCCAAACAATGGAGGAAGTGCCCCAAAGAAGTCAAAAACAATTCAATCGGCTGGTAAGGTTATGGCAACGGTTTTTTGGGACTTCAAATGTATTTTATTGATTGACTATCTGCAAAAGGGTAAAACAATAAATTCAGAGTACTATTGCAACCTTTTGGATCAATTAAATGTACAAATTCGAGAAAACGTCCTGGCTTACAACACAAAAAAATAATTTTCATCAAGACAACGCACCAGCGCACAAGAGTGTTTTAACAATGGCTAAAATCAACGAATTAAAGTACGAGTTGCTTGACCACCCACCTTATTCTCCTGATTTAGCTCCCAGTGACTTTTACTTGTTCCCAAATCTACAAAAATTCCTTGCTGGCAAGCGTTTTACCTAAAATGAAGATGCAATTGCAGTTGTAAACCACTATTTTGAAGACCTTGAGGAAAACTATTTTAATCAAGGGATAGAATTGCTAGAAAAGCGTTGGACTAAGTGTATTGAAGTTTCAGGAGATTGTATTGAAAAATAAAAATATTTTTGAAAAACTAACTATTCTCTTTCATTGATAGGCTAAGAAGTTTCCGAACCGCCCTCGTATACAGCGATATTATGTTTTCCGTGGATAAGTCCATGCTTCTTTATTTTTTTTTTCCATACGGGCAAAATGTGCCTCATCGAAAAAATGGTTTTAGACCCCATTTAGGTTTGGATGAAATCTGTTTCAGACAATTTGGAGTCGATTTAGCAATGTCCGTCCATCTGTCTGTCTTGCTGCAGCGCACGATAACTCTCGAACGGATGAACTGATTTGGTTCAAAATTTTGCCTGTTTTTCGAGGGCAAGTTCGTGCTTCCTGATATAGTGGTACCTCTAAGATATACGGTGACGAACTGAAATGCCTGGAGGGCGCGATATCTATCAAAATGTAATTACTCCCAAAATAAGATGACTGTTCCAGAACCTGCAAGAATCTGCAAATTTTTACAACGATAACAAGTTTTTCTTTATGTTATAGAAAAATTGGAAAAATTAGTATATTCTTGCAGTTCTGGAAGAGACCAAAGATCCACATACAAAATGGACTATGTCGGTGCAATCCAAATATATTTTTGTCGGGAAGTCCATACGACCAAAAAGGGAATACAACATTCCTACAGAGAATTGTGGGTACAGACCATGAAGGAAACAACAAAAATGTGAATACATTCACAGAAAACGCAATTATAGTAAATTGGTGGGTCAAAAGATTTGTTCTCTTTGTTACGGTCGTTCTTGGCAATCGTGTTGTATGTGTGTAAATTTCCAAAAAAATTTCAACACCACCGTGCCAAGCGTGAATTCTACACCATAGTTACAAGTTTTGATATAGCCTCCGTGAGAATGTATACTATTTGGACGGTTTTATCTTATTTTTCATACAAAAATAGGAATAGTTTCTCATTTAAGGTTCCAAGGAGACGATAAATTGGCGCCATATGTCCACATTTTGGTATATCCCCCATATCACGGTACCTCACGATTTTAGCTACTTTGGACTACTTTAGCTAACTTTTTCTACCAATTTGCAACTTACGGTTTTTAGTTCTTAAAGAACTTATCCAAAAAATTGTAGGCATACGTACATTTATAATAATGGTTCCTCCCTATCGATGTTGCTCTAATTTCTTACGGCAGGTTCTCAGATTGGAAGGAGAACGACCAGTGATTCTTTAATTTCGCACAGTGTGTTTTCAGATTGGAAGGTAAACGTTACTGCCCGATGTGAAGACTTTTTTTCACGTCGACTCCATTTCCTTTCACGGATTTCTGTAACAATTGATTTGATGTCAATTTCTGAAAGATTGCAGCTTGTTAGCGAGCTCATTACATGTAATACGAATGATCATGAAATCGACGTATATTTTCGAGAGCAGATGATCGGGAAGCGCTGTGATCGGTGTTCGGGTCCAGATGAGAACGCGATGTATTCGGCGTTCGGGTGTGGATGATCGAGAACAGTTAGTCTAGGGCTATGGTGTAGTCCCAGTAGAACTGCAGACCCGAAGGACCTGTAGAACTCTTGATCCGAAGGACCTGTGGAACTCCTGGTCCGAAGGGCTTGTGGAATTTCTGACACGAAGGCCTCTAGGTAGCGGTTATTGTTTTTGTCACGTTACAGTATTCAGTTCTAAACAAGTAAAAATCGTTAAGTTGGGCAGGGCAGAACTTTTTATACCCTCCACCATAAAATATTCTTAACTAACATGGAATAATTAGTTTCATTCCTGTACACAAGATTTGAAAACTCAATTTTTAAAATTTGACAATAGATGGAGTTAAGCTCTGTTGTTACGATATCATAAAAACATTATGTTAAGTAGTTAACTATTTCAGGCGATTTTAACCGCTAAGTTCATACTCAATGAACTGGAAACTGCTATGGAATACAATCCTGAGTCCAACTTTTTACTTTCCTACAATTTGTATAAGTCGAATTGCGCTTTAATAGGGATTTTATCATTAACATACCCCTGTTGTTGGTAAAATTTGTATATACTTTGTTTCATATACATTTGTGCATTATGCATCTTTTCCAGTCTTTACAGTTCTATGTCTTTGGAAATTTTACATACCATTCCACCACCGTGGTACCAAAAAAAATGTCTAAATTATCCTTTATATAAGGTCTATACCAAAACGTGGATCTATGTTGACGATATTTAGTGATGAAGTTTCGTGACCTATGAGAACCGCAAATGTTAAATTACAACTAGCTCGCTTAAAAATTGTAGCTAAAATCCTCAAAATACCGACAATCGGGGATAACGTTATATGGGGGCAATACCAAAACATGGACCTATATTGACGATTTCAGGTGGAGAACTTTTGAGTCCACTAAGAACCTCAATTGCCAAATTATAGCTATTTCGCTTAAACATTGTAGCGAAATCTTTAAAATACCGAAAATCGGGAGGAACCTTTATATGGGAACTATACCAAAACGTGGACCATGTTGACGATTTTAGATGGAGAACTTTCGTGTCTACTGAGAACTTTAAATGTCAAATTACAGCTAGTTCGGTTGAAAAAAGTGACTACAATCCTCAAAATACCGAAAATCGGGAGTTATATGGGGGCTATATCAAAACCTGGACCTTCGTTGATGGTTTTAGGTGAAGAACTTTAGTGTCCGTTGAGAACCTTAAATGCCAAATTACAGCTAGTTCGGTTAAAAATTGTGGCTACAATCTTTAACCGAACTAGCTGTAATCCGAAATCGGGAGGTACCGTTATATGGGGTCTATTCGAAAATAAGAACCTATGTTGAAGATTGTGGATGGAGAACTTTTGTGTTCACTGAAAACCTTAAATGTCAAATTACAGCTAGTTCGGCTACAAATTGTGGCTACAATCCTCAAAATCAATACCCAAAATCGGGAGGCACTATTATATGGGGGCTATATCAAAATATGGACCTATGTTGACGGTTTTTGGTGCAAAACTGTCGGGTCCTTTGAAAACCTGACATGTCATATTACAGCTAGTTCGGTTAAAAATTGTGGTTAAAATCCTCAAAATACCGAGAATCGGGATGTACCGTTATGGGGGCTATACCAAAACGTGGATCGATATAGCCCATCATCGAACTTGACCTGCCTGCAAACAAAAGACGCACCTTCCCAAAATTACAGCGTCCTATCTCAATACATATGGGACATATGGGTGGTTTTAAAAAGTCGATGTCGAATTTTTTTGTCCGGCACTCCCCCTAAAATGTTTAGTTTTGTTGGATTTTAAGATTACCAAAGTTTGAGCTGAATCGGAATATGTTAACACGTGCCACTGGGGCCTCAAAGTTTCCATAGTAATTTGTATGGCGCAAAAGGTGAATTTTAACGAAATTGCTTTTAACGCCAAATTTATTGTCCAATAGAAAATTTTACCAGTTCTTTCAGTGGCCAAACAAGTAATCCTTCAAAAAATATCAATTTTGTAGTTCTATTTCTAAATGCGGTATAATATAGAACTCTTTCTTTACCTAAATAGCAACAACTTAATAACTTGAGGTACAAAAACGGAAGCGAAAATGGTACCGTCATTGCTTTTCTATAATGATCGGTTATTGTTATTGTACCACGTGGGTAAATCTTTTTTCTTCATATATTTAATTTTGTTATTCATATATCTAATGTCGACGAAATAAATTGTTTCGAAAAAATCTACATTATTACCACAACTATTTGTCATTCTTCATCAATTATGTTCGTGTTTTTACATTATCGTGTGAAACTTTATACGGGGATTACTGAGTGAAATCGGACACTTGTTCAAAATGAGGTTGTTGATTTCACTTATTTTTTGCTGTGGTGATGCTGCTCATCAGCAAAACATTTTAGTATACTTTTAGATTTTTTTGACCAACGGCATCAGAGATATCGCGCCTTAAAAAAGTCGAATTCTGTAAAACTATATGCAAACAAATATTCATAACTTCTTTAATATTGGTCCAATTTAAAAAAAAAATCTTTTTTTTGTATGTTTTGTTAATTTATCAGTTATTTAATAAAATATAGAGAATTGCGAAATGGACTTGTATGCAATGTTCGCGATTTAATATTTAAAATAAATTTTTAACAATGATTGACACCTTCGTTTTTCTTGAAAATTTTTTGAATTAAACTACGATCAATTATAAAAATTTTAATTCCTATTTGGTAGGAATAACTACAGCTCGGCAATTATATAACTGAGCATCCGAGCCAAATAATCTACTATATATTAAAAAGGTATTTTCTTCAGAAGATGATTATTTAAATACGAAATAGGATTTGAATATGAAATATGTAATGTTTAAAACTATCGCGGGCACAAAAGACTTCATTCAGTAATACCCACTAATGCTGGTACACCAATTTCTAAACCATTCTTAAAATCGCTAAATAAAGAAGTTTTTTAAGATGTTTAAGTTAAATTCCTAAAAAAATAACAAAACAAATATTAATTAATCCAACGTGTTAGGTTTTTGGCAAAATAGCATGTTTTGCACAGTGGTATATAGGAAAAATTAAGTGACAAATTTAAAAAATTTAGAAGAAATAGTAATCATTAGAATCCCACTACCAAATTGGACTTAAATTTTTTGTAACTGATCGTAGTTTAATACAAAAAAATTTCAAAGAAATCGAAGTGGTCAATCATTGTTAAAAAATGATTTTAAGTATACAATCGCGAAAATTGCATCCAAGCCCACTGTGCAAATATTTTCTCTATTTTTAATTAAATAGCTGATAAAACAACAAAACATACAAAGAAGATTTTTTAATTGGACCAATATTAAAGAAGTTATGAGTATTTCTTTGCATATTGTTTTTACAGAATTCGACTTTTTCAAGACGCGATATCTCTGGAGCCATTGGTCAAAAAAATCTGAAAGTATACTGAAATGTTTTCTGATAAGCAGCATCGCCATAGCAAATAATAAATGAAATCAAAAACCTTATTTTGAAAAAGTGTCCGATTTCACTCAGAAACCCCCATGCATATTTTTATAGAAAGTTCAACAAGCATGGATTTATCTTTATATGTCAAATGTTAGAAATAATTAATTTTTCACTTCTCTTTTACTTGGCTAACTCAAGTTTTAACATTTATTATAAGATACATACTGTTATTATTACGTACACTTATAAAATTAGTAAGATCAGACAACTAAAATTTGAAATTATTTTGTTTTCACTTTTCAGAAGGCGTCTCGATAACAACATCAACGACTGTAGTGTAACCAATTAATGTGATCCTAAAAGTATGCAACAATAAACGTCAACATGACAACAGACGAAGTAATATTACGGTAAGTCTCCACAGTCTCCACTTCAAAGAAAAACTTCAAGAAATAAAAATAATTTGCAAATAACAACAATAAACATTTTAACTTGTTACTCTTACAACTCGTAATAAATTTTCTGCCTGAGCACCCTTGGCCTTCTTCAAACAATTTTATTCGTTACCCACAACACAGTCAATGGTGGCTGGGAGATGATGTGTAACTAAATCCAAGTAGCTGCGCTACGTGTTTCAATGTTAGACTCCCTCATCGAGGATTTCAATAAACATAAAATATCAAACATTAAAAATGTAACATTTAACTTTTTGGGGCTTTTCGTTTCGAACAGAATTTTATTAAGGGAGTGTGTCTGTGTCTGGCATTCTTCTCCTTCTATGTTTGCTACTTATAACGATGTTGAAAAACAACAAATAAGTCTGATACTTTTATACATTGCAATGATGATTACCCAAGAAGCAGTCTAGCAGCAAGCAAACATCCGAAAGAGTTCTGGTAACAATAAAGACGAATGCAAAGACGTTGTTAGTTGTAGTTTCAATGGCTCGGTATTATCCCTGGTAAACCTCAAATAGCTGCGGCTTTACAAATCCTCTTTTTTAAATTGTTCTCCTCCACAATCACCATAAACAAATGAGCCCCTCACTCTTTTGGGGTTAGGATTCTGGTAGCAACTTCCTGTAAATTTGCAAAAAAAAGCGCTTGCATTCAACAGAACAGTGGTTTCAGACACACTTTTGGATGGTTGACACACTAGTGCCTGGGTTTAATAAGTTCCCTTCGAACGAAAGCTTCGGCAGTCCTGAAATTTGTTGTTATCTAATTTAAACATGTACTAGTTTCGTTGGCTTTATCCATAGTAATTTGGTGTTAGTTGGTTTTCATTCACTGAAAGGAATGCAGCATCTTAACGGTTGTTGGTCGAAACTAATCCAATCTGCTACTGTAATCAGGGCTTTGGAGTCGAGCCATTTTTGTCCAAACTTTTTTACGACTCCGACTGCAACTCCGAAAATAAATTCCACAACTCAAAATGTATTAAATAACTACTTATCAGTTAAATACGTCACTGTTATCTATCCAGTGATAATACAAAATCCAAATTACAGTAATTTCAGTGTGAAACCTTCAAGATACATTACATCGGTAGGTATACCAAAATATGGAGCTATATTGTTCGTTTTCTTTGCGGAGGCTTCCTATCCGTTTGAATCATGGAAAATTAACCATAACCAGCGTGATAGAAGACCAAAAAGGAGACATTGATGTTTTTTTTTTATCATTTTTATCATTTTTTCCTTAAGTTCTGGTCCGTCCATAGATACTAAACCATTCAAAATTCAAGAAAACAATCAACTATAAAAATTTTCCTAAGCTATTAGTTAGTAACTTTCTAGAATATCTGAAGTTTCTAGGAACGGTTCCTAAAGATCAAAATAGTCAGAATATGGTTATTTGTACGTGTTGCACAGTGATATATTAAATGGTAAACCTATATCGACAATTTCTTGCAGGAAAATTGTATACCCCTAGCGAAGACTATGTAACAAATACAAGGCATTTCGGTTTGATAATGCGGTGCCTTTCTTTGGGTTACATAAAAATATGGACCGATATAACACATTTGGGATACCAAACATCTTAAGAGTAATGTAAACTTCTGTACCTACAGACATATGCGCAGTAGTCAGACGACGAGAATTTAGATGACGGAATGGCAAAGTTAGAATCTTATTGTGGAAAGTGTTCATTGTCTACCACCTCAAAAAGAATACAAGTAAAACCAATGGCTATGCCAAACAGATAATCGGAATTATTAAATATACATAGGTATTAATATATCCACCATCCTACAAAGGTCATGCCCATAATTGAACGTCGATTTGTTAAACATTTTTCCTTTCGGTCATTTCCATTACAAGTCTTTTATAAAACATATATTAACGCATCAGCATAACTCTATTTAGAAATGTATCCCACACCCCTGATATGAGCATTACATTTAATCGAAAATTCATTTGATCTCTTCTTATTGAAGAACAAAATAATTTCCTGTAGCACGGATGAATGAACTTTTGCCTATTAAAGTTTATCACGGTGCGCCTTAACTAACTTTAAGTGAAAGGTGCTTACGCCCGGGAAGTTTTTGCGGGTTCTGAAATACAATGTTCATAGACGAGTAAAATCAAAAAAAAAAAAAAAACAAAAAAATCGCCGGAGGGATTTTCAAATAAATCGCGGCGGTCCATGTTCACATTTTTAGTTTTTTAGGTTTTCACGATTTTGTTTGGGATTTGAAAATCCCTCTGGCGATTTTTTTGTTTTTGGATTTTTCTCATCAATGAACATTGCTTTGACATTGTTTTATAAGGAGACTAGCAAATGCCAGCTACTTCGTATGCGGAAAGGGAATAAAGTATATATAAACAATATTTAATATGGAAATGGTGAACACTGGAGATTCTATTGTACTAAAACCTATTTTTATTACCAATATTTAATCGATTTAATTCCTTTTAGTACTGCTCACTGTAATTAGAATTTCAAAAAAAAAAAAAAAAAAATCAGCCATACCTTTTCTACCATATTTTTTATTTCGAATTTCCAAAACTACGACCTCATATCGAGGACATACACCAACAGCGACTCATATTGCAAATTTCAGACTTGACTTCTGGTTGTACGCCTTTAATAACACAGCATTCCCTTCCAGTAAGAATTTCCAAACACTAAACTTTTTCTCAACCCTTCACAACAACAATAATGCACATTCACAATTCAAGGTTCTAGCTTCAGATTCGCCAGGAACCCGAATAGGTCCGTAAAGTTTTCGGCATTGAAAATAACCATAAAAATTCACGTCTTCGTATATCCCCTCGACTTAGTGTATTTAAAAAATAGAACAAATCTATATTGTCCAATTTTCTTTAAATATGGACCTTGAATACTTAGAATGTTCACTTCAATCCAATTTATCTGTTCCTCTGAAACCAATTATAGTACTATTAGTACTTTTTGTAAAAATAAGTTCGAATTTTCAAAACCTCCTCCCTACCTCCACTCCAAACACCAATTGCTAATCTAATACCGAATTTCAAAACTCCAGTTCTATCCCTTTACAAAATTGTACAAAATTCTCTACTAGTTAGAACTTTTCGTACACGACTTTCCAAAAACTACTTTCATATCTCAGCTCAATCCGTTGACATAAATCCAAATTAGAACTATCCAAATTTCCAAAACTACCTCAATCCTACACTCCAACAGTAATCTGCTCACGCAAATACAATTTGTATCGAATCTAGGACCATTTAGTACTTTTTGTACACTTATAGTTCGAATTTCCAAAAACATTTCATTGTTACTCTTCATCTGTGACCCTCATTCCAAATTCAGGACTCCAGCTCTATCCGTTCACCCATGTCCAAATTATACTAAATTTAGTACCATTTCATCATCAGTGACCCTCATTCCAAATTTCACAATTCTACCTCTTCCGGTTTGCCCAATACAAAGGGTACTTTATTTAGTCGTCGCGGAAGTGAAATATCGCGGTCATCCCAAATTATTCAAAAATGTATTATTTCAGATAATATACCTAATTTTAGTAAGCGAGACTACAAAACCGCTATAACACTGGCTTCAATATGTGGGATAACGCGGTCAACGCCATAGTTTGGAATACAGTAAAATCCCGATAACATGATGTCACTATATAGAAATTCCGAAAAATCGATTGGGAAATCTTATGAAATTTTGTATGTGGAGTTTTCAGGTCTGAGAATAGGTCGTAATCATTTTTTTTATCCCGCTAAGTGTAGTGACCGGTGGTCCTCCCCACAAATTGTTCAAGAAAACCGCGAAATTCAAGATACTTTTTAATATATTGTTTACAAATTGTTTGCATTGCTATGGTAATTACTGTCTTGACCCTGAATGGTCGTTGCGGAAGTGAAATGTCGCGTTCATCCCAAAATTTTCAAAAATGTATTATTTCAGTTAATTAGAACGGTAGTGAGCTGTTTTTTACTGCTTTTAATAGTGACCGTATTGTTTACAGATTGTTTTCCCTGAATGATCGCGGTCATCACAAAGTTTTCAAAAATGAATTATTTCAATTAATATACATAATTTTAGTAAGCGTGACACAAAAATGATGTGAACACTAGCTTGAACAAGTGGGATAGCGCGGTCGTGAGCTATTTTAATATGGCTAAGTGTAGTGACAGGAGGTTCTCCTTCAATTTTTTTTGAAGTCCATGATATTTTTGAACGTATTGTTTATAGATTGTTTGCAATACTACTGTAATTACCGTCTTGACCCTGAATGGTCTTCGCGGAAGTGAAATATCGCGGTCATCACAAAATTTTCAAACATTTATTATTTCAGATAATATACATAATTTTGTGTGCCTAAAAAATGCTATACACGCTGAACACTAAACAATAAGTGGGATAGCGCGATCAACTCCACATTTTGGAATACAGTTAAATCCACCAAAAATAGCGAAAATCAGGCGCCACCCTTCTATGGGAGCTATATCAAAACGAGGACGTATACTGAAAATTCTCTGCAAGGCTGTTTACGACCCCCAAAAGTGAATATATCTCCAATCTATCGAAAATCGGAAGGTACTGCTTTATGGGAGCTATATCAAAACGTGAACCTATAACTGTTGCATACCGAGCGCAAATAAAAAGGCGTGTCTTTCGGTCGATACGAATATTTATGCTCTCCTCTTTAAATTACATTAAAACCAAATTTTAGCCATTTCGGTGTGATATTGATGTTAAATCCTCAAAAATAGCAAAAATCAGCCGGTACCGTTCTATGGGAGCTATATCAAAACGTGGACCTATACTGACAATTCTCTGCAGTAATAATTACGACCCCAACCGAGACCAACAATCCAATATATAGCAATGTTAATTGACGTGCACCGATCATTATATGTGGGTCACAAAGTGGTTTAAACTGTCAATTTATGGTGAAGAGTATAATAAAAAAGATTTTATATCTTAAATTTGGGGGATACCATTACATGGAATTTATGTCAAAACATTGATTTATATTATGAAGTTTCTAGAGGGATGCCTAATTATGGCTGTATCAATGCTGGATAGATAACTAAAGTTTACACGGAGAACCCAAACAACGGGCCAGCAACGCGGACCGGGTCAGCTAGTTGAAATATAAAAAACTTCACGCACAAATCGATTTTAAAAAAATATTTTTTTGAAAAAATTTATGAAATGAAAAAAAAAATTCTCACAAATTATTTCCTGTTGCATGAATAAATAAACTGAAGCATGCCTAAAATAACGTTTTTATTTATTATTGTCTCATTAAGACGAAGGGCATTATTTATGAAAGTTTTTAATTAATTGAATTAATCGAGCTAACATGACCTAAAGAGTTTTGTATTGGAAAAGTGATTCTTAGCGTTTATTCCATTCAAATATTGAAAAAGGTCATGCACAATCACATTGACCAAAAATTTTGTTAAAAAATTATATATTTGAAAAAGCGTTTACGACATTTTTATGATTCTCAGAATTAAAGAAAATTAGTGAGAAACAAATGTTTGGTTATCTCATGTGGCTCTAAAGTTTATTTTCAATTATATATGGTAAAAACCAAAAATGTTTTACAATCGATGAATCCGAGTTTAACCCTTTCAGAATTCGTGAACTGTTAACATATTCTATATAGTATGACTGAAATTCTTTAAAAGTAAGTGTTTTAGGCGGGATCCCATAATGTCGACCATTAAAATTAATATACGTGAAGCTGTTGGTATCAATGTAAAAACATGGGTAAAAATGGGTTGAAGCAAACAAGTTTTTTATGTTCCCTTCCGATTTCTGGCTTATCCTTACATTTCATAGACTCACGCCCAAAGAAAGATTCAAAGAATACTCCATGGGCAACATGACTTTAGTGTATGATTTTTCGAGATATACACTCATCGACCTAAAATTGGTGCTGACATTTAAAATCCGGAATTTGGTTTTTTTTAAATTTTTTTTTAATAATCCGGACGCGCAACAAGATTGTATTCAAAACTCATATAGGATTATAGAATTCGTGATTTTACGTCGTTTAATGTATATCTTATGAGTGTGCTCTGTACAGCAAGCTAGGAATTAGAGTCTAAAGGCCAAATTTTGATGTGTGAATTTTCTTAAAAAACCTATTCTTTGGGTGTAAAATTTACAAGTGTCATTCAATTTCCTTCGAACCCCGAGTGAATTTAGTTTTTTTACGCGAGGGATCTAATGGTCCCTTTCGCGTTCGAATCCATAAACTAAAATGTTGGATATAGATACCTTGAAGATAGGAATATCTAGAAAAATATATATTGACAAATCCGCGTACTTAACCGCGAATTTCCTTAAAAAAATTTATATAAATATAATCCTTTATACGCGATTATAATATTTGCAAAAACGTGTCTCATAAATTACAGATATACGTGAGTAATATGGGCCTTTTACTCCAAATAGAATGTGAAATAGGTATATATGGTAACATGGGGCGCCTTCGCCACTGGGGCGGCTACGCCATCGCCGATTTTCTCGCAAACTACAAATGATAGAAAAAGTCCGGTAAAGGAAAAATTGTGAGTTTAATGTAGGTCTACCATCTCCCAAAAGTTGGCTGTTGTGTCATAGGTATGATAGCGGACGCACGCGGTTTTGTATTTTCAGGGTATTGGGAAAAATAATTATGGTAGGTATGTTATGTGATATCTTCTTTACCTTTTGTGATATCAAAAACATATTTTATGCCGTTAAAAGACAACTACTGAAGTTTATAAATCCAAATAATTCGCATGAAAAAATCAATTACAAATGTCAATATAGTAATATTATGAAATATGTAAGGGGTGGGGTGCCTACGCCATGATAGGGGTGTGGTGGATTAATGTTAGAAATTTGTAATGTTTAACTTAAATTCTTTATGCCATAGATATACCACATATAATGTGAAGTTGAAATCAATTATTATCCTAAACGTATCTTGTTTTAGTAATATTATGATTTTTGTACCTAAATTCAAGGTACCTTCAATTAACCGCTGGAATCGGTTACTTTTTGTGAATTTTTAAATAATGTCTGATTATTCAATAGAAAACATGTTCCTTATTTGCATAATGTTGATATTTAAGGCAGAATTATGGTAAATTACAGTTTTAGAGTCCGTTGGAGAATGTTCAATATCGATGGCGAAGCTGCCCCATGGGTGGGGAGGCTTCGCCACTTTTTACACATTTTGTAAATTCTCAAAAATAATATTTTAAAAACAAAATTATAACCATTTATATATCAAAATTTATAGTCAACATATGCTAATGTTTGTACCAAAAATAATATTTGAAAAAACTTTAACGGTGTCGGTATGAGAACATTTTGAACAAAAACGTGGCGAAGGCGCCCCATGTTACCATACATATTGACGTATTTTTGATGGGTGCTATTGAAATCGGATGCGCATCAAAATCGTTTGCACATTGTGCGACTTTTACTCACTTTAAAGTTTTTTCCATTGTGTGATGCAACTGACGGCACATTTTGACCGCTGAGTGAAACATCGAAATATGCATAGAGAGATATTGATTCGCTGTATCCAAATTCGAATGCGCACCAAATGATTTTTACTAAGTCGCGAATGACAGGCTTTTTAATTTTCATATTTTTTGAATGATTGTAATTTCAATATTACTCTTAATTTCCTATCCTTATAAGTTATTACTGTAAATTACTAAACCTTCGCGATTGTAAACCATATTTTTTCATGAAGGTTTAGCAGAATATATTGAATATTGTATGGGATTTTAGCGAAACAGTTGGAGAACTCCCAAATATTTTTTTCTAAATTTTCTAATTGTACCAAATTTGGAACATTATTCCAACAATAAGTTTTTCTCGTTTGCTGTTGCTATAATATGCAATTTATATACCTAATCTCTATCAATTTGCACACGAAGAAATATGTTTTGAGCTTTTGTTGGTAGAATAATATCTATTTTTCTTCCAACAAGTCACTTGTGTTGTACAATCATTGCGATTGCAAATCCAGAAATACCATCTTTTGTTCCAAGCATACAAAACAAAAACAAATTGTGAAATTCGTCAATATTGTAAACATCATTAGCAATACCGATTGTAGGAAATATCATAATCAAGAATTTTTACAAAAACTATTGTTAGCCCAGAAAACCTGTTACTGAAAGTTTTGATTTGATTGTTTATAATTCTCATATACACTTTCCGCATAAATTTGGTATAAATGTTACGTAAAATATTATGAGCATTGACAAACACAACACATGGAAAGGTTTTGCCAGTTTGCGCTCATCCTCCAAGTACCTACCCCAACATAAGGAATACCAGACTACCATAAAACCATAACAAATATGAAAAGAAAACACAAATTTCGACCAAAAACACTTCTCAGATTATGGTGTAACTCAACTATCAAAACACAAAGAAAAGAATAAGAAGGAAGAAACAAATAAAAACAAGAATTTCATGGTGTACAATACACAAAAAAAGAACTAGGATAAGAGGAACTCATACAAACAAAACACACGAAAATTGTTTTTTTTTTCACTACGGCATCGAATACCGAGAGAAGAGAATAAAATTGTCGAAGAAAAGAGAATAATATTGTCCACCAGACAAAAACTATTGTTGGATATGATAAAAACAATTGTTGTAATTAACAAAAACTATTGTTGGAGTCACATACATAAATAAATAATAAATTGGATTTACTTCAAGTTGCCCATACAATTTCATCCCATCTAAGGGAACTATCAATTGGCTTTTCTTTTTTTGAAATGATGATTTTTTCTAGTGAAAACCTGAAGTGAGCATCATTCGCATTAACATGAAAATACTCAAAAATTAAAAAGCCAATTGATATTTCCCTTTACCGGGATGAAATCATGATATTGTTGGTAAATTTTGCATAGCCGTCAGTGTAAATATTACTCTCTATAATAGAGAGTAATGATGAAGTTAAGTCAATGGGGAAAGACTCCAGACTTAAAGCAAGAATTTTTTATTTAAAAAATTTTTGAAATTGTTGGTCGGAGTAGGAGTCGAGCTTTTTTCACGACTCCGGCTCCTACTCTTGCAACATTTTCTGGACTCCGACTCCAATTCCGACACCCTGATAGTAACGAAACAAAATTATTACCATCACAAACCACTACAGCTGTGTGGAAATAAAGTCCGCCCTGCAAAAAACTCGTAAATGAATAAGATTGTTAGAGTTGGCAATGCCATCTGCCTTAAAAAATCCGGTGTATTGAATTCCTAATTGCAAATTTGCAATAAATTCAGTATATATAGAAGGAAAAATTTAGGGTAGAGACATAGTCAGATTGCCGAACAAAATACACCTGATGAGCGCTTCTCACCAAATTGCGAAACATGTAGTGTAGTGGTTTGTGATGACAATTTCTCTGACATTCTTTATCATTTACAAAATTAATACCGTTTTCTCTGGCAAGAATGTAATACGTCGGCACCATAAACCTAAAAAGATCCACTTAGAGGAAATTTTATAGAAAATGGTCACAAAAAATTTTTAACACAAGGTCGGATAGTCCTAAAAGTGATGAAAATCAGTTCAGATTTGGATATAGGGCCCAGCCCCCATATGATTTTCAACTGGCTTCCATGGTAATTTTCAGTAGCAGTAAAAATTCATGCGTATTTAACAATTTCATTGCAAATCCACTGTATCCTCCTCGTCATTTCAACACTAAAATATCACAATAAAGTTTCCCTTTCCTGTAACTTCATGCCTCATCCTCCTTTCATGGCGGCAAACATAATGGTGTATCTATTCATACCTACAGCACAGCTGATCTCTTAGTTGGTTTCAGAATTCAAGTAAATTGCAACAATTTGTTAACCTGACATTCTCGACGAAAGTCAATAGCTTTTGTTATAACTGAAACATATTCAGGATGCACTTAAACGGAAGGAAGATTTGAGGTGAGCTGTAAACTCCTTGGCGGATTCCTGTTACAACAATAACGATTTTTTGTCGACTCATCATCATTGTCATTGACTTTTGTTAGTTGGTTGTGGCAAAAGCCAATTTTCCTTAAATTCCTTTTCTTTCTGTTGCCAATTCGCCATTACAGTTTGGTCTTTTGTTGTTTGTTTGTTGTCAAGAATACATGAATATGTAAAGGATATTTTTTAAGCTAGATAGAACTTTAAATTGTAAAAAGTAACACAAAAAATTAAATTTTGATGAAACTTTTTTTATTTGTTTCAGTATACTCTGACAAATCATCATGAATAGACTCACGCTTGAATAACGCTACGAAATTATCCAAATTTACTTTGAAAATCAGTCGTCGATTCGCGCAACTTATAGACGCAAAATTGTGTTCAGCGATGAGGCGCATTTTTGGCTTAACGGGTTTGTTAATAAGCAAAATTGCCGCATATGGAGTGAGACCAATCCACAAGAGACCCTACAGACTCCATTACATCCAGAAAAATGCACCGTATGGTGCGGTTTTCACGCTGGTGGCATCATCGGACCTTATTTCTTCAAAAATGAGGCCGGAGCTCGCGTTACGGTCAATGGAGATCGTTACCGCACCATGATCAATGATTTTTTGTTTGAAAATATGGATGACATTGATCCGGAGGAGATGTGGTTTCAACAGGATGGCGCTACGTGCCATACGGCGAACGCAACCATCGACTTATTGAAATCAAAATTTGGCGATAAGTTGATTTCGAGAAGTGGACCTGTCAATTGGCCTCCAAGATCGTGTGATTTTACACCTCTCGATTATTTCCTGTGGGGCTACGTGAAGTCACTGGTTTATGCTGATAAACCAGCAACAATTGATGCCTTGGAGGCCAGCATTGTTCGTGTTATTCGTGACATACGGCCAGCAGTGCTCGAAAAAGTGGCCAAAAATTGGACGTCCAGAATGCACTTCGTCAAGAACAGCCGCGGTGCCCATATGCCCGAAATCATTTTCAAATGTTAATGTCACGTATTGATCTTTCGAATAAAAAAAATTTTGATTACAATTTAATTTTTTGTGTTATTTTTTACAATTTCAAGTTCTATCCGGCTTAAAAAAACACCCTATACTATGTATGTGTTGGAGTAATGATGATGCCGTTGTTTAAACAATGCATCAAACGAGGCGTATTGCATACCAAAATATGTACATTTAATTTGCTGACATTAAATTGACAACAATGCCGCCAGACTGATACATTTTTTCACATTCCAGACAGATGAAAGGTGCAGAACCATGTCCTCCTCGTTTCCAATCGTTCAGATATAATAAACGTATTAAATCTTAAAAAGAAGATATGTTATTTCGGAAGTGTTTATTCCCTACACCGCAATGTGGTAAATGGTATTATGTATTTGTGTATTTGTAAGTGACATGCATAAGGAAATGAGATAGATAGTTCCTTTTAGGGATATACATAGAATCACTTTTAGAGTCGAGTTATGCATGTCCGTCCGTCTATTTATTTTTGTTCCCAATGTACAGGTCGCATTTATTATCCGGTACCTCGTTCACCAAAGTTCGAAAATATTCGGAACATTTGTTCGCACGATAACTCTTGAAGTGACATTTCTACCAGTTTTAGATGAGGTTCCAATATGATCTTAATTGGTCCACTCCTTTGGGTAACTCCCACACAACATTTCCGAAACGTTCAGTTTAGGACCTGCTCTCGAATTGCTTTGATTTTTGTTGCAACAACATGTATTCACTGCCCCCGATACGACTATACAAGTTTCATCAGGAGCAAGTCCATACTTCCTGATAAAATAGCCTGAAAGTTGCAAAAACCACCTCTGATGCCGTGTGTAGTGGTTGGACATAACTCGGAACGGATCTAAAGATTTGGTCCAAAATTTGGCCTTCGTAATATTTTGTCCAAACTTAGTTTAAGTTCGAAGATAAGCCATATCGGTCCACTCCTTCAGACCTCCTTCATAAAAGTTCAAAAGTGTTTGAAAAAATTGAGTGACCGATTTGGTCCATACTTACACATCCTAATATATCTACCAGATATAGATCAGGTTAGAATATGGACTATATTTGTCCACTCCTTTGGGTACCTCCCACACAAAAATTGGGATAAGTTCACTTTAAGACCTGTTCTTGAATCACTTTGGATTTTGGAGAGTACGAAAACTCTCGATATGATCAACCGAAACTTAGTCCAAAATAAGTTTCAGTTCGAAGATGGTATTGCCCACAACTTATGGTACTTCCTCCCAATATTTAAAAATGCCAATAACTAGTATGCACGATATCTGTAGAAGGGGTCCAACAATTTGGTCCAAACTTTGGATTTCCTAATATTTTTTCCACATTTAGTTTAAGTTCTAAAATGGCCCATATCGGTCCAATGGGGTACCTCCCCCACATAAGCTCAATATTTGTGTCAAAGTGCAGTTTAGGGTCTGCTCGAAAATCCTTCGGAAAAGTATAGTGATGCTGTTCGTTGTGGTCCTGTTTACAGCCATATTATGTTTTCCGTGCACAAGTCCATGCTTCCTGGCATACTGGTCCAAAAGTTATACGATGACCTACTGAAATGACTAGTGGGCTATCTATCAAAGAGATATGACTATGTTGGTCCATTCCTTTAAGTACCTCCTCCGTAACACTTTTGAACTTCAATCCTTATCCACATTTTTGTCGGCAAGTTCAAATGTCAAAAAAGGGCCACAAAATTCTGAAAAGACCCTAAATACATTCGATCTGTCCGTAGATGAAAGTTTCAACTCACATAGGCTGAGGGTATATCTCTGTCGGCAAAGCCGACTTGTAACGTGTTAAAATAAAACAGCTTGAGAGTCGAAACGTGAATATCTCGGAAACTAGAAAAGATAGGGAAATGCTGAGCATTCAGAAAGATTATTCGGGAAAACCTAGAAACCTCCTGAACTTCAAAAAATCAAAACTTGCGTATGGAACAACTTAAGCGTTTGCCGAGAGACTTAGATGCTAGTGCTATTTTTTATATAATTATACCCTCCACCATAATATGGAGGGTATAATTAAATTTGTCATTCCGGTTGTAACACATCGAAATTTGACGCTATAGGACCGCCTGCGTTTTCATATAGCCCCCATAGAACAGTACCTCCCGATTTTAGGTATTTTGAAGGTAGTGGCCTCAATATCCCACCGACGTGGCTGAAATTTGGTACTTAGTAATGGTTGAGAGTATGAAGCGTGCCACCTGAAATTTTTCGGTATAGGTCCACGCCTTGGTATAGCGCCCATAGAACTGTACCTCCCTATTTTCGGTATTTTTAGGGTTTTAGCCTTATTATAATAATTGTTCCACAAACATCCCATACGGGACAAGGGAGACTCTCTCATATCAATGAGTGCACCCCGATATTAGCTCAATGATATGGGACCTACTGTTTATGCCGAACGGCGTGTCTTAAGACACCACTTGCAGAGAAGTTTTACATGGCTGAAATAATCAGGAAATGTCGCCAACATTACTGAGGGGTATTTTGCCACCGTTGAAATTGTTAATGTTGCCTGTCCTGGGGATCGAACCCACGTCATTCAGCGTGCAAGGCGGGTGTGCATACCATTGCACCACAGTGGCACCTTATTTTAGCTTTATTAACACACCGAAATAGCTGAAATTTGGAATTTAGTCTTCGTTAGGGGTATAAAACTTTCCAGCTGAAATTTGTCGGTATATGACACCCATAGAACAGTCCCTCCCCATTTTCGATATTTTGAAGGTTTTTGGCCTTCATTGACACATAACATTTTATCTTAGACTTCGTGGCAGTGAGGGAAGATTTGTCAATTTATCGGCATTTCGACGATTTTAAGTAAAAAATACGATTTTTACCCATAAAATGTAAATTTTTAGTTATGGCAATTTTTACGCATAAAATTTGCATTTTGTATGGTTTTGGTT
The DNA here is from genome assembly GCF_047663935.1 of Musca autumnalis. NCBI lineage: Eukaryota > Metazoa > Arthropoda > Insecta > Diptera > Muscidae > Musca > Musca autumnalis. The sequence goes on from NW_027411866.1 coordinate 86,643,320, forward strand.
GATATCACTGATCTCTGAAAAACAACTATACATAAATCTATCACCTTATTATTGTAGGTTTGCATATAACCGCATATAACACTGTGTCACAAATTGGAACTCAAGGCCTGTGCGGTGGAAAATTCCGTTTGGAGATGAAAGCCCTTAGTGAGTATATTAAGAACCCAAAAGGAAATTTTCACCATAGGTCAAGTTTCTGAGATATCGCGCGATGGATTTTTTGAATTTTCGCCTATGACGCTTGAGAAAATAGCTTTATATCTCTGTTTGCCGTTATTGTAGCTTCGTTTTGAGATTACATGTCTTCAGTCAAATTGAATGGCGAATCTTTTTTTAGAACATTTCATTCTTCTAACTCAATTCCTTTCATGTCCTTTTCGTCCTTTCTTTCTTGAACCGTAGTAAAAGTACCACAAGATGAGATTTTACAGCATCCAAATATTCCACAAAAATATTGCTCAGAGAAGTTTAGGTACGGTTCTCATTGACAACTAATCGATATTGTCACATTTTCATTGTCCTTTTTGACATTTACCCGGTTTTTGTTCAGAAAAAACCTATGTTTTGTTTTTCTGTATATTCGTTATTTGTTATGTATTAGTAGGTAGACATACCCATTGGTTATCACTTATATTGACATCTGGGATGTATCTGAAATATTTACCATATATAGCTCCCGATATGCTGAACACGTTAATGACAAATTTTCTTGGAAAAAAAATCCGGTTATCTAATATTTCGAACCGGACATAGCGATATAAAACCCGGATTTGTACCGATTTTAAGTAACCGATTAAGGTTATATGTATACCATTAAATTGCTAATAAAATTGCCAATCAATGAAAATAAATTTTTTGACAGCATCTTACCTGAGTTCGGTGCTAAAACAAAAAACCCGTATTCTTAAACCGTTTTAAGGAAAAATATCACTGCGCGTAAATATGAAGATCAAAGCTTGGTGGGTGAAATATTCTTTTTGCCGATGAAAGTGGATGAAGTTAATATTATGAACCCGGAAGGACAGTTATGCCATAGGTCAAACGGCAAACAGAGATATAAAGCTATTTCCTCAAGCATCATAAGCGAAAATTTAAAAAAATTCATCGCGCGATATCTCAGAAACTTGACCTATGGGGAAAATTTCCTTTTGGGTTCTTAATATACTCACTAAGGGCTTTCATCTCCAAAAGGAATTTCCACCGCACAGAATCCTTGTTGCACAGTGTAATAAAGCCACTGGGTTTTAAATGTCAATTCCATTGTGTATAAACCTATAATTTAAACAGACTATTAATTAACCTCTTAAAACAATGTATATTTGTATATTTTCGGTTTACCGAAAACCGTTATGTATGGAAAAACCGGTTTTTTAGACACCCAAGTCTTCATTTAGCCCCTAAAAAACAGCACCGATTTTCGGTGTTTTGAAAGTTTTTGCCACATTTTTCAACCGGATTAACTGAAATTTGGTAAGTAGTCTTCGCTAAAGGTACAAGACAATTATACAGGTACAAAACATCCCTTGCAACAAATCAGACAGTATAGGTTCACCTTTTGTTATAGCCCCCATAAAAGCTTAGCCACCATTTAAGGTTTTTTGACGATTTTATTCACATTTGTTTTTACCGAATTGGTCGTTAATTGAATTTTTTGTGATCCCAGAAGATAGAAAACTTACTGTCCATATACCCAGGTTTAAGTCTAGCTGGTATTACCCAATTTTATGTATTTCGAGAGTTTTTTTTGTCAAATTTTCAAACCGAGATTGCTGTAACTTAATACTGTGTTTTGTCAGGAGTTCAAAAGCTCAATTCGGGAAATTGTAAATATTGATTCATGGTTTGGAAAGAACTACGATGATGCCCCATATGAGCTCTTTTGAAGGGAGTATTATCAATTGGGATATACTACTCCTGCAATAAGAGAAAGTTCTTGTTCTTATTCACTTCAATAAAGTTCGTAATGGAGGGTATAAAAAGTTCGGCCTGGCCAAACTTAACGCCGTTCTTAGTTGTTTGTTTTTAGGTTGGTGCTTAGTATTATTCTTGAATGAATTGATGAAATTTGGCTGGTCAACGTCTTAGTGGTAAATAATTATTTTTTGTCATTGGCCATCATTAGATAACCCTACATCACATTTTATTTTTGTAGAATTGATGTCAATATCTGCCTGAATTTGGAGAAAATTCTATTGTTGGAAGCGAACTAATTTTTGAATATAATTATTGTATAATAATTATACGGTCTACTAATTTTCTAATCCTTTGTTGTAGGCGTGACAAAGCAGCAGAGAATGGAGAAGAGTATCGGGAACCACCACCCCGCTTAAGAGGTCAAAGTACATATCTTGCGGTAAGTTGCCTACACTTTTTACGTAGTTAATCATATTATTTTATGAAAACTTTAAATTTTATTACACCTCATTCGTTGCGATACAACGAATCTGCAAAAGAACAACTTATTTACATTGCAGCCACAAGTTAGCAACACATACTCGTACATACTTGTTTGTCATAGTAAAACATCCAGTGTGTATTCAGGTTGTCTGTCTGCCTGCCTGGATTGTTGGATGATCCATTTAAAATATGTGAATGGTGCTGCGTAGAAAATCTCCTGCCTGCTGCTAATTTATGAACAGAATTTTAATGGGCACCAACCATCTATCAAATCAGGTTGCCCAGATTCACTGTTGGTGTCACGACAATGGAAGGAAATCTGCCTTTAGGCAGTTCTTTAAACAGATGTACTTTATGATGTTGTTATTGTCCAATCGTCTGGTGCTTTGTCAAAATGATCCTTATGTCGTACATTTACGGCATCAAGTGTTTTCGTTTTTGTTTTATGTTTTTTTCGCTATTGTTGTCATTTTTACACACATTTGCAGTCAGTTTAGTACAGAACTGGCAAATATTTCCCAAAGCTGATATTTTATTTTCATTAAAGATCTTTATATTCGTAATCATTTGCCATTTGCTACGCTTTCGCCTTTTTGTTTTGGCTGCTGTCCCACGCTCAATTTATATCATAACTGAGAAATCACAGAAATGCCTTTATTAGGATGTGAACAATGTTTTGCTTTCAACAATAAAGCTGGAGGTAATAAAGAAATAACGAAATTGTCAAAATCCAAAGTGCACAATATTACGCCTGAATCAGGCAGAAAATGATAGCATTAATTCCTATTTTGTATCTATTATCGATTAATTCTATCTACAGAGTTCTTATATGATCCATGATGCACTTGTACGAGAAGGTGCGACAAAAATGATTGTATACCGCTGATCTGATCAGCGATTCTTACAGAAATTAGATCCACAGTTAGGCATAATACCATCTAAATTGAGGTTGTGGCCTCAAGATCGCATCGAAGTGGCTAAAATTTGGTGTTTAGTCTTCGTTGTGGGTATAAAACTTTCCACCTGAAATTTGTCGGTATAGGTCCACACCTTCATACAGCCCCATAGAACGGTAGCTCCCGATTTTCGGTATTTTGGCCTCAATATCCCACCGAAACGACGGAAATTTGGTATTTCGTCTTCGTTTGATGTATGAAGCTTTCCACCTGAAATTTGTCGGTATAGGCTCACGTCTTTATATATGCTCCATAGAACCTCCCAATTTTTTGGTATTTTGAAGAAGTGGCTGAAAGACAGAAGTGGCTGAAATTTGGTGTTTAGTCTCTGTTGGGTGTATAAAACTTTCCACCAGAAATTTGTCGATATATGTAGGTCCACACCTTCGTACAGCCCCATAGAAGGTACCTCTCGATTTTTGGTATTTTGAAGTTTGTGGCCTCAATATCCCACTGAAACGGCTGAAATTTGGTACTTAGTCTTCATTAGGTGTATAAAACTTTCCACCAGAAATTGCCCCCTTAGAGCGTACTTCGCGATTTTCGGAATTTGGAATGTTTTAGCCTAATTATCACACCGAAGTGGCTGAAATTTGGTATTTAGTCTTCGTTGAGGGTATCCAACTTTCCACCCGAAATTTGTCGGTATAGGTCCACACCTTCATACAGCCTCTATAGAACGCTACACCTAATTTTGGTATTTTGAAGGTTGTGGCCTAAACACCCCACCAAAAGGGCTGAAATTTGGTATATAGTCTACTTGGGGGTTTAAAATTCTCTGAAATTTGTCGGTTTAGGATTACGTCTTCATACAGTCCCCCTTAGAACGGTAACCTGATTTAAATATTTTTAAGGTTGTGGCCTCAATATCTCACCGAAATGACAGAAATTTGGTATTGAGGGTTCCATGGGGTACATAATATGCCAGAATAGAATTACAAGTACAGGTCCACGGCTTCATAAAGTTCATATAAAAGCGTACCTCCCGATTTTCGGTATTTGGAAGGTTGTGCCCTCAATATCCCACTTAAGCGGCTGAAATTTGGAATTTATTCTTCGTTGGGGTATAGACCTTTCCACCTCTAATTTTTCGGTATTAACTCACTTCGTCATATAGGCCTCATAGAACGGTCCCTCCCAATTTTCGGTATTTTGAGGATTTTGGCTGAAATTTCCCACCGAAACAGCTGAAATTTGGTATTTGGTCATCGTTGAGGGTATTAAAGTTGCCATCAGATATTTGTCTGTATAGGCTCATGTCTTCATATTGCCACCATAGAACGGTATCCCCGATTTTCGGTGTTTTGAAAGTTTTAGCCACATTATTCAAACGGAATAACTGAAATGTGATATTTAATCTTCGTTGGAGTTACAAAACTTTCCCCCAGAAATTTGTCGGAACAGGTCAACGTTTTCCACTCCCAATTTTGAAAGTTTTAACTACATTATTCACCCGGAGTAACTGAAATCTAGTCGTCGCTAAAGATACAAACAATTTTTACAGGTACAAAAAATTCTTTGTAAAAAATATAACGTTTTTGTTATAGCCCCCATATAAGGGTAAGGCTTTTGTCAAATGTTCGAACCTAGATTGCTTTCAAAACACCGAAAATCGGAGGGTACCGTTTATGGGGGCTTTACGAAGACATAGGACTATACCGACAAATTTCGGGAGGAATTTGTATGCCCCCAATGAAGGCTAAATGCCAAATTTATGGGGGAGCAATAAATTTCATGTGGAAAATTGTATACTTCCAACGAAGACTAAATATCAAATTTCAGCTACAATCTTCTAAACACATACCGAAAATTGGGAGGTACCGTTCTATGGGGGCTTTTTGAAGACTAGGACCTATACCGAAATATTTCAGCTGGAAAGCTGAACACTAAATACCAAATTTCAACCATTTCGTTGCGATATTGAGGCCACAAAATAACAAAAATCGGGAAGTGCCCTTCTAGGGGGGGGGGCATATGAAGACGAGGACCTCTACCGAAAAATTTCAGGTAGAAAGTTTCATACCCCCCAAAGAAGACTAAATACTAAATTTCAGCCATTTTGGAGGGATATTAAAGGTAAAACCTTGAAAATATCGAACATCGGGAGGTGCCGTTCTATGAAGGCGTGGACCTATACCGACAAAAGTCAGGTGGAAAGTTTAGTACCCCCAACGAAGACTAAATACCAAAATACCGAAAAGCAAGAGGTATCGCTCTATGGGGCTATATAAAGACGTTGACCGATACCTACAAAATTTCAGGTAGAAATTTGCATACCCTCAACGAAGACTAAGTACCAAATTTCAGCCTTTTCGGTGTGATAATGAGGCTAAAACCTTCAAAATACCGAAAATCGGGAGGTACCGTTCTATGGGGGATATATGAAGGCGTGGACCTATATCGACAAAAGTCAGGTGGAAAGTTTGATACCCCCAACGAAGTTTGAATACCAAATTTAAGCCTTTCGGTGTGATAATGAGCCAACAACCTTCAAAATACTTAAAATCGGGATGTACCATTTTATGTGGACTATATGAAGGCGTGTACCTATACCGACAAAAGTCTGGGGGAAAAAGACAAAATGCAAAATTTCAGCCTTTTCGATGTGATAATGAGCCTAAGCCTGCAAAATGCCAAAAAGCGGAAGGTATCGTCCTATTGGGGCTATATCAAAACGTGGACCTATATATCCCTATAGCCCATTTTCAATACCAAACATCCTAGGAGTAGTAGAAACTTCTTAACTTGACTGACCCTCTACATACAATACAGTTTTCTATTCTACGTCTACAGTTTTAGAATCAAGTTGTTGCCAGATATATTTTGTGTTGTCCTTATTGCATGTTTTGTTTTATTAATTTGTTTAGTACTATTAATATGTAAATCCTGCTGATGTCTAACTGTAGCCGGAATTTCCCTACTTTACTAACACTCCATAATCCGGATTATGGGGTGTACGCTCTCCCTATGGGGAGGTGGCCTCCTGGGTCGGCAGGGGTGGGGAAGAGGGGCGTGGGATTGTTCGGAAAAAAATTACAAAGTTCTATCTTAAAAATTGCGAGCTGTGTCTTGATTTTAACAGACGGACTGACGGATAGACGGACGACTGACAGACGAACTTACAGAAGGACGGACAGACGGACATGGTTATATCGACTTAGATGAGATAACAATGTAATTTGCTGTTGTTGGTTTTCCGATTTTGTCAGTGATAGGGACCACAGTACATTGTCCTGACATATTGCTCTCATTTTCTATCTATATTACTGACGTGCCCATTACTTCCCTTAACAGACACAGAATTAGATAAATAACTAAGGAGAAATAATTCAAACAAATAAATGCGACCCTGACATGATATGTTAATAAAACATGGGGAAACAAAACATCATCAGTTTGCAAGGATAGAACGAAATACTGCTGTGCAAAATTGGCTTTGGGAGCTTCAAAAAGAACAGCCAAATAATTCTTAGCATCTTTTGGAGGAAATTGTTTATAACTGCTTGTGAAAAATATGATTACATTAGAGACCAATAAAAGCAATTGCAAAGGCAACGGAGGCATCCAGCAGCATCAACAGAAATGATGAAAGAGCTTTAATAAAAGTTGTTCATGCCTCGGGGTATAGTTAATTTTCAATGATGTCTGTTATTTTGTTTATTTAAGAGCACCCAATAGACCCAAAACAAAATGTTAAACAAACTAACTCACGAACTGTCTGTTTGTGCGACTTACTGACCATTCGCCTGCATGTCCCATAGCTACGACTGATGAGGTAATAAACCAAGAGTTGCATTGTATGTACATTGTTCATTCATATATTTGCTGTTCAGCTTTGAATATTTGCTTAGTTTAGCATTCATTCACAGACAAACTGTCATTTATTTTCATAATTTTTCATATTAATTTGCGAAATCACCTCAGGGGGCCGACCGCGCTTCTTTTTATGTTAAGTTTTTGTCATCATGGTTTGTTTCCTTGTAAATTCTTTATGATGTGGTAAGAGGGGTGTTTAGATTATGGCAAGGGGAATGGTAAAAAGTAAACAAATTCAAGTGACACTTGACTCTTGCCAAACATATCATCTGCACATACAAACAACCGAACATATGTCTATCTGGTGTTTATGTCTAAATATCTGAAAAGTGGTTTTCAATTGTTATTAAAGCTTATCGGCATCTTCGATAATTCCATTCGATTCGTTACCAAATATTGATCAGCCAACTCTGTGGTTTTCTTGGGAAACGTTCTAAATTGACTTACGAGTATGTAAATTTAGAGATGTTGCATCCACTTTGTTGTATTTTTGAGAGGTTTGCTCAGCAAAAGGCCGTTCTAAAAATAGTGAACCGTTCCCTTTTTCAAATTATTATTTTAAAATTCTAAATTTTTATACTCTCCATAGTATGAAGTGTATGTTATGTTTGTAACGCGATGAAATAATTACTAGCGACCATATTAAACCAGGGTAAAATTCTGAGTAGACCTATGCATGCCACTATTGCACCAGACAAATTGAGACATGACGCTAACATATTGTACAGATGCGGCTTTTGTTTGCGGGCAGGTCAAGTTCGAAGATGGGCTATAACGGCCCATGTTGTGGTATATCCCTCATATAACCGTACAGCCTGATTTCAGATATTTTTAAGTTTTCGATGTTCCTAGCTCAATTTGGCGTTTAGATTTCAAAGTTCCAAAGAACTCCTCCAGAAAAAATGGTGGGCATAGCTCCACGTTTTGGCATAGCCGCCATATAACAGTACCCCCGATTTCAGGTAGGTTTTAGGGATCAATGTGGTCAAAACACATATAATTGTTAATAAGGATTCGCAGTGGACAGTGGTCACCAAAAATTGTAGACATTGGTATTTATGGTTTTAATGTTAATACTAATTTTCAAAATTGGAAATAGTTAAAATTTATTTGTTTTCGGGAAAGGCGGAGAATAGAATAGTTTAGCATATCGCTACATACTCTCCACCATAGAATGGAGGTTATATTAAGTCAGGTCAGTTTGGTATAGACACCATCCCATATAACAGTACCACCTGATTTCTGATGGTACCACAAGATTTAAGGTATTTTGGATGCCATTCCTCGTTTACGGTTCAAAGTGGTTAAAGAACTTCTCCACCATAAATTGCGAACATATTTCCAATTTTGGTATGGGTCCTGATTTCAGGTTTTTTTCAGTTTTCATCTACATTTTCGAGCAAAATTGGATATCACTTGACGTTTATAGCTTCCATCAAAAATTGGTACATATGCCGTTGTGGTATGAGCCTTACGCAGCAATGCTTTCCAGAACATGATTTCCAAGTTTTATATTGACCCGAGCTCAAGATTAGTGAATTCTTAAAATGATGTTTTCTCAAATATACTTTAAAACACTTGTAGCCGTACATGCCAACCAAATAACTACTTCCCGGATTACAGAGAATCATCATAAGCAAATCACTTTAATCTACTTTAAAAAACCTGTTATTTTTATCATTTAAAACAACAACACTGAGATTAAGCTGAATTACTTTACAAATAATAAGAGCGTTCCATTTTAGAGAAATGTTAACCTTTTGTGTGGGAGGTACCCGAAGGGGCGGACGGAAATGATACATCTTAACTTGATCTTAAGGCCTCGGCACATACGATCCGTTGTGTGACGCGTTGAAAACAACAACCATATGAAATATGTGTAAGTGATGCCAATTTTGTTCTTGAAATTTCCATGTGGGTGTTGTAACGCGGCACTCAACGGATCGTTTGTGCGGAGCCCTTTAGTTTGCACAAAATAATACGAGAAGCAAATTTGAAAAAAAAATAATTCTTGATACGTTATTATCGTGCACATCAGCCATGGCAAAAAGGACTCCAAATTGTCTGAAACGGGTTTCGTCCAAACATCCTTGGTGTCTAAAACCGTTATTTCAATTAGGCACCTTTATGATCGTATCAAAAGTATTTACTCTCGTTAGCCTAAAAGCTGAAGGTATAAATCTTCATTTTGGATCATATGCTATAATATTCGGCGAACCTCCGCTTCAGCTATTTTAAATTTTTAGAAATATGTATATAATCCAGTAGAGACATTCTATACCTTTCTAAGAAAATTTAGAGATGAAATTCCTCCCATCTATGTTTTGGGTAAACATTGGGAAATACTTGGACTTTCTTTTGATTTCATTTGCCGTCATATGATTAAAATCTGTAATGGTGTGGTTTGCAAATGTTTCGTTATAAACTCTTTAAATTTGTGGCTCAAAGTATATATTAGATTACGCCCGATACCTTCTTCTTTACTAAGTTCTCTATGTTTTTGTGATCTTTAGTTTCACAAAAATTGTACTGATACAGGTCAATTCATTGTGGGTTTTGTTTATGTCATACGTGACGTAGTTCGCTTTGGGAGATTCTCCACTGTTTTATTTTTTGGTTTTTTTTTTATGTATCTCCATCGTTGTCTGCCGAAGTCAGTGTGATAGGATGCTGTTGTCTAGTCCCTGTTCAGATGGTATGTAAACACGTTAAAATATATTCTCACGTGCGATGGATTTTGACAAAATTTGTTGTGGTAATCTATCGATTAATGCTGATACTCTTCTGTAATATTCTTCCATGCCCTCACGTGCATGTAGACTAATTAAAATATAAAACGATCGGTTATTTTGGCTGAATGGATTTTAGAGTAATCATCGAGTTCACCATTATTTTGTTGTAATTTGTTTGAGGCTATCCCTTTTGTCTTCTTTATTGCGTCAAGATTACTTACGTGCCGCCATGTGGTACGCTTATTCTTATGATATGGCCTAGCCAACGCAATCGTTGCATCTCGATACGTTTCTCTATACGGATGTCGTTGTACAGCGATATTCACCGTCAACGCAGATTGGTCCATAGATCTTTCGAAGAATTTTTCTCTCAAACGCACCAAGCACTGCCTTGTCTGCTTGCGCAAGTACCCACGCTTCGGAACCATACATCAGCATGGGTAGTATCAGTGTTTCGTAAAGCGTTGTGTTTGTTTGACGAGATGTGGCTTTGTTCTTAAACTGCTTACTTAAGCCAAAGTAGCATCTGTTGGCCAATACAATTCTTCTTTTTATTTCACAACTGATGTCGTTTGTTGTGTTTACGGATGTGCCGAAGTAGACGAAGTCTTTTACTACCTCAAAATTATAGGAACCAACTTCCACAGTTGGTCCGAGCCCAATGGACGCATTGCGCGTCGACACCATCAACTTGGTCTTCCCACCGTTTAGCGCCAGACCCACTTTAGCAGATTTCCTTTCGAATTTTGCAAAGGTATCAGTCACTTCCTTTACCGATCGACCCACGATGTCAATGTCATCGGCATAAGCAAGAAACATATGGCTGTCTGTATATACTCGTATTGTGCCACTTCTTTTGACCTACCATCTCGTATAACCTTGTCCAGCAGAATGTTGAATAAGTCACACGAAAGGCCGTCTCTTTGACTGAAATCTCTTTTGTTACTAAACTCTTCGGAGAGGTTCTTTCCGATTTTAACTGAGAACCGAGTATCAGTTAATGTCATTCTACAAAGCCGAATGAGCTTTGCAGGGATACCAAATTCAGGAATAGCTTTGAACGCAGGGGGCTGTCGAATGCTGATTTGTAATCGACAAATAGGTGGTAGGTGCCGATCTGCATCTCTTAGGTCTTCTCCAGGTCTAAAGCCGCATTGGTATTTTCGAATTATTTCATTGACCATAGGCTTTACTCGTTCGTATAATATCCCTGACAATATCTTGTTGGCAATAGTTAGAGCATACAGTCTTATCTCCTTTCTTGTGGACAGGGCACATGATGCTCAAGTTCCAATCGTCTGGTACTTGTTCTTTCTGCCAGATGGTGCTAACTAGCTGATGAAACAACTTATCAGCGTGTCGCCTCCGGTTTTGAACAGCTCTGCTGGTATGCCATCGGCTCCTGCTGCCTCATTATTCTTCAGCCGGAGTCTTTACCTCATCTTGGCTGGGTGGTATACATTCAATACCAACTTCTGGGATTGGATCTGTGGTATCTTCGCCGTCTTCGCTATTAACGGAAACCAACAGTTTGGAAAAAAGTTGTTTCCATATCCTGAGCACACTATCTGTATCAGTTACCAAATTACCTGGCTGGTCTCTACAGGAGGATGTGCCTGTACCAAAGCCATCAGTTTGATGTTTCACTCTTTGCTACTGATTGTAGAGTAGCACTATATGCCGCATTTTTCTCTTCGGTAGCAGCACGACACTCCTGGTCATACCATTGATCGGTTGCTGGAGGTCTCTGGTATCCAAGTATGGATTTTGCGGCTTTTTGTATAGAGTGGACAATATTTTGACATCGTTTTGACATTTCATTAAGCAATTGGGCTAGTTGAGTGGAATATGCTATGGCTATCTGTTCGTGCTTTAGTTGCAACGTTTAGACGGGTACGAACTTTTGCTGCAACAAGGTAGTGGTCCGAATCTATGTTTGCTCCTCGGAACGATCCAGATGTTTTTACCTCCTACCACCTACAAATCCGCAACCAAACTCATGCTTTGTGTCATGACAGCTATAATACAGTGCGTCACCTTTAGATGTTGTTGTGACGCCTTTCCCAATTCATCGTATTTTCTGTATGGCAGTAATGTCGGCCTGCACCTTCTCTATAAAGTATGCGAACATTCCAACTGCACATTCACAGATCATGGTCCTTAAAACGTCCGCAGAGTTCGTTTTTGTTTTTCGTTTCTTTCGTTTTTCCATAGTAGGCTTCTTTTTCTGGGGGAGGGTTACTAACCCGACAACAAAACTCAAGTTTTTGACGTTCTTATGGGTGAACTCGCGGCACATGTTAACTCGCTACCTTTAACGGGTGTTAAAGGCAGCTCCCCAGGTGACACCACGGGGAGGTCAGTGTCCACTTGAGATGAAAGAGGGACCAAGATATATACTAGGCTTTGCCATGTTAAAACCGGTTAGGACCGTTCCTTGGTATCTTTCATCCCCTACGTCATTAAATGCTATTTGTGGTTTATGCACGCAAAAAAACGGCCTCTCTAACATATGTCCCAAACATATTTTGCAGCAAACATATATATGTTTGCAACAGTCCCAAACATAATATATGTTTGGGTCTGCAAACAAATATATGTTTGGGTGGAAACAAATATATGTTTGGGTGCAAACATATATATGTTTGGGTGCAAACATATATATGTTTGGGTGCAAAGATATTTATGTTTGGGTGCAAAGATATATATGTTTGGGTGCAAACAAAGATATGTTTGGGTGCAAACAAAGATATGTTTGGGTGGAAACAATTTTATGTTTGGGTGCAAACATTTTATATGTTTGGGTGCACAAAAATACAAACCCAAAAGGCACAAAAAAAAAACAAACACATGCACCAGTGGGCGCTTACTGAGAGCAAGGGAGCGTAAAATTCAATGTAAAACACTTTAAAATGTGTGCTCACTTGCTCTCAGTAAGAACTCACTGGCTATCTCTATAGTATACACACAAATGTTGTGGTTTTTTTATTGAAAGACAAAAGAACAACAAACACATAGGTACATACAAAAATCCAAAGAAATACATAACACACTTTAATAAAAGAAAAACTGATTGAAATAATTTGTAAATAGTCACACTTTTAAAAAGGAAAAATACCTATATAGAAATATATAGTTGTGAAATAAAACAAATTGTCCTCATAGTTGAAATCATCAGCGGGGAATCGGCATCTAGAATCAAATGATTATGTAATGAAATAAATAAATATGGATATGCCATATTTCAAATATACATAAGTATGTATGTAATTACCAATATTAAATGCGATTTCTTCCTTGTCCAATAAAATAATTCCATTCAACTTTCCGATTCAATTATAAAATGTATTGGGCATTTAATTTACTAAAAAGCACAATTTCTTTAAGAAAATACAAAACACTGATTTATTCACTCACTTTACCGTCTTGACTCTACAAAGGCAACTAAAACACTGAAGAAAGAAAAAACAAAATAATTCATACCATTTTTTCTTATCCTCTTCGCCTGCTGTTAACAACAACAAAACAAGAAACACACGAGTATGACGCATACACGTCATCAAAGCACCAAAGCCACCTTCTTCGCTTCTACGTATTCTATTATACAATACACACAACTCTTTATTATAAACAGCATTCCAAAGCCGCGAGAGCACTGTTATTACTCTCATTGACAAACATCCTCTCTCCACCCATGAAAAAAATGTTCTAACATAAAAAATATGTTTTACCCAAACATATCAAATTGAAATATGTTACAAAATGTTGCAAACATATATTTGTTTGCAACCGGTCCCAAACATAAATTTGTTTGGATCCAAACATATTTCTAACCTAAATTTTTCTGCGTGTGGTAATGACAATGATGTGTGGTGCCACTGGCTGCAGAAAGTGTCACATCGTTTTGTCGTACTTTGTATAAGTAGGACAGACGAGTGCCACTTTTAAAACTCTTTTCACTTTTAATATTGCCATTTTGTTTTGTAACTTTAGATGACATTCGTTCGGGCAATTTCAACTTCTAACAACTGTCTGCCTAGTACAATTTTGAAATGACATTTGAACTGTAGAAACATTTTAGTTCAGAAACTAGTTTAGATCAGTGCCGAACATGCCCTTGTCGCTGGTTACGAAGTTTTTCGGCAATTCACACATACACGACCCGATCGCAAAGAAAGCGCGTGCGAAAGAGAGCAATTTTTTTGTTTTGTTTTAGTTTTGTAGCTTGCGTGCATACAAACATACTAACACACTGTCATGAATTGACAATGTTTTGAATACATTCACATTTGTTCTGTCCTCTTCTTGGTCGGCACTGGTTTAGAGGAAGGAAGTAGATGTAGTAAAAACATATGATTACATGTGAGTATTTTAATTAAACATATGCACATATACATGCTTTGGGTGACTTAGCAGATGCTGGATTCTAAGGAATTGTTCCGATCGGGTTTTACAAGGTAATGTCCACAATTTATCTTAGTTTCTCTTCCATCTAAAATGGAAAGACGACGCAGTGGTGACTATTTCTGCAATGAGTAAATAAGCGCTATGGCAGAATCCTTCTAGGCGAATTAAAATACAGAATTGGAAGAAGGGAATTTATTTGAATCTACTGTCTGAAATATTTTAGTGAAAATTTCAGAAAGGAATTAGGCTGATAAATATCGCGACTACAAGAACATGATTGCTAGAATCAGCAGATTCAAACCTGTAGGTATACTTCACTCGGTTTTCAGATTAAAACTAATCGACTTTATCAAGTTATGAGGATGAAAGACACTAATTGATAATGTACGGCAAACGTTCGGTTCAAGGAACATCAAATCAGTACCTGTTGCAGTAAACCGAAAGCGAAATGATTAAAATACAAGCTTGTACAACCCACAAGATAGACATCTGAAAGAAGTCTGCTAGCAAGTACAGATAGAGTGTTAGGTTTGTGAAAAAAACACTTCTCCAAGCTATTATTATGCAGTACAAGTACTAATGCCTTCATTTAGCCTACTGAAGAATTATAAATCTCAGATACAATGTACCATCAAGATCAAAGCTTATGGCCAATAACATAATTAGCCACATAAATTCAGGTTCAGACCTGAAAAATCCCCCATTGACCAGTTATTCACCGCACATCAAATCAAATACCTAACAAACAGTGTGAGGTCAGGTTAAGGACAACTTGGGTTGCAATCTACAAGAGGTTTATAAATCGGGTTTGGATAGAAAAACAGAATTCTGAATTATATTGAACCATAAAATGATTATGAACCTGAATCATAAAATGATTACGCTACCCTATCAAACTACAGAATTTACGCTTGCTGAATCATTTTGTGAGAATGTATCAAATATGTATGCTCCCACTAAAAAGGAGTAGCTCCCACAGAAGGGGTAATCAACTGAAAACATGGTGTACGTTGGAGCATCATAAAAAAGCGCGGCGTTTGAACATCCATTTTATGTCCGACTTGGGGGGGGGGGAAAACACAGCTTTAATTTATTTTAAATAATGGGAATAATGAAAACTCAGTACTTAAACAACCACAGTAAATTTAATGTGAAAATTCAGAAATCACCAAAGTTGCCATAGGGCAAAATGAGACAACTTTTGTTGTAACTAATTTTTGTATTTTTATTTCTACAGTCATTCACAGCCACCTGAAGTATAATTTCTTAATATTTCATTTAAAAACGAATTTTCGCAATTCGTGAAAAACAATTCTGTTTGCTAATGACATAGGGCATTAGGTTGGTTCCACTTGGTGCATGAAGCAAATGCATATTTTGTGCGATAAAATTAATATGACATATGAAATAAGGATATCTGAAGGTATATCGCCATTTCAACTGTTTGTACCATAATTGTATTGAATATTTGACGTCTACTTTTTAATGTTGGTAATCTAATTGAATGCATACCTAGCCATAGTGAGGTTATGACAGCAATAAGTCGATTAAAAAATAATAAGGCAGCAGGAACTGACGGCCTAGAAGCCGAGCTGTTCAAGACGGGAGGCGATAAGCTGATAAGGTACATTCATCAGCTAGTTAACACCATATGACAGGAAGAATGCACACCTGACGATTGGATCTTGGCTATCATATGCCCCGTACATAAAAAAGGAGACAAGACTGTATGTTCCAATTATTGAGACTTACGTCTGTTCCCCATCGCTAATAAACTAATATCCAGCGTATTATGTGAACAATGTTGGCAAATTCTGAAAAAAAAAGAGAAGCAGATCGACACTTACCATCTTTTTGTCGCCTATAAGGATACTTTGGACAGTCCTTTGCGTACAGAAATATCTCAAGCCATGTTTGAGTTTAAAGCTGATACGATTTTGCACGATGACGTTAACAGATACGTGATTATCATTTAAAATAGGGAAGAACCTTTCCAAGGAGTTCAATACCAAACGAGGTTTCAACCAGGGAGATAGTCTCTCGTGTGTTCACTTCAATATCCTGTTGAAGAATATCACACGAGATGCTTAGGCTGCTCGCTTGTGTCGACGATATCAACATCATAGGTCGATCGGAACAAATTGAAATGAATAATGGGCTAAGTAAGCGGTTTAAAGACAAAGCCACTTCTCGGGAAGAAAAAATCGCACCCTACAAAACACTGATACTACCTCTGCTAAACTATTGGCCCCGAAGCATGGGTACTTGCGCACGAAGAAAAGACAGTACTTTGTGTTTTCGAGAGAAAAATTCTTCGAAAGATATACAACCCAATCAAAGTTAGATGTGAATATCGATAGCGACTACTGCGATATCTCCGTTGTTTGAACACCTACGCCAACCTATGCTTAGTAGGTTGGTGATATTGCAAAATCGATCAGCCTCATTCCGTTTTGAAAAGTTGCATAAATCTGCATATGCATCCACGCACTGATGGCAGGAAAATCGTAGATTGTGTGGTATAGTCACAATCGGTCACCGCAAATTAACTTTTAAGGCTAATGTTCTAGAAAATTAAAACAAAAATGGTACATTTTATCGAAAAATTCCATACATAATTAATGTGTTATAATTTCATACAAAATTAGTGTGTTATCATATTAAGTTGTGAACTCCGGCATCAGCTATGCAATTTTTTGGAAATATTGTATAGTTTATTATTTAGCTATAAGAATGAGGTTCTAATTATTGATAAACTATCTATAAACGGCGCTTATTATAAATACAAAGACGATTTCACAGTGCTAAAATTAAACCTATCCCGTGTACTACCCTAATGTACATACATATACTCAATTTATATTGTTTATTTTTGTTGCGATAATCGTTGAAATGACTTCTAACGTTTGAAAAAGGTCATTTTAGTTTATCCAGCCATTTGGTACTCCAATCACCACCACTAACAACAAAAACAATTACTCATTCTTGACTCCATGAGGCAAGTCTTTAAGACTCATGACGTCTCTCAGGTGTTTCAATATCTAACGTCAAAACACGACAAGCAGCGATGTTTGAACAAAACATACAAATTCGATATTTTTCATAGTTTGTTAAACTCTGAACAAGATAGAGAATAATTTGCTATTTCGCTTGGACGCGATGCTATGCTGCTGTTGTTGGAAATAGAAAACAATTTTCGAAACAAACCAATAACATGAAATGATGCAAATAAACTAACAAAACAGAAAATCGAGTAAACTAAAAAAATAAAAACAAAGCCAAATTGAACATTTAACACTAACCAAACCCATTTTAATTCGAATATTATGTTTTATGCAAATCTTTTTATATACGATTCGAACAAACGCAAACAATACTAACGAATCCTATTGCAAACTACACAAATCTATGCTAAAAATTTGAATACGACCAGGAGAATTTGAGCTGAGAAAAATCGACCGAAGTGTATATGTGCAACAAAAACTGAATTTTTAAAACCACAAATGAGGCAATGACTGCGGAGATTGTTGGACATATTAAGTTAATCCTATGTTAGAGGCAAATTGCTAACATGTTCAATATCACCATGAGAAGTTTTTTCGTTTTGGACTTCACAACAGTTCTTAATTTGCATTGAAGTGGTGGTCGTTGTGATTGTGACAGTCATTTCAATTTCAGCTGAATTCTGCTTATCGCAAAGCTTATTATTGGCACTTATTGCAGATATTAATTGAACTTTTAAAAACTAATATTTTTATAATCTAAATATTTTTGATTTTCTGATATGTTTGTGTTATTTTCATTGAAATATTTTAATTACAATTTAATTGTTTGGAATTGTTTGCTTGTACACAATAAATAAATGGATTGGAGTATGTGTTTGACGCGTTCTTGAAACTTTGAAAGTGTGTCAGGAAATTAGTTAAGGTAAGTTTACTGATACACGGACGCCGGAACAGCAGCCATTCTACTCGGAGACCCTGTGATGACCCCCACAGGTTAAGATGAGCAGAACCACAGTTACATTGAGCCAGTGTATGATTTGTGGTGAAAACCCCAACATGAATTGTCGTCCGCTCCATCATATTTCTTTCCATCTCAAGCGATAACCAAGCTATTGAGCTCCAAATAAAACTTGCTGGTGTATATGCTTTAGAGTTGTACGAATGCATCCTACTTCAGGTCAGAGAAAGCTGGTAAAAACTTACCACCATACACATCATCATCATAAGTACCACCCAAGCCTCTAGCTGGTCATAACTCACCAAAAGTAACAAACTTTACATTGTTGGAAGCATCAGCAATGTTGAGTTAGTGTTCTCTATATTCTTTCCTTGATATACCCCTACTGAGCCTTGCTAAGTTTGGCAGGGATGAATATGTTCTGCTTTGTTTTCCTAGTAACCTTTGTATTTTTCGGGTGCCACCGTGATGCAATGGTATGCACACCCGCCTTGCACGCAGAAGGTCGTGGGACAGGGAACATCAAATTGTTAACGGTGGCAATGTACCCCTCAGTAATGTTGGCGACATTTCCTGAGTATTTCAGCCATGTAAAACTTATCTACAAGTGGTGTCTTAGAACACGCCGTTCGGACTCGGCGATAAACTGTAGGTCTCATATCATTGAGCTAATATGAATTGGGATGCACTCATTGATATGAGAGAAACTAATTTTATATGAGATGATATATCTATACCTACATATATTTTTTTCATAGAAGTTAAAGAACGAGAAATGCAGCAGTACATACAGTGGAAAAATCGCTTGGAAATCAGAATTTGCTTAATTTCGGATGTTTGATCAGGGTACATATATATTTATTTTTTTTTTAGTTTTAACTGTTTTACGTGCAGTTGTGATTGCACGTAGTGAACAGGCCATTGATTGGAATTGTTTCTAATTAATTTGTTCAACAAAACTTGAATTTGAATGTTGAAGACATGTACATGGCGAAATGCTAAGTAAACTAGTTCAGGGGCAAAGAACAAAATCTGCTTAGTTTATTGATTCCTTGGAGTATATTGCGGTTTTTATTTGTCATAGAACGAACATACACTTAAAATCAGTGCCTTCACTCTCGTCACTAGAACAAACTTGAAAAGCTTTTGCCTTTTACTTTCGTTTGTTGACTCTATTGCCTCTTGCGGATAGACGAACTGTATTTGTTTTATTTGGTTTACAGTTCGTTATTAAAATGGTAGGCCAAAGACATGGAACAACTAAGACGAGACATAATGCATGCAACAAAAAATGTTTAAGAAACAATGTATACAACTCTTTTAAAAGGGAAAAGACATATCGCTCATTTACTCAAAGAGTGACACATTTCAAAAAAGCAAGTTTCGAGAAAAACGCGTTTTAAGTTGTGGATTGAACTTTGACTTCTCAATTTAAAAGTTTATTACATAAATACTAAAATAACTAGTTGGACCGTATTTTGCAGAGAACTAGCCAGATATCAGTGCTATATTTCTGTGCAAGATCAAGCATGATTTGAAGTGTTTTAGTGCTTCATAAATTCAAAAAACTTTTTTGATGATTTATACCAAACTTCTAGAAAATAAGCTGTAACTCGTTGAGTTTTTGAGATATCAACTTGAAAATTTTACAAAAGATAAAGTAGAAGTCGTAGAAAAAATAGAAATTGCTAACTCAAAAAACCCATTTTTTGAGTTATGCCACTCTTTGAGTAAATGAGCGATATTTGTTTCGGCCAATGTTTTCTTCAGTGGCAGGAGGTTGTCACTGCTAAAAAGGTAATCGGAAATTATATTGCTCATTTACTCAAAGAGTGGCATAACTGAAAAAACTGAATTTTGTTGTGTCAAATTTTCATGTCGATATCTCTCAAACTCAAATAATTACAGCTCAGTTACTACAAATTTGACATAATAGGTTTTTTTTGTCAGTTAATGAAACACAACACAGAAAAAAATATTTCTAGAATTTTTACATATTTTCGTTCGTGATGTAGTTTTTTCATACTGTACAGGTACTTCACATAAGATACATATGCAAGATTTTCCTGAGGTGCAAAAGGACTTTCCTGTTTTTCCTTTCTTGTTTGGTAAATGCTCTCAACTTTGTTCTCGTTTTCTGTTAAATGGTCTTCATCCCCCCACAATCGTCTCACCATCACATTGAGACTATTGGTCTGTTCCTTTACTTTTGAAAATGGTAAAACCGGCAAAAGTAGCAAAAGTTGTGAACTGCTCTCATATGAATTGTGTGGTGTCAGAAGTAAAGGAACGCTTTTCGAGTAAAAAGTGGTAAAACTTGAAGATTCTTGCACGTAAAGGAACAGGGCTTATATCAACAAATCACAACATACGCTTTACGCTAAACTACTACCACTGTCGCAACAATTGTTGTTAGTTAACTGACAAACCAAACAACTACAGTGCGATTGGCGTCGAAAAAAAAAAACAAAGTAATTGACTGTACGATATAGTTCGCATCTACAATTTTTAAATTTCTTTAATATAAAGGCAACATCTAATATCTCAACCTAGTGCTGATAGACTCAACATGTATGTGCATAAGGTTCATATTGTTCTGCTATGCTCACAAGACGATAACAGCTACAGTGGAAATCATTAGAAGAAACTGTAAATTACAATAATACAAAATAAAAGCATTAATAAAAAGCAGCAAAATTTGCCTCTGGTTTGGTTGGTGATGTATGGTGGTTGTTAGTCAATAAAAACAAAAACAACTCGCCAAAATTGTTTTTTTTTCAATCTCTCAGAAGAAACCAGTATTTTTTGCTTTATGAAAGGCTTTCATGAAATGCAGAAATTTGAACCTTGACAAGACTTTATGAACACTATTCCTATAACACAGTATTTTTTTCTGTGAACCACTTCACATCATGTTTGATCTTGCACAGAAATCTGATATCTGGATAGCTATTTGAAAAATATGATCCAAGTAGTTATTTATATAATTATTTTTTTAAGTTGGGAAGTCAATTTCAATCCAACTTAAAAGCCGTTTTTCTTGAAACTGGATTTTTTGAGAAGTGTCACTCTTTGAGTAATTGGGCGATATGTACATATAATGTTCATTCAAATTATGAGCGATTGCAAATTTGTGTTTGTTGAGTTTATAGAATTAAGTTTTCCGTTTTCGATCTGTCAACAAATCGTTAACAGGGAACTTCTAAAAAATATACAGTGTTGCGCATATCTAAAGTAACAAATCCAGGATTACGCATGAACTCAATTTTCAATTTTTTGGAAAACGGCTGCATCTAGCATAGCCTTTGGTCACACTAGCGGCCATCTCGCCTATTAACTCACCATAGAAACCCACAATTTTATCTGTGTAAAATAGGGCGCATGGAACAAAATAATTCTTCCGATGGATGCATATTTATAGAAACGTTACTTTTTCCATATTCGGTAAAGGACTTTGCGAAGACTAACGAAAAAACTGATGGGAAACCGATTATTGTTCCTCAAAATTTCATCGAATAAATTAGTATCAGTCGGCTTTGCTGGCAGGGATATATAGCCTGTGTGAATTGAATGGACAGATCGAATACACCACCAAAATACTTTTCGCCAAAAATTATGTAGTTATACAATTTTCAGAAATTTTTGGCCATTTTTGGACGTGTGAATTTACCGACAAAATATGGATTTGGATAATTGATCACTATTCCTTCCAACAGATATTGCTCTCACCACTGATTTCAGTTAGTCACCTTATAATTTAGAGCTGTTGGACCATTATGTCAGGAAAGATAGACTTCCCATGAAAAACATAATATCGCTGCAAACAGGACCACAAGGAGTATCTACGATAACAATATTCAAAGGATCCTCGTGCAAAGCTTAAACTGCACTTAAACAAATATATTAAACTTTTGTGAGGGAGTTACCCTAAAGATTGCATCGATACGGCCCATTTTCGAGCTTAAACTATGTTTGGACAAAGTATTACTAAATCCAAAGTTTAGAACAAATCGCTTACTCTGTTTAAAAATATCGGGAGTACCATTTTAACGGAAATGTTTGAACTTTTGTGGGGAAGGTACCGGAAGGAGTGGAGCGATAAGCACAATCTTCGAACTTTATCGAAGACTCCCAGAAATATTACTATACTCTAAGTTTGGACTAACGCACAAGCCACTGCACATGGTGGATGCAGGCGTTTTTTTTACAGCTGCCGGGCCATTTTCTGAGGAAGTATGGATTTGCTCCTGAAAAATCTTGTACTGTCGTAACAGGCGCTCCGGGAACAACCTGTTGCAAAAAAAAAAAATCAAAACGTTTTGAGAGCAGTAGTGGCATTCTCTAATGAATTTTTTGGTTATCGACAAAAATCGTTAAAATTGAAATGCTTATAACTTCGTTAATTAACGATATTATTCGGTAAAGTAGCGACCAATAAAAAGTAGTCGCAAAGTTCTACCGATAGCAACAGTGATGTCTACTTTTATTTGAACTTTTCATTCATAATTTTGCGTTTTAATTTGATCGATTTTTGTCGGTAACCAAAAAAATGCGCTAAAGAATCCCACTACAGGTCTTAAACTGCACTTTTCTGAAAATTTTGGAAATTTTCTGTGGAAGGTTTTCAAATTAGTCCATCTTCGAACTTGATTTATGTTGGGACAAAATATTACGAGGGCCAAATTTTGGATAGAATGGGTTGATCCGTTCAAGAGTTATCGGGCTTTCCAGCCACCCAAACAGAAGGACGGACATCGCTAACTCGACTCCAAATTGTCTGAAACGTGTTTCGCCCAAACATACTTGGGGCCTAAAACCTTTAATTCGATGAGCCACATTCTGGTCTTAGGAAGGTGTGTAAATTCCCTCATTATCCTAAAGACTGAGGGTATAAAAAATGTAGGTTGGGCAAAATTGTGTTCATGGTTTTTTGCTAAAAGAAGAATTCTTTACACAACCTAAGAGTATTTGTATACATGGCTAGACCTTGGATTGGCCGCCAGAATTTCATTTTAAAAGAATTCAAGACTTGTTGCCAGAGTTTTGCTTGCTCCTGCACAGAAAAAAAAGCCACCCAGAAAATTTTGATTAAAAGCTTTATCACCATATTTTTGTCGAATGGCGATAAAATATTACGAATATATAAGGAAAATGTTGATCAAACATGAAAATTTTACTAAAAAGCGATCAATAAACGATTTCAAACAAATAATTTATTGAAATTTGTTTATGGTTATTAATAAATTTCTGCAGTTAAAATGGTTTTCAACGTTTGTCGCATGTTCTCGCTCTCAAGAGCGAGAGAAAGAACATTTTTATGGCATAAAGAGAGCGCTACAACAATGTGCTGTGTTTTTTTTTTTCTTGAGATGTGAGTGTCGTTGCTATGTACATTTCATAGCATGGTCATGGAATTTTTGCGGCATGGAGGGATGGTGCGTTTGTGTGGCATTTGGCTTGTTTATTTATTTGTGCTCGGGTGAAGGCTTGTATGTAAGTTTGTTACTGTTTTTTGTTGCTGATTTTTATGAACCTAACAAACGAAGAGGGAAAGAAAAAAAACGGGACGAGTTCTCATGTTTTTTTCTGCTTGGTGGTTTAGGAAGGCAGATAACATTTTTTAACCATAAGTTTGGTTTATTTTGGCAGTTCCTTTAAAGCAGTCGTCGTATGTGGATCGGTAGTGCATAAATCTGTGTTTGTGTGTTTTCTTAAAGTAAATGTGCTTTTCAAGTAAATTAAATGGCCAATACATTTTTATAATTGAATTGATTATGAAAAAGGATAATAAGAATATTTTATTGGACAAAGAAGCAACCGCATGTGATATTGGTAATAACATCAAAACATTTTATATAATTGAAATATATATGGATGTACTATTTCTCACATTACAGATACCCATTTTCCGCTGATGATTTTCAATGTGGCAGAAGAATGTGTTTTATTTCACAACGTTTAATGATGTTCCCTGTATTTTATATTTAAAAGTGATTTATTTGTTTTCTTATATTAAAATTAATGTGTGGCACTAAATAATTATGTACTTCTGTTATTAATTATTCCATTCCGTTTTTCTTTCTTTCATCTGTTATTTTTTATGTACCTATGCGTCTAGTGTTGCTTTTGTTCTTGGCATTTCAAATAATAAATACCACCACCATTTATAAATGTGTGTATGTATCTTTTTTGTGGCGTTTGGGTTTGTATTTAACAAAAAAAAAAAAACAACAATATAATTGTAAATATGAATATTTTTTTATTGATTGGAAAAAATGCATTCAACAATTTTTTTAATCAAGAAAATATTTTGTTTTTATCAAGCAAAAAGTGGAATATTTTGATAAATATTTTTGTCAATATGTGAAATGTTTTATCAGTTCAAAATAAAAAAAATCGATAAATATTTTAATCAATATTACAATTTTATTTTATCAACATGTATTTTTACTTTGTGATCACAAAATTTTATCGAATTTTGTCAATATGACAATTTTTTTTATTGCCGGAAAATCGATAAATTTTTGGTTGAATCTTTGAATTTCTTTATCAAATGGCTACAATTATTTTTTCTGTGTGTACAATTTAAAGGATCCACGAAGATAAAGCAGAATTTCTCTAAAAGAAGACCAACAATTGAATGGCACTATAAGTGTATTGCCAGACGCACGTTTGAACGACAGAACTTTTAGCATTAACAAAACTACGATTGAGCTCCAGAATTTCATGACGATGGACTCACTATTGCTCATCATTAGTTCTTTATCAACACAACCACTTTTGGATTTCAGACATTTTTTATGATACGATTTACGATTAGGAACCAACATTTCTTTTTTAAAGGTTTGGGCTCCAACATATCTGTGGGTAATAACTACAATTGGTTTCTTTATGAAAATTACAACGATTGGACGCCCGAATTTCTGCATAAAATTCCAATCTTTGCACGATGGGGCCAATAGCAGGTTTTCGAGGCAAAAAGTCAATTTTTGAAGTGAACAATTTAAAAAAAATAATAACGGATTTCGATTGCCAACACTCTGAATCACTAAAAGTAAAAAAATAAATCAATCTGGTAACATCACATAGCGACATACTGATCTGGCAATGGTGACATATTTTCATATGCATCGTTTTCCGACATTCATTATAAATAAGTAGTGAAAGCATTTTATGCGCCAAAAGGAACATTTCCACGTTTTTATATTTTTTAAACATGGAAAGCTCTTCAATGGGTATGTATGTGAAAGGGTATATATGTGGTGAAAGGTATTAATGTGTACTATCATTTTGTGAAAAAATTAGCTGCGCCTATCTGCGCCTTTTCATAAAAATCTGATTTCAGATGTCGTAATACTTAAAAATATGGACATTTTTATGATTTGGTTGGCGAATAATCGGAAACCCATTAATGTTACCAATTGGATTTCGGAAAAATTTAATAGACGTATATAATAATAATAATAATAATAATAATAATAATAATAATAATAATAATAATAATAATAATAATAATAATAATAATAATAATAATAATAATAATAATAATAATAATAATAATAATAATAATAATAATAATAATAATAATAATAATAATAATAATAATAATAATAATAATAATAATAATAATAATAATAATAATAATAATAATAATAATAATAATAATAATAATAATAATAATAATAATAATAATAATAATAATAATAATAATAATAATAATAATAATAATAATAATAATAATAATAATAATAATAATAATAATAATAATAATAATAATAATAATAATAATAATAATAATAATAATAATAATAATAATAATAATAATAATAATAATAATAATAATAATAATAATAATAATAATAATAATAATAATAATAATAATAATAATAATAATAATAAAAATAATAATAATAATAATAATAATAATAATAATAATAATAATAATAATAATAATAATAATAATAATAATAATAATAATAATAATAATAATAATAATAATAATAATAATAATAATAATAATAATAATAATAATAATAATAATAATAATAATAATAATAATAATAATAATAATAATAATAATAATAATAATAATAATAATAATAATAATAATAATAATAATAATAATAATAATAATAATAATAATAATAATAATAATAATAATAATAATAATAATAATAATAATAATAATAATAATAATAATAATAATAATAATAATAATAATAATAATAATAATAATAATAATAATAATAATAATAATAATAATAATAATAATAATAATAATAATAATAATAATAATAATAATAATAATAATAATAATAATAATAATAATAATAATAATAATAATAATAATAATAATAATAATAATAATAATAATAATAATAATAATAATAATAATAATAATAATAATAATAATAATAATAATAATAATAATAATAATAATAATAATAATAATAATAATAATAATAATAATAATAATAATAATAATAATAATAATAATAATAATAATAATAATAATAATAATAATAATAATAATAATAATAATAATAATAATAATAATAATAATAATAATAATAATAATAATAATAATAATAATAATAATAATAATAATAATAATAATAATAATAATAATAATAATAATAATAATAATAATAATAATAATAATAATAATAATAATAATAATAATAATAATAATAATAATAATAATAATAATAATAATAATAATAATAATAATAATAATAATAGTAATAATAATAATAATAATAATAATAATATAATTTTGAAGATATCGCAAACAGTGGAATCTTAGCCGATTTTTATTAAAATTTGGAACCTTTTTTATTAACTTATAACAAACCACAGACAAAACCATGAAATTTGAACATATGTACATATATAGGGGAACAATTTCTATATCTGAACCGATTTCAATATGACTTGACAAACTTATTTGTAGTCCGAATTCCGTAACATTTTCCAAATTTTATTGTAATTTGATGGAATTTGCATGCTTGGTCAATCATTTTCCTGAAATCGGGCGAACATATATATGGGAGCTATATCCAATTCTGAACCGATTTAAATATGATTTGCCAAAAATGTTTCTAGACCAAAATCCGTCACACATTTCAAATTTCATCAAGATTGGACATACATAGCGGGATTGGTGCACCAAATACCTAAAATCGGGCGAAAATATATATGGGAGCAATATCAAAATCTGAACCGATTTCAATATAACTTGGCAAACTTATTTGTAGTCCTAATTCCGTGGTATTTTCCAAATCGCATAAAAATTGGGCAGAATTTGCGTGTTTGGACCATCAATTGCTTGAAATCGGGCGAACATATATACGGCAGCTATATATGAACCAAATTTGGCATATTAGTTTCTAAGCCCATTATAAACATCTGTACAAAATTTGGAAGGTCTAGCTTGCCCCAGTGATTTGTTGCCTCGAAAACCTGTCATTGGCCCCATCGTGCTTTGGTCGCTAGCATTTGTCATTGAAAATATCCATGATGTTTCTCTATGAAAACAAAACATTTGCGCGCCAGAGTTTCTCTGTTAAAATAAACAAGATTGGGTGCCATAACTTTTCTATAAACAAATTGACGTCTGGTCCCCAGAATATATATGTTTAAAGAATTGGTCTATCAACAAACCCAAGTCTTGTCGCTAGAATTTTTATTTTAAAATGATCTCGTGGAAAACATAATAACACTGACACCGCGGCGTGATAAAGGGCCAAAAAAGAAGGCACGTGTCCCGGGGTTTTGTCCATCACGTTGTTAAAAAAATTAAAGTGCGAAATTGAAATTGAATTACTAGTAATAGTTATATAAGTCTACAACAAGGTTTACATCATTGTTAAATAACAAATTTTCGCTAACATAAACTTCCAAAATTTTGGTCCGATCAATAAATGAAGTAAATATACCAATCCGAAGTTATTCTTATCATAATTATGGATATACATACAATAAAACATCGACTTTTTATTTCAGCACGCTAGATCTGAATTTTTTCTCACTGTGGACCATGGGCACATTGTGGCTAAAAATAGGAACTTCAAAGAATTAGTTGGTGAAAAGTTAAATAAGCTAAAAATGTGAGTCAGCCTTAACCCTTGGTGAACAGTGCCAAATTTTCTCAACTTATAGATTAGTTGTTTTAAAATATTACAACAACAAACAATTGGACTAAGTCAGACTATTAAAAAAAAAAACATTTTTAAATAGGACTTACATATATTTGGAAGTGCTACTAGCGGAATGACAAATTTAATGTGCCCTCCACCTTGTGGTAGAGGGTGTGTCAAAGTGGTGTATGATGCGCTTTCGGCCCTATATATTTAAAACCTAAGCGTCGTATTCTAAATTAAAATGCTATTTTATTGCCAAAAATAAATAAAATTTTGCAGATCCAAAATATCACTTTATTTATCCAAAATGCAAGAATTGTTATTATTTTGTTTAGATATCGTTATAGTAGTAAAAATTCTTGTAGGTTTTGCAGATTCTTGTAGGTTTTGGAACAGGCATTATGTATGTATGTATGTTCTCAAAACTGATTTCCTGTAGAGAGAATGATTTGACCTATTAATGCCTATAATAATAATAATAATTGTTCCATAAACATCCCAAATGGGACAAGGGGACTTCTCTCATATCAATGAGTGCACCCCGATTCATATTAGCTCAATGATATGGGACCTACTGTTTATCGCCGAGTCCGAACGTCGTGTCTTAAGACACCACTTTGTAGAGAAGTTTTACATGGCTGAAATACTCAGGAAATGTCGCCAACATTACTGAGGGGTATTTTGCCACCGGGGTGCCACCGTGGTGCAATGGTATGCACGCCCGCCTTGCACGCAGAAGGTCGGGGGTTTGATTCCTCGGCCAAGCAACATCAAACATTTTTCAACGGTGGCAAAATACCCCTCAGTAATGTTGGCGACATTTCCTGAGTATTTCAGCCTTGAAAAACTTCTCCACAAGTGGTGTCTTAAGACACGCCGTTCGGACTCGGCGATAAACAGTAGGTCCCATATCATTGAGCTAAATATGAATCGGGGTGCACTCATTGATATGAGAGAAGTCTCCCTTGTCCCGTATGGGATGTTGTGGAACAATGTTTTTTTTTTGTTGTTTTGTTGTTTATTTTGCCACCGGTGAAAATTATTTGATGTTGCTTGGCCGGGGAATCGAACCCAAGACCTTCAGCGTGCAAGGCGGGTGTGCATTGCACCACGTGGCACCCATTAATGCCTAAAATAACATTTATTCCATAATATTATAAAACAAGTGAGCAAAACCTATAGTAGGGATGGGGCCGACTATGTGATACCCTACACCACTACCCCTGTGCATAAGCTTTTCTAAGCATTTTTTTTTAGGGAATATTATCCAACTATCACCAATATACTTAGGCCACCAAAATTTCGTGACGATCCGATAAAAATTGCGACATGTAGCGTAATTACAAAAAGATGGTAAATTGGATGCATTACCGACTATTGTAATATCTCCCTTGTTTTACCACCCTTGCCAACGTACTTTGCATGAATGTAAAGGCGATATTTTCTTCTTACGTTGATAGGCTTTGCCGTGGGAATACCCTACTAGAAGCCGAGATATTCTTAAACGAATAAAACTTTGAATTTTTCTCTACATGAATTTTTGTCCATCCCTTGAATATAATCCGAACATCACCTCTGTGGCACTCGCATCAACTCCCAAAATATCGTGAAGATCCGATAAAAATTCCAACCTGTAGTGTGATTGCACAAAAAATGGAAAAAGATGCCATACCGACAATCTGCTTTTCATCATAGTAAGGATGGGATTTTCTACTTTCATAGTCAGACTTTGCTTTTGGAAGGTCCCCGACCAAAGCTCTGATATTCGTCATTATAATTAAAATCGCAAAAATGAAAAGTTAGATTTCATTAGCGACTATGGCGATATATTCGTTGTTTGACCACCTACGACAACGTTAGAAAGGTGCTATTTTGTTATACCCCTTATACAAGCTGAGATATTTGCTTTGGATTAAAACGTTGACTTTTCCTCCAAATACGTTTTTTGCCCATTCCGACCCCTGATTATAATCAGGCCATCACCAAAATCAGTAGCCTTCTTCCCATCCGTTACCCCCATTAACCACAAAAATTTCGTGACGATCCCATCAAAATTGCGACCCGTACCGTGATTAAAAAAATTGAAAAATGGGATGTATTACCGACTATTATGATATATCCGTTATTTATAACATACGCCATCCTACTTTGCATCATTGTAAAGATGTCATTTTTTACTTTCATAGCCAGCCTTTGTTTTTGGAAAATCCCCAACCACAGCTGTGATTGTCTCACTTAGAGACAAGCTTTGTATGTTTTAATAAGCTCCATAAACCATATGAAGATCGGTCAATTCGTTTTCGGTCTATCGTTGGCACCGTCTTCAAAAATTCCATTTCGAGAAAAACGCGTTTAAAGTTTCTATTCTACATACAAATAACAAATTGTTCCCTTTCAATGCTCATATCTAAGCCAATTTTGCACCGATCGACTTGAATTTTTTTACGACATACTATATCTACCTGTACTTCAAAATAAGCCAATATTGTTTTCATTTTTTTTTGAAATTGACTCGTAGACCTGTAGCGTGATTTCAAAAAAAATGGAAAAATGGGATGTATTGACGACTATTATGATATCTCTGTTATTTGGACACATAAGCCAACCTACTTTGCATCATTGTAAAGATGGGATTCTCTACTTTCATGGCCAGGCTTTGTTTTTGGAAAGTCCCCAAACACAGCTGTGATATTCGTCATTATAATTAAAATCCCAAAAATAAAAATTTGGGTTTTATTTGCGAATATTGTTTGACCACCTACGACAACCTACTTTACATCGTTAGAAAGGTGATATTTTCTACTTTCATAGTCAGGTATACCCTTTATAGAAGCTGAGATATTCGCTTTGGGAAAAAACGTTGACTTTTTATCCAAATAAGTTTTTTGCCCATTCCAACCCCTAAATATTATCCCATCCAAAATTTGGTGACGATCCGATCAAAATTGCGACCTGTACCGTGATTACAAGGTTGAGATGGACAGTGTAATGAACCACCTCGCGGGCCCTACTTCCTCCAGAAGTGGCTACTTCCTTGCCCCGGCCGTGCTCAGTCTTGGGGCAGTTCTTTTCTTTCAGAAGTAGGCTCGGTTTCGTCACCACAAAAGTAAAATAAGGTACCTCTTTTAGAAGAATGTATAGAAATGGAAATGATGGATGAAACTGGGCAAAGATAAGTGGGAATTAAAAGAAGATTATGATGTTACTTTATAAGCAGTGGGAAATATTATTCCACCGCTTCAGCTTACCCACCCTCCATGCTGAAGTATATGTTTTCTGCCAGTTTTTGTAACTCAAATTTTCCAATTCGTTCGTTTTTGTCACACACAAAAACACGTTTTGGTATTTCCCAGCCAGCATTTTTTGAAAATTATAATCAAATTCGAGTCTTTTTTGATCCGACTGCACGATTAAAAAGCTGGAATATGAGCTCATTTTCTGATCATAAATTACTCCTTTGTCGGGAGGAAAACGTAACCTCAGGCGACTCTTCTAAACAAATCACAAATGAGTCTTCCTCTGCATTATTTTCGAGTCATTTTATAATCATGTTCATAATCGTTTATGAGTCTTTAGGGAGTCATTTATGAGTATTTTTATTAGACGAAATAAATTAAAAAAAAAATTATTTTAATTCTCTTTTGTTTTTTGTTTCTTCCCTTTCTTTTGTTGTCTTTTCTGCTTTGTTATTTCTTTTAATTATCCTTTATGTTGCGCGGTGGTTTGTATACTGCTTCTTCATTTCACTTGGCAAAACCTGAACATGTGTTGTGTTTGTCTATACACTTAATATTATACCTTACATATATATCAAAGTTTAATAGAAAGTGTATATGAGAATTTTATTTTTTTATTTACAACCAAATAAAAATAAAACAAAGCAATCAGTTTTTAATCACCTAACTGTTCAAAATATGATCAGAAGATACATAATTATAATCACTTTTCAAACACCTGCATGACCCTTTTTTGATTAAGCACTTTTCAATCTTCCAGATGATCAAAATGTGACAATAAATAAAAAAAAAATGGTCACATTTTAAACACTTCAATGACTTATTTGTGATTGCTACACATTTATTGTTGTATTTTAAATTGAACTCTTTTTAATCACTACAGGGAGTCACTTTCGAGTCCCTTTCTGATCATACAAGCGACTTAATCAGTTTTTGATCACCAAAAGGACTCTAAAAAGACTCCTCAATGTGATTTTTGAAAAAACAGTCTTCCAAATGCTATCTGGGTTGTATCCAATGCTGTTTGTATGTGTGTGAAAACCAAAAGAAAATTTTGATTTCCCTCATACATACATATATTTGGTTTTCAAAACAAAAAAATACACACGAAAGCGTCTAAAAAAGGCAATAGATAGAGACCCAACGTTTTGAGCTGAAATTTTGTTGTTTGTTACAGAATTTCGCTGAAAACGCATGCACATGATGGAAAATTGATCTAGAGAAATTTTTAGATACTCATACATGTAAAAATCCGTCATACGGGCCAAATATCATCATCTTTCCAAAACGTATTTTGACATTTTTTTGAAAATTGTTTTCAAAATTTGTCTGGATAAACAATATTTTTTGGGATTGCCACGAGGAACATATTTTTCAATGAGAACAATTCAAAAATGTTAAAAATTAACATAATGGAAACACTGATATACAAAGCTTTTCGTAATCAAACGAATGCTTTTCAATTTTTTTTTAAACCAAAATTTGAACAGATTCATTTGAGTACGAACGGTACGTTTGAAAAATATTTTTTTTACAAAGATGTGGTGGTTTTGCTTCTCTTCTCTCTCTTCTCTCTTCTCTTTACTTAAACTTCTTCAAATTTAGCAAGTGAAAAATAAACACTTAACAAATCATTGTGTTTATATTTAGAACTCAAGTAAACAATAGTGAATATTAAAAGTAGAGATCATACAAAATTGAGTAATTATGGAATATTAGTAAAATATTGATAAGACAAGATAAAAAATGATTCAAGTTATAGCTATTATCTATATATAAATCGATTATGTAATTCGTATAAGATAACAATCACTAGTTAAATAAGTATTATTTAATAATGAATGAAGAGAGCTAAGGCGAACGTAATGTAAAATGGGTATGACTCACCAATTAAATTCCGCGTTGTCCTCAGGCCTGTTGACTTTGAGCAATTCATGCTTTTACCTGTGATTAGTTTTATGATAGGATTCCCAGCAAAATTTGACGGAAGGGGTTCTTTGCGATGACGTGATTTCATGTCATCTTTTGCATTGGTTCAAAGGAAGTCGTGGAAGATCCGATCTTTTCATTAGGATTTGAACCAATGCAAAGGAAGTCGTGAAAGATCCGATCTTTTCATCAGCATTTGTACTCATTCCATCGATCCAATAGAGATGATGTTTGTGTTTTTATTTACACACCTGTTTATTTGCATTTTGGTATGTTCCAGTACTGCAAAAATATACTAATTTTTACTATTTTTTCCGATAACATAAAGGAAAAATTGTTATCGTAGTAAAAATAAGTAGATTCTTGCAGTTTCTGGAACAGACCAAAGTTGTTAGAACTGTCGTCGTGATGTTGTCTTACATTTCCTGCATATCAAACTACTAAAACTTCTAAACAATTGGTATTATATGAAGCCCCAAACATCGAGCTAAAAATAGAATCGGACTGCACACATTGCTATTTTAAAAGTTCCCTTGTCTGTTCCTAATCTGACATAGAATGAAATCAATCAAATCTCGCTTCTTGGAATTTGAAAAAAAGTCCGAAACGAAAAAGAACAAGAATCTGAAAATAAAGAAGAAACTACTTTTGGAAAGAAACAATTAAAAATAAATTAATTAAGCATAAATGGCATTTTCCATAAAAATTCTCTCCTCCCCGTTCGTTACATTTTGTTCTTAGAGATCCCTAAAGCAAGCCGGGTTGTAGATCCCTACATATTTCCGTCACTAAACAAAAGAGTATAAATTACCAAAATGTTGTTATAAAATAACAAAATTATAAAATAAAAGTAATTTACGAAGTAAAAATACTTAAAGGAGTGCATTTGGAGTCCATGTCGAAATCTGAACTGGTGATGGGAAGATAATTAAAAAACCTTTTGTAAGATGAAAGAATATCAGTTGCGGAGAACGGAGGAAGTAATCTTTTGCGTTGCAGCGGTGGTGATTACATTGCAATTTTGGATTTAAACTTTTTGCTGATAAATTAATTGTAGTTACATATTTCATGAATTCGTTTGAATTAATAAAGAGTTTTGTTTTTCATGAAAACCATATTTCAATACAGCATTTCCATTTTCCAAATAAGACATGAAAATTTCATGCCAAGGGGTTGGTGAAAATGACATGTCAAATCATTGGTGGAAATGACATGCCAAAGCATTGGTGGAAATGACATGCCAACGCATTGGTTAAAATGACATGCTTAGGATCCAGAAAAGAACGTCATCTTTTGGGGTCCACGCTCATATAAAATTCATCGATGAAGATGCTAAAAAGATGACATGCTAGATCACTTGCACCCATGATTGAATGTCATCTTTGGCATCGAACATTTTGCTGGGATTGAGTTTGCTTAGCTCGTATGTGGAAATTGAAATTAGTATAAAACAAAATGTAAAATTATAATTCAAAACTGGAATTACAAGGTCCTGCGGGTCGTATAGTTAATGTAAGATCATAGACTAATAAATGTATAGACAGAAACATTTTAGTTTGCTTCTTTTTCCTATGTGTCGCCCTTACGGAAATTGCGCAGCGTTGTCACTCAATTGCACAATGTTTTGGAGTAAATTGCAATATTTTGTTGAATATTATTATATGTGGATGTAGACCCGGCCAAAAAACACCCAAATATTGTCTTTTACCAGAATAAATAGTTTAAATATTTATAGCTATTGCCATTTTAAAAATTTAGTGCATATTAAACTGACTCAATTCACACTCAGTGAGAGATTTCAGAGAATTGGTATAAAGGATTTCAGGGAATTGGTATGTTCGTTTGAACTGGGATACGCCGATTCCCCAAAGAATCACCAGTCTACAAATGATATAATATTTATTTATATCACTACGCTAGTTTTTTTCACACCTATATAAAACTCTTACCACAATGAGGCTCTATCTCCTTATGCAACGAAACAATAAAGAGTTATTTCGTCCTTTCCGTATTTGAAGAGAAAGGATTCACAAAATTAAAAAAAATGTTTTTTTCAAAACCTTTGGTACGTCTTAATTATTTGAGTTTTCGAAATGAAATGATTTTCAATATATTTTGAAAAAAATTGGAAGTTTCATGTTTTTATTTCATAGCCTACAACTATATATTTCCTACAGTAAAATTTCATAGCAGCTCACAACAGACGTACAGACGGAAGGACGGATGGACACACATAGCCAGATCGACTCAGCTCGTCGAAACAATCATTTTGGTATATGACCATTATTTCGATGCGTTACTAAGTTTTTGGGCAAAACTAACTTATAATACCCACCCAAATAGTGGTGTAGGGTATAAAAAGGTACGGCACAAATCACATTGAAAAAAAATTTAAAAAATTCTATGAAGTAAAAAAAATTTTCTTCTCAAAAAATTATTTTCTGTTGCACGAATGAATGGCCATTTGCCTATTTATGACTAAAATAACTTTTATTCGATTTAATTTTTCAAAAAGTTCCGCACAAAGTACTTTTAATTTTTATGGTATATGCAATAAAATTGTATATAATATTAAATGATCGACGACAAGTCATGAGTTGTTATAATACGATGATAAAATTAGTGAGAAACAAACGGTCATGTAATTTTGGTATGTCGTGTGCCCCCATACATTGTTTTCAGTGAAATAACTTCTTATAGTGACTTCAAAAATTGTCAAAGGTTTTTGAAAAATGAAAGCTCTAAAAGCTGCGGAAGCTTTTTTATTTTATCGAATCACATTATAATTAAGATTTTATGCAATCTTAGGTAAAAACTCATCAAAATATCGTACAGGGACACGAGGTAGTAAAAAATTAATAGCTAGACACTGGAATTTTATGCAACCCCTATTTTTGATCCGATTAATGCCAAATTTTGTGACTGCGAATATGTTTGGCTTCTGATTAAATTGCAATCGAAACATATAACTTATGAAAAATGCATAAATTATGCATATGCAAATATTATTGTTTGAATATGCAAAATTTATGCATTTTACATATTTTCGTATGCAACAAATATTTCAATAATATCTTCAAAAATGTTTAAGTGTACATTTTTTTCTGTTTAAAATTCTCTTCAGACAAGTCAATAAAATTAAGAAAGGTATAACCACAGCCACGACCTTCAAAATACCGAAAATTTCAACTATTTCAGAGGGATACATAGGCCACAAATATGCAAATATGTCGAAATATGCAAGATATGCAAAAATTTCTGAGCCTAATTCATTTTATTTTGTGAGTTTCTGTTTAATCAGATTTTCTCTACGACCACCCTAACCATATAAGCATTTGCATAGGATTATACTGTCTAGTTATAAGCGATACATATTTTGTTTGGGCTGTAAAGGGTTCCAGAGATTTGGGACTTTTGGATGTCGTCGTTATAACAGATATGACGTTATAAACGACGACGTTATAAGCGATTTTGACTGTACATACTTATGTATATGTACATGTATGTGAAAGAAGTTCATGATCGACAATCAAGTTATCAAAAGTGACATGACGACTAAAACTTCAATTGCAACGAGGCTTACCATCCCCATATTGAAATGCAAACACTATAACGCCTCTGAATGGATACGTTACGCATTAAAAAGCTCATGATTCTCTAGTTTATCTTCTTGATGTCGTGTAACTATTTATGTTAAAACATTTTTGTGTTCCACAGCCACGCATCATAAAAACATTGAAATGGGGAAACGCAATGCAATTTTACATTTGTTTTTGTCCACAGAAATGGGATTTTCTACAAACGCATAGCGATGGTAGCTGCGGGCTACGCCAGATAGCCATCAGTTTGTTTGGTTTGGATGAATGTTATGCTTCACTGAATTTTGATCTCTTTGAACGCATCAGTCCTGTGCGTTTATGCCAGTACTATCTTCAACGTCAGCTGACAACTCTTTAAAGTGTCATACAAACGTACTGTTGGATCTCAAATGTTCTATATGAAAAGGAAGAGTCATGCAGCATTTTTACGTGTTGTCAGGCACTGCTATTCAATGAGTTTTAATTTTTTTTGTTCGTGTCGGGAATTTTATATCAAAAGTATCCAATATTACTTAATTTTGAGGACTGAGGGTGTAGGCCGCAGATGTAAAACACTTACGTGGATGAAACAACCGGTATCCATGTACGAAATCATGTGAACGTTCCCTACGAATGTATGGAATAAATTAATCCAGATCTGTACTAACTTGTGAAACCAGAATTTATTAAACCAAAATTGTCCTTTTGCATTACAAAAAAGTAGTAAAATATCCATCGTTTGCTCAAAGAGTGTTTTAACTAAAATACGACTTTACAGAAAATGCGTACGAATATGATCGGTCCTAAATTTGTATTCATCCGAAAGGTGTGAACGTTTTTCCGTGCAGAATTTTATGTAATCGCGCCATGAGTACAAGTAAACTATATTATGGAGTTTTTGTCCACAGCAAAACCATCCTAAATTTCTGCCAACTGACATTTAATTCATAAAAAATAGCTAGAACCCTCAACAATTTTAAAAAAGGGTGGTACCTTTATATTGTGGTTACCAAGAAAGGGAGACCTGTATTTACAATTCTTAGATATGGGAAATGGGTAAATACACAAATGGTAAATATTAATGGGTATTTAGTATAGGTAAATTGGGTACAAATGGGTAAATACGAAGGTATTTACCCAATATGTGGGTATAAATTATAGAAACTAAAATCATCCAATTAGATGCAAAAACGCAGTTTTTTTGCAAATTGTAACTGACTATGAATAAAATTACCTTTTTTGATACGGAGCAAGTTTAAATATAACCAATTTTGGTCCATATTTTGGTAAATCTCCCATATATTGATATTTGACAGCTTTTAGAGCGGTTTGTGGTAGATCTCCTTGCAGAAAAACATAAATGCGGGATCGAAATCCAAATGTTATCAGATGGATTAACCCACGATTTCAGTGGATAGTCTTGAGATTTAAGACCTCCTCGACAAAGCTATAATTTTTCCATTCTTTGTTAATATTTACGCACAAGCAACATCAACGACCGATTTGACATATAAAAAGTTTCGTCCGCGTGGTTAAACCGCTTTTCTGTCATTCTTTTTGATTTTCTGTCTGACGAAAAAACAAAATTTTGATTTCAAAATAAAATTTTATTTACCCAAATAAACACCCAAAAAAGAAATTTACCTGGTATTTACCAATGTTTTGGGAATCCCATCTATTTATAACAATTCCTAGTGAATAAGTTTTCTGACTTAATCTCTGGATACCCTAAATAATAGGGGCTATTCCAAAACGTGGACATATGTCCATAATTTCTGGTGGAAAACTTTCTCGGTCACTAGGAAACCGAAGTGCAAAATTGAAAAAACTCGGGCAGTGTCGTTATATGGGGCTACTACAAATCGTGGGCCGAAACGGCCATCCTATCTCAATTTGTCTGGATGCTGGATTGATTACAATAGACGGACGAACGGACATTGGTATATGGACTGAGAAGTACTGTTTCTGTACACACAATCCCACTACGGTTTTATGCAGCGGATAGACTCGGAGGAATCATAGAACTGGGGTCGTCATCACAACAATTATGTGTCTGTGTTTGTGTTTTTTTTTACCATGGTGGCGGAAATATTTCTCGGAATGCCTGCTTATAGTACTTTGGTCAGTGCCAGGTAGTGAAAACCCCCAAATCCGCACACACAATATGTCAACATCGGTACAATGTCATAGATGTAGGGAATGGATTACTACGATAGGAGTTATGTTGCTGTCGCAGAACATTTCCCATCATGTCTCCAGAATACAACACATCCCCGAAAACGTACAATTCCTTAATTTCAAATTCAGCGGTCTCCGCAACAAAATCAGCGTGATTGTGATCTTAATTATCTCGCTTGAGCTTGATTGATTCTAGTGACCTATACATGGAAGGGTGGTAATATTAAAGCGTGGGACTACCAAAATAGAGGTGACTAATGTGTACATACTGTGTCTTGCGTTATATAATAACCATCTGGTGCTAGGAGATTTCAACGATCAACGTTTGACATTCAGTCCTAGGCAATGATCAGAGCTGATTAGCATTGGCCGGGCAAATTGATAACTCCACATTTTACACGATGAACGAAAACACTCCTACGATGATAAGTGGAGAATACCACAACTCACCATTCCAATACATTACTACTGTGGCACTCGGTTTGATATATGACTTGTCCTGGCAACCCTCCGACCCATGCTACACCGTATAAGAGCCCTCTTAACGGAGGAGGTACCTTGAGATATTTGACAAATGTCTACAATTTATCATTAGCCACCCAAATTGTACCAAAAGCATGGAAAGGATGCCAGCAGATGCGATTCGTACAGGAGGATTTTCCTACTGTCGCCAGAAGTGAAGATTTCAGAGATACTAATATTTCCTATGAGGTACTACTCTTTTCTTTGTTTTAAAACTGTTTTCCAGTTGCCAATCATTAGCATACATTCCGGAAATGCACAGCACCACAGCAGTATTACACGCAACCTCGACCT
This sequence comes from Musca autumnalis, assembly GCF_047663935.1. Lineage (NCBI taxonomy): Eukaryota > Metazoa > Arthropoda > Insecta > Diptera > Muscidae > Musca > Musca autumnalis. The sequence continues at coordinate 86,683,470 of NW_027411866.1, forward strand.
ATATCGGTAAGTCAACCATGCCAAGCTTTTCGAGGACATACAGAAGACTTCAATGCAGTCGTGTTTGAAAAGTTGGATAAAATATGTGGACGCCAGCCGTTTATGTAATTCAGAAATAATTGGACGAAGACTCGTAGAACTGTTTAAGGTCTAACTTTCTTAAATTATTTTATTCCCCGGACGGCATATTGGTCCCCATGAAAATATTGGTCGATGCACGTATGTTAGAAATATTTTTGGATCCAAACAAATTTATGTTTGGAACTGGTTGCGAACAAATATATGTTTGGATCCAAGCATAATATGTTTGGGTCCAACAAATATATGTTGGCAACATTTTGTAAAATATCTCAATTTTATTTGTTTGGGTACATAGAACATATTTTTATGGTTGGAGAGAGGATTGTTGTCAAAGAGATTAACAACAGGACTCTCGCAGTTGCGGAATGCTGTGTGTATGGTGTAATAGAAGACGCAGAAGCGAAGACGGGAGCGTAAAAAATAAGTTTTGTTTTTGCCTTGGTGGTGTGTATGCGGTTTGAGGCCAAACGCTTTTTTGTTGTTTTTGCGATTTTTTCCCACAAGCAGTAATTTTTTCTGTAATTCACAGTTAACCAACGTAGCAAGCGGAGAGAAAAAGAAAAAATGGTATGAATTATTTTTGTTCTTTTTTTCTTGAGTTTTCTAAATACGATCGTTGAATAAAGACGGTAAAGTGAGTGAATAAATCTGTTTTTTTTTGTGTTTTCCTAAAGAAATGGTGTTTTTTAGTAAATTAAATGCCCAATACATTTTATAATTGGAAGTTTTATAATTGAATCAAAAATTTGAACGGAAATATTTTATTGCACAAAGATGAAATCTCATTTAATATTGGTTATAACATTACGACGCCTCCAAACAATAGTATGCTAAGTCGACTTAGCATGTTTTCAAGTTCTTTACATGTTTATATTTAACGTCCTTTAAATTAAATTCTGTCAAATTTTGGTAATGATCGGACAATCCGAACAGAAGTTATAAACAAATATTTACTTAGCATAGTACTGAAGGTCAAAGAAATTTCCAAACTTTTAGAGCTTGTCCTGCAAAACCCGCTTTTCAGAATTAGAAAACTATTATTTGGAGGTTTCGAACGTCCTTTAACTTAAATTATGTCTAATTGATCGGTCAATCCGAACAGAAGTTATAAACAAATATTGACTTAGCATAGTACTGAAGTTCAAAAAAATGTCCAAACTTTGAGAGCTTCTCCTGCAAAATTCACTTTTTAGACTTAGCATACTATTATTTGGAGGTGTCGATTAATAAAATGTTCATATACATTCCTATGGCAAATTTCAAATTTCCTTTACAACTCCATTAAAAAAATTAAAAAAAATTTTTGCGAACACATCCATGAGTTAAGAAAAAATCGTGGTTTCAAATCTGTTCGCGTTCACAACATTGTATGCTGAGCTCAAAAGTTGTGGGGTTTTTTCTCTTATAAAGAAAAACTATTCAAAAATTCTTTTTGTGTTGTGATAAGAAAATGTATATATAAATCGTTAATGAACGCGGTTCAATAGTACCTTTTTAAAGCCAAAAAATATTTTTTTAAGAAAATGTACGCACCAAATTTTCGAATTTGGACTCCTTTTACTAGGAAGCTGTACAGAGCACTCTCTTGAGATATAGATTAAACGACGTAGAATCGCGAGTTCTACAATCCTACATATAGTTTGGATCATTATCTGGTTGCGCCCTCTAATTATAAGAAAAATTAAAAAAAAACGCCGAAATCAAAACTTCAAAATGTCAGCATCGGTTTTAGGGGGATGTAGTGTACATGTCGAAAAATCATACATTAGAACCATATTGCCGAAGGGGTATTCTTTAATTATTTCTTTGAGCACAGGTCTGAATGTGGCGTGGTTTCGTCAGAAATCAAGAAAGAACACAAAAAAACTTGCTTACTTCAACACATATTTACCCAGCTTCCACGTAAATTATTTTTTATGGTCCGTGTTATGAGATCGTTGCTAAAACACTTCAATCAACAGAAATATGTTTATATTGCATAAAATATATTTACAGTTCGCGATTTATTAAATGGTAAACCTCAACTTCAACGATTGTAAAACTTTTTTTAATATTACCATATATTTGAAATATGGGTGTACCTATTTATTACATTATATAAGCATTTGATTTCAGATGCCGATTAATTTCGTTGATGCACCCAAACAAATATTTGTTTGTACCCAAACATATATTTGTTTGTACCCAAACATATATTTGTTTGCACACAAAGAAATATTTGTTTGCACCTAAACATAGATTTGTGTGCACTCAAACATATATTTGTTTGCAGGACCCAAACATATGTTATGTTTGGGACTGTTGCAAACATATGTTTGCTGCAAAATATGTATGTTTGGGACATATCGACACCTCCAAATAATAGTATGCTAAGTCTAAAAAGTGAGTTTTGCAGGAGAAGCTCTCAAAGTTTTGAAATTTCTTTGACCTTCATTACTATGCTAAGTAAATATTTGTTTATAACTTCTGTTCGGATTGTCCGATCATTACCAAAATTTGACAGAATTTAATTTAAAGGACGTTAAATATAAAAATGTAAAGAATTTGAAAACATGCTAAGTCGACTTAGCATACTATTGTTTGGAGGCGTCGATATGTTAGAGACGCTGTTTATTTCCTCCGTGTGGTTTTCTGATTTCGTCCACTAACTAAACCAAGATATTGGGTTATCGTTCGATAGCATGTTTACAATGTCCGTGCAAGCCACTGATATTTGCGACAAGATCAGAATTAGGAACAAAGTCATCAAGTCACTGGAAAACAAAAGAAAAACCTTTTTGACCTCTTATAAAGAAATAAGCAGTTATGTGGTACCACCTTCATGGCGATGGGAAGGTTTACCGGCGTTTTAGCACAACAAGATGTTGTCGATGCAATACCTTCTTGGGTGTTATCACCATGAGCATTCCTGCCACAATCTTGTAGGCATGCTTCAACCTGGCAGGTAAGTCAGGAATGATATCCATGATATAGAGAGAGAGAAGTTCAAAGATATATTTGAGAACCTCTATATCAAGGGGCCTATCAGGCAGACTGAGATATAATTCACACTGATACAGTAGTTCAAAAATATTGCACTGTACTCTTGCAGCAGAAGAACGCCAGCTGCCAAAATAGTTAAATTTCCTATGAGTGCGTTAAAGTTTTCACATCCCTGTTTCTTGTAAACTACATAATTATGTATAAAAATCTCATCACACACAGGCTAAACGCAACCTCTGTGGAGGCGCATACAGACACGCCTGTCTATCTGTCTGTCTGTAAGTCATATCGGCTAACTATTTTTTGAATACCGGCAGTTAGTTACAACTTAAAAGGGGCTATTTTTAGCAATTTGCTGTTGTAAGTGATGTACGAACATCTTTTATTTGCCATATAATCTCAAACGATCATCGGTCTCACCGCCACAGCTTATTCCAAAGTCTTTCTGTATCGTTTGGTGTATCCACAAAGAATAACTAGACATGGCATAAACACGTCTTTTTATGTCTGTTATGCTTTAGTATTTTGGTCGTATAAGGTACAATTCATGATCACTTGAAATGGAAAAAGGACGGCAGATGAATTTGCAACTTCTATTGATATATTTATATTGCTACGAAAACTCCTCTTCAATTGACTTACGGTGCTTTTGCTCTTTCTTATATATTCTAATGTGTGGGTTGTTTGTAAATCGATATTGCAATTTTTAGGAATATTGGCTTGTATTTAGATAAGATGGTCATTTTCCTTATTGAGAGTCTTTAAAATCGATCACATTATTCGATTAAGTAGCCGCACATTGAAGATGCATATTGCGGAAGAAGTTTCGTGGGTCATGCGGGTTATCTGAAAGATTGAATGGACACTACTTATATTTATCGCCAGATGCAATGCACTTCAAAAGATCAGTTGATATATTGAGAATCAAATTTTCATGGAAAATAGAGAAATAAATTGACGTGAATGTTGTTGTGTGTACACTTCGTTTTTCTTCTTCGCTAGAAAAGATTACAGTGAATTCTTTGGCTAGACCAAAATCAATTGTAATTTAAGTTTGAAAAAAAAAAAAAACTGAAACAAAACTAATCAGAATTGTCTATTTCAAAAACTAAACTCGTTTCTGATTCCTGGGTTTGTTACATTTTACTTCTTAAGTCTCTCAGTGAGTAGAAAACCTCCACCCCACAGTGGATCTACTTGTATGGAGAAAGTGGCCAAAAATATTAAGAGTATAAAAATCAAGCCAATGCGCCGGTTACAGCTTTGTGCTGCCTCGAAGAGTGTTTTAAGAAACCACGAGCGTGACATTATCCCTCCTTTCCCCTCTGGAGGAGGTATACGTTAAGAATTGTTTTATGCTGTTAATACAAAATGACATGAACAAAGGTCTCGATTATATTGTGATGCAAAAATAGGCTTGGGGAAATAAACAATCTCCAAAACAACATAAAATCCAACCAATTTAGCGGATTAAAAAAATCTATATTTTTGTCTGAAAATTGGTAAAATGTTAATATAGATATTATAGCGTTCTTCCTAAAAGGCACGTACCGCCAACATAAGACTAATTTGGAAGAAGATTTCTTCATCTTGCCACTGATGCCAACTATGTTAATGTACGTGGTCTGATAACAGAATTATACGCTAATATATCCATAGAAACCCTATTCTAGGGCAGCTTTAGTCAGCGCCCCACCATTTATAGTGTGGCACTAGATGGCAGCTGATTTTAATACTGAATAATCTTAAACCCATGACCTACTTTGGAAAATTATTCCCGAGGTGGGCATCATGACTAAAACCTTAGGTCAAATTTAAGTATATGATCGAATTTGCATTACAAAATACACTAAGAAAATATGCAGCTAACCAGAATTCCACAACACCCTAAAACTCTAATCAAGCTATTAGCTCCTCCTTCAATATTTTTTATATTTACTTGCACTTAAAATATAGGTTGTACTCACAAAAAAAATATTAGTCAAATGTTCCGACTTTTGAAGCTATTCTTAAGAAGATCGCGTTCGAATGAAACAAAAACTAATATATTTTTAAAAAGGTCCATGTCATAGCTGTCAGAGTTGGCAGATGTTGTACCAAAATTTTGACATTCATTTTTTATTTTTGGCCAATGGGTGGATCCACTGTGCACCCAGAAAATTTTCAATCTAAAGGTATTTTCCAAGGAATAAGCCTTAACTTGGAGGAAGAACTAAGTACTTTCATAAACGAAAGGAAATGAATTGTTTCTATTTGCTTCAATACAGTTCATGGTGGAGAGTATAAAGAGTTCGGCCCGGCCGAACTTAACGTTGTACAGTGGGAAAAAATTAATATCTAGCGTGCCGAAAATAAAAGTCAATGTTTTACTGTATGTATATCCATAATTATAATAAGAATAGCTTTAGATTTATATTTTTACTTCATTTATTGATATATTTGGTCAATTTGTATTTTTATATATATTTTTGGTATAAATCTAATACATAGAACGATATCTCCCGATTTTGGTAATATTGATGATTTTAGCAGCAAAAGCTGAAACTTGGCATTTAGTCTTCGTTGGTGGTATCAAATATTCCGACAGAGAATTGTCGGTACTGGTCCACTTTTTGATATAGCCTCCATAGAGCGATACCGCATGATTTTGGTAATATTGATGATTTTAGCAGCAATAGCTGAAACTTGGCATTCAGTCTTCGTTGGTGGTATCAAATATTATATTTTTAATAAATATAAAAGATTCCACAATACTATATTCACAGAACGCACACGTCTATCGCAATTCTACAGCTAAAAAAGTCATCGTTAACATTGTAAAAAACTATATATTTTATATGTACCGTTATTCCGTTCTGACTATTTCTAATTATTATGGACGCCGTTAAGTACAGTCAACACTCTAGTTCAATTGTGTACTAACTTTTCATTATTTCTTTCAAGTCCATTTTTTGATTTTCTGCACGCTCGATCGGTATTTTTCCCACTGTACATCGTTCTTAATTATTTAGAAAAGCGTTTTACGGTGTCCACTAAAGCTTATAAACGAATAGACCGATCATCATATATATTTGTTGCCTACTTAAGACCTATTTATTTTGTCTTAAAACGAGGTAATTTTAAAAATATCATATTTAAACAAATGTCAAAGGTCAATTTCCTTTTTTTAATGGGCCGTTTTTTATTCTATTCTATTGTTAAAAGATTTGATATACTCAATTAGCCCACAACAATATATTAAGGCTAAACACAACATTTCAGCTATTTCGGTTGGATGATGTGGCTACAGTCTTCAAAATACCAAAAATCGGTCGGTGCCGTTCTATCAAAACGTCCATCTTGTACATCCACCATTCGCTGTAGGAATGTTCCAAATTTCAGTCACTTCGTTTGGATAATGTGACCAAATCCTTCAAAATGCCGCACATCTGGCGGTCTATATCAAATGGTGGACCTATACCAAAAATTATCTCTAAGAATATTTTGCACCCCTGGTGGAGATTCGCGACAACTCTACGACAACTCCTTCTGTTTTTGCCTTTAATATGAACTCATGACATAGAGCGCCGTATCTGCTTGTGCAAGAGCCCATACTAATGGTAAGATCTCATTAGACAAATATTTGCCCCAACGCTTACTGAGAGCAAGTGAGTGTAAATATATTTACGCTAGCAATGGACATTCAAATAGTCGCAATTTAGTCCAGAACTATAGTTCAAAGCGTTACTAGTACACAATTGGCCCCTAAGTAATGCGAAGGGACCAATTGGCACCTTTATATCGCCAAGTAAACAACGAGACGTCAGTTGCGACTAATTCACTCTTAAATGAAATCCACCACTTTTTTAAATAAACTGGTATATGACTGATTGCACTGTGAGGAGTCTAAAGTTGAACTTGTTACTGTAACGCAGAGATTCGACGAGTTTCCGATACCGAACTAGTTCATCTTGCTAGCGGGTAATGCTTTGAAAGTTATGCAAACTTGCTCTCAGTAAGCGCACTCACCCGGTTGCTGTAGCAAATATTTGCCTAACTTGACCTTACACGATGCTCTTGAACCAATTTTTAATGAAAGGAGCTTACAAAGTGGAACTAGATACTGTAACGCAGAGATTCGACGAGTTTCCGATACCGAACTAGTTAATCTTGCTAGCGGGTAATGCTTTGAAAGTTATGCAAACTTGCTCTCAGTAAGCGCACACAGCCGGTTGCTGTAGCAAATATTTGCCTAACTTGACCTTACACGATGCTCTTGAACCAATTTTAAATGAAAGGAGCTTACACCTGGGAAGTTATTGCGGATTCGAAACTTCAATGTTCATACATATATGAGAAAAATCAAAAAACCAAAAAAATCGCCTGAGCGCCTTTTAAATAAATGGCGGTCAAAGTTCACATTTTTAGGTTTTTTTTTTAGGTTCTCACGATTTTGATGGGAAACCGCAGGCGCTCCGGCGATTTTTTTGGTTTTTTGATTTTTATGCCCTACAGAAAACGTATTTGGGGAAAATACGAGATTTTATTCTCATGTGAATGTCTCCAGTTATAGTAAGGGCATTCCAAAAGCAAAGCCAATGGAAGAATGCCAATGGAAGAAGAAAATATCACATTCACATTATTGCAAAGTAGGTTGTCGTAGGCGGTCAAACAACGAAGATATCGCAACAGTCGGTAATGCAACCCATTGGATCCGACCAGAGAGGAAGAAGGTTATTGATTTTGTTGATGATCAGGGGTTGAAATGGGCAAAAAACTAATGTGGAGAAAAATTTATGTGATGTTCTAATAGAAATATCCCCGCTTCTAATTACGGTATTCCGAAAGCAAATCCTGTCAATAGAAGTAGAAAAGTTCAGCTTTACAATTATGTAAAGTAGGTTGTTGTACAATTTTTTACTTGAATTGTTATGAGTATATCCCAGCTTTGGTTAGGCGCATTTCACGAAAAGTGGCCTATAACAATCTAGAAATTCTGAGTTTTAAATTGATCCCAATTGCGTTACAGAAAGTGGCCAAATACTTGAGATATAGATAAATATTCCAATTTGAAATTGGTGGAATTTCGTTTCCAATGCTGGGATCTCCTTAAAAGAAATTCTTAAGCACAATGGTACTGGTGTAGAGTTTCACATAGTCGGCCCCGTCCCGACTATAGCCTTTGCTTACTTGTTTTCATCTATGAACATTGTAGTTTCAGAATCCGCATGAAGTAATTTTTGTATCAAAGATTCTCTATGGATATTTAATAAAACAATTTCGTATCAAATCAGTAGTAATTTTGCATTTTAAAACCTTATACTAGTCTTGGAGCTTTTCATGTTAAAGACAATTAATACCGTTGCTTAGTCTCCGTAATTTATTTGTTCAACTCCACTTGGCAGATCATCGCCTGACTTCATAAAATGGCGATTTGCAAATTAGTTCGCATGTCCAAACAATGTAATCGATACACGCTCTGCCATGAATAGACAGATAACTTGTTGCTCCAAACAGTGCGCAATTTATAAACTATGCATAGCAAATACACAGAATACTCTGCTAGCAAATGCAGAAATTATTTTTAACAATTTAAATGTCCGATTATTTTTTCGATATTGAAGCTTTCATTGTTGATGATAGAACAACAACAACCAAACGACCAACCATCATCATTATTTACTTGACTGTCTCCTGGCTCCAGGTTCCACATAATTTTTTGCATTGATGTGTCTGTAAACTCTTGCCATTTCGTTCAATATCAATTCGCATGCCCTTTAGTCTTGGCGAACGTCTGTCCATCTACATATTTTGGAGGTGTCTTCTTAATCTTGATAAAATTGCTTAATTTTATTTTATTTTGACGTGTAGTTGGACAGACATTGTGAAAAATATACCTTTGCCTCATATTTATTCCAAAAATTATAATAATAAAAATATATTCCAACTGAAAAATAACTTTTTGACAACGTAAATTCAGTCTATAGGGCACCACTAGGATCTGTCCTCGCACACGTGGGGAATTTGATGGTGTATTAAAAGGCTTCAAGATAAAGTAACTATTTTTGTTTCATAAATCATATTTTTTCTGGTTATCAAATTGAAAATATGGCAAAAAATATAAATATTGTTTGTGTCTTATAATAATAAAAAACAGATAAAAAATTTTAATATTTTTACTTTATTCGAGTTACCGTCTTATATGGATTATTAATTTTGTGGAAACCCCAAAATAGGATTAGGAATTGCTCTATTGTCATGGAAAATTAATATCTTTTACAAATGTTTAACAACCTTAAAAAAAACCTTTACAGATTTGTTAACTTACATATATATAAATTCAATTGTCTAAAGAAATAAAGCAGTCAATTTATAATCAATAAATTAAATTACAAATGGTCAAAATTTGTTTGAAGAATCCAAGAATCAGTTTCATTCGAAGCTGTAGCATTGTTTCCTCCTACGCTAAAATTCATATATTTTGAATAATAATGTATAAACAATAACTAATTCTCCTTCTGTCTGTCGACCTGCTTACAATTGCTCTATTCAACAGACGATTGCTAATGGAGTATTTACTTTAATGTTTTATGGAAAATCCTCAACTCTCTGAGATCAAAGGTGATAATTTATGGTTTAGCATTAAACGCACCTTGATTGCTTGCAATTGCAGATTACTTTGCACGATACTTCTTACTGTTGCTTCTATTATATGGCTTCTTCTGCTAGCACAACTTGTACTTGCATGAGAATGCAAAATAAATACAGTGCAGCGGATTTCGATTTTCAACATAATCGCGCCAATAGAAGGTGTCCGACAGAGGAGGCCACGTCAAATAATTGTAAGGTAATGTGAAACCTTTCAATTTCAACACTTGCATTGAACTATCAATGCTCTCCTACACTTCTTTGGCAGAGGTAGTAAGCATTTGGCAGCAGTAGTTGGTAATCGTCTTGATGACGTACCAACGTTTAACAACATTTCTTAGCTAAATTCGAATACGACTGATGATAAATTACCATTTAAAGAGTTTCCAATCTTCAAACAGAAATAAAACAGACCATAAATCGTTAGCAAACTTGGAAGTGAAACAATCGGCTGATAATGGAGAATGGTAATGTAGTGTTTAAAAACTATTTAGGTCTTACGTACATACTACTAGCGAGGAGGTCAACTGTCAGAAATGTCATGACATTTCGCAAACAGAAATTTAATGAGTTATGGTCCGGAGAAATCCAGTCCAATATCTTGATTAAACTAAATATTTCCTAGAAAATAACAATTGCTACACATCTTGTTGCAATGAATTTGCTGTACATAATTGATTGATTGAAAGGGAAATCACTACCACCAACGACAAGAAGCCATGCAATGCGAAACAGCACATATAGAAAAAAACTTTTCTCTTTTATTGGTTCAAGACGTTGATTTATACAATAAATCTGTTTTTACAAAAATTAATATAACATATTTAACATATTTCAAATGGGTTCACTTGATTAGCTATTTATCTATAGCTAACAACAGACTTGCCATGAATAGAACAGATAAATTCATAGATATAGCAAAATTACTCAAACAAATCCGTCGAAGATCATCGACAAAATGCTTTATACCAAAAAATATTTCAAATTTGTTTGCGAAATAACTCACAACTCACATGAAATGTATTGAAAACAAAAGTAGTACGGCTTAAATCAATATTGTCTGGGTTATCGCTCGAATAAATACTGGCAAGAAAAACAAACAAAAACCAACTAGATGTCGACATACAATCTTCTTTTTGGGTTGCTCTTGCTCCATTGCTTGCTAGGCGAGACTTGGGCATATTATTCATAGTACACATTCATCATATTTTCTTTCACACATTGCTTGATGTTCATATGATTAAAGTCAATGGATTTTTTCTTTCACGAACAACATTTGTCTTTAGATCCATACCTACTATTCAATATTTGTTTATTAAAAAATACATATGGTAAATAAGGAGTTTAAATATTTTGTACCAATATTAACAGTCGCATCATATTTAACCCGTAAGTTGCTAATTAACTACATTTTGTTTTTTTTTTTTAGCAATTCATTGGTCTGTGGCCTAATGAACATGGCCACTAAAGAGGTGTTAAAATAAGTTAATCATTTATGTGGTTAAACGCGATCAAAATTGTTAAGATTTAGGAATATGTAAAAGTGGAACAGATTTATTGATATTGACACAAACATTTGGGTACACAAAATATTTGCAACAAAGCGATAGAAACATCTTTGAACAAGACATTGAGTTATAAGTTAAATGAGTTACTGAACACGATACGGCCCCATACACCGACGTGTCCAGTGGAAGGCCCGGGGCCCTCCCAGATAGGATTTTTTTTAGAAATTTGTTGTATATTTTACTCACAAAACATACATGTCTCCGTTGGAACAAGATCAATATCTTACATTTACATACTTTATTACATTAGTTTTAGGGGTTTGGAGTAGTAACTTTATTGTTGTATTTGGAACCGTTTTGGCCATGGGGGCTAGATACTGTGTTTTTGATAAAATAAAATAAATTAAATTAAAAAATTTAATAAAACCCCTTAAACTTCATCAACAAAGTCAAAAATGTCAAGATCAAATTTCATTTATTAACTTTTCTACGCTTTTGGTCTATTCAAAAATATAGCGAAGATTTCGATAAACATCTTTCTTTAAATTACTAATACTTAAAGGTAAAAATAGCAAAAAAACTTAAATATGATTTTTTATCTTTTTTATACCCTCATGTCCGTCCGTCTGTCTCTCTGGCTAGCTGGAGCGCACGATAACTCTCGAACGGATAAACATATTGGGTCCAAAATTTGGCCTTCGTAATATTTTTTTTTCAAAACTTAGTTTAAGTTCGAATATAGGCCATGGTGGTCCACACCTTCGGAAACGATCAGCCGATTTTGTCCAAATTTTGTTTTACTTAAAAAAATGCTATCTCTAGGGTACCTCACACACAAAAGTTCAACTCATTGGTTAAGTGCAGTTTACGGCCGGTCCAAATTTCCCAATTTTATATCGCCCATTTACTCAAAGAGTGGCATAACTGAGTTAGCAATTTATATTTGCCTGTAAAATTCAATGAGTTACAGCTGATTTACAAGGGGTTAGGTATAATTCAACAAAAAAGTTTTTTGAATTGCTTGATCTTGCACAAAAATTTAGTACTGATATCTGGCCAGCTGTTTACAAAATATAGATCATGTAGGTATTTTATTTTTTGTGTAATAATCTGTTTAAATTGGGAAGTCAAATGCAATCCTTAAAATAAAACGTGTTTTTCTCGAAACTGGAATTTTTCTTTTCGTATTCAACGTTCTTGCGAATTGTGATTGATTATACATTCAGGGCAAGGGATACTTCTTTAAAATTATTGAGTTAAGTCCGGTCCTTACTTTGCTGAACCTTCTTTTTGCGTAGAGTCCAAGCGTGTACCTCTTTTTTACCCTAGGCATTTATGCTGAGTGTAACATACACTTTCATACGGGCAAAATGTGTCTCATCGTAATAATAGTTTAACAGGGTGTTTTTGTAAAAATGCTTGCCTGTCACACGAACCGTTCGTACTAAAACGTATACGTTCAAAATTTGGTTCTTGTAAAATTTTACGAACAATTCGTTTTTATCTGAAAGCTTTCGTCTATTTCATAAAAGCTTTTATATTTCAGGGTTTCCATGATACTTATTTTGTGAATTTTGCATAGGCATCTGCACGTAAAATGTGTTACTTAATGGCAACCCCGATAAACAGATGAAAAACAAAAAATAAGAAAAAAAAATGCAATCAAACTTGTCCAAAAATAATTGTGATAATATGAAGAAATGGATGTACATATACGCGTGTGCTTCTATGGAAATAAATAAAATTGCATTCCCTTCCAGTTTTCGTGTGTTTTGTGCCATTTATTACTCAAATTATTTAATTTTCATTCAAAACGATGGGTCATTTCCATTCGTTTATTTTTGACGTATTCGTTCGTCTGATTTTGTTACGAAAACCAAAAAATTACGAAAATAAAAAGCTTTCATTTGTTTGTCACACGAATACAAACGTCAACCGCTATGAAAACCAAATTGTGTCTTCGTTCATGAAATCGACGAACGAATGGGAAAAAACTTTTTACAAAAACACTCTGTTAGGCCCCAAGTATGTTTGGACGAAATCCGTTTCAGATAATTTGGAGTCGATTTAGCCATGTCCGTCCGTCTGTCTAGCTGGCTGGCTGGTGTGCACGATAACTCTCAAACGGATTAACCGATTTGGTCTAAAATTTGGCTTTCTTAATATTTTGACCATACTTAGTTTAAGTTCTAAGATGGGCCATATCGGCCAACTTCCTCGGGTATATCCCCCACAAAAGTTCAATTTTTTTTCGCAAAAATTATGCGCACGATAACTCTCGAAGGGGCTAACCGATTTGATACATACTTAGCACATCGTAATATTTATACCAGAACTAGATGAAGTTCGAATATGGACTATATCGGTTCACTCCTTCGGGTACTTTCACACAAAATTTCGGAAAAGTGCAGTTTAAGACCTCCTCTTGAATCCTTTTGGATTAATTAATTAAAAACTTTTTGGTTTTTGTTATTGCAACTTGTATTCGCTGTCCCCATTACGACGATTCAAGTTTTTTCAGGGGCAATTCTATACTTCCTGAGGCCTAAATGCTGTAAAAACCCGCTATGGCACCATGAGTTGTGGATGGAGCACGCGGTAACTCTCAAACGGATAAACCGATTCGATCCAAAATTTGGCAATCGTAATATTTTGCCCAAATTTAAATAAAGTTCTAATAAAGGCCTTATGGGCCCACTCCTTTGGGTACGCTCCACAAAAGTTCAAAACTTTTCGCTAAAATGGTTGTCACGATAATTGATTTGGTTCATACTTTGGGCATCGTAATATTTCTACGAGACATAGATCAGGTTAGAATATGGACTATATATGTCAACTCCTTCGGATACCTCCCACACGGAATTTCGAAAAAGCACAGGTTAGGACCTCCTCCCGAATAGTTTTGATTTTTCTTGCAACAGGTTGCACTCAAGGCCCCTATTACGATGGTCACGGTGCTCTTGAATCAAATTTAAATGGAAGGTGCTTACACCTGGGAAGTTTTTGCGGATTCTGAAACTACAATGTCCATAGATGAGAAAAATCAAAAAATCGCCGAAGCGCTTTTTAAATAAATCGCGATTCAAGTTGACATTTTTAGGGGTTGTTTAGGTTTTTGCGATTTTGCTTCGAAACCGCAAGTTCTATCGAAATGTGACTACATACAATTTTGTAGCCATAAAAATTCTCTACAAGACTGACTTTTATGATATCTTCGTAGTTTTTACAACTTTTGAGATATAGAAGTTGAAATTGGGACAATTCAAATTCAATTCAATTCTGTATCGTCTCCTTATAAAACAATGTCATGACTGCAATTTCCCAACTTAAACTTATATATCTAAAAAATGGTACAACCTAGGAAAAATAACATAAGTCAAGTAATTACAATTTCCATAGTATGTAATAGTAATTACATATAATGTTGATCCGTGGAAGGCTCATTTCTATTTTTTCAAGAATATATTTTAAAACAGTTATCAATTCCAACATTGAACATTCCAAATTTGAACATTTGACCCGTGTCGTTGTTATTCACATTTAGTAAACCCTCAAAGTCATCAATAGCCAGCTAAACCGTAAATTAAAAATCTCTTCTAAACAACATGAATTTCAAGAAATGTTCTTCCAAGAAATATTGTCATTATAGTTTAGGGCTTAAAATTATGACCTGTTTCTCTATGAGGATTCGAAAAATAAATACAACTCAAATATTTAAAAAAAAGTTTAGCAGAAACAGCAAAAATTTATTTATTGTTGCCTTGTTAGGACGAAGGTCATTATTTATGAAAGTTTTTAATTAATTGAATTAATCGAGCTAACATGTCCTAAGGAGTTTTGTATTGAAAATGAATTATAGCGAAGTCCCATACACCTAACCAATATGCTACCATCGTTTCGCTGGTGGTTTAATTCAGCTCATCAGGTATATCCGATGTGAATGGCTAGAAGACAAAGGCTGAGTTTGATAACTTATATTTATACAAACATTATTGCAAAATTTCACGCAGAAAAATATATGTTAGAAATATGTTTGGATCCAAACATAATTTGTTTGTGTCCAAACAAATATATGTTTGCAACATTTTGTAACATATCTCAATTTTATTTGTTTGGGTACCAACATATTTTTTATGTTAGAACATATTTTTTAATAATAAAGAGATGTGTGTTTGTTATAATAGAAGACGTAGAAGCGAAGAAGGGCGCTTTGGTAGCGTGAATGCGTCTAACACGTGTGTTTCTTGTCAAGAGGAAAAGCAAAAATTGTATGAATTATGTATCTTGTTTTTTCTTCAGTTTTTTAAATACCATCGTAGAGTAAAGACGGTAAAGTGAGTGAATAAATCAGTGTTTTGTGTTTTCTTAAAGAAATGGTGCTTTTTAGTAAATTAATTGCCCAATACATTTTATAATTGAATCGAAAATGTGAATGGAATTATTTTATTGGTAATTACATACATACATATGTATATTTGAAATATGGTGCATCCATATTTATTTATTACATTACATAATCATTTGATTCTAGATGCCGATTCCCCGCTGATGATTTCAACTATGAGGACAATTTGTTTTATTTCACAACTAAGGAGAAGCGTTCAACTACGTTTCTATATATTTTTCCTTTTTAAAAATGTGACTATTTACAAATTATTTCATTCAGTTTTTCTTTTATTAAAGTGTGTTATGTATTTCTTTGGAATTTTGTATGTACCTATGTGTCTGTTGTTGATTTGCCTTTCAATAAACAACCACAATTTATAAAAGTGTGTATATCAGCATTCCGCAGCTCTTTACTCGCGAGCAAGCAAAGAGAGTTTCTCTCTCCACTCACAAATTGAAAAACCATACACTGACAACAGTGTTGGCTCAAATTGTTGTTGTTGTGTGCCGATTGCCGGTGTATATAATGCAGCGTCAGGCGATTAGGCGCCCGTGTGCGCTCATTTAACGTAGCTCTCTCCACACACACAATTCAACCCATTGAAAAAGCATGCACTCACACAATGACACCCCGTAAAGTATGCAATAGAAAACTATGGTGCCTGACCCTGATGTAATGGAAATAGCCAGTGAGCGCTTACTGAGAGCAAGTGAGCATACATTTCAATGTGTTTTACATTGAAATTTACGCTCCCTTGTGTTTTACATTGAAATTTACGCTCCCTTGCTCTCAGTAACCGCCCACTTGTGCATGTGTTTGTTTTTTTTGTGGCTTTTGGGTTTGTATGTGTTTGCACCCAAACATATAATTTGTTTGCACCCAAACATATATTTGTTTGCAGAACCCAAACATATGTTATGTTTGGGACTGCTTGCAAACAAAAATATATGTTTGCTGCAAAATATGTTTGGGACATATGTTAGAGAGGCCGTTTTTTTTTCTGTGTGTGCTGATATGAAGTATTTTTGAAGCCTTTTTCTTATCAAGTCAACCTAGTTTCCTGCCTAGAATGTTAGCTCGATTTTAATTCAATTAATTATAATTGCATTTTATTTCATGCTTTGTGTATTGATTACTTTTAACATTTTTAATTTTTCATTTTTAAATGCCTACTTGTTCTAAAGAATAGTTCTATTTGTTTTTTAGGTAAGTCTCATATTTGTTTTATCAAAATCACGAAATCTAAAACGTGGTAAGTGAATAATTGTTTCATTTTAATAAATTCTATATTGTTATTAATTTTTATACCCTCCACCATAAATAATATGGAGGGTATATTACGTTTGTCATTCCGTTTGTAACTCATCGAAATAATCGTTTGCGACCATATAAAGGATGTATATTCTTGATCAGCGAAAATTCTAAGTCGATTTAGCCCTGTCCGTCCGTCTGCTGTAATCACGCTATCTTCCGAATGAGTTGAGCTACAGGGCTGAAATTTCGTACACATGTGTTTTTAGTCTGAACTTAGATTCGAAGATGGGCTATATCGGTCCACTGTTTGGTATAGCCCCCATATAACGGTACCGATATTTTTCAGATATTTTGACGTTTTTAGTCACATTTTCAGACCGAATTAGCTATAATTTGACATTAAGGGTTCCCAGTGAGCAAGAAACTTCTCCACCAAAAATTATGGACATAGGTCCACGTTTTCTTATAGCCCCCATATAGCGGTACCGCCCGATTTCCGGTATTTTGACGTTTTTAGGTACATGATCTGGTCGAATTAGATATACTTTGGCATTTAGGGTTTTTAGACATCAAGAAATTTCTCCACCATAAGTTATGCCCATAGGACCACGGTTTGGTACAGCCCCCATATAGCGGTACCGCCCGATTTAACCTATTTTGATGCTTTTAGCTACATATTCAGAACGAATTAGCTATAATTTGACATTTACGGTTTCCAATGACCAAGAAACTTCACCACCATAAATTATGGGTATAGGTCCACGTTTTCTTGTAGCCCCCATATAGCGGTATCGTCCGATTTCCGGTATTTTGAAGTTTTTAGCTACATGTTCCGGCCGAATTGGCTATAATTTGGCACTTAGGGTTTCTAGTGGTCAATTGACTTTTCCAGCTAAAATTGTGTGCATAGGTACTTTCGCAACAGAAAGAAAACTAATAATTCCGTATTAGCTTAGAGTATTTTATGGTGGAGGGTATAAGTTCGGCCCGGCCGAACTTAAAGCTTTTTAACTTGTTTTTCATGATATACATAAATGTATGTCAGTATGTTTTAACTAGTATTATGAATGCAGTCAGTAAATTTTATTTAGCCGATATACTCCTTTTTCACACTTATGTCCAAGGTATTACATTTTTGTACCCTACACCACACTTTGATAGAAGATATTATGTAAAAAGCAAACGAATGGAGCCCATACCCATACGTAATCAAACAGCATATCGTAAATTGCATCAAATTCGAATGACATTTGGAAATACACATTTTTTGGACCATAAGCATGTCATGGACATTGGTATAGCCCTCGTATAACGATACCGATTTTCGCTACTTTGAGGATTTTAGCTAAAATTTTTAATCTTACATTTGAGGTTCTTAGTGGGCACAGCACTGCTCCGACAAACAATAGTTTATATAGGTCCATGTTTTGCTATAGGCCTCATATAACCATACCTCCCGGTTTTTTGTATTTTAAGAGTTTTAGCTACAATTTTTAACGGAACTAGCTGTAATGTGACATTTGAGGTTCCTTGTGCTCGCGAAACTTCTCTACGAAAAATCGTCAACATAGGTCCATGTTTTGATACACATTTGTAGCTCTCATATAACGGAACCTCACGATATTAGGTAGTTTTGGGGGTTTTAGCTAAAAATTTTAAACCGAAGTAGTTGTAATTTGACATTTGGGGTTCTCAGTGGTCACGAAACTTCTTCACTAAAAATCGTCAACATAGGTGAATGTTTCGGTATAACCCCCATATAACGGTACCTCCCGATTTTCGGTACTGTGAGGATTTTACCTAAAATTTTTACCGAAGTAGCTGTAATTTGACATTTGGGGTTCTCAGTGGTCACGAAACTTCTTCACTAAAAATCGTCAACATAGGTCAATGCTTCGGTACAACCCCCATATAACGGTACCTCGCGATTTTCGGTATTTTGAGGATATTGGCTACAAGTTTTAACCATACTTTATTTGAGGTTTTCTGTAGTCACGAAACTTCTCCACCAAAAATATTCAACAAATATCCATGTTTTGGTATAGTCTCCATATAACGGTACCTCCCGACTTTCTGTATTTTGAGGATTTAAATTTTTAACCGCAGTACCTGTAATTTACATTTGAGGCTCTCAGTGCTGTGACCACTACACCAATATTTTAATATGGGTCCATATTTTGGTATACAAATTACTATGAAAACAAAGATCTCCCGGTTGGCTCGGTTTAAAGTTTACCGATCACTATAAAATTTCATATATAATGTCGCCCTAGGGTCGCCATAGTGTACAACCTTCAAAATAAGTAAAATCTGGAAGTACCTTTGTATTGAGAATATATCAAACTATAAACCTATATTGAGAATCCGAAAGACAAAGTTACAGTCAATACAGTCGACTAATTCTTTAAAAGCCTTCACATTGAGCGAACCTTCCAATCTGAGTACCCGTAGTACCAGATTTCAAACATTTCGTTTACATTATGGGGCTAAAATTGGATCTATTGAAAGCTTTGAATTTTAAAGACTACCAAATTTTCCGACGAATATTTCGATGTGTTACAAATCGAATGACAAAGTTAAGTATACTCCCTTATTATGGTGAAGTGTATAAAAAGATATCTAACTTCAAGTTTCGATATTATTTATAGCAAACATCTTTTACAACATTCTTAAGTAAAACATTTTTCAACATTCGTATATCTCTAAGGAAATTTAGAATTGGCGCCGTATTTATACTGCGGCATTCGGATGTTGTCACACATTGTGATTCAAGTTCAATCATTTGGCGACTATGGTCGCTTCAAGCAATAAATTTCCGTACTTCATTGCTTGTGCTTCTTGGGCATTACTACGGGGCTATTAAAACAATAACAAATCTTCCTTCATTAGCGCTTGCTTTCTGACTAGCTAGATGGTGAATGTTTGGTTGCACGAATCGGTGCTCTCTCTACCTCATCAGAACTAAAAACCAGTATCTACCTCAACATAAAATCCATTCGGATAAGATAATGTTTTTGAGCATTGCATTTTAGTGAAACCATAACAAAGTCAAAAAAATTGTGCTCAGCCGGTTTTCAAATTGAACTCAAAACAAAGAAAGAAAATTCTCCAATTCTTATCGCGGTTGTGAGAGTTAACATTGCTGCTGATCAGTTCAAACAAAGTGAGCGCTCTGTAGGGGCAGATACCCCACCACACAACACTGTTTGGAGAGTTGAATATTCAACACAGCCGGCAACCAGATCGTGATTATGTTGTTGTTCTAGTGTGGTGTATTGGCGAACGTTGGCTAAGTTGGGAGACTCTCATAACTCCGCAAATTGTGGACATTTAGTCGATCGCGACTTTAGCTGTGGTAACGTAATGAAAATACGTGCGCGCGTAATGTCGTAAAAAGCCCCACCAAGAAAACAAAAGTGTGCGTTGTTGACAAATGATCTGAAACCACAACCGATTTCAAATTCGCATCTTATGGATACGCGTTTCTTAAAAGTGTGTGTATGCTTTTTGTTTAAATTGTTAACCCAAAAGCAAAGAATAAAGAAAGCCTAAAGAAATTTAAACGACTCATTGTGTTTCTAACGATTTTGCCAAAAAAAGTGGTAAAGTGAAGTGAGAAAAAATGATGAATAAGAAAATATAAATATTTACCATTAGTGTTATGATGTAATTGCATTATTAAGTTGAATATAATAATCATGTGCTCTGTGATGTTAGTAATAATGATCGTGGCAAGTCATTTAACTTGTTCTAAAAATACAAAATGAAAAAAAATTTTTCCTTGTGAAGTTCTTTAATGAACACGACTAGCATTGCGCGGTGACAACAGCAACAACAGCAACAATAATAACAAAACGCACCTAGCAAAAATATTATCTCAACTTGCTGCCAAAGCCATAAATGGGCAAGTGGGCTTTTTTTGCTCACAGTGAATCGACAACAAAGAATCGACTGGAGTTATAGAGGAAATTGTTTAAAAAATAAAAGTAAAATTATCCGTATCTAAAGTGATATAAACCCCATTTATGGTCGTTTAAGTGAATCTACCCGGTCAAGTTTATTTTCTGTTAAAGCCAAGCCATTGATCATGAATTTTAGTCGTTGTTTGTGCAGTGATATTCGTATGTGTGTATGTGTGTGCGGATCTTTTGTTTTTTGTTTCGATTTGGGATATCTGTTTGGTTTTGTGGAACTCCTGTTTGCAAGTTCAAGTTCAACGCTTTAATTCGTTTTCAATGCCGGTGTCATTTATGGCATAACGACTATGATGACAGTGTCTTCTGCAAAAACAAGAAACCACTCAATATAATAATGATGATAGTAGTCATCATGATGTTGATGTTGCCAAGGATGATAATGTTCCTTGGCAATTCTATGAGTTTTATGTGCCTTCTTTGTGTGAATTCATGCAATCATTTCGCGTTCCCCATCCATATTGAAGCCTTTTGAAGTGTTGGTTGATGTGATCCAATGAAATGTTTTTGAGCTATTTTTAATTCAGTGGTATTAATTTAATGAGCGTCTTCCTTTTCGCAGAACAAACATTTGTGCCGAATCATATAAAAATTACACAGTCGATTGCAGTTGGCGATGTGGGGCGGCAGTAAAATTATTTAACGTGCTATACAATGCAGAATTATTTAGAAGGGAGCCTATCTCTCCATTGGAATAAGGGAGACATATCCACAATTGGTAATGTAATAGTTCAGTTGGATTACTGCACAAAATAGTTAGGAGTGAAATTGAGCATCCCACTTGAAAGTTTTTTTACGAATACCCCGCTACTTATTGTATTTAACTGATACGTCTCTATTTTTGATAGTGAGGCGTAAACATGAAATCGGATTGAACACAACACACTCGGTACACGCTTTGTGACACCGCATTAATTAATAAGTAGGCCTACTGGTAATGTAGAAGGTAGCTTGTTGACATTATTTGATAATGGGTTATTCCGGTCATGTGGTTTTTTATACACCCCCCCATAATATGGAGGGTATAATAAATTTGTCATTCCGTTTGGAACACATCGAAATATTCGTCGGAGACTCTATAATGTATATATATCAAATTCTAAGTCAATATAACAATGCCCGTCAGTCCGTCCGTCCGTCTAAAATCAAGATACAGCTCGCAATTTTTAAGATAGAGCCTTCTAATTTGGTATAGAAGCTTCTATTACTCCCAAGATGTTTCGTATTGAAAACGAGATATAGCGGTTCACGTTTTGATATATCCCCCACAGAACGGTACCATATCGCACCGAAATGGCTGAAAATAGGTATTAGGTATCCCAGCAAAATGGAGGTATACATAAGCCTATGCCTTCATATAGACCCCATAAAACGATACATCCCGATTTTCGATATTTTGAAGGTTGTGATCTCAATATCCCACCGAAATGGCTGAAATTAGGCATATAGTCTTCGTTAGGGGTAAAAAATTGGCCACCTGAAATTGGTAGCTATAGGTCCACGTCTTCATATAGACCCCAAAGAACGGTACCTCCCGATTTTCGGTATTTTCAATGTGGAGGCCTCAATATCCCACAGAAATAGCTGAAATGTAGTCTTTAGTCGTCGTTAAGGGTATTAAACTTTTCACCTGCAACTTGTCGGTATAGGTCAACGTCTTCATATAGCCCCCATAAAGTGGTACCTCCCGATTTTCGTAGTTTTGAAGGTTGTGACCTCAATATCACAACGAAATGACTGAAATTTTGTATCTGGTCTTCATTGGGGGTACAAATCTTTCCACCTGAAATTGGTCAGTATAGGTCCACGTCTTCATATAGCTCCCATAGAACGGTACCTCCCGATTTTCGGTATTTTGAAGAAGGAGGCCTCAATACACTTGAAACTAGTCGGTATAGCTCCACGCCTTCATATAGCCCCCATATAACAGTACCTCCCGATATTCGTTATTTTGAAGGTTGTGGCCTCAATATCCCACGAAAATGGCTTAAATTCGGTATTTAGTCTTCGTTGGAGGTATAAAACTTTCCACCTGATGTTTGGTATAGGGTTACGACTTCATAAAGCCACCATAGAAGGGGACCTCCCGATATTGGGTATTTTGAAGGTGGAGGTCTCAATATCCCATCGGAATGACTGAAATTTGTTGCTTAGTATTTAAGGGGAATATTAAATATTCCAGATGATAATTATTAGTATAAGTCCACACCGTTATATAGCCCCACAGAATCGTACTTCCAAATTCCGGTGTTTTGAAGATTGTGCCCTCAATATCCCATTGAAACGACTGAAATTTGGTGTTTAATTTTGGGGTTATAAAACTTTCCACCTGAAATTTGTCTGTATAAAGCCACGTCAATAAGCAACCGAAATGTCTGAAATTTGTTATTTAGTCGTTGTTGGTGCTATAAAACTCTCGATTTTCGGTATTCCCACCGGATTAAAGATTTTTTTGAAGATTTTAGTCACATTTTTCTATCGAATTGGTTGTTAGTTGTGTTCTCAGAGGATAGACAAATTACTCGCAAAAAGCTATCCGTACTTTAAGTCTGGCCGGTTTGCCCAATCTTATATGTTTCGAGGATTATTTGTCTAATTTTCGAACCGAGATTGTCCTAATTTAATATAGTGTGTTGGCAAAGGATCTAAAATCGTAGTTAGGAAACTCATAAATATTGGTCCATGTTTTGGAAAGAACAACGATGACGCCTCATATGAGCTCTTTTAAAGGGAGTATTTTCAGTTAGGATATTTTGCTCCTGCAAGCTATAAGAGGAAGAGCTAAGTACTTTCCAATATTGTTCCTATTCACTTCAATACTATTCGTGGTGGAGGGTATAAAAAGTTCGGCCCGGTCGAACTTAATGCCGTTCTTATTTCTATCCTGTGTTTATGTTTTTGTTGGATTAAATTTCTTCAAATGACCATACCAACCCCACTAACTTCTCTTATAGATATAGTTGATTCTGTCGGATAAAGAAGCTTTTCGATGTAAATAATCGTAGATTATTTTATCAAATAAGCTTAACATTACATTACATTGACATTATTCCATTATTAATTGCTAAAAAATCTTCCAACTAATTTTGATTGAAATAAAACGTCTCAAAAATTCTTTCTGATTGAATAAATAATCTCATTAAATAAAAATATACTTTTAGTAATTTGTCGAAAAATCCGCCCAACACATCTATGCATGTAACATCAAAAACAAGTTTGTGGCTTCTTCTTTTTAAGTTTATACCACTCCATGGGAATACCTCCTACCTTATGCATAACGAAAGCACGAGTTGTCTTCGACGATTTAATATGTATGTAGATTGTGATCATCATAAATGAAGAAGATTAAAAAAATCCAACTGCATGATGCCGCCAACGCATTCGATGAGCTATTATTGACGAACAAAAAAAAAGTATTAATAAAAATAAATTCTGATATTAAAAAGCAAAAGTGAAAACACAATAAATACAAAAAAAAATCAATAACAAAATGACGCGACGATCGTATCAAAAGGTGATTCAATAGATAGCATTTCATTATCACCATTTAAAAACATCATTATCTGAATGAAAATCATTATCAACGACGAAGAACAATAAACAAGAAAATGCAAAAGATGTATAAAGTTGATCCACAATGTGTATTGACGATCGTCTTCTGGACGTTTATAAATGCCAAAACAAAAATGAAGAAAACAAATAATAACAACATAAAATGAAAATATTGCCGGCTTAACAAACTACAAAATTGATTAAGAAAAAAAAAAAAAAAAAAAACCAAACAAAATAAAAAATAATAATGATAATCAAACAAAGGATTTAACAAAAGAAACCACCAAACACAATAACAGTGAAGAGAAAAAGTGATTACACACATATGTAAATTAAAGAAATATTTAACTTGTTTAAATAATAAATTGCAAATTATATTAGTTTATTTTGCATACCTTGTGTCACAATGTTGAAACAGTCGTTATGGTTTAATTTGTTTTGACTTTATCTCTTTTTGCATCTACATTCTCATAAATTTCAAGTGTGTTCGTTCGACAACTACAATAGTAATATAATGTAGATCGTAAAAAATGAATTCTAATATCAGTTAATGGTGTTTGTTCTCCACGACAGTGCCGACTTTAAAATATCGCGAATGGGTTAATTTAACAATTAATGGAGTCTTTATAAATAATTCAAAAGTGTGTTCTTGATGTTATCATGGTAAAAATACAATGTAAATGTCGCCAGTGTACAAATAAAAATGGCAATAATCTGTTAAATAAAGTGTTTTTAGTGAAAATGTTAATATATTCAAAAGTGTGTTCTTGATGTTATCATGGTAAAAATACAATGTAAATGTCGCCAGTGTACAAATAAAAATGGCAATAATCTGTTAAATAAAGTGTTTTTAGTGAAAATGTTAATATATTCAAAACTTAAGCTAGTAGAATTTTTAGTCGTTCATCTTGAATTTTGCGCATACATTGTTCATTCTTTGATCTATAGAGGGTATACGTACTACATGACTCCATAAATTTCCTATAATAGATAACTTGTACAAAATGTGAAAGAAAGAAGTTAATAATTGTGGAATTGATAGGGTTTCGATGAACTACGATTGGGCTAGCCTAAAAAATATGAACCCGATTTAAAATCAGTAGTGCAGCATGCATTATTTTCTTAAACATTTAATAAAATCATTCGAAAACAACTCTGTGTGGTCTGTGGTAAAAAAACACGCATATTAATGCATTAAAAACACATTCAGAATGAATATACATTTAAGATACGAAGTGTCTTCATTTAATTTCACCACTGTAAAATGAATATAAATTAAGGAAGAGACAACATGAAAAACAATTTACTCAAAGCTGACTTCATTCTTTGCATTAAAAGCCAAGCGAAAAAATTAAACAAACGATTATGACCACAAAAAAAAAAAAAAAAAACAATATAAAAACCACAAGCAGATCCTCATACCCAATTGGCGTTTTTTGCCATCAAATGTTTGACTTAAGATTGCAACAATTTAGTAAATAAACATAAAAACAAACAAATAAAATAAAACATTTTATAAAAGAAAAAAACACACACGCTATTGTAGTGACGCCATCCCAAAAAGCTTTATCGATGGCAACTAAAAAAGTGATGATCATTTCAATTATGCTCCGTATTATTACGACTCTATTAAATTAGCGTAGACAATAAATATTTGTTCAGGTGAATAGACAGTTATCTGTTTTCTCGTTTATTTCCATGGAATTTTTATTAACTGCAGACAGCAGCTGGTTCGTTAAAAGGTTCTATTGAGCAATTGTCAAATTCACAGTGTGGGGATTTTTTTGCACATCACAAAATTTCTTCCAAATGTACCTCAAGTTCCGATATAGATCTTTTTCGCTCAACACCTTCAGGGTATCACCTTCACAAAATTTAAAAATTTTCATTTAAGTGCAGTTTAAGTGGTGCTCGAAGATAGTTTTCAAATACTCCTTGTGATACACTCCTTGTGTTCATATTTACAACGTGGGAAAGTCTATGCTTCGAGACTAATGGTTTAAAAATCTTCTAAAAACCGATTATTTTGAAATTTTATCGAATATTGTTCTTCCGGTTCTGATTATAACGATATATTTTTGCGGGAAAAACTCATGCTTTTTGAATTTAAAATTAAATATTTTTTCCATTTAATACATCAGAAATTCTTGTTTTGCCCCAAAAATGAACTGGTAAAATTTTCTAATCGACGGGAAAATAATTGTGGCCTGTAGAGCGATTTCCCGAAAATTCTCCTTTGGTACCCATACAAAGTGCTATGGATATAAAGATCGGTCAGGGCGCACGTGTTATCGTTAACCGATCATCATAATTTTTTGTAGAAATGAACTGGTAAGTTTCTTTATCGATTGGGCCATAAATGCAGCCTTTCGAGCATGTTCGTGAAATGAAAATAAATATAATATAAGATTTTTGGATCAAATGAACAATTTTAGGAGGAAGGCGTTTCCTAATGTCACATACATTTACAGTATAATCGCGATAATTCGTATCCAGAGAATTCATCGCTCAATAATTTCTTAAAATGATATGAATTTTGGTCTTCTTGATAATTTGGCATCTCAGAAACCAGACCAGTGAAAATACTTAGTACAGAAGCCCTTACTAAGTGGTTATTTTTTGACCACTAAAATAAGTAGTTACTAAAAGTGGGAACTGGGTATTTAACTACTTATTTCAGTAGTCAAAATATAATCACTTGTTTCGCGCGACATGCCATTGCTAAAATAATGGATTAGTAAGGAGTTTTGCAATGAGTATTTTTGCTAGGAGTATTTAGAAACTAGAAAAATTGCAGACCTTATAAACGGACAATCCACTATCTAATAATTTTTTGAAGTTCTACCATGACATTGAGCACAGACATTACAGCCTGTTTAGGTATGTCGGTCGAAAACCAATGCAAAAGAAAGCAGTCACTCGCTTTCATCTGAAGGAATGAATCGACATACTCCATTTTGGAAGTGGATCTTATTTTAGGAGTCCTTTTAGTTGGTTTTGGACCAGTATGTCAGGAAGTATGGACTTGCCCACGAAAAACATAATATCGCTGTAAACATTACCACAAGGAGTCGCATCGGTATAATTTTCCAAAGGATCTTCGAACAGATCCTGAACTGCACTAAGGAAAAGACCTACATATATGGCTATTACACGCAGAGAAAAAATATTTTTCGCTTTTGTTGGAACAAAAATATCTGTTTTGGTTCCAAAAATGTATTTGTTTTGTTCAAACATTGTAATCCAAATCCAAAAATACCATCGTTTGTTCCAAACATTGAAAACAAAAACAACTTTCGAATTTCCGTAATATTGTAAAAATCGTTAACAATACCGATTGTAGGAACTATCATAATCTAATTTTGTTTACAAAAAGTATTGCCAACCCAGAAAACCAGCCCAGAAATGTTTGATTTGAGTGTATATACTTCTCATATACACTTCTCACAAAACTTGGATATAAATGTCGCGTATAATATTGCAATCATTGATGAACACAATACATGGTTTGCTGCATTGGCTGACAACAAAGACAAGCAAAAAGCCACAAGCACCGACCACAACATAAGGAATAATTAAACACCATAACAAACTCCTGTATAACACCAAACCTCAAAGCACAATGAAGATAGAAGATGAAACAAAACAGAAACAAATAAAAACAACATTCTCATTGTGGGTATACATACACACAAAAACAAAGATAAAGGCATCATGTCATACAAACAAAACTCACCATAATTGTTTTTTTCAACACGGCATCGAATAGCGAGAAGAGAAAAAATTGTCAAAGACAAGAGAGAACTATTGTCCAGTTGACAAAAACTATTTTTGGATTTAACAAAACCCAATTGTTGGAACAACAATACTACATTTGGAATTTAACAATATCTTTACAATAAATATTTTGCTCTTCGAATATTGTTGGATCAATCACATTTTTTCTCTGCGTGCAGCTAAACTACAATTGGACAAAATATTACGAAGGTCAAATTTTGGATCGAATCGACTTATCCGTTCGAGAGTTATCGTGCGCTCCAGACTGAAACGGATTTCGTCCAAACATGTCATGCCATCATTTCAGTATTGTATGATGTCAGCATAAATGCTGAGGGTATAAAAACAAAATCCACATATAGTCCATATTTACATTCGGCAATTTTTCTTGCCGCAATTGTCAATTTGTCGGTGAGAGGGGTGTTGAGAGGCAAAGGGTTACCATATACCTCACCTCTCTCTCCATCAAACTGACAATTGCCGCAAGTAAAATTCCCTAATATAAATATGGACATACAACCATTCAAACATGTGTGATTTGTTTTGTTTGTCAAAGAGATATGTATCTGTATTTTCTATTACACTGTGTGTCATTTTTTGGGTCATGGTTTATTAAAAATATTCTGACACCACAGCGTGATAGAAGACCAAAAATAAGAAGACACGTGCCCCGGCGTTTTTCACTTCATCTGGGCCCAATGACCTGAAGCTTCAATGTCAAAAGGGATCATTTTGTCAGGCACATATCTTCTAACCCGAATTTGGTTTTACTTGTGGAAGCAAAGTTGTAGCCCTCGTCCTAAAGAATAATAATTGTGAAACTTCATCTTCAAGGTCAAAATTGTCAAGGTCAAATTTACATTATAATTTTTTTCGGATCTTAGTCTATATATATTAAACCGATCAAAACTAAAGCAAAGAACCAACTAGAAAAATATTTCTTAGATCTCTGATCTGTAGAAACGGTTTTTATCCTCTTTTCTCGGTTTCCGCTCCATAGATACTAAACCGTTCAAAATTACATGGACTGAAAATGTTTTTCCACTTCGGAAGCGAAAGAAACCTACCCAGCAAAATTTCGGATTCATTAGTCATTATGTAACCCATTACAAAGTAATGTATTAAGACAAAACCCCTTGTTTTACGCTTTACTAAGTAACGAGTACGGTGGCACAGAGCGTGTGTCTCTACAAATGTGTGACTACAAACCCGACGGCTCACAGTGGGTGAGATCCCAAAAAACGGAGATAAATTCAGGAAAGTATTTGGGTGGTCTAATGTTAATATTTTTGGAATGTTTACGCCTCAATCAATATAACGGAAGACTGTTTTGGTACATATTAAGGGATTGGAGAGGTATTTTCAAAGCCGTCATAAATGTGTACCATAAAAATATGAAGTGTTTCTACGGTTTATCTACATTTCTTATTTGATTAGGCTAAAATCTTCTAATAAGTTCAATTATTGGTTAAGCTAATACTTGGCAATGAACTATGAAGTTAGATCAATATTTTAATGTAGATCTCATATAAGGGTATCTCCTGATTTTATGTATTACGAGGGTCTTGACCACATTTGTTAGTGTATTTTTCTGAAAATTAGAATTTGTATTTCTGAGTGCCTAAGAATTCATTCTGGGAAAATTGTTCAATATAGGTCAATGGTTTCGTGTAGCTCCCATATAAAGGTACAATCAAATTTGGGTTTTTTGAACATTTTAGGTATATATTGTAACTAAAGCTGTTTATATTGTAAATCGTGCATTTTGAAGGGATTATAAATATTTTTACGAAACATCATCCCCATATATTCTCTTTTTGGAATAAACTCCGTATATAGCAGCAGTCAAATTTGACATGTTTTGAAGATCTTACCCATTTCTTTGGGAGAAATTTTAAAAATGTTGGAATAGATATCGTACAGCAAAATATATTTCTAAGTGTGTGAAGAGTATATACAGTTGTTCTATTTTTCTGAAAAAAATATCCTAAATTTCCAAGAACAATATCACCTTGACGATCTATAATAGTTTGTCGTACGTAAAGTAAAAACAAATAACACATCGCTGAACAACAAATACAATATTAAAATAAGAACCATAGTTCCTATAACGAGTACAAAATATATTATGTTCAAAATTCCCAGATTTTTAATGAATGACTATTTTCATCATTTCTTCAATAAAAAATAACGGCAAACAAGTAAAAAGTCGTTAAGTTCGGCCGGGCCGAACTTTTTATACCCTCCACCATAAAATAGTCTTAATTAAAATGGAATAATTAGGGTCCTTTCACAATTTTAGGTGGAACAACTTTTCGACAATGGATAGACTCCTACTGCCTCCCAATATTGCTTAAATTACACTGTGAACACAAATGTTGGGGCAGAGATAAAAACCCCGAAGGAGAGATGCGCCGTGAGTCGAACTTCCGCGTTATGGCGTGATGAAGTTTTTGCAAGAGACCCTGTAAGCCATCATGAATTAGCATTATATCTTTGTTTGTTGTTTTGTAGAGCACTTAAGCAACAGTGAAAAAAGATATAACGCTTATTCCTGATGGCCCACAGGGTCTCTAACAAAAATTTCATCACGCCATAACGCGGAAGTTCGACTCACGGCGCATCAGTCCTTCGGGGTTTATAATATACTCACCAAGGCGTTTCTTCCCCAAGAGGAATTCTCCGTGCCCCAGACTTTCACCTCAATTTAGTTGCACAGTGTTATCTAATCTAATCTATAAAAATGAGTTCAGCTAGGTGAAAGGTACCACCTACGGGGCTATATCAAAGAGTCAACCGATCTTTAAATTTTTAGGCGGAAAAGTTTTATAGCTGCAGGGAACTTCAAGAGTCAAATTGAGGGTAGTTTCATCAAAACAATGTAGACCCTCAAAAATGGACCCATGTTGACGAATTTTAGTGAAGAAATTTCGTGACCACTGAAAATTCCCGAAAATCGGGAGGTACAGTTATATGGGGGATATACCAAAACATGGACCTATATTGACGATGTTTCATGACTACTGAGAACCTCAAATGTCAAATTACAGCTATTTCGGTTAAAAACTGTAGCTAAAATTCTCAAAATACCGAAAATCGGGAGGTACCGCTATATGGGGGCTATACCAAAACATGGACCTATGTTGACGATGTTTCATGACTACTGAGAACCTCAAATGTCAAATTACAGCTAGTTCGGTTAAAAATTTTAACTAAAATGCTCCAAATACCGAAAATCGGGAGGTACGGTTATAAGGGGGCCATACCAAAACATGGACCTGTGTTGACGATGTTTGGTAGAGATGTTTCATGACCACTGAGAACCTCAAATGTCAGATAATTCGGTTACAAATTGTGGATATAATTCTCAAAATACCGAAAATCGGGAGGTACCGTTATATGGGGGCTATACCAAAACATGGACCTACGTTGACGATGTTTGGTGGAGATATTTCACGACCACTGAGAACCTCAAATGGCAAATTACAGCTAGCTCGGTTAAAAATTGTAGCTAAAATTCTCAAAATACTGAAAATCGGGAGGTACCGATATATGGGGGCTATACCAAAACATGGACCTATATTGACGATGTTTGGTGGAGATATTTCATGACCACTGAGCACCTCAAATGTCAAATTGCAGATAGTTCGGTTAAAAATTGTGGCTAAAATTCTCAAAATACCGGAAATCGGGAGGTACCGTTATATGGGGACTATATTAAAACATGGACCTATGCCCATATCCTTTGGGATATAAGTTTGTTGATCACTAGGCGAAATGTGGCGAATAACGTCAAAATACCTCAAATCCGGAGGTACCGTTATATGGGGGCTATACCAAAGAGTGGACCGATATAGCCCATCTTCGAACTTGACCTGCCTATGGAAAAAAGACCCTCGGGTGCAAAATTTCAGCACTCTATCTCAATTATTGCTAGAGTGATTACAACAGACGGACAGACGGACGGACAGACGGACATGGCTAGATCGTCTTAGAATTTTATCCTGATCAAGGATATATATACTTTATAGGGTCGCAAATGATTAGTTCGATGTGTTACAAACGGAATGACAAACTTAATATACCCTCCATACTATGGTGGAGGGTATAAAAACAGCACGAGTTTTGAGTTCGAAAGACAACACTCAGGACTAAAATACAAAATTATCATTATCGCGCTACCTCGCGCTGCTTTTTTAATAATCTATATACTTTTCAAAAATAGGGAAAAGATGGATACATTTTAAATTAATTATGAATATGTTTCTAAACTACTTTTGTTATAATTATATTTTTCTAAAATTCTGATAACTACCTGAAGTTGATTCCGTTCCGTAATGGTCACTTTTGATGCGTAAAAAATATATATTACACTTTAAACATCAGAAAATTAGATTTTTAATGTTACTTTTGAAATTTTAAAAAATTGTTCAATTTTAACAACGTGTAACTGTAAAAGTAAGAAACATATGATCTTGACAATTGGGTTAGAGACGTAAAGTTTTATACCCTATAACCATGTAACTACAGTCATACCAAAAACCGAATTTCATTTTTTGAATTAATCTCCGTTTTTTGAAATTCCACCCCTCTGTGCGGCTGTTTGTTATACGCTCGGCACGCGAGTTTTGAAATTGAAAAAAATTCTGCCTCAACCCTTGTTAAAATAATGAGTTAGTAGGGGGTTTTGTAAATAGTTACTACTACCAAAAAGTAATAAGAAAACCCATTATTTTGTAAGCATTTTTTTGCTGGGTATCAGTCGACATACATAAACAGGTTGTAAATCTCTGATTGATATTTTGTTTTCAGATTTTTTTTCTTCAGTGATATGAAAACCTCTTTAGTTAGAATTTTTACCAAAAAGTAATAAGAAAATCCATTATTTTGTAAGCATTTTTTTGCTGGGTCGACATACATAAACAGGTTGTAAATCTCTGATTGATATTTTGTTTTCAGATTTCTTTTTTCTTCAGTAATATGAAAACCTCTTTAGTTAGAATTTTTTAAGTCAAATTATAAATACCGATTGTCCCTCAAATTACGAAATAGCGGGGATGCTTGTCTTCTCCTTAAAAAGCTTACAACAACAGTCAATAAAAGAATTTTTGAAATTACAACCAAGAAATTATTAATATTCACAATTGTCGGTAGTTGTATTTCATCCATTCTGATGATTCAGCCAAAGATGCGTGTGTGCAATTTATATTTTTACTTGTGTTCTGATTAATTCCTATTCTATTTTTCTAACCAATATATATTTATAAATAAGGTCGTGCAGAAAATTTATAATTAGATTTGAAATATTCATTAGAAAGAACTATCATAAACAATGTACTGAAATACAAATGTGTATAAATTCATTAGCGTAATTTTGCCATAGTTTATATCACAGTTTAGAAATTCCCAATATTAGAATAAATACCTACAAAGGCTTCATATTAATAAACCAGTTAGGAAAGGATCAAAGTCGATATAATTAAGCACACTTATTTCTAGACCGAATTCAGTCAAACATTCCAAATTACATCGAAATCGGACATATATAGCGTGTTTGGTGCGGCAAATACGTCAAATCGGCCGAAAATATATATGGGAGCTATATCCAAATCTGAACCGATTTTCACCAAAAGCAATAGCGTTCTTCCTACGAACAAAAATACATGGACAGACGGACAGACGGACGTTCATGCATAAATCGACTCAGAAAGTGATTATGTGTATATTCCCAAAAGGAACTATAGGTCTATTTCGTTTCCTTTTGTATGTTACATACAAATGCACAAATACATAATACCCCTTACCACAGTGTGGTGTAGGGTATAATAAAAAATTATCCAAATGTCAAAGACAAACAATTTCTTTCTTATGACTGAATCATAACATAAAATTACATTCTTTAAATTTATTTAAAAATGTATTTTACATTCAGCATTTGTGTTTCCTTAATTGAAATTAGCAATCTGTATAATTTGTGCATTTTTAATTCAACCATTGTGTAAATATTTGCTCATATGTCAACATAACCAACGCTGCAATGACTTTATCTCTGATTAACATTAAAATGCTAAATAATATAAAATGTGGAACATATGAATAAATTTGTTTAAAGGTTTTTGAACTGTTGGTAGTCAGTACTGAAGTTAGTAGTTTAATGTTTTATGCCATTGCATATACATTACATGAAAGTATTTTTGGTTTACATAGGATGTAATGATAAGTTAGGTTGAGTAAAATTTATTGTAATATCCATCCGCTGCAATAAAGAATTTGTTGAACAAAAAAAAATTGTCTGGAAAGCATTCTCTAAAAAGTATAATATAATCTTACATGGTCGTTGGAATTGGGAATGTAGCCAGAAATACATATAGACCGTACTTTAGAACGGTCCAATTGAAAAATGAGCTTTTAAGAGCATACGCAAAATACGCAAAACCTGAGCCGTCCCCTGGTTACGACGATACATAATACAAAGCAATAAAATAGTCCCTGCTAACAAATCACAACTTATTTCAACTCATGTAAAACAGTTTCAACTTTAATTATACCATGCTGTATTGCAGAAACATCATTTTATAATAAAAAAAACTGTTGAAAGCAATGAATATCTCCTTAAGCCACACTTTAAATACAGCTTAGATGATGATGATGTGGACAAAGAACACATCTCATTGAAGATTCTGCTAATGTCAGAATTTTTTATTGTGCTCAAGCGCACCCAGATTGTATTGGGTAAAATCTTCTTAAATGAAGTCAAACACTCAGAGCTATTGTCATGTTCAGCAATTATCCAAATTGCTACAATTATGGTCAATTATTTTCATTATTTTCAACATTGCCGTTTATATGCGTTTTATACAGAGCAAGAACAAGCAAACTAAACTAGCACCCTGCTAAAAGCTACATGCAACATGTGTCTTCTTAACACTTTTAGCGTCTAGAGACAACGATCTGGCCATAATTGTAGCTTACAAGAAAAAACGACAACAACTGAAACTAAGATAACGTTTATGTGTCAATTGTGCTAAACTTAATTGTACAAGTTTTCGATGTTTTTTGTTGGCGTTACAATTGGAAGCCGCTAGACACCCCGTCACCACTTCCATATCCGTTTGAGGTTGCTGTTATTTGAAAAATTCAATTGAATTTCAATTTAATAAAAAAAAAACTGTCTACGGTCATAGCGCGTACACCGCGTATTTATTTTTTAATAGAAAAGTACGAACAAATTGTTTGATGTTGTTTTCTTTTGAATTGTAATAAAAAGAAACAACAAAAGCAACAAAACAAAAACACATTAAACTGGAGCAACAATTAACAACCAATATTGTTTTGTTTACGATTTTGTCTTGGCTTTTATTGCCACGACTTTTGTTTGAGACAGTCGGACCAAGCAACCGAACGACTAGTTGCTTCAAATAAGACCACTTGAGGAAATACTTATAATAAAAACACTACGGCGGTACTCGTGGCTTCTTTGATTCCCGCTACAGCCTGGCGAATGACTGACACTGAGGGCAGATGACAAACGAACAGATAAGACCCACTCGCAGCCATTCATTTGACCATTTGTTGTTATTGATACACATTTTAACTAACAATTAATTTGCAACGAATAAATGGACGAACGGACGGACGGACATACGACCGAAAACAGTGTATACATTTCTTTAGAAACCTATAATAAATCCAAATAAATCATTGCGTCATTCGTTATTTGCTGAACTAGTTCAGAATGATGGAGTCACTCAGTCAGTTAGTCTGTAGTTTGCCCTGTCGACAATGGGCACTAAATAGCCAGGTTTTTCATTTTATCCAAAAAAAAAACTATATTCAACAACACAAAAAAGTTGAAGTTTTGAGCAGATCATCAGAACAGAAAATCGTGCTCGTAATTGCTATTTAGTGGTGGTACACAATGGAGAATACAATTTTACAGATGTTTCTTTGAACGAAAATATCGGTCAACTTATTTAAGCCGCTACTAAAGGCGGGATTTTGCCAACGAACAATGCTAATTCTTAGTTTGACACCAAAGCGTGAAATGTACAGTGGAGAGTGGATAATACAAACTAGATGGCAATAATAGGTTTGTTACAAATTTTTTTCAGAAATTAAATTCGCTCACTAAATTAATTGTAACTGTTAGTTCTGTGTTCCGTTATGCAAATATTTTTTTACTACCCTACCAACCGAAGTAATTGAAAATTGGTATTAAGTCCTGACTAGACCTAAAAAACTTCCCCAGAAATTTGTCGGTGCAGGCTTGTTAAAATAAGTGCTATATAAAACCGTTATTTGATAATGGTTTTTTTTTTGCTGGGAAATAATCTTAAATGGATTTGTATTTTGCTTAAACGTAGCTCAAACTAGTGTTCATAAATCCTTTAAATACCGATTTTCACATCTCGACGAGATAATGCGATGTCGCTTTATAAGTCTTTCTCGGCCTGTCTAATACATATTGTAATTAAAAATTTTTGGATGGAAAAATAAAAGAAATCAAAGTTTTAGCCCGATTTTGTCGTCGATCTACAAATAACAGGGGGTAGCAATGTTGGTAGCGATGTTGGGACAATATTTACCGCATATTTGATGATCTGATCTGATCTGATAGTCTAAACACATGCTCACACTTCATATGAGGATGCGACTATGTCTTCACCTTTAGATCCCTTTTTGTAATTCAACCGATGACCTTGCCAACTTCTCAACCTCCCCAGGTTGCGTTTGACCTATAGCCTTGGAAGGTGTCTTGCAACTAGAACAGGGTCACACCTGCACTTGATGTGGTAGTTTCGCTGATGCGTAATTCCCGTGTAGCACGATGTGAATACAAATTCCCGTTCCAGTTTTTTGAATCCTTTTTGATGTATCGATTGCAGTTTGTTACTTTCTTGCGATTCGATATCTTTTCATTGCTTCATTTGCTTTGACATTTTCGGAGCTTGTGATACCTCCGCAGAACATCCGCCTTTTTGATAATGATTCCCCACTTACCAACTTCCTCATCCAATGCTATCTGCCTAAGAAGAAATGGCTTGTCGGGTTTAACTAACCCTAACAAGTCCGTACCAATGGGACATGTCGGTTCTGCATACTTTCCGACTATTTGGGGTATAGTTGTCTGACTGGAACATGAATCACTATTGTGTCCATAGCTTCCGTTACTTTCGTCAGTGATAATTTTTTCAAAATGTTGTTTGGGAGCTCTCTTCCCAAAAACTTTGGAAACTACTGGGAGAAGTTAAGGAGAACCCTGCTTCGTCTGTTTAAAATGTAATGTACGTCGTCGAGTTCCGGGATGTATACCCCATAGATTTCAGATTTATATATATTCTAGATCAGGATACAATTTTGAATCGATCTATTCATGTCCGTCCGTGGTAATGACTCTAGCATCAACCAAAATGTTAGGTAGGACGGTAAAATTTTGGAATTATGCGTCCTTTGTTTGCAGGCAAGTCAAGCCCCCATATAACGGTACCGACCGATTTAAAGTATTCTGACGTTTAGCTACATTTTGTGACCGAATTAGCAATAATTTGGAATTTAGGGTTCCTACACGGTGCTCTTGAACCAACTTTATATGACAGGAGCTTACACCAGGAAAGTTTTTGCAGCTTCTGAAACTACACTGTTCATAGATGAAAAAATCACAAAAACCAAAAAAATCGCCGGAGCGCTTTTAAAACAAATCGCGGTCAAAGTTCACATTTGTACACACAAAAAAAAACGGCCTCTCTAACATATGTCCCAAACATATTTTGCAGCAAACATATATATGTTTGCAACAGTCCCAAACATAATATATGTTTGGGTCAGCAAACAAATATATGTTTGGGTGGAAACAAATATATGTTTGGGTGCAAACATATATATGTTTGGGTGCAAAGATATTTATGTTTGGGTGCAAAGATATATATGTTTGGGTGCAAACAAAGATATGTTTGGGTGGAAACAATTTTATGTTTGGGTGCAAACATTTTATATGTTTGGGTGCACAAAAATACAAACCCAAAAGGCACAAAAAAACAAACACATGCACCAGTGGGCGCTTACTGAGAGCAAGGGAGCGTAAAATTCAATGTAAAACCCTTTGAAATGTGTGCTCACTTGCTCTCAGTAAGAACTCACTGGCTATCTCTATAGTATACACACAAATGTTGTGGTTTTTTATTGAAAGACAAAAGAACAACAAACACATAGGTACATACAAAATTCCAAAGAAATACATAACACACTTTAATAAAAGAAAAACTGATTGAAATAATTTGTAAATAGTCCCACTTTTAAAAAGGAAAAATATATAGAAACGTAGTTGAACGCTTCTCCTTAGTTGTGAAATAAAACAAATTGTCCTCATAGTTGAAATCATCAGCGGGGAATCGGCATATAGAATCAAATGATTATGTAATGTAATAAATAAATATGGATATGCCATATTTCAAATATACATACGTATGTACATATGTAACTACCAATATTAAATGCGATTTCTTCCTTGTCCAATAAAATAATTCCATTCAACTTTCCGATTAAATTATAAAATGTATTGGGCATTTAATTTACTAAAAAGCACAAATTCTTTAAGAAAACACAAAACACTGATTTATTCACTCACTTTACCGTCTTGACTCTACAAAGGCAACTAAAACACTGAAGAAAGAAAAAAACAAAATAATTCATACCATTTCTTCTTATCCTCTTCGCCTGCTGTTAACAACAACAAAACAAGAAACACACGAGTTTGACGCATACACGCCATCAAAGCACCAAAGCCCCCTTCTTCGCTTCTACGTCCTCTATTATACAATACACACAACTCTTTATTATAAAACAGCATTTCGAAGCCGCGAGAGCACTGTTATTACTCTCATTGACAAACATCCTCTCTCCACCCATGAAAAAAATGTTCTAACATAAAAAATATGTTTTACCCAAACATATCAAATTGAAATATGTTACAAAATGTTGCAAACATATATTTGTTTGGACCCAAACATATTATGTTTGGATCCAAACATATATTTGTTTGCAACCGGTCCCAAACTTAAATTTGTTTGAATCCAAACATATTTCTAACATTAATTTTTCTGCGTGTAGTGGTTTTTAGTTTTTAGTCCTATTAAAATAGAGTTAAAGAAAGTGTTTTAGCAGTGAAAATTCTCTACAAGATAATCATTTAAGATGTTATTGTAGGTCTTACCGGTTTTGAGATATAAAAGTTCAAATTGGGACAATGCACTGACTGTATCGTCTACATACTAAACAATGTCATGACTGCAGTTTCCCAACTTTAACTTATATATGTATCTCAAAAATGGTACAACCTAGAAAAAAATTACAAAAGCCAATCTTGTAGAGAATTTTCACAGCCCCATTTTCTTTAGCCCCATTTCAATAGGACTTGCGGCTTCTAAGCAAAATTGCGAAACCCTAAAATAAACCTAAAAATGTGAACTTTGACTCCGATTTATTTAAAAATCCCTCCAGCGTAAATTGTCTGAAACGGATTTCGTCCAAACTTATTTGGGGTCTAAAACTATTATTTAACCATTATGAAACACATTTTCCCGTATGAAAGTGTATAAACCCTCGTTAGCATGAATGTTATAAAAATGCTTAGTACATCCTTCGGGAATATTCACCCTCTCCACATAGATAGACGGATTCAATCAACATCAATTTTTTTATTCATACATGCAGCCTCAAATCATTATTCCAAAGTGTATATACCTTCTTTAGCCATAAGGTTGAGGGCATAATTACAATTGCACAAATGCCTGGTTTACCTGGTTTAGCAAACAAAACTACCATTATAATCTACATAAAAAGTAGATCAATTTTGCATGCTAATGTGGATCATTTATTATTTGTATTATTTTCTTTTCCGGTTCCATAAAAGACATTGCAAAAAAGCAAACATTGCTGTGAACGATAAATTAAAAGAAAAAGGTCAACGACAAAACAATATTTTTAATGATTAGATCTAAATCAATTTGATATAATAAATTAATTGAGCTAAAAAAAAATAAAACGATAATAACATATTGCTTGCTTATAAATCCAAAGTGGTCAAATTTCTTCATTGACCGTACATAATTCAATTCAGGGAAATCCATTCATTCAAAACGAATTACTAGTGTGGCATTTGTTTTCAGGTTAATCTTATCAGCCATTTCGCTCGTTTATTCATTGTGTATATTTTTGTTTGCTAGAGTTTCATGGAATCAAAGTAAAAAGTATGCGAGAAAAAAAGTTTTTTTTCTAACCATGTTGCTGTAGTAAAACGAAAAAAAATAAACAAATTTACATGGCAAATTCCATATCATTACTGTTGTCAAGATAAGAATCACAAATTGCGGGTGATTTTTTTTAATTTTATTTACTTCTATTTCTTCCATGGCATTCGTCATATTTCTCATGAATTTTTATGAAAAAAACTATTTGGTTTATTTTCATGGTAGGTGCAGTATCAAAAGGTTTAGTATTCCCCTCTCTCCCATTACCCTCTGCATAATTCTATTGTTATCGTATGTCTCGCGATGACTCTGTCTCAACAATGGTAGTGATAAATGATGGCGCGTTGGTTGTACTTGACCGATTTATATCTCATTATCTCTGTGTCTCGATGTTATTTAGCTGCTGAAGTGAAGTCATCGTGCCACCACGAGTTGAATTGTTGAAATTTAGAATCTTCAACAATAGCCGTAATTGCTGCTTATGTTTGTAAACATTGTTGTGAGACGGATGATTAGTGCATAATAGGATTAAGGGTCATTTCTGTTAAATGAAGTATTTATTTATGGTTAATGCAACAACATAAGAAGTCAAGAATCGTTTAAAGAGAGTAATGTTGATGATAATACGAACGTATTCTTTAATACATTAATGCACGCTATTTTTATAACCTCCACCATAATTAGGAGGTAGTTTGTTTGTATATAGTCTTGATCAGAATAAAGTTCTATGTCGATATGTAGGTGTCCGTCTGTCCATCCTTTCCTCCGACTGTTGAAATCAAGAAACAGCTCGCATTATTTAAGATACACATTTAAAATTCGATAGAGAAGCTTCCATTACTCCTAGGATATTTGGTATTGATATAGCCCCCCATTTAAAGGTACATCTCGATTTTTGGTATTTGTAAGGTTTTAGCAACATTATTTATAGTCCGGTCAAAATAGACATGCGTATAAGGGGGAAATAGCAAAAATTCCCACAAAGCTGAATTTTGGTGGAGAGCTAGGGTTGGCCATTAGAAGCAACGTCCTAAAAGTCCCCATCGATCCCATGTGTGCAAAACAAGTTATTCGGGGTCAAAGGTCATTTTTGGAGGCATTATTCAGTTTTTTTAATTTTTCTCAAAAACGGTAATACTAAGCAAAAGCTCGCTAAAGTAAAAGTTGTACATTCAACAATTGTCTACAAGATTGGTCTTTATGATTCTTAAAAAAGACTTACCATTTTCGAGATATCTCGATCTAAAGGTCAAATAAAAAATTAGCCGCGTAAGTACATTATGAGGCGAACCGGTTAAAGTAACGACACTATGTGTTAGATACTTCCGTAAGTTTTCAAACGATATCCACTTTGCAGTAATCGGTTCAGTAGAACCGGGTCTAACCCGGTTTTTAAATTTGGACTTTCGGGTCTAATAACCGGCGAACCGGATCCGCAACCGTTGAAAATTATACATTTCCGTAATCAGCGCAACAAACCCTACCTTCGGACAAAACTTGAAAAAAAATCGGAGAGTTTTCGTTGGGGTCGTTCCAGTTGGGCTTTCGATTATACATGTGGGTTAAATGGGCTATTTTTGCATAAAATGACTCTAACATTGAATAACTCTATTAAACACACTCCGATTTTGTTGGAATTTGTTTTAGAAGATAGCTATAATTTCGCTCTTCAAGAAAATATGTATTTTTTGGGGGGACAGACCCGATTACTTTGCTTATTTTAGCCGGTTCGTCTGAATATGTGCATATTTCCCTTATAAGTGCATAAAAATCATGTGTTTTTTAGAACAGCTATATCTCAAGAATGGTTCCTTCTAAGAAAAAAATTATAAGGGTCAAACTTGTAGGTAATTTTTCTGTCTACAATATTTACTTTAGTCACTTTTTGATTAGATCAACCGTTTTCAAAAAATAAATCGGAAAACCTAAAAACCCTTAAATTTTGACCTTTGACCTCGAATAATTTTTTTTGCACACATGGGATCGATGGGGACTTTTAGGACGTTGCTTCTAATGGCAAACCCTAGCTCTCCACCAAAATTCAGCTTTGTGGGAATTTTTGTTATTTCAATGTCTATTTTGACCGGACTATTAACCGAAGTGGCTGATATGTTGTGCATAGTTGTTGCTATAGTTTGATAAATGCAGATATATGTAGGAATAAGTTTTGGTATAGTTCTCATAGAATGATATCGCCCGATTTTCCGGCTATGGCCATATCGGCTCACACCTTCAGGTAACTCCCCCACAAAAGTTCAAAAAATTTCGTTAAAGTGGCGCACACAATAAATTTCGAAGGGAGTAACCAACTGGATCTAAACTTTGCAAGTTGGACCATTTCTTCCAGACATAGATCAGTTTCGAATATGGGTTAAAACGACCAAATCATTCGAATATCTCACACAAAATTTTTCAAAATTTTTGGCACAAGCGCAGTTTAGGGACCCTTGTTGGATCGGCATGAACTATTTTCTTAGAAGGTTCTGTTCGCGGCCCCTGTAAGGACGGTACAATTATTTCAGGGGACAAGTCCAAACTCTCCGAAATTGCATTCCAACAGGTCTAAATAACCCTGGCGACATCAACTCAAATGACTGATCAACACTAAAACATATGATTTGAGTATCCGATTTTGCCGAAACATTACACATCGTAAAATTTCTTTCAAACGTACATTAAGTTCTATGAAGGGTTCTATTAGAAAACATTTTCGTGTACCTCTCTCACAAAATTTGTACAATTTATCTTAAGTGCTGTTCAAAGTACCCAAAGTACTTTTTGTGGTCGTGTTTAGAGCAATACAATGTTTTTAGTGGGCCAGTCCATGCTTCCTGACATAATGATCCAAAAGTACTAAAAAATACACGGTGGCCAACTAAAGTGACTGATGGGCATGAAAGGACTGGTTGATATTATTCCAACCTTTACCTATCGTAACATTTCATTCAGACTTAAATAAAATTCGAATATGGACCGGTAAACCCCTTCGGTACTGCCCACACTGTTCCCACACCAATTCTTATGGAATGACAGACAACATTTTGTGGCCAAGGACAGAAGTTAACTTTTCTCATTAATTTCCCTTAAAGTTTTTATCAAACCAATAACACCTGTATGATACCTTACACTACTCTCAATGTTCGGCATAAGTGTTCCTTAGATGCAAAATACACACCTACAAATAACTAAAAAATAAATAAATAAACAATAAACTTACAAATATCCGAACTTTCATACCGCTTGCTAGGGAGAAGTAGCATCAAAGTAGAGACCGCGTGCATCTAGGATCTTAGGCATGTGGAGAATTTATCGGAAAGTAGTCAGCAAAGCGATTTGTCCAGTTCTCTGTTATGTAAAGAAACCCTGCTCCTAACAAACAGGGCAAACAAATTCAAAACGATTATGAACTTTGCCAAAGGCACAGAATTCAATAAGGTTAATATGGGTAGAACAAAAGCCCTATTCCGACATAAGTGCATATCCCAAAAATATCTGGAGACAGGTTTTGACATGTTAAAGTGTTTCAACAGCATATGTCCTCGATGTCCTCGAAATTTTCCTTGCAGCTGATTGTAGTTATTACCCACTCAAATTGTCAGTAGTACCTGGCAACTGAGAGTCAGTCACAGTGTTGTAAGCGTGCAACCTAAAGTTTATGCTCGAGAAGCAATGAAAGAAAAATGGTAAAACTTTACTGACGCCAATGAATACGGGTCTTCCTTACAATTGCTATTGCTATTCTGCTGCTGCATTCAATTTTGTTGCTTTAAGGCAAAATGCATATCGACTTGGCATGTAAATTGAAATTGAAATATGCAAATTAAACAACTTCAAGTTCAAGGAAACTAAACACGCCTGTCAGTGCAGTGGTTGTTGTTGTTGCTGTTGCTGTGTAAATTCTAAACTACATGAAAGGCAGAGGTGTAAATTTGCAACCGTTCGGTCCGTTCATTGCACTCACTCATTGGCGACGACGATGCCAACAGCAAATATGGCCAAACAAAGCGACAGATAGACAGACAGACATAAA
This sequence comes from Musca autumnalis, assembly GCF_047663935.1. Taxonomy (NCBI): domain Eukaryota; kingdom Metazoa; phylum Arthropoda; class Insecta; order Diptera; family Muscidae; genus Musca; species Musca autumnalis. The sequence goes on from NW_027411866.1 coordinate 86,727,887, forward strand.
GAATTGCAATTCATCCAAACATTGATGTGGGATGCCTTATAGTAAAATTTCTCGTTCAGATGGTAGTAAAGCCAAATGTGAAACGCCTTAGACGCCGGCAAGTTAATTATGGCACTTAAAACAAAGGCAAAATAAAATTAAAACAAATACCTAGGCTATTTTATGGAATCAATTACTCACTCAGTCAGGTCTTCAACTAGTCACTCACTCATTAACTTATGGCTATGGTTAGTGCTGGAGAATTGATTAACAGTTGCCCGCATGATCTGCAAAGCAGTTCAATGACTTTGACATCAATGCAGCAAAGAATATTGTGGCTATTATTTAGTTTCAAATGCAAAAGTTTTGAACACAGGGACGTAGTCGCATAAACTAAATTTTAATAACAGGAACTGCATCCAAAAAAATCTTACTGCATAATTGCGATATTAACATACGGACAGGTGTTCGTTCAAATGTTCTATTAAATTTTTCTAATGACAACGAAAATTATGAATGTATATACTTTAACCTACAAATTAATACACCCGTCTATTAAATATAACAAATGATACTGTTAAGTTGAGAGGTAAACATCCTTTGGTTACAATCCTCAAAAACAAGGAATAGTCCTCCACAAAACAACACTCCAACAACCTCAACACTTTTAAAATAAACATGCAATTGAAATTTTAACAAAAACCTGGCCACTAAATAAAAACTTCATTTAATATTCAGCAGATACAATGCGGACAACAAATGAAAATAAAAACAACAACAAAAATCTCCGTTGATTCTTGAAGAATTGCATGCTTTGGATTTTATTTAGCTTGCATTTCTTTTTTACGACAGCTAGCAGTTGTTGTCATACCCTTTTCGCCAGAGAATTAAAAACCGTTTTACAAACCGAAAGGGCATTGACTTTTTGCCAGTGATACAAACCAACGGCCAAAGGTTCTCGTAAAATCCTACCCGAAAACATACATCTTCTTTTTCGGTTGTATTGTTGTATAACAATTGACCAAAATCAAAAGAAATGAATTACACCACAGAATCATCAGTCACATTTACCTTTTTGTTCTTAGTTATGCTGAACAGTGTGGCCAAAATGGGGTTTTTTGTGCTAAATATCTATATTTTCTAAGAGGATGAAGATAGAGATATGATATTTTTAAAAGATGTTTATCAAGTGGAGATCTTTAAAAAAATAAAGAAAAAAATATAAATAACCTCAAGGTGGTGGTATCGGGTTATATTGTATCTAGAACAAAACTTTGACAGGGTTGATATCCCAAATATCAATTTTCAGCCAACTTGGTTCCAAAATGTGGACAGGAACCTTAAAAATTCTTAAAGTTGGCTATACAGATATATAAGGGATGCTGTATCAAAAGTGAACTTATTTTCACAATTATTTGTGTGGAGATTTATACTCGTAAAAGGCTATATTTCAATCTGTAGCTAAATATAAAAAAACTTGGGTGGTACATATATAGGGGGTTTATACACTGGCGTGTTAGTGGTAGAAGTTTATACATATTGTTACAGAATTAAGATTTAACTTAGCTCCGCGTAGCCGCTGTTTTATTCCCCGACACGATTTGTATTAAAAAACTGGGGTTGGTAACAGATTACGATTTTACAATGCTTTATTGATTTCACTCCAGCTATTCACACAAGACTTTATTTCTCCACTACACATTGGGCCCAATGGCAGGTTTCTGAGGCAAAAAGTCTAGTTTTGAAGTCATATATTTGTATAAATTAGTAACGGGATTAGATTCATAACACTTTGAGCCACTTAGAAACAAAATCATTTCAACCTGGCAACGCTTCGTGGTCACATACCGAGCTGTCAAAGATATTGCATGTTACTTTGTAAAATTTTATAAAAATTTATCCAACGAAGAACAAATTTGTTTCGCTCGGCAATTAAAAACCGCTGATTTAATAAACAGTTTTTTTAATGGATAAAACGTGTAAAGGTATATAAATTAATATTCTGATTAAGAAATAAAAGAAGTTAGATTTGGTAAGGAATATTTGAAGTAGACTTGTGGTGTATTTTTTGTGTAGTTCGTATTGTAGTTTAAATAGTTTTTGGAATAAAACCCGCGGTATTGCGACGTATTGTCGAAACTATATATATCTGATAGAAGGTAATAGTGAGTACTATATGTGTAAAAAAATTTCATGTCCGTATGGATCCGAATACTTATAGAAAATTACTTACAGATAGCGTGACACTTAAAAATGTGGATATTTTAATTTATTAGACTGGGTTGGGACTGGACGATGCTCAATATGACACAAGTCGCCAAATTTTATAGTAATCTTATCCGAGTTACACCAAGCATTGAAATCTTCAATATTCTAGATCTTTAAATTTAAAAACTGATACTACAAACACCTACTAAATTTCAAGATCTTAACCTGTAATTATAAAGTTTTCAAATAACGGACGCGATCGCGGTTTTCTACTTCCAAAACATAAATTAATGATAGAGGTCACAATTACTATTGTTTTGTATACCAATGCGTCTAATAATCTCTGAGATTTCGCGTTTGGCGAAAACTTGTTGTGGGGGAGGTCCCCCACCCCCTCCATTTTTCGGTATAAAAAGTACCATACGATCTATTCTCAGACCTTATGAATCTACAAACAAAATTTTATCAAATTCGGTCCAGCCATTTAAGAAGATTTATATTTCGAACATCATGGTATACCTGAAAAGGTTTCTATATATATGTAGATATATATCTGAACCGATCAGAGCCAAATTTTCAGGACCTGATTCTAACCTGAACAGGATTTACCATATCAAATTTTAAGGCGATCGGAAGCAAATTGTGACCTTTGTGGGGCTTAAAAATAAAATCGGATTAAATCGGACGAAACATATACATGAAAACTATATCTATATCTGAATCGATTCTTACCAAATTTTGCAGAAGTACTTTTATGCCCATTAAAAACATTGGAACGAAATTTGGTAGCTCTAGCTGCTTCCAGTGACTTGTTGCCTCAAAAACCTGTCATTGGGCCCAATGTGCACTAGCACAAGCAAACTCTAGTAACTACCAGCCAACAATTTTTTCCGAGTGCTTTGATTTCCGAGATTTTCTGAATATTTTTAAGAAATTTGCCGATTTCTTAAAATTCATCCTAGAAATTGGACCGATTTTCTGAAATTTTTTTTTACGAATCTCTACACATTTTCTGAAGAATCTTAAGAATTCTCCTTCCAATTTCTAATTGATTTGATAAGTCATTTGTTTGTTCGGTTGTTGTCGAAAAATAAAGTGATTGGTTATAAAATCCGCATATACAATTTGTACATTTTTTAATACAAATGCAACATATAATGACATGGTTCTACCAAAATGATAACAACAGCCAAAATCATTAGAACATTTCAAATTTGTATATTCCGCAAATAGTGCATTAAAAGAAAATTGTCTCTGAGTGGGGTTTGTATGTTCTATGTTGTGTCAATATAAAAGATGCCAGCGTCCAAGATGATGATGTGTCTAAATGTTTTTTCCAAGAATTTTCTTCCGAATTTGGATCGAATTCGTCGGGAAATTGTAATGTGTTTTTATTATTTCCTTAGAAAAACTTTCAGAAGTCGGTGAACACGTCCATTCAACTTTCGTACCGAATTCGGCATAAGAATCGGAAATTTATTCAGAGCTTCTGATCGAAATCGAAACGAATTGGGAAAATAATTTTAGTTGGGCAGTAAGCACACAGCTTTACTCTATTCAGGTTACTCCTTAGATACACTCACGGTTTTAAGTATTCAGGTTATTCCTTAGATACACTGACGGTTTTAAGTCGCGGTCTAATTTACTACCCGCTCGCCGATGCATAGACGGTTCTAGCATACTTCATGTAGAATGTTTCACAAGGATCACGCGATATGCTAGTCGGTTCGCAAATACACATACTCGTATACAAACTGACGAATGAATGTAAACAAATAATAGGACAGAGGTAATTAATACGAGGAATATAGGGGGGTTACAATGAATGACGTCACAATTTAGAAGCATAACTGAAAAGTCAAAATAAATAAGAGAGAAAGAGTACAACAACAACAAAAATGGCTAAGTAAACTGTGTAAATTAAGACTAAGCATAATTTCATGATTGTAGAAAACTCTATACAGTAGTTGTTGTTGCAAAACTGATAGCAATAAACTAAATGTTCAAGAAAAATTTGCGCTATAAAACAGATTTTTGAATTAACAAAAAATTCATCTAAATTACTTAATTCTATCAGTTGAGAAATTAATAGTTCGAGAGCTCCTCGAAATTTGTGTACCATTGGATAGCGGGCACCGCGTGACTTTTTAGATATGGCGTTTTTAAAGAAGGACTAATTAAAACCAGTAATAATCGAATAAAGAATAAAGTCGGGCGGAGTCGGCTTTATGATACCTAACACCACTATGAATATATATATGTGTAATTAAAGTATTTAGCTCTACCGCCAGGTCAAGGCATATCCTAAGGAGAATTAAAAGATCGGAATGGTATAACGCTAAAACCAAAAAATTGTTCACAATTTAAAAAAAAATTAAATAAATAAAAGTGATGGTCCTAAACCAATACTTTTATAAATATCGTTAGAAAAGGCATAATTAGGCACATCAAATACATGAAATCAGGCAATAATTAATATGCGAGCTATATCCAAATCTAAATGAATTTTGATAATCAGAATTCTAAACCAAAAAACTTCACGTTTTCCAAATCTCATCAAAACTTTACAGATATATTGTGCTTGGCGCATTAGGACTTTGGGTATCCTAAAATCTTGCCCAAACTCAGTTAAAGTTTGAAGATAGTCCAAATCCATTCACTCAACCAGGTACCTCCCCCATAAAAGTTCGAAAATTTTCGCTAAAATGGTGCGCACGACAACTCTCGATGGGAGTAACCGAATTGGTTATAACTTTTCGTATAATAATATTACTTCCAGACATAGATCAGGTTGGAATATGGACTAAATCGTTATACTACTTCGTGTGCCTCCCACACAAAATTTGGAAAAAAGTACGGTTAAACAGCTCGTTTCGCATCGTTTTCAAATTTTTTGCAACAAGTTCTCCTTGCGGGCCCTTTTACGACGGCGAAATTTTTTTCGGGGGCAAGACTTTACTTCTTGAGGTAATGGAAATGGCCTGCCGGAACCAACTAAACTTGGTAGTACGTAAGATAACCCTCCAAACATTGTACTTCGTATTATTTTCGGATTATGTACGAATATTGACTACATCGAACCACTCTTTGGGGTATATCTCTCACAAAGTTTGGAAGAGTGCAGTTTAAGGACTCATCGGGTATAATTAATTTAATTTTTTTCAAGATGTTGTGTACGCGGCTCTTTTTACGACGGTATATTTTTTTTCATGGGCAAGTCCATAGTTCCTGAAAAATTGGCCCAAAAACTCAAAAAACTCCCATGGACATCAGAAGTATTGTGTTTACTGCTTTTCTTTAGGTCCGCGACTGAGGGTATATTTCTGTCGGCACAGCTGACTGACACTTTCTCAAAAAAACCGTATGCACTATTGCTAAACTTCAAAATTTTTATACTCTGAGCCTTTTAGATAAATTGGCTTTGATACGATGTGCCTTATCGGCATAATCGTTTTGGACCTCTCATATGTAAGGACCAAATCTAAAGACCTTAAAGCGCATCTAAATTGTAGTGGCATCGATATAGTGCATCTTCGTGCCCACCGACAAGTTGTTTCTGTCGAACATGGTACTCGCACCCTTTGTGCACTTATATGCAAGGTCAAGTCTTGAATAATTTTGAACTTTGTATTTCCGGATATTTATTTTCGTTTTTAGTGGTGACTTTACTCTGCCCATTTAAAGCCAAACAACGTTTTTAAACTTAGATAAATATTTTGAATTTGTAGTTCAATCCAGCGAATGAGTAAAGTTTGCTTTCTTAGCTTGATACATTTGTAAAGTTCCATTTAAATTTTTATTTGTGAAAATTACTAATGATATACCTTATTACACCATGATATACCTAATTACACCTTTATTGTTTTGTAACACTGTATTGCATGTTATTGCTTTGATCGCACAATGTGCAGATTGTCAAACATTTATGCTAACAAAGCACTGACAGTAAGAACAACAACAGCAGCAAACCATTTTTGCCACAGTATCAACCTCAACATTGCCAAAAGCAACAAGTGAAACATGCGTCGTATTTGTGACACAGGCTTATAAAAATCTTAAAGGAGTCTCTAAGTGTACTTATGGTATGTTTTTTGGCCAAGTCCAAGCAACAGACATAACATGCAGCAAAGTATGGCCAAGAAATCCGACAGAGAGGTTGACTGAATACCTGCTGTGCTCTTCTCTGGGCCAGAATTTTGCACAAAAAGGTGTTGCTTGAGGTTGAAACGGAAAAGAAGACGTCGACAACGACAAAAGGTGCAACATGTTAATGTTGCCATGAAAAAGGGCGTTTAAAATGCATCAAATTGAATACGACACCAAAAGGATTGCCTCCGCGTTTGTTGGGGTTTTTCGTTTTATAAGTTTGCCTCGAAAGTTGTCTGCCAGTATGTCTGTCTGGACATTCTTATGCCAATTTAATGGTAATGAATGCATAAAGGTCAATGGCATGCCAGAAATCAATGTAGGATTTTTATTAGCCTCTGTGTCGTAAAGAAAAAGAAATAAATAAAAATCAGATAATTGCATATAAGGTAGTTTGTGTTTTTTTCGTTTTTGTCTGAACAGAAAAAATCTATACAATTTTGGATATTGAATGTAAATTTAATATTTATTTACAAACAGCACAGAATACAAGCAATGCAGTTATTTTATGCAGTTCCAAGAAATTGGACAGGATAAAATTTATTGTTTTATTTACAAGATTGCAATTGTTTGGGCCATTCATTTTAAATATGTAAGGGCTTTGGTTGGTGTCAAGTAAAAATCAAGGTGGAACTGTATGTAACAGTATTCGTACTGAGAAATCAACTTACACTCTGATTAGTTAAATGAACGTGCACACATCGAGCCATGTTCAGTTTTCTATGCTATTTGGTCTTGGTGATAAAAAGGTGGAGCTCCTATACCATTGACCCTAATATAAATTGGGGTGCACTAATTGATATAAGAGAATTTCCCCCAGTTCCCTTCGGGTGTTCTGTACCAAACTAATATAAATATTCCGCAGAGACAAGTAATTTCATTAAAAAGTCAACAATTTGTTAAAAACTAATAGAAATGTATTCACCGTGATGCAAGGTTAGCATATCCGCCTTCCACAAAGAAAGTCAGGATAAACATGTTTTCTTCTTTGAATGTTTTAACTCACTAAATTTCAGCTATTTCGGTTGGATAATGTCGCTAAGACCATACAAATTATCAAAATTGAGCGGTACCTTTCTATATCAAAACGTTGACCTGCCCAGACAGTTAAAACCTCAAAAATTCCCAAAATCAGAGAGTACCTTACTATGGGCGCTATATCACAACAGATAAATGTCTTACTACCTATACTGATAATGGGGGATATATGAAGGCGTGGATTTTTACCGACAAATTTAGGATGGAAAGTTTCATACCTCTAACAGAGACTAAATTTCGGTCATTTCGGTGAGATATTGAGGCCAAAACCTTCAAAATACAAAAAAAATGGAAAGTTCCATTCTTTGGGGGCTATATGAAGACGTGGACCTATAACGAAAAATTTCTAGTGGAAAGTTTTATACCCCCCACGAAGACAATACCAAATTTCAGTGTGATAATGAGGCCATAACCTTCAAAATTGCGAAAATCGGGAGGTACAGTTCTATGGGGCTGTCTGAAGGTGCGGACCTACACTTATAAATTTCTTATGGAAAGTTTTATACACCCAACGAAGACTAAATACCAAATTTCAAGCACTTCGGTTCGATATTGAGGCCACAACCTTCAAAATACCGAAAAGCGGGAGGTACCGTTCTATGGGGCATATATGAAGACGTGGACCTATACCGACAAATTTCTAGGGGAGAGTTGTATACCCCCACTGAAAACCACAACACTGAAAATCGGGGGTTCCGTTGTATGTGGACCGAGTAATAGAAACGTATATAACAAATTACAAAGCTCTATCTTAAAAATTGCGAACTGTACCTTCACATCCGCCTTGCACACAGTATGCAGTGGCAAAAATACCCCTCAGCGTAATATTGCTGACAGTTTTTGAGTATTTCAGCCATGTAAAACTTCTCCACAAGTGGTGTCGTAAGGCACGCGGCTCGGACCCGGCTATAAGAAGTATCATTGAGCTAATATGAATCAGTGTGCACTCATTGATAGAAGAAAACTCTCCTTTCCGCCTTCAGGGAAGTTTGAGAGAACATATATGTTTAATGACATCACAATTTTACATATTCAACAAAATTTTTTGGCACATTGTGATTGGTATATTAAATGTGAGCCTCTCAACCTTTGTTTTTAAATTCCTGTTTTCCTGTAAGTTAACTCAAAATGCAGTTATGCCTTTTATTCATATCATTCTACTTTTTTCCCTATAGTCAATGACCTTGACTAACACGGTATTGTAGTGAGATTTCCTCACAGAAAGGTTTTGATGAAATCAACCAAGCGCAATTGATGGTAATTGATACAACAGCCACAAAAACTATATAAGCAATTAGCGTAACCAGTGTTTTATGCCATTGATCAGTTAACCATGAAAAATTCTTTGGAACGGATGCAACGAACTGTGAAATTAACTTGAACAAATTTTTTAGGTCCTACTGATACAACATTACTGATCAACATTCCGAACTATAGACATTGACCGTTCGTTGATAGTAGGTAGTAAATGTGGTGTAGAAAAAAAGCTTCATTATGAATTTCTAACTAGTGTGTTAAGTTCTTGTTTTTTAGACAACCGAAAATTACCTGCTTTTTTGGTATAATATAAAAACAATTTGAACATTAACCACCCACACAATGACTGCTGCTGCTGCTACAGACAACAACTTGACTGTGCTTTCGATTCGGATCAAATAAAATCGCACACTATTCGACGAGAGTCATTAAAAACTTGTTATCCGTCTGTGTTACGTTTTTTCTCCTTCTCGCTTTAATTTGATAAGCGTTCACACATTTTTTGGTGGTTGCTGCTATTTACAGAAAGAAAACATGTAAGTGGCGAAGACCAGGTGAAACAGCCCAGATGCTGGTGGTACTCACATGTGGGCACATTTCGAAATGTTTTGAAAAAAGCGTTGCTTTATTAGTTTAGTCTATGGTGTAAATGACACCGATACGCAGCGACAGCAGCAACAAAGACAAAAACCTGGTAGATAAACCAAATATTTCTGATATTTGTCTATGATAAGCGGCATCATTTGAATATTTTCATGTCATGGAATTAAAGAAAATTTCGTGGGTATTGTTGTCAACAACTGTATTATGCAAATCAGTGTAAAGCCTATTTTTACATTGAATGTTGATAAGCACAAATTTGAATATCTATATTCGCTCAGCACCTTTGTCTTCCGGAAGACTTTTTCCCATTACAAATGATACAAAATGATTTATTAGAAAAGATGCTCAATTTAATAAACAAAATAAGGTTTATATAATAGATACCAAGCTGTTAGGAAGCTTATAAAGAAGCCTTCTTGGTGGCATATCAGATCAGATAATAAATGATTCTAAACATATTTCTAAATTTAACAGTTATGACAACACAGAGCTGGTAATCTCTACAATTACTCCATTGGTTTACGTGGTGGCTATAACATTCATAGCCTCAATTAATATTTCTGTGCTACGCGAAAAAAATAACCATATTCTGGCATGATTCTGATTCCTTGAATTTTAAACGTTTAAGTATCTATGGACCAAAACCAGTGTTTTTTTTGTTTGCTATTTAGACCCTTAAGAACCTTTTCAACAGAGCTCCTATATTCTAGAAAGCTGATTATTAAGATCTTAGGTACATTTTGTAGTTTGCTGTTTGCTTGAATTTTACGCCATTTGATATCTGGCGATTTTCATATTGAAGATGAAGTTTGATGAATTTTATGCTTTCAAAAAATTGATTTCCTTACATTAGGCAAATATTTATTCCAGCGACCGGAAATGTGCGCTTACTGAGAGCAAGTGAGCATAAATTTCAATGCACACTCACTTGCTCTCAGTAGGCGCACACTGCCGGATGCTGGAGCAAATATTTGCCTAATGTGACCGTAACAGCGAAAGTGCAAGAAATATAAAGTTTAAAATCTGAAATCCACTCTACTCGTGAAATGATACCTATTCCGTTATAATCTATTGACAATTATGTCCAGCCTGATGAATAGAGAACTTTCAGAAGGACTCCAAGACCTAGTTCGGTTGTATCAATTTGATCGTGACGCAATGGTCGCCCTTGAACTTTAAATCTTTTTCTGCGTGTGATGCTGGAGCATATCCCCATATTGATGTTGCGACTGAAGCCTTTGGAAGTTCATTAGGTCTGCTTTTTATTTACCAACTAGTCCCTTTGACCTTGGTTCCATATAAGACCTAATCTAGTTAAACGCCCTAATTTAGCATGTTCTTATTTACATTATTTCACAGGCTTTAGTGTGACAGAGTTTGATTTTAATGCTAGACCGTCGACAAAAATTCCTATTGAGTTTGATGTATGATAGTGTAGAAGTAGGTACACTTTCCTACAGACGAAATGTGCCTTATCGAAATAATGGTTTTAGACCACAAGAAAGTTTGGACCAAATCCGTTTCATAAAATTTGTAGTCGATTTAGCCATGTCCGTCTGGCTGGAAGTAGCGCACAATAACTCCCGAACTGTTGAACCGATTTGATCCAACATTTAACATTGGTAATATTTTGTCCAAACTTAGTTAAAGTTTGCAGATGAGCCTATCGGTCCACTCCTTCACAAAAGTTCAAAAATGCAACTCTTGAAGTGAGTAACCGTTTTGGTCCATACTTTGCACATCGTAAAATTTCTACCACACATAGATGAGGTACCAATATGGACTCTATCGGTCCACTTTTTCGAGTAGCTCCACACAAAATTTCGGAAAAGTTCAGTTTAAGACCTGCTGTTGAATCTCTTTGATTCTTTTAACAACCACTTGTATTCGCTGCCCTCATTACGATGGTACAATTTTTTTTCAGGGGCAACCCCACACTTCCTGAGAAAATAGCCTGAAAGGTGACACCATATGTAGTGGCTGGAGGGAACGTAACTGTCGAAGTGATTAACCGATTTCATCCAAGATTTGGCCTTCGTAATATTTAGTCCAAACTTAGTTTGAATCCAATGATCGGACCTACGCCAAAAAGATAAAAAAATTTCAGCGACAGTTTCCTCCTCATCTTCGTTTCCGCAGCTATGGCAGTGGTCGTTATGTGGTAAATTTAAATGATTTACATGGTAATCAGGAACTTTGTGCGTTTTAGGTTCTAATGTGGCCGTGTAAATTTCAATATTAGACATGTATCGTTTTTGTCCAATCTGTGGTGCTTAAACATATCCCCACATTGGTGTTGCAACTGACGCCTTTAAAAGTTCATTAGAGGAGGATATTACTCTCGCTAGTTCGTCTGATCTTTATTTACCAACACATCCCTTATGACTTTGGCTCAATGTAAGACTTATGTTAGATGAATAATGCTCCCTCCGCTTCCTCGGAAGCAGCGAAGAGGAAAAAATCTCCTGAGGAACAAAATCCACGCGAAGGACACTGCCCAAGTATCCTTTGAGAGAGGGCGACAAGGTGAGCTCGGGAATGAAAAGGGTGAGCGCGACCTCTGAATCTTCTGGAATGACCGTGGACTCGAAAAGAAGCCTAGGACCATCCAAACGGGGAAGATGCCATGTGAAACCGGAGCGGAGTCGACACTACAAGGACTAACGTTGCTGTGTGGTGATCGACACTAGTAGATGGTTCGGCAGACTACCCAAAGATCATTAAGAGGCGATAGAAAAATGGTCAACGACAAAACATTGGAACACATACTTCTAGAACGTGGAGCAATAAAAATAGTCAGCAGTGAACTTATGGTGGACCTCCTAATGTACCACTTGGGCCCGCATGCAAAACTGGCCGCTATGGCCAAAGCATGTGTTTTTATACCCTACACCACTATGTGGAAAGGGTATTATAAGTTTGTTCTGGGGAAAATTCATGTAACACCGCGAAATATTCGTCGGAGGCCCCCAATGTGGTATACCAATCTTCATATCTCGGGGGTAAAGCGATTTTGAGATGTGTGTCCGTCCGTCCGTCCGTGTGTCCGTCTGTCCATGTTAAATTGTAATCAAACTCCAGGCCGCAATTATGGAAAGAACGTCACGAAATTTTGTATGGAGGTCGGTTTTACATCAGAATAGATCGCTATTTTAATTGGTGATGATCGTGAAATATTTAGCGGGTGAAGTGGACCAAAAACATAATTTTTATCCGATTTTGTAGCTGCTCTGTTGGTCGCAATAATAGTCCGATCGCCTCGAAATTTTAAATAAAGCAAGAGTATATGACAAACTTGAAGTTTGCAATTTGAGATGGCGATCAGATAATATTTAGAGGGTTAAATGGACCACAACTTTTGTGTGAAAATGGTGAAAATTTTTAATAAACAGCTTATATCTTTGTTCCTGAACGACACAATCCCCACTCGTGAGTTATATTTAGAAGGCGATCTCTTGACCTTTTAATTGATGTCAATTATGTTGATGTACGTGATCAGATAACAGAGTTACAGCCTAATATATCCAGTTTTTTGTTTGTAGTGTAATCATAAAGCCGCTAGAGATCGCAATTATAGCTCAATAGTCACGAAATTTTGCACGAGGTAAGAGTTTAGGTTGACGAAAATGCCTATAATTTTGCATGATGATCTGATATTATTTAGCGGTTGACATAGACCACTACTTTTGTATGAAAAATATACAAATTTTATTTTTGGTCCATATTTTCATTTCTGGAGGGCATATACCGCCAAAGTAGCCTACATATGGAAAAATAACTACTGATCTTTCCCCTGATGCAAATTGCAATAATGTGTCTGCTAGAAAACGCACCTACTGCCTGATATATAATGTGTTTTGTGTAGAGAACCACAATTCCTCCATGCTACAAATTGTCTCTATCATGACAGAGAAATTTTCAGTTCAGTTGTCAAATTGGATTTTTATACAAATATTGCAACATCGGGTCGCCTCGCCTCAGGATTTAGGGTAAGGGGATACAAACAAAATACGACCAAAGATTTATCTCATCGAAATATTGGTTTTAGACCCCAAGTATATATGGACGAAATTTGTTTCAGTCAATTTGGAGTCTTTTTAGCGCTGTCCGTTCATCTGTTCCTCTCGAACGGATCTACCGATTAGAACCAAATTTTATACAACGTAATATTTTGCTCAAAATTTTTTTAACTTCGAATGTAGGCTATGTCGGTCCACACCTCCCCCAAAAAAGTTCAAAATTGTTTTCGGAAAATTGTGTGAACGATAACTGGTAAAGTGAGCAATCGATTTGCTCCAAACTTTCCATATATTATTAATCCTTCCGGATATAGATCGGATAAGACTATATCGGTCCTTAGGGTACCTCCCACACAAAATTCGGAAAAGGGAAATTTAAGAGCCCTCTCGAATCGTTTTGATTTTTTTTCAGCAGATTGTACTTGCGCCGCCAATCCGTAAGTTAACTCTCAAGTGGGTTTTGTGATTGGTCGAAACTTTACACATCGTATTATTTCATCCAGTCATGTGTCAGGTCGGAATATGGACTATATCGATCCGTCCTTCGAGTACCTCCCACACAAAATTTGGGAAAAGTGCAGTTTGAGAACCCGTATCGGATCTATTTGATTATTTTCTTTTTTTTTTTTTGTAGAAGGTTCTTTTTACGGTCCCTATTCTGGTCCCTTTCCCGGGGTAAGTCATAGTTCCTGAGATTATAGTCCAGAAAATCCAAAAACCCCTGCTCCGGCTCCAACTAAAATTACAAATCTGAAAAAATAATTCTCAAATATTTCCAAAATTCAAATTTTAGCTTACTATAATTGATTTGGTATAGCCCCATATTACGATACCTACAGATTCCACGCATCTTGAAGCAAACTCGTGTTAAAAACTAAATATATTTTTAGAGGCTGAAGGTATATCACCGTTAGCGCATCTGACTTATACTATCTTCTTTGCTGTATAATTGAATATGAATAATTTTGATTTATAAATTTGTTTGCTTGCAAATTTTTTGTATTTCTATTCATTGTTAGTTATTTCTTCCGGTATAAAATATATTTTTGATATCACAATATGAACTACAATTAATTATTTTCGAATCATAAGTGAGGTACAAGTGCACAATTTTTGGACGATAGATCTTCAATTAACTCGCAATTTTCCCAATTATCAAATATACCAAATTGCGTGGTATATATTTATTTATTTTAGGTGTATTCCAAATAGGAACCTGATATTCAAAGACAATTTGAAGATATAGTGGGAGGGGCTAATCAATGTGAATTTTCCAATTTTCGAATATTATTTAGAAATGTATAATTTATATAATTTTCCACAAACATCCCAGTAAAGACAAGGGAGGCTTCTCTTATATCAATGGATTCATATTATGTTATTGATATGTGACCTAGTGGTCACTTGTAGAGATGTTTTGTTGTCACTTGTAGAGACGTTTTTCATGGCTGAAATACTCAGGCAATATCGCCAACATTACTAAGAGGCATTTTGCCACCGTAGACAATTTGATGGGAATCAAAGCTGGACATTCAGCGTGCAAGGCGGTTGCACATAGCTAATACCTACAGGTTGTGGTGTAGGGTATCACATGGTCGCCCCGTCCGACTATAGCCCTTGCTTACTTGTTTAATTATTATAATAATTTCAAGAAAATATGCTGCGGGCACGATAACTCTTGAATCTTACTTTTCAAAAATAGGTAGAAGGTAAGTTACATCGTTTCATTTTTGTCTGGTCTATCCTCCACATTATTTCCCTATAATTTTAACCAATAAAATTTGCAAAAACATAGTGTATGTTCTGAAACGTATGGCAATTAAGTTTACATGAAAATTAGTTGAATGTCTCTTTTACGCAAGCGCTTCGAGTTATAATTCAACATATTTATTTTTTAGAAGCCCGGATTGAAATCTTAGTGTCTTATAAAATGTCGATGGTTATGCATTTGCTATGTGCCAATCCCCCCATTCGTATTTATCCAACTTTCACCCAGTCTATCATGTATCGCTTAACAAAAAGAGATTTAATCTATCAGTAATCCAATCAAGCATGATGATTGGATTTATGATCCGCTTGAATAGCCTTTTGAAAAGCCATTGATGTGTTTATTGTTAACTAACTACAGTTAATGCGATTATTTTGTACGTTTAATTATAAAAATCAGTACAAATTACAATCATTTATCGTATCGTTAATCAAAATTAAACGTGGCCTTGACTAACGACTGGCGGTGGCTATTGATTTTGTTCGGCTTAACGCAACGAATGAAATGAGATCAGACAATAAGAGG
Organism: Musca autumnalis; assembly: GCF_047663935.1. Classification (NCBI taxonomy): domain Eukaryota; kingdom Metazoa; phylum Arthropoda; class Insecta; order Diptera; family Muscidae; genus Musca; species Musca autumnalis. The sequence goes on from NW_027411866.1 coordinate 86,743,430, forward strand.
CACCAAAAGACACAAATTTGTCTAACTCCAAGGTATCAAAAGGTATTTGAAATAAGATACGTTTTTCTATTAAAATTCAATTTGTTTATTGGTTGATATAATGAGACTGTTGTTTTCATTGGTTTCGGTCTACATTGTAAAAAAAAACAAAAGAGAAACCTAAATAAAGAAAACCAAAATTGGCCAAGCACCCGACTTGTAAAAAGCTACTGTTTTACAAACTTTTTCATTATATTCATTTATTAACATCCAATTGATGGCTCTAAGCAAAACAGATGGAAAAATAATTTAAAATTTGTTTTCCGCTTGGCATCATTAAATGAAATTGAATACAAGCAATAAAATAGCAATTTTACTTCAACTGCAACATCTGCCTCAATAATGTATATGCCTTAAGCTGATCTTAATGAGAAAATGCAAGCGGACTAGAAGAAGATCTCTTTTATAAGACATGTTTTAAGACGGCCGTTTGTCTGCCTTGTTTGTTATTATCAGCATTCATAAATATTAATTGATTTATTGAACTATTGACTATTGCAATCAACTGTACGAGCAAAAGCATCAAATTCATATCTGCAAAAGCAAGTGCTTGCTCACATGCAAATGCATTTGTCTGTCGGTTCCGTTGTAAGATCATCGTTCATTTACTTCTTGGTGGCATGATGCTGAGGAATGCTTGTCTTAATCAATCGTCTATGTCTAGTGTTGCCATGCAAACAAATGATTTTGATGATGACACCGATGAAGTGCATGAATTTTAAGTAATAAACACAACTTTTGGTACTGAACAAAGTAAAGCCGTATTTTTTATTGCTTTAAATTTTTATAATTTGTTTGTTTTTATACCCTCCACCATAGTACTTAAATTTGTCATTCCGTATGTACACTACCGCTCACTTGAATAGAACCCCCCTGCAAAATTTTTTTCAACCTCCATTTTTTCCAAATTATGCAAGATATGAAATTATTAAGTTTTATTATATTTTGCTTCATGTGTTTGGAGTAAACTTAGTCATTCATTTGCATTCAAATCTAATTTTTATAAGAATTATGCAAGGAAAACAAAATAAAGTCAAAAATTGAAGTAAAAAAATTGGCTCATTTGAATAGAACCCCCCTTTAAAACTTGGGAATACAGAAAGATTGTAGTAGAATATCGATGCATATTTACTCTATATTGAAAACGAAGTACTTTCAGTAATATTCAGTAAAAGTATATCCCTCCTGATTAAGGATACATCCGTATATCCTGCTTTGGCAAGGATTCTTTAAATAATCGGGTGTAATGCCCAACAAAGCTTGCTTTTTTCATTCAACAAGTTTATTTTTGGAAGCGTTCTGTCTCCTTTAGTCATATATTTTACGCATAAATCATTCCCATACATTTTAGAGAATATTTACCACTGTAGAATATGGCGGACCCGCAAGGATTTTCGCATTTCTTTTCAAAATTTTAAGTTGTTATGCCTCGAAGTGTACAAACGTTTATAAAATCGTGATGAAATTTCCACACGGTATATCTAAAAATGTTACTCACTGCTAGATACGTCTGTTTCAGAACTCCTTTATAAATTGCCGTACGCATTAAGGTGAAGAAAATTGACGCTCATGTCCTTAATAATTAGTAATGCCTTCCAGCACCATAAAAGCACATTCATCGCTACAGAAACAATTAAGAAGATGGTCTTCCATTCAATAGACATGAAAAAAATAGTTATATAGTTATGCAATTGTTTACTTAATAAGGATAGTCCTTACTAATTATGAAGGACTTGGGCGTCAATTTCTTTCACCCTAAATGCGCACGACAATTTACAAAGGAGTTCTGAAACATACATATCCAGTAGTGAGTAACATTTTTTGATATCCCGTGTGGAAATTTCATCACGATTTTATAAACGTTTGTACACTTCGAGTCATAAAAACTTAAAATTTTGAAAAGAAATGCGGTTGTCCTTGCTGGACCGCCATATTCTACAGTTGTAAATATTCTCTAAAATGTATGGGAATGATTTATGCGTAAAATATACGATTAAAGGAGACAGAACGCTTCCAAAAATAAACTTGTTGAATGAAAAAAGCAAGCTTTGTTGGGCATTACACCTGATTATTTAAAGAATCCTTGCCAAAGCAGGATATACGGATGTATCCTTAATCAGGAGGGATATACTTTTACTGAATATTACTGAAAGTACTTCGTTTTCAATATAGAGTAAATATGCATCGATATTCTACTACAATCTTTCTGTATTCCCAAGTTTTAAAGGGGGGTTCTATTCAAATGAGCCAATTTTTTTACTTCAATTTTTGACTTTATTTTGTTTTCCTTGCATAATTCTTATAAAAATTAGATTTGAATGCAAATGAATGACTAAGTTTACTCCAAACACATGAAGCAAAATATAATAAAGCTTAAAAATTGCATATCTTGTATAATTCGGAAAAAATGGAGGTTGAAAAAAATTTTGCAGGGGGGTTCTATTCAAGTGAGCGGTAGTGTATATTCTTGATCAGGGTAAAATTCAAAGTCGATATAACCATGTCCGTCTGTCCGTCCGTCTATTGGAATCATATAGCGCGCAATTTTTAAGATAGAGATAGAACGGTGGCTACCTATTGTCGGTATTGTGAAGGTTGTGGCCTCAATATTCCTTCGAAATAGCTAAAATTTGGTATTTAGTCTTCATTAGAGGCATAAAACTTTCCATATGAAATTTGTCGGTATAGGTCGACGCCTTCATTTCATTTGCTCCCGAATTTCAGTATTTTGAACCAGCTAAAATTTTGTATTTAGTCTTCTCCATAATCAAAATGAAACTAATTGTTCCATTTTACTTCATTACAATTGGTGGTGGCCCGACCTACTTTACGCCGTTCTTACTTGTTTTATTTCTAAGAGTATGCATACATTTTAATACAATATTGTTCGATATGACTTACAATAAAGTGTATCCATTTCAAAGTGGTGTCTCTTGAATAATCAGAACATATCGAATTAAAAATGATTAGAAGAGTCTAAAATTCGTAGAAAGAAAAATCCTAACAATCATAACAGTCATAACAATCGAATTTGGGTTTTATTTCATTGCTTCCTTTTTACCTCCACTGTACACAGATTTAGAAATAGATTTTAGTGACCAAATCCCCTTTTTCTATCTAAATATTAAACATATCGTCTGCTCCGTCGGAAAAGGTCGTAAGTCCACTTTTTTTGGAAATCGCGTTTTTGTTACAGGATGATAGTACAAGTCAGAACACGTCGTATGATGCAAAGAAAATGGTAGTATGTCGCGTTTTTCTATATGTTTTGCCCTTGTCGGAAAAGGTCGTAAGTCCACAAAACGTACAAATTTGAGTACGAAAAGGTCGTAAGTCCACAGGAAAATGTAAAATACTAAAAGATTACTACAGCTAATGTAGTTCAGATATAATGTTTAACGTCATCCATGGTTGGGGTACAATGTAAAGAACTAGCCTACACCTTTGGATGATAATCGGATGATATTAGGCGGAGCCTGTAGACCAAATTTTTGAACAAAAATTGATAAATTCTATATTGCAACGAAAATTTACATTTGAAACCTATGGAGATGGACTTCTAGCATTTTCATTGATACAAATTGTGATGCTGTATGTGTTCAAATACCTCATATATTGAAAAATTTTGTAAAAAAATCACAATTTTTACTGTTTTTACTGTCGTATATCTTACTTAACTTTATCAAGTGGTAATTTGTGGTTTCTCTAGGGACATTTATTCACATAACGAGATTAGTTTGTATTCTGAATTCAATAATGTAATACCTTCTAACGGACGGGTAAGTGCAATGGTTATATTACACTCTGCAGAAGCATTTTTGGGGGGTGGAAAATTTCTTTTGGATATGAAAGCCCTTGATGGGTGTACTAAGAACCCAAAATGAAATTTTCGCCTTAGATCAAGTTTCTGAGATATCGCGCGATGAAGTTTTTGATTTTTTCCCTATAATAATTGGGAAAATAGCTCCATATCTCTGTTTGACCTTGTTGTAGCTTCATTTTGAGGTGACAGTCAAATCGATTGGCGAATCTTTTTGTAGAACATTTCATTCTTCTAACTTAATGCCTTTCATGTCCTTTTCGTCCTTTATTTCTTGAACCGTAGTGAAAGTACCACAAGATGAGATTTTTCAGCATCCAAATATTCTACAAAAATGTTGCTCAGAAGATTTTAGGTACGGATCTCTTTGACAACTAATCGATTTTGTCCCGTTTTTATTGTCCTATTTGACATTTAATCGGTTTTGGTTCAGAAATAAACTATGTTTTGTTTTTCTGTATATTCGTCATTGGTTATTTACTGGTATGTAGACATAAAAATTGTTATTGCTTATGTAGACATCTGGGGTGCTTCTGAAATATCTACCACAAATAGCTCTTGTAATGATGAACACGTTAATAACAAATTTGTTTGAAGGATAGATCAATTTTTGATCCGGATATTCCGACATTAAAACCGATTTTGAACCGGTTTGAAGTAACCAATTAAACTTATATGTATACCGTTAAAAAGCTTATAGAGTTGTCAATCAAATGAAATTAATTCGTTGACTGAAACTTTGCTAGTTGCAGTGTTAAAACAAAAAAACCGTTTTGTTAAACCGTTTTTGAGGAAAAATATCAATACGCACAAATATGGATGTCAAAGTCTGGGGGCGAACTATTCTTTTTGGCGATGAAAATAGATGAAGATAATATTACGAACCCGGAAGGACTGTTATGCCGTAGGTCAAACTTCTGAAAGACGAAAAATGTATCCCAATTTTGGAAAACACGTAATTTTTGCAAATTTCTGGAGATTGAAAGAGTCATTTATTAGAAACTATAACAGATATTGTGTTCATTGTTTTTTGCTATAATCATGGCATCTACTCCTGCTCTGACAAAATTGACTGAATTGACCCTAGAAATTACATACATGTGTGTATTATGAATGATCATAACAACTTTAGTTAGGATATGGCTAGTTACTTGGATTTCAAGGGTCAATTCAGTCAATTTTGTCAGAGCAGGAGTAGCTGCCATTATTATAGTATTTAGGACCATGCCAAAATCATGGATGTTACGACTCGCATGAAGGTTATTTTTGTTCATATAAAGATACCCCGCATTGTTGTCAGTAATATTTCCAAAGACACTTTATACCTAAAATGCAAGGATTCCAAGGAATCTGATGTCGAATATTTCAAAACATGTAGCAATGGGCGGAACTTGCCACGCCTATTTAGGTTACTTCCCGACGTAAACTTTTAAAGCGCCGATACACGTGTCTTCTTTTTTTTCGGTCCTCTTTCATAATTTGGCCGAATTGTGTTGTAATTATTTTTTGTGTTGTGCAGTGTAATTATCTTACCATGTTAAACTGCATGTTAAATTGCAAAAAAAAAATTGTGGTTTTGGTCCATTTCACACCTTTCGATCAGGTCGGAACCCGACCTCTCCACAAAATTTCGTGCCAATCAGTCCAAAATTGAGGCCTGGAGTTTTATTACAGTTGTTAATGGATGGACGGACGCACATAGCTAGATTGCTTTATCTTGTCAAGATATAAAAAATGGCATGGGGACGAATTCTTCGCGATGTTACACGAATATTGGGCAAAACAAACTTATAATAACATTTCCACATTGTTTTGTAGAGTATAAATATTTTATTTTAAAAACGACCGTAAACTGTAGGAAGTCCCTACAAAAATACAAAACTGTACAAGGAAAAGGTCGTAAGTCCAAAGACATCCAATTATCTCCCAAACGCGACGGACTTTTATCAAACAAAGTACAGGTATTGAACCGGAATAAATAAACGAAGAATCCTGCCTTTACCACCATAATAAAATCTTTAATACAGAAAGCGCTGGAGTGTTTTTTCTTCCTCCTGAAAAATTTATTGAGAGGGACTTACGACCTTTTCCGACGGAGCAGACGATATATACAAAAATGGTAGTTTAAAACAAATAAAAAAGATACCAATCGGCTTTACCGGCAGAGATATACATACCCTCAGCCTGTGTGAATTGATCGAATACCGAGCGAAATCCATTTCCCCTAAAATTACGTATTTAGGGAGTTTCAGAATATTGTGGCCTTATTTTGGAAGTATGAACTTAAAAATTAGTAACAATTTGTATAAATTGTTACAGAATGTTGTCTTTTAAAATTGACAGTTCTTCACTGAGAACTTGCTAGTTATACAAACACTTAATATGGCATTCAGAAGTTTTGGCATGAGGGAATTTTTTAGGTCTCTGGCATGGACTTCTTCTGGCGCCCACCAACCATTTATGTTGGGCACCGAATGGTTTTTATACCTTCCACCATAAAATGAAGGGTATAACTAAATTTGTCATTCCATTTGTAACACAACGAAATATTCGATATAATATAGGGTCTCCATAAAGTATATATATTCTCGATCAGCATAAAATTCTAAGTCGAAATAGCCTTATCCGTCCGTCCATCTCTCTGTTGAAATCTATATACTGGTCGTAATTTTAAGATCGAGCATTATAATTTTGTAAGAAGATTCTATTATTCCAGGAAGTTTGGAATTTCAAATGGGCTATATCGGTCCTCGTTTTGATATAGCCCCCATACAGCGGTACCTCTCGATTTTCGGTATAACACCCAAATTGCTGAAATTTGATATTTAGTCTTCGTTGGGGGTAAAAAACTGGAATAATTCGAATTTCAAATAAAATAATTCGAATTACAATTGGAATAATTCGAATTACAAATGGAGTAATTCGAATTTCAAATAAAATAATTCGAATTACAAATGGAATAATTCGAATTACAATTGGAAAAATTCGAATTACAAATGAAATATTACGAATTACAAATAAAATTCTCGAATTACAATTAAAATAATTCGAATTACATCTGAAAAAGGTGTATAAGGCTTATAGGAGTGTAATCGGTTGTAAATTTCAACCTGGTGGATTTGCATAGTCTGACACCGCATTTGAATAACATTTTATTCATAAAGGTTCTTATTTATTGAAGTCACAATAAAAAATGAGATGGAAATCTCATTTATCAACGCTCTTAATAGAATCCTTTATTTTTGAATTGCGGACAATTGGTAGGTGTGTGCAGATGAAAGCAACAACAAAACAACTTTGAATTTTTATTCAGGGCTAGCTAGAGCCCGTTGTTTCTTTATTGTTGGTTGATCAATAATTGATTGAATATTGGGAATTCCATCGACTTTATGCATAATTTCTTCATAGTCAGCAAGATAGAGGAGTTCCCGCTTAAACATATGGTTTGCATTTACTCTTGCTCTATTTGATATACAGAATACTTCTTACATGCTAAGGGTTAGTTTACACTATATGTAAATGTCATATGACATGAAATTTTTCATGGTTATATATTCGCTAATATGTGGAATATTGGAGATTTTCCTTACGCCATTTACTCTGTGCGTCCACACCAGCAAAAATGTAAAAAACTACGTCTCCACATTGCCTCCATGAGTAAATATGGAATGTTTTTATTTCGTGACATATGACATTGATAGATAATGTAAACTACCTCTAAGTCTTACAAACTAAGAGAGAAACGAGAAGAGGGGAGAAATATGTGTCACAACAATCGAAAACCAAAACAGTGCAATAGCCAGAGAATAACAACAACAGCACGCTTACATTATGAACGGCCGCATTCATATGGAATGGAGTGCGGCGTTAGCAAAATTCGTCGTTGGTGGTTTGTTATTTTTATTAAATATTCTTGTTGGCACTGTGTGACATTGTATTTACGCTACTTTGTTATACTACACAGAAAAAAACAAAACAAATGTTTTTTATGATCGGATGACAGTCTATTCTAAAATTATAAAGAGCGTGCAAATGGAAACGAGATAGACCCATAATATATTTTGGGTATATATGTATGTAGAATCACTTTTTGAATCTATTTATGAACGTCCGTCCTTCGAACCATGTATTTTTGTTCGCAACATACAGGTCGCCTGTATTATCCGTTTCAGCTGAAAATTGGGGAAAATAATTGTTTTAGCCATTGCTTTTGGTTAAAATCGGTTCAGCTTTCGATATAGCTCCCATATACATATATTTTCACCCGATTTGAGGTATTTGGTGAACCAATCACGTTATGTGGTCCAAATTTGATAAAACAGCAATTTGGTCTAGAAAAATGTTTGCCGCCTTATATTGAAATCGGTTCAGATTTGGATATACCTCCAATAAATATGTTCGCCCCATTTGAAGTATTTGGTGCACCAAACAAGCAAATTCTGTAACATTTTGATGAAACTTGGAAAATGTCACCGAACTAGGAGTTTGGTAAATTATATTGAAATTGGTTCAGATTTTTATATAGCTTTCATATATTTTTACGCCCAATTTCATGTATTTGATGCACCAAACACAAAATTGGACGGACATGTTAATGATTTTTGGAAAATTTGGCGCAATTTTGCCCAAAAAAAATACTCTAAATTATATTGAAATCGTGGTGGTGTAGGTTATCAAATAGTTGGCCTAGCCCGACTTTGACCCTTTCCTTACTGGTTTTTATTTTGAATCAGAGGATGACAAATCGGACAAATCGGAGAATCTTTTGAATTGTCATAATTTTCCCATGTTACACACATCGTTTAAAATGATAAGAACTTTTTTGAAGTCTCGAAACTATTTCCCAGGTCATATTTTTTCTTCCATTGCTCACTATGAAGACTTTCTTGATAATGAAAATTAGTACTTTTAAAAAGAATTGAAGATCACTTTCGGCTTCACACGCAAATAAAGATTCAATGTGTATGGTAAATTGAACCATTTTCCTTCTATATAATCAGTATAATTTAATGCCCAAACTTTTGTTTTACCATCATTTAAGAGAACATCGGTTTCCTAGGCCAGTTTTACAGGTATATGAACATTTTCGTTGCGATCGGCCTACAATTACGATACGATTATGAAACTACTACAATCAAAGAGAAAATTAGGATCATTGTGGTGTTTTTTTATTTTTTCTATTTTTAATGTAATCCCAGCTGAATCTTAGATTTGTTTGTGTTTGATCGCAAAGTTCAAGAAAGAAAAACTCCGCGCCTTTCACAAATATTTGGTTTGGACATTTATCGCAAGTTTTCACACAACTCCATATATAGAAACATCGATAAATTGGTTCATTCGCGCGACAATTACAATAGCTATTTTTGTTTTCTTAAAAAAATTCATAAAAATGTGTTCATATTTTATTTTCATTTATTTACTCTCAAGAGTGGAGATAAGCAGTGCAACAGTGATACAATGAAATGCAAAGAAACCCCATTTTATGACAAAAGGCCAGTAGGTTTATGACTGGTGTGGTATCAAGGAATACAAATAAAAGATTCGTATTTGTTGTTGAGGTAGGTTTTAATTAACCGGAATGAAAACAGATGGACATTTTTATAGGATTTGAATTGTAAACAAAAAAGTCCAGACCGGTTGCGAGGTCTTCAAATTAATATTTTGTTTAATACAGATTTATGACTTGCAGCGATAATGTGATTAGAAATGGCAATAACATTTTTGTTTAACAAGTGAATTGAAATGTAAGCAACCAGAAACCAAATTAACCAAACCACAAAAATAATGAAAGTGAAAAATTGCATTGAATGGAAAATCAATTAAAATGAAACAAATCTAAAAAAAAAACATTGTACAACACAAATATTTGCCAGTGGTTAAGTGAAATCGTCATAAGCTTCCCCGAAAAAAATGTGGAAACACCTCTCTCACCAGTTGAAAGTTAAACCAACATAGTATGTAAATCTCACAGATCTGATGATAGTGACCATAACAATTTTATTTACCAGCAGTAACACCAGCAGCAAAACAAATACGGAATGAAAAGAAAAATTATTTCAATTTGTAAAACCCCAATCTGCTGATATTTGCTCAACATTAATTCCACCATTTGACTCAAAGAAGAAAAAGAAACTTCGAAAAAGTGGCTGTGATCTCTCTCACTTTTGCTTTATTCACTGCAAACTCAATCATTTTTATGGATTAACTTGTATTAAAAGTGACAGTAGCCGGAAAACTCTTAAATCTTTGGGCGACAATGATGTAGTGAATTGGTGTCGTCTAAAGTAAAGCCGGCAATGCAAAGGAGTTTCCATTTACCGCCATTCAACGTAAATGGGAGCTCCAGTGAGTGTGTGTATTTGTATGGCTAAATTAAATGTCAACAACTTATCAGTGCCATCATCATCATCATCCTTACTCTTTCTTCGCAATACAGCATTTGGTATGTTATCACCAGCAACAACAGAAAGTGAAAATTAATATTTAAGAAAACAAAAACATAATACAACAATTATTTTCATCCTTTTATTAATTGGAAAAATCTACAAAATGGTGAATGCTGTCATGGATGCCATTGCGGTAAGTTAAATAAAAAATTGCAATTTCAATTGTTCTGTAATAATATTGTTTGCTAATGTATTTTCCAAAATATGAATATAAGTTTTAGTGGAATATATTAGACATAAATTTAGTTTTAATAATACTATTTCAATATTCATCCTTAATATTAATATATGGATGTACAGAATAGTCTCGATAATCCGAACACTCGCTAATTCGGACAACGCGGTAATCCGGACACTAGATTTTTTTACATTGTAGACTCTGTAATCCGGACATCACATATTTTTCTTACCTCCATAATCCGGACATCAATATATTTTTCCAATCTTGAGCTTTAGGTTATTATTTATTCCATTTACGTTTTCGTTCTTAGCAATAGCAATTGGTATATAAATAAGAAATTTTAAGTTTTTCAACGTTATCGGTTCAAATCTTGTCTGTCAACGTAATTATAAAGTCAATATGGATATGATGTCAAATGATTTTCCCATCGTTCAACCATTGATGACTGGCTATGATAAGCAACAATATTTGAAACCTAAGGTTGAGTAGGCTATTTCCCTGAAAAATCGATGGTGCGTGTTCCTTTTTATTGGGATTTATAGCTAAACGAGAGACTTTATATAGGAATTTCAATACATTTAAAACAAAATAGTTGGGCCCTTTTTATTTTCTTTCTGTGACATTCAAAAATACCTCCTAGGCCATAAGTCATCCATAGTATTTTCCGACCACGGTATGTCCAATTTTTGCATATGGATATCTGGTGTATAGAATGAGCGACATAAACGTTAATCACCGGTGCCAGGAAGATCATTCCACAGGCGGTCCTCATTGTGTTACTTGATCTTCATATACTGATTCTTGTATTGCAGGAATTGACAGTCACGAGGGCACTTCAGCTCAGGCAGCTAAACTAATGGTGTACCTCCTACGATCGGAACTGCCTCTGAGCTCGGGAAAATTCAGTGATTACTTATCACCACAAATGATCAAAACGGTATAGGGACTTATACCTATGGCTCTGTAGCGATACCCTTATCTTACGGCTCTCATATAAGTTAAACGAAAATTGTAGTATCTTCCAATCCGAAATCTTTGCAATAAAAAAACTGCAGTACTGACAAGGAATATGAAAGGGGGCATACATGGATCGGTCAAGCGGCTCTAAATCACTCAGGTTCCGAACTATCAAGTTTGCGCCAGTTTTGGACTGCAAGAATGTCTTGGAGAGCCTAAAACAAACGTTACTATGTGTTTGGTTCCGGGTCTTTGCAACTTCGAAGGAAATTAAATAGAGGATGAGGTGGCGCATCGCTAATCGAAGTCAACCCATATTGCAATCGACAAGACCACCTCTATGCCACTTCATATACCAGCTAGAACAAATATTTTAGGATAAGGAGACACAGAGTCAATCTAGCACTTATTTGTCGCTGTCCAATATTCGAACAGAGGACTGTGAATCATACCTGAACACACGATCCAATCTCCGATAGGAATCTGTCAAACCGAGCCAACAAGTCTACTTCTCATTGCCAAACGTCCGAGATGGCTGTAGCCAGTATCTGTACAGTAGGGCTACACAATTTTGGAACATAAATGAGCCGTTTAGAGAATTTTCGTGAAATTCACCTTAACTTTAATCGATCGCCATAAATCAATTGGATCAAATAGAAAAAATTAAACGCCACCAATGTTCTAAATAAAAAAACTATACACAACAAAAGTATTGTGTTCACTCCCATTATGTATGCCTTTGTCAGCACAGTTGAGTGATTAAAATTAATATTAAAATATGAAAGGTGCTATCACGGCGTGTTGGTGTTCAAAGCCAAACTCGTAACTTCCGAAGGCTGCGCTAAAAACCGTTTATCGTTCGTATAAGTTGAATGACAAATGACAGCCAATATATCTGATGAGCTGCTACCAACAGTGAATCCGATCACACAATGGTGGTTGTGTGAGTTAGAATCTTGGGCTTTCCTTTTTCAATGGCAACAAATCATTATGCTCTACACCAACGCGAAATTAATTAAAGTTATTCCCATCTGTATGTTTTCTTTCTTTTTAAAAATATATAATGCTTGTTCCAGAACCTGCGAGAATGTACACATTTTTACTACGATAACAATTCTTCCTTTATATTATCGAAAAAATAGTAAAAAGTTGTAGATTCTTGGAGTTCTGGAACAGACCAATAATCACTTAATAAAGTTATAAATGCACATAGATCAAATAAATACATTGTATGATTCCGACTAGTACCCATAATTTTTCTCATATTTTATCCAAAAGCCCCTTAAATAATTAAATAGAAATAAATATTTTTCTGTTACATAACAAAATTGAAAATTATTTGCAAGACAGAAGTGGTGAAAGAAAAAACAAGGCCATTATTTTAGGCATAAATTATGCTGTTGGTCACGCAAAATACTTTAACGCAGAATAACTTTAGCCTGTGAAAGTAATTGTCATTTATCACTCTTTATTAGGGTTGTGTCTGCGTGATGTTGTGATGCATCATGTGTTTTAAATCGTTTGTTGTGTCGTCATCGTCATAATGACATTAATATCTATTTTAGTGGACGGCGAATAGAGCAGGTAAACGTTTGAATCACTTGACATGGTCAATTGAGCGATGACATACATCCAAATACGTCTCAAACACGCATACCATAAAATAATAATGTTGTGGCTACGGGTGGCGGACTGTGTATTTGATATTCTTATTTTCAATCTGAAGATTAGCACCATAACCATCATAAAATAATTGAAGCTAAAATGACTACTGCTGTGAACAAATAAAATAATTTTAGTCTCGTATCTTTGTCTTGAAATATTTCACATATAAATAGTGATGTTTGTCATTCTCTTTATTCAATTGTCCGAAAACTACTTGCTCATCACAATTTCTTCCTTTTTTGTGCTCTCATTTATAGTAGCTGAGTTGCTAGGAAAATTATTCAGTACTAGGTGTTAGTAAATAAATTTTCCACGCGTGTTTTAAATGAATCTGAATATGGTATCTCCATCCTTTCAGATACTTTTAGTTTAGGAAAAGGCTTCACATATTTGTTGAAAGCAAAAAATCTCACAAGTTTACAATTTTATGTAAAAATCAATTAAGTTCAAAAAAAAAAAAACAAAATATCAGTTAAAATAACCACTAACCAGTCATTTAAACAAGATTAATTTCATCAATAACATTTGACTTTTGACTAATAAAACGCAAATAACCACAAACGATTTAGGCAATCCATTAAATATCTATAGTTAATATTGTACAAAAATATTAGAAAATCCAATGGCTGGCGTTGGTGGTAGTGGTGGTGATTGTAGGCTTTTATTTGGTTTTCAGTAATTCTGGTTATGATATTGCCTTTCAGGGCTTGTTTCGGCCATAATTTATTCGCACGACCATGTCGAATGTCAGTAGCGTTAAAATCATAACAACAAAAACCACAGCAACAAAATCTAATAAAATAAGTATTTGAGCGAACTGACGACTATATGGCCTAAAGACAGGGGCCAAGGAAACTACCAAAAACATTTTCATTCTCATGACTTCGTATATCTATGTACATATGTAAATTTAGAGTGTTTTTTATGTTGGTTTGGTTGGAATACAACATGAACACTTGTCTTGAAATGCGTTGCATTCCTGTTGTTGTATTTTTAGATTTAGTTGCTGTTGTTGTTTGTCGTGCTCGTGGTATGAGTGATGGATTTAATGCTCCATCATTTCACAGGCTAATATTTTTTCGATTTTTTTCTATTTATTTTGAAAAGTTCATGTTGACATTAAACAAGCCAAATAAAATACTTTATGTCAAAATACAAGAAGGCGAGGGTTGGCAAACATTGGCATCAGACCTTCTGAAGTAGCATTTAAAATAAATGCATTTAATGTGCTTAAATTGTAGTCACAAACTATGCAATATGATTTTCTATTTTGTTTGATAGCGACAGCTACACTTTTTAAAATGTGTGCATGTACGAGGTAGGTAAGTGCCAGGTAGGACATTGTGGCATTCAGTAGTTGTGTGGAAAACGATAACTTGCGATAATTAAAATGCAGACATAATAAATTGGTCCTCTGTATATTGTACTTTCAAACAAGATGAATACCTTCCAGTATTGTAAAGAATTAAAGAAGCAATAAAATTAATTTTCGCGTTCAAATATTAAAGTACCTTATAACATGTTTTCATAAGACTTTTTTGTTGGAATAACCTCCTTTCGAGGAATTAGTTAATTAATCCGTTCATATTTGACCAGATTTTTTAATCCTGCACTAAATCTACCATGCAAATCTGTTTTGAAGAATAAATCCAAATACCTCATAAAAAGTACTAAAAGTTGAACAAATTTATTGCGCTCACAAAAATTGATATTTGTTGAAACTTCCCACTAGTACAACATTTAAAAAATATATTTTTGTTCTTTTTCACCAAAATCTTAAAAAAACTAAGTACTAAATAAATGTCATTCATATCGCTACAAGAATGAAAACACTACGCATATTTTACAAATACTACGCATAGGAAATTAGTCGCATGCAATTATGAATACGTCGCATTGCTAGATAAGAATACGGGGTCTGATCAAATAATGTTATATTCAAATATCTTGAGATACGTATGCTCGATTTTCGCATTTTTATACCCTCTGTCTTTAGGCTATACTCTCGTTACTTTCATTTTGGTAAAATGTGCTTCATCGAAATAATGGTTTTAAACCCCAAGTATGTTTGGACAAAATCCTTTTCGGAAATTTTGGTGTCGATTTACCCATTTCCGTCCGTCTGTCTGTCTGGTAGGGCGCTCATTACTTTCGAACGGATCAACCGATTGGGTCTAAAATTTGGTCTTCGTAATAATACATTGCCCATAAAAGTTCGAAACTTTTTGCTAAAATGGTGCTCACGACCTGGAAGGCAGTAACCGATTTGCTACGTACTTTGCACATCGTTATATTTCTGCGAAACATATAACAGGTTCGAAAATGGACTATATCGGTTCACTCCTTCGTGTACCTCCAACACAAATTTTTTTTAATATTTTTATTTCAAAATTTCGGATAAGTGCAGTTGAGGCCTGCTCTCAAATCGCCTTTTTTGGAACAACTTGTATTCGCTGTCCTCCTTACGACGGTACAAGTCTTTTCAGGGGCAAGTACATACTTCCTGAGAAAGTGGCCCGAAAGCTATAAAAAACCCCTATGTCACAATCTGTAGTGGCTAGAGCGCACAATAACAGTCGAACGGATTAACCGATTCGGTTCAAAATTGGGCATTCGTAATATTTTGTCCAAACTTAGTTTAAGTTCGAAGATGAGCAATATCGGTCCACAGCTCTGGTACCTCCCCAAAATGTTAAACAAATTTCACTAAATTTGTACGCGCTATATCTGTTGAACGGAGAAACCGATTTGGTCCAAACTTTAGATCTCCTAATATATTGTCCAAATGTAGTTTAACTTCGAAAATGATCCATATCGGTCTTCTCTTTAGGGTATCTCCCCCACATAAGTTCAAATTTCTGTTTAAGTGCAGTTTATGATCTGTTCGAATTCTACCGATGCTACACATTGTGGTCCTGTTTGCAGCGTTATTATGTTTTTCATGTGCAAGTCCATGACATAGTAGTCCAAAACCTTTTAAGTTATACACTGACCAACTAAAATGACTGAAGGGCGCACTATATATGGAAAGAAATGACTTTCCAAAATAACATCCCCTTCCAAAATGGACTATGCAGATGTATTTATTCAGGTACCTCCTCCGCAACACTTTTGAGCTTTAATCCAAATATATATTTTTGTCGGCAAGTTCATATGCCCAAAAAGCTCGTCAAAATCTGTAAATAATTATTTTGGAAAGAGATTTTGGTTGCGTAGCCGCTTTCCGTTTCTATATTGTCCATAGAGGAAAGTTGCAAGTCCCAAAGGCTGGGGGTATATCTCATATACTTTTTACATGTGAGACTCCAAGATAGTTTAGGATTTCCCCTTCTTGTTTGTTATAGCTGCTTAACTTTCCGTTAGGATGTTTGCAGTGGTTGGCTTTGTGTTTTAGTTAAACCAGTTCAGACACTCTATAATCGCTCGAAATTCAGCTTGAAGGGTCGTGTTATGATCCGACAGTCGGAGGGAGAGTCTTGAGTCGGGTTTTTGATATACAGATCCAGTCCCGTCATCACCACCAGTTCAGACGCTCTTTAATCGCTCGAAATTCCGCTTAAAGGGTTGTGTTATGATCCGACAGCGGAGGGAGAATCTTTCAGTCGGGTTTTTGATATACAGATCCAGTCCCGTCATCTACACTAACGCAACCCCATCTATAAAACTTGTTTCAGGTATGATGCGATCTATGAACTGACCCTTTGTTTATGTTTTGGTAGTCTCTTTAGATCCACTCGCTCTCTTTCGATCCACTCGCTTATCTTATAGCTGCGACGGCTGATTCATACTTTACCTGAAATTCAGGTAAGGGTAGTCGAACAAACCGGTCTTTAATGCCCTAAGTGGTGTAGCCCCCATTGTCCCGCTAATACTTAAGACACACATTCTTTGGACTTTTTGCAATATTTTCACATTGCATTAGCTTCGATAGCTGTCCATATCACAACTTCGTACCCTAGAATCGGTCTAAATACGCTTCTGTATAACGAGTGTATCATCCTAGGATTTAAATCCCATTTTGGGTCTATAGTCCTTCTACAGTTTGACGACTACCTGTGGGCCTTACTAGCACTTTCTTGCAAGTGGTCCTTCCACTTAGATTTTCTATCCATAATTACTCGCTGGTATTTAAATATCTGAATTTATAATGTTTATTGCCTTATTTATGAAAACGGGTTCTTCGAAAGCTCCTATTTTCTTTTTCCTACTGAATAGACATAATTCAGTTTTTTCTGGATAAACATTTAGACCTCTCGGTCTGGCCGAGCTATTTTTAGAGCCGTCCGTTCCCTTGCCTTTAGTAAGATTGAGATTAAACTTATCGGTATTTGGAATAAAGGTCCAAGAAGATAAGGTCTGATTCCGCTGCTTTGTATAGTTGGAAACTCATGATGGCTTGTTTGACCATCGAATTGTCAATATTTGGTGCTTCTGCTGATACCTACACGATTACACTGAGAGAGCCGTATTATTTGGCGTAAAGTGCAGTTTCATCAGAAGGCTTAATGTTTCTTCGATTTTTTCCATATTTTTCGAATTCCATCAATCACTAAATACATACATAGGTTTTTGATTTTTGAGACATTGTTTACCCTGTCAACCTGTTCAAAAAATAGTTTCCAGTAGATGCAATTCGAGTTTATTATTATTATGTTGTATTCCTTTAATTTTGGGAGCCACCGACTGACTGATTTGCAGTCAAGAAGGTATGCGTTTCAATCAGCACCAGTATATCAACAGTTTTGGCGATGACAAATATCCTCAACGTAATGTTGGCTTACATTTCATGAGTATTTCAGCCATGGAAAACTTCTCCACAAAAGATGTTGTTAGACACGCCGTTCGGACGAGCCGACCGAGATTTATTGACTCTAGGTATATATTTTCTTTATCTTGCACTGTGTACTGTAGCGTTCGGCGTTAACAACTCTCCAGAGACAAGGTCGAGTTCTTATACTTGCGTAAAACTTTGATAATTAATATATGGTTTAAACGGTCCAAGGTTTCTGGATTAAGCCAATATGTGTATTATACTCGTATTACAACGGAATACATCTAGAATACAGTTGTGTGCCTATGATCTGATATTTAAAATTTTTAAAACTAAAACGATTCCATATCGCATTAACTTAATCTTAGCTCATATACAATGTGTTATTTTTGTGCATACTACGGTCACTTATGACCGGTCGATGAAGTCATTCTCTTCTCTTAACAATGGCAATTAGCCAAATCTTGGGTTTGGTCTACCCTGAACAATTTTTAATTATATTTAAATGCACTTTTTTCTTCGCCAGTAAAAAGACAACAAAAAGAAACAACGAAACACCCAAAAATGTATCGTATTAATAAAAACAAAATTTGCCAACTCACAAAAAAGGAAAATGAAAACAATTTTCGCTACAAACAGCTGCTGCTGCTGCCGTTGATGCTGTTGTGACCAACACAATTTTGTTTACTGTGAGTGAAACACACACGAGTATACCATTTGAAAAAAAACTCTGTCATAGAAACGTCAGCTAAGCTACAGCACCCTGTGGTAGTTCGCTTGAAGTGCTGTGAGCTCCCACGCTTTGTGCTAATTTTACAGTTCAACAAAGTACTTTATAAAGGCGTTTAACGCTAAATTTTGAAGCCAGTGACATAATAACATAAACATGAACACGACACAAAAATGATATCCGATTTTTTGCAAAGCTTGTCGTCGTTGTCTGTCTGTCCATCACTACCTATTTGTCCAACAATAATATGGAAAGACCAAACCAATACAAATATGCAGAAAAATACACTTGTGTTCTAAGGCTAAGCTTATGAAATAGGGAAAAAATTTCATTATTGGAATGACTTTAAAGTAAACACAAACTTCCGGATGCAACAACATGACATGGTAAACGGATTTTGAATGAAGAATATTTAAAACACAATCGATTAGAAATTAAACAAGTACTTGGGCTTGCCTTCGTTTCTAATCTTAGATAGCTTACAAGCAATAAATGTGTCACAAAAATGAAAATAATGTTATTCGAAAGTTCTTTTGATCAGCGAACGCTCACATTTAAATGTTACTAAAAAAATTTATGAGACTTCGGTTTATTTAAAAATTTAATAATACTAAAATGATTAAAATATTTCAGAAGTTTACTAACGTGACCATACGTATATTTGGTTTGAAAATTTTGCATTATGCTGTGTATAGACAAGAATGACACTAACATTATCATTGTAACATTGTAAAAAGCTGTAGTTCCCTTCCCAAAACAATATTCGAAACACTAGTATTTGTTCGTCACCACATCGATGTCTATATCAGGGACGAGCTTCTTTGCCTAGATCGTATAGTGAGGGCGCCCACTGAGTTGTTTTTGCATTTGCTTCTCTCTCTCACGTACAGTGTAAATGAATGAAAACAAACAAAAACATAATGTGGTTGTTGCTTTTTTCACTCATACGTTCATACATGTCTTCGCTTTGGTTGTATTTCAGTGGTCGTCGCTGGTCTATATCGTCAGCCCTATCTCTTGTGGAATTTATGTGTCTATCCCTTTCCGTCCATATATGTATGTATTTAAATATACACTTTGTAAACGTATTGCCTTTATTTTTACGCTTTATGCGTACAAATATCATAATTTCTCAGCTTATCAAAATTAATTTACAATTTATGTTTTTGACGAGTGTCGCCTGTTGAATGTTCCCCCCTTCCATATAACATGATGGGTGCTATCGTATCTTTATAGCTTACAAGACAACCATAGTTTCTGCTTTGCTTTACAATCAGACTTGATTTGAAACTTATTTAAATAAAATGTGAATTGGTAAATACATTGGGTTCGCACTTCAATCTATAGCCAAAACAAAAACAATTAATGCAAGACAACAATTGAAATGAATGTCCGAACTACCACTACTTTGGTACTACATATTTAAATATTTTGAGCTCTATAAATATTTGACAGTTGATATCCGAAATGTGTCTGTCTTTCTTTGTTTGACTTCTTTAAAAGCCATCTCCCTGCAGCACAATTTTTTGTCTGATGGTTTGTAGTGCATTCATTGTGTGGCCATCGCTGTGTGTTTTGAGTTTGAAATGCGTTTCAAACGATTATATAAACAAATCTCATCTTTCATCGCCAACTAGCTAAGCCGTTCGAAGATATTATTTTATTGTTTGACGATTGCCGACAAAACAACGAGTAGGAAATCAATTGCCTCTTTCGACATTTCAATGTCAGCGTCCATCAAATATTTTTAATAACATTTGTTGAGTGCAATGTTATTGGATAAAGTAAGAAAAATGTGTTTTGTTTATTCGAAAGTTGGTTTTGTCTTTTTGTTTGTTTGATATGTTCGAATAATAGCGATTAGAAAATATGGGAATTGGTAAATAGCCCAATAATTTAAAATGCATTAGTTTGTCTCAACCTAGACTACACAAGTTTTGGCTTAAGTTTCAGTACGGCCTAAACATAATACAAATTTCTAGAAAAATTAAGTTGGTTTTGTTCTATGAAGTCTATAAAGGGTCAAATGACCTACGGTACAGAATTAGTGCGCTTGACCAAGCCAGGAAGCAAAATTATAGAAACAATACTGGAATCATAATAAGATTAAGATCTGTTACACCAACAAAATACTGTATGACTGTATACGTTCACGCCTTCATATAGCCCCCATAGAACAGTACCTCCTTATTTGAGGTATTTTAAAGGTTGTGGCCTCAGTATCCCATCGCAACGGTTAAGATTTGGTATTTAGTTTTCGTTGGGGATACAAGTTTCCAAATGAAATTTTTCACATGTGCAAAAGATCCCTTGCAAAAATCAAACAGTGTAGATTCATGTTTTGGTATAGCCCCCCATATAAGCGGAGCCACCATTTAAGGTTTTTTGAAGATTTTAGTCACATTTTTCTATCGAATTGGTCGTTAAATGGATCTTTGTATTCCCAGAGATAGAAAACTTACTCGCAAACTGACCATATACATATATCCAGGTTCAAGTCTTTTTTTGTCAAATTTTCGAACAGAGATTGCTGTAATTTAATATTGTGTATTTTCAGAAATTCATAAGCTCATTTCGGAAAATTGTAAATATTGGTCAATTTTTTGGAAATAACTACGATGACGCCCCCATGAGCTCTTTTGAAGGGAGTATTATCAGTTGGGATATACTATTCCTGCAACAAGAGGAAGAGCTTAGTAATTTCATAAACGAAAGGAAACTAATTGTTCTTTTTCACTTCAATACAGTTCGTGGTGGAGGGTATAAAAAGTTCTGCCAGTCCGAACTTAAGAACTTTGCTACTTGTTTTAAATAGGGGAGGTACCGTGTCACCTCTGAAATTCATGCACACGGCACATTCAAGAATATTCATAACCAGTAAGGAAAGGATCAAAGTCGGGCGGGGCCGACTATATGATACCCTAAACCACTGTGAATATGTAAAATATAAATCGGAGCTATATCCAGATCTTAACCGATTTTGATATAATTTGGCACATTTATTTCCAGACCGAATTCAGTATACATTCCAAATATCATTGAAATCGGACTTATATATCGTGTTTGGAGCAGAAAATACACGAAATCGGCCAAAAATATATATGGGTGCTATATCCAAATCTGAACCGATTTCGATATAATTTGGCACACTTATTTCTAGACCGAATTCAGTCACACATTCCAAATTTCATCGAAATCGGACATATATAGCGTGTTTGGTACATTAAATACGTGAAATCGGCCGAAAATATATATGGGAGCTATATCCAAATCGGAACCGATTTCGATATAATTTGGCACACTTATTTCTAGACCGAATTCAGTCACACATTCCAAATTTCATCGAAATCGGAAAAATATAGCGTGTTTGGTACACTAAATACGTGAAATCGGCCGAAAATATATATGGGAGCTATATCCAAATCGGAACCGATTTCGATATAATTTGGCACACTTATGTCTAGACCGAATTCAGTCACACATTCCAAATTTCATCGAAATCGGACATATATAGCGTGTTTGGTACATTAAATACGTGAAATCGGCCGAAAATATATATGGGAGCTATATCCAAATCTGAACCGATTTTCACCAAAAGCAATAGCGATCTTCCTATGGATAAAAAAGTTGTAGTCCCCAATTTTCAGCTGAATCGGACAAAAAATGCGACCTGTATGTTGCGAACAAAAATACATGGACAGACGGACAGACAGACAGACACGCATAAATCGACTCAGAAAGTGATTATATGTATATTAGGGTTATGAATTTTTGACATTTTTTCTCAAAAATGATTTCCCGTAGCAGGGATGAATGAACTTTTGCCTAATAATCACTACGCTATCGTTTATTCCATTGAAATATAAAAAAAGTTCACGCACAAATCGATTTTAAAACAAGTAAGAACAGACTATAGTCGGACGGGGCCGACCATGTGATACCCTATACCACTATCCCTGTGCACTAGCTTTCCGGGCTAGCTGTTATAAGATGTGCATTAGAAATTTTACCAATTTTCACACAAAAGTTTTGATCAATTTAACCCGCTAAATATTATCCGATCATACCGTTGACTTGCACGCTACTTCTTCATCTCAAACCAAAACTACGTTTAAAATTTCGCCGATCGGACTATTATTGCGACCTACAGAGCGGCTACAAAATCGAGCAAAAATTTTGTTTTTGGTCCATTTCATCCCTTTAACATTTCACGATCATCGCCAAAAACTAATCAGTTCTATTCTGGTCCAAACCCGACCTCCATACTAAATTTCGTGACAATCGGTCCATAATTGCGGCCTCTAGCTTGATTACAATTTTTAATGGACGGACAGACGGACGGACGGACGGACGGGCACACATCGCTAAATCGCTTTATCTCGTCGAGATATGAAGTTTGGTATACCACATGAGGGGTCTACGACGAATATTTCGCGGCGTTACATGAATTTTTGGGAAAACAAACTTATTATACCCTTTTCCACATTGTGGTATAGGGTATAAATATAATTTTTTGAATAAATGTATGAAATGAAAAAAAAAAAAATTCAAAAATTATTTTTTGTTGCACGAATGAATAAATATAATGCCAAGTTTACACTTGCGCTCCAAAATCCACTGGATTTCACGAAATCCTGAAATACACCCCGGTGTTTACACTTATTTTTTGTTGATTTCAAACATATCACAATGATCAAGGTAGATGCATATGGGCAGCTGATCGAACATGAATTTTCAACACAAGTTGTTGTAAATTGAATAAATACTTTACAACTTTATTTGGAAAATTATCTATATATCGTATTAATTGTGTATAGTACTAACAAATGAAAAAATAAAGCATGATTTTATCGTTGAGGCATCGTTGCACAATATTAGTACTTGCAGTAGTTTTCCCGTTTAGTGTTAAAAATGCGTTCCCGTACTCCGAAATCTAGCAAGACTTGCACTTCTCTTTAAACAAAAATAGCGCCGAATAACACCCTCTTCTCCTGTTTTCTGCCATACAATTTTTGCCTAGTAGAAACTAGCAGCAAGCATGTTCATTGGCATCTAATATGATAGCTGATACGTTTATTTTGACATTTATGCTGGAGTTTTTGCAATTTCCATTATTTTTCCGTTCCCGTATTTTTTAAGAAATTTGTATGTGAAAGCAATTTTTGACAATTCGCTCTTTTTTCTAACATTACCGTTAAAAAAGTACGGGAACACAATGAAAAATAGCATTGCAACAAAGTAATTTAATATTTTTTCACATTGTTTACAAATTTTGATACTAACATTTTTTGTTGCAGCAATTGACCATCTACCTTGTTTATTGTGATACGTGAAAAGTGTTGCAACTTTTAGTACTTTTTTAGGCAAAAACAGGGTTGTATATCATGTGTACTGTGATTTCGATATTGATTTCGCTGACATCACGAAATGAGATGATTTCATTTTTGTATGCGAAATCATGATAAATTTTGCTTGATTCCGCGCGAAATCACGAAACGCCTTCGAAATCACGAAACGACGCCAAATGTAAACTAAGCATAAGCCTACTAATAACTATAATAATGTTTATTTCATTCAAATATTGAAAAAGGTCATGCACAAACCACTTTGAAAAAAATTTTAATTTTTTTCGTTTTTTGTTAAAAAATTATATCTTTAAATAAAAGCGTTTACGACATTTTCACGATTCTCAGAATTGAAGAAAATTAGTGAGAAATAAATTTTATGTCAGTTTAATTATCTCATTTGACTCTAAAGTTTATTTTCAATTGTATATCTGCTTACAGTGACTTCAAAAAATTATCCATAATTTTGATAAATTCAAATTTCAAAATCATTTTGTGCGTGAGGTTTTTTCACCAAATCACCTTATAATTATGATTTTATGTAATCTTGTGGCAAAACTCATTACGCTATGATACAGGGATATGAGGTTGTAAAAAAGTCATAACCCTAATGTATATCCTCAAAAGGAACTGTGGGTCTATTTCGTTTTCTTTTGTATGTTACATACAAATGCACAAAGACATAATACCCCTTACCACTGTGTGGTGTAGGGTATAAAAATCGTTAGTTTTCGGGTCGGTACTTTGATGGGGGACACAACCACCGTTATCTCAAAAATGAATTTGCAAAGCGATACGTATTTGCAAACTCGTATTTGCGATTTAAAAACTGGGACCCTCCGAAGTTCATCAACAAATATATAGGCTTTTTTCACGACCGAACTTTACGGAACATTTTTTGAAAATTTCATAAAATTATGTTCAGTAATTTTTCAAGTATCATATATTGAAAAGCGTGGACGCGGTCGTCATTTTCAAGCTATAACATTCTTAGGGAATGTACCCCACCCCCTCCAAAATGCATAAAAACATACATTAACATGAGCACACTTGAACATGTTTAGCCAATTTCATGACAATAGTTCTATTAGTTTAGGGTCTTTAGGCTTCAAAGATATATCTAGATTCTAAGATGCAATCGCCATTTTGTCACAAAATTATCTTCAAACCAAATACATACGTCCATATTTTTTCCAATTATAGGATTTTAATAAAATAGGGCACAGGAGACGTAACTCACCCCTCCGCAAGTCATCAAAATATATTATCTATTTTTGCCATGGGAGAACTTTAAACATTGTCTGCAACTTTCATCAAAATCTGTTCAGTAGTTCTGTAGATACAACAAATTTAATAAAAAAAATAATGTAAAAAATTAAAATTCATTTGGGTATGGGGATTCTTAGTGGTCAAAAAAATGTATTCATAAAAATGTTAAAAATAAAAAAAAAACAAGTAAGAAAAGACTATGGTCGGACTGGGCCGACCATGTGATACCCTACTCCACTACTTTTGCATTATCTTTTGGCGGATAAGAATTAATTTTGTAAACAAAGATAGTCTTTCAAGAGGAAGAGAGTTTATTGGAAAAGCTGTAGATCCTCACGCACGTTAAGATATCAGGCAAGATATAAATAATTTGTGTTCCAATTTGCGTTTAATTTAGCTTAAATTGGTATCGCTATGGCTATACCAAAACCTTGACCTATGGCCACAGATTTTTAGTAGGGAAGTTTCTGTACCGTTACCAATCCGGGCAAAAAATTAAGATAAAATCCTCAAAATACCTGAAGTCGGATGGTACCACTATATGGGGGCTATAGGAAAAATGGACCCATATTGGTTTTGGTTTCACATTCTTGTATTGTCATCCAAATCTGAAAATGTGTGCAATAAGATACTAGATTTAAACTAAACAGACACCAAAGCAAGTTAAATAAAACACTGTAAAAAAGTGGGCGTGGTCGGGACTTTAGGCCTCACGTAGGTAAGGCAGCTATATATAAACTTGGACTTGCACCTACCATTCTCTGCGGGAAAATTTAAACCCCACAACAAAGACTGCATACCAAATTTCTTCTACTTGGGGAAGTACCGTTCTATGGGGACTATAAATTTCAAGAGAAAAGTTTTTGTAGCCATGACTAAATACCAAATTTCAGCCATTTCGATAGGATAATGGGCTGAAACCTTTAAAATATCGAAAATCGCGAATTACGGTTCTATGGGATCTAAATCTACATGGATCAGTATAACACATTTCCAATATACAACATTCTAGGAGTAATGGAAACTTCTGCACCAAATTACAAAGCTATATGTAATAAATTGCGATCTGTATCTTGATTTTTATTTTATGACTCGAATATTTTTAGAAAATTATGTTAGGAGTACTTATGAGAGAGTTCAAAAAATATTTTCAACACTATACAGTATTCTGTGCGAAGATTCAAAAGATACAGTCCCCACGAGAGTGTTTCCAAAATTGTACAGATATCGCACCCATATAGGGTTCAATTGGTGTACAAAAAAATTCACATGGTGTTTTTCTGATTTCAGTCCAAAGTGTCGGCAACATTTCGAGATTTCGTTCCGAATTTATGTCAACCTCTTAGTATAACTTGTGTTACGAATGGACAAAGCTAGCAGACGAGGAATCTCATTTTAAAGCACGGTTCCTAGACTAGGCAAATATTTGCTCCAGCGACCGGCAGTGTGCGCTTAGTGAGAGAAAGTGAGTAAAGCATTATGCTCACTTGCTCGCACACTGTCGGTCGCTGGAGAAAATGTTTGCCTAATGTGACCTTAACTTTACAAACACCAGCTAATAATCAACGGAACTCTGGTAGACAAAAAGGCGAAGGCCATGGAGTTCAACAAACCGAATGTACTTTAGGCCGACAAGGTGTGGCGTACAGTTTTTGTAGAGCCAGCCAACCAAATTTCTTTAAAATTTAAAAATGGTGTATAATAAAGTATTACCAACTACTGCATAAACCCATAAACCAAAAAAGGAAATGGAAAGTAATTACAAAGTGATTAATAAAAAGCTTTCACATATCCGTAAAGATGCTATAAAAACCATACTGGGTTATAGTCTATTAAAATATAACGTTTTACGTTTCATTCATTAATTTTTAGGCTAAGAATTTCATTTAGATTTTTACCACGAGATAAGGAGACAAAAAATAATAAAAAATTAAAAAATAGGCTATGGCTAAGAATGTAGTACAAAACAATGATACGTCGTGACTATTTTCGAAACAATGAAATGTATACCCCCCTAAAATTTTTCATATTTCATACAAACTCAGTTTTGTAAATTCAAACAGCTTTGTAAATTATTGTTAAGTAATTTGCCATTACTACTTTGCTATTGTTTGAAGTAATGCTGCGAAGTGGCGCACAGCTATCAAATATCTGGCAGTCGGTTGAAGCTAAACACCAGCCAAAAAAGTACAAATCGTTGTTACATGAATTGTCGGTTTGCAGGAAGGTAGTTACGGCGACAAAGAAGTAACAAGCCGAAAGCCATAAACACTTCGTATCAATTTGTTTTATTGTTGTAACACCTCTAAAATGTTTGTTGTTCGTAGTTAATTTTATCATGATGGATGATTTCCTTAGTGGTTTTGTAAATGTCTTTACATCTGATTAATTTCTTTTTAAGGGATTGGTAGGAGAAAATGTAGTTTAGAAGTGGGAAGGAAGGAAATCAGAGTGATATACTCCTAACATACACAGTCTTACATAAGTATACGTACGCCCCACAAATCTCGGGTTTTAGAAAAAGTAATGATATTTATGAAACTCCAGCTACACAGGTTTATTTCGTCTCACTAATAAACAATATTTAATACAACAAAAGTATATTCCATAATATAAATAACGGTAAATTTTACAAAAACCAAAAAATGATACTTACAAAAGTATACATACGCCCCAAGGAAATATGAGTATTATCGTACAATTTATGGAATTAGCAGCAAAATTTATACATTTTATTGTTTTGGCGAATGTGTCTGGGTGTCCGAGATATATTTTAGAGAAAAAAAAAATTATTTTTGGGTGATAAATGCCGTTATTTAATGCCAAACTTCTTGTATAGCTCGTTAAAGCGGACCCTTGCCGATTTCTTTCCGTTTTAGGTATTTGAGTATACAAAAGCCACAATATTAGTGTCAGATTATAGATTTTGATATCCTAGAAAGCTTTTTAGTTGACCTTTTGCATAACACACCTTCCTGGGTGTCGATAAATTCACATTTTTCCTGGGATATCTCAGGAAGTTAATAGATTCCTCGGAATTCTTGGCTCAAATTACATACAGACGACCTTGAATTGTGTTTTAATATGGTGTTATATAATCCTTGGACACCAATTGAATCAGAAATGTGAACTATTCTGTTAAAAACCTGCTCCCAGAGCATCAAAATATAATCACTACCAAAACGCATGAAATTTACACTGTGAACAACGTAGTTTTCGTATTATGACCATTACCGTCAATATAAGGTCGGAAAGTATCGGATAATTGTACATTTCTGATTCAATTGGTGTCCAAGGATTATATAACACCATATTAAAACACAATTCAAGGTCGTCTGTATGTAATTTGAGCCAAGAATTCCGAGGAATCTATTAACTTCCTGAGATATCCCAGGAAAAATGTGAATTTATCGACACCCAGGAAGGTGTGTTATGCAAAAGGTCAACTAAAAAGCTTTCTAGGATATCAAAATCTATAATCTGACACTAATATTGTGGCTTTTGTATACTCAAATACCTAAAACGGAAAGAAATCGGCAAGGGTCCGCTTTAACGAGCTATACAAGAAGTTTGGCATTAAATAACGGCATTTATCACCCAAAAATTATTTTTTTTTTCTCTAAAATATATCTCGGACACCCAGACACATTCGCCAAAACAATAAAATGTATAAATTTTGCTGCTAATTCCATAAATTGTACGATAATACTCATATTTCCTTGGGGCGTATGTATACTTTTGTAAGTATCATTTTTTGGTTTTTGTAAAATTTACCGTTATTTATATTATGGAATATACTTTTGTTGTATTAAATATTGTTTATTAGTGAGACGATATAAACCTGTGTACTTGGAATTTCATAAATATCATTACTTTTTCTAAAACCCGAGATTTATGGGGCGTACGTATACTTATGTAAGACTGTGTAACTCAAACGATTTCAAATTGATTTAATGTTTATTTGTAATGTATAATGATGGTTTTAAACAACGAAATTATATACTCAAGTCAAAACTTATTTTTCTTTCCTGTATGTAAAGAATTCCAGTTTCATTTTTTTAACAATTGGGTTTCATCAAACATAAACGTTAGCACATAAACAGCCATATTACAACTGAAGTTGCTTGAAACCCCAAGCCACAGAGATTGATCTATCTCTGCCACAAACCACAGAAACAACTTCACAACGTGTTTGAAACAAAATATCGTGTGTAAGCACTAACATTCACTGATCCCAAGATATTACCCGGTCATAAGATGAACATGACATGCATTTAGCAATTAATAACACCATTTAACCATGGAAATTAGTCTTTAGGTGCAACAAAGAGGACAGTGTATACTACCAACACTAAGAAGACCACTATCATCTTAGACATCTGCAACCGCATAAGTGTATCAAATTTCTTAGATGGAGTTTATTAAGTGTACGTACGAACACACCACAATTTCGTGTGCTGCACTTGAGTTTTGACTTGTGATGAGGACAACAACAGTACTGGCTAACAACTCTATATTCAAGTGGTATGATGACGAATACGATACCAATGATGTGGTTTTGTGCTAAGTATGCTATTGTGGCACCACAAGTGCTTTGATCTCGAACTAGTGTGAAGATGTTGATAACAAAAACGGCTACAGTGCAACTATTGTGATGAAGAAATCTGGAAGATCGGGAGATTTTCATGATAGATGTTAAATGAAATTGAGGACAGTCTCCGCCTTAAGGTATTCCTATTTTAATCTTGCAGAACTTAAATTTTTGTCCTCGGAATTCAATGAAGACTTGCCTACCATTCCAAAGTTTAACTTCATTAGGAAGAGTAGAATTTATTATGGCAGAAACCAAAATTGAATGGTCATCCATTGTACGTTTGGTCGTCGCCATCTTTTTGGTTATCTTTTGCAAAACCGCGGTGAGCTTTCATGAAATAATGATCAGAATGGGAATCGTGTTCATAAACATCTAATCGTATAATTAAGGTAGAAACAAGGCGGAACAACCATTGGGATATCAGATGGAGTTTTTCCGACTTAACCTATTTTGTCAGGACTTAGCTAACATTTTGCCGAGCCCGAATGTGGGTTTCGTAGTCTCAAACGGTACTGCGTGTAGAATTCGGAGTATATGAATCGTAGTTGGTATCGCCCTACTCCTGATAAAAATGTTTTCTGTTATAAATGCCTGTTCCAGAACCTTCAAGAATCTACAAATTTTTACTACTGAAAATGAGTAGATTCTTGCAGTACTGGAACAGACCATAAATGTTATTTTCTGAATTTTTCAGTTGCATGGACTCTAT
This sequence comes from Musca autumnalis, assembly GCF_047663935.1. NCBI lineage: Eukaryota > Metazoa > Arthropoda > Insecta > Diptera > Muscidae > Musca > Musca autumnalis. The sequence continues at coordinate 86,773,956 of NW_027411866.1, forward strand.
AACTTCTAGTAAAATAGTAAAGTTTTCGTGTTTTTATGACATAAAAGAATATTATTTTCTTACAATAGCTGGCAATGTTTGATTGGAAATGTTCGCTACAAGTCTAATCTGCACTCGGGGATTCGAGTTATTCTTTTTTTTTTTTGAGTTATTTATTCCAATTAATTAATGGTATACAAATAACATTAATAGGTTTTTTAGATAGATTTTCTTATCAGCATCAGTCCTCGCGGTAAAATGTGTCCAATTGATAACTTAATAAGGCAAAAATAACACAAAACTTTTTTAATGGGACTATGTACTTTGAAGAATAAGAAATATTGTAAATCTTTGAAATAGAATCGAAAATGCCAAATAAGAGCTACTGTGGTTAAAAATTCTGGGATACACCAGAACGTAAACCTACATATGTAATATTCATTTGAAAGGTTTTTTAGTTATTGCGTCAATTCTGTTGGAGAATTTGTTTAAAAACTTCAAAATACCAGGCGGAACTTTTGTATGGGGACTATACTGAACGTATTATGATATGCTGCATTTTACTCTGTTCCAAATTTCAAACTTATATCTATAATATTGTAAACTCTCTCTATTGATATTATATACTTTGTGTCAATATTTCATATAAAATAAACTAAAAACCCTTTAAAATAGCTTTATGTAACGCTACACAACATTTTATAATTTCATGATTTTTGGTCAAGTTGGAAAAGATAATATTCCCGCTCGATAATTATCGATATTCACTATAATAAATGTGAGACTATCTCGCCTGATGATGCCATAATTCCCTGAAGACGAGAGGGTTCAATTACTAGTTTATTTGTCTCTTGGACAATTAAAATGCATGATTTGGAAAGATACGATCGAATTCATTTGTTGAGACTGTTGTATGAAATTATCATTGCTATGCTACTCACTGGAATGGAGATAAGCATGGTGCACTGGATTTAGAAGATTAGGCGGATTGCTAGTTGCACTTCTCCGTGGACTCCAGTTGGGGTAATACTGGATGAGGAACTAGATGGGATGCTAGCTAGATCGAATAGTTTGCCGCGAGCGAAATTCATTGCTCTGAGGTACAGGAGACGACATTTTTGACGTTGATGGCTGCTGACAACAGCTGATTATGAAATTCTGTCACGGTATGAGGAGAAACCTGATCACCGCCTCAGGTGGCATCAATCAATACAAACGTTGCATCTTGACATAGAATTTGCGGCAATACGTCTGTTACACACTGAACAAATCCAGATGCTAGGACTGGCGGTTTGTTCATTGTCGCCTCGAATTAGGAGGATGGGGAGCAAAGTTGCCGACATATTCTTCTCAACTGTGGAAAAAATATCCGGTTGACTGAGTGGAACACGGGTCGTTCCGGAGCGTTCATCCAATTCTCGTTGGAATGTGATTTCGTCGTCGTCTTTACTACTGAATACTAACAGTAGACACTTATGCTAAGAGGCTTAACTAAAAGAGAAAAGGTTGAGATGTTTTTATGCAACAGATGAATCTGTGTGCGAGGCTAGCATACTAAATACTGTATAACGGTTCCCCTTCCGCAAAATCTACTATACCCCCGGGGCTCCCTCCTGGCTACGTCAGTGGATCAGGATGATGGTAACTACTATATCCACTTATTACCAATAGGATACCTTTTTACGCCAATAGATATCAATCTTATTTTTGCTTCGAAAATTTTACTGTAATAACTTATTGACCGAATACTGTACACATACTTAATTTACCATGCTCTCACATCACAACATAAAAATTTGTGATCTATGAGCATTGTAAACCATCAAACCACTTAAGATTTCCTATGGCAAGTGATAATCATGCCGCCGAAAAAGAGACATACAATAGCAAAGTGTTGTCTGATGAACCAAAGGCACAGATGGTCGACCGGTCGTCTGGAGATACTACTACCTATCAAAGTAGTGTTGTTGAAAAAAAAAAAACAAAAACGGCATTTAACTATTCACGGATTTGCTGTTAAACCACAGACAATAATTTTCAATATGTTATTGTTGTTGTTTCATATTTTTCTTGCTCCAAGCTTTTGTTGTGGTTAACTTTAAACTGAAATCAACAGTTAATTTAGCCATAATGATTGATTAAAACAAGGTCAGGAGGGCTGTGGCACATGCATTTCTCATAGCTGTCGGTTGATGTTTGTCAAGATAACAGGGTGTAATGTGTGTGTGCAACATTTGAATAGGTTTTCCTGGAGTTGCTTTCTTATTGATCTTAAGAATTAGCATATTTTATTAGGAAGGTGAAGAAAACAATGTGTCATAACTTCCATATGTTGGCAAAACTTTGCATAATTATGCAAAGTGTGGGAAAATTTTCAAATTTATGTATTAAAAAATTTTTGGTGTTGATATGTGTTACAAATATTTAGCCTTGCCAAAAGCGAAACATCATCCAAATTAGTGGCTCTATATATAACTCAAATCCTATCGATTGACCTCCAATCAATTCTAACCGCATACACCTAAAGTGCGATTTGTCCACCAATCTGAGTTTTTATTAATTTTTATCAAATATTATTTCAGCTCAAGACAAGAAGATATTTGCTATCTTCTAGGAAAACATCCAATGTATCCATTTATGTTTAGCTTTAATTTACCGTTATATCATAAAAATCATTTATAGCTTGAATCGTTCACATTACCAACAACACCTTGCTGTGGCAACATCAACATCTTTATGACCACTAGGCCTATAAATGAAGTGTGTGAAATTAAAAATTACTGTAAAATGCCATCAAATTCATAACTCATCAATATTTATGGACTAAAACGCAATATTCAATCGCATGAGACTCTTTAGAGTGATGTTAAACATCACTAACTTGTAGAGTTAAAGAGTCTGTTCTGGGCCAAACTTCCTTCAAAACAATGGAAGTTATGATCGCTGCAACTCATCCACCCGGCCAGTCATTCATTCATACATTCGCATATCTTTCGTTAGTATCTAGGCTGACTGTATGAATACGCCTTTAGGCTTCAACCGATAGATTGTAGATCAATCTGTCGACTGGGTATTAGTCTAAGTCTGCCTATCGTTTCGACTGTTAGGTAAAACATAAAAATTGTTTAAGTACCAATATTTCAATCTGTTTTTGACATATGAGCCAGCTACTTGCTGTGGAACATGTGTATAGCTATGGACGTTTTGTAGTAAACACAGTGGGTGCCAAATTGTGTTGGAATTTGTTTACTTAAATCACGAACTTTACAAAAATATTAATTGCTAAAAATACGCTCAACCAGTAAATATTCTCACATTTTTAAATAAGAAAGTGACTACAAAATTAAGAAAATATTAGTCTTATATTTAGACTAGCCATAATTTGGTTAACATTGCGTTAGAATGGCAGCCTAGAACACTACGAGTCTGAGATTCTGGCTGCGACATGGCAACACCAAACATTTTCAAATAGTTGTAATTTGTAGCTGCAGTATTTTATATGAGAAGTGTCTCCAACTGTTCCTTCTGGAATGTATGTATGTGGGAATTACATAGTCAATTATTTTGCGATCACATGTTAAAATATGGTTTTTTTTTAAATCGCACAGTTTAAAGATGGCAAAATATGTAACACCTAATAAAGCTAATGTCTCTTGTTCCTTCTTATATACAACTTTTACACATACGTCAAAATAAATTTTACACCTCTCAACAATTTTTTAATTGCATTATTTCACCGACATAGGGATATTATACATATAACATACGAAAGTAACTTTTTAGTAGTGAATTAAAATCCAGAAAATATTAGGTCCTTCCAAAGTTGCATTAGGAAATATAGAATAACAAAATAAATAAAGCTTACTTTTGTTAAAATAATATTTTTTTATTTCTTTAACAAAATAAACGCATATTTTGGCTTATAAACTTGTTGTCATCCTATTGGAGCCTGCAAACGTTAAATCAACGAGTATTTGGTGTAATCCGGTCAAGTGAAGTTTATTTTGGCGCTCACTGTATATCTTCCAAAAGATTAATATTTTTTCCAATGTTTCATTCTAAACCACTACACTGATGGAAAGATACTAGCTAAATTAGACTTTTTGGCATCGTTGAATATTTTTCTAACGGTGTAGAGCCTACAAAGTTTGGCGTGATTTTTTCGATTTTTTGTGTATTTGGCGTTATACCTAAGGCCACACTTCGTGATGTTCGGGTTTGGTTGTTGTATTAATGTTTAATGATTAGGATAGCCATCCATTTTAATTGTTTATCTCAAAAATAAAAGAAATATTGTTTGTATCACCTTAAGAGGCTTATTGTGTTGTTTTAAAAGTACACTTAAACAACAATAAAAGCCAAATCAATTAACAGATAATAATAATAATCTATTACCATCGATGAGTGATGTATTAATCCAGGTCAAAGTGCAATGAATCCTATAATTAATTGTGGCAATTTGCCATTTCTGCCTACAAATAATTGTTAAAGGCTTGACAATAAGCAAACATTTTACTTTTCGACCACCACCATAATAGGGAAGGTATTATTAATTTTGTCAATCCATTTGTAATACATCGATATATAAGATATACCCCTCATACCAATTGCGGATATTATTCGAATGTTCGGCACAACTTTCGAAAACGATATCACATTCGAAGAATTGGCAAATGTTTTTCGGGTGTACACAAGCACGTTGTTCTTTTGTTCGTCAAAAGTTTAAAAACGATATCGTTTTCAAACATTTGGCGAATGTTTTTTCTTCACAAGAAAAATTGTTTCGAGAAACATTTTTTACGTTGAAAATTTTTTTGTTTCAAAAAAAATTTTATATTGTTTGTAAAAAATTCCCATTTGCTTTTTTCAAATAATTTCGATATATGTAAATGCTACGTATAATATAGACAATAAGTGTTGATAAAGACAACATATGGGTAGGTTGCCAAACACAAGACAACAATGTTTATCAACAGTTACATATCGAGTCGCAAACATAAAGAAATAAACATGGAAAAGGTACATAACAGAAGCATCAAGAAACTCCACAAAAAATGTTTTTCGCCACTATCGTAAAAACTATCATCTTTCATTCGCTAATAATATTATTAACGATATTCGAATTCGAAGGTTTTCCTGCCACAAACTGAGCGACGAATGAATCGTTTTCAATTCGTTCTCGTGTGTCGTTTTCGAACAAAATATCCGCAAAACTATCGAAAAACATTCGAAAACGAATCGTTTGCGATAGCAATGGTATGGGGGGTACATACATACATATCTGTGATTTTCATAAAAAACGACAAAAGTCCAAAAATCAATATTTTCATAGAACATGCCAAAAACAATCTTTAGGAATAAAAATTTTTAATTTTTTTTATAAATGAATTTTTTATTATTTTTTTAAAACGTATTTTGCGTGTGCGTTGAATTTTTTGCACAAAATTACTTATGTTGTTTTTAATGAAAATGAACGGAGGAAAATGAAAAAAACATGCGCATTTGTGTTGTTTTTCAGTGAAAATTATTTTAAAAATTGTTACCCAATCTTCATAGAAATAAAGAAACACATTTGATAAAAAATTAAATAAAAAAATTGTTTTTTTAAACTAAGCTAACTAAGTTAAAACAAAACAAGTAAGAAAAGTCTATAGTCGGACGGAGCCGACCATGGGATACCCTATACCACTATCCCTGGATAATCGCTCTTCGCGAAACTTCTTTTCAATGATTGTGAAAATTTAATTATAAATTTCAGAGATGTAATGTATAGTACTAGTACTATAGTACAGGGACGTACGGTAGGATTTCATTTCGGGGGGGGGGCCCAACATGACCAAAAATCATGAAAAATTCAAATGTTGTGTAGCATTACGTAAAGCTATTTTAATGGGTTATGACCACTTATAAGACTCAGAAAAGCCATTTTCATGCATTTTTATAAGAAATCTATTAAACCTTAAGTTAACTTCTTTTTTTTTTGATAAATCTTTCTGAAAAATGCCCGCCTATACAGCACTGTTTTTACTAAAGCAGTTTGCGGTACCCACTGTCATTTGAAAAATAACAAAAACCATCAGCATATATTTTTGTGTGATCATTACGAACCTAATTATGGAAACTGAATTAAAAAAATCAATTTTTAAAAATTTTGAACAGTTAAAATCAAAATTTCGATTTTAACAAAAATAAAAACATCTTTGTGTTTATTTCAGCTTGAGTCCATATTTTGTTGTATTCAAGTATTTGAATAACAACAAAATGTTTTACAGTGGATATGAAATTGATTAGTTGCGGGCGGAGGGTAGGGAATACTATAGTTTTAGTTGTCACCAAACAACTTCATCAGTTCCCTTTTCCGCCGACTCTGTATCGATAAACAGGTCAATAAGCCCATCCAGCAAATTAAACAAAATGAGAAATTTGCTATATGGCCCTAAAACTGATTACCCTACAATTTGAGTCGAACTAAAGAATTTCATATCCACCACTGTTTTTATGTCGTCTTTGCTTTGCAGAGAATACGAACATAGGATTGTTGCTTCAATAAGCGGGGGTAAAACAACGAGAAAGTTGTTGTTTTTGCATTACGCATTGATCAACAAGGCCGTGCTGATGCCTATTATTGTTGTTGGCGTTTTTTTATTGTTGGACTGCAGAATTTTACATCTTTGTGTTTATTTCAGCTTGAGTCCATATTTTGTTGTATTCAAGTATTTGAATAACAACAAAATGTTTTACAGTGGATATGAAAATAAAAACTGTAAAAAATTTATATTTTTGTCGGGCTCCGTCAGCAGTTTTTTAAAGACTCTCTCGGTTAATCACATGCTTTATGTGTATAATAGTCGCATAAAAACATATAAAGACCGGAGCATCCGTTTTCGAGCTACAGTGGGCACCGCTTTGAAAAGTGCCACTTTGAGGAAAAGAGGTTTTTAGTTTCTACGCTTCATACAAAACACAATAAATGTTTCCCTTCGAAAGCTCATATCTCGGTAAATTTTTGTCCGATGGACTGGAGATTTTGGCACATGAGTCAAAAAAAATTAGATTTTTTGAATTTCATATGAAATATGGTGCATAGTATATAAATTCAATAGAAAGAATTGATAATATATAGGATACAATTTTAAATATTTACAGAGTAGGGTATTTAGAATTGAAAATAGCCCAGGAACATTTGAGGGAAGGGGTTCCATGCTATGACGTGATTTCATGGCATCTTTTGCATAGGTTCCAACGAAGTCGTGAAAGATCCGATCTTTTCATTAACATTTAAACCAATGCCGATCTTTTCATTAGGCTTTGAACCCATGCAAAGGAAGTCGTGAAAGATCTGATTTCTTCATCAGCATTTGAACCCATTCCATCGAGCCAATAGAGATGGATTTTGTGTTTGTATTTATACACATTTTTCTAAATATATAAGATTAATTTGTTACAATAGGCTTAATGTTGTCGGAGACTCGAAATCACAACCAACGTTGTTAAAACTCTCGTCGTAATGAAAATGTTTTTGCAAAGGGTTGGTGAAAATGACATGCCAAAGCATTTGGATACAAAAATAAATAGCATCTTCTGGGGTCCACGCTCATATGAAATTCATCGATGAAGATGCTATAAAGATGACATGCCAGATCACTTGCACCCATGATTGAATGGCATCTTTGGCATAGAACATTTTACTGGGAGACAATATCGGGCCACGTTGGTAAAGTTTTTAATCATACAGGTCCACGTTATGGTTTATCGCAAAATTTTACGTTCACAAAGAATTGCCGTTGTCTTTGCTATTGCAAAGACTATTTTCACTATTTCGATGATCTTAGCTTAATTTTTAAGAATATCGTCTGTCGTTGATATGTTGCCAAATGAAAACATTAAGAAAAATTTAACAGTTTTGAAGATATGGTGCGAACTATGTACAAATTATGGAATTTTTAGATATATTATAGCATTTGAGGCAATAAATGTAGTTTTTCCAGTTCATTATTTCTCCAAATATTTTACTCTGGCTCTTATCTACAAATTTGCTTCAGAGGTCAGAAGAAGATTTGCATTGGTTTCAGAGATATAGCTTTAAAAATTCAATATTTAAAATCCAAGCTGGATCTGACTCCACAAAACGCAACTAGAACTTATGTATTTTGGGTCTGTACTTTCACAAAATCCTCACTTCAAATTGTTTGCACAAGATTATCTTAAAAATGTTGAACAGTGTTATTTACGGGAGAGATAGAGTCTGATTCCAGGATTATTTTTACTTTTAATATAATGTTACAAAAGAAGCGTTATAATTTTTGTTTCTTAGGGCCTGTTTATGTACGTCGATAAGAAAATGAATACGCAAGATAAACTACCAAATTTGAGTGTGCTTTTCAACTTTGTTTTTTTTTTTTTTTTTTTTTTTTGTTTTGAAGCAAAAGCAAAGGGCAGTAAAACAAATTCCATTTCCACAATACTGAACTCGTTATTTTTGTTGTTACAGAATGAGTTTTAATCCTCGAGAGCTCTATATAGTTCGAATATGACATAAACTTGGAGTATATTCATTATGGAATTCGCATTTGATAGTGGAATGATATGACATGAAGAAGTAATTCAGATTTCATTGGAAGTTTCTCTCAAAAACAGCATACAAACAAAAAATTTTCAAATATTTTTTTACAAAACTTGTTAATGATGAACATTTTCTGTTCAGGAACTTAAGAAAACTATATGTTTTAATTTGAAATCTTCAAACATACAAAAATTTTTTTGAGAAAAAAATATAATAACTAGTTACAGTAGCTTAGAAAATTTTGTTCGACCAAACCATTTCGGGTGGGGCCCGTGCCCCCCCCCCCCCCTGCGTACGTCCCCGCTATAGTATAGTACTACTACTTCCGTTGTTTAACCGCTACGTTATTGAAATTTTTACCAATTTCACACAAAAGATTCAGTGCATTTAACCCGCTAAGTATCATCTGATCTTCACGTTGGTTTGTACGCTTCTTCTTCATCATAAACTCAAACTTTGTTTAAAATTTTGCGGGTTATTATTTTGACCTACAGAGCCGCTACAAAATTGGTTAAATTTTTGTTTTTGGTCCATTTCATCCCCTGAACATTTCACGATCATCACCAAAAACTAATAATTTCTATTCTGGCCCGAACCCAACCTCCTTAAAAAATTCGTTACAATCGGTCCATAATTGCGGCCTTAAGCTTGTTTACAATTTTTAATGGACAGACACACATCGCTAAATTGCTTTATCTCGTCGAGATATTAATTTTGGCATACCAAATAAGGGGTCTAGGACGAATATTTCGTGGTGTTACATAAACTTTTGGAGAGACAATATGTAGCATGGGATAAAAATGTGGTTCTCTACAAACACTTATCTAGCAAACACTTTATTGCAATTTTCATCAGAGGAAAGGTCAGTAGTTTTTTTTCCATATGTAGGCTACTTTGCGAAATACATATATATATATGTCCTCAAGGAATTAAAATATCGACCAAAAATAAAATTTTTATATTTTTCATACAAAAGTAATGGTCCATTTCACCCGCAAAAAGTTTATTATTACACTACAAACAAATTACGGAATATATTAGGCTGTAACTCTGTTATCTGATCATGCACACCAACATAATTGGCATCAATTGAAAGGTCAAGCGTTCCACTTTCAAGTATATCTCACTTGTCCGGAATGTCACTTCCAGGAATTAAGATATAAGCTGTATATTAAAAATTTTCACAATTTTCACACAAAAGTTTTGGTCCATTTAACCCGCTAAATATTACCCGATCGCCATCTCAAATTGCAAGCTTATTCTTTGTGATATACTCTTACCTTATTTAAAATTACGCGTTGATCGGATTATTATTGAGACCTACAGAGCCGCTAGAAAATTGGATAAATATTATGTTTTTGGTCCATTTCACCCGCTAAATATTTCACGATCATCACCAATAAGAATAGGGATCTATTCTGATCTGAACCCGACCTCCATACAAAATTTCGTGACGATCGGTCCATAATTGCGGCCTGGAGCGTGTTTACAATTTATAATCGACAGACGGACGGACGGACACACATCTCAAAATCGGTTTATCTCGTCGAGATATGACGATTGGTATACCACATTGGGGGTCTCCGACGAATATTTCGCGGTGTTACATGAATTTTTACCAAAACAAACTTGTAATACCCTTTTCCACATTGTGGTATAGCGGGTGCCACCGTGGTGCAATGGTATGCACACCCGCCTTGCACACATAAGGTCGTGGGTTCGATTCCCCGGTCAGGCAACACCAAAACACTTTTCAACGGTGGCAAAATACCCCTCAGTAATGCTGGCGACATTTCCTGAGTATTTCAGCCATGTACAACTTCTCTACAAAAGTGGTGTCTTAGACACGCCGTTCGGACTCGGCGATAAACTGTAGGTCCCATATCATTGAGCTAATATGAATCGGGGTGCACTCATTGATATGAGAGAAGTCTCCCTTGTCCCTTATGGGATGTTTGTGGAACAATTATATATATATATATATATATATATGTATAGGGTACAATTAAAATATTCTTCATACCAACATTATTTAGAAATACTGGGAGGTATTATAAATTATTCATTATCGTTTTATAATACGCTTTTAAAACTTGATGTATTTGCACCTACATATTCATTTACTTTTTGTACTGCGATTTCATCGCAATAGTGTAATTTAGCAATTAAATGAGTGATCAGATGCTCTTGCTGTGGGACCTGTTTATAAGGCAAAGGATCTCTTTTTTTATATATGCTGCGTAACTAAACTTGTGTTTGAGAGTAAATTAAATAAAAGCAGAAACTGAAGATAAAATAGCATTTAGTTTTATGTCGTTTTCACTTGAAAGATAATCAATCAAAATTTTAATTTTATTTGTACAAAATAACCTATGTTGCCCTGTGTTATTTTTATGAATATATTTGCGATTTACTGCTGCTTATGTCGCTTTAATAATATGGCAATTATTTTACAAAAGGGCTCACATACGTAGTGTTGTCAAAAAATATATCAGTAACGGTACATTTTTTTCAAAAACACAATAGTGATATCGAATGCTCTCAAAACGTATCAGCATAAAATTCTAAATTGATGTAACCATGTTATTCCGTCCGTCTGTTGAAATCAAGATTCAGCTCGCATTATAATTTAGTATAGATGCTTCTATTATTCCAAGGATGTTCGATATTGAAAATGGGCTAAATCGGTTCACGTTTTGATATAGCCCTGCAAGAACGGTACCTCTCGATATTCGTTATTTTGGAGGTTTTAGCCTCATTATCACACCGAAATGGCTGACATTTTGTATTTAGTCTTCATTGAGGGTATAAAACTTTCCACATGAAATTTGTCAGTATAGGTCCATATCTTCATATAGCCCCTATAGAACTGTACCTCCCGATTGTTGTCATTCGGTATTTAGAAGGTTGCGCCTTCAATATCCCACCGAATGACTAAAATTTAATACTTTTCAAGGTTACCCAACTTGAATAGGTTATTCAACTTGAATACCTGAAATTTGGTATTTAGTCTTCGCGAAAGGTGCAAAAAATCAGACAGTATAGGTGCACATTTTGGTATAGGCCCCATATAATTCGGTGACAATTTCTCGAACGAATTTGAATTGTGTGTTGCAAGAGAATACAAAAGCTCAATTCGGAAAACTTACATTATTGATCAACGTTTTGGAAGGAACAATGATGACGTCCCTTAAGAGCTCTTTTAAAGGTATTTGCTACATTTGCCTTCTGAAGTGGATGTAACTTGGAATTTTGGAATTTCAATGGATAAAAGACTTCCACACTGGAAATGATAGATATAAAGTTATTATCATCAGTTAAGAGGAAGAGCTTAGTACTTTCATAAACGAAAGGAAACCCCACACTTCGTGGTGGAGGTATAAAAAGTTCGGAGGGTATAAAATTTCGCTTTTTTACTTATTTTTCAATAGATTTTTCTTTGAAAAATATGAGGGTAGATATAGTTTTGGTTGTCCATAGAGAAATCTGTTTACAAGTATGTGTAAGTTTTCGTTGAATCGTGCTACATTTTGAAATTGCAGAGCTCAATGTGTCGATTTTCGATATTATAGCAAGTTTCACAATAAAAGGCGTTGAAAGTTTCACAAAGTCTCTTTTTAAATTGTTTCAAAGATGAAAATGTTTATTCTATTTTAAATAATTATGCAGCAACATAACAAATTGTGGTCAGATAAGTTATCTTCTATGATGTGTACGAAAATCCTCCATACGAAATTTGTGACATTTGGAGACAAATGTACCGTCGAAGATTGTAAACCATGTCCCCTCAGATTTTTAAATCGGTTTATCTGCTATAGTTTTTGAGATATTCAGATGTCAATATGTGCCATATCCGCATTGCGACTACAAACATTTTTTTTGTTCCATACACCAAGCTTTATGGGTGCAGAACAAAACACCTTTACATTTTTTTCTGTTCTATATCCATGCCGTTTGGTGTTCCGCACCAAAAATTATGGAGCTTATAACAAAAAATTGCCAATTGTGTTATGAACAAATTATTTTAGGGAATTATGTTTAAAAACTGTCCTTATACCTTCCGCAGATATATGACTAAAACACTCGTAATATATTAGATGTGTTTAATTAATTAGAATTGTGATATTCAACTTTTAGATTTTGCACCACTTTAACCTTCGTGGACTCAAACAAAAATTTTTCTCAGACAAACTTCCCTATCCAATTGATTCTAATCGGCAATTAAACCTCAATCAATTGTCGGCATTTCTCTTGAAAGTTTTTTAATTTCTTTTTTTATTCAACACAACACCGAGAAAACGATTTTCTCGGTTTGGCGTGATTTTTTCGATTTTTTGTTATACCTAAGACCACACTTCGTGATGTTCGGGTTTGGTTGTTGTATTAATGTTTAATGATTAGGATAACCGTCCATTTAATTGTTTATCTCAAAAGTAAACAGCGAAATATTGTTTGTATCACCTTAAGAGGCTTATTGTGTTGTTTTAAAAGTACACTTAAACAACAATAAAAGCCAAATCAATTAACAGATAATAATAATAATCTATTACCATCGATGAGTGATGTATTAATCCAGGTCAAAGTGCAATGAATCCTATAATTAATTGTGGCAATTTGCCATTTCTGCCTACAAATAATTGTTAAAGGCTTGACAATAAGCAAACATTTTACTTTTCGACCACCACCATAATAGGGAAGGTATTATTAATTTTGTCAATCCATTTGTAATACATCGATATATAAGATATACCCCTCATACCAATTGCGGATATTATTCGAATGTTCGGCACAACTTTCGAAAACGATATCACATTCGAAGAATTGGCAAATGTTTTTCGGGTGTACACAAGCACGTTGTTCTTTTGTTCGTCAAAAGTTTAAAAACGATATCGTTTTCAAACATTTGGCGAATGTTTTTTCTTCACAAGAAAAATTGTTTCGAGAAACATTTTTTACGTTGAAAATTTTTTTGTTTCAAAAAAAATTTTATATTGTTTGTAAAAAATTCCCATTTGCTTTTTTCAAATAATTTCGATATATGTAAATGCTACGTATAATATAGACAATAAGTGTTGATAAAGACAACATATGGGTAGGTTGCCAAACACAAGACAACAATGTTTATCAACAGTTACATATCGAGTCGCAAACATAAAGAAATAAACATGGAAAAGGTACATAACAGAAGCATCAAGAAACTCCACAAAAAATGTTTTTCGCCACTATCGTAAAAACTATCATCTTTCATTCGCTAATAATATTATTAACGATATTCGAATTCGAAGGTTTTCCTGCCACAAACTGAGCGACGAATGAATCGTTTTCAATTCGTTCTCGTGTGTCGTTTTCGAACAAAATATCCGCAAAACTATCGAAAAACATTCGAAAACGAATCGTTTGCGATAGCAATGGTATGGGGGGTACATACATACATATCTGTGATTTTCATAAAAAACGACAAAAGTCCAAAAATCAATATTTTCATAGAACATGCCAAAAACAATCTTTAGGAATAAAAATTTTTAATTTTTTTTATAAATGAATTTTTTATTATTTTTTTAAAACGTATTTTGCGTGTGCGTTGAATTTTTTGCACAAAATTACTTATGTTGTTTTTAATGAAAATGAACGGAGGAAAATGAAAAAAACATGCGCATTTGTGTTGTTTTTCGGTGAAAATTATTTTAAAAATTGTTACCCAATCTTCATAGAAATAAAGAAACACATTTGATAAAAAATTAAATAAAAAAATTGTTTTTTTAAACTAAGCTAACTAAGTTAAAACAAAACAAGTAAGAAAAGTCTATAGTCGGACGGAGCCGACCATGGGATACCCTATACCACTATCCCTGGATAATCGCTCTTCGCGAAACTTCTTTTCAATGATTGTGAAAATTTAATTATAAATTTCAGAGATGTAATGTATAGTACTAGTACTATAGTACAGGGACGTACGGTAGGATTTCATTTCGGGGGGGGGGGGGGCCCAACATGACCAAAAATCATGAAAAATTCAAATGTTGTGTAGCATTACGTAAAGCTATTTTAATGGGTTATGACCACTTATAAGACTCAGAAAAGCCATTTTCATGCATTTTTATAAGAAATCTATTAAACCTTAAGTTAACTTCTTTTTTTTTTTTGATAAATCTTTCTGAAAAATGCCCGCCTATACAGCACTGTTTTTACTAAAGCAGTTTGCGGTACCCACTGTCATTTGAAAAATAACAAAAACCATCAGCATATATTTTTGTGTGATCATTACGAACCTAATTATGGAAACTGAATTAAAAAAATCAATTTTTAAAAATTTTGAACAGTTAAAATCAAAATTTCGATTTTAACAAAAATAAAAACATCTTTGTGTTTATTTCAGCTTGAGTCCATATTTTGTTGTATTCAAGTATTTGAATAACAACAAAATGTTTTACAGTGGATATGAAATTGATTAGTTGCGGGCGGAGGGTAGGGAATACTATAGTTTTAGTTGTCACCAAACAACTTCATCAGTTCCCTTTTCCGCGGACTCTGTATCGATAAACAGGTCAATAAGCCCATCCAGCAAATTAAACAAAATGAGAAATTTGCTATATGGCCCTAAAACTGATTACCCTACAATTTGAGTCGAACTAAAGAATTTCATATCCACCACTGTTTTTATGTCGTCTTTGCTTTGCAGAGAATACGAACATAGGATTGTTGCTTCAATAAGCGGGGGTAAAACAACGAGAAAGTTGTTGTTTTTGCATTACGCATTGATCAACAAGGCCGTGCTGATGCCTATTATTGTTGTTGGCGTTTTTTTATTGTTGGACTGCAGAATTTTACATCTTTGTGTTTATTTCAGCTTGAGTCCATATTTTGTTGTATTCAAGTATTTGAATAACAACAAAATGTTTTACAGTGGATATGAAAATAAAAACTGTAAAAAATTTATATTTTTGTCGGGCTCCGTCAGCAGTTTTTTAAAGACTCTCTCGGTTAATCACATGCTTTATGTGTATAATAGTCGCATAAAAACATATAAAGACCGGAGCATCCGTTTTCGAGCTACAGTGGGCACCGCTTTGAAAAGTGCCACTTTGAGGAAAAGAGGTTTTTAGTTTCTACGCTTCATACAAAACACAATAAATGTTTCCCTTCGAAAGCTCATATCTCGGTAAATTTTTGTCCGATGGACTGGAGATTTTGGCACATGAGTCAAAAAAAATTAGATTTTTTGAATTTCATATGAAATATGGTGCATAGTATATAAATTCAATAGAAAGAATTGATAATATATAGGATACAATTTTAAATATTTACAGAGTAGGGTATTTAGAATTGAAAATAGCCCAGGAACATTTGAGGGAAGGGGTTCCATGCTATGACGTGATTTCATGGCATCTTTTGCATAGGTTCCAACGAAGTCGTGAAAGATCCGATCTTTTCATTAACATTTAAACCAATGCCGATCTTTTCATTAGGCTTTGAACCCATGCAAAGGAAGTCGTGAAAGATCTGATTTCTTCATCAGCATTTGAACCCATTCCATCGAGCCAATAGAGATGGATTTTGTGTTTGTATTTATACACATTTTTCTAAATATATAAGATTAATTTGTTACAATAGGCTTAATGTTGTCGGAGACTCGAAATCACAACCAACGTTGTTAAAACTCTCGTCGTAATGAAAATGTTTTTGCAAAGGGTTGGTGAAAATGACATGCCAAAGCATTTGGATACAAAAATAAATAGCATCTTCTGGGGTCCACGCTCATATGAAATTCATCGATGAAGATGCTATAAAGATGACATGCCAGATCACTTGCACCCATGATTGAATGGCATCTTTGGCATAGAACATTTTACTGGGAGACAATATCGGGCCACGTTGGTAAAGTTTTTAATCATACAGGTCCACGTTATGGTTTATCGCAAAATTTTACGTCCACAAAGAATTGCCGTTGTCTTTGCTATTGCAAAGACTATTTTCACTATTTCGATGATCTTAGCTTAATTTTTAAGAATATCGTCTGTCGTTGATATGTTGCCAAATGAAAACATTAAGAAAAATTTAACAGTTTTGAAGATATGGTGCGAACTATGTACAAATTATGGAATTTTTAGATATATTATAGCATTTGAGGCAATAAATGTAGTTTTTCCAGTTCATTATTTCTCCAAATATTTTACTCTGGCTCTTATCTACAAATTTGCTTCAGAGGTCAGAAGAAGATTTGCATTGGTTTCAGAGATATAGCTTTAAAAATTCAATATTTAAAATCCAAGCTGGATCTGACTCCACAAAACGCAACTAGAACTTATGTATTTTGGGTCTGTACTTTCACAAAATCCTCACTTCAAATTGTTTGCACAAGATTATCTTAAAAATGTTGAACAGTGTTATTTACGGGAGAGATAGAGTCTGATTCCAGGATTATTTTTACTTTTAATATAATGTTACAAAAGAAGCGTTATAATTTTTGTTTCTTAGGGCCTGTTTATGTACGTCGATAAGAAAATGAATACGCAAGATAAACTACCAAATTTGAGTGTGCTTTTCAACTTTGTTTTTTTTTTTTTTTTTTTTTTTGTTTTGAAGCAAAAGCAAAGGGCAGTAAAACAAATTCCATTTCCACAATACTGAACTCGTTATTTTTGTTGTTACAGAATGAGTTTTAATCCTCGAGAGCTCTATATAGTTCGAATATGACATAAACTTGGAGTATATTCATTATGGAATTCGCATTTGATAGTGGAATGATATGACATGAAGAAGTAATTCAGATTTCATTGGAAGTTTCTCTCAAAAACAGCATACAAACAAAAAATTTTCAAATATTTTTTTACAAAACTTGTTAATGATGAACATTTTCTGTTCAGGAACTTAAGAAAACTATATGTTTTAATTTGAAATCTTCAAACATACAAAAATTTTTTTGAGAAAAAAATATAATAACTAGTTACAGTAGCTTAGAAAATTTTGTTCGACCAAACCATTTCGGGTGGGGCCCGTGCCCCCCCCCCTGCGTACGTCCCCGCTATAGTATAGTACTACTACTTCCGTTGTTTAACCGCTACGTTATTGAAATTTTTACCAATTTCACACAAAAGATTCAGTGCATTTAACCCGCTAAGTATCATCTGATCTTCACGTTGGTTTGTACGCTTCTTCTTCATCATAAACTCAAACTTTGTTTAAAATTTTGCGGGTTATTATTTTGACCTACAGAGCCGCTACAAAATTGGTTAAATTTTTGTTTTTGGTCCATTTCATCCCCTGAACATTTCACGATCATCACCAAAAACTAATAATTTCTATTCTGGCCCGAACCCAACCTCCTTAAAAAATTCGTTACAATCGGTCCATAATTGCGGCCTTAAGCTTGTTTACAATTTTTAATGGACAGACACACATCGCTAAATTGCTTTATCTCGTCGAGATATTAATTTTGGCATACCAAATAAGGGGTCTAGGACGAATATTTCGTGGTGTTACATAAACTTTTGGAGAGACAATATGTAGCATGGGATAAAAATGTGGTTCTCTACAAACACTTATCTAGCAAACACTTTATTGCAATTTTCATCAGAGGAAAGGTCAGTAGTTTTTTTCCATATGTAGGCTACTTTGCGAAATACATATATATATATGTCCTCAAGGAATTAAAATATCGACCAAAAATAAAATTTTTATATTTTTCATACAAAAGTAATGGTCCATTTCACCCGCAAAAAGTTTATTATTACACTACAAACAAATTACGGAATATATTAGGCTGTAACTCTGTTATCTGATCATGCACACCAACATAATTGGCATCAATTGAAAGGTCAAGCGTTCCACTTTCAAGTATATCTCACTTGTCCGGAATGTCACTTCCAGGAATTAAGATATAAGCTGTATATTAAAAATTTTCACAATTTTCACACAAAAGTTTTGGT
This sequence comes from Musca autumnalis, assembly GCF_047663935.1. Lineage (NCBI taxonomy): Eukaryota > Metazoa > Arthropoda > Insecta > Diptera > Muscidae > Musca > Musca autumnalis. The sequence continues at coordinate 86,792,424 of NW_027411866.1, forward strand.
CCATTTAACCCGCTAAATATTACCCGATCGCCATCTCAAATTGCAAGCTTATTCTTTGTGATATACTCTTACCTTATTTAAAATTACGCGTTGATCGGATTATTATTGAGACCTACAGAGCCGCTAGAAAATTGGATAAATATTATGTTTTTGGTCCATTTCACCCGCTAAATATTTCACGATCATCACCAATAAGAATAGGGATCTATTCTGATCTGAACCCGACCTCCATACAAAATTTCGTGACGATCGGTCCATAATTGCGGCCTGGAGCGTGTTTACAATTTATAATCGACAGACGGACGGACGGACACACATCTCAAAATCGGTTTATCTCGTCGAGATATGACGATTGGTATACCACATTGGGGGTCTCCGACGAATATTTCGCGGTGTTACATGAATTTTTACCAAAACAAACTTGTAATACCCTTTTCCACATTGTGGTATAGCGGGTGCCACCGTGGTGCAATGGTATGCACACCCGCCTTGCACACATAAGGTCGTGGGTTCGATTCCCCGGTCAGGCAACACCAAAACACTTTTCAACGGTGGCAAAATACCCCTCAGTAATGCTGGCGACATTTCCTGAGTATTTCAGCCATGTACAACTTCTCTACAAAAGTGGTGTCTTAGACACGCCGTTCGGACTCGGCGATAAACTGTAGGTCCCATATCATTGAGCTAATATGAATCGGGGTGCACTCATTGATATGAGAGAAGTCTCCCTTGTCCCTTATGGGATGTTTGTGGAACAATTATATATATATATATATATGTATAGGGTACAATTAAAATATTCTTCATACCAACATTATTTAGAAATACTGGGAGGTATTATAAATTATTCATTATCGTTTTATAATACGCTTTTAAAACTTGATGTATTTGCACCTACATATTCATTTACTTTTTGTACTGCGATTTCATCGCAATAGTGTAATTTAGCAATTAAATGAGTGATCAGATGCTCTTGCTGTGGGACCTGTTTATAAGGCAAAGGATCTCTTTTTTTATATATGCTGCGTAACTAAACTTGTGTTTGAGAGTAAATTAAATAAAAGCAGAAACTGAAGATAAAATAGCATTTAGTTTTATGTCGTTTTCACTTGAAAGATAATCAATCAAAATTTTAATTTTATTTGTACAAAATAACCTATGTTGCCCTGTGTTATTTTTATGAATATATTTGCGATTTACTGCTGCTTATGTCGCTTTAATAATATGGCAATTATTTTACAAAAGGGCTCACATACGTAGTGTTGTCAAAAAATATATCAGTAACGGTACATTTTTTTCAAAAACACAATAGTGATATCGAATGCTCTCAAAACGTATCAGCATAAAATTCTAAATTGATGTAACCATGTTATTCCGTCCGTCTGTTGAAATCAAGATTCAGCTCGCATTATAATTTAGTATAGAAGCTTCTATTATTCCAAGGATGTTCGATATTGAAAATGGGCTAAATCGGTTCACGTTTTGATATAGCCCTGCAAGAACGGTACCTCTCGATATTCGTTATTTTGGAGGTTTTAGCCTCATTATCACACCGAAATGGCTGACATTTTGTATTTAGTCTTCATTGAGGGTATAAAACTTTCCACATGAAATTTGTCAGTATAGGTCCATATCTTCATATAGCCCCTATAGAACTGTACCTCCCGATTGTTGTCATTCGGTATTTAGAAGGTTGCGCCTTCAATATCCCACCGAATGACTAAAATTTAATACTTTTCAAGGTTACCCAACTTGAATAGGTTATTCAACTTGAATACCTGAAATTTGGTATTTAGTCTTCGCGAAAGGTGCAAAAAATCAGACAGTATAGGTGCACATTTTGGTATAGGCCCCATATAATTCGGTGACAATTTCTCGAACGAATTTGAATTGTGTGTTGCAAGAGAATACAAAAGCTCAATTCGGAAAACTTACATTATTGATCAACGTTTTGGAAGGAACAATGATGACGTCCCTTAAGAGCTCTTTTAAAGGTATTTGCTACATTTGCCTTCTGAAGTGGATGTAACTTGGAATTTTGGAATTTCAATGGATAAAAGACTTCCACACTGGAAATGATAGATATAAAGTTATTATCATCAGTTAAGAGGAAGAGCTTAGTACTTTCATAAACGAAAGGAAACCCCACACTTCGTGGTGGAGGTATAAAAAGTTCGGAGGGTATAAAATTTCGCTTTTTTACTTATTTTTCAATAGATTTTTCTTTGAAAAATATGAGGGTAGATATAGTTTTGGTTGTCCATAGAGAAATCTGTTTACAAGTATGTGTAAGTTTTCGTTGAATCGTGCTACATTTTGAAATTGCAGAGCTCAATGTGTCGATTTTCGATATTATAGCAAGTTTCACAATAAAAGGCGTTGAAAGTTTCACAAAGTCTCTTTTTAAATTGTTTCAAAGATGAAAATGTTTATTCTATTTTAAATAATTATGCAGCAACATAACAAATTGTGGTCAGATAAGTTATCTTCTATGATGTGTACGAAAATCCTCCATACGAAATTTGTGACATTTGGAGACAAATGTACCGTCGAAGATTGTAAACCATGTCCCCTCAGATTTTTAAATCGGTTTATCTGCTATAGTTTTTGAGATATTCAGATGTCAATATGTGCCATATCCGCATTGCGACTACAAACATTTTTTTGTTCCATACACCAAGCTTTATGGGTGCAGAACAAAACACCTTTACATTTTTTTCTGTTCTATATCCATGCCGTTTGGTGTTCCGCACCAAAAATTATGGAGCTTATAACAAAAAATTGCCAATTGTGTTATGAACAAATTATTTTAGGGAATTATGTTTAAAAACTGTCCTTATACCTTCCGCAGATATATGACTAAAACACTCGTAATATATTAGATGTGTTTAATTAATTAGAATTGTGATATTCAACTTTTAGATTTTGCACCACTTTAACCTTCGTGGACTCAAACAAAAATTTTTCTCAGACAAACTTCCCTATCCAATTGATTCTAATCGGCAATTAAACCTCAATCAATTGTCGGCATTTCTCTTGAAAGTTTTTTAATTTCTTTTTTTATTCAACACAACACCGAGAAAACGATTTTCATTACTAAGGCATTACAAAAAATAATAGTTCGTGTTTCAGGAATTACAATTAATGAAAATAACATTCAGACCTACGAAAACCTAAAGTAAGTGCATTTATTTTATTTGAATGCAACGTTGTTGCAAGTTCCTTTCACTTATGTAAATGTGTAAAAAAATACTCCCGCTCTACATCACGGATTCATTAATATTGAACTGACAGAACAATGGAAGTGTTTACCAAAGATTCAGGTGGTTACTTAAAATTCTAACAACGAAAGCGCCAAACATGTTTCGGGGCACTTGCATTCAATGAATTCCAATTGAATATGAACCGGCTGTCAAATAATTTTCTGACTTTTAATTGTATTTTATTGACAGATTTAAATGAGAACAAGTGGAAGACAGGGAAAAATTAATCATTTGTATCAATGTACATTTGTATGATATGTAAATGAAAAACAATAATTCTTACATGTTATCGTTAAGGTATTTCGATGACAACATAAAGAATAACAATAAACTTCATTTCAAATGTAATCACATTTAATTAAAAAGATATTCCATTATTCTTCTTTTTTAATTCTTTGCAGCTCTTGAGCTCTTTGGCCACCGACTTGGATATTATGCTCAATGACCTGAGGTCATCGCCGAGTTCACGCCTAAGTTCAAATACCCATCATTTACACGTTCCACGTTCCTCCACCTCAACGTATACACCGTTCTCATTTTCAAATGTTGGCACGGCATCAACAGTCGCAACAACAACCACATCCCTAGTGACAACGACAAATCACTCCAATCTCTATCGGCAAAATGCATTACAAAGTAATTATCCATTGAATGGAGCAAATAAATCGAATAGAGATGATAGCGACACGAGCAACAGCAGCAACAACAACTATCGAACAAATCAACAGCGGCTGCAACACCAATCAAAAACCAGTCAAAGTTCATCAGTGTTACAACAGCGCCAGCAAACTCCGCTAAGTGGAAATCGTAATCAACTGCATCAACGTTTCAATCAAAATAAAGACAACAACAACCACTATGGCCAACAACAGTGTGTCACTGCCGACAATGCCAATGCAAGCGATAGCAACAACAACAGCCGAGGCGCTAACAACAGCAGTAGCAAACATATTAGAGAAACCACTTCATTCACAACCATCACCAAGACCGGAAGCTGTGACAGCGCCAACAACGAGAATAATTTCAACTTCAGCACATCAGAAGGAACTGCATCAGTTTCTGGTTCATCGGCAATGTCGACAACGACTTCAACTTCATTCCAGGGATTTTCTACAGATGTTACCCGTGTCTCAAAGCTTCCACTGTACACCTACCAACACAAACAGCTACAACAGCCACAGACGCTGCACATCAAATTGTTGCAGCAGCAGCAGGCCACAAAGGCCATAGCTTCACAAATAACGGAAGACCCAACGGATGCTGTTCCAATCACACAGAATGTGGTCAATAGACAGAAGGCTATGGCGTTGAGTGATGGAACGT